>NC_134574.1:22501832-24901832 GCF_050947875.1 Dermacentor variabilis
GCACGACCGGTATGACCTCATTGCGCACTGTGTACGCCTTGCTTCGTCCTCGGCTATTCCCTTTGCACGCGCATGCCAGTGACTTCGTAGCAGTAATCATTACATAGACAAGAGAAAAGAAATAACCAAAAGTTCCGCGTTTCTTCAAAGCAAGAGGCCCGTACATTTTCTCTGACTGTTCCTTCCCCATTTGTTTACCTGTTTAGCCATCACCTCACTTTGCTAGATTCATCAAGGCCATAGGCGCAGTTCCCGGTGGCTTCGTGGGACGAATGTAAAACAATAGGCGCGAGCGTGGCTTTCATTAAACGCAACACCAATGCGAAATCCGTGCAATGACGACGGCCGGCGTGTGTCAGCTTCCCTTACCTTGGCGTGCCAATATATGTGCCATGAGTGAGGGAGCCGGTTCGAATTCGGAATTTTTCTCTACAGCAGCTTGCACATTCACGATGTTCCAGGGATGCAGCGGCAGGAGGTAGTCTTGTGCACTTTGGCGCGTCCATGCCATGGCATTACGCAACCGCCTCACAGCGCGTAATACGCCGGACATAAGCTGCCACAAGGAGAAATGTTCACATGTAGGACAGGTGGCTCCCTCTGGCGGCGAAGAGTTCGACAAATACGTGATGCACCGCTCAAATCGCCCATCGGGCGGCCACTCGTCCTTCTCTCTCTTTTTCCCCCGTTCTCGCGGCGTGTGGCATATACAAATACGTTGCTCGAAAAAGTTTGTTTTCTTTAAATACAGCGCGTGTCCAGCGCCCGCTTCCTTACCGATCTAAGTATATGGCGCGAACAAGGGCCGCCCAGCATCGCCTATACGCACGCATGACGAAAGGGCCAGTCGTACAGAAATAACGAGAGAAAGTGAGTCTGCACTGTGCAAGCATATTTCTGTCTCAGTAAGCACACTTCACCGTTCTGCTCCTTTATATTATTTTCCTCTTGTTTTGGGCCACTCAGCGGTGCATTGTCTTGCAAGAAGAGCCACGTTGGCCTCGAACCAACTGCTTATCACCTATAGCGCGCTGACAAGAAATGCCACTGTAACCCTGTACACAAGTATGAAAACAGCACGCGCCTCGGTGTCTACCGCGCGCACCCTCGTCCATTTGAATACAACGCAGTGAGCCCGGTTCTAGCGACAGCTACCTAGCTAATCTCACCTTTGCATTCATTTGCATCGCTCAAAAGAGTTACACAATTGTGAATCGCACGGTGGTAGTTTACGGCCGCCCAGCTCGTAGGGCAAGAGGGCTGGCTCGTTATTGTTTCTCCGACGCACGCAAAACAACGAAGCCATGCGAATGCAGCTCAGACACAGCGTCGCGCGTAGGCTCAATCATTTAACGCTTGCACTGGAAAGAACAAATAACCGCCGTCTGTAAAAAACTCACTTTCAGCTGTTACACACTGGCCCGTGCCCGGCAATATTTTACTCGCGCTTTGCTTCGCTGCGTACCCACAGGAGCTATTGTTGTGAAATATGGGGCTTAACATATAAAACTTACTTAACTTAAATGCGCCCGCTGACCGTCACGCTCGGCGTATGTATGTACCCGAGTGCTACTGCCCGGCTCATACTCTTCTCTAAGGGAGTAGAAGAAGCGAGCCATTTCAAAGCGACAAAAATGCGCATCGACGAGCTTACGATTACCTCTGTCTTTTAATCATCAGTCCACTCTGGTTGCCTCAATGAGGGTCCAACCAAAGGCGACAACTGAGCTGCACGAACGACCGCCACGTCGCAACTCGGACAGACTGAGGGCGGGTGAAATGGGAGCAACACAAGACACAGTGGCGAGCACAAATGCAATCGAGCAAAGCTCGCCTTGCGAGGGCGAAAAACAATGCTACCACACCTTATGAATACATGCGGTTGCGCTCGCTCACCTGAACAAAGTTTACCGCGCGTGTCTCGTGCGGCCGAACGCGAGATAATGGCATGCAAAAGAGGGTCAACGGAGCAGGAGATCGCAAATCCTGCGCATCACTGCCGAAGCACCAAGTGGGTAGCCCTGAAGAGGGCTGTTGGGTTCTTCAGAGGAGCTGATGCGCTGCTTGTTGACGACGCCGCGCACGCGTGCTGCTTAGCCTCCGAAACCGTCGAGGGTGCGGCCCTGACGCTTGAGGGCATACACCACGTCCATGGCTGTCACGGTCTTGCGCTTGGCGTGCTCAGTGTAGGTGACAGCGTCCCGGATCACGTTCTCGAGGAACACCTTGAGCACACTGCGTGTCTCCTCATAGATCAGGCCAGAGATACGCTTGACACCACCACGGCGAGCGAGGCGACGGATGGCTGGCTTGGTGATGCCTTGGATGTTGTCACGCAACACCTTACGATGACGCTTCGCGCCACCCTTGCCGAGCCCCTTGCCACCCTTGCCACGTCCAGATATCTCGGCTGTTGCTGCTGCTTCGAAGCGAGTCAGGAAAGCGAATGCCGCGTCCTTGCGCCGCGACTGAGCGAGGAAGCCGCGCCGAAGGGCGAGGAGGTGAAACGCGCGCCGATTGGCTCACGGGCAGCGCGGCCTCTCTTCGCGAGTGAGTCGCGGGTGGCAGCACTGAGCCCTGCTTAGGCCACGCACTGAGTTCACGACGTGTGGCTTTGCAACACAATCGCCGAGTTTACTTTTTTTTCTTATGTTGTTTCTTTTTGGCATTTCTGACTGCAACGTAGGCTGATGTTCAACCCGCCTCCCTCCTTGTTTTGCTCAACTCGCCAAGAGAAAAACAAACGTGTCAACAATGTTATTGTGCTATGTTGCACGCACCCACTGCTCGTTTCGCGCCCCAGGAACAAGTTTATTGTCTTCTCATAATTATGATTACTCGTTCTATTCACCGGTAGCTCGGCTACGCTTTCAAGTGCACCCTGGTCATTGCCGCAAAGCACACCGTGCGCACAGCTTCAAACTCCGCCACGCCAACATCGTTCACTTGATCACTAGTCGCGAAACAGGGCGCGTTCATGCTCTGTTCGCCTCAGGCGTTTCAAATTTCGCACGCCGGCACCGCTGACTGGTGCCTACACGGCCGTCAAATTTCGTCGCGATAGCTTACGTAGCCTCGTAGATAACGTCAGCGAAATCAGCCTAAGACGCGCGCGCGAGCCCAATTCAGCATTCTAGGGGACGGAAGAGAGCGAGGGAACTGTTTGCGCCGCTCCTCACTCTCCCATCGCCCGTACGAAGGCAGCTACGTAGGGCGCGCGCGCGGAACCGCTAGCTATGCAGTATGCGGAGAGTGCGCGCATCTCTTCTTTTCCCACTTCAAAGTCACTTACTACTGCTACATTTGTAATAAAGGTGTAAAATTTCCCCTTAGGCAGTGCTGCTTCGTGAACGTGCGTACCCATTTCCGCTCGCCAGCCACCGCTACAGCAATGCGGCTCTGAATTTCAGTCCGGAGCACTGCTGCATACGTGCGGGCGGCCGCCGAGAGGGCATTCTAGCAGACGCAGCGACCGATGGCATTAGTTCTAGCAGCCATAGAGGCACACATCAGGGCCCGCAAAAGTGCGTCGAACGACAAGAAGAAACAAAACGGTAAAAAGAAAAAAAGGAGGGATGAGGGCTGCCTGCTTTTAAAAGTTGCGCTACATCAGAATTAAGTAAATGTGCAGCAACGACCGCCTCATCATCCTCGGTGTGTGAAACACGCGCCGTGGTAATTAGTGCATGCAGGCGAACGTGGCCGCTCGCGCAGAGTCGCCTCACGCGCCCCATACTTGCTTAGTGTGTGTTGTTGTGCTGAGCCCCGTGGCGTTCCGTGCGGTTCTGCTACAAAAGTTATAGCACACGCGCTGTCGGACCGCGCACGCCGCGTGTTTGAAAACAAGAAGTAGTAGTAAGTGCCGTTGAGATGGTAAAAGAAGAGTGCAGTACCGTAGCTGTCTCTCGCTTAGGAGGTCACCTCAACAGTACTACACGGGGGAGGGTAAGGAGAATAAAGGAGCCAAGAGAAACAAAGATTAAAGAGGACGAGCGGAAGGCCGTGAAGAAAAAAAAAGAGAGAGAGAAGCGTGAAACGGGGCCTATGGCAGCGTGGTAAGGTTCGACGACTCAAAGAACTCAATGAGCTGGGAAGGCTCCTTTGAGTAAAACCGCAAAACCCCTAGGAAACGAGAAAGTCCTCAGGACGGGCTATGGGGAGTCCAAGGCGTCGATTAGGATTTCACGAGCTGAGAGATTTATGCAGTGCATATATCTATAATAAAAGTGCATATATCATATAAAAGGGACTCTCACGGGCCGATAGTCCCTTTTTGTGTGTGTTGTTGTGCTGCGCGCATGCCGTTGTGTGCGTTTCTGATACAAAACTTTCAGCACACGCGCTGTCGCAATGAGAATACGACAGCGCGCGCCGGGTGCGTGTAAACGAGGAAGCGTCGAACAGAGGGAACGGACGGAATTGTCGAGATTCTCACTACATCCCAATGCCAATGCAGACACTTTGGGTGGCTCTGAGAAGAGCCGTTGGGTGTTGGCTGCGCGGACGAGCGCTCGGTCGCCTACTTGGAGCTGGTGTACTTGGTGACGGCTTTGGTGCCCTCGGACACGGCGTGTTTGGCCAGCTCTCCGGGCAACAGCAGATGCACGGCAGTCTGGATCTCCCGGCTCGCGATGGTCGAGCGCTTGTTGTAGTGAGCCAGACGGGACGACTGCGCGGCGATACGCTCGAAGATGTCGTTCACGAAGCTGTTCATGATAGACATGGACTTGCTGGAGACTCCAGTGTCCGGGTGCACCTGCTTCAGCACCTTGTAGATATACATGGAGAAGCTCTCCTTTCTGCGGCGCTTCTTCTTCTTGTCTGTGGCGCGCACGTTCTTCTGCGCCTTGCCGGCCTTCTTCACGGCCTTACCGCTGGGCTGGGGAGGAGTGTCAGTAGCCGAGCAAACGAGATCGGAATACGCGCGACCGGTCGCGCGCGCCGCCTTTTTATCGCGGGAGGGTGGTGTTCACGCGACCTCGCAAAGCCGCGCTCGCCATTGGTCCGTGCGGCTTCTCTCCCTTTTCCTCGCGCTTTCCTTTGGGACCGGCGGCGGCGAGAGCGGCGACGGCGCTACGAGCACGGCTCAAATCGCTCACAGATCGCCACTGTGCAAGTCGTTGTTACTCAGTCTGACAGCAACACTGCGATGCCTCCCCAGGTGCTGTGGATAGGTGCTGTGGTGGCGTGATTTGTGCGTTCGAACTTCGGTGCTATTGTTACCCTCCACGTGGGCCCCTCTCGGATGGTTGGATAGGATTACGGTGCGGATTCTTCTAGACTCCAACCCGCTGTCTTCGATTCGGTGAGGTGTTCCGGTGGCTCTTTTTTGTCCTTGGTTTTTTCCAGTGTTTAGCTGAGGGTTTCTAGCTTCCTACCTTGTGTAGTGTTAGCTTAAACTTCGGCTAGGCGCGGGCGCCACGTGGTTTTTACCGCGATGGTGGCCCCTTCGCGGCTTCGGCCGCTTACGTTTTTCGGGCGAGTTCCGAAAGGCGCGTCCAATGTAGATGTTTGCAAGGCGCTCGTAAAGCGCTTTTCCTTGAACGACCTTAAGGCAGTGCAGGACTTTGGTGTAGGACGGTTTGAGATAACGTTTAAGAATAAGGCCGCGGTTGATCGCTCCTCAGCTGATCCCGCTTTGAAGGTTCGGGATGTGGAAGTTCGTTTTGAGTATAGAGGTGTGCGTGTGAAGTTGGTTAGGGTGTTTGGCTACCCCGCGGATCTTCCGGACCAGGCTCTCGTCTGCGAGCTAGAGGTCTTCGGAAAGGTTCACGGGATCTCCGAAGAATGCGTGCCCGGTTTCCCTGCCGTTGGCACCAGAAACCGGCGCATTCGGATAGAGATGGCGCGGCCCGTTCCTAACCTTCTTCGTGTAGGTGAGCGTGTCGTTCAGTGTGAGTACGAGGGTGTAGTTAGATTGTGCCGTAGGTGTAACATGGCAGGACACCACGCCGCCGCGTGCGATACGCCTCAGTGCGCGTACTGCGGGCAGTTTGGCCACGCGTCCTGCGACGCGGCGTGCATACGTTGCGGCGGCGACCATGCGGTTTCGGCGTGTAGTGTCCGCACCTACTCGTCAGTGACCGCGAGGCCAGAACAGCAGAAACCTGCCGTCGTGGAAGCGGTTACTTCGCCGGTAGCTGAAACGGTTGCTGCCTTAGAGGAAGGAGAGAGCCAGGGCTCCTTGAGCGTGGTCGATGCCGCCGAGCGCGGCGGCGATTCCGTGGACGCTACCGAGGTCGTTCCCCCTTCCGTCACGGCAACGTGCGAGGGGGCAGCGAGCGAGGAGGCTGAAGCGGCGGTCGCTGTCGCCTCCGTGGCGGGTACGCCTCTCGCTACGCCGGTCGCTATCTCTGGCGCGTCCGAACCGCTGACTGGCGCGACTGACACTGCTCGTCGGTCGAACCATAAGCGTAAGAGCCGGCGCGCACACCGCGCTGGCTCCGCTGCCAGGGCGGCGGTCGCGGGGCGTGAGTCGAGCTCGGACGAAGGTGACTCCCAGGGCTCGGAGACTGGCCCTCCAGAATTTAAGCGCAGTGCTGTTGAAACGTCCGATTCTGATACTGAGGTCCCATCGGACGCGGAGGGTTCTCCTCCTTGTCCCAATTGCGGATGGGGACGTTGCGAATGCTCGTTGCTCTCAGACAGAACCTATGAGTCTACTGATGAGGGGTCCCCAACTTTGGAGACTCTCTCATAAGTAGACTTTGCTTATTTGTCACTAGCGGCTAGTATTACCTAATACTAGCCTGCTCTTTATTTATTTTCCTAGCTCTTTTTGTCGTCCTTTGTTTCTACTAGCTCTTAGCTAATCTCTTTCTCCCTTCAAATGGCTTCTTCTCTCACCATAGCTACCTTTAACTGTCGTGGTTTGTCGCGTGCTTCTAAGCAGTTAGAGGTTATTAATTTGGCTAAATCCAAAAAGGTAGATATTCTTGTGCTTCAGGAAACTTATATTCATAGGCTAGGCCAGATCAGCCACTTCGACCGGATTTTTCGCACTCGGTCTTTCTGGAGTTATGGCGCGACGGGCAGTCGAGGTACGGCGATCGTTTTGATGCCGAATTTCGACTGCCTTGTTATTCGCCATGCCAGGGATTCCGAGGGCCGCGTCTTGTCGGTGGACCTTGATTGTGGCATTCGAATTGTTAATGTTTATGCTCCAACCCAGTCTCAAGATCAGAGAGAGTTTTTCGCTACATTAGAACCCTACTTGGTAGGTCCCTCTCGGCTAATCCTTGTAGGCGACTTCAACTGTGTGTTAGAACAGGTTCATCGCATCCCGCATAGAGGGACTTCAAACCAGAAAGAAAGGCGTGCAAATGTTTTACTACGAGAGCTCGTCGACGGGCTGGGACTTGTCGATGCTTGGCGTGTGCTTCGCCCTGGTCAGTCAGGAATGACTTGGAGAGGAAGAGGCATGCAGAGCCGCATCGATCCTTTTTACATCTCGTCGTCACTGGCTCCTAGTATGCATTCTTCTTGGTTAAATCCTTCTGCTCTTAGCGACCACAGCTTCCAAATTCTGCGGTTCGCCGATTCTAGCATAGTCCCGCAAGGGAAGAGACCGTGGCGTCTGAATCCACGTCTTCTAAAAGACAGGCAGGCAACCGCAGAGGTATCATCCATTCTTTTTCGATCGCTGCACAATAGAGCGAATCTAAGTGGTACAGAATGGGATGACGTGAAGGTCAGAGTGCGTGAGTGCTTCAGGTCTTGGGGCAAGCGTCGAGCGCGCGAGGAGCGTGAGGAGATTAAAATCGTGTCCAACGCGATCCTCCTGCTCTCGAGGCCACTGTGCGGCGGTCCTGGAGTTGCTTCGGCGCTGGCCTCACTCCGAAAGGAACTTCGGATTCTCCTGCAGCGACGCTGGCATGGCTTGAGGGCCACAACCCGAGCAGAGCGGTGGGAAATGGAAGCGTGGTGCAGCAGAAACGTCCTACGTAAACATCTCTCAAGGAAGAGCACAACTCTCTCCTCCCTAATAGATCCAAGCGATGGTAGCATAGTCGATTCACCAGATGGAGTTCTTGCAATGGCGAGGCAGTTTTACATGATCTTGTATGCCGAACCAGCTGCCACTCCAACTGCGTTTCCTTTTGCTTCGCCAGCTGAGCCGCCGCAAGTGTGCGACTCAGCCATAGATGGGGACGAGCTTTTTTCGGCATTGAAGTCTATGAAGCGTAATCGCAGTCCGGGATCCGATGGTCTGACAGTCGAATTTTATGTTAAATTTTGGACACTGTTAGGGAAGCCATTCACATCACTGGTGAACCGGCTACTCAGTGAAAGGACTTTGTCAGCGTCTCAATGAGAGGGGTTAATCCCTCTCCTTTGTAAGGACGAGTCGAGGAGCTCTGATCTGAGAGCATGGCGTGCAATCACACTTCTGAACTGCGATTATAAGCTCATAGCAAAGTGCCTGTGTATGCGACTCACGCCAGTGCTCAGCACTGTTTTGGGTCCATACCAGGCATGTTGTGTCCAGGGGCGCTCCACTCAGCTTCACGGTATAGCACTAAGGGACCTTCTCCTGAGGGCAAATACCAGGAAACTTCCAGGTATTTGCTCCTTCGATCAGGAGAAGGCTTTCGATATCATTAGCCATAGGTACCTTTTCCGTGTTTTGGAAGAGGCTGGTTTTAGTGTGGGTATTAGACAGATGATCCAAGCTTTGTATTCTCGACCGACTTCTGCTGTTCTCATACGAGACCGCCTCTCGGAGGCATTCATTGTGGGACGTGGTGTGCGACAGGGGGACCCGCTCTCACCTGCCCTCTACGTACTCGCTTTTGAACCGCTTCTGCAGAGGTTGTCTTGTGACAGCAGAATTGGCAGGTTCCTACTTCCACCAGGTTCCCCCCCAGTTGCACTCTTTGCCTATGCAGACGACTTGTCCATTATCGTCCCGGACGAAGCATCAGCTTGCGACGTCCTGGAGGTCATGGACAGTTACTGCGGGGCGAGCGGTGCAAGGTTGAATAGGTCGAAAAGTGCAGCAATGTACTTGAACTCCACTCCTTCCAGTCCGCAGCCCGTTCATGGTCTCCCCGTGAAAACGCGGCTGCGGATTCTAGGCTTCCAGTTCGAACCAGATGGTCTCTCTCCCGAAAACTGGCAACAGGCTAAGGAGAAGCTTGAAGCCAGGGTTCAGGAATACAGCGCGTTGTCATGCCCTTTGACTGCTCGAGCGACAATCCTTCGCTCACTTCTGTTTTCCTTTCTGACGTATGTGGCGTGTGTGTCTCCTATTCCAACCCGAACCAAGCTTATCTTGGAGAGGGTCTTGTTTCGCTTCCTCTGGAAGGGTACAACTGGTTGTGTAGCTAGGTGGGTGCTCAAGTTGCCCAGGGACAAGGGAGGACTCGGAATTCCCGACCTGGGCATCGTGGCTACTGCACTACACGTCAGTTGGACCCAGGTCGCTCTTAACTCGGATATGCTCCTAACTCGAAGCTTAACTTCCTTCTTTCTTAGCACCCGACTCCGCTTGTTCTCGCAGAGCACATTTTCCCACTGTGTTCCTCGTTCAGGTACCCCGTCCACCATTTATGCGGCTGCTGCCAACTCTTTGGTAAGCCTCTGCAAGGTTCACCTAGGCATCGACATAGTTTCAGCTCCACTCCAAGAGTTAGTGGATATCCTCACCCCAGGACTCCCCCCACATTACCAAAGGTACGACCTGTCGATTCACAGGCCAAACTGGAAGCTCATTACAGCCGGTTTCCTCGACGCCAGGCGAGCCACCTTTGTGTACCGCCTGGCGCGAGGGTGCCTGCCGTTGAGCTACAGGCCCTTCACAGCCATCCCGGCTCGTGGAGTGTGTCCTTTCTGTGGTGCTCGTGAGGACTCAGTTCATATCTTTACGCAGTGTGCTTCCAGCAGCTCTTCTCCAAAGAGTTGCTAGTCTATTCAGGCTCCCAGGCGTTCCTTATGAGACAGTCCGATTTTTACACCCTTTGCCCAATCAGACGATCAACCAGTTCGTGCTTCTCCTCGCCGAGTGCTCATACAAAGTTTGGCAGGCACGCTGCGATGCAATTTTCGGGGGGTCGGGCACCGGCCCTTCACGAAGTGCTTGCGAAAGCACGGAAGGAGGTCTGGTTCCACCTCGCCCGGGAGCGGCACCGCTTGGGCGAGAAGTTTCTCGAAGTGTGGGCTCGTCCTGCCGTGATTTTTGACGAGTCAGGTGGAAACCTATCCATTAAGTTATGATGCATGCTCCAAAGGTCGCACGACTCGGCCGTGTGCGCCAGTCGATCTACGGGGTTTTGTTTGGCTCAGTGGAACCCAGAGCTGGAACCGGTGGTGGTGCACCCTCAAGTGGTCGCGCTGCTCCGCGGACGGCTTTGGTGGTCTCCATGGTTGTATGCCTTGACCTCTTTTGCATCAGGGCAGTCCGAGGGTCAGTCAGGCTTGTGCCCTGCAAGACCGACATGGCTGTTTGTGTGTTGAGTACAGTCCCTCAGTTGGGCTACACCACAACAGCCCCCTTGTCCGGGAAGGACCGTTGGCCCGAACCAAGTCCCCCCACCCAGCCAGCCCGGGTTGTGGGGCAGTACCGGGGTCAATGTATCGAATGATGCTGGGTTGATGAGTACATGAAAGCTCTGGGACGCGGCGCCCCTGGTTGCCAAGTCCTCTTCCCATCTGACAACGGTACTCAGTCTACGCGTCAACAGCACCAGCATGTCCGGACGTGGCAAAGGCGGCAAGGCGAAGGGCAAGAGCAAGACGCGTTCCAGCCGCGCGGGTCTCCAATTCCCCGTGGGCCGTATCCACCGTCTCTTGCGCAGGGGAAACTACGCCGAGCGCGTCGGAGCGGGCGCTCCCGTCTACCTCGCGGCCGTCCTCGAGTACCTGGCTGCCGAAGTGCTCGAGCTCGCTGGCAACGCAGCTCGTGACAACAAGAAGACCAGGATCATCCCCCGCCACCTGCAGCTCGCCATCCGCAACGACGAGGAGCTGAACAAGCTGCTCTCTGGCGTGAGGATCGCGCAGGGCGGCGTCTTGCCCAACATCCAAGCTGTGCTTCTCCCAAAGAAGACCGAGAAGAAGGCGTAAGCGAGCTCCCAGCCGCCGGACTACAGTCGCGCTCGTCGCACAACCCAACGGTCCTCGTCAGGACCACCGAAATGCATGTGACGGCAGGGTTTTGCTTGGCAATCCCGTTCTCTGCGCCCGTTTCCCTCTGTTTGAATTAGCGCAACCGTGCCTCTTGAACTGACGCTGCTGCTAGCTAGCTGGCATTTCAGTGCACGAATGTAAATGGAAAGCGAGCTTCCGGGTGTCCGGGGGCGCACAGGGACGAGCCTCACTGCAATTAGCGTACGATTCGCGTAGTGGAATGTGATAGGCGATTGGGCCCTTAAAAACAAACAAACAAAAAATGGGCCATATCCGCAACCAGCATGCACTTATGAGCCAGGCAGGTATGCATGAGGAACGTGAACAAACGCATGCATGGCATACCAATACACAAAAGCTTGCACGCAACATCGGCCGCATTAATTTCGTTTTCGGGCGCGGCTTCTTCGCATGAATGCGCGCACCGTTTTGCAACGAACACGCATTTTGTTTATTTTTTTTCCCCTCTCTCTTCTTGTTCGTGCTCGAACGCGCGCAATACTTACCATATGCATACCAAACGAGGCACCACCTCGCACCGGCAGCCCACCACAGGCACACACAAAAAAATATTAATAATAAAAAATAACAACAAAACAGACAGACCGAGAGGGTACGGTTGGAGTACGTGGTCTCGCGTGCTCCCGTGCCCGAAGCAAACATGTAGGTGGTCCTGAGAAGGACCGTTTTGTGTTGCTTGCCTGACCGAGGCTGCGGCGCAGACAGCGGCCGAACTTAGGCGCGCTCGCCACGGATGCGCCGGGCCAGCTGGATGTCCTTTGGCATGATGGTAACACGCTTGGCGTGGATGGCACACAGGTTGCTGTCTTCGAAGAGACCGACCAGGTATGCCTCGCTGGCCTCCTGAAGGGCCATCACAGCCGAACTCTGGAATCGGAGGTCGGTCTTGAAATCCTGAGCGATTTCCCTCACCAAGCGCTGGAACGGCAGCTTGCGGATGAGAAGTTCGGTCGACTTCTGGTAGCGGCGAATTTCACGAAGGGCCACGGTTCCAGGCCTGTAGCGATGCGGTTTCTTAACCCCTCCTGTGGCAGGTGCACTCTTGCGAGCAGCCTTGGTAGCAAGCTGCTTACGCGGAGCCTTCCCACCGGTGCTCTTACGGGCGGTTTGCTTGGTCCTGGCCATAGCGAACGGAGCGAGCGTCCGAAGTCGTCGACTACCGGAGTGAAAATGACCACTGCGCCGCGCGCGTCGTGCTTCGCCGCACCACTCTTCTCCTCTCCAACTCACCCGCCGATTGGCCAGCACCGGCACAGCCGTCTCGGGCGGTGCGCACGCCGCCGCCGTTCGCCAGGATGCTGGAGGAGGCACGTTTGCGCGCGGGCGCCTTGTTCGCGGCTAAGGAAAGCACATTCGCAGGCGGTTTAATTGAGTTTAAACACGACAGCATGCCGCGCTGTTCTCTTTCGTTTCAGCCAACACCACAATCTCGTTTATACCGCCGCGCGTCGCCAATTGCCAGTGCCGAGTGTGAGACCACACCACTAATCTCGACAGTGGTTAGCGCTCCACGCCCAACGCCATCGGAGCTGTTATCGCGATCTCCGCGCGACGCAGATGGGTGGCATGTTAAGGCTACATTATTGCTTGTCCACTGCCTTGCTTTGATCATGCTGATGCTCGTTTCACGAACTACAAGTGCGCGCTACAGTGCCTTCTCGAGGGGCAACTACATCGTGTTTGCCGCACTCGGCAGCAAACCGTCTCGCATGTGCACACATGCCAGTACCGCACTTTCCCGTCCACGCACAGAAGAACGCGAGGCCCGCATGCGCCTCACAAGATTAACGACAAACTCACGTATGGACTACCAGCACCACTTCAGAGTTGCAGAGAAAACGATGCACTTCCGCTCTAAGAGCGAATTTGGAATACAATATTGACAGGTGTTGAACGCGCGTTAGGAGACCTGGATAACTAATTGGGGCCTCAAAACTGTGGATAGGCAAGCGGTACTTCCATATGTATGAAGGGTCCTTAAACAATATGTCAAGGTAGCATCAACCAATGCTTCGCAGGCGCGATCCCAAGCGCGGCTTCCCCGCGCCACGTATTCGGTGCGCAGTTTTCGCACTTGCAAGGGACACCATGTTTTGACAAACAATCATCAAACGCAACACTTTGCTCCATACAGTGTGTACATTTCGTCAGCTAGCTTTTTCGATTGCATTCCCGCGCGCAACTTCGCCACAGGATCGACGGCATCGATGTCATGTTATAGCGAAGCTCCAGCTCGGCAGCCGCCGGGAGAAATCTATTTCCTCGCCAACTAATTCACCGAATTTGGTGCGCCTAATTACGAGTAAAAGAAAATGTTCAAATGCCGCGCCTGCAACAGCGCGATTTTCAACTGATGCCGAGCGCTGCCTCTTTTTTCTTTACTATTTTTTTCTCAGTGATTGTGGCAAACTGTGAAATGGAAGAGAGAACAAACAGTTCAACTGTGCGCTTTAAAGCTCTGTCACACAGCAATGGCACCGGATTCGGAAATTCTGTTAATTGCACAAGGCGATAGGTATAAAGGGAACACAATTTATACGCCTCGATAAGATATACCAGTCATGTGTGAGTATGACTTTTACAATACCTTCACAGACATCACAGGCATTTTCGATGGGATAAAATTTTTTAGACAGAACTTCCGTGAGTAGTTGCGTGCAATTCACACGATCGCGGTACCGCTTTGTATTGTTGAGATATGAAACTTTGTACTTCTTAACCTGCCAGTACTCGTGCATTATGGAAGGGAAAAAAAGAGAGAAAGAGAGACGTCACCGCACCACCACACATTTTTCTCAGATGGAACAAGAAGCTTGTTTACATGGCTGCAGTAGTTCTCTCGTGACAACCCGTTGTTTTCTCTTGGGTGTGTTCCGATGCCTTACTTAGAGTTCACCTCCGAGCTACACGCACGACCGGTATGACCTCATTGCGCACTGTGTACGCCTTGCTTCATCCTCGGCTATTCCCTTTGCACGCGCATGCCAGTGACTTCGTAGCCGTAATCATTACATAGACAAGAGAAAGGAAATAACCAAAAGTTCCGCGTTTCTTCAAAGCAAGAGGCCCGTACATTTTCTCTGACTGTTCCTTCCCCATTTGTTTACCTGTTTCGCCATCACCTCACTTTGCTTATACATCAAGGCCATAGGCGCAGTTCCCGGTGGCTTCGTGGGACGAATGTAAAACAATAGGCGCGAGCTTGGCTTTCATTAAACGCAACACGAATGCGAAATCCGTGCAATGACGACGGCCGGCGTGTGTCAGCTTCCCTTACCTTGGCGTGCCAATATATGTGCCATGAGTGAGGGAGCCGGTTCGAATTCGGAATTTTTCTCTACAGCAGCTTGCACATTCACGATGTTCCAGGGATGCAGCGGCAGGAGGTAGTCTTGTGCACTTTGGCGCGTCCATGCCATGGCATTACGCAACCGCCTCACAGCGCGTAATACGCTGGACATAAGCTGCCACAAGGAGAAATGTTCACATGTAGGACAGGTGGCTCCCTCTGGCGGCGAAGAGTTCGACAAATACGTGATGCACCGCTCAAATCGCCCATCGGGCGGCCGCTCGTCCCTCTCTCTCTTTTTCCCCCGTTCTCGCGGCGTGTGGCATACACAAATACGTTGCTCGAAAAAGTTTGTTTTCTTTAAATACAGCGCGTGTCCAGCGCCCGCTTCCTTACCGATCTAAGTATATGGCGCGAACAAGGGTCGCCCAGCATCGCCTACACGCACGCATGACGAAAGGGCCAGTCGTACAGAAATAACGAGAGAAAGTGAGTCTGCACTGTGCAAGCATATTTCTGTCTCAGTAAGCACACTTCACCGCTCTGCTCCTTTATTTTATTTTCCTCTTGTTTTGGGCAACTCAGCGGTGCATTGTCTTGCAAGAAGAGCCACGTTGGCCTCGAACAAACTGCTTATCACCTATAGCGCGCTGACAAGAAATGCCACTGTAACCCTGTACACAAGTATTAAAACAGCACGCGCCTGGGTGTCTACCGCGCGCACCCTCGTCCATTTGAATACAACGCAGTGAGCCCGGTTCTAGCGACAGCTACCTAGCTAATCTCACCTTTGCATTCATTTGCGTCGCTCAAAAGTTACAGAATTGTGAATCGCACGGTGGTAGTTTACGGCCGCCCAGCTCGTAGGGCAAGAGGGCTGGCTCGTTATTGTTTCTCCGACGCACGCAAACCAATGAAGCCATGCGAATGCCGCTCA
This sequence comes from Dermacentor variabilis, assembly GCF_050947875.1. Taxonomy (NCBI): domain Eukaryota; kingdom Metazoa; phylum Arthropoda; class Arachnida; order Ixodida; family Ixodidae; genus Dermacentor; species Dermacentor variabilis. Next base: position 22,517,207 of record NC_134574.1, read on the forward strand.
GACACAGCGTCGCGCGTAGGCTCAATCATTTAACGCTTGCACTGGAAAGAACAAATAACCGCCGTCTGTAGAAAACTCACTTTCAGCTGTTACACACTGGCCCGTGCCCGGCAATATTTTCCTCGCGCTTTGCTTCGCTGCGTACCCACAGGAGCTATTGTTGTGAAATATGGGGCTTAACATATAAAACTTACTTAACTTAAATGCGCCCGCTGACCGTCACGCTCGGCGTATGTATGTAACCGAGTGCTACTGCCCGGCTCATACTCTTCTCTAAGGGAGTAGAAGAAGCGAGCCATTTCAAAGCGACAAAAATGCGCATCGACGAGCTTACGATTACCTCTGTCTTTTAATCATCAATCCACTCTGGTTGCCTCAATCAGGGTCCAACCAAAGGCGACAACTGAGCTGCACGAACGACCGCCACGTCGCAACTCGGACAGACTGAGGGCGGGTGAAATGGGAGCAACACAACACATAGTGGCGAGCGCAAATGCAATCGAGCAAACCTCGCCTTGCGAGGGAGAAAAAGAATGCTACCACACCTTATGAATACATGCGGTTGCGCTCGCTCACCTGACCAAAGTTTACCGCGCGTGTCTCGTACGGCCGAACGCGAGATAATGGCATGCAAAAGAGGGTCAACGGAGCAGGAGATCGCAAATCCTGTGCATCACTGCCGAAGCACCAAGTGGGTAGCCCTGAAGAGGGCTGTTGGGTTCTTCAGAGGAGCTGATGCGCTGCTTGCAGACGACGCCGCGCACGCGTGCTGCTTAGCCTCCGAAACCGTCGAGGGTGTGGCCCTGACGCTTGAGGACATACACCACGTCCATGGCTTTATGTGGCCCCTTGGTCAAAAGGAAAGGAAAAGAAAAGGAGGGGCAAACCCGCACCACCGTTAAGGTAGAACGGGTATAAAGCCGAATAAAAATAAATGAAAAGGGGCCGCCGAGGCAGCCCAAATCAGGTTTGGAGAAAAAGCCAATTGATAAAAGAAAACAGACGGAGGCAAGCCAACAAGGAGGCCAAAATGAGGAATAAACAAATAGACGGGAAGAGAAGGGGGGAGCAGTAAAGTAAAACTGCCTCCAGGGTCTGCAAGCAGCGCATGCTCCCAAGCGCACCCCGTCCGCAGGGCAACCCAACAATGCCCACGCAGTGACGCGCAGTTGGTTTATTGTAAAAAGAACCGAAGCATATGGCTGTCGTCATGGGCGCGCTCGTGCCGTGTGGTCGTGTCACGCCGAGGCGACTGGGAGAGTCCGGAGAAAGGTCATCGCAGTGGAGACGCCCACGGTCGGCTGGCTGGACAGCTGCACAAAGGGTAGGAGACTATACAATTCAAAGATGAAAAGGAAAGAAATGTGAATGGAGCATGCAGTTAGGACCATCCAACACGGGGAAGCCCCGCCATAGTTGGCATATGCAGTGTGGATGGCCACGAACAGTCATGCGCAAATAATATGAAAAGGTGAACCGAGAGGCAGCAGTAGAAAGCAAATTAGTAGGCGTCGGGAAGAAGAGGAGGCACAGGAACAGGATGAGGAGGAACGGAAAGGGTGATAAGCCGGACGTCCATGGCTGTCACGGTCTTGCGCTTGGCGTGCTCAGTGTAGGTGACGGCGTCCCGGATCACGTTCTCGAGGAACACCTTGAGCACACCGCGTGTCTCCTCATAGATCAGGCCAGAGATACGCTTGACACCACCACGGCGAGCGAGGCGACGGATGGCTGGCTTGGTGATGCCTTGGATGTTGTCACGCAACACCTTACGATGACGCTTCGCGCCACCCTTGCCGAGCCCCTTGCCGCCCTTGCCACGTCCAGACATCTCGGCTGTTGCTGCTGCTTCGAAGCGAGTCAGGAAAGCGAATGCCGCGTCCTTGCGCCGCGACTGAGCGAGGAAGCCGCGCCGAAGGGCGAGGAGGTGAAACGCGCGCCGATTGGCTCACGGGCAGTGCGGCCTCTCTTCGCGAGTGAGTCGCGGGTGGCAGCACTGAGCCCTGCGTAGGCCACGCACTGATTTCACGACGTGTGGCTTCGCAACACAATCGCGGAGTTTACTTTTTTTTCTTATGTTGTTTCTTTTTGGCATTTCTGACTGCAACGTAGGCTGATGTTCAACCCGCCTCCCTCCTTCTTTTGCTCAACTCGCCAAGAGAAAAACAAACGTGTCAACAATGTTATTGTGCTATGTTGCACGCACCCACTGCTCGTTTCGCACCCCAGGAACAAGTTTATTGTATTCTCATAATTATGATTACTCGTTCTATTCACCGGTAGCTCGGCTACGCTTTCAAGTGCACCCTGGTCATTGCCGCAAAGCACACCGTGCCAACAGCTTCAAATTCCGCCACGCCAACATCGTTCACTTGATCACTAGTCGCGAAACAGGGCGCGTTCATGCTCTGTTCGCCTCAGGCGTTTCAAATTTCGCACGCCGGCACCGCTGACTGGTGCCTACACGACCGTCAAATTTCGTCGCGATAGCTTACGTAGCCTCGTAGATAACGTCAGCGAAATCAGCCTAAGACGCGCGCGCGAGCCCAATTCAGCATTCTAGGGGACGGAAGAGAGCGAGGGAACTGTTTGCGCCGCTCCTCACTCCTCCCTCTCCCATCGCCCGTACGAAGGCAGCTACGCAGGGCGCGCGCGGAACCGCTAGTTATGCAGTATGCGGAGAGCGCGCGCATCTCTTCTTTTCCCACTTCAAAGTCACTTACTACTGCTACATTTGTAATAACAGTGTAAAATTTCCCCTTAGGCAGTGCTGCTTCGTGAACGTCCGCACCCATTTCCGCTCGCCAGCCACCGCTACAGCAATGCGGCTCTGAATTTCAGTCCGGAGCACTGCTGCATACGTGCGGGCGGCCGCCGAGAGGGCATTCTAGCAGACGCAGCGACCGATGGCATTAGTTCTAGCAGCCATAGAGGCACACCTCAGGGCCCGCAAAAGCGCGTCGAACGACAAGAAGAAACAAAACGGTAAAAAGAAAAAAAAGAGGGATGAGGGCTGCCTGCTTTTAAAAGTTGCGCTACATCAGAATTAAGTAAATGTGCAGCAACAACCGCCTCATCATCCTCGGTGTGTGAAACACGCGCCGTGGTAATTAGTGCATGCAGGCGAACGTGGCCGCTCGCGCAGAGTCGCCTCACGCGCCCCATACTTACTTAGTGTGTGTTGTTGTGCTGAGCCCCGTGGCGTTCCGTGCGGTTCTGCTACAAAAGTTATAGCACACGCGCTGTCGGACCGCGCACGCCGCGTGTTTGAAAACAAGAAGTAGTAGTAAGTGCCGTTGAGATGGTAAAAGAAGAGTGCAGTACCGTAGCTGTCTCTCGCTTAGGAGGTCACCTCAACAGTACTACACGGGGGAGGGTAAGGAGAATAAAGGAGCCAAGAGAAACAAAGATTAAAGAGGACGAGCGGAAGGCCGTGAAGAAAAAAAAAGAGAGAGAGAGAAGCGTGAAACGGGGCCTATGGCAGCGTGGTAAGGTTCGACGACTCAAAGAACTCAATGAGCTGGGAAGGCTCCTTTGAGTAAAACCGCAAAACCCCTAGGAAACGAGAAAGTCCTCAGGACGGGCTATGGGGAGTCCAAGGCGTCGATTAGGATTTCACGAGCTGAGAGATATATGCAGTGCATATATCTATAATAAAAGTGCATATATCATATAAAAGGGACTCTCACGGGCCGATAGTCCCTTTTTGTGTGTGTTGTTGTGCTGCGCGCATGCCGTTGTGTGCGTTTCTGATACAAAACTTTCAGCACACGCGCTGTCGCAATGAGAATACGACAGCGCGCGCCGGGTGCGTGTAAACGAGGAAGCGTCGAACAGAGGGAACGGACGGAATTGTCGAGATTCTCACTACATCCCAATGCCAATGCAGACACTTTGGGTGGCTCTGAGAAGAGCCGTTGGGTGTTGGCTGCGCGGACGAGCGCTCGGTCGCCTACTTGGAGCTGGTGTACTTGGTGACGGCTTTGGTGCCCTCGGACACGGCGTGTTTGGCCAGCTCTCCGGGCAACAGCAGATGCACGGCAGTGTGGATCTCCCGGCTCGCGATGGTCGAGCGCTTGTTGTAGTGAGCCAGACGGGACGACTGCGCGGCGATACGCTCGAAGATGTCGTTCACGAAGCTGTTCATGATAGACATGGCCTTGCTGGAGACTCCAGTGTCCGGGTGCACTTGCTTCAGCACCTTGTAGATATACATGGAGAAGCTCTCCTTCCTGCGGCGCTTCTTCTTCTTGTCGGTGGCGCGCACGTTCTTCTGCGCCTTGCCGGCCTTCTTCACGGCCTTACCGCTGGGCTGGGGAGGCATGTCAGTAGCCGAGCAAACGAGATCGGAATACGCGCGACCGGTCGCGCGCGCCGCGTTTTTATCGCGGGAGGGTGGTGTTCACGCGACCTCGCAAAGCCGCGCTCGCCATTGGTCCGCGCGGCTTCTCTCCCTTTTCCTCGCGCTTTCCTTTGGGACCGGCGGCGGCGAGAGCGGCGACGGCGCTACGAGCACGGCTCAAATCGCTCACAGATCGCCACTGTGCAAGTCGTTGTTACTCAGTCTGACAGCAACACTGCGATGCCTCCCCAGGTGCTGTGGATAGGTGCTGTGGTGGCGTGATTTGTGCGTTCGAGCTTCGGTGCTATCGATCCCCTCCACGTGGGCCCCTCTCGGATGGTTGGATAGGATTACGGTGCGGATTCTTCTAGACTCCAACCCGCTGTCTTCGATTCGGTGAGGTGTTCCGGTGGCTCTTTTTTGTCCTTGGTTTTTTCCAGTGTTTAGCTGAGGGTTTCTAGCTTCCTACCTTGTGTAGTGTTAGCTTAAACTTCGGCTAGGCGCGGGCGCCACGTGGTTTTTACCGCGATGGTGGCCCCTTCGCGGCTTCGGCCGCTTACGTTTTTCGGGCGAGTTCCGAAAGGCGCGTCCAATGTAGATGTTTGCAAGGCGCTCGTAAAGCGCTTTTCCTTGAACGACCTTAAGGCAGTGCAGGACTTTGGTGTAGGACGGTTTGAGATAACGTTTAAGAATAAGGCCGCGGTTGATCCCTTCTCAGCTGATCCCGCTTTGAAGGTTCGGGATGTGGAAGTTCGTTTTGTGTATAGAGGTGTGCGTGTGAAGTTGGTTAGGGTGTTTGGCTACCCCGCGGATCTTCCGGACCAGGCTCTCGTCTCCGAGCTAGAGGTCTTCGGAAAGGTTCACGGGATCTCCGAAGAATGCGTGCCCGGTTTCCCTGCCGTTGGCACCGGAAACCGGCGCATTCGGATAGAGATGGCGCGGCCCGTTCCTAACCTTCTTCGTGTAGGTGAGCGTGTCGTTCAGTGTGAGTACGAGGGTGTAGTTAGATTGTGCCGTAGGTGTAACATGGCAGGACACCACGCCGCCGCGTGCGACACGCCTCAGTGCGCACGCTGCGGGCAGTTTGGCCACGCGTCCTGCGACGCGGCGTGCGTACGTTGCGGCGGCGACCATGCGGTTTCGGCGTGTAGTGTCCGCACCTACTCGTCAGTGACCGCGAGGCCAGAACAGCAGAAACCTGCCGTCGTGGAAGCGGTTACTTCGCCGGTAGCTGATACGGTTGCTGCCTTAGAGGAAGGAGAGAGCCAGGGCTCCTTGAGCGTGGTCGATGCCGCCGAGCGCGGCGGCGATTCCGTGGACGCTACCGAGGTCGTTCCCCCTTCCGTCACGGCAACGTGCGAGGGGGCAGCGAGCGAGGAGGCTGAAGCGGCGGTCGCTGTCGCCTCCGTGGCGGGTACGCCTCTCGCTACGCCGGTCGCTATCTCTGGCGCGTCCGAACCGCTGACTGGCACGACTGACACTGCTCGTCGGTCGAACCATAAGCGTAAGAGCCGGCGCGCACACCGCGCTGGCTCCTCCAGACTGGCCCTCCAGAATTTAAGCGCAGTGCTGTTGAAACGTCCGATTCTGATACTGAGGTCCCATCGGACGCGGAGGGTTCTCCTCCTTGTCCCAATTGCGGATGGGGACGTTGCGAATGCTCGTTGCTCTCAGACAGAACCTATGAGTCTACTGATGAGGGGACCCCACTTTGGAGACCCTCTCATAAGTAGTCTTTGCTTATTTGTCACTAGCGGCTAGTATTACCTAATACTAGCCTGCTCTTTATTTATTTTCCTAGCTCTTTTTGTCTTCCTTTGTTTCTACTAGCTCTTAGCTAATCTCTTTCTCCCTTAAAATGGCTTCTTCTCTCACCATAGCTACCTTTAACTGTCGTGGTTTGTCGCGTGCTTCTAAGCAGTTAGAGGTTATTAATTTGGCTAAATCCAAAAAGGTAGATATTCTTGTGCTTCAGGAAACTTATATTCATAGGCTAGGCCAGATCAGCCACTTCGACCGGATTTTTCGCACTCGGTCTCTCTGGAGTTATGGCGCGACGGGCAGTCGAGGTACGGCCATCGTTTTGATGCCGAATTTCGACTGCCTTGTTATTCGCCATGCCAGGGATGCCGAGGGCCGCGTCTTGTCGGTGGACCTTGATTGTGGCATTCGAATTGTTAATGTTTATGCTACAACCCGGTCTAAAGATCAGAGAGAGTTTTTCACTACATTAGAACCCTACTTGGTAGGTCCCTCTCACCTAATCCTTGTAGGCGACTTCAACTGTGTGTTAGAACAGGTTGATCGCATCCCGCATAGAGGGACTCCAAACCAGAAAGATAGGCGTGCAAATGTTGTACTACGAGAGCTCGTCGACGGGCTGGGACTTGTCGATGCTTGGCGTGTGCTTCGCCCTGGTCAGTCAGGAATGACTTGGACAGGAAGAGGAATTCTTCTTATGCATTATGCAGTATGCATTCTTCTTGGTTAACTCCTTCGGCTCTTAGCGACCACAGCTTCCAAATTCTGCGGTTCGCCCATTCTAGCATAGTCCCGCAAGGGAAGAGACTGTGGCATCTGAATCCACGTCTTCTAAAAGACAGGCAGGCAACCGCAGAGGTATCATCCATTCTTTTTCGATCGCTGCACAATAGAGCGAATCTAAGTGGTACAGAATGGGATGACGTGAAGGTCAGAGTGCGTGAGTGCTTCAGGTCTTGGGGCAAGCGTCGAGCGCGCGAGGAGCGTGAGGAGATTAATATCGTCTCCGACGCGATCCTCCTGCTCTCGAGGCCACTGTCCGGCGGTCCTGGAGTTGCTTCGGCGCTGGCCTCACTCCGAAAGGAACTTCGGATTCTCCTGCAGCGACGCTGGGATGGCTTGAGGGCCACAACCCGAGCAGAGCTGTGGGAAATGGAAGCGTGGTGCAGCAGAAACGTCCTACGTAAACTTCTCTCAAGGAAGAGAACAACTCTCTCCTCCCTAATAGATCCAAGCGATGGTAGCATAGTCGATTCACCAGATGGAGTTCTTGCAATGGCGAGGCAGTTTTACATGATCTTGTATGCCGAACCAGCTGCCACTCCAACTGCGTTTCCTTTTGCTTCGCCAGCTGAGCCGCCGCAGGTGTGCGACTCAGCCATAGATGAGGACGAGCTTTTTTCGGCATTGAAGTCTATGAAGCGTAATCGCAGTCCGGGATCCGATGGTCTGACAGTCGAATTTTATGTTAAATTTTGGACACTGTTAGGGAAGCCATTCACATCACTGGTGAACCGGCTACTCAGTGAAGGGACTTTGTCAGCGTCTCAACGAGAGGGGTTAATCACTCTCCTTTGTAAAGACGAGTCGAGGAGCTCCGATCTGAGAGCATGGCGTCCAATCACACTTCCGAACTGCGACTATAAGCTCATAGCAAAGTGCCTGTGTATGCGACTCACACCAGTGCTCAGCACTGTTTTGGGTCCATACCAGGCATGTTGTGTCCAGGGGCACTCTACTCAGCTTCACGGTATAGCACTAAGGGACCTTCTCCTGTAGGCAAATACCAGGAAACTTCCAGGTATTCTTTGCTCCTTCGATCAGGAGAAGGCTTTCGATATCATTAGCCATAGGTACCTTTTCCGTGTTTTGTAAGAGGCTGGTTTTAGTGTGGGTTTTAGACAGATGATCCAAGCTTTGTATTCTCGACCGACTTCTGCTGTTCTCATACGAGACCGCCTCTCGGAGGCGTTCATTGTGGGACGTGGTGTGCGACAGGGGGACCCGCTCTCACCTGCCCTCTACGTACTCGCTTTTGAACCGCTTCTGCAGAGGTTGTCTTGTGACAGCAGAATTGGCAGGTTCTTACTTCCACCAGGTTCCCCCCCGGTTGCACTCTTTGCCTATGCAGACGACTTGTCCATTGTCGTCCCAGACGAAGCATCAGCTTGCGACGTCCTGGTGGTCATGGACAGTTACTGCGGGGCGAGCGGTGCAAGGTTGAATAGGTCGAAAAGTGCAGCAATGTACTTGAACTCCACTCCTTCCAGTCCGCAGCCCGTTCATGGTCTCCCCGTGAAAACGCGGCTGCGGATTCTAGGCTTCCAGTTCGAACCAGATGGTCTCTCTCCCGAAAACTGGCAACAGGCTAAGGAGAAGCTTGAAGCCAGGGTTCAGGAATACAGCGCGTTGTCATGCCCTTTGACTGCTCGAGCGACAATCCTTCGCTAACTTCTGTTTTCCTTTCTGACGTATGTGGCGTGTGTGTCTCCTATTCCAACCCGAACCAAGCTTATCTTGGAGAGGGTCTTGTTTCGCTTCCTCTGGAAGGGTACAACTGGTTGTGTAGCTAGCCGGGTGCTCAAGTTGCCCAGAGACAAGGGAGGACTCGAAATTCCCGACCTGGGCGTCGTGGCTTCTGCACTACACGTCAGTTGGACCCAGGTCGCTCTTAACTCGGATATGCTCCTAACTCGAAGCTTAACTTCCTTCTTTCTTAGCACCCGACTCCGCTTGTTCTCGCAGAGCACATTTTCCCACTGTGTTCCTCGTTCAGGTACCCCGTCCACCATTTATGCGGCGGCTGCCAACTCTTTGGTAAGCCTCTGCAAGGTTCACCCAGGCATCGACGTAGTTTCAGCTCCACTCCAAGAGTTAGTGGATATCCTCACCCCAGGACTCCCCCCACATTGCCAAATGTACGACCTGTCGATTCACAGGCCAAACTGGAAGCTCATTACAGCCGGTTTCCTCGAGGCGAGGCGAGCCACCTTTGTGTACCGCCTGGCGCGAGGGTGCCTGCTGTTGAGCTACAGGTCCTTCACAGCCATCCCGGCTCGTGGAGTGTGTCCTTTCTGTGGCGCTCGTGAGGACTCAGTTCGTATCTTCACGCAGTCTTTGCTTCCTGCAGCTCTTCTCCAAAGAGTTGCTAGTCTATTTAGGCTCCCAGGCGTTCCTTATGAGACAGTCCGATTTTTGCACCCTTTGCCCAATCAGGCGATCAACCACTTCGTGCTTCTCCTCGCCGAGTGCTCATACCAAGTTTGGCTGGCACGCTGCGATGCAATTTTCGGGGGGTCGGGCACCGGCCCTTCACGAAGTGCTTGCGAAAGCACGGAAGGAGGTCTGGTTCCACCTCACCCGGGCGCGGCACCGCTTGGGCGAGAAGTTTCTCGAAGTGTGGGCTCGTCCTGCCGTGATTTTTGACGAGTCAGGTGGAAAGCTATCCATTAAGTTATGATGCATGCTCCAAAGGTCGCACGACTCGGCCGTGTGCGCCAGTCGATCTACGGGGTTTTGTTTGGCTCAGTGGAACCCAGAGCTGGAACCAGTGGTGGTGCACCCTCAAGTGGTCGCGCTGCTCCGCGGACGGCTTTGGTGGTCTCCATTGTCTATGCCTTGACCTCTTTTGCATCAGGGCAGTCCGAGGGTCTGTCAGGCTTGTGCCCTGCAAGACCGACATGGCTGTTTGTGTGTTGAGTGCAGTCCCTCAGTTGGGCTGCACCACAACAGCCCCCTTGTCCGGGAAGGACCGTTGGCCCGAACCAAGTCCCCCCACCCAGTCAGCCCGGGTTGTGGGGGAGTACCGGGGTCAATGTATCGAATGATGCTGGGTTGATGAGTACATGAAAGCTCTGGGACGCGGCGCCCCTGGTTGCCGAGTCCTCTTCCCATCTGACAACGGTACTCAGTCTACGCATCAACAGCACCAGCATGTCCGGACGTGGTAAAAGCGGCAAGGCGAAGGGCAAGAGCAAGACGCGTTCCAGCCGCGCGGGTCTCCAGTTCCCCGTGGGCCGTATCCACCGTCTCTTGCGCAGGGGAAACTACGCCGAGCGCGTCGGAGCGGGCGCTCCCGTCTACCTCGCGGCCGTCCTCGAGTACCTGGCTGCCGAAGTGCTCGAGCTCGCTGGCAACGCAGCTCGTGACAACAAGAAGACCAGGATCATCCCCCGCCACCTGCAGCTCGCCATCCGCAACGATGAGGAGCTGAACAAGCTGCTCTCTGGCGTGAGGATCGCGCAGGGCGGCGTCTTGCCCAACATCCAAGCTGTGCTTCTCCCAAAGAAGACCGAGAAGAAGGCGTAAGCGAGCTCCCAGCCGCCGGACTACAGTCGCGCTCGTCGCACAACCCAACGGTCCTCGTCAGGACCACCGAAATGCATGTGACGGCAGGGTTTTGCTTGGCAATCCCGTTCTCTGCGCCCGTTTCCCTCTGTTTGAATTAGTGCAACCGTGCCTCTTGAACTGACGCTGCTGCTAGCTAGCTGGCATTTCAGTGCACGAATGTAAATGGAAAGCGAGCTTCCGGGTGTCCGGGGGCGCACAGGGACGAGCCTCACTGCAATTAGCGTGCGATTCGCGTAGTGGAATGTGATAGGCGATTGGGCCCTTAAAAACAAACAAACAAAAAATGGGCCATATCCGCAACCAGCATGCACTTATGAGCCAGGCAGGTATGCATGAGGAACGTGAACAAACGCATGCATGGCATACCAATACACAAAAGCTTGCACGCAACATCGGCCGCATTCATTTCGTTTTCGGGCGCGGCTTCTTCGCATGAATGTGCGCACCGTTTTGCAACGAACACGCATTTTGTTTATTTTTTTCCCCTCTCTCTTCTTGTTCGTGCTCGAACGCGCGCAATACTTACCATATGCATACCAAACGAGGCACCACCTCGCACCGGCAGCCCACCACAGGCACACACAAAAAAATATTAATAATAAAAAATAACAACAAAACAGACAGACCGAGAGGGTACGGTTGGAGTACGTGGTCTCGCGTGCTCCCGTGCCCGAAGCAAACATGTAGGTGGTCCTGAGAAGGACCGTTTTGTGTTGCTTGCCTGACCGAGGCTGCGGCGCAGACAGCGGCCGAACTTAGGCGCGCTCGCCACGGATGCGCCGGGCCAGCTGGATGTCCTTTGGCATGATGGTAACACGCTTGGCGTGGATGGCACACAGGTTGCTGTCTTCGAAGAGACCGACCAGGTATGCCTCGCTGGCCTCCTGAAGGGCCATCACAGCCGAACTCTGGAATCGGAGGTCGGTCTTGAAATCCTGAGCGATTTCCCTCACCAAGCGCTGGAACGGCAGCTTGCGGATGAGAAGTTCGGTCGACTTCTGGTAGCGGCGAATTTCACGAAGGGCCACGGTTCCAGGCCTGTAGCGATGCGGTTTCTTAACCCCTCCTGTGGCAGGTGCACTCTTGCGAGCAGCCTAGGTAGCAAGCTGCTTACGCGGAGCCTTCCCACCGGTGCTCTTACGGGCGGTTTGCTTGGTCCTGGCCATAGCGCACGGAGCGAGCGTCCGAAGTCGTCGACTGCCGGAGTGAAAATGACCCCTGCGCCGCGCGCGTCGTGCTTCGCCGCACTACTCTTCACCTCTCCAACTCACTCGCCGATTGGCCAGCGCCGGCACAGCCGTCTTGTGCGGTGCGCGCGCCGCCGCCGTTCGCCAGGATGCTGGAGGAGGCACGTTTTCGCGCGGGCGCCTTGTTCGCGGCTAAGGAAAGCACATTCGCAGGCGGTTTAATTGAGTTTAAACACGACAGCATGCCGCGCTGTTCTCTTTCGTTTCAGCCAACACCACAATCTCGCTTATACCGCCGCGCGTCGCCAATTGCCAGTGCCGAGTGTGAGACTACACCACTAATCTCGACAGCGGTTAGCGCTCCACGCCCAACGCCATCGGAGCTGTTATCGCGATCTCCGCGCGACGCAGATGGGTGGCATGTTAAGGCTACATTATTGCTTGTCCACTGCCTTGCTTTGATCATGCTGATGCTCGTTTCACGAACTACAAGTGCGCGCCACGGTGCCTTCTCGAGGGGCAACTACATCGTGTTTTGGCTGCACTCGGCAGCAAACCGTCTCGCATGTGCACACATGCCAGTACCGCACTTTCCCGTCCACGCACAGAAGAACGCGAGGCCCGCATGCGCCTCACAAGATTAACGACAAACTCACGTATGGACTACCAGCACCACTTCAGAGTTACAGAGAAAACGATGCACTTCCGCTCTAAGAGCGAATTTGGAATACAATATTGACAGGTGTTGAATGCGCGTTAGGAGACCTGGATAACTAATTGGGGCCTCAAAACTTTGGATAGGCAAGCGGTACTTCCATATGTATGAAGGGTCCTTAAACAATATGTCAAGGTAGCATCAACCAATGCTTCGCAGGCGCGATCCCAAGCGCGGCTTCCCCGTGCCACGTATTCGGTGCGCAGTTTTCGCACTTGCAAGGGACACCATGTTTTGACAAACAATCATCAAACGCAACACTTTGCTCCATACAGTGCGTACATTTCGTCAGCTAGCTTTTTCGATTGCATTCCCGCACGCAACTTCGCCACAGGATCGACGGCATCGATGTCATGTTATAGCGAAGCTCCAGCTCGGCAGCCGCCGGGAGAAATCTATTTCCTCGCCAACTAATTCACCGAATTTGGTGCGCCTAATTACGAGTAAAAGAAAATGTTCAAATGCCGCGCCTGCAACAGCGCGATTTTCAACTGATGCCGAGCGCTGCCTCTTTTTTCTTTACTATTTTTTTCTCAGTGATTGTGGCAAACTGTGAAATGGAAGAGAGAACAAACAGTTCAACTGTGCGCTTTAAAGCTCTGTCACACAGCAATGGCACCGGATTTGGAAATTCTGTTAATTGCACAAGGCGTAGTGTATAAAGGGAACACAATTTATAGGCCTCGATAAGATATACCAGTCATGTGTGAGTATGACTTTTACAATACCTTCACAGACATCACAGGCGTTTTCGATGGGATAAAATTTTTTAGACAGAACTTCCGTGAGTAGTTGCGTGCAATTCACACGATCGCGGTACCGCTTTGTATTGTTGAGATATGAAACTTTGTACTTCTTAACCTGCCAGTACTCGTGCATTATGGAAGGGAAAAAAGAGAGAAAGAGAGACGTCACCGTACCACCAAACATTTTTCTCAGATGTAACAAGAAGCTTGTTTACATGGCTGCAGTAGTTCTCTCTTGACAACCCGTTGTTTTCTCTTGGGTGTGTTCCGATGCCTTACTTAGAGTTCACCTCCGAGCTACACGCACGACCGGTATGACCTCATTGCGCACTGTGTACGCCTTGCTTCGTCCTCGGCTATTCCCTTTGCACGCGCATGCCAGTGACTTCGTAGCAGTAATCATTACATAGACAAGAGAAAAGAAATAACCAAAATTTCCGCGTTTCTTCAAAGCAAGAGGCCCGTACATTTTCTCTGACTGTTCCTTCCCCATTTGTTTACCTGTTTAGCCATCACCTCACTTTGCTATATACATCAAGGCCATAGGCGCAGTTCCCGGTGGCTTCGTGGGACGAATGTAAAACAATAGGCGCGAGCTTGGCTTTCATTAAACGCAACACGAATGCGAAATCCGTGCAATGACGACGGCCGGCGTGTGTCAGCTTCCCTTACCTTGGCGTGCCAATATATGTGCCATGAGTGAGGGAGCCGGTTCGAATTCGGAATTTTTCTCTACAGCAGCTTGCACATTCACGATGTTCCAGGGATGCAGCGGCAGGAGGTAGCCTTGTGCACTTTGGCGCGTCCATGCCATGGCATTACGCAACCGCCTCACAGCGAGTAATACGCCGGACATAAGCTGCCACAAGGAGAAATGTTCACATGTAGGACAGGTGGCTCCCTCTGGCAGCGAAGAGTTCGACAAATACGTGATGCACCGCTCAAATCGCCCATCGGGCGGCCGCTCGTCCCTCTCTCTCTTTTTCCCCCGTTCTCGCGGCGTGTGGCATACACAAATACGTTGCTCGAAAAAGTTTGTTTTCTTTAAATACAGCGCGTGTCCAGCGCCCGCTTCCTTACCGATCTAAGTATATGGCGCGAACAAGGGTCGCTCAGCATCGCCTACACGCATGCATGACGAAAGGGCCAGTCGTACAGAAATAACGAGAGAAAGTGAGTCTGCACTGTGCAAGCATATTTCTGTCTCAGTAAGCACACTTCACCGCTCTGCTCCTTTATTTTATTTTCCTCTTGTTTTGGGCAACTCAGCGGTGCATTGTCTTGCAAGAAGAGCCACGTTGGCCTCGAACCAACTGCTTATCACCTATAGCGCGCTGACAAGAAATGCCACTGTAACCCTGTACACAAGTATGAAAACAGCACGCGCCTCGGTGTCTAACGCGCGCACCCTCGTCCATTTGAATACAACGCAGTGAGCCCGGTTCTAGCGACAGCTACCTAGCTAATCTCACCTTTGCATTCATTTGTGTCGCTCAAAAGTTACACAATTGTGAATCGCACGGTGGTAGTTTACGGCCGCCCAGCTCGTAGGGCAAGAGGGCTGGCTGGTTATTGTTTCTCCGACGCTCGCAAACCAACGAAGCCATGCGAATGCCGCTCAGACACAGCGTCGCGCGTAGGCTCAATCATTTAACGCTTGCACTGGAAAGAACAAATAACCGCCGTCTGTAGAAAACTCACTTTCAGCTGTTACACACTGGCCCGTGCCCGGCAATATTTTCCTCACGCTTTGCTTCGCTGCGTACGCACAGGAGCTATTGTTGTGAAATATGGGGCTTAACATATAAAACTTACTTAACTTAAATGCGCCCGCTGACCGTCACGCTCGGCGTATGTATGTAACCGAGTGCTACTGCCCGGCTCATACTCTTCTCTAAGGGAGTAGAAGAAGCGACCCATTTCAAAGCGACAAAAATGCGCATCGACGAGCTTACGATTACCTCTGGCTTTTAATCATCAGTCCACTCTGGTTGCCTCAATCAGGGTCCAACCAAAGGCGACAACTGAGCTGCACGAACGACCGCCACGTCGCAACTCGGACAGACTGAGGGCGGGTGAAATGGGAGCAACACAACACACAGTGGCGAGCGCAAATGCCAGCGAGCAAAGCTCGCCTTGCGAGGGCGAAAAACAATGCTACCACACCTTATGAATACATGCGGTTGCGCTCGCTCACCTGACCAAAGTTTACCGCGCGTGTCTCGTACGGCCGAACGCGAGATAATGGCATGCAAAAGAGGGTCAACGGAGCAGGAGATCGCAAATCCTGCGCATCACTGCCGAAGCACCAAGTGGGTAGCCCTGAAGAGGGCTGTTGGGTTCTTCAGAGGAGCTGATGCGCTGCTTGCAGACGACGCCGCGCACGCGTGCTGCTTAGCCTCCGAAACCGTCGAGGGTGCGGCCCTGACGCTTGAGGGCATACACCACGTCCATGGCTGTCACGGTCTTGCGCTTGGCGTGCTCAGTGTAGGTGACGGCGTCCCGGATCACGTTCTCGAGGAACACCTTGAGCACACCGCGTGTCTCCTCATAGATCAGGCCAGAGATACGCTTGACACCACCACGGCGAGCAAGGCGACGGATGGCTGGCTTGGTGATGCCTTGGATGTTGTCACGCAACACCTTACGATGACGCTTCGCGCCACCCTTGCCGAGCCCCTTGCCGCCCTTGCCACGTGCAGGCATCTCGGCTGTTGCTGCTGCTTCGAAGCGAGTCAGGAAAGCGAATGCCGCGTCCTTGCGCCGCGACTGAGCGAGGAAGCCGCGCCGAAGGGCGAGGAGGTGAAACGCGCGCCGATTGGCTCACGGGCAGCGCGGCCTCTCTTCGCGAGTGAGTCGCGGGTGGCAGCACTGAGCCCTGCTTAGGCCACGCACTGAGTTCACGAAGTGTGGCTTTGCAACACAATCGCGGAGTTTACTTTTTTTTCTTATGTTGTTTCTTTTTGGCATTTCTGACTGCAACGTAGGCTGATGTTCAACCCGCCTCCCTCCTTGTTTTGCTCAACTCGCCAAGAGAAAAACAAACGTGTCAACAATGTTATTGTGCTATGTTGCATGCACCCACTGCTCGTTTCGCGCCCCAGGAACAAGTTTATTGTCTTCTCATAATTATGATTACTCGATCTATTCACCGGTAGCTCGGCTACGCTTTCAAGTGCACCCTGGTCATTGCCGCAAAGCACACCGTGCGCACAGCTTCAAATTCCGCCACGCCAACATCGTTCACTTGATCACTAGTCGCGAAACAGGGCGCGTTCATGCTCTGTTCGCCTCAGGCGTTTCAAATTTCGCACGCCGGCACCGCTGACTGGTGCCTACACGACCGTCAAATTTCGTCGCGATAGCTTACGTAGCCTCGTAGATAACGTCAGCGAAATCAGCCTAAGACGCGCGCGCGAGCCCAATTCAGCATTCTAGGGGACGGAAGAGGGCGAGGGAACTGTTTGCGCCGCTCCTCACTCCTCCCTCTCCCATCGCCCGTACGAAGGCAGCTACGCAGGGCGCGCGCGGAACCGCTAGCTATGCAGTATGCGGAGAGCGCGCGCATCTCTTCTTTTCCCACTTCAAAGTCACTTACTACTGCTACATTTGTAATAACAGTGTAAAATTTCCCCTTAGGCAGTGCTGCTTCGTGAACGTGCGCACCCATTTCCGCTCGCCAGCCACCGCTACAGCAATGCGGCTCTGAATTTCAGTCCGGAGCACTGCTGAATACGTGCGGGCGGCCGCCGAGAGGGCATTCTAGCAGACGCAGCGACCGATGGCATTAGTTCTAGCAGCCATAGAGGCACACCTCAGGGCCCGCAAAAGTGCGTCGAACGACAAGAAGAAACAAAACGGTAAAAAGAAAAAAAGGAGGGATGAGGGCTGCCTGCTTTTAAAAGTTGCGCTACATCAGAATTAAGTAAATGTGCAGCAACGACCGCCTCATCATCCTCGGTGTGTGAAACACGCGCCGTGGTAATTAGTGCATGCAGGCGAACGTGGCCGCTCGCGCAGAGTCGCCTCACGCGCCCCATACTTGCTTAGTGTGTGTTGTTGTGCTGAGCCCCATGGCGTTCCGTGCGGTTCTGCTACAAAAGTTGTAGCACACGCGCTGTCCGACCGCGCACGCCGCGTGTTTGAAAACAAGAAGTAGTAGTAAGTGCCGTTGAGATGGTAAAAGAAGAGAAGAGTGCAGTACCGTAGCTGTCTCTCGCTTAGGAGGTCACCTCAACAGTACTACACGGGGGAGGGTAAGGAGAATAAAGGAGCCAAGAGAAACAAAGATTAAAGAGGAAGAGCGGAAGGCCGTGAAGAAAAAAAAAGAGAGAGAGAGAAGCGTGAAACGGGGCCTATGGCAGCGTGGTAAGGTTCGACGACTCAAAGAACTCAATGAGCTGGGAAGGCTCCTTTGAGTAAAACCGCAAAACCCCTAGGAAACGAGAAAGTCCTCAGGACGGGCTATGGGGAGTCCAAGGCGTCGATTAGGATTTCACGAGCTGAGAGATATATGCAGTGCATATATCTATAATAAAAGTGCATATATCATATAAAAGGGACTCTCACGGGCCGATAGTCCCTTTTTGTGTGTGTTGTTGTGCTGCGCGCATGCCGTTGTGTGCGTTTCTGATACAAAACTTTCAGCACATGCGCTGTCGCAATGAGAATACGACAGCGCGCGCCGGGTGCGTGTAAACGAGGAAGCGTCGAACAGAGGGAACGGACGGAATTGTCGAGATTCTCACTACATCCCAATGCCAATGCAGACACTTTGGGTGGCTCTGAGAAGAGCCGTTGGGTGTTGGCTGCGCGGACGAGCGCTCGGTCGCCTACTTGGAGCTGGTGTACTTGGTGACGGCTTTGGTGCCCTCGGACACAGCGTGTTTGGCCAGCTCTCCGGGCAACAGGAGATGCACGGCAGTCTGGATCTCCCGGCTCGCGATGGTCGAGCGCTTGTTGTAGTGAGCCAGACGGGACGACTGCGCGGCGATACGCTCGAAGATGTCGTTCACGAAGCTGTTCATGATAGACATGGCCTTGCTGGAGACTCCAGTGTCCGGGTGCACCTGCTTCAGCACCTTGTAGATATACATGGAGAAGCTCTCCTTCCTGCGGCGCTTCTTCTTCTTCTTGTCGGTGGCGCGCACGTTCTTCTGCGCCTTGCCGGCCTTCTTCACGGCCTTACCGCTGGGCTGGGGAGGCATGTCAGTAGCCGAGCAAACGAGATCGGAATACGCGCGACCGGTCGCGCGCGCCGCGTTTTTATCGCGGGAGGGTGGTGTTCACGCGACCTCGCAAAGCCGCGCTCGACATTGGTCCGTGCGGCTTCTCTCCCTTTTCCTCGCGCTTTCCTTTGGGACCGGCGGCGGCGAGAGCGGCGACGGCGCTACGAGCACGGCTCAAATCGCTCACAGATCGCCACTGTGCAAGTCGTTGTTACTCAGTCTGACAGCAACACTGCGATGCCTCCCCAGGTGCTGTGGATAGGTGCTGTGGTGGCGTGATTTGTGCGTTCGAGCTTCGGTGCTATCGATCCCCTCCACGTGGGCCCCTCTCGGATGGTTGGATAGGATTACGGTGCGGATTCTTCTAGACTCCAACCCGCTGTCTTCGATTCGGTGAGGTGTTCCGGTGGCTCTTTTTGTCCTTGGTTTTTTCCAGTGTTTAGCTGAGGGTTTCTAGCTTCCTACCTTGTGTAGTGTTAGCTTAAACTTCGGCTAGGCGCGGGCGCCACGTGGTTTTTACCGCGATGGTGGCCCCTTCGCGGCTTCGGCCGCTTACGTTTTTCGGGCGAGTTCCGAAAGGCGCGTCCAATGTAGATGTTTGCAAGGCGCTCGTAAAGCGCTTTTCCTTGAACCACCTTAAGGCAGTGCAGGACTTTGGTGTAGGACGGTTTGAGATAACGTTTAAGAATAAGGTCGCGGTTGATCGCTTCTCAGCTGATCCCGCTTTGAAGGTTCGGGATGTGGAAGTTCGTTTTGAGTATAGAGGTGTGCGTGTGAAGTTGGTTAGGGTGTTTGGCTACCCCGCGGATCTTCCGGACCAGGCTCTCGTCTCCGAGCATGAGGTCTTCGGAAAGGTTCACGGGATCTCCGAAGAATGCGTGCCCGGTTTCCCTGCCGTTGGCACCGGAAACCGGCGCATTCGGATAGAGATGGCGTGGCCCGTTCCTAACCTTCTTCGTGTAGGTGAGCGTGTCGTTCAGTGTGAGTACGAGGGTGTAGTTAGATTGTGCCGTAGGTGTAACATGGCAGGACACCACGCCGCCGCGTGCGACACGCCTCAGTGCGCGCGCTGCGGGCAGTTTGGCCACGCGTCCTGCGACGTGGCGTGCGTACGTTGCGGCGGCGACCATGCGGTTTCGGCGTGTAGTGTCCGCACCTACTCGTCAGTGACCGCGAGGCCAGAACAGCAGAAACCTGCCGTCGTGGAAGCGGTTACTTCGCCGGTAGCTGATACGGTTGCTGCCTTAGAGGAAGGAGAGAGCCAGGGCTCCTTGAGCGTGGTCGATGCCGCCGAGCGCGGCGGCGATTCCGTGGACGCTACCGAGGTCGTTCCCCCTTCCGTCACGGCAACGTGCGAGGGGGCAGCGAGCGAGGAGGCTGAAGCGGCGGTCGCTGTCGGCTCCGTGGCGGGTACGCCTCTCGCTACGCCGGTCGCTATCTCTGGCGCGTCCGAACCGCTGACTGGCGCGACTGACACTGCTCGTCGGTCGAACCATAAGCGTAAGAGCCGGCGCGCACACCGCGCTGGCTCCTCCAGACTGGCCCTCCAGAATTTAAGTGCAGTGCTGTTGAAACCTCCGATTCTGATACTGAGGTCCCATCGGACGCGGAGGGTTCTCCTCCTTGTCCCAATTGCGGATGGGGACGTTGCGAATGCTCGTTGCTCTCAGACAGAACCTATGAGTCTACTGATGAGGGGTCCCCAACTTTGGAGACCCTCTCATAAGTAGTCTTTGCTTATTTGTCACTAGCGGCTAGTATTACCTAATACTAGCCTGCTCTTTATTTATTTTCCTAGCTCTTTTTGTCTTCCTTTGTTTCTACTAGCTCTTAGCTAATCTCTTTCTCCCTTAAAATGGCTTCTTCTCTCACCATAGCTACCTTTAACTGTCGTGGTTTGTCGCGTGCTTCTAAGCAGTTAGAGGTTATTAATTTGGCTAAATACAAAAAGGTAGATATTCTTGTGTTTAAGGAAACTTATATTCATAGGCTAGGCCAGATCAGCCACTTCGACCGGATTTTTCGCACTCGGTCTTTCTGGAGTTATGGCGCGACGGGCAGTCGAGGTACGGCCATCGTTTTGATGCCGAATTTCGACTGCCTTGTTATTCGCCATGCCAGGGATTCCGAGGGCCGCGTCTTGTCGGTGGACCTTGATTGTGGCATTCGAATTGTTAATGTTTATGCTCCAACCCGGTCTAAAGATCAGAGAGAGTTTTTCGCTACATTAGAACCCTACTTGGTAGGTCCCTCTCGGCTAATCCTTGTAGGCGACTTCAACTGTGTGTTAGAACAGGTTGATCTCATCCCGCATAGAGGGACTCCAAACCAGAAAGATAGGCGTGCAAATGTTGTACTACGAGAGCTCGTCGACGGGCTGGGACTTGTCGATGCTTGGCGTGTGCTTCGCCCTGGTCAGTCAGGAATGACTTGGACAGGAAGAGGCATTCTTCTTATGCATTATGCAGTATGCACTCTTCTTGGTTAACTCCTTCTGCTCTTAGCGACCACAGCTTCCAAATTCTGCGGTTCGCCTATTCTAGCATAGTCCCGCAAGGGAAGAGACCGTGGCGTCTGAATCCACGTCTTCTAAAAGACAGGCAGGCAACCGCAGAGGTATCATCCATTCTTTTTCGATCGCTGCACAATAGAGCGAATCTAAGTGGTACAGAATGGGATGACGTGAAGGTCAGAGTGCATGAGTGCTTCAGGTCTTGGGGCAAGCGTCGAGCGCGCGAGGAGCGTGAGGAGATTAAAATCGTCTCCGACGCGATCCTCCTGCTCTCGAGGCCACTGTCCGGCGGTCCTGGAGTTGCTTCGGCGCTGGCCTCACTCCGAAAGGAACTTCGGATTCTCCTGCAGCGACGCTGGGATGGCTTGAGGGCCACAACCCGAGCAGAGCTGTGGGAAATGGAAGCGTGGTGCAGCAGAAACGTCCTACGTAAACATCTCTCAAGGAAGAGCACAACTCTCTCCTCCCTAATAGATCCAAGCGATGGTAGCATAGTCGATTCACCAGATGGAGTTCTTGCACTGGCGAGGCAGTTTTACATGATCTTGTATGCCGAACCATCTGCCACTCCAACTGCGTTTCCTTTTCCTTCGCCAGCTGAGCCGCCGCGAGTGTGCGACTCAGCCATAGATGAGGACGAGCTTTTTTCGGCATTGAAGTCTATGAAGCGTAATCGCAGTCCGGGATCCGATGGTCTGACAGTCGAATTTTATGTTAAATTTTGGACACTGTTAGGGAAGCCATTCACATCACTGGTGAACCGGCTACTCAGTGAAGGGACTTTGTCAGCGTCTCAATGAGAGGGGTTAATCCCTCTCCTTTGTAAGGACGAGTCGAGGAGCTCCGATCTGAGAGCATGGCGTCCAATCACACTTCTGAACTGCGATTATAAGCTCATAGCAAAGTGCCTGTGTATGCGACTCACGCCAGTGCTCAGCACTGTTTTGGGTCCATACCAGGCCTGTTGTGTCCAGGGGCGCTCTACTCAGCTTCACAGTATAGCACTAAGGGACCTTCTCCTGAGGGCAAATACCAGGAAACTTCCAGGTATTTGCTCCTTCGATCAGGAGAAGGCTTTCGATATCATTAGCCATAGGTACCTTTTCCGTGTTTTGGAAGAGATGGTTTTAGTGTGGGTTTTAGACAGATGATCCAAGCTTTGTATTCTCGACCGACTTCTGCTGTTCTCATACGAGACCGCCTCTCCGACGCGTTCATTGTGGGACGTGGTGTGCGACAGGGGGACCCGCTCTCACCTGCCCTCTACGTACTCGCTTTTGAAGCGCTTCTGCAGAGGTTGTCTTGTGACAGCAGAATTGGCAGGTTCCTACTTCCACCAGGTTCCCCCCCGGTTGCACTCTTTGCCTATGCAGACGACTTGTCCATTATCGTCCCGGACGAAGCATCAGCTTGCGACGTCCTGGAGGTCATGGACAGTTACTGCGGGGCGAGCGGTGCAAGGTTGAATAGGTCGAAAAGTGCAGCAATGTACTTGAACTCCACTCCTTCCAGTCCGCAGCCCGTTCATGGTCTCCCCGTGAAAACGCGGCTGCGGATTCTAGGCTTCCAGTTCGAACCAGATGGTCTCTCTCCGGAAAACTGGCAACAGGCTGAGAAGCTTGAAGCCAGGGTTCAGGAATACAGCGCGTTGTCATGCCCTTTGACTGCTCGAGCGACAATCCTTCGCTCACTTCTGTTTTCCTTTCTGACGTATGTGGCGTGTGTGTCTCCTATTCCAACCCGAACCAAGCTTATCTTGGAGAGGGTCTTGTTTCGCTTCCTCTGGAAGGGTACAACTGGTTGTGTAGCTAGGTGGGTGCTCAAGTTGCCCAGGGACAAGGGAGGACTCGGAATTCCCGACCTGGGCATCGTGGCTACTGCACTACACGTCAGTTGGACCCAGGTCGCTCTTAACTCGGATATGCTCCTAACTCGAAGCTTAACTTCCTTCTTTCTTAGCACCCGACTCCGCTTGTTCTCGAAGAGCACATTTTCCCACTGTGTTCCTCGTTCAGGTACCCCGTCCACCATTTATGCGGCGGCTGCCAACTCTTTGGTAAGCCTCTGCAAGGTTCATCTAAACATCGACGTAGTTTCAGCTCCACTCCAAGAGTTAGTGGATATCCTCACCCCAGGACTCCCCCCACATTACCAAAGGTACGACCTGTCGATTCACAGGCCAAACTGGAAGCTCATTACAGCCGGTTTCCTCGACGCCAGGCGAGCCACCTTTGTGTACCGCCTGGCGCGAGGGTGCCTGCCGTTGAGCTACAGGTCCTTCACAGCCATCCCGGCTCGTGGAGTGTGTCCTTTCTGTGGCGCTCGTGAGGACTCAGTTCATACCCAGGCGGCACGTCAGGTTGGGCCAACGTTGGAAACATATTGGCACTTCCTGGCCCAATGACGGCCTAAGATTAACAGCGTGGTTCCAATATTGGCAGCGCAATTCTGAATCCTGGCCCAATGACGGGCCAAGGTTAACAGCGTGGCGCCAATATTGGCTGTGCCAGTCTGATAGAGATCCAATGTTGGCCCACATTACACAGCCAGTAAACAATATTGGCTGTGCCATTCTGATAGAGATCCAACGTTGGCCCACTTTACACAGTCAGTAAACAATATTGGCACTGCCGTTCGACAAGGTGGGAATTATTGGACCAACTTTCGTACGGATTTGCCAATATGGGTTACTAGATGGCTTTCATTGGAGGACATTGGCCCGTATTAAGCCAATTTTTGCCTTGTCGGTTTTTAGTGCTCTACGACTTGCTGAAATTGAACAACATGTTTTGAAAACTAACGCACTTCATGATCACAGGCACACTGCGCAGGAACCAGAAATATGTTTGCAAGCTGCGACCCCTTCAACAGAGCTGGCACCACGCTTGTTAATTCGCTTGACACGGGATATAAGCAATACCATTTTTGTTGAGGTTTAATAACAGCTCACTTATATGCTTATCTGCCACGGGAGGCGGGCTCACTTCCGCGACAGACGGGGTTGTTCACAGCAGGGTAGGGGTTCTAACGCCTTCCGCTTAAGTGTGCTCCACACGCACGTGATAACCGATGGTGTATTAATTACTGAATTGTGAAAACCAATTACGGCGAACACATACGTTTGCATTACGGGCTCTGGCAGCGTATCAGAGATTTGCGTAGTATGGTGTTCACAAGTGGTCAACTGATCCATTTATGGGCGGTTGCCCAGTGCTTGAAGCTTCTATATTAGCACTCGCTAATTTATTTCGTGTCACCTTGGGCAGAAGTAAGCAAAGTACTGCAATCTTGTAATGTTTGCTATCAGGTTATGCTAGCATACGTGCTTCGAAGTCGAAGTCTGCGCCCCAGCCGAAGACCTGGGGCGCAATCTACAGCTTGCCTTCTTTCTCGGCGCCGTCGGCGCAAAAACGCCTTCGACTCGGTCATCGATCTCGACGGGCATCGCGACAGTTTGTCCTTCAAATCTGATCAAACCTTACACAGACATTTACACGTTAATAATTCTGTAAAACCAGATAAAAAAAGAATGAAATTAAAAACCTTATTTAAAGCGCCTGTCGTCGTTAACGCGATCGTGCTCGCCCAGACATTCGTTCCACAACGACTTTCTATTTTTGGGAAACCAGATAAAAAAAGAATGAAATTAAAAACCTTATTTAAAGCGCCTGTCGTCGTTAACGCGATCGTGATCGCCCAGACATTCGTTCCACAACGACTTTCTATTTTTGGGAAAGCCGAAGCCTGCAATAAGTTCTTGGCAACAAAAATTTTCTATGTATTGCAAGTTATCCATTGTGCTCGGCTATACATCCAACGCTTTCACCGTATCTTTGCAACCTTCGTATGGTCTTCAACTTTTGAGCCCATGAGGCGCGATAATATCTTTAGGCCTGTTAGTGAAGGTGGGCTGGGCTTAGTACATCTTTATGTGCGGCAAATAGTGTCTCGTTTCTTCTACTTTCGCGATACTTCCCATCCTGTAATTCGTTCATACATGCAAGTCACACTTGTTAATGTGTTACCTGATTTAGTTGTCTCTTCAAGTTTTTCTTCGCGCTTATGCTTGTGGGGGTTCATGCAAGAAGTTTACTTGGCGGTTCGTTTCCTGACAGTTCGGTTTTCCACTGAATACTTGTATTCTGTGTCGCGCAAAACGTTGTACAAAGACTTACTATCCATGCTATTTCCGCCTCCACTTTACCGATCAATATACATTAAATTGCCAGGCCACGATGTGCTAAAGCGAGTTCGCAAAATGTATTTATCCCCTTGCTGCAAAACATTCTTTTATAAAGTTCATAGTGAAACCATACCGGTTAAAACATGGCTACAAAAAAAGGGTATCTTTGTCTCTTCTGTTAACTGTCGCCTTTGTGATGTACCAGAGACAATTGAACATTGTTTTATTAGCTGCACCGACGCCATCCTATTTTGGGATGTCCTCCAACGGACTTTAAAGAAAGACTTTGAGATTAACGCTCATACTGTGCGATACCTGCTACCAACCTGTGATAATAGTGCGCCTTTCGATATGTTTTTTGTAATGGGAATGCACAGTTTGTGGAAAACGCGAATGATGGACCGCAACGCCGAAACGGTTGTACCTACAAGGGCAAATTTCATCCAAATGACACTACACCTAAAGCAGGTTTATGATGGACTCGGTGTACAACCGGACTGGTACCCTATTTTGTTGAGGTGCTTATCCTTGCCACCCTTCTAAAGTGACACGAACGTTTCTACTTACAGTATGCACGCTACCTTTTCTGTGTGTGACTTTCATTGTGCCCTCCATTCTCTGACTATGCAGAACTGGTGAACGTCTGGCTGAATGGTTGAATGCAACTATAATAAATACCATGAAAGAAAGAAAAAAAAACGCGATCGTGGTTGTGTCCATACGTTGCGGGCACCTTTGTTCATATCTCAGCTTGAGTGTGTTCGAATCCGCTCTTGTTCGTTTTTTTTTCATTTTTTTTAACAGTTTAGTATTGCGTGCTTGACGTTTGCAATTTCATGCGCTTCCCTACCGATAAATCTGCGGTTACTGGGCGAAATCTGCTTCCGTGTCGGCGTGTCTCGGGGACTTCCGCGGCACCCCCATCTTTTATAGCTTCCCCCTCTGCTCCCTGTGAAGTTGCCTTGGATCCGCCCTTAATTTGAAGCAATGTACTCACTCCATTCTAACGTTCTTTTTTTTAGTTTATCTTGCCATACAGTACTTTAGTTTATCTTGTACAGCAATTTAGCACTAGCACTAACATTATGTGCAACTCATGGAGCATTAAGAAAGTGAGGTTTTTGATGTTGTGCATGATCCACACAAGTGCAATAACATTATTTCATTAAAGGCGGCTGTGTACCATATATGTTCCCAATTTGCGTTACATTAATTGTGTTCATTTTTTTTCTCCATGCATTCACCAAAAATTAACTGCAGTCAAAGCTACAGACAGCATTCGTTATTTGTGGTTGAGGCTAGTATGCCTGACTTAAAACATGTTAGAAGCTGCTATAGTCACAGAGTATAATACGAAGCATTGTGTGTCATCACAAACTCTTGAGTTCATCATTAAAAGTTCCACAGTCGTTCATTACATTGTGCACAATAACAGCTCCTACAAGTGACCAACAAATACTGTGCGTAGAAAAACTTGATTCATGGGGTTTGATGTCCCTAAGCGACAAGTATACAGCTGTCGGAGATGATGCAATGAACTCGGGTTCATTTTGGCCACCTGGGAGTCCACAACATGCAGCCAAAGCACATTATACACAAGCATTATTTTGCATTTTGCCCACATTCATAGTACTGCGACCACAACTGGTAGGATCGAGTTAAACCCTCAGCCTCACCAGCGAATACCACATCTGGTGAATAGAGAATAGAAGTGCTTTCAGGGTTGTCCACACTGGAAGGCAATGTATACAGTTCCATGGCAACTCTTAGAAGGCCTTTTTGTTAAATGTTGCACTATCTGACACATACATAGCCAAATATCTAAACCCTTAAAGCACTTGTCTCATGTCTACCCTTACTTGCGTGCTGTGTTTTTTTCTCACTCTGAAATCATGCCATATAGGCACCTAGGCACTCTAATAGTCCATTTATATGAATTTAAGTTTATTGGAAAGGTTTGTTGTTTCTGCTTTTTGTGTTCGTCTTTAGCGTTGCAAATGGATTAAAGTCTGCATAACTAATTACAGCTGGAAAGTTGGCGTGGCAACATGATGAAATAGCACTAACTTTTCTAATAAACTTTAGTTGATAGTCACGTGCACTATCTGTTTCTCCTTTTGTGTTCTTTTTCAGTGCTACTTCATTGCATTCCCACACCAATTCCTCAGCTGTCCTTACTATATATATATACATTCTAAGCTGTTTACAGCATACAACTTATCATGTGTGAGAATACTGCTACGATGCACATGCTTGAAAGAAGTGCACTAGGTGCTTGCAAG
Organism: Dermacentor variabilis; assembly: GCF_050947875.1. Classification (NCBI taxonomy): domain Eukaryota; kingdom Metazoa; phylum Arthropoda; class Arachnida; order Ixodida; family Ixodidae; genus Dermacentor; species Dermacentor variabilis. The sequence continues at coordinate 22,544,513 of NC_134574.1, forward strand.
TAACATACACTTTGTGGTAGCAAGCAAAAACATTTAAATGTATAGTTTTGAACTGATTGCAGTATTTTGGAACCAGGTCGAGAGTAGGAATGCACAACCCTGGTTAGTTGACAACACTTCATGGCAATGCACGCTGCTAGTGGCACTTATTAATGCAGACATATAATTAGAAGATACAGGGACAGATGAAATGAGTTCCAAACTCACCATCTGTTCATTTTTGTATACCATTTCCTTTTCTGTCAAAACAATGAAGATGTCATTTTTATTCATACACATGTGCAGTCTCTCTCTTTGGCACATGCAATACTTATTTCTTCAGTAGAGCGGCCAATAGCACGCTTTTACATTTATCATTTCAATGCATTCTTGTTGCGTCACTGAGCTTTGATGTGTAGGTACACATCCCACAATGTATGGTCAGCTTTCGTTGGGTGTGTTGTCAGTTTGTTTCCATGTACAATGTTCTTCCCTGAGCCTTTCAGTGATGTGCATTTAAGTTTAGCCTGCCTATGTATAGCCTCATAAAAGTGTAATGCCGGAGTGAATGTTCTTGCTTTTAAAAAACTTGTTTACATGCTCCAGTTTGCAGGTGTTCTCTAGAAACTGCGTGCTGCTGGCACTGTCGCAAGGAGATTTCATTTTTGGAACATCTTTGAGAACTACACCAACATGCTGTTTTAAATTATTTCATATGGGTGGCATGTGACGTTCATATTGTTTAAAAAATGAGCATTTCCAGCTGTCCTTAGGCCCTTCTTTCCGTGTTTGAGTTATTGATGCAATGAGGCTTTCTCCAGGTAACACACTGATGATGAGAAACTTCCTTTTAGCAAATGCATGTTCCAGAAGGTGATTTTCCAGGAAAGCTCGAACTGGCAGGGAGCATATGTATGGGGAAGAAATGAACATGGAGAGTTACTACAGCCCCATAGGCACATGCCATATTACAGGATGAAGTGGTTGCCCAGTGCAAGTTCCAAGTCATAATCCTGTCACGCAATCAAATATGAGCTTACAAATTTTACGCTGCTATAAACAAGTAATGTTTCATTAAAAAAAGGGGCAGTGGTGCTAGAAACAGCTCCAGCCATTTGAAGAGCTGGAGGTGAAATTTCTTGTATGGCCTCGGCTATATAAGAGAAACATGAAGTTGCATTGATGTAACATTGCAGGAGCATAAAAGCCAACAAACAACCACATTGTGGTCGGTTATCAACAGTGCAGCCACATACTTGCTTAAAGAATCATCTATCACAGCACTACGCAGCTTGACCATGCAGAATATAACACAAATGTACAACACCCGAATCGATGGAAGACACAGCAGTTATCCTTCCGTTTCCCTGAATTATAAAGATGTTCTTTAGTGCATAGATAGCTGCACTTTTTATTTTCAAGTTAGTAGTCTGCTATGTTTCCATTTTTGTTGTATATCTCACTGCACAAAGCATCTACAAAACCTCAGTTGCAAATCAGCACTTCCTCTTGCTTCTGTATCAGTCTTCTTTGTTTGCATGCTGTTTCCTTAATACTAAACAAACTCTTGCATGTCTCTAATCTGTCCCTCTATATAGGGCAAATAAAATGGTGCTAAGCTTCAAGAAGTCACATGTGCACAAAATTTGTATGTTGTTTATTGTTTCTACGTGCTCCTACAAGGAAGCCTGTCTTTATGCACTGCTGCTAATATAGTATACCATAGGTTATATAACGCGACCTGAGAAGCAGAGTATGTTTACATAGTGCAAGCCTGAGTGGCTAGTGCTTTCACTCAAACCAAATCGTCATTATATCCCATGGTATTCTGCAAAAAAAATTCTCATGGTTCTTGTGTCTGTTTTCATAACCACGTGGTCACCTCAAGTTAGGCACAACTGTAACAGCAATGTTACATTTTACGTTAAAGATGTGCTAGACAGGGTTACCAATTTATGCTGTATTAGTAAATTATGCACTGCAATAGCAAAACGGCCACTGTTAGGAGGCAGCTTAGAAGTCAGACACAAGTGAACGATGAGTGGTGGTGCTGCAGCAAAGTTCCGGCACCAGCTCAATGCGACGTTTTGAATTTTGACAAGATCTAAATGGGTATGCTGGTTTACCTGGTAAAAATTACTTCATTCTAAAGGAGCCAAAGAATAACCTTAGAAACCTTTTCGTACTTCCCCTCTCTTAGCAGATCCCGAATATGAGAGAACACTGACATCTTTCATACATATTGATATGCCAGTACGACATTAAAAGAAAGAAGAAAAAAACATTTGGCATTATATTCTGAAGTGAAAGTCAATCTGTTCCTGCCAAGTGAATGAAAGAAGTATGAAAGAATACTTTACGAGTGTAAGATGATTTATTTTTGCTTTTTAGTGTACCTTTGATGTGGTGGGAGGCAGTGGTTAAACTTATAAGCTTTATTCGTAATTGGCGTCATGTTGAAAACAACACGTGCATGACAAATATAAGAACACGTCACAAGGAATCACAGATACAGTAATGGTGCAGTGTCTCAGCTTCCACGGCACAGCTGAAGATAACGTAAAATTGAGTGTGGAATAAAGTCTTGCTTCCATTATGCTAGCAGCACACCAAAAGGCTGCTCCAGTGATGATGTGCATGCTGCATGCATAGATGCAGATGTATATACTGTGTTGGTGCCATCTTTTTGCATGTGTGGAAGCAGCTAGAATTGCTGCAGTTAAGGTGTGAGGATTAGATAGATGAGGTGCTGAAAATCAATAACCTGCTCGATTGCTTGGGCTAAGCCTGATGGGGACTGCACATGTTGCAATCTAGGCAGGCTTTAGTAAACTCAGTAGCTGTGCCTTGTTGCAGTTCATTTTTATAGTGTTGGCATGTTGTTATTAACGCTTGGAAAGAGTGCTGCATTCACTCAAATGAATTAAGCGGTCAGTAAGAAATTTGTTGCCTGGAAGCTGATGAGCATCAGTAGTGCAACTGCTGTGGTGTCACAGTGAATGTAAAAGAAGTGAGATAGGCAGCAATATATACGTAACAAGGTGATCATGATAGAGCGGAGACTAAACAGCAAATTATCTCATGTTTGTGCATTTTCGCATAAGTAGAGAAGGGGCATAATGTGAATCTGCTGTTTTCTGCACACAGCATGCTTGATGGCTTCTGTAGCCATGTGGTAACCAATTCAAGGGTGTCTGCATGTCAAAATATGCCACAGAATTCACATGCCACAAAAATAATTTGCAGGACCTTTTGACATGTGGCATGGTTCGCATCCTCCAGATTGGTAAGCACATCAATGATAGAATGCGTGAACGTTACTCTATGCTGCCCATGGGCACACAGGTGACCACTTACCTGTATTCTTTATTTGTTGTGAATATGGCTCTACCTCCAGTTTTAATTGTGTGTATCAAATAGGAAAAGCATGCACAACTCTTGAAATTGAGCTTTTGGAAACATACTTAAGAAACACCGCTCTAGATGTGCAAGCATTCCATCAGTTATACTCACTGAGAAAGAATGCAGACATTTAGAATAATGTTTGAATCTTGTGTAGGTGAGTGCAGACACACCCTATTTACAACTTACTAATTATTATTGGTTACCTGAGCTACCCACAATGAAACCTTAGGTTCGGTGTGTCAAAGACACTAGAGTGAATTTCACATAAACTTTCCCACACTTAAATTGGCATTTTGAGGTATCAAACTCGGCATATCAAAAATTATATGCTGGGCATTGTGAAGATAAACTAACATTTGTAAGTCCAGCTTCTGTTCTGTCACTTACTTTGCTTGCACCTTCCTGAATTTTATGGTGGTTTGTTTTCTAAAAGAAGGCAGCTGTATTTAAAACATGCTGGTTGCAGAAGTTCATCCCAGAGTTTTGAGAGTATCAGATTGCAAGAACAGGGTGCCTAGCACTAGAAAGCTTAACCTGACTGCAACAGCATTTAAGAGATGCTCAACACTTGCGCAGATGAAGTCTCAAATGGCATTGCATTGTCATTTTGCTCTGTTACTGCCATGATCACACAAATCTGGAAACCTTTGGTTTCGTGTTCACTTCACGATGCCTAGTTATGTTTGTTTTTTTTATTTTCTTTCATTCCATAGCAGTATTTTCTGTGATTACTAAAGAAATGGTTTGTTGATTCTCTCGCTCTTTCCTTCTGTTTATTCTAGAAAAGAAAGACTGTTCTGTATATATATTTTTACCAGAAGCACTTCCCAAGATTCCAAATGATATTCTATTCGCACACAGACACACATAACTACATGCTAATTTTCTAGAGGGTCAGGGAGAGCAGAGTAGGAGCTGCCACATCCCCACCAGTCATATAGCTTGGGTGGCCCTGAAAAGGGCCGTTTAGTGTTCCATGCTGCAGCTTGTCACAGGTGAAGTGCACTTAACACGTAGAAACTGGAGGTATCTAAGCACAAGTACAGTTTCAGCAAGTTAGGTGCAGGCTCAGCTGGATTCTGTGTTGCAGAACTGGATGGCTCAGATGCTCTGCTGTGTCAATCAAAATCCAAGTCATGGAGGTGGTGATGTGCCCAAGTGAGAGCGGTGACTTCTCAAGAGACATGGCAGTATGAGCCTGATGTGGTGAAAACACATCAGCAGCAAAAATGAAAGCTGGGGCTGAACCTTGAAGGCTTGAAATGCAATTTGTCCGGGTTTTACAGTTATCAGCATGCTTAAGTGCTTGAACGCCACGCTTAAGCCTGCTTGGGCAACATTTATCGATAACACCTGGCTCTAGATACCTTACATCTGAGAACGCGCTGCTGCACTGATATGATGGACTTTCTGATCGTATGCTGCTTCCCGGCTTCTGAGGCAAAAGTGGTGCTATGCAAGTGCAGTCCTCAAATGCGGAGCTTGCAGCTCTGTCATTGGACCGGGTCTTGCACTGCTACACTGATCACTGCTGGCTTTATCTTTTTCACTTTACTGGCCACTGTGGCTTTGGTAACTGTAGTGTCTGAAGGTGCCATGGAATAAAAGTCAAGATAACACATCCTGGCGTGTGCTGATGAGTTTTGCCGTGTGTTATCTCTACTTTTGCTCAGTGGCAATGCAGTGCCTTCAGGAAATTGCAGCTGCGGAAGACACGAAGGCCTGTGAGGAGAAAGATTAGGGAAGTAACATAAGTGCAGCAATCCATACACAGCTGTATGCTACCTCGAATCCAGTGTTTCCACCAAATGTCACCTGGGCAGGTCAAAGGGTGCCATTCAAGCACTCTGGACAATAGTGCTAATGACTGTATTAATGACATGATGCTTGATGCAGAAAGCTTGAACATGGCTTGAATAGGTGATTCGCGACAATGACAATAGAACAAACAAGGACATGTTCCAGCACATAAGAAAAATGAAAAGAGGTGCAGAGACAAAAGGATAACTTTTCTTTGAAAATGTCTTTGTCTTTGAATTCCAACTAGCCCAACTGTCGGCCTCATATAGAACAGACATTGTGGCCATTGGAGACATAGCAATATGGCAGTCAGGTGACTGACTATGGCAGTTTGGGTTAATATAAGTCCACCAACCACTGACAGCTTCAGTGAAAGTGCAAAAGAGGAACAACAACATGTCCTTGCTTGTAGTTAAGCCTCAGGCACTGAGCAGTATTCCGGAGGTCATCAAGAGGCCAGACCTTAGTTCTATTACTTAAGGTGTTGCAGCGCCAAATATTCAACTGAGATGACTTGAGTGGAAGTTTGAAAAAGTCCCTGGCATTTGGTAAAATCCCTCCCTTGAAGTAGTCTCCCATTATTTCCAGAACAACCACAGGAGCACTGTCAATCAGGAAGCAGTCTCCAGGCTTCACATGTTGCAGTTTCTGCTCGACTTGGTTCTTGGTCGAGTGCCTCAGTTCAGAGATTCTCCTACTTAGCTGTGAAAGTGGCTTGTTGGAGGATCGCAGCAACTTCTTCATTCGTCCAAGGTAGCTTTCAAAAGGGAATGCACTAAACTGATCCAATGGGCCATGGTCCCGGCACTGGTCAGCAAGATGAATTAGTGAGTGCACATTGTACACAAGCTGGTTTCTTCCGTATAGCTCACTAAACTCTTGAACAAAGTACCTCAGCACATCTTTGGCAAAATCATTGTATTCACAGTAGTACTGAGGTGATGCTAAAATTCTGATAGCTACATGAAACATTAGAAAATGTTTTTAGTGTGATGGAGGCAGAAGAGGCTTTAGGACAACAGGCCCCACATAAAGGAGGAATGTTCGAAACTCTGTTGCCTTCCAACGATCAAGTTCTTCTGTACCCCTTGGCTTTCGCTGGAAATATGTTGGAAATGCTTTGGATGCCTCTCGCAGGCTTTCATTTAGTTGGCAACGATGCAGTCTGCTCAATCTATTACTGTGGCCTTGGCATACCCAATTCTTTAAGAGTCGTCGCATGACTCCCAGGCAAACGAGGTGCATGTATTCAGATGGGAAAAATGCAATCATGTCAACATCAAGCGATATGAATGGTGAAAAACCAGAATGGTGGCGCTTGTTCTCTTGAGATCGAAATGATGCATTCGTTCGTGTTGGTGCGTGCAGTTTGGGAAATGTGACCCTGTTTTCAATGTGCCGCCCTTTTTGGTTGCATCGCTCACACGCATAATAGCCAGTGTGGCCAACAATACATTTCACGTAGCTCCTTGCTGGAGCATCGCACACCATGGCTTCAATGCTCACATGTACTCGGGCATCTCCTATGCTTAACCCTTCAGACGCAAGCTCCGAGACCTCTCGCACAAATGGCTCTAGATAATCCTGCAGAGATGGTGGCTTCCCTGCACCACAATACACACTTACAACAAATGGTGGTGATGCCTCCACGTTTGTAATGCGGCACAAAATGGGCCAAAAGGCAAGCTGGCTACTTCTGTAAAGAGGGACTCCATCGATGTTGCCCTGTAGCTTCAGTTCACTTGGAACTACTTGCCCCGGCGGCAACACTTGACGAATTCCGGCTGCAAGGCCAAAGTGCACAAAAGACCCATTTTGCTCCACCTGAGCTTTGCGCTCAGTTCTCAAAACTGTCCTAGCATCCTTTGGAAGGTCAGAGAAGCCTCTTCGACGGCAGAAATCGAGGACATCGTTATTGCATGCATGAGTCATATTATGTTTGGAAGCAATGACAGCAAACTCTTCACTTGCTGTCATTTGTTCAGGAGATACACGAGACAGCGCTGCGCTACAAGTGAGCGCTGTTCCCTCATCTGGCCCCGTGCAGCTGTCTGAAGCAACAAAGTCATCAGACTCATCCCAAGATTTGCTTGAGATTTGATTGTCACTTGAGCTACTATCAGAGTCGCTGTGCTCACGTGAAGACATATCCACAATTTCTGATTGGAATTCTTCAACAAAATGTGCACCTTGTCCGCAGACGCTGTTGACTAAGGCTTCGCTTCCCGACTGCTCTTTCAACAGTTTGAGTGGAGGCTCACCCCCGTCGTCCGTCGAAATTGAATTTCCCGATTGCCTGCTGCTTTCCAGCTTCGGAGGCGAAAGTGGCGCTACGCGAGCACTGTCCGTAAAGGTGGTGCTTGCAGCTCTGTCGTTGGACAGGGAAACCGATGAAGGCCCAGCAACAAGCCGCGCGAGTCCTAGTTCATTCAGTATATTGTCGTATTCCTTTCTTACGACTCTACATTTTCTCCACTTGGAAGACATGGTGTGCGAAAGAGACGAGTCAGAAGCCCAAGCCGCAACGCTGCAACCTGTGCCAAAAAACGCAAAACGACAGCGAGGCGAAGGCGTGCACGGCAGCAGCGCAGTGGGGCAGTCAGTCAGTCACAGCAAGGAACAGCCGAGCAGCTAGCACATGAGCCAAATAGAATCGAACGGACCTTCGTCTGTTCGTGTTAAAGGTTCGTTTGATTCGCCCGCACCACTAAAAACCAGTTCACATCGATTCGCGAGAAGTTCGGAGCTCCATTTCTGCGGTGCAGGCACAGCGCGACACTCGCAACGAATGACAAGGTGCAGACGCGGTGCAGATGCGGTGCAGGCGTTCTGTCCGACTAATGTGTACAGAGTGCGTAAGTTTGAAAGATCCTGAACTTCTGGTATGATCAGCTTCTGAGGCGCTCATACACCCGCGCTTGTGTAGACACGGCAGATGCACGTATGCGGGCTTTTAACGGCGCTTGCGCATATGGGCTATGTCGTCTGCTGCGCCGCTGCTTCGCACCTGTACGTCTGCTAAATAAAGTTTGTATACCACCACCTGTACGTCCGCACCACGGTGTAAGAATAGGCTGTGGTCTGCACGAAGCCGGCGCCGACAAGAGAGCGTAGAGAGGGCGCAATATAATCGTGAATCAGCTCTGCGCTTTTCCTGCACCTTTTGTAACGAATGGTGAGGTGCAGCACTTTGCGAACTGGTGCAGGTGAATCGAACGTACCTTAGGTGCGTTCGATTCACCTACATCACATACGAACCGTAGCGAAGCCGCCACGGAAAGCTGGATTGTGGATCGGATTAAAACAATGATTATTACACTTCTTTTTGTTTTTGTCGTTCTCTGATTCTGGTGCGACCCGCGCGACTCGAACACACTTCCCGGTGCGCTTGTTTTCATTGCGTATGACGAGCCGTAATTCATGAAGTAATAATGTACTTTTGCACTGGCAATTCGAGAGGTGGCGCATAGTGAAGCCAAGAAATTTCGGGGCTATAAAAGAACGTCGGTTCCTCGGTTTTCTCTCTCCTATCGTCTATCGTCCAGAGCTGCGGGATACATCGTCGCGCCATCGCCATCGACAGTCTTCCTTGTTCCCAACGTGCACGTGAGTACGCATTTCTTTTTCTTTTTTTTTTCGTACGAGGTTTTTCTTGTCGGGATTGTACCTTATATGCATTCTCATCTACGGGTCAACGTCGTGTGCGAGTATGTGCGTAGTTAACGGCACGTGCCCAATGCAGCGAGCGCACGTGTGGCCAGGTGATCGGTCGCGTACTATGTGATATCGAGATGAGCTATGATCATGCGCACATGTGCTATACTCCGGAATGGCATTGAGTAGAGCGCTCTTTTGAAGCGCAGAAAGACACTAAGCGTATAATTCATGCACAACTTGCGCAAAATAGCTACAGCAGATCTTGCATGAGGTCTGTCAGGGATCTGCGAATGTCACCCGGCCACATGTCATCTCTGGCATCTTTTAGGGCAGCAGAGTCCACACGCAACCGTGCCGGCCAGGAAATTGAGTCGTATCACGAGGAATTCCGACGCTGCTCCTGCGGTGGTGCTAAGAAAAAAAAAAGCCACGTGAATTCTATGCGAACAGTAATGCAGCTGAAAAATTATCTAAAAGTCTTCTTTAGTGATCCTTGTTCGTCCCGTACGAGTGGTATGGTTTAGTGCCACAAAATGAGGTCGGAGTGTATCATTTCGTTTCAGCCACGTGTTGTTCACAACTTAGAGCAAACATGTTCACCAGCTTCCGCTAGCTGTATTCTTCATGGGAGACGAGAATGTACGTCGTGCAAAAGGATACGTGCCTAATAAAACGGCCGATTTCGCATGCGTGCTCAGAAACCTCCAGCCTTACGCCGTGGATCGATTATGTTAATCAAACGGCGCTTGAAAATAGCGGACGGCTTGTGGAATCCAATGGACCCTTTAGCAAAACGTCTAAAAAACAGATTCACTGCATAGAAGAAAAAAAATCAAAATTGCAGCGTGCCCCGTACTCGACACGGAGACTAGGTGTAGAATGGCTCCTTATACTGGTGGCAAATGTATGCGAACATTGGCACGCTAGACAAGGTGCTGATGTCTTGCCAGCATCCTTAGGCAGAAATTGCGAGATAATTTCCAGTAGTGTCAACCCGCTTCGCAGCAAGTTTATAAAGTGGCTTGCATCAGTAGAAGTGGCTCTGTACCCAACTTGCACACCAATTTCTTCTTCGGGACAGTCGCGCTTCCACACAGGCGATTTTCGTCCTTTACAAACCAGACATGTCTTTTCATTGCATTCACTGTTACATTTCATTACAAGTAAGGAACATACAGTGGAAATCCATTTGAAAGACCAGTTCGCGGAATGTGGATAATACACCATGAAAACTTTGCAAAACTGGCTACTTCGCTTTCCTGCACAACAAAAACTCGCCACCAAAAGGTCATTAGCACAATAGATTTCTGCATCAAGTGTGTGGGGTGTTCAAATGAGGTGCTGGCCATTGTTCTGCAATTAGAGCCTGACTTCTGAATTTAATTTACTTTTTCCCAAAGTCTAATTCAGAAATTGGATTCTGTTCCAGACCTAGCTTGGCTGCACTTGTCTGTCAGAGTGACAAGGATTATCTGTCATACTATGGCTTGTTAACATGCATAACAAAGCATTTCAGATCTTGAAAAAGTCTCACTTCAATAGAGGGATCTGCTTAGGCAGACAATGGTGCATTCTGTCTTTTTTTCATAAAAGAAATGCAAAGATGGGTCAGTTAACAAGTTTATTTTGTTTTGAGAACAACATTTTAGTGTAGCTGCCTTCCGATTCAAATTGCCTATTGTGTTCAGAATAAGGTGTTGCACCATCTTCTAGCCTAAGGCAAGCCTGGTTTGCATTCTATAGTTGCCCAGTAATTTTCTGCTGCTGTGATGGTACTTATTATCAACTTCAATGTATATGAAGTTGGGAGTGTGTTATGTCTGCTTTGAGGACTCGCTCGGGGTAAGGAGTCTGCAGTACAGGGGATTTCTCTAGGGACTCGTGGGTTGATATATGGATATGCCTATTCACTATTTCACCAGCGAGGGATTACGAAGCACCTCCTTTACAAATATTGCTCCCATGACTGATACCTACATGGTCTGTTTCCTCGCAGAACATAATGAATCCAACAGACAAATGGCTCTTGTTTTAATTTAGATGAATAAGTATTATGAGAAATTAATGTTGATGAAAAGGCAACTTGCTGCTGAAGGCAGCCGAAACCACATCTGCATTACCAGGTGCCTGCTCCTAAGTTTCTTTTACTGAATGGTTCCTGTGGTTAAAACAGCATATGCTTCGTCTGCTGCCATGACCTGAAACGGTGCTGGCTAAAACTCCATTGCCAGATTTTGTACACAAGAGCAAGTGCCAAAATAAGTGGATGGGAGGATAATTGCCACAGCACAAATGTTACAGCAGTGTATGTGGGAGCTGGTGGGTTTGTTTCCAACATTGTCCAGTTGCCTTCTTGTCCACGCTCATTTCCCTTTGCCTTATAATTTCTCCATTTAAATTAAAATTCACAATTACTTTTATGCTTTCTTCCTTTCCATTTCTTTGCTTTATTGTCTGCTGGTTTCATATAGTTGTAACAAAAGATTGGTCCCCTCAGTTCCTCATCTCATTAGATATTGCATTCTTACTGAAAAGTTCTAGCCTGAGTGTTGTTGCAGCAGCATTCTTGGCCTGAATTTTGACTCGCGCAGTGCTTTATGAGTGAATGAAATCGGTACAACCTTCTGGCCACCTCCTCAACTGCTTTGTCTATGCAGGATGCCAAAACCATACAGGGTGGTGAAATTCCCTGAAGAGAATGGCTGCTTGGCAGTTGTGCCAACATCATGGCTAGCACAAAATGAAGACCTTTGCTTCTGGCCCCAATGTGTCAAGGGGTCAGAAGTAAAGAGCATGGTGAAGAACCAAGTTGCGCCACAGCAAGATTGGGGGACTTATCCCGTCGTTGTGATGGCGAGGTGCAGTAAGTGACTACATTCATAACATAATCTGCCTTTTGCTTGCTTTAGTATTTTTTGGTATTGCTTTGGACACGCGAGATTAAATATAAGACTGAAATGATCTTGTAATAGGTGACACAGTTCTCAATTTTTGACACACTGGAATTAGACATTACTAAGTCAAATTTGTGCGTGTCGAGATCTACTAACACAATGCCTGTTTATCTTCTAAATAACATTACAGGAACATACATCTTCGTATAAACATCTTGGCGCACATATCACCGCTAACCTAACTTGGGATGTGCACATAGCATACATTGTAAATGACAAACCATTTGCTTGGATATGTTCGTCGCAGTTTTTCCATATCGTTCTTCAGTGAAGCATCTCTTATATAACTAATTAATTATATCAAAGCTTGAATGTTCTGCATCAATACGGGATTCATTTCAGGAAAGTTCATCGCATACTATTAAAATGACATCGAACAATACTGTTTGTACTCTACAGTCTCTTGCTGGTCGTTGCAAAATATATCACACAGTGCTTTTTTTATCATTTACATTACCATCCACACCTGTGTCACAAGTTAACTCTTCCTCCCCAGTTCATACCATGTGTCTGCGCACCCAGGTTCAGAAGGTTGCAGTGCCATCCAACAGTCTCAGCAGAACAGTAAACTGTTCGTCGCAGGCTCACCACTCAGAGTTGTGGATTTCTTTTGTATTGGTATTTAATAATATTCGGGAGCTGTTGGTGCATTGTGGAAAGAATATTTGTGTTATAAATAAATATCTGAGCTTGGAAGCAACAGAAGGGAGGAAATTGACAGCTTGCTTACTCAAGACAGTTTCATGGCCGTGCAAATACATGAACATTATCTTTTTCATATATTATGGGGGAGGGGGGGCACTCATTGCTAGAAAGAATAAGCACATAATGCGTTCCTTGCTGGAAACAGCCTGTTTTGATGGCATTTACCTAATTGACATCTTGACAATTAGAACAAATAAAACATTATGTCATTACTTAGCTTTGCTACTTGGATGTTGGGCGTTATGAATACTAGTTTAGTTCAACTGGACTCTGAAGAACATGCACTTACTTTTCTTTGTGTATGCTGATGAGTAATTTACTGATGCAGAAGAAATAATTTTTCTCTTTAGTGTCCCTTTAAGACCACGGTGGTTGGGACGAACACAGTTCTGTCGTGCCCCCCTTAAAATTTGTTTTAAGGTTTATGTATGATGAAGTCGTGTAAATAATAAATATATAATAAATAAAATAAAGTTGTAATTATTGTTAGCAAGCGCCGTTGTTGCATGTCCAGAAAATTAAACAAGCGTTTGTGGTGTCTTCTTATGAACAATTTTCTCCTGTCTAGCTTGCAGTGCCTGTAGCCTTATAATGAGCAATGGCTTGAATATTAACAGCGCATTTTTGTGCAGTCCATTCACTCTTGTCATTTTTGACCAATAGCTTTCAGGTGTAAAACTAGCTTAGAAATTTCAATAGCTTGTTTAACATCTAAATTTATAAACAGTGCACCTAGAGGCTTGCACCTCTTTGCCATTTGGATGTTTCCATTCTAAGTTATAGCAAATGCAATCGGCATTTTTGCATTGTGAAAGGGACTTGTAATAACTGGCTCTTTCTTTATTAAGGTATTCTCAGGGGCATGACAGTCTGATGTGTCATAACATTGGCTGTGGGCACTGTGGAACTGAAAACTTGCAAAGAATAAAAAAAAATGGCAAACTAATCCTTTAGTGTCATTCTTCAGTTCCTGTGTTATGTTAATTTGTACCACTGATACTTTGACGTCATCATAGCTGTGCAACCTTGTGCACAATGTCTGCAGTTTGCTGTGGGTATTTTCAGTGGTCACAAATTTCTTGTTCGTGACATTTGTCTGTTGCAGAATGTTGCCTGCACAGCTTAGCAGCTTGCTTGTTCTAGTGTCTGTTATAATCTGTATTGAAATATTTGTTCTTTGTTCAAAGGCACTTATGACAAGGCTACAACACGAGTGAAAAGAGCAGAAGCTCTGTCTGGTGTTGACACAACAGAGCAGTCGGGTAAGTGCTTCTGTTTTTTTTTTGTTTTCTTAATGTTTGTGCTTATGGGAGAAGGGAAGGCAAATTTAGATCAGGGCTACATTTACAGAGCAGTCGCTTTGCTGACGGCTGACCAGGAAGCTAGCAGATGTAGGCATCAGGCAGAACTGGCAAGTCGAAGTGCATGCAATAAACGTTAGCAGGATACAGAACAGCAACTTCCAGATTAATTTAACCTTGTGTTGCCATGTGCTTGCCTCCTGGGTAGCTCTATAACTGTCCCAAAAAATGGTGGTATATTGTTGAGTACATGAACCAAAATGATCTTTCTTTTACTGCAGTACTTTTTTTTTCTTCAAGGAAGCTGTATGGGGGATTTTCTCTCCCCCCCCCTTTTTTTGAGCTTCATCCTATTTCAGCAGCCCACTTTTTCTTTCACGACTACCTTTGCCTTGAAAAGTTCTGAAGTGTTAATTTAGTATACAGAGTGTTCCACGTAACTTGAGTCAAACTAAAGATATGCAAATGCCATGTAGCTGGACCAAACCAAGCAGTTTTTTGCTGTCGCTTGGTGATACTGAGATATTTTTTAAAATTCTAACTTCACTAATCATCTTCTCAAAATAGATGAAAAGTGCCAATGACAACATTGTAGAAAATGAAAAATTCCCGATACGGCTTCCTGTTGCTCAATACATGCTACATAAAATTGTTTTTCCAAGTATGAAAGAAGCCTGCGAATACACGCAAAGTGCCTTGAGCAGCCAGTCGTGTGGCAATTTTGCGTGTATTAGCGGGCTTGTTTCACTCTCGGGAAAACACTTTTATGTAGCGTGTATTGAGCAACAGAAAGCTGTATCGGGAGTTTCTCACGTTGCTCTACAATTTCCTCCTTGACACTTTTCATTTAGTCATAATACTGGAAAGTTAATTAAGACTAATTATGTGTTTAAGCAGAATGTAAAAATAATCTGAGCAGCTCCTAGCGATGGCAAGCAACATTACCTTGATTCGTTCCGCATATTTTCAAAGTTTGGCTGAAGTTATGTGAAACACCCTGTATAGCGCCTCAAAAATAATTGTACATGCATAAATCTTCAGGCAATGATGCTTGCCATGGGGATGACGACGAGGATGCAGCTGAATCGCCTCGACTGGAGCTGCCTGCACCTCCCTGTAAGCTTTTTATACAATAACTATGCAATGTCTTTCATTGAACAACTCTGGTCTTTCTATTAGAGTTCTTAAAACCAATGCAGTCACCATTAGGGTCTAACACATGTGCGATGACCAGCCAAGTATGAATTCTCCGAAAAAGTTGAATTTTAGGATCTGAATAAAAAAAAATTTCGTCCCATGGAAATGTATGGGCTTCAGCCACAACCTTTGGTTGGGATCTAATACACTGGAGTTGACTTAATGGATGTCTGCTGTAGTAGCACCTTCATTTTGCCTGTGGCTGCAAAGCTTGTCACTGTGTTGCTGTGCAGACCAATATGCACAAGTCGGGCTTTGTTTTGGCTTATCTGAGCGACAAATATAAAAGCAGATGACACTGAAACTCTCTTGCTATTTTAATGCTCTAAAGCAGCACTGAACTATCTGTTGATCTTACCAAGCAAACATTCTGCATGTAGCAGATGGAGCTAACAAGCAGTCCGTACCGTTAACTTTCCAGAAGGCTTCTCCATTTTTTTAAGTGGTGGCCAGCTTCCAGTTGACATTATATGGTACCAGCCCATAGAGAATGGTCATTGGGAAATTCTTTTTGATGAATTACTTGTGTTCACACCCTGCCAGATTCATTACAGATTATTAGGAAGTCAAAACCGACAATTGTTAATGTATCGCCACTCTTTTATCACTCGAATGTTTTTTCTGAGGCCCATCCATAAGTTTGCTTTGGAAAAGTAAAGGTGAGGTGGGATAGACCTGTCATTATTACTGGCACTGCCCCTGCTGGAAAGAACCATTGAATTGAGGGGTAATAAGGAACGTATATATCATGCTCCTAATTCCTTTGCTTATACGAGGCCTTTTAAAAAAAATTCTTGAGCTGTATTCCTTGAAAGATGCTGCACTCATCGGCAGAATTTGTTTCTCAGATCTCGAAAAATGTTCTCCAGGGCCCCTTTAAATGTAGCTATCAAACGGGCTATGTGCTTACAAATGCCTAGAGCTCTTCCCGGAAGGCAACCTTTAAATGTTCGCAAGAAGTTTAGAGAGATTTTAAGAAGTTCCTACAATCTATAAAATGGCCCATTGTATGCTAAGCCCTCATACTTTGTCATAGGCAAGTTTGAAAAGTGATTTTGATAGTGCATTTAAAAAACAGCGTCCCCAAAAACAAACTTCTTTGTATGCCTTTTCGGCTTTATTGTACATTGTGCTGATGATGGCCTACCTTGAGTCCCGTTTTTGTAACTCCACCAGATCGCTATACGAAACTCGGAAGTTATCAAGCAACTTTATTTTGATATCGCACCATATTGTGTGCAATGCTATTTCAAGAGCAGTTGGCGTTCTCAATGTTCCATTTCGTAGAAAATTTGGACACATAAAATCAAGAACTTCACGAATACACCACTGCGTGTGCCCTCTTTTCTATGTGTACATGGTGTTTCCTGTCTGCACTCGGTCACTGCGATGCTTATGCAAGACAAGGATGGAAATAGCACTTCTATTGGTAATTTCAAGCTGGTTACAATCATTACTACACTAGGGATGCAAGGGCTGCTACGCTATGCACACATTATGCCAGAACTAAGCAGAATGTCTGTAATTGTACAATATTTAGGCAATATAGAAATGAAGGAAATGTGTGCCCACAAGGTTTCTTGCAGCGAATCATGGGCTGGGGTCTTCTTGTTTATTTAATGGTCTATAAAAAATGGCAGTTTGTTGCTCTGTTATTCTGGCACTAATTGTGGATTTTTGCTCCTCAGCCCTAGCTGTACCAGCTCATGAGAGCATCGCAGACACATCCCTGGAGCCAGTTGGGAATGGAGGCCCTGAGGAGATGATGTGTGAGTCTCCTTACATCTTTACATGGCCTATAAAAGTTGATTAATTTCGAGGTTGCTGTTATCCGACAATGCATTGTTCGCACCTAAAGGTATGACACAAATGTTGTTGTTAAAACATTTATTAAAATAACCATAAAAAGTTGCTGCCCCCAGAAAGTGGATCCATCAGGGGAGAGGGAGGGGTGAAGGAGGGGTGAAGGAGGGGGTCAATTCAGATATTATTGAGCAAATGTTATCTGTATCTTTCTGCAGCAGAAAGCTTTAGGCATTGAAATGGCGATGTTATTAGAAATGTCTCTCCTGCATCATATCTTAAGAAGAGCACAATGTGTTCAATGGCTATCTTAAATAAGTGCCATAGGTATGGTGCAAAGTTTCTACAGGCAGATGTTTTCCAACCCTTCGATGCTTAAGCAAAAATGATGACGTATGTTTTAAAGAAATAATTTCGCTAACCTTCAAAGTACTCCCCATTAGACACAATAGCTTGGTTCCACCTCTCTTCCTATTGCTGAAAGCCCTCTTGGAAGTCCTTCAGTTAAGCCCTCCAGCAGCAGTGTCCTTTCCTTTTGAATTGTAGTCCCGTCCCCGAAACCCCTGGGCACCAGTTTGCATATGGGGAACAGAAAAAGTTGCATGGTGCTACATGTAGCTAGCAGGGAGAGTTTTCTCAGTTTGTACACTAGGCAACAGACACAACCACATGCAAGTGTAGTTCACTTGCTATATGCATGGCAGGATTGGATTGCACATTCACTCTTGCACTGCAGTGATAGTACACAAATCCAAACTGTGCATTTCAAAGCTTTAGCAAAAGTTCATTACGAAGCGATATCTGTCAAGGTGTCTAGCCAGGACTGGCTGAAAGCAATGTTAGCCCAGCCTAGGTGTGCAGTGGTGTGTGTCCACTGTAGATGCTAACTGCCATTCCATGTGAAGTGTGGCCTGTGTATGTGTGGTTCGAGGCTAGTTTAGTGTTCAAAACTGATAGAAATTAGCTAGGCCCTACTGCTACAACACTGATAAGCAGTGTGGCCAAAATTTCATTTCTATGTGGGTGGGTGCAGCTGAGCATCAGCCGACGATAGTTGGCTTCTCTTGGAAGTGCAGATTTTCACTTATTTGAGCCTGTTTAGTAAACTCTGTCTATAAATATACCCAGTAACAGCCAGGAAGAAGTGCACAATTTTTTTAATTGGTGTTGGCTATGGGCCAATGGCAGCGCTGTCTGGGAATGTGCACACTCACGTCAAGGGGCAGTTGCCAGCCGCCCCAGGAGGTTGAGGAGAAGGCCTCTATTGAAAAGAAGGTTTGAGAAAAAGATGACTCCGCACTCCACTTCTGAGCTGTACGTGCTGCACACAAGTGCAAAATTTGGCTGAGGTACAGTAACGTGTGCTATCTGCAGAAGACTTTTTTTCACTAAGCCTGTGGTGTGGTTAAGGAAAATCTGCATTTAGAATTTTTATAAAATGTAATTACTTCTAGAAGAAGCCCAAGTATTGTCTAGCCACACTGCTTATTGGTATTGTATCCGTCAGGTCTCGCTAATTTCGATTCATTTCGAGAACATTTGACTAGCCTTGAACCACACTCGACTTAAGGTGAGACCACATGTTCACTTGCTAGCTCACTCTCACTCCTGGCTGCTCCTGTATAGATGAATTGATAGACTTGGTAAACTGTTGACAGTGCCTCTAAATGCAGCATTTGGATGTGGCTACTATATCCGTAGGACAAGTTGGTGCAATTCAAAGCCGATCCAGACCACTTAGCACGGCCAGAATTGAGCATAAGCGCACACTCCAGTCCTGTCGTGCGCCAGAGCAAAAGCAATACAGTTGCATGTAGCTGTATCTGCTATGGAACATTGATACCGCAGTCACTGCGATAAGCCTGCTCACTGAGCTCATTGTGGCTCGCTGAGGTGCTCCGAGTGGTTTCCGGGCAGTGTCTTTACAATCGCTGGTAACCACAGCAGGGTGTGGCATTTCCTGAGGCACCTGACGTTTGTGTGCAGTTGCGAGTAAGAGCAGGAGCAAGAGAGAAAATCTCGGGACTTTTGCTCCTTGAATATGTGACTTTGCTTAGGTACTACAGAGAAGTTTCTATGCTCGCCTTGTATGCATTTGTCCCTAGGTGTGCCGGCATTGTGGAGTGGGGTTGAGGTTAAGCTCAGACACTGGCTGCCAGCATTGTAAAGCAGGTATGCAGTGGGAACGGGCGCCCTATTTGGTGATCACTGTGTCTACAGGTACATCAGAGAGACTTTTCTCGCGGATGCAGCGTTGGCGCCAAGTCAGTCATGCTGGATTATACCTTTTTGGCGCCTTGCGGTGCTCTATGCTAAAAAACAAAAACAAAAAACCACTGATTTTTCTTGGGGAGCAGTAGAGGCTAGGCATGCTCTCCTGGAGCACTATCTTTGCTCTTGCAGGCTTTTCATATGCTGCTCTCCGTAACATTTCAGCAGCATTTTTGACTGATCCTCTTTGAGTGAAATAAGCACATGGCACCTTTGCAACTGCGGATGAACGCTATTGCCTGAAACACCACAGGCGACGCTTTGATGTCATGCTGTGAGGATTAGGCACTGTGCCTTCTAAATCTTATGAGGCCGGGCCGCATTATATGCGGCCCGGCCTCTACTACATGGTCCCTACTTCTCCCCTGGGAAAATCGGTGATGTTATATTGAAGGCTGGCGCGAGGGAGATATCATCTAGCACGACTGACTCAGCATGAGCACTGCAAGTACAAGAGAGTTTGTCCGTCACAGTGATCTTCAAATTGGGCATCGGTACCCACTGCGTCACCTGTTTCACTGCGCCAGCATCCGGGCGTAAACTTGACCCTACTCGACAATGCAGGCACGCCCAGCGACAGATGCATACAACACAAGCAAAGAAACTTCTCCTTAGTGCCTAGGCAGCGAGATATACAAGGCGCAAATGCCCGCACATTTCACAAATTCCTGCCTAAACGCAAATATCCTACTGGAACAGGTCGTCTGCTTCCAAAGTTGCATATCTTTGAGGTGTGCCACGATCATGGCCGGAGCTCTTTATGAGTGAACATAAATACAATGTTTCGTTCACTTGTCAGAAATTGTACCATTGCCATAATAAGTGTGAAAAAAAATGTGGCTTGTTGCTTTGTGTGTCACAGCTGCATGTAGCTATCTGGTAGACTAGGAGAGCAAAGGTATGCGACACTGTACTCCACTGTAAGTTTAGGAACAGCCTCAGAGTTTTGGTGCATTGTAGGTGCCAAAATCGGAAGTAGTGGTATCTTCGCGAGCACACAAATTCAAATTTAAACTGCCTACCATGGTGACATTTAATACGTGGAGGGTTGTAGGTATGCCCCGCTCTGCCATAGCTTTCGCATTGCAAAGGCATTGAAGGACCAGGAGCCCCGGGGAGGGGATCAGGGCGATCTTTGATTGCTTCTGCTGAATGCATTGTACTTCTTACGGGAAAGTATTTCTGAAATAGTTTGTTTTAACTTCAAACGCATTTTTTTAATACAATAAAAGGTGGTTCAGGGCCTTTGAGATGTCGTTACTTTATGCAACAGGCAAGAAATTTTAGCATAAAAAAAAGCAACAAGAACCTGGCACATCTAAACACGTGCCAGTTTAACTCTGCATACTATGATGCATACAGCTGCACGCTTAGTCTTAATAATAATATTTGGGGTTTTACGTGCCAAAACCACTTTCTGATTATGAGGCACGCCGTAGTGGAGGACTCCGGAAATTTCGACCACCTGTGGTTCTTTAACGTGCACCTAAATCTAAGCACACGGGTGTTTTCGCATTTCGCCTGCACGCTTAGTCTTGTGTATGCATCTTGTCAGTATGTTTACTTGTGCTTTAGTTCACCAGCTGTCTCAGTACTTTGCTCTGTTGCTTTACTACTTCATATCTAAATTTTCTTCTTTCATACCTTCAGTTTATAACAATGGAATTTTTGAATGTAGATCAAGCACACAGAACTTTGATAATGTAACTTGTGGAAAATAGTAACTACTTCACTGTTCTCATGAAAAGCAAGAACAAAGCCTTATCCTTACTGGTCCTACTTATTTTCATGACATCTTTAAACAGATTCGCACCTACAGTTTAGCATTTGCACAGGTGCTTGAAATCTTTGAAATTGAAATGTGTTTTCAAGGCCCTTGACAAGCCTTTGAATTTCATGAGTGATACAATCTAAAATCGATTATGCGACTCTTTTTATGGTGAATCAATGTGGACCCGGCAAACTTCCCACGTTAAAAACAATAGCATGAAAAGCTGAAACCGCCGCGAGTGCTCGGGCATTTCGTTTCGTATGACTTGCATAGAACTGGAAAAACCCCACACTGGGCAAGAGCAAGACACCGGCACTTGGTGTTGGCTCCCATCCCATGTTTATGGTGCTTTTATCACTCCTCGTTAGAAGCTAGAAGTAAGGAACTTGCGAGTGATCAAGGCTGGACATTTTGAATATAACTTTTTGTATTTATGGTGCAATAAAGCTACCTAAAGCGTTTTGGAAGTGTTATAGTAAAAAGTGGCACATGTGATGCTGTTCTGCAACCTTAAAAGGCTTTGGCTTGGCCTTGAAAGTCTTTGATTACCCGGGAACTTTTGTCGCTGAGACCTGTACGAATCCTGGTACTTTTACATTTACCAGAGTGCTCTGGAACAACCAATCAAATGCGCGACAAATGCATTCCTTCTGCTATGAAATAAATCTTCTTGTGTTTCAGCGGTGATGCTGCGGGTGCTGCGGGTGCAGCTAGAGGTGCGGCAGCAAAACAGAGAGCTGCATCATGAGCTGCAGCAGCTGAGGCGCGAGGTACGGGACATGTCCGAGAGGCTCCATGAAATTGAGTCTCTCGACAGGACCCGTACCATGCCTCAGCCTGCCCAGCGTACGGTGCCTGCAAGTCTCCCTCGGCTGCCGGCCAACAGCTTGGAGGAACTGGAGGCAGCCGAGGCAGCGGTAGGCGACGAGGCTGTGGCTGCCACCTTGGTTTGTACTGCCCATTTATTTTTAATTGTAAGGCTATGTAACATGTAGATGTTCTGTGCTGTTTCATGAACCATGCTGTGGGTTCTATGTTAACTACCTATTGAGCGTCGCACACACTGAAGATTTTATAGAAATCATTCTTTTTCCCTGCTGTATAGCTTCTAATGGCATATCTGGACTGCGCCTACATTCTTTAGCATCCATCTAAATGTAAGCGTATACTAGTATAGCAGTGTGCCAGTGGCTGCCAGGGTCAAATGTGTGAGCTTAAGTTCAGCAACTCCTTAGCCACTAAGCTACCTTAGTGGCTTGCTCTCTCTGTAGAGATACATTTATGACTCAAGAATAGGTTGTTGAGATGATAAAAAGCATTGCTGACACAAAGGGCAAACTGTGCCAGCTTTCTGTAAAAGGACGCAATGCTGCAGAACACTTGCGAATAAGCTATTTTTGTTGGACTAGTTGATCCATTGTGATGATAAATATCAGTACAAACAAGTGGGACACGGTACAGAAAAAGAGGGGCGGTAACTCTATTGAAGTCATTTTAATGTGCCGTTTTCTGAAAAAAAAATTGTTTGAAAATTGCATTACAATTGGATATGTAATCAAAACAGCATTTGCAGAGTCTACTGTACAGGCTGTTGAATTGCCCCATTGCTTGCATACTAACCAGCACCATCACATTTTTTTCTTCTGCTACAAGTCCATGAAACAAACTCAACTATGTAGTTTCATGCAGTGATTCAAAGCATTTTCCAGAACACTAGCAATTACTTTAGGGATGTAAACACACATACACTGCAGCCACTGTTAGTTTTTATTCCGCTACTTGCATTTTTCAGCACCTTGTTTTATCTGCTTTTATGCTACATAATATATGAGTATTTATTATGGGCTTATTTTCTATGCCTGAATGCCAAAGGTTAGGTGGGAAAGTCAGTCAACTTGCAAACAGCTCGAACCATTGCATATGAACATTCATGGGGAAAACAAATGCCAACCATAGTGAACGAGGCTCCCACAAAGGGGTCACAACATTGTTCTAAATATTTTTTCACCTTGGTTGCCACCTGTTGTTTTTCACCATGCTTCTTGCTGATAATGTTAGACCTGCAATAAATGTAACGTTGACCAAAATAATGTTGTTGAAGGGGTTAGATGTTCTGGCTTCTGTGTAGAAGCCAAAACGTCTAATCCTTTCGACAAGCAAGTCAAAGCAAGTGTCAAACCTTCCAATGTCGTAAGTGGCTACCATCTGTGCCATGATGTGATGGGGGAGAAAGCTGAGCCAAACCTGGCTGTAGAAAATCTATTGTAATAAATTATTTAGCGCGCTCTGGGGTTTGCCAGTATAATTCTGGGGTTTTAGAGTCTCGCACTTTTACTTAAAAGGATAGACAACTGCTCAGAACATGAATTGAGAAAACCACACTTATGAAAATATTTACTATCCTACTGGGTAAAACGAGCCATCTTTTTCTCATTAAACATGTATTTATATTCATCCTTTGCAAAAAGTCGTGGAAAATGACCTTTGACTCCTCATGCAGCAAGAACATATTCATAACAGCCCTGAAGAGGATGGAAAACTCGGGTCGTGTTAGTATTCATCTATGATAAATGAGGAACAGCGCACTGAAAACGGAAGACGAAAGGAAACGTAGACACACCACAACTTCACTTTCAACTGGAATATTTATTGAATGAACGAGTTAATATACACTTGAACTGCATATTCACCTGCAAGGCACTGAACAATTCATGACATGCATTTGTGGTTAGATTAGGTGACGCTAAACAATAATTAATTATCAAAAAGCCAGTTTGCTGCTTGGCTATCAACAATTTGCGTGGTCTACAGCGGAACTTGCTTTTTGTTGGAGTGCTATTGAAGGCTGGCTAATGCATTCTGGTCCTGCTTTCTGTATTCTATAAGCCTCACAAATCTGACATGTCAATTGGTCTGGGTGGCGAAAAATAATCTAGGTCATGGTGAATTCTGCAGTGCACCCATAGTCACGGCAATGCATTGCCAAGTGCGAGGAGCAAACAGTGCCTTTCAGTCCATTTTGGTGCTCCCTCATGGGCACGTTTACGCACTGCACTAATTGTCCCACATACACTTGGCCACACCTGAGGGGGATGCTGTACATGATTGCAATGGTGCAAGGCATAAACATATCAGTTCGCCTAACAGGGCAGACGTCTTTTGCAGTTGCACCTATTTCCACATGTTTTCTTACCACTGCGCAGACACTACCCACTTTCTTTTTTTGCTAAAAAAGACCACATCTAGGCCATGCCAAGATCCCACCTTTTTCAACCTTTGCAAAAGCTGGTGGAAGTGTGGCATAATGGCTACCTTCTTCCTTTTCCTTTGGTGAAAAGAAACAAAAGTTTCTTTTTAGACCAAGCAAATCGTTGATAGCAGAGCAGCACGCTGGTTTTGATTTTTGTTAATTCATTATTGTTTGGTATCATGTAAGCTAACCACGAATGCACGTCACGAATTGTTCACTGCCTTGCAGGCACATGTCCAATTCAAGTGTGTATTAACCTATTTGTTCAATTAATTTTCCAGTTTGTGATGTGTTTATGTCTGCCTTCGTTTTCAGTGCGCTGTTCCTTATTTACCATGAATCGGAGAACTATCGCGTGACTTTCCATTAGTATACATGGTTCATAATATGTTTATTAGTACTGAAGTGCAGTCCACTTTTTCTGTTATTTCTTTCATTTAGAATGTGCAGACAAGCCTTTGTTAGTCGTGAGTATAAAAGTGGCGCTGCCTTTATTTTCGATGAGTTACCGTATTTACTTGCATAATGATCGCGCTCGCGTAATGATCGCACATCTGAATTTTGTCGTCAAAATTAGATTGTTTTGTCTAGCTAATGATGATCGTGCTTACCATCTGTCGAATGCTGTCAAATGCTATGCAAACGACTCTTGAAGACATACCAAGCGGTCTGCACACACCAAACATCCTTAAGCAGGTGCCCCATATCATTCCTTTCATCACTTTCCACACTTCCATGAAAAAGAAAAGCTACAACCAAACTTGCCTTGGCTTTATTATTTGTAGGCTTCATTATGGTTTACCAACAACAAAAAAGGCGCCTTTCGATTCTTCTCGTTTACACTTGTGGGCAGGCAACCGCAACTAGTCTCGAGCGGCAACTATAGTGGCCATGTTTACACTAATACATTAGAAGTGTACCCTATTCACACGCCGACGCTTGTACTATAGGTAAGATATTCGCCTACCCTTAATGGAAACATGCCGTATTAGGATAGTGAAGACAAATGTAGAAGTTTCCGCAGCATGCCTGCCATGTGTTTCTATATCACTGACGGCTACGCGCACCCATCTGTTTCTGTGCCCTCAAAGTGGACACGGCTATGTTATTGTCACAAACTTGCAGATATTAACGATGTTATTCATTACTGATAGAGAAGAAACTGTTTCAATGCACGTAATAGACTCGCAAGAAGAACATAAATCTCATTCGGTGCGTTCGGCTTGCTCCGCCGGCCACCATATTTGTTTTGGTGTCCCACACTGTTACAGCGGCAGCCGCCTGCTTGTTGACCTGTTGTAATCCCGCAGCAAAATTATTTTCGCGAGAAATTTAACCCGCGTAATGATTGCACCCCTGAATTTGCTGCACTTTTTTTTATAAGAAAGTGCAGTCATTATGCGAGTAAATGCGGTAGTTGGCTCGGCAAGTCTATCAACAAAATAACGACAACTGGGGCCAGCCAGCCATGACACAGGTGTAAGGTCTGGCAATGCTAACTTACTGTACCAGCTTTTTATTTTCCAAAGTGGTTGACAAGGTCAAAATGTAGATGGTTGATCACAGTTGCGCTCACTCCTGTGAAAGTAGAATGATGAGTTGCTTTCATAATTTGCAAAGTGGGCTATCTGCATTGCTCTCACTTCTCGGTGTTGTGTTGCTAGAGGAGGGACTCTATTTTTATTTGAGCAGCCTCTAAAAAAAGTATTCTTTACAAGATATCCACAGTAACATTGCTGAGAGTGAGTGTTTCGTTACAGTTTAAAGAAAGTAAGTCCCTAAAAATAGATTGTCAGTCCATTTAACAAAAATATGAAAATCTGGAAATATCATGTTGGTATGTCAGTAGCTGTTTTGTGCCACAAATGTGTGTGTATTTCTTTCCTGCACACTGATATTGCATCTCCTAATTATGCACTGCAAATTTGCATGTGAATAGAATTGGTGCGCTTACAGTAATTTTAATGATGGTGAAAGCTTGGCAAGGTAGTTACTAAACATGGTTACAGTACTAAGGATGATCAAACGCAAACATGAAATGTACTGAGCAGACAGATCTGATACACTTCGTGTTTGTCTTCTAGTAACACAGGTGTTGTGGAGCACATTTACAATTAAAGAGCACTGCCTCAAACCCTCTTGTAGCAAAAATGTCTGGCTTTGCACTCGGCTAAAAATTACATTCTAGCAGTATTGGGCTTTTTTCAACATGAAGACACGGCCGCATAAGTGCTCATTTCCACATTTCTGACATTTTTTTTTCTTCCAGCGCAAGCACCTCCTACAGATAGGAGGGATGTCTCTGCGTGAGGTGGCATCGAATGCCATGAAGGCTGTAATGGCACATCCGGTGCAAGTTCTTTACAGCCTTCATGGCAGAAAAGGCAAACGAGCGTTCATCAATTTGAAGCTTTGCCGTATAGTCACAGGTAAGGTTTCCTTGGCCATCTTCTTGCATTGTTGAAGTCTTGTGCATACAGCCGAACTTTCCATTGAATGACTTGCATAGCAAAAGATTATATCCTGGCCAAAATCCTGGCCAACCTCTACATTGAACGAACTTAGGCGTCCCTGTCAGCTGGTTTCATTATTTACTATGAAGTCCACATAGCGCACCCACCACGGCCATCGCAGATGTAACCAAGATGTGCTCTGGTGCTAGTACCAATGGCAGCGTAGGTGAATTGCTTGACAAGCATGCCGATCGATTGCTAAACTAGTATGCTCTGTTGTAATACATCAGCGGGCGAGATGGTTGATGAATATGTCTCGGTTGGTAAAAACATGGTATAATGATCACTGATGACATCAATGCTATGTTAGGGTGAAAAAGCAGGAATGCCAACGAAGGCAACAGGGATGAATATCCTGTAAATGGATCAAGAATTTTGACGGCGAGGAAGGTGCTAGCAGCATTTGATGGTCTGCAGCTTTACTTTGCATAGCTCCTGCATTTTGCCGCAGAACATGCTGTGAACCTCTATTCAATAAGGTTCGCTGCAGTTGCTCATTCTCTCGCATGAAGTGTGCGCTAAAGACTTAACTTATCACTAGGTCTCTTGAGTTCATAATGAAGGTTTTCGTTCGTTAATACGTCTGCACTGCTCTATTCTGGGTGATCTTTATGGTGCATGATATTTGCAATGAAGTTACTTAGGGTGAAGGATTTTGAACGTCTCAAGCACACTGTATGTTGTATGTACTATTTGTGGTCTTTATGTTTGTGTGCAGATGTTGTCTGTGAGAAGGGCCATGTTGACGTCATGGAAGCTCACAGCTTTTTAAAGAAGTGGTTGCCGGGGTCTGTGGACAGGGGTGGCGGCAGGAAGAGGCGTTTCGTCGAAACGTTTGCAGCAGAGGAGCACAGTGATCCCTGCCCTCAGGACAGCGATCATTGCTTGACCACTGCTGCCCTCTCCCTACCCCACCCTTGCCCTCGGAGCCCTGGCCCGTCCGACCCCAGCCGTCCAGCTGCCTCCCCTGCAAACGTGCAGTTCTGCACAAGGCCTGAAGCCATGTAAATTACAAATAAATAAGTTATTTTCATTTATGATTTGCTTGCGTCTGCAGGACTTCCTTCCTGCACTTATTTCCATCACGTTTTAGCTAATAGTATAGGCGGTAAGCCCGCACACAAGTAACAAAATGGCTGAGCACTGGCTATGCTGGAAAAACATTGCATACAAAATGGCTGAGCACTGGCTATGCTGGAAAAACATTGGATACAAAATGACTGAGCACCGGCTATGCTGGAAAAACATTGGATACAAAATGGCTGAGCACCGGCTATGCTGGAAAAACATTGGGTACAAAATGGCTGAGCACTGGCTATGCTGGAAAAACATTGGGTACAAAATGGCTAAACACTGGCTACGCTGGTAAAACATTGGATACAAGATGGCTGAGCACCGGCTATGCTGGAAAAACATTGGATACAAAACTGCTGAGCACCGGCTATGCTGGAAAAACATTGGATACAAAACGGCTGAGCACCGGCTATGCTGGAAAAACATTGGGTACAAAATGGCTGAACACCGGCTATGCTGGAAAAACATTGGGTACAAAATGGCTGAGCACTGGCTATGCTGGTAAAACGTTGGATACAAAATGGCTGAGCACTGGCTATGCTGGAATAACATTGGATACAAAATGGCTGAGCACAGGCTATGCTGGAAAAACATTGGATACAAAATGGCTGGGCACTGGCTCTATGCTGGAAATACATCGGATACTACAATGGCAAAATGTAGGGCCAATGTTGGCTTGAACATTGGCTGGACCTTGGATCGGGTTGCACTTTGCCAAACTGCCAAGATTGGGCCAACATTGGCACCAATGTTTGCCAGCATTGGGCCATGCTTGGTCCAATGCTGGTGTGCCGCCTGGGTATCTTTACGCAGTGTTTGCTTCCAGCAGTTCTTCTCCAAAGAGTTGCTAGTCTATTTAGGCTCCCAGGCGTTCCTTATGAGACAGTCCGATTTTTGCACCCTTTGCCCAATCAGACGATCAACCAGTTCGTGCTTCTCCTCGCCGAGTGCTCATACCAAGTTTGGCTGGCACGCTGCGATGCAATTTTCGGGGGGTCGGGCACCGGCCCTTCACGAAGTGCTTGCGAAAGCACGGAAGGAGGTCTGGTTCCACCTCGCCCGGGAGCGGCACCGCTTGGGCGAGAAGTTTCTCGAAGTGTGGGCTCGTCCTGCCGTGATTTTTGACGAGTCAGGTGGAAAGCTATCCATTAAGTTATGATGCATGCTCCAAAGGTCGCACGACTCGGCCGTGTGCGCCAGTCGATCTACGGGGTTTTGTTTGGCTCAGTGGAACCCAGAGCTGGAACCGGTGGTGGTGCACCCTCAAGTGGTCGCGCTGCTCCGCGGACGGCTTTGGTGGTCTCCATGGTTGTATGCCTTGACCTCTTTTGCATCAGGGCAGTCCGAGGGTCAGTCAGGCTTGTGCCCTGCAAGACAGACATGGCTGTTTGTGTGTTGAGTGCAGTCCCTCAGTTGGGCTGCACCACAACAGCCCCCTTGTCCGGGAAGGACCGTTGGCCCGAACCAAGTCCCCCCACCCAGCCAGCCCGGGTTGTGGGGGAGTACCGGGGTCAATGTATCGAATGATACTGGGTTGATGAGTACATGAAAGCTCTGGGACGCGGCATCCCTGGTTGCCAAGTCCTCTTCCCATCTGACAACGGTACTCAGTCTATGCGTCAACAGCACCAGCATGTCCGGACGTGGCAAAGGCGGCAAGGCGAAGGGCAAGAGCAAGACGCGTTCCAGCCGCGCGGGTCTCCAGTTCCCCGTGGGCCGTATCCACCGTCTCCTGCGCAAGGGAAACTACGCCGAGCGCGTCGGAGCGGGCGCTCCCGTCTACCTCGCGGCCGTCCTCGAGTAACTGGCTGCCGAAGTGCTCGAGCTCGCTGGCAACGCGGCTCGTGACAACAAGAAGACCAGGATCATCCCCCGCCACCTGCAGCTCGCCATCCGCAACGACGAGGAGCTGAACAAGCTGCTCTCCGGCGTGACGATCGCGCAGGGCGGCGTCTTGCCCAACATCCAAGCTGTGCTTCTCCCAAAGAAGACCGAGAAGAAGGCGTAAGCGAGCTCCCAACCGCCGGACTACAGTGGCGCTCGTCGCACAACCCAACGGTCCTCGTCAGGACCACCGAAATGCGTGTGACGGCAGGGTTTTGCTTGGCAATCCCGTTCTCTGCGCCCGTTTCCCTCTGTTTGAATTAGCGCAACCGTGCCTCTTGAACTGACGCTGCTGCTAGCTAGCTGGCATTTCAGTGCACGAATGTAGATGGAAAGCGAGCTTCCGGGTGTCCGGGGGCGCACAGGAACGAGCCTCACTGCAATTAGCGTACGATTCGCGTAGTGCAATGTGATAGGCGATTGGGCCCTTAAAAACAAACAAACAAAAAATGGGCGATATCCGCAACCAGCATGCACTTATGAGCCAGGCAGGTATGCATGAGGCACGTGAACAAACGCATGCATGGCATACCAATACATAAAAGCTTGCACGCAACATCGGTCGCATTAATGTCGTTTTCGGGCGCGGTTTCTTCGCATGAATGAGCGCACCGTTTTGCAACGAACACGCATTTTGTTTATTTTTTTCCCCTCTCTCTTCTTGTTCGTGCTCGAACGCGCGCAATACTTACCATATGCATACCCAACGAGGCACCACCTTGTACCGGCAGCCCACCACAGGCACACACAAAAAAAATATTAATAATAAAAAATAACAACAAAACAGACAGACCGAGAGGGTACGGTTGGAGTACGTGGTCTCGCGTGCTCCCGTGGCCGAAGCAAACATGTAGGTGGTCCTGAGAAGGACCGTTTTGTGTTGCTTGCCTGACCGAGGCTGCGGCGCAGACAGCTGCCGAACTTAGGCGCGCTCGCCACGGATGCGCCGGGCCAGCTGGATGTCCTTTGGCATGATGGTAACACGCTTGGCGTGGATGGCGCACAGGTTGGTGTCTTCGAACAGACCGACCAGGTATGCCTCGCTGGCCTCCTGAAGGGCCATCACAGCCGAACTCTGGAATCGGAGGTCGGTCTTGAAATCCTGAGCGATTTCCCTTACCAAGCGCTGGAACGGCAGCTTCCGGATGAGAAGTTCGGTCGACTTCTGGCAGCGGCGAATTTCACGAAGGGCCACGGTTCCAGGCCTGTAGCGATGCGGTTTCTTAACCCCTCCTGTGGCAGGTGCACTCTTGCGAGCAGCCTTGGTAGCAAGCTGATTACGCGGAGCCTTCCCACCGGTGCTCTTACGGGCGGTTTGCTTGGTCCTGGCCATAGCGAACGGAGCGAGCGTCCGAAGTCGTCGACTGCCGGAGTGAAAATGACCCCTGCGCCGCGCGCGTCGTGCTTCGCCGCATTACTCTTCTCCTCTCCAACTCACCCGCCGATTGGCCAGCGCCGGCACAGCCGTCTCGGGCGGTGCGCGCGCCGCCACTGTTCGCCAGGATGCTGGAGGAGGCACGTTTTCGCGCGGGCGCCTTGTTCGCGGCTAAGGAAAGCACATTCGCAGGCGTTTTAATTGAGTTTAAACACGACAGCATGCCGCGCTGTTCTCTTTCGTTTCAGCCAACACCACAATCTCGTTTATACCGCCGCGCGTTGCCAATTGCCAGTGCTGAGTGTGAGACCACACCACTAATCTCGACAGTGGTTAGCGCTCCACGCCCAACGCCATCAGAGCTGTTATCGCGATCTCCGCGCGACGGAGATGGGTGGCATGTTTAGGCTACATTATTGCTTGTCCACTGCCTTGCTTTGATCATGCTGGTGCTCGTTTCACGAACTACAAGTGCGCGCCACGGTGCCTTCTCGAGGGGCAAATGCATCGTGTTTTGGCCGCACTCGGCAGCAAACCGTCTCGCATGTGCACACATGCCAGTACCGCACTTTCCCGTCCACGCACAGAAGAACGCGAGGCCCGCATGCGCCTCACAAGATTAACGACAAACTCACGTATGGACTACCAGCACCACTTCAGAGTTACAGAGAAAACGATGCACTTCCGCTCTAAGAGCGAATTTGGAATACAATATTGACAGGTGTTCAATGCGCGTTAGGAGACCTGGACAACTAATTGGGGCCTCAAAACTGTGGATAGGCAAGCGGTACTTCCATATGTATGAAGGGTCCTTAAACAATATGTCAAGGTAGCATCAACCAATGCTTCGCAGGTGCGATCCCAAGCGCGGCTTCCCCGTGCCACGTATTCGGTGCGCAGTTTTCGCACTTGCAAGGGACACCATGTTTTGACAAACAATCATCAAACGCAACACTTTGCTCCATACAGTGCGTACATTTCGTCAGCTAGCTTTTTCGATTGCATTCCCGCACGCAACTTCGCCACAGGATCGACGGCATCGATGTCATGTTATAGCGAAGCTCCAGCTCGGCAGCCGCCGGGAGAAATCTATTTCCTCGCCAACTAATTCACCGAATTTGGTGCGCCTAATTGCGAGTAAAAGAAAATGTTCAAATGCCGCGCCTGCAACAGCGCGATTTTCAACTGATGCCGAGCGCTGCCTCTTTTTTCTTTACTATTTTTTTTCTCAGTGATTGTGGCAAACTGTGAAATGGAAGAGAGAACAAACAGTTCAACTGTGCGCTTTAAAGCTCCGTCACACAGCAATGGCACCGGATTTGGAAATTCTGTTAATTGCACAAGGCGATATGTATAAAGGGAACACAATTTATACGCCTCGATAAGATATACCAGTCATGTGTGAGTATGACTTTTACAATACCTTCACAGACATCACAGGCGTTTTCGATGGGATAAAATTTTTTAGACAGAACTTCCGTGAGTAGTTGCGTACAATTCACACGATCGCGGTACCGCTTTGTATTGTTGAGATATGAAACTTTGTACTTCTTAACCTGCCAGTACTCGTGCATTATGGAAGGGAAAAAAAGAGAGAAAGAGAGATGTCACCGCACCACCACACATTTTTCTCAGATGGAACAAGAAGCTTGTTTGCATGGCTGCAGTAGTTCTCTCGTGACAACCCGTTGTTTTCTCTTGGGTGTGTTCCGATGCCTTACTTAGAGTTCACCTCCGAGCTACACGCACGACCGGTATGACCTCATTGCGCACTGTGTACGCCTTGCTTCATCCTCGGCTATTCCCTTTGCACGCGCATGCCAGTGACTTCGTAGCAGTAATCATTACATAGACAAGAGAAAAGAAATAACCAAAAGTTCCGCGTTTCTTCAAAGCAAGAGGCCCGTACATTTTCTCTGACTGTTCCTTCCCCATTTGTTTACCTGTTTAGCCATCACCTCACTTTGCTATATACATCAAGGCAGCACGCGCCTCGGTGTCTACCGCGCGCACCCTCGTCCATTTGAATACAACACAGTGAGCCCGGTTCTAGCGACAGCTACCTAGCTAATCTCACCTTTGCATTCATTTGCGTCGCTCAAAAGAGTTACACAATTGTGAATCGCACGGTGGTAGTTTACGGCCGCCCAGCTCGTAGGGCAAGAGGTCTGGCTCGTTATTGTTTCTCCGACGCACGCAAACCAACGAAGCCATGCGAATGCCACTCAGACACAGCGTCGCGCGTTGGCTCAATCATTTAACGCTTGCATTGGAAAGAACAAATAACCGCCGTCTGTAGAAAACTCACTTTCAGCTGTTACACACTGGCCCGTGACCGGCAATATTTTCCTCGCGCTTTGCTTCGCTGCGTACCCACATGAGCTATTGTTGTGAAATATGGGGCTTAACATATAAAACTTACTTAACTTAAATGCGCCCGCTGACCGTCACGCTCGGCGTATGTATGTAACCGAGTGCTACTGCCCGGCTCATACTCTTCTCTAAGGGAGTAGAAGAAGCCAGCCACTTCAAAGCGACAAAAATGCGCATCGACGAGCTTACGATTACCTCTTTCTTTTAATCATCAGTCCACTCTGGTTGCCTCAATCAGGGTCCAACCAAAGGCGACAACTGAGCTGCACGAACGACCGCCACGTCGCAACTCGGACAGACTGAGGGCGGGTGAAATGGGAGCAACACAACACACAGTGGCGAGCGCAAATGCAATCGAGCAAAGCTCGCCTTCCGAGGGCGAAAAGCAATGCTACCACGCCTTATGAATACATGCGGTTGCGCTCGCTCACCTGACCAAAGTTTACCGCGCGTGTCTCGTACGGCCGAACGCGCGATAATGGCATGCAAAAGAGGGTCAACGGAGCAGGAGATCGCAAATCCTGCGCATCACTGCCGAAGCACCAAGTGGGTAGCCCTGAAGAGGGCTGTTGGGTTCTTCAGAGGAGCTCATATGCTGCTTGCAGACGACGCCGCGCACGCGTGCTGCTTAGCCTCCGAAACCGTAGAGGGTGCGGCCCTGATGCTTGAGGGCATACACCACGTCCATGGCTTAAGTGTTTCCCCCAGAGCAAAAAGAACAGTAAAAGAAAAAGGGGGAGGCCCGCACCACCTTGCAGTATAACGGGCTTAACGCCAATTAAAAGATAAAAAATGAGGGATCATCACGAGAGATGATCCATAGGAAATTTGGATACAAAAGCCAATATTAAAAAAAACAAATTCGGAGCTGAAGCCAATGAAATCATTTAGGAAGTAGTAGAAGACGAAGTATGTCGCCAGGATTAGCAGCACATAGCGACCCGGGGCAGGCTCCTTTAGGGTGTAATGAGCCGAAGGCTCCGGCAGTGATGCGCGATCATTGCGAGGCTGCATCTTTATTGCAAGTCAGTGCGAATAGAGTTCAGTCGGCTCCGGTGGTAGTGTCTCCCGCCGGTTGTGCCAAGGGACGGAATGCGGAGCCCGGTACATTGCCGCTCGCCGTGACAGAGGCTGGGTCCGGAGTAGGCTCAGAGCAGCAAGAACTGGTGGTGACCTGGAGGAACTGGTGGTGACCTGGAGGCGTGCTGGTATGTTGAGAAGATAGAATAGTACGCGGCAGGAGAAGGATAGGAGAGAAAGGAAGGAGGTAATGGAGATGAAGCATGTAGTTAGTACCATTGGCAACGGTCCATGGCTGTCACGGTCTTGCACTTGGCGTGCTCAGTGTAGGTGACGGCGTCCCGGATCACGTTCTCGAGGAACACCTTGAGCACACCGCGTGTCTCCTCGTAGATCAGGCCAGAGATACGCTTGACACCACCACGGCGAGCGAGGCGACGGATGGCTGGCTTGGTGATGCCTTGGATGTTGTCACGCAACACCTTACGATGACGCTTCGCGCCACCCTTGCCGAGCCCCTTGCCGCCCTTGCTTTGTCAGATGGAAGAGAGGGCAGCTGTATAAAGTGCTGTCCCCTAATGAGAGTTCAGATCTCAGCCAACCATCATCATCCATACAACCGCCTCAAGCTAGGTCCCCAACACGGCAGGGGTGAAGGAGATTTGGGGTTCGAGGCGGAGGTCATGTTCAGAACAGGATCAAGCCACTGTACTCTATCGGGAGCGGCTCTCGGCGCCATAGCACCGTATTGGAGCGCGCTGCCGGCGCCTTCGTAAGTGGCGATCGAGTTCTTCAGAACTCCACAACTATCTTTCCTTGTCGTTGGGAAAAAATTATCATAGGTCGGCACCATGTTCGGGAGAATTGGAGTGTACCCAATCGACGTCTCTCCCTCTCCAGGTGGAACCATAGTTCCTTCCTGATTTTGGCCAGTACTTCGTGTAGTCCCGGTTGCTTGTCTGTGAACGGTGCTTTGCATCTCGCCAGCCACACCTGATAGCTACACTCAATCATCAACAGAGTAAACTGGTTTATCCCTTCTTTAGGGAGTGGGTTCATGTACCGGACAGTCAGGT
This sequence comes from Dermacentor variabilis, assembly GCF_050947875.1. NCBI lineage: Eukaryota > Metazoa > Arthropoda > Arachnida > Ixodida > Ixodidae > Dermacentor > Dermacentor variabilis. The sequence goes on from NC_134574.1 coordinate 22,579,921, forward strand.
ATGGCACTCCCGGCAGCTTGAAAATATCTTTCACTCTTTCAATCAGTGCTGCCGGGATCAAGCACTCGTAGAAGATGTGCTCTGGCGTCTCTCTGGCATTACAAAATGGGCAGTTTTTGTTGAGACCGCCCGTGGCGGATACAAAGGCTCTTTTCCTTATGGGCAGACATCCACGTGCAAAGCGCCACATGAATGATGCTCTGCGAGCATCGAGGAAGTCCGCTAAAATCAAGTGCCAGTTCGGCTTTTCGGCCGGTTTGTTAAAAGGCACCAGTTGTCGTGGTAACTTCGGTGACAGGTGCTCTATGAGCACTTTGAGCGCCGTACTCGTCAAATCAAAGTTTGGTATGCTCTTCAATGTGCATAGCGCATTTGCGGCTTCTTTATAAAAGGGTAGGGGGAATTCGGAGCGGGGAGCGGAATGCGACAGTGGGGGACCAGTGAACACAACAATTTTCGTACTGAGAAAAAACGAAGTTAGCATCTTAGTTAAGCGAATGTCCGAGTCTAGGGCGATTTGGGTCCACTTGGTATGTAAGGCTAGTGCCATTACATTCAAGTCCGGAACGCCTAGGCCACCTTGGAATCGTGGCAGTTTTACTATTATTCGTTTTACTTGATCAGGGCCTCCTTGCCAGAGGAAGCGAAAAATTATCTTTTCTAGCTTCGTTTTTACTCCGTTAGGAACATCAAGCACACTCGCGGTATACATCAGGAAAGATATCAACAAACTTCTTATTATATTTGCTTGTGCCGTAATAGGGCATTTTAATGCACTATAATTATTAACTTTCTCTCGGAGTTTTTCTTCTGCATTAAACCAGTTAGATTGGGAGGGTCCCTTCCTATCGAATATGTAGCCGAGCATCTTAATTTCGTTTTTCAGAGGCAAGCCGTGCAAAAGTCCTGATAGTCCAGGCTCAGTGTGCAGGCTCATAATTGTGCTTTTAGTGCGGTTGAGGTTTGCTCCGCTTGCTAGACAGTACCGATCAACTACTTTTAGTAAACTAGCGACAGAGTTGCTGTCTGGTACGACTACTGTGACATCATCTGCGTATGCGAAAATCGGGGTGCAGTTAGGACCAACAGGAAGGGGGAATTTGCTGATGCTGTCATCAGCGGCGATTTGTTGTAGTAGCGGTTCTATGGCGAGTATATACAGTAGTGGGCTGAGTGGGCAGCCTTGCCGCACACCTCTTTCTATATGAAAATTTTCTGACATGCTTCCCTGTGTTATAACCGCTGACGTAAGGCCGCTGTGCAAACACTGGATTTGTTTACAAAATTCTTTCCTAATGCCTGCTTGTTGCAATACCTGAAAGAGAAATTCGTGGCTTATTTTATCGAACGCTTTTTCTTGGTCTAGTGAGCATATGTAACCGGGCAGATTTCTAGATGTAGCCCACGCTAATAGGTCCCTTAATCCTAAGTCGTGTAATTCAGCTGATCTACCCGGAATACAGCATGCTTGGTAGGTCCCGACTATGTTTGTTAGGGCGGGCGTCAAACGGAGCGAAAGGCTTTTCGCGATAATCTTATAGTCACTGTTGAGGAGTGTAATAGGGCGCCACGCTCGGAGGTCTGATGATTTTCCTACGTCCTTACATAAAAGCGTAATTAAACCCTGACGTTGCGAAACTGGTAGCGACCCTTCTTCTTAGGAGGCATTTACAAGGGCTGTAAAATATTTTGCCAGGAGGGGCCAAAATTTTGTATAAAAAGCGGGCGGGAGGCCGTCTGTTCCCGGACTTTTGTTTTGTTTCATTGCCTCTAGGGCTTCAAAAAGCTCTTCTGATTGAAATGGCGTATTTATAACTATGGGGCTGATTTCTGGGCTTTTCAAAGAGAAAGACGTGGGAGTGCAATTAGTTTTCTTATACAGATGCTCATAGAATGACCTAGCAGCCTCTGTTACCTCTTCTGGCTTTGTTGTTGTGACGCCCGTGACTGGGTCTGTCACTTCGCACAGTATGCTACTTCTTGTAGCTAGGCGGCGGCGTAGGAGATGCCTAGAGCACCATGTTTCTCTTTCCCACCTTTCCGCACGCGCTGTAGCTCGAAGTCGGTCCCATCTTTTGTTGAGCAAGCTGTGGAGCTCTTTTCTGAGTTCTACAAGAGCGCCTGCTATGCTTGGCCCTTGCGATAGTGGTGCGCTGAGAATTAAAATGGCATCTGAAACTTTCCTTATTTCCTCACGTTCTTCTCTAGCTAATTTAGTGCCCCATGTTTGGAAACATTCCTTAACGTTTACTTTAAAGCATTCCCATGCTGCGGCGGTCGGCGGAGATTTAAGGGAGCTCTTTATCAAGTTGATAATGTCCTCAACTACGCGTGCATCTTCGAGAAGTTTTATGTTAAGGCGCCAGCATCCTTTGGCTCGCGGAGCTAAATCATAATCGGTGAAGCGAAAGATTAAAAATTTGTGGTCACTCAATGCGGTGGGAAGGACCCACGCAGATTGTAGCGAAGGCGCCAATGCGTTGGAAGTATACAAGCGGTCGATGCGGCTTTCGTAGCCGCGACCCGTCCATGTCATTCCTGAGCGGCCAAGCTGTAAGATTTTCCACGTGTCTATGAGCCCTATTTCATCTACCAAGGAGCACAGTGTTTGCGCGCTATTGTAGTCGCGCCCAGTACGCGTAGGTGCGCCGCGGTGAGAGCGCCTATCGCTTGCTTCTAAGACACAGTTGAAATCACCTAAAAGAATCACTTTAGTCGGTCCAACTAAATAATGTTCTAATGACTGAAAATATTCTCTTTGACCGCGTTTACAGGGGGCATAAACATTAATTATTCTAATACCATTACCTAAGTCAATGCTCAGCGTGCGAGCCGCGTTATTTCTTTCATAACGAAGTACTTTTAAATTTAATTCTCTAAGAAAAACAATTGCGACACCAGCCGAGCCCTTCCTTCCAAAATTCCAGTACGATTTTGTGTCGAATTTTAAGTCGAATTGCCTCATCTGATCGATGTGGTGGATGTGCGTTTCTTGAAGTGCCAGTATATCGATTTTCAACTGGCGTGCCAATTGTATTACTTCCGCTTGTTTAGCTGCTCTCGTCAAACCACGGCAGTTGAGAGAAGCTATCTTGAGCGAAAGAGCCATCTTGGAAGGACGGGGGAAGGTGCGCCTAAATTAAAGCTTAGAAGGCAGTCTACCCCTAAGGGGAGGCAACGGCCGAGGGCAAGCCCTCGGCGTTGTCAGACATTATAGAACAATCACAGCTGCTGAGGTGGCAGAATTCGCATAGGGATTTTGCTTTTGGCATCTCTACAACGCTTTCTGTGCCGCATTCTGAGTTGCATTCGTCAATGCTACTTGCGAGGATTTGCCGTTTGTAGTGCGGCTTATCGCTCGAACTTTTAGAGCTCGGGCTTTCATTTCCCGACCCTGCTCCTTCCTTGGTAGGGGTGGCAGTTGGGGTATTCTTTTTGCTCTTTCGCTTTCTTTGGCTTGCTGTCTTTTTTGGCTCCCCCGCGACCTTTGCCACTTCTAACATGGGTGTCGCATTGTCTGGGGGCGAAATAGCCGGTTCGTCAACATGGTCCTTGACCTCCTCCCCTTTGTTGCAGGTGAGGCCCTTAGGCTCCCTTGGGGCAGGTGGGGTGTTGTTCGGCTGGGTTTCTTTGTCAGCAGCTTGAGGGGCCCAGAGGGGGGACAACACAAGTGCAGTTGGTTCCCAGTAGTCGGCCACGACTGCATTTTCTTTGTCTGCTTCAAGCCCCTGGCTCGTCACGGCAGCAAAGGTGCGTTTGGTGCATTCGCTGACCGCATGGTCTTCTCCGCATTTGGGACAGGGGTCATTGCAGTCCACGTGGCCCTACATTCCGCACCTCTCGCATTGCGGAGTGTCGCAGGCGGCGCCAAAATGGCCTTCGCCGCCACAGCGCCTGCACACTCGCACGACCCCTTCAAATTCACATTGAACAGTGGTGTCGATAACCTCCAGGAAGTTTGGTACTGGGGTCGTCATTTCAATCTTGACGCGGCGTATGCCGGTCGTAACTGATGGAAAGCCTGGTACACTCTCGCGAGTGACACTCAGGACCTTCCCGTACTTCTCAAACGCCTTCGACAGTTCCACATCTTGATGCTCGGCAGAGTAACCAAAGACTCGCACAAGCTTTGCTCTCGTTCCTCTGTACTCAAACTGGACTGCTGTGTCCCGAATCACGACGACAGGATTGGTTAAAAACCTCTCGACCGCCGCGCGTGTCTTCAGGAAAATTTCATACTTTCCTGCTGTGAAGTCTTGCACACCTCCTAATTCACTCTTTGTGAACTTCGACGTCAGACATTTCGTCAGTTCAACGGTGGTCACGCCATGCGGGACGCGCCCGAAGGTAAACGGCTTGAGCCGCTTTAGGCTTGCCATCGCGGTTGGGGTACCGCGTGGCCAGCGCTTGCTAGACACACTAGAAACAGACAATCTAGCTAACCTCGAGAAGCGCAGACACGGCCTGGAAGGGAAGAGGGATGGAAAGCCGTCGGCTTACTCACCAAACCTAGGAACTCCTAGTACTTGGGGTAATCCAAATCCTAGTCCTTGCCGCCCTTGCCACGTCCAGACATCTCGGCTGTTGCTGCTGCTTCGAAGCGAGTCAGGAAAGCGAATGCCGCGTCCTTGCGCCGCGACTGAGCGAGGAAGCCGCGCCGAAGGGCGAGGAGGTGAAACGCGCGCCGATTGGCTCACGGGCAGCGCGGCCTCTCTTCACGAGTGAGTCGCGGGTGGCAGCACTGAGCCCTGCTTAGGCCACGCACTGAGTTAAAGACAAGTGGTTTCGCAACACAATCGTGGAGTTTACTCTTTTTTTTCTTATGTTGTTTCTTTTTGGCATTTCTGACTGCAACGTCCGCTGATGTTCAACCCGCCTCCCTTCTTCTTTTGCTCAACTCGCCAAGAGAAAAACAAACGTGTCAACAATGTTACTGTGCTATGTTGCACGCACCCACTGCTCGTGTCGCGCCCCAGGAACAAGTTTATTGTGTTCTCATAATTATGATTACTCGTTCTATTCACCGGTAGCTCGGCTACGCTTTCAAGCGCACCCTGGTCATTGCCGCAAAGCACACCGTGCGCACAGTTTCAAACTCCGCCACGCCAACATCGTTCACTTGATCACTAGTCGCGAAACAGGGCGCGTTCATACTCTGTTCGCCTCAGGCGTTTCAAATTTCGCACGCCGGCACCGCTGACTGGTGCCTACACGACCGTCAAATTTCGTCGTGATAGCTTATGTAGCCTCGTTAATAACGTCAGCGAAATCAGCCTAAGACGCGCGCGCGAGCCCAATTCAGCATTCTAGGGGACGGAAGGGAGCGAGGGAACTGTTGGCGCCGCTCCTCACTCCTCCCTCTCCCATCGCCCGTACGAAGGCAGCTACGCAGGGCGCGCGCGAAACCGCTAGCTATGCAGCATGCGGAGAGCGCGCGCATCTCTTCTTTTCCCACTTCAAGGTACTACATTTGTAATAACAGTGTAAAATTTCCCCTTAGGCAGTGCTGCTTCGTGAACGTGCGCAACCATTTCCGCTCGCCAGCCACCGCTACAGTAATGCGGCTCTGAATTTCAGTCCGGAACACTGCTGCATACGTGCGGGCGGCCGCCGAGAGGGCATTAGTTCTAGCAGCCACAGAGGCACACCTCAGGGCCCGCAAAAGCGCGTCGAACGACAAGAAGAAACAAAACGTTAAAAAGAAAAAAGAGGAGGGATAACGGCTGCCTGCTTTTAAAAGTTGCGCTCCATCAGAATGAAGTAAATGTGCAGCAACGACCGCCTCATCATCCTCTGTGTGTGAAACACGCGCCGTGGTAATTAGTGTATGCAGGCGAACGTGGCCGCTCGCGCAGAGTCGCCTCACGCGCCCCATACTTGCTCTGTGTGTGTTGTTGTGCTGAGCCCCATGGCGTTCCGTGCGGTTCTGCTACAAAAGGTGTAGCACACGCGCTGTCCGACCGCGCACGCCGCGTGTTTGAAAACAAGAAGCAGTAGCAAGTGCCGTTGAAATGGTAAAAGAAGAGAAGAGTGCAGTACCGTAGCTGTCTCTCGCTTAGGAGGTCACCTCAACAGTACTGCACGGGGGAGGGTAAGGAGAATAAAGGAGCCAAGAGAAACAAAGATTAAAGAGGACGAGCGGAAGGCCGTGAAGGAGAAAATAATAATAATAATAAGAGAGAGAGAGAAGCATGAAACGGGGCCTATGGCAGCGTGGTAAGGTTCGACGACTCAAAAGAACTCAATGACAGCTGGGAAGGCTCCTTTGAGTAAAACCGCAAAACCCCTAGGAGACAGAAACTCCTCAGGACGGGCTATGGGGAGTCCAAGGCGTCGATTAGGATTTCACGAGCTGAGAGATATATGCTGTGCATATATCTAAACAAGGGATATATAAAAGTGCACATATCATATAAAAGGGACTCTCACGGGCCTAACGACCCTTGAGAGTCCCTTTTTGTGTGTGTTGTTGTGCTGCGCGCACGGCGTTCTGATACAAAACTTTCAGCACACGCGCTGTCACAATGAGAATGCGACAGCGCGCGCCGGGTGTGTGTAAACAAGGAAGTGTGGAACAGAGGGAACGGACGGAATTGTCGAGATTCTCACTACATCCCAATGCCAATGCAGACACTTTGGGTGGCTCTGAGAAGAGCCGTTGGGTGTTGGCTGCGCGGACGAGTGCTCGGTCGCCTACTTGGAGCTGGTGTACTTGGTGATGGCTTTGGTGCCCTCGGACACGGCGTATTTTTGAGCCCCTCGTAAAACAAAAATAACCTAAATAAAAATGAGGGAAAGCCGCACCACCAAGGTATAGCAGCTTTAAGCCAATCAAAATTAAATGAAGAGGAGTAGAAACCCAAAAGGTAATTTGAAGTAAAGCCAATTATTAAGAAAAAAACCGAGGTAAACCAACAGAGAATGTTGATGCATACCAGGAGGGGATAGGACGGCGGAGGACTTGTCTGCATCGGCGTGGGACGGGTGAGGTCTCGGTGCGTCTAATTTTTTATTTAGAAGGAGGCCAGCAGGTCCATCAGGGTTCCGAAAAGCGGTGCAGAGTTTCCGGTAGACCAGACTGCACCGGCCTGGAGGAGGATTGGCAAAACCGGATGGTTCCGGTAGGGGTGACTTGACATCAGGCAGCAGTGGGGTTGCAGAATCCACTGGACTACAGGTCAACGGAAGATCTGCAAGAAAGCTGAAAATGATGTCAGGCAGGTTGAGAAGGTGTATCGAGGGCACAGAGAAGGATGGGAAGAGAAGCTAAACTGCCAAAAGAAGAAAGCAGCCATTCCGTCTATAGTGTCCCCAGAGACAAGCTCCACCTTTGTTGGCATAACCAAGGACACTAGAAGACGAAAGGCGAAGGGCAAGGTGGGAGGGATATAAAGTGGAGACAGGGAAAGAGGAGAGGGAAAGGAAACCGATTAAGGAAAAGGTATGATTGTAGAAAGAATTAGGAGGAGTCCGGGAAAGTGTACGATGAAAAAAATGCGATATGGACGAATAAGAAGTGTGCGCTTTCTTTGATCTGTAAGAAAGGAGAGGTAACGATCAGGTGTAATGGTAGAGGGGAGATTCTCTTTAAGGGGATTAGCAATGTGAGATGTAAGGGGACAGTCATTGAAGTAGTGAAGCAAGTCTGTGCAAGGATTACCACAGGCACAGTTACTGTGGGATAAAAGGTGAAAGCGGAAATAATAGAAAGAGAAGCGGCCATGAGCGGAGGTGAGGTGGACAATGGGTCGTTTCGGAGGAAAGAAAGAGGGAATGCGATTGACGTTTTTCATCCATTGAAAGAGTGCAGTGTCGCTATTCTCTCGCGCCCAGTGAGCATTCCACTGGGCGAAGGAATAGGCACGCATCCTTGATTTGATAGAGGAGGGAGCGACAAGGAGGGTACGAGAAACACCATGGGAGGCGGCGGAGTTGGCGAGAAAGTCCGCCATCTCGTTTCCCTCTATGCCCTGGTGTGCCGGTACATGGAAAAGAGATACCCGTCGCCGGTTAGAGATGAACTGAAGGAGCTGCTTGATTTGCCTGACAGAGGGATTTGTTGTCGTGAAAGTATTCAATGTAGTGAGCATGGACAAGCAATCGGTGTAGATGTGTAGAGGGATGAAATGGGGCAAAGTCTGTATATAGGCTAATGCCTCCAGTAAAGCAGCTGTTTCGGTAGCATAAGATGAAGTGGCACGAAAAAGTTTAAATTTTCCAACTTTGGTGATGTGGCCTGTTGGACTATAAAGTACGAAAGCGGCTCCTGCAGACTGGGAAGTGTAGGAGCCGTCTGTATACAGATGATAGGCCGGCATAGTGGTTACAGAGGGTACATCTTGAAGTCGAAGGCGGTAATGGGTAAAGCGAGATTTCATGCTTGGATGAAAGTCCCAAGGGTTCATAGGGTAGTTAACAAGCGCCGGATGGTAGGAGTCAGGGCCATAAAATGTGAGCGCTTTGGGTGCAAATAAAGAGAAGTAGGCGTTTAGACGGTCTAATTCAATATGGAGCGGTGGTGTGTTAGCCAGGACCTGAAGCGACGAGGTACGCGTCGTGCGGAAGGCACCGGTGATTGGGAGCAGAAGGGTACGTTGGATAGAGGATATTTTGATTGTAGACTGTGAAGTAGGAAACGTTGGCCACCAGACGGGAGAAGCATAAGTGATGGACGGAAGTAAAACCTGATTATAGAGGAGACGGAGAGTGGAAGGGGCCATCGAAAAATGCATGCGAACGAACAGGAGAAGACGGGAAGAGAGAAGGTCTGCTTTTGTACGGAGATTCGTTAAATGAGCGTTAAAGTTTAGGTGGGTGTCAAAGATGACCCCAAGAATTTTAATGTTCGACTGAAATTTGAGGGGAAAGCCATTAAAACGAACTATGGGAAGACGGGTGCGGGAAGACGAAGCAGAGTGGCTATTGGGGAAGTATAAACAGGAAGATTTGTCGGCACTAATGGTGAGTTTCGTACGCTGTGCCCAGGTCGAGATAAGATTAAGAGTAAGAGCTACCTTGGGTTCTAAAACGCGACGATTGTCTGCAGAGAGCACTATGACAGTGTCATCTGCATAGGCGTGCGCAACCACGTCCGGTGGAAAGGGGAGGTCAAGCAATCCGTAGATGACAATGTTCCACAGCAGTGGACTGAGTGGTGACCCTTGAGGGCTGCCCAAAGTAGGCGTAGCAGACACCTGACCAGTCTGCGAACGGAAAATGATCTGTCGGTTTTCTAAGAAAGATTGTAGAAGGTGGTACAGATTGGAAGGGCAGTTGTGCGAGCGTAAAAAATGAAGGACGACAGGGTGCCAAACGCTATCGAAAGCGCCTTTAAAGTCTAAGCAGATGAGAAGTGCGTGTTGTTGCCGGTCTTTGTAGGTGTTTAGAGTTTGTCTGAGACGGTACAAAGCGGTGGTCGCACTCTTCCCATGTGTAAAACCGAATTGACGCGGATGAAGTAAATGATTGGAGTGGAGAAAAAAGTAGAGCCGGGAATTTAGGAGACGTTCGAGAATTTTACTAAACAAAGAATGTATAACAATAGGGCGGTAGGATGAAGGAGAGTCGAGTGGGCGGTTGGGTTTAGCAATAAAGATAACACGTCCTTTGCGCCAATGAGTGGGGAAGTAGGAGAGATTGAGACAATGATTAAAAATGAAGAGGAAAAAGGACGGGTGATAGTAAAAAATCGTCTTGAGCATGGGAAGAGTCAGTCCGTCTGGACCTGGGGCGGCGTTGGTGTTGCCTGAATTGATAGCATGTTCAATTTCTGGAATAGTGAAAGGGAGATCACTAGTTTTGGATGAATAAGGCGTGGCAGTTATTTGACGCAGGCGCACGTGGTCGTCATTATCTGTGGAGGGAGAGTCGTGGGTCACATGAGCATTAAGGAGAAAGCGAGCCGACTCAAGCACGCTGCATGTGGGACGACCATCGGGTAAAAGAAGGGAGGGGAGTTGGTTGGTACGGGAAAGTTTGTCGAAGCAGATGCGGAAAGGAAGGCCGAAGAGATTGCGTTTGGAAAGGTCGGAACAGATAGATTTGGAGGCTGCAGATTTGGCTTGGTCGATGTGCATTTTGTATTCGGCATGGGCATCATTGTACTGAGCCTTAAACGCCTGTCGAAGGAGCGGGTCAGTGGTGCGCTGGAAGCGCCGACAGAAGGCACGGATCCGTTTGCGTTCAATAGTGAGGTCGGGAGTCCACCATGAATTAGTCGGAGAGGGTCGCGGCGTTATCCAGCGAGAATGGAGATGACGAAGCTTGTCGAAGAGAATGTAAAACTTCGTCAAAACCAAATCGACTGCGTTCGGAGATAGTAAAGTTGTCTGTTGGACCAACGAAAACCAAGAAGAGGTGACGAGTGACTGTAAAAGATGAGAGGTAGTCGATTTGGTTAATCGTTTATGGCGGGGTCTGGTATGGCCGAAAAAGGAAAATAGGATATATTTGTGGTCAGATAACGTTTCGGATTCGGCGACGAACCAGCTGTAGCCACATACGGCGAGAGGAACTGATGCAAAGGAAACATCGATCCAACTCTCAGCAAGGTGGGATTGAAAGGTAGGCGGCGAGCGAGGGTCATTTAATGCTTTTAAGTTGTTGGCGGCAGCAAATTGTGTGAGCTGCGCTCCCCTGATATCGCCTTCCACAGGGCCCCACAGTAAGTGCTTCGCATTAAAATCACCCGCCATCACCAGAAAAGGTTGAGTAAGAGAGGACAGGTGAGCTTGGAGGGCATCAAAAAGGGGTTCCAAGGGTTCGTGAGGGGGAGCGTAAACGGCGAGGATGACGAAAGAAACTGAAGGGGCAACACAGGAAACGATGACATATAGAGGGTCGGAATGGACTAGGAAGAGATCATAGGTATGTTTAGGAGCTAAAAGAGCAAGACGGGGACTGATTGGTGAAGCGAAAGTGATGTGCGTGTGAGGTAGGTGCGGAAGAGAGTTGCCTCGTGTATAAGGTTCGGAAATGATGATAAAATCAATGTGGTGCTGCTGGATAAAGTCCGACAACAACAATGTGGGTTGTCGGGAATGTGCCAGATTAGCCTGTAAAAATTTAATGGGTATGGAATGGGCCATGGTTCAGTATAGAAAAGAAAGGGGAAGAGAACGTGAAGATGAGTAGAGTATCGCGGGAGACAGAAATAAAGAAAGGCAGAATGTGCGAAGTTAAGGGGAGGCAGAAGGTAACAGAGAAGAGGGGAAGCGGGAGGAAAGAGAGATAGAAGATAGGAAGGAAGGAAAGAGAGAGAAGCACACCACTAGAACGAAGCGAGGGACAAGGGGAGCAACCAGACGGGAACAAGGATTGAGGAGAATAGAGGGGCGCATGCACCCGCCCTCTAGAGAAAGGGGCTGCACAGCGGCAAACTGACAGAAGCGTCAAGTCCAGAAGCCGAGGTATAGAAAGGATACAAGTGTATCTGATGGCAGGGAGTATAAATGGCCAGAGCAACCGTGCAGCCCCCAGGGGACAGGGGTAGGTGGTGCATGCTATGTTATCCATAGTCTGTGCGCATGCGCATAGGCGCTATGCGTTCAAGCATCACTGGGTAAGTCGCATCTCCCGTGGGATGCGACGACGGCCTAGCCACCCGCCGGCACTCGGCGCACGATACCGCAGCGTCCCCCATACGCACCGAGCACGTGTCTGCTAAATGCGCCTCAGCACACTTAGTGCACACCATCCGTGAAGGGTCTGACTTATGGGGACAGGCGCGTTTGGAGTGTCCGTACGTTGAGCAGTAGGTGCAGGTGGGGACATGTAGGTCTTCTCGCACCGTCACCGAAGTCCAGCCTATGATCAAACGCCCGAGGGCAGTAAGGGAGCGGAAGGACGCTGCATCGACGGCAAGGACATGGGTAAAGTTTCCGGAGCGTTCGCGGAAAGAGACTCGTATTTTACAGGTATCAGGATCGAGTTGGATTGATGGGTTGCGTGCATTGATAGCAGCAAGGAGGGCATGAGCTGGTACGTCGGGATCAACACCTGATATCCGAATATGGGGTTGTCGTTTTTGGGCAACCTTTATGGAAATCGCGGTACGCGTTATTGGGTTCCTTTCAATTGCATTCTTGAGATGGTCAAAAGAGTGACGCTCATTAGTGAATATGGCGATGCCGTGTCGTGTACGGCGCAGCGAGACGTCACCAATTCCCTCCGTTATTGGGTCTATGTTCGCCTTGAGAAGGGCTACGACATCGCGCGCCGGCGAGGCGGAAGGAGCGACAGGGGTGAGGAACAGGATAAATTCGTATTCTCGCCTGATTGCATCGGGCCGTGGAGGAAGGATCGGCAAGTCCGTGACCGTTTGTTGAACATCTGCAGGGGTCGCGGACGGGTCGTGGGTGAAGCAGCCTACATACCAAGGTGCGCCGCAGCAGCGTATGTCCTGGGCTGACAAGGAGGACGCGGTGGAGCCGCCAGCGCATCGCCAGCAAGGCGACTCGCCTGTTGCAGCTGGTCCCGTAACTCTGCAACGCGACCCGCCTCATGTGCAGCAATCGCTCGAACGTCAGAGCATTCCTGTAAAATCTCGGCAAGCCAGGATACGATTTGCGAGCGTTGAGCATTTGGCACTTTGGAGGAGGCGTGGAAGATCAAGTCTGTGATTAGTTTTTGCCTCTCTACGATGCGGTGAATGGAGGCGGTAATGCGTTGCTCGGGATCCAGGGGAACAGTGGGAACCGAGGTGCCGCAAACGGAAGCTGGGGAACTGGGAGCAGCAACAACAGAGGGTAAATACCCGGTAGCGGGGCCAACCCTTGCGGGTGGATCGCGTTCTCCCCCTGGCAACTCGGCCTCGCGAAGGACCTCGTCCCCTTCATCAGAAAAAACTGACTCATTTGAGCCGTCCGAGCGAGGCGGTTTGACACCGCTAGGGGAGTCTCGCCCGGTCGTCTGCTCGTCCTGAGGAACCGCAGGCTTAGGCATGGCCGCGTACACAAGCGGCCATGGCCACCGCCCGGCCGGCTCACGGTATTAGATGGCCAAAATAAGGAAAGGGGGCGCCCAAAAGCCCCAATCGTACGACGAAGCGAGTCCTGAGAGATTTAAAGGGATCCTCAAAGCAAGGTTAGGTTGGTAAGGTCGAAAAAACCTTACCTTTTGCGAGAAAACTCAGGAGCGGCGTGTTTGGCCAGCTCGCCGGGCAACAGCAGACGCACGGCAGTCTGGATCTCCCGGCTCGTGATGGTCGAGCGCTTGTTGTAGTGAGCCAGACGGGACGACTCCGCGGCGATACGCTCGAAGATGTCGTTCACGAAGCTGTTCATGATAGACATGGCCTTGCTGGAGACTCCAGTGTCCGGGTGCACCTGCTTCAGCACCTTGTAGATATAGATGGAGAAGCTCTCCTTCCTGCGGCGCTTCTTCTTCTTGTCGGTGGCGCGCACGTTCTTCTGCACCTTGCCGGCCTTCTTCACGGCCTTACCGCTGGGCGGGGGAGGCAGCCCAGCGGTAAGGCCGTGAAGAATGCCTCTTCCTGTCCAAGTCATTCCTGACTGACCAGGGCGAAGCACACGCCAAGCATCGACAAGTCCCAGCCCGTCGACGAGCTCTCGTAGTACAACATTTGCACGCCTATCTTTACGGTTTGGAGTCCCTCTATGCGGGATGCGATCAACCTGTTCTAACACACAGTTGAAGTCGCCTACAAGGATTAGACGAGAGGGACCTACCAAGTAGGGTTCTAATGTAGCGAAAAACTCTCTCTGATCTTTAGACCGGGTTGGAGCATAAACATTAACAATTCGAATGCCACAATCAAGGTCCACCGACAAGACGCGGCCCTCGGAATCCCTGGCATGGCGAGTAACAAGGCCGTCGAAATTCGGCATCAAAACGATGACCATACCTCGACTGCCCATCGCGCCATAACTCCAGAAAGACAGAGTGCGAAAAATCCGGTCGAAGTGGCTGATCTTGCCTAGCCTATGAATATAAGTTTCCTGAAGCACAAGAATATCTACCTTTTTGGATTTAGTCAAATTAATAACCTCTAACTGCTTAGAAGCACGCGACAAACCACGACAGTTAAAGGTAGCTATGGTGAGAGAAGAAGCCATTTTAAGGGAGAAAGAGATTAGCTAAGAGCTAGTAGAAACAAAGGAAGACAAAAAGAGCTAGGAAAATAAATAAAGAGCAGGCTAGTATTAGGTAATACTAGCCGCTAGTGAGAAATAAGCAAAGACTACTTATGAGAGGGTCTCCAAAGTTGGGGACCCCTCATCAGTAGACTCATAGGTTCTGTCTGAGAGCAACGAGCATTCGCAACGTCCCCATCCGCAATTGGGACAAGGACGAGAACCCTCCGCGTCCGATGGAACCTCAGTATCAGAATCGGACGTTTCAACAGCACTGCGCTTAAATTCTGGAGGGCCAGTCTCCGAGCCCTGGGAGCCACCTTCGTCCGAGCTCGACTCACGCCCCGCGGCCGCCGCCCTGGCAGCAGAGCCAGCGCGGTGTGCGCGCCGGCTCTTACGCTTATGGCTCGACCGACGAGCAGTGTCAGTCGAGCCAGTCAGCGGTTCGGACGCGCCAGAGACAGCGACCGGCGTAGCGAGAAGCGTACCCGCCACGGAGGCGACAGCGACCGCCGCTTCAGCCTCCTCGCTCGCTGCCCCCTCGCACGTTGCCGTGACGGAAGGGGAAACGACCTCGGTAGCGTCCACGGAATCGCTGCCGCGCTCGGCGGCATCGACCACGCTCAAGGAGCCCTGGCTTTCTCCTTCCTCTAAGGCAGCAACCGTATCAGCGACCGGCGAAGTAACTGCTTCCACGACGGCAGGTTTCTGCTGTTCTGGCCTCGCGGTCACTGACGAGTAGGTCCGGACACTACACGCCGAAACCGCATGGTCGCCGCCGCAACGTACGCACGCCGCGTCGCAGGACGCGTGGCCAAACTGCCCGCAGCGCGCGCACTGAGGCGTGTCGCACGCGGCGGCGTGGTGTCCTGCCATGTTACACCTACGGCACAACCTAACTACACCCTCGTACTCACACTGAACGACACGCTCACCTACACGAAGAAGGTTAGGAACGAGCCGCACCATCTCTATCCGAATGCGCCGGTTTCCGGTGCCAACGGCAGGGAAACTGGGCACGCATTCTTCGGAGATCCCGTGAACCTTTACGAAGACCTCTAGCTCGGAGACGAGAGCCTGGTCCGGAAGATCCGCGGGGTAGCCAAACACCCTAACCAACTTCACACGCACACCTCTATACTCAAACCGAACTTCCACATCCCGAACCTTCAAAGCGGGATCAGCTGAGAAGCGATCAACCGCGGCCTTATTCTTAAACGTTATCTCAAACCGTCCTGCACCAAAGTCCTGCACTGCTGTAAGGTCATTCAAGGAAAAGCGCTTTACGAGCGCCTTGCAAACATCTACATTGGACGCGCCTTTCGGAACTCGCCCGAAAAACGTAAGCGGCCGAAGCCGGGAAGGGGCCACCATCGCGGTAATAACCACGTGGCCCCGCGCCTAGCCGAAGTTTAAGCTAACACTACACAAGGTAGGAAGCTAGAAACCCTCAGCTAAACACTGGAAAAGACCAAGGACAATAAAAGAGCCACCGGAACACCTCAACGAATCGAAGACAGCGGGTTGGAGTCTAGAAGAATCCGCACCGTCATCCTATCCAACCATTCGAGAGGGGCCCACGTTGAGGGGATCCGTAGCACCGAAGCTCGAACGCACAAATCACGCCACCACAGCACCTATCCACAGCACCTGGGGAGGCATCGCAGTGTACCGTTGTCAGATGGGAAGAGGACTTGGCAACCAGAGGCGCCGCGTCCCAGAGCTTTCATGTACTCATCAACCCAGCATCATTCGATACATTGACCCCGGTACTCCCCCACAACCCGGGCTGACTGGGTGGGGGACTTGGTTCGGGCCAACGGTCCTTCCCGGACAAGGGGGCTGTTGTGGTACAGCCCAACTGAGGGACTGCACTCAACACACAAACAGCCATGTCGGTCTTGCCGGGCACAAGCCTGACTGACCCTCGGACTGCCCTGATGCAAAAGAGGTCAAGGCATACAACAATGGAGACCACCAAAGCCGTCCGCGGAGCAGCGCGACCACTTGAGGGTGCGCCACCACCAGTTCCAGCTCTGGGTTCCACTGAGCCAAACAAAACCCCGTAGATCGACTGGCACACACGGCCGAGTCGTGCGACCTTTGGAGCATGCATCATAACTGAGTGGATAGCTTTCCACCTGACTCGTCAAAAATCACGGTAGGACGAGCCCACACTTCGAGAAACTTCTTCTCGCCCAAGCGGTGCCGCTCCCGGGTGAGGTGGAACCAGACTTCCTTCCGTGCTTTCGCAAGCACTTCGTGAAGGCCCGGTGCCCGACCCCCGAAAATTGCATCGCAGCGTGCCAGCCAAACTTGGTATGAGCACTCGGCGAGGAGAAGCACGAGCTGGTTGATCGCCTGATTGGGCGAAGGGTGCAAAAATCGAACTGTCTCATAAGGAACGCCTGGGAGCCTAAATAGACTAGCAACTCTTTGGAGAAGAGCTGCAGGAAGCAAACACTGCGTAAAGGTATGAACTGAGTCCTCACGAGCGCCACAGAAAGGACACACTCCACGAGCTGGGATGGCTGTGAAGGGCCTGTAGCTCAACGGCAGGCACCCTCGCGCCAGGCGGTACATAAAGGTGGCTCGCCTGGCGTCGAGGAAACCGGCCGTAATGAGCTTCCAGTTTGGCCTGTGAATCGACAGGTCGTACCTTTGGCAATGTGGGGGGAGTCCTGGGGTGGGGATATCCATTAACTCTTGGAGTGGAGCTGAAACTACGTCGATGCCTGGGTGAACCTTGCGGAGTCTTACCAAAGAGTTGGCAGCCGCCGCATAAATGGTGGACGGGGTACCTGAACGAGGAACACAGTGGGAAAATGTGCTCTGCGAGAACAAGCGGAGTCGGGTGCTAAGAAAGAAGGAAGTTGAGCTTCGAGTTAGGAGCATAACCGAGTTAAGAGCGACCTGGGTCCGCCTGACGTGTAGTGCAGTAGCCACGATGCCCAGGTCGGGAATTCCGAGTCCTCCCTTGTCCCTGGGCAACTTGAGCACCCGCCTAGCTACACAACCAGTTGTACCCTTCCAGAGGAAGCGAAACAGGACCCTCTCTAAGATAAGCTTGGTTTGGGTTGGAATAGGAGACACACACGCCACATACGTCAGAAAGGAAAACAGAAGTGAGCGAAGGATTGTCGCTCGAGCAGTCAAAGGGCATGACAACGCGCTGAATTCCTGAACCCTGGCTTCAAGCTTCTCCTTAGCCTGTTGCCAGTTTTCGGGAGAGAAACCATCTGGTTCGAACTGGAAGCCTAGAATCCGCAGCCGCGTTTTCACGGGGAGACCATGAACGGGCTGCGGACTGGAAGGAGTGGAGTTCAAGTACATTGCTGCACTTTTCGACCTATTCAACCTTGCACCGCTCGCCCCGCAGTAACTGTCCATGACCTCCAGGACACCGCAAGCTGATGCTCCATCCGGGACGACAATGGACAAGTCGTCTGCATAGGCAAAGAGTGCCACCGGGGGGAACCTGGTGGAAGTAGGAACCTGCCAATTCTGCTGTCACAAGACAACCTCTGCAGAAGCGGTTCAAAAGCGAGTACGTAGAGGGCAGGTGAGAGCGGGTCCCCCTGTCGCACACCACGTCCCACAATGAACGCCTCCGAGAGGCGGTCTCGTATGAGAACAGCAGAAGTCGGTCGAGAATACAAAGCTTGGATCATCTCTCTAAAACCCACACTAAAAACAGCCTCTTACAAAACACGGAAAAGGTACCTATGGCTAATGATATCGAAAGCCTTCTCCTGATCGAAGGAGCAAAGAATACCTGGAAGTTTCCTGGTATTTGCCCACAGGAGAAGGTCCCTTAGTGCTATACCGTGAAGCTGAGTAGAGCGCCCCTGGACACAACATGCCTGGTATGGACCCAAAACAGTGCTGAGCACTGGCGTGAGTCGCATACACAGGCACTTTGCTATGGGCTTATAATCGCAGTTCAGAAGTGCGATTGGACGCCATGCTCTCAGATCGGAGCTCCTCGACTCGTCCTTACAAAGGAGAGTGATTAACCCCTCTCGTTGAGACGCTGACAAAGTCCCTTCACTGAGTAGCCGGTTCACCAGTGATGTGAATGGCTTCCCTAACAGTGTCCAAAAGTGAACATAAAATTCGACTGTCAGACCATCGGATCCCAGACTGCGATTACGCTTCACAGACTTCAATGCCGACAAAAGCTCGTCCTCATCTATGGCTGAGTCGCACACTTGCGGCGGCTCAGCTGGCGAAGCAAAAGGAAACGCAGTTGGAGTGGCAGCTGGTTCGGCATACAAGGTCATGTAAAACTGCCTCGCCAGTGCAAGAACTCAATCTGGTGAATCGACTATGCTACCATCGCTTGGATCTATTAGGGAAGAGAGAGTTGTGCTCTTCCTTGAGGGATGTTTACCTAGGACGTTTCTGCTGCACCACGCTTCCATTTCCCACAGCTCTGCTCGGGTTGTGGCCCTCAAGCCATCCCAGCGTCGCTGCAGGAGAATCCGAAGTTCCTTTCGGAGTGAGGCCAGCGCCGAAGCAACTCCAGGACCACCGGACAGTGGCCTCGAGAGCAGGAGGATCGCGTTGGACACGATTTTAATCTCCTCACGCTCCTCGCGCGCTCGACGCTTGCCCCAAGACCTGAAGCACTCACGCACTCTGACCTTCACGTCATCCCATTCTGTACCACTTAGATTCGCTCTATTGTGCAGCGATCGAAAAAGAATGGATGATACCTCTGCGGTTGCCTGCCTGTCTTTTAGAAGACGTGGATTCAGACGCCACGGTCTCTTCCCTTGCGGGACTATGCTAGAATCGGCGAACCGCAGAATTAGGAAGCTGTGGTCGCTAAGAGCAGAAGGAGTTAACCAAGAAGAATGCATACTAGGAGCCAGTGACGACGAGATGTAAAAACGATCGATGCGGCTCTGCATGCCTCTTCCTATCCAAGTCATTCCTGACTGACCAGGGCGAAGCACACGCCAAGCATCGACAAGTCCCAGCCCGTCGACGAGCTCTCGTAGTACATTTGCACGCCTATCTTTATGGTTTGGAGTCCCTCTATGCGGGATGCGATCAACCTGTTCTAACACACAGTTGAAGTCGCCTACAAGGATTAGCCGAGAGGGACCTACCAAGTAGGGTTCTAATGTAGCGAAAAACTCTCTCTGATCTTTAGACCGGGTTGGAGCATAAACATTAACAATTCGAATGCCACAATCAAGGTCCACCGACAAGACGCGGCCCTCGGAATCCCTGGCATGGCGAGTGACAAGGCCGTCGAAATTCGGCATCAAAACGATGGCCGTACCTCGACTGCCCATGGCGCCATAACTCCAGAAAGACCGAGTGCGAAAAATCCGGTCGAAGTGGCTGATCTGGCCTAGCCTATGAATATAAGTTTCCTGAAGCACAAGAATGTCTACCTTTTTGGATTTAGCCAAATTAATAACCTCTAACTGCTTAGAAGCACGCGACAAACCACGACAGTTAAAGGTAGCTATGGTGAGAAAAGAAGCCATTTTAAGGGAGAAAGAGATTAGCTAAGAGCTAGTAGAAACAAAGGAAGACAAAAAGAGCTAGGAAAATAAAGAAAGAGCAGGCTAGTATTAGGTAATACTAGCCGCTAGTGACAAATAAGCAAAGACTACTTATGAGAGGGTCTCCAAAGTTGGGGACCCCTCATCAGTAGACTCATAGGTTCTGTCTGAGAGCAACGAGCATTCGCAACGTCCCCATCCGCAATTGGGACAAGGAGGAGAACCCTCCGCGTCCGATGGGACCTGAGTATCAGAATCGGACGTTTCAACAGCACTGCGCCTAAATTCTGGAGGGCCAGTCTCCGAGCCCTGGGAGCCACCTTCGTCCGAGCTCGACTCACGCCCCGCGGCCGCCGCCCTGACAGCGGAGCCAGCGCGGTGTGCACGCCGGCTCTTACGCTTATGGTTCGACCGACGAGCAGTGTCAGTCGCGCCAGTCAGCGGTTCGGACGCGCCAGAGACAGCGACCGGCGTAGCGAGAGGCGTACCCGCCACGGAGGCGACAGCGACCGCCGCTTCAGCCTTCCTCGCACGTTGCCGTGACGGAAGGGGAAACGACCTCGGTAGCGTCCACGGAATCGCTGCCGCGCTCGGCGGCATCGACCACGCTCAAGGAGCCCTGGCTTTCTCCTTCCTCTAAGGCAGCAACCGTATCAGCTACCGGCGAAGTAACCGCTTCCACGACGGCAGGTTTCTGCTGTTCTGGCCTCGCGGTCACTGACGAGTAGGTGCGGACACTACACGCCGAAACCGCAACGTACGGACGCCGCGTCGCAGGACGCGTGGCCAAACTGCCCGCAGCGCGCGCACTGAGGCATGTCGCACGCGGCGGCGTGGTGTCCTGCCATGTTACACCTACGGCACAATCTAACTACACCCTCGTACTCACAGTGAACGACACGCTCACCTACACGAAGAAGGTTAGGAACGAGCCGCGCCATCTCTATCCGAATGTGCCGGTTTCCGGTGCCAACGGCAGGGAAACCGGCCACGCATTCTTCGGAGATCCCGTGAACCTTTCCGAAGACCTCTAGCTCGGAGACGAGAGCCTGGTCCGGAAGATCCGCGGGGTAGCCAAACACCCTAACCAACTTCACACGCATACCTCTATACTCAAAACGAACTTCCACATCCCGAACCTTGAAAGCGGGATCAGCTGAGAAGCGATCAACCGCGGCCTTATTCTTAAACGTTATCTCAAACCGTCCTGCACCAAAGTCCTGCACTGCCTTGAGGTCGTTCAAGGAAAAGCGCTTTACGAGCGCCTTGCAAACATCTACATTGGACGCGCCTTTCGGAACTCGCCCGAAAAACGTAAGCGGCCGAAGCCGCGAAGGGGCCACCATCGCGGTAAAAACCACGTGGCGCCCGCACCTAGCCAAAGTTTAAGCTAACACTACACAAGGTAGGAAGCTAGAAACCCTCAGCAAAACACTGGAAAAAACCAAGGACAAAAAAGAGCCACCGGAACACCTCACCGAATCGAAGACAGTGGGTTGGAGTCTAGAAGAATCCGCACCGTAATCCTATCCAACCATCCGAGAGGGGCCCACGTGGAAGGGATCCGTAGCACCGAAGCTCGAACGTACGAATCACGCCACCACAGCACCTATCCACAGCACCTGGGGAGGCATCGCAGTGTTGTTGTCAGTAGCCGAGCAAACGAGATCGGAATAGGCGCGACCGGTCGCGCGCGCCGCGTTTTTATCGCGGCAGGGTGGTGTTCACGCGACCTCGGAAAGCCGCGCTCGCCATTGGTCCGCGCGGCTTCTCTCCCTTTCCCTCGCGCTTTCCTTTGGGACCGGCGGCGGCGAGAGCGGTGAAGGCGCTACGAGCACGGCTCAAATCGCTCACAGATTGCCACTGTGCAAGTCGTTGCTACTCAGTCTACGCATCAACAGCACCAGCATGTCCGGACGCGGCAAAGGCGGCAAGGCGAAGGGCAAGAGCAAGACGCGTTCCAGCCGCGCGGGTCTCCAGTTCCCCGTGGGCCGTATCCACCGTCTCCTGCGCAAGGGAAACTACGCCGAGCGCGTCGGAGCGGGCGCTCCCGTCTACCTCGCGGCCGTCCTCGAGTACCTGGCTGCCGAAGTGCTCGAGCTCGCTGGCAACGCGGCTCGTGACAACAAGAAGACCAGGATCATCCCCCGCCACCTGCAGCTCGCCATCCGCAACGACGAGGAGCTGAACAAGCTGCTCTCCGGCGTGACGATCGCGCAGGGCGGCGTCTTGCCCAACATCCAAGCAGTGCTTCTCCCAAAGAAGACCGAGAAGAAGGCGTAAGCGAGCTCCCAGCCGCCGGACTATAGTCGCGCTCGTCGCACAACCCAACGGTCCTCGTCAGGACCACCGAAATGCGTGTGACGGCAGGGTTTTGCTTGGCAATCCCGTTCTCTGCGCCCGTTTCCCTCTGTTTGAATTAGCGCAACCGTGCCTCTTGAACTGACGCTGCTGCTAGCTAGCTGGCATTTCAGTGCACGAATGTAGATGGAAAGCGAGCTTCCGGGTGTCCGGGGGCGCACAGGGACGAGCCTCACTGCAATTAGCGTACGATTCGCGTAGTGCAATGTGATAGGCGATTGGGCCCTTAAAAACAAACAAACAAAAAATGGGCGATATCCGCAACCAGCATGCACTTATGAGCCAGGCAGGTATGCATGAGGCACGTGAACAAACGCATGCATGGCATACCAATACATAAAAGCTTGCACGCAACATCGGTCGCATTAATGTCGTTTTCGGGCGCGGTTTCTTCGCATGAATGCGCGCACCGTTTTGCAACGAACACGCATTTTGTTTATTTTTTTCCCCTCTCCTTGTTCGTGCTCGAACGCGCGCAATACTTACCATATGCATACCAAACGAGGCACCACCTCGCACCGGCAGCCCACTACAGGCACACACAAAAAATATTATTAATAAAAATAACAACAAAACAGACAGACCGAGAAGGTACGGTTGGAGTACGTGGTCTCGCGTGCTCCCGTGGCCGAAGCAAACATGTAGGTGGTCCTGAGAAGGACCGTTTTGTGTTGCTTGCCTGACCGAGGCTGCGGCGCAGACAGCGGCCGAACTTAGGCGCGCTCGCCACGGATGCGCCGGGCCAGCTGGATGTCCTTCGGCATGATGCTAACGCGCTTGGCGTGGATGGCGCACAGGTTGGTGCCCTCGAAGAGACCGACCAAGTAGGCCTCGCTGGCCTCCTGAAGGGCCATCACAGTCGAACTCTGGAATCGGAGGTCGGTCTTGAAATCCTGAGCGATTTCCATCACCAAGCGCTGGAACGGCAGCTTGCGGATGAGAAGTTCGGTCGACTTCTGGTAGCGGCGAATTTCACGAAGGGCCACGGTCACAGGCCTGTAGCAATGCGGTTTCTTAACCCCTCCTGTGGCAGGTGCACTCTTGCGAGCAGCCTTGGTAGCAAGCTGCTTACGCGTAGCCTTCCCACCGGTGCTCTTATGGGCGGTTTGCTTGGTCCTGGCCATGGCGAACGGAGCGAGCGTCCGAAGTCGTCGACTGCCGGAGTGAAAATGACCCCTGCGCCGCGCGCGTCGTGCTTCGCCGCACTACTCTTCTCCTCTCCAACTCACTCGCCCATTGGCCAGCGCCGGCGCAGCCGTCTCAGGCGGTGTGCCGCCGCCGTTCGCCAGGATGCTGGAGGAGGCACGTTTTCGCGCGGGCGCCTTGTTCGCGGCTAAGGAAAGCACATTCGTTGGCGGTTTAATTGAGTTTAAACATGACAGCATGCCGCGCTGTTCTCTTTCGTTTCAGCCAACACCACAATCTCGTTTATACCGCCGCGCGTCGCCAATTGCAAGTGCCGAGTGTGAGACCACACCACTAATCTCGACAGTGGTTAGCGCTCCACGCCCAACGCCATCGGAGCTGTTATCGCGATCTCCGCGCGACGCAGATGGGTGGCATGTTAAGGCTACATTATTGCTTGTCCACTGCCTTGCTTTGATCATGCTGATGCTCGTTTCACGAACTACAAGTGCGCGGCACGGTGCCTTCTCGAGGGGCAACTACCTCGTGTTTTGGCCGCACTCGGCAGCAAACCGTCTCGCATGTGCACACATGCCAGTACCGCACTTTCCCGTCCACGCACAGATGAACGCGAGGCCCGCATGCGCCTCGCAAGATTAACGACAAACTCACGTATGGACTACCAGCACCACTTCAGAGTTACAGAGAAAACGATGCACTTCCGCTCTAAGAGCGAATTTGGAATACAATATTGACAGGTGTTCAATGCGCGTTAGGAGACCTGGACAACTAATTGGGGCCTCAAAATTGTGGATAGGCAAGCGGTACTTCCATATGTATGAAGGGTCCTTAAACAATATGTCAAGGTAGCATCAACCAATGCTTCGCAGGCGCGATCCCAAGCGCGGCTTCCCCGTGCCACGTATTCGGTGCGCAGTTTTCGCACTTGCAAGGGACACCATGTTTTGACAAACAATCATCAAACGCAACACTTTGCTCCATACAGTGCGTACATTTCGTCAGCTAGCTTTTTCGATTGCATTCCCGCACGCAACTTCGCCACAGGATCGACGGCATCGATGTCATGTTATAGCGAAGCTCCAGCTCGGCAGCCGCCGGGAGAAATCTATTTGCTCGCCAACTAATGCACCGAATTTGGTGCGCCTAATTGCGAGTAAAAGAAAATGTTCAAATCGCCTACACGAACGCATGACGAAAGGGCCAGTCGTACAGAAATAACGAGAGAAAGTGAGGCTGCACTGTGCAAGCATATTTCTGTCTCAGTAAGCACACTTCACCGCTCTGCTCCTTTATTTTATTTTCCTCTTGTTTTGGGCAACTCAGCGGTGCATAGTCTTGCAAGAAGAGCCACGTTGGCCTCGAACCAACTGCTTATCACCTATAGCGCGCTGACAAGAAATGCCACTGTGACCCTGTACACAAGTATGAAAACAGCACGCGCCTCGGTGTCTACATCGCGCACCCTCGTCCATTTGAATACAACGCAGTGAGCCCGGTTCTAGCGACAGCTACCTAGCTAATCTCACCTTTGCATTCATTTGCGTCGCTCAAAAGAGTTACACAATTGTGAATCGCACGGTGGTAGTTTACGGCCGCCCAGCTCATAGGGCAAGAGGGCTGGCTCGTTATTGTTTCTCCGACGCACGCAAACCAACGAAGCCATGCGAATGCCGCTCAGACACAGCGTCGCGCGTAGGCTCAATCATTTAACGCTTGCACTGGAAAGAAGAAATAACCGCCGTCTGTAGAAAAATCACTTTCAGCTGTTACACACAGGCCCGTGCCCGGCAATATTTTCCTCGCGCTTTGCTTCGTTGCGTACCCACATGAGCTATTGTTGTGAAATATGGGGCTTAACATATAAACCTTACTTAACTTAAATGCGCCCGCTGACAGTCACGCTCGGCGTATGTATGTAACCGAGTGCTACTGCCCGGCTTATACTCTTCTCTAAGGGAGTAGAAGAAGCGAGCCACTTCAAAGCGACAAAATGCGCATTGACGAGCTTATGATGATGATGATGTATGGGGTTTTTTGGCGCAAGGGCCAGGTATGGCCAAAGAGCGCCATGTCTGTGCTAATGGGTTTGCAATGTACTTATGATTACTATGAGGTTGGTGTGACGTGGCTGTAAAGGGGCCTTAAAATATACGCAATAAAGTGCGGAAAATCTGTATAATAATATTATGGCGATGACGTATGACTTGTACTATGAACATTTAGATGCATTTAAAAAGAATGGTACGATAGGTAAAATATAGCAGATTATAAGAAATGCTAGAGCACTACTGCCTCCATATGGCCCTTGAAAACACAAGGGCCTGGAGGCATGTGCTATTCAGAACAATTATCGCAGCAGCATCCTCTGGAGCGAGGATGCTCTACGAATTTATTGGGCTTATAACGTGTAGAACTACATCCTTTAAGAAGTCGAGGACTGCCTTGGTGTTAAAAAGCGGTTCCTTACCAAGAAACATAGCTGGGTGAAGAGGTATGCAATGACGATATGCAAGAGGAAAATGCTTCTTTCTTTCACGTTCGGCTTCGCGACACTCCAAGAGGACGTGGAGGACGGTCAGCCTCTCACCACATCGACCACAGGTTGGCGGTTTGTTTCCAGTAAGAAGAAAATTGTGTGTACCAAATGTGTGCCCTATTCTGAGGCGGCAAAATAGGACATCTGTTCGCCGTGATTTTGATGGGAAGGGCCAAAAACCTAGCTGTGGCTTTATAACGTGCAGTTTATTGTTTATTTATGCGTTCCACATGCGTTGCCAGTGTTGTCGCAGTTTCTTACGCACGAAAGGCTTCAGATCTGTGACCGGGACAGCAACTGCAGAAGAAGTGTTTAGTGATATGAGTGATGTGGCCATTTGATCAGCCAGTACATTGCCTTCGATACCTCTGTGGCCAGGTACCCAGCATATTATAACGTTCTGGTTAGATGTGTACGCTTTACACAATACCGAATACAGTTCATTGAATACGGGATTTTTATGTTTGTAGAGTGACATTAGGGCCTTCACGAATCTTAGAGAGTCTGTATAGATCGCTGCTTTTGGAAGTTTTGATCTTCTAATATGCTTCAAAGCAGAGAGTAATGCGTAGGCCTCGGCCGTAAAAATGCTGGTTTCTGGATGCAGTACATCGGATTCCGAGAAGGATGGGCCGACGGCTGCATAGGATACCCCGGCATTTGTCTTCGAAGCGTCTGTGTAGTACTCTGTGCAGGAGTGTTTGTACTGCAGCTCTAGGAAATGCATTCTGATTTCAGCCTCAGGAGCGTGCTTTGTAATTTTTATAAAGGATATGTCACATTGTATAACCTGCCACTCCCAAGGAGGTAAGAGATTGGTTAGGTGCATTAAGCGATGCTCGAGGAGTGGGACATGGATTTCATCGCTAAGCTGCTTCACACGCAGCGAGAAAGGCTGTCTTATGGAGGGGCGATTGCTGAAAAGTGTAGCGCACCTCATATCGGTAACGGTATCAAAACATGGATGTTCAGGATTAGAGCGTACTTTAAGGAGATATGTAAAGCTGATGTATGACCTCTGTAGGTAGAGAGACCATTCATTGGATTCGGCATATAGGCTTTCGATCGGGCTTGTTCTGAAAGCGCCTGTGGCTAAACGGATACCTAGATGGTGAACAGGGTCTAGCATCTTTAGCGTGCTTGGGGCGGCAGAGTTATATATCACGGCACCGGATTAATCGTGACCGGATTAGGCTCTTATAGAGATTCATTAGGCACTTCCTGTCACTACCCCACGTAGTCTGGGATAGAAGTTTCATTAGGTTCATTGTTTTCAGACACTTTTCTTTCAGATGTTTAATGTGTGGGACGAAAGTGAGTCTATTTTCAAGTATAACACCTAGAAATTTGTGCTCTTTGTTTACAGGTATCTGTTGTCCACACAGTTCTAAGGAAGGGTCCGGAACCAGGCCTCTCTTTCTTGTAAACAACACACAAGAACTCTTGTGAGGATTGATTTTAAATCCATTTTTCTCTGCCCACCCTGACACCTTGTTCAAACTATGCTGTACCTGTCTCTCACAGACTGCGAGGTTACAGGACTTGAAACCTATTTGAATGTCGTCCACATAGACGGAATACAAAATGGCTGGTGGTAAGGACGCTCGAAGCGTTGTCATTTTAACAATAAAAAGTGTGCAACTGAGCACGCCTCCTTGGGGTACACCAGTTTCTTGTGTAAAAGGACGTGACAGCACATTGCCAACTTTCACCCGGAAGGTGCGATTGGACAAGTGGCTTTTTATTACGTTTAGCATATTACCACGAATGCCCATTTCTGACAAATCTCTCAAGATTACGTAGCGCCAGGTCGTATCGTACGCCTTCTCCACATCGAGGAATATCGATAAGAAGAACTGTTTGTGTACAAACGCGTCACGAATATCTCCTTCAATACGTACAAGATGGTCGGTTGTGCAGCGCCCTTCTCGGAAGCCACACTGATAGGGATCAAGCATTTTGTTTTGCTCAAGGAAATGGATGAGACGCCTATTTATCATTTTTTCAAATACCTTGCACATGCAGCTTGTGAGGGCTATCGGGCGGTAACTTGCCACTGAAGAAGGGTCTTTCCCTTGTTTCAAAACAGGGACCACAATGGCTTCTTTCCATGCCGTTGGAAGGTACCCTGCGTCCCAGATGGTGTTGAAAAGTGTAAGTAGTGTTACTTGCGTGTCATTGTGCGTGTTTTTGAGGATTTCGTACATGATTCTATCAGAGCCCGGTGCAGAGCTTTTGCATGCGCTCAAGGCAGCTCTCAACTCGGCAATGCTAAAAGGACAGACGAGCTTATGATTACCTCTTTCTTTTAATCATCAGTCCACTCTGGTTGCCTCAATCAGGGTCCAACCAAAGGCGACAACTGAGCTGCACGAACGACCGCTACGTCGCAACTCGGACAGACTGAGGGCGGGTGAAATGGGAGCAACACAACACACAGTGGCGAGCGCAAATGCAATCGAGCAAAGCTCGCCTTGCGAGGGCGAAAAACAATGCTACCACGCCTCATGAATACATGCGGTTGCGCTCGCTCACCTGACCCAAGTTTACCTCGCGTGTCTCGTACGGCCGAACGCGAGATAATGGCATGCAAAGGAGGGTCAACGGAGCAGGAGATCGCAAATCCTGCGCATCACTACCGAAGCACCAAGTGGGTAGCCCTGAAGAGGGCTGTTGGGTTCTTCAGAGGAGCTGATATGCTGCTTGCAGACGACGCCGCGCACGCGTGCTGCTTAGCCTCCGAAACCGTAGAGGGTGCGGCCCTGACGCTTGAGGGCATACACCACGTCCATGGCTTAAGTGTTTCCCCCAGAGCTAAAAGAACAGAAAAAAAAGGGGGAGGCCCGCACCACCTTGCGGTATAACGGGCTTAACGCCAATTAAAAGATAAAAATGAGGGATCATCACGAGAGATGATCCATAGGAAATTTGGATAAAAAAGCCAATATTTAAAAAAAACAAATTCGGAGCTGAAGCCAATGATATCATTGAGGAAGTAGTGGAAGACGAAGTAGGTCACCAGAATTAGCAGCACATATCTACCAGGGGCAGGCTCCTTTAGGGTCTAATGAGCCTAAGGCTCCGGCAGTGATGCGCGATCATTGCGATGCTGCATCTTTATTGCAGGTCAATGGGAAAAGAGGTCAGTCGGCTCCGGTGGTAGTGTGTCTCCCGCCGCTTGTGCCAAGGGACAGAAAGCGGAGCCCGGTACATCGCCGCTCGCCGTGACAGAAGGCTGGGTCCGGAGTAGGCTCAGAGCAGCAAGAACTGGTGGTGACCTGGCGGAGCTACATCAGACATGCCCGGATTGGGCAAGAAGGAGGCAAAGATACATAAGGCGTGCGGGTATGTTGAGAAGATAGAATAGTACTCGGCAGGAGAAGGATAGGAAAGAAAGGAAGGGAGGAAATGGAGATGAAGCATGCAGTTAGTACCATTGGCAACGGGGTAAAGACCCCACCACGGTAGGCATGTACAGTGCTAAGGGCACAAACAGACATGCAAAAGTAACATGAAGGCGTGCCAGAGCGAGGGAGGAAGGGAAGTCATGTGGCATCCGGAAAAGGTATTGTGGCAGGATGTGCCGGCACAGAGCGCACGATGGCAAGAGTAAACTGTAGTAATAATGCACGGTGTCGTTTAGTATGAAGCAACACCGAGTATACTGCTGGCGTCACCTGTTCCAACCGCGAGTGAGCGCACAGTTGTGCCACGATCGACGCAGTACACGCGCACTCGGAGAAATAATGTTCCACTCCCGCGCACTCCGCTCCACAGGTACAGAAATTAGTGGCACTGAGGTGAAATCGATGTAGGTAATAGGGAAAGTGCCCATGTCCCGTGAATAGGTGAACGAGGAGGCGGTGAGGAGGGAACCAATGAGGAATCGAGTGGACACTGGGCACCCAAGCATAGAGGCTGGTGCCCAGTCCTTCCCGTTGCCAGTAGTCGTGCCACTGGTTCGCTGCGATCTGAAAGAAGCGCTTTCTGATCGAGAGTATAGAGAGGGCGCTCGTACGCACTGCACCTGTAGTGCATGCAGACGATGCGGCAGTGTCTGCAAGTTCATTCCCCAGTACGCCCCGGTGTCCTGGTACGTGAAATAACCGGACACCAGGTCTGGTGTGAGCCAGGAGATGCAGCACAGCTCTAACGCGTCGTAACTGCTCCCCCTCACAGCGCCATCGTGACAGGGCCACTAAAAGTGAGAGACTGTCAGAATACAAGTACACGGTGTGGTGCAAGTTTGCGACATAAATCAGCGCCTCTTCAAACGCACAAAGCTCCGTGCCGAATGCACTAGAAGCGCCCACTACCCGGTACTTGCCCACACGGACGACATGACCACTGCAATCGAAAGCTACAAACGCGGCGCCTGCCGCCGTAGTGGTGAAGGCACCGTCCGTGTAAACATGGTAGACCGGGGCCTGTGAAAGCTTATGCGCCTGCTCGGGAGTGAGGCGCGTGAAAGGGAACCGAACGCGCTCACTAGGGTGTTCCCGCCACGGGTCGCAGGGGAAGTCAAGTAAGCAGGGATGAAAGGATTCAACCCCATAATAAGTCACCTGTCGACGCGTAAACAGGGAAAACTCCGCCGCCAATCGATCGAGCTCCACAGTAAGGGGGGGACAGTTAGCGAGAACATGAAGGACCGACGTGCGCGTCGTATGGTACGCGCCCGTCATGGCCACCAGAAGGGACCGCTGGGCAGACAGCACCCGCGTAGTAAGGTGGGTGGAAGGAAAGGGAGGCCACCAAACTGGGGACGCGTATGCAACTGCAGGCAGCCGGACCTGTCGGTAGAGCCGACAAATAAGTGCCGGAGGAAGCGCGCGATGTAAACGGATAAAATTGAGTAATCGGAAAGCCAAGACCTCTGATTTAGATTTAATATAATCGACGTGGGCAAAGAAATTAAGTTTGTCGGCAAAGACCACACCAAGGAGCTTGATGCGATCTTTGCACTGCAGAAAAGCTCCATCCAAGCGGATAGACGGTCGGCGCTTTGATGTGCCAATGTGACCATTGTTAAAGAATACAAAGAATGATTTGGGATGACTAATTTGAACCTTGTTCTGTCGAGACCAATTACAGACCAAGGTAAGGACAGATTCCACCAAGGCCTGCAGTTGCAATCGCGACGTCCCAGTAACGAGGAGAACGGTGTCGTCCGCATAGGCCTGTATATGTACTCCCGCAGGAAGGTCAAGGTCTAAAAGGGAATAGCTAATTATATTCCATAAGAGAGGGCTGACCGGCGATCCCTGAGGGGTGCCAATCGACGAGCGCGCTTTCACCTCTCCCGCGTTCGAGCGAAAGACAACCGATCGCCCCGTCAAGAAGGACTGGAGCAGGTTGTAGAGGTTGATCGGGCAGCGGTGTTTGCGGAAGAAGAAAAGAACCGCGTCGTGCCACACGCTGTCAAAGGCCCCAGTAAAGTCTAAGGAAATCAGGACGGCTGGAGTCTTGGAGTATTTCAGGGCGCACAGCCTCTGACGCAAGGCATAGAGAGCCTGAAGGGCACCACGAGCATGAGTAAAGCCGAACTGGCGGGGGTGAAGGAGATGGTTCGAGTGCAGGAAATGGTAAAGGCGGGAATTTAGTAAGCGTTCGAGGATCTTACAGAATAACGAGTTCATAACAAGGGGCCTATATGCAGATGGAAGGTGCGAAGGACGACCAGGCTTTAATGTAAAAATGATTCTGCCGACCTTCCAACAAGAGGGGAAGTGGCCCAGTTTAAGAGCACTGTTAAAGACAGCCAGAAAGAAGTGGGGATGCTGCTGAAAAAGTTGCCGGACAAACATGCTTGTAAGGCCATCGAGCCCCGGCGCCGCACGAGGGTTGCCTAGCAAGATGGCATGTTCAACCTCTGCCATGCTGAACGGGCAGTCCTTGTGGTGCCATGGATAGGGGGAAGTGGTGAGCCGCCGAAGGCGTTGGTGGAACTCGCCGTCAGAGGCCGGATCGTCAGTCGCCACATGCTCCCGCAAGAGCAACGCGGCAGAGTCGAGAATGGAGACCGTAGAACGTTTCGGAGATAGAGCGAGTGGGGGAAGGGGCAACTGTGCGACGTGGTTCCCAAATGCCAGTTTAAACGGTTTGCCAAATAGATTTTTTGCCGTGAGATCACGACAGACAGTTTTTTCGAAGCTCTCCTTCGCAATCCGGATGTGGTGTTTGTACACCGCGAAAGCGTTGGCATATTGCTGCCAGAAAATTGTACGGAGCGCAGGGTCCCTTGTCCGCTGAGCCCGGCGGCGCATCGCGCGCACTTTTGCCCGCTCCTCCCCTAATTGTGGGGTCCACCAAGCATTGGCCCGCTCACCCCTTTGTCGAATTACTCGCATGTGCTCGCGACAAAGCGCATCATACATACAATAGAATTTCGTTAACACCCATTCCAACGAGAGGGTTGTAGAAAAGGCACAACGAACCACGCGTGCGAACCAGTCGGAGCACTGCAAGACGCGCAGCATCTCGCATTGCGCATAAGTGGTTAGACGCTTGATGGGAAAACCGGAAGTCGCGCAAAGGGAAAATTCAATATACCTGTGGCCCGAAAGCGTGTCCGCGTCCGATACTGTCCAGATGTACCCCTTGCTGGCTAAAGGTATGGACAGCATCGTAACTTCGATCCACGAACTGGCATAGGGTGTGTCGAAGGTAGGGGCAGAGGCGGGGTCATTCAGGACTTGACCATTGCCACTAGCAAAACTGGCCAGCTGGACGCCCCGTATATCACCACCTACAGGGCCCCAAAGCTCGTGCTTGGCATTAAAATCGCCTGCCAAAACAAAGTTCTGAGAAGGATGCCGTGAAAAGCATTGCCAGAGCTCATCGAGGATGGGGTCTATAGGACGATGCGGTGGGGCGTACGTCGCTACGATGATAAAATCCTGCCCCGGGCAAGCACAGCTGACCGCAACTACGTACTGCGAGATATACGTCGGGAATAAGTCAAAACCGGGAGCTCGTGCCAGGAGCAGTACACGCGGGTTCTCCAGTGCATGAAAAGCTGTTAAAGAAGGGGGCACATTGGCAATTTTGCCATCTCGGATGTGCGGCTCCGAGACAATGGCAAAAGTGAACCCGCCCCGGTCCATGTGGTCGACCAACACCTTCATCGCGTCCCTCGTGTGATCAATGTTAGCCTGCAAGAACTTATAGGTATGCATCTTGGCTAAAACCAACTAAAAGCCACTGATGCCGGGGCGAAGAGGGAAGCACGTTAAATAACCATGCGCGTGCGTCCTCGCACGCACGCACCCCGGAGAGGAGGATAGACAAGTGTCGAGAGATTGCAAAAGGGAGAAGATCGGACAGGAGGCATAGAGAGGCACTGATCAGGGTGAGAGGCAGGGGAGAAAAAGGGATCAGAAATGAGCAAAAGCTAGTGGGGAGACAACGAGCAACGCAGGAGGCCGGAAGTAAAGATTCGTAGATAAAGAACAAATGAAGTCGCATAACAAAGAGGACGCCACACGGCAGCCCCAGGCTCGCACGCGAGCTCAGAGGACATGTCCACCACTGCGTGCAAGTGCGGGACCAACCATCCGCTACACTGAAGCCGTCGCACGGCGACCCAGGAGCATCGTGGGAGGCGTCAGCCATAATCGGTTCTAGCCCTTAAGCGGGCCACCCGGCTGGCTAAGAGAGGGCAGAGACGGTCCCCAGTAGGGTGCGTGCTTGCTAAACCGGCCTTGCGTCACTCGTTACACCACACGGCCGCGTCACCCAAGCGAACAGTACACTGTGGGTAAAGATATGGGCCCGCGCAGCGCGTGCAGACGGCCATATCCTCCTGCTGTCGCACGGGGCCGGCACGGCGAGGGTGACCATAAGTCGCACAAAACGTACAAGTGGGGACATGGAGGTCTTCGACCACCGCTGCCGAAGTCCAGCCCACCATAACTCGCCCGCGGCTCAGGAGGGAGCGGAACGCCGAAGGAGTAACTTCTAACACGTGGGAAAAGTTACCCGAGCGTTCTTTAATGGATACACGTACCGAGCATAATGAGATATCTAAGTCCAAGCCAGGATTGCGGGCGTTGAGTTGCGCAACTAAAGTAGCGGCAGGGATGTCAGGATCAACCCCCGTTAACTTAATGTGGGGCTTACGTTTTAGCGGTAAGCGAATTGACATGGTGGTGTTCGTCACATGATTTCGTTCAAGGGCAGCCTTAAGCCGGTCCATTGATGTCTTGTCATTTGAAAGGATTGCCAGCCCATGTGAAGTCTTTCAAATAGTAACGGCTCCTATTTGTTCTTTGACTGGGTCAATGTTTGCTTTAAGTACAGAATGAATGTCCTGAGCGGCAGAGGATGTGGGAACGAGAGGTGATAAGAACATAATGTGTTCATGGTCTCGCCTGAAGTGGGTGTCGGTGGCGCCCTCGGTCAGGGTGGACGCCGAGGACAGCGCAGCAGCAGCGAGTCCAGCAGGTGCACTGAGGACTGTAGGGGCACCCTCGCGGACTACGGTAGCATAGGACGCCAGAGCCCCGGTCCGGACGTCCGCCGCGGGACACACCGCAGCACCCAACCGTGTCTGGGCCAACTGCTCACGAAGTTCGTCAGCACGCCCGCACTGCCGTGCCGCCACCGCTCTCATATCGGCGCACTCCTGGAGAATTTGCCGCAGATGTCCAAGGATTAGGGAGCGTTGGGCGTTCGTCACTTTACACTGAGAATCAAATAGGATGTCCATAATGTCCTTCTGGAGCGAGACGGCGCGATGAAAAGACTCCGTCAGCGCGCCATCCACACGGCTTTGGGCAGTAGAAGGCAGGTCGACCTCGCCACCATGAACAGAGTCAGCAGCAGGGGGGTCTCCTTCGCGAGATTCCAGGCTCAGCTGACGAAGCGCATTATCCCCGACCACCGAAAAGACAGAGCCGCCCGATCGCGGAGAAGAACCCGCTGAAGTGGGGTCGCCCCCGGTGGAAAGTCCAGCTGCGGTAGGCTGAACAGCAGCCATATCCCACTAGTGGGTATGAGCCATCAGCCCAGCCGCCGTCCGATGACACACCAGCACACGTCGATCCCGTCAAAAGTAAGGCCTTGCAGCACAGCAAACGACCTCGGCCGGGTGCACGAGACACTTATAAAGGTCCACCAACAAGAGAGAGGGCGGCGAAGGAGGGAAAACCGACCTTTGGCCGAAACTGCGAAGCGAGCAGCAACCAGGCTGAGGCGGTCACGGTCTTGCGCTTGGCGTGCTCAGTGTAGGTGACGGCGTCCCGGATCACGTTCTCGAGGAACACCTTGAGCACACTGCGTGTTTCCTCGTAGATCAGGCCAGACATACGCTTGACACCACCACGGCGAGCGAGGCGACGGATGGCTGGCTTGGTGATGCCTTGGATGTTGTCACGCAACACCTTACGATGACGCTTCGCGCCACCCTTGCCGAGCCCCTTGCCGCCCTTGCCACGTCCAGACATCTCGGCTGTTGCTGCTGCTTCGAAGCGAGTCAGGAAAGCGAATGCCGCGTCCTTGCGCCGCGACTGAGCGAGGAAGCCGCGCCGAAGGGCGAGGAGGTGAAACGCGCGCCGATTGGCTCACGGGCAGCGCGGCCTCTCTTCGCGAGTGAGTCGCGGGTGGCAGCACTGAGCCCTGCTTAGGCCACGCACTGAGTTCACGACATGTGGCTGCGCAACACAATCGCGGAGTTTACTTTTTTTTATGATGTTTCTTTTTGGCATTTCTGACTGCAACGTAGGCTGATGTTCAACCCGCCTCCCTCCTTCTTTTGCTCAATTCGCCAAGAGAAAAACAAACGTGTCAACAATGTTATTGTGCTATGTTGCATGCACCCACTGCTCGTTTCGCGCCCCAGGAACAAGTTTATTGTCTTCTCATAATTATGATTACTCGTTCTATTCACCGGTAGCTCGGCTACGCTTTCAAGTGCACCCTGGTCATTGCCGCAAAGCACACCGTGCGCACAGCTTCAAACTCCGCCACGCCTACATCGTTCACTTGATCACTAGTCGCGAAACAGGGCGCGTTCATGCTCTGTTCGCCTCAGGCGTTTCGAATTTCGCACGCCGGCACCGCTGACTGGTGCCTACACGACCGTCAAATTTCGTCGCGATAGCTTACGTAGCCTCGTAGATAACGTCAGCGAAATCAGCCTAAGACGCGCGCGCGAGCCCAATTCAGCATTCTAGGGGACGGAAGAGAGCGAGGGAACTGTTTGCGCCGCTCCTCACTCCTCCCTCTCCCATCGCCCGTACGAAGGCAGCTACGCAGGGCGCGCGCGGAACCGCTAGCTATGCAGTATGCGGAGAGCGCGCGCATCTCTTCTTTTCCCACTTCAAAGTCACTTACTACTGCTACATTTGTAATAACAGTGTAAAATTTCCCCTTAGGCAGTGCTGCTTCGTGAACGTGCGCACCCATTTCCGCTCGCCAGTCACCGCTACAGCAATGCGGCTCTGAATTTCAGTCCGGAGCACTGCTGCATACGTGCGGGCGGCCGCCGAGAGGGCATTCTAGCAGACGCAGCGACCGATGGCATTAGTTCTAGCAGCCATAGAGGCACACCTCAGGGCCCGCAAAAGCGCGTCGAACGACAAGAAGAAACAAAACGGTAAAAAGAAAAAAAGAAGGGATGAGGGCTGCCTGCTTTTAAAAGTTGCGCTACATCAGAATTAAGTAATTGTGCAGCAACGACCGCCTCATCATCCTCGGCGTGTGAAACACGCGCCGTGGTAATTAATGCATGCAGGCGAACGTGGCCGCTCGCGCAGAGTCGCCTCACGCGCCCCATACTTGCTTAGTGTGTGTTGTTGTGCTGAGCCCCATGGCGTTCCGTGCGGTTCTGCTACAAAAGTTGTAGCACACGCGCTGTCCTACCGCGCATGCCGCGTGTTTGAAAACAAGAAGTAGTAGTAAGTGCCGTTGAGATGGTAAAAGAAGAGAAGAGTGCAGTACCGTAGCTGTCCCTCGCTTAGGATGTCACCTCAACAGTACTACACGGGGGATGGTAAGGAGAATAAAGGAGCCAAGAGAAACAAAGATTAAAGAGGACGAGCGGAAGGCCGTGAAGAAAAAAAAAAAAGAGAGAGAGAGAAGCGTGAAACGGGCCCTATGGCAGCGTGGTAAGGTTCGACGACTCAATGAGCTGGGAAGGCTCTTTTGAGTAAAACCGCAAAACCCCTAGGAAACGAGAAAGTCCTCGGGACGGGCTATGGGGAGTCCAAGGCGTCGATTAGGATTTCACGAGCTGAGAGATATATGCAGTGCATATATCTATAATAAAAGCGCATATATCAGATAAAAGGGACTCTCACGGGCCGATAGCCCCGTGAGAGTCCCTTTTTGTGTGTGTTGTTGTGCTGCGCGCATGGCGTTGTGTGCGTTTCTGATACACAACTTTCAGCACACGCGCTGTCGCAATGAGAATACGACAGCGCGCGCCGGGTGTGTGTAAACGAGGAAGCGTCGAACAGAGGGAACGGACGGAATTGTCGAGATTCTCACTACATCCGAATGCCAATGCAGACACTTTGGGTGGCTCTGAGAAGAGCCGTTGGGTGTTGGCTGCGCGGACGAGCGCTCGGTCGCCTACTTGGAGCTGGTGTACTCGGTGACGGCTTTGGTGCCCTCGGACACGGCGTGTTTGGCCAGCTCTCCGGGCAACAGCAGACGCACGGCAGTCTGGATCTCCCGGCTCGTGATGGTCGAGCGCTTGTTGTAGTGAGCCAGACGGGACGACTCCGCGGCGATACGCTCGAAGATGTCGTTCACGAAGCTGTTCATGATAGACATGGCCTTGCTGGAGACTCCAGTGTCTGGGTGCACCTGCTTCAGCACCTTGTAGATATTGATGGAGAAGCTCTCCTTCCTGCGGCGCTTCTTCATCTTCTTGTCGGTGGCGCGCACGTTCTTCTGCGCCTTGCCGGCCTTCTTCACGGCCTTACCGCTGGGCTGGGGAGGCATGTCAGTAGCCGAGCAAACGAGATCGGAATACGCGCGACCGGTCGCGCGCGCCGCGTTTTTATCGCGGGAGGGTGGTGTTCACGCGACCTCGCAAAGCTGCGCTCGCCATTGGTCCGCGCGGCTTCTCTCCCTTTCCCTCGCGCTTTCCTTTGGGACCGGCGGCGGCGAGAGCGGCGAAGGCGCTACGAGCACGGCTCAAATCGCTCACAGATCGCCACTGTGCAAGTCGTTGTTACTCAGTCGGACAGCAACACTGCGATGCCTCCCCAGGTGCTGTGGATAGGTGCTGTGGTGGCGTGATTTGTGCGTTCGAGCTTCGGTGCTACGGATCCCCTCCACGTGGGCCCCTCTCGGATGGTTGGATCGGGTTACGGTGCGGATTCTTCTAGACTCCAACCCGCTGTCTTCGATTCGGTGAGGTGTTCCGGTGGCTCTTTTTTGTCCTTGGTTTTTTCCAGTGTTTAGCTGAGGGTTTCTAGCTTCCTACCTTGTGTAGTGTTAGCTTAAACTTCGGCTAGGCGCGGGCGCCACGTGGTTTTTACCGCGATGGTGGCCCCTTCGCGGCTTCGGCCGCTTACGTTTTTCGGGCGAGTTCCGAAAGGCGCGTGCAATGTTTGCAAGGCGCTCGTAAAGCGCTTTTCCTTGAACGACCTTAAGGCAGTGTAGGACTTTGGTGCAGGACGGTTTGAGATAACGTTTAAGAATAAGGCCGCGGTTGATCGCTTCTCAGCTGATCCCGCTTTAAAGGTTCGGGATGTGGAAGTTCGTTTTGAGTATAGAGGTGTGCGTGTGAAGTTGGTTAGGGTGTTTGGCTACCCCGCGGATCTTCCGGACCAGGCTCTCGTCTCCGAGCAAGAGGTCTTGGGAAAGGTTCACGGGATCTCCGAAGAATGCGTGCCCGGTTTCCCTGCCGTTGGCACCGGAAACCGGCGCATTCGGATAGAGATGGCGCGGCCCGTTCCTAACCTTCTTCGTGTAGGTGAGCGTGTCGTTAAGTGTGAGTACGAGGGTGTAGTTAGATTGTGCCGTAGGTGTAACATGGCAGGACACCACGCCGCCGCGTGCGACACGCCTCAGTGCGCGCGCTGCGGGCAGTTTGGCCACGCGTCCTGCGACGCAGCGTGCGTACGTTGCGGCGGCGACCATGCGGTTTTGGCGTGTAGTGTCCGCACCTACTCGTCACTGACCGCAAGGCCAGAACAGCAGAAACCTGCCGTCGTGGAAGCGGTTACTTCGCCGGTAGCTGATACGGTTTTTGCCTTAGAGGAAGGAGAGAGCCAGGGCTCCTTGAGCGTGGTCGATGCCGCCGAGCGCGGCAGCGATTCCGTGGACGCTACCGAGGTCGTTCCCCCTTCCGTCACGGCAACGTGCGAGGGGGCAGCGAGCGAGGAGGCTGAAGCGGCGGTCGCTGTCGCCTCCGTGGCGGGTACGCCTCTCGCTACGCCGGTCGCTATCTCTGGCGCGTCCGAACCGCTGACACTGCTCGTCGGTCGAACCATAAGCGTAAGAGCCGGCGCGCACACCGCGCTGGCTCCGCTGCCAGGGCGGCGGCCGCGGGGCGTGAGTCGAGCTCGGACGAAGGTGGCTCCCAGGGCTCGGAGACTGGCCCTCCAGAATTTAAGCGCAGTGCTGTTGAAACGTCCGATTCTGATACTGAGGTCCCATCGGACGCGGAGGGTTCTCCTCCTTGTCCCAATTGCGGATGGGGACGTTGCGAATGCTCGTTGCTCTCAGACAGAACCTATGAGTCTACTGATGAGGGGTCCCCAACTTTGGAGACCCTCTCATAAGTAGTCTTTGCTTATTTGTCACTAGCGGCTAGTATTACCTAATACTAGCCTGCTCTTTCTTTATTTTCCTAGCTCTTTTTGTCTTCCTTTGTTTCTACTAGCTCTTAGCTAATCTCTTTCTCCCTTAAAATGGCTTCTTCTCTCACCATAGCTACCTTTAACTGTCGTGGTTTGTCGCGTGCTTCTAAGCAGTTAGAGGTTATTAATTTGGCTAAATCCAAAAAGGTAGATATTCTTGTGCTTCAGGAAACTTATATTCATAGGCTAGGCCAGATCAGCCACTTCGACCGGATTTTTCGCACTCGGTCTTTCTGGAGTTATGGCGCAACGGGCAGTCGAGGTACGGCCATCGTTTTGATGCCGAATTTCGACTGCCTTGTTATTCGCTATGCCACGGATTCCGAGGGCCGCGTCTTGTCGGTGGACCTTGATTGTGGCATTCGAATTGTTAATATTTATGCTCCAACCCGGTCTAAAGATCAGAGAGAGTTTTTCGCTACATTAGAACCCTACTTGGTAGGTCTTTCTCGGCTAATCCTTGTAGGCGACTTCAACTGTGTGTTAGAACAGGTTGATCGCATCCCGCATAGAGGGACTCCAAACCAAAAAGATAGGCGTGCAAATGTTGTGCTACGAGAGCTCGTCGACGGGCTGGGACTTGTCGATGCTTGGCGTGTGCTTCGCCCTGGTCAGTCAGGAATGACTTGGACAGGAAGAGGCATGCAGAGCCGCATCGATCGTTTTTACATCTCGTCGTCACTGGCTCCTAGTATGCATTCTTCTTGGTTAACTCCTTCTGCTCTTAGCGACCACAGCTTCCTAATTCTGCGGTTCGGCGATTCTAGCATAGTCCCGCAAGGGAAGAGACCGTGGCGTCTGAATCCACGTCTTCTAAAAGACAGGCAGGCAACCGCAGAGGTATCATCCATTCTTTTTCGATCGCTGCACAATAGAGCGAATCTAAGTGGTACAGAATGGGATGACGTGAAGGTCAGAGTGCGTGAGTGCTTCAGGTCTTGGGGCAAGCGTCGAGCGCGTGAGGAGATTAAAATCGTGTCCAACGCGATCCTCCTGCTCTCGAGGCCACTGTCCGGCGGTCCTGGAGTTGCTTCGGCGCTGGCCTCACTCCGAAAGGAACTTCGGATTCTCCTGCAGCGACGCTGGGATGGCTTGAGGGCCACAACCCGAGCAGAGCTGTGGGAAATGGAAGCGTGGTGCAGCAGAAACGTCCTACGTAAACATCTCTCAAGGAAGAGCACAACTCTCTCTTCCCTAATAGATCCAAGCGATGGTAGCATAGTCGATTCACCAGATGGAGTTCTTGCACTGGCGAGGCAGTTTTACATGACCTTGTATGCCGAACCAGCTGCCACTCCAACTGCATTTCCTTTTGCTTCGCCATGCTGAGCCGCCGCAAGTGTGCGACTCAGCCATAGATGAGGACGAGCTTTTTTCGGCATTGAAGTCTATGAAGCGTAATCGCAGTCCGGGATCCGATGGTCTGACAGTCGAATTTTATGTTAAATTTTGGACACTGTTAGGGAAGCCATTCACATCACTGGTGAACCGGCTACTCAGTGAAGGGACTTTGTCAGCGTCTCAACGAGAGGGGTTAATCACTCTCCTTTGTAAGGACGAGTCGAGGAGCTCCGATCTGAGAGCATGGCGTCCAATCACATTTCTGAACTGCGATTATAAGCTCATAGCAAAGTGCCTGTGTATGCGACTCACGCCAGTGCTCAGCACTTTTTTGGGTCCATACCAGGCATGTTGTGTCCAGGGGCGCTCTACTCAGCTTCACGGTATAGCACTAAGGGACCTTCTCCTGTGGGCAAATACCAGGAAACTTCCAGGTATCCTTTGCTCCTTCGATCAGGAGAAGGCTTTCGATATCATTAGCCATAGGTACCTTTTCCGTGTTTTGGAAGAGGCTGGTTTTAGTGTGGGTTTTAGACAGATGATCCAAGCTTTGTATTCTCGACCGACTTCTGCTGTTCTCATACGAGACCGCCTCTCGGAGGCGTTCATTGTGCGACGTGGTGTGCGACAGGGGGACCCGCTCTCACCTGCCCTTTACGTACTCGCATTTGAACTGCTTCTGCAGAGGTTGTCTTGTGACAGCAGAATTGGCAGGTTCCTACTTCCACCAGGTTCCCCCCCGGTTGCACTCTTTGCCTATGCAGACGACTTGTCCATTGTCGTCCCGGACGAAGCATCAGCTTGCAACGTCCTGGAGGTCATGGACAGTTACTGCGGGGAGAGCGGTGCAAGGTTGAATAGGTCGAAAAGTGCAGCAATGTACTTGAACTCCACTCCTTCCAGTCCGCAGCCCGTTCATGGTCTCCCCGTGAAAACGCGGCTGCGGATTCTAGGCTTCCAGTTCGAACCAGATGGTCTCTCTCCCGAAAACTGGCAACAGGCTAAGGAGAAGCTTGAAGCCAGGGTTCAGGAATTCAGCGCGTTGTCATGCCCTTTGACTGCTCGAGCGACAATCCTTCGCTCACTTCTCTTTTCCTTTCTGACGTATGTGGCGCGTGTGTCTCCTATTCCAACCCGAACCAAGCTTATCTTGGAGAGGGTCTTGTTTCGCTTCATCTGGAAGGGTACAACTGGTTGTGTAGCTAGGCGGGTGCTCAAGTTGCCCAGGGACAAGGGAGGACTCGGAATTCCCGACCTGGGCATCGTGGCTACTGCACTACACGTCAGGTAGACCCAGGTCGCTCTTAACTCGGATATGCTCCTAACTCGAAGCTTAACTTCCTTCTTTCTTAGCACCCGACTCCGCTTGTTCTCGCAGAGCACATTTTCCCACTGTGTTCCTCGTTCAGGTACCCCGTCCACCATTTATGCGGCGGCTGCCAACTCTTTGGTAAGCCTCCGCAAGGTTCACCTAGGCATCGACGTAGTTTCAGCTCCACTCCAAGAGTTAGTGGATATCCTCACCCCAGGACTCCCCCCACATTGCCAAAGGTACGACCTGTCGATTCACAGGCAAAACTGGAAGCTCATTACGGCCGGTTTCCTCGACGCCAGGCGAGCCACCTTTATGTACCGCCTGGCGCGAGGGTGCCTGCCGTTGAGCTACAGGCCCTTCACAGCCATCCCGGCTCGTGGAGTGTGTCCTTTCTGTGGAGCTCGTGAGGACTCAGTTCATATCTTTACGCAGTGTTTGCTTCCTGCAGCTCTTCTCCAAAGAGTTGCTAGTCTATTTAGGCTCCCAGGCGTTCCTCATGAGACAGTCCGATTTTTGCACCCTTTGCCCAATCAGGCGATCAACCAGTTCGTGCTTCTCCTCGCCGAGTGCTCATACCAAGTTTGGCTGGCACGCTGCGATGCAATTTTCGGGGGTCGGGCACCGGGCCTTCACGAAGTGCTTGCAAAAGCATGGAAGGAGGTCTGGTTCCACCTCACCCGGGAGCGGCACCGCTTGGGCGAGAAGAAGTTTCTCGAAGTGTGGGCTCGTCCTGCCGTGATTTTTGACGAGTCAGGTGGAAAGCTATCCATTAAGTTGTGATGCATGCTCCAAAGGTCGCACGACTCGGCCGTGTGCGCCAGTCGACCTACGGGGTTTTGTTTGGCTCCGTGGAACCCAGAGCTGGAACCGGTGGTGGTGCACCCTCAAGTGGTCGCGCTGCTCCGCGGACGGCTTTGGTGGTCTCCATGGTTGTATGCCTTGACCTCTTTTGCATCAGGGCAGTCGAGGGTCAGTCAGGCTTGTGCCCTGCAAGACCGACATGGCTGTTTGTGTGTTGAGTGCAGTCCCTCAGTTGGGCTGCACCACAACAGCCCCCTTGTCCGGGAAGGACCGTTGGCCCGAACCAAGTCCCCCCACCCAGTCAGCCCGGGTTGTGGGGGAGTACCGGGGTCAATGTATCGAATGATGCTGGGTTGATGAGTACATGAAAGCTCTGGCACGCGGCGCCCCTGGTTGCCAAGTCCTCTTCCCATCTGACAACGGTACTCAGTCTACGCATCAACAGCACCAGCATGTCCGGACGCGGCAAAGGCGGCAAGGCGAAGGGCAAGAGCAAGACGCGTTCCAGCCGCGCTGGTCTCCAGTTCCCCATGGGCCGTATCCACCGTCTCCTGCACAAGGGAAACTAAGCCGAGCGCGTCGGAGCGGGCGCTCCCGTCTACCTCGCGGCCGTCCTCGAGTACCTGGCTGCCGAAGTGCTCGAGCTCGCTGGCAACGCGGCTCGTGACAACAAGAAGACCAGGATGATCCCCCGCCACCTGCAGCTCGCCATCCGCAACGACGAGGAGCTGAACAAGCTGCTCTCTGGCGTGACGATCGCGCAGGGCGGCGTCTTGCCCAACATCCAAGCTGTGCTTCTCCCAAAGAAGACCGAAAAGAAGGCGTAAGCGAGCTCCCAGCCGCCGGACTACAGTCGCGCTCGTCGCACAACCCAACGGTCCTTGTCAGGACCACCGAAATGCGTGTGACGGCAGGGTTTTGCTTGGCAATCCCGTTCTCTGCGCCCGTTTCGCTCTGTTTGAATTAGCGCAACCGTGCCTCTTAAACTGACGCTGCTGCTAGCTAGCTGGCATTTCAGTGCACGAATGTAAATGGAAAGCGAGCTTCCGGGTGTCCGGGGGCGCGCAGGGACGAGCCTCACTGCAATTAGCGTACGATTCGCGTAGTCGAATGTGATAGGCGATTGGGCCCTTAAAAACAAACAAACAAAAAATGGGCCATATCCGCAACCAGCATGCACTTATGATCCAGGCAGGTATGCATCAGGAACGTGAACAAACGCATGCATGGTACACCAATACACAAAGGCTTGCACGCAACATCGGCCGCATTAATTTCGTTTTCGGGCGCGGCTTCTTCGCATGAATGCGTGCACCGTTTTGCAACGAACACGCATTTTGTTTATTTTTTTCCCCTCTCTCTTCTTGTTCGTACTCGAGCGCGCAATACTTACAATATGCATACCAAACGAGGCACCACCTTGCACCGGCAGCCCACCACAGGCACACACAAAAAAAATATTAATAATAAAAATAAAAACAAAACAGACAGACCGAGAGGGTACGGTTGGAGTACGTGGTCTCGCGCGCTCCCGTGGCCGAAGCAAACATGTAGGTGGTCCTGAGAAGGACCGTTTTGTGTTGCTTGCCTGACCGAGGCTGCGGCACAGACAGCGGCCGAACTTAGGCGCGCACGCCACGGATGTGCCGGGGCCAGCTGGATGTCCTTCGGCATGATGGTAACGCGCTTGGCGTGGATTGCGCACAGGTTAGTGTCCTCGAAGAGACCGACCAGGTATGCCTCGCTGGCCTCCTGAACGGCTATCACAGCCGAACTCTGGAATCGGAGGTCGGTCTTGAAATCCTGAGCGATTTCCCTCACCAAGTGCTGGAACGGCAGCTTGCGGATGAGAAGTTCGATCGACTTCTGGTAGCGGCGAATTTCACGAAGGGCCACGGTTCCAGGCCTGTACCGATGCGGTTTCTTAACCCCTCCTGTGGCAGG
Source organism: Dermacentor variabilis (assembly GCF_050947875.1). Taxonomy (NCBI): domain Eukaryota; kingdom Metazoa; phylum Arthropoda; class Arachnida; order Ixodida; family Ixodidae; genus Dermacentor; species Dermacentor variabilis. The sequence continues at coordinate 22,624,797 of NC_134574.1, forward strand.
TACACTCTTGCGAGCAGCCTTGGTAGCAAGCTGCTTACGCGGAGCCTTCCCACCGGTGCTCTTACGGGCGGTTTGCTTGGTCCTGGCCATGGCGAACGGAGCGAGCGTCCGAAGTCGTCGACTGCCAGAGTGCAAATGACCCCTGCGCCGCGCGCGTCGTGCTTCGCCGCACTACTCTTCTCCTCTCCAACTCACCCGCCGATTGACCAGCGCCGGCGCAGCCGTCTCGGGCGGCGCGCGCGCCGCCGCCGTTCGCCAGGATGCTGGAGGAGGCACGTTTTCGCGCGGGCGCCTTGTTCGCGGCTAAGGAAAGCATATTCGTAGGCGGTTTAATTGAGTTTAAACACGACAGCATGCCGCGCTGTTCTGTTTCAGCCAACACCACAATCTCGTTTATACCGCCGCGCGTCGCCAATTGCCAGTGCCGAGTGTGAGACCACACCACTAATCTCGACAGTGGTTAGCGCTCCACGCCCAACGCCATCGGAGCTGTTATCGCGATCTCCGCGCGACGGAGATGGGTGGCATGTTTAGGCTACATTATTGCTTGTCCACTGCCTTGCTTTGATCATGCTGGTGCTCGTTTCACGAACTACAAGAGCGCGCCACGGTGCCTTCTCGAGGGGCAAATGCATCGTGTTTTGGCCGCACTCGGCAGCAAACCGTCTCGCATGTGCACACATGCCAGTACCGCACTTTCCCGTCCACGCATAGAAGAACGCGAGGCCCGCATGCGCCTCGCAAGATTAACGACAAACTGACTACCAGCACCACTTCAGAGTTACAGAGAAAACGATGCACTTCCGCTCTAAGAGCGAATTTGGAATACAATATTGACAGGTGTTGAACGCGCGTTAGGAGACCTGGACAACTAATTGGGGCCTCAAAACTGTGGATAGGCAAGCGGTACTTCCATATGTATGAAGGGTCCTTAAACAATATGTCAGGGTAGCATCAACCAATGCTTCGCAGGCGCGATCCCAAGCGCGGCTTCCCCGTGCCACGTACTCGGTACGCAGTTTTCGCGCTTGCAAGGGACACCATGGTTTGACAAACAATCATCAAACGCAACACTTTGCTCCATACAGTGCGTACATTTCGTCAGCTAGCTTTTTCTATTGCATTCCCGCACGCAACTTCGCCACAGGATCGACGGCATCGATGTCATGTCATAATGAAGCTCCAGCTCGGCAGCCGCCGGGAGAAATCTATTTCCTCGCCAACTAATGCACCGAATTTGGTGCGCCTAATTGCGTGTAAAAGAAAATGTTCAAATGCCGCGCCTGCAACAGCGCGATTTTCAACTGATGCCGAGCGCTGCCTCCTTTTTCTTTACTATTTTTTTTCTCAGTGATTGTGGCAAACTGTGAAATGGAAGAGAGAAAAAACAGTTCAACTGTGCGCTTTAAAGCTCCGTCACGCAGCAATGGAACCGGATTTGGAAATTCTGGTAATTGCACAAGGCGATATGTATAAAGTGAACACAATTTATACGCCTCGATAAGATATACCAGTCATGTGTGAGTATGACTTTTACAATACCTTCACAGACATCACAGGCGTTTTCGATGGGATAAAATTTTTTAGACAGAACTTCCGTGAGTGGTTGCGTGCAATTCACACGATCGCGGTACCGCTTTGTATTGTTGAGATATGAAACTTTGTACTTCTTAAACTGCCAGTACTCGTGCATAATGGAAGGGAAAAAAAGAGAGAGAGAGACGTCACCGCACCACCACAGATTTTTCTCAGATGGAACAAGCAGCTTGTTTACATGGCTGCAGTAGTTCTCTCGTGACAACCCGTTGTTTTCTCTTGGGTGTGTTCCGATGCCTTGCTTAGAGTTCACCTCCGAGCTACACGCACGACCGGTATGACCTCATTGCGCACTGTGTACGCCTTGCTTCGTCCTCGTCTATTCCCTTTGCACGCACATGCCAGTGACTTCGCAGCAGTAATCATTACATAGACAATAGAAAAGAAATAACCAAAAGTGCCGCGTTTCATCAAAGCAAGAGGCCCGTAAATTTTCTCTGACTGTTCCTTCGCCATTTGTTTACCTGTTTAGCCATCACCTCACTTTGCTATATACATCAAGGCCATAGGCGCAGTTCCCGGTGGCTTCGTGGGACGAATGTAAAATAATAGGCGCGAGCTTGGCTTTCGTTAAACGCAACACGAATGCGAAATCCGTGCAATGACGACGGCCGGCGTGTGTCAGCTTCCCTTACCTTGGCGTGCCAATATATGTGCCATGAGTGAGGGAGCCGGTACGAATTCGGAATTTTTCTCTACAGCAGCTTGCACATTCACGATATTCCAGGGATGCAGCGGCAGGAGGTAGTCTTGTGCACTTTGGCGCGTCCATGCCATGGCATTACGCAACCGCCTCACAGCGCGTAATACGCCGGACATGAGCTGCCACAAGGAGAAATATTCACATGTAGGACAGGTGGCTCCCTCTGGCGGCGAAGCGTTCGACAAATACGTGATGCACCGCTCCCATCGGGCGGCCGCTCGTCCCTCTCTCTCTTTTTCCCCCGTTCTCGCGGCGTGTGGCATGCACAAATACATTGCTCGAAAAAGTTTGTTTTCTTTAAATGCAGCGCATGTCCAGCGCCCGCTTCCTTACCGATCTAAGTATATCGCGCGAACAAGGGTCGCCCAGCATCGCCTACACGCACGCATGACGAAAGGGCCAGTCGTACAGAAATAACGAGAGAAAGTGAGTCTGCACTGTGCAAGCATATTTCTGTCTCAGTAAGCACACTTCACCGCTCTGCTCCTTTATTTTATTTTCCTCTTGTTTTGGGCAACTCAGCACTGCATTGTCTTGCAAGAAGAGCCACGTTGGCCTCGAACCAACTGCTTATCACCTATAATGCGCTGACAAGAAATGCCACTGTGACCCTGTACACAAGTATGAAAACAGCACGCGCCTCGGTGTCTACGGCGCGCACCCTCGTCCATTTGAATACAACGCAGTGAGCCCGGTTCTAGCGACAGCTACCTAGCTAATCTCACCTTTGCATTTATTTGCGTCGCTCAAAAGAGTTACACAATTGTGAATCGCACAGTGGTAGTTTATGGCCGCCCAGCTCGTAGGGCAAGAGGGCTGGCTCGTTATTGTTTCTCCGACGCACGCAAACCAACGAAGCCATGAGAATGCCGCTCAGACACAGCGTCGCGCGTAGGCTCAATCATTTAACGCTTGCACTGGAAAGAACAAATAACCGCCGTCTGTAGAAAACTCACTTTCAGCTGTTACACACTGGCCCGTGCCCGGCAATATTTTCCTCGCGCTTTGCTTCGCTGCGTACCCACATGAGCTATTGTTGTGAAATATGGGGCTTAACATATAAAACTTACTTAACTTAAATGCGAACGCTGATCGTCACGCTCGGCGTATGTATCTAACCGAGTGCTACTGCCCGGCTCATACTCTTCTCTAAGGGAGTAGAAGAAGCGAGCCACTTCAAAGCGACAAAAATGCGCATCGACGAGCTTACGATTACCTCTTTCTTTTATTCATCAGTCCACTCTGGTTGCCTCAATCAGGGTCCAACCAAAGGCGACAACTGAGCTGCACGAACGACCGCCACGTCGCAACTCGGACAGACTGAGGGCGGGTGAAATGGGAGCAACACAACACACAGTGGCGAGCGCAAATGCAATCGAGCAAAACTCGCCTTGCGAGGGCGAAAAACAATGCTACCACGCCTTATGAATACATGCGGTTGCGCTCGCTCACCTGACCAAAGTTTACCGCGCGTGTCTCGTACGGCCGAACGCGAGATAATGGCATGCAAAAGAGGCTCAACGGAGCAGGAGATCGCAAATCCTGCGCATCACTGCCGAAGCACCAAGTGGGTAGCCCTGAAGAGGGCTGTTGGGTTCTTCAGAGCAGCTGATGCGCTGTTTGCAGACGACGCCGCGCACGCGTGCTGCTTAGCCTCCGAAACCGTAGATGGTGCGGCCCTGACGCTTGAGGGCATACACCACGTCCATGGCTTAAGTGTTTCCCCCAGAGCGAAAAAAACACAAAAAGAAAAAGGGGGAGGCCCGCACCACCTTGCAGTATAACGGGCTTAACGCCAATTAAAAGATAAAAAATGAGGGATCATCACGAGAGATGATCCATAGGAAATTTGGATACAAAAGCCAATATTTAAAAAAAACAAATTCGGACCTGAAGCCAATGAAATCAGTGAGGAAGTAGTAGAAGACGAAGTATGTCGCCAGGATTAGCAGCACATAGCGACCCGGTGCAGGCTCCTTTAGGGTGTAATGAGCCGAAGGCTCCGGCAGTGATGCGCGATCATGGCGAGGCTGCAGCTTTATTGCAAGTCAGTGCGAATAGAGTTCAGTCGGCTCCGGTGGTAGTATCTCCCGCCGGTTGTGCCAAGGGACGGAATGCGGAGCCCGGTACATTGCCGCTCGCCGTGACAGAGGCTGGGTCCGGAGTAGGCTCAGAGCAGCAAGAACTGGTGGTGACCTGGAGGAACTGGTGGTGACCTGGAGGCGTGCTGGTATGTTGAGAAGATAGAATAGTACGCGGCAGGAGAAGGATAGGAAAGAAAGGAAGGAGGTAATGGAGATGAAGCATGTAGTTAGTACCATTGGCAACGGGGTAAAGACCCCACCACGGTAGGCATGTACAGTGCCAAGGGCACAAACAGACATGCAAAAGTAGCATGAAGGCGTGCCAGAGCGAGGGAGGAAGGGAAGTTATGTGGCATCCGGAAAAGGTATTGTGGCAGGGTGTGCCGGCACAGAGCGCACGATGGCAAGAGTAAACTGTAGTAATAATGCACGGTGTCGTTTAGTATGAAGCAACTCCGGGTAGACTGCTGGCGTCACCTGGTCGAACCGCGAGTGAGCGCACAGTTGTGCCACGATCGACGCAGTACGCGGGCACGCGGAAAAATAATGTGCCACTCCCGCGCACGCCGCTCCACAGGTACAGAAATTAGTGGCACTGAGGTTAAAGCGATGTAGGTAATAGGGAAAGTGCCCATGTCCCGTGAAAAGGTGAACAAGGAGGCGGTGAGGAGGGAACCAACGAGGAATCGAGTGGACACTGGGCACCCAAGCATAGAGGCTGGTGCCCAGTCCTTCCCGTTGCCAGTAGTCGTGCCACTGGTTCGCTGCGATTTGAAAGAAGCGCTTTCTGATCGAGCGTATAGAGAGGGCGCTCGTACGCAATGCACCTGTAGTGCACGCAGACGATGCGGCAGTGTCTGCAAGTTCATTCCCCAGTACGCCCCGGTGTCCTGGTACGTGAAATAACCGGACACCAGGTCCGGTGTGAGCCAGGAGACGCAGCACAGCTCTAACGCGTCGTAACTGCTCCCCCTCACAGCGCCATCGTGACAAGGCCACTAAAAGTGAGAGACAGTCAGAATACAAGTACGCGGTGTGGTGCAAGGTTGCGACATAAAGCAGCGCCTCTTCAAACGCACAAAGCTCCGTGCCGAATGCACTAGAAGCGCCAACGACCCGGTACTCGCCCACACGGAAGACTTGACCACTCCGATTGAAAGCTACAAACGCGACGCCCGCCGCCGTAGTGGTGAAGGCACCGTCCGTGTAAACATGGTAGACCGGGGCCTGTGAAAGCTTAAGCGCCTGCTCGGGAGTGAGGCGCGTGAAAGGGAACCGAATGCGCTGACTAGGGTGTTCCCGCCACGGGTCGCGGGGGAAGTCAAGTAAGCAGGGATGAAAGGATTCGACCCCATAATAAGTCACCTGTCGAAGCGTAAACAGGGAAAACTCCGCCGCCAATCGATCGAGCTCCACAGTAAGGGGGGGACAGTTAGCGAGAACATGAAGGGCCGACGTGCGCGTCGTATGGTACGCGCCCGTCATGGCCACCAGAAGGGACCGCTGGGCAGACAGCACCCGCGTAGTAAGGTGGGTGGAGGGAAAGGGAGGCCACCAAACTGGGGACGCGTATGCAACTGCAGGCAGCAGGACCTGTCGGTAGAGCCGACAAATAAGTGCCGGAGGAAGCGCGCGATATAAGCGGATAAAATTGAGTAATCGGAAAGCCAGGACCTCTGATTTAGATTTAATATAGTCAACGTGGGCAAAGAAATTAAGTTTGTCGTCAAAGACGACACCAAGGAGCTTGATGCGATCTTTGCACTGCAGAAAAGCGCCATCCAAGCGGATAGACGGTCGGCGCTTTGATGTGCCAATGTGACCGTTGTTAAAGAATACAAAGAATGATTTGGGATGACTAATTTGAACCTTGTTCTGTCGAGACCAATTACAGACCAAGGTAAGGACAGATTCCGCCAAGGCCTGCAGTTGCAATCGCGACGTCCCAGTAACGAGGAGAACGGTGTCGTCCGCATACGCCTGTATATGTACTCCCGCAGGAAGGTCAAGGTCTAAAAGGGAATAGATAATTATATTCCATAGGAGAGGGCTGACCGGCGATCCCTGAGGGGTGCCAATCGACGAGCGCGCTTTCACCTCTCCCGCGTTCGAGCGAAAGACAACCGATCGCCCCGTCAAGAAGGACTGGAGTAGGTTGTAAAGGTTGATCGGGCAGCGGTGTTTGCGGAAGAAGAAAAGAACCGCGTCGTGCCACACGCTGTCAAAGGCCCCTGTAAAGTCTAAGGAAATCAGGACGGCTGGAGTCTTGGAGGATTTCAGGGCGCACAGCCTCTGACGCAAGGCGTAGAGAGCCTGAAGGGCACCACGAGCATGAGTAAAGCCGAACTGGCGGGGGTGAAGGAGATGGTTGGAGTGCAGGAAATGGTAAAGGCGGGAATTTAGTAAGCGTTCGAGAATCTTACCGAATAACGAGTTCATAACAAGGGGCCTATATGCAGATGGAAGGTGCGAAGGACGACCAGGCTTTAATTCTCGACTCTGCCGCAAGAGCAACGCGGCAGAGACGAGAATGGAGACCGTAGAACGTTCCGGAGATAGAGCGAGCGGGGGAAGGGGCAACTGTGCGACGTGCTTCCCAAATACCAGTTTAAACGGTTTGCCAAATAGATTTTTTGCCGTGAGATCACGACAGACAGTTTTTTCGAAGCTCTCCTTCGCAATCCGGATGTGGTGTTTGTACACCGCGAAAGCGGTGGCATATTGCTGCCGGAAAATTGTACGGAGCGCAGGGTCCCTTGTCCGCTGAGCCCGGCGGCGCATCGCGCGCACTTTTGCCCGCTCCTCCCCTAATTGTGGGGTCCACCAAGCATTGGCCCGCTCACCCCTTTGTCGAATTACTCGCATGTGCTTGCGACAAAGCGCATCATACAGACAATAGAATTTCGTTAACACCAATTCCAACGAGAGGGTTGTGGAAAAGGCACAACGAACCACGCGTGCGAACCAGTCGGAGCACTGCAAGACGCGCAGCATCTCACATTGCGCATAAGTGGTTAGACGCTTGATGGGAAAACCGGAAGCCGCGCAAAGGGAAAATTCAATGTACCTGTGGCCCGAAAGCGTGTCCACGTCCGATACTGTCCAGATGTACCCCTTGCTGGCTAAAGGTATGGACAGCATCGTAACATCGATCCACGAACTGGCATAGGGTGTGTCGAAGGTAGGGGCAGAGGCGGGGTCATTCAGGACCTGAAGACCATTGCCACTAGCAAAACTGGCCAGCTGGACGCCCCGTATATCACCACCTACAGGGCCCCAAAGCGCGTGCTTCGCATTAAAATCGCCTGCCAAAACAAAGTTCTGAGAAGGATGCCGTGAAAAGCATTGCCAGAGCTCATCGAGGATGGGGTCTATAGGACGATGCAGTGGGGCGTACGTCGCTACGATGATAAAATCCTGCCCCGGGCAAGCACAACTGACCGCAACGACGTACTGCGAGATATACGTCGGGAATAAGTCAAAACCGGGAGCTCGTGCCAGGAGCAGTACTCGCGGGTTCTCCAGTGCATGAAAAGCGGTTAAAGAAGGGGGCACATTGGCAATTTTGCCATCACGGATGTGCGGCTCCGAGACAATGGCAAAAGTGAACCCGCCCCGGTCCATGTGGTCGACCAACACCTTCATCGCGTCCCTCGTGTGATCAATGTTAGCCTGCAAGAACTTAAGGGTATGCATCTTGGCTAAAACCAACTAAAAGCCACTGATGCCGGGGCGAAGAGGGAAGCACGTTAAAGAAACATGCGCGTGCGTCCTCGCACGCACGCACCCCGGAGAGGAAGTGACAACAGTGTCGAGAGATTGCAAAAGGGAGAAGATCGGACAGGAGGCGGAGAGAGGCACTGATCAGGGGGAGAGGCAGGGGAGAAAAAGGGATCAGAAATGAGCAAAAGCAAGTGGGGAGACAACGAGCAACGCAGGAGGCCGGAAGTAAATATTCGTAGATAAAGAACAAATGAAGTCGCAGAACAGAGAGGACGCCGCACGGCAGCCCCAGGCTCGCACGCGAGCGCTGAGGACATGTCCACCACTGCGTGCAAGTGCGGGACCAACCATCCGCTACACTGAAGCCGTCGCACGGCGACCCAGGAGCATCGTGGGAGGCGTCAGCCATAATCGGTTCGAGCCCTTAAGCGGGCCACCCGGCTGGCTAAGAGAGGGCAGAGACGGTCCCCAGTAGGGTGCGTGCTTGCTAAACCGGCCTTGCGGCACTCGTTACAACACACGGCCGCGTCTCCCAAGCGAACAGTACACTGAGGGTAAAGATGTGGGCCCGCGCAGCGCGTGCAGACGGCCATATCCTCCTGCTGTCGCACGGGGCAGGCACGGCGAGGGTGACCATAAGTCGCACAAAACGTACAGGTGGGGACATGGAGGTCTTCGACCACCGCTGCCGAAGTCCAGCCCACCATAACGCGCCCGCGGCTCAGGAGGGAGCGGAACGCCGAAGGAGGAACTTCTAACACGTGGGAAAAGTTACCCGAGCGTTCTTTAATGGATACACGTACCGAGCATAATGAGATATCTAAGTCCAAGCCAGGATATCGGGCGTTGAGTTGCGCAACTAAAGTAGCGGCAGGGATATCAGGATCAACCCCCGTTAACTTAATGTGGGGCTTACGTTTTAGCGGTAAGCGAATTGACATGGTGGTGTTCGTCACATGATTTCGTTCAAGGGCAGCCTTAAGCCGGTCTATTGATGTCTTGTCATTGGAAAGGATTGTCAGCCCATGTGAAGTCTTTCGAATAGTAACGGCTCCTATTTGTTCTTTGACTGGGTCAATGTTTGCTTTAAATACAGAATGAATGTCCTGAGCGGCAGAGGATGTGGGAACGAGAGGTGATAAGAACATAATGTGTTCATGGTCTCGCCTGAAGTGGGTGTCGGTGGCGCCCTCAGTCAGGGTCAGTCAGGGCGTCCATGGCTCTCACGGTGTTGCGCTTGGCGTGCTCAGTGTAGGTGACGGCGTCCCGGATCACGTTCTCGAGGAACACCTTGAGCACACCGCGTGTCTCCTCGTAGATCAGGCCAGAGATACGCTTGACACCACCACGGCGAGCGAGGCGACGGATGGCTGGCTTGGTGATGCCTTGGATGTTGTCACGCAACACCTTACGATGACGCTTCGCGCCACCCTTGCCGCGCCCCTTGCCGCCCTTGCCACGTCCAGACATCTCGGCTGTTGCTGCTGCTTCGAAGCGAGTCAGGAAAGCGAATGCCGCGTCCTTGCGCCGCGACTGAGCGAGGAAGCCGCGCCGAAGGGCGAGGAGGTGAAACGCGCACCGATTGGCTCACGGGCAGCGCGGCCTCTCTTCGCGAGTGAGTCGCGGGTGGCAGCACTGAGCCCTGCTTAGACCACGCACTGAGTTCACGACATGTGGCTGCGCAACACAATCGCGGAGTTTGCTTTTTTTTTCCTATGTTGTTTCTTTATTTCATTTCTGACTGCAACGTAGGCTGATGTTCAACCCGCCTCCCTCCTTCTTTTGCTCAACTCGCCAAGAGAAAAACAAACGTGTCAACAATGTTATTGTGCTATGTTGCACGCACCCACTGCTCGTTTCGCGCCCCAGGAACAAGTTTATTGTCTTCTCATAATTATGATTACTCGTTCTATTCACCGGTAGCTCGGCTACGCTTTCAAGTGCACCCTGGTCATTGCCGCAAAGCACACCGTGCGCACAGCTTCAAACTCCGCCACGCCAACATGGTTCACTTGATCACTAGTCGCGAAACAGGGCGCGTTCATGCTCTGTTCGCCTCAGGCGTTTCAAATTTCGCACGCCGGCACCGCTGACTGGTGCCTACACGACCGTCAAATTTCGTCGCGATAGCTTACGTAGCCTCGTAGATAACGTCAGCGAAATCAGCCTAAGACGCGCGCGCGAGCCCAATTCAGCATTCTAGGGGACAGAAGACAGCGAGGGAACTGTTTGCGCCGCTCCTCACTCCTCCCTCTCCCATCGCCCGTACGAAGGCAGCTACGCAGGGCGCGCGCGGAACCGCTAGCTATGCAGTATGCGGAGAGCGCGCGCATCTCTTCTTTTCCCACTTCAAAGTCACTTACTACTGCTACATTTGTAATAACAGTGTAAAAGTTCCCCTTAGGCAGTGCTGCTTCGTGAACGTGCGCACCCATTTCCGCTCGCCAGTCACCGCTACAGCAATGCGGCTCTGAATTTCAGTCCGGAGCACTGCTGCATACGTGCGGGCGGCCGCCGAGAGGGCATTCTAGCAGACGCAGCGACCAATGGCATTAGTTCTAGCAGCCATAGAGGCACACCTCAGGGCCCGCAAAAGCGCGTCGAACGACAAGAAGAAACAAAACGGTAAAAAGAAAAAAAGGAGGGATGAGGGCTGCCTGCTTTCAAAAGTTGCGCTACATCAGAATTAAGTAAATGTGCAGCAACGACAGCCTCATCATCTTCGGTGTGTGAAACACGCGCCGTGATAATTAGTGCATGCAGGCGAACGTGGCCGCTCGCGCAGAGTCGCCTCACGCGCCCCATACTTGCTTAGTGTGTGTTGTTGAGCTGAGCCCCATGGCGCTCCGTGCAGTTCTGCTACAAAAGTTGTAGCACACGCGCTGTCCGACCGCGCACGCCGCGTGTTTGAAAACAAGAAGTAGTAGTAAGTGCCGTTGAGATGGTAAAAGAAGAGAAGAGTGCAGTACCGTAGCTGTCTCTCGCTTAGGAGGTCACCTCAACATTACTACACGGGGGAGGGTAAGGAGAATAAAGGAGCCAACAGAAACAAAGATTAAAGAGGACGAGCGGAAGGCCGTAAAGAAAAAAAAAAGAGAGAGAGAGAAGCGTGAAACGGGGCCTATGGCAGCGGGGTAAGGTTCGACGACTCAAAGAGCTGGGAAGGCTCTTTTGAGTAAAACCGCAAAACCCCTAGGAAACGAGAAAGTCCTCAGGACGGGATATGGGGAGTCCAAGGCGTCGATTAGGATTTCACGAGCTGAGAGATATATGCAGTGCATATATCTATAATAAAAGTGCATATATCATATAAAAGGGACTCTCACGGGCCTATCGGCCCGTGAGAGTCCCTTTTTGTGTGTGTTGTTGTGCTGTGCGCATGGCGTTGCGTGCGTTTCTGATACAAAAATTTCAGCACACGCGCTGTCGCAATGAGAATACGACAGCGCGCGCCGGGTGTGTGTAAACGAGGAAGCGTCGAACAGAGGGACGGACGGAATCGTCGAGATTCTCACTACATCCCAATGCCAATGCAGACACTTTGGGTGGCTCTGAGAAGAGCCGTTTGGTGTTGGCTGCGTGGACGAGCGCTCGGTCGCCTACTTGGAGCTGGTGTACTTGGTGACGGCTTTGGTGCCCTCGGACACGGCGTGTTTGGCCAGCTCTCCGGGCAACAGCAGACGCACCGCAGTCTGGATCTCCCGGCTCGTGATGGTCGAGCGCTTGTTGTAGTGAGCCAGACGGGACAACTCCGCGGCGATACGCTCGAAGATGTCGTTCACGAAGCTGTTCATGATAGACATGGCCTTGCTGGAGACTCCAGTGTCCGGGTGCACCTGCTTCAGCACCTTGTAGATATAGATGGAGAAGCTCTCCTTCCTGCGGCGCTTCTTCTTCTTCTTGTCGGTGGCGCGCACGTTCTTCTGCGCCTTGCCGGCCTTCTTCACGGCCTTACCGCTGGGCTGGGGAGGCATGTCAGTAGCCGAGCAAACGAGATCGGAATACGCGCGACCGGTCGCGCGCGCCACGTTTTTATCGCGGGAGGGTGGTGTTCACGCGACCTCGCAAAGACCCGCTCGCCATTGGTCCTCGCGGCTTCTCTCCCTTTCCCTCGCGCTTTCCTTTGGGACCGGCGGCGGCGAGAGCGGCGAAGGCGCTACGAGCACGGCTCAAATCGCTCACAGATCGCCACTGTGCAAGTCGTTGTTACTCATTCGGACAGCAACACTGCGATGCCTCCCCAGGTGCTGTGGATAGGTGCTGTGGTGGCGTGATTTGTGCGTTCGAGCTTCGGTGCTACGGATCCCCTCCACGTGGGCCCCTCTCGGATGGTTGGATAGGATTACGGTGCGGATTCTTCTAGACTCCAACCCGCTGTCTTCGATTCGGTGAGGTGTTCCGGTGGCTCTTTTTTGTCCTTGGTTTTTTCCAGTGTTTAGCGGAGGGTTTCTAGCTTCCTACCTTGTGTAGTGTTAGCTTAAACTTCGGCTAGGCGCGGGCGCCACGTGGTTTTTACCGCGATGGTGGCCCCTTCGCGGCTTCGGCCGCTTACGTTTTTCGGGCGAGTTCCGAAAGGCGCGTGCAATGTAGATGTTTGCAAGGCGCTCGTAAAGCGCTTTTCCTTGAACGACCTTAAGGCAGTGCAGGACTTTGGTGCAGGACGGTTTGAGATAACGTTTAAGAATAAGGCCGCGGTTGATCGCTTCTCAGCTGATCCCGCTTTGAAGGTTCGGGATGTGGAAGTTCGTTTTGAGTATAGAGGTCTGCGTGTGAAGTTGGTTAGGTTGTTTGGCTACCCCGCGGATCTTCCGGACCAGGCTCTCGTCTCCGAGCTAGAGGTCTTCGGAAAGGTTCACGGGATCTCCGAAGAATGCGTGCCAGGTTTCCCTGCCGTTGGCACCGGAAACCGGCGCATTCGGATAGAGATGGCGCGGCCCGTTCCTAACCTTCTTCGTGTAGGTGAGCGTGTCGTTCAGTGTGAGTACGAGGGTGTAGTTAGATTGTGCCGTAGGTGTAACATGGCAGGACACCACGCCGCCGCGTGCGACACGCCTCAGTGCGCGCGCTGCGGGCAGTTTGGCCACGCGGCGTGCGTACGTTGCGGCGGCGACCATGCGGTTTTGGCGTGTAGTGTCCGCACCTACTCGTCAGTGACCGCGAGGCCAGAACAGCAGAAACCTGCCGTCGTGGAAGCGGTTACTTCGCCGGTAGCTGATACGGTTTTTGCCTTAGAGGAAGGAGAGAGCCAGGGCTCCTTGAGCGTGGTCGATGCCGCCGAGCGCGGCAGCGATTCCGTGGACGCTACCGAGGTCGTTCCCCCTTCCGTCACGGCAACGTGCGAGGGGGCAGCGAGCGAGGAGGCTGAAGCGGCGGTCGCTGTCGCCTCCGTGGCGGGTACGCCTCTCGCTACGCCGGTCGCTATCTCTGGCGCGTCCGAACCGCTGACTGGCGCGACTGACACTGCTCGTCGGTCGAACCATAAGCGTAAGAGCCGGCGCGCACACCGCGCTGGCTCCGCCGCCAGGGCGGCGGCCGCGGGGCGTGAGTCGAGCTCCGACGAAGGTGGCTCCCAGGGCTCGGAGACTGGCCCTCCAGAATTTAAGCGCAGTGCTGTTGAAACGTCCGATTCTGATACTGAGGTCCCATCGGACGCGGAGGGTTCTCCTCCTTGTCCCAATTGCGGATGGGGACGTTGCGAATGCTCGTTGCTCTCAGACAGAACCTATGAGTCTACTGATGAGGGGTCCCCAACTTTGGAGACCCTCTCATAAGTAGTCTTTGCTTATTTGTCACTAGCGGCTAGTATTACCTAATACTAGCCTGCTCTTTCTTTATTTTCCTAGCTCTTTTTGTCTTCCTTTGTTTCTACTAGCTCTTAGCTAATCTCTTTCTCCTTTAAAATGGCTTCTTCTCTCACCATAGCTACCTTTAACTGTCGTGGTTTGTCGCGTGCTTCTAAGCAGTTAGAGGTTATTATTTTGGCTAAATCCAAAAAGGTAGATATTCTTGTGCTTCAGGAAAATTATATTCATAGGCTAGGCCAGATCAGCCACTTTGACCGGATTTTTCGCACTCGGTCTTTCTGGAGTTATGGCGCGACGGGCAGTCGAGGTACGGCCATCGTTTTGATGCCGAATTTCGACTGCCTTGTTATTCGCCATGCCACGGATTCCGAGGGCCGCGTCTTGTCGGTGGACCTTGATTGTGGCATTCGAATTGTTAATATTTATGCTCCAACCCGGTCTAAAGATCAGAGAGAGTTTTTCGCTACATTAGAACCCTACTTGGCAGGTCTTTCTCGGCTAATCCTTGTAGGCGACTTCAACTGTGTGTTAGAACAGGTTGATCGCATCCCGCATAGAGGGACTCCAAACCAAAAAGATAGGCGTGCAAATGTTGTGCTACGAGAGCTCGTCGACGGGCTGGGACTTGTCGATGCTTGGCGTGTGCTTCGCCCTGGTCAGTCAGGAATGACTTGGACAGGAAGAGGCATGCAGAGCCGCATCGATCGTTTTTACATCTCGTCGTCACTGGCTCCTAGTATGCATTCTTCTTGGTTAACTCCTTCTGCTCTTAGCGACCACAGCTTCCTAATTCTGCGGTTCGGCGATTCTAGCATAGTCCCGCAAGGGAAGAGACCGTGGAGTCTGAATCCACGTCTTCTAAAAGACAGGCAGGCAACCGCAGAGGTATCATCCATTCTTTTTCGATCGCTGCACAATAGAGCGAATCTAAGTGGTACAGAATGGGATGACGTGAAGGTCAGAGTGCGTGAGTGCTTCAGGTCTTGGGGCAAGCGTCGAGCGCGCGAGGAGCGTGAGGAGATTAAAATCGTCTCCGACGCGATCCTCCTGCTCTCGAGGCCACTGTCCGGCGGTCCTGGAGTTGCTTCGGCGCTGGCCTCACTCCGAAAGGAACTTCGGATTCTCCTGCAGCGACGCTGGGATGGCTTGAGGGCCACAACCCGAGCAGAGCTGTGGGAAATGGAAGCGTGGTGCAGCAGAAACGTCCTACGTAAACATCTCTCAAGGAAGAGCACAACTCTCTCTTCCCTAATAGATCCAAGCGATGGTAGCATAGTCGAATCACCAGATGGAGTTCTTGCACTGGCGAGGCAGTTTTACATGACCTTGTATGCCGAACCAGCTGCCACTCCAACTGCGTTTCCTTTTGCTTCGCCATGCTGAGCCGCCGCAAGTGTGCGACTCAGCCATAGATGAGGACGAGCTTTTTTCGGCATTGAAGTCTATGAAGCGTAATCGCAGTCCGGATCCGATGGTCTGACAGTCGAATTTTATGTTAAATTTTGGACACTGTTAGGGAAGCCATTCACATCACTGGTGAACCGGCTACTCAGTGAAGGGACTTTGTCAGCGTCTCAACGAGAGGGGTTAATCACTCTCCTTTGTAAGGACGAGTCGAGGAGCTCCGATCTGAGAGCATGGCGTCCAATCACACTTCTGAACTGCGATTATAAGCTCATAGCAAAGTGCCTGTGTATGCGACTCACACCAGTGCTCAGCACTGTTTTGGGTCCATACCAGGCATGTTGTGTCCAGGGGCGCTCTACTCAGCTTCACGGTATAGCACTAAGGGACCTTCTCCTGTGGGCAAATACCAGGAAACTTCCAGGTATCCTTTGCTCCTTCGATCAGGAGAAGGCTTTCGATATCATTAGCCATAGGTACCTTTTCCGTGTTTTGGAAGAGGCTGGTTTTAGTGTGGGTTTTAGACAGATGATCCAAGCTTTGTATTCTCGACCGACTTCTGCTGTTCTCATACGAGACCGCCTCTCGGAGGCGTTCATTGTGCGACGTGGTGTGCGACAGGGGGACCCGCTCTCACCTGCCCTCTACGTACTCGCTTTTGAACCGCTTCTGCAGAGGTTGTCTTGTAACAGCAGAATTGGCAGGTTCCTACTTCCACCAGGTTCCCCCCCGGTTGCACTCTTTGCCTATGCAGACGACTTGTCCATTGTCGTCCCGGACGAAGCATCAGCTTGCGACGTCCTGGAGGTCATGGACAGTTACTGCGGGGCGAGCGGTGCAAGGTTGAATAGGTCGAAAAGTGCAGCAATGTACTTGAACTCCACTCCTTCCAGTCCGCAGCCCGTTCATGGTCACCCCGTGAAAACGCGGCTGCGGATTCTAGGCTTCCAGTTCGAACCAGATGGTCTCTCTCCCGAAAACTGGCAACAGGCTAAGGAGAAGCTTGAAGCCAGGGTTCAGGAATTCAGCGCGTTGTCATGCCCTTTGACTGCTCGAGCGACAATCCTTCGCTCACTTCTGTTTTCCTTTCTGACGTATGTGGCGTGTGTGTCTCCTATTCCAACCCGAACCAAGCTTATCTTGGAGAGGGTCTTGTTTCGCTTCCTCTGGAAGGGTACAACTGGTTGTGTAGCTAGGCGGGTGCTCAAGTTGCCCAGGGACAAGGGAGGACTCGGAATTCCCGACCTGGGCATCGTGGCTACTGCACTACACCTCAGGTAGACCCAGGTCGCTCTTAACTCGGATATGCTCCTAACTCGAAGCTTAACTTCCTTCTTTCTTAGCACCCGACTCCGCTTGTTCTCGCAGAGCACATTTTCCCACTGTGTTCCTCGTTCAGGTACCCCGTCCACCATTTATGCGGCGGCTGCCAACTCTTTGGTAAGCCTCCGCAAGGTTCACCTAGGCATCGCCGTAGTTTCAGCTCCACTCCAAGAGTTAGTGGATATCCTCACCCCAGGACTCCCCCCACATTGCCAAAGGTACGACCTGTCGATTCACAGGCAAAACTGGAAGCTCATTACGGCCGGTTTCCTCGACGCCAGGCGACCCACCTTTATGTACCGCCTGGCGCGAGGGTGCCTGCCGTTGAGCTACAGGCCCTTCACAGCCATCCCGGCTCGTGGAGTGTGTCCTTTCTGTGGAGCTCGTGAGGACTCAGTTCATATCTTTACGCAGTGTTTGCTTCCTGCAGCTCTTCTCCAAAGAGTTGCTAGTCTATTTAGGCTCCCAGGCGTTCCTCATGAGACAGTCCGATTTTTGCACCCTTTGCCCAATCAGACGATCAACCAGTTCGTGCTTCTCCTCGCCGAGTGCTCATACGAAGTTTGGCTGGCACGCTGCGATGCAATTTTCGGGGGTCGGGCACCGGGCCTTCACGAAGTGCTTGCAAAAGCATGGAAGGAGGTCTGGTTCCACCTCACCCGGGAGCGGCACCGCTTGGGCGAGAAGAAGTTTCTCGAAGTGTGGGCTCGTCCTGCCGTGATTTTTGACGAGTCAGGTGGAAAGCTATCCATTAAGTTATGATGCATGCTCCAAAGGTCGCACGACTCGGCCGTGTGCGCCAGTCGACCTACGGGGTTTTGTTTGGCTCCGTGGAACCCAGAGCTGGAACCGGTGGTGGTGCACCCTCAAGTGGTCGCGCTGCTCCGCGGACGGCTTTGGTGGTCTCCATGGTTGTATGCCTTGACCTCTTTTGCGTCAGGGCAGTCGAGGGTCAGTCAGGCTTGTGCCCTGCAAGACCGACATGGCTGTTTGTGTGTTGAGTGCAGTCCCTCAGTTGGGCTGCACCACAACAGCCCCCTTGTCCGGGAAGGACCGTTGGCCCGAACCAAGTCCCCCCACCCAGTCAGCCCGGGTTGTGGGGGAGTACCGGGGTCAATGTATCGAATGATGCTGGGTTGATGAGCACATGAAAGCTCTGGCACGCGGCGCCCCTGGTTGCCAAGTCCTCTTCCCATCTGACAACGGTACTCAGTCTACGCATCAACAGCACCAGCATGTCCGGACGCGGCAAAGGCGGCAAGGCGAAGGGCAAGAGCAAGACGCGTTCCAGCCGCGCGGGTCTCCAGTTCCCCATGGGCCGTATCCACCGTCTCCTGCACAAGGGAAACTACGCCGAGCGCGTCGGAGCGGGCGCTCCCGTCTACCTCGCGGCCGTCCTCGAGTACCTGGCTGCCGAAGTGCTCGAGCTCGCTGGCAACGCGGCTCGTGACAACAAGAAGACCAGGATCATCCCCCGCCACCTGCAGCTCGCCATCCGCAACGACGAGGAGCTGAACAAGCTGCTCTCCGGCGTGACGATCGCGCAGGGCGGCGTCTTGCCCAACATCCAAGCTGTGCTTCTCCCAAAGAAGACCGAAAAGAAGGCGTAAGCGAGCTCCCAGCCGCCGGACTACAGTCGCGCTCGTCGCACAACCCAACGGTCCTTGTCAGGACCACCGAAATGCGTGTGACGGCAGGGTTTTGCTTGGCAATCCCGTTCTCTGCGCCCGTTTCGCTCTGTTTGAATTAGCGCAACCGTGCCTCTTAAACTGACGCTGCTGCTAGCTAGCTGGCATTTCAGTGCACGAATGTAAATGGAAAGCGAGCTTCCGGGTGTCCGGGGGCGCGCAGGGACGAGCCTCACTGCAATTAGCGTACGATTCGCGTAGTCGAATGTGATAGGCGATTGGGCCCTTAAAAACAAACAAACAAAAAATGGGCCATATCCGCAACCAGCATGCACTTATGATCCAGGCAGGTATGCATCAGGAACGTGAACAAACGCATGCATGGTACACCAATACACAAAGGCTTGCACGCAACATCGGCCGCATTAATTTCGTTTTCGGGCGCGGCTTCTTCGCATGAATGCGTGCACCGTTTTGCAACGAACACGCATTTTGTTTATTTTTTTCCTATCTCTCTTCTTGTTCGTACTCGAACGCGCAATACTTACAATATGCATACCAAACGAGGCACCACCTTGCACCGGCAGCCCACCACAGGCACACACAAAAAAAAATATTAATAATAAAAATAAAAACAAAACAGACAGACCGAGAGGGTACGGTTGGAGTACGTGGTCTCGCGCGCTCCCGTGGCCGAAGCAAACATGTAGGTGGTCCTGAGAAGGACCGTTTTGTGTTGCTTGCCTGACCGAGGCTGCGGCACAGACAGCGGCCGAACTTAGGCGCGCTCGCCACGGATGTGCCGGGGCCAGCTGGATGTCCTTCGGCATGATGGTAACGCGCTTGGCGTGGATTGCGCACAGGTTAGTGTCCTCGAAGAGACCGACCAGGTATGCCTCGCTGGCCTCCTGAACGGCCATCACAGCCGAACTCTGGAATCGGAGGTCGGTCTTGAAATCCTGAGCGATTTCCCTCACCAAGCGCTGGAACGGCAGCTTGCGGATGAGAAGTTCGATCGACTTCTGGTAGCGGCGAATTTCACGAAGGGCCACGGTTCCAGGCCTGTACCGATGCGGTTTCTTAACCCCTCCTGTGGCAGGTACACTCTTGCGAGCAGCCTTGGTAGCAAGCTGCTTACGCGGAGCCTTCCCACCGGTGCTCTTACGGGCGGTTTGCTTGGTCCTGGCCGTGGCGAACGGAGCGAGCGTCCGAAGTCGTCGACTGCCAGAGTGCAAATGACCCCTGCGCCGCGCGCGTCGTGCTTCGCCGCACTACTCTTCTCCTCTCCAACTCACCCGCCGATTGGCCAGCGCCGGCACAGCCGTCTCGGGCGGCGCGCGCGCCGCCGCCGTTCGCCAGGATACTGGAGGAGGCACGTTTTCGCGCGGGCGCCTTGTTCGCGGCTAAGGAAAGCATATTCGTAGGCGGTTTAATTGAGTTTAAACACGACAGCATGCCGCGCTGTTCTGTTTCAGCCAACACCACAATCTCGTTTATACCGCCGCGCGTCGCCAATTGCCAGTGCCGAGTGTGAGACCACACCACTAATCTCGACAGTGGTTAGCGCTCCACGCCCAACGCCATCGGAGCTGTTATCGCGATCTCCGCGCGACGGAGATGGGTGGCATGTTTAGGCTACATTATTGCTTGTCCACTGCCTTGCTTTGATCATGCTGGTGCTCGTTTCACGAACTACAAGTGCGCGCCACGGTGCCTTCTCGAGGGGCAAATGCATCGTGTTTTGGCCGCACTCGGCAGCAAACCGTCTCGCATGTGCACACATGCCAGTACCGCACTTTCCCGTCCACGCATAGAAGAACGCGAGGCCCGCATGCGCCTCGCAAGATTAACGACAAACTGACTACCAGCACCACTTCAGAGTTACAGAGAAAACGATGCACTTCCGCTCTAAGAGCGAATTTGGAATACAATATTGACAGGTGTTGAACGCGCGTTAGGAGACCTGGACAACTAATTGGGGCCTCAAAACTGTGGATAGGCAAGCGGTACTTCCATATGTATGAAGGGTCCTTAAACAATATGTCAGGGTAGCATCAACCAATGCTTCGCAGGCGCGATCCCAAGCGCGGCTTCCCCGTGCCACGTACTCGGTACGCAGTTTTCGCGCTTGCAAGGGACACCATGTTTTGACAAACAATCATCAAACGGAACACTTTGCTCCATACAGTGCGTACATTTCGTCAGCTAGCTTTTTCTATTGCATTCCCGCACGCAACTTCGCCACAGGATCGACGGCATCGATGTCATGTCATAGTGAAGCTCCAGCTCGGCAGCCGCCGGGAGAAATCTATTTCCTCGCCAACTAATGCACCGAATTTGGTGCGCCTAATTGCGTGTAAAAGAAAATGTTCAAATGCCGCGCCTGCAACAGCGCGATTTTCAACTGATGCCGAGCGCTGCCTCCTTTTTCTTTACTATTTTTTTTCTCAGTGATTGTGGCAAACTGTGAAATGGAAGAGAGAAAAAACAGTTCAACTGTGCGCTTTAAAGCTCTGTCACGCAGCAATGGAACCGGATTTGGAAATTCTGGTAATTGCACAAGGCGATATGTATAAAGTGAACACAATTTATACGCCTCGATAAGATATACCAGCCATGTGTGAGTATGACTTTTACAATACCTTCACAGACATCACAGGCGTTTTCGATGGGATAAAATTTTTTAGACAGAACTTCCGTGAGTAGTTGCGTGCAATTCACACGATCGCGGTACCGCTTTGTATTGTTGAGATATGAAACTTTGTACTTCTTAAACTGCCAGTACTCGTGCATAATGGAAGGGAAAAAAGAGAGAGAGAGACGTCACCGCACCACCACAGATTTTTCTCAGATGGAACAAGCAGCTTGTTTACATGGCTGCAGTAGTTCTCTCGCGACAACCCGTTGTTTTCTCTTGGGTGTGTTCCGATGCCTTGCTTAGAGTTCACCTCCGAGCTACACGCACGACCGGTATGACCTCATTGCGCACTGTGTACGCCTTGCTTCGTCCTCGTCTATTCCCTTTGCACGCACATGCCAGTGACTTCGCAGCAGTAATCATTACATAGACAATAGAAAAGAAATAACCAAAAGTGCCGCGTTTCATCAAAGCAAGAGGCCTGTAAATTTTCTCTGACTGTTCCTTCCCCATTTGTTTACCTGTTTAGCCATCACCTCACTTTGCTATATACATCAAGGCCATAGGCGCAGTTCCCGGTGGCTTCGTGGGACGAATGTAAAATAATAGGCGCGAGCTTGGCTTTCGTTAAACGCAACACGAATGCGAAATCCGTGCAATGACGACGGCCGGCGTGTGTCAGCTTCCCTTACCTTGGCGTGCCAATATATGTGCCATGAGTGAGGGAGCCGGTACGAATTCGGAATTTTTCTCTACAGCAGCTTGCACATTCACGATATTCCAGGGATGCAGCGGCAGGAGGTAGTCTTGTGCACTTTGGCGCGTCCATGCCATGGCATAACGCAACCGCCTCACAGCGCGTAATACGCCGGACATGAGCCGCCACAAGGAGAAATATTCACATGTAGGACAGGTGGCTCCCTCTGGCGGCGAAGCGTTCGACAAATACGTGATGCACCGCTCCCATCGGGCGGCCGCTCGTCCCTCTCTCTCTTTTTCCCCCGTTCTCGCGGCGTGTGGCATGCACAAATACATTGCTCGAAAAAGTTTGTTTTCTTTAAATGCAGCGCATGTCCAGCGCCCGCTTCCTTACCGATCTAAGTATATGGCGCGAACAAGGGTCGCCCAGCATCGCCTACACGCACGCATGACGAAAGGGCCAGTCGTACAGAAATAACGAGAGAAAGTGAGTCTGCGCTGTGCAAGCATATTTCTGTCTCAGTAAGCACACTTCACCGCTCTGCTCCTTTATTTTATTTTCCTCTTGTTTTGGGCAACTCAGCACTGCATTGTCTTGCAAGAAGAGCCACGTTGGCCTCGAACCAACTGCTTATCACCTATAATGCGCTGACAAGAAATGCCACTGTGACCCTGTACACAAGTATGAAAACAGCACGCGCCTCGGTGTCTACGGCGCGCACCCTCGTCCATTTGAATACAACGCAGTGAGCCCGGTTCTAGCGACAGCTACCTAGCTAATCTCACCTTTGCATTTATTTGCGTCGCTCAAAAGAGTTACACAATTGTGAATCGCACAGTGGTAGTTTATGGCCGCCCAGCTCGTAGGGCAAGAGGGCTGGCTCGTTATTGTTTCTCCGACGCACGCAAACCAACGAAGCCATGAGAATGCCGCTCAGACACAGCGTCGCGCGTAGGCTCAATCATTTAACGCTTGCACTGGAAAGAACAAATAACCGCCGTCTGTAGAAAACTCACTTTCAGCTGTTACACACTGGCCCGTGCCCGGCAATATTTTCCTCGCGCTTTGCTTCGCTGCGTAACCACATGAGCTATTGTTGTGAAATATGGGGCTTAACATATAAAACTTACTTAACTTAAATGCGAACGCTGATCGTCACGCTCGGCGTATGTATCTAACCGAGTGCTACTGCCCGGCTCATACTCTTCTCTAAGGGAGTAGAAGAAGCGAGCCACTTCAAAGCGACAAAAATGCGCATCGACGAGCTTACGATTACCTCTTTCTTTTATTCATCAGTCCACTCTGGTTGCCTCAATCAGGGTCCAACCAAAGGCGACAACTGAGCTGCACGAACGACCGCCACGTCGCAACTCGGACAGACTGAGGGCGGGTGAAATGGGAGCAACACAACACACAGTGGCGAGCGCAAATGCAATCGAGCAAAACTCGCCTTGCGAGGGCGAAAAACAATGCTACCACGCCTTATGAATACATGCGGTTGCGCTCGCTCACCTGACCAAAGTTTACCGCGCGTGTCTCGTACGGCCGAACGCGAGATAATGGCATGCAAAAGAGGCTCAACGGAGCAGGAGATCGCAAATCCTGCGCATCACTGCCGAAGCACCAAGTGGGTAGCCCTGAAGAGGGCTGTTGGGTTCTTCAGAGCAGCTGATGCGCTGTTTGCAGACGACGCCGCGCACGCGTGCTGCTTAGCCTCCGAAACCGTAGATGGTGCGGCCCTGACGCTTGAGGGCATACACCACGTCCATGGCTTAAGTGTTTCCCCCAGAGCGAAAAAAACACAAAAAGAAAAAGGGGGAGGCCCGCACCACCTTGCAGTATAACGGGCTTAACGCCAATTAAAAGATAAAAAATGAGGGATCATCACGAGAGATGATCCATAGGAAATTTGGATACAAAAGCCAATATTTAAAAAAAACAAATTCGGACCTGAAGCCAATGAAATCAGTGAGGAAGTAGTAGAAGACGAAGTATGTCGCCAGGATTAGCAGCACATAGCGACCCGGTGCAGGCTCCTTTAGGGTGTAATGAGCCGAAGGCTCCGGCAGTGATGCGCGATCATGGCGAGGCTGCAGCTTTATTGCAAGTCAGTGCGAATAGAGTTCAGTCGGCTCCGGTGGTAGTGTCTCCCGCCGGTTGTGCCAAGGGACGGAATGCGGAGCCCGGTACATTGCCGCTCGCCGTGACAGAGGCTGGGTCCGGAGTAGGCTCAGAGCAGCAAGAACTGGTGGTGACCTGGAGGAACTGGTGGTGACCTGGAGGCGTGCTGGTATGTTGAGAAGATAGAATAGTACGCGGCAGGAGAAGGATAGGAAAGAAAGGAAGGAGGTAATGGAGATGAAGCATGTAGTTAGTACCATTGGCAACGGGGTAAAGACCCCACCACGGTAGGCATGTACAGTGCCAAGGGCACAAACAGACATGCAAAAGTAACATGAAGGCGTGCCAGAGCGAGGGAGGAAGGGAAGTTATGTGGCATCCGGAAAAGGTATTGTGGCAGGGTGTGCCGGCACAGAGCGCACGATGGCAAGAGTAAACTGTAGTAATAATGCACGGTGTCGTTTAGTATGAAGCAACTCCGGGTAGACTGCTGGCGTCACCTGGTCGAACCGCGAGTGAGCGCACAGTTGTGCCACGATCGACGCAGTACGCGGGCACGCGGAAAAATAATGTGCCACTCCCGCGCACTCCGCTCCACAGGTACAGAAATTAGTGGCACTGAGGTTAAAGCGATGTAGGTAATAGGGAAAGTGCCCATGTCCCGTGAAAAGGTGAACAAGGAGGCGGTGAGGAGGGAACCAACGAGGAATCGAGTGGACACTGGGCACCCAAGCATAGAGGCTGGTGCCCAGTCCTTCCCGTTGCCAGTAGTCGTGCCACTGGTTCGCTGCGATTTGAAAGAAGTGCTTTCTGATCGAGCGTATAGAGAGGGCGCTCGTACGCACTGCACCTGTAGTGCACGCAGACGATGCGGCAGTGTCTGCAAGTTCATTCCCCAGTACGCCCCGGTGTCCTGGTACGTGAAATAACCGGACACCAGGTCCGGTGTGAGCCAGGAGACGCAGCACAGCTCTAACGCGTCGTAACTGCTCCCCCTCACAGCGCCATCGTGACAAGGCCACTAAAAGTGAGAGACAGTCAGAATACAAGTACGCGGTGTGGTGCAAGGTTGCGACATAAAGCAGCGCCTCTTCAAACGCACAAAGCTCCGTGCCGAATGCACTAGAAGCGCCAACGACCCGGTACTTGCCCACACGGAAGACTTGACCACTCCGATTGAAAGCTACAAACGCGACGCCCGCCGCCGTAGTGGTGAAGGCACCGTCCGTGTAAACATGGTAGACCGGGGCCTGTGAAAGCTTAAGCGCCTGCTCGGGAGTGAGGCGCGTGAAAGGGAACCGAATGCGCTCACTAGGGTGTTCCCGCCACGGGTCGCGGGGGAAGTCAAGTAAGCAGGGATGAAAGGATTCGACCCCATAATAAGTCACCTGTCGAAGCGTAAACAGGGAAAACTCCGCCGCCAATCGATCGAGCTCCACAGTAAGGGGGGGACAGTTAGCGAGAACATGAAGGGCCGACGTGCGCGTCGTATGGTACGCGCCCGTCATGGCCACCAGAAGGGACCGCTGGGCAGACAGCACCCGCGTAGTAAGGTGGGTGGAGGGAAAGGGAGGCCACCAAACTGGGGACGCGTATGCAACTGCAGGCAGCAGGACCTGTCGGTAGAGCCGACAAATAAGTTCCGGAGGAAGCGCGCGATGTAAGCGGATAAAATTGAGTAATCGGAAAGCCAGGACCTCTGATTTAGATTTAATATAGTCAACGTGGGCAAAGAAATTAAGTTTGTCGTCAAAGACGACACCAAGGAGCTTGATGCGATCTTTGCACTGCAGAAAAGCGCCATCCAAGCGGATAGACGGTCGGCGCTTTGATGTGCCAATGTGACCGTTGTTAAAGAATACAAAGAATGATTTGGGATGACTAATTTGAACCTTGTTCTGTCGAGACCAATTACAGAACAAGGTAAGGACAGATTCCGCCAAGGCCTGCAGTTGCAATCGCGACGTCCCAGTAACGAGGAGAACGGTGTCGTCCGCATACGCCTGTATATGTACTCCCGCAGGAAGGTCAAGGTCTAAAAGGGAATAGATAATTATATTCCATAGGAGAGGGCTGACCGGCGAACCCTGAGGGGTGCCAATCGACGAGCGCGCTTTCACCTCTCCCGCGTTCGAGCGAAAGACAACCGATCGCCCCGTCAAGAAGGACTGGAGTAGGTTGTAAAGGTTGATCGGGCAGCGGTGTTTGCGGAAGAAGAAAAGAACCGCGTCGTGCCACACGCTGTCAAAGGCCCCTGTAAAGTCTAAGGAAATCAGGACGGCTGGAGTCTTGGAGGATTTCAGGGCGCACAGCCTCTGACGCAAGGCGTAGAGAGCCTGAAGGGCACCACGAGCATGAGTAAAGCCGAACTGGCGGGGGTGAAGGAGATGGTTGGAGTGCAGGAAATGGTAAAGGCGGGAATTTAGTAAGCGTTCGAGAATCTTACCGAATAACGAGTTCATAACAAGGGGCCTATATGCAGATGGAAGGTGCGAAGGACGACCAGGCTTTAATTCTCGACTCTGCCGCAAGAGCAACGCGGCAGAGTCGAGAATGGAGACCGTAGAACGTTCCGGAGATAGAGCGAGCGGGGGAAGGGGCAACTGTGCGACGTGCTTCCGAAATACCAGTTTAAACGGTTTGCCAAATAGATTTTTTGCCGTGAGATCACGACAGACAGTTTTTTCGAAGCTCTCCTTCGCAATCCGGATGTGGTGTTTGTACACCGCGAAAGCGGTGGCATATTGCTGCCGGAAAATTGTACCGAGCGCAGGGTCCCTTGTCCGCTGAGCCCGGCGGCGCATCGCGCGCACTTTTGCCCGCTCCTCCCCTAATTGTGGGGTCCACCAAGCATTGGCCCGCTCACCCCTTTGTCGAATTACTCGCATGTGCTTGCGACAAAGCGCATCATACAGACAATAGAATTTCGTTAACACCAATTCCAACGAGAGGGTTGTGGAAAAGGCACAACGAACCACGCGTGCGAACCAGTCGGAGCACTGCAAGACGCGCAGCATCTCACATTGCGCATAAGTGGTTAGACGCTTGATGGGAAAACCGGAAGCCGCGCAAAGGGAAAATTCAATGTACCTGTGGCCCGAAAGCGTGTCCACGTCCGATACTGTCCAGATGTACCCCTTGCTGGCTAAAGGTATGGACAGCATCGTAACATCGATCCACGAACTGGCATAGGGTGTGTCGAAGGTAGGGGCAGAGGCGGGGTCATTCAGGACCTGAAGACCATTGCCACTAGCAAAACTGGCCAGCTGGACGCCCCGTATATCACCACCTACAGGGCCCCAAAGCGCGTGCTTCGCATTAAAATCGCCTGCCAAAACAAAGTTCTGAGAACGATGCCGTGAAAAGCATTGCCAGAGCTCATCGAGGATGGGGTCTATAGGACGATGCAGTGGGGCGTACGTCGCTACGATGATAAAATCCTGCCCCGGGCAAGCACAACTGACCGCAACGACGTACTGCGAGATATACGTCGGGAATAAGTCAAAACCGGGAGCTCGTGCCAGGAGCAGTACTCGCGGGTTCTCCAGTGCATGAAAAGCGGTTAAAGAAGGGGGCACATTGGCAATTTTGCCATCACGGATGTGCGGCTCCGAGACAATGGCAAAAGTGAACCCGCCCCGGTCCATGTGGTCGACCAACACCTTCATCGCGTCCCTCGTGTGATCAATGTTAGCCTGCAAGAACTTAAGGGTATGCATCTTGGCTAAAACCAACTAAAAGCCACTGATGCCGGGGCGAAGAGGGAAGCACGTTAAAGAAACATGCGCGTGCGTCCTCGCACGCACGCACCCCGGAGAGGAAGTGACAACAGTGTCGAGAGATTGCAAAAGGGAGAAGATCGGACAGGAGGCGGAGAGAGCCACTGATCAGGGGGAGAGGCAGGGGAGAAAAAGGGATCAGAAATGAGCAAAAGCAAGTGGGGAGACAACGAGCAACGCAGGAGGCCGGAAGTAAATATTCGTAGATAAAGAACAAATGAAGTCGCAGAACAGAGAGGACGCCGCACGGCAGCCCCAGGCTCGCACGCGAGCGCTGAGGACATGTCCACCACTGCGTGCAAGTGCGGGACCAACCATCCGCTACACTGAAGCCGTCGCACGGCGACCCAGGAGCATCGTGGGAGGCGTCAGCCATAATCGGTTCGAGCCCTTAAGCGGGCCACCCGGCTGGCTAAGAGAGGGCAGAGACGGTCCCCAGTAGGGTGCGTGCTTGCTAAACCGGCCTTGCGGCACTCGTTACAACACACGGCCGCGTCTCCCAAGCGAACAGTACACTGAGGGTAAAGATGTGGGCCCGCGCAGCGCGTGCAGACGGCCATATCCTCCTGCTGTCGCACGGGGCAGGCACGGCGAGGGTGACCATAAGTCGCACAAAACGTACAGGTGGGGACATGGAGGTCTTCGACCACCGCTGCCGAAGTCCAGCCCACCATAACGCGCCCGCGGCTCAGGAGGGAGCGGAACGCCGAAGGAGGAACTTCTAACACGTGGGAAAAGTTACCCGAGCGTTCTTTAATGGATACACGTACCGAGCATAATGAGATATCTAAGTCCAAGCCAGGATATCGGGCGTTGAGTTGCGCAACTAAAGTAGCGGCAGGGATATCAGGATCAACCCCCGTTAACCTAATGTGGGGCTTACGTTTTAGCGGTAAGCGAATTGACATGGTGGTGTTCGTCACATGATTTCGTTCAAGGGCAGCCTTAAGCCGGTCTATTGATGTCTTGTCATTGGAAAGGATTGTCAGCCCATATGAAGTCTTTCGAATAGTAACGGCTCCTATTTGTTCTTTGACTGGGTCAATGTTTGCTTTAAGTACAGAATGAATGTCCTGAGCGGCAGAGGATGTGGGAACGAGAGGTGATAAGAACATAATGTGTTCATGGTCTCGCCTGAAGTGGGTGTCGGTGGCGCCCTCAGTCAGGGTCAGTCAGGGCGTCCATGGCTGTCACGGTGTTGCGCTTGGCGTGCTCAGTGTAGGTGACGGCGTCCCGGATCACGTTCTCGAGGAACACCTTGAGCACACCGCGTGTCTCCTCGTAGATCAGGCCAGAGATACGCTTGACACCACCACGGCGAGCGAGGCGACGGATGGCTGGCTTGGTGATGCCTTGGATGTTGTCACGCAACACCTTACGATGACGCTTCGCGCCACCCTTGCCGAGCCCCTTGCCGCCCTTGCCACGTCCAGACATCTCGGCTGTTGCTGCTGCTTCGAAGCGAGTCAGGAAAGCGAATGCCGCGTCCTTGCGCCGCGACTGAGCGAGGAAGCCGCGCCGAAGGGCGAGGAGGTGAAACGCGCACCGATTGGCTCACGGGCAGCGCGGCCTCTCTTCGCGAGTGAGTCGCGGGTGGCAGCACTGAGCCCTGCTTAGGCCACGCACTGAGTTCACGACATGTGGCTGCGCAACACAATCGCGGAGTTTGCTTTTTTTTTCTTATGTTGTTTCTTTATTTCATTTCTGACTGCAACGTAGGCTGATGTTCAACCCGCCTCCCTCCTTCTTTTGCTCAACTCGCCAAGAGAAAAACAAACGTGTCAACAATGTTATTGTGCTATGTTGCACGCACCCACTGCTCGTTTCGCGCCCCAGGAACAAGTTTATTGTCTTCTCATAATTATGATTACTCGTTCTATTCACCGGTAGCTCGGCTACGCTTTCAAGTGCACAAGTGCACCCTGGTCATTGCCGCAAAGCACACCGTGCGCACAGCTTCAAACTCCGCCACGCCAACATGGTTCACTTGATCACTAGTCGCGAAACAGGGCGCGTTCATGCTCTGTTCGCCTCAGGCGTTTCAAATTTCGCACGCCGGCACCGCTGACTGGTGCCTACACGACCGTCAAATTTCGTCGCGATAGCTTACGTAGCCTCGTAGATAACGTCAGCGAAATCAGCCTAAGACGCGCGCGCGAGCCCAATTCAGCATTCTAGGGGACAGAAGACAGCGAGGGAACTGTTTGCGCCGCTCCTCACTCCTCCCTCTCCCATCGCCCGTACGAAGGCAGCTACGCAGGGCGCGCGCGGAACCGCTAGCTATGCAGTATGCGGAGAGCGCGCGCATCTCTTCTTTTCCCACTTCAAAGTCACTTACTACTGCTACATTTGTAATAACAGTGTAAAAGTTCCCCTTAGGCAGTGCTGCTTCGTGAACGTGCGCACCCATTTCCGCTCGCCAGTCACCGCTACAGCAATGCGGCTCTGAATTTCAGTCCGGAGCACTGCTGCATACGTGCGGGCGGCCGCCGAGAGGGCATTCTAGCAGACGCAGCGACCAATGGCATTAGTTCTAGCAGCCATAGAGGCACACCTCAGGGCCCGCAAAAGCGCGTCGAACGACAAGAAGAAACAAAACGGTAAAAAGAAAAAAAGGAGGGATGAGGGCTGCCTGCTTTCAAAAGTTGCGCTACATCAGAATTAAGTAAATGTGCAGCAACGACAGCCTCATCATCTTCGGTGTGTGAAACACGCGCCGTGATAATTAGTGCATGCAGGCGAACGTGGCCGCTCGCGCAGAGTCGCCTCACGCGCCCCATACTTGCTTAGTGTGTGTTGTTGTGCTGAGCCCCATGGCGCTCCGTGCAGTTCTGCTACAAAAGTTGTAGCACACGCGCTGTCCGACCGCGCACGCCGCGTGTTTGAAAACAAGAAGTAGTAGTAAGTGCCGTTGAGATGGTAAAAGAAGAGAAGAGTGCAGTACCGTAGCTGTCTCTCGCTTAGGAGGTCACCTCAACATTACTACACGGGGGAGGGTAAGGAGAATAAAGGAGCCAACAGAAACAAAGATTAAAGAGGACGAGCGGAAGGCCGTGAAGAAAAAAAAAGAGAGAGAGAGAAGCGTGAAACGGGGCCTATGGCAGCGGGGTAAGGTTCGACGACTCAAAGAGCTGGGAAGGCTCTTTTGAGTAAAACCGCAAAACCCCTAGGAAACGAGAAAGTCCTCAGGACGGGATATGGGGAGTCCAAGGCATCGATTAGGATTTCACGAGCTGAGAGATATATGCAGTGCATATATCTATAATAAAAGTGCATATATCATATAAAAGGGACTCTCACGGGCCTATCGGCCCGTGAGAGTCCCTTTTTGTGTGTGTTGTTGTGCTGTGCGCATGGCGTTGCGTGCGTTTCTGATACAAAAATTTCAGCACACGCGCTGTCGCAATGAGAATACGACAGCGCGCGCCGGGTGTGTGTAAACGAGGAAGCGTCGAACAGAGGGACGGACGGAATCGTCGAGATTCTCACTACATCCCAATGCCAATGCAGACACTTTGGGTGGCTCTGAGAAGAGCCGTTTGGTGTTGGCTGCGTGGACGAGCGCTCGGTCGCCTACTTGGAGCTGGTGTACTTGGTGACGGCTTTGGTGCCCTTGGACACGGCGTGTTTGGCCAGCTCTCCGGGCAACAGCAGACGCACCGCAGTCTGGATCTCCCGGCTCGTGATGGTCGAGCGCTTGTTGTAGTGAGCCAGACGGGACGACTCCGCGGCGATACGCTCGAAGATGTCGTTCACGAAGCTGTTCATGATAGACATGGCCTTGCTGGAGACTCCAGTGTCCGGGTGCACCTGCTTCAGCACCTTGTAGATATAGATGGAGAAGCTCTCCTTCCTGCGGCGCTTCTTCTTCTTCTTGTCGGTGGCGCGCACGTTCTTCTGCGCCTTGCCGGCCTTCTTCACGGCCTTACCGCTGGGCTGGGGAGGCATGTCAGTAGCCGAGCAAACGAGATCGGAATACGCGCGACCGGTCGCGCGCGCCACGTTTTTATCGCGGGAGGGTGGTGTTCACGCGACCTCGCAAAGACGCGCTCGCCATTGGTCCTCGCGGCTTCTCTCCCTTTCCCTCGCGCTTTCCTTTGGGACCGGCGGCGGCGAGAGCGGCGAAGGCGCTACGAGCACGGCTCAAATCGCTCACAGATCGCCACTGTGCAAGTCGTTGTTACTCATTCGGACAGCAACACTGCGATGCCTCCCCAGGTGCTGTGGATAGGTGCTGTGGTGGCGTGATTTGTGCGTTCGAGCTTCGGTGCTACGGATCCCCTCCACGTGGGCCCCTCTCGGATGGTTGGATAGGATTACGGTGCGGATTCTTCTAGACTCCAACCCGCTGTCTTCGATTCGGTGAGGTGTTCCGGTGGCTCTTTTTTGTCCTTGGTTTTTTCCAGTGTTTAGCGGAGGGTTTCTAGCTTCCTACCTTGTGTAGTGTTAGCTTAAACTTCGGCTAGGCGCGGGCGCCACGTGGTTTTTACCGCGATGGTGGCCCCTTCGCGGCTTCGGCCGCTTACGTTTTTCGGGCGAGTTCCGAAAGGCGCGTGCAATGTAGATGTTTGCAAGGCGCTCGTAAAGCGCTTTTCCTTGAACGACCTTAAGGCAGTGCAGGACTTTGGTGCAGGACGGTTTGAGATAACGTTTAAGAATAAGGCCGCGGTTGATCGCTTCTCAGCTGATCCCGCTTTGAAGGTTCGGGATGTGGAAGTTCGTTTTGAGTATAGAGGTCTGCGTGTGAAGTTGGTTAGGTTGTTTGGCTACCCCGCGGATCTTCCGGACCAGGCTCTCGTCTCCGAGCTAGAGGTCTTCGGAAAGGTTCACGGGATCTCCGAAGAATGCGTGCCAGGTTTCCCTGCCCGTTGGCACCGGAAACCGGCGCATTCGGATAGAGATGGCGCGGCCCGTTCCTAACCTTCTTCGTGTAGGTGAGCGTGTCGTTCAGTGTGAGTACGAGGGTGTAGTTAGATTGTGCCGTAGGTGTAACATGGCAGGACACCACGCCGCCGCGTGCGACACGCCTCAGTGCGCGCGCTGCGGGCAGTTTGGCCACGCGGCGTGCGTACGTTGCGGCGGCGACCATGCGGTTTTGGCGTGTAGTGTCCGCACCTACTCGTCAGTGACCGCGAGGCCAGAACAGCAGAAACCTGCCGTCGTGGAAGCGGTTACTTCGCCGGTAGCTGATACGGTTTTTGCCTTAGAGGAAGGAGAGAGCCAGGGCTCCTTGAGCGTGGTCGATGCCGCCGAGCGCGGCAGCGATTCCGTGGACGCTACCGAGGTCGTTCCCCCTTCCGTCACGGCAACGTGCGAGGGGGCAGCGAGCGAGGAGGCTGAAGCGGCGGTCGCTGTCGCCTCCGTGGCGGGTACGCCTCTCGCTACGCCGGTCGCTATCTCTGGCGCGTCCGAACCGCTGACTGGCGCGACTGACACTGCTCGTCGGTCGAACCATAAGCGTAAGAGCCGGCGCGCACACCGCGCGGGCTCCGCCGCCAGGGCGGCGGCCGCGGGGCGTGAGTCGAGCTCGCACGAAGGTGGCTCCCAGGGCTCGGAGACTGGCCCTCCAGAATTTAAGCGCAGTGCTGTTGAAACGTCCGATTCTGATACTGAGGTCCCATCGGACGCGGAGGGTTCTCCTCCTTGTCCCAATTGCGGATGGGGACGTTGCGAATGCTCGTTGCTCTCAGACAGAACCTATGAGTCTACTGATGAGGGGTCCCCAACTTTGGAGACCCTCTCATAAGTAGTCTTTGCTTATTTGTCACTAGCGGCTAGTATTACCTAATACTAGCCTGCTCTTTCTTTATTTTCCTAGCTCTTTTTGTCTTCCTTTGTTTCTACTAGCTCTTAGCTAATCTCTTTCTCCCTTAAAATGGCTTCTTCTCTCACCATAGCTACCTTTAACTGTCGTGGTTTGTCGCGTGCTTCTAAGCAGTTAGAGGTTATTAATTTGGCTAAATCCAAAAAGGTAGATATTCTTGTGCTTCAGGAAAATTATATTCATAGGCTAGGCCAGATCAGCCACTTTGACCGGATTTTTCGCACTCGGTCTTTCTGGAGTTATGGCGCGACGGGCAGTCGAGGTACGGCCATCGTTTTGATGCCGAATTTCGACTGCCTTGTTATTCGCCATGCCACGGATTCCGAGGGCCGCGTCTTGTCGGTGGACCTTGATTGTGGCATTCGAATTGTTAATATTTATGCTCCAACCCGGTCTAAAGATCAGAGAGAGTTTTTCGCTACATTAGAACCCTACTTGGCAGGTCTTTCTCGGCTAATCCTTGTAGGCGACTTCAACTGTGTGTTAGAACAGGTTGATCGCATCCCGCATAGAGGGACTCCAAACCAAAAAGATAGGCGTGCAAATGTTGTGCTACGAGAGCTCGTCGACGGGCTGGGACTTGTCGATGCTTGGCGTGTGCTTCGCCCT
The DNA here is from genome assembly GCF_050947875.1 of Dermacentor variabilis. NCBI lineage: Eukaryota > Metazoa > Arthropoda > Arachnida > Ixodida > Ixodidae > Dermacentor > Dermacentor variabilis. Next base: position 22,658,733 of record NC_134574.1, read on the forward strand.
GGTCAGTCAGGAATGACTTGGACAGGAAGAGGCATGCAGAGCCGCATCGATCGTTTTTACATCTCGTCGTCACTGGCTCCTAGTATGCATTCTTCTTGGTTAACTCCTTCTGCTCTTAGCGACCACAGCTTCCTAATTCTGCGGTTCGGCGATTCTAGCATAGTCCCGCAAGGGAAGAGACCGTGGCGTCTGAATCCACGTCTTCTAAAAGACAGGCAGGCAACCGCAGAGGTATCATCCATTCTTTTTCGATCGCTGCACAATAGAGCGAATCTAAGTGGTACAGAATGGGATGACGTGAAGGTCAGAGTGCATGAGTGCTTCAGGTCTTGGGGCAAGCGTCGAGCGCGCGAGGAGCGTGAGGAGATTAAAATCGTCTCCGACGCGATCCTCCTGCTCTCGAGGCCACTGTCCGGCGGTCCTGGAGTTGCTTCGGCGCTGGCCTCACTCAGAAAGGAACTTCGGATTCTCCTGCAGCGACGCTGGGATGGCTTGAGGGCCACAACCCGAGCAGAGCTGTGGGAAATGGAAGCGTGGTGCAGCAGAAACGTCCTACGTAAACATCTCTCAAGGAAGAGCACAACTCTCTCTTCCCTAATAGATCCAAGCGATGGTAGCATAGTCGAATCACCAGATGGAGTTCTTGCACTGGCGAGGCAGTTTTACATGACCTTGTATGCCGAACCAGCTGCCACTCCAACTGCGTTTCCTTTTGCTTCGCCATGCTGAGCCGCCGCAAGTGTGCGACTCAGCCATAGATGAGGACGAGCTTTTTTCGGCATTGAAGTCTATGAAGCGTAATCGCAGTCCGGGATCCGATGGTCTGACAGTCGAATTTTATGTTAAATTTTGGACACTGTTAGGGAAGCCATTCACATCACTGGTGAACCGGCTACTCAGTGAAGGGACTTTGTCAGCGTCTCAACGAGAGGGGTTAATCACTCTCCTTTGTAAGGACGAGTCGAGGAGCTCCGATCTGAGAGCATGGCGTCCAATCACACTTCTGAACTGCGATTATAAGCTCATAGCAAAGTGCCTGTGTATGCGACTCACACCAGTGCTCAGCACTGTTTTGGGTCCATACCAGGCATGTTGTGTCCAGGGGCGCTCTACTCAGCTTCACGGTATAGCACTAAGGGACCTTCTCCTGTGGGCAAATACCAGGAAACTTCCAGGTATCCTTTGCTCCTTCGATCAGGAGAAGGCTTTCGATATCATTAGCCATAGGTACCTTTTCCGTGTTTTGGAAGAGGCTGGTTTTAGTGTGGGTTTTAGACAGATGATCCAAGCTTTGTATTCTCGACCGACTTCTGCTGTTCTCATACGAGACCGCCTCTCGGAGGCAATCATTGTGCGACGTGGTGTGCGACAGGGGGACCCGCTCTCACCTGCCCTCTACGTACTCGCTTTTGAACCGCTTCTGCAGAGGTTGTCTTGTAACAGCAGAATTGGCAGGTTCCTACTTCCACCAGGTTCCCCCCCGGTTGCACTCTTTGCCTATGCAGACGACTTGTCCATTGTCGTCCCAGACGAAGCATCAGCTTGCGACGTCCTGGAGGTCATGGACAGTTACTGCGGGGCGAGCGGTGCAAGGTTGAATAGGTCGAAAAGTGCAGCAATGTACTTGAACTCCACTCCTTCCAGTCCGCAGCCCGTTCATGGTCACCCCGTGAAAACGCGGCTGCGGATTCTAGGCTTCCAGTTCGAACCAGATGGTCTCTCTCCCGAAAACTGGCAACAGGCTAAGGAGAAGCTTGAAGCCAGGGTTCAGGAATTCAGCGCGTTGTCATGCCCTTTGACTGCTCGAGCGACAATCCTTCGCTCACTTCTCTTTTCCTTTCTGACGTATGTGGCGTGTGTGTCTCCTATTCCAACCCGAACCAAGCTTATCTTGGAGAAGGTCTTGCTTCGCTTGCTCTGGAAGGGTACAACTGGTTGTGTAGCTAGGCGGGTGCTCAAGTTGCCCAGGGACAAGGGAGGAGTCGGAATTCCCGACCTGGGCATCGTGGCTACTGCACTACACGTCAGGTGGACCCAGGTCGCTCTTAACTCGGATATGCTCCTAACTCGAAGCTTAACTTCCTTCTTTCTTAGCACCCGACTCCGCTTGTTCTCGCAGAGCACATTTTCCCACAGTGTTCCTCGTTCAGGTACCCCGTCCACCATTTATGCGGCGGCTGCCAACTCTTTGGTAAGCCTCCGCAAGGTTCACCCAGGCATCGACGTAGTTTCAGCTCCACTCCAAGAGTTAGTGGATATCCTCACCCCAGGACTCCCCCCACATTGCCAAAGGTACGACCTGTCGATTCACAGGCCAAACTGGAAGCTCATTACGGCCGGTTTCCTCGACGCCAGGCGTGCCACCTATATGTACCGCCTGGCGCGAGGGTGCCTGCCGTTGAGCTACAGGCCCTTCACAGCCATCCCGGCTCGTGGAGTGTGTCCTTTCTGTGGCGCTCGTGAGGACTCAGTTCATATCTTTACGCAGTGTTTGCTTCCTGCAGCTCTTCTCCAAAGAGTTGCTAGTCTATTTAGGCTCCCAGGCGTTCCTTATGAGACAGTCCGATTTTTGCACCCTTTGCCCAATCAGGCGATCAACCAGTTCGTGCTTCTCGTCGCCGAGTGCTCATACCAAGTTTGGCTGGCACGCTGCGATGCAATTTTCGGAGGTCGGGCACCGGGCCTTCACGAAGTGCTTGCGAAAGCACGGAAGGAGGTCTGGTTCCACCTCACCCGGGAGCGGCACCGCTTGGGCGAGAAGAAGTTTCTCGAAGTGTGGGCTCGTCCTGCCGTGTCAGGTGGAAAGCTATCCATTAAGTTATGATGCATGCTCCAAAGGTAGCACGACTCGGCCGTGTGCGCCAGTCGATCTACAGGGTTTTGTTTGGCTCAGTGGAACCCAGAGCTGGAACCGCTGGTGGTGCACCCTCAAGTGGTCGCGCTGCTCCGCGGACGGCTTTGGTGGTCTCCATGGTTGTATGCCTTGACCTCTTTTGCGTCAGGGCAGTCGAGGGTCAGTCAGGCTTGTGCCCTGCAAGACCGACATGGCTGTTTGTGTGTTGAGTGCAGTCCCTCAGTTGGGCTGCACCACAACAGCCCCCTTGTCCGGGAAGGACCGTTGGCCCGAACCAAGTCCCCCACCCAGTCAGCCCGGGTTGTGGGGGAGAACCGGGGTCAATGTATCGAATGATGCTGGGTTGATGAGTACATGAAAGCTCTGGCACGCGGCGCCCCTGGTTGGTTGCCAAGTCCTCTTCCCATCTGACAAAGGTACTCAGTCTACGCATCAACAGCACCAGCATGTCCGGACGCGGCAAAGGCGGCAAGGCGAAGGGCAAGAGCAAGACGCGTTCCAGCGGCGCGGGTCTTCAGTTCCCCATGGGCCGTATCCACCGTCTCCTGCGCAAGGGAAACTACGCCGAGCGCGTCGGAGCGGGCGCTCCCGTCTACCTCGCGGCCGTCCTCGAGTACCTGGCTGCCGAAGTGCTCGAGCTCGCTGGCAACGCGGCTCGTGACAACAAGAAGACCAGGATCCTCCCCCGCCACCTGCAGCTCGCCATCCGCAACGACGAGGAGCTGAACAAGCTGCTCTCCGGCGTGACGATCGCGCAGGGCGGCATCTTGCCCAACATCCAAGCTGTGCTTCTCCCAAAGAAGACCGAGAAGAAGGCGTAAGCGAGCTCCCAGCTGCCGGACTACAGTCGCGCTCGTCGCACAACCCAACGGTGCTTGTCAGGACCACCGAAATGCGTGTGACGGCAGGGTTTTGCTTGGCAATCCCGTTCTCTGCGCCCGTTTCCCTCTGTTTGAATTAGCTCAACCGTGCCTCTTGAACTGACGCTGCTGCTAGCTAGCTGGCATTTCAGTGCACGAATGTAAATGGAAAGCGAGCTTCCGGGTGTCCGGGGGCGCACAGGGACGAGCCTCACTACAATTAGCGTACGATTCGCGTAGTCGAATGTGATAGGCGATTGGGCCCTTAAAAACAAACAAACAAAAAATGGGCCATATCCACAACCAGCATGCACTTATGAGCCAGGCAGGTATGCATCAGGAACGTGAACAAACGCATGCATGGTATACCAATACACAAAAGCTTGCACGCAACATCGGCCGCATTAATTTCGTTTTCGGGCGCGGCTTCTTCGCATGAATGCGTGCACCGTTTTGCAACGAACACGCATTTTGTTTATTTTTTTCCCCTCTCTCTTCTTGTTCGTGCTCGAACGCGCGCAATACTTACCATATGCATACCAAACGAGGCACAACCTCGCACCGGCAGCCCACCACAGGCACACACAAAAAAAATATTAATAATAAAAAATAAAAACAAAACAGACAGACCGAGAGGGTACGGTTGGAGTACGTGGTCTCGCGTGCTCCCGTGGCCGAAGCAAACATGTAGGTGGTCCTGAGAAGGACCGTTTTGTGTTGCTTGCCTGACCGAGGCTGCGGCACAGACAGCGGCCGAACTTAGGCGCGCTCGCCACGGATGCGCCGGGGCCAGCTGGATGTCCTTCGGCATGATAGTAACGCGCTTGGCGTGGATGGCGCACAGGTTAGTGTCCTCGAAGAGACCGACCAGGTATGCCTCGCTGGCCTCCTGAAGGGCCATCACAGCCGAACTCTGGAATCGGAGGTCGGTCTTGAAATCCTGAGCGATTTCCCTCACCAAGCGCTGGAACGGCAGCTTGCGGATGAGAAGTTCGGTCGACTTCTGGTAGCGGCGAATTTCACGAAGGGCCACGGTTCCAGGCCTATACCGATGCGGTTTCTTAACCCCTCCTGTGGCAGGTACACTCTTGCGAGCAGCCTTGGTAGCAAGCTGCTTACGCGGAGCCTTCCCACCGTTGCTCTTACGGGCGGTTTGCTTGGTCCTGTCCATGGCGAACGGAGCGAGCGTCCGAAGTCGTCGACTGCCAGAGTGAAAATGACCCCTGCGCCGCGCGCGTCGTGCTTCGCCGCACTACTCTTCTCCTCTCCAACGCACCCGCCGATGGCCAGCGCCGGCACAGCCGTCTCGGGCGGTGCGCGCGCCGCCGCCGTTCGCCAGGATGCTGGAGGAGGCACGTTTTCGCGCGGGCGCCTTATTCGCGGCTGAGGAAAGCACATTCGCAGGCGGTTTAATTGAGTTGAAACACGACAGCATGCCGCGCTGTTCTCTTTCGTTTCAGCCAACACCACAATCTCGTTTATACCGCCGCGCGTCGCCAATTGCCAGTGCCGAGTGTGAGACCACACCACTAATCTCGACAGTGGTTAGCGCTCCACGCCCGACGCCATCGGAGCTGTTATCGCGATCTCCGCGCGACGGAGATGGGTGGCATGTTAGGCTACATTATTGCTTGTCCACTGCCTTGCTTTGATCATGCTGGTGCTCGTTTCACGAACTACAAGTGCGCGCCATGGTGCCTTCTCGAGGGGAACTGCATCGTGTTTTGGCCGCACTCGGCAGCAAACCGTCTCGCATGTGCACACATGCCAGTACCGCACTTTCCCGTCCACGCATAGAAGAACGCGAGGCCCGCATGCGCCTCGCAAGATTAACGACAAACTGACTACCAGCACCACTTCAGAGTTACAGAGAAAACGATGCACTTCCGCTCTAAGAGCGAATTTGGAATACAATATTGACAGGTGTTGAACGCGCGTTAGGAGACCTGGACAACTAATTGGGGCCTCAAAACTGTGGATAGGCAAGCGGCACTTCCATATGTATGAAGGGTCCTTAAACAATATGTCAGGGTAGCATCAACCAATGCTTCGCAGGCGCGATCCCAAGCGCGGCTTCCCTGTGCCACGTACTCGGTACGCAGTTTTCGCGCTTGCAAGGGACACCATGTTTTGACAAACAATCATCAAACGCAACACTTTGCTCCATACAGTGCATACATTTCGTCAGATAGCTTTTTCGATTGCATTCCCGCACGCAACTTCGCCACAGGATCGACGGCATCGATGTCATGTCATAGCGAAGCTCCAGCTCGGCAGCCGCAGGGAGAAATCTATTTCCTCGCCAACTAATGCACCGAATTTGGTGCGCCTAATTGCGTGTAAAAGAAAATGTTCAAATGCCGCGCCTGCAACAGCGCGATTTTCAACTGATGCCGAGCGCTGCCTCTTTTTTCTTTACTATTTTTTTTCTCAGTGATTGTGGCAAACTGTGAAATGGAAGAGAGAAAAAACAGTTCAACTGTGCGCTTTAAAGCTCCGTCACACAGCAATGGAACCGGATTTGGAAATTCTGTTAATTGCACAAGGCGATATGTATAAAGGGAACACAATTTATACGCCTCGATAAGATATACCAGTCATGTGTGAGTATGACTTTTACAATACCTTCACAGACATCACAGGCGTTTTCGATGGGATAAAATTTTTTAGACAGAACTTCCGTGAGTAGTTGCGTGCAATTCACACGATCGCGGTACCGCTTTGTATTGTTGAGATATGAAACGTTGTACTTCTTAAACTGCCAGTACTCGTGCATAATGGAAGGGAAAAAAAGAGAGAGAGAGACGTCACCGCACCACCACACATTTTTCTCAGATGGAACAACCAGCTTGTTTACATGGCTGCAGTAGTTCTCTCGTGACAACCCGTTGTTTTCTCTTGGGTGTGTTCCGATGCCTTACTTAGAGTTCACCTCCGAGCTACACGCACGACCGGTATGACCTCATTGCGTACTGTGTACGCCTTGCTTCGTCCTCGTCTATTCCCTTTGCACGCGCATGCCAGTGACTTCGCAGCAGTAATCATTACATAGACAATAGAAAAGAAATAACCAAAAGTGCCGCGTTTCATCAAAGCAAGAGGCCCGTACATTTTCTCTGACTGTTCCTTCCCCATTTCTTTACCTGTTTAGCCATCACCTCACTTTGCTATATACATCAAGGCCATAGGCGCAGTTCCCGGTGGCTTCGTGGGACGAATGTAAAACAATAGGCGCGAGCTTGGCTTTCATTAAACGCAACACGAATGCGAAATCCGTGCAATGACGACGGCCGGCGTGTGTCAGCTTCCCTTACCTTGGCGTGCCAATATATGTGCCATGAGTGAGGGAGCCGGTTCGAATTCGGAATTTTTCTCTACAGCAGCTTGCACATTCACGATATTCCAGGGATGCAGCGGCAGGAGGTAGTCTTGTGCACTTTGGCGCGTCCATGCCATGGCATTACGCAACCGCCTCACAGCGCGTAATACGCCGGACATGAGCTGCCACAAGGAGAAATATTCACATGTAGGACAGGTGGCTCCCTCTGGCGGCGAAGAGTTCGACAAATACGTGATGCACCGCTCCCATCGGGCGGCCGCTCGTCCCTCTCTCTCTTTTTCCCCCGTTCTCGCGGCGTGTGGCATGCACAAATACGTTGCTCGAAAAAGTTTGTTTTCTTTAAATGCAGCGCATGTCCAGCGCCCGCTTCCTTACCGACCTAAGTATATGGCGCGAACATGGGTCGCCCAGCATCGCCTACACGCACGCATGACGAAAGGGCCAGTCGTACAGAAATAACGAGAGAAAGCGAGTCTGCACTGTGCAAGCATATTTCTGTCTCAGTAAGCACACTTCACCGCTCTGCTCCTTTATTTTATTTTCCTCTTGTTTTGGGCAACTCAGCACTGCATTGTCTTGGAAGAAGAGCCACGTTGGCCTCGAACCAACTGCTCATCACCTATAACGCGCTGACAAGAAATGCCACTGTGACCCTGTACACAAGTATGAAAACAGCACGCGCCTGGGTGTCTACGGCGCGCACCCTCGTCCATTTGAATACAACGCAGTGAGCCCGATTCTAGCGACAGCTACCTAGCTAATCTCACCTTTGCATTTATTTGCGTCGCTCAAAAGAGTTACACAATTGTGAATCGCACGGTGGTAGTTTATGGCCACCCAGCTCGTAGGGCAAGAGGGCTGGCTCGTTATTGTTTCTCCGACGCACGCAAACCAACGAAGCCATGCGAATGCCGCTCAGACACAGCGTCGCGCGTAAGCTCAATCATTTAACGCTTGCACTGGAAAGAACAAATAACCGCCGTCGGTAGAAAACTCACTTTCAGCTGTTACACACTGGCCCGTGCCCGGCAATATTTTCCTCGCGCTTTGCTTCGCTGCGTACCCACATGAGCTATTGTTGTGAAATATGGGGCTTAACATATAAAACTTACTTAACTTAAATGCGAACGCTGACCGTCACGCTCGGCGTATGTATCTAACCGAGTGCTACTGCCCGGCTCATACTCTTCTCTAAGGAAGTAGAAGAAGCGAGCCACTTCAAAGTGCCGAAAATGCGCATCGACGAGCTTACGATTACCTCTTTCTTTTAATCATCAGTCCACTCTGGTTGCCACAATCAGGGTCCAACCAAAGGCGACAACTGAGCTGCACGAACGACCACCACGTCGCAACTCGGACAGACTGAGGGCGGGTGAAATGGGAGCAACACAACACACAGTGGCGAGCGCAAATGCAATCGAGCAAAACTCGCCTTGCGAGGGCGAAAAACAATGCTACCACGCCTTATGAATACATGCGGTTGCGCTCGCTCACCTGACCAAAGTTTACCGCGCGTGTCTCGTACGGCCGAACGCGAGATAATGGCATGCAAAAGAGGGTCAACGGAGCAGGAGATCGCAAATCCTGCGCATCACTGCCGAAGCACCAAGTCGGTAGCCCTGAAGAGGGCTGTTGGGTTCTTCAGAGCAGCTGATGCGCTGTTTGCAGACGACGCCGCGCACGCGTGCTGCTTAGCCTCCGAAACCGTAGAGGGTGCGGCCCTGATGCTTGAGGGCATACACCACGTCCATGGCTGTCACGGTCTTGCGCTTGGCGTGCTCAGTGTAGGTGACGGCGTCCCGGATCACGTTCTCGAGGAACACCTTGAGCACACCGCGTGTCTCCTCGTAGATCAGGCCAGAGATACGCTTGACACCACCACGGCGAGCGAGGCGACGGATGGCTGGCTTGGTGATGCCTTGCATGTTGTCACGCAACACCTTACCATGACGCTTCGCGCCACCCTTGCCGAGCCCCTTGCCGCCCTTGCCACGTCCAGACATCTCGGCTGTTGCTGCTGCTTCGAAGCGAGTCAGGAAAGCGAATGCCGCGTCCTTGCGCAGCGACTGAGCGAGGAAGCCGCGCCGAAGGGCGAGGAGGTGAAACGCGCACCGATTGGCTCACGGGCAGCGCGGCCTCTCTTCGCGAGTGAGTCGCGGGTGGCAGCACTGAGCCCTGCTTAGGCCACGCACTGAGTTCACGACATGTGGCTGCGCAACACAATCGCGGAGTTTACTTTTTTTTCTTATGTTGTTTCTTTTTGGCATTTCTGACTGCAACGTAGGCTGATGTTCAACCCGCCTCCCTCCTTCTTTTGCTCAACTCGCCAAGAGAAAAACAAACGTGTCAACAATGGTATTGTGCTATGTTGCACGCACCCACTGCTCGTTTCGCGCCCCAGGAACAAGTTTATTGTCTTCTCATAATTATGATTACTCGTTCTATTCACCGGTAGCTCGGCTACGCTTTCAAGTGCACCCTGGTCATTGCCACAAAGCACACCGTGCGCACAGCTTCAAACTCCGCCACGCCAACATCGTTCACTTGATCACTAGTCGCGAAACAGGGCGCGTTCATGCTCTGTTCGTCTCAGGCGTTTCAAATTTCGCACGCCGGCACCGCTGACTGGTGCCTACACGACCGTCAAATTTCGTCGCGATAGCTTACGTAGCCTCGTAGATAACGTCAGCGAAATCAGCCTAAGACGCGCGCGCGAGCCCAATTCAGCATTCTAGGGGACGGAAGAGAGCGAGGGAACTGTTTGCGCCGCTCCTCCCTCTCCCATCGCCCGTACGAAGGCAGCTACGCAGGGCGCGCGCGGAACCGCTAGCTATGCAGTATGCGGAGAGCGCGCGCATCTCTTCTTTTCCCACTTCAAAGTCACTTACTACATTTGTAATAACAGTGTAAAATTTCCCCTTAGGCAGTGCTGCTTCGTGAACGTGCGCACCCATTACCACTCGCCAGCCACCGCTACAGCAATGCGGCTCTGAATTTCAGTCCGGAGCACTGCTGCATACGTGCGGGCGGCCGCCGAGAGGGCATTCTAGCAGACGCAGCGACCAATGGCATTAGTTCTAGCAGCCATAGAGGCACACCTCAGGGCCCGCAAAAGCGCGTCGAACGACAAGAAGAAACAAAACGGTAAAAAGAAAAAAAGGAGGGATGAGGGCTGCCTGCTTTTAAAAGTTGCGCTACATCAGAATTAAGTAAATGTGCAGCAACGACAGCCTCATCATCTTCGGTGTGTGAAACATGCGCCGTGGTAATTAGTGCATGCAGGCGAACGTGGCCGCTCGCGCAGAGTCGCCTCACGCGCCCCATACTTGCTTAGTGTGTGTTGTTGTTCTGAGCCCCATGGCGCTCCGTGCGGTTCTGCTACAAAAGTTGTAGCACACGCGCTCTCCGACCGCGCACGCCACGTGTTTGAAAACAAGAAGTAGTAGTAAGTGCCGTTGAGATGGTAAAAGAAGAGAAGAGTGCAGTACCGTAGCTGTCTCTCGCTTAGGAGGTCACCTCAACATTACTACACGGGGGAGGGTAAGGAGAATAAAGGAGCCAAGAGAAACAAAGATTAAAGAGGACGAGCGGAAGGCCGTGAAGAAAAAAAAAAGAGAGAGAGAAGCGTGAAACGGGGCCTATGGCAGCGTGGTAAGGTTCGACGACTCAAAGAACTCAATGAGCTGGGAAGGCTCTTTTGAGTAAAACCGCAAAACCCCTAGGAAACGAGAAAGTCCTCAGGGCGGGATATGGGGAGTCCAAGGCGTCGATTAGGATTTCACGAGCTGAGAGATATATGCAGTGCATATATCTATAATAAAAGAGCATAAATCATATAAAAGGGACTCTCACGGGCCGATAGCCCCGTGAGAGTCCCTTTTTGTGTGTGTTGTTGTGCTGCGCGCATGGCGTTGTGTGCGTTTCTGATACAAAACTTTCAGCACACGCGCTGTCGCAATGAGAATACGACAGCGCGCGCCGGGTGTGTGTAAACGAGGAAGCGTCGAATAGAGGGAACGGACGGAATTGTCGAGATTCTCACTACATCCCAATGCCAATGCAGACACTTTGGGTGGCACTGAGAAGAGCCGTTGGGTGTTGGCTGCGCGGACGAGCGCTCGGTCGCCTACTTGGAGCTGGTGTACTTGGTGACGGCTTTGGTGCCCTCGGACACGGCGTGTTTGGCCAGCTCTCCGGGCAACAGCAGACGCACGGCAGTCTGGATCTCCCGGCTCGTGATGGTCGAGCGCTTGTTGTAGTGAGCCAGACGGGACGACTCCGCGGCGATACGCACGAAGATGTCGTTCACGAAGCTGTTCATGATAGACATGGCCTTGCTGGAGACTCCAGTGTCCGGGTGCACCTGCTTCAGCATCTTGTAGATATAGATGGAGAAGCTCTCCTTCCTGCGGCGCTTCTTCTTGTCGGTGGCACGCACGTTCTTCTGCGCCTTGCCGGCCTTCTTCACGGCCTTACCGCTGGGCTGGGGAGGCATGTCAGTAGCCGAGCAAACGAGATCGGAATACGCGTGACCGGTCGCGTGTGAGTGGTTTTAAAGGGGAAAAGGAAGAGATAAGTACAGCGCTGTTACTGCCTCTCGTGCGAGGGCACCTCCACGGCGCTGTACGGGTGAGGAGAGAGGGATGAAAAGGGTGGCGAAGAAAACAGAGTATAGAAGTGAGAGATAGCCCAGCGGTAAGGCACGTCAGGAAGGCGCGGCGGGTACAGCCGCTCATACAGTTCGGCGCCGTCCAAGAAATCGAGCAGCGCCGCGAAGGCGCGCTTGGTCACTGATGAATGCGCCGCCGGGAACAGAAGCGCATCGGTACTATCGCACGGCAGCCCAAGGCGGCGGTAGGCGCTCGTGAGCGTGTCACGCTGTACCGAGTACGCTGGGCACCGTAAAAGTACGTGCTCTAAGTCCTCCACATCGGCGCACTTGAGGCAAAAGGGGCTCCCCGTACCTTGGAAGCGGTGAGTCCTTGCTGAGGTGCGGCAGCAGCCGATGCGGAGGCGGAGCAGCAGCGCCCGTTCTCGTCGATGAAGACCCGTTCGCAGCAGGAGTCTCGGCGGGTTGCCACTGGCGACGCGGGCGTCCGGGTGTCTCGCTCGCAACGTGCCAGCCACGGTGTGACGGGCGACATCGAAGGGAGTCACAACGAGCGATCGAGGCACCGATGCCGCGTGGGCAGCCTTCGCGAGCCGGTCCGCTTCCTCGTTCCCGTGTATGCAAATGTGGGCAGGCACCCACTGCAGAACGAGGTGGCATCCCTGCTCGCACACGCCGTGCATCTTGCGTAGGAGGCGCTGAATTAGCGGGGATCCCTGGTCGGCCCCGGGCAGCATGTGCAGTGCCGCACGGGAGTCCGTCAGGATGGCCGCCGCAGGGATGCGCCGCCGGAAGATCAGCTCGGCCGCCAAGTCGATGGCCGCCAGCACCGCGTGCGTTGAAGAGACCGCGCTCAAAACGCGGCACTGACTGTGCGCCGGGATTGAAGGGGCGACGCACGCGGCAGCGGCAGCACCGTCCCGCAAGACAGAGGCGCCGGTGAACACGAGCACCCGGCCAGCCAGCTGCTCGTTGATGGCTGCAGGCGTCTCTTGTTGCAAGGCGCAGAGCGGTGTGTTGCGCTTCCCTCGAACGCCAGGGACGGTCGTGCGGATGAGCAGACGACGCTCTCGATGCGGGGGCGGAGCAAGCCACGCAAACGTGGCGCCGCCCCGTACCAGGTTGGCGAACTCGGCGACGCGGCGACCCATGCCGGAGCTCGGGAGAGAGTGCAGCCGGCTGATCAGCTGCTGGCCTTGCCGCTAGCGATGCAAGCGCTCCACGTGGTTGAGCGCCCGCCCCTCGGCACGGAGAGAGATGGGCGTCTCCCCCGCCTCGGCGAGAGTGGCGCCGCTCTGTGAAGACCGCGGGAGGCACAGGAACTGGCGTACGACGGCTCGGTGATCCGCGTCCATCACCTTCCATTACGTCGGCTGCAGGTCCGCCAGGGGCAGCGCGTACAGGATCCGCGCCGAGGCCACGGAATTGTAGAGGCGCAGCGCGAGGGTGGGCGAGCAGCCTTGGCCACGAGCGAATAGGGAGCGCGCGGCGCCCACGACCTGCGCGGCACCTTTCCGCAAGTCAGCTACTGCAGAACACCAGTTCAGCCGTCGGCCGATCACAAGGCCAAGGTAACGTACACGCTTCTCCCACGGAAGCAGCACTCCATCTAGGGTGAAGCCCGGCGTGTTGTACTGCCCCTTGTACTTTGGGTGAACGATGAGCGCCTTGGTCTTGGATTCCGAGAGGGTGAGACCGATGCCGCTGATGTAAGCATCGACCCCATCCAGCACGCGCTGTACACACGCATGCACCGCATAGCCGACGCTGGTGGGGCCGCTCGCAAACAACGCGATATCGTCCGCGTACACTGCGACGCGAACCTCATGCGCGGGGAGCTGGGGAATGTAGTCGGGGATGCGTGCCAGCGCGAGGTTGAACAGGAATGGGCTGAGCACACTGCCCTGCGGCACTCCTGTCACAACCGCACGCGGTCGACTACACTCCACCCACACGCACCCGCATCGTCCGCCGCCGAGAAACGCCGCAACGTAACTCCGCATTCGTCCGCACACTCCCAGCGCATCGAGTGCGTCCATGATGGTGGCGTGTGGCAGCCGGTCGAAGGCACTCTCGACGTCAAGGAGAATGAGGTAGCCTGCCTCGCCCCGGCGCTTCGCTGTCTCCAGCGTCGCGATGACGTCGGCCAGGCAGTCCGCAGTGGCCTGGAGTCGCCGGAAGCCGCTCTGCTCCGCTGCAAAGGTGTCGAGCGCCGCCGCAATCCACTCGAGCCGCCGCAGCGCCATGGCCTCGAGCACCTTGCCAGCGGCGGAGGTGAGCGAAACGGGCCGGTACGAAGCAGGGTTGCTGGCTGCCTTGCCAGCCTTGAGCAGCGGGACGACCACCGCCTCGTTCCACTCGTCCGGGATGCTGCCGGTGCGCCATACCCCGTTGAAGGCGTCGAGCAGCAGCAGGAGCTGTTCGCCGTCCAGGTTCCGAAGCATCTGATACGTGACGCCATCGGAACCCGGAGCTGAACGGCGCTTCCGCGACGCGAGCACTGTGCGAAGCTCACTGAGAGTGAAGTCAGTCTCGCACAGTGCCCTGATGTCCTCGAGGATCCCGGCCGTTGGGAAATACCGCTCCGGCGCAAGCAGCTCGCGCCTTGGATGCGGTTGCGGCTGCAGCACGTACGGCGCTGGTGCACGGATGGTGGGAGGTGGGCAGAAAGTCTCTGCGAGCAGCTCGGCCAGCTGCCCGTTGGTGATGCCGCGCGCCACAGCGATGGAGAGGGCGGGGCAGCGCGGCACGCGGGGCCACAGGATCGCTCCCAGGATTCGCCACGGGCTTGATCGCACACTCGCCCGTTCCAGTGACGAGCAGAGGCTGGACCAGCTGGCGTTGCGGCGCTGCTTCGCGTGGCGACGGCATACCGCGTCGAGCCGGTTGTATAGCGTCCAATGATCGCGTTTACCCGAGCGCAGCACTATCCTCTCGGCTCTGCGACGCGCAGCGCGGATGTTCAACTGTTTCATGTCGGGAACGGGCCTCCCGGCCGGCACAACACAGCGAGTCGACGCGGCTCGCGCGCACCGCGCGATGTGTTCGAAAAAGAGGCTACCCTCCGAGACTGGCACTGTAGCACACAGTTCCCGGAATCGCGGCCAATTCACAACACTGTATGCGTGCGTCGGTAGGTGGGCGGCGTGGCGGGGCTCGAGGTGGATTGGGTAGTGGTCGGACCCTCGCATGTCGGGGCTGCGGCGCCAGGTGTAATGGCAGCGCTCCGACACTAGCGAGAGGTCCAACACACTTCCCTCGGAACCACGACGGGTGAAAGTAACGCAGCCCGTGTTGACTACGAGCAGAGCCGCCCGCTGGATGGCGTCAAGCAGGTCGCGGCCGCTACTGTCCGTGTTGCTTGAGCCCCAAGCGCTGTTGTGGGAGTTAAAATCCCCGCACACATCGAGATCACCGCGCACCCGTTGCGACAGCCGGACGATCAGCTCCTTGTCCCAGCTGCCGCCGCAGCACGCGTAAACACTCGCGACGCACGTGTCGGTTCTTCCGATTCGCACGGTCACCGCCACGCACTCGACGCCCGTGCACGGCAAATCGTCCACACTCACCACGGCCTGGGGGAGCCCAGCGCGTAGGTAAAGTGACGCGCGAGATCGCCCAGCCGGATGAGCGGTATCGGTACACGGAATGGCCGTGCATGACGCCTGCTCGCAGCTAGCAGCACTGTGGTAGCTGACGAAGTCTGGCAGGTTGAGCTCTCCCGGGCGAACGTGGGTTTCTTGCAAAGCAAGCACGTCGCATTCGTCCGACAGAGCCCCATCCGCCAGCTCTGGATGACGGCGGCGCATCGAACGAACGTTTCATTGAACGATGCGCGGCCGTTGCTCCACTGGTGTGCTAGCCATGCTGGATCAGGGTGTCATGCATTCCCAGAGCTGCCACACACATGTGACGCGCTGGCGAGTCGGCAGGTACCGATTCCAAGAGTGCACGCAATGCCGACGCGAGCATCGTTATAACGAGGTCACGTGCGTCGGGTGTTGTCGCACTGCGGGGCTGTGCAGGGCTGCTCTCGGCGACAGGCTGCGGCACTGTGTTGCCGGCTAGCACGTCGCGAAAGGAGCGTCCCGGCTGAACCGTCGGCGATGGTCGTCGCTCGGGGGTGCGCTGTCCTGTAGTGGTGGCCGGCTGCCGGTTCAGCGCTGCAGGGGCACTGCTCCTCGCGAGAACCAAGGCTTGTCGGCGCGTGATGCGCGGGACGGTTCTCGCGAGTATGCTCGCCACCCGCCGCTCGAGCTGCCAGTTGGGGCAGTGTGGCTCTGCTGACTCGTGCGGGCCCCGGCAAATTAATGCAGCGGGTCCGCTTTGAAGTGCAGGCGCTCGTCCCGTGCGACCCCGCGCACTGCAGACAGCGTGGGTCGCGGGAGCAAGTCGCTGTGGCGTGGCCGAACAGACCACATCGACCGCACTGCAACGGCCGCGGCAGCTGCGGGCGCACGACACGGCGCTGTCTGAAGAGGTGGACCTCTTCCGGCACGTCTCTGCCAGCGAAGCTGAGGGTTGCCACATCGCCGCTCCTGGTGACGGCGAGAACGGGCACCCGGGACTCGAGCCCCTCAAGTATGGAAGGCCCATCGATCGCCGGGTCCACGTTGAAGAGCGTGCCCGTGCAGGAGTCGGCGATGAGTGCCTTCGCCTTGACAGGCACGTCGCATATCACCCGGACGGCGAGTAGTGGGGAGAGGTCCGTGCCGGGCAGCGCGTCGACGGCTACGACGTTCCGCCGAAGGTTCGGCCGCACTCGATGGGTGCCTGGAACACCGGCAAGAAAAGCGGCAATCGCGTCGCGCGATGCCGCAAGAAAGTGGGCCTTTCTTGCCAGTGGTCTGTAGAGGACAGTTTCCCGTCCCTCAGCGGCCGGTCCGGTGTCTTCTGCTGTCGCAGGGGTGCTTGATCGTACGCCACCGGTAGCGGCGGTGGTGATCGTCACCGAGCGCATGTTGTGGCGCTTACGCCTGCTGTATTGTTTTTTCTTGCCCGGCTGCTTCGCGCCGGGACGAGGAGGCTCCACGGGTGGCGGCTGCTTCGCGCCGGGGCGAGGAGGCTCCGCGGGTGGAGGCGGGGCTTCGCTTCGCGTGTCCGTGACGTCATTTGGCGGCGCAAGCGCTGTGGGGCAGCTCTCGGGAGCGTCGCTCGTGGCCGCGTTTGCGCTGGCCTCGGCGAGCGCGACCGCGGGTACCGTGGGCTCATGCGGTGCTCGAGTAAGCACGGCCAACACGGCTTCAGTGCCTCGCTCGGTATCAGCGGGGATGCCGACGCTTTCTCCTTGCGTGCTGGGCGATGGGGAACGGCTTCTAATAGAATCCGTAGCCAGGGTCATCTGGCTGTCTTCGCTGTTGCTCGACGAGTACGAGCAGGAAGGCGGGCAGCTGCTAGAGCGGCGCGAGCTGGCAGTCTCGTCGTCGCTCTCGCTGCCGGTGGTGTCTCCGCCGTCGTCAACGTTGTCCGGGGCAGCACGGCCGCGTCGTCGTAGCTGTGTTGCCGCTGGTGCAATATCCCTGCAGGTTCCGGAACGTAGGAACCTCGGGGATGGGGCAGCACCCTCGGCTGGTAGTGCCTCGTTCGCCATAGCGGCGCAAAACTGGCGTCTCGCTTCCGCAAGAAGCAGTTTGAGCGCCGGCGAGTGCGCTGAGGTGGGGCCACGTGGCCCCTGCACTGGGTTGTCAGAGACTGACATCCTCAGTGCAGTGGAAAAAGCGGTGGACGCTAGGACCTCCGACTGCGTCTGCACCCTTGGGAGCCCTAAAAAGGGCTACGCTCGAGAGCGCGGTCGTGGGTGCAGAACACGGGCGGCATGGCGGTTCGTTGAGTTCGTTAGACGTTCGAAGGTGTCCGAGGCGCACAAGGAACTCCGTGACCGGTCGCGCGCGCCGCGTTTTTATGGCGGCAGGGTGGTGTTCACGCGACCTCGGAAAGCCGCGCTCGCCATTGGTCCGCGCGGCTTCTCTCCCTTTCCCTCGCGCTTTCCTTTGGGACCGGCGGCGGCGAGAGCGGCGAAGGCGCTACGAGCACGGCTCAAATCGCTCACAGATCGCCACTGTGCAAGTCGTTGCTACTCAGTCTATGCATCAACAGCACCAGCATGTCCGGACGCGGCAAAGGCGGCAAGGCGAAGGGCAAGAGCAAGACGCGTTTCAGCTGTGCGGGTCTCCAGTTCCCCGTGGGCCGTATCCACCGTCTCCTGCGCAAGGGAAACTACGCCGAGCGCGTCGGAGCGGGCGCTCCCGTCTACCTCGCGGCCGTCCTCGAGTACCTGGCTGCCGAAGTGCTCGAGCTCGCTGGCAACGCGGCTCGTGACAACAAGAAGACCAGGATCATCCCCCGCCAACTGCAGCTCGCCATCCGCAACGACGAGGAGCTGAACAAGCTGCTCTCCGGCGTGACGATCGCGCAGGGCGGCGTCTTGCCCAACATCCAAGCTGTGCTTCTCCCAAAGAAGACCGAGAAGGCGTAAGCGAGCTCCCAGCCGCCGGACTACAGTCGCGCTCGTCGCACAACCCAACGGTCATCGTCAGGACCACCGAAATGCGTGTGACGGCAGGGTTTTGCTTGGCAATCCCGTTCTCTGCGCCCGTTTCCCTCTGTTTGAATTAGCGCAACCGTGCCTCTTGAACTGACGCTGCTGCTAGCTAGCTGGCATTTCAGTGCACGAATGTAGATGGAAAGCGAGCTTCCGGGTGTCCGGGGGCGCACAGGGACGAGCCTCACTGCAATTAGCGTACGATTCGCGTAGTGGAATGTGATAGGCGATTGGGCCCTTAAGAACAAACAAACAAAAAATGGGCCATATCCGCAACCAGCATGCACTTATGAGCCAGGCAGGTATGCATGAGGAACGTGAACAAACGCATGCATGGCATACCAATACACAAAAGCTTGCACGCAACATCGGCCGCATTAATTTCGTTTTCGGGCGCGGCTTCTTCGCATGAATGCGCGCACCGTTTTGCAACGAACACGCATTTTGTTTATTTTTTTCCCCTCTCTCTTCTTGAGGGCATACACCACGTCCATGGTTGTCACGGTCTTGCGCTTGGCGTGCTCAGTGTAGGTGACGGCGTCCCGGATCACGTTCTCGAGGAACACCTTGAGCACACCGCGTGTCTCCTCATAGATCGGGCCAGAGATACGCTTGACACCACCACGGCGAGCGAGGCGACGGATGGCTGGCTTGGTGATGCCTTGGATGTTGTCACGCAACACCTTACGATGACGCTTCGCGCCACCCTTGCCGAGCCCCTTGCCGCCCTTGCCACGTCCAGACATCTCGGCTGTTGCTGCTGCTTCGAAGCGAGTCAGGAAAGCGAATGCCGCGTCCTTGCGCCGCGACTGAGCGCGGAAGCCGCGCCGAAGGGCGAGGAGGTGAAACGCGCGCCGATTTGGCTCACGGGCAGCGCGGCCACTCTTCGCGAGTGAGTCGCGGGTGGCAGCACTGAGCCCTGCTTAGGCCATGCACTGAGTTCACGACATGTGGCTGCGCAACACAATCGCGGAGTTTACTTTTTTTTATGATGTTTCTTTTTGGCATTTCTGACTGCAACGTAGGCTGATGTTCAACCCGCCTCCCTCCTTTTGCTCAACTCGCCAAGAGAAAAAACAAACGTGTCAACAATGTTATTGTGCTATGTTGCACGCACCCACTGCTCGTTTCGCGCCCCAGGAACAAGTTTATTGTCTTCTCATAATTATGATTACTCGTTCTATTCACCGGTAGCTCGGCTGCGCTTTCAAGTGCACCCTGGTCATTGCCGCAAAGCACACCGTGCGCACAACTTCAAATTCCGCCACGCCAACATCGTTCACTTGATCACTAGTCGCGAAACAGGGCGCGTTCATGCTCTGTTCGCCTCAGGCGTTTCAAATTTCGCACGCCGGCACCGCTCACTGGTGCCTACACGACCGTCAAATTTCGTCGCGATAGCTTACGTAGCCTCGTAGATAACGTCAGCGAAATCAGCCTAAGACGCGCGCGCGAGCCCAATTCAGCATTCTAGGGGACGGAAGAGAGCGAGGGAACTGTTTGCGCCGCTCCTCACTCTCCCATCGCCCGTACGAAGGCAGCTACGCAGGGCGCGCGCGGAACCGCTAGCTATGCAGTATGCGGAGAGCGCGCGCATCTCTTCTTTTCCCACTTCAAAGTCACTTACTACTGCTACATTTGTAATAACAGTGTAAAATTTCCTTAGGCAGTGCTGCTTCGTGAACGTGCGCACCCATTTCCACTCGCCAGCCACCGCTACAGCAATGCGGCTCTGAATTTCAGTCCGGAGCACTGCTGCATACGTGCGGGCGGCCGCCGAGAGGGCATTCTAGCAGACGCAGCGACCGATGGCATTAGTTCTAGCAGCCATAGAGGCACACCTCAGGGCCCGCAAAAGCGCGTCGAACGACAAGAAGAAACAAAACGGTAAAAAGAAAAAAAGGAGGGATGAGGGCTGCCTGCTTTTAAAAGTTGCGCTACATCAGAATTAAGTAAATGTGCAGCAACGACCGCCTCATCATCCTCGGTGTGTGAAACACGCGCCGTGGTAATTAGTGCATGCAGGCGAACGTGGCCTCTCGCGCAGAGTCGCCTCACGCGCCCCATAATTGCTTAGTGTGTGTTGTTGTGCTGAGCCCCGTGGCATTCCGTGCGGTTCTGCTACAAAAGTTATAGCACACGCGCTGTCCGACCGCGCACGCCGCGTGTTTGAAAACAAGAAGTAGTAGTAAGTGCCGTTGAGATGGTAAAAGAAGAGAAGAGTGCAGTACCGTAGCTGTCTCTCGCTTAGGAGGTCACCTCAACAGTACTACACGGGGGAGGGTAAGGAGAATAAAGGAGCCAAGAGAAACAAAGATTAAAGAGGACGAGCGGAAGGCCGTGAAGAAAAAAAAAAGAGAGAGAGAAGCGTGAAACGGGGCCTATGGCAGCGTGGTAAGGTTCGACGACTCAATGAGCTGGGAAGGCTCTTTTGAGTAAAACCGCAAAACCCCTAGGAAACGAGAAAGTCCTCAGGGCGGGATATGGGGAGTCCAAGGCGTCGATTAGGATTTCACGAGCTGAGAGATATATGCAGTGCATATATCTATAATAAAAGAGCATAAATCATATAAAAGGGACTCTCACGGGCCGATAGCCCCGTGAGAGTCCCTTTTTGTGTGTGTTGTTGTGCTGCGCGCATGGCGTTGTGTGCGTTTCTGATACAAAACTTTCAGCACACGCGCTGTCGCAATGAGAATACGACAGCGCGCGCCGGGTGTGTGTAAACGAAGAAGCGTCGAACAGAGGGAACGGACGGAATTGTCGAGATTCTCACTACATCCCAATGCCAATGCAGACACTTTGGGTGGCTCTGAGAAGAGCCGTTGGGTGTTGGCTGCGCGGACGAGCGCTCGGTCGCCTACTTGGAGCTGGTGTACTTGGTGACGGCTTTGGTGCCCTCGGACACGGCGTGTTTGGCCAGCTCTCCCGGCAACAGCAGACGCACGGCAGTCTGGATCTCCCGGCTCGTGATGGTCGAGCGCTTGTTGTAGTGAGCCAGACGGGACGACTCCGCGGCGATACGCTCGAAGATGTCGTTCACGAAGCTGTTCATGATAGACATGGCCTTGCTGGAGACTCCAGTGTCCGGGTGCACCTGCTTCAGCATCTTGTAGATATAGATGGAGAAGCTCTCCTTCCTGCGGCGCTTCTTCTTCTTGTCGGTGGCACGCACGTTCTTCTGCGCCTTGCCGGCCTTCTTCACGGCCTTACCGCTGGGCTGGGGAGGCATGTCAGTAGCCGAGCAAACGAGATCGGAATACGCGCGACCGGTCGCGTGTGAGTGGTTTTAAAGGGGAAAAGGAAGAGATAAGTACAGTGCTGTTACTGCCTCTCGTGCGAGGGCACCTCCACGGCGCTGTACGGGTGAGGAGAGAGGGATGAAAAGGGTGGCGAAGAAAACAGAGTATAGAAGTGAGAGATAGCCCAGCGGTAAGGCACGTCAGGAAGGCGCGGCGGGTACAGCCGCTCATACAGTTCGGCGCCGTCCAAGAAATCGAGCAGCGCCGCGAAGGCGCGCCCGGTCGCTGATGAATGCGCCGCCGGGAACAGAAGCGCATCGGTACTGTCGCACGGCAGCCCAAGGCGGCGGTTGGCGCTCGTGAGCGTGTCACGCTGTACCGAGTACGCTGGGCACCGTAAAAGTACGTGCTCTAAGTCCTCCACATCGGCGCACTTGAGGCAAAAGGGGCTCCCCGTACCTTGGAAGCGGTGAGTCCTTGCTGAGGTGCGGCAGCAGCCGATGCGGAGGCGGAGCAGCAGCGCCCGGTCTCGTCGATAAAGACCCGTTCGCAGCAGGAGTCTCGGCGGGTTGCCACTGGTGACGCGGGCGTCCGGGTGTCTCGCTCGCAACGTGCCAGCCACGGTGTGACGGGCGACATCGAAGGGAGTCACAACGAGCGATCGAGGCACCGACGCCGCGTGGGCGGCCTTCGCGAGCCGGTCCGCTTCCTCGTTCCCGTGTATGCAAATGTGGGCAGGCACCCACTGCAGAACGAGGTGGCATCCCTGCTCGCACACGCCGTGCATCTTGCGTAGGAGGTGCTGAATTAGCGGGGATCCCTGGTCGGCCCCGGGCAGCATGTGCAGTGCCGCACGGGAGTCCGTCAGGATGGCCGCCGCAGGGATGCGCCGCCGGAAGATCAGCTCGGCCGCCAAGTCGATGGCCGCCAGCTCCGCGTGCGTTGAAGAGACCGCGCTCAAAACGCGGCACTGACTGTGCGCCGGGATTGAAGGGGCGACGCACGCGGCAGCGGCAGCACCGTCCCGCAAGACAGAGGCGCCGGTGAACACGAGCACCCGGCCAGCCAGCTGCTCGTTGATGGCTGCAGGCGTCTCTTGTTGCAAGGCGCAGAGCGGTGTGTTGCGCTTCCCTCGAACGCCAGGGACGGTCGTGCGGATGAGCAGACGACGCTCTCGATGCGGGGGCGGAGCAAGCTACGCACACGTGGCGCCGCCCCGTACCAGGTTGGCGAACTCGGCGACGCGGCGACCCATGCCGGAGCTCGGGAGAGAGTGCAGCCGGCTGATCAGCTGCTGGCCTTGCCGCTAGCGATGCAAGCGCTCCACGTGGTTGAGCGCCCGCCCCTCGGCACGGAGAGAGATGGGCGTCTCCCCCGCCTCGGCGAGAGTGGCGCCGCTCTGTGAAGACCGCGGGAGGCACAGGAACTGGCGTACGACGGCTCGGTGATCCGCGTCCATCACCTTCCATTGCGTCGGCTGCAGGTCCGCCAGGGGCAGCGCGTACAGGATCCGCGCCGAGGCCACGGAATTGTAGAGGCGCAGCGCGAGGGTGGGCGAGCAGCCTTGGCCACGAGCGAGTAGGGAGTGCGCGGCGCCCACGACCTGCGCGGCACCTTTCCGCAAGTCAGCTACTGCAGAACACCAGTTCAGCCGTCGGCCGATCACAAGGCCAAGGTAACGTACACGCTTCTCCCACGGAAGCAGCACTCCATGGAGGGTGAAGCCCGGCGTGTTGTACTGCCCCTTGTACTTTGGGTGAACGATGAGCGCCTTGGTCTTGGATGCCGAGAGGGTGAGACCGATGCCACTGATGTAAGCATCGACCCCATCAAGCACGCGCTGTACACACGCATGCACCGCATAGCCGACGCTGGTGGGGCCGCTCGCAAACAACGCGATATCGTCCGCGTACACTGCGACGCGAACCTCATGCGCGGGGAGCTGGGGAATGTAGTCGGGGATGCGTGCCAGCGCGAGGTTGAACAGGAATGGGCTGAGCACACTGCCCTGCGGCACTCCTGTCACAACCGCACGCGGTCGACTACACTCCACCCACGCGCACCCGCATCGTCCGCCGCCGAGAAACGCCGCAACGTAACTCCGCATTCGTCCGCACACTCCCAGGGCATCGAGTGCGTCCATGATGGTGGCGTGTGCCGGTCGAAGGCACTCTCGACGTCAAGGAGAATGAGGTAGCCTGCCTCGCCCCGGCGCTTCGCTGTCTCCAGTGTCGCGATGACGTCGGCCAGGCAGTCCGCAGTGGCCTGGAGTCGCCGGAAGCCGCTCTGCTCCGCTGCAAAGGTGTCGAGCGCCGCCGCAATCCACTCGAGCCGCCGCAGCGCCATGGCCTCGAGCACCTTGCCAGCGGCGGAGGTGAGCGAAATGGGCCGGTACGAAGCAGGGTTGCTGGCTGCCTTGCCAGCCTTGAGCAGCGGGACGACCACCGCCTCGTTCCACTCGTCCGGGATGCTGCCGGTCCGCCATACCCCGTTGAAGGCGTCGAGCAGCAGCAGGAGCTGTTCGCCGTCCAGGTTCCGAAGCATCTGATACGTGACGCCATCGGAACCCGGAGCTGAACGGCGCTTCCGCGACGCGAGCACTGTGCGAAGCTCACTGAGAGTGAAGTCAGTCTCGCACAGTGCCCTGATGTCCTCGAGGATCCCGGCCGTTGGGAAATACCGCTCCGGCGCAAGCAGCTCGCGCCTTGGATGCGGTTGCGGCTGCAGCACGTACGGCGCTGGTGCACGGATGGTGGGAGGTGGGCAGAAAGTCTCTGCGAGCAGCTCGGCCAGCTGCCCGTTGGTGATGCCGCGCGCCACAGCGATGGAGAGGGCGGGGCAGCGCGGCACGCGGGGCCGCAGGATCGCTCCCAGGATTCGCCACGGGCTTGATCGCACACTCGCCCGTTCCAGTGACGAGCAGAGGCTGGACCAGCTGGCGTTGCGGCGCTGCTTCGCGTGGCGACGGCATACCGCGTCGAGCCGGTTGTATAGCGTCCAATGATCGCGTTTACCCGAGCGCAGCACTATCCTCTCGGCTCTGCGACGCGCAGCGCGGATGTTCAACTGTTTCATGTCGGGAACGGGCCTCCCGGCCGGCACAACACAGCGAGTCGACGCGGCTCGCGCGCACCGCGCGATGTGTTCGAAAAAGAGGCTACCCTCCGAGACTGGCACTGTAGCACACAGTTCCCGGAATCGCGGCCAATTCACAACACTGTATGCGTGCGTCGGTAGGTGGGCGGCGTGGCGGGGCTCGAGGTGGATTGGGTAGTGGTCGGACCCTCGCATGTCGGGGCTGCGGCGCCAGGTGTAATGGCAGCGCTCCGACACTAGCGAGAGGTCCAACACACTTCCCTCGGAACCACGACGGGTGAAAGTAACGCAGCCCGTGTTGACTACGAGCAGAGCCGCCCGCTGGATGGTGTCAAGCAGGTCGCGGCCGCTACTGTCCGTGTGGCTTGAGCCCCAAGCGCTGTTGTGGGAGTTAAAATCCCCGCACACATCGAGATCACCGCGCACCCGTTGCGACAGCCGGACGATCAGCTCCTTGTCCCAGCTGCCGCCGCAGCACGCGTAAACACTCGCGACGCACGTGTCGGTTCTTCCGATTCGCACGGTCACCGCCACGCACTCGACGCCCGTGCACGGCAAATCGTCCACACTCACCACGGCCTGGGGGAGCCCAGCGCGTACGTAAAGTGACGCGCGAGATCGCCCAGCCGGATGAGCGGAATCGGTACACGGAATGGCCGTGCATGACGCCTGCTCGCAGCTAGCAGCACTGTGGTAGCTGACGAAGTCTGGCAGGTTGAGCTCTCCCGGGCGAACGTGGGTTTCTTGCAAAGCAAGCACGTCGCATTCGTCCGACAGAGCCCCATCCGCCAGCTCTGGATGACGGCGGCGCATCGAACGAACGTTTCATTGAACGATGCGCGGCCGTTGCTCCACTGGTGTGCTAGCCATGCTGGATCAGGGTGTCATGCATTCCCAGAGCTGCCACACACATGTGACGCGCTGGCGAGTCGGCAGGTACCGATTCCAAGAGTGCACGCAATGCCGACGCGAGCGTCGTTATAACGAGGTCACGTGCGACGGGTGTTGTCGCACTGCGGGGCTGTGCAGGGCTGCTCTCGGCGACAGGCTGCGGCACTGTGTTGCCGGCTAGCACGTCGCGAAAGGAGCGTCCCGGCTGAACCGTCGGCGATGGTCGTCGCTCGGGGGTGCGCTGTCCTGTAGTGGTGGCCGGCTGCCGGTTCAGCGTTGCAGGGGCACTGCTCCTCGCGAGAACCAAGGCTTGTCGGCGCGTGATGCGCGGGACGGTTCTCGCGAGTATGCTCGCCACCCGCCGCTCGAGCTGCCAGTTGGGGCAGTGTGGCTCTGCTGACTCGTGCGGGCCCCGGCAAATTAATGCAGCGGGTCCGCTTTGAAGTGCAGGCGCTCGTCGCGTGCGACCCCGCGCACTGCAGACAGCGTGGGTCGCGGGAGCAAGTCGCTGTGGCGTGGCCGAACAGACCACATCGACCGCACTGCAACGGCCGCGGCATCTGCGGGCGCACGACACGGCGCTGTCTGAAGAGGTGGACCTCTTCCGGCACGTCTCTGCCAGCGAAGCTGAGGGTTGCCACATTGCCGCTCCTGGTGACGGCGAGAACGGGCACCCGGGACTCGAGCCCCTCAAGTATGGAAGGCCCATCGATCGCCGGGTCCACGTTGAAGAGCGTGCCCGTGCAGGAGTCGGCGATGAGTGCCTTCGCCTCGACAGGCACGCCGCATATCACCCGGACGGCGAGTAGTGGGGAGAGGTCCGTGCCGGGCAGCGCGTCGACGGCTACGACGTTCCGCCGAAGGTTCGGCCGCACTCGATGGGTGCCTGGAACACCGGCAAGAAAAGCGGCAATCGCGTCGCGCGATGCCGCAAGAAAGTGGGCCTTTCTTGCCAGTGGTCTGTAGAGGACAGTTTCCCGTCCCTCAGCGGCCGGTCCGGTGTCTTCTGCTGCCGGTGGTGTCTCCGCCGTCGTCAACGTTGTCCGGGGCAGCACGGCCGCGTCGTCGTAGCTGTGTTGCCGCTGGTGCAATATCCCTGCAGGTTCCGGAACGTAGGAACCTCGGGGATGGGGCAGCAGCCTCGGCTGGTAGTGCCTTGTTCGCCGTAGTGGCGCAAAACTGGCGTCTCGCTTCCGCAAGAAGCAGTTTGAGCGCCGGCGAGTGCGCTGAGGTGGGGCCACGTGGCCCCTGCACTGGGTTGTCAGAGACTGACATCCTCAGTGCAGTGGAAAAAGCGGTGGACGCTAGGACCTCCGACTGCATCTGCACCCTTGGGAGCCCTAAAAAGGGCTACGCTCGAGAGCGCGGTCGTGGGTGCAGAACACGGGCGGCATGGAGGTTCGTTGAGTTCGATACACGTTCGAAGGTGTCCGAGGCGCACAAGGAACTCCGTGACCGGTCGCGCGCACCGCGTTTTTATCGCGGCAGGGTGGTGTTCACGCGACCTCGGAAAGCCGCGCTCGCCATTGGTCCGCGCGGCTTCTCTCCCTTTCCCTCGCGCTTTCCTTTGGGACCGGCGGCGGCGAGAGCGGCGAAGGCGCTACGAGCACGGCTCAAATCGCTCACAGATCGCCACTGTGCAAGTCGTTGCTACTCAGTCTACGCATCAACAGCACCAGCATGTCCGGACGCGGCAAAGGCGGCAAGGCGAAGGGCAAGAGCAAGACGCGTTCCAGCCGCGTGGGTCTCCAGTTCCCCGTGGGCCGTATCCACCGTCTCCTGCGCAAGGGAAACTATGCCGAGCGTGTCGGAGCGGGCGCTCCCGTCTACCTCGCGGCCGTCCTCGAGTACCTGGCTGCCGAAGTGCTCGAGCTCGCTGGCAACGCGGCTCGTGACAACAAGAAGACCAGGATCATCCCCCGCCACCTGCAGCTCGCCATCCGCAACGACGAGGAGCTGAACAAGCTGCTCTCAGGCGTGACGATCGCGCAGGGCGGCGTCTTGCCCAACATCCAAGCTGTGCTTCTCCTAAAGAAGACCGAGAAGAAGGCGTAAGCGAGCTCCCAGCCGCCGGACTACAGTCGCGCTCGTCGCACAACCCAACGGTCATCGTCAGGACCACCGAAATGCGTGTGACGGCAGGGTTTTGCTTGGCAATCCCGTTCTCTGCGCCCGTTTCCCTCTGTTTGAATTAGCGCAACCGTGCCTCTTGAACTGACGCTGCTGCTAGCTAGCTGGCATTTCAGTGCACGAATGTAGATGGAAAGCGAGCTTCCGGGTGTCCGGGGGCGCACAGGGACGAGCCTCACTGCAATTAGCGTACGATTCGCGTAGTGGAATGTGATAGGCGATTGGGCCCTTAAGAACAAACAAACAAAAAATGGGCCATATCCGCAACCAGCATGCACTTATGAGCCAGGCAGGTATGCATCAGGAACGTGAACAAACGCATGCATGGCATACCAATACATAAAAGCTTGCACGCAACATCGGCCGCATTAATTTCCTTTTCGTGTGTGGCTTCTTCGCATGAATGCGCGCACCGTTTTGCAACGAACACGCATTTTGTTTATTTTTTTCCCCTCTCTCTTCCTGTTCGTGCTCGAACGCGCGCAATACTTACCATACGCATACCAAACGAGGCACCACCTTGCACCGGCAGCCCACCACAGGCACACACAAAAAAATATTAATAATAAAAAATAACAACAAAACAGACAGACCAAGAGGGTACGGTTGGAGTACGTGGTCTCGCGTGCTCCCGTGGCCAAAGCAAACATGTAGGTGGTCCTGAGAAGGACCGTTTTGTGTTGCTTGCCTGACCGAGGCTGCGGCGCAGACAGCGGCCGAACTTAGGCGCGCTCGCCACGGATGCGCCGGGCCAGCTGGATGTCCTTTGGCATGATGGTAACTCGCTTGGCGTGGATGGCGCACAGGTTGGTGTCTTCGAAGAGACCGACCAGGTATGCCTCGCTGGCCTCCTGAAGGGCCATCACAGCCGAACTCTGGAATCGGAGGTCGGTCTTGAAATTCTGAGCGATTTCCCTCACCAAGCGCTGGAACTGCAGCTTGCGGATGAGAAGTTCGGTCGACTTCTGGTAGCGGCGAATTTCACGAAGGGCCACGGTTCCAGGCCTGTAGCGATGCGGTTTCTTAACCCCTCCTGTGGCAGGTGCACTCTTGCGAGCAGCCTTAGTAGCAAGCTGCTTACGCGGAGCCTTCCCACCGGTGCTCTTACGGGCGGTTTGCTTGGTCCTGGCCATAGCGAACGGAGCGAGCGTCCGAAGTCGTCGACTGCCGGAGTGAAAATGACCCCTGCGCCGCGCGCGTCGTGCTTCGCCGCACTACTCTTCTCCTCTCCAACTCACCCGCCGATTGGCCAGCGCCGGCACAGCCGTCTCGGGTGGTGCGCGCGCCGCCAACGTTCGCCAGGATGCTGGAGAAGGCACGTTTTCGCGCGGGCGCCTTGTTCGCGGCTAAGGAAAGCACATTCGCAGGCGGTTTAATTGAGTTTAAACACGACAGCATGCCGCGCTGTTCTCTTTCGTTTCAGCCAACACCACAATCTCGTTTATACCGCCGCGCGTCGCCAATTGCCAGTGCCGAGTGTGAGACCACACCACTAATCTCGACAGTGGTTAGCGCTCCACGCGAAACGCCATCGGAGCTGTTATCGCGATCTGCGCGCGACGCAGATGGGCGGCATGTTAAGGCTACATTATTGCTTGTCCACTGCCTTGCTTTGATCATGCTGATGCTCGTTTCACGAACTACAAGTGCGCGCCACGGTGCCTTCTCGAGGGGCAACTACATCATGTTTTGGCCGCACTCGGCAGCAAACCGTCTCGCATGTGCACACATGCCAGTACCGCACTTTCCCGTCCACGCACAGAAGAACGCGAGGCCCGCATGCGCCTCACAAGATTAACGACAAACTCACGTATGGACTACCAGCACCACTTCAGAGTTACAGAGAACACGATGCACTTCCGCTCTAAGAGCGAATTTGGAATACAATATTGACAGGTGTTGAACGCGCGTTAGGAGACCTGAACAACTAATTGGGGCCTCAAAACTGTGGATAGGCAAGCGGTACTTCCATATTTATGAAGGGTCCTTAAACAATATGTCAAGGTAGCATCAACCAATGCTTCGCAGGCGCGATCCCAAGCGCGGCTTCCCCGTGCCACGTATTCGGTGCGCAGTTTTCGCACTTGCAAGGGAGACCATGTTTTCACAAACAATCATCAAACGCAACACTTTGCTCCATACAGTGCGTACATTTCGTCAGCTAGCTTTTTCGATTGCATTCCCGCACGCAACTTCGCCACAGGATCGACGGCATCGATGTCATGTTATAGCGAAGCTCCAGCTCGGCAGCCGCCGGGAGAAATCTATTTCCTCGCCAACTAATTCACCGAATTTGGTGCGCCTAATTGCGAGTAAAAGAAAATGTTCAAATGCCGCGCCTGCAACAGCGCGATTTTCAACTGATGCCGAGCGCTGCCTCTTTTTTCTTTACTATTTTTTTTCTCAGTGATTGTGGCAAACTGTGAAATGGAAGAGAGAACAAACAGTTCAACTGTGCGCTTTAAAGCTCCGTCACACAGCAATGGCACCGGATTTGGAAATTCTGTTAATTGCACAAGGCGATATGTATAAAGGGAACACAATTTATACGCCTCGATAAGATATACCAGTCATGTGTGAGTATGACTTTTACAATACCTTCACAGACATCACAGGCGTTTTCGATGGGATAAAATTTTTTAGACAGAAATTCCGTGAGTAGTTGCGTGCAATTCACACGATCGCGGTACCGCTTTGTATTGTTGAGATATGAAACTTTGTACTTCTTAACCTGCCAGTACTCGTGCATTATGGAAGGGAAAAAAAGAGAGAAAGAGAGACGTCACCGCACCACCACACATTTTTCTCAGATGGAACAAGAAGCTTGTTTACATGGCTGCAGTAGTTCTCTCGTGACAACCCGTTGTTTTCTCTTGGGTGTGTTCCGATGCCTTACTTAGAGTTCACCTCCGAGCTACACGCACGACCGGTATGACCTCATTGCGCACTGTGTACGCCTTGCTTCGTTCTCGGCTATTCCCTTTGCACGCGCATGCCAGTGACTTCGTAGCAGTAATCATTACATAGACAAGAGAAAAGAAATAACCAAAAGTTCCGCGTTTCTTCAAAGCAAGAGGCCCGTACATTTTCTCTGACTGTTCATTCCCCATTTGTTTACCTGTTTAGCCGTCACCTCACTTTGCCATATACATCAAGGCCATAGGCGCAGTTCCCGGTGGCTTCGTGAGACGAATGTAAAAGAATAGGCGCGAGCTTGGCTTTCATTAAACGCAACACGAATGCGAAATCCGTGCAATGACGACGGCCGGCGTGTGTCAGCTTCCCTTACCTTGGCGTGCCAATATATGTGCCATGAGTGAGGGAGCCGGTTCGATTTCGGAATTTTTCTCTACAGCAGCTTGCACATTCACGATGTTCCAGGGATGCAGCGGCAGGAGGTAGTCTTGTGCACTTTGGCGCGTCCATGCCATCGCATTACGCAACCGCCTCACAGCGCGTAATACGCCGGACATAAGCTGCCACAAGGAGAAATGTTCACATGTAGGAGAGGTGGCTCCCTCTGGCGGCGAAGAGTTCGACAAATACGTGATGCACCGCTCAAATCGCCCATCGGGCGGCCGCTCGTCCCTCTCTCTCTCTTTTTCCCCCGTTCTCGCGGCGTGTGGCATACACAAATACGTTGCTCGAAAAAGTTTGTTTTCTTTAAATACAGCGCGTGTCCAGCGCCCGCTTCCTTACCGATCTAAGTATATGGCGCGAACAAGGGTCGCCCAGCATCGCCTACACGCACGCATGACGAAAGGGCCAGTCGTACAGAAATAACGAGAGAAAGTGAGTCTGCACTGTGCAAGCATATTTCTGTCTCAGTAAGCACACTTCACCGCTCTGCTCCTTTATTTTATTTTCCTCTTGTTTTGGGCAACTCAGCGGTGCATTCTCTTGCAAGAACAGCCACGTTGGCCTCGAACCAACTGCTTATCACCTATAGCGCGCTGACAAGAAATGCCACTGTAACCCTGTACACAAGTATGAAAACAGCACGCGCCTCGGTGTCTACCGCGCGCACCCTCGTCCATTTGAATACAACGCAGTGAGCCCGGTTCTAGCGACAGTTACCTAGCTAATCGCACCTTTGCATTCATTTGCTTCACTCAAAAGAGTTACACAATTGTGAATCGCACGGTGGTAGTTTACGGCCGCCCAGCTCGTAGGGCAAGAGGGCTGGCTCGTTATTGTTTCTCCGACGCACGCAAACCAACGAAGCCATGCGAATGCCGCTCTGACACAGCGTCGCGCGTAGGCTCAATCATGTAACGCTTGCACTGGAAAGAACAAATAACCGCCGTCTGTAGAAAACTCACTTTCAGCTGTTACACACTGGCCCGTGTCCGGCAATATTTTCCTCGCGCTTTGCTTCGCTGCGTACCCACAGGAGCTATTGTTGTGAAATATGGGGCTTAATATATAAAACTTACTTAACTTAAATGCGCCCGCTGACCGTCACGCTCGGCGTATGTATGTAACCGAGTGCTACTGCCCGGCTCATACTCTTCTCTAAGGGAGTAGAAGAAGCGAGCCATTTCAAAGCGACAAAAATGCGCATCGACGAGCTTACGATTACCTCTGTCTTTTAATCATCAGTCCACTCTGGTTGCCTCAATCAGGGTCCAAGCAAAGGCGACAACTGAGCTGCACGAACGACCGCCACGTCGCAACTCGGACAGACTGAGGGCGGGTGAAATTGGAGCAACACAACACACAGTGGCGAGCGCAAATGCAACCGAGCAAAGCTCGCCTTGCGAGGGCGAAAAACAATGCTACCACACCTTATGAATACATGCGGTTGCGCTCGCTCACCTGACCAAAGTTTACCGCGCGTGTCTCGTACGGCCGAACGCGAGATAATGGCATGCAAAAGAGGGTCAACGGAGCAGGAGATCGCAAATCCTGCGCATCACTGCCGAAGCACCAAGTGGGTAGCCCTGAAGAGGGCTGTTGGGTTCTTCAGAGGAGCTGATGCGCTGCTTGCAGACGACGCCGCGCACGCGTGCTGCTTAGCCTCCGAAACCGTCGAGGGTGCGGCCCTGACGCTTGAGGGCATACACCACGTCCATGGCTTTATGTGGCCCCTTGGTCAAAAAGGAAAGGAAAAGAAAAGGAGGGGCAAACCCGCACCACCGTTAAGGTATAACGGGTATAAAACCGAATAGAAAATAAATGAAAAGGGGCCGCCGAGGCAGCCCAAATCAGGTTTTAGAAAAAGCCAATTGATAAAAGAAAAGAGACGGAGGCAAGCCAACAAGGAGGCCAAAATGAGGAATAAACAAATAGACTGGAAGAGAAGGAGGGAGCAGTAAAGTAAAACTGCCTCCAGGGTCTGCAAGCAGTGCATGCTCCCAAACGCACCCCGTCCGCAGGGCAACCCAACAATGTCCACGCAGTGACGCGCAGTTGGTTTATTGTAAAAAGAACCGAAGCATGTGGCTGTCTTCGTGGGCGCGCTCGTGCCGTGTGGTCGTGTCACGCCGAGGCGACTGGGAGAGTCCGGAGAAAGGTCATCGCAGTGGAGACGCCCACGGTCGGCTGGCTGGACAGCTGCACAAAGGGTAGGAGACTATACAATTGGGGAAAAGATGAAAA
The DNA here is from genome assembly GCF_050947875.1 of Dermacentor variabilis. Taxonomy (NCBI): domain Eukaryota; kingdom Metazoa; phylum Arthropoda; class Arachnida; order Ixodida; family Ixodidae; genus Dermacentor; species Dermacentor variabilis. The sequence goes on from NC_134574.1 coordinate 22,691,897, forward strand.
GGAAAGAAATGTGAATGTAGCATGCAGTTAGGACCATCCAACACGGGGAAGCCCCGCCATAGTTGGCATATGCAGTGTGGATGGCCACGAACAGTCATGCGAAAATAATATGAAAAGGTGAACCGAGAGGCATCAGTAGAACGCAAATTAGTAGGCGTCGGGAAGAAGAGGAGGCACAGGAACAGGATGGGGAGGAACGGAAAGGGTGATAAGCCGGATGAGTTGCAGAAGCAGGGCGCGGGATCGAGGGGTTTTAATGAGTGCGGGGTACAGGTCGGGAGAAAGGGCATGGACATGATGAAGTCGGCACAACCGCGAAGCAACAAATGCTGTGCGTGGGCAGGAGGTCAAGTAATGAAGGTCATCGACAGGAGAGGCACCACACGCGCACCGATCGGAGGCAATAAGTCGAAACCGATGGAGGTAGTAGGGAAAATGACCGTGGCCGGTGAAAAAATGCGTAAACAGACGAGGCGGGGGGAACCGAGAGGGGATTGCATAGACACTTCCGACCCATCGATAAAGACTGGTACCGTGGCCCTCACGCTGCCAGTGCAAGTGCCACTGCTGTAATGAAGCCACAAAGAGAGTCTTTCGGACCGACCGGACTGAGGTCGGGCAGGAACGAAGTATACCACGGCGGAGCGCCGATGACGCAGCCTCGTCGGCCAGTTCGTTACCCACTACGCCCTGGTGGCCAGGGACATGGAAGAGGCGCACGGTGCGACCCACGAGGTGGAGCTGGCGCAGCACTTGCTGAAAGTTCCAGACGCGTGCATCTGTATGATGAAGGCTGGAAAGCGCCCGCAAAAGTGACAGGCAGTCAGTGTAGAGGTGGGTTATGCAAGGCCCACGCCTGTTCATTAGAAACAGGAGGGCCTCTTCAAAAGCAATAGCCTCAGCATCATATGCGCTAGTGGCATTGTGTATCCTGTATTTGCGCACTGCAAGAAGGCGACCGCGCGGGCCGAACACCACGTACGCCGCGCCTGCCCCGACTGACGTGAAGGCGCCGTCCGTGTATACATGGTATACCGGCAAGGAAGAATGGAGGGCAGCCTGGGAAGGTGTCAGACGGGTCAAGGAAAAGCGACAGGCCATGCACGGGTGATGCGACCAGGCGTCGAATGGACGCGCGATGGAGGCCGGGTGGAACGTGACCTGGCCATAATGGGTGAATTGGCGGAGAGTCAGGATGGAGAACTCCGCCCCAACCTGTCTAACTCCACATTCAAAGGTGGACAGTTGGCCAGGATGTGCAGTGCCGTGGTGCGCGTTGTATGATATGCACCGGTCAGGGCCACGAGAAGGGAGCGTTGAACCGACAAGACGCGTGTGGTGAGGAAGGAGGATGGAAAAGCCGGCCACCACACCGGAGACGCGTAAACAATCGCAGGAAGCAGGACCTGTCTATATAGACGCCGTATAAGCACGGGACGCAGCGAAAAATGCATGCGTAAAAATTTAAGAGATCGCGCAACCAATACCTCGGCTTTGGTTTTAAGAAAATCAACATGGGCGTGGAAATTAAGTTTGTTATCAAAGACCACGCCGAGAATTTTAATATGGTCTTTGGTTTTTAGATAAGCGCCGTCCAACCTAATGGAGAGACGCCGCTTAGATGTGCCAATGTGCCCATTGTTGAAAAAGACGAAATAGGACTTTTCGGAACTAATTTTGACCTTGTTTTGCCGTGCCCAATTGCAAACCAAGGTGAGTACAGATTCTGCAAGAGCCTGCAACTGCAAGCGCGACGAACCGGAAACGAGTATAATGGTATCGTCGGCATAAGCCTGGATGTGTACCCCCTGTGGTAATGGAAGGTCTAATAACGAGAAGATGACTAAATTCCACAGTAATGGGCTAATAGGAGAGCCCTGAGGACTTCCAATGGACGGACGCGCCGACGCGTCGCCCGCGTTTGCCCGGAAGACTACTTGGCGGTCCGTTAGGAAGGATTTAAGAAGGAAGTAAAGATCGGCGGGGCAGCGGTGTTGGCGCAGAAAAAACAACACCGAATCATGCCACACGCTGTCAAACGCACCGGTAAAGTCTAAGGAGATCAAAACCGCCGGGATTTTATCAGCCTTCAGCGCACTGAGGCGACGTTGGAGGACATGCAGAGCCAGAGGGGCGCTCCGCGCATGAGTAAAACCAAATTGTTGAGCGTGAAGGAGGTTGTGGGCGTGGAGAAAATAATAGAGGCGGGAATTTAGCAGCCGTTCCAAGATCTTGCCGAATATAGAGTTCCTGACGATTGGCCGATACGCGGAAGGAAGAGAAGGGGGCCAACCGGGTTTAGGAATAAAAATAACCCGGCCGACCTTCCACACGGAGGGGAAGTGTCCCAAACGGAGAGAGGCATTAAAGACATCAAAAAAGAAACGCGGATGTAGCCGGTACAGGTGGCGGATGAACATGGCAGTAAGCCCGTCTAGTCCCGGCGCCGACTGCGGATTGCCCCGGTAAACCGCTCGTTCGATCTCGGCCGCGGTAAAGGGACAGTCATTCCGCACCTCAGGATACGGGCTCTGTACCACCGTCCGGATGCGACTATGATTGTCGCTGTCAGCGGTGGGGTCATCGAAAGCGACATGCGTCCGTAACAGGAGGGTCGCCGAGTCTAAGACGGACGTGGTTAGAGTACCGTCCGAACCCTGTAGCGGAGGAAGAGAGATGAGAGGGGGAATTTTGTCAAAAGCGGTCCGAAAAGGGATACCAAAGAGGGACCGTGCCGTAAGGTCGTGGCATGCCGCCCGATCAGCCGCAGCCTTCGATTGCCGCAGATTGCGCTTATAGATAGCGTAGGCGGCAGCATATTGAGCTCGAAAGTGCGCACGCATGGCAGGGTCGCGCGCGCGCTGAAAACGCCGGCGCATCGCGCGCACCCTGGCCCGCTCCTTTTGCAAGAGAGGCGACCACCAAGACTTTGCCCCGTCGCGTCGTGGACGGACCGTGCGAATGTAGCGTCTACAGAGGGTGTTGTAAGTGGTATAGAACCCCTGTAACACGACGTCAAGCATAGTGTACGTGGAATATTGACAACGGGAGACGCTGCGGAACCACTTGTGTTGCCGGAGACATTCTAATATCTGGCCGCGTGCGAAGTTGGTAAGACGACGGACCGGTGTGCTCGGGGCCGCGAAAAGAGTGAATGCAATATAGCGGTGGTCGGACAGCGTCTCCTCCTCGCATACCGACCAGCTATAGCCCTGCTCAGTCAAGGAGAATGATGCTAATGAGACATCGATCCATGACCGAGCATAGGGAGTCTCAAAGGTGGGGAGGGAGGCACAATTGTTTAAAATGAGCAAATCGTTCGCGCACGCGAACTGCACAAGTTGAGCGCCGCGCACATCGCTCCTCTCGGGAACCCACAACGCATGTTTCGCATTAAAATCACCGCCCAAGATAAAGCTGTGGGTGAGATGTTGAGTAACGACCAGGCTCAATTCATCTAGAATGGGGTCCAACGGGCGATGAGGTGGCGCATAGACCGCGACGACAATGAAAGCCTTCCCAGCACGTTCGCAGCGGAGTGCAATGACGAACTGGGAACAGTGGACCGGAAAGATGTCAAAGTCAGGTGCCCGCACCAGCAAGACAACACGCGGGCGTTCGGGAGCGTGATAGGAAACGATGGACCGGGGCAGATTCTGCATGCAGTTGTCGCGCATGTGCGGGTCGGACACCAGCGCAAAACTGAAGTCCCCCGCGATCATGCGCTCCACAAGCAGCTTGGTGGCATCGCGCGTACTGGCAAGATTAGCCTGGAGGAATTTGAGAGGAGTGGCGCTAGCCATTGCGGGTGAGCACAGGTGTGTCATCAAAATGAATACGCGCACTCAGCAAGAGCCAGGAAAAGCGCCAGCGGAAGCACCAAAACCGTGTGCACGAAGCCAAGGCCGTCAAGAGGCGCGACCCACCGAACAAGGGCATGACCCACAGCCAAGAGGGAGCAGCCCAAAACCTAAGAAGAGGACAAAGCTGCCCTGATCCTGCAACCGGCCGGCAGAGAATGCTATCGAAAAAAGGTGGTGTGAGAGAAAGAAGGGGACAGAACAACGGAGACAGGAACATGGACGAAATGGGGTCGCGAAAACGGGTAGGAAGACGCAGGGTACAGGTTCGAGTTGAGAGACGAAAGGAAGGCGATGTAACGAGGAGCCAAAATCAAAGGAGTGACGAAGGCACGGCGGCCCCGCCCCCGCCGGCGAGGTGCGCAGTCTCCCGCGCACGCAAAAGCCACCGACTGCCGCGGACAAGGCGGAGCCGCTGCGCTGCAACAGAGGGGCCATCAGATGGAAGCTAGCCATAATCGGTTCGCAACCGCAGGCGGGCTATGCGAGCCATCAAAAGAGGGCACCCCCTATCGCCCGTCGGGTGCGAGCTCGGCCGCCCCGCCCGACAGCACTCGCTGCAGCACACCGTCGCATCTCCTATACGCACGGTGCACTGCTCGCCGAGATGTTGGCCGGTGCAGCGGGTGCAAACCGCTCGCTCCGGTTGATCGCGCAGAGGACAGGCACGCCGGGGATGGCCGTACGAGGCGCAGAACGTGCACGTGCGGACGTGCAGGTCCTCCACCACGGTGGCAGATGTCCATCCCACCGTGACGCGGCCGCGGCTCGTGAGCGCCCGGAACGCCGCGGGGGTCACCGCAAGTACATGAGTGAAGTTGCCTGACCGTTCCCGAAATGACACGCGCACGTCAGACGTCGAAGGGTCGAGGTTGACATCGGGATTGCGCGAGTTGATCTGCGCGACGAGGGTGCTTGCCGGGACATTGGGATCAACGCCTGTGATCTTTACCTGAGGTTTACGCCGGTCAACGAGTCGCACCGACATAGTCGTTTTAGTGATGATATTTTGTTCGATCGCCTCTTTAAGTCGGAGGACAGATGGTAAATTGTTGGTGAGGACAGTGAGGCCGCGGGACGTCTTTCGAATAGTAATGTCACTGATGTTTTCCTTAGCCGGGTCGATGTTAGTTTTTAGGACGTGGGAGAGATCTTTCGCGGGAGAGGTGGTAGGGGTGAGTGGCGACAGGAACATGACGTGGGCGTGTTCTCGCCGGGGCAAGTCGTCCTCCACGGTGACGTCGACAGCCGAAGGCGCCGGGCCGAAGGCGACGGGAGCCGGCATGCCAAGCGCGCCCGCATGTGGTGCCCAACCGCCATCTCGGGCCACCACGGTGTAGGAACGAGCCGGGGTCGCGGAAGGAACAGCAGCCGCACACAGCACCGGACCAGCAGCTCCAGCCCGCGCCAGTTGGTGCCGCAACTCGTCAGCCCGTCCGCATTGCCGGGCCGCGACCGCACGCAGATCAGCACACTCCTGTATCAGACCTCGCAAAAGGCCCAAGATTTGTGACCGGTAGTTATTAGTGATTTTGCAGTTGTTCTCAAACATGATATCCGTGATTTGTTTGTGGTAATCAATGGCACGTTGAAAGGAGGCCGAAAGCGCGGCATCGACGGCCCCGCGCTCGGAACATGAGTCTGCATGCCCTCGGCCGTCCGGCCGGCGATCGGCATCCGCCCGCCCAGGAGGCGCGGGTATAGCAGGCGCGGAAGGGCCGAGGTGAACATCCGCTAGGAGCCGATCGCCATCAGTAGAGAGCACTGACGCGTCCGAGCGCGACGAGCCGCCCGGCGAGGCAGAGCCGCTCGCAGGCGGAAGGTCAGTAGCGGGATTGACGCTCTCCGCCATGCCCCACTAGAGGGTATGAGCCATTGGCCCGTAAGCCGGCAGCCGGCCGCGACGAAAGGTCGAAAATTAATGAAAAGTAGCCCCTTTTAGCCCAAACCCGCTCGTCGAATGCAAACCCCAAATGTTCAAAAATAACCCCTGATAGAAATTAGAAGCCAGGAATCAGAAAGAACTGACCTTTCGCCGACAAACGGGAGCCCGATTCCACCGGCCAGCCAAGCCAAGGCCGGCGTGCTCAGTGTAGGTGACGGCGTCCCGGATCACGTTCTCAAGGAACACCTTGAGCACACCGCGTGTCTCCTCATAGACCAGGCCACAGATACGCTTGACACCACCACGGCGAGCGAGGCGACGGATGGCTGGCTTGGTGATGCCTTGGATGTTGTCACGCAACACCTTACGATGACGCTTCGCGCCACCCTTGCCGAGCCCCTTGCCGCCCTTGCCACGTCCAGACATCTCGGCTGTTGCTGCTGCTTCGAAGCGAGTCAGGAAAGCGAATGCCGCATCCTTGCGCCGCGACTGAGCGAGGAAGCCGCGCCGAAGGGCGAGGAGGTGAAACGCGCGCCGATTGGCTCACGGGCAGCGCGGCCTCTCTTCGCGAGTGAGTCGCGGGTGGCAGCACTGAGCCCTGCTTAGGCCACGCACTGAGTTCACGACGTGTGGCTTCGCAACACAATCGCGGAGTTTACTTTTTTTCTTATGTTGTTTCTTTTTGCCATTTCTGACTGCAACGTAGGCTGATGTTCAACCCGCCTCCCTCCTTCTTTTGCTCAACTCGCCAAGAGAAAAACAAACGTGTCAACAATGTTATTGTGCTATGTTGCACGCACCCACTGCTCGTTTCGCGCCCCAGGAACAAGTTTATTGTCTTCTCATAATTATGATTACTCGTTCTATTCACCGGTAGCTCGGCTACGCTTTCAAGTGCACCCTGGTCATTGCCGCAAAGCACACCGTGCGCACAGCTTCGAATTCCGCCACGCCAACATCGTTCACTTCATCACTAGTCGCGAAACAGGGCGCGTTCATGCTCTGTTCGCCTCAGGCGTTTCAAATTTCGCACGCCGGCACCGCTGACTGGTGCCTACACGACCGTCAAATTTCGTCGCGATAGCTCACGTAGCCTCGTAGATAACGTCAGCGAAATCAGCCTAAGACGCACGCGCGAGCCCAATTCAGCATTCTAGGGGACGGAAGAGAGCGAGGGAACTGTTTGCGCCGCTCCTCACTCCTCCCTCTCCCATCGCCCGTACGAAGGCAGCTACGCAGGGCGCGCGCGGAACCGCTAGCTATGCAGTATGCGGAGAGCGCGCGCATCTCTTCTTTTCCCACTTCAAAGTCACTTACTACTGCTACATTTGTAATAACAGTGTAAAATTTCCCCTTAGGCAGTGCTGCTTCGTGAACGTGCGCACCCATTTCCGCTCGCCAGCCACCGCTACAGCAATGCGGCTCTGAATTTCAGTCCGGAGCACTGCTGCATACGTGCGGGCGGCCGCCGAGAGGGCATTCTAGCAGACGCAGCGACCGATGGCATTAGTTCTAGCAGCCATAGAGGCACACCTCAGGGCCCGCAAAAGCGCGTCGAACGACAAGAAGAAACAAAACGGTAAAAAGAAAAAAAGGAGGGATGAGGGCTGCCTGCTTTTAAAGGTTGCGCTACATCAGAATTAAGTAAATGTGCAGCAACGACCGCCTCATCATCCTCGGTGTCTGAAACACGCGCCTTGGTAATTAGTGCATGCAGGCGAACGTGGCCGCTCGCGCAGAGTCGCCTCACGCGCCCCATACTTGCTTAGTGTGTGTTGTTGTGCTGAGCCCCGTGGCGTTCCGTGCGGTTCTGCTACAAAAGTTATAGCACACGCGCTGTCCGACCGCGCACGCCGCGTGTTTGAAAACAAGAAGTAGTAGTAAGTGCCGTTGAGATGGTAAAAGAAGAGAAGAGTGCAGTACCGTAGCTGTCTCTCGCTTAGGAGGTCACCTCAACAGTACAACACGGGGGAGGGTAAGGAGAATAAAGGAGCCAAGGGAAACAAAGATTAAAGAGGACGAGCGGAAGGCCGTGAAGAAAAAAAAAAGAGAGAGAGAGAAGCGTGAAACGGGGCCTATGGCAGCGTGGTAAGGTTCGACGACTCAAAGAACTCAATGAGCTGGGAAGGCTCCTTTGAGTAAAACCGCAAAACCCCTAGGAAACGAGAAAGTCCTCAGGGCGGGATATGGGGAGTCCAAGGCGTCGATTAGGATTTCACGAGCTGAGAGATATATGCAGTGCATATATCTATAATAAAAGAGCATAAATCATATAAAAGGGACTCTCACGGGCCGATAGCCCCGTGAGAGTCCCTTTTTGTGTGTGTTGTTGTGCTGCGCGCATGCCGTTGTGTGCGTTTCTGATACAAAACTTTCAGCACACGCGCTGTCGCAATGAGAATACGACAGCGCGCGCCGGGTGCGTGTAAACGAGGAAGCGTCGAACAGAGGGAACGGACGGAATTGTCGAGATTCTCACTACATCCCAATGCCAATGCAGACACTTTGGGTGGCTCTGAGAAGAGCCGTTGGGTGTTGGCTGCGCGGACGAGCGCTCGGTCGCCTACTTGGAGCTGGTGTACTTGGTGACGGCTTTGGTGCCCTCGGACACGGCGTGTTTGGCCAGCTCTCCGGGCAACAGCAGATGCACGGCAGTCTGGATCTCCCGGCTCGCGATGGTCGAGCGCTTGTTGTACTGAGCCAGACGGGACGACTGCGCGGCGATACGCTTGAAGATGTCATTCACGAAGCTGTTCATGATAGACATGGCCTTGCTGGAGACTCCAGTGTCCGGGTGCACTTGCTTCAGCACCTTGTAGATATACATGGAGAAGCTCTCCTTCCTGCGGCGCTTCTTCTTCTTGTCGGTGGCGCACACGTTCTTCTGCGCCTTGCCGGCCTTCTTCACGGCCTTACCGCTGGGCTGGGGAGGCATGTCAGTAGCCGAGCAAACGAGATCGGAATACGCGCGACCGGTCGCTCGCGCCGCGTTTTTATTGCGGGAGGGTGGTGTTCACGCGACCTCGCAAAGCCGCGCTCGCCATTGGTCCGCGCGGCTTCTCTCCCTTTTCCTCGCGCTTTCCTTTGGGACCGGCGGCGGCGAGAGCGGCGACGGCGCTACGAGCACGGCTCAAATCGCTCACAGATCGCCAGTGTGCAAGTCGTTGTTACTCAGTCTGACAGCAACACTGCGATGCCTCCCCAGGTGCTGTGGATAGGTGCTGTGGTGGCGTGATTTGTGCGTTCGAGCTTCGGTGCTATGGACCCCCTCCACGTGGGCCCCTCTCGGATGGTTGGATAGGATTACGGTGCGGATTCTTCTAGACTCGAACCCGCTGTCTTCGATTCGGTGAGGTGTTCCGGTGGCTCTTTTTTGTCCTTGGTTTTTTCCAGTGTTTAGCTGAGGGTTTCTAGCTTCCTACCTTGTGTAGTGTTAGCTTAAACTTCGGCTAGGCGCGGGCGCCACGCGGTTTTTACCGCGATGGCGGCCCCTTCGCGGCTTCGGCCGCTTGCGTTTTTCGGGCGAGTTCCGAAAGGCGCGTCCAATGTAGATGTTTGCAAGGCGCTCGTAAAGCGCTTTTCCTTGAACGACTTTAAGGCAGTGCAGGACTTTGGTGTAGGACGGTTTGAGATAACGTTTAAGAATAAGGCCGCGGTTGATCGCTTCTCAGCTGATCCCGCTTTGAAGGTTCGGGATGTGGAAGTTCGTTTTGAGTATAGAGGTGTGCGTGTGAAGTTGGTTAGGGTGTTTGGCTACCACGCGGATCTTCCGGACCAGGCTCTCGTCTCCGAGCTAGAGGTCTTCGGAAAGGTTCACGGGATCTCCGAAGAATGCGTGCCCGGTTTCCCTGCCGTTGGCACCGGAAACCGGCGCATTCGGATAGAGATGGCGCGGCCCGTTCCTAACCTTCTTCGTGTAGGTGAGCGTGTCGTTCAGTGTGAGTACGAGGGTGTAGTTAGATTGTGCCGTAGGTGTAACATGGCAGGACACCACACCGCCGCGTGCGACATGCCTCAGTGCGCGCGCTGCGGGCAGTTTGGCCACGCGTCCTGCGACGCGGCGTGCGTACGTTGCGGCGGCGACCATGCGGTGTCGGCGTGTACTGTCCGCACCTACTCGTCAGTGACCGCGAGGCCAGAACAGCAGAAACCTGCCGTCGTGGAAGCGGTTACTTCGCCGGTAGCTGATACGGTTGCTGCATTAGAGGAAGGAGAGAGCCAGGGCTCCTTGAGCGTGGTCGATGCCGCCGAGCGCGGCGGCGATTCCGTGGACGCTACCGAGGTCGTTCCCCCTTCCGTCACGGCAACGTGCGAGGGGGCAGCGAGCGAGGAGGCTGAAGCGGCGGTCGCTATCGCCTCCGTGGCGGGTACGCCTCTCGCTACGCCGGTCGCTATCTCTGGCGCGTCCGAACCGCTGACTGGCGCGACTGACACTGCTCGTCGGTCGAACCATAAGCGTAAGAGCCGGCGCGCACACCGCGCTGGCTCCGCTGCCAGGGCGGCGGCCGCGGGGCGTGAGTCGAGCTCGGACGAAGGTGACTCCCAGGGCTCGGAGACTGGCCCTCCAGAATTTAAGCGCAGTGCTGTTGAAACGTCCGATTCTGATACTGAGGTCCCATCGGACGCGGAGGGTTCTCCTCCTTGTCCCAATTGCGGATGGGGACGTTGCGAATGCTCGTTGCTCTCAGACAGAACCTATGAGTCTACTGATGAGGGGTCCCCAACTTTGGAGACGCTCTCATAAGTAGACTTTGCTTATTTGTCACTAGCGGCTAGTATTACCTAATACTTGCCTGCTCTTTATTTATTTTCCTAGCTCTTTTTGTCTTCCTTTGTTTCTACTAGCTCTTAGCTAATCTCTTTCTCCCTTAAAATGGCTTCTTCTCTCACCATAGCTACCTTTAACTGTCGTGGTTTGTCGCGTGCTTCTAAGCAGTTAGAGGTTATTATTTTGGCTAAATCCAAAAAGTTAGATATTCTTGTGCTTCAGGAAACTTATATTCATAGGCTAGGCCAGATCAGCCACTTCGACCGGATTTTTCGCACTCGGTCTTTCTGGAGTTATGGCGCGACGGGCAGTCGAGGTACGGCGATCGTTTTGATGCCGAATTTCGACTGCCTTGTTATTCGCCATGCCAGGGATTCCGAGGGCCGCGTCTTGTCGGTGGACCTTGATTGTGGCATTCGAATTGTTAATGTTTATGCTCCAACCCAGTCTCAAGATCAGAGAGTTTTTCGTTACATTAGAACCCTACTTGGTAGGTCCCTCTCGGCTAATCCTTGTAGGCGACTTCAACTGTGTGTTAGAACAGGTTGATCGCATCCCGCATAGAGGGACTCCAAACCAGAAAGATAGGCGTGCAAATGTTGTAATACGAGAGCTCGTCGACAGGCTAGGACTTGTCGATGCTTGGCGTGTGCTTCGCCCTGGTCAGTCAGGAATGACTTGGACAGGAAGAGGCATGCAGAGCCGCATCGATCGTTTTTACATCTCGTCGTCACTGGCTCCTAGTATGCATTCTTCTTGGTTAACTCCTTCTGCTCTGAGCGACCACAGCTTCCAAATTCTGCGGTTCGCCGATTCTAGCATAGTCCCGCAAGGGAAGAGACCGTGGCGTCTGAATCCACGTCTTCTAAAAGACAGGCAGGCAACCGCAGAGGTATCATCCATTCTTTTTCGATCGCTGCACAGTAGAGCGAATCTAAGTGGTACAGAATGGTATGACGTGAAGGTCAGAGTGCGTGAGTGCTTCAGGTCTTGGGGCAAGCGTTGAGCGCGCGAGGAGCGTGAGGAGATTAAAATCGTCTCCGACGCGATCCTCCTGCTCTCGAGGCCACTGTCCGGCGGTCCTGGAGTCGCTTCGGCGCTGGCCTCACTCCGAAAGGAACTTCGAATTCTCCTGCAGCGACGCTGGCATGGCTTGAGGGCCACAACCCGAGCAGAGCTGTGGGAAATGGAAGCGTGGTGCAGCAGAAACGTCCTACGTAAACATCTCTCAAGGAAGAGCACAACTCTCTCCTCCCTAATAGATCCAAGCGATGGTAGCATAGTCGATACACCAGATGGAGTTCTTGCACTGGCGAGGCAGTTTTACATGATCTTGTATGCCGAACCAGCTGCCACTCCAACTGCGTTTCCTTTTCCTTCGCCAGCTGAGCCGCCGCAAGTGTGCGACTCAGCCATAGATGAGGACGAGCTTCTTTCGGCATTGAAGTCTATGAAGCGTAATCGCAGTCCGGGATCCGATGGTCTGACAGTCGAATTTTATGTTAAATTTTGGACACTGTTAGGGAAGCCATTCACATTACTGGTGAACCGGCTACTCAGTGAAGGGACTTTGTCAGCGTCTCAACGAGAGGGGTTAATCCCTCTCCTTTGTAAGGACGAGTCGAGGAGCTCCGATCTGAGAGCATGGCGTCCAATCACACTTCTGAACTGCGATTATAAGCTCATAGCAAAGTGCCTGTGTATGCGACTCACGCCAGTGCTCAGCACTGTTTTGGGTCCATACCAGGCATGTTGTGTCCAGGGGCGCTCTACTCAGCTTCACGGTATAGCACTAAGGGACCCTCTTCTGAGGGCAAATACCAGGAAACTTCCAGGTATTTGCTCCTTCGATCAGGAGAAGGCTTTCGATATCATTAGCCATAGGTACCTTTTCCGTGTTTTGGAAGAGGCTGGTTTTAGTGTGGGTTTTAGACAGATGATCCAAGCTTTGTATTCTCGACCGACTTCTGCTGTCCTCATAAGAGACCGCCTCTCGGAAGCGTTCATTGTGGGACGTGGTGTGCGACAGGGGGACCCGCTCTCACCTGCCCTCTACGTACTCGCTTTTGAACCGCTTCTGCAGAGGTTGTCTTGTGACAGCAGAATTGGCAGGTTCCTACTTCCACCAGGTTCCCCCCCGGTTGCACTCTTTGCCTATGCAGACGACTTGTCCATTATCGTCCCGGACGAAGCATCAGCTTGCGACGTACTGGAGGTCACGGACAGTTACTGCGGCGCGAGCGGTGCAAGGTTGAATAGGTCGAAAAGTGCAGCAATGTACTTGAACTCCACTCCTTCCAGTCCGCAGCCCGTTCATGGTCTCCCCGTGAAAACGCGGCTGCGGCTTCTAGGCTTCCAGTTCGAACCAGATGGTCTCTCTCCCGAAAACTGGCAACAGGCTAAGGAGAAGCTTGAAGCCAGGGTTCAGGAATACAGCGCGTTGTCATGCCCTTTGACTGCTCGAGCGACAATCCTTCGCTCACTTCTGGTTTCCTTTCTGACGTATGTGGCGTGTGTGTCTCCTATTCCAACCCGAACCAAGCTTATCTTGGAGAGGGTCTTGTTTCGCTTCCTCTGGAAGGGTACAACTGGTTGTGTAGCTAGGTGGGTGCTCAAGTTGCCCAGGGACAAGGGAGGACTCGGAATTCCCGACCTGGACGTCGTGGCTACTGCACTACACGTCAGTTGGACCCAGGTCGCTCTTAACTCGGATATGCTCCTAACTCGAAGCTTAACTTCCTTCTTTCTTAGCACCCGACTCCGCTTGTTCTCGCAGAGCACATTTTCCCACTGTGTTCCTCGTTCAGGTACCCCGTCCACCATTTATGCGGCGGCTGCCAACTCTTTGGTAAGCCTCTGCAAGGTTCACCTAGACATCGACGTAGTTTCAGCTCCACTCCAAGAGTTAGTGGATATCCTCACCCCAGGACTCCCCCCACATTACCAAAGGTACGACCTGTCGATTCACAGGCCAAACTGGAAGCTCATTACAGCCGGTTTCCTCGACGCCAGGCGAGCCACCTTTGTGTACCGCCTGGCGCGAGGGTGCCTGCCGTTGAGCTACAGGCCCTTCACAGCCATCCCGGCTCGTGGAGTGTGTCCTTTCTGTGGCGCTCGTGAGGACTCAGTTCATATCTTTACGCAGTGTTTGCTTCCAGCAGCTCTTCTCTAAAGAGTTGCTAGTCTATTTAGGCTCCCAGGCGTTCCTTATGAGACAGTCCGATTTTTGCACCCTTTGCCCAATCACACAATCAACCAGTTCGTGCTTCTCCTCGCCGAGTGCTCATACCAAGTTTGGCTGGCACGCTGCGATGCAATTTTCGGGGGGCCGGGCACCGGCCCTTCACGAAGTGCTTGCGAAAGCACGGAAGGAGGTCTGGTTCCACCTCGCCCGGGAGCGGCACCGCTTGGGCGAGAAGTTTCTCGAAGTGTGGGCTCGTCCTGCCGTGATTTTTGACGAGTCAGGTGGAAAGCTATCCATTAAGTTATGATGCATGCTCCAAAGGTCGCACGACTCGGCCGTGTGCGCCAGTCGATCTACGGGGTTTTGTTTGGCACAGTGGAACCCAGAGCTGGAACCGGTGGTGGTGCACCCTCAAGTGGTCGCGCTGCTCCGCGGACGGCTTTGGTGGTCTCCATTGTTGTATGCCTTGACCTCTTTTGCATCAGGGCAGTCTGAGGGTCAGTCAGGCTTGTGCCCTGCAAGACCGACATGGCTGTTTGTTTGTTGAGTGCAGTCCCTCAGTTGGGCTGCACCACAACAGCCCCCTTGTCCGGGAAGGACCGTTGGCCCGAACCAAGTCCCCCCACCCAGTCAGCCCGGGTTGTGGGGGAGTACCGGGGTCAATGTATGGAATGATGCTGGGTTGATGAGTACATGAAAGCTCTGGGACGCGGCGCCCCTGGTTGCCAAGTCCTCTTCCCATCTGATAACGGTACTCAGTCTACGCATCAACAGCACCAGCATGTCCGGACGTGGTAAAGGCGGCAAGGCGAAGGGCAAGAGCAAGACGCGTTCCAGCCGCGCGGGTCTCCAGTTCCCCGTGGGCCGTATCCACCGTCTCTTGCGCAAGGGAAACTATGCCGAGCGCGTCGGAGCGGGCGCTCCCGTCTACCTCGCGGCCGTCCTCGAGTACCTGGCTGCCGAAGTGCTCGAGCTCGCTGGCAACGCAGCTCGTGACAACAAGAAGACCAGGATCATCCCCCGCCACCTGCAGCTCGCCATCCGCAACGACGAGGAGCTGAACAAGCTGCTCTCTGGCGTGAGGATTGCGCAGGGCGGCGTCTTGCCCAACATCCAAGCTGTGCTTCTCCCAAAGAAGACCGAGAAGAAGGCGTAAGCGAGCTCCCAGCCGGCGGACTACAGTCGCGCTCGTCGCACAACCCAACGGTCCTCGTCAGGACCACCCAAATGCATGTGACGGCAGGGTTTTGCTTGGCAATCCCGTTCTCTGCGCCCGTTTCCCTCTGTTTGAATTAGCGCAACCGTGCCTCTTGAACTGACGCTGCTGCTAGCTAGCTGGCATTTCAGTGCACGAATGTAAATGGAAAGCGAGCTTCCGGGTGTCCGGGGGCGCACAGGGACGAGCCTCACTGCAATTAGCGTACGATTCGCGTAGTGGAATGTGATAGGCGATTGGGCCCTTGTAAACAAACAAACAAAAAATGGGCCATATCCGCAACCAGCATGCACTTATGAGCCAGGCAGGTATGCATGAGGAACGTGAACAAACGCATGCATGGCATCCCAATACACAAAAGCTTGCACGCAACATTGGCCGCATTAATTTCGTTTTCGGGCGCGGCTTCTTCGCATGAATGCGTGCACCGTTTTGCAACGAACACGCATTTTGTTTATTTTTTTCCCCTCTCTCTTCTTGTTCGTGCTCGAACGCGCGCAATACTTACCATATGCATACCAAACGAGGCACCACCTCGCACCGGCAGCCCACCACAGGCACACACAAAAAAATATTAATAATAAAAAATAACAACAAAACAGACAAACCGAGAGGGTACTGTTGGAGTACGTGGTCTCGCATGCTCCCGTGGCCGAAGCAAACATGTAGGTGGTCCTGAGAAGGACCGTTTTGTGTTGCTTGCCTGACCGAGGCTGCGGCACAGACAGCGGCCGAACTTAGGCGCTCTCGCCACGGATGCGCCGGGCCAGCTGGATGTCCTTTGGCATGATGGTAACACGCTTGGTGTGGATGGCGCACAGGTTGGTGTCTTCGAAGAGACCGACCAGGTATGCCTCGCTGGCCTCCTGAAGGGCCATCACAGCCGAACTCTGGAATCGGAGGTCGGTCTTGAAATCCTGAGCGATTTCCCTCACCAAGCGCTGGAACGGCAGCTTGCGGATGAGAAGTTCGGTCGACTTCTGGTAGCGGCGAATTTCACGAAGGGCCACGGTTCCAGGCCTGTAGCGATGCAGTTTCTTAACCCCTCCTGTGGCAGGTGCACTCTTGCGAGCAGCCTTGGTAGCAAGCTGCTTACGCGGAGCCTTCCCACCGGTGCTCTTACGGGCGGTTTGCTTGGTCCTGGCCATAGCGAACGGAGCGAGCGTCCGAAGTCGTCGACTGCCGGAGTGAAAATGACCCCTACGCCGCGCGCGTCGTGCTTCGCCGCACTACTCTTCTCCTCTCCAACTCACCCGCCGATTGGCCAGCGCCGGCACAGCCGTCTCGGGCGGTGCGCGCGCCGCCACCGTTCGCCAGGATGCTGGAGGAGGCACGTTTTCGCGCGGGCGCCTTGTTCGCGGCTAAGGAAAGCACATTCGCAGGCGGTTTATTTGAGTTTAAACACGACAGCATGCCGCGCTGTTCTCTTTCGTTTCAGCCAACACCACAATCTCGTTTATACCGCCGCGCGTCGCCAATTGCCAGTGCCGAGTGTGAGACCACACCACTAATCTCGACAGTGGTTAGCGCTCCACGCCCAACGCCATCGGAGCTGTTATCGCGATCTCCGCGCGACGCAGATGGGTGGCATGTTAAGGCTACATTATTGCTTGTCCACTGCCTTGCTTTGATCATGCTGATGCTCGTTTCACGAACTACAAGTGCGCGCCACGGTGCCTTCTCGAGGGGCAACTACATCGTGTTTTGGCCGCACTCGGCAGCAAACCGTCTCGCATGTGCACACATGCCAGTACCGCACTTTCCCGTCCACGCACAGAAGAACGCGAGGCCCGCATGCGCCTCACAAGATTAACGACAAACTCACGTATGGACTACCAGCACCACTTCAGAGTCACAGAGAAAACGATACACTTCCGCTCTAAGAGCGAATTTGGAATACAATATTGACAGGTGTTGAACGCGCGTTAGGAGACCTGGACAACTAATTGGGGCCTCAAAACTGTGGATAGGCAAGCGGTACTTCCATATGTATGAAGGGTCCTTAAACAATATGTCAAGGTAGCATCAACCAATGCTTCGCAGGCGCGATCCCAAGCGCGGCTTCCCCGTGCCCCGTATTCGGTGCGCAGTTTTCGCACTTGCAAGGGACACCATGTTTTGACAAACAATCATCAAACGCAACACTTTGCTCCATACAGTGCGTACATTTCGTCAGCTAGCTTTTTCGATTGCATTCCCGCACGCAACTTCGCCACAGGATCGACGGCATCGATGTCATGTTATAGCGAAGCTCCAGCTCGGCAGCCGCCGGGAGAAATCTATTTCCTCGCCAACTAATTCACCGAATTCGGTGCGCCTAATTACGAGTAAAAGAAAATGTTCAAATGCCGCGCCTGCAACAGCGCGATTTTCAATTGATGCCGAGCGCTGCCTCTTTTTTCTTTACTATTTTTTTTCTCAGTGATTGTGGCAAACTGTGAAATGGAAGAGAGAACAAACAGTTCAACTGTGCGCTTTAAAGCTCTGTCACACAGCAATGGCACCGGATTTGGAAATTCTGTTAATTGCACAAGGCGATATGTATAAAGGGAACACAATTTATACGCCTCGATAAGATATACCAGTCATGTGTGAGTATGACCGTTACAATACCTTCACAGACATCACAGGTGTTTTCGATGGGATAAAATTTTTTAGACAGAACTTCCGTGAGTAGTTGCTTGCAATTCACACGATCGCGGTACCGCTTTGTATTGTTGAGATATGAAACTTTGTACTTCTTAACCTGCCAGTACTCGTGCATTATGGAAGGGAAAAAAAGAGAGAAAGAGAGACGTCACCGCACCACCACACATTTTTCTCAGATGGAACAAGAAGCTTGTTTACATGGCTGCAGTAGTTCTCTCGTGACAACCCGTTGTTTTCTCTTGGGTGTGTTCCGATGCCTTACTTAGAGTTCACCTCCGAGCTACACGCACGACCGGTATGACCTCATTGCGCACTGTGTACGCTTTGCTTCGTCCTCGGCTTTCCCCTTTGCACGCGCATGCCAGTGACTTCGTAGCAGTAATCATTACATAGACAAGAGAAAAGAAATAACCAAAAGTTCCGCGTTTCTTCAAAGCAAGAGGCCCGTACATTTTCTCTGACTGTTCCTTCCCCATTTGTTTACCTGTTTAGCCATCACCTCACTTTGCTATATACATCAAGGCCATAGGCGCAGTTCCCGGTGGCTTCGTGGGACGAATGTAAAACAATAGGCGCGAGCTTGGCTTTCATTAAACGCAACACGAATGCGAAATCCGTGCAATGACGACGGCCGGCGTGTGTCAGCTTCCCTTACCTTGGCGTGCCAATATATGTGCCATGAGTGAGGGAGCCGGTTCGAATTCGGAATTTTTCTCTACAGCAGCTTGCACATTCACGATGTTAGGGATGCAGCGGCAGGAGGTAGTCTTGTGCACTTTGGCGCGTCCATGCCATGGCATTATGCAACCGCCTCACAGCGCGTAATACGCCTGACATAAGCTGCCACAAGGAGAAATGTTCACATGTAGGACAGGTGGCTCCCTCTGGCGGCGAAGAGTTCGACAAATACGTGATGCACCGCTCAAATCGCCCATCGGGCGGCCGCTCGTCCCTCTCTCTCTTTTTCCCCCGTTCTCGCGGCGTGTGGCATACACAAATACGTTGCTCGAAAAAGTTTGTTTTCTTTAAATACAGCGCGTGTCCAGCGCCCGCTTCCTTACCGATTTAAGTATATGGCGCGAACAAGGGTCGCCCAGCATCGCCTACACGCACGCATTACGAAAGGGCCAGTCGTACAGAAATAACGAGAGAAAGTGAGTCTGCACTGTGCAAGCATATTTCTGTCTCAGTAAGCACACTTCACCGCTCTGCTCCTTTATTTTATTTTCCTCTTGTTTTGGGCAACTCAGCGGTGCATTGTCTTGCAAGAAGAGCCACGTTGGCCTCGAACCAACTGCTTATCACCTATAGCGCGCTGACAAGAAATGCCACTGTAACCCTGTACAGAAGTATGAAAACAGCACGCGCCTCGGTGTCTACCGCGCGCACCCTCGTCTATTTGAATACAACGCAGTGAGCCCGGTTCTAGCGACAGCTACCTAGCTAATCTCACCTTTGCATTCATTTGCGTCGCTCAAAAGAGTTACACAATTGTGAATCGCACGGTGGTAGTTTACGGCCGCCCAGCTCGTAAGGCAAGAGGGCTGGCTCGTTATTGTTTCTCCGACGCACTCAAACCAACGAAGCCATGCGAATGCCGCTCAGACACAGCGTCGCGCGTAGGCTCAATCATTTAACGCTTGCACTGGAAAGAACAAATAACCGCCGTCTGTAGAAAACTCACTTTCAGCTGTTACACACTGGCCCGTGCCCGGCAATATTTTCCTCGCGCTTTGCTTCGCTGCGTACCCACAGGAGCTATTGTTGTGAAATATGGGGCTTAACATATAAAACTTACTTAACTTAAATGCGCCCGCTGACCGTCACGCTCGGCGTATGTATGTAACCGAGTGCTACTGCCCGGCTCATACTCTTCTCTAAGGGAGTAGAAGAAGCGAGCCATTTCAAAGCGACAAAAATGCGCATCGACGAGCTTACGATTACCTCTGTCTTTTAATCATCAGTCCACTCTGGTTGCCTCAATCAGGGTCCAACCAAAGGCGACAACTGAGCTGCACGAACGACCGCCACGTCTTAACTCGGACAGACTGAGGGCGGGTGAAATGGGAGCAACACAACACACAGTGGCGAGCGCAAATGCAATCGAGCAAAGCTCGCCTTGCGAGGGCGAAAAACAATGCTACCACACCTTATGAATACATGCGGTTGTGCTCGCTCACCTGACCAAAGTTTACCGCGCGTGTCTCGTACGGCCGAACGCGAGATAATGGCATGCAAAAGAGGGTCAACGGAGCAGGAGATCGCAAATCCTGCGCATCACTGCCGAAGCACCAAGTGGGTAGCCCTGAAGAGGGCTGTTGGGTTCTTCAGAGGAGCTGATGCGCTGCTTGCAGACGACGCTGCGCACGCGTGCTGCTTAGCCTCCGAAACCGTCGAGGGTGCGGCCCTGACGCTTGAGGGCATACACCACGTCCATGGCTGTCACGGTCTCGCGCTTGGCATGCTCAGTGTAGGTGACGGCGTCCCGGATCACGTTCTCGAGGAACACCTTGAGCACACCGCGTGTCTCCTCATAGATCAGGCCAGAGATACGCTTGACACCACCACGGCGAGCGAGGCGACGGATGGCTGGCTTGGTGATGCCTTGGATGTTGTCACGCAACACCTTACGATGACGCTTCGCGCCACCCTTGCCGAGCCCCTTGCCGCCCTTGCCACGTCCAGACATCTCGGCTGTTGCTGCTGCTTCGAAGCGAGTCAGGAAAGCGAATGCCGCGTCCTTGCGCCGCGACTGAGCGAGGAAGCCGCGCCGAAGGGCGAGGAGGTGAAACGCGCGCCGATTGGCTCACGGGCAGCGCGGCCTCTCTTCGCGAGTGAGTCGCGGGTGGCAGCACTGAGCCCTGCTTAGGCCACGCACTGAGTTCACGACGTGTGGCTTCGCAACACAATCGCGGAGTTAACTTTTTTTTCTTATGTTGTTTCTTTTTGGCATTTCTGACTGCAACGTAGGCTGATGTTCAACCCGCCTCCCTCCTTCTTTTGCTCAACTCGCCAAGAGAAAAACACACGTGTCAACAATGTTATTGTGCTATGTTGCACGCACCCACTGCTCGTTTCGCGCCCCAGGAACAAGTTTATTGTCTTCTCATAATTATGATTACTCGTTCTATTCACCGGTAGCTCGGCTACGCTTTCAAGTGCACCCTGGTCATTGCCGCAAAGCACACCGTGCGCACAGCTTCAAATTCCGCCACGCCAACATCGTTCACTTGATCACTAGTCGCGAAACAGGGCGCGTTCATGCTCTGTTCGCCTCAGGCGTTTAAAATTTCGCACGCCGGCACCGCTGACTGGTGCCTACACGACCGTCAAATTTCGTCGCGATAGCTTACGTAGCCTCGTAGATAACGTCAGCGAAATCAGCCTAAGACGCGCGCGCGAGCCCAATTCAGCATTCTAGGGGACGGAAGAGAGCGAGGGAACTGTTTGCGCCGCTCCTCACTCTCCCATCGCCCGTACGAAGGCAGCTACGCAGGGCGCGCGCGCGGAACCGCTAGCTATGCAGTATGCGGAGAGCGCGCGCATCTCTTCTTTTCCCACTTCAAAGTCACTTACTACTGCTACATTTGTAATAACAGTGTAAAATTTCCCCTTAGGCAGTGCTGCTTCGTGAACGTGCGCACCCATTTCCGCTCGCCAGCCACCGCTACAGCAATGCGGCTCTGAATTTCAGTCCGGAGCACTGCTGCATACGTGCGGGCGGCCGCCGAGAGGGCATTCTAGCAGACGCAGCGACCGATGGCATTAGTTCTAGCAGCCATAGAGGCACACCTCAGGGCCCGCAAAAGCGCGTCGAACGACAAGAAGAAACAAAACGGTAAAAAGAAAAAAAGGAGGGATGAGGGCTGCCTGCTTTTAAAAGTTGCGCTACATCAGAATTAAGTAAATGTGCAGCAACGACCGCCTCATCATCCTCGGTGTGTGAAACACGCGCCGTGGTAATTAGTGCATGCAGGCGAACGTGGCCGCTCGCGCAGAGTCGCCTCACGCGCCCCATACTTGCTTAGTGTGTGTTGTTGTGCTGAGCCCCGTGGCGTTCCGTGCGGTTCTGCTACAAAAGTTATAGCACACGCGCTGTCCGACCGCGCACGCCGCGTGTTTGAAAACAAGAAGTAGTAGTAAGTGCCGTTGAGATGGTAAAAGAAGAGAAGAGTGCAGTACCGTAGCTGTCTCTCGCTTAGGAGGTCACCTCAGCAGTACTACACGGGGGAGGGTAAGGAGAATAAAGGAGCCAAGAGAAACAAAGATTAAAGAGGACGAGCGGAAGGCCGTGAAGAAAAAAAAAGAGAGAGAGAAGCGTGAAACGGGGCCTATGGCAGCGTGGTAAGGTTCGACGACTCAAAGAACTCAATGAGCTGGGAAGGCTCCTTTGAGTAAAACCGCAAAACCCCTAGGAAACGAGAAAGTCCTCAGGACGGGCTATGGGGAGTCCAAGGCGTCGATTAGGATTTCACGAGCTGAGAGATATATGCAGTGCATATATCTATAATAAGAGTGCATATATCATATAAAAGGGACTCTCACGGGCCTATCGGCCCGTGAGAGTCCCTTTTTGTTTGTGTTGTTGTGCTGCGCGCATGCCGTTGTGTGCGTTTCTGATACAAAACTTTCAGCACACGCGCTGTCGCAATGAGAATACGACAGCGCGCGCCGGGTGCGTGTAAACGAGGAAGCGTCGAACAGAGGGAACGGACGGAATTGTCGAGATTCTCACTACATCCCAATGCCAATGCAGACACTTTGGGTGGCTCTGAGAAGAGCCGTTGGGTGTTGGCTGCGCGGACGAGCGCTCGGTCGCCTACTTGGAGCTGGCGTACTTGGTGACGGCTTTGGTGCCCTCGGACACGGCGTGTTTGGCCAGCTCTCCGGGCAACAGCAGATGCACGGCAGTCTGGATCTCCCGGCTCGCGATGGTCGAGCGCTTGTTGTAGTGAGCCAGACGGGACGACTGCGCGGCGATACGCTCGAAGATGTCGTTCACGAAGCTGTTCATGATAGACATGGACTTGCTGGAGACTCCAGTGTCCGGGTGCACCTGCTTCAGCACCTTGTAGATATACATGGAGAAGCTCTCCTTCCTGCGGCGCTTCTTCTTCTTGTCGGTGGCGCGCACGTTCTTCTGCGCCTTGCCGGCCTTCTTCACGGCCTTACCGCTGGGCTGGGGAGGCATGTCAGTAGCCGAGCAAACGAGATCGGAATACGCGCGACCGGTCGCGCGCGCCGCGTTTTTATCGCGGGAGGGTGGTGTTCACGCGACCTCGCAAAGCCGCGCTCGCCATTGGTCCGTGCGGCTTCTCTCCCTTTTCCTCGCGCTTTCCTTTGGGACCGGCGGCCGCGAGAGCGGCGACGGCGCTACGAGCACGGCTCAAATCGCTCACAGATCGCCACTGTGCAAGCCGTTGTTACTCAGTCTGACAGCAAAATTGCGATGCCTCCCCAGGTGCTGTGGATAGGTGCTGTGGTGGCGTGATTTGTGCGTTCGAACTTCGGTGCTATTGTTACCCTCCACGTGGGCCCCTCTCGGATGGTTGGATAGGATTACGGTGCGGATTCTTCTAGACTCCAACCCGCTGTCTTCGATTCGGTGAGGTGTTCCGGTGGCTCTTTTTTGTCCTTGGTTTTTTCCAGTGTTTAGCTGAGGGTTTCTAGCTTCCTACCTTGTGTAGTGTTAGCTTAAACTTCGGCTAGGCGCGGGCGCCACGTGGTTTTTACCGCGATGGTGGCCCCTTCGCGGCATCGGCCGCTTACGTTTTTCGGGCGAGTTCCGAAAGGCGCGTCCAATGTAGATGTTTGCAAGGCGCTCGTAAAGCGCTTTTCCTTGAACGACCTTAAGGCAGTGCAGGACTTTGGTGTAGGACGGTTTGAGATAACGTTTAAGAATAAGGCCGCGGTTGATCGCTTCTCAGCTGATCCCGCTTTGAAGGTTCGGGATGTGGAAGTTCGTTTTGAGTATAGAGGTGTGCGTGTGAAGTTGGTTAGGGTGTTTGGCTACCCCGCGGATCTTCCGGACCAGGCTCTCGTCTCCGAGCTAGAGGTCTTCGGAAAGGTTCACGGGATCTCCGAAGAATGCGTGCCCGGTTTCCCTGCCGTTGGCACCGGAAACCGGCGCATTCGGATAGAGATGGCGCGGCCCGTTCCTAACCTTCTTCGTGTAGGTGAGCGTGTCGTTCAGTGTGAGTACGAGGGTGTAGTTAGATTGTGCCGTAGGTGTAACATGGCAGGACACCACGCCGCCGCGTGCGACACGCCTCAGTGTGCGAACTGCGGGCAGTTTGGCCACGCGTCCTGCGACGCGGCGTGCGTACATTGCGGCGGCGACCATGCGGTTTCGGCGTGTAGTGTCCGCACCTACTCGTCAGTGACCGCGAGGCCAGAACAGCAGAAACCTGCCGTCGTGGAAGCGGTTACTTCGCCGGTAGCTGATACGGTTGCTGCCTTAGAGGAAGGAGAGAGCCAGGGCTCTTTGAGCGTGGTCGATGCTGCCGAGCGCGGCGGCGATTCCGTGGACGCTACCGAGGTCGTTCCCCCTTCTGTCACGACAACGTGCGAGGGGGCAGCGAGCGAGGAGGCTGAAGCGGCGGTCGCTGTCGCCTCCGTGGCGGGTACGCCTCTCGCTACGCCGGTCGCTATCTCTGGCGCGTCCGAACCACTGACTGGCGCGACTGACACTGCTCGTCGGTCGAACCATAAGCGTAAGAGCCGGCGCGCACACCGCGCTGGCTCCTCCAGACTGGCCCTCCAGAATTTAAGCGCAGTGCTGTTGAAACGTCCGATTCTGATACTGAGGTCCCATCGGACGCGGAGGGTTCTCCTCCTTGTCCCAATTGGGGATGGGGACGTTGCGAATGCTCGTTGCTCTCAGACAGAACCTATGAGTCTACTGATGAGGGGTCCCCCACTTTGGAGACCCTCTCATAAGTAGTCTTTGCTTATTTGTCACTAGCGGCTAGTATTACCTAATACTAGCCTGCTCTTTATTTATTTTCCTAGCTCTTTTTGTCTTCCTTTGTTTCTACTAGCTCTTAGCTAATCTCTTTCTCCCTTAAAATGGCTTCTTCTCTCACCATAGCTACCTTTAACTGTCGTGGTTTGTCGCGTGCTTCTAAGCAGTTAGAGGTTATTAATTTGGCTAAATACAAAATGGTAGATATTCTTGTGCTTCAGGAAACTTATATTCATAGGCTAGGCCAGATCAGCCACTTCGACCGGATTTTTCGCACTCGGTCTTTCTGGAGTTATGGCGCGACGGGCAGTCGAGGTACGGCCATCGTTTTGATGCCGAATTTCGACTGCCTTGTTATTCGCCATGCCAGGGTTTCCGAGGGCCGCGTCTTGTCGGTGGACCTTGATTGTGGCATTCGAATTGTTAATGTTTATGCTCCAACCCAGTCTCAAGATCAGAGAGAGTTTTTCGCTACATTAGAACCCTACTTGGTAGGTCCCTCTCGGCTAATCCTTGTAGGCGACTTCAACTGTGTGTTAGAACAGGTTGATCGCATCCCGCATAGAGGGACTTCAAACCAGAAAGATAGGCGTGCAAATGTTGTACTACGAGAGCTCGTCGACGGGCTGGGACTTGTCGATGCTTGGCGTGTGCTTCGCCCTGGTCAGTCAGGAATGACTTGGACAGGAAGAGGCATGCAGAGCCGCATCGATCGTTTTTACATCTCGTCGTCACTGGCTCCTAGTATGCATTCTTCTTGGTTAACTCCTTCTGCTCTTAGCGACCACAGCTTCCAAATTCTGTGGTTCGCCCATTCTAGCATAGTCCCGCAAGGGAAGAGAGCGTGTCGTCTGAATCCACGTCTTCTAAAAGACAGGCAGGCAACCGCAGAGGTATCATCCATTCTTTTTCGATCGCTGCACAATAGAGCGAATCTAAGTGGTACAGAATGGGATGACCTGAAGGTCAGTTTGCGTGAGTGCTTCAGGTCTTGGGGCAAGCGTCGAGCGCGCGAGGAGCGTGAGGAGATTAAAATCGTCTCCGACGCGATCCTCCTGCTCTCGAGGCCACTGTCCGGCGGTCCTGGAGTTGCTTCGGCGCTGGCCTCACTCCGAAAGGAACTTCGGATTCTCCTGCAGCGACGCTGGGATGGCTTGAGGGCCACAACCCGAGCAGAGCTGTGGGAAATGGAAGCGTGGTGCAGCAGAAACGTCCTACGTAAACATCTCTCAAGGAAGAGCACAACTCTCTCCTCCCTAATAGATCCAAGCGATGGTAGCATAGTCGATTCACCAGATGGAGTTCTTGCACTGGCGAGGCAGTTTTACATGATCTTGTATGCCGAACCAGCTGCCACTCCAACTGCGTTTCCTTTTGCTTCGCCAGCTGAGCCGCCGCAAGTGTGCGACTCAGCCATAGATGAGGACGAGCTTTTTTCGGCATTGAAGTCTATGAAGCGTAATCGCAGTCCGGGATCCGATGGTCTGACAGTCGAATTTTATGTTAAATTTTGGACACTGTTAGGGAAGCCATTCACATCACTGGAACCGCCTACTCAGTGAAGGGACTTTGTCAGCGTCTCAACGAGAGGGGTTAATCACTCTCCTTTGTAAAGACGAGTCGAGGAGCTCCGATCTGAGAGCATGGCGTCCAATCACACTACCGAACTGCGATTATAAGCTCATAGCAAAGTGCCTGTGTATGCGACTCACGCCAGTGCTCAGCACCGTTTTGGGTCCATACCAGGCATGTTGTGTCCAGGGGCGCTCTACTCAGCTTCACGGTATAGCACTAAGGGACCTTCTCCTGTGGGCAAATACCAGGAAACTTCCAGGTATTCTTTGCTCCTTCGATCAGGAGAAGGCTTTCGATATCATTAGCCATAGGTACCTTTTCCGTGTTTTGTAAGAGGCTGGTTTTAGTGTGGGTTTTAGACAGATGATCCAAGCTTTGTATTCTCGACCGACTTCTGCTGTCCTCATACGAGACCGCCTCTCGGAGGCGTTCATTGTGGGACGTGGTGTGCGACAGGGGGACCAACTCTCACCTGCCCTCTACGTACTCGCTTTTGAACCGCTTCTGCAGAGGTTGTCTTGTGACAGCAGAATTGGCAGGTTCCTACTTCCACCAGGTTCCCCCCGGTTGCACTCTTTGCCTATGCAGACGACTTGTCCATTGTCGTCCCGGACGAAGCATCAGCTTGCGACGTCCTGGAGGTCATGGACAGTTACTGCGGGGCGAGCGGTGCAAGGTTGAATAGGTCGAAAAGTGCAGCAATGTACTTGAACTCCACTCCTTCCAGTCCGCAGCCCATTCATGGTCTCCCCGTGAAAACGCGGCTGCGGATTCTAGGCTTCCAGTTCGAACCAGATTGTCTCTCTCCCGAAAACTGGCAACAGGCTAAGGAGAAGCTTGAAGCCAGGGTTCAGGAATACAGCGCGTTCTCATGCCCTTTGACTGCTCGAGCGACAATCCTTCGCTCACTTCTGTTTTCCTTTCTGACGTATGTGGCGTGTGTGTCTCCTATTCCAACCCGAACCAAGCTTATCTTGGAGAGGGTCTTGTTTCGCTTCCTCTGGAAGGGTACAACTGGTTGTGTAGCTAGCCGGGTGCTCAAGTTGCCCAGGGACAAGGGAGGACTCGGAATTACCGACCTGGACGTCGTGGCTACTGCACTACACGTCAGTTGGACCCAGGTCGCTCTTAACTCGGATATGCTCCTAACTCGAAGCTTAACTTCCTTCTTTCTTAGCACCCGACTCCGCTTGTTCTCGCAGAGCACATTTTCCCACTGTGTTCCTCGTTCAGGTACCCCGTCCACCATTTATGCGGCGGCTGCCAACTCTTTGGTAAGCCTCTGCAAGGTTCACCCAGGCATCGACGTAGTTTCAGCTCCACTCCAAGAGTTAGTGGATATCCTCACCCCAGGACTCCCCCCACATTACCAAAGGTACGACCTGTCGATTCACAGGCCAAACTGGAAGCTCATTACAGCCGGTTTCCTCGACGCCAGGCGAGCCACCTTTGTGTACCGCCTGGCGCGAGGGTGCCTGCTGTTGAGCTACAGGCCCTTCACAGCCATCCCAGCTCGTGGAGTGTGTCCTTTCTGTGGCGCTCGTGAGGACTCAGTTCGTATCTTTACGCAGTCTTTGCTTCCTGCAGCTCTTCTCCAAAGAGTTGCTAGTCTATTTAGGCTCCCAGGCGTTCCTTATGAGACAGTCCGATTTTTGCACCCTTTGCCCAATCAGGCGATCAACCACTTCGTGCTTCTCCTCGCAGAGTGCTCATACCAAGTTAGGCTGGCACGCTGCGATGCAATTTTCGGGGGGTCGGGCACCGGCCCTTCACGAAGTGCTTGCGAAAGCACGGAAGGAGGTCTGGTTCCACCTCACCCGGGAGCGGCACCGCTTGGGCGAGAAGTTTCTCGAAGTGTGGGCTCGTCCTGCCGTGATTTTTGACGAGTCAGGTGGAAAGCTATCCATTAAGTTATGATGCATGCTCCAAAGGTCGCACGACTCGGCCGTGTGCGCCAGTCGATCTACGGGGTTTTGTTTGGCTCAGTGGAACCCAGAGCTGGAACCGGTGGTGGTGCACCCTCAAGTGGTCGCGCTGCTCCGCGGACGGCTTTGGTGGTCTCCATTGTTGTATGCCTTGACCTCTTTTGCATCAGGGCAGTCCGAGGGTCAGTCAGGCTTGTGCCCTGCAAGACCGACATGGCTGTTTGTGTGTTGAGTGCAGTCCCTCAGTTGGGCTGCACCACAACAGCCCCCTTGTCCGGGAAGGACCGTTGGCCCGAACCAAGTCCCCCCACCCAGTCAGCCCGGGTTGTGGGGGAGTACCGGGGTCAATGTATCGAATGATGCTGGGTTGATGAGTACATGAAAGCTCTGGGACGCGGTGCCCCTGGTTGCCAAGTCCTCTTCCCATCTGAGAACGGTACTCTGTCTACGCATCAACAGCACCAGCATGTCCGGACGTGGTAAAGGCGGCAAGGCGAAGGGCAAGAGCAAGACGCGTTCCAGCCGCGCGGGTCTCCACTTCCCCGTGGGCCGTATCCACCGTCTCTTGCGCAAGGGAAACTACGCCGAGCGCGTCGGAGCGGGCGCTCCCGTCTACCTCGCGGCCGTCCTCGAGTACCTGGCTGCCGAAGTGCTCGAGCTCGCTGGCAACGCAGCTCGTGACAACAAGAAGACCAGGATCATCCCCCGCCACCTGCAGCTCGCCATCCGCAACGACGAGGAGCTGAACAAGCTGCTCTCTGGCGTGAGGATCGCGCAGGGCGGCGTCTTGCCCAACATCCAAGCTGTGCTTCTCCCAAAGAAGACCGAGAAGAAGGCGTAAGCGAGCTCCCAGCCGCCGGACTACAGTCGCGCTCGTCGCACAACCCAACGGTCCTCGTCAGGACCACCGAAATGCATGTGACGGCAGGGTTTTGCTTGGCAATCCCGTTCTCTGCGCCCGTTTCCCTCTGTTTGAATTAGCGCAACCGTGCTTCTTGAACTGACGCTGCTGCTAGCTAGCTGGCATTTCAGTGCACGAATGTAAATGGAAAGCGAGCTTCCGGGTGTCCGGGGGCGCACAGGGACGAGCCTCACTGCAATTAGCGTACGATTCGCGTAGTGGAATGTGATAGGCGATTGGGCCCTTAAAAACAAACAAACAAAAAATGGGCCATATCCGCAACCAGCATGCACTTATGAGCCAGGCAGGTATGCATGAGGAACGTGAAAAAACGCATGCATGGCATACCAATACACAAAAGCTTGCACGCAACATTGGCCGCATTAATTTCGTTTTCGGGCGCGGCTTCTTCGCATGAATGCGCGCACCGTTTTGCAACGAACACGCATTTTGTTTATTTTTTCCCCTCTCTCTTCTTGTTCGTGCTCGAACGCGCGCAATACTTACCATATGCATACCAAACGAGGCACCATCTCGCACCGGCAGCCCACCACAGGCACACACAAAAAATATTAATAATAAAAAATAACAACAAAACAGACAGACCGAGAGGGTACAGTTGGAGTACGTGGTCTCGCGTGCTCCCGTGGCCGAAGCAAACATGTAGGTGGTCCTGAGAAGGACCGTTTTGTGTTGCTTGCCTGACCGAGGCTGCGGCGCAGACAGCGGCCGAACTTAGGCACTCTCGCCACGGATGCGCCGGGCCAGCTGGATGTCCTTTGGCATGATGGTAACACGCTTGGCGTGGATGGCGCACAGGTTGGTGTCTTCGAAGAGACCGACCAGGTATGCCTCGCTGGCCTCCTGAAGGGCCATCACAGCCGAACTCTGGAATGGGAGGTCGGTCTTGAAATCCTGAGCGATTTCCCTCACCAAGCGCTGGAACGGCAGCTTGCGGATGAGAAGTTCGGTCGACTTCTGGTAGCGGCGAATTTCACGAAGGGCCACGGTTCCAGGCCTGTAGCGATGCGGTTTCTTAACCCCTCCTGTGGCAGGTGCACTCTTGCGAGCAGCCTTGGTAGCAAGCTGCTTACGCGGAGCCTTCCCACCGGTGCTCTTACGGGCGGTTTGCTTGGTCCTGGCCATAGCGAACGGAGCGAGCGTCCGAAGTCGTCCACTGCCGGAGTGAAAATGACCCCTGCGCCGCGCGCGTCGTGCTTCGCCGCACTACTCTTCTCCTCTCCAACTCACCCGCCAATTGGCCAGCGCCGGCACAGCCGTCTCGGGCGGTGCGCGCGCCGCCACCGTTCGCCAGGATGCTGGAGGAGGCACGTTTTCGCGCGGGCGCCTTGTTCGCGGCTAAGGAAAGCACATTCGCAGGCGGTTTAATTGAGTTTAAACACGACAGCATGCCGCGCTGTTCTCTTTCGTTTCAGCCAACACCACAATCTCGTTTACACCGCCGCGCGTCGCCAATTGCCAGTGCCGAGTGTGAGACCACACCACTAATCTCGACAGTGGTTAGCGCTCCACGCCCAACGCCATCGGAGCTGTTATCGCGATCTCCGCGCGACGCAGATGGGTGGCATGTTAAGGCTACATTATTGCTTGTCCACTGCCTTGCTTTGATCATGCTGATGCTCGTTTCACGAACTACAAGTGCGCGCCACGGTGCCTTCTCGAGGGGCAACTACATCGTGTTTTGGCCGCACTCGGCAGCAAACCGTCTCGCATGTGCACACATGCCAGTACCGCACTTTCCCGTCCACGCACAGAAGAACGCGAGGCCCGCATGCGCCTCACAAGATTAACGACAAACTCACGTATGGACTACCAGCACCACTTCAGAGTTAGAGAAAACGATGCACTTCCGCTCTAAGAGCGAATTTGGAATACAATATTGACAGGTGTCGAACGCGCGTTAGGAGACCTGGACAACTAATTGGGGCCTCAAAACTGTGGATAGGCAATCGGTACTTCCATATGTATGAAGGGTCCTTAAACAATATGTCAAGGTAGCATCAACCAATGATTCGCAGGCGCGATCCCAAGCGCGGCTTCCCCGTGCCCCGTATTCGGTGCGCAGTTTTCGCACTTGCAAGGGACACCATGTTTTGACAAACAATCATCAAACGCAACACTTTGCTCCATACAGTTTTGTACATTTCGTCAGCTAGCTTTTTCGATTGCATTCCCGCACGCAACTTCGCCACAGGATCGACGGCATCGATGTCATGTTATAGCGAAGCTCCAGCTCGGCAGCCGCCGGGAGAAATCTATTTCCTCGCCAACTAATTCACCGAATTTGGTGCGCCTAATTACGAGTAAAAGAAAATGTTCAAATGCCGCGCATGCAACAGCGCGATTTTCAACTGATGCCGAGCGCTGCCTCTTTTTTCTTTACTATTTTTTTTCTCAGTGATTGTGGCAAACTGTGAAATGGAAGAGAGAACAAACAGTTCAACTGTGCGCTTTAAAGCTCTGTCACACAGCAATGGCACCGGATTTGGAAATTCTGTTAATTGCACAAGGCGATATGTATAAAGGGAACACAATTTATACGCCTCGATAAGATATTCCAGTCATGTGTGAGTATGACTTTTACAATACCTTCACAGACATCACAGGCGTTTTCGATGGGATAAAATTTTTTAGACAGAACTTCCGTGAGTAGTTGCGTGCAATTCACACGATCGCGGTACCGCTTTGTATTGTTGAGATATGAAACTTTGTACTTCTTAACCTGCCAGTACTCGTGCATTATGGAAGGGAAAAAAAGAGAGAAAGAGAGACGTCACCGCACCACCACACATTTTTCTCAGATGGAACAAGAAGCTTGTTTACATGGCTGCAGTAGTTCTCTCGTGACAACCCGTTGTTTTCTCTTGGGTGTGTTCCGATGCCTTACTTAGAGTTCACCTCCGAGCTACACGCACGACCGGTATGACCTCATTGCACACTGTGTACGCCTTGCTTCGTCCTCGGCTATTCCCTTTGCACGCGCATGCCAGTGACTTCGTAGCAGTAATCATTACATAGACAAGAGAAAAGAAATAACCAAAAGTTCCGCGTTTCTTCAAAGCAAGAGGCCCGTACATTTTCTCTGACCGTTCCTTCCCCATTTGTTTACCTGTTTAGCCATCACCTCACTTTGCCATATACATCAAGGCCATAGGCGCAGTTCCCGGTGGCTTCGTGGGACGAATGTAAAACAATAGGCGCGAGCTTGGCTTTCATTAAACGCAACACGAATGCGAAATCCGTGCAATGACGACGGCCGGTGTGTGTCAGCTTCCCTTACCTTGGCGTGCCAATATATGTGCCATGAGTGAGGGAGCCGGTTCGAATTCGGAATTTTTCTCTACAGCAGCTTGCACATTCACGATGTTCCAGGGATGCAGCGGCAGGAGGTAGTCTTGTGCACTTTGGCGCGTCCATGCCATGGCATTACGCAACCGCCTCACAGCGCGTAATACGCCGGACATGAGCTGCCACAAGGAGAAATATTCACATGTAGGACAGGTGGCTCCCTCTGGCGGCGAAGAGTTCGACAAATACGTGATGCACCGCTCCCATCGGGCGGCCGCTCGTCCCTCTCTCTCTTTTTCCCCCGTTCTCGCGGCGTGTGGCATACACAAATACGTTGCCCGAAAAAGTTTGTTTTCTTTAATTACAGCGCGTGTCCAGCGCCCGCTTCCTTACCGATCTAAGTATATGGCGCGAACAAGGGTCGCCCAGCATCGCCTACACGCACGCATGACGAAAGGGCCAGTCGTACAGAAATAACGAGAGAAAGTGAGTCTGCACTGTGCAAGCACATTTCTGTCTCAGTAAGCACACTTCACCGCTCTGCTCCTTTGTTTTATTTTCCTCTTGTTTTGGGCAACTCAGCGGTGCATTGTCTTGCAAGAAGAGCCACGTTGGCCTCGAACCAACTGCTTATCACCTATAGCGCGCTGACAAGAAATGCCACTGTAACCCTGTACACAAGTATGAAAACAGCACGCGCCTCGGTGTCTACCGCGCGCACCCTCGTCCATTTGAATACAACGCAGTGAGCCCGGTTCTAGCGACAGCTACCTAGCTAATCTCACCTTTGCATTCTTTTGCGTCGCTCAAAAGAGTTACACAATTGTGAATCGCACGGTGGTAGTTTACGGCCGCCCAGCTCGTAGGGCAAGAGGGCTGGCTCGTTATTGTTTCTCCGACGCACGCAAACCAACGAAGCCATGCGAATGCCGCTCAGACACAGCGTCACGCGTAGGCTCAATCATTTAACGCTTGCACTGGAAAGAACAAATAACCGCCGTCTGTAAAAAACTCACTTTCAGCTGTTACACACTGGCCCGTGCCCGGCAATATTTTCCTCGCGCTTTGCTTCGCTGCGTACCCACAGGAGCTATTGTTGTGAAATATGGGGCTTAACATATAAAACTTACTTAACTTAAATGCGCCCGCTGACCGTCACGCTCGGCGTATGTATGTAACCGAGTGCTACTGCCCGGCTCATACTCTTCTCTAAGGGAGTAGAAGAAGCGAGCCATTTCAAAGCGACAAAAATGCGCATCGACGAGCTTACGATTACCTCTGTCTTTTAATCATCAGTCCACTCTGGTTGCCTCAATCAGGGTCCAACCAAAGGCGACAACTGAGCTGCACGAACGACCGCCACGTCGCAACTCGGACAGACTGAGGGCGGGTGAAATAGGAGCAACACAACACACAGTGGCGAGCGCAAATGCAATCGAGCAAAGCTCGCCTTGCGAGGGCGAAAAACAATGCTACCACACCTTATGAATACATGCGGTTGCGCTCGCTCACCTGAACAAAGTTTACCGCGCGTGTCTCGTACGGCCGAACGCGAGATAATGGCATGCAAAAGAGGGTCAACGGAGCAGGAGATCGCAAATCCTGCGCATCACTGCCGAAGCACCAAGTGGGTAGCCCTGAAGAGGGCTGTTGGGTTCTTCAGAGGAGCTGATGCGCTGCTTGCAGACGACGCCGCGCACGCGTGCTGCTTAGCCTCCGAAACTGTCGAGGGTGCGGCCCTGACGCTTGAGGGCCTACACCACGTCCATGGCTTAAGTGTTTCCCCCAGAGCAAAAAAAACAGAAAAAGAAAAAGGGGGAGGCCCGCACCACCTTGCAGTATAACGGGCTTAACGCCAGTTATAATATAAAAAATGAGGGATCATCACGAGATGATCCATAGGAAATTTGGATACAAAAGCCAATATTTAAAAAAAAATGCGGAGCTGAAGCCAATGAAATGAGTGAGGAAGTAGTAGAAGACGAAGTAAGTCGCCAGGATTAGCAGCACATAGCGACCCGGTGCAGGCTCCTTTAGGGTGTAATGAGCCGAAGGCTCCGGCAGTGATGCGCGATCATGGCGAGGCTGCAGCTTTATTGCAAGTCAGTGCGAATAAAGTTCAGTCGGCTCCGGTGGTAGTGTCTCCCGCCGGGTGTGCCAAGGGACGGAATGCGGAGCCCGGTACATTGCCGCTCGCCGAGACAGAGGCAGGGTCCGGAGTTGGCTCAGAGCAGCAAGAACTGGTGGTGACCTGGAGGAACTGGTGGTGACCTGGAAGCGTGCTGGTATGTTGAGAAGAGAGAATAGTACGCGGCAGGAGAAGGATAGGAAAGAAAGGAAGGAGGTAATGGAGATGAAGCACGTAGTTAGTACCATTGGCAACGGGGTAAAGACCCCACCACGGTAGGCATGTACAGAGCCAAGGGCACAAACAGACATGCAAAAGTAACATGAAGGCGTGCCAGAGCGAGGGAGGAAGGGAAGTTATGAGGCATCCGGAAAAGGTATTGTGGCAGGGTGTGCCGGCACAGAGCGCACGATGGCAAGAGTAAACTGTAATAATAATGCACGGTGTCGTTTAGTATGAAGCAACTCCGGGTAGACTGCTGGCGTCACCTGGTCGAACCGCGAGTGAGCGCACAGTTGTGCCACGATCGACGCAGTACGCGGGCACGCGGAAAAATAATGGGCCACTCCCGCACACTCCGCTCCACAGGTACAGAGATTAGTGGCACTGAGGTGAAAGCGATGTAGGTAATAGGGAAAGTGCCCATGTCCCGTGAAAAGGTGAACAAGGAGGCGGTGAGGAGGGAACCAACGAGGAATCGAGTGGACACTGGGCACCCAAGCATAGAGGCTGGTGCCCAGTCCTTCCCGTTGCCAGTAGTCGTGCCACTGGTTCGCTGCGATTTGAAAGAAGCGCTTTCTGATCGAGCGTATAGAGAGGGCGCTCGTACGCACTGCACCTGTAGAGCACGCAGACGATGCGGCAGTGTCTGCAAGTTCATTCCCCAGTACGCCCCGTTGTCCTGGGACGTGAAATAACCGGACACCAGGTCCGGTGTGAGCCAGGAGACGCAGCACAGCTCTAACGCGTCGTAACTGCTCCCCCTCACAGCGCCATCGTGACAAGGCCACTAAAAGTGTGAGACAGTCAGAATACAAGTACGCAGTGTGGTGCAAGGTTGCGACATAACGCAGCGCCTCTTCAAACGCACAAAGCTCCGTGCCGAAGGCAATAGAAGCGCCAACGACCCGGTACTTGCCCACACGGACGACTTGACCACTCCGATTGAAAGCTACAAACGCGGCGCCCGCCGCCGTAGTGGTGAAGGCACCGTCCGTGTAAACATGGTAGACCGGGGCCTGTGAAAGCTTAAGCGCCTGCTCGGGAGTGAGGCGCGTGAAAGGGAACCGAATGCGCTCACTAGGGTGTTCCCGCCACGGGTCGCAGGGGAAGTCAAGTAAGCAGGGATGAAAGGATTCGACCCCATAATAAGTCACCTGTCGAAGCGTAAACAGGGAAAACTCCGCCGCCAATCGATCGAGCTCCACAGTAAGGGGGGGACAGTTAGCGAGAACATGAAGGGCCGACGTGCGCGTCGTATGGTACGCGCCCGTCATGGCCACCAGAAGGGACCGCTGGGCAGACAGCACCCGCGTAGTAAGGTGGGTGGAGGGAAAGGGAGGCCACCAAACTGGGGACGCGTATGCAACTGCAGGCAGCAGGACCTGTCGGTAGAGCCGACAAATAAGTGCCGGAGGAAGCGCGCGATGTAAGCGGATAAAATTGAGTAATCGGAAAGCCAGGACCTCTGATTTAGATTTAATATAGTCAACGTGGGCAAAGAAATTAAGTTTGTCGTCAAAGACCACACCAAGGAGCTTGGCGTGCTCAGTGTAGGTGACGGCGTCCCGGATCACGTTCTCGAGGAACACCTTGAGCACACCGCGTGTCTCCTCATAGATCAGGCCAGAGATACGCTTGACACCACCACGGCGAGCGAGGCGACGGATGGCTGGCTTGGTGATGCCTTGGATGTTGTCACGCAACACCTTACGATGACGCTTCGCGCCACCCTTG
This sequence comes from Dermacentor variabilis, assembly GCF_050947875.1. Lineage (NCBI taxonomy): Eukaryota > Metazoa > Arthropoda > Arachnida > Ixodida > Ixodidae > Dermacentor > Dermacentor variabilis. The sequence goes on from NC_134574.1 coordinate 22,728,217, forward strand.
CCGAGCCCCTTGCCGCCCTTGCCACGTCCAGACATCTCAGCTGTTGCTGCTGCTTCGAAGCGAGTCAGGAAAGCGAATGCCGCGTCCTTGCGCCGCGACTGAGCGAGGAAGCCGCGCCGAAGGGCGAGGAGGTGAAACGTGCGCCGATTGGCTCACGGGTAGCGCGGCCTCTCTTCGCGAGTGAGTCGCTGGTGGCAGCACTGAGCCCTGCTTAGGCCACGCTCTGAGTTCACGACGTGTGGCTTCGCAACACAATCGCGGAGTTTACTTTTTTTTCTTATGTTGTTTCTTTTTGGCATTTCTGAGTGCAACGTAGGCTGATGTTCAACCCGCCTCCCTCCTTGTCTTGCTCAACTCGCCAAGAGAAAAACAAACGTGTCAACAATATTATTGTGCTATGTTGCACGCACCCACTGCTCGTTTCGCGCCCCAGGAACAAGTTTATTGTCTTCTCATAATTATGATTACTCGTTCTATTCACCGGTAGCTCGGCTACGCTTTCAAGTGCGCCCTGGTCATTGCGGCAAAGCACACCGTGCGCACAGCTTCAAATTCCGCCACGCCAACATCGTTCACTTGATCACTAGTCGCGAAACAGGGCGCGTTCATGCTCTGTTCGCCTCAGGCGTTTCAAATTTCGCACGCCGGCACCGCTGACTGGTGCCTACACGACCGTCAAATTTCGTCGCGATAGCTTACGTAGCCTCGTAGATAACGTCAGCGAAATCAGCCTAAGACGCGCGTGCGAGCCCAATTCAGCATTCTAGGGGACGGAAGAGAGCGAGGGAACTGTTTGCGCCGCTCCTCACTCTCCCATCGCCCGTACGAAGGCAGCTACGCAGGGCGCGCGCGCGGAACCGCTAGCTATGCAGTATGCGGAGAGCGCGCGCATCTCTTCTTTTCCCACTTCAAAGTCACTTACTACTGCTACATTTGTAATAACAGTGTAAAATTTCCGCTTAGGCAGTGCTGCTTCGTGAACGTGGGTACCCATTTCCGCTCGCCAGCCACCGCTACAGCAATGCGGCTCTGAATTTCAGTCCGGAGCACTGCTGCATACGTGCGGGCGGCCGCCGAGAGGGCATTCTAGCAGACGCAGCGACCGATGGCATTAGTTCTAGCAGCCATAGAGGCACACCTCAGGGCCCGCAAAAGTGCGTCGAACGACAAGAAGAAACAAAACGGTAAAAAGAAAAAAAGGAGGGATGAGGGCTGCCTGCTTTTAAAAGTTGCGCTACATCAGAATTAAGTAAATGTGCAGCAACGACCGCCTCATCATCCTCCGTGTGTGAAACACGCGCCGTGGTAATTAGTGCATGCAGGCGAACGTGGCCGCTCGCGCAGAGTCGCCTCACGCGCCCCATACTTGCTTAGTGTGTGTTGTTGTGCTGAGCCCCGTGGCGTTCCGTGCGGTTCTGCTACAAAAGTTATAGCACACGCGCTGTCCGAACGCGCACGCCGCGTGTTTCAAAACAACAAGTAGTAGTAAGTGCCGTTGAGATGGTAAAAGAAGAGAAGAGTGCAGTACCGTAGCTGTCTCTCGCTTAGGAGGTCACCTCAACAGTACTACACGGGGGAGGGTAAGGAGAATAAAGGAGCCGAGAGAAACAAAGATTAAAGAGGACGAGCGGAAGGCCGTGAAGAAAAAAAGAGAGAGAGAAGCGTGAAACGGGGCGTTGGCAGCGTGGTAAGGTTCGACGACTCAAAGAACTCAATGAGCTGGGAAGGCTCCTTTGAGTAAAACCGCAAAACCCCTAGGAAACGAGAAAGTCCTCAGGACGGGCTATGGGGAGTCCAAGGCGTCGATTAGGATTTCACGAGCTGACAGATATATGCAGTGCATATATCTATAATAAAAGTGCATATATCATATAAAAGGGACGCTCACGGGCCGACAGGCCCGTGACAGTCCCTTTTTGTGTGTGTTGTTGTGCTGCGCGCATGCCGTTGTGTGCGTTTCTGATACAAAACTTTCAGCACACGCGCTGTCGCAATGAGAATACGACAGCGCGCGCCGGGTGCGTGTAAACGAGGAAGCGTCGAACAGAGGGAACGGACGGAATTGTCGAGATTCTCACTACATCCCAATGCCAATGCAGACACTTTGGGTGGCTCTGAGAAGAGCCGTTGGGTGTTGGCTGCGCGGACGAGCGCTCGGTCGCCTACTTGGAGCTGGTGTACTTGGTGACGGCTTTGGTGCCCTCGGACACGGCGTGTTTGGCCAGCTCTCCGGGCAACAGCAGATGCACGGCAGTCTGGATCTCCCGGCTCGCGATGGTCGAGCGCTTGTTGTAGTGAGCCAGACGGGACGACTGCGCGGCGATACGCTCGAAGATGTCGTTCACGAAGCTGTTCATGATAGACATGGACTTGCTGGAGACTCCAGTGTCCGGGTGCACCTGTTTCGGCACCTTGTAGATATACATGGAGAAGCTCTCCTTCCTGCGGCGCTTCTTCTTCTTCTTGTCGGGGGCGCGCATGTTCTTCTGCGCCTTGCCGGCCTTCTTCACGGCCTTACCGCTGGGCTGGGGAGGCATGTCAGTAGCCGAGCAAACGAGATCGGAATACGCGCGACCGGTCGCGCGCGCTGCGTTTTTATCGCGGGAGGGTGGTGTTCACGCGACCTCGCAAAGCCGCGCTCGCCATTGGTCCGTGCGGCTTCTCTCCCTTTTCCTCGCGCTTTCCTGTGGGACCGGCGGCGGCGAGAGCGGCGACGGCGCTACGAGCACGGCTCAAATCGCTCACAGATCGCCACTGTGCAAGTCGTTGTTACTCAGTCTGACAGCAACACTGCGATGCCTCCCTAGGTGCTGTGGATAGGTGCTGTGGTGGCGTGATTTGTGCGTTCGAGCTTCGGTGCTATGGATCCCCTCCACGTGGGCCCCTCTCGGATGGTTGGATAGGATTACGGTGCGGATTCTTCTAGACTCCATCCCGCTGTCTTCGATTCGGTGAGGTGTTCCGGTGGCTCTTTTTTGTCCTTGTTTTTTTCCAGTGTTTAGCTGAGGGTTTCTAGCTTCCTACCTTGTGTAGTGTTAGCTTAAACTTCGGCTAGGCGCGGGCGCCACGTGGTTTTTACCGCGATGGTGGCCCCTTCGCGGCTTCGGCCGCTTACGTTTTTCGGGCGAGTTCCGAAAGGCGCGTCCAATGTAGATGTTTGCAAGGCGCTCGTAAAGCGCTTTTCCTTGAACGACCTTAAGGCAGTGCAGGACTTTGGTGTAGGACTGTTTGAGATAACGTTTAAGAATAAGGCCGCGGTTGATCGCTTCTCAGCTGATCCCGCTTTGAAGGTTCGGGATGTGGAAGTTCGTTTTGAGTATAGAGGTGTGCGTGTGAAGTTGGTTAGGGTGTTTGGCTACCCCGCGGATCTTCCGGACCAGGCTCTCGTCTCCGAGCTAGAGGTCTTCGGAAAGGTTCACGTGATCTCCGAAGAATGCGTGCCCGGTTTCCCTGCCGTTGGCACCGGAAACCGGCGCATTCGGATAGAGATGGCGCGGCCCGTTCCTAACCTTCTTCGTGTAGGTGAGCGCGTCGTTCAGTGTGAGTACGAGGGTGTAGTTAGATTGTGCCGTAGGTGTAACATGGCAGGACACCACGCCGCCGCGTGCGACACGCCTCAGTGCGCGCGCTGCGGGCAGTTTGGCCACGCGTCCTGCGACGCGGCGTGCGTACGTTGCGGCGGCGACCATGCGGTTTCGGCGTGTAGTGTCCGCACCTACTCGTCAGTGACCGCGAGGCCAGAACAGCAGAAACCTGCCGTCGTGGAAGCGGTTACTTCGCCGGTAGCTGATACGGTTGCTGCCTTAGAGGAAGGAGAGAGCCAGGGCTCCTTTAGCGTGGTCGATGCCGCCGAGCGCGGCGGCGATTCCGTGGACGCTACCGAGGTCGTTCCCCCTTCCGTCACGGCAACGTGCGAGGGGGCAGCGAGCGAGGAGGCTGAAGCAGCGGTCGCTGTCGCCTCCGTGGCGGGTACGCCTCTCGCTACGCCGGTCGCTATCTCTGGCGCGTCCGAACCGCTGACTGGCGCGACTGACACTGCTCGTCGGTCGAACCATAAGCGTAAGAGCCGGCGCGCACACCGCGCTGGCTCCTCCAGACTGGCCCTCCAGAATTTAAGCGCAGTGCTGTTGAAACGTCCGATTCTGATACTGAGGTCCCATCGGACGCGGAGGGTTCTCCTCCTTGTCCCAATTGCGGATGGGGACGTTGCGAATGCTCGTTGCTCTCAGACAGAACCTATGAGTCTACTGATGAGGGGTCCCCCACTTTGGAGACCCTCTCATAAGTAGTCTTTGCTTATTAGTCACTAGCGGCTAGTATTACCTAATACTAGCCTTCTCTTTATTTATTTTCCTAGCTCTATTTGTCTTCCTTTGTTTCTACTAGCTCTTAGCTAATCTCTTTCTCCCTTAAAATGGCTTCTTCTCTCACCATAGCTACCTTTAACTGTCGTGGTTTGTCGCGTGCTTCTAAGCAGTTAGAGGTTATTAATTTGGCTAAATCCAAAAAGGTAGATATTCTTGTGCTTCAGGAAACTTATTTTCATAGGCTAGGCCAGATCAGCCACTGCGACCGGATTTTTCGCACTCGGTCTTTCTGGAGTTATGGCGCGACGGGCAGTCGAGGTACGGCCATCGTTTTGATGCCGAATTTCGACTGCCTTGTTATTCGCCATGCCAGGGATTCCGAGGGCCGCGTCTTGTCGGTGGACCTTGATTGTGGCATTCGAATTGTTAATGTTTATGCTCCAACCCGGTCTAAAGATCAGAGAGAGTTTTTCGCTACATTAGAACCCTACTTGGTAGGTCCCTCTCGGCTAATCCTTGTAGGCGACTTCAACTGTGTGTTAGAACAGGTTGATCGCATCCCGCATAGAGGGACTCCAAACCAGAAAGATAGGCGTGCAAATGTTGTACTACGAGAGCTCGTCGACGGGCTGGGACTTGTCGATGCTTGGCGTGTGCTTCGCCCTGGTCAGTCAGGAATGACTTGGACAGGAAGAGGCATTCTTCTTATGCATTATGCAGTATGCATTCTTCTTGGTTAACTCCTTCTGCTCTTAGCGACCACAGCTTCCAATTTCTGCGGTTCGCCCATTCTAGCATAGTCCCGCAAGGGAAGAGACCGTGGCGTCTGAATCCACGTCTTCTAAAAGACAGGCAGGCAACCGCAGAGGTATCATCCATTCTTTTTCGATCGCTGCACAATAGAGCGAATCTAAGTGGTACAGAATGGGATGACGTGAAGGTCAGAGTGCTTCAGGTCTTGGGGCAAGCGTCGAGCGCGCGAGGAGCGTGAGGAGATTAAAATCGTCTCCGACGCGATCCTCCTGCTCTCGAGGCCACTGTCCGGCGGTCCTGGAGTTGCTTCGGCGCTGGCCTCACTCCGAAAGGAACTTCGGATTCTCCTGCAGCGACGCTGGGATGGCTTGAGGGCCACAACCCGAGCAGAGCTGTGGGAAATGGAAGCGTGGTGCAGCAGAAACGTCCTACGTAAACATCTCTCTAGGAAGAGCACAACTCTCTCCTCCCTAATAGATCCAAGCGATGGTAGCATAGTCGATTCACCAGATGGAGTTCTTGCACTGGCGAGGCAGTTTTACATGATCTTGTATGCCGAACCAGCTGCCACTCCAACTGCGTTTCCTTTTGCTTCGCCAGCTGAGCCGCCGCAAGTGTGCGACTCAGCCATAGATGAGGACGAGCTTTTTTCGGCATTGAAGTCTATGAAGCGTAATCGCAGTCCGGGATCCGATGGTCTGACAGTCGAATTTTATGTTAAATTTTGGACACTGTTAGGGAAGCCATTCACATCACTGGTGAACCGGCTACTCAGTGAAGGGACTTTGTCAGCGTCTCAACGAGAGGGGTTAATCACTCTCCTTTGTAAAGACGAGTCGAGGAGCTCCGATCTGAGAGCATGGCGTCCAATCACACTTCCGAACTGCGATTATAAGCTCATAGCAAAGTGCCTGTGTATGCGACTCACGCCAGTGCTCAGCACTGTTTTGGGTCCATACCAGGCATGTTGTGTCCAGGGGCACTCTACTCAGCTTCACGGTATAGCACTAAGGGACCTTCTCCTGTAGGCAAATACCAGGAAACTTCCAGGTATTCTTTGCTCCTTCGATCAGGAGAAGGCTTTCGATATTATTAGCCATAGGTACCTTTTCCGTGTTTTGTAAGAGGCTGGTTTTAGTGTGGGTAGACAGATGATCCAAGCTTTGTATTCTCGACCGACTTCTGCTGTTCTCATGCGAGACCGCCTCTCGGAGGCGTTCATTGTGGGACGTGGTGTGCGACAGGGGGACCCGCTCTCACCTGCCCTCTACGTACTCGCTTTTGAAGCGCTTCTGCAGAGGTTGTCTTGTGACAGCAGAATTGGCAGGTTCCTACTTCCACCAGGTTCCCCCCGGTTGCACTCTTTGCCTATGCAGACGACTTGTCCATTGTCGTCCCGGACGAAGCATCAGCTTGCGACGTCCTGGAGGTCATGGACAGTTACTGCGGGGCGAGCGGTGCAAGGTTGAATAGGTCGAAAAGTGCAGCAATGTACTTGAACTCCACTCCTTCCAGTCCGCAGCCCGTTCATGGTCTCCCCGTGAAAACGCGGCTGCGGATTCTAGGCTTCCAGTTCGAACCAGATGGTCTCTCTCCCGAAAACTGGCAACAGGCTAAGGAGAAGCTTGAAGCCAGGGTTCAGGAATACAGCGCGTTGTCATGCCCTTTGACTGCTCGAGCGACAATCCTTCGCTCACTTCTGTTTTCCTTTCTGACGTATGTGGCGTGTGTGTCTCCTATTCCAACCCGAACCAAGCTTATCTTGGAGGTCTTGTTTCGCTTCCTCTGGAAGGGTACAACTGGTTGTGTAGCTAGCCGGGTGCTCAAGTTGCCCAGGGACAAGGGAGGACTCGGCATTCCCGACGTGGGCGTCGTGGCTACTGCACTACACGTCAGTTGGACCCAGGTCGCTCTTAACTCGGATATGCTCCTAACTCGAAGCTTAACTTCCTTCTTTCTTAGCACCCGACTCCGCTTGTTCTCGCAGAGCACATTTTCCCACTGTGTTCCTCGTTCAGGTACCCCGTCCACCATTTATGCGGCGGCTGCCAACTCTTTAGTAAGCCTCTGCAAGGTTCACCCAGGCATCGACGTAGTTTCAGCTCCACTCCAAGAGTTAGTGGATATCCTCACCCCAGGACTCCCCCACATTGCCAAATGTACGACCTGTCGATTCACAGGCCAAACTGGAAGCTCATTACAGCCGGTTTCCTCGACGCCAGGCGAGCCACCTTTGTGTACCGCCTGGCGCGAGGGTGCCTGCTGTTGAGCTACAGGCCCTTCACAGCCATCCCAGCTCGTGGAGTGTGTCCTTTCTGTGGCGCTCGTGAGGACTGAGTACGTATCTTTACGCAGTCTTTGCTTCCTGCAGCTCTTCTCCAAAGAGTTGCTAGTCTATTTAGGCTCCCAGGGGTTCCTTATGAGACTGTCCGATTTTTGCACCCTTTGCCCAATCAGGCGATCAACCACTTCGTGCTTCTCCTCGCCGAGTGCTCATACCAAGTTTGGCTGGCACTCTGCGATGCAATTTTCGGGGGGTCGGGCACCGGCCCTTCACGAAGTGCTTGCGAAAGCACGGAAGGAGGTCTGGTTCCACCTCACCCGTGAGCGGCACCGCTTGGGCGAGAAGTTTCTCGAAGTGTGGGCTCGTCCTGCCGTGATTTTTGACGAGTCAGGTGGAAAGCTATCCATTAAGTTATGATACATGCTCCAAAGGTCGCACGACTCGGCCGTGTGCGCCAGTCGATCTACGGGGTTTTGTTTGGCTCAGTGGAACCCAGAGCTGGAACCGGTGGTGGTGCACCCTCAAGTGGTCGCGCTGCTCCGCGGACGGCTTTGGTGGTCTCCATTGTTGTATGCCTTGACCTCTTTTGCATCAGGGCAGTCCGAGGGTCAGTCAGGCTTGTGCCCTGCAAGACCGACATGGCTGTTTGTGTGTTGAGTGCAGTCCCTCAGTTGGGCTGCACCACAACAGCCCCCTTGTCCGGGAAGGACCGTTGGCCCGAACCAAGTCCCCCCACCCAGTCAGCCCGGGTTGTGGGGGAGTACCGGGGTCAATGTATCGAATGATGCTGGGTTGATGAGTACATGAAAGCTCTGGGACGCGGCGCCCCTGGTTGCCAAGTCCTCTTCCCATCTGACAACGGTACTCAGTCTACGCATCAACAGCACCAGCATGTCCGGACGTGGTAAAGGCGGCAAGGCGAAGGGCAAGAGCAAGACGCGTTCCAGCCGCGCGGGTCTCCAGTTCCCCGTGGGCCGTATCCACCGTCTCTTGCGCAAGGGAAACTATGCCGAGCGCGTCGGAGCGGGCGCTCCCGTCTACCTCGCGGCCGTCCTCGAGTAGCTGGCTGCCGAAGTGCTCGAGCTCGCTGGCAACGCAGCTCGTGACAACAAGAAGACCAGGATCATCCCCCGCCACCTGCAGCTCGCCATCCGCAACGACGAGGAGCTGAACAAGCTGCTCTCTGGCGTGAGGATCGCGCAGGGCGGCGTCTTGCCCAACATCCAAGCTGTGCTTCTCCCAAAGAAGACCGAGAAGAAGGCGTAAGCGAGCTCCCAGCCGCCGGACTACAGTCGCGCTCGTCGCACAACCCAACGGTCCTCGTCAGGACCACCGAAATGCATGTGACGGCAGGGTTTTGCTTGGCAATCCCGTTCTCTGCGCCCGTTTCCCTGTTTGAATTAGCGCAACCGTGCCTCTTGAACTGACGCTGCTGCAAGCTAGCTGGCATTTCAGTGCACGAATGTAAACGGAAAGCGAGCTTCCGGGTGTCCGGGGGCGCACAGGGACGAGCCTCACTGCAATTAGCGTACGATTCGCGTAGTGGACTGTGATAGGCGATTGGGCCCTTGTAAACAAACAAACAAAAAATGGGCCATATCCGCAACCAGCATGCACTTATGAGCCAGGCAGGTATGCATGAGGAACGTAACAAACGCATGCATGGCATCCCAATACACAAAAGCTTGCACGCAACATTGGCCGCATTAATTTCGTTTTCGGGCGCGGCTTCTTCGCATGAATGCGCGCACCGTTTTGCAACGAACACGCATTTTGTTTATTTTTTTTCCCCTCTCTCTTCTTGTTCGTGCTCGAACGCGCGCAATACTTACCATATGCATACCAAACGAGGCACCACCTCGCACCGGCAGCCCACCACAGGCACACACAAAAAAATATTAATAATAAAAAATAACAACAAAACAGACAGACCGAGAGGGTACTGTTGGAGTACGTGGTCTCGCGTGCTCCCGTGGCCGAAGCAAACATGTAGGTGGTCCTGAGAAGGACCGTTTTGTGTTGCTTGCCTGACCGAGGCTGCGGCGCAGACAGCGGCCGAACTTAGGCGCTCTCGCCACGGATGTGCCGGGCCAGCTGGATGTCCTTTGGCATGATGGTAACACGCTTGGTGTGGATGGCGCACAGGTTGGTGTCTTCGAAGAGACCGACCAGGTATGCCTCGCTGGCCTCCTGAAGGGCCATCACAGCCGAACTCTGGAATCGGAGGTCGGTCTTGAAATCCTGAGCGATTTCCCTCACCAAGCGCTGGAACGGCAGCTTGCGGATGAGAAGTTCGGTCGACTTCTGGTAGCGGCGAATTTCACGAAGGGCCACGGTTCCAGGCCTGTAGCGATGCAGTTTCTTAACCCCTCCTGTGGCAGGTGCACTCTTGCGAGCAGCCTTGGTAGCAAGCTGCTTACGCGGAGCCTTCCCACCGGTGCTCTTAAGGGCGGTTTGCTTGGTCCTGGCCATAGCGAACGGAGCGAGCGTCCGAAGTCGTCGACTGCCGGAGTGAAAATGACCCCTACGCCGCGCGCGTCGTGCTTCGCCGCACTACTCTTCTCCTCTCCAACTCACCCGCCGATTGGCCAGCGCCGGCACAGCCGTCTCGGGCGGTGCGCACGCCGCCACCGTTCGCCAGGATGCTGGAGGAGGCACGTTTTCGCGCGGGCGCCTTGTTCGCGGCTAAGGAAAGCACATTCGCAGGCGGTTTATTTGAGTTTAAACACGACAGCATGCCGCGCTGTTCTCTTTCGTTTCAGCCAACACCACAATCTCGTTTATACCGCCGCGCGTCGCAAATTGCCAGTGCCGAGTGTGAGCCCACACCACTAATCTCGCCAGTGGTTAGCGCTCCACGCCCAACGCCATCGGAGCTGTTATCGCGATCTCCGCGCGACGCAGATGGGTGGCATGTTAAGGCTACATTATTGCTTGTCCACTGCCTTGCTTTGATCATGCTGATGCTCGTTTCACGAACTACAAGTGCGCGCCACGGTGCCTTCTCGAGGGGCAACTACATCGTGTTTTGGCCGCACTCGGCAGCAAACCGTCTCGCATGTGCACACATGCCAGTACCGCACTTTCCCGTCCACGCACAGAAGAACGCGAGGCCCGCATGCGCCTCACAAGATTAACGACAAACTCACGTATGGACTACCAGCACCACTTCAGAGTTGCAGAGAAAACGATGCACTTCCGCTCTAAGAGCGAATTTGGAATACAATATTGACAGGTGTTGAACGCGCGTTAGGAGACCTGGATAACTAATTGGGGCCTCAAAACTGTGGATAGGCAAGCGGTACTTCCATATGTATGAAGGGTCCTTAAACAATATGTCAAGGTAGCATCAATCAATGCTTCGCAGGCGCGATCCCAAGCGCGGCTTCCCCGTGCCACGTATTCGGTGCGCAGTTTTCGCACTTGCAAGGGACACCATGTTTTGACAAACAATCATCAAACGCAACACTTTGCTCCATACAGTGTGTACATTTCGTCAGCTAGCTTTTTCGATTGCATTCCCGCGCGCAACTTCGCCACAGGATCGACGGCATCGATGTCATGTTATAGCGAAGCTCCAGCTCGGCAGCCGCCGGGAGAAATCTATTTCCTCGCCAACTAATTCACCGAATTTGGTGCGCCTAATTACGAGTAAAAGAAAATGTTCAAATGCGGCGCCTGCAACAGCGCGATTTTCAACTGATGCCGAGCGCTGCCTCTTTTTTCTTTACTATTTTTTTCTCAGTGATTGTGGCAAACTGTGAAATGGAAGAGAGAACAAACAGTTCAACTGTGCGCTTTAAAGCTCTGTCACACAGCAATGGCACCGGATTTCGAAATTCTGTTAATTGCACAAGGCGATATGTATAAAGGGAACACAATTTATACGCCTCGATAAGATATACCAGTCATGTGTGAGTATGACTTTTACAATACCTTCACAGACATCACAGGCGTTTTCGATGGGATAAAATTTTTTAGACAGAACTTCCGTGAGTAGTTGCGTGCAATTCACACGATCGCGGTACCGCTTTGTATTGTTGAGATATGAAACTTTGTACTTCTTAACCTGCCAGTACTCGTGCATTATGGAAGGGAAAAAAAGAGAGAAAGAGAGACGTCACCGCACCACCACACATTTTTCTCAGATGGAACAAGAAGCTTGTTTACATGGCTGCAGTAGTTCTCTCGTGACAACCCGTTGTTTTCTCTTGGGTGTGTTCCGATGCCTTACTTAGAGTTCACCTCCGAGCTACACGCACGACCGGTATGACCTCATTGCGCACTGTGTACGCCTTGCTTCGTCCTCGGCTATTCCCTTTGCACGCGCATGCCAGTGACTTCGTAGCAGTAATCATTACATAGACAGAAAAGAAATAACCAAAATTTCCGCGTTTCTTCAAAGCAAGAGGCCCGTACATTTTCTCTGACTGTTCCTTCCCCATTTGTTTACCTGTTTAGCCATCACCTCACTTTGCTATATACATCAAGGCCATAGGCGCAGTTCCCGGTGGCTTCGTGGGACGAATGTAAAACAATAGGCGCGAGCTTGGCTTTCATTAAACGCAACACGAATGCGAAATCCGTGCAATGACGACGGCCGGCGTGTGTCAGCTTCCCTTACCTTGGCGTGCCAATATATGTGCCATGAGTGAGGGAGCCGGTTCGAATTCGGAATTTTTCTCTACAGCAGCTTGCACATTCACGATGTTCCAGGGATGCAGCGGCAGGAGGTAGTCTTGTGCACTTTGGCGCGTCCATGCCATGGCATTACGCAACCGCCTCACAGCGCGTAATACGCCGGACATAAGCTGCCACAAGGAGAAATGTTCACATGTAGGACAGGTGGCTCCCTCTGGCGGCGAAGAGTTCGACAAATACGTGATGCACCGCTCAAATCGCCCATCGGGCGGCCACTCGTCCCTCTCTCTCTTTTTCCCCCGTTCTCGCGGCGTGTGGCATACACAAATACGTTGCTCGAAAAAGTTTGTTTTCTTTAAATACAGCGCGTGTCCAGCGCCCGCTTCCTTACCGATCTAAGTTTATGGCGCGAACAAGGGTCGCCCAGCATCGCCTACACGCATGCATGACGAAAGGGCCAGTCGTACAGAAATAACGAGAGAAAGTGAGTCTGCACTGTGCAAGCATATTTCTGTCTCAGTAAGCACACTTCACCGCTCTGCTCCTTTATTTTATTTTCCTCTTGTTTTGGGCAACTCAGCGGTGCATTGTCTTGCAAGAAGAGCCACGTTGGCCTCGAACCAACTGCTTATCACCTATAGCGCGCTGACAAGAAATGCCACTGTAACCCTGTACACAAGTATGAAAACAGCACGCGCCTCGGTGTCTACCGCGCGCACCCTCGTCCATTTGAATACAACGCAGTGAGCCCGGTTCTAGCGACAGCTACCTAGCTAATCTCACCTTTGCATTCATTTGCGTCGCTCAAAAGAGTTACACAATTGTGAATCGCACGGTGGTAGTTTACGGCCGCCCAGCTCGTAGGGCAACAGGGCTGGCTCGTTATTGTTTCTCCGACGCACGCAAACCAACGAAGCCATGCGAATGCCGCTCAGACACAGCGTCGCGCGTAGGCTCAATCATTTAACGCTTGCACTGGAAAGAACAAATAACCGCCGTCTGTAGAAAACTCACTTTCAGCTGTTACACACTGGCCCGTGCCCGGCAATATTTTCCTCGCGCTTTGCTTCGCTGCGTACCCACAGGAGCTATTGTTGTGAAATATGGGGCTTAACACTTAAAACTTACTTAACTTAAATGCGCCCGCTGACCGTCACGCTCGGCGTATGTATGTAACCGAGTGCTACTGCCCGGCTCATACTCTTCTCTAAGGGAGTAGAAGAAGCGAGCCATTTCAAAGCGACAAAAATGCGCATCGACGAGCTTACGATTACCTCTGTCTTTTAATCATCAGTCCATTCTGGATGCCTCAATCAGGGTCCAACCAAAGGCGACAACTGAGCTGCACGAACGACCGCCACGTCGCAACTCGGACAGACTGAGGGCGGGTGAAATGGGAGCAACACAACACACAGTGGCGAGCGCAAATGCAATCGAGCAAAGCTCGCCTTGCGAGGGCGAAAAACAATGCTACCACACCTTATGAATACATGCGGTTGCCCTCGCTCACCTGACCAAAGTTTAGCGCGCGTGTCTCGTACGGCCGAACGCGAGATAATGGCATGCAAAAGAGGGTCAACGGAGCAGGAGATCGCAAATCCTGCGCATCACTGCCGAAGCACCAAGTGGGTAGCCCTGAAGAGGGCTGTTGGGTTCTTCAGAGGAGCTGATGCGCTGCTTGCAGACGACGCCGCGCACGCGTGCTGCTTAGCCTCCGAAACCGTCGAGGGTGCGGCCCTGACGCTTGAGGGCATACACCACGTCCATGGCTGTCACGGTCTTGCGCTTGGCGTGCTCAGTGTAGGTGACGGCGTCCCGGATCACGTTCTCGAGGAACACCTTGAGCACACCGCGTGTCTCCTCATAGATCAGGCCAGAGATACGCTTGACACCACCACGGCGAGCGAGGCGACGGATGGCTGGCTTGGTGATGCCTTGGATGTTGTCACGCAACACCTTACGATGACGCTTCGCGCCACCCTTGCCGAGCCCCTTGCCGCCCTTGCCACGTGCAGACATCTCGGCTGTTGCTGCTGCTTCGAAGCGAGTCAGGAAAGCGAATGCCGCGTCCTTGCGCCGCGACTGAGCGAGGAAGCCGCGCCGAAGGGCGAGGAGGTGAAACGCGCGCCGATTGGCTCACGGGCAGCGTGGCCTCTCTTCGCGAGTGAGTCGCGGGTGGCAGCACTGAGCCCTGCTTTGGCCACGCACTGAGTTCACGACGTGTGGCTTTGCAACACAATCGCGGAGTTTACTTTTTTTTCTTATGTTGTTTCTTTTTGGCATTTCTGACTGCAACGTAGGCTGATGTTCAACCCGCCTCCATCCTTGTTTTGCTCAACTCGCCAAGAGAAAAACAAACGTGTCAACAATGTTATTGTGCTATGTTGCACGCACCCACTGCTCGTTTCGCGCCCCAGGAACAAGTTTATTGTCTTCTCATAATTATGATTACTCGATCTATTCACCGGTAGCTCGGCTACGCTTTCAAGTGCACCCTGGTCATTGCCGCAAAGCACACCGTGCGCACCGCTTCAAATTCCGCCACGCCAACATCGTTCACTTGATCACTAGTCGCGAAACAGGGCGCGTTCATGCTCTGTTCGCCTCAGGCGTTTCAAATTTCGCACGCAGGCACCACTGACTGGTGCCTACACGACCGTCAAATTTCGTCGCGATAGCTTACGTAGCCTCGTAGATAACGTCAGCGAAATCAGCCTAAGACGCGCGCGCGAGCCCAATTCAGCATTCTAGGGGACGGAAGAGAGCGAGGGAACTGTTTGCGCCGCTCCTCACTCCTCCCTCTCCCATCGCCCGTACGAAGGCAGCTACGCAGGGCGCGCGCGGAACCGCTAGCTATGCAGTATGCGGAGAGCGCGCGCATCTCTTCTTTTCCCACTTCAAAGTCACTTACTACTGCTACATTTGTAATAACAGTGTAAAATTTCCCCTTAGGCAGTGCTGCTTCGTGAACGTGCGCACCCATTTCCGCTCGCCAGCCACCACTACAGCAATGCGGCTCTGAATTTCAGTCCGGAGCACTGCTGCATACGTGCGGGCGGCCGCCGAGAGGGCATTCTAGCAGACGCAGCGACCGATGGCATTAGTTCTAGCAGCCATAGAGGCACACCTCAGGGCCCGCAAAAGTGCGTCGAACGACAAGAAGAAACAAAACGGTAAAAAGAAAAAAAGGAGGGATGAGGGCTGCCTGCTTTTAAAAGTTGCGCTACATCAGAATTAAGTAAATGTGCAGCAACGACCGCCTCATCATCCTCGGTGTGTGAAACACGCGCCGTGGTAATTAGTGCATGCAGGCGAACGTGGCCGCTCGCCCAGAGTCGCCTCACGCGCCCCATACTTGCTTAGTGTGTGTTGTTGTGCTGAGCCCCGTGGCGTTCCGTGCGGTTCTGCTACAAAAGTTATAGCACACGCGCTGTCCGACCGCGCACGCCGCGTGTTTGAAAACAAGAAGTAGTAGTAAGTGCCGTTGAGATGGTAAAAGAAGAGAAGAGTGCAGTACCGTAGCTGTCTCTCCCTTAGGAGGTCACCTCAACAGTACTACACGGGGGAGGGTAAGGAGAATAAAGGAGCCAAGAGAAACAAAGATTAAAGAGGACGAGCGGAAGGCCGTGAAGAAAAAAAAGAGAGAGAGAGAAGCGTGAAACGGGGCCTATGGCAGCGTGGTAAGGTTCGACGACTCAAAGAACTCAATGAGCTGGGAAGGCTCCTTTGAGTAAAACCGCAAAACCCCTAGGAAACGAGAAAGTCCTCAGGACGGGCTATGGGGAGTCCAAGGCGTCGATTAGGATTTCACGAGCTGAGAGATATATGCAGTGCATATATCTATAATAAAAGTGCATATATCATATAAAAGGGACTCTCACGGGCCGATAGTTCCTTTTTGTGTGTGTTGTTGTGCTGCGCGCATGCCGTTGTGTGCGTTTCTGATACAAAACTTTCAGCACACGCGCTGTCGCAATGAGAATACGACAGCGCGCGCCGGGTGCGTGTAAACGAGGAAGCGTCGAACAGAGGGAACGGACGGAATTGTCGAGATTCTCACTACATCCCAATGCCAATGCAGACACTTTGGGTGGCTCTGAGAAGAGCCGTTGGGTGTTGGCTGCGCGGACGAGCGCTCGGTCGCCTACTTGGAGCTGGTGTACTTGGTGACGGCTTTGGTGCCCTCGGACACGGCGTGTTTGGCCAGCTCTCCGGGCAACAGCAGATGCACGGCAGTCTGGATCTGCCGGCTCGCGATGGTCGAGCGCTTGTTGTAGTGAGCCAGACGGGACGACTGCGCGGCGATACGCTCGAAGATGTCGTTCACGAAGCTGTTCATGATAGACATGGCCTTGCTGGAGACTCCAGTGTCCGGGTGCACCTGCTTCAGCACCTTGTAGGTATACATGGAGAAGCTCTCCTTCCTGCGGCGCTTCTTCTTCTTCTTGTCGGTGGCGCGCACGTTCTTCTGCGCCTTGCCGGCCTTCTTCACGGCCTTACCGCTGGGCTGGGGAGGCATGTCAGTAGCCGAGCAAACGAGATCGGAATACGCGCGACCGGTCGCGCGCGCCGCGTTTTTATCGCGGGAGGGTGGTGTTCACGCGACCTCGCAAAGCCGCGCTCGCCATTGGTCCGTGCGGCTTCTCTCCCTTTTCCTCGCGCTTTCCTTTGGGACCGGCGGCGGCGAGAGCGGCGACGGCGCTACGAGCACGGCTCAAATCGCTCACAGATCGCCACTGTGCAAGTCGTTGTTACTCAGTCTGACAGCAACACTGCGATGCCTCCCCAGGTGCTGTGGATAGGTGCTGTGGTGGCGTGATTTGTGCGTTCGAGCTTCGGTGCTATCGATCCCCTCCACGTGGGCCCCTCTCGGATGGTTGGATAGGATTACGGTGCGGATTCTTCTAGACTCCAAACCGCTGTCTTCGATTCGGTGAGGTGTTCCGGTGGCTCTTTTTTGTCCTTGGTTTTTTCCCGTGTTTAGCTGAGGCTTTCTAGCTTCCTACCTTGTGTAGTGTTAGCTTAAACTTCGGCTAGGCGCGGGCGCCACGTGGTTTTTACCGCGATGGTGGCCCCTTCGCGGCTTCGGCCGCTTACGTTTTTCGGGCGAGTTCCGAAAGGCGCGTCCAATGTAGATGTTTGCAAGGCGCTCGTAAAGCGCTTTTCCTTGAACGACCTTAAGGCAGTGCAAGACTTTGGTGTTGGACGGTTTGAGATAACGTTTAAGAATAAGGTCGCGGTTGATCGCTTCTCAGCTGATCCCGCTTTGAAGGTTCGGGATGTGGAAGTTCGTTTTGAGTATAGAGGTGTGCGTGTGAAGTTGGTTAGGGTGTTTGGCTACCCCGCGGATCTTCCGGACCAGGCTCTCGTCTCCGAGCTAGAGGTCTTCGGAAAGGTTCACGGGATCTCCGAAGAATGCGTGCCCGGTTTCCCTGCCGTTGGCACCGGAAACCGGCGCATTCGGATAGAGATGGCGTGGCCCGTTCCTAACCTTCTTCGTGTAGGTGAGCGTGTCGTTCAGTGTGAGTACGGGGGTGTAGTTAGATTGTGCCGTAGGTGTAACATGGCAGGACACCACGCCGCCGCGTGCGACACGCCTCAGTGCGCGCGCTGCGGGCAGTTTGGCCACGCGTCCTGCGACGTGGCGTGCGTACGTTGCGGTGGCGACCATGCGGTTTCGGCGTGTAGTGTCCGCACCTACTCGTCAGTGACCGCGAGGCCAGAACAGCAGAAACCTGCCGTCGTGGAAGCGGTTACTTCGCCGGTAGCTGATACGGTTGCTGCCTTAGAGGAAGGAGAGAGCCAGGGCTCCTTGAGCGTGGTCGATGCCGCCGAGCGCGGCGGCGATTCCGTGGACGCTACCGAGGTCGTTCCCCCTTCCGTCACGGCAACGTGCAAGGGGGCAGCGAGCGAGGAGGCTGAAGCGGCGGTCGCTGTCGCCTCCGTGGCGGGTACGCCTCTCGCTACGCCGGTCGCTATCTCTGGCGCGTCCGAACCGCTGACTGGCGCGACTGACACTGCTCGTCGGTCGAACCATAAGCGTAAGAGCCGGCGCGCACACCGCGCTGGCTCCTCCAGACTGGCCCTCCAGAATTTAAGTGCAGTGCTGTTGAAACGTCCGATTCTGATACTGAGGTCCCATCGGACGCGGAGGGTTCTCCTCCTTGTCCCAATTGCGGATGGGGACGTTGCGAATGCTCGTTGCTCTCAGACAGAACCTATGAGTCTACTGATGAGGGGTCCCCAACTTTGGAGACCCTCTCATAAGTAGTCTTTGCTTATTTGTCACTAGCGGCTAGTATTACCTAATACTTGCCTGCTCTTTATTTATTTTCCTAGCTCTTTTTGTCTTCCTTTGTTTCTACTAGCTCTTAGCTAATCTCTTTCTCCCTTAAAATGGCTTCTTCTCTCACCATAGCTACCTTTAACTGTCGTGGTTTGTCGCGTTCTAAGCAGTTAGAGGTTATTAATTTGGCTAAATACAAAAAGGTAGATATTCTTGTGCTTCAGGAAACTTATATTCATAGGCTAGGCCAGATCAGCCACTTCGACCGGATTTTTCGCACTCGGTCTTTCTGGAGTTATGGCGCGACGGGCAGTCGAGGTACGGCCATCGTTTTGATGCCGAATTTCGACTGCCTTGTTATTCGCCATGCCAGGGATTCCGAGGGCCGCGTCTTGTCGGTGGACCTTGATTGTGGCATTCGAATTGTTAATGTTTATGCTCCAACCCGGTCTAAAGATCAGAGAGAGTTTTTCGCTACATTAGAACCCTACTTGGTAGGTCCCTCTCGGCTAATCCTTGTAGGCGACTTCAACTGTGTGTTAGAACAGGTTGATCGCATCCCGCATAGAGGGACTCCAAACCAGAAAGATAGGCGTGCAAATGTTGTACTACGAGAGCTCGTCGACGGGCTGGGACTTGTCGATGCTTGGCGTGTGCTTCGCCCTGGTCAGTCAGGAATGACTTGGACAGGAAGAGGCATTCTTCTTATGCATTATGCAGTATGCATTCTTCTTGTTTAACTCCTTCTGCTCTTAGCGACCACAGCTTCCAAATTCTGCGGTTCGCCCATTCTAGCATAGTCCCGCAAGGGAAGAGACCGTGGCGTCTGAATCCACGTCTTCTAAAAGACAGGCAGGCAACCGCAGAGGTATCATCCATTCTTTTTCGATCGCTGCACAATAGAGCGAATCTAAGTGGTACAGAATGGGATGACGTGAAGGTCAGAGTGCGTGAGTGCTTCAGGTCTTGGGGCAAGCGTCGAGCGCGCGAGGAGCGTGAGGAGATTAAAATCGTCTCCGACGCGATCCTCCTGCTCTCGAGGCCACTGTCCGGCGGTCCTGGAGTTGCTTCGGCGCTGGCCTCACTCCGAAAGGAACTTCGGATTCTCCTGCAGCGACGTTGGGATGGCTTGAGGGCCACAACCCGAGCAGAGCTGTGGGAAATGGAAGCGTGGTGCAGCAGAAACGTCCTACGTAAACATCTCTCAAGGAAGAGCACAACTCTCTCCTCCCTAATAGATCCAAGCGATGGTAGCATAGTCGAATCACCAGATGGAGTTCTTGCACTGGCGAGGCAGTTTTACATGATCTTGTATGCCGAACCAGCTGCCACTCCAACTGCGTTTCCTTTTGCTTCGCCAGCTGAGCCGCCGCGAGTGTGCGACTCAGCCATAGATGAGGACGAGCTTTTTTCGGCATTGAAGTCTATGAAGCGTAATCGCAGTCCGGGATCCGATGGTCTGACAGTCGAATTTTATGTTAAATTTTGGACACTGTTAGGGAAGCCATTCACATCACTGGTGAACCGGCTACTCAGTGAAGGGACTTTGTCAGCGTATCAATGAGAGGGGTTAATCCCTCTCCTTTGTAAGGACGAGTCGAGGAGCTCCGATCTGAGAGCATGGCGTCCAATCACACTTCTGAACTGCGATTATAAGCTCATAGCAAAGTGCCTGTGTATGCGACTCACACCAGTGCTCAGCACTGTTTTGGGTCCATACCAGGCCTGTTGTGTCCAGGGGCGCTCTACTCAGCTTCACAGTATAGCACTAAGGGACCTTCTCCTGAGGGCAAATACCAGGAAACTTCCAGGTATTTGCTCCTTCGATCAGGAGAAGGCTTTCGATATCATTAGCCATAGGTACCTTTTCCGTGTTTTGGAAGAGGCTGGTTTTAGTGTGGGTTTTAGACAGATGATCCAAGCTTTGTATTCTCGACCGACTTCTGCTGTTCTCATACGAGACCGCCTCTCCGACGCGTTCATTGTGGCACGTGGTGTGCGACAGGGGGACCCGCTCTCACCTGCCCTCTACGTACTCGCTTTTGAACCGCTTCTGCAGAGGTTGTCTTGTGACAGCAGAATTGGCAGGTTCCTACTTCCACCATGTTCCCCCCCGGTTGCACTCTTTGCCTATGCAGACGACTTGTCCATTATCGTCCCGGACGAAGCATCAGCTTGTGACGTCCTGGAGGTCATGGACAGTTACTGCGGGGCGAGCGGTGCAAGTTTGAATAGGTCGAAAAGTGCAGCAATGTACTTGAACTCCACTCCTTCCAGTCCGCAGCCCGTTCATGGTCTCCCCGTGAAAACGCGGCTGCGGATTCTAGGCTTCCAGTTCGAACCAGATGGTCTCTCTCCCGAAAACTGGCAACAGGCTAAGGAGAAGCTTGAAGCCAGGGTTCAGGAATACAGCGCGTTGTCATGCCCTTTGACTGCTCGAGCGACAATCCTTCGCTCACTTCTGTTTTCCTTTCTGACGTATGTGGCGTGTGTGTCTCCTATTCCAACCCGAACCAAGCTTATCTTGGAGAGGGTCTTGTTTCGCTTCCTCTGGAAGGGTACAACTGGTTGTGTAGCTAGGTGGGTGCTCAAGTTGCCCAGGGACAAGGGAGGACTCGGAATTCCCGACCTGGGCATAGTGGCTACTGCACAACACGTCTGTTGGACCCAGGTCGCGCCTAACTCGGATATGCTCCTAACTCGAAGCTTAACTTCCTTCTTTCTTAGCACCCGACTCCGCTTGTTCTCGAAGAGCACATTTTCCCACTGTGTTCCTCGTTCAGGTACCCCGTCCACCATTTATGCGGCGGGTGCCAACTCCTTGGTAAGCCTCTGCAAGGTTCATCTAGGCATCGACGTAGTTTCAGCTCCACTCCAAGAGTTAGTGGGTATCCTCACCCCAGGACTCCCCACACATTACCAAAGGTACGACCTGTCGATTCACAGGCCAAACTGGAAGCTCATTACAGCCGGTTTCCTCGACGCCAGGCGAGCCACCTTTGTGTACCGCCTGGCGCGAGGGTGCCTGCCGTTGAGCTACAGGCCCTTCACAGCCATCCCGGCTCGTGCAGTGTGTCCTTTCTGTGGCGCTCGTGAGGACTCAGTTCGTATATTTACGCAGTGTTTGCTTCCTGCAGCTCTTCTCCAAAGAGTTGCTAGTCTATTTAGGCTCCCAGGCGTTCCTTATGAGACAGTCCGATTTTTGCACCCTTTGCCCAATCAGGCGATCAACCACTTCGTGCTTCTCCTCGCCGAGTGCTCATACCAAGTTTGGCTGGCACGCTGCGATGCAATTTTCGGGGGGTCGGGCACCGGCCCTTCACGAAGTGCTTGTGAAAGCACGGAAGGAGGTCTGGTTCCACCTCACCCGGGAGCGGCACCGCTTGGGCGAGAAGTTTCTCGAAGTGTGGGCTCGTCCTGCCGTGATTTTTGACGAGTCAGGTGGAAAGCTATCCATTAAGTTATCATGCATGCTCCAAAGGTCGCACGACTCGGCCGTGTGCGCCAGTCGATCTACGGGGTTTTGTTTGGCTCAGTGGAACCCAGAGCTGGAACCGGTGGTGGTGCACCCTCAAGTGGTCGCGCTGCTCCGCGGACGGCTTTGGTGGTCTCCATGGTTGTATGCCTTGACCTCTTTTACATCAGGGCAGTCCGAGGGTCAGTCAGGCTTGTGCCCTGCAAGACCGACATGGCTGTTTGTGTGTTGAGTGCAGTCCCTCAGTTGGGCTGCACCACAACAGCCCCCTTGTCCGGGAAGGACCGTTGGCCCGAACCAAGTCCCCCACCCATTCAGCCCGGGTTGTGGGGGAGTACCGGGGTCAATGTATCGAATGATGCTGGGTTGATGAGTACATGAAAGCTCTGGGACGCAGCGCCCCTGGTTGCCAAGTCCTCTTCCCATCTGACAACGGTACTCAGTCTACGCGTCAACAGCACCAGCATGTCCAGACGTGGCAAAGGCGGCAAGGCGAAGGGCAAGAGCAAGACGCGTTCCAGCCGCGCGGGTCTCCAGTTCCCCGTGGGCCGTATCCACCGTCTCCTGCGCAAGGGAAACTACGCCGAGCGCGTCGGAGCGGGCGCTCCCGTCTACCTCACAGCCGTCCTCGAGTACCTGGCTGCCGAAGTGCTCGAGCTCGCTGGCAACGCAGCTCGTGACAACAAGAAGACCAGGATCATCCCCCGCCACCTGCAGCTCGCCATCCGCAACGACGAGGAGCTGAACAAGCTGCTCTCCGGCGTGACGATCGCGCAGGGCGGCGTCTTGCCCAACATCCAAGCTGTGCTTCTCCCAAAGAAGACCGAGAAGAAGGCGTAAGCGAGCTCCCAGCCGCCGGACTACAGTCGCGCTCGTCGCACAACCCAACGGTCCTCGTCAGGACCACCGAAATGCGTGTGACGGCAGGGTTTTGCTTGGCAATCCCGTTCTCTGCGCCCGTTTCCCTCTGTTTGAATTAGCGCAACCGTGCCTCTTGAACTGACGCTGCTGCTAGCTAGCTGGCATTTCAGTGCACGAATGTAGATGGAAAGCGAGCTTCCGGGTGTCCGCGGGCACACAGGGACGAGCCTCACTGCAATTAGCGTACGATTCGCGTAGTGGAATGTGATAGGCGATTGGGCCCTTAAAAACAAACAAACAAAAAATGGGCCATATCCACAACCAGCATGCACTTATGAGCCAGGCAGGTATGCATGAGGAACGTGAACAAACGCATGCATGGCATACCAATACATAAAAGCTTGCACGCAACATCGGCCGCATTAATTTCGTTTTCGGGCGCGGCTTCTTCGCATGAATGCGCGCACCGTTTTGCAACGAACACGCATTTTGTTTATTTTTTTCCCCTCTCTCTTCTTGTTCGTGCTCGAACGCGCGCAATACTTACCATATGCATACCAAACGAGGCACCACCTTGTACCGGCAGCCCACCACAGGCACACACAAAAAAATATAATAATTAAAAATAACAACAAAACAGACAGACCGAGTGGGTACGGTTGGAGTACGTGGTCTCGCGTGCTCCCGTGGCCGAAGCAAATATGTAGGTGGTCCTGAGAAGGACCGTTTTGTGTTGTTTGCCTGACCGAGGCTGCGGCGCAGACAGCGGCCGAACTTAGGCGCGCTCGCCACGGATGCGCCGGGCCAGCTGGATGTCCTTTGGCATGATGGTAACACGCTTGGCGTGGATGGCGCACAGGTTGGTGTCTTCGAAGAGACCGACCAGGTATGCCTCGCTGGCCTCCTGAATGGCCATCACAGCCGAACTCTGGAATCAGAGGTCGGTCTTGAAATCCTGAGCGATTTCCCTCACCAAGCGCTGGAACGGCAGCTTGCGGATGAGAAGTTCGGTCGACTTCTGGTAGCGGCGAATTTCACGAAGGGCCACGGTTCCAGGCCTGTAGCGATGCGGTTTCTTAACCCCTCCTGTGGCAGGTGCACTCTTGCGAGCAGCCTTGGTAGCAAGCTGCTTACGCGGAGCCTTCCCACCGGTGCTCTTACGGGCGGTTTGCTTGGTCCTGGCCATAGCGTACGGAGCGAGCGTCCGAAGTCGTCGACTGCCGGAGTGAAAATGACCCCTGCGCCGCGCGCGTCGTGCTTCGCCGCACTACTCTTCTCCTCTCCAACTCACCCGCCGATTGGCCAGCGCCGGCACAGCCGTCTCGGGCGGTGCGCGCGCCGCCACCGTTCGCCAGGATGCTGGAGGAGGCACGTTTTCGCGCGGGCACCTTGTTCGCGGCTAAGGAAAGCACATTCACAGGCGGTTTAATTGAGTTTAAACACGACAGCATGCCGCGCTGTTCTCTTTCGTTTCAGCCAACACCACAATCTCGTTTATACCGCCGCGCGTCGCCAATTGCCAGTGCCGAGTGTGAGACCACACCACTAATCTCGACAGTGGTTACCGCTCCACGCCCAACGCCATCGGAGCTATTATCGCGATCTCCGCGCGACGCAGATGGGTGGCATGTTAAGGCTACATTATTGCTTGTCCACTGCCTTGCTTTGATCATGCTGATGCTCGTTTCACGAACTGCAAGTGCGCGCCACGGTGCCTTCTTGAGCGGCAACTACATCGTGTTTTGGCCGCACTCGGCAGCAAACCGTCTCGCATGTGCACACATGCCAGTACCGCACTTTCCCGTCCACGCACAGAAGAACGCGAGGCCCGCATGCGCCTCACAAGATTAACGACAAACTCACGTATGGACTACCAGCACCACTTCAGAGTTACAGAGAAAACGATGCACTTCCGCTCTAAGAGCGAATTTGGAATACAATATTGACAGGTGTTGAACGCGCGTTAGGAGACCTGGACAACTAATTGGGGCCTCAAAACTGTGGATAGGCAAGCGGTACTTCCATATGTATGAAGGGTCCTTAAACAATATGTCAAGGTAGCATCAACCAATGCTTCGCAGGCGCGATCCCAAGCGCGGCTTCCCCGTGCCACGTATTCGGTGCGCAGTTTTCGCACTTGCAAGGGACACCATGTTTTGACAAACAATCATCAAACGCAACACTTTGCTCCATACAGTGCGTACATTTCGTCAGCTAGCTTTTTCGATTGCATTCCCGCACGCAACTTCGCCACAGGATCGACGGCATCGATGTCATGTTATAGCGAAGCTCCAGCTCGGCAGCCACCGGGAGAAATCTATTTCCTCGCCAACTAATTCACCGAATTTGGTGCGCCTAATTGCGAGTAAAAGAAAATGTTCAAATGCCGCGCCTGCAACAGCGCGATTTTCAACTGATGCCGAGCGCTGCCTCTTTTTTCTTTACTATTTTTTTTCTCAGTGATTGTGGCAAACTGTGAAATGGAAGAGAGAACAAACAGTTCAACTGTGCGCTTTAAAGCTCCGTCACACAGCAATGGCACCGGATTTGGAAATTCTGTTAATTGCACAAGGCGATATGTATAAAGGGAACACAATTTATACGCCTCGATAAGATATACCAGTCATGTGTGAGTATGACTTTTACAATACCTTCACAGACATCACAGGCGTTTTCGATGGGATAAAATTTTTTAGACAGAACTTCCGTGAGTAGTTGCGCGCAATTCACACGATCGCGGTACCGCTTTGTATTGTTGAGATATGAAACTTTGTACTTCTTAACCTGCCAGTACTCGTGCATTATGGAACGGGAAAAAAGAGAGAGAGAGAGACGTCACCGCACCACCACACATTTTTCTCAGATGGAACAAGAAGCTTGTTTACATGGCTGCAGTAGTTCTCTCGTGACAACCCGTTGTTTTCTCTTGGGTGTGTTCCGATGCCTTACTTAGAGTTCACCTCCGAGCTACACGCACGACCGCTATGACCTCATTGCGCACTGTGTACGCCTTGCTTCGTCCTCGGCTATTCCCTTTGCACGCGCATGCCAGTGACTTCGCAGCAGTAATCATTACATAGACAAGAGAAAAGAAATAACCAAAAGTTCCGCGTTTCTTCAAAGCAAGAGGCCCGTACATTTTCTCTGACTGTTCCTTCCCCATTTGTTTACCTGTTTAGCCATCACCTCACTTTGCTATATACATCAAGGCCATAGCCGCAGTTCCCGGTGGCTTCGTGGGACGAATGTAAAACAATAGGCGCGAGCTTGGCTTTCATTAAACGCAACACGAATGCGAAATCCGTGCAATGACGACGGCCGCCGTGTGTCAGCTTCCCTTACCTTGGCGTGCAAATATATGTGCCATGAGTGAGGGAGCCGGTTCGAATTCGGTATTTTTCTCTAGAGCAGCTTGCACATTCACGATGTTCCAGGGATGCAGCGGCAGGAGGTAGTCTTGTGCACTTTGGCGCGTCCATGCCATGGCATTACGCAACCGCCTCACAGCGCGTAATACGCCGGACATGAGCTGCCACAAGGAGAAATGTTCACATGTAGGACAGGTGGCTCCCTCTGGCGGCGAAGAGTTCGACAAATACGTGATGCACCGCTCAAATCGCCCATCGGGCAGCCGCTCGTCCCTCTCTCTCTTTTTCCCCCGTTCTCGTGGCATGTGGCTTACACAAATACGTTGCTCGAAAAATTTTGTTTTCTTTAAATACAGCGCGTGTCTAGCGCCCGCTTCCTTACCGATCTAAGTATATGGCGCGAACAAGGGTCGCCCAGCATCGCCTACACGCACGCCTACAATTTCGCACGTCACGATAGCATTAACACAGTCTTACAAATACCTAGGCGTAACGTTGTCTAACAATCTAACCTGGAACGCGCATGTCACTAGAGTGATATCATCTGCTAACAGAAGCCTTGGTTTCCTAAACCGTCATCTACGTCTAGCGCCACCAAACCTAAGATTGCTTGCATACAAGTCACTCGTACGCTCTAAGCTGGAATATGCCTCTGCCATCTGGAGCCCTAACCAAAAATATCTAACAAACTGTCTAGAATCAGTGCAGAATCGTGCCACAAGATTCATCCATTCATGCTATTCATATAATGTCAGTATATCATCGTTAAAAGCAGAATCCGGCTTAACAAGCCTGACTTGTCGGCGTCGTATCGCTACTATGTACTTATTTCATAGGTTTTTTACAGCTCACTTCATCATCCACCCTACATCAGCCCTCCTGCACGCATTTCTCTCCGCATTGGTCATCCCTCTCAAGTCGCCCGTCCACGTACGCACACTACCACGTTTGCCACATCATTCTTCCCACGTTCAGCCTCGGACTGGAACGGCCTTCCACACGACATCGCCGCAATCACCTGCCCATCGACGTTTTTTAACTGTATAATTAACATATTTACCAGCGAGCAAACTTGTACCTAAACATCTTTCCCTTGTGTATATAATTTATTTTAATAGCTGCCCACCCCTTATGTAATACCCCCAATCCTGGGGGCCTTTAAGGTAATAAAGTGAAGTGAAGTGAAGTGAAATGACGAAAGGGCCAGTCGTACAGAAATAACGAAAGTGAGTCTGCACTGTGCAAGCATATTTCTGTCTCAGTAAGCACACTTCACCGCTCTGCTCCTTTATTTTATTTTCCTCTTGTTTTGGGCAACTCAGCGGTGCATTGTCTTGCAAGAAGAGCCACGTTGGCCTCGAACCAACTGCTTATCACCTAGAGCGCGCTGACAAGAAATGCCACTGTAACCCTGTACACCAGTATGAAAACAGCACGCGCCTCGGTGTCTACCGCGCGCACCCTCGTCCATTTGAATACAACGCAGTGAGCCCGGTTCTAGCGACAGCTACCTAGCTAATCTCACCTTTGCATTCATTTGCGTCGCTCAAAAGAGTTACACAATTGTGAATCGCACGGTGGTAGTTTACGGCCGCCCAGCTCGTAGGGCAAGAGGGCTGGCTCGTTATTGTTTCTCCGACGCAGGCAAACCAACGAAGCCATGCGAATGCCGCTCAGACACAGCGTCGCGCGTTGGCTCAATCATTTAACGCTTGCACTGGAAAGAACAAATAACCGCCGTCTGTAGAAAACTCACTTTCAGCTGTTACACACTGGCCCGTGCCCGGCAATATTTTCCTCGCGCTTTGCTTCGCTGCGTACCCACATGAGCTATTGTTGTGAAATATGGGGCTTAACATATAAAACTTACTTAACTTAAATGCGCCCGCTGACCGTCACGCTCGGCGTATGTATGTAACCGAGTGCTACTGCCCGGCTCACACTCTTCTCTAAGGGAGTAGAAGAAGCGAGCCACTTCAAAGCGACAAAAATGCGCATCGACGAGCTTACGATTACCTCTTTCTTTTAATCATCAGTCCACTCTGGTTGCCTCAATCAGGGTCCAACCAAAGGCGACAACTGAGCTGCACGAACGACCGCCACGTCGCAACTCGGACAGACTGAGGGCGGGTGAAATGGGAGCAACACAACACACAGTGGCGAGCGCAAATGCAATCGAGCAAAGCTCGCCTTGGGAGGGCGAAAAACAATGCTACCACGCCTTATGAATACATGCGGTTGCGCTCGCTCACTTGACCAAAGTTTACCGCGCGTGTCTCGTACGGCCGAACGCGCGATAATGGCATGCAAAAGAGGGTCAACGGAGCAGGAGATCGCAAATCCTGCGCATCACTGCCGAAGCACCAAGTGGGTAGCCCTGAAGAGGGCTGTTGGGTTCTTCAGAGGAGCTCATATGCTGCTTGCAGACGACGCCGCGCACGCGTGCTGCTTAGCCTCCGAAACCGTAGAGGGTGCGGCCCTGATGCTTGAGGGCATACACCACGTCCATGGCTTAAGTGTTTCCCCCAGAGCAAAAAGAACAGAAAAAGAAAAAGGGGGAGGCCCGCACCACCTTGCAGTATAACGGGCTTAACGCCAATTAAAAGATAAAAAATGAGGGATCATCACGAGAGATGATCCATAGGAAATTTGGATACAAAAGCCAATATTAAAAAAAACAAATTCGGAGCTGAAGCCAATGAAATCATTTTGGAAGTAGTAGAAGACGAAGTATGTCGCCAGGATTAGCAGCACATAGCGACCCGGGGCAGGCTCCTTTAGGGTGTAATGAGCCGAAGGCTCCGGCAGTGATGCGCGATCATTGCGAATCTGCATCTTTATTGCAAGTCAGTGCGAATAGAGTTCAGTCGGCTCCGGTGGTAGTGTCTCCCGCCGGTTGTGCCAAGGGACGGAATGCGGAGCCCGGTACATTGCCGCTCGCCGTGACAGAGGCTGGGTCCGGAGTAGGCTCAGAGCAGCAAGAACTGGTGGTGACCTGGAGGAACTGGTGGTGACCTGGAGGCGTGCTGGTATGTTGAGAAGATAGAATAGTACGCGGCAGGAGAAGGATAGGAAAGAAAGGAAGGAGGTAATGGAGATGAAGCATGTAGTTAGTACCATTGGCAACGGTCCATGGCTGTCACGGTCTTGCGCTTGGCGTGCTCAGTCTAGGTGACGGCGTCCCGGATCACGTTCTCGAGGAACACCTTGAGCACACCGCGTGTCTCCTCGTAGATCAGGCCAGAGATACGCTTGACACCACCACGGCGAGCGAGGCGACGGATGGCTGGCTTGGTGATGCCTTGGATGTTGTCACGCAACACCTTACGATGACGCTTCGCGCCACCCTTGCCGAGCCCCTTGCCGCCCTTGCTTTGTCAGATGGAAGAGAGGGCAGCTGCATAAAGTGCTGTCCCCTAATGAGAGTTCAGATCTCAGCCAACCATCATCATCCATACAACCGCCTCAAGCTAGGTCCCCAACACGGCAGGGGTGAAGGAGATTTGGGGTTCGAGGCGGAGGTCATGTTCAGAACAGGATCAAGCCACTGTACTCTATCGGGAGCGGCTCTCGGCGCCATAGCACCGTATTGGAGCGCGCTGCCGGCGCCTTCGTAAGTGGCGATCGAGTTCTTCAGAACTCCACAACTATCTTTCCTTGTCGTTGGGAAAAAATTATCATAGGTCGGCACCATGTTCGGGAGAATTGGAGTGTACCCAATCGACGTCTCTCCCTCTCCAGGTGGAACCATAGTTCCTTCCTGATTTTGGCCAGTACTTCGTGTAGTCCCGGTTGCTTGTCCGTGAACGTTGCTTTGCATCTCGCCAGCCACACCTGATAGCTACACTCAATCATCAACAGAGTAAACTGGTTTATCCCTTCTTTAGGGAGTGGGTTCATGTACCGGACAGTCAGGTATGGCACTCCCGGCAGCTTGAAAATATCTTTCACTCTTTCAATCAGCACTCGTAGATGTGCTCGGGCGTCTCTCTGGCATTACAAAATGGGCAGTTTTTGTTGAGACCGCCCGTGGCGGATACAAAGGCTCTTTTCCTTATGGGCAGACATCCACGTGCAAAGCGCCACATGAATGATGCTCTGCGAGCATCGAGGAAGTCTGCTAAAATCAAGTGCCAGTTCGGCTTTTCGGCCGGTTTGTTAAAAGGCACCAGTTGTCGTGGTAACTGCGGTGACAGGTGCTCTATGAGCACTTTGAGCGCCGTACTCGTCAAATCAAAGTTTGGTATGCTCTTCAATGTGCATAGCGCATTTGCGGCTTCTTTATAAAAGGGTAGGGGGAATTCGGAGCGGGGAGCAGAATGCGACAGTGGGGGACCAGTGAACACAACAATTTTCGTACTGAGAAAAAACGAAGTTAGCATCTTAGTTAAGCGAATGTCCGAGTCTAGGGCGATTTGGGTCCACTTGGTATGTAAGGCTAGTGCCATTACATTAAAGTCCGGAACGCCTAGGCCACCTTGGAATCGTGGCAGTTTTACTATTATTCGTTTTACTTGATCAGGGCCTCCTTGCCAGAGGAAGCGAAAAATTATCTTTTCTAGCTTCGTTTTTACTCCGTTAGGAACATCAAGCACACTCGCGGTATACATCAGGAAAGATATCAACAAACTTCTTATTATATTTGCTTGTGCCGTAATAGGGCATTTTAATGCACTATAATTATTAACTTTCTCTCGGAGTTTTTCTTCTGCATTAAACCAGTTAGATTGGGAGGGTCCTTTCCTATCGAATATGTAGGCGAGCATCTTAATTTCGTTTTTCAGAGGCAAGCCGTGCAAAAGTCCTGATAGTCCAGGCTCAGTGTGCAGGCTCATAATTGTGCTTTTAGTGCGGTTGAGGTTTGCTCCGCTTGCTAGACAGTACCGATCAACTACTTTTAGTAAACTAGCGACAGAGTTGCTGTCTGGTACGACTACTGTGACATCATCTGCGTATGCGAAAATCGGGGTGCAGTTAGGACCAACAGGAAGGGGGAATTTGCTGATGCTGTCATCAGCGGCGATTTGTTGTAGTAGCGGTTCTATGGCGAGTATATACAGTAGTGGGCTGAGTGGGCAGCCTTGCCGCACACCTCTTTCTATATGAAAATTTTCTGACATGCTTCCCTGTGTTATAACCGCTGACGTAAGGCCGCTGTGCAAACACTGGATTTGTTTACAAAATTCTTTCCTAATGCCTGCTTGTTGCAATACCTGAAAGAGAAATTCGTGGCTTATTTTATCGAACGCTTTTTCTTGGTCTAGTGAGCATATGTAACCGGGCAGATTTCTAGATGTAGCCCACGCTAATAGGTCCCTTAATCCTAAGCCGTGTAATTCAGCTGATCTACCCGGAATACAGCATGCTTGGTAGGTCCCGACTATGTTTGTTAGGGCGGGCGTCAAACGGAGCGAAAGGCTTTTCGCGATAATCTTATAGTCACTGTTGAGGAGTGTAATAGGGCGCCACGCTCGGAGGTCTGATGATTTTCCTACGTCGTTACATAAAAGCGTAATTAAACCCTGACTTTGCGAAACTGGTAGCGACCCTTCTTCTAAGGAGGCATTTACAAGGGCTGTAAAATATTTTGCCAGGAGGGGCCAAAATTTTGTATAAAAAGCGGGCGGGAGGCCGTCTGTTCCCGGACTTTTGTTTTGTTTCATTGCCTCTAGGGCTTCAAAAAGCTCTTCTGATTGAAATGGCGTATTTATAACTATGGGGCTGATTTCTGGGCTTTTCAAAGAGAAAGACGTGGGAGTGCAATTAGTTTTCTTATACAGATGCTCATAGAATGACCTAGCAGCCTCTGTTACCTCTTCTGGCTTTGTTGTTGTGACGCCCGTGACTGGGTCTGTCACTTCGCACAGTATGCTACTTCTTGTAGCTAGGCGGCGGCGTAGGAGATGCCTAGAGCACCATGTTTCTCTTTCCCACCTTTCCGCACGCGCTGTAGCTCGAAGTCGGTCCCATCTTTTGTTGAGCAAGCTGTGGAGCTCTTTTCTGAGTTCTACAAGAGCGCCTGCTATGCTTGGCCCTTGCGATAGTGGTGCGCTGAGAATTAAAATGGCATCTGAAACTTTCCTCATTTCCTCACGTTCTTCTCTAGCTAATTTAGTGCCCCATGTTTGGAAACATTCCTTAACGTTTACTTTAAAGCATTCCCATGCTGCGGCGGTCGGCGGAGATTTAAGGGAGCTCTTTATCAAGTTGATAATGTCCTCAACTACGCGTGCATCTTCGAGAAGTTTTATGTTACGGCGCCAGCATCCTTTGGCTCGCGGAGCTAAATCATAATCGGTGAAGCGAAAGATTAAAAATTTGTGGTCACTCAATGCGGTGGGAAGGACCCACGCAGATTGTAGCGAAGGCGCCAATGCGTTGGAAGTATACAAGCGGTCGATGCGGCTTTCGTAGCCGCGACCCGTCCATGTCATTCCTGAGCGGCCAAGCTGTAAGATTTTCCACGTGTCTATGAGCCCTATTTCATCTACCAAGGAGCGCAGTGTTTGCGCGCTATTGTAGTCGCGCCCAGTACGCGTAGGTGCGCCGCGGTGAGAGCGCCTATCGCTTGCTTCTAAGACACAGTTGAAATCACCTAAAAGAATCACTTTAGTCGGTCCAACTAAATAATGTTCTAATGACTGAAAATATTCTCTTTGACCGTGTGTACAGGGGGCATAAACATTAATTATTCTAATACCATTACCTAAGTCAATGCTCAGCGTGCGACCCGCGTTATCCCTTTCATAACGAAGTACTTTTAAATTTAATTCTCTAAGAAAAACAATTGCGACACCAACCGAGCCCTTCCTTCCAAAATTCCAGTACGATTTTGTGTCGAATTTTAAGTCGAATTGCCTCATCTGATCGATGTGGTGGATGTACGTTTCTTGAAGTGCCAGTATATCGATTTTCAACTGGCGTGCCAATTGTATTACTTCCGCTTGTTTAGCTGCTCTCGTCAAACCACGGCAGTTGAGAGAAGCTATCTTGAGCGAAAGAGCCATCTTGGAAGGACGGGGGAAGGTGCGCCTAAATTAAAGCTTAGAAGGCAGTCTACCCCTAAGGGGAGGCAACGGCCGAGGGCAAGCCCTCGGCGTTGTCAGACATTATAGAACAATCACAGCTGCTGAGGTGGCAGAATTCGCATAGGGATTTTGCTTTTGGCATCTCTACAACGCTTTCTCTGCCGCATTCTGAGTTGCATTCGTCACTGCTACTTGCGAGGATTTGCCGTTTGTAGTGCGGCTTATCGCTCGAACTTTTGGAGCTCGGGCTTTCATTTCCCGACCCTGCTCCTTCCTTGGTAGGGGTGGCAGTTGGGGTATTCTTTTTGCTCTTTCGCTTTCTTTTGCTTGCTGTCTTTTTTGGCTCCCCCGCGACCTTTGCCACTTCTAACATGGGTGTCGCATTGTCTGGGGGCGAACTAGCCGGTTCGTCAACATGGTCCTTGACCTCCTCCCCTTTGTTGCAGGTGAGGCCCTTAGGCTCCCTTGGGGCAGGTGGGGTGTTGTTCGGCTGGGTTTCTTTGTCAGCAGCTTGAGGGGCCGAGAGGGGGGACAACACAAGTGCAGTTGGTTCCCAGTAGTCGGCCACGACTGCATTTTCTTTGTCTGCTTCAAGCCCCTGGCTCGTCACGTCAGCAAAGGTGCGTTTGGTGCATTCGCTGACCGCATGGTCTTCTCCGCATTTGGGACAGGGGTCATTGCAGTCCACGTGGCCCTACATTCCGCACCTCTCGCATTGCGGAGTGTCACGGGCGGCGCCACAATGGCCTTCGCCGCCACAGCGCCTGCACACTCGCACGACCCCTTCAAATTCACATTGAACAGTCGTGTCGATAACCTCCAGGAAGTTTGGTACTGGGGTCGTCATTTCAATCTTGACGCGGCGTATGCCAGTCGTAACTGATGGAAAGCCTGGTACACTCTCGCGAGTGACACTCAGGACCTTCCCGTACTTCTCAAACGCCTTCGACAGTTCCACATCTTGATGCTCGGCAGAGTAACCAAAGACTCGCACAAGCTTTGCTCTCGTTCCTCTGTACTCAAACTGGACTGCTGTGTCCCGAATCACGACGACAGGATTGGTTAAAAACCTCTCGACCGCCGCGCGTGTCTCCAGGAAAATTTCATACTTTCCTGCTAGGAGACAGAAACTCCTCAGGACGGGCTATGGGGAGTCCAAGGCGTCGATTAGGATTTCACGAGCTGAGAGATATATGCTGTGCATATATCTAAACAAGGGATATATAAAAGTGCACATATCATATAAAAGGGACTCTCACGGGCCTAACGACCCGTGAGAGTCCCTTTTTGTGTGTGTTGTTGTGCTGCGCGCACGGCGTTCTGATACAAAACTTTCAGCACACGCGCTGTCACAATGAGAATGCGACAGCGCGCGCCGGGTGTGTGTAAACAAGGAAGTGTGGAACAGAGGGAACGGACGGAATTGTCGAGATTCTCACTACATCCCAATGCCAATGCAGACACTTTGGGTGGCTCTGAGAAGAGCCGTTGGGTGTTGGCTGCGCGGACGAGTGCTCGGTCGCCTACTTGGAGCTGGTGTACTTGGTGACGGCTTTGGTGCCCTCGGACACGGCGTATTTTTGAGCCCCTCGTAAAACAAATATAACCTAAATAAAAATGAGGGAAAGCCGCACCACCAAGGTATAGCAGCTTTAAGCCAATCAAAATTAAATGAAGAGGAGTAGAAACCCAAAAGGTAATTTGAAGTAAAGCCAAGTATTAAGAAAAAAAACCGAGGTAAACCAACAGAGAATGTTGATGCATACCAGGAGGGGATAGGACGGCGGAGGACTTGTCTGCATCGGCGTGGGACGGGTGAGGTCTCGGTGCGTCTAATTTTTTATTTAGAAGGAGGCCAGCAGGTGCATCAGGGTTCCGAAAAGCGGTGCAGAGTTTCCGGTAGACCAGACTGCACCGGCCTGGAGGAGGATTGGCAAAACCGGATGGTTCCGGTAGGGGTGACTTGACATCAGGCAGCAGTGGGGTTGCAGAATCCACTGGACTACAGGTCAACGGAAGATCTGCAAGAAAGCTGAAAATGATGTCAGGCAGGTTGAGAAGGTGTATCGAGGGCACAGAGAAGGATGGGAAGAGAAGCTAAACTGCCAAAAGAAGAAAGCAGCCATTCCGTCTATAGTGTCCCCAGAGACAAGCTCCACCTTTGTTGGCATAACCAAGGACACTAGAAGACGAAAGGCGAAGGGCAACGTGGGAGGGATATAAAGTGGAGACAGGGAAAGAGGAGAGGGAAAGGAAACCGATTAAGGAAAAGGTATGATTGTAGAAAGAATTAGGAGGAGTCCGGGAAAGTGTACGATGAAAAAAATGCGATATGGACGAATAAGAAGTGCGCGCTTTCTTTGATCTGTAAGAAAGGAGAGGTAACGATCAGGTGTAATGGTAGAGGGGAGATTCTCTTTAAGGGGATTAGCAATGTGAGATGTAAGGGGACAGTCATTGAAGTAGTGAAGCAAGTCTGTGCAAGGATTACCACAGGCACAGTTACTGTGGGATAAAAGGTGAAAGCGGAAATAATAGAAAGAGAAGCGGCCATGAGCGGAGGTGAGGTGGACAATGGGTCGTTTCGGAGGAAAGAAAGAGGGAATGCGATTGACGTTTTTCATCCATTGAAAGAGTGCAGTGTCGCTATTCTCTCGCGCCCAGTGAGCATTCCACTGGGCGAAGGAATAGGCACGCATCCTTGATTTGATAGAGGAGGGAGCGACAAGGAGGGTACGAGAAACACCATGGGAGGCGGCGGAGTTGGCGAGAAAGTCCGCCATCTCGTTTCCCTCTATGCCCTGGTGTGCCGGTACATGGAAAAGAGATACCCGTCGCCGGTTAGAGATGAACTGAAGGAGCTGCTTGATTTGCCTGACAGAGGGATTTGTTGTCGTGAAAGTATTCAATGTAGTGAGCATGGACAAGCAATCGGTGTAGATGTGTAGAGGGATGAAATGGGGCAAAGTCTGTATATAGGCTAATGCCTCCAGTAAAGCAGCTGTTTCGGTAGCATAAGATGAAGTGGCACGAAAAAGTTTAAATTTTCCAACTTTGGTGATGTGGCCTGTTGGACTATAAAGTACGAAAGCGGCTCCTGCAGACTGGGAAGTGTAGGAGCCGTCTGTATACAGATGATAGGCCGGCATAGTGGTTACAGAGGGTACATCTTGAAGTCGAAGGCGGTAATGGGTAAAACGAGATTTCATGCTTGGATGAAAGTCCCAAGGGTTCATAGGGTAGTTAACAAGCGCCGGATGGTAGGAGTCAGGGCCATAAAATGTGAGCGCTTTGGGTGCAAATAAAGAGAAGTAGGCGTTTAGACGGTCTAATTCAATATGGAGCGGTGGTGTGTTAGCCAGGACCTGAAGCGACGAGGTACGCGTCGTGCGGAAGGCACCGGTGATTGGGAGCAGAAGGGTACGTTGGATAGAGGATATTTTGATTGTAGACTGTGAAGTAGGAAACGTTGGCCACCAGACGGGAGAAGCATAAGTGATGGACGGAAGTAAAACCTGATTATAGAGGAGACGGAGAGTGGAAGGGGCCATCGAAAAATGCATGCGAACGAACAGGAGAAGACGGGAAGAGAGAAGGTCTGCTTTTGTACGGAGATTCGTTAAATTAGCGTTAAAGTTTAGGTGGGTGTCAAAGATGACCCCAAGAATTTTAATGTTCGACTGAAATTTGAGGGGAAAGCCATTAAAACGAACTATGGGAAGACGGGTGCGGGAAGACGAAGCAGAGTGGCTATTGGGGAAGTATAAACAGGAAGATTTGTCGGCACTAATGGTGAGTTTCGTACGCTGTGCCCAGGTCGAGATAAAATTAAGAGTAAGAGCTACCTTGGGTTCTAAAACGCTACGATTGTCTGCAGAGAGCACTATGACAGTGTCATCTGCATAGGCGTGCGCAACCACGTCCGGTGGAAAGGGGAGGTCAAGCAATCCGTAGATGACAATGTTCCACAGCAGTGGACTGAGTGGTGACCCTTGAGGGCTGCCCAAAGTAGGCGTAGCAGACACCTGACCAGTCTGCGAACGGAAAATGATCTGTCGGTTTTCTAAGAAAGATTGTAGAAGGTGGTACAGATTGGAAGGGCAGTTGTGCGAGCGTAAAAAATGAAGGACGACAGGGTGCCAAACGCTATCGAAAGCGCCTTTAAAGTCTAAGCAGATGAGAAGTGCGTGTTGTTGCCGGTCTTTGTAGGTGTTTAGAGTTTGTCTGAGACGGTACAAAGCGGTGGTCGCACTCTTCCCATGTGTAAAACCGAATTGACGCGGATGAAGTAAATGAATGGAGTGGAGAAAAAAGTAGAGCCGGGAATTTAGGAGACGTTCGAGAATTTTACTAAACAAGGAATGTATAACAATAGGGCGGTAGGATGAAGGAGAGTCGAGTGGGCGGTTGGGTTTAGCAATAAAGATAACACGTCCTTTGCGCCAATGAGTGGGGAAGTAGGAGAGATTGAGACAATGATTAAAAATGAAGAGGAA
Organism: Dermacentor variabilis; assembly: GCF_050947875.1. Lineage (NCBI taxonomy): Eukaryota > Metazoa > Arthropoda > Arachnida > Ixodida > Ixodidae > Dermacentor > Dermacentor variabilis. Next base: position 22,765,716 of record NC_134574.1, read on the forward strand.
AAAGGACGGGTGATAGTAAAAAATCGTCTTGAGCATGGGAAGAGTCAGTCCGTCTGGACCTGGGGCGGCGTTGGTGTTGCCTGAATTGATAGCATGTTCAATTTCTGGAATAGTGAAAGGGAGATCACTAGTTTTGGATGAATAAGGCGTGGCAGTTATTTGACGCAGGCGCACGTGGTCGTCATTATCTGTGGAGGGAGAGTCGTGGGTCACATGAGCATTAAGGAGAAAGCGAGCCGACTCAAGCACGCTGCATGTGGGACGACCATCGGGTAAAAGAAGGGAGGGGAGTTGGTTGGTACGGGAAAGTTTGTCGAAGCAGATGCGGAAAGGAAGGCCGAAGAGATTGCGTTTGGAAAGGTCGGAACAGATAGATTTGGAGGCTGCAGATTTGGCTTGGTCGATGTGCATTTTGTATTCGGCATGGGCATCATTGTACTGAGCCTTAAACGCCTGTCGAAGGAGCGGGTCAGTGGTGCGCTGGAAGCGCCGACAGAAGGCACGGATCCGTTTGCGTTCAATAGTGAGGTCGGGAGTCCACCATGAATTAGTAGGAGAGGGTCGCGGCGTTATCCAGCGAGAATGGAGATGACGAAGCTTGTCGAAGAGAATGTAAAACTTCGTCAAAACCAAATCGACTGCGTTCGGAGATAGTAAAGTTGTCTGTTGGACCAACGAAAACCAAGAAGAGGTGACGAGTGACTGTAAAAGATGAGAGGTAGTCGATTTTGTTAATCGTTTATGGCGGGGTCTGGTATGGCCGAAAAAGGAAAATAGGATATATTTGTGGTCAGATAACGTTTCGGATTCGGCGACGAACCAGCTGTAGCCACATACGGCGAGAGGAACTGATGCAAAGGAAACATCGATCCAACTCTCAGCAAGGTGGGATTGAAAGGTAGGCGGCGAGCGAGGGTCATTTAATGCTTTTAAGTTGTTGGCGGCAGCAAATTGTGTGAGCTGCGCTCCCCTGATATCGCCTTCCACAGGGCCCCACAGTAAGTGCTTCGCATTAAAATCACCCGCCATCACCAGAAAAGGTTGAGTAAGAGAGGACAGGTGAGCTTGGAGGGCATCAAAAAGGGGTTCCAAGGGTTCGTGAGGGGGAGCGTAAACGGCGAGGATGACGAAAGAAACTGAAGGGGCAACACAGGAAACTATGACATATAGAGGGTCGGAATGGACTAGGAAGAGATCATAGGTATGTTTAGGAGCTAAAAGAGCAAGACGGGGACTGATTGGTGAAGCGAAAGTGATGTGCGTGTGAGGTAGGTGCGGAAGAGAGTTGCCTCGTGTATAAGGTTCGGAAATGATGATAAAATCAATGTGGTGCTGCTGGATAAAGTCCGACAACAACAATGTGGGTTGTCGGGAATGTGCCAGATTAGCCTGTAAAAATTTAATGGGTATGGAATGGGCCATGGTTCAGTATAGAAAAGAAAGGGGAAGAGAACGTGAGGATGAGTAGAGTATCGCGGGAGACAGAAATAAAGAAAGGCAGAATGTGCGAAGTTAAGGGGAGGCAGAAGGTAACAGAGAAGAGGGGAAGAGGGAGGAAAGAGAGAGAGAAGATAGGAAGGAAGGAAAGAGAGAGAAGCAGACCACTAGAACGAAGCGAGGGACAAGGGGAGCAACCAGACGGGAACAAGGATTGAGGAGAATAGAGGGGCGCATGCACCCGCCCTCTAGAGAAAGGGGCTGCACAGCGGCAAACTGACAGAAGCGTCAAGTCCAGAAGCCGAGGTATAGAAAGGATACAAGTGTATCTGATGGCAGGGAGTATAAATGGCCAGAGCCACCGCGCAGCCCCCAGGGGACAGGGGTAGGTGGTGCATGCTATGTTATCCATAGTCTGTGCGCATGCGCATAGGCGCTATGCGTTCAAGCATCACTGGGTAAGTCGCATCTCCCGTGGGATGCGACGACGGCCTAGCCACCCGCCGGCACTCGGCGCACGATACCGCAGCGTCCCCCATACGCACCGAGCACGTGTCTGCTAAATGCGCCTCAGCACACTTAGTGCACACCATCCGTGAAGGGTCTGACTTATGGGGACAGGCGCGTTTGGAGTGTCCGTACGTTGAGCAGTAGGTGCAGGTGGGGACATGTAGGTCTTCTCGCACCGTCACCGAAGTCCAGCCTATGATCAAACGCCCGAGGGCAGTAAGGGAGCGGAAGGACGCTGCATCGACGGCAAGGACATGGGTAAAGTTTCCGGAGCGTTCGCGGAAAGAGACTCGTATTTTACAGGTATCAGGATCGAGTTGGATTGATGGGTTGCGTGCATTGATAGCAGCAAGGAGGGCATGAGCTGGTACGTCGGGATCAACACCTGATATCCGAATATGGGGTTGTCGTTTTTGGGCAACCTTTATGGAAATCGCGGTACGCGTTATTGGGTTCCTTTCAATTGCATTCTTGAGATGGTCAAAAGAGTGACGCTCATTAGTGAATATGGTGATGCCGTGTCGTGTACGGCGCAGCGAGACGTCACCAATTCCCTCCGTTATTTGGTCTATGTTCGCCTTGAGAAGGGCTACGACATCGCGCGCCGGCGAGGCGGAAGGAGCGACAGGGGTGAGGAACAGGATAAATTCGTGTACTCGCCTGATTGCATCAGGCCGTGGAGGAAGGATCGGCAAGTCCGTGACCGTTTGTTGAACATCTGCAGGGGTCCTGATTGGGAGCGGACGGGTCGTGGGTGAAGCAGCCTACATACCAAGGTGCGCCGCAGCAGCGTATGTCCTGGGCTGACAAGGAGGACGCGGTAGAGCCGCCAGCGCATCGCCAGCAAGGCGACTCGCCTGTTGCAGCTGGTCCCGTAACTCTGCAACGCGACCCGCCTCATGTGCAGCAATCGCTCGAACGTCAGAGCATTCCTGTAAAATCTCGGCAAGCCAGGATACGATTTGCGAGCGTTGAGCATTTGGCACTTTGGAGGAGGCGTGGAAGATCAAGTCTGTGATTAGTTTTTGCCTCTCTACGATGCGGTGAATGGAGGCGGTAATGCGTTGCTCGGGATCCAGGGGAACAGTGGGAACCGAGGTGCCGCAAACGGAAGCTGGGGAACTGGGAGCAGCAACAACAGATGGTAAATACCCGGTAGCGGGGCCAACCCTTGCGGGTGGATCGCGTTCTCCCCCTGGCAACTCGGCCTCGCGAAGGACCTCGTCCCCTTCATCAGAAAAAACTGACTCATTTGAGCCGTCCGAGCGAGGCGGTTTGACACCGCTAGGGGAGTCTCGCCCGGTCGTCTGCTCGCCCTGAGGAACCGCAGGCTTAGGCATGGCCGCGTACACAAGCGGCCATGGCCACCGCCCGGCCGGCTCACGGTATTAGATGGCCAAAATAAGGAAAGGGGGCGCCCAAAAGCCCCAATCGTACGACGAAGCGAGTCCTGAGAGATTTAAAGGGATCCTCAAAGCAAGGTTAGGTTGGTAAGGTCGAAAAAACCTTACCTTTTGCGAGAAAACTCAGGAGCGGCGTGTTTGGCCAGCTCGCCGGGCAACAGCAGACGCACGGCAGTCTGGATCTCCCGGCTCGTGATGGTCGAGCGCTTGTTGTAGTGAGCCAGACGGGACGACTCCGCGGCGATACGCTCGAAGATGTCGTTCACGAAGCTGTTCATGATAGACATGGCCTTGCTGGAGACTCCAGTGTCCGGGTGCACCTGCTTCAGCACCTTGTAGATATAGATGGAGAAGCTCTCCTTCCTGCGGCGCTTCTTCTTCTTCTTGTCGGTGGCGCGCACGTTCTTCTGCACCTTGCCGGCCTTCTTCACGGCCTTACCGCTGGGCGGGGGAGGCAGCCCAGCGGTAAGGCCGTGAAGAATGCCTCTTCCTGTCCAAGTCATTCCTGACTGACCAGGGCGAAGCACACGCCAAGCATCGACAAGTCCCAGCCCGTCGACGAGCTCTCGTAGTACAACATTTGCACGCCTATCTTTATGGTTTGGAGTCCCTCTATGCGGGATGCGATCAACCTGTTCTAACACACAGTTGAAGTCGCCTACAAGGATTAGACGAGAGGGACCTACCAAGTAGGGTTCTAATGTAGCGAAAAACTCTCTCTGATCTTTAGACCGGGTTGAAGCATAAACATTAACAATTCGAATGCCACAATCAAGGTCCACCGACAAGACGCGGCCCTCGGAATCCATGGCATGGCGAGTAACAAGGCCGTCGAAATTCGGCATCAAAACGATGACCATACCTCGACTGCCCATCGCGCCATAACTCCAGAAAGACCGAGTGCGAAAAATCCGGTCGAAGTGGCTGATCTGGCCTAGCCTATGAATATAAGTTTCCTGAAGCACAAGAATATCTACCTTTTTGGATTTAGTCAAATTAATAACCTCTAACTGCTTAGAAGCACGCGACAAACCACGACAGTTAAAGGTAGCTATGGTGAGAGAAGAAGCCATTTTAAGGGAGAAAGAGATTAGCTAAGAGCTAGTAGAAACAAAGGAAGACAAAAAGAGCTAGGAAAATAAATAAAGAGCAGGCTAGTATTAGGTAATACTAGCCGCTAGTGAGAAATAAGCAAAGACTACTTATGAGAGGGTCTCCAAAGTTGGGGACCCCTCATCAGTAGACTCATAGGTTCTGTCTGAAAGCAACGAGCATTCGCAACGTCCCCATCCGCAATTGGGACAAGGACGAGAACCCTCCGCGTCCGATGGAACCTCAGTATCAGAATCGGACGTTTCAACAGCACTGCGCTTAAATTCTGGAGGGCCAGTCTCCGAGCCCTGGGAGCCACCTTCGTCCGAGCTCGACTCACGCCCCGCGGCCGCCGCCCTGGCAGCAGAGCCAGCGCGGTGTGCGCGCCGGCTCTTACGCTTATGGTTCGACCGACGAGCAGTGTCAGTCGAGCCAGTCAGCGGTTCGGACGCGCCAGAGACAGCGACCGGCGTAGCGAGAGGTGTACCCGCCACGGAGGCGACAGCGACCGCCGCTTCAGCCTCCTCGCTCGCTGCCCCCTCGCACGTTGCCGTGACGGAAGGGGAAACGACCTCGGTAGCGTCCACGGAATCGCTGCCGCGCTCGGCGGCATCGACCACGCTCAAGGAGCCCTGGCTTTCTCCTTCCTCTAAGGCAGCAACCGTATCAGCGACCGGCGAAGTAACCGCTTCCACGACGGCAGGTTTCTGCTGTTCTGGCCTCGCGGTCACTGACGAGTAGGTGCGGACACTACACGCCGAAACCGCATGGTCGCCGCCGCAACGTACGCACGCCGCGTCGCAGGACGCGTGGCCAAACTGCCCGCAGCGCGCGCACTGAGGCGTGTCGCACGCGGCGGCGTGGTGTCCTGCCATGTTACACCTACGGCACAACCTAACTACACCCTCGTACTCACACTGAACGACACGCTCACCTACACGAAGAAGGTTAGGAACGAGCCGCACCATCTCTATCCGAATGCGTCGGTTTCCGGTGCCAACGGCAGGGAAACTGGGCACGCATTCTTCGGAGATCCCGTGAACCTTTACGAAGACCTCTAGCTCGGAGACGAGAGCCTGGTCCGGAAGATCCGCGGGGTAGCCAAACACCCTAACCAACTTCACACGCACACCTCTATACTCAAACCGAACTTCCACATCCCGAACCTTCAAAGCGGGATCAGCTGAGAAGCGATCAACCGCGGCCTTATTCTTAAACGTTATCTCAAACCGTCCTGCACCAAAGTCCTGCACTGCCGTAAGGTCGTTCAAGGAAAAGCGCTTTACGAGCGCCTTGCAAACATCTACATTGGACGCGCCTTTCGGAACTCGCCCGAAAAACGTAACCGGCCGAAGCCGCGAAGGGGCCACCATCGCGGTAAAAACCACGTGGCGCCCGCGCCTAGCCGAAGTTTAAGCTAACACTACACCAGGTAGGAAGCTAGAAACCCTCAGCTAAACACTGGAAAAGACCAAGGACAAAAAAAGAGCCACCGGAACACCTCAACGAATCGAAGACAGCGGGTAGGAGTCTAGAAGAATCCGCACCGTAATCCTATCCAACCATCCGAGAGGGGCCCACGTGGAGAGGATCCGTAGCACCGAAGCTCGAACGCACAAATCACGCCACCACAGCACCTATCCACAGCACCTGGGGAGGCATCACAGTGTACCGTTGTCAGATGGGAAGAGGACTTGGCAACCAGAGGCGCCGCGTCCCAGAGCCTTCATGTACTCATCAACCCAGCATCATTCGATACATTGACCCCGCTACTCCCCCACAACCCGGGCTGACTGGGTGGGGGGACTTGGTTCGGGCCAACGGTCCTTCCCGGACAAGGGGGCTGTTGTGGTACAGCCCAACTGAGGGACTGCACTCAACACACAAACAGCCATGTCGGTCTTGCCGGGCACAACCCTGACTGACCCTCGGACTGCCCTGACGCAAAAGAGGTCAAAGCATACAACCATGGAGACCACCAAAGCCGTCCGCGGAGCAGCGCGACCACTTGAGGGTGCGCCACCACAAGTTCCAGCTCTGGGTTCCACTGAGCCAAACAAAACCCCGTAGATCGACTGGCACACACGGCCGAGTCGTGCGACCTTTGGAGCATGCATCATAACTTAGTGGATAGCTTTCCACCTGACTCGTCAAAAATCACGGTAGGACGAGCCCACACTTCGAGAAACTTCTTCTCGCCCAAGCGGTGCCGCTCCCGGGTGAGGTGGAACCAGACCTCCTTCCGTGCTTTCGCAAGCACTTCGTGAAGGCCCGGTGCCCGACCCCCGAAAATTGCATCGCAGCGTGCCAGCCAAACTTGGTATGAGCACTCGGCGAGGAGAAGCACGAACTGGTTGATCGCCTGATTGGGCAAAGGGTGCAAAAATCGAACTGTCTCATAAGGAACGCCTGGGAGCCTAAATAGACTAGCAACTCTTTGGAGAAGAGCTGCAGGAAGCAAACACTGCGTAAAGATATGAACTGAGTCCTCACGAGCGCCACAGAAAAGACACACTCCACGAGCCGGGATGGCTGTGAAGGACCTGTAGCTCAACGGCAGGCACCCTCGCGCCAGGCGGTACATAAAGGTGGCTCGCCTGGCGTCGAGGAAACCGGCCGTAATGAGCTTCCAGTTTGGCCTGTGAATCGACAGGTCGTACCTTTGGCAATGTGGGGGGAGTCCTGGGGTGGGGATATCCACTAACTCTTGGAGTGGAGCTGAAACTACGTCGATGCCTGGGTGAACCTTGCGGAGGCTTACCAAAGAGTTGGCAGCCGCCGCATAAATGGTGGACGGGGTACCTGAACGAGGAACACAGTGGGAAAATGTGCTCTGCGAGAACAAGCGGAGTCGGGTGCTAAGAAAGAAGGAAGTTAAGCTTCGAGTTAGGAGCATATCCGAGTTAAGAGCGACCTGGGTCCACCTGACGTGTAGTGCAGTAGCCACGATGCCCAGGGCGGGAATTCCGAGTCCTCCCTTGTCCCTGGGCAACTTGAGCACCCGCCTAGCTACACAACCAGTTGTACCCTTCCAGAGGAAGCGAAACAAGACCCTCTCCAAGATAAGCTTGGTTCGGGTTGGAATAGGAGACACACACGCCACATACGTCAGAAAGGAAAACAGAAGTGAGCGAAGGATTGTCGCTCGAGCAGTCAAAGGGCATGACAACGCGCTGAATTCCTGAACCCTGGCTTCAAGCTTCTCCTTAGCCTGTTGCCAGTTTTCGGGAGAGAGACCATCCGGTTCGAACTGGAAGCCTAGAATCCGTAGCCGCGTTTTCCCGGGGAGACCATGAACGGGCTGCGGACTGGAAGGAGTGGAGTTCAAGTACATTGCTGCACTTTTCGACCCATTCAACCTTGCACCGATCGCCCCGCCGTAACTGTCCATGACCTTCAGGACGCCGCAAGCTGATGCTTCGTCCGGGACGACAATGGACAAGTCGTCTGCATAGGCAAAGAGTGCAACCGGGGGGGAACCTGGTGGAAGTAGGAACCTGCCAATTCTGCTGTCACAAGACAACCTCTGCAGAAGCGGTTCAAAAGCGAGTACGTAGAGGGCAGGTGAGAGCGGGTCCCCCTGTCGCACACCACGTCCCACAATGAACGCCTCCGAGAGGCGGTCTCGTATGAGAACAGCAGAAGTCGGTCGAGAATACAAAGCTTGGATCATCTGTCTAAAACCCACACTAAAACCAGCCTCTTACAAAACACGGAAAAGGTACCTATGGCTAATGATATCGAAAGCCTTCTCCTGATCGAAGGAGCAAAGAATACCTGGAAGTTTCCTGGTATTTGCCCACAGGAGAAGGTCCCTTAGTTCTATACCGTGAAGCTGAGTAGAGCGCCCCTGGACACAACATGCCTGGTATGGACCCAAAACAGTGCTGAGCACTGGCGTGAGTCGCATACACAGGCACTTTGCTATGAGCTTATAATCGCAGTTCAGAAGTGTGATTGGACGCCATGCTCTCAGATCGGAGCTCCTCGACTCGTCCTTACAAAGGAGAGTGATTAACCCCTCTCGTTGAGACGCTGACAAAGTCCCTTCACTGAGTAGCCGGTTCACCACTGATGTGAATGGCTTCCCTAACAGTGTCCAAAATTTAACATAAAATTCGACTGTCAGACCATCGGATCCCGGACTGCGATTACGCTTCATAGACTTCAATGCCGAAAAAAGCTCGTCCTCATCTATGGCTGAGTCGCACACTTGCGGCGGCTCAGCTGGCGAAGCAAAAGGAAACGCAGTTGGAGTGGCAGCTGGTTCGGCATACAAGGTCATGTAAAACTGCCTCGCCAGTGCAAGAACTCCATCTGGTGAATCGACTATGCTACCATCGCTTGGATCTATTAGGGAAGAGAGAGTTGTGCTCTTCCTTGAGGGATGTTTACGTAGGACGTTTCTGCTGCACCACGCTTCCATTTCCCACAGCTCTGCTCGGGTTGTGGCCCTCAAGCCATCCCAGCGTCGCAGCAGGAGAATCCGAAGTTCCTTTCGGAGTGAGGCCAGCGCCGAAGCAACTCCAGGACCGCCGGACAGTGGCCTCGAGAGCAGGAGGATCGCGTCGGAGACGATTTTAATCTCCTCACGCTCCTCGCGCGCTCGACGCTTGCCCCAAGACCTGAAGCACTCACGCACTCTGACCTTCACGTCATCCCATTCTGTACCACTTAGATTCGCTCTATTGTGCAGCGATCGAAAAAGAATGGATGATACCTCTGCGGTTGCCTGCCTGTCTTTTAGAAGACGTGGATTCAGACGCCACGGTCTCTTCCCTTGCGGGACTATGCTAGAATCGGCGAACCGCAGAATTAGGAAGCTGTGGTCGCTAAGAGCAGAAGGAGTTAACCAAGAAGAATGCATACTAGGAACCAGTGACGATGAGATGTAAAAACGATCGATGCGGCTCTGCATGCCTCTTCCTGTCCAAGTCATTCCTGACTGACCAGGGCGAAGCACACGCCAAGCATCGACAAGTCCCAGCCCGTCGACGAGCTCTCGTAGTACAACAATTGCACGCCTATCTTTATGGTTTGGAGTCCCTCTATGCGGGATGCGATCAACCTGTTCTAACACACAGTTGAAGTCGCCTACAAGGATTAGCCGAGAGGGACCTACCAAGTAGGGTTCTAATGTAGCGAAAAACTCTCTCTGATCTTTAGACCGGGTTGGAGCATAAACATTAACAATTCGAATGCCACAATCAAGGTCCACCGACAAGACGCGGCCCTCGGAATCCCTGGCATGGCGAGTAACAAGGCCGTCGAAATTCGGCATCAAAACGATGACCGTACCTCGACTGCCCGTCGCGCCATAACTCCAGAAAGACCGAGGGCGAAAAATCCGGTCGAAGTGGCTGATCTTGCCTAGCCTATGAATATAAGTTTCCTGAAGCACAAGAATATCTACCTTTTTGGATTTAGTCAAATTAATAACCTCTAACTGCTTAGAAGCACGCGACAAACCACGACAGCTAAAGGTAGCTATGGTGAGAGAAGAAGCCATTTTAAGGGAGAAAGAGATTAGCTAAGAGCTAGTAGAAACAAAGGAAGACAAAAAGAGCTAGGAAAATAAATAAAGAGCAGGCTAGTATTAGGTAATACAAGCCGCTAGTGAGAAATAAGCAAAGACTACTTATGAGAGGGTCTCCAAAGTTGGGGACCCCTCATCAGTAGACTCATAGGTTCTGTCTGAAAGCAACGAGCATTCGCAACGTCCCCATCCGCAATTGGGACAAGGACGAGAACCCTCCGCGTCCGATGGAACCTCAGTATCAGAATCGGACGTTTCGACAGCACTGCGCTTAAATTCTGGAGGGCCAGTCTCCGAGCCCTGGGAGCCACCTTCGTCCGAGCTCGACTCACGCCCCGCGGCCGCCGCCCTGGCAGCGGAGCCAGCGCGGTGTGCGCGCCGGCTCTTACGCTTATGGTTCGACCGACGAGCAGTGTCAGTCGAGCCAGTCAGCGGTTCGGACGCGCCAGAGACAGCGACCGGCGTAGCGAGAGGCGTAGCGAGAGGCGTACCCGCCACGGAGGCGACAGCGACCGCCGCTTCAGCCTCCTCGCTCGCTGTCCCCTCGCACGTTGCCGTGACGGAAGGGGAAACGACCTCGGTAGCGTCCACGGAATCGCTGCCGCGCTCGGCGGCATCGACCACGCTCAAGGAGCCCTGGCTTTCTCCTTCCTCTAAGGCAGCAACCGTATCAGCTACCGGCGAAGTAACCGCTTCCACGACGGCAGGTTTCTGCTGTTCTGGCCTCGCGGTCACTGACGAGTAGGTGCGGACACTACACGCCGAAACCGCATGGTCGCCGCCGCAACGTACGCACGCCGCGTCGCAGGACGCGTGGCCAAACTGCCCGCAGCGCGCGCACTGAGGCGTGTCGCACGCGGCGGCGTGGTCTCCTGCCATGTTACACCTACGGCACAACTTAACTACACCCTCGTACTCACACTGAACGACACGCTCACCTACACGAAGAAGGTTAGGAACGAGCCGCACCATCTGTATCCGAATGCGCCGGTATCCGGTGCCAACGGCAGGGAAACTGGGCACGCATTCTTCGGAGATCCCGTGAACCTTTACGAATACGAAGACCTCTAGCTCGGAGACGAGAGCCTGGTCCGGAAGATCCGCGGGGTAGCCAAACACCCTAACCAACTTCACACGCACACCTCTATACTCAAACCGAACTTCCACATCCCGAACCTTCAAAGCGGGATCAGCTGAGAAGCGATCAACCGCGGCCTTATTCTTAAACGTTATCTCAAACCGTCCTGCACCAAAGTCCTGCACTGCTGTAAGGTCATTCAAGGAAAAGCGCTTTACGAGCGCCTTGCAAACATCTACATTGGACGCGCCTTTCGGAACTCGCCCGAAAAACGTAAGCGGCCGAAGCCGGGAAGGGGCCACCATCGCGGTAAAAACCACGTGGCCCCGCGCCTAGCCGAAGTTTAAGCTAACACTACACAAGGTAGGAAGCTAGAAACCCTCAGCTAAACACTGGAAAAGACCAAGGACAATAAAAGAGCCACCGGAACACCTCAACGAATCGAAGACAGCGGGTTGGAGTCTAGAAGAATCCGCACCGTAATCCTATCCAACCATTCGAGAGGGGCCCACGTTGAGGGGATCCGTAGCACCGAAGCTCGAACGCACAAATCACGCCACCACAGCACCTATCCACAGCACCTGGGGAGGCATCGCAGTGTACCGTTGTCAGATGGGAAGAGGACTTGGCAACCAGAGGCGCCGCGTCCCAGAGCTTTCATGTACTCATCAACCCAGCATCATTCGATACATTGACCCCGGTACTCCCCCACAACCCGGGCTGACTGGGTGGGGGACTTGGTTCGGGCCAACGGTCCTTCCCGGACAAGGGGGCTGTTGTGGTACAGCCCAACTGAGGGACTGCACTCAACACACAAACAGCCATGTCGGTCTTGCCGGGCACAAGCCTGACTGACCCTCGGACTGCCCTGACGCAAAAGAGGTCAAAGCATACAACCATGGAGACCACCAAAGCCGTCCGCGGAGCAGCGCGACCACTTGAGGGTGCGCCACCACCAGTTCCAGCTCTGGGTTCCACTGAGCCAAACAAAACCCCGTAGATCGACTGGCACACACGGCCGAGTCGTGCGACCTTTGGAGCATGCATCATAACTTAGTGGATAGCTTTCCACCTGACTCGTCAAAAATCACGGTAGGACGAGCCCACACTTCGAGAAACTTCTTCTCGCCCAAGCGGTGCCGCTCCCGGGTGAGTTGGAACCAGACCTCCTTCCGTGCTTTCGCAAGCACTTCGTGAAGGCCCGGTGCCCGACCCCCGAAAATTGCATCGCAGCGTGCCAGCCAAACTTGGTATGAGCACTCGGCGAGGAGAAGCACGAACTGGTTGATCGCCTGATTGGGCAAAGGGTGCAAAAATCGAACTGTCTCATAAGGAACGCCTGGGAGCTTAAATAGACTAGCAACTCTTTGGAGAAGAGCTGCAGGAAGCAAACACTGCGTAAAGATATGAACTGAGTCCTCACGAGCGCCACAGAAAAGACACACTCCACGAGCCGGGATGGCTGTGAAGGACCTGTAGCTCAACGGCAGGCACCCTCGCGCCAGGCGGTACATAAAGGTGGCTCGCCTGGCGTCGAGGAAACCGGCCGTAATGAGCTTCCAGTTTGGCCTGTGAATCGACAGGTCGTACCTTTGGCAATGTGGGGGGAGTCCTGGGGTGGGGATATCCACTAACTCTTGGAGTGGAGCTGAAACTACGTCGATGCCTGGGTGAACCTTGCGGAGGCTTACCAAAGAGTTGGCAGCCGCCGCATAAATGGTGGACGGGGTACCTGAACGAGGAACACAGTGGGAAAATGTGCTCTGCGAGAACAAGCGGAGTCGGGTGCTAAGAAAGAAGGAAGTTAAGCTTCGAGTTAGCAGCATATCCGAGTTAAGAGCGACCTGGGTCCACCTGACGTGTAGTGCAGTAGCCACGATGCCCAGGGCGGGAATTCCGAGTCCTCCCTTGTCCCTGGGCAACTTGAGCACCCGCCTAGCTACACAACCAGTTGTACCCTTCCAGAGGAAGCGAAACAAGACCCTCTCCAAGATAAGCTTGGTTCGGGTTGGAATAGGAGACACACACGCCACATACGTCAGAAAGGAAAACAGAAGTGAGCGAAGGATTGTCGCTCGAGCAGTCAAAGGGCATGACAACGCGCTGAATTCCTGAACCCTGGCTTCAAGCTTCTCCTTAGCCTGTTGCCAGTTTTCGGGAGAGAGACCATCCGGTTCGAACTGGAAGCCTAGAATCCGTAGCCGCGTTTTCCCGGGGAGACCATGAACGGGCTGCGGACTGGAAGGAGTGGAGTTCAAGTACATTGCTGCACTTTTCGACCCATTCAACCTTGCACCGCTCGCCCCGCCGTAACTGTCCATGACCTTCAGGACGCCGCAAGCTGATGCTTCGTCCGGGACGACAATGGACAAGTCGTCTGCATAGGCAAAGAGTGCAACCGGGGGGGAACCTGGTGGAAGTAGGAACCTGCCAATTCTGCTGTCACAAGACAACCTCTGCAGAAGCGGTTCAAAAGCGAGTACGTAGAGGGCAGGTGAGAGCGGGTCCCCCTGTCGCACACCACGTCCCACAATGAACGCCTCCGAGAGGCGGTCTCGTATGAGAACAGCAGAAGTCGGTCGAGAATACAAAGCTTGGACCATCTGTCTAAAACCCACACTAAAACCAGCCTCTTACAAAACACGGAAAAGGTACCTATGGCTAATGATATCGAAAGCCTTCTCCTGATCGAAGGAGCAAAGAATACCTGGAAGTTTCCTGGTATTTGCCCACAGGAGAAGGTCCCTTAGTTCTATACCGTGAAGCTGAGTAGAGCGCCCCTGGACACAACATGCCTGGTATGGACCCAAAACAGTGCTGAGCACTGGCGTGAGTCGCATACACAGGCACTTTGCTATGAGCTTATAATCGCAGTTCAGAAGTGTGATTGGACGCCATGCTCTCAGATCGGAGCTCCTCGACTCGTCCTTACAAAGGAGAGTGATTAACCCCTCTCGTTGAGACGCTGACAAAGTCCCTTCACTGAGTAGCCGGTTCACCACTGATGTGAATGGCTTCCCTAACAGTGTCCAAAATTTAACATAAAATTCGACTGTCAGACCATCGGATCCCGGACTGCGATTACGCTTCATAGACTTCAATGCCGAAAAAAGCTCGTCCTCATCTATGGCTGAGTCGCACACTTGCGGCGGCTCAGCTGGCGAAGCAAAAGGAAACGCAGTTGGAGTGGCAGCTGGTTCGGCATACAAGGTCATGTAAAACTGCCTCGCCAGTGCAAGAACTCCATCTGGTGAATCGACTATGCTACCATCGCTTGGATCTATTAGGGAAGAGAGAGTTGTGCTCTTCCTTGAGGGATGTTTACGTAGGACGTTTCTGCTGCACCACGCTTCCATTTCCCACAGCTCTGCTCGGGTTGTGGCCCTCAAGCCATCCCAGCGTCGCAGCAGGAGAATCCGAAGTTCCTTTCGGAGTGAGGCCAGCGCCGAAGCAACTCCAGGACCGCCGGACAGTGGCCTCGAGAGCAGGAGGATCGCGTCGGAGACGATTTTAATCTCCTCACGCTCCTCGCGCGCTCGACGCTTGCCCCAAGACCTGAAGCACTCACGCACTCTGACCTTCACATCATCCCATTCTGTACCACTTAGATTCGCTCTATTGTGCAGCGATCGAAAAAGAATGGATGATACCTCTGCGGTTGCCTGCCTGTCTTTTAGAAGACGTGGATTCAGACGCCACGGTCTCTTCCCTTGCGGGACTATGCTAGAATCGGCGAACCGCAGAATTAGGAAGCTGTGGTCGCTAAGAGCAGAAGGAGTTAACCAAGAAGAATGCATACTAGGAACCAGTGACGATGAGATGTAAAAACGATCGATGCGGCTCTGCATGCCTCTTCCTGTCCAAGTCATTCCTGACTGACCAGGGCGAAGCACACGCCAAGCATCGACAAGTCCCAGCCCGTCGACGAGCTCTCGTAGTACAACAATTGCACGCCTATCTTTATGGTTTGGAGTCCCTCTATGCGGGATGCGATCAACCTGTTCTAACACACAGTTGAAGTCGCCTACAAGGATTAGCCGAGAGGGACCTACCAAGTAGGGTTCTAATGTAGCGAAAAACTCTCTCTGATCTTTAGACCGGGTTAGAGCATAAACATTAACAATTCGAATGCCACAATCAAGGTCCACCGACAAGACGCGGCCCTCGGAATCCCTGGCATGGCGAGTAACAAGGCCGTCGAAATTCGGCATCAAAACGATGACCGTACCTCGACTGCCCGTCGCGCCATAACTCCAGAAAGACCGAGGGCGAAAAATCCGGTCGAAGTGGCTGATCTGGCCTAGCCTATGAATATAAGTTTCCTGAAGCACAAGAATATCTACCTTTTTGGATTTAGTCAAATTAATAACCTCTAACTGCTTAGAAGCACGCGACAAACCACGACAGCTGAAGGTAGCTATGGTGAGAGAAGAAGCCATTTTAAGGGAGAAAGAGATTAGCTAAGAGCTAGTAGAAACAAAGGAAGACAAAAAGAGCTAGGAAAATAAATAAAGAGCAGGCTAGTATTAGGTAATACAAGCCGCTAGTGAGAAATAAGCAAAGACTACTTATGAGAGGGTCTCCAAAGTTGGGGACCCCTCATCAGTAGACTCATAGGTTCTGTCTGAAAGCAACGAGCATTCGCAACGTCCCCATCCGCAATTGGGACAAGGACGAGAACCCCCGCGTCCGATGGAACCTCAGTATCAGAATCGGACGTTTCGACAGCACTGCGCTTAAATTCTGGAGGGCCAGTCTCCGAGCCCTGGGAGCCACCTTCGTCCGAGCTCGACTCACGCCCCGCGGCCGCCGCCCTGGCAGCGGAGCCAGCGCGGTGTGCGCACCGGCTCTTACGCTTATGGTTCGACCGACGAGCAGTGTCAGTCGAGCCAGTCAGCGGTTCGGACGCGCCAGAGACAGCGACCGGCGTAGCGAGAGGCGTAGCGAGAGGCGTACCCGCCACGGAGGCGACAGCGACCGCCGCTTCAGCCTCCTCGCTCGCTGTGCCCTCGCACGTTGCCGTGACGGAAGGGGAAACGACCTCGGTAGCGTCCACGGAATCGCTGCCGCGCTCGGCGGCATCGACCACGCTCAAGGAGCCCTGGCTTTCTCCTTCCTCTAAGGCAGCAACCGTATCAGCTACCGGCGAAGTAACCGCTTCCACGACGGCAGGTTTCTGCTGTTCTGGCCTCGCGGTCACTGACGAGTAGGTGCGGACACTACACGCCGAAACCGCATGGTCGCCGCCGCAACGTACGCACGCCGCGTCGCAGGACGCGTGGCCAAACTGCCCGCAGCGCGCGCACTGAGGCGTGTCGCACGCGGCGGCGTGGTCTCCTGCCATGTTACACCTACGGCACAACCTAACTACACCCTCGTACTCACACTGAACGACACGCTCACCTACACGAAGAAGGTTAGGAACGAGCCGCACCATCTGTATCCGAATGCGCCGGTATCCGGTGCCAACGGCAGGGAAACTGGGCACGCATTCTTCGGAGATCCCGTGAACCTTTACGAATACGAAGACCTCTAGCTCGGAGACGAGAGCCTGGTCCGGAAGATCCGCGGGGTAGCCAAACACCCTAACCAACTTCACACGCACACCTCTATACTCAAACCGAACTTCCACATCCCGAACCTTCAAAGCGGGATCAGCTGAGAAGCGATCAACCGCGGCCTTATTCTTAAACGTTATCTCAAACCGTCCTGCACCAAAGTCCTGCACTGCTGTAAGGTCATTCAAGGAAAAGCGCTTTACGAGCGCCTTGCAAACATCTACATTGGACGCGCCTTTCGGAACTCGCCCGAAAAACGTAAGCGGCCGAAGCCGGGAAGGGGCCACCATCGCGGTAAAAACCACGTGGCCCCGCGCCTAGCCGAAGTTTAAGCTAACACTACACAAGGTAGGAAGCTAGAAACCCTCAGCTAAACACTGGAAAAGACCAAGGACAATAAAAGAGCCACCGGAACACCTCAACGAATCGAAGACAGCGGGTTGGAGTCTAGAAGAATCCGCACCGTAATCCTATCCAACCATTCGAGAGGGGCCCACGTTGAGGGGATCCGTAGCACCGAAGCTCGAACGCACAAATCACGCCACCACAGCACCTATCCACAGCACCTGGGGAGGCATCGCAGTGTACCGTTGTCAGATGGGAAGAGGACTTGGCAACCAGAGGCGCCGCGTCCCAGAGCTTTCATGTACTCATCAACCCAGCATCATTCGATACATTGACCCCGGTACTCCCCCACAACCCGGGCTGACTGGGTGGGGGACTTGGTTCGGGCCAACGGTCCTTCCCGGACAAGGGGGCTGTTGTGGTACAGCCCAACTGAGGGACTGCACTCAACACACAAACAGCCATGTCGGTCTTGCTGGGCACAAGCCTGACTGACCCTCGGACTGCCCTGACGCAAAAGAGGTCAAAGCATACAACCATGGAGACCACCAAAGCCGTCCGCGGAGCAGCGCGACCACTTGAGGGTGCGCCACCACCAGTTCCAGCTCTGGGTTCCACTGAGCCAAACAAAACCCCGTAGATCGACTGGCACACACGGCCGAGTCGTGCGACCTTTGGAGCATGCATCATAACTTAGTGGATAGCTTTCCACCTGACTCGTCAAAAATCACGGTAGGACGAGCCCACACTTCGAGAAACTTCTTCTCGCCCAAGCGGTGCCACTCCCGGGTGAGGTGGAACCAGACCTCCTTCCGTGCTTTCGCAAGCACTTCGTGAAGGCCCGGTGCCCGACCCCCGAAAATTGCATCGAAGCGTGCCAGCCAAACTTGGTATGAGCACTCGGCGAGGAGAAGCACGAGCTGGTTCATCGCCTGATTGGGGAAAGGGTGCAAAAATCGAACTGTCTCATAAGGAACGCCTGGGGGCCTAAATAGACTAGCAACTCGTTGGAGAAGAGCTGCAGGAAGCAAACACTGCATAAAGATATGAACTGAGTCCTCACGAGCGCCACAGAAAGGACACACTCCACGAGCCGGGATGGCTGTGAAGGACCTGTAGCTCAACGGCAGGCACCCTCGCGCCAGGCGGTACATAAAGGTGGCTCGCCTGGCGTCGAGGAAACCGGCCGTAATGAGCTTCCAGTTTCGCCTGTGAATCGACAGGTCGTACCTTTGGCATTATGGGGGGAGTCCTGGGGTGAGGATATCCACTAAATCTTGGAGTGGAGCTGAAACTACGTCGATGCCTGGGTGAACCTTGCGGAGGCTTACCAAAGAGTTTGCAGCCGCCGCATAAATGGTGGACGGGGTACCTGAACGAGGAACACAGTGGGAAAATGTGCTCTGCGAGAACAAGCGGAGTCGGGTGCTAAGAAAGAAGGAAGTTGAGCTTCGAGTTAGGAGCATAACCGAGTTAAGAGCGACCTGGGTCTACCTGACGTGTAGTGCAGTAGCCACGATGCCCAGGTCGGGAATTCCGAGTCCTCCCTTGTCCCTGGGCAACTTGAGCACCCGCCTAGCTACACAACCAGTTGTACCCTTCCAGAGGAAGCGAAACAAGACCCTCTCTAAGATAAGCTTGGTTTGGGTTGGAATAGGAGACACACACGCCACATACGTCAGAAAGGAAAACAGAAGTGAGCGAAGGATTGTCGCTAGAGCAGTCAAAGGGCATGACAACGCGCTGAATTCCTGAACCCTGGCTTCAAGCTTCTCCTTAGCCTGTTGGCAGTTTTCGGGAGAGAAACCATCTGGTTCGAACTGGAAGCCTAGAATCCGCAGCCGCGTTTTCACGGGGAGACCATGAACGGGCTGCGGACTGGAAGGAGTGGAGTTCAAGTACATTGCTGCACTTTTCGACCTATTCAACCTTGCACCGCTCGCCCCGCAGTAACTGTCCATGACCTCCAGGACACCGCAAGCTGATGCTCCGTCCGGGACGACAATGGACAAGTCGTCTGCATAGGCAAAGAGTGCGACCGGGGGGAACCTGGTGGAAGTAGGAACCTGCCAATTCTGCTGTCACAAGACAACCTCTGCAGAAGCGGTTCAAAAGCGAGTACGTAGAGGGCAGGTGAGAGCGGGTCCCCCTGTCGCACACCACGTCCCACAATGAACGCCTCCGAGAGGCGGTCTCGTATGAGAACAGCAGAAGTCGGTCGAGAATACAAAGCTTGGACCATCTGTCTAAAACCCACACTAAAACCAGCCTCTTACAAAACACGGAAAAGGTACCTATGGCTAATGATATCGAAAGCCTTCTCCTGATCGAAGGAGCAAAGAATACCTGGAAGTTTCCTGGTATTTGCCCACAGGAGAAGGTCCCTTAGTTCTATACCGTGAAGCTGAGTAGAGCGCCCCTGGACACAACATGCCTGGTATGGACCCAAAACAGTGCTGAGCACTGGCGTGAGTCGCATACACAGGCACTTTGCTATGAGCTTATAATCGCAGTTCAGAAGTGTGATTGGACGCCATGCTCTCAGATCGGAGCTCCTCGACTCGTCCTTACAAAGGAGAGTGATTAACCCCTCTCGTTGAGACGCTGACAAAGTCCCTTCACTGAGTAGCCGGTTCACCACTGATGTGAATGGCTTCCCTAACAGTGTCCAAAATTTAACATAAAATTCGACTGTCAGACCATCGGATCCCGGACTGCGATTACGCTTCATAGACTTCAATGCCGAAAAAAGCTCGTCCTCATCTATGGCTGAGTCGCACACTTGCGGCGGCTCAGCTGGCGAAGCAAAAGGAAACGCAGTTGGAGTGGCAGCTGGTTCGGCATACAAGGTCATGTAAAACTGCCTCGCCAGTGCAAGAACTCCATCTGGTGAATCGACTATGCTACCATCGCTTGGATCTATTAGGGAAGAGAGAGTTGTGCTCTTCCTTGAGGGATGTTTACGTAGGACGTTTCTGCTGCACCACGCTTCCATTTCCCACAGCTCTGCTCGGGTTGTGGCCCTCAAGCCATCCCAGCGTCGCAGCAGGAGAATCCGAAGTTCCTTTCGGAGTGAGGCCAGCGCCGAAGCAACTCCAGGACCGCCGGACAGTGGCCTCGAGAGCAGGAGGATCGCGTCGGAGACGATTTTAATCTCCTCACGCTCCTCGCGCGCTCGACGCTTGCCCCAAGACCTGAAGCACTCACGCACTCTGACCTTCACATCATCCCATTCTGTACCACTTAGATTCGCTCTATTGTGCAGCGATCGAAAAAGAATGGATGATACCTCTGCGGTTGCCTGCCTGTCTTTTAGAAGACGTGGATTCAGACGCCACGGTCTCTTCCCTTGCGGGACTATGCTAGAATCGGCGAACCGCAGAATTAGGAAGCTGTGGTCGCTAAGAGCAGAAGGAGTTAACCAAGAAGAATGCATACTAGGAACCAGTGACGATGAGATGTAAAAACGATCGATGCGGCTCTGCATGCCTCTTCCTGTCCAAGTCATTCCTGACTGACCAGGGCGAAGCACACGCCAAGCATCGACAAGTCCCAGCCCGTCGACGAGCTCTCGTAGTACAACAATTGCACGCCTATCTTTATGGTTTGGAGTCCCTCTATGCGGGATGCGATCAACCTGTTCTAACACACAGTTGAAGTCGCCTACAAGGATTAGCCGAGAGGGACCTACCAAGTAGGGTTCTAATGTAGCGAAAAACTCTCTCTGATCTTTAGACCGGGTTAGAGCATAAACATTAACAATTCGAATGCCACAATCAAGGTCCACCGACAAGACGCGGCCCTCGGAATCCCTGGCATGGCGAGTAACAAGGCCGTCGAAATTCGGCATCAAAACGATGACCGTACCTCGACTGCCCGTCGCGCCATAACTCCAGAAAGACCGAGGGCGAAAAATCCGGTCGAAGTGGCTGATCTGGCCTAGCCTATGAATATAAGTTTCCTGAAGCACAAGAATATCTACCTTTTTGGATTTAGTCAAATTAATAACCTCTAACTGCTTAGAAGCACGCGACAAACCACGACAGCTGAAGGTAGCTATGGTGAGAGAAGAAGCCATTTTAAGGGAGAAAGAGATTAGCTAAGAGCTAGTAGAAACAAAGGAAGACAAAAAGAGCTAGGAAAATAAATAAAGAGCAGGCTAGTATTAGGTAATACAAGCCGCTAGTGAGAAATAAGCAAAGACTACTTATGAGAGGGTCTCCAAAGTTGGGGACCCCTCATCAGTAGACTCATAGGTTCTGTCTGAAAGCAACGAGCATTCGCAACGTCCCCATCCGCAATTGGGACAAGGACGAGAACCCCCGCGTCCGATGGAACCTCAGTATCAGAATCGGACGTTTCGACAGCACTGCGCTTAAATTCTGGAGGGCCAGTCTCCGAGCCCTGGGAGCCACCTTCGTCCGAGCTCGACTCACGCCCCGCGGCCGCCGCCCTGGCAGCGGAGCCAGCGCGGTGTGCGCACCGGCTCTTACGCTTATGGTTCGACCGACGAGCAGTGTCAGTCGAGCCAGTCAGCGGTTCGGACGCGCCAGAGACAGCGACCGGCGTAGCGAGAGGCGTAGCGAGAGGCGTACCCGCCACGGAGGCGACAGCGACCGCCGCTTCAGCCTCCTCGCTCGCTGTGCCCTCGCACGTTGCCGTGACGGAAGGGGAAACGACCTCGGTAGCGTCCACGGAATCGCTGCCGCGCTCGGCGGCATCGACCACGCTCAAGGAGCCCTGGCTTTCTCCTTCCTCTAAGGCAGCAACCGTATCAGCTACCGGCGAAGTAACCGCTTCCACGACGGCAGGTTTCTGCTGTTCTGGCCTCGCGGTCACTGACGAGTAGGTGCGGACACTACACGCCGAAACCGCATGGTCGCCGCCGCAACGTACGCACGCCGCGTCGCAGGACGCGTGGCCAAACTGCCCGCAGCGCGCGCACTGAGGCGTGTCGCACGCGGCGGCGTGGTCTCCTGCCATGTTACACCTACGGCACAACCTAACTACACCCTCGTACTCACACTGAACGACACGCTCACCTACACGAAGAAGGTTAGGAACGAGCCGCACCATCTGTATCCGAATGCGCCGGTATCCGGTGCCAACGGCAGGGAAACTGGGCACGCATTCTTCGGAGATCCCGTGAACCTTTACGAATACGAAGACCTCTAGCTCGGAGACGAGAGCCTGGTCCGGAAGATCCGCGGGGTAGCCAAACACCCTAACCAACTTCACACGCACACCTCTATACTCAAACCGAACTTCCACATCCCGAACCTTCAAAGCGGGATCAGCTGAGAAGCGATCAACCGCGGCCTTATTCTTAAACGTTATCTCAAACCGTCCTGCACCAAAGTCCTGCACTGCTGTAAGGTCATTCAAGGAAAAGCGCTTTACGAGCGCCTTGCAAACATCTACATTGGACGCGCCTTTCGGAACTCGCCCGAAAAACGTAAGCGGCCGAAGCCGGGAAGGGGCCACCATCGCGGTAAAAACCACGTGGCCCCGCGCCTAGCCGAAGTTTAAGCTAACACTACACAAGGTAGGAAGCTAGAAACCCTCAGCTAAACACTGGAAAAGACCAAGGACAATAAAAGAGCCACCGGAACACCTCAACGAATCGAAGACAGCGGGTTGGAGTCTAGAAGAATCCGCACCGTAATCCTATCCAACCATTCGAGAGGGGCCCACGTTGAGGGGATCCGTAGCACCGAAGCTCGAACGCACAAATCACGCCACCACAGCACCTATCCACAGCACCTGGGGAGGCATCGCAGTGTACCGTTGTCAGATGGGAAGAGGACTTGGCAACCAGAGGCGCCGCGTCCCAGAGCTTTCATGTACTCATCAACCCAGCATCATTCGATACATTGACCCCGGTACTCCCCCACAACCCGGGCTGACTGGGTGGGGGACTTGGTTCGGGCCAACGGTCCTTCCCGGACAAGGGGGCTGTTGTGGTACAGCCCAACTGAGGGACTGCACTCAACACACAAACAGCCATGTCGGTCTTGCCGGGCACAAGCCTGACTGACCCTCGGACTGCCCTGACGCAAAAGAGGTCAAAGCATACAACCATGGAGACCACCAAAGCCGTCCGCGGAGCAGCGCGACCACTTGAGGGTGCGCCACCACCAGTTCCAGCTCTGGGTTCCACTGAGCCAAACAAAACCCCGTAGATCGACTGGCACACACGGCCGAGTCGTGCGACCTTTGGAGCATGCATCATAACTTAGTGGATAGCTTTCCACCTGACTCGTCAAAAATCACGGTAGGACGAGCCCACACTTCGAGAAACTTCTTCTCGCCCAAGCGGTGCCACTCCCGGGTGAGGTGGAACCAGACCTCCTTCCGTGCTTTCGCAAGCACTTCGTGAAGGCCCGGTGCCCGACCCCCGAAAATTGCATCGAAGCGTGCCAGCCAAACTTGGTATGAGCACTCGGCGAGGAGAAGCACGAGCTGGTTCATCGCCTGATTGGGGAAAGGGTGCAAAAATCGAACTGTCTCATAAGGAACGCCTGGGGGCCTAAATAGACTAGCAACTCGTTGGAGAAGAGCTGCAGGAAGCAAACACTGCATAAAGATATGAACTGAGTCCTCACGAGCGCCACAGAAAGGACACACTCCACGAGCCGGGATGGCTGTGAAGGACCTGTAGCTCAACGGCAGGCACCCTCGCGCCAGGCGGTACATAAAGGTGGCTCGCCTGGCGTCGAGGAAACCGGCCGTAATGAGCTTCCAGTTTCGCCTGTGAATCGACAGGTCGTACCTTTGGCATTATGGGGGGAGTCCTGGGGTGAGGATATCCACTAAATCTTGGAGTGGAGCTGAAACTACGTCGATGCCTGGGTGAACCTTGCGGAGGCTTACCAAAGAGTTTGCAGCCGCCGCATAAATGGTGGACGGGGTACCTGAACGAGGAACACAGTGGGAAAATGTGCTCTGCGAGAACAAGCGGAGTCGGGTGCTAAGAAAGAAGGAAGTTGAGCTTCGAGTTAGGAGCATAACCGAGTTAAGAGCGACCTGGGTCTACCTGACGTGTAGTGCAGTAGCCACGATGCCCAGGTCGGGAATTCCGAGTCCTCCCTTGTCCCTGGGCAACTTGAGCACCCGCCTAGCTACACAACCAGTTGTACCCTTCCAGAGGAAGCGAAACAAGACCCTCTCTAAGATAAGCTTGGTTTGGGTTGGAATAGGAGACACACACGCCACATACGTCAGAAAGGAAAACAGAAGTGAGCGAAGGATTGTCGCTAGAGCAGTCAAAGGGCATGACAACGCGCTGAATTCCTGAACCCTGGCTTCAAGCTTCTCCTTAGCCTGTTGGCAGTTTTCGGGAGAGAAACCATCTGGTTCGAACTGGAAGCCTAGAATCCGCAGCCGCGTTTTCACGGGGAGACCATGAACGGGCTGCGGACTGGAAGGAGTGGAGTTCAAGTACATTGCTGCACTTTTCGACCTATTCAACCTTGCACCGCTCGCCCCGCAGTAACTGTCCATGACCTCCAGGACACCGCAAGCTGATGCTCCGTCCGGGACGACAATGGACAAGTCGTCTGCATAGGCAAAGAGTGCGACCGGGGGGAACCTGGTGGAAGTAGGAACCTGCCAATTCTGCTGTCACAAGACAACCTCTGCAGAAGCGGTTCAAAAGCGAGTACGTAGAGGGCAGGTGAGAGCGGGTCCCCCTGTCGCACACCACGTCCCACAATGAACGCCTCCGAGAGGCGGTCTCGTATGAGAACAGCAGAAGTCGGTCGAGAATACAAAGCTTGGATCATCTGTCTAAAACCCACACTAAAACCAGCCTCTTACAAAACACGGAAAAGGTACCTATGGCTAATGATATCGAAAGCCTTCTCCTGATCGAAGGAGCAAAGAATACCTGGAAGTTTCCTGGTATTTGCCCACAGGAGAAGGTCCCTTAGTGCTATACCGTGAAGCTGAGTAGAGCGCCCCTGGACACAACATGCCTGGTATGGACCCAAAACAGTGCTGAGCACTGGCGTGAGTCGCATACACAGGCACTTTGCTATGGGCTTATAATCGCACTTCAGAAGTGTGATTGGACGCCATGCTCTCAGATCGGAGCTCCTCGACTCGTCCTTACAAAGGAGAGTGATTAACCCCTCTCGTTGAGACGCTGACAAAGTCCCTTCACTGAGTAGCCGGTTCACCAGTGATGTGAATGGCTTCCCTAACAGTGTCCAAAAGTGAACATAAAATTCGACTGTCAGACCATCGAATCCCAGACTGCGATTACGCTTCACAGACTTCAATGCCGACAAAAGCTCGTCCTCATCTATGGCCGAGTCGCACACTTGCGGCGGCTCAGCTGGCGAAGCAAAAGGAAACGCAGTTGGAGTGGCAGCTGGTTCGGCATACAAGGTCATGTAAAACTGCCTCGCCAGTGCAAGAACTCAATCTGGTGAATCGACTATGCTACCATCGCTTCGATCTATTAGGGAAGAGAGAGTTGTGCTCTTCCTTGAGGGATGTTTACCTAGGACGTTTCTGCTGCACCACGCTTCCATTTCCCACAGCTCTGCTCGGGTTGTGGCCCTCAAGCCATCCCAGCGTCGCTGCAGGAGAATCCGAAGTTCCTTTCGGAGTGAGGCCAGCGCCGAAGCAACTCCAGGACCACCGGACAGTGGCCTCGAGAGCAGGAGGATCGCGTTGGCCACGATTTTAATCTCCTCACGCTCCTCGCGCGCTCGACGCTTGCCCCAAGACCTGAAGCACTCACGCACTCTGAACTTCACGTCATCCCATTCTGTACCACTTAGATTCGCTCTATTGTGCAGCGATCAAAAAAGAATGGATGATACCTCTGCGGTTGCCTGCCTGTCGTTTAGAAGACGTGGATTCAGACGCCACGGTCTCTTCCCTTGCGGGACTATGCTAGAATCGGCGAACCGCAGAATTAGGAAGCTGTGGTCGCTAAGAGCAGAAGGAGTTAACCAAGAAGAATGCATACTAGGAGCCAGTGACGACGAGATGTAAAAACGATCGATGCGGCTCTGCATGCCTCTTCCTGTCCAAGTCAATCCTGACTGACCAGGGCGAAGCACACGCCAAGCATCGACAAGTCCCAGTCCGTCGACGAGCTCTCGTAGTACATTTGCACGCCTATCTTTATGGTTTGGAGTCCCTCTATGCGGGATGCGATCAACCTGTTCTAACACACAGTTGAAGTCGCCTACAAGGATTAGCCGAGAGGGACCTACCAAGTAGGGTTCTAATGTAGCGAAAAAATCTCTCTGATCTTTAGACCGGGTTGGAGCATAAACATTAACAATTCGAATGCCACAATCAAGGTCCACCGACAAGACGCGGCCCTCGGAATCCCTGGCATGGCGAGTAACAAGGCCGTCGAAATTCGGCATCAAAACGATGGCCGTACCTCGACTGCCCGTCGCGCCATAACTCCAGAAAGACCGAGTGCGAAAAATCCGGTCGAAGTGGCTGATCTGGCCTAGCCTATGAATATATGTTTCCTGAAGCACAAGAATATCTACCTTTTTGGATTTAGTCAAATTAATAACCTCTAACTGCTTAGAAGCACGCGACAAACCACGACAGTTAAAGGTAGCTATGGTGAGAGAAGAAGCCATATTAAGGGAGAAAGAGATTAGCTAAGAGCTAGTAGAAACAAAGGAAGACAAAAAGAGCTAGGAAAATAAATAAAGAGCAGGCTAGTATTGGGTAATAGCCGCTAGTAATAGCCGCTAGTGAGAAATAAGCAAAGACTACTTATGAGAGGGTCTCCAAAGTTGGGGACCCCTCATCAGTAGACTCATAGGTTCTGTCTGAAAGCAACGAGCATTCGCAACGTCCCCATCCGCAATTGGGACAAGGAGGAGAACCCTCCGCGTCCGATGGGACCTGAGTATCAGAATCGGACGTTTCAATAGCACTGCGCTTAAATTCTGGAGGGCCAGTCTCCGAGCCCTGGGAGCCACCTTCGTCCGAGCTCGACTCACGCCCCGCGGCCGCCGCCCTGGCAGCGGAGCCAGCGCGGTGTGCGCGCCGGCTCTTACGCTTATGGTTCGACCGACGAGCAGTGTCAGTCGCGCCAGTCAGCGGTTCGGACGCGCCAGAGACAGCGACCGGCGTAGCGAGAGGCGTACCCGCCACGGAGGCGACAGCGACCGCCGCTTCAGCCTCCTCGCACGTGGCCGTGACGGAAGGGGAAACGACCTCGGTAGCGTCCACGGAATCGCTGCCGCGCTCGGCGGCATCGACCACGCTCAAGGAGCCCTGGCTTTCTCCTTCCTCTAAGGCAGCAACCGTATCAGCTACCGGCGAAGTAACTGCTTCCACGACGGCAGGTTTCTGCTGTTCTGGCCTCGCGGTCACTGACGAGTAGGTGCGGACACTACACGCCGAAACCGCAACGTACGGACGCCGCGTCGCAGGACGCGTGGCCAAACTGCCCGCAGCGCGCGCACTGAGGCATGTCGCACGCGGCGGCGTAGTGTCCTGCCATGTTACACCTACGGCTAAACCTAACTACACCCTCGTACTCACACTGAACGACACGCTCACCTACACGAAGAAGGTTAGGAACGAGCCGCACCATCGGCAGGGAAACCGGGCACGCATTCTTCGGAGATCCCGTGAACCTTTCCGAAGACCTCTAGCTCGGAGACGAGAGCCTGGTCCGGAAGATCCGCGGGGTAGCCAAACACCCTAACCAACTTCACACGCATACCTCTATACTCAAAACGAACTTCCACATCCCGAACCTTGAAAGCGGGATCAGCTGAGAAGCGATCAACCGCGGCCTTATTCTTAAACGTTATCTCAAACCGTCCTGCACCAAAGTCCTGCACTGCCTTGAGGTCGTTCAAGGAAAAGCGCTTTACGAGCGCCTTGCAAACATCTACATTGGACGCGCCTTTCGGAACTCGCCCGAAAAACGTAAGTGGCCGAAGCCGCGAAGGGGCCACCATCGCGGTAAAAACCACGTGGCGCCCGCACCTAGCCAAAGTTTAAGCTAACACTACACAAGGTAGGAAGCTAGAAACCCTCAGCAAAACACTGGAAAAAACCAAGGACAAAAAAGAGCCACCGGAACACCTCACCGAATCGAAGACAGTGGGTTGGAGTCTAGAAGAATCCGCACCGTAATCCTAGCCAACCATCCGAGACGGGCCCACGTGGAGGGGATCCGTAGCACCGAAGCTCGAACGTACGAATCACGCCACCACCGCACCTATCCACAGCACCTGGGGAGGCATCGCAGTGTTGTTGTCAGTAGCCGAGCAAACGAGATCGGAATAGGCGCGACCGGTCGCGCGCGCCGCGTTTTTATCGCGGCAGGGTGGTGTTCACGCGACCTCGGAAAGCCGCGCTCGCCATTGGTCCGCGCGGCTTCTCTCCCTTTCCCTTGCGCTTTCCTTTGGGACCGGCGGCGGCGAGAGCGGTGAAGGCGCTACGAGCACGGCTCAAATCGCTCACAGATCGCCACTGTGCAAGTCGTTGCTACTCAGTCTACGCATCAACAGCACCAGCATGTCCGGACGCGGCAAAGGCGGCAAGGCGAAGGGCAAGAGCAAGACGCGTTCCAGCCGCGCGGCTCTCCAGTTCCCCGTGGGCCGTATCCACCGTCTCCTGCGCAAGGGAAACTACGCCGAGCGCGTCGGAGCGGGCGCTCCCGTCTACCTCGCGGCCGTCCTCGAGTACCTGGCTGCCGAAGTGCTCGAGCTCGCTGGCAACGCGGCTCGTGACAACAAGAAGACCAGGATCATCCCCCGCCACCTGCAGCTCGCCATCGGCAACGACGAGGAGCTGAACAAGCTGCTCTCCGGCGTGACGATCGCGCAGGGCGGCGTCTTGCCCAACATCCAAGCTGTGCTTCTCCCAAAGAAGACCGAGAAGAAGGCGTAAGCGAGCTCCCAGCCGCCGGACTATAGTCGCGCTCGTCGCACAACCCAACGGTCCTTGTCAGGACCACCGAAATGCGTGTGACGGCAGGGTTTTGCTTGGCAATCCCGTTCTCTGCGCCCGTTTCCCTCTGTTTGAATTAGCGCAACCGTGCCTCTTGAACTGACGCTGCTGCTAGCTAGCTGGCAATTCATTGCACGAATGTAGATGGAAAGCGAGCTTCCGGGTGTCCGGGGGCGCACAGGGACGAGCCTCACTGCAATTAGCGTACGATTCGCGTACTGGAATGTGATAGGCGATTGGGCCCTTAAAAACAAACAAACAAAAAATGGGCCATATCCGCAACAAGCATGCACTTATGAGCCAGGCAGGTATGCATGAGGAACGTGAACAAACGCATGAATGCATACCAATACACGAAAGCTTGCACGCAACATCGGCCGCATTAATTTCGTTTTCGGACGCGGCTTCTTCGCATGAATGCGCGGACCGTTTTGCAATGAACACGCATTTTGTTTATTTTTTTCCCCTCTCTCTCTCGTCTTGGTCGTGCTCGAACGCGCGCAATACTTACCATATACATACCAAACGAGGCACCACCTCGCACCGGCAGCCCACCACAGGCACACACAAAAAATATTATTAATAAAAAATAACAACAAAACAGACAGACCGAGAAGGTACGGTTGGAGTACGTGGTCTCGCGTGCTCCCGTGGCCGAAGCAAACATGTAGGTGGTCCTGAGAAGGACCGTTTTGTGTTGCTTGCCTGACCGAGGCTGCGGCGCAGACAGCGGCCGAACTGAGGCGCGCTCGCCACGGATGCGCCGGGCCAGCTGGATGTTCTTCGGCATAATGCTAACGCGCTTGGCGTGGATGGCGCACAGGTTGGTGGCCTCGAAGAGACCGACCAAGTAGGCCTCGCTGGCCTCCTGAAGGGCCATCACAGTCGAACTCTGGAATCGGAGGTCGGTCTTGAAATCCTGAGCGATTTCCCTCACCAAGCGCTGGAACGGCAGCTTGCGGATGAGAAGTTCGGTCGACTTCTGGTAGCGGCGAATTTCACGAAGGGCCACGGTCACAGGCCTGTAGCCATGCGGTTTCTTAACCCCTCCTGTGGCAGGTGCACTCTTGCGAGCAGCCTTGGTAGCAAGCTGTTTACGCGTAGCCTTCCCACCGGTGCTCTTATGGGCGGTTTGCTTGGTCCTGGCCATGGCGAACGGAGCGAGCGTCCGAACTCGTCGACTGCCGGAGTGAAAATGACCCCTGCGCCGCGCGCGTCGTGCTTCGCCGCACTACTCTTCTCCTCTCCAACTCACTCGCCCATTGGCCAGCGCCGGCGCAGCCGTCTCAGGCGGTGTGCCGCCGCCGTTCGCCAGGATGCTGGAGGAGGCACGTTTTCGCGCGGGCGCCTTGTTCGCGGCTAAGGAAAGCACATTCGTTGGCGGTTTAATTGAGTTTAAACATGACAGCATGCCGCGCTGTTCTCTTTCGTTTCAGCCAACACCACAATCTCGTTTATACCGCCGCGCGTCGCCAATTGCCAGTGCCGAGTGTGAGACCACACCACTAATCTCGACAGTGGTTAGCGCTCCACGCCCAACGCCATCGGAGCTGTTATCGCGATCTCCGCGCGACGCAGATGGGTGGCATGTTAAGGCTACATTATTGCTTGTCCACTGCCTTGCTTTGATCATGCTGATGCTCGTTTCACGAACTACAAGTGCGCGGCACGGTGCCTTCTCGAGGGGCAACTACATCGTGTTTTGGCCGCACTCGGCAGCAAACCGTCTCGCATGTGCACACATGCCAGTACCGCACTTTCCCGTCCACGCACAGAAGAACGCGAGGCCCGCATGCGCCTCGCAAGATTAACGACAAACTCACGTATGGACTACCAGCACCACTTCAGAGTTACAGAGAAAACGATGCACTTCCGCTCTAAGGGCGTATTTGGAATACAATATTGACAGGTGTTCAACGCGCGTTAGGAGACCTGGACAACTAATTGGGGCCTCAAAACTGTGGATAGGCAAGCGGTACTTCCATATGTATGAAGGGTCCTTAAACCATATGTCAAGGTAGCATCAACCAATGCTTCGCAGGCGCGATCCCAAGCGCGGCTTCCCCGTGCCACGTATTCGGTGCGCAGTTTTCGCACTTGCAAGGGACACCATGTTTTGACAAACAATCATCAAACGCAACACTTTGCTCCATACAGTGCGTACATTTCGTCAGCTAGCTTTTTCGATTGCATTCCCGCACGCAACTTCGCCACAGGATCGACGGCATCGATGTCATGTTATAGCGAACCTCCAGCTCGGCAGCCGCCGGGAGAAATCTATTTCCTCGCCAACTAATGCACCGAATTTGGTCGCCTAATTGCGAGTAAAAGAAAATGTTCAAATCGCCTACACGCACGCATGACGAAAGGGCCAGTCGTACAGAAATAACGAGAGAAAGTGAGGCTGCACTGTGCAAGCATTTTTCTGTCTCAGTAAGCACACTTCACCGCTCTGCTCCTTTATTTTATTTTCCTCTTGTTTTGGGCAACTCAGCGGTGCATTGTCTTGCAAGAAGAGCCACGTTGGCCTCGAACCAACTGCTTATCACCTATAGCGCGCTGACAAGAAATGCCACTGTGACCCTGTACACAAGTATGAAAACAGCACGCGCCTCGGTGTCTACATCGCGCACCCTCGTCCATTTGAATACAACGCAGTGAGCCCGGTTCTAGCGACAGCTACCTAGCTAATCTCACCTTTGCATTCATTTGCGTCGCTCAAAAGAGTTACACAATTGTGAATCGCACGGTGGTAGTTTACGGCCGCCCAGCTCATAGGGCAAGAGGGCTGGCTCGTTATTGTTTCTCCGACGCACGCAAACCAACGAAGCCATGCGAATGCCGCTCAGACACAGCGTCGCGCGTAGGCTCAATCATTTAACGCTTGCACTGGAAAGAACAAATAACCGCCGCCTGTAGAAAACTCACTTTCAGCTGTTACACACTGGCCCGTGCCCGGCAATATTTTCCTCGCGCTTTGCTTCGTTGCGTACCCACATGAGCTATTGTTGTGAAATATGGGGCTTAACATATAAACCTTACTTAACTTAAATGCGCCCGCTGACAGTCACGCTCGGCGTATGTATGTAACCGAGTGCTACTGCCCGGCTTATACTCTTCTCTAAGGGAGTAGAAGAAGCGAGCCACTTCAAAGCGACAAAATGCGCATCGACGAGCTTATGATGATGATGATGTATGGGGTTTTTTGGCGCAAGGGCCAGGTATGGCCAAAGAGCGCCATGTCTGTGCTAATGGGTTTGCAATGTACTTATGATTACTATGAGGTTGGTGTGACGTGGCTGTAAAGGGGCCTTAAAATATACGCAATAAAGTGCGGAAAATCTGTATAATAAAATTATGGCGATGACGTATGACTTGTACTATGAACATTTAGATGCATTTAAAAAGAATGGTACGATAGGTAAAATATAGCAGATTATAAGAAATGCTAGAGCACTACTGCCTCCATATGGCCCTTGAAAACACAAGGGCCTGGAGGCATGTGCTATTCAGAACAATTATCGCAGCAGCATCCTCTGGAGCGAGGATTCTCTACGAATTTATTGGGCTTATAACGTGTAGAACTACATCCTTTAAGAAGTCGAGGACTGCCTTGGTGTTAAAAAGCGGTTCCTTACCAAGAAACATAGCTGGGTGAAGAGGTATGCAATGACGATATACAAGAGGAAAATGCTTCTTTCTTTCACGTTCGGCTTCGCGACACTCCAAGAGGACGTGGAGGACGGTCAGCCTTTCACCACATCGACCACAGGTTGGCGGTTTGTTTCCAGTAAGAAGAAAATTGTGTGTACCAAATGTGTGCCCTATTCTGAGGCGGCAAAATAGGACATCTGTTCGCCGTGATTTTGATGGGAAGGGCCAAAAACCTAGCTGTGGCTTTATAACGTGCAGTTTATTGTTTATTTCTGCGTTCCACATGCGTTGCCAGTGTTGTCGCAGTTTCTTACGCACGAAAGGCTTCAGATCTGTGACCGGGACAGCAACTGCAGAAGAAGTGTTTAGTGATATGAGTGATGTGGCCATTTGATCAGCCAGTACATTGCCCTCGATACCTCTGTGGCCAGGTACCCAGCATATTATAACGTTCTGGTTAGATGTGTACGCTTTACACAATACCGAATACAGTTCATTGAATACGGGATTTTTATGTTTGTAGAGTGACATTAGGGCCTTCACGACGCTTAGAGAGTCTGTATAGATCGCTGCTTTTGGAAGTTTTGATCTTCTAATATGCTTCAAAGCAGAGAGTAATGCGTAGGCCTCGGCCGTAAAAATGCTGGTTTCTGGATGCAGTACATCGGATTCCGAGAAGGATGGGCCGACGGCTGCATAGGATACCCCGGCATTTGACTTCGAAGCGTCTGTGTAGTACTCTGTGCAGGAGTGTTTGTACTGCAGCTCTAGGAAATGCATTCTGATTTCAGCCTCAGGAGCGTGCTTTGTAATTTTTATAAAGGATATGTCACATTGTATAACCTGCCACTCCCAAGGAGGTAAGAGATTGGTTAGGTGCATTAAGCGATGCTCGAGGAGTGGGACATGGATTTCATCGCTAAGCTGCTTCACACGCAGCGAGAAAGGCTGTCTTATGGAGGGGCGATTGCTGAAAAGTGTAGCGCACCTCATATCGGTAACGGTATCAAAACATGGATGTTCAGGATTAGAGCCTACTTTAAGGAGATATGTAAAGCTGATGCATGACCTCTGTAGGTAGAGAGACCATTCATTGGATTCGGCATATAGGCTTTCGATCGGGCTTGTTCTGAAAGCGCCTGCGGCTAAACGGATACCTAGATGGTGAACAGGGTCTAGCAGCTTTAGCGTGCTTGGGGCGGCAGAGTTATATATCACGGCACCGGATTAATCGTGACCGGATTAGGCTCTTATAGAGATTCATTGGGCACTTCCTGTCACTACCCCACGTAGTCTGGGATAGAAGTTTCATTAGGTTCATTGTTTTCAGACACTTTTCTTTCAGATGTTTAATGTGTGGGACGAAAGTGAGTCTATTTTCAAGTATAACACCTAGAAATTTGTGCTCTTTGTTTACAGGTATCTGTTGTCCACACAGTTCTAAGGAAGGGTCCAGAACCAGGCCTCTATTTCTTGTAAACAACACACAAGAACTCTTGTGAGGATTGATCTTAAATCCATTTTTCTCTGCCCACCCTGACACCTTGTTCAAACCATGCTGTACCTGTCTCTCACAGACTGCGAGGTTACAGGACTTGAAACCTATTTGAATGTCGTCCACATAGACGGAATACAAAATGGCTGGTGGTAAGGACGCTCGAAGCGTTGTCATTTTAACAATAAAAAGTGTGCAACGGAGCATGCCTCCTTGGGGTACACCAGTTTCTTGTGTAAAAGGACGTGACAGCACATTGCCAACTTTCACCCGGAAGGTGCGATTGGACAAGTGGCTTTTTATTACGTTTAGAATATTACCACGAATGCCCATTTCTGACAAATCTCTCAAGATTACGTAGCGCCAGGTCGTATCGTACGCCTTCTCCATATCGAGGAATATCGATAAGAAGAACTGTTTGTGTACAAACGCGTCACGAATATCTCCTTCAATACGTACAAGATGGTCGGTTGTGCAGCGCCCTTCTCGGAAGCCACACTGATAGGGATCAAGCATTTTGTTTTGTTCAAGGAAATGGATGAGACGCCTATTTATCATTTTTTCAAATACCTTGCACATGCAGCTTGTGAGGGCTATCGGGCGGTAACTTGCCACTGAAGAAGGGTCTTTCCCTTGTTTCAAAACAGGGACCACAATGGCTTCTTTCCATGCCGTTGGAAGGTACCCTGCGTCCCAGATGGTGTTGAAAAGTGTAAGTAGTGTTACTTGCATGTCATTGTGCGTGTTTTTGAGCATTTCGTACATGATTCTATCAGAGCCCGGTGCAGAGCTTTTGCATGCGCTCAAGGCAGCTCTCAACTCGGCAATGCTAAAAGGACAGACGAGCTTATGATTACCTCTTTCTTTTAATCATCAGTCCACTCTGGTTGCCTCAATCAGGGTCCAACCAAAGGCGACAATTGAGCTGCACGAACGACCGCTACGTCGCAACTCGGACAGACTGAGTGCGGGTGAAATGGGAGCAACACAACACACAGTGGCGAGCGCAAATGCAATCGAGCAAAGCTCGCCTTGCGAGGGCGAAAAACAATGCTACCACGCCTCATGAATACATGCGGTTGCGCTCGCTCACCTGACCCAAGTTTACCTCGCGTGTCTCGTACGGCCGAACGCGAGATAATGGCATGCAAAAGAGGGTCAACGGAGCAGGAGATCGCAAATCCTGCGCATCACTGCCGAAGCACCAAGTGGGTAGCCCTGAAGAGGGCTGTTGGGTTCTTCAGAGGAGCTGATATGCTGCTTGCAGACGACGCCGCGCACGCGTGCTGCTTAGCCTCCGAAACCGTAGAGGGTGCGGCCCTGACGCTTGAGGGCATACACCACGTCCATGGCTTAAGTGTTTCCCCCAGAGCTAAAAGAACAGAAAAAAAAGGGGGAGGCCCGCACCACCTTGCGGTATAACGGGCTTAACGCCAATTAAAAGATAAAAAATGAGGGATCATCACGAGAGATGATCCCTAGGAAATTTGGATAAAAAAGCCAATATTTAAAAAAAAACAAATTCGGAGCTTAAGCCAATGATATCATTGAGGAAGTAGTGGAAGACGAAGTAGGTCACCAGAATTAGCAGCACATATCTACCAGGGGCAGGCTCCTTTAGGGTCTAATGAGCCTAAGGCTCCGGCAGTGATCCGCGATCATTGCGATGCTGCATCTTTATTGCAGGTCAATGCGAAAAGAGGTCAGTCGGCTCCGGTGGTAGTGTGTCTCCCGCCGCTTGTGCCAAGGGACAGAAAGCGGAGCCCGGTACATCGCCGCTCGCCGTGACAGAAGGCTGGGTCCGGAGTAGGCTCAGAGCAGCAAGAACTGGTGGTGACCTGGAGGAGCTACATCAGACATGCCCGGATTGGGCAAGAAGGAGGCAAAGATACATAAGGCGTGCGGGTATGTTGAGAAGATAGAATAGTACTCGGCAGGAGAAGGATAGGAAAGAAAGGAAGGGAGGAAATGGAGATGAAGCATGCAGTTAGTACCATTGGCAACGGGGTAAAGACCCCACCACGGTAGGCATGTACAGTGCTAAGGGCACAAACAGACATGCAAAAGTAACATGAAGGCGTGCCAGAGCGAGGGAGGAAGGGAAGTCATGTGGCATCCGGAAAAGGTATTGTGGCAGGATGTGCCGGCACAGAGCGCACGATGGCAAGAGTAAACTGTAGTAATAATGCACGGTGTCCTTTAGTATGAAGCAACGCCGAGTATACTGCTGGCGTCACCTGTTCCAACCGCGAGTGAGCGCACAGTTCTGCCACGATCGACGCAGTACGCGCGCACTCGGAGAAATAATGTTCCCCTCCCGCGCACTCCGCTCCACAGGTACAGAAATTAGTGGCACTGAGGTGAAATCGATATAGGTAATAGGGAAAGTGCCCATGTCCCGTGAAAAGGTGAACGAGGAGGCGGTGAGGAGGGAACCAATGAGGAATCGAGTGGACACGGGGCACCCAAGCATAGAGGCTGGTGCCCAGTCCTTCCCGTTGCCAGTAGTCGTGCCACTGGTTCGCTGCGATCTGAAAGAAGCGCTTTCTGATCGAGAGTATAGAGAGGGCGCTCGTACGCACTGCACCTGTAGTGCATGCAGACGATGCGGCAGTGTCTGCAAGTTCATTCCCCAGTACGCCCCGGTGTCCTGGTACGTGAAATAACCGGACACCAGGTCTGGTGTGAGCCAGGAGATGCAGCACAGCTCTAACGCGTCGTAACTGCTCCCCCTCACAGCGCCATCGTGACAGGGCCACTAAAAGTGAGAGACAGTCAGAATACAAGTACACGGTGTGGTGCAAGGTTGCGACATAAATCAGCGCCTCTTCAAACGCACAAAGCTCCGTGCCGAATGCACTAGAAGCGCCCACTACCCGGTACTTGCCCACACGGACGACATGACCACTGCGATCGAAAGCTACAAACGCGGCGCCTGCCGCCGTAGTGGTGAAGGCACCGTCCGTGTAAACATGGTAGACCGGGGCCTGTGAAAGCTTATGCGCCTGCTCGGGAGTGAGGCGCGTGAAAGGGAACCGAACGCGCTCACTAGGGTGTTCCCGCCACGGGTCGCAGGGGAAGTCAAGTAAGCAGGGATGAAAGGATTCAACCCCATAATAAGTCACCTGTCGAAGCGTAAACAGGGAAAACTCCGCCGCCAATCGATCGAGCTCCACAGTAATGGGGGGACAGTTAGCGAGAACATGAAAAGCCGACGTGCGCGTCGTATGGTACGCGCCCGTCATGGCCACCAGAAGGGACCGCTGGGCAGACAGCACCCGCGTAGTAAGGTGGGTGGAAGGAAAGGGAGGCCACCAAACTGGGGACGCGTATGCAACTGCAGGCAGCCGGACCTGTCGGTAGAGCCGACAAATAAGTGCCGGAGGAAGCGCGCGATGTAAACGGATAAAATTGAGTAATCGGAAAGCCAAGACCTCTGATTTAGATTTAATATAGTCGACGTGGGCAAAGAAATTAAGTTTGTCGGCAAAGACCACACCAAGGAGCTTGATGCGATCTTTGCACTGCAGAAAAGCTCCATCCAAGCGGATAGACGGTCGGCGCTTTGATGTGCCAATGTGACCGTTGTTAAAGAATACAAAGAATGATTTGGGATGACTAATTTGAACCTTGTTCTGTCGAGACCAATTACAGACCAAGGTAAGGACAGATTCCGCCAAGGCCTGCAGATGCAATCGCGACGTCCCAGTAACGAGGAGAACGGTGTCGTCCGCATAGGCCTGTATATGTACTCCCGCAGGAAGGTCAAGGTCTAAAAGGGAATAGATAATTATATTCCATAAGAGAGGGCTGACCGGCGATCCCTGAGGGGTGCCAATCGACGAGCGCGCTTTCACCTCTCCCGCGTTCGAGCGAAAGACAACCGATCGCCCCGTCAAGAAGGACTGGAGCAGGTTGTAGAGGTTGATCGGGCAGCGGTGTTTGCGGAAGAAGAAAAGAACCGCGTCGTGCCACACGCTGTCAAAGGCCCCAGTAAAGTCTAAGGAAATCAGGACGGCTGGAGTCTTGGAGTATTTCAGGGCGCACAGCCTCTGACGCAAGGCGTAGAGAGCCTGAAGGGCACCACGAGCATGAGTAAAGCCGAACTGGCGGGGGTGAAGGAGATGGTTCGAGTGCAGGAAATGGTAAAGGCGGGAATTTAGTAAGCGTTCGAGGATCTTACAGAATAACGAGTTCATAACAAGGGGTCTATATGCAGATGGAAGGTCCGAAGGACGACCAGGCTTTAATGTAAAAATGATTCTGCCGACTTTCCAACAAGAGGGGAAGTGGCCCAGTTTAAGAGCACTGTTAAAGACAGCCAGAAAGAAGTGGGGATGCTGCTGAAAAAGTTGCCGGACAAACATGCCTGTGAGGCCATCGAGCCCCGGCGCCGCACGAGGGTTGCCTAGCAAGATGGCATGTTCAACCTCTGCCATGCTGAACGGGCAGTCCTTGTGGTGCCATGGATAGGGGGAAGTGGTGAGCCGCCGAAGGCGTTGGTGGAACTCGCCGTCAGAGGCCGGATCGTCAGTCGCCACATGCTCCCGCAAGAGCAACGCGGCAGAGTCGAGAATGGAGACCGTAGAACGTTTCGGAGATAGAGCGAGCGGGGGAAGGGGCAACTGTGCGACGTGGTTCCCAAATGCCAGTTTAAACGGTTTGCCAAATAGATTTTTTGCCGTGAGATCACGACAGACAGTTTTTTCGAAGCTCTCCTTCGCAATCCGGATGTGGTGTTTGTACACCGCGAAAGCGTTGGCATATTGCTGCCGGAAAATTGTACGGAGCGCAGGGTCCCTTGTCCGCTGAGCCCGGCGGCGCATCGCGCGCACTTTTGCCCGCTCCTCCCCTAATTGTGGGGTCCACCAAGCATTGGCCCGCTCACCCCTTTGTCGAATTACTCGCATGTGCTCGCGACAAAGCGCATCATACATACAATAGAATTTCGTTAACACCCATTCCAACGAGAGGGTTGTAGAAAAGGCACAACGAACCACGCGTGCGAACCAGTCGGAGCACTGCAAGACGCGCAGCATCTCGCATTGCGCATAAGTGGTTAGAAGCTTGATGGGAAAACCGGAAGTCGCGCAAAGGGAAAATTCAATATACCTGTGGCCCGAAAGCGTGTCCGCGTCCGATACTGTCCAGATGTACCCCTTGCTGGCTAAAGGTATGGACAGCATCGTAACTTCGATCCACGAACTGGCATAGGGTGTGTCGAAGGTAGGGGCAGAGGCGGGGTCTTTCAGGACTTGAAGACCATTGCCACTAGCAAAACTGGCCAGCTGGACGCCCCGTATATCACCACCTACAGGGCCCCAAAGCTCGTGCTTGGCATTAAAATCGCCTGCCAAAACAAAGTTCTGAGAAGGATGCCGTGAAAAGCATTGCCAGAGCTCATCGAGGATGGGGTCTATAGGACGATGCGGTGGGGCGTACGTCGCTACGATGATAAAATCCTGCCCCGGGCAAGCACAGCTGACCGCAACTACGTACTGCGAGATATACGTCGGGAATAAGTCAAAACCGGGAGCTCGTGCCAGGAGCAGTACACGCGGGTTCTCCAGTGCATGAAAAGCTGTTAAAGAAGGGGGCACATTGGCAATTTTGCCATCTCGGATGTGCGGCTCCGAGACAATGGCAAAAGTGAACCCGCCCCGGTCCATGTGGTCGACCAACACCTTCATCGCGTCCCTCGTGTGATCAATGTTAGCCTGCAAGAACTTATAGGTATGCATCTTGGCTAAAACCAACTAAAAGCCACTGATGCCGGGGCGAAGAGGGAAGCACGTTAAATAACCATGCGCGTGCGTCCTCGCACGCACGCACCCCGGAGAGGAGGATAGACAAGTGTCGAGAGATTGCAAAAGGGAGAAGATCGCACAGGAGGCGTAGAGAGGCACTGATCAGGGTGAGAGGCAGGGGAGAAAAAGGGATCAGAAATGAGCAAAAGCTAGTGGGGAGACAACGAGCAACGCAGGAGGCCGGAAGTAAAGATTCGTAGATAAAGAACAAATGAAGTCGCAGAACAAAGAGGACGCCGCACGGCAGCCCCAGGCTCGCACGCGAGCTCAGAGGACATGTCCACCACTGCGTGCAAGTGCGGGACCAACCATCCGCTACACTGAAGCCGTCGCACGGCGACCCAGGAGCATCGTGGGAGGCGTCAGCCATAATCGGTTCTAGCCCTTAAGCGGGCCACCCGGCTGGCTAAGAGAGGGCAGAGACGGTCCCCAGTAGGGTGCGTGCTTGCTAAACCGGCCTTGCGTCACTCGTTACACCACACGGCCGCGTCACCCAAGCGAACAGTACACTGTGGGTAAAGATGTGGGCCCGCGCAGCGCGTGCAGACGGCCATATCCTCCTGCTGTCGCACGGGGCCGGCACGGCGAGGGTGACCATAAGTCGAACAAAACGTACAAGTGGGGACATGGAGGTCTTCGACCACCGCTGCCGAAGTCCAGCCCACCATAACTCGCCCGCGGCTCAGGAGGGAGCGGAACGCCGAAGGAGTAACTTCTAACACGTGGGAAAAGTTACCCGAGCGTTCTTTAATGGATACACGTACCGAGCATAATGAGATATCTAAGTCCAAGCCAGGATTGCGGGCGTTGAGTTGCGCAACTAAAGTAGCGGCAGGGATGTCAGGATCAACCCCCGTTAACTTAATGTGGGGCTTACGTTTTAGCGGTAAGCGAATTGACATGGTGGTGTTCGTCACATGATTTCGTTCAAGGGCAGCCTTAAGCCGGTCCATTGATGTCTTGTCATTTGAAAGGATTGCCAGCCCATGTGAAGTCTTTCGAATAGTAACGGCTCCTATTTGTTCTTTGACTGGGTCAATGTTTGCTTTAAGTACAGAATGAATGTCCTGAGAGGATGTGGGAACGAGAGGTGATAAGAACATAATGTGTTCATGGTCTCGCCTGAAGTGGGTGTCGGTGGCGCCCTCGGTCAGGGTGGACGCCGAGGACAGCGCAGCAGCAGCGAGTCCAGCAGGTGCACTGAGGACTGTAGGTGCACCCTCGCGGACTACGGTAGCATAGGACGCCAGAGCCCCGGTCCGGACGTCCGCCGCGGGACACACCGCAGCACCCAACCGTGTCTGGGCCAACTGCTCACGAAGTTCGTCAGCACGCCCGCACTGCCATGCCGCCACCGCTCTCATATCGGCGCACTCCTGGAGAATTTGCCGCAGATGTCCAAGGATTAGGGAGCGTTGGGCGTTCGTCACTTTACACTGAGAATCAAATAGGATGTCCATAATGTCCTTCTGGAGCGAGACGGCGCGATGAAAAGACGCCGTCAGCGCGCCATCCACACGGCTTTGGGCAGTAGAAGGCAGGTCGACCTCGCCACCATGAACAGAGTCAGCAGCAGGGGGTCTCCTTCGCGAGATTCCAGGCTCAGCTGACGAAGCGCATTATCCCCGACCACCGAAAAGACAGAGCCGCCCGATCGCGGAGAAGAACCCGCCGAAGTGGGGTCGCCCCCGGTGGAAAGTCCAGCTGTGGTAGGCTGAACAGCAGCCATATCCCACTAGTGGGTATGAGCCATCAGCCCAGCCGCCGTCCGATGACACACCAGCACACGTCGATCCCGTCAAAAGTAAGGCTTTGCAGCACAGCAAACGACCTCGGCCGGGTGCACGAGACACTTATAAAGGTCCACCAACAAGAGAGAGGGCGGCGAAGGAGGGAAAACCGACCTTTGGCCGAAACTGCGAAGAGCGAAGCGAGCAGCAACCAGGCTGAGGCGGTCAAGGTCTTGCGCTTGGCGTGCTCAGTGTAGGTGACGGCGTCCCGGATCACATTCTCGAGGAACACCTTGAGCACACCGCGTGTCTCCTCGTAGATCAGGCCAGAGATACGCTTGACACCACCACGGCGAGCGAGGCGACGGATGGCTGGCTTGGTGATGCCTTGGATGTTGTCACGCAACACCTTACGATGACGCTTCGCGCCACCCTGGCCGAGCCCCTTGCCGCCCTTACCACGTCCAGACATCTCGGCTGTTGCTGCTACTTCGAAGCGAGTCAGGAAAGCGAATGCCGCGTCCTTGCGCCGCGACTGAGCGAGGAAGCCGCGCCGAAGGGCGAGGAGGTGAAACGCGCGCCGATTGGCTCACGGGCAGCGCGGCCTCTCTTCGCGAGTGAGTCGCGGGTGGCAGCACTGAGCCCTGCTTAGGCCACGCACTGAGTTCACGACATGTGGCTGCGCAACACAATCGCGGAGTTTACTTTTTTTTATGATGTTTCTTTTGGGCATTTATGACTGCAACGTAGGCTGATGTTCAGCCCGCCTCCCTCCTTCTTTTGCTCAACTCGCCAAGAGAAAAACAAACGTGTCAACAATGTTATTGTGCTATGTTGCACGCACCCACTGCTCGTTTCGCGCCCCAGGAACAAGTTTATTGTCTTCTCATAATTATGATTACTCGTTCTATTCACCGGTAGCTCGCCTACGCTTTCAAGTGCACCCTGGTCATTGCCGCAAAGCACACCGTGCGCACAGCTTCAAACTCCGCCACGCCTACATAGTTCACTTGATCACTAGTCGCGAAACAGGGCGCGTTCATGCTCTGTTCGCCTCAGGCGTTTCAAATTTCGCACGCCGGCACCGTTGACTGGTGCCTACACGACCGTCAAATTTCGTCGCGATAGCTTACGCAGCCTCGTAGATAACGTCAGCGAAATCAGCCTAAGACGCGCGCGCGAGCCCAATTCAGCATTCTAGGGGACGGAAGAGAGCGAGGGAACTGTTTGCGCCGCTCCTCACTCCTCCCTCTCCCATCGCCCGTACGAAGGCAGCTACGCAGGGCGCGCGCGGAACCGCTAGCTATGCAGTATGCGGAGAGCGCGCGCATCTCTTCTTTTCCCACTTCAAAGTCACTTACTACTGCTACATTTGTAATAACAGTGTAAAATTTCCCCTTAGGCAGTGCTGCTTCGTGAACGTGCGCACCCATTTCCGCTCGCCAGTCACCGCTACAGCAATGCGGCTCTGAATTTCAGTCCGGAGCACTGCTGCATACGTGCGGGCGGCCGCCGAGAGGGCATTCTAGCAGACGCAGCGACCGATGGCATTAGTTCTAGCAGCCATAGAGGCACACCTCAGGGCCCGCAAAAGCGCGTCGAACGACAAGAAGAAACAAAACGGTAAAAAGAAAAAAAGGAGGGATGAGGGCTGCCTGCTTTTAAAAGTTGCGCTACATCAGAATTAAGTAAATGTGCAGCAACGACCGCCTCATCATCCTCGGTGTGTGAAACACGCGCCGTGGTAATTAATTCATGCAGGCGAACGTGGCCGCTCGCGCAGTCGCCTCACGCGCCCCACACTTGCTTAGTGTGTGTTGTTGTGCTGAGCCCCATGGCGTTCCGTGCGGTTCTGCTACAAAAGTTGTAGCACACGCGCTGTCCTACCGCGCACGCCGCGTGTTTGAAAACAAGAAGTAGTAGTAAGTGCCGTTGAGATGGTAAAAGAAGAGAAGAGTGCAGTACCGTAGCTGTCCCTCGCTTAGGAGGTCACCTCAACAGTACTACACGGGGGAGGGTAAGGAGAATAAAGGAGCCAAGAGAAACAAAGATTAAAGAGGACGAGCGGAAGGCCGTGAAGAAAAAAAAAGAGAGAGAGAGAGAAGCGTGAAACGGGCCCTATGGCAGCGTGGTAAGGTTCGACGACTCAATGAGCTGGGAAGGCTCTTTTGAGTAAAACCGCAAAACCCCTAGGAAACGAGAAAGTCCTCGGGACGGGCTATGGGGAGTCCAAGGCGTCGATTAGGATTTCACGAGCTGAGAGATATATGCAGTGCATATATCTATAATAAAAGCGCATATATCAGATAAAAGGGACTCTCACGGGCCGATAGTCCCTTTTTGTGTGTGTTGTTGTGCTGCGCGCATGCCGTTGTGTGCGTTTCTGATACAAAACTTTCAGCACACGCGCTGTCGCAATGAGAATACGACAGCGCGCGCCGGGTGCGTGTAAACGAGGAAGCGTCGAACAGAGGGAACGGACGGAATTGTCGAGATTCTCACTACATCCCAATGCCAATGCAGACACTTTGGGTGGCTCTGAGAAGAGCCGTTGGGTGTTGGCTGCGCGGACGAGCGCTCGGTCGCCTACTTGGAGCTGGTGTACTTGGTGACGGCTTTGGTGCCCTCGGACACGGTGTGTTTGGCCAGCTCTCCGGGCAACAGCAGACGCATGGC
Source organism: Dermacentor variabilis (assembly GCF_050947875.1). NCBI lineage: Eukaryota > Metazoa > Arthropoda > Arachnida > Ixodida > Ixodidae > Dermacentor > Dermacentor variabilis. The sequence continues at coordinate 22,809,992 of NC_134574.1, forward strand.
AGTCTGGATCTCCCGGCTCGTGATGGTCGAGCGCTTGTTGTAGTGAGCCAGACGGGACGACTCCGCGGCGATACGCTCGAAGATGTCGTTCACGAAGCTGTTCATGATAGACATGGCCTTGCTGGAGACTCCAGTGTCTGGGTGCACCTGCTTCAGCACCTTGTAGATATAGATGGAGAAGCTCTCCTTCCTGCGGCGCTTCTTCATCTTCTTGTCGGTGGCGCGCACGTTCTTCTGCGCCTTGCCGGCCTTCTTCACGGCCTTACCGCTGGGCTGGGGAGGCATGTCAGTAGCCGAGCAAACGAGATCGGAATACGCGCGACCGGTCGCGCGCGCCGCGTTTTTATCGCGGGAGGGTGGTGTTCACGCGACCTCGCAAAGCCGCGCTCGCCATTGGTCCGCGCGGCTTCTCTCCCTTTCCCTCGCGCTTTCCTTTGGGACCGGCGGCGGCGAGAGCGGCGAAGGCGCTACGAGCACGGCTCAAATCGCTCACAGATCGCCACTGTGCAAGTCGTTGTTACTCAGTCGGACAGCAACACTGCGATGCCTCCCCAGGTGCTGTGGATAGGTGCTGTGGTGGCGTGATTTGTGCGTTCGAGCTTCGGTGCTACGGATCCCCTCCACGTGGGCCCCTCTCGGATGGTTGGATCGGATTACGGTGCGGATTCTTCTAGACTCCAACCCGCTGTCTTCGATTCGGTGAGGTGTTCCGGTGGCTCTTTTTTGTCCTTGGTTTTTTCCAGTGTTTAGCTGAGGGTTTCTAGCTTCCTAGCTTGTGTAGTGTTAGCTTAAACTTCGGCTAGGCGCGGGCGCCACGTGGTTTTTACCGCGATGGTGGCCCCTTCGCGGCTTCGGCCGCTTACGTTTTTCGGGCGAGTTCCGAAAGGCGCGTGCAATGTAGATGTTTGCAAGGCGCTCGTAAAGCGCTTTTCCTTGAACGACCTTAAGGCAGTGTAGGACTTTGGTGCAGGACGGTTTGAGATAACGTTTAAGAATAAGGCCGCGGTTGATCGCTTCTCAGCTGATCCCGCTTTAAAGGTTCGGGATGTGGAAGTTCGTCTTGAGTATAGAGGTGTGCGTGTGAAGTTGGTTAGGGTGTTTGGCTACCCCGCGGATCTTCCGGACCAGGCTCTCGTCTCCGAGCTAGAGGTCTTCGGAAAGGTTCACGGGATCTCCGAAGAATGCGTGCCCGGTTTCCCTGCCGTTGGCACCGGAAACAGGCGCATTCGGATAGAGATGGCGCGGCCCGTTCCTAACCTTCTTCGTGTAGGTGAGCGTGTCGTTAAGTGTGAGTACGAGGGTGTAGTTAGATTGTGCCGTAGGTGTAACATGGCAGGACACCACGCCGCCGCGTGCGACACGCCTCAGTGCGCGCGCTGCGGGCAGTTTGGCCACGCGTCCTGCAACGCGGCGTGCGTACGTTGCGGCGGCGACCATGCGGTTTTGGCGTGTAGTGTCCGCACCTACTCGTCAGTGACCGCGAGGCCAGAACAGCAGAAACCTGCCGTCGTGGAAGCGGTTACTTCGCCGGTAGCTGATACGGTTTTTGCCTTAGAGGAAGGAGAGAGCCAGGGCTCCTTGAGCGTGGTCGATGCCGCAGGGCGCGGCAGCGATTCCGTGGACGCTACCGAGGTCGTTCCCCCTTCCGTCACGGCAACGTGCGAGGGGGCAGCGAGCGAGGAGGCTGAAGCGGCGGTCGCTGTCGCCTCCATGGCGGGTACGCCTCTCGCTACGCCGGTCGCTATCTCTGGCGCGTCCGAACCGCTGACACTGCTCGTCGGTCGAACCATAAGCGTAAGAGCCGGCGCGCACACCGCGCTGGCTCCGCTGCCAGGGCGGCGGCCGCGGGGCGTGAGTCGAGCTCGGACGAAGGTGGCTCCCAGGGCTCGGAGACTGGCCCTCCAGAATTTAAGCGCAGTGCTGTTGAAACGTCCGATTCTGATACTGAGGTCCCATCGGACGCGGAGGGTTCTCCTCCTTGTCCCAATTGCGGATGGGGACGTTGCGAATGCTCGTTGCTCTCAGACAGAACCTATGAGTCTACTGATGAGGGGTCCCCAACTTTGGAGACCCTCTCATAAGTAGTCTTTGCTTATTTGTCACTAGCGGCTAGTATTACCTAATACTAGCCTGCTCTTTCTTTATTTTCCTAGCTCTTTTTGTCTTCCTTTGTTTCTACTAGCTCTTAGCTAATCTCTTTCTGCCTTAAAATGGCTTCTTTTCTCACCATAGCTACCTTTAACTATCGTGGTTTGTCGCGTGCTTCTAAGCAGTTAGAGGTTATTAATTTGGCTAAATCCAAAAAGGTAGATATTCTTGTGCTTCAGGAAACTTATATTCATAGGCTAGGCCAGATCAGCCACTTCGACCGCATTTTTCGCACTCGGTCTTTCTGGAGTTATGGCGCGACGGGCAGTCGAGGTACGGCCATCGTTTTGATGCCGAATTTCGACTGCCTTGTTATTCGCCATGCCACGGATTCCGAGGGCCGCGTCTTGTCGGTGGACCTTGATTGTGGCATTCGAATTGTTAATATTTATGCTCCAACCCGGTCTAAAGATCAGAGAGAGTTTTTCGCTACATTAGAACCCTACTTGGTAGGTTCCTCTCGGCTAATCCTTGTAGGCGACTTCAACTGTGTGTTAGAACAGGTTGATCGCATCCCGCATAGAGGGACTCCAAACCAAAAAGATAGGCGTGCAAATGTTGTGCTACGAGAGCTCGTCGACGGGCTGGGACTTGTCGATTCTTGGCGTGTGCTTCGCCCTGGTCAGTCAGGAATGACTTGGACAGGAAGAGGCATGCAGAGCCGCATCGATCGTTTTTACATCTCGTCGTCACTGGCTCCTAGTATGCATTCTTCTTGGTTAACTCCTTCTGCTCTTAGCGACCACAGCTTCCTAATTCTGCGGTTCGGCGATTCTAGCATAGTCCCGCAAGGGAAGAGACCGTGGCGTCTGAATCCACATCTTCTAAAAGACAGGCAACCGCAGAGGTATCATCCATTCTTTTTCGATCGCTGCACGATAGAGCGAATCTAAGTGGTACAGAATGGGATGACGTGAAGGTCAGAGTGCGTGATTGCTTCAGGTCTTGGGGCAAGCGTCGAGCGCGTGAGGAGATTAAAATCGTCTCCGACGCGATCCTCCTGCTCTCGAGGCCGCTGTCCGGCGGTCCTGCAGTTGCTTCGGCGCTGGCCTCACTCCGAAAGGAACTTCGGATTCTCCTGCAGCGACGCTGGGATGGCTTGAGGGCCACAACCCGAGCAGAGCTGTGGGAAATGGAAGCGTGGTGCAGCAGAAACGTCCTACGTAAACATCTCTCAAGGAAGAGCACAACTCTCTCTTCCCTAATAGATCTAAGCGATGGTAGCATAGTCGATTCACCAGATGGAGTTCTTGCACTGGCGAGGCAGTTTTACATGACCTTGTATGCCGAACCAGCTGCCACTCCAACTGCATTTCCTTTTGCTTCGCCATGCTGAGCCGCCGCAAGTGTGCGACTCAGCCATAGATGAGGACGAGCTTTTTTCGGCATTGAAGTCTATGAAGCGTAATCGCAGTCCGGGATCCGATGGTCTGACAGTCGAATTTTATGTTAAATTTTGGACACTGTTAGGGAAGCCATTCACATCACTGGTGAACCGGCTACTCAGTGAAGGGACTTTGTCAGCGTCTCAACGAGAGGGGTTAATCACTCTCCTTTGTAAGGACGAGTCGAGGAGCTCCGATCTGAGAGCATGGCGTCCAATCACACTTCTGAACTGCGATTATAAGCTCATAGCAAAGTGCCTGTGTATGCGACTCACGCCAGTGCTCAGCACTGTTTTGGGTCCATACCAGGCATGTTGTGTCCAGGGTCGCTCTACTCAGCTTCACGGTATAGCACTAAGGGACCTTCTCCTGTGGGCAAATACCAGGAAACTTCCAGGTATCCTTTGCTCCTTCGATCAGGAGAAGGCTTTCGATATCATTAGCCATAGGTACCTTTTCCGTGTTTTGGAAGAGGCTGGTTTTAGTGTGGGTTTTAGACAGATGATCCAAGCTTTGTATTCTCGACCGACTTCTGCTGTTCTCATACGAGACCGCCTCTCGGAGGCGTTCATTGTGCGACGTGGTGTGCGACAGGGGGACCCGCTCTCACCTGCCCTTTACGTACTCGCTTTTGAACTGCTTCTGCAGAGGTTGTCTTGTGACAGCAGAATTGGCAGGTTCCTACTTCCACCAGGTTCCCCCCCGGCTGCACTCTTTGCCTATGCAGACGACTTGTCCATTGTCGTCCCGGACGAAGCATCAGCTTGCGACATCCTGGAGGTCATGGACAGTTACTGCGGGGCGAGCGGTGCAAGGTTGAATAGGTCGAAAAGTGCAGCAATGTACTTGAACTCCACTCCTTCCAGTCCGCAGCCCGTTCATGGTCTCCCCGTGAAAACGCGGCTGCGGATTCTAGGCTTCCAGTTCGAACCAGATGGTCTCTCTCCCGAAAACTGGCAACAGGCTAAGGAGAAGCTTGAAGCCAGGGTTCAGGAATTCAGCGCGTTGTCATGCCCTTTGACTGCTCGAGCGACAATCCTTCGCTCACTTCTGTTTTCCTTTCTGACGTATGTGGCGTGTGTGTCTCCTATTCCAACCCGAACCAAGCTTATCTTGGAGGTCTTGTTTCGCTTCCTCTGGAAGGGTACAACTGGTTGTGTAGCTAGGCGGGTGCTCAAGTTGCCCAGGGACAAGGGAGGACTCGGAATTCCCGACCTGGGCATCGTGGCTACTGCACTACACGTCAGGTAGACCCAGGTCGCTCTTAACTCGGATATGCTCCTAACTCGAAGCTTAACTTCCTTCTTTCTTAGCACCCGACTCCGCTTGTTCTCGCAGAGCACATTTTCCCACTGTGTTCCTCGTTCAGGTACCCCGTCCACCATTTATGCGGCGGCTGCCAACTCTTTGGTAAGCCTCCGCAAGGTTCACCTAGGCATCGACGTAGTTTCAGCTCCACTCCAAGAGTTAGTGGATATCCTCACCCCAGGACTCCCCCCACATTGCCAAAGGTACGACCTGTCGATTCACAGGCCAAACTGGAAGCTCATTACGGCCGGTTTCCTCGACGCCAGGCGAGCCACCTTTATGTACCGCCTGGAGCGAGGGTGCCTGCCGTTGAGCTACAGGCCCTTCACAGCCATCCCGGCTCGTGGAGTGTGTCCTTTCTGTGGCGCTCGTGAGGACTCAGTTCATATCTTTACGCAGTGTTTGCTTCCTGCAGCTCTTCTCCAAAGAGTTGCTAGTCTATTTAGGCTCCCAGGCGTTCCTTATGAGACAGTCCGATTTTTGCACCCTTTGCCCAATCAGGCGATCAACCAGTTCGTGCTTCTCCTCGCCGAGTGCTCATACCAAGTTTGGCTGGCACGCTGCGATGCAATTTTCGGGGGTCGGGCACCGGGCCTTCACGAAGTGCTTGCGAAAGCACGGAAGGAGGTCTGGTTCCACCTCACCCGGGAGCGGCACCGCTTGGGCGAGAAGAAGTTTCTCGAAGTGTGGGCTCGTCCTGCCGTGATTTTTGACGAGTCAGGTGGAAAGCTATCCATTAAGTTATGATGCATGCTCCAAAGGTCGCACGACTCGGCCGTGTGCGCCAGTCGACCTACGGGGTTTTGTTTGGCTCCGTGGAACCCAGAGCTGGAACCGGTGGTGGTGCACCCTCAAGTGGTCGCGCTGCTCCGCGGACGGCTTTGGTGGTCTCCATGGTTGTATGCCTTGACCTCTTTTGCGTCAGGGCAGTCGACGGTCAGTCAGGCTTGTGCCCTGCAAGACCGACATGGCTGTTTGTGTGTTGAGTGCAGTCCCTCAGTTGGGCTGCACCACAACAGCCCCCTTGTCCGGGAAGGACCGTTGGCCCGAACCAAGTCCCCCCACCCAGTCAGCCCGGGTTGTGGGGGAGTACCGGGGTCAATGTATCGAATGATGCTGGGTTGATGAGTACATGAAAGCTCTGGCACGCGGCGCCCCTGGTTGCCAAGTCCTCTTCCCATCTGACAACGGTACTCAGTATATGCATCAACAGCACCAGCATGTCCGGACGCGGCAAAGGCGGCAAGGCGAAGGGCAAGAGCAAGACGCGTTCCAGCCGCGCGGGTCTCCAGTTCTCCATGGGCCGTATCCACCGTCTCCTGCACAAGGGAAACTACGCCGAGCGCGTCGGAGCGGGCGCTCCCGTCTACTTCGCGGCCGTCCTCGAGTACCTGGCTGCCGAAGTGCTGGGAAGGCTCTTTTGAGTAAAACCGCAAAACCCCTAGGAAACGAGAAAGTCCTCAGGGCGGGATATGGGGAGTCCAAGGCGTCGATTAGGATTTCACGAGCTGAGAGATATATGCAGTGCATATATCTATAATAAAAGAGCATAAATCATATAAAAGGGACTCTCACGGGCCTATCGGCCCGTGAGAGTCCCTTTTTGTGTGTGTTGTTGTGCTGCGCGCATGGCGTTGTGTGCGTTTCTGATACAAAACTTTCAGCACACGCGCTGTCGCAATGAGAATAAGACAGCGCGCGCCGGGTGTGTGTAAACGAGGAAGCGTCGAACAGAGGGAACGGACGGAATTGTCGAGATTCTCACTACATCCCAATGCCAATGCAGACACTTTGGGTGGCTCTGAGAAGAGCCGTTGGGTGTTGGCTGCGCGGACGAGCGCTCGGTCGCCTACTTGGAGCTGGTGTACTTGGTGACGGCTTTGGTGCCCTCGGACACGGCGTGTTTGGCCAGCTCTCCGGGCAACAGCAGACGCACGGCAGTCTGGATCTCCCGGCTCGTGATGGTCGAGCGCTTGTTGTAGTGAGCCAGACGGGACGACTCCGCGGCGATACGCTCGAAGATGTCGTTCACGAAGCTGTTCATGATAGACATGGCCTTGCTGGAGACTCCAGTGTCCGGGTGCACCTGCTTCAGCATTTTGTAGATATAGATGGAGAAGCTCTCCTTCCTGCGGTGCTTCTTCTTGTCGGTGGCACGCACGTTCTTCTGCGCTTTGCCGGCCTTCTTCACGGCCTTACCGCTGGGCTGGGGAGGCATGTCAGTAGCCGAGCAAACGAGATCGGAATACGCGCGACCGGTCGCGTGTGAGTGGTTTTAAAGGGGAAAAGGAAGAGATAAGTACAGCGCTGTTACTGCCTCTCGTGCGAGGGCACCTCCACGGCGCTGTACGGGTGAGGAGAGAGGGATGAAAAGGGTGGCGAAGAAAACAGAGTATAGAAGTGAGAGATAGCCCAGCGGTAAGGCACGTCAGGAAGGCGCGGCGGGTACAGCCGCTCATACAGTTCGGCGCCGTCCAAGAAATCGAGCAGCGCCGCGAAGGCGCGCCCGGTCACTGATGAATGCGCCGCCGGGAACAGAAGCGCATCGGTACTGTCGCACGGCAGCCCAAGGCGGCGGTAGGCGCTCGTGAGCGTGTCACGCTGTACCGAGTACGCTGGGCACCGTAAAAGTACGTGCTCTAAGTCCTCCACATCGGCGCACTTGAGGCAAAAGGGGCTCCCCGTACCTTGGAAGCGGTGAGTCCTTGCTGAGGTGCGGCAGCAGCCGATGCGGAGGCGGAGCAGCAGCGCCCGTTCTCGTCGATGAAGACCCGTTCGCAGCAGGAGTCTCGGCGGGTTGCCACTGGCGACGCGGGCGTCCGGGTGTCTCGCTCGCAACGTGCCAGCCACGGTGTGACGGGCGACATCGAAGGGAGTCACAACGAGCGATCGAGGCACCGACGCCGCGTGGGCAGCCTTCGCGAGCCGGTCCGCTTCCTCGTTCCCGTGTATGCAAATGTGGGCAGGCACGCACTGCAGAACGAGGTGGCATCCCTGCTCGCACACGCCGTGCATCTTGCGTAGGAGGCGCTGAATTAGCGGGGATCCCTGGTCGGCCCCGGGCAGCATGTGCAGTGCCGCACGGGAGTCCGTCAGGATGGCCGCCGCAGGGATGCGCCGCCGGAACATCAGCTCGGCCGCCAAGTCGATGGCCGCCAGCTCCGCGTGCGTTGAAGAGACCGCGCTCAAAACGCGGCACTGACTGTGCGCCGGGATTGAAGGGGCGACGCACGCGGCAGCGGCAGCACCGTCCCGCAAGACAGAGGCGTCGGTGAACACGAGCACCCGGCCAGCCAGCTGCTCGTTGATGGCTGCAGGCGTCTCTTGTTGCAAGGCGCAGAGCGGTGTGTTGCGCTTCCCTCGAACGCCAGGGACGGTCGTGCGGATGAGCAGACGACGCTCTCGATGCGGGGGCGGAGCAAGCCACGCACACGTGGCGCCGCCCCGTACCAGGTTGGCGAACTCGGCGACGCGGCGACCCATGCCGGAGCTCGGGAGAGAGTGCAGCCGGCTGATCAGCTGCTGGCCTTGCCGCTAGCGATGCAAGCGCTCCACGTGGTTGAGCGCCCGCCCCTCGGCACGGAGAGAGATGGGCGTCTCCCCCGCCTCGGCGAGAGTGGCGCCGCTCTGTGAAGACCGCGGGAGGCACAGGAACTGGCGTACGACGGCTCGGTGATCTGCGTCCATCACCTTCCATTGCGTCGGCTGCAGGTCCGCCAGGGGCAGCGCGTACAGGATCCGCGCCGAGGCCACGGAATTGTAGAGGCGCAGCGCGAGGGTGGGCGAGCAGCCTTGGCCACGAGCGAGTAGGGAGCGCGCGGCGCCCGCCACCTGCGCGGCACCTTTCCGCAAGTCAGCTACTGCAGAACACCAGTTCAGCCGTCGGCCGATCGCAAGGCCAAGGTAACGTACACGCTTCTCCCACGGAAGCAGCACTCCATGGAGGGTGAAGCCCGGCGTGTTGTACTGCCCCTTGTACTTTGGGTGAACGATGAGCGCCTTGGTCTTGGATGCCGAGAGGGTGAGACCGATGCCGCTGATGTAAGCATCTACCCCATCCAGCTCGCGCTGTACACACGCATGCACCGCATTGCCGACGCTAGTGGGGCCGCTCGCAAACAACGCGATATCGTCCGCGTACACTGCGACGCGAACCTCATGCGCGGGGAGCTGGGGAATGTAGTCGGGGATGCGTGCCAGCGCGAGGTTGAACAGGAATGGGCTGAGCACACTGCCCTGCGGCACTCCTGTCACAACCGCACGCGGTCGACTACACTCCACCCACACGCACCCGCATCGTCCGCCGCCGAGAAACGCCGCAACGTAACTCCGTATTCGTCCGCACACTCCCAGCGCATCGAGTGCGTCCATGATGGTGGCGTGTGGCAGCCGGTCGAAGGCACTCTCGACGTCAAGGAGAATGAGGTAGCCTGCCTCGCCCCGGCGCTTCGCTGTCTCCAGCGTCGCGATGACGTCGGCCAGGCAGTCCGCAGTGGCCTGGAGTCGCCGGAAGCCGCTCTGCTCCGCTGCAAAGGTGTCGAGCGCCGCCGCAATCCACTCGAGCCGCCGCAGCGCCATGGCCTCGAGCACCTTGCCAGCGGCGGAGGTGAGCGAAACGGGCCGGTACGAAGCAGGGTTGCTGGCTGCCTTGCCAGCCTTGAGCAGCGGGACGACCACCGCCTCGTTCCACTCGTCCGGGATGCTGCCGGTCCGCCATACCCCGTTGAAGGCGTCGAGCAGCAGCAGGAGCTGTTCGCCGTCCAGGTTCCGAAGCATCTGATACGTGACGCCATCGGAACCCGGAGCTGAACGGCGCTTCCGCGACGCGAGCACTGTGCGAAGCTCACTGAGAGTGAAGTCAGTCTCGCACAGTGCCCTGATGTCCTCGAGGATCCCGGCCATTGGGAAATACCGCTCCGGCGCAAGCAGCTCGCGCCTTGGATGCGGTTGCGGCTGCAGCACGTACGGCGCTGGTGCACGGATGGTGGGAGGTGGGCAGAAAGTCTCTGCGAGCAGCTCGGCCAGCTGCCCGTTGGTGATGCCGCGCGCCACAGCGATGGAGAGGGCGGGGCAGCGCGGCACGCGGGGCCGCAGGATCGCTCCCAGGATTCGCCACGGGCTTGATCGCACACTCGCCCGTTCCAGTGACGAGCAGAGGCTGGACCAGCTGGCGTTGCGGCGCTGCTTCGCGTGGCGACGGCATACCGCGTCGAGCCGGTTGTATAGCGTCCAATGATCGCGTTTACCCGAGCGCAGCAGTATCCTCTCGGCTCTGGGACGCGCAGCGCGGATGTTCAACTGTTTCATGTCGGGAACGGGCCTCCCGGCCGGCACAACACAGCGAGTCGACGCGGCTCGCGCGCACCGCGCGATGTGTTCGAAAAAGAGGCTACCCTCCGAGACTGGCACTGTAGCACACAGTTCCCGGAATCGCGGCCAATTCACAACACTGTATGCGTGCGTCGGTAGGTGGGCGGCGTGGCGGGGCTCGAGGTGGATTGGGTAGTGGTCGGACCCTCGCATGTCGGGGCTGCGGCGCCAGGTGTAATGGCAGCGCTCCGACACTAGCGAGAGGTCCAACATTCCCTCGGAACCACGACGGGTGAAAGTAACGCAGCCCGTGTTGACTACGAGCAGAGCCGCCCGCTGGATGGCGTCAAGCAGGTCGCGGCCGCTACTGTCCGTGTGGCTTGAGCCCCAAGCGCTGTTGTAGGAGTTAAAATCCCCGCACACATCGAGATCACCGCGCACCCGTTGCGACAGCCGGACGATCAGCTCCTTGTCCCAGCTGCCGCCGCAGCACGCGTAAACACTCGCGACGCACGTGTCGGTTCTTCCGATTCGCACGGTCACCGCCACGCACTCGACGCCCGTGCACGGCAAATCGTCCACACTCACCACGGCCTGGGGGAGCCCAGCGCGTACGTAAAGTGACGCGCGAGATCACCCAGCCGGATGAGCGGAATCGGTACACGGAATGGCCGTGCATGACGCCTGCTCGCAGCTAGCAGCACTGTGGTAGCTGACGAAGTCTGGCAGGTTGAGCTCTCCCGGGCGAACGTGGGTTTCTTGCAAAGCAAGCACGTCGCATTCGTCCGACAGAGCCCCATCCGCCAGCTCTGGATGACGGCGGCGCATCGAACGAACGTTTCATTGAACGATGCGCGGCCGTTGCTCCACTGGTGTGCTAGCCATGCTGGATCAGGGTGTCATGCATTCCCAGAGCTGCCACACACATGTGACGCGCTGGCGAGTCGGCAGGTACCGATTCCAAGAGTGCACGCAATGCCGACGCGAGCGTCGTTTAACGAGGTCACGTGCGTCGGGTGTTGTCGCACTGCGGGGCTGTGCAGGGCTGCTCTCGGCGACAGGCTGCGGCACTGTGTTGCCGGCTAGCACGTCGCGAAAGGAGCGTCCCGGCTGAACCGTCGGCGATGGTCGTCGCTCGGGGGTGTGCTGTCCTGTAGTGGTGGCCGGCTGCCGGTTCAGCGCTGCAGGGGCACTGCTCCTCGCGAGAACCAAGGCTTGTCGGCGCGTGATGCGCGGGACGGTTCTCGCGAGTATGCTCGCCACCCGCCGCTCGAGCTGCCAGTTGGGGCAGTGTGGCTCTGCTGACTCGTGCGGGCCCCGGCAAATTAATGCAGCGGGTCCGCTTTGAAGTGCAGGCGCTCGTCGCGTGCGACCCCGCGCACTGCAGACAGCGTGGGTCGCGGGAGCAAGTCGCTGTGGCGTGGCCGAACAGACCACATCGACCGCACTGCAACGGCCGCGGCAGCTGCGGGCGCACGACACGGCGCTGTCTGAAGAGGTGGACCTCTTCCGGCACGTCTCTGCCAGCGAAGCTGAGGGTTGCCACATCGCCGCTCCTGGTGACGGCGAGAACGGGCACCCGGGACTCGAGCCCCTCAAGTATGGAAGGCCCATCGATCGCCGGGTCCACGTTGAAGAGCGTGCCCGTGCAGGAGTCGGCGATGAGTGCCTTCGCCTTGACAGGCACGTCGCATATCACCCGGACGGCGAGTAGTGGGGAGAGGTCCGTGCCGGGCAGCGCGTCGACGGCTACGACGTTCCGCCGAAGGTTCGGCCGCACTCGATGGGTGCCTGGAACACCGGCAAGAAAAGCGGCAATCGCGTCGCGCGATGCCGCAAGAAAGTGGGCCTTTCTTGCCAGTGGTCTGTAGAGGACAGTTTCCCGTCCCTCAGCGGCCGGTCCGGTGTCTTCTGCTGTCGCAGGGGTGCTTGATCGTACGCCACCGGTAGCAACGGTGGTGATCGTCACCGAGCGCATGTTGTGGCGCTTATGGCTGCTGTATTGTTTTTTCTTGCCCGGCTGCTTCGCGCCGGGACGAGGAGGCTCCACGGGTGGCGGCTGCTTCGCGCCGGGGCGAGGGGGCTCCGCGGGTGGAGGCGGGGCTTCGCTTCGCGCGTCCGTGACGTCATTTGGCGGCGCAAGCGCTGTGGGGCAGCTCTCGGGAGCGTCGCTCGTGGCCGCGTTTGTGCTCGCCTCGGCGAGCGCGACCGCGGGTACCGTGGGCTCATGCGGTGCTTTCTCCTTGCGCGCTGGGCGATGGGGAACGGCTTCTAATAGAATCCGTAGCCAGGGTCATCTGGCTGTCTTCGCTGTTGCTCGACGAGTACGAGCAGGAAGGCGGGCAGCTGCTAGAGCGGCGCGAGCTGGCAGTCTCGTCGTCGCTCTCGCTGCCGGTGGTGTCTCCGCCGTCGTCAACGTTGTCCGGGGCAGCACGGCCGCGTCGTCGTAGCTGTGTTGCCGCTGGTGCAATATCCCTGCAGGTTCCGGAACGTAGGAACCTCGGGGATGGGGCAGCACCCTCGGCTGGTAGTGCCTCGTTCGCCGTAGTGGCGCAAAACTGGCGTCTCGCTTCCGCAAGAAGCAGTTTGAGCGCCGGCGAGTGCGCTGAGGTGGGGCCACGTGGCCCCTGCACTGGGTTGTCAGAGACTGACATCCTCAGTGCAGTGGAAAAAGCGGTGGACGCTAGGACCTCCGACTGCGTCTGCACCCTTGGGAGCCCTAAAAAGGGCTACGCTCGAGAGCGCGGTCGTGGGTGCAGAACACGGGCGGCATGGAGGTTCGTTGAGTTCGATAGACGTTCGAAGGTGTCCGAGGCGCACAAGGAACTCCGTGACCGGTCTCGCGCGCAGCGTTTTTATGGCGGCAGGGTGGTGTTCACGCGACCTCGGAAAGCCGCGCTCGCCATTGGTCCGCGCGGCTTCTCTCCCTTTCCCTCGCGCTTTCCTTTGGGACCGGCGGCGGCGAGAGCGGCGAAGGCGCTACGAGCACGGCTCAAATCGCTCACAGATCGCCACTGTGCAAGTCGTTGCTACTCAGTCTACGCATCAACAGCACCAGCATGTCCGGACGCGGCAAAGGCGGCAAGGCGAAGGGCAAGAGCAAGACGCGTTCCAGCTGCGCGGGTCTCCAGTTCCCCGTGGGCCGTATCCACCGTCTCCTGCGCAAGGGAAACTACGCCGAGCGCGTCGGAGCGGGCGCTCCCGTCTACCTCGCGGCCGTCCTCGAGTACCTGGCTGCCGAAGTGCTCGAGCTCGCTGGCAACGCGGCTCGTGACAACAAGAAGACCAGGATCATCCCCCGCCACCTGCAGCTCGCCATCCGCAACGACGAGGAGCTGAACAAGCTGCTCTCCGGCGTGACGAACGCGCAGGGCGGCGTCTTGCCCAACATCCAAGCTGTGCTTCTCCCAAAGAAGACCGAGAAGAAGGCGTAAGCGAGCTCCCAGCCGCCGGACTACAGTCGCGCTCGTCGCACAACCCAACGGTCATCGTCAGGACCACCGAAATGCGTGTGACGGCAGGGTTCTGCTTGGCAATCCCGTTCTCTGCGCCCGTTTCCCTCTGTTTGAATTAGTGCAACCGTGCCTCTTGAACTGACGCTGCTGCTAGCTAGCTGGCATTTCAGTGCACGAATGTAGATGGAAAGCGAGCTTCCGGGTGTCCGGGGGCGCACAGGGACGAGCCTCACTGCAATTAGCGTACGATTCGCGTAGTGGAATGTGATAGGCGATTGGGCCCTTAAGAACAAACAAACAAAAAATGGGCCATATCCGCAACCAGCATGCACTTATGAGCCAGGCAGGTATGCATGAGGAACGTGAACAAACGCATGCATGGCATACCAATACATAAAAGCTTGCACGCAACATCGGCCGCATTAATTTCCTTTTCGGGCGCGGCTTCTTCGCATGAATGCACGCACCGTTTTGCAACGAACACGCATTTTGTTTATTTTTTTCCCCTCTCTCTTCCTGTTCGTGCTCGAACGCGCGCAATACTTACCATATGCATACCAAACGAGGCACCACCTTGCACCGGCAGCCCACCACAGGCACACACAAAAAAAATATTAATAATAAAAATAACAACAAAACAGACGGACGAAGAGGGTACGGTTGGAGTACGTGGTCTCGCGTGCTCCCCTGGCCGAAGCAAACATGTAGATGGTCCTGAGACGGACCGTTTTGTGTTGCTTGCCTGACCGAGGCTACGGCGCAGACAGCGGCCGAACTTAGGCGCGCTCGCCACGGATGCGCCGGGCCAGCTGGATGTCCTTTGGCATGATGGTAACACGCTTGGCGTGGATGGCGCACAGGTTGGTGTCTTCGAAGAGACCGACCAGGTATGCCTCGCTGGCCTCCTGAAGGGCCATCACAGCCGAACTCTGGAATCGGAGGTCGGTCTTGAAATCCTGAGCGATTTCCCTCACCAAGCGCTGGAACGGCAGCTTGCGGATGAGAAGTTCGGTCGACTTCTGGTAGCGGCGAATTTCACGAAGGGCCACGGTTCCAGGCCTGTAGCGATGCGGTTTCTTAACCCCTCCTGTGGCAGGTGCACTCTTGCGAGCAGCCTTGGTAGCAAGCTGCTTACGCGGAGCCTTCCCAACGGAGCTCTTACGGGCGGTTTACTTGGTCCTGGCCATAGCGAACGGAGCGAGCGTCCGAAGTCGTCGACTGCCGGAGTGAAAATGACCCCTGCGCCGCGCGCGTCGTGCTTCGCCGCACTACTCTTCTCCTCTCCAACTCACCCGCCGATTGGCCAGCGCCGGCACAGCCGTCTCGGGCGGTGCGCGCGCCGCCACCGTTCGCCAGGATGCTGGAGAAGGCACGTTTTCGCGCGGGCGCCTTGTTCGCGGCTAAGGAAAGCACATTCGCAGGCGGTTTAATTGAGTTTAAACACGACAGCATGCCGCGCTGTTCTCTTTCGTTTCAGCCAACACCACAATCTCGTTTATACCGCCGCGCGTCGCCAATTGCCAGTGCCGAGTGTGAGACCACACCACTAATCTCGACAGTGGTTAGCGCTCCACGCCCAACGCCATCGGAGCTGTTATCGCGATCTGCGCGCGACGCAGATGGGTGGCATGTTAAGGCTACAATATTGCTTGCCCACTGCCTTGCTTTGATCATGCTGATGCTCGTTTCACGAACTACAAGTGCGCGCCACGGTGCCTTCTCGAGGGGCAACTGCATCGTGTTTTGGCCGCACTCGGCAGCAAACCGTCTCGCATGTGCACACATGCCAGTACCGCACTTTCCCGTCCACGCACAGAAGAACGCGAGGCCCGCATGCGCCTCACAAGATTAACGACAAACTCACGTATGGACTACCAGCACCACTTCAGAGTTACAGAGAAAACGATGCACTTCCGCTCTAAGAGCGAATTTGGAATACAATATTGACAGGTGTTGAACGCGCGTTAGGAGACCTGAACAACTAATTGGGGCCTCAAAACTGTGGATAGGCAAGCGGTACTTCCATATTTATGAAGGGTCCTTAAACAATATGTCAAGGTAGCATCAACCAATGCTTCGCAGGCGCGATCCCAAGCGCGGCTTCCCCGTGCCACGTATTCGGTGCGCAGTTTTCGCACTTGCAAGGGACACCATGTTTTGACAAACAATCATCAAACGCAACACTTTGCTCCATACAGTGCGTACATTTCGTCAGCTAGCTTTTTCGATTGCATTCCCGCACACAACTTCGCCACAGGATCGACGGCATCGATGTCATGTTATAGCGAAGCTCCAGCTCGGCAGCCGCCGGGAGAAATCTATTTCCTCGCCAACTAATTCACCGAATTTGGTGCGCCTAATTACGAGTAAAAGAAAATGTTCAAATGCCGCGCCTGCAACAGCGCGATTTTCAACTGATGCCGAGCGCTGCCTCTTTTTTCTTTACTATTTTTTTTCTCAGTGATTGTGGCAAACTGTGAAATGGAAGAGAGAACAAACTGTTCAACTGTGCGCTTTAAAGCTCCGTCACACAGCAATGGCACCGGATTTGGAAATTCTGTTAATTGCACAAGGCGATATGTATAAAGGGAACACAATTTATACGCCTCGATAAGATATACCAGTCATGTGTGAGTATGACTTTTACAATACCTTCACAGACATCACAGGCGTTTTCGATGGGATAAAATTTTTAGACAGAACTTCCGTGAGTAGTTGCGTGCAATTCACACGATCGCGGTACCGCTTTGTATTGTTGAGATATGAAACTTTGTATTTCTTAACCTGCCAGTACTCGTGCATTATGGAAGGGAAAAAAAGAGAGAAAGAGAGACGTCACCGCACCACCACACATTTTTCTCAGATGGAACAAGAAGCTTGTTTACATGGCTGCAGTAGTTCTCTCGTGACAACCCGTTGTTTTCTCTTGGGTGTGTTCCGATGCCTTACTTAGAGTTCACCTCCGAGCTACACGCACGACCGGTATGACCTCATTGCGCACTGTGTACGCCTTGCTTCGTCCTCGGCTATTCCCTTTGCACGCGCATGCCAGTGACTTCGTAGCAGTAATCATTACATAGACAAGAGAAAAGAAATAACCAAAAGTTCCGCGTTTCTTCAAAGCAAGAGGCCCGTACATTTTCTCTGACTGTTCCTTCCCCATTTGTTTACCTGTTTAGCCATCACCTCACTTTGCTATGTACATCAAGGCCATAGGCGCAGTTCCCGGTGGCTTCGTGGGACGAATGTAAAACAATAGGCGCGAGCTTGGCTTTCATTCAACGCAACACGAATGCGAAATCCGTGCAATGACAACGGCCGGCGTGTGTCAGCTTCCCTTACCTTGGCGTGCCAATATATGTGCCATGAGTGAGGGAGCCGGTTCGAATTCGGAATTTTTCTCTACAGCAGCTTGCACATTCACGATGTTCCAGGGATGCAGCGGCAGGAGGTAGTCTTGTGCACATTGGCGCGTCCATGCCATGGCATTATGCAACCGCTTCACAGCGCGTAATACGCCGGACATAAGCTGCCACAAGGTGAAATGTTCACATTTAGGACAGGTGGCTCCCTCTGGCGGCGAAGAGTTCGACAAATACGTGATGCACCGCTCAAATCGCCCATCGGGCGGCCGCTCGTCCCTCTCTCTCTTTTTCCCCCGTTCTCGCGGCGTGTGGCATACACAAATACGTTGCTCGAAAAAGTTTGTTTTCTTTAAATACAGCGCGTGTCCAGCGCCCGCTTCCTTACCGATCTAAGTATATGGCGCGAACAAGGGTCGCCCAGCATCGCCTACACGCACGCATGACGAAAGGGCCAGTCGTACAGAAATAACGAGAGAAAGTGAGTCTGCACTGTGCAAGCATATTTCTATCTCAGTAAGCACACTTCACCGCTCTGCTCCTTTATTTTATTTTCCTCTTGTTTTGGGCAACTCAGCGGTGCATTGTCTTGCAAGAACAGCCACGTTGGCCTCGAACCAACTGCTTATCACCTATAGCGCGCTGACAAGAAATGCCACTGTAACCCTGTACACAAGTATGAAAACAGCACGCGCCTCGGTGTCTACCGCGCGCACCCTCGTCCATTTGAATACAACGCAGTGAGCCCGGTTCTAGCGACAGCTACCTAGCTAATCTCACCTTTGCATTCATTTGCGTCGCTCAAAAGAGTTACACAATTGTGAATCGCACGGTGGTAGTTTACGGCCACCCAGCTTGTAGGGCAAGAGGGCTGGCTCGTTATTGTTTCTCCGACGCACGCAAACTAACGAAGCCATGCGAATGCCGCTCAGACACAGCGTCCCGCGTAGGCTCAATCATTTAACGCTTGCACTGGAAAGAACAAATAACCGCCGTCTGTAGAAAACTCACTTTCAGCTGTTACACACTGGCCCGTGCCCGGCAATATTTTCCTCGCGCTTTGCTTCGCTGCGTACCCACAGGAGCTATTGTTGTGAAATATGGGGCTTAACTTATAAAACTTACTTAACTTAAATGCGCCCGCTGACCGTCACGCTCGGCGTATGTATGTAACCGAGTGCTACTGCCCGGCTCATACTCTTCTCTAAGGGAGTAGAAGAAGCGAGCCATTTCAAAGCGACAAAAATGCGCATCGACGAGCTTACGATTACCTCTGTCTTTTAATCATCAGTCCACTCTGGTTGCCTCAATCAGGGTCCAATCAAAGGCGACAACTGAGCTGCACGAACGACCGCCACGTCGCAACTCGGACAGACTGAGGGCGGGTGAAATGGGAGCAACACAACACACAGTGGCGAGCGCAAATGCAATCGAGCAAAGCTCGCCTTGCGAGGGCGAAAAACAATGCTACCACACCTTATGAATACATGCGGTTGCGCTCGCTCACCTGACCAAAGTTTACCGCGCGTGTCTCGTACGGCCGAACGCGAGATAATGGCATGCAAAAGAGGGTGAACGGAGCAGGAGATCGCAAATACTGCGCATCACTGCCGAAGCACCAAGTGGGTAGCCCTGAAGAGGGCTGTTGGGTTCTTCAGAGGAGCTGATATGCTGCTTGCAGACGACGCCGCGCACGCGTGCTGCTTAGCCTCCGAGACCGTCGAGGGTGCGGCCCTGACGCTTGAGGGCATACACCACGTCCATGGCTTTATGTGGCCCCTTGGTCAAAAGGAAAGAAAAAGAAAAAGGGGGAGGCCCGCACCACCGTTAAGGTATAACGGGTATAAAGCCGAATAGAAAATAAATGAAAAGGGGCCGCCGAGGCAGCCCAAAGCAGGTTTGGAGAAAAAGCCAATTGAAAAAAGAAAACAGACGGAGGCAAGCCAACAAGGAGGCCAAAATGAGGAATAAACAAATAGACTGGAAGAGAAGGGGGGAGCAGTAAAGTAAAACTGCCTCCAGGGTCTGCAAGCAGCGCATGCTCCCCAACGCACCCCGTCCGCAGGGCAACCCAACAGTGCCCACGCAGTGACGCGCAGTTGGTTTATTGTAAAAAGAACCGAAGCTAATGGCTGTCTTCGTGGGCGCGCTCGTGCCGTGTGGTCGTGTCATGCCGAGGCGACTGGGAGAGTCCGGAGAAAGGTCATCGCAGTGGAGACGCCCACGGTCGGCTGGCTGGACAGCTGCACAAAGGGTAGGAGACTATACAATTGGGGAAAGATGAAAAGGAAAGAAATGTGAATGGAGCATGCAGTTAGGACTATCCAACACGGGGAAGCCCCGCCATAGTTGGCATATGCAGTGTGGATGGCCACGAACAGTCATGCGAAAATAATATGAAAAGGTGAACCGAGAGGCAGCAGTAGAAAGCAAATTAGGAGGCGTCGGGAAGAAGAGGAGGCACAGGAACAGGATGGGGAGGAACGGAAAGGGTGATAAGCCGGATGAGTTGCAGAAGCAGGGCGCGGGATCGAGGGGTTTTAATGAGTGCGGGTACAGGTCGGGAGAAAGGGCATGGACATGATGAAATCGGCACAACCGCGAAGCAACAAATGCAGTGCGTGGGCAGGAGGTCAAGTAATGAAGGTCATCGACAGGAGAGGCACCACACGCGCACCGATCGGAGGCAATAAGTCGAAACCGATGGAGGTAGTAGGGAAAATGACCGTGGCCGGTGAAAAAATCCGTAAACAGACGAGGCGGGGGGAACCAAGAGGGGATTGCGTAGACACTTCCGACCCATCGATAAAGACTGGTACCGTGGCCCTCACGCTGCCAGTGCAAGTGCCACTGTTGTAATGAAGCCGCAAAGAGAGTCTTTCGGACCGACCGGACTGTGGTCGGGCAGGAACTAAGTATACCACGGCGGAGCGCCGATGACGCGGCCTCGTCTGCCAGTTCGTTACCCACTACGCCCTGGTGGCCAGGGACATGGAATAGGCGCACGCTGCGATCCACGAGGTGGAGCTGGCGCAGCACTTGCTGAAAGTGCCAGACGCGTGCATCTGTATGATGAAGGCTGGAAATCGCCCGCAAGAGTGACAGGCAGTCAGTGTAGAGGTGGGTTGTGCAAGGCCCACGCCTGTTCATTAGAAACAGGAGGGCCTCGTCAAAAGCAATAGCCTCAGCATCATATGCGCTAGTGGCATTGGGTATCCTGTATTTGCGCACCGCGACAAGGCGACCGCGCGGGCCGAACACCACGTACGCCGCGCCTGCCCCGACTGACGTGAAGGCGCCGTCCGTGTACACATGGTATACCGGCAAGGAAGAATGGAGGGCAACCTGGGAAGGTGTCAGGCGGGTGAAGGAAAAGCGACAGGCCATGCACGGGTGACGCGACCAGGCGTCGAATGGACGCGCGATGGAGGCCGGGTCGAACGTGACCTGGCCATAATGGGTGAATTGGCGGAGAGTCAGGATGGAGAACTCCGCCCCCAACCTGTCTAACTCCACATTCAAAGGTGGACAGTTGGCCAGGATGTGCAGTGCCGTGGTGCGCGTTGTATGATATGCACCGGTCAGGGCGACGAGAAGGGAGCGTGCTCAGTGTAGGTGACGGCGTCCCGGATCACGTTCTCGAGGAAAACCTTGAGCACACCGCGTGTCTCCTCATAGATCAGGCCAGAGATACGCTTGACACCACCACGGCGAGCGAGGCGACGTATGGCTGGCTTGGTGATGCCTTGGATGTTGTCACGCAACACTTTACGATGACGCTTCGCGCCACCCTTGCCGAGCCCCTTGCCGCCCTTGCCACGTCCAGACATCTCGGCTGTTGCTGCTGCTTCGAAGCGAGTCAGGAAAGCGAATGCCGCGTCCTTGCGCCGCGACTGAGCGAGGAAGCCGCGCCGAAGGGCGAGGAGGTGAAACGCGCGCCGATTGGCTCACGGGCAGCGCGGCCTCTCTTCGCGAGTGAGTCGCGGGTGGCAGCACTGAGCCCTGCTTAGGCCACGCACTGAGTTCACGACATGTGGCTGCGCAACACAATCGCGGAGTTTACTTTTTTTTTATGATGTTTCTTTTTGGCATTTCTGACTGCAACGTAGGCTGATGTTCAACCCGCCTCCCTCCTTTTGCTCAACTCGCCAAGAGAAAAAACAAACTTGTCAACAATGTTATTGTGCTATGTTGCGCGCACCCACTGCTCGTTTCGCGCCCCAGGAACAAGTTTATTGTCTTCTCATAATTATGATTACTCGTTCTATTCACCGGTAGCTCGGCTACGCTTTCAAGTGCACCCTGGTCATTGCCGCAAAGCACACCGTGCGCACAACTTCAAATTCCGCCACGCCAACATCGTTCACTTGATCACTAGTCGCGAAACAGGGCGCGTTCATGCTCTGTTCGCCTCAGGCGTTTCAAATTTCGCACGCCGGCACCGCTGACTGGTGCCTACACGACCGTCAAATTTCGTCGCGATAGCTTACGTAGCCTCGTAGATAACGTCAGCGAAATCAGCCTAAGACGCGCGCGCGAGCCCAATTCAGCATTCTAGGGGACGGAAGAGAGCGAGGGAACTGTTTGCGCCGCTCCTCACTCCTCCCTCTCCCATCGCCCGTACGAAGGCAGCTACGCAGGGCGCGCGCGGAACCGCTAGCTATGCAGTATGCGGAGAGCGCGCGCATCTCTTCTTTTCCCACTTCAAAGTCACTTACTACTGCTACATTTGTAATAACAGTGTAAAATTTCCTTAGGCAGTGCTGCTTCGTGAACGTGCGCACCCATTTCCACTCGCCAGCCACCGCTACAGCAATGCGGCTCTGAATTTCAGTCCGGAGCACTGCTGCATACGTGCGGGCGGCCGCCGAGAGGGCATTCTAGCAGACGCAGCGACCGATGGCATTAGTTCTAGCAGCCATAGAGGCACACCTCAGGGCCCGCAAAAGCGCGTCGAACGACAAGAAGAAACAAGACGGTAAAAAGAAAAAAAGGAGGGATGAGGGCTGCCTGCTTTTAAAAGTTGCGCTACATCAGAATTAAGTAAATGTGCAGCAACGACCGCCTCATCATCCTCGGTGTGTGAAACACGCGCCGTGGTAATTAGTGCATGCTGGCGAACGTGGCCGCTCGCGCAGAGTCGCCTCACGCGCCCCATACTTGCTTAGTGTGTGTTGTTGTGCTGAGCCCCGTGGCGTTCCGTGCGGTTCTGCTACAAAAGTTATAGCACACGCGCTGTCCGACCACGCACGCCGCGTGTTTCAAAACAAGAAGTAGTAGTAAGTGCCGTTGAGATGGTAAAAGAAGAGAAGAGTGCAGTACCGTAGCTGTCTCTCGCTTAGGAGGTCACCTCAACAGTACTACACGGGGGAGGGTAAGGAGAATAAAGGAGCCAAGAGAAACAAAGATTAAAGAGGACGAGCGGAAGGCCGTGAAGAAAAAAAAAGAGAGAGAGAGAAGCGTGAAACGGGGCCTATGGCAGCGTGGTAAGGTTCGACGACTCAAAGAACTCAATGAGCTGGGAAGGCTCTTTTGAGTAAAACCGCAAAACCCCTAGGAAACGAGAAAGTCCTCAGGACGGGCTATGGGGAGTCCAAGGCGTCGATTAGGATTTCACGAGCTGAGAGATATATGCAGTGCATATATCTATAATAAAAGTGCATATATCATATAAAAGGGACTCTCACGGGCCGATAGTCCCTTTTTGTGTGTGTTGTTGTGCTGCGCGCATGCCGTTGTGTGCGTTTCTGATACAAAACTTTCAGCACACGCGCTGTCGCAATGAGAATACGACAGCGCGCGCCGGGTGCGTGTAAACGAGGAAGCGTCGAACAGAGGGAACGGACGGAATTGTCGAGATTCTCACTACATCCCAATGCCAATTCAGACACTTTGGGTGGCTCTGAGAAGAGCCGTTGGGTGTTGGCTGCGCGGACGAGCGCTCGGTCGCCTACTTGGAGCTGGTGTACTTGGTGACGGCTTTGGTGCCCTCGGACACGACGTGTTTGGCCAGCTCTCCGGGCAACAGCAGATGCACGGCAGTCTGGATCTCCCGGCTCGCGATGGTCGAGCGCTTGTTGTAGTGAGCCAGACGGGACGACTGCGCGGCGATACGCTCGAAGATGTCGTTCACGAAGCTGTTCATGATAGACATGGCCTTGCTGGAGACTCCAGTGTCCGGGTGCACCTGCTTCAGCACCTTGTAGATATACATGGAGAAGCTCTCCTTCCTGCGGCGCTTCTTCTTCTTGTCGGTGGCGCGCACGTTCTTCTGCGCCTTGCCGGCCTTCTTCACGGGCTTACCGCTGGGCTGGGGAGGCATGTCAGTAGCCGAGCAAACGAGATCGGAATACGCGCGACCGGTCGCGCGCGCCGCGTTTTCATCGCGCGAGGGTGGTGTTCACGCGACCTCGCAAAGCCGCGCTCGCCATTGGTCCGCGCGGCTTCTCTCCCTTTTCCTCGCGCTTTCCTTTGGGACCGGCGGCGGCGAGAGCGGCGACGGCGCTACGAGCACGGCTCAAATCGCTCACTGATCGCCACTGTGCAAGTCGTTGTTACTCAGTCTGACAGCAACACTGCGATGCCTCCCCAGGTGCTGTGGATAGGTGCTGTGGTGGCGTGATTTGTGCGTTCGAGCTTCGGTGCTATGGATCCCCTCCACGTGGGCCCCTCTCGGATGGTTGGATAGGATTACGGTGCGGATTCTTCTAGACTCCAACCCGCTGTCTTCGATTCGGTGAGGTGTTCCGGTGGCTCTTTTTTGTCCTTGGTTTTTTCCAGTGTTTAGCTGAGGGTTTCTAGCTTCCTACCTTGTGTAGTGTTAGCTTAAACTTCGGCTAGGCGCGGGCGCCACTTGGTTTTTACCGCGATGGTGGCCCCTTCGCGGCTTCGGCCGCTTACGTTTTTCGGGCGAGTTCCGAAAGGCGCGTCCAATGTAGATGTTTGCAAGGCGCTCGTAAAGCGCTTTTCCTTGAACGACCTTAAGGCAGTGCAGGACTTTGGTGTAGGACGGTTTGAGATAACGTTTAAGAATAAGGCCGCGGTTGATCGCTTCTCAGCTGATCCCGCTTTGAAGGTTCGGGATGTGGAAGTTCGTTTTGAGTATAGAGGTGTGCGTATGAAGTTGGTTAGGGTGTTTGGCTACCCCGCGGATCTTCCGGACCAGGCTCTCGTCTCCGAGCTAGAGGTCTTCGGAAAGGTTCACGGGATCTCCGAAGAATGCGTGCCCGGTTTCCCTGCCGTTGGCACCGGAAACCGGCGCATTCGGATAGAGATGGCGCGGCCCGTTCCTAACCTTCTTCGTGTAGGTGAGCGTGTCGTTCAGTGTGAGTACGAGGGTGTAGTTAGATTGTGCCGTAGGTGTAACATGGCAGGACACCACGCCGCCGCGTGCGACACGCCTCAGTGCGCGCGCTGCGGGCAGTTTGGCCACGCGTCCTGCGACGCGGCGTGCGTACGTTGCGGCGGCGACCATGCGGTTTCGGCGTGTAGTGTCCGCACCTACTCGTCAGTGACCGCGAGGCCAGAACAGCAGAAACCTGCCGTCGTGGAAGCGGTTACTTCGCCGGTAGCTGATACGGTTGCTGCCTTAGAGGAAGGAGAGAGCCAGGGCTCCTTGAGCGTGGTCGATGCCGCCGAGCGCGGCGGCGATTCCGTGGACGCTACCGAGGTCGTTCCCCCTTCAGTCACCGCAACGTGCGAGGGGGCAGCGAGGAGGCTGAAGCGGCGGTCGCTGTCGCCTCCGTGGCGGGTACGCCTCTCGCTACGCCGGTCGCTATCTCTGGCGCGTCCGGACCGCTGACTGGCGCGACTGACACTGCTCGTCAGTCGAACCATAAGCGTAAGAGCCGGCGCGCACACCGCGCTGGCTCCGCTGCCAGGGCGGCGGCCGCGGGGCGTGAGTCGAGCTCGGACGAAGGTGGCTCCCAGGGCTCGGAGACTGGCCCTCCAGAATTTAAGTGCCGTGCTGTTGAAACGTCCGATTCTGATACTGAGGTCCCATCGGACGCGGGGGGTTCTCCTCCTTGTCCCAATTGCGGATGGGGACGTTGCGAATGCTCGTTGCTCTCAGACAGAACCTATGAGTCTACTGATGAGGGGTCCCCAACTTTGGAGACCCTCTCATAAGTAGTCTTTGCTTATTTGTCACTAGCGGCTAGTATTACCTAATACTAGCCTGCTCTTTCTTTATTTTCCTAGCTCTTTTTGTCTTCCTTTGTTTCTACTAGCTCTTAGCTAATCTCTTTCTCCCTTAAAATGGCTTCTTCTCTCACCATAGCTACCTTTAACTGTCGTGGTTTTCCGCGTGCTTCTAAGCAGTTAGAGGTTATTAATTTGGCTAAATCCAAAAAGGTAGATATTCTTGTGCTTCAGGAAACTTATATTCATAGGCTAGGCCAGATCAGCCACTTCGACCGGATTTTTCGCACTCGGTCTTTCTGGAGTTATGGCGCTACGGGCAGTCGAGGTACGGCCATCGTTTTGATGCCGAATTTCGACTGCCTTGTTATTGGCCATGCCACGGATTCCGAGGGCCGCGTCTTGTCGGTGGACCTTGATTGTGGCATTCGAATTGTTAATATTTATGCTCCAACCCGGTCTAAAGATCAGAGAGAGTTTTTCGCTACATTAGAACCCTACTTGGTAGGTCCTTCTCGGCTAATCCTTGTAGGCGACTTCAACTGTGTGTTAGAACAGGTTGATCGCATCCCGCATAGAGGGACTCCAAACCAAAAAGATAGGCGTGCAAATGTTGTGCTACGAGAGCTCGTCGACGGGCTGGGACTTGTCGATGCTTGGCGTGTGCTTCGCCCTGGTCAGTCAGGAATGATTTGGACAGGAAGAGGCATGCAGAGCCGCATCGATCGTTTTTACATCTCGTCGTCACTGGCTCCTAGTATGCATTCTTCTTGGTTAACTCCTTCTGCTCTTAGCGACCACAGCTTCCAAATTCTGCGGTTCGGCGATTCTAGCATAGTCCCGCAAGGGAAGAGACCGTGGCGTCTGAATCCACGTCTTCTAAAAGACAGGCAGGCAACCGCAGAGGTATCATCCATTCTTTTTCGATCGCTGCACAATAGAGCGAATCTAAGTGGTACAGAATGGGATGACGTGAAGGTCAGAGTGCGTTAGTGCTTCAGGTCTTGGGGCAAGCGTCGAGCGCGCGAGGAGCGTGAGGAGATTAAAATCGTCTCCGACGCGATCCTCCTGCTCTCGAGGCCACTGTCCGGCGGTCCTGGAATTGCTTCGGCGCTGGCCTCACTCCGAAAGGAACTTCGGATTCTCCTGCAGCGACGCTGGGATGGCTTGAGGGCCACAACCCGAGCAGAGCTGTGGGAAATGGAAGCGTGGTGCAGCAGAAACGTCCTACGTAAACATCTCTCAAGGCAGAGCACAACTCTCTCTTCCCTAATAGATCCAAGCGATGGTAGCACAGTCGATTCACCAGATGGAGTTCTTGCACTGGCGAGGCAGTTTTACATGACCTTGTATGCGGAACCAGCTGCCACTCCAACTGCGTTTCCTTTTGCTTCGCCATGCTGAGCCGCCGCAAGTGTGCGACTCAGCCATAGATGAGGACGAGCTTTTTTCGGCATTGAAGTCTATGAAGCGTAATCGCAGTCCGGGATCCGATGGTCTGACAGTCTAATTTTATGTTAAATTTTGGACACTGTTAGGGAAGCCATTCACATCAGTGGTGAACCGGCTACTCAGTGAAGGGACTTTGTCAGCGTCTCAATGAGAGGGGTTAATCACTCTCCTTTGTAACGACGAGTCGAGGAGCTCCGATCTGAGAGCATGGCGTCCAATCACACTTCTGAACTGCGATTATAAGCTCATAGCAAAGTGCCTGTGTATGCGACTCACACCAGTGCTCAGCACTGTTTTCGGTCCATACCAGGCATGTTGTGTCCAGGGGCGCTCTACTCAGCTTCACGGTATAGCACTAAGGGACCTTCTCCTGTGGGCAAATACCAGGAAACTTCCAGGTATCCTTTGCTCCTTCGATCAGGAGAAGGCTGTCGATATCATTAGCCATAGGTACCTTTTCCGTGTTTTGGAAGAGGCTGGTTTTAGTGTGGGTTTTAGACAGATGATCCAAGCTTTGTATTCTCGGCCGACTTCTGCTGTTCTCATACGAGACCGCCTCTCGGAGGCGTTCATTGTGGGACGTGGTGTGCGACAGGGGGACGCGCTCTCACCTGCCCTTTACATACTCGCTTTTGAACCGCTTCTGCAGAGGTTGTCTTGTGACAGCAGAATTGGCAGGTTCCTACTTCCACCAGGTTCCCCCCCGGTTGCACTCTTTGCCTATGCAGACGACTTGTCCATTGTCGTCCCGGACGAAGCATCAGCTTGCGACGTCCTGGAGGTCATGGACAGTTACTGCGGGGCGAGCGGTGCAAGGTTGAATAGGTCGAAAAGTGCAGCAATGTACTTGAACTCCACTCCTTCCAGTCCGCAGCCCGTTCATGGTCTCCCCGTGAAAACGCGGCTGCGTATTCTA
The DNA here is from genome assembly GCF_050947875.1 of Dermacentor variabilis. NCBI lineage: Eukaryota > Metazoa > Arthropoda > Arachnida > Ixodida > Ixodidae > Dermacentor > Dermacentor variabilis. Next base: position 22,837,467 of record NC_134574.1, read on the forward strand.
GGCTTCCAGTTCGAACCAGATGGTCTCTCCCCCGAAAACTGGCAACAGGCTAAGGAGAAGCTTGAAGCCAGGGTTCAGGAATTCAGCGCGTTGTCATGCCCTTTGACTGCTCGAGCGACAATCCTTCGCTCACTTCTCTTTTCCTTTCTGACGTATGTGGCGTGTGTGTCTCCTATTCCAACCCGAACCAAGCTTATCTTGGAGAGGGTCTTGCTTCGCTTGCTCTGGAAGGGTACAACTGGTTGTGTAGCTAGGCGGGTGCTCAAGTTGCCCAGGGACAAGGGAGGACTCGGAATTCCAGACCTGGGCATCGTGGCTACTGCACTACACGTCAGGTGGACCCAGGTCGCTCTTAACTCGGATATGCTCCTAACTCGAAGCTTAACTTCCTTCTTTCTTAGCACCCGACTCCGCTTGTTCTCGAAGAGCACATTTTCCCACTGTGTTCCTCGTTCAGGTACCCCGTCCACCATTTATGCGGCGGCTGCCAACTCTTTGGTAAGCCTCCGCAAGGTTCACCCATGCATCGACGTAGTTTCAGCTCCACTCCAAGAGTTAGTGGATATCCTCACCCCAGGACTCCCCCCACATTGCCAAAGGTACAACCTGTCGATTCACAGGCCAAACTGGAAGCTCATTACGGCCGGTTTCCTCGACGCCAGGCGAGCCACCTTTATGTACCGCCTGGCGCGAGGGTGCCTGCCGTTGAGCTACAGGTCCTTCACAGCCATCCCGGCTCGTGGAGTGTGTCTTTTCTGTGGCGCTCGTGAGGACTCAGTTCATATCTTTACGCAGTGTTTGCTTCCTGCAGCTCTTCTGCAAAGAGTTGCTAGTCTATTTAAGCTCCCAGGCGTTCCTTATGAGACAGTTCGATTTTTGCACCCTTTGCCCAATCAGGCGATCAACCAGTTCGTGCTTCTCCTCGCCGAGTGCTCATACCAAGTTTGGCTGGCACGCTGCGATGCAATTTTCGGGGGTCGGGCACCGGGCCTTCACGAAGTGCTTGCGAAAGCACGGAAGGAGGTCTGGTTCCACCTCACCCGGGAGTGGCACCGCTTGGGCGAGAAGAAGTTTCTCGAAGTGTAGGCTCGTCCTGCCGTGATTTTTGACGAGTCAGGTGGAAAGCTATCCATTAAGTTATGATGCATGCTCCAAAGGTCGCACGACTCGGCCGTGTGCGCCAGTCGATCTACGGGGTTTTGTTTGGCTCAGTGGAACCCAGAGCTGGAACCGGTGGTGGTGCACCCTCAAGTGGTCGCGCTGCTCCGCGGACGGCTTTGGTGGTCTCCATGGTTGTATGCCTTGACCTCTTTTGCGTCAGGGCAGTCGAGGGTCAGTCAGGCTTGTGCCCTGCAAGACCGACATGGCTGTTTGTGTGTTGAGTACAGTCCCTCAGTTGGGCTGCACCACAACAGCCCCCTTGTCCGGGAAGGACCGTTGGCCCGAACCAAGTCCCCCCACACAGTCAGCCCGGGTTGTGGGGGAGTACCGGGGTCAATGTATCGAATGATGCTGGGTTGATGAGTACATGAAAGCTCTGGCACGCGGCGCCCCTGGTTGCCAAGTCCTCTTCCCATCTGACAACGGTACTCAGTCTACGCATCAACAGCACCAGCATGTCCGGATGCGGCAAAGGCGGCAAGGCAAAGGGCAAGAGCAAGACGCGTTCCAGCCGCGCGGGTCTCCAGTTCCCCATGGGCCGTATCCACCGTCTCCTGCGCACGGGAAACTACGCCGAGCGCGTCGGAGCGGGCGCTCCCGTCTACCTCGCGGCCGTCCTCGAGTACCTGGCTGCCGAAGTGCTCGAGCTCGCTGGCAACGCGGCTCGTGACAATAAGAAGACCAGGATCATCCCCCGCCACCTGCAGCTCGCCATCCGCAACGACGAGGAGCTGAACAAGCTGCTCTCCGGCGTGACGATCACGCAGGGCGGCGTCTTGCCCAACATCCAAGCTGTGCTTCTCCCAAAGAAGACCGAGAAGAAGGCGTAAGCGAGCTCCCAGCTGCCGGACTACAGTCGCGCTCGTCGCACAACCCAACGGTCCTTGTCAGGACCACCGAAATGCGTGTGACGGCAGGGTTTTGCTTGGCAATCCCGTTCTCTGCGCCCGTTTCCCTCAGTTTGAATTAGCGCAACCGTGCCTCTTGAACTGACGCTGCTGCTAGCTAGCTGGCATTTCAGTGCACGAATGTAAATGGAAAGCGAGCTTCCGGGTGTCCGGGCGCGCACAGGGACGAGCCTCAATGCAATTAGCGTACGATTCGCGTAGTCGAATGTGATAGGCGATTGGGCCCTTAAAAACAAACAAACAAAAAATGGGCCATATCCGCAACCAGCATGCACTTATGAGCCAGGCAGGTATGCATCAGGAACGTGAACAAACGCATGCATGGTATACCAATACACAAAAGCTTGCACGCAACATCGGCCGCATTAATTTCGTTTTCGGGCGCGGCTTCTACGCATGAATGCGTGCACCGTTTTGCAACGAACACGCATTTTGTTTATTTTTTTCCCCTCTCTCTTGTTCGTGCTCGAACGCGCGCAATACTTACCATATGCATACCAAACGAGGCACCACCTCGCACTGGCAGCCCACCACAGGCACACACAAAAAAAATATTAATGATAAAAAATAAAAACAAAACAGACAGACCAGAGGGTACGGTTGGAGTACGTGGTCTCGCGTGCTCCCGTGGCCGAAGCAAAGATGTAGGTGGTCCTGAGAAGGACCGTTTTGTGTTGCTTGCCTGACCGAGGCTGCGGCACTGACAGCGGCCGAACTTAGGCGCGCTCGCCACGGATGCGCCGAGGCCAGCTGGATGTCCATCGGCATGATAGTAACGCGCTTGGCATGGATGGCGCACAGGTTAGTGTCCTCGAAGAGACCGACCAGGTATGCCTCGCTGGCCTCCTGAAGGGCCATCACAGCCGAACTCTGGAATCGGAGGTCGGTCTTGAAATCCTGAGCGATTTCCCTCACCAAGCGCTGGAACGGCAGCTTGCGGATGAGAAGTTCGGTCGACTTCTGGTAGCGGCGAATTTCACGAAGGGCCACGGTTCCAGGCCTGTACCGATGCGGTTTCTTAACCCCTCCTGTGGCAGGTACACTCTTGCGAGCAGCCTTGGTAGCAAGCTGCTTACGCGGAGCCTTCCCACCGGTGCTCTTACGGGCGGTTTGCTTGGTCCTGGCCATGGCGAACGGAGCGAGCGTCCGAAGTCGTCGACTGCCAGAGTGAAAATGACCCCTGCGCCGCGCGCGTCGTGCTTCGCCGTACTACTCTTCTCCTCTCCAACTCACCCGCCGATTGGCCAGCGCCGGCACAGCCGTCTCGGGTGGTGCGCGCGCCGCCGCCGTTCGCCAGGATGCTGGAGTAGGCACGTTTTCGCGCGGGCGCCTTGTTCGCGGCTAAGGAAAGCACATTCGCAGGCGGTTTAATTGAGTTGAAACACGACAGCATGCCGCGCTGTTCTCTTTCGTTTCAGCCAACACCACAATCTCGTTTATACCGCCGTGCGTCGCCAATTGCCAGTGCCGAGTGTGAGACCACACCACTAATCTCGACAGTGGTAAGCGCTCCACGCCCGACGCCATCGGAGCTGTTATCGCGATCTCCGCGCGACGGAGATGGGTGGCATGTTTAGGCTACATTATTGCTTGTCCACTGCCTTGCTTTGATCATGCTGGTGCTCGTTTCACGAACTACAAGTGCGCGCCACGTTGCCTTCTCGAGGGGCAACTGCATCGTGTTTTGGCCGCACTCGGCAGCAAACCGTCTCGCATGTGCACACATGCCAGTACCGCACTTTCCCGTCCACGCATAGAAGAACGCGAGGCCCGCATGCGCCTCGCAAGATTAACGACAAACTGACTACCAACACCACTTCAGAGTTACAGAGAAAACGATGCACTTCCGCTCTAAGAGCGAATTTGGAATACAATATTGACAGGTGTTGAACGCGCGTTAGGAGACCTGGACAACTAATTGGGGCCTCAAAACTGTGGATAGGCAAGCGGTACTTCCATATGTATGAAGGGTCCTTAAACAATATGTCAGGGTAGCATCAACCAATGCTTCGCAGGCGCGATCCCAAGCGCGGCTTCCCCGTGCCACGTACTCGGTACGCAGTTTTCGCGCTTGCAAGGGACACCATGTTTTGACAAAAAATCATCAAACGCAACACTTTGCTCCATACAGTGCGTACATTTCGTCAGCTAGCTTTTTCGATTGCATTCCCGCACGCAACTTCGCCACAGGATCGACGGCATCGATGTCATGTCATAGCGAAGCTCCAGCTCGGCAGCCGCAGGGAGAAATCTATTTCCTCGCCAACTAATGCACCGAATTTGGTGCGCCTAATTGCGTGTAAAAGAAAATGTTCAAATGCCGCGCCTGCAACAGCGCGATTTTCAACTGATGCCGAGCGCTGCCTCTTTTTTCTTTACTATTTTTTTTCTCAGTGATTGTGGCAAACTGAAATGGAAGAGAGAAAAAACAGTTCAACTGTGCGCTTTAAAGCTCCATCACACAGCAATGGAACCGGATTTGGAAATTCTGTTAATTGCACAAGGCGATATGTATAAAGGGAACACAATTTATACGCCTCGATAAGATATACCAGTCATGTGTGAGTATGACTTTTACAATACCTTCACAGACATCACAGGCGTTTTCGATGGGATAAAATTTTTTAGACAGAACTTCCGTGAGTAGTTGCGTGCAATTCACACGATCGCGGTACCGCTTTGTATTGTTGAGATATGAAACTTTGTACTTCTTAAACTGCCAGTACTCGTGCATAATGGAAGGGAAAAAAAGAGAGAGAGAGACGTCACCGTACCACCACACATTTTTCTCAGATGGAACAAGCAGCTTGTTTACATGGCTGCAGTAGTTCTCTCGTGTCAACCCGTTGTTTTCTCTTGGGTGTGTTCCGATGCCTTACTTAGAGTTCACCTCCGAGCTACACGCACGACCGGTATGACCTCATTGCGCACTGTGTACGCCTTGCTTCGTCCTCGTCTATTCCCTTTGCACGCGCATGCCAGTGACTTCGCAGCAGTAATCATTACATAGACAATAGAAAAGAAATAACCAAAAGTGCCGCGTTTCATCAAAGCAAGAGGCCCTTACATTTTCTCTGACTCTTCCTTCCCCATTTGTTTACCTGTTTAGCCATCACCTCACTTTGCTATATACATCATGGCCATAGGCGCAGTTCCCGGTGGCTTCGTGGGACGAATGTAAAATAATAGGCGCGAGCTTGGCTTTCGTTAAACGCAACACGAATGCGAAATCCGTGCAATGACGACGGCCGGCGGGTGTCAGCTTCCCTTACCTTGGCGTGCCAATATATGTGCCATGAGTGAGGGAGCCGGTTCGAATTCGGAATTTTTCTCTACAGCAGCTTGCACATTCACGATATTCCAGGGATGCAGCGGCAGGAGGTAGTCTTGTGCACTTTGGCGCGTCCATGCCATGGCATTACGCAACCGCCTCACAGCGCGTAATACGCCGGACATGAGCTGCCACAAGGAGAAATATCCACATGAAGGACAGGTGGCTCCCTCTGGCGGCGAAGAGTTCGACAAATACGTGATGCACCGCTCCCATCGGGTGGCCGCTCGTCCCTCTCTTTCTTTTTCCCCCGTTCTCGCGGCGTGTGGCATGCACAAATACGTTGCTCGAAAAAGTTTGTTTTCTTTAAATGCAGCGCATGTCCAGCGCCCGCTTCCTTACCGATCTAAGTATATGGCGCGAACAAGGGTCGCCCAGCATCGCCTACACGCACGCATGACGAAAGGGCCAGTCGTACAGAAATAACGAGAGAAAGTGAGTCTGCACTATGCAAGCATATTTCTGTCTCAGTAAGCACACTTCACCGCTCTGCTCCTTTATTTTATTTTCCTCTTGTTTTGGGCAACTCAGCACTGCATTGTCTTGCAAGGAGAGCCACGTTGGCCTCGAACCAACTGCTTATCACCTATAACGCGCTGACAAGAAATGCCACTGTGACCCTGTACACAAGTATGAAAACAGCACGCGCCTCGGTGTCTACGGCGCGCACCCTCGTCCATTTGAATACAACGCAGTGAGCCCGATTCTAGCGACAGCTACCTAGCTAATCTCACCTTTGCATTTATTTGCGTCGCTCAAAAGAGTTACACAATTGTGAATCGCACGGTGGTAGTTTATGTCCGCCCAGCTCGTAGGGCAAGAGGGCTGGCTCGTTATTGTTTCTCCGACGCACGCAAACCAACGAAGCCATGCGAATGCCGCTCAGACACAGCGTCGCGCGTAGGCTCAATCATTTAACGCTTGCACTGGAAAGAACAAATAACCGCCGTCTGTAGAAAACTCACTTTCAGCTGTTACACACTGGCCCGTGCCCTGCAATATTTTCCTCGCGCTTTGCTTCGCTGCGTACCCACATGAGCTATTGTTGTGAAATATGGGGCTTAACATATAAAACTTACTTAACTTAAATGCGAACGCTGACCGTCACGCTCGGCGTATGTATCTAACCGAGTGCTACTGCCCGGCTCATACTCTTCTCTAAGGAAGTAGAAGAAGCGAGCCACTTCAAAGCGACGAAAATGTGCATCGACGAGCTTACGATTACCTCTTTCTTTTAATCATCAGTCTACTCTGGTTGCCTCAATCAGGGTCCAACCAAAGGCGACAACTGAGCTGCACGAACGACCGCCACGTCGCAACTCGGACAGGCTGAGGGCGGGTGAAATGGGAGCAACACAACACACAGTGGCGAGCGCAAATGCAATCGAGCAAAACTCGCCTTGCGAGGGCGAAAAACAATGCTACCACGCCTTATGAATACATGCGGTTGCGCTCGCTCACCTGACCAAAGTTTACCGCGCGTGTCTCGTACGGCCGAACGCGAGATAATGGCATGCAAAAGAGGGTCAACGGAGCAGGAGATCCAAATCCTGCGCATCACTGCCGAAGCACCAAGTCGGTAGCCCTGAAGAGGGCTGTTGGGTTCTTCAGAGCAGCTGATGCGCTGTTTGCAGACGACGCCGCGCACGCGTGCTGCTTAGCCTCCGAAACCGTAGAGGGTGCGGCCCTGACGCTTGAGGGCATACACCACGTCCATGGCTTAAGTGTTTCCCCCAGAGCAAAAATAAAACAGAAAAAGAAAAAGGGGGAGGCCCGCACCACCTTGCAGTATAACGGGCTTAACGCCAATTGTAAGATAAAAAATGAGGGATCATCACGAGAGATGATCCATAGGAAATTTGGATACAAAAGCCAATATTTAAAAAAAACAAATTCGGAGCTGAAGCCAATGAAATCAGTGAGGAAGTAGTAGAAGACGAAGTAAGTCGCCAGGATTAGCAGCACATAGCGACCCGGTGCAGGGTCCTTTAGTGTGTAATGAGCCGAAGCCTCCGGCAGTGATGCGCGATCATTGCGAGGCTGCATCTTTATTGCAAGTCAGTGCGAATAGAGTTCAGTCGGCTCCGGTGGTAGTGTCTCCCACCGGTTGTGCCAAGGGACGGTCTTGCGCTTGGCGTGCTCAGTGTAGGTGACGGCGTCCCGGATCACGTTCTCGAGGAACACCTTGAGCACACCGCGTGTCTCCTCGTAGATCAGGCCAGAGATACGCTTGACACCACCACGGCGAGCGAGGCGACGGATGGCTGGCTTGGTGATGCCTTGGATGTTGTCACGCAACACCTTACGATGACGCTTCGCGCCGCCCTTGCCACGTCCAGAAATCTCGGCTGTTGCTGCTGCTTCGAAGCGAGTCAGGAAAGCGAATGCCGCGTCCTTACGCCGCGACTGAGCGAGGAAGCCGCGCCGAAGGGCGAGGAGGTGAAACGCGCACCGATTGGCTCACGGGCAGCGCGGCCTCTCTTCGCAAGTGAGTCGCGGGTGGCAGCACTGAGCCCTGCTTAGGCCACGCACTGAGTTCACGACATGTGGCTGCGCAACACAATCACGGAGTTTACTTTTTTTTTCTTATGTTGTTTCTTTTTGGCATTTCTGACTGCAACGTTGGCTGATGTTCAACCCGCCTCCCTCCTTCTTTCGCTCAACTCGCCAAGAGAAAAACAAACGTGTCAACAATGGTATTGTGCTATGTTGCACGCACCCACTGCTCGTTTCGCGCCCCAGGAACAAGTTTATTGTCTTCTCATAATTATGATTACTCGTTCTATTCACCGGTAGCTCGGCTACGCTTTCAAGTGCACCCTGGTCATTGCCGCAAAGCACACCGTGCGCACAGCTTCAAACTCCGCCACGCCAACATCGTTCACTTGATCACTAGTCGCGAAACAGGGCGCGTTCATGCTCTGTTCGTCTCAGGCGTTTCAAATTTCGCACGCCGGCACCGCTGACTGGTGCCTACACAACCGTCAAATTTCGTCGCGATAGCTTACGTAGCCTCGTAGATAACGTCAGCGAAATCAGCCTAAGACGCGCGCGCGAGCCCAATTCAGCATTCTATGGGACGGAAGAGAGCGAGGGAACTGTTTGCGCCGCTCCTCACTCCTCCCTCTCCCATCGCCCGTACGAAGGCAGCTACGCAGGGCGCGCGCGGAACCGCTAGCTATGCAGTATGCGGAGAGCGCGCGCATCTCTTCTTTTCCCACTTCAAAGTCACTTACTACTGCTACATTTGTAAGAACAGTGTAAAATTTCCCCTTAGGCAGTGCTGCTTCGCGAACGTGCGCACCCATTACCGCTCGCCAGCCACCGCTACAGCAATGCGGCTCTGAATTTCAGTCCGGAGCACTGCTGCATACGTGCGGGCGGCCGCCGAGAGGGAATTCTAGCAGACGCAGCGACCAATGGCATTAGTTCTAGCAGCCATAGAGGCACACCTCAGGGCCCGCAAAAGCGCGTCGAACGACAAGAAGAAACAAAACGGTAAAAAGAAAAAAGGAGGGATGAGGGCTGCCTGCTTTTAAAAGTTGCGCTACATCAGAATTAAGTAAATGTGCAGCAACGACAGTCCCATCATCTTCGGTGTGTGAAACACTCGCCGTGGTAATTAGTGCATGCAGGCGAACGTGGCCGCTCGCGCAGAGTCGCCTCACGCGCCCCATACTTGCTTAGTGTGTGTTGTTGTGCTGAGCCCCATGGCGCTCCGTGCGGTTCTGCTACAAAAGTTGTAGCACACGCGCTGTCCGACCGCGCACGCCACGTGTTTGAAAACAAGTAGTAGTAAGTGCCGTTGAGATGGTAAAAGAAGAGAAGAGTGCAGTACCATAGCTGTCTCTCGCTTAGGGGTCACCTCAACATTACTACACGGGGAGGGTAAGGAGAATAAAGGAGCCAAGAGAAACAAAGATTAAAGAGGACGAGCGGAAGGCCGTGAAGAAAAAAAAAGAGAGAGAGAGAAGCGTGAAACGGGGCCTATGCCAGCGTGGTAAGGTTCGACGACTCAAAGAACTCAATGAGCTGGGAAGGCTCTTTTGAGTAAAACCGCAAAACCCCTAGGAAACGAGAAAGTCCTCAGGGCGGGATATGGGGAGTCCAAGGCGTCGATTAGGATTTCACGAGCTGAGAGATATATGCAGTGCATATATCTATAATAAAAGAGCATAAATCATATAAAAGGGACTCTCACGTGCCGATAGGCCCGTGAGAGTCCCTTTTTGTGTGTGTTGTTGTGCTGCGCACATGGCGTTGTGTGCGTTTCTGATACAAAACTTTCAGCACACGCGCTGTCGCAATGAGAATACGACAGCGCGCGCCGGGTGTGTGTAAACGAGGAAGCGTCGAACAGAGGGAACGGACGGAATTGTCGAGATTCTCACTACATCCCAATGCCAATGCAGACACTTTGGGTGGCTCTGAGAAGAGCCGTTGGGTGTTGGCTGCGCGGACGAGCGCTCGGTCGCCTACTTGGAGCTGGTGTACTTGGTGACGGCTTTGGTGCCCTCGGACACGGCGTGTTTGGCCAGCTCTCCGGGCAACAGCAGACGCACGGCAGTCTGGATCTCCCGGCTCGTGATGGTCGAGCGCTTGTTGTAGTGAGCCAGACGGGACGACTCCGCGGCGATACGCTCGAAGATGTCGTTCACGAAGCTGTTCATGATAGACATGGCCTTGCTGGAGACTCCAGTGTCCGGGTGCACCTGCTTCAGCATCTTGTAGATATAGATGGAGAAGCTCTCCTTCCTGCGGCGCTTCTTCTTCTTGTCGGTGGCACGCACGTTCTTCTGCGCCTTGCCGGCCTTCTTCACGGCCTTACCGCTGGGCTGCGGAGGCATGTCAGTAGCCGAGCAAACGAGATCGGAATACGTGCGACCGGTCGCGTGTGAGTGGTTTTAAAGGGGAAAAGGAAGAGATAAGTACAGCGCTGTTACTGCCTCTCGTGCGAGGGCACCTCCACGGCGCTGTACGGGTGAGGAGAGAGGGATGAAAAGGGTGGCGAAGAAAACAGAGTATAGAAGTGAGAGATAGCCCAGCGGTAAGGCACGTCAGGAAGGCGCGGCGGGTACAGCCGCTCATACAGTTCGGCGCCGTCCAAGAAATCGAGCAGCGCCGCGAAGGCGCGCCCGGTCACTGATGAATGCGCCGCCGGGAACAGAAGCGCATCGGTACTGTCGCACGGCAGCCCAAGGTGGCGGTAGGCGCTCGTGAGCGTGTCACGCTGTACCGAGTACGCTGGGCACCGTAAAAGTACGTGCTCTAAGTCCTCCACATCGGCGCACTTGAGGCAAAAGGGGCTCCCCGTACCTTGGAAGCGGTGAGTCCTTGCTGAGGTGCGGCAGCAGCCGATGCGGAGGCGGAGCAGCAGCGCCCGGTCTCGTCGATGAAGACCCGTTCGCAGCAGGAGTCTCGGCGGGTTGCCACTGGCGACGCGGGCGTCCGGGTGTCTCGCTCGCAACGTGCCAGCCACGGTGTGACGGGCGACATCGAAGGGAGTCACAACGAGCGATCGAGGCACCGACGCCGCGTGGGCGGCCTTCGCGAGCCGGTCAGCTTCCTCGTTCCCGTGTATGCAAATGTGGGCAGGCACCCACTGCAGAACGAGGTGGCATCCCTGCTCGCACACGCCATGCATCTTGCGTAGGAGGCGCTGAATTAGCGGGGATCCCTGGTCGGCCCCGGGCAGCATGTGCAGTGCCGCACGGGAGTCCGTCAGGATGGCCGCCGCAGGGATGCGCCGCCGGAACATCAGCTCGGCCGCCAAGTCGATGGCCGCCAGCTCCGCGTGCGTTGAAGAGACCGCGCTCAAAACGCGGCACTGACTGTGCGCCGGGATTGAAGGGGCGACGCACGCGGCAGCGGCAGCACCGTCCCGCATGACAGAGGCGTCGGTGAACACGAGCACCCGGCCAGCCAGCTGCTCGTTGATGGCTGCAGGCGTCTCTTGTTGCATGGCGCAGAGCGGTGTGTTGCGCTTCCCTCGAACACCAGGGACGGTCGTGCGGATGAGCAGACGACGCTCTCGATGCGGGGGCGGAGCAAGCCACGCACACGTGGCGCCGCCCCGTACCAGGTTGGCGAACTCGGCGACGCGGCGACCCATGCCGGAGCTCGGGAGAGAGTGCAGCCGGCTGATCAGCTGCTGGCCTTGCCGCTAGCGATGCAAGCGCTCCACGTGGTTGAGCGCCCGCCCCTCGGCACGGAGAGAGATGGGCGTCTCCCCCGCCTGGGCGAGAGTGGCGCCGCTCTGTGAAGACCGCGGGAGGCACAGGAACTGGCGTACGACGGCTCGGTGATCCGCGTCCATCACCTTCCATTGCGTCGGCTGCAGGTCCACCAGGGGCAGCGCGTACAGGATCCGCGCCGAGGCCACGGAATTGTAGAGGCGCAGCGCGAGGGTGGGCGAGCACCCTTGGCCACGAGCGAGTAGGGAGCGCGCGGCGCCCGCCACCTGCGCGGCCCCTTTCCGCAAGTCAGCTACTGCAGAACACCAGTTCAGCCGTCGGCCGATCACAAGGCCAAGGTAACCTACACGCTTCTCCCACGGAAGCAGCACTCCATGGAGGGTGAAGCCCGGCGTGTTGTGCTGCCCCTTGTACTTTGGGTGAACGATGAGCGCCTTGGTCTTGGATGCCGAGAGGGTGAGACCGATGCCGCTGATGTAAGCATCGACCCCATCCAGCACGCGCTGTACACACGCATGCACCGCATAGCCGACGCTGGTGGGGCCGCTCGCAAACAACGCGATATCGTCCGCGTACACTGCGACGCGAACCTCATGCGCGGGGAGCTGGGGAATGTAGTCGGGGATGAGTGCCAGCGCGAGGTTGAACAGGAATGGGCTGAGCACACTGCCCTGCGGCACTCCTGTCACAACCGCACGCGGTCGACTACACTCCACCCACACGCACCCGCATCGTCCGCCGCCGAGAAACGCCGCAACGTAACTCCGCATTCGTCCGCACACTCGCAGGGCATCGAGTGCGTCCATGATGGTGGCGTGTAGCAGCCGGTCGAAGGCACTCTCGACGTCAAGGAGAATGAGGTAGCCTGCCTCGCCCCGGCGCTTCGCTGTCTCCAGTGTCGCGATGACGTCGGCCAGGCAGTCCGCAGTGGCCTGGAGTCGCCGGAAGCCGCTCTGCTCCGCTGCAAAGGTGTCGAGCGCCGCCGCAATCCACTCGAGCCGCCGCAGCGCCATGGCCTCGAGCACCTTGCCAGCGGCGGAGGTGAGCGAAACGGGCCGGTACGAAGCAGGGTTGCTGGCTGCCTTGCCAGCCTTGAGCAGCGGGACGACCACCGCCTCGTTCCACTCGTCCGGGATGCTGCCGGTCCGCCATACCCCGTTGAAGGCGTCGAGCAGCAGCAGGAGCTGTTCGCCGTCCAGGTTCCGAAGCATCTGATACGTGACGCCATCGGAACCCGGAGCTGAACGGCGCTTCCGCGACGCGAGCACTGTGCGAAGCTCACTGAGAGTGAAGTCAGTCTCGCACAGTGCCCTGATGTCCTCGAGGATCCCGGCCGTTGGGAAATACCGCTCCGGCGCAAGCAGCTCGCGCCTTGGATGCGGTTGCGGCTGCAGCACGTACGGCGCTGGTGCACGGATGGTGGGAGGTGGGCAGAAAGTCTCTGCGAGCAGCTCGGCCAGCTGCCCGTTGGTGATGCCGCGCGCCACAGCGATGGAGAGGGCGGGGCAGCGCGGCACGCGGGGCCGCAGGATCCCTCCCAGGATTCGCCACGGGCTTGATCGCACACTCGCCCGTTCCAGTGACGAGCAGAGGCTGGACCAGCTGGCGTTGCGGCGCTGCTTCGCGTGGCGACGGCATACCGCGTCGAGCCGGTTGTATAGCGTCCAATGATCGCGTTTACCCGAGCGCAGCACTATCCTCTCGGCTCTGCGACGCGCAGCGCGGATGTTCAACTGTTTCATGTCGGGAACGGGCCTCCCGGCCGGCACAACACAGCGAGTCGACGCGGCTCGCGCGCACCGCGCGATGTGTTCGAAAAAGAGGCTACCCTCCGAGACTGGCACTGTAGCACACAGTTCCCGGAATCGCGGCCAATTCACAACACTGTATGCGTGCGTCGGTAGGTGGGCGGCGTGGCGGGGCTCGAGGTGGATTGGGTAGTGGTCGGACCCTCGCATGTCGGGGCTGCGGCGCCAGGTGTAATGGCAGCGCTCCGACACTAGCGAGAGGTCCAACACACTTCCCTCGGAACCACGACGGGTGAAAGTAACGCAGCCCGTGTTGACTACGAGCAGAGCCGCCCGCTGGATGGCGTCAAGCAGGTCGCGGCCGCTACTGTCCGTGTGGCTTGAGCCCCAAGCACTGTTGTGGGAGTTAAAATCCCCGCACACATCGAGATCACCGCGCACCCGTTGCGACAGCCGGACGATCAGCTCCTTGTCCCAGCTGCCGCCGCAGCACGCGTAAACACTCGCGACGCACGTGTCGGTTCTTCCGATTCGCACGGTCACCGCCACGCACTCGACGCCCGTGCACGGCAAATCGTCCACACTCACCACGGCCTGGGGGAGCCCAGTGCGTACGTAAAGTGACGCGCGTGATCGCCCAGCCGGATGAGCGGAATCGGTACACGGAATGGCCGTGCATGACGCCTGCTCGCAGCTAGCAGCACTGTGGTAGCTGACGAAGTCTGGCAGGTTGAGCTCTCCCGGGCGAACGTGGGTTTCTTGCAAAGCAAGCACGTCGCATTCGTCCGACAGAGCCCCATCCGCCAGCTCTGGATGACGGCGGTGCATCGAACGAACGTTTCATTGAACGATGCGCGGCCGTTGCTCTACTGGTGTGCTAGCCATGCTGGATCAGGGTGTCATGCATTCCCAGAGCTGCCACACACATGTGACGCGCTGGCGAGTCGGCAGGTACCGATTCCAAGAGTGCACGCAATGCCGACGCGAGCGTCGTTATAACGAGGTCACGTGCGTCGGGTGTTGTCGCACTGCGGGGCTGTGCAGGGCTGCTCTCGGCGACAGGCTGCGGCACTGTGTTGCCGGCTAGACGTCGCGAAAGGAGCGTCCCGGCTGAACCGTCGGCGATGGTCGTCGCTCGGGGGTGCGCTGTCCTGTAGTGGTGGCCGGCTGCCGGTTCAGCGCTGCAGGGGCACTGCTCCTCGCGAGAACCAAGGCTTGTCGGCGCGTGATGCGCGGGACGGTTCTCGCGAGTATGCTCGCCACCCGTCGCTCGAGCTGCCAGTTGGGGCAGTGTGGCTCTGCTGACTCGTGCGGGCCCCGGCAAATTAATGCAGCGGGTCCGCTTTGAAGTGCAGGCGCTCGTCGCGTGCGACCCCGCGCACTGCAGACAGCGTGGGTCGCGGGTGCAAGTCGCTGTGGCGTGGCCGAACAGACCACATCGACCGCACTGCAACGGCCGCGGCAGCTGCGGGCGCACGACACGGCGCTGTCTGAAGAGGTGGACCTCTTCCGGCACGTCTCTGCCAGCGAAGCTGAGGGTTGCCACATCGCCGCTCCTGGTGACGGCGAGAACGGGCACCCGGGACTCGAGCCCCTCAAGTATGGAAGGCCCATCGATCGCCGGGTCCACGTTGAAGAGCGTGCCCGTGCAGGAGTCGGCGATGAGTGCCTTCGCCTCGACAGGCACGCCGCATATCACCCGGACGGCGAGTAGTGGGGAGAGGTCCGTGCCGGGCAGCGCGTCGACGGCTACGACGTTCCGCCGAAGGTTCGGCCGCACTCGATGGGTGCCTGGAACACCGGCAAGAAAAGCGGCAATCGCGTCGCGCGATGCCGCAAGAAAGTGGGCCTTTCTTGCCTGTGGTCTGTAGAGGACAGTTTCCCGTCCCTCAGCGGCCGGTCCGGCGTCTTCTGCTGTCGCAGGGGTGCTTGATCGTACGCCACCGGTAGCGACGGTGGTGATCGTCACCGAGCGCATGTTGTGGCGCTTACGCCTGCTGTATTGCTTTTTCTTGCCCGGCTGCTTCGCGCCGGGACGAGGAGGCTCCACGGGTGGCGGCTGCTTCGCGCCGGGGTGAGGAGGCTCCGCGGGTGGAGGCGGGGCTTCGCTTCGCGTGTCCGTGACGTCATTTGGCGGCGCAAGCGCTGTGGGGCAGCTCTCGGGAGCGTCGCTCGTGGCCGCGTTTGTGCTCGCCTCGGCGAGGGCGACCGCGGGTACCCTGGGCTCATGCGGTGCTCGAGTAAGCACGGCCAACACGGCTTCAGTGCCTCGCTCGGTATCAGCGGGGATGCCGACGCTTTCTCCTTGCGCGCTGGGCGATGGGGAACGGCTTCTAATAGAATCCGTAGCCAGGGTCATCTGGCTGTCTTCGCTGCTGCTCGACGAGTACGAGCAGGAAGGCGGGCAGCTGCTAGAGCGGCGCGAGCTGGCAGTCTCGTCGTCGCTCTCGCTGCCGGTGGTGTCTCCGCCGTCGTCAACGTTGTCCAGGGCAGCACGGCCGCGTCGTCGTAGCTGTGTTGCCGCTGGTGCAATATCCCTGCAGGTTCCGGAACGTAGGAACCTCGGGGATGGGGCAGCAGCCTCGGCTGGTAGTGCCTCGTTCGCCGTAGTGGCGCAAAACTGGCGTCTCGCTTCCGAAGAAGCAGTTTGAGCGCCGGCGAGTGCACTGAGGTGGGGCCACGTGGCCCCTGCACTGGGTTGTCAGAGACTGACATCCTCAGTGCAGTGGAAAAAGCGGTGGACGCTAGGACCTCCGACTGCATCTGCACCCTTGGGAGCCCTAAAAAGCGCTACGCTCGAGAGCGCGGTCGTGGGTGCAGAACACGGGCGGCATGGAGGTTCGTTGAGTTCGATACACGTTCGAAGGTGTCCGAGGCGCACAAGGAACTCCGTGACCGGTCGCGCGCGCCGCGTTTTTATCGCGGCAGGGTGGTGTTCACGCGACCTCGGAAAGCCGCGCTCGCCATTGGTCTGCGCGGCTTCTCTCCCTTTCCCTCGCGCTTTCCTTTGGGACCGGCGGCGGCGAGAGCGGCGAAGGCGCTACGAGCACGGCTCAAATCGCTCACAGATCGCCACTGTGCAAGTCGTTGCTACTCAGTCTACGCATCAACAGCACCAGCATGTCCGGACGCGGCAAAGGCGCAAGGCGAAGGGCAAGAGCAAGACGCGTTCCAGCCGCGCGGGTCTCCAGTTCCCCGTGGGCCGTATCCACCGTCTCCTGCGCAAGGGAAACTACGCCGAGCGCGTCGGAGCGGGCGCTCCCGTCTACCTCGCGGCCGTCCTCGAGTACCTGGCTGCCGAAGTGCTCGAGCTCGCTGGCAACGCGGCTCGTGACAACAAGAAGACCAGGATCATCCCCCGCCACCTGCAGCTCGCCATCCGCAACGACGAGGAGCTGAACAAGCTGCTCTCCGGCGTGACGATCGCGCAGGGCGGCGTCTTGCCCAACATCCAAGCTGTGCTTCTCCCAAAGAAGACCGAGAAGAAGGCGTAAGCGAGCTCCCAGCCGCCGGACTACAGTCGCGCTCGTCGCACAACCCAACGGTCATCGTCAGGACCACCGAAATGCGTGTGACGGCAGGGTTTTGCTTGGCAATTCCGTTCTCTGCGCCCGTTTCCCTCTGTTTGAATTAGCGCAACCGTGCCTCTTGAACTGACGCTGCTGCTAGCTAGCTGGCATTTCAGTGCACGAATGTAGATGGAAAGCGAGCTTCCGGGTGTCCGGGGGCGCACAGGGACGAGCCTCACTGCAATTAGCGTACGATTCGCGTAGTGGAATGTGATAGGCGATTGGGCCCTTAAGAACAAACAAACAAAAAATGGGCCATATCCGCAACCAGCATGCACTTATGAGCCAGGCAGGTATGCATGAGGAACGTGAACAAACGCATGCATGGCATACCAATACATAAAAGCTTGCACGCAACATCGGCCGCATTAATTTCCTTTTCGTGTGCGGCTTCTTCGCATGAATGCGCGCACCGTTTTGCAAAGAACACGCATTTTGTTTATTTTTTTTCCCCTCTTTCTTCCTGTTCGTGCTCGAACGCGCGCAATACTTACCATATGCATACCAAACGAGGCACCACCTTGCACCGGCAGCCCACCACAGGCACACACAAAAAAAATATTAATAATAAAAAATAACAACAAAACAGACAGACCAAGAGGGTACGGTTGGAGTACGTGGTCTCGCGTGCTCCCGTGGCCAAAGCAAACATGTAGGTGGTCCTGAGAAGGACCGTTTTGTGTTGCTTGCCTGACCGAGGCTGCGGCGCAGACAGCGGCCGAACTTAGGCGCGCTCGCCCCGGATGCGCTGGGCCAGCTGGATGTCCTTTGGCATGATGGTAACACGCTTGGCGTGGATGGCGCACAGGTTGGTGTCTTCGAAGAGACCGACCAGGTATGCCTCGCTGGCCTCCTGAAGGGCCATCACAGCCGAACTCTGGAATCGGAGGTCGGTCTTGAAATCCTGAGCGATTTCCCTCACCAAGCGCTGGAACGGCAGCTTGCGGATGAGAAGTTCGGTCGACTTCTGGTAGCGGCGAATTTCACGAAGGGCCACGGTTCCAGGCCTGTAGCGATGCGGTTTCTTAACCCCTCCTGTGGCAGGTGTACTCTTGCGAGCAGCCTTGGTAGCAAGCTGCTTACGCGGAGCCTTCCCACCGGTGCTTTTACGGGCGATTTGCTTGGTCCTGGCCATAGCGAACGGAGCGAGCGTCCGAAGTCGTCGACTGCCGGAGTGAAAATGACCCCTGCGCCGCGCGCGTCGTGCTTCGCCGCACTACTCTTCTCCTCTCCAACTCACCCGCCGATTGGCCAGCGCCGGCACAGCCGTCTCGGGCGGTGCGCGCGCCGCCAACGTTCGCCAGGATGCTGGAGAAGGCACGTTTTCGCGCGGGCGCCTTGTTCGCGGCTAAGGAAAGCACATTCGCAGGCGGTTTAATTGAGTTTAAACACGACAGCATGCCGCGCTGTTCTCTTTCGTTTCAGCCAACACCACAATCTCGTTTATACCGCCGCGCGTCGCCAATTGCCAGTGCCGAGTGTGAGACCACACCACTAATCTCGACAGTGGTTAGCGCTCCACGCCCAACGCCATCGGAGCTGTTATCGCGATCTGCGCGCGACGCAGATGGGTGGCATGTTAAGGCTACATTATTGCTTGTCCACTGCCTTGCTTTGATCATGCTGATGCTCGTTTCACGAACAACAAGTGCGCGCCACGGTGCCTTCTCGAGGGGCAACTACATCGTGTTTTGGCCGCACTCGGCAGCAAACCGTCTCGCATGTGCACACATGCCAGTACCGCACTTTCCCGTCCACGCACAGAAGAACGCGAGGCCCGCATGCGCCTCACAAGATTAACGACAAACTCACGTATGGACTACCAGCACCACTTCAGAGTTACAGAGAAAACGATGCACTTCCGCTCTAAGAGCGAATTTGGAATACAATATTGACAGGTGTTGAACGCGCGTTAGGAGACCTGAACAACTAATTGGGGCCTCAAAACTGTGGATAGGCAAGCGGTACTTCCATATTTATGAAGGGTCCTTAAACAATATGTCAAGGTAGCATCAACCAATGCTTCGCAGGCGCGATCCCAAGCGCGGCTTCCCCGTGCCACGTATTCGGTGCGCAGTTTTCGCACTTGCAAGGGACACCATGTTTTCACAAACAATCATCAAACGCAACACTTTGCTCCATACAGTGCGTACATTTCGTCAGCTAGCTTTTTCGATTGCATTCCCGCACGCAACTTCGCCACAGGATCGACGGCATCGATGTCATGTTATAGCGAAGCTCCAGCTCGGCAGCCGCCGGGAGAAATCTATTTCCTCGCCAACTAATTCACCGAATTTGGTGCGCCTAATTGCGAGTAAAAGAAAATGTTCAAATGCCGCGCCTGCAACAGCGCGATTTTCAACTGATGCCGAGCGCTGCCTCTTTTTTCTTTACTATTTTTTTTCTCAGTGATTGTGGCAAACTGTGAAATGGAAGAGAGAACAAACAGTTCAACTGTGCGCTTTAAAGCTCCGTCACACAGCAATGGCACCGGATTTGGAAATTCTGTTAATTGCACAAGGCGATATGTATAAAGGGAACACAATTTATACGCCTCGATAAGATATACCAGTCATGTGTGAGTATGACTTTTACAATACCTTCACAGACATCACAGGCGTTTTCGATGGGATAAAATTTTTTAGACAGAACTTCCGTGAGTAGTTGCGTGCAATTCACACGATCGCGGTACCGCTTTGTATTGTTGAGATATGAAACTTTGTACTTCTTAACCTGCCAGTACTCGTGCATTATGGAAGGGAAAAAAAAGAGAGAAAGAGAGACGTCACCGCACCACCACACATTTTTCTCAGATGGAACAAGAAGCTTGTTTACATGGCTGCAGTAGTTCTCTCGTGACAACCCGTTGTTTTCTCTTGGGTGTGTTCCGATGCCTTACTTAGAGTTCACCTCCGAGCTACACGCACGACCGGTATGACCTCATTGCGCACTGTGTACGCCTTGCTTCGTCCTCGGCTATTCCCTTTGCACGCGCATGCCAGTGACTTCGTAGCAGTAATCATTACATAGACAAGAGAAAAGGAATAACCAAAAGTTCCGCGTTTCTTCAAAGCAAGAGGCCCGTACATTTTCTCTGACAGTTCCTACCCCATTTGTTTACCTGTTTAGCCATCACCTCACTTTGCCATATACATCAAGGCCATAGGCGCAGTTCCCGGTGGCTTCGTGGGACGAATGTAAAACAATAGGCGCGAGCTTGGCTTTCATTAAACGCAACACGAATGCGAAATCCGTGCAATGACGACGGCCGGCGTGTGTCAGCTTCCCTTACCTTGGCGTGCCAATATATGTGCCATGAGTGAGGGAGCCGGTTCGAATTCGGAATTTTTCTCTACAGCAGCTTGCACATTCACGATGTTCCAGGGATGCAGCGGCAGGAGGTAGTCTTGTGCACTTTGGCGCGTCCATGCCATGGCATTACGCAACCGCCTCACAGCGCGTAATACGCCGGACATAAGCTGCCACAAGGAGAAATGTTCACATGTAGGACAGGTGGCTCCCTCTGGCGGCGAAGAGTTCGACAAATACGTGATGCACCGCTCAAATCGCCCATCGGGCGGCCGCTCGTCCCTCTCTCTCTTTTTCCCCCGTTCTCGCGGCGTGTGGCATACACAAATACGTTGCTCGTAAAAGTTTGTTTTCTTTAAATACAGCGCGTGTCCAGCGCCCGCTTCCTTACCGATCTAAGTATATGGCGCGAACAAGGGTCGCCCAGCATCGCCTACACGCACGCATGACGAAAGGGCCAGTCGTACAGAAATAACGAGAGAAAGTGAGTCTCCACTGTGCAAGCATATTTCTGTCTCAGTAAGCACACTTCACCGCTCTGCTCCTTTATTTTATTTTCGTCTTGTTTTGGGCAACTCAGCGGTGCATTGTCTTGCAAGAACAGCCACGTTGGCCTCGAACCAACTGCTTATCACCTATAGCGCGCTGACAAGAAATGCCACTGTAACCCTGTACACAAGTATGAAAACAGCACGCGCCTCGGTGTCTACCGCGCGCACCCTCGTCCATTTGAATACAACGCAGTGAGCCCGGTTCTAGCGACAGCTACCTAGCTAATCTCACCTTTGCATTCATTTGCGTCGCTCAAAAGAGTTACACAATTGTGAATCGCACGGTGGTAGTTTACGGCCGCCCAGCTCGTAAGGCAAGAGGGCTGGCTCGTTATTGTTTCTCCGACGCACGCAAACCAACGAAGCCATGCGAATGCCGCTCAGACACAGCGTCGCGCGTAGGCTCAATCATTTAACGCTTGCACTGGAAAGAACAAATAACCGCCGTCTGTAGAAAACTCACTTTCAGCTGTTACACACCGGCCCGTGCCCGGCAATATTTTCCTCGCGCTTTGCTTCGCTGCGTACCCACAGGAGCTATTGTTGTGAAATATGGGGCTTAACATATAAAACTTACTTAACTTAAATGCGCCCGCTGACCGTCACGCTCGGCGTATGTATGTAACCGAGTGCTACTGCCCGGCTCATACTCTTCTCTAAGGGAGTAGAAGAAGCGAGCCATTTCAAAGCGACAAAAATGCGCATCGACGAGCTTACGATTACCTCTGTCTTTTAATCATCAGTCCACTCTGGTTGCCTCAATCAGGGTCCAAGCAAAGGCGACAACTGAGCTGCACGAACGACCGCCACGTCGCAACTCGGACAGACTGAGGGCGGGTGAAATTGGAGCAACACAACACACAGTGGCGAGCGCAAATGCAACCGAGCAAAGCTCGCCTTGCGAGGGCGAAAAACAATGCTACCACACCTTATGAATACATGCGGTTGCGCTCGCTCACCTGACCAAAGTTTACCGCGCGTGTCTCGTACGGCCGAACGCGAGATAATGGCATGCAAAAGAGGGTCAACGGAGCAGGAGATCGCAAATCCTGCGCATCACTGCCGAAGCACCAAGTGGGTAGCCCTGAAGAGGGCTGTTGGGTTCTTCAGAGGAGCTGATGCGCTGCTTGCAGACGACGCCGCGCACGCGTGCTGCTTAGCCTCCGAAACCGCCGAGGGTGCGGCCCTGACGCTTGAGGGCATACACCACGTCCATGCCTGTCACGGTCTTGCGCTTGGCGTGCTCAGTGTAGGTGACGGCGTCCCGGATCACGTTCTCGAGGAACACCTTGAGCACACCGCGTGTCTCCTCATAGATCAGGCCAGAGATACGCTTGACACCACCACGGCGAGCGAGGCGACGGATGGCTGGCTTGGTGATGCCTTGGATGTTGTCACGCAACACCTTACGATGACGCTTCGCGCCACCCTTGCCGAGCCCCTTGCCGCCCTTGCCACGTCCAGACATCTCGGCTGTTGCTGCTGCTTCGAAGCGAGTCAGGAAAGCGAATGCCGCGTCCTTGCGCCGCGACTGAGCGAGGAAGCCGCGCCGAAGGGCGAGGAGGTGAAACGCGCGCCGATTGGCTCACGGGCAGCGCGGCCTCTCTTCGCGAGTGAGTCGCGGGTGGCAGCACTGAGCCCTGCTTAGGCCACGCACTGAGTTCACGACGTGTGGCTTCGCAACACAATCGCGCAGTTTACTTTTTTTTCTTATGTTGTTTCATTTTGGCATTTCTGACTACAATGTAGGCTGATGTTCAACCCGCCTCCCTCCTTCTTTTGCTCAACTCGCCAAGAGAAAAACAAACGTGTCAACAATGTTATTGTGCTATGTTGCACGCACCCACTGCTCGTTTCGCGCCCCAGGAACAAGTTTATTGTCTTCTCATAATTATGATTACTCGTTCTATTCACCGGTAGCTCGTCTACGCTTTCAAGTGCACCCTGGTCATTGCCGCAAAGCACACCGTGCGCACAGCTTCAAGTTCCGCCACTCCAACATCGTTCACTTGATCACTAGTCGCGAAACAGGGCGCGTTCATGCTCTGTTCGCCTCAGGCGTTTCAAATTTCGAACGCCGACACCGCTGACTGGTGCCTACACGACCGTCAAATTTCCTCGCGATAGCTTACGTAGCCTCGTAGATAACGTCAGCGAAATCAGCCTAAGACGCGCGCGCGAGCCCAATTCAGCATTCTAGGGGACGGAAGAGAGCGAGGGAACTGTTTGCGCCGCTCCTCACTCCTCCCTCTCCCATCGCCCGTACGAAGGCAGCTACGCAGGGCGCGCGCGGAACCGCTAGCTATGCAGTATGCGGAGAGCGCGCGCATCTCTTCTTTTCCCACTTCAAAGTCACTTACTACTGCTACATTTGTAATAACAGTGTAAAATTTCCCCTTAGGCAGTGCTGCTTCGTGAACGTGCGCACCCATTTCCGCTCGCCAGCCACCGCTACAGCAATGCGGCTCTGAATTTCAGTCCGGAGCACTGCTGCATACGTGCGGGCGGCCGCCGAGAGGGCATTCTAGCAGACGCAGCGACCGATGGCATTAGTTCTAGCAGCCATAGAGGCACACCTCAGGGCCCGCAAAAGCGCGTCGAACGACAAGAAGAAACAAAACGGTAAAGAGAAAAAAAGGAGGGATGAGGGCTGCCTGCTTTTAAAAGTTGCGCTACATCAGAATTAAGTAAATGTGCAGCAACGACCGCCTCATCATCCTCGGTGTGTGAAACACGCGCCGTGGTAATTAGTGCATGCAGGCGAACGTGGCCGCTCGCGCAGAGTCGCCTCACGCGCCCCATACTTGCTTAGTGTGTGTTGTTGTGCTGAGACCCGTGGCGTTCCGTGCGGTTCTGCTACAAAAGTTATAGCACACGCGCTGTCCGACCGCGCACGCCGCGTGTTTGAAAACAAGAAGTAGTAGTAAGTGCCGTTGAGATGGTAAAAGAAGAGAAGAGTGCAGTACCGTAGCTGTCTCTCGCTTAGGAGGTCACCTCAACAGTACTACACGGGGGAGGGTAAGGAGAATAAAGGAGCCAAGAGAAACAAAGATTAAAGAGGACGAGCGGAAGGCCGTGAAGAAAAAAAAGAGAGAGAGAGAAGCGTCAAACGGGGCCTATGGCAGCGTGGTAAGGTTCGACGACTCAAAGAACTCAATGAGCTGGGAAGGCTCTTTTGAGTAAAACCGCAAAACCCCTAGGAAACGAGAAAGTCCTCAGGACGGGCTATGGGGAGTCCAAGGCGTCGATTAGGATTTCACGAGCTGAGAGATATATGCAGTGCATATATCTATAATAAAAGTGCATATATCATATAAAAGGGACTCTCACGGGCCTATCGGCCCGTGAGAGTCCCTTTTTGTGTGTGTTGTTGTGCTGCGCGCATGCCGTTGTGTGCGTTTCTGATACAAAACTTTCAGCACACGCGCTGTCGCAATGAGAATACGACAGCGCGCGCCGGGTGCGTGTAAACGAGGAAGCGTCGAACAGAGGGAACGGACGGAATTGTAGAGATTCTCACTACATCCCAATGCCAATGCAGACCCTTTGGGTGGCTCTGAGAAGAGCCAATGGGTGTTGGCTGCGCGGACGAGCGCTCGGTCGCCTACTTGGAGCTGGTGTACTTGGTAACGGCTTTGGTGCCCTCGGACACGGCGTGTTTGGCCAGCTCTCCCGGACACAGCAGATGCACGGCAGTCTGGATCTCCCGGCTCGCGATGGTCGAGCGCTTGTTGTAGTGAGCCAGACGGGACGAATGCGCGGCGATACGCTCGAAGATGTCGTTCACGGAGCTGTTCATGATAGACATGGACTTGCTGGAGACTCCAGTGTCCGGGTGCACCTGCTTCAGCACCTTGTAGATATACATGGAGAAGCTCTCCTTCCTGCGGCGCTTCTTCTTCTTCTTGTCGGTGGCGCGCACGTTCTTCTGCGCCTTGCCGGCCTTCTTCACGGCCTTACCGCTGGGCTGGGGAGGCCTGTCAGTAGCCGAGCAAACGAGATCAGAATACGCGCGACCGGTCGCGCGCGCCGCGTTTTTATCGCGGGAGGGTGCTGTTCAGGCGACCTCGCAAAGCCGCGCTCGCCATTGGTCCGCGCGGCTTCTCTCCCTTTTCCTCGCGCTTTCCTTTGGGACCGGCGGCGGCGAGAGCGGCGACGGCGCTACGAGCACGGCTCAAATCGCTCACAGGTCGCCACTGTGCAAGTCGTTGTTACTCAGTCTGACAGCAACACTGCGATGCCTCCCCAGGTGCTGTGGATAGGTGCTGTGGTGGCGTGATTTGTGCGTTCGAGCTTCGGTGCTATGCATCCCCTCCACGTGGGCCCCTCTCGGATGGTTGGATAGGATTACGGTGCGGATTCTTCTAGACTCCAACCCGCTGTCTTCGATTCGGTGAGGTGTTCCGGTGGCTCTTTTTTGTCCTTGGTTTTTTTCCAGTGTTTAGCTGAGGGTTTCTAGCTTCCTACCTTGTGTAGTGTTAGCTTAAACTTCGGCTAGGCGCGGGCGCCACGTGGTTTTTACCGCGATGGTGGCCCCTTCGCGGCTTCGGCCGCTTACGTTTTTCGGGCGAGTTCCGAAAGGCGCGTCCAATGTAGATGTTTGCAAGGCGCTCGTAAAGCGCTTTTCCTTGAACGACCTTAAGGCAGTGCAGGACTTTGGTGTAGGACGGTTTGAGATAACGTTTAAGAATAAGGCCGCGGTTGATCGCTTCTCAGCTGATCCCGCTTTGAAGGTTCGGGATGTGGAAGTTCGTTTTGAGTATAGAGGTGTGCGTGTGAAGTTGGTTAGGGTGTTTGGCTACCCCGCGGATCTTCCGGACCAGGCTCTCGTCTCCGAGCTAGAGGTCTTCGGAAAGGTTCACGGGATCTCCGAAGAATGCGTGCCCGGTTTCCCTGCCGTTGGCACCGGAAACCGGCGCATTCGGATAGAGATGGCGCGGCCCGTTCCCAACCTTCTTCGTGTAGGTGAGCGTGTCGTTCAGTGTGAGTACGAGGGTGTAGTTAGATTGTGCCGTAGGTGTAACATGGCAGGACACCACGCCGCCGCGTGCGACACGCCTCAGTGCGCGCGCTGCGGGCAGTTTGGCCACGCGTCCTGCGACGCGGCGTGCGTACGTTGCGGCGGCGACCATGCGGTTTCGGCGTGTAGTGTCCGCACCTACTCGTCAGTGACCGCGAGGCCAGAACAGCAGAAACCTGCCGTCGTGGAAGCGGTTACTTCGCCGGTAGCTGATACGGTTGCTGCCTTAGAGGAAGGAGAGAGCCAGGGCTCCTTGAGCGTGGTCGATGCCGCCGAGCGCGGCGGCGATTCCGTGGACACTACCGAGGTCGTTCCCCCTTCAGTCACGGCAACGTGCGAGGGGGCATTGAGGAGGCTGAAGCGTCGGTCGCTGTCGCCTCCGTGGCGGGTACGCCTCTCGCTACGCCGGTCGCTATCTCTGGCGCGTCCGAACCGCTGACTGCCGCGACTGACACTGCTCGTCAGTCGAACCATAAGCGTAACAGCCGGCGCGAACACCGCGCTGGCTCCGCTGCCAGGGCGGCGGCCGCGGGGCGTGAGTCGAGCTCGGACGAAGGTGACTCCCAGGGCTCGGAGACTGGCCCTCCAGAATTTAAGCGCAGTGCTGTTGAAACGTCCGATTCTGATACTGAGGTCCCATCGGACGCGGAGGGTTCTCCTCCTTGTCCCAATTGCGGATGGGGACGTTGCGAATGCTCGTTGCTCTCAGACAGAACCTATGAGTCTACGGATGAGGGGTCCCCAACTTTGGAGACCCTCTCATAAGTAGACTTTGCTTATTTGTCACTAGCGGCTAGTATTACCTAATACTTGCCTGCTCTTTATTTATTTTCCTAGCTCTTTTTGTCTTCCTTTGTTTCTACTAGCTCTTAGCTAATCTCTTTCTCCCTTAAAATGGCTTCTTCTCTCACCATAGCTACCTTTAACTATTGTGGTTTGTCGCGTGCTTCTAAGCAGTTAGAGGTTATTAATTTGCCTAAATCCAAAAAGGTAGATATTCTTGTGCTTCAGGAAACTTATATTCATAGGCTAGGCCAGATCAGCCACTTCGACCGGATTTTTCGCACTCGGTCTTTCTGGAGTTATGGCGCGACGGGCAGTCGAGGTACGGCGATCGTTTTGATGCCGAATTTCGACTGCCTTGTTATTCGCCATGCCAGGGATTCCGAGGGCCGCGTCTTGTCGGTGGACCTTGATTGTGGCATTCAAATTGTTAATGTTTATGCGCCAACCCGGTCTAAAGATCAGAGAAAGTTTTTCGCTACATTAGAACCCTACTTGGTAGGTCCCTCTCGGCTAATCCTTGTAGGCGACTTCAACTGTGTGTTAGAACAGGTTGATCGCATCCCGCATAGAGGGACTCCAAACCAGAAAGATAGGCGTGCAAATGTTGTACTACGAGAGCTCGTCGACGGGCTGGGACTTGTCGATGCTTGGCGTGTGCTTCGCCCTGGTCAGTCAGGAATGACTTGGACAGGAAGAGGCATGCAGAGCCACATCGATCGTTTTTACATCTCGTCGTCACTGGCTCCTAGTATGCATTCTTCTTGGTTAACTCCTTCTGCTCTTAGCGACCACAGCTTCCAAATTCTGCGGTTCGCCGATTCTAGCATATTCCCGCAAGGGAAGAGACCGTGGCGTCTGAATCCACGTCTTCGAAAAGACAGGCAGGCAACCGCAGAGGTATCATCCATTCTTTTTCGATCGCTGCACAATAGAGCGAATCTAAGTGGTACAGAACGGGATGACGTAAAGTCAGAGTGCGTGAGTGCTTCAGGTCTTGGGGCAAGCGTCGAGCGCGCGAGGAGCGTGAGGAGATTAAAATCGTCTCCGACGCGATCCTCCTGCTCTCGAGGCCACTGTCCGGCGGTCCTGGAGTTGCTTCGGCGCTGGCCTCACTCCGAAAGGAACTTCGGATTCTCCTACAGCGACGCTGGGATGGCTTGAGGGCCACAACCCGAGCAGAGCTGTGGGAAATGGAAGCGTGGTGCAGCAGAAACGTCCTACGTAAACATCTCTCAAGGAAGAGCACAACTCTCTCCTCTCTAATAGATCCAAGTGATGGTAGCATAGTCGATTCAGCAGATGGAGTTCTTGCACTGACGAGGCAGTTTTACATGATCTTGTATGCCGAACCAGCTGCCACTCCAACTGCGTTTCCTTTTGCTTCGCCAGCTGAGCCGCCGCAAGTGTGCGACTCAGCCATAGATGAGGACGAGCTTTTTTCGGCATTGAAGTCTATGAAGCGTAATCGCAGTCCGGGATCCGATGGTCTGACAGTCGAATTTTATGTTAAATTTTGGACACTGTTAGGGAAGCCATTCACATCACTGGTGAACCGGCTACTCAGTGAAGGGACTTTGTCAGCGTCTCAACGAGAGGGGTTAATCCCTCTCCTTTGTAAGGACGAGTCGAGGAGCTCCGATCTGAGAGCATGGCGTCCAATCACACTTCTGAACTTCGATTATAAGCTCATAGCAAAGTGCCTGTGTATGCGACTCACGCCAGTGCTCAGCACTGTTTTGGGTCCATACCAGGCATGTTGTGTCCAGGGGCGCTCTACTCAGCTTCACGGTATAGCACTAAGGGACCTTCTCCTGAGGGCAAATACCAGGAAACTTCCAGGTATTTGCTCCTTCGATCAGGAGAAGGCTTTCGATATCATTAGCCACAGGTACCTTTTCCGTGTTTTGGAAGAGGCTGGTTTTAGTGTGGGTTTTAGACAGATGATCCAAGCTTTGTATTCTCGACCGACTTCTGCTGTTCTCATACGAGACCGCCTCTCGGAGGCGTTCATTGTGGGACGTGGTGTGCGACAGGGGGACCCGCTCTCACCTGCCCTCTACGTACTCGCTTTTGAACCACTTCTGCAGAGGTTGTCTTGTGACAGCAGAATTGGCAGGTTCCTAC
The DNA here is from genome assembly GCF_050947875.1 of Dermacentor variabilis. Classification (NCBI taxonomy): domain Eukaryota; kingdom Metazoa; phylum Arthropoda; class Arachnida; order Ixodida; family Ixodidae; genus Dermacentor; species Dermacentor variabilis. The sequence continues at coordinate 22,866,168 of NC_134574.1, forward strand.
TTCCACCAGGTTCCCCCCGGGTTGCACTCTTTGCCTATGCAGACGACTTGTCCATTATCGTCCCGGACGAAGCATCAGCTTGCGACGTCCTGGAGATCATGGACAGTTACTGCGGGGCGAGTGGTGCAAGGTTGAATAGGTCGAAAAGTGCAGCAATGTACTTGAACTCCAGTCCTTCCAGTCCGCAGCCCGTTCATGGTCTCCCCGTGAAAACGCGGCTGCGGATTCTAGGCTTCCAGTTCGAACCAGATGGTCTCTCTCCCGAAAACTGGCAACAGGCTAAGGAGAAGCTTGAAGCCAGGGTTCAGGAATTCAGCGCGTTGTCATGCCCTTTGACTGCTCGAGCGACAATCCTTCGCTCACTTCTGTTTTCCTTTCTGACGTATGTGGCGTGTGTGTCTCCTATTCAAACCCGAACCAAGCTTATCTTGGAGAGGGTCTTGTTTCGCTTCCTCTGGAAGGGTACAACTGGTTGTGTAGCTAGGTGGGTGCTCAAGTTGCACAGGGACAAGGGAGGACTCGGAATTCCCGACCTGGGCGTCGTCTCTACTGCACTACACGTCAGTTGGACCCAGGTCGCTCTTAACTCGGATATGCTCCTAACTCGAAGCTTAACTTCCTTCTTTCTTAGCACCCGACTCTGCTTGTTCTCGCAGAGCACATTTTCCCACTGTGTTCCTCGTTCAGGTACCCCGTCCACCATTTATGCGGCGGCTGCCAACTCTTTGGTAAGCCTCTGCAAGGTTCACCTAGGCATCGACGTAGTTTCAGCTCCACTCCAAGAGTTAGTGGATATCCTTACCCCAGGACTCCCCCCACATTACCAAAGGTACGACCTGTCGATTCACAGGCCAAACTGGAAGCTCATTACAGCCGGTTTCCTCGACGCCAGGCGAGCCACCTTTGTGTACCGCCTGGCGCGAGGGTGCCTGCCGTTGAGCTACAGGCCCTTCACAGCCATCCGGGCTCGTGGAGTGTGTCCTTTCTGTGGTGCTCGTGAGGACTCAGTTCATATCTTTACGCAGTGTTTGCTTCCAGCAGCTCTTCTCCAAAGAGTTGCTAGTCTATTTAGGCTCCCAGGCGTTCCTTATGAGACAGTCCGATTTTCGCACCCTTTGCCCAATCACACGATCAACCAGTTCGTGCTTCTCCTCGCCGAGTGCTCATACCAAGTTTGGCTGGCACGCTGCGATGCAATTTTCGGGGGTCGGGCACCGGCCCTTCACGAAGTGCTTGCGAAAGCACTGAAGGAGGTCTGGTTCCACCTCGCCCGGGAGCGGCACCGCTTGGGCGAGAAGTTTCTCGAAGTGTGGGCTCGTCCTGCCGTGATTTTTGACGAGTCAGGTGGAAAGCTATCCATTAAGTTATGATGCATGCTCCAAAGGTCGCACGACTCGGCCGTGTGCGCCAGTCGATCTACGGGGTTTTGTTTGGCTCAGTGGAACCCAGAGCTGGAACCGGTGGTGGTGCACCCTCAAGTGGTCGCGCTGCTCCGCGGACGGCTTTGGTGTTCTCCATGGTTGTATGCCTTGACCTCTTTTGCATCAGGGCAGTCCGAGGATCAGTCAGGCTTGTGCCCTGCAAGACCGACATGGCTGTTTGTGTGTTGAGTGCAGTCCCTCAGTTGGGCTGCACCACAACAGCCCCCTTGTCCGGGAAGCACCGTTGGCCCGAACCAAGTCCCCCAACCCAGTCAGCCCGGGTTGTGGGGGAGTACCGGGGTCAATGTATCCAATGATGCTGGGTTGATGAGTACATGAAAGCTCTGGGACGCGACGCCCCTGGATGTCAAGTCCTCTTCCCATCTGACAACGGTACTCAGTCTACACATCAACAGCACCAGCATGTCCGGACGTGGCAAAGGCGGCAAGGCGAAGGGCAAGAGCAAGACGCGTTCCAGCCGCGCGGGTCTCCAGTTCCCCGTGGGCCGTATCCACCGTCTCCTGCGCAAGGGAAACTACGCCGAGCGCGTCGGAGCGGGCGCCCTCGTCTACCTCGCGGCCGTCCTCGAGTACCTGGCTGCCGAAGTGCTCGAGCTCGCTGGCAACGCGGCTCGTGACAACAAGAAGACCAGGATCATCCCCCGCCACCTGCAGCTCGCCATCCGCAACGACGAGGAGCTGAACAAGCTGCTCTCCGGCGTGACGATCGCGCAGGGCGGCGTCTTGCCCAACATCCAAGCTGTGCTTCTCCCAAAGAAGACCGAGAAGGCGTAAGCGAGCTCCCAGCCGCCGGACTACAGTCGCGCTCGTCGCACAACCCAACGGTCCTCGTCAGGACCACCGAAATGCGTGTGACGGCAGGGTTTTGCTTGGCAATCCCGTTCTCTGCGCCCGTTTCCCTCTGTTTGAATTAGCGCAACCGTGCCTCTTGAACTGACGCTGCTGCTAGCTAGCTGGCATTTCAGTGCACGAATGTAGATGGAAAGCGAGCTTCCGGGTGTCCGGGGGCGCACAGGGACGAGCCTCACTGCAATTAGCGTACGATTCGCGTAGTGGAATGTGATAGGCGATTGGGCCCTTAAAAACAAACAAGCAAAAAATGGGCCATATCCGCAACCAGCATGCACTTATGAGCCAGGCAGGTATGCATAAGGAACGTGAACAAACGCATGCATGGCATACCAATACACAAAAGCTTGCACGCAATATCGGCCGCATTAATTTCGATTTCGGGCGCGGCTTCTTCGCATGAATGTGCGCACCGTTTTGCAACGAACACGCATTTTGTTTATTGTTTTTCCCCTCTCTCTTCTTGCTCGTGCTCGAACGCGCGCAATACTTACCATATGCATACCAAACAGGCACCACCTCGCACCGGCAGCCCACCACAGGCACACACAAAAAAATATTAATAATAAAAAATAACAACAAAACAGACAGACCGAGAGGGTACGGTTGGAGTACGTGGTCTCGCGTGCTCCCGTGGCCGAAGCAAACATGTAGGTGGTCCTGAGAAGGACCGTTTTGTGTTGCTTGCCTGACCGAGGCTGCGGCGCAGACAGCGGCCGAACTTAGGCACTCTCGCCACGGATGCGCCGGGCCAGCTGGATGTCCTTCGGCATGATGGTAACGCGCTTGGCGTGGATGGCGCACAGGTTGGTGTCTTCGAAGAGACCGACCAGGTATGCCTCGCTGGCCTCCTGAAGGGCCACCACAGCCGAATTCTGGAATCGGAGGTCGGTCTTGAAATCCTGAGCGATTTCCCTCACCAAGCGCTGGAATGGCAGCTTGTGGATGAGAAGTTCGGTCGACTTCTGGTAGCGGCGAATTTCACGAAGGGCCACGGTTCCAGGCCTGTAGCGATGCGGTTTCTTAACCCCTCCTGTGGCAGGTGCACTCTTGCGAGCAGCCTTGGTAGCAAGCTGCTTACGCGGAGCCTTCCCACCGGTGCTCTTACGGGCGGTTTGCTTGGTCCTGACCATAGCGAACGGAGCGAGCGTCCGAAGTCATCGACTGCCGGAGTGAAAATGACCCCTGCACCGCGCGCGTCGTGCTTCGCCGCACTGCTCTTCTCCTCTACAACTCACCCGCCGATTGGCCAGCGCCGGCAGTCGTCTCGGGCGGTGCGCGCGCCGCCACCGTTCGCCAGGATGCTGGAGGAGGCACGTTTTCGCGCGGGCGCCTTGTTCGCGGCTAGGGAAAGCACATTCGCAGGCGGTTTAATTGAGTTTAAACACGACAGCATGCCGCGCTGTTCTCTTTCGTTTCAGCCAACACCACAATCTCGTTTATACCGCCGCGCGTCGCCAATTGCCAGTGCCGAGTGTGAGACCACACCACTAATCTCGACAGTGGTTAGCGCTCCACGCCCAACGCCATCAGAGCTGTTATCGCGATCTTCGCGCGACGCAGATGGGTGGCATGTTAAGGCTACATTATTGCTTGTCCACTGCCTTGCTTTGATCTTGCTGATGCTCGTTTCACGAACTACAAGTGCGCGCCACGGTGCCTTCTCGAGGGGCAACTACATCGTGTTTTGGCCGCACTCGGCAGCAAACCGTCTCGCATGTGCACACATGCCAGTACCGCACTTTCCCGTCCACGCACAGAAGAACACGAGGCCCGCATGCGCCTCACAAGATTAACGACAAACTCACGTATGGACTACCAGCACCACTTCAGAGTTACAGAGAAAACGATGCACTTCCGCTCTAAGAGCGAATTTGGAATACAATATTGACAGGTGTTGAACGCGCGTTAGGAGACCTGGACTACTAATTGGGGCCTCAAAACTGTGTATAGGCAAGCGGTACTTCCATATGTATGAAGGGTCCTTAAACAATATGTCAAGGTAGCATCAACCAATGCTTCGCAGGCGCGATCCCAAGCGCGGCTTCCCCGTGCCACGTATTCGGTGCGCAGTTTTCGCACTTGCAAGGGACACCATGTTTTGACAAACAATCATCAAACGCAACACTTTGCTCCATACAGTGCGTACATTTCGTCAGCTAGCTTTTTCGATTGCATTCCCGCACGCAACTTCGCCACAGGATCGACGGCATCGATGTCATGTTATAGCGAAGCTCCAGCTCGGCAGCCGCCGGGAGAAATCTATTTCCTCGCCAACTAATTCACCGAATTTGGTGCGCCTAATTGCGAGTAAAAGAAAATGTTCAAATGCCGCGCCTGCAACAGCACGATCTTCAACTGATGCTGAGCGCTGCCTCTTTTTTCTTTACTATTTTTTTTCTCAGTGATTGTGGCAAACTGTGAAATGGAAGAGAGAACAAACAGTTCAACTGTGCGCTTTAAAGCTCCGTCACACAGCAATGGCACCGTATTTAGAAATTCTGTTAATTGCACAAGACGATATGTATAAAGGGAACACAGTTTATACGCCTCGATAAGATATACCACTCATGTGTGAGTATGACTTTTACAATACCTTCACAGACATCACAGGCGTTTTCGATGGGATAAAATTTTTTAGACAGAACTTCCGTGACTAGTTGCGTGCAATTCACACGATCGCGGTACCGCTTTGTATTGTTGAGATATGAAACTTTGTACTTCTTAACCTGCCAGTACTCGTGCATTATGGAAGGGAAAAAAAAGAGAGAAAGAGAGACGTCACCGCACTACCACACATTTTTCTCAGATGGAACAAGAAGCTTGTTTACATGGCTGCAGTAGTTCTCTCGTGACAACCCGTTGTTTTCTCTTGGGTGTGTTCCGATGCCTTACTTAGAGTTCACATCCGAGCTACACGCACGATCGGTATGACCTCATTGCGCACTGTGTACGCCTTGCTTCGTCCTCGGCTATTCCCTTTGCACGCGCATGCCAGTGACTTCGTAGCAGTAATCATTACATAGACAAGAGAAAAGAAATAACCAAAAGTTCCGCGTTTCTTCAAAGCAAGAGGCCCGTACATTTTCTCTGACTGTTCCTTCCTCATTTGTTTACCTGCTTGATAAAAGAAAAGAGACGGAGGCAAGCCAACAAGGAGGCCAAAATGAGGAATAAACAAATAGACTGGAAGAGAAGGAGGGAGCAGTAAAGTAAAACTGCCTCCAGGGTCTGCAAGCAGTGCATGCTCCCAAACGCACCCCGTCCGCAGGGCAACCCAACAATGCCCACGCAGTGACACGCAGTTGGTTTATTGTAAAAAGAACCGAAGCATGTGGCTGTCTTCGTGGGCGCGCTCGTGCCGTGTGGTCGTGTCACGCCGAGGCGACTGGGAGAGTCCGGAGAAAGGTCATCGCAGTGGAGACGCCCACGGTCGGCTGGCTGGACAGCTGCACAAAGGGTAGGAGACTATACAATTGGGGAAAAGATGAAAAGGAAAGAAATGTGAATGTAGCATGCAGTTCGGACCATCCAACACGGGGAAGCCCCGCCATAGTTGGCATATGCAGTGTGGATGGCCACGAACAGTCATGCGAAAATAATATGAAAAGGTGAACCGAGAGGCATCAGTAGAAAGCAAATTAGTAGGCGTCGGGAAGAAGAGGAGGCACAGGAACAGGATGGGGAGGAACGGAAAGGGTGATAAGCCGGATGAGTTGCAGAAGCAGGGCGCGGGATCGAGGGGTTTTAATGAGTGTGGGGTACAGGTCGGGAGAAACGGCATGGACATGATGAAGTCGGCACAACCGCGAAGCAACAAATGCAGTGCGTGGGCAGGAGGTCAAGTAATGAAGGTCATCGACAGGAGAGGCACCACACGCGCACCGATCGGAGGCAATAAGTCGAAACCGATGGAGGTAGTAGGGAAAATGACCGTGGCCAGTGAAAAAATGCGTAAACAGACGAGGCGGGGGGAACCGAGAGGGGATTGCATAGACACTTCCGACCCATCGATAAAGACTGGTACCGTGGCCCTCACGCTGCCAGTGCAAGTGCCACTACTGTAATGAAGCCACAAAGAGAGTCTTTCGGACCGACCGGACTGAGGTCGGGCAGGAACGAAGTATACCACGGCGGAGCGCCGATGACGCAGCCTCGTCGGCCAGTTCGTTACCCACTACGCCCTGGTGGCCAGGGACATGGAAGAGGCGCACGGTGCGACCCACGAGGTGGAGCTGGCGCAGCACTTGCTGAAAGTTCCAGACGCGTGCATCTGTATGATGAAGGCTGGAAAGCGCCCGCAAAAGTGACAGGCAGTCAGTGTAGAGGTGGGTTATGCAAGGCCCACGCCTGTTCATTAGAAACAGGAGGGCCTCTTCAAAAGCAATAGCCTCAGCATCATATGCGCTAGTGGCATTGTGTATCCTGTATTTGCGCACTGCAAGAAGGCGACCGCGCGGGCCAAACACCACGTACGCCGCGCCTGCCCCGACTGACGTGAAGGCGCCGTCCGTGTATACATGGTATACCGGCAAGGAAGAATGGAGGGCAGCCTGGGAAGGTGTCAGACGGGTGAAGGAAAAGCGACAGGCCATGCACGGGTGATGCGACCAGGCGTCGAATGGACGCGCGATGGAGGCCGGGTGGAACGTGACCTGGCCATAATGGGTGAATTGGCGGAGAGTCAGGACGGAGAACTCCGCCCCCAACCTGTCTAACTCCACATTCAAAGGTGGACAGTTGGCCAGGATGTGCAGTGCCGTGGTGCGCGTTGTATGATATGCACCGGTCAGGGCCACGAGAAGGGAGCGTTGAACCGACAAGACGCGTGTGGTGAGGAAGGAGGATGGAAAAGCCGGCCACCACACCGGAGACGCGTAAACAATCGCAGGAAGCAGGACCTGTCTATATAGACGCCGTATAAGCACGGGACGCAGCGAAAAATGCATGCGTAAAAATTTAAGAGATCGCGCAACCAATACCTCGGCTTTGGTTTTAAGAAAATCAACATGGGCGTGGAAATTAAGTTTGTTATCAAAGACCACGCCGAGAATTTTAATATGGTCTTTGGTTTTAGATAAGCGCCGTCCAACCTAATGGAGGGACGCCGCTTAGATATGCCAATGTGCCCATTGTTGAAAAAGACGAAATAGGACTTTTCGGAACTAATTTTGACCTTGTTTTGCCGTGCCCAATTGCAAACCAAGGTGAGTACAGATTCTGCAAGAGCCTGCAACTGCAAGCGCGACGAACCGGAAACGAGTATAATGGTATCGTCGGCATAAGCCTGGATGTGTACCCCCTGTGGTAATGGAAGGTCTAATAACGAGAAGATGACTAAATTCCACAGTAATGGGCTAATAGGAGAGCCCTGAGGACTTCCAATGGACGGACGCGCCGACGCGTCACCCGCGTTCGCCCAGAAGACTACTTGGCGGTCCGTTAGGAAGGATTTAAGAAGGAAGTAAAGATCGGCGGGGCAGCGGTGTTGGCGCAGAAAAAACAACACCGAATCATGCCACACGCTGTCAAACGCACCGGTAAAGTCTAAGGAGATCAAAACCGCCGGGATTTTATCAGCCTTCAGCGCACTGAGGTGACGTTGGAGGACATGCAGAGCCAGAGGGGCGCTCCGCGCATGAGTAAAACCAAATTGTTGAGCGTGAAGGAGGTTGTGGGCGTGGAGAAAATAATAGAGGCGGGAATTTAGCAACCGTTCCAAGATCTTGCCGAATATAGAGTTCCTGACGATTGGCCGATACGCGGAAGGAAGAGAAGGGGGCCAACCGGGTTTAGGAATAAAAATAACCCGGCCGACCTTCCACACGGAGGGGAAGTGTCCCAAACGGAGAGAGGCATTAAAGACATCAAAAAAGAAACGCGGATGTAGCCGCTACAGGTGGCGGATGAACATGGCAGTAAGCCCGTCTAGTCCCGGCGCCGACTGCGGATTGCCCCGGTAAACCGCTCGTTCGATCTCGGCCGCGGTAAAGGGACAGTCATTCCGCACCTCAGGATACGGGCTCTGTACCACCGTCCGGATGCGACTATGATAGTCGCTGTCAGCGGTGGGGTCATCGAAAGCGACATGCGTCCGTAACAGGAGGGTCGCCGAGTCTAAGACGGACGTGGTTAGAGTACCGTCCGAACCCTGTAGCGGAGGAAGAGAGATGAGAGGGGGAATTTTGTCAAAAGCGGTCCGAAAAGGGATACCAAAGAGGGACCGTGCCGTAAGGTCGTGGCATGCCGCCCGATCAGCCGCAGCCTTCGATTGCCGCAGATTGCGCTTATAGATAGCGTAGGCGGCAGCATATTGAGCTCGAAAGTGCGCACGCATGGCAGGGTCGCGCGCGCGCTGAAAACGCCGGCGCATCGCGCGCACCCTGGCCCGCTCCTCCTGCAAGAGAGGCGACCACCAAGACTTTGCCCCGTCGCGTCGTGGACGGACCGTGCGAATGTAGCGTCTACAGAGGGTGTTGTAAGTGGTATAGAACCCCTGTAACACGACGTCAAGCATAGTGTACGTGGAATATTGACAACGGGAGACGCTGCGGAACCACTTGTGTTGCCGGAGACATTCTAATATCTGGCCGCGTGCGAAGTTGGTAAGACGACGGACCGGTGTGGTCGTGGCTGCGAAAAGAGTGAATGCAATATAGCGGTGGTCGGACAGCGTCTCCTCCTCGCATACCGACCAGCTATAGCCCTGCTCAGTCAAGGAGAATGATGCTAATGAGACATCGATCCATGACCGAGCATAGGGAGTCTCAAAGGTGGGGAGGGAGGCACAATTGTTTAAAATGAGCAAATCGTTCGCGCACGCGAACTGCACAAGTTGAGCGCCGCGCACATCGCTCCTCTCGGGAACCCACAACGCATGTTTCGCATTAAAATTACCGCCCAAGATAAAGCTGTGGGTGAGATGTTGAGAAACGACCAGGCTCAATTCATCTAGAATGGGGTCCAACGGGCGATGAGGTGGCGCATAGACCGCGACGACAATGAAAGCCTTCCCAGCACGTTCGCAGCGGAGTGCAACGACGAACTGGGAACAGTGGACAGGAAAGATGTCAAAGTCAGGTGCCCGCACCAGCAAGACAACACGCGGGCGTTCGGGAGCGTGATAGGAAACGATGGACCGGGGCAGATTCTGCATGCAGTTGTCGCGCATGTGCGGGTCGGACACCAGCGCAAAACTGAAGTCCCCCTCGATCATGTGCTCCACAGGCATCTTGGTGGCATCGCGCGTACTGGCAAGATTAGCCTGGAGGAATTTGAGAGGAGTGGCGCTAGCCATTGCGGGTGAGCACAGGTGTGTCATCAAAATGAATACGCGCACTCAGCAACAGCCAGGAAAAGCGCCAGCGAAAGCACCAAAACCGTGTGCACGAAGCCAAGGCCGTCAAGAGGCGTGACCCACCGAACAAGGGCATGACCCACAGCCAAGAGGGAGCAGCCCGAAACCTAAGAAGAGGACAAAGCTGCCCTGATCCTGCAACCGGCCGGCAGAGAATGCTATCGAAAAAAAGGTGGTGTGAGAGAAAGAAGGGGACAGAACAACGGAGACAGGAACATGGACGAAATGGGGACGCGAAAACGGGTAGGAAGACGCAGGGTACAGGTTCGAGTTGAGAGACGAAAGGAAGGCGATGTAACGAGGAGCCAAAATCAAAGGAGTGACGAAGGCACGGCGGCCCCGCCCCCGCCGGCGAGGTGCGCCGTCTCCCGCGCACGCAAAAGCCACCGACTGCCGCGGACAAGGCGGAGCCGCCGCGCTGCAACAGAGGGGCCATCAGATGGAAGCTAGCCATAATCGGTTCGCAACCGCAGGCGGGCTATGCGAGCCATCAAAAGAGGGCACCCCCTATCGCCCGTCGGGTGCGAGCTCGGCCGCCCCGCCCGACGGCACTCGCTGCAGCACACCGTCGCATCTCCTATACGCACGGTGCACTGCTCGCCGAGATGTTGGCCGGCGCAGCGGGTGCAAACCGCTCGCTCCGGTTGATCGCGCAGAGGACAGGCACGCCGGGGATGGCCGTACGAGGCGCAGAACGTGCACGTGGGGACGTGCAGGTCCTCCACCACGGTGGCAGATGTCCATCCCACCGTGACGCGGCCGCGGCTCGTGAGCGCCCGGAACGCCGCGGGGGTCACCGCAAGTACATGAGTGAAGTTGCCTGACCGTTCCCGAAATGACACGCGCACGTCAGACGTCGAAGGGTCGAGGTTGACATCGGGATTGCGCGAGTCGATCTGCGCGACGAGGGTGCTTGCCGGGACATTGGAAACAACGCCTGTGATCTTTACCTGAGGTTTACGCCGGTCAACGAGTCGCACCGACATAGTCGTTTTAGTGATGATATTTTGTTCGATCGCCTCTTTAAGTCGGAGGACAGATGGTAATTTGTTGGTGAGGACAGTGAGGCCGCGGGACGTCTTTCGAATAGTAATGTCACTGATGTTTTCCTTAGCCGGGTCGATGTTAGTTTTTAGGACGTGGGAGAGATCTTTCGCGGGAGAGGTGGTAGGGGTGAGTGGCGACAGGAACATGACGTGGGCGTGTTCTCGCCGGGGCAAGTCGTCCTCCACGGTGACGTCGACAGCCGAAGGCGCCGGGCCGAAGGCGACGGGAGCCGGCATGCCAAGCGCGCCCGCATGTGGTGCCAAACCGCCATCTCGGGCCACCGCGGCGTAGGAACGAGCCGGGGTCGCGGAAGGAACAGCAGCCGCACACGGCACCGGACCAGCCGCTCCAGCCCGCGCCAGCTGGTGCCGCAACTCGTCAGCCCGTCCGCATTGCCGGGCCGCGACCGCACGCAGATCAGCACACTCCTGTATCAGACCTCGCAAAAGGCCCAAGATTTGTGACCGGTAGTTATTAGTGATTTTGCAGTTGTTCTCAAACATGATATCCGTGATTTGTTTGTGGTAATCAATGGCACGTTGAAAGGAGGCCGAAAGCGCGGCATCGACGGCCCCGCGCTCGGAACATGAGTCTGCATGCCCTCGGCCGTCCGGCCGGCGATCGGCATCCGCCCGCCCAGGAGGCGCGGGTATAGCAGGCGCGGAAGGGCCGAGGTGAACATCCGCTAGGAGCCGATCGCCATCAGTAGAGAGCACTGACGCGTCCGAGCGCGACGAGCCGCCCGGCGAGGCAGAGCCGCTCGCAGGCGGAAGGTCAGTAGCGGGATTGACGCTCTCCGCCATGCCCCACTAGCGGGTATGAGCCATTGGCCCGTAGGCCGGCAGCCGGCCGCGACGAAAGGTCGAAAATTAATGAAAAGTAGCCCCTTTTAGCCCAAACCCGCAGGTCGAATGCAAACCCCAAATGTTCAAAAATAACCCCTGATAGAAATTAGAAGCCAGGAATCAGAAAGAACTGACCTTTCGCCGACAAACGGGAGCCCGATTCCACCGGCCAGCCAAGCCAAGGCCGGCGTGCACAGTGTAGGTGACGGCGTCCCGGATCACGTTCTCAAGGAACGCCTTGAGCACACCGCGTGTCTCCTCATAGACCAGGCCACAGATATGCTTGACACCACCACGGCGAGCGAGGCGACGGATGGCTGGCTTGGTGATGCCTTGGATGTTGTCACGCAACACCTTACGATGACGCTTCGCGCCACCCTTGCCGAGCCCCTTGCCGCCCTTGCCACGTCCAGACATCTCGGCTGTTGCTGCTGCTTCGAAGCGAGTCAGGAAAGCGAATGCCGCGTCCTTGCGCCGCGACTGAGCGAGGAAGCCGCGCCGAAGGGCGAGGAGGTGAAACGCGCGCCGATTGGCTCACGGGCAGCGCGGCCTCTCTTCGCGAGTGAGTCGCGGGTGGCAGCACTGAGCCCTGCTTAGGCCACGCACTGAGTTCACGACGTGTGGCTTCGCAACACAATCGCGGAGTTTACTTTTTTTTCTTATGTTGTTTCTTTTTGGCATTTCTGACTGCAACGTAGGCTGATGTTCAACCCGCCTCCCTCCTTCTTTTGCTCAACTGGCCAAGAGAAAAACAAACGTGTCAACAATGTTATTGTGCTATGTTGCACGCACCCACTGCTCGTTTCGCGCCCCAGGAACAAGTTTATTGTCTTCTCATAATTATGATTACTCGTTCTATTCACCGGTAGCTCGGCTACACTTTCAAGTGCACCCTGGTCATTGCCGCAAAGCACACCGTGCGCACAGCTTCAAATTCCGCCACGCCAACATCGTCGCGAAACAGGGCGCGTTCATGCTCTGTTCGCCTCAGGCATTTCAAATTTCGCACGCCGGCACCGCTGACTGGTGCCTACACGACCGTCAAATTTCGTCGCGATAGCTTACGTAGCCTCGTAGATAACGTCAGCGAAATCAGCCTAAGACGCGCGCGCGAGCCCAATTCAGCATTCTAGGGGACGGAAGAGAGCGAGGGAACTGTTTGCGCGGCTCCTCACTCCTCCCTCTCCCATCGCCCGTACGAAGGCAGCTACGCAGGGCGCGCGCGGAACCGCTAGCTATGCAGTATGCGGAGAGCGCGCGCATCTCTTCTTTTCCCACTTCAAAGTCACTTACTACTGCTACATTTGTAATAACAGTGTAAAATTTCCCCTTAGGCAGTGCTGCTTCGTGAACGTGCGCACCCATTTCCGCTCGCCAGCCACCACTACAGCAATGCGGCTCTGAATTTCAGTCCGGAGCACTGCTGCATACGTGAGGGCGGCCGCCGAGAGGGCATTCTAGCAGACGCAGCGACCGATGGCATTAGTTCTAGCAGCCATAGAGGCACACCTCAGGGCCCGCAAAAGCGCGTCGAACGACAAGAAGAAACAAAACGGTAAAAAGAAAAAAAGGAGGGATGAGTGCTGCCTGCTTTTAAAAGTTGCGCTACATCAGAATTAAGTAAATGTGCAGCAACGACCGCCTCATCATCCTCGGTGTGTGAAACACGCGCCTTGGTAATTAGTGCATGCAGGCGAACGTGGCCGCTCGCGCAGAGTCGCCTCACGCGCCCCATACTTGCTTAGTGTGTGTTGTTGTGCTGAGCCCTGTGGCGTTCCGTGCGGTTCTGCTACAAAAGATATAGCACACGCGCTCTCCGACCGCGCACGCCGCGTGTTTGAAAACGAGAAGCAGTAGTAAGTGCCGTTGAGATGGTAAAAGCAGAGAAGAGTGCAGTACCGTAGCTGTCTCTCGCTTAGGAGATCACCTCAACAGTACAACACGGGGGAGGGTAAGGAGAATAAAGGAGCCAGGAGAAACAAAGAATAAAGAGGACGAGCGGAAGGGCGTGAAGAAAAAAAAGAGAGAGCGAGAAGCGTGAAACGGGGCCTATGGCAGCGTGGTAAGGTTCGACGACTCAAAGAACTCAATGAGCTGGGAAGGCTCCTTTGAGTAAAACCGCAAAACCCCTAGGAAACGAGAAAGTCCTCAGGACGGGCTATGGGGAGTCCAAGGCGTCGATTAGGATTTCACGAGCTGAGAGATATATGCAGTGCATATATCTATAATAAAAGTGCATATATCATATAAAAGGGACTCTCACGGGCCTATCGGCCCGTGAGAGTACCTTTTTGTGTGTGTTGTTGTGCTGCGCGCATGCCGTTGTGTGCGTTTCTGATACAAAACTTTCAGCACACGCGCTGTCGCAATGAGAATACGACAGCGCGCGCCGGGTGCGTGTAAACGAGGAAGCGTCGAACAGAGGGAACGGACGGAATTGTCGAGATTCTCACTACATCCCAATGCCAATGCAGACACTTTGGGTGGCTCTGAGAAGAGCCGTTGGGTGTTGGCTGCGCGGACGAGCGCTCGGTCGCCTACTTGGAGCTGGTGTACTTGGTGACGGCTTTGGTGCCCTCGGACACGGCGTGTTTGGCCAGCTCTCCGGGCAACAGCAGATGCACGGCAGTCTGGATCTCCCGGCTCGCGATGGTCGAGCGCTTGTTGTAGTGAGCCAGACGGGACGACTGCGCGGCGATACGTTCGAAGATGTCGTTCACGAAGCTGTTCATGATAGACATGGCCTTGCTGGAGACTCCAGTGTCCGGGTGCACCTGCTTCAGCACCTTGTAGATATACATGGAGAAGCTCTCCTTCCTGCGGCGCTTCTTCTTCTTGTCGGTGGCGCACACGTTCTTCTGCGCCTTGCCGGCCTTCTTCACGGCCTTACCGCTGGGCTGGGGAGGCATGTCAGTAGCCGAGCAAACGAGATCGGAATACGCGCGACCGGTCGCGCGCGCCGCGTTTTTATTGCGGGAGGGTGGTGTTCACGCGACCTCGCAAAGCCGCGCTCGCCATTGGTCCGCGCGGCTTCTCTCCCTTTTCCTCGCGCTTTCCTTTGGGACCGGCGGCGGCGAGAGCGGCGACGGCGCTACGAGCACGGCTCAAATCGCTCACAGATCGCCACTGTGAAAGTCGTTGTTACTCAGTCTGACAGCAACACTGCGATGCCTCCCCAGGTGCTGTGGATAGGTGCTGTGGTGGCGTGATTTGTGCGTTCGAGCTTCGGTGCAATGGATCCCCTCCACGTGGGCCCCTCTCGGATGGTTGGATAGGATTACGGTGCGGATTCTTCTAGACTCCTACCCGCTGTCTTCGATTCGGTGAGGTGTTCCGGCGGCTCTTCTTTGTCTTTGGTTTTTTCCAGTGTTTAGCTGAGGGTTTCTAGCTTCCTACCTTGTGTAGTGTTAGCTTAAACTTCGGCTAGGCGCGGGCGCCACGTGGTTTTTACCGCGATGGCGGCCCCTTCGCGGCTTCGGCCGCTTGCGTTTTTCGGCCGAGTTCCGAAAGGCGCGTCCAATGTAGATGTTTGCAAGGCGCTCGTAAAGCGCTTTTCCTTGAACGACTTTAAGGCAGTGCAGCACTTTGGTGTAGGACGGTTTGAGATAACGTTTAAGAATAAGGCCGCGGTTGATCGCTTCTCAGCTGATCCCGCTTTGAAGGTTCGGGATGTGGAAGTTCGTTTTGAGTATAGAGGTGTGCGTGTGAAGTTGGTTAGGGTGTTTGGCTACCACGCGGATCTTCCGGACCAGGCTCTCCTCTCCGAGGTAGAGGTCTTCGGAAAGGTTCACGGGATCTCCGAAGAATGCGTGCCCGGTTTCCCTGCCGTTGGCACCGGAAACCGGCGCATTCGGATAGAGATGGCGCGGCCCGTTCCTAACCTTCTTCGTGTAGGTGAGCGTGTCGTTCAGTGTGAGTACGAGGGTGTAGTTAGATTGTGCCGTAGGTGTAACATGGCAGGACACCACGCCGCCGCGTGCGACATGCCTCAGTGCGCGCGCTGCGGCCAGTTTGGCAACGCGTCCTGCGACGCGGCGTGCGTACGTTGCGGCGGCGACCATGCGGTGTCGGCGTGTACTGTCCGCACCTACTCGTCAGTGACCGCAAGGCCAGAACAGCAGAAACCTGCCGTCGTGGAAGCGGTTACTTCGCCGGTAGCTGATACGGTTGCTGCCTTAGAGGAAGGAGAGAGCCAGGGCTCCTTGAGCGTGGTCGATGCCGCCGAGCACGGCGGCGATTCCGTGGACGCTACCGAGGTCGTTGCCCCTTCCGTCACGGCAACGTACGAGGGTGGCAGCGAGCGAGGAGGCTGAAGCGGCGGTCGCTATCGCCTCCGAGGCGGGTACGCCTCTCGCTACGCCGGTCGCTATCTCTGGCGCGTCCGAACCGCTGACTGGCGCGACTGACACTGCTCTTCGGTCGAACCGTAAGCGTAAGAGCCGGCGCGCACACCGCGCTGGCTCCGCTGCCAGGGCGGCGGCCGCGGGGCGTGAGTCGAGCTCGGACGAAGGTGACTCCCAGGGCTCGGAGACTGGCCCTCCAGAATTTAAGCGCAGTGCTGTTGAAACGTCCGATTCTGATACTGAGGTCCCATCGGACGTGGAGGGCTCTCCTCCTGGTCCCAATTGCGGATGGGGACGTTGCGAATGCTCGTTGCTCTCAGACAGAACCTATGAGTCTACTGATGAGGGGTCCCCAACTTTGGAGACGCTCTCATAAGTAGACTTTCCTTATTTGTCACTAGCGGCTAGTATTACCTAATACTTGCCTGCTCTTTATTTATTTTCCTAGCTCTTTTTGTCTTCCTTTGTTTCTACTAGCTCTTAGCTAATCTCTTTCTCCCTTAAAATGGCTTCTTCTCTCACCATAGCTACCTTTAACTGTCGTGGTTTGTCGCGTGCTTCTAAGCAGTTAGAGGTTATTAATTTGGCTAAATCGAAAAAGTTAGATATTCTTGTGCTTCAGGAAACTTATATTCATAGGCTAGGCCAGATCAGCCACTTCGACCGGATTTTTCGCACTCGGTCTTTCTGGAGTTATGGCGCGACGGGCAGTCGAGGTACGGCGATCGTTTTGATGCCGAATTTCGACTGCCTTGTTATTCGCCATGCCAGGGATTCCGAGGGCCGCGTCTTGTCGGTGGACCTTGATTGTGGCATTCGAATTGTTAATGTTTATGCTCCAACCCAGTCTCAAGATCAAAGAGTTTTTCGCTACATTAGAACCCTACTTGGTAGGTCCCTCTCGGCTAATCCTTGTAGGCGACTTCAACTGTGTGTTAGAACAGGTTGATCGCATCCCGCATAGAGGGACTCCAAACCAGAAAGATAGGCGTGCAAATGTTGTACTACGAGAGCTCGTCGACAGGCTGGGACTTGTCCATGCTTGGCGTGTGCTTCGCCCTGGTCAGTCAGGAATGACTTGGACAGGAAGAGGCATGCAGAGCCGCATCGATCGTTTTTACATCTCGTCGTCACTGGCTCCTAGTATGCATTCTTCTTGGTTAACTCCTTCTGCTCTGAGCGACCACAGCTTCCAAATTCTGCGGTTCGCCGATTCTAGCATAGTCCCGCAAGGGAAGAGACCGTGGCGTCTGAATCCACGTCTTCTAAAAGACAGGCAGGCAACCGCAGAGGTATCATCCATTCTTTTTCGATCGCTGCACAATAGAGCGAATCTAAGTGGTACAGAATGGTATGACGTGAAGGTCAGAGTGCGTGAGTGCTTCAGGTCTTGGGGCAAGCGTTGAGCGCGCGAGGAGCGTGAGGAGATTAAAATTGTCTCCGACGCGATCCTCCTGCTCTCGAGGCCACTGTCCGGCGGTCCTGGAGTTGCTTCGGCGCTGGCCTCACTCCGAAAGGAACTTCGGATTCTCCTGCAGCGACGCTGGCATGGCTTGAGGGCCACAACCCGAGCAGAGCTGTGGGAAATGGAAGCGTGGTGCAGCAGAAACGTCCTACGTAAACATCTCTCAAGGAAGAGCACAACTCTCTCCTCCCTAATAGATCCAAGCGATGGTAGCATAGTCGATACACCAGATGGAGTTCTTGCACTGGCGAGGCAGTTTTACATGATCTTGTATGCCGAACCAGCTGCCACTCCAACTGCGTTTCCTTTTGCTTCGCCAGCTGAGCCGCCGCAAGTGTGCGACTCAGACATAGATGAGGACGAGCTTTTTTCGGCATTGAAGTCTATGAAGCGTAATCGCAGTCCGGGATCCGATGGTCTGACAGTCGAATTTTATGTTAAATTTTGGACACTGTTAGGGAAGCCATTCACATCACTGGTGAACCGGCTACTCAGTGAAGGGACTTTGTCAGCGTCTCAACGAGAGGGGTTAATCCCTCTCCTTTGTAAGGACGAGTCGAGGAGCTCCGATCTGAGAGCATGGCGTCCAATCACACTTCTGAACTGCGATTATAAGCTCATAGCAAAGTGCCTGTGTATGCGACTCACGCCAGTGCTCAGCACTGTTTTGGGTCCATACCAGGCATGTTGTGTCCAGGGGCGCTCTACTCAGCTTCACGGTATAGCACTAAGGGACCTTCTCCTGAGGGCAAATACCAGGAAACTTCCAGGTATTTGCTCCTTCGATCAGGAGAAGGCTTTAGATATCATTAGCCATAGGTACCTTTTCCGTGTTTTGGAAGAGGCTGGTTTTAGTGCGGGTTTTAGACAGATGATCCAAGCTTTGTATTCTCGACCGACTTCTGCTGTTCTCATACGAGACCGCCTCTCGGAGGCATTCATTGTGGGACGTGGTGTGCGACAGGGGGACCCGCTCTCACCTGCCCTCTACGTACTCGCTTTTGAACCGCTTCTGCAGAGGTTGTCTTGTGACAGCAGAATTGGCAGGTTCCTACTTCCACCAGGTTCCCCCCCAGTTGCACTCTTTGCCTATGCAGACGACTTGTCCATTATCGTCCCGGACGAAGCATCAGCTTGCGACGTACTGGAAGTCATGGACAGTTACTGCGGCGCGAGTGGTGCAAGGTTGAATAGGTCGAAAAGTGCAGCAATGTACTTGAACTCCACTCCTTCCAGTCCGCAGCCCGTTCATGGTCTCCCCGTGAAAACGCGGCTGTGGCTTCTAGGCTTCCAGTTCGAACCAGATGGTCTCTCTCCCGAAAACTGGCAACAGGCTAAGGAGAAGCTTGAAGCCAGGGTTCAGGAATACAGCGCGTTGTCATGCCCTTTGACTGCTCGAGCGACAATCCTTCGCTCACTTCTGTTTTCCTTTCTGACGTATGTGGCGTGTGTGTCTCCTATTCCAACCCGAACCAAGCTTATCTTGGAGAGGGTCTTGTTGCGCTTCCTCTGGAAGGGTACAACTGGTTGTGTAGCTAGGTGGGTGCTCAAGTTGCCCAGGGACAAGGGAGGACTCGGAATTCCGGACCTGGACGTCGTGGCTACTGCACTACACATCAGTTGGACCCAGGTCGCTCTTAACTCGGATATGCTCCTAACTCGAAGCTTAACTTCCTTCTTTCTTAGCACCCGACTCCGCTTGTTCTCGCAGAGCACATTTTCCCACTGTGTTCCTCGTTCAGGTACCCCGTCCACCATTTATGCGGCGGCTGCCAACTCTTTGGTAAGCCTCTGCAAGGTTCACCTAGGCATCGACGTAGTTTCAGCTCCACTCCAAGAGTTAGTGGATATCCTCACCCCAGGACTCCCCCCACATTACCAAAGGTACGACCTGTCGATTCACAGGCCAAACTGGAAGCTCATTACAGCCGGTTTCCTCGACGCCAGGCGAGCCACCTTTGTGTACCGCCTGGCGCGAGGGTGCCTGCCGTTGAGCTACAGGCCCTTCACAGCCATCCCGGCTCGTGGAGTGTGTCCTTTCTGTGGCGCTCGTGAGGACTCAGTTCATATCTTTACGCAGTGTTTGCTTCCAGCAGCTCTTCTCCAAAGAGTTGCTAGTCTATTTAGGCTCCCAGGCGTTCCTTATGAGACAGTCCGATTTTTGCACCCTTTGCCCAATCACACGATCAACCAGTTCGTGCTTCTCCTCGCCGAGTGCTCATACCAAGTTTGGCTGGCACGCTGCGATGCAATTTTCGGGGGGTCGGGCACCGGCCCTTCACGAAGTGCTTGCGAAAGCACGGAAGGAGGTCTGGTTCCACCTCGCCCGGGAGCGGCACCGCTTGGGCGAGAAGTTTCTCGAAGTGTGGGCTCGTCCTGCCGTGATTTTTGACGAGTCAGGTGGAAAGCTATCCATTAAGTTATGATGCATGCTCCAAAGGTCGCACGACTCGGCCGTGTGCGCCAGTCGATCTACGGGGTTTTGTTTGGCTCAGTGGAACCCAGAGCTGGAACCGGTGGTGGTGCACCCTCAAGTGGTCGCGCTGCTCCGCAGACGGCTTTGGTGGTCTCCATGGTTGTATGCCTTGACCTCTTTTGCATCAGGGCAGTCCGCGTGTCAGTCAGGCTTGTGCCCTGCAAGACCGACATGGCTGTTTGTGTGTTGAGTGCAGTCCCTCAGTTGGGCTGCACCACAACAGCCCCCTTGTCCGGGAAGGACCGTTGGCCCGAACCAAGTCCCCCCACCCAGTCAGCCCGGGTTGTGGGAGAGTACCGGGGTCAATATATCGAATGATGCTGGGTTGATGAGTCCATGAAAGCTCTGGGACGCGGCGCCCCTGGTTGCCAAGTCCTCTTCCCATCTGACAACGGTACTCAGTCTACGCATCAACAGCACCAGCATGTCCGGACGTGGCAAAGGCGGCAAGGCGAAGGGCAAGAGCAAGACGCGTTCCAGCCGCGCGGGTCTCCAGTTCCCCGTGGGCCGTATCCACCGTCTCCTGCGCAAGGGAAACTACGCCGAGCGCGTCGGAGCGGGCGCTCCCGTCTACCTCGCGGCCGTCCTCGAGTACCTTGCTGCTGAAGTGCTCGAGCTCGCTGGCAACGCGGCTCGTGACAACAAGAAGACCAGGATCATCCCCCGCCACCTGCAGCTCGCCATCCGCAACGACGAGGAGCTGAACAAGCTGCTCTCTGGCGTGACCATCGCGCAGGGCGGCGTCTTGCCCAACATCCAAGCTGTGCTTCTCCCAAAGAAGACCGAGAAGAAGGCGTAAGCGAGCTCCCAGCCGCCGGACTACAGTCGCGCTCGTCGCACAACCCAACGGTCCTCGTCAGGACCACCGAAATGCGTGTGACGGCAGGGTTTTGCTTGGCAATCCCGTTCTCTGCGCCCGTTTCCCTCTGTTTGAATTAGCGCAACCGTGCCTCTTGAACTGACGCTGCTGCTAGCTAGCTGGCATTTCAGTGCACGAATGTAGATGGAAAGCGAGCTTCCGGGTGTCCGGGGGCGCACAGGGACGAGCCTCACTGCAATTAGCGTACGATTCGCGTAGTGGAATGTGATAGGCGATTGGGCCCTTAAAAACAAACAAACAAAAAATGGGCCATATCCGCAACCAGCATGCACTTATGAGCCAGGCAGGTATGCATGAGGAACGTGAACAAACGCATGCATGGCATACCAATACATAAAAGCTTGCACGCAACATCGGCCGCATTAATTTCGTTTTCGGGCGCGGCTTCTTCGCATGAATGTGCGCACCGTTTTGCAACGAACACGCATTTTGTTTATTTTTTTTCCCCTCTCTCTTCTTGTTCGTACTCGAACGCGCGCAATACTTACAATATGCATACCAAACGAGGCACCACCTTGCACCGGCAGCCCACCACAGGCACACACAAAAAAAATATTAATAATAAAAATAAAAACAAAACAGACAGACCGAGAGGGTACGGTTGGAGTACGTGGTCTCGCGCGCTCCCGTGGCCGAAGCAAACATGTGGGTGGTCCTGAGAAGGACCGTTTTGTGTTGCTTGCCTCACCGAGGCTGCGGCGCAGACAGCGGCCGAACTTAGGCGCGCTCGCCACGGATGCGCCGGGCCAGCTGGATGTCCTTTGGCATGATGGTAACACGCTTGGCGTGGATGGCGCACAGGTTGGTGTCTTCGAAGAGACCGACCAGGTATGCCTCGCTGGCCTCCTGAAGGGCCATCACAGCCGAACTCTGGAATCGGAGGTCGGTCTTGAAATCCTGAGCGATTTCCCTCACCAAGCGCTGGAACGGCAGCTTGCGGATGAGAAGTTCGGTCGACTTCTGGTAGCGGCGAATTTCACGAAGGGCCACGGTTCCAGGCCTGTAGCGATGCGGTTTCTTAACCCCTCCTGTGGCAGGTGCACTCTTGCGAGCAGCCTTGGTAGCAAGCTGCTTACGTGGAGCCTTCCCACCGGTGCTCTTACGGGCGGTTTGCTTGGTCCTGGCCATAGCGAACGGAGCGAGCGTCCGAAGTCGTCGACTGTCGGAGTGAAAATGACACCTGCGCCGCGCGCGTCGTGCTTCGCCGCACTACTCTTCTCCTCTCCAACTCACCCGCCGATTGGCCAGCGCCGGCACAGCCGTCTCGGGCGGTGCGCGCGCCGCCACCGTTCGCCAGGATGCTGGAGGAGGCACGTTTTCGCGCGGGCGCCTTGTTCGCGGCTAAGGAAAGCACATTCGCAGGCGGTTTAATTGAGTTTAAACACGACAGCATGCCGCGCTGTTCTCTTTCGTTTCAGCCAACACCACAATCACGTTTATACCGCCACGCGTCGCCAATTGCCAGTGCCGAGTGTGAGACCACACCACTAATCTCGACAGTGGTTAGCGCTCCACGCCCAACACCATCGGAGCTGTTATTGCGATCTCCGCGCGACGCAGATGGGTGGCATGTTAAGGCTACATTATTGCTTGTCCACTGCCTTGCTTTGATCATGCTGATGCTCGTTTCACGAACTACAAGTGCGCGCCACGGTGCCTTCTCGAGGGTCAACTACATCGTGTTTTGGCCGCACTCGGCAGCAAACCGTCTCGCATGTGCACACATGCCAGTACCGCACTTTCCCGTCCACGCACAGAAGAACGCGAGGCCCGCATGCGCCTCACAAGATTAACGACAAACTCACGTATGGACTACCAGCACCACTTCAGAGTTACAGAGAAAACGATGCACTTCCGCTCTAAGAGCGAATTTGGAATACAATATTGACAGGTGTTGAACGCGCGTTAGGAGACCTGGACAACTAATTGGGGCCTCAAAACTATGGATAGGCAAGCGGTACTTCCATATGTATGAAGGGTCGTTAAACAATATGTCAAGGTAGCATCAACCAATGCTTCGCAGGCGCGATCCCAAGCGCGGCTTCCCCGTACCACGTATTCGGTGCGCAGTTTTCGCGCTTGCAAGAGACACCATGTTTTGACAAACAATCATCAAATGCAACACTTTGCTCCATACAGTGCGTACATTTCGTCAGCTAGCTTTTTCGATTGCATTCCCGCACGCAACTTCGCCACAGGATCGACGGCATCGATGTCATTTTATAGCGAAGCTCCAGCTCGGCAGCCGCCGGGAGAAATCTATTTCCTCGTCAACTAATTCACCGAATTTGGTGCGCCTAATTGCGAGTAAAAGAAAATGTTCAAATGCCGCGCCTGCAACAGCGCGATTTTCAACTGATGCGGAGCGCTGCCTCTTTTTTCTTTACTATTTTTTTCTCAGTGATTGTGGCAAACTGTGAAATGGAAGAGAGAACAAACAGTTCAACTGTGCGCTTTAAAGCTCCGTCACACAGCAATGGCACCGGATTTGGAAATTCTGTTAATTGCACAAGGCGATATGTATAAAGGGAACACAATTTATACGCCTCGATAAGATATACCAGTCATGTGTGAGTATGACTTTTACAATACCTTCACAGACATCACAGGCGTTTTCGATGGGATAAAATTTTTTAGACAGAACTTCCGTGAGTAGTTGCGTGCAATTCACACGATCGCGGTACCTCTTTGTATTGTTGAGATATGAAACTTTGTACTTCTTAACCTGCCAGTACTCGTGCATTATGGAAGGGAAAAAAAGAGAGAAAGAGAGACGTCACCGCACCACCACACATTTTTCTCAGATGGAACAAGAAGCTTGTTTACATGGCTGCAGTAGTTCTCTCGTGACAACCCGTTGTTTTCTCTTGGGTGTGTTCCGATGCCTTACTTAGAGTTCACCTCCGAGCTACACGCACGACCGGTATGACCTCATTGCGCACTGTGTACGCCTTGCTTCGTCCTCGGCTATTCCGTTTGCACGCGCATGCCAGTGACTTCGTAGCAGTAATCATTACATAGACAAGAAAAAAGAAATAACCAAAAGTTCCGCGTTTCTTCAAAGCAAGAGGCCCGTACATTTTCTCTGACTGTTCCTTCCCCATTTGTTTACCTGTTTAGCCATCACCTCACTTTGCTATATACATCAAGGCCATAGGCGCAGTTCCCGGTGGCTTCGTGGGACGAATGTAAAACAATAGGCGCGAGCTTGGCTTTCATTAAACGCAACACGAATGCGAAATCCGTGCAATGACGACGGCCGGCGTGTGTCAGCTTCCCTTACCTTGGCGTGCCAATATATGTGCCATGAGTGAGGGAGCCGGTTCGAATTCGGAATTTTTCTCTACAGCAGCTTGCACATTCACGATGTTCCAGGGACGCAGCGGCAGGAGGTAGTCTTGTGCACTTTGGCGCGTCCATGCCATGGCATTACGCAACCGCCTCACAGCGCGTAATACGCCGGACATAAGCTGCCACAAGGAGAAATGTTCACATGTAGGACAGGTGGCTCCCTCTGGCGGCGAAGAGTTCGACAAATACGTGATGCACCGCTCAAATCGCCCATCGGGCGGCCGCTCGTCCCTCTCTCTCTATTTCCCCCGTTCTCGCGGCGTGTGGCATACACAAATACGTTGCTCGAAAAAGTTTGTTTTCTTTAAATACAGCGCGTGTCCAGCGCCCGCTTCCTTACCGATGTAAGTATATGGCGCGAACAAGGGTCGCCCAGCATCGCCTACACGCACGCATGACGAAAGGGCCAGTCGTACAGAAATAACGAGAGAAAGTGAGTCTGCACTGTGCAAGCATATTTCTGTCTCAGTAAGCACACTTCACCGCTCTGCTCCTTTATTTTATTTTCCTCTTGTTTTGGGAAACTCAGCGGTGCATTGTCTTGCAAGAACAGCCACATTGGCCTCGAACCAACTGCTTATCACCTATAGCGCGCTGACAAGAAATGCCACTGTAACCCTGTACACAAGTATGAAAACAGCACGCGCCTCGGTGTCTACCGCGCGCACCCTCGTCCATTTGAATACAACGCAGTGAGCCCGGTTCTAGCGACAGCTACCTAGCTAATCTCACCTTTGCATTCATTTGCGTCACTCAAAGAGTTACACAATTGTGAATCGCACGGTGCTAGTTTACGGCCGCCCAGCTCGTAGGGCAAGAGGGCTGGCTCGTTATTGTTTCTCCGACGCACGCAAACCAACGAAGCCATGCGAATGCCGCTCAGACACAGCGTCGCGCGTAGGCTCAATCATTTAACGCATGCACTGGAAAGAACAAATAACCGCCGACTGTAGAAAACTCACTTTCAGCTGTTACACACTGGCCCGTGCCCGGCAATATTTTCCTCGCGCTTTGCTTCGCTGCATACCCACAGGAGCTATTGTTGTGAAATATGGGGCTTAACATATAAAACTTACTTAACTTAAATGCGCCCGCTGACCGTCACGCTCGGCGTATGTATGTAACCGAGTGCTACTGCCCGGCTCATACTCTTCTCTAAGGGAGTAGAAGAAGCGAGCCATTTCAAAGCGACAAGAATGCGCATCGACGAGCTTACGATTACCTCTGTCTTTTAATCATCAGTCCACTCTGGTTGCCTCAATCAGGGTCCAACCAAAGGCGACAACTGAGCTGCACGAACGACCGCCACGTCGCAACTCGGACAGACTGAGGGCGGGTGAAATGGGAGCAACACAACACACAGTGGCGAGCGCAAATGCAATCGAGCAAAGCTCGCCTTGCGAGGGCGAAAAACAATGCTACCACACCTTATGAATACATGCGGTTGCGCTCGCTCACCTGACCAAAGTTTACCGCGCGTGTCTCGTACGGCCGAACGCGAGATAATGGCATGCAAAAGAGGGTCAACGGAGCAGGAGATCGCAAATCCTGCGCATCACTGCCGAAGCACCAAGTGGGTAGCCCTGAAGAGGGCTGTTGGGTTCTTCAGAGGAGCTGATGCGCTGCTTGCAGACGACGCCGCGCACGCGTGCTGCTTAGCCTCCGAAACCGTCGAGGGTGCGGCCCTGACGCTTGAGGGCATACACCACGTCCATGGCTTAAGTGTTTCCCCCAGAGCAAAAAGAACAGAAAAAGAAAAAGGGGGAGGCCCGCACCACCTTGCAGTATAACGGTCTTAACGCCAATTAAAAGATAAAAAATGAGGGATCATCACGAGAGATGATCCATAGGAAATTTGGATACAAAGCCAATATTTAAAAAAAACAAATTCGGAGCTGAAGCCAATGAAATCATTGAGGAAGTAGTAGAAGACGAAGTATGTCGCCAGGATTAGCAGCACATAGCGACCCGGGGCAGGCTCCTTTAGGGTGTAATGAACCGAAGGCTCCGGCAGTGGTGCGCGATCATTGCGAGGCTGCATCTTTATTGCAAGTCAGTGCGAATAGAGTTCAGTCGGCTCCGGTGGTAGTGTCTCCCGCCGGTTGTGCCAAGGGACGGAATGCGGAGCCCGGTACATTGCCGCTCGCCGTGACAGAGGCTGGGTCCGGAGTAGGCTCAAAGCAGCAAGAACTGGGGATGACCTGGAGGAACTGGTGGTGACCTGGAGGCGTGCTGGTATGTTGACAAGATAGAATAGTACGCGGCAGGAGAAGGATAGGAAAGAAAGGAAGGAGGTAATGGAGATGAAGCATGTAGTTTGTACCATTGGCAACGGGGTAAAGACCCCACCACGGTAGGCATGTACAGTGCTAAGGGCACAAACAGACATGCAAAAGTAACATGAAGGCGTGCCAGAGCGAGGGAGGAAGGGAAGTTATGTGGCATCCGGAAAAGGTATTGTGGCAGGGTGTGCCGGCACAGAGCGCACGATGGCAAGAGTAAACTGTAGTAATAATGCACGGTGTCGTTTAGTATGAAGCAACTCCGGGTAGACTGCTGGCGTCACCTGGTCGAACCGCGAGTGAGCGCACAGTTGTGCCACGATCGACGCAGTACGCGGGCACGCGGAATAATAATGTTCCACTCCCGCGCACTCCGCTCCACAGGTACAGAAATTAGTGGCACTGAGGTGAAAGCGATGTAGGTAATAGGGAAAGTGCCCATGTCCCGTGAAAAGGTGAACAAGGAGGCGGTGAGGAGGGAACCAACGAGGAATCGAGTGGACACTGGGCACCCAAGCATAGAGGCTGGTGCCCAGTCCTTCCCGTTGCCAGTAGTCGTGCCACTGGTTCGCTGCGATTTGAAAGAAGCGCTTTCTGATCGAGCGTATAGAGAGGGCGCTCGTACGCACTGCACCTGTGGTGCACGCAGACGATGCGGCAGTGTCTGCAAGTTCATTCCCCAGTACGCCCCGGAGTCCTGGTACGTGAAATAACCGGACACCAGGTCCGGTATGAGCCAGGAGACGCGGCACAGCTCTAACGCGTCGTAACTGCTCCCCCTCACAGTGCCATCGTGACAAGGCCACTAAAAGTGAGAGACAGTCAGAATACAAGTACGCGGTGTGGTGCAAGGTTGCGACATAAAGCAGCGCCTCTTCAAACGCACAAAGCTCCGTGCCGAATGCACTAGAAGCGCCAACGACCCGGTACTTGCCCACACGGACGACTTGACCACTCCGATTGAAAGCTACAAACGCGGCGCCCGCCGCCGTAGTGGTGAAGGCACCGTCCGTGTAAACATGGTAGACCGGGGCCTGTGAAAGCTTATGCGCCTGCTCGGGAGTGAGGCGCGTGAAAGGGAACCGAATGCGCTCACTAGGGTGTTCCCGCCACGGGTCGCAGGGGAAGTCAAGTAAGCAGGGATGAAAGGATTCGACCCCATAATAAGTCACCTGTCGAAGCGTAAACAGGGAAAACTCCGCCGCCAATCGATCGAGCTCCACAGTAAGGGGGGGACAGTTAGCGAGAACATGAAGGGCCGACGTGCGCGTCGTATGGTACGCGCCCGTCATGGCCACCAGAAGGGACCGCTGGGCAGACAGCACCCGCGTAGTAAGGTGGGTGGAGGGAAAGGGAGGCCACCAAACTGGGGACGCGTATGCAACTGCAGGCAGCAGGACCTGTCGGTAGAGCCGAAAAATAAGTGCCGGAGGAAGCGCGCGATGTAAGCGGATAAAATTGAGTAATCGGAAAGCCAGGACCTCTGATTTAGATTTAATATAGTCAACGTGGGCAAAGAAATTAAGTTTGTCGTCAAAGACCACACCAAGGAGCTTGATGCGATCTTTGCACTGCAGAAAAGCGCCATCCAAGCGGATAGGCGGTCGGCGCTTTGATGTGCCAATGTGACCGTTGTTAAAGAATACAAAGAATGATTTGGGATGACTAATTTGAACCTTGTTTTGTCGAGACCAATTACAGACCAAGGTAAGGACAGATTCCGCCAAGGCCTGCAGTTGCAATCGCGACGTCCCAGTAACGAGGAGAACGGTGTCGTCCGCATAGGCCTGTATATGTACTCCCGCAGGAAGGTCAAGGTCTAAAAGGGAATAGATAATTATATTCCATAGGAGAGGGCTGACCGGCGATCCCTGAGGGGTGCCAATCGACGAGCGCGCTTTCACCTCTCCCGCGTTCGAGCGAAAGACAACCGATCGCCCCGTCAAGAAGGACTGGAGTAGGTTGTAAAGGTTGATCGGGCAGCGGTGTTTGCAGAAGAAGAAAAGAACCGTGTCGTGCCACACGCTGTCAAAGGCCCCAGTAAAGTCTAAGGAAAGCAGGACGGCTGGAGTCTTGGAGGATTTCAGGGCGCACAGCCTCTGACGCAAGGCGTAGAGAGCCTGAAGGGCACCACGAGCATGAGTAAAGCCGAACTGGCGGGGGTGAAGGAGATGGTTGGAGTGCAGGAAATGGTAAAGGCGGGAATTTAGTAAGCGTTCGAGAATCTTACCGAATAACGAGTTCATAACAAGGGGCCTATATGCAGATGGAAGGTGCGAGGGACGACCAGGCTTTAATGTAAAAATGATTCTGCCGACCTTCCAACAAGAGGGGAAGTGGCCCAGTTTAAGAGCACTGTTAAAGACAGCCAGAAAGAAGTGGGGATGCTGCTGAAAAAGTTGCCGGACAAATATGCCTGTGAGGCCATCGGGCCCCGGCGCCGCACGAGGGTTGCCTAGCAAGATGGCATGTTCAACCTCTGCCATGCTGAACGGGCAGTCCTTGTGGTGCCACGGATAGGGGGAAGCGGTGAGCCGCCGAAGGCGTTGGTGGAACTCGCCGTCAGAGGCCGGATCGTCAGTCGCCACATGCTCCCGCAAGAGCAACGCGGCAGGGTCGAGAATGGAGACCGTAGAACGTTCCGGAGATAGAGCGAGCGGGGGAAGGGGCAACTGTGCGACGTGCTTCCCAAATGCCAGTTTAAACGGTTTGCCAAATAGATTTTTTGCCGTGAGATCACGACAGACAGTTTTTTCGAAGCTCTCCTTCGCAATCCGGATGTGGTGTTTGTACACCGCGAAAGCGGTGGCATATTGCTGCCGGAAAATTGTACGGAGCGCAGGGTGCCTTGTCCGCTGAGCCCGGCGGCGCATCGCGCGCACTTTTGCCCGCTCCTCCCCTAATTGTGGGGTCCACCAAACATTGGTCCGCTCACCCCTTTGTCGAATTACTCGCATGTGCTTGCGACAAAGCGCATCATACAGACAATAGAATTTCGTTAACACCAATTCCAACGAGAGGGTTGTGGAAAAGGCACAACGAACCACGCGTGCGAACCAGTCGGAGCACTGCAAGACGCGCAGCATCTCGCATTGCGCATAAGTGGTTAGACGCTTGATGGGAAAACCGGAAGCCGCGCAAAGGGAAAATTCAATATACCTGTGGCCCGAAAGCGTGTCCACGTCCGATACTGTCCAGATGTACCCCTTGCTGGCTAAAGGTATGGACAGCATCGTAACATCGATCCACGAACTGGCATAGGGTGTGTCGAAGGTAGGGGCAGAGGCGGGGTCATTCAGGACCTGAAGACCATTGCCACTAGCAAAACTGGCCAGCTGGACGCCCCGTATATCACCACCTACAGGGCCCCAAAGCTCGTGCTTCGCATTAAAATCGCCTGCCAAAACAAAGTTCTGAGAAGGATGCCGTGAAAAGCATTGCCAGAGCTCATCGAGGATGGGGTCTATAGGACGATGCGGTGGGGCGTACGTCGCTACGATGATAAAATCCTGCCCCGGGCAAGCACAACTGACCGCAACGACGTACTGCGAGATATACGTCGGGAATAAGTCAAAACCGGGAGCTCGTGCCAGGAGCAGTACTCGCGGGTTCTCCAGTGCATGAAAAGCGGTTAAAGAAGGGGGCACATTGGCAATTTTGCCATCTCGAATGTGCGGCTCCGAGACAATGGCAAAAGTGAACCCGCCCCGGTCCATGTGGTCGACCAACACCTTCATCGCGTCCCTCGTGTGATCAATGTTAGCCTGCAAGAACTTAAGGGTATGCATCTTGGCTAAAACCAACTAAAAGCCACTGATGCCGGGGCGAAGAGGGAAGCACGTTAAAGAAACATGCGCGTGCGTCCTCGCACGCACGCACCCCGGAGAGGAGGTGACAACAGTGTCGAGAGATTGCAAAAAGGAGAAGATCGGACAGGAGGCGGAGAGAGGCACTGATCAGGGGGAGAGGCAGGGGAGAGAAAGCGATCAGAAATGAGCAAAAGCAAGTGGGGAGACAACGAGCAACGCAGGAGGCCGGAAGTAAATATTCGTAGATAAAGAACAAATGAAGTCGCAGAACAGAGAGGACGCCGCACGGCAGCCCCAGGCTCGCACGCGAGCTCAGAGGACATGCCCACCACTGCGTGCAAGTGCAGGACCAACCATCCGCTACACTGAAGCCGTCGCACGGCGACCCAGGAGCATCGTGGGAGGCGTCAGCCATAATCGGTTCTTGCCCTTAAGCGGGCCACCCGGCTGGCTAAGAGAGGGCAGAGACGGTCCCCAGTAGGGTGCGTGCTTGCTAAACCGGCCTTGCGGCACTCGTTACAACACACGGCCGCGTCTCCCAAGCGAACAGTACACTGAGGGTAAAGATGTGGGCCCGCGCAGCGCGTGCAGACGGCCATATCATCCTGCTGTCGCACGGGGCAGGCACGGCGAGGGTGACCATAAGTCGCACAAAACGTACAGGTGGGGACATGGAGGTCTTCGACCACCGCTGCCGAAGTCCAGCCCACCATAACGCGCCCGCGGCTCAGGAGGGAGCGGAACGCCGAAGGAGGAACTTCTAACACGTGGGAAAAGTTACCCGAGCGTTCTTTAATGGATACACGTACCGAGCATAATGAGATATCTAAGTCCAAGCCAGGATTGCGGGCGTTGAGTTGCGCAACTAAAGTAGCGGCAGGGATGTCAGGATCAACCCCCGTTAACTTAATGTGGGGCTTACGTTTTAGCGGTAAGCGAATTGACATGGTGGTGTTCGTCACATGATTTCTTTCAAGGGCAGCCTTAAGCCGGTCTATTGATGTCTTGTCATTGGAAAGGATTGTCAGCCCATGTGAAGTCTTTCGAATAGTAACGGCTCCTATTTGTTCTTTGACTGGGTCAATGTTTGCTTTAAGTACAGAATGAATGTCCTGAGCGGCAGAGGATGTGGGAACGAGAGGTGATAAGAACATAATGTGTTGATGGTCTCGCCTGAAGTGGGTGTCGGTGGCGCCCTCAGTCAGGGTGGACGTCGAGGACGGCGCAGCAGCAGCGAGTCCAGCAGGCGCCCTGAGGACTGTAGGGGCACCCTCGCGGACTACGGTAGCATAGGACGCCAGAGCCCCGGTCCGGACGTCCGCCCCGGGGCACACCGCAGCACCCAACCGCGGCTGGGCCAACTGCTCACGAAGTGCGTCAGCACGCCCGCACTGCCGTGCCGCCACCGCTCTCATATCGGCGCACTCCTGGAGAATTTGCCGCAGATGTCCAAGGATTAGGGAGCGTTGGGCGTTCGTCACTTTACACTGAGAATCAAAGAGGATGTCCATAATGTCCTTCTGGAGCGAGACGGCGCGATGAAAAGACGCCGTCAGCGCGCCATCCACACGGCTTTGGGCAGTAGAAGGCAGGTCGACCTCGCCACCATGAACAGAGGCAGCAGCAGGGGGGTCTCCTTCGCGAGATTCCAGGCTCAGCTGACGAAGCGCATTATCCCCGACCACCGAAAAGACAGAGCCGCCCGATCGCGGAGAAGAACCCGCTGAAGTGGGGTCGTCCCCGGTGGAAAGTCCAGCTGCGGTAGGCTGAACAGCAGCCATATCCCACTAGTGGGTATGAGCCATCAGCCCAACAGCCGTCCGATGACACACCAGCACACGCCGATCCCGTCAAAAGTAAGGCCTTGCAGCACAGCAAACGACCTCGGCCGGGTGCACGAGACACTTATAAAGGTCCACCAACAAGAGAGAGGGCGGCAAAGGAGGGAAAAACAACCTTTGTCCGAAACTACGAAGAGCGAAGCGAGCAGCAACCAGGCTGAGGCAGTGGCGATGGCTGTCACGGTCTTGCGCTTGGCGTGCTCAGTGTAGGTGACGGCGTCCCGGATCACGTTCTCGAGGAACACCTTGAGCACACCGCGTGTCTCCTCATAGATCAGGCCAGAGATACGCTTGACACCACCACGGCGAGCGAGGCGATGGATGGCTGGCTTGGTGATGCCTTGGATGTTGTCACGCAACACCTTACGATGACGCTACGCGCCACCCTTGCCGAGCCCCTTGCCGCCCTTGCCACGTCCAGACAACTCGGCTGTTGCTGCTGCTTCGAAGCGAGCCAGGAAAGCGAATGCCGCGTCCTTGCGCCGCGACTGAGCGAGGAAGCCGCGCCGAAGGGCGAGGAGGTGAAACGCGCGCCGATTGGCTCACGGGCAGCGCGGCCTCTCTTCGCGAGTGAGTCGCGGTGGCAGCCCTGAGCCCTGCTTAGGCCACGCACTGAGTTCACGACGTGTGGCTTCGCAACACAATCGCGGAGTTTACTTTTTTTTCTTATGTTGTTTCTTTTTGGCATTTCTGACTGCAACGTAGGCTGATGTTCAACCCGCCTCCCTCCTTGTTTTGCTCAACTCGCCAAGAGAAAAACAAACGTGTCAACAATGTTATTGTGCTATGTTGCACGCGCCCACTGCTCGTTTCGCGCCCCAGGAACAAGTTTATTGTCTTCTCATAATTATGATTAGTCGTTCTATTCACCGGTAGCTCGGCTACGCTTTCAAGTGCACCCTGGTCATTGCCGCAAAGCGCACCGTGCGCACAGCTTCAAATTCCGCCACGCCAACATCGTTCACTTGATCACTAGTCGCGAAACAGGGCGCGTTCATGCTCTGTTCGCCTCAGGCGTTTCAAATTTCGCACGCCGGCACCGCTGACTGGTGCCTACACGACCGTCAAATTTCGTCGCGATAGCTTACGTAGCCTCGTAGATAACGCAGCGAAATCAGCCTAAGACGCGCGCGCGAGCCCAATTCAGCATTCTAGGGGACGGAAGAGAGCGAGGGAACTGTTTGCGCCGCTCCTCACTCCTCCCTCTCCCATCGAAGGCAGCTACGCAGGGCGCGCGCGGAACCGCTAGCTATGCAGTATGCGGAGAGCGCGCGCATCTCTTCTTTTCCCACTTCAAAGTCACTTACTACTGCTACATTTGTAATAACAGTGTAAAATTTCCCCTTAGGCAGTGCTGCTTCGTGAACGTGCGCACCCATTTCCGCTCGCCAGCCACCGCTACAGCAATGCGGCTCTGAATTTCAGTCCAGAGCACTGCTGCATACGTGCGGGCGGCCGCCGAGAGGGCATTCTAGCAGACGCAGCGACCGATGGCATTAGTTCTAGCAGCCCTAGAGGCAAACCTCAGGGCCCGCAAAAGCGCGTCGAACGACAAGAAGAAACAAAACGGTAAAAAGAAAAAAGGAGGGATGAGGGCTGCCTGCTTTTAAAAGTTGCGCTACATCAGAATTAAGTAAATGTGCAGCAACGACCGCCTCATCATCCTCGGTGTGTGAAACACGCGCCGTGGTAATTAGTGCATGCAGGCGAACGTGGCCGCTCGCGCAGAGTCGCCTCACGCGCCCCATACTTGCTTAGTGTGTGTTGTTGTGCTGAGCCCCGTGGCGTTCCTTGTGGTTCTGCTACTAAAGTTATAGCACACGCGCTGTCCGACCGCGCACGCCGCGTGTTTGAAAACAAGAAGTAGTAGTAAGTGCCGTTGAGATGGTAAAAGAAGAGAAGAGTGCAGTACCGTAGCTGTCTCTCGCTTAGGAGGTCACCTCAACAGTATTACACGGGGGAGGGTAAGGAGAATAAAGGAGCCAAGAGAAACAAAGATTGAAGAGGACGAGCAGAAGGCCGTGAAGAAAAAAAAAGAGAGAGAGAGAAGCGTCAAACGGGGCCTATGGCAGCGTGGTAAGGTTCGACGACTCAAAGAACTCAATGAGCTGGGAAGGCTCCTTTGAGTAAAACCGCAAAACCCCTAGGAAACGAGAAAGTCCTCAGGACGGGCTATGGGGAGTCCAAGGCGTCGATTAGGATTTCACGAGCTGAGAGATATATGCAGTGCATATATCTATAATAAAAGTGCATATATCATATAAAAGGGACTCACGGGCCGATAGTCCCTTTTTGTGTGTGTTGTTGTGCTGCGCGCATGCCGTTGTGTGCGTTTCTGATACAAAACTTTCAGCACACGCGCTGTCGCAATGAGAATACGACAGCGCGCGCCGGGTGCGTGTAAACGAGGAAGCGTCGAACAGAGGGAACGGACGGAATTGTCGAGATTCTCACTACATCCCAATGCCAATGCAGACACTTTGGGTGGCTCTGAGAAGAGCCGTTGGGTGTTGGCTGCGCGGACGAGCGCTCGGTCGCATACTTGGAGCTGGTGTACTTGGTGACGGCTTTGGTGCCCTCGGACACGGCGTGTTTGGCCAGTTCTCCGGGCAACAGCAGATGCACGGCAGTCTGGATCTCCCGGCTCGCGATGGTCGAGCGCTTGTTGTAGTGAGCCAGACGGGACGACTGCGCGGCGATACGCTCGAAGATGTTCACGAAGCTGTTCATGGTAGACATGGCCTTGCTGGAGACTCCAGTGTCCGGGTGCACCTGCTTCAGCACCTTGTAGATATACATGGAGAAGCTCTCCTTCCTGCGGCGCTTCTTCTTCTTGTCGGTGGCGCGCACGTTCTTCTGCGCCTTGCCGGCCTTCTTCACGGCCTTACCGCTGGGCTGGGGAGGCATGTCAGTAGCCGAGCAAACGAGATCGGAATACGCGCGACCGGTCGCGCGCGCCGCGTTTTTATCGCGGGAGGGTGGTGTTCACGCGACCTCGCAAAGCCGCGCTCGCCATTGGTCCGCGCGGCTTCTCTCCCTTTTCCTCGCGCTTTCCTTTGGGACCGGCGGCGGCGAGAGCGGCGACGGCGCTACGAGCACGGCTCAAATCGCTCACAGATCGCCACTGTGCAAGTCGTTGCTACTCAGTCTGACAGCAACACTGCGATGCCTCCCCAGGTGCTGTGGATAGGTGCTGTTGTGGCGTGATTTGTGCGTTCGAGCTTCGGTGCTATGGATCCCCTCCACGTGGGCCCCTCTCGGATGGTTGGATAGGATTACGGTGCGGATTCTTCTAGACTCCAACCCGCTGTCTTCGATTCGGTGAGGTTTTCCGGTGGCTCTTTTTTGTCCTTGGTTTTTTCCCGTGTTTAGCTGAGGGTTTCTAGCTTCCTACCTTGTGTAGTGTTAGCTTAAACTTCGGCTAGGCGCGGGCGCCACGTGGTTTTTACCGCGATGGTGGCCCCTTCGCGGCTTCGGCCGCTTACGTTTTTCGGGCGAGTTCCGAAAGGCGCGTCCAATGTAGATGTTTGCAAGGCGCTCGTAAAGCGCTTTTCCTTGAACGACCTTAAGGCAGTGCAGGACTTTGGTGTAGGACGGTTTGAGATAACGTTTAAGAATAAGGCCGCGGTTGATCGCTTCTCAGCTGATCCCGCTTTGAAGGTTCGGGATGTGGAAGTTCGTTTTGAGTATAGAGGTGTGCGTGTGAAGTTGGTTAGGGTGTTTGGCTACCGCGCGGATCTTCCGGACCAGGCTCTCGTCTCCGAGCTAGAGGTCTTCGGAAAGGTTCACGGGATCTCCAAAGAATGCGTGCCCGGTTTCCCTGCCGTTGGCACCGGAAACCGGCGCATTCGGATAGAGATGGCGCGGCCCGTTCCTAACCTTCTTCGTTTAGGTGAGCGTGTCGTTCAGTGTGAGTACGAGGGTGTAGTTAGATTGTGCCGTAGGTGTAACATGGCAGGACACCACGCCGCCGCGTGCGACACGCCTCAGTGCGCACACTGCGGGCAGTTTGGCCACGCGTCCTGCGACGCGGCGTGCGTACGTTGCGGCGGCGACCATGCGGTTTCGGCGTGTAGTGTCCGCACCTACTCGTCAGTGACCGCGAGGCCAGAACAGCAGAAACCTGCCGTCGTGGAAGCGGTTACTTCGCCGGTAGCTGATACGGTTGCTGCCTTAGAGGAAGGAGAGAGCCAGGGCTCCTTGAGCGTGGTCGATGCCGCCGAACACGGCGGCGATTCCGTGGACGCTACCGAGGTCGTTCCCCCTTCCGTCACGGCAACGTGCGAGGGGGCAGCGAGCGAGGAGGCTGAAGCGGCGGTCGCTGTCGCCTCCGTGGCGGGTACGCCTCTCGCTACGCCGGTCGCTATCTCTGGCGCGTCCGAACCGCTGACTGGCGCGACTGACACTGCTCGTCGGTCGAACCATAAGCGTAAGAGCCGGCGCGCACACCGCGCTGGCTCCTCCAGACTGGCCCTCCAGAATTTAGGCGCAGTGCTGTTGAAACGTCCGATTCTGATACTGAGGTCCCATCGGACGCGGAGGGTTCTCCTCCTTGTCCCAATTGCGGATGGGGACGTTGCGAATGCTCGTTGCTCTCAGACAGAACCTATGAGTCTACTGATGAGGGGTCCCCAACTTTGGAGACCCTCTCATAAGTAGTCTTTGCCTATTTGTCACTAGCGGCTAGTATTACCTAATACTAGCCTGCTCTTTATTTATTTTCCTAGCTCTTTTTGTCTTCCTTTGTTTCTACTAGCTCTTAGCTAATCTCTTTCTCCCTTCAAATGGCTTCTTCTCTCACCATAGCTACCTTTAACTGTCGTGGTTTGTCGCGTGCTTCTAAGCAGTTAGAGGTTATTAATTTGGCTAAATCCAAAAAGGTAGATATTCTTGTGCTTCAGGAAACTTATATTCATAGGCTAGGCCAGATCAGCCACTTCGACCGGATTTTTCGCACTCGGTTTTCTGGAGTTATGGCGCGACGGGCAGTCGAGGTACGGCGATCGTTTTGATGCCGAACTTCGACTGCCTTGTTATTCGCCATGCCAGGGATTCCGAGGGCCGCGTCTTGTCGGTGGACCTTGATTGTGGCATTCGAATTGTTAATGTTTATGCGCCAACCCAGTCTCAAGATCAGAGAGAGTTTTTCGCTACATTAGAACCCTACTTGGTAGGTCCCTCTCGGCTAATCCTTGTAGGCGACTTCAACTGTGTGTTAGAACATGTTGATCGCATCCCGCATAGAGGGACTTCAAACCAGAAAGATAGGCGTGCAAATGTTGTACTACGAGAGCTCGTCGACGGGCTGGGACATGTCGATGCTTGGCGTGTGCTTCGCCCTGGTCAGTCAGGAATGACTTGGACAGGAAGAGGCATGCAGAGCCGCATCGATCGTTTTTACATCTCGTCGTCACTGGCTCCTAGTATGCATTCTTCTTGGTTAACTCCTTCTGCTCTTAGCGACCACAGCTTCCAAATTCTGCGGTTCGCCGATTCTAGCATAGTCCCGCAAGGGAAGAGACCGTGGCGTCTGAATCCACGTCTTCTAAAAGACAGGCAGGCAACCGCAGAAGTATCATCCATTCTTTTTCGATCGCTGCACAATAGAGCGAATCTAAGTGGTACAGAATGGGATGACGTGAAGGTCAGTTTGCGTGAGTGCTTCAGGTCTTGGGGCAAGCGTCGAGCGCGCGAGGAGCGTGAGGAGATTAAAATCGTCTCCGACGCGATCCTCCTGCTCTCGAGGCCACTGTCCGGCGGTCCTGGAGTTGCTTCGGCGCTGGCCTCACTCCGAAAGGAACTTCGGATTCTCCTGCAGCGACGCTGGGATGGCTTGAGGGCCACAACCCGAGCAGAGCTGTGGGAAATGGAAGCGTGGTGCAGCAGAAACGTCCTACGTAAACATCTCTCAAGGAAGAGCACAACTCTCTCCTCCCTAATAGATCCAAGCGATGGTAGCATAGTCGATTCACCAGATGGAGTTCTTGCACTGGCGAGGCAGTTTTATATGATCTTGTATGCCGAACCAGCTGCCACTCCAACTGCGTTTCCTTTTGCTTCGCCAGCTGAGCCGCCGCAAGTGTGCGACTCAGCCATAGATGAGGACGAGCTTTTTTCGGCATTGAAGTCTATGAAGCGTAATCGCAGTCCGGGATCCGATGGTCTGACAGTCGAATTTTATGTTAAATTTTGGACACTGTTAGGGAAGCCATTCACATCACTGGTGAACCGGCTACTCAGTGAAGGGACTTAGCGTCTCAACGAGAGGGGTTAATCACTCTCCTTTGTAAATACGAGTCAAGGAGCTCCGATCTGAGAGCATGGCGTCCAATCACACTTCCGAACTGCGATTATAAGCTCATAGCAAAGTGCCTGTGTATGCGACTCACGCCAGTGCTCAGCACTGTTTTGGGTCCATACCAGGCATGTTGTGTCCAGGGGTGCTCTACTCAGCTTCACGGTATAGCACTAAGGGACCTTCTCCTGTGGGCAAATACCAGGAAACTTCCAGGTATCCTTTGCTCCTTCGATCAGGAGAAGGCTTTCGATATCATTAGCCATAGGTACCTTTTCCGTGTTTTCTAAGAGGCTGGTTTTAGTGTGGGTTTTAGACAGATGATCCAAGCTTTGTATTCTCGACCGACTTCTGCTGTTCTCATACGAGACCGCCTCTCGGAGGCGTTCATTGTGGGACGTGGTGTGCGACAGGGGGACCCGCTCTCACCTGCCCTCTACGTACTCGCTTTTGAACCGCTTCTGCAGAGGTTGTCTTGTGACAGCAGAATTGGCAGGTTCCTACTTCCACCAGGTTCCCCCCCTGTTGCACTCTTTGCCTATGCAGACGACTTGTCCATTGTCGTCCAGGACGAAGCATCAGCTTGCGACGTCCTGGAGGTCATGGACAGTTACTGCGGGGCGAGCGGTGCAAGGTTGAATAGGTCGAAAAGTGCAGCAATGTACTTGAACTCCACTCCTTCCAGTCCGCAGCCCGTTCATGGTCTCCCCGTGAAAACGCGGCTGCGGATTCTAGGCTTCCAGTTCGAACCAGATGGTCTCTCTCCCGAAAACTGGCAACAGGCTAAGGAGAAGCTTGAAGCCAGGGTTCAGGAATACAGCGCGTTGTCATGCCCTTTGACTGCTCGAGCGACAATCCTTCGCTCACTTCTGTTTTCCTTTCTGACGTATGTGGCGTGTGTGTCTCCTATTCCAACCCGAACCAAGCTTATCTTGGAGAGGGTC
Organism: Dermacentor variabilis; assembly: GCF_050947875.1. NCBI lineage: Eukaryota > Metazoa > Arthropoda > Arachnida > Ixodida > Ixodidae > Dermacentor > Dermacentor variabilis. The sequence goes on from NC_134574.1 coordinate 22,905,394, forward strand.
TTGTTTCGCTTCCTCTGGAAGGGTACAACTGGTTGTGTAGCTAGCCGGGTGCTCAAGTTGCCCAGGGACAAGGGAGGACTCGGAATTCCCGACCTGGGCGTCGTGGCTACTGCACTACACGTCAGTTGGACCTAGGTCGCTCTTAACTCGGATATGCTCCTAACTCGAAGCTTCCTTCTTTCTTAGCACCCGACTCCGCTTGTTCTCGCAGAGCACATTTTCCAACTGTGTTCCTCGTTCAGGTACCCCATCCACCATTTATGCGGCGGCTGCCAACTCTTTGGTAAGCCTCTGCAAGGTTCACCCAGGCATCGACGTAGTTTCAGCTCCACTCCAAGAGTTAGTGTATATCCTCACCCCAGGACTCCCCCCACATTGCCAAATGTACGACCTGTCGATTCACAGGCCAAACTGGAAGCTCATTACAGCCGGTTTCCTCGACGCCAGGCGAGCCACCTTTGTGTACCGCCTGGCACGAGGGTGCCTGCTGTTGAGCTACAGGCCCTTCACAGCCATCCCGGCTCGTGGAGTGTGTCCTTTCTGTGGCGCTCGTGAGGACTCAGTTCGTATCTTTACGCAGTGTTTGCTTCCTGCAGCTCTTCTCCAAAGAGTTCCTAGTCTATTTAGGCTCCCAGGCGTTCCTTATGAGACAGTCCGATTTTTGCACCCTTTGCCCAATCAGGCGATCAACCACTTCGTGCTTCTCCTCGCCGAGTGCTCATACCAAGTTTGGCTGGCACGCTGCGATGCAATTTTCGGGGGGTCGGGCACCAGCCCTTCACGAAGTGCTTGCGAAAGCACGGAAGGAGGTCTGGTTCCACCTCACCCGGGAGCGGCACCGCTTCGGCGAGAAGTTTCTCGAAGTGTGGGCTCGTCCTGCCGTGATTTTTGACGAGTCAGGTGGAAAGCTATCCATTAAGTTATGATGCATGCTCCAAAGGTCGCACGACTCGGCCGTGTGCGCCAGTCGATCTACGGGGTTTTGTTTGGCTCAGTGGAACCCAGACCTGGAACCGGTGGTGGTGCACCCTCAAGTGGTCGCGCTGCTCCGCGGACGGCTTTGGTGGTCTCCATTGTTGTATGCCTTGACCTCTTTTGCATCAGGGCAGTCCGAGGGTCAGTCAGGCTTGTGCCCTGCAAGACCGACATGGCTGTTTGTGTGTTGAGTGCAGTCCCTCAGTTGGGCTGCACCACAACAGCCACCTTGTCCGGGAAGGACCGTTGGCCCGAACCAAGTCCCCCCACCCAGTCAGCCCGGGTTGTGGGGGAGTACCGGGGTCAATGTATCGAATGATGCTGGGTTGATGAGTACATGAAAGCTCTGGGACGCGGCGCCCCTGGTTGCCAAGTCCTCTTCCCATCTGACAACGGTACTCAGTCTACGCATCAACAGCACCAGCATGTCCGGACGTGGTAAAGGTGGCAAGGCGAAGGGCAAGAGCAAGACGCGTTCCAGCCGCGCGGGTCTCCAGTTCCCCGTGGGCCGTATCCACCGTCCCTTGCGCAAGGGAAACTACGCCGAGCGCGTCGGAGCGGGCGCTCCCGTCTACCTCGCGGCCGTCCTCGAGTACCTGGCTGCCGAAGTGCTCGAGCTCGCTGGCAACGCAGCTCGTGACAACAAGAAGACCAGGATCATCCCCCGACACCTGCAGCTCGCCATCCGCAACGACGAGGAGCTGAACAAGCTGCTCTCTGGCGTGAGGATCGCGCAGGGCGGCGTCTTGCCCAACACCCAAGCTGTGCTTCTCCCAAAGAAGACCGAGAACAAGGCGCAAGCGAGCTCCCAGCCGCCGGACTACAGTCGCGCTCGTCGCACAACCCAACGGTCCTCGTCAGGACCACCGAAATGCATGTGACAGCAGGGTTTTGCTTGGCAATCCCGTTCTCTGCGCCCGTTTCCCTCTGTTTGAATTAGCGCAACCGTGCCTCTTGAACTGACGCTGCTGCTAGCTAGCTGGCATTTCATTGCACGAATGTAAATGGAAAGCGAGCTTCCGGGTGTCCGGGGGCGCACAGGGACGAGCCTCACTGCAATTAGCGTACGATTCGCGTAGCGGAATGTGATAGGCGATTGGGCCCTTAAAAACAAACAAACAAAAAATGGGCCATATCCGCAACCAGCATGCACTTATGAGCCAGGCAGGTATGCATGAGGAACGTGAACAAACGCATGCATGGCATACCAATACACAAAAGCTTGCACGCAACATCGGCCGCATTAATTTCGTTTTCGGGCGCGGCTTCTTCGCATAAATGCGCGCACCGTTTTGCAACGAACACGCATTTTGTTTATTTTTTTCCCCTCTCTCTTCTTGTTCGTGCTCGAACGCGCGCATTACTTACCATATGCATACCAAACGAGGCACCACCTCGCACCGGCAGCCCACCACAGGCACACACAAAAAAATATTAATAATAAAAAATAACAACAAAACAGACAGACCGAGAGGGTACGGTTGGAGTACGTGGTCTCGCGTGCTCCCGTTGCCGAAGCAAACATGTAGGTGGTCATGAGAAGGACCGTTTTGTGTTGCTTGCCTGACCGAGGCTGCGGCGCAGACAGCGGCCGAACTTAGGCGCTCACGCCACGGATGCGCCGGGCCAGCTGGATGTCCTTTGGCATGATGGTAACACGCTTGGCGTGGATGGCGCACAGGTTGGTGTCTTCGAAGAGACCGACGAGGTATACCTCGCTGGCCTCCTGAAGGGCCATCACAGCCGAACTCTGGAATCGGAGGTCGGTCTTGAAATCCTGAGCGATTTCCCTCACCAAGCGCTGGAACGGCAGCTTGCGGATGAGAAGTTCGGTGGACTTCTGGTAGCGGCGAATTTCACGAAGGGCCACGGTTCCAGGCCTGTAGCGATGCGGTTTCTTAACCCCTCCTGTGGCAGGTGCACTCTTGCGAGCAGCCTTGGCAGCAAGCTGCTTACGCGGAGCCTTCCCACCGGTGCTCTTACGGGCGGTTTGCTTGGTCCTGGCCATAGCGAACGGAGCGAGCGTCCGAAGTCGTCGACTGCCAGAGTGAAAATGACCCCTGCGCTGCGCGCGTCGTGCTTCGCCGCAGTACTCTTCTCCTCTCCAACTCACCCGCCGATTGGCCAGCACCGGCACAGCCGTCTCGGGCGGTGCGCGCGCCGCCGCCGTTCGCCAGGATGCTGGAGGAGGCACGTTTTCGCGCGGGCGCCTTGTTCGCGGCTAAGGAAAGCACATTCGCAGGCGATTTAATTGAGCTTAAACACGACAGCATGCCGCGCTGTTCTCTTTCGTTTCAGCCAACACCATAATCTCGTTTATACCGCCGCGCGTCGCCAATTGCCAGTGCCGAGTGTGAGACCACACCACTAATCTCGACAGTGGTTAGCGCTCCACGCCCAACGCCATCGGAGCTGTTACCGCGATCTCCGCGCGACGCAGATGGGTGGCATGTTAAGGATACATTATTGCTTGTCCACTGCCTTGCTTTGATCATGCTGATGCTCGTTTTACGAACTACAAGTGCGCGCCACGGTGCCTTCTCGTGGGGCAACTACATCGTGTTTTGGCCGCACTCGGCAGCAAACCGTCTCGCATGTGCACACATGCCAGTACCGCACTTTCCCGTCCACGCACAGAAGAACGCGAGGCCCGCATGCGCCTCACAAGATTAACGACAAACTCACGTATGGACTACCAGCACCACTTCAGAGTTGCAGAGAAAACGATGCACTTCCGCTCTAAGAGCGAATTTGGAATACAATATTGACAGGTGTTGAACGCGCGTTAGGAGACCTGGATAACTAATTGGTGCCTCAAAACTGTGGATAGGCAAGCGGTACTTCCATATGTATAAAGGGTCCTTAAACAATATGTCAAGGTAGCATCAACCAATGCTTCGCAGGCGCGATCCCAAGCGCGGCTTCCCCGTGCCACGTATTCCGTGCGCAGTTTTCGCACTTGCAAGGGACACCATGTTTTCACAAACAATCATCAAACGCAACACTTTGCTCCATACAGTGCGTACATTTCGTCAGCTAGCTTTTTCGATTGCATTCCCGCACGCAACTTCGCCACAGGATCGACGGCATCGATGTCATGTTATAGCGAAGCTCCAGCTCGGCAGCCGCCAGGAGAAATCTATTTCCTCGCCAACTAATTCACCGAATTTGGTGCGACTAATTACGAGTAAAAGAAAATGTTCAAATGCCGCGCCTGCAACAGCGCGATTTTCAACTGATGCCGAGCGCTGCCTCTTTTTTCTTTACTATTTTTTTTCTCAGTGATTGTGGCAAACTGTGAAATGGAAGAGAGAACAAACAGTTCAACTGTGCGCTTTAAGGCTCCGTCACACAGCAATGGCACCGGATTTCTAAATTTTCTTAATTGCACAAGGCGATATGTATAAAGGGAACACAATTTATACGCCTCGATAACATATACCAGTCATGTGTGAGTATGACTTTTACAATACCTTCACAGACATCACAGGCGTTTTCGATGGGATAAAATTTTTTAGACAGAACTTCCGTGAGTAGTTGCGTGCAATTCACACGATCGCGGTACCGCTTTGTATTGTTGAGATATGAAACTTTGTACTTCTTAACCTGCTGTACTCGTGCATTATGGAAGGGAAAAAAAGAGAGAAAGAGAGACGTCACCGCACCACCACACATTTTTCTCAGATGGAACAAGAAGCTTGTTTACATGGCTGCAGTAGTTCTCTCGTGACAACCCGTTGTTTTCTCTTGGGTGTGTTCCGATGCCTTACTTAGAGTTCACCTCCGAGCTACACGCACGACCGGTATGACCTCATTGCGCACTGTGTACGCCTTGCTTCGTCCTCGGCTATTCCCTTTGCACGCGCATGCCAGTGACTTCGTAGCAGTAATCATTACATAGACAAGAGAAAAGAAATAACCAAAAGTTCCGCGTTTCTTCAAAGCAAGAGGCCCGTACATTTTCTCTGACCGTTCCTTCCCCATTTGTTTACCTGTTTAGCCATCACCTGACTTTGCTATATACATCAAGGCCATAGGCGCAGTTCCCGGTGGCTTCGTGGGACGAATGTAAAACAATAGGCGCGAGCTTGGCTTTCATTAAACGCAACACGAATGCGAAATCCGTGCAATGACGACGGCCGGCGTGTGTCAGCTTCCCTTACCTTGGCGTGCCAATATATGTGCCATGAGTGAGCGAGCCGGTTCGAATTCGGAATTTTTCTCTACAGCAGCTTGCACATTCACGATGTTCCAGGGATGCAGCGGCAGGAGGTAGTCTTGTGCACTTTGGCGCGTCCATGCCATGGCATTACGCAACCGCCTCACAGCGCGTAATACGCCAAACATAAGCTGCCACAAGGAGAAATGTTCACATGTAGGACAGGTGGCTCCCTCTGGCGGCGAAGAGTTCGACAAATACGTGATGCACCGCTCAAATCGCCCATCGGGCGGCCGCTCGTCCCTCTCTCTCTTTTTCCCCCGTTCTCGCGGCGTGTGGAATACACAAATACGTTGCTCGAAAAAGTTTGTTTTCTTTAAATACAGCGCGTGTCCAGCGCCCGCTTCCTTACCGATCTAAGTATATGGCGCGAACAAGGGTCGCCCAGCATCGCCTACACGCACGCATGACGAAAGGGCCAGTCGTATAGAAATAACGAGAGAAAGTGAGTCTGCACTGTGCAAGCATATTTCTGTCTCAGTAAGCACACTTCACCACTCTGCTCCTTTATTTTATTTTCCTCTTGTTTTGGGCAACTCAGCGGTGCATTGTCTTGCAAGAAGAGCCACGTTGGCCTCGAACCAACTGCTTATCACCTATAGCGCGCTGACAAGAAATGCCACTGTAACCCTGTACACAAGTATGAAAACAGCACGCGCCTCGGTGTCTACCGCGCGCACCCTCGTACATTTGAATACAACGCAGTGAGCCCGGTTCTAGCGACAGCTACCTAGCTAATCTCACCTTTGCATGCATTTGCGTCGCTCAAAAGAGTTACACAATTGTGAATCGCACGGTGGTTGTTTACGGCCGCCCAGCTCGTAGGGCAAGAGGGCTGGCTCGTTATTGTTTCTCCGACGCACGCAAACCAACGAAGCCATGCGAATGCCGCTCAGACACAGCGTCGCGCGTAGGCTCAATCATTTAACGCTTGCACTGGAAAGAACAAATAACCGCCGTCTGTAGAAAACTCACTTTCAGCTGTTACACACTGGCCCGTGCCCGGCAATATTTTCCTCGCGCTTTGCTTCGCTGCGTACCCACAGGAGCTATTGTTGTGAAATATGGGGCTTAACATATAAAACTTACTTAACTTAAATGCGCCCGCTGACCGTCACGCTCGGTGTATGTATGTAACCGAGTGCTACTGCCCGGCTCATACTCTTCTCTAAGGGAGTAGAAGAAGCGAGCCATTTCAAAGCGACAAAAATGCGCATCGACGAGCTTACGATTACCTCTGTCTTTTAATCATCAGTCCACTCTGGTTGCCTCAATCAGGGTCCAACCAAAGGCGACAACTGAGCTGCACGAACGACCGCCACGTCGCAACTCGGACAGACTGAGGGCGGGTGAAATGGGAGCAACACAACACACAGTGGCGAGCGCAAATGCAATCGAGCAAAGCTCGCCTTGCGAGGGCGAAAAACAATGCTACCACACCTTATGAATACATGCGGTTGCGCTCGCTCACCTGACCAGAGTTTACCGCGCGTGTCTCGTACGGCCGAACGCGAGATAATGGCATGCAAAAGAGGGTCAACGGAGCAGGAGATCGCAAATCCTGCGCATCACTGCCGAAGCACCAAGTGGGTAGCCCTGAAGAGGGCTGTTGGGTTCTTCAGAGGAGCTGATGCGCTGCTTGCAGACGACGCCGCGCACGCGTGCTGCTTAGCCTCCGAAACCGTCGAGGGTGCGGCCCTGACGCTTGAGGGCATACACCACGTCCATGGCTGTCACGGTCTTGCGCTTGGCGTGCTCAGTGTAGGTGACGGCGTCCCGGATCACGTTCTCGAGGAACACCTTGAGCACACCGCGTGTCTCCTCATAGATCAGGCCAGAGATACGCTTGACACCACCACGGCGAGCGAGGCGACGGATGGCTGGCTTGGTGATGCCTTGGATGTTGTCACGCAACACCTTACGATGACGCTTCGCGCCACCCTTGCCGAGCCCCTTGCCGCCCTTGCCACGTCCAGACATCTCGGCTGTTGCTGCTGCTTCGAAGCGAGTCAGGAAAGCGAATGCCGCGTCCTTGCGCCGCGACTGAGCGAGGAAGCCGCGCCGAAGGGCGAGGAGGTGAAACGCGCGCCGATTGGCTCACGGGCAGCGCGGCCTCTCTTCGTGAGTGAGTCGCGGGTGGCAGCACTGAGCCCTGCTTAGGCCACGCACTGTGTTCACGACGTGTGGCTTCGCAACACAATCGCGGAGTTTACTTTTTTTTCTTATGTTGTTTCTTTTTGGCATTTCTGACTGCAACGTAGGCTGATGTTCAACCCGCCTCCCTCCTTCTTTTGCTCAACTCGCCAAGAGAAAAACAAACGTGTCAACAATGTTATTGTGCTATGTTGCACGCACCCACTGCTCGTTTCGCGCCCCAGGAAGAAGTTTATTGTTTTCTCATAATTATGATTACTCGTTCTATTCACCGGTAGCTCGGCTACGCTTTCAAGTGCACCCTGGTCATTGCCGCAAAGCACACCGTGTGCACAGCTTCAAACTCCGCCACGCCAACATAGTTCACTTGATCACTAGTCGCGAAACAGGGCGCGCTCATGCTCTGTTCGCCTCAGGCGTTTCAAATTTCGCACGCGGGCACCGCTGACTGGTGCCTACACGACCGTCAAATTTCGTCGCGATAGCTTACGTAGCCTCGTAGATAACGTCAGCGAAATCAGCCTAAGACGCGCGCGCGAGCCCAATTCAGCATTCTAGGGGACGGAAGAGAGCGAGGGAACTGTTTGCGCCGCTCCTCACTCCTCCCTCTCCCATCGCCCGTACGAAGGCAGCTACGCAGGGCGCCCGCGGAACCGCTAGCTATGCAGTATGCGGAGAGCGCGCGCATCTCTTCTTTTCCTACTTCAAAGTCACTTACTTCTGCTACATTTGTAATAACAGTGTAAAATGTCCCCTTAGGCAGTGCTGCTTCGTGAACGTGCGCACCCATTTCCGCTCGCCAGCCACCGCTACAGCAATGCGGCTCTGAATTTCAGTCCGGAGCACTGCTGCATACGTGCGGGCGGCCGCCGAGAGGGCATTCTAGCAGACGCAGCGACCGATGGCATTAGTTCTAGCAGCCATAGAGGCACACCTCAGGGCCCGCAAAAGTGCGTCGAACGACAAGAAGAAACAAAACGGTAAAAGGAAAAAAAGGAGGGATGAGGGCTGCCTGCTTTTAAAAGTTGCGCTACATCAGAATTAAGTAAATGTGGAGCAACGACCGCCTCATCATCCTCGGTGTGTGAAACACGCGCCGTGGTAATTAGTGCATGCAGGCGAACGTGGCCGCTCGCGCAGAGTCGCCTCACGCGCCCCATACTTGCTTAGTGTGTGTTGTTGTGCTGAGCCCCGTGGCGTTCCGTGCGGTTCTGCTACAAAAGTTATAGCACACGCGCTGTCCGACCGCGCACGCCGCGTGTTTGAAAACAAGAAGTAGTAGTAAGTGCCGTTGAGATGGTAAAAGAAGAGAAGAGTGCAGTACCGTAGCTGTCTCTCGCTTAGGAGGTCACCTCAACAGTACTACACGGGGGAGGGTAAGGAGAATAAAGGAGCCAAGAGAAACAAAGATAAAAGAGGACGAGCAGAAGGCCGTGAAGAAAAAAAAAGAGAGAGAGAGAAGCGTCAAACGGGGCCTATGGCAGCGTGGTAAGGTTCGACGACTCAAAGAACTCAATGAGCTGGGAAGGCTCCTTTGAGTAAAACCGCAAAACCCCTAGGAAACGAGAAAGTCCTCAGGACGGGCTATGGGGAGTCCAAGGCGTCGATTAGGATTTCACGAGCTGAGAGATATATGCAGTGCATATATCTATAATAAAAGTGCATATATCATATAAAAGGGACTCTCACGGGCCTATCGGCCCGGCCCGTGAGAGTCCCTTTTTGTGTGTGTTGTTGTGCTGCGCGCATGCCGTTGTGTGCGTTTCTGATACAAAACTTTCAGCACACGCGCTGTCGCAATGAGAATACGACAGCGCGCGCCGGGTGCGTGTAAACGAGGAAGCGTCGAACAGAGGGAACGGACGGAATTGTCGAGATTCTCACTACATCCCAATGCCAATGCAGACACTTTGGGTGGCTCTGAGAAGAGCCGTTGGGTGTTGGCTGCGCGGACGAGCGCTCGGTCGCCTACTTGGAGCTGGTGTACTTGGTGACGGCTTTGGTGCCCTCGGACACGGCGTGTTTGGCCAGCTCTCCGGGCAACAGCAGATGCACGGCAGTCTGGATCTCCCGATGGTCGAGCGCTTGTTGTAGTGAGCCAGACGGGACGACTGCGCGGCGATACGCTCGAAGATGTCGTTCACGGAGCTGTTCATGATAGACATGGACTTGCTGGAGACTCCAGTGTCCGGGTGCACCTGCTTCAGCACCTTGTAGATATACATGGAGAAGCTCTCCTTCCTGCGGCGCTTCTTCTTCTTGTCGGTGGCGCGCACGTTCTTCTGCGCCTTGCCGGCCTTCTTCACGGCCTTACCGCTGGGCTGGCGAGGCATGTCAGTAGCCGAGCAAACGAGATCGGAATACGCGCGACCGGTCGCGCGCGCGGCGTTTTTATCGCGGGAGGGTGGTGTTCACGCGACCTCGCAAAGCCGCGCTCGCCATTGGTCCGTGCGGCTTCTCTCCCTTTTCCTCGCGCTTTCCTTTGGGACCGGCGGCGGCGAGAGCGGCGACGGCGCTACGAGCACGGCTCAAATCGCTCACAGATCGCCACTGTGCAAGTCGTTGTTACTCAGTCTCACAGCAACACTGCGATGCCTCCCCAGGTGCTGTGGATAGGTGCTGTGGTGGCGTGATTTGTGCGTTCGAGCTTCGGTGCTATGGATCCCCTCCACGTGGGCCCCTCTCGGATGGTTGGATAGGATTACGGTGCGGATTCTTCTAGACTCCAACCCGCTGTCTTCGATTCGGTGAGGTGTTCCGGTGGCTCTTTTTGGTCCTTGGTTTTTTCCAGTGTTTAGCTGAGGGTTTCTAGCTTCCTACCTTATGTAGTTTTAGCTTAAACTTCGACTAGGCGCGGGCGCCACGTGGTTTTTACCGCGATGGTGGCCCCTTCGCGGCTTCGGCCGCTTACGTTTTTCGGGCGAGTTCCGAAAGGCGCGTCCAATGTAGATGTTTGCAAGGCGCTCGTAAAGCGCTTTTTCTTGAACGACCTTAAGGCAGTGCAGGACTTTGGTGTAGGACGGTTTGAGATAACGTTTAAGAATAAGGCCGCGGTTGATCGCTTCTCAGCTGATCCCGCTTTGAAGGTTCGGGATGCGGAAGTTCGTTTTGAGTATAGAGGTGTGCGTGTGAAGTTGGTTAGGGTGTTTGGCTACCCCGCGGATCTTCCGGACCAGGCTCTCGTCTCCGAGCTAGAGGTCTTCGGAAAGGTTCACGGGATCTCCGAAGAATGCGTGCCCGGTTTCCCTGCCGTTGGCACCGGAAACCGGCGCATTCGGATAGAGATGGCGCGGCCCGTTCCTAACCTTCTTCGTGTAGGTGAGCGTGTCGTTCAGTGTGAGTACGAGGGTGTAGTTAGATTGTGCCGTAGGTGTAACATGGCAGGACACCACGCCGCCGCGTGCGACACGCCTCAGTGCGCGCACTGCGGGCAGTTTGGCCACGCGTCCTGCGACGCGGCGTGCGTACGTTGCGGCGGCGACCGTGCGGTTTCGGCGTGTAGTGTCCGCACCTACTCGTCAATGACCGCGAGGCCAGAACAGCAGAAACCTGCCGTCGTGGAAGCGGTTACTCCGCCGGTAGCTGATACGGTTGCTGCCTTAGAGGAAGGAGAGAGCCAGGGCTCCTTGAGCGTGGTCGATGCCGCCGAGCGCGGCGGCGATTCCGTGGACGCTACCGAGGTCGTTCCCCCTTCCGTCACGGCAACGTGCGAGGGGGCAGCGAGCGAGGAGGCTGAAGCGGCTCTCGCTGTCGCCTCCGTGGCGGGTACGCCTCTCGCTACGCCGGTCGCTATCTCTGGCGCGTCCGAACCGCTGACTGGCGCGACTGACACTGCTCGTCGGTCGAACCATAAGCGTAAGAGCCGGCGCGCACACCGCGCTGGCTCCGCTGCCAGGGCGGCGGCCACGGGGCGTGAGTCGAGCTCGGACGAAGGTGACTCCCAGGGCTCGGAGACTGGCCCTCCAGAATTTAAGCGCAGTGCTGTTGAAACGTCCGATTCTGATACTGAGGTCCCATCGGACGCGGAGGGTTCTCCTCCTTGTCCCAATTGCGGATGGGGACGTTGCGAATGCTCGTTGCTCTCAGACAGAACCTATGAGTCTACTGATGAGGGGTCCCCAACTTTGGAGACCCTCTCATAAGTAGACTTTGCTTATTTGTCACTAGCGGCTAGTATTACCTAATACTTGCCTGCTCTTTATTTATTTTCCTAGCTCTTTTTGTCTTCCTTTTTTTTCTACTAGCTCTTAGCTAATCTCTTTCTCCCTTCAAATGGCTTCTTCTCTCACCATAGCTACCTTTAACTGTCGTGGTTTGTCGCGTGCTTCTAAGCAGTTAGAGGTTATTAATTTGGCTAATTCCAAAAAGGTAGATATTCTTGTGCTTCAGGAAACTTATATTCATAGGCTAGGCCAGATCAGCCACTTCGACCGGATTTTTCGCACTCGGTCTTTCTGGAGTTATGGCGCGACGGGCAGTCGAGGTACGGCGATCGTTTTGATGCCGAATTTCGACTGCCTTGTTATTCGCCATGCCAGGGATTCCGAGGGCCGCGTCTTGTCGGTGGACCTTGATTGTGGCATTCGAATTGTTAATGTTTATGCTCCAACCCAGTCTCAAGATCAGAGAGAGTTTTTCGCTACATTAGAACCCTACTTGGTAGGTCCCTCTCGGCTAATCCTTGTAGGCGACTTCAACTGTGTGTTAGAACAGGTTGATCGCATCCCGCATAGAGGGACTTCAAACCAGAAAGATAGGCGTGCAAATGTTGTACTACGAGAGCTCGTCGACGGGCTGGGACTTGTCGATGCTTGGCGTGTGCTTCGCCCTGGTCAGTCAGGAATGACTTGGACAGGAAGAGGCATGCAGAGCCGCATCGATCGTTTTTACATCTCATCGTCACTGGCTCCTACTATGCATTCTTCTTGGTTAACTCCTTCTGCTCTTAGCGACCACAGCTTCCAAATTCTGCGGTTCGCCCATTCTAGCATAGTCCCGCAAGGGAAGAGAGCGTGGCGTCTGAATCCACGTCTTCTAAAAGACAGGCAGGCAACCGCAGAGGTATCATCCATTCTTTTTCGATCGCTGCACAATAGAGCGAATCTAAGTGGTACAGAATGGGATGACGTGAAGGTCAGTTTGCGTGAGTGCTTCAGGTCTTGGGGCAAGCGTCGAGCGCGCGAGGAGCGTGAGGAGATTAAAATCGTCTCCGACGCGATCCTCCTGCTCTCGAGGCCACTTTCCAGCGGTCCTGGAGTTGCTTCGGCGCTGGCCTCACTCCGAAAGGAACTTCGGATTCTCCTGCAGCGACGCTGGGATGGCTTGAGGGCCACAACCCGAGCAGAGCTGTGGGAAATGGAAGCGTGGTGCAGCAGAAACGTCCTACGTAAACATCTCTCAAGGAAGAGCACAACTCTCTCCTCCCTAATAGATCCAAGCGATGGTAGCATAGTCGATTCACCAGATGGAGTTCTTGCACTGGCGAGGCAGTTTTACATGATCTTGTATGCCGAACCAGCTGCCACTCCAACTGCGTTTCCTTTTGCTTCGCCAGCTGAGCCGCCGCAAGTGTGCGAATCAGCCATAGATGAGGACGAGCTTTTTTCGGCATTGAAGTCTATGAAGCGTAATCGCAGTCCGGGATCCGATGGTCTGACAGTCGAATTTTATGTTAAATTTTGGACACTGTTAAGGAAGCCATTCACATCACTGGTAAACCGGCTACTCAGTGAAGGGACTTTGTCAGCGTCTCAACGAGAGGGGTTAATCACTCTCCTTTGTAAAGACGAGTCGAGGAGCTCCGATCTGAGAGCATGGCGTCCAATCACACTACCGAACTGCGATTATAAGCTCATAGCAAAGTGCCTGTGTATGCGACTCACGCCAGTGCTCAGCACCGTTTTGGGTCCATACCAGGCATGTTGTGTCCAGGGGCGCTCTACTCAGCTTCACGGTATAGCACTAAGGGACCTTCTCCTGTGGGCAAATACCAGGAAACTTCCAGGTATTCTTTGCTCCTTCGATGAGGAGAAGGCTTTCGATATCATTAGCCATAGGTACCTTTTCCGTGTTTTGTAAGAGGCTGGTTTTAGTGTGGGTTTTAGACAGATGATCCAAGCTTTGTATTCTCGACCGACTTCTGCTGTTCTCATACGAGACCGCCTCTCGGAGGCGTTCATTGTGGGACGTGGTGTGCGACAGGGGGACCCACTCTCACCTGCCCTCTACGTACTCGCTTTTGAACCGCTTCTGCAGAGGTTGTCTTGTGACAGCAGAATTGGCAGGTTCCTACTTCCACCAGGTTCCCCCCCGGTTGCACTCTTTGCCTATGCAGACGACTTGTCCATTGTCGTCCCGGACGGAGCATCAGCTTGCGACGTCCTGGAGGTCATGGACAGTTACTGCGGGGCGAGCGGTGCAAGGTTGAATAGGTCGAAAAGTGCAGCAATGTACTTGAACTCCACTCCTTCCAGTCCGCAGCCCATTCATGGTCTCCCCGTGAAAACGCGGCTGCGGATTCTAGGCTTCCAGTTCGAACCAGATTGTCTCTCTCCCGAAAACTGGCAACAGGCTAAGGAGAAGCTTGAAGCCAGGGTTCAGGAATACAGCGCGTTGTCATGCCCTTTGACTGCTCGAGCGACAATCCTTCGCTCACTTCTGTTTTCCTTTCTGACGTATGTGGCGTGTGTGTCTCCTATTCCAACCCGAACCAAGCTTATCTTGGAGAGGGTCTTGTTTCGCTTCCTCTGGAAGGGTACAACTGGTTGTGTAGCTAGGTGGGTGCTCAAGTTGCCCAGGGACAAGGGAGGACTCGGAATTCCCGACCTGGACGTCGTGGCTACTGCACTACGCGTCAGTTGGACCCAGGTCGCTCTTAACTCGGATATGCTCCTAACTCGAAGCTTAACTTCCTTCTTTCTTAGCACCCGACTCCGCTTGTTCTCGCAGAGCACATTTTCCCACTGTGTTCCTCGTTCAGGTACCCCGTCCACCATTTATGCGGCGGCTGCCAACTCTTTGGTAAGCCTCTGCAAGGTTCACGCAGGCATCGACGTAGTTTCAGCTCCACTCCAAGAGTTAGTGGATATCCTCACCCCAGGACTCCCCCCACATTACCAAAGGTACGACCTGTCGATTCACAGGCCAAACTGGAAGCTCATTACAGCCGGTTTCCTCGACGCCAGGCGAGCCACCTTTGTGTACCGCCTGGCGCGAGGGTGCCTGCCGTTGAGCTACAGGCCCTTCACAGCCATCCCAGCTCGTGGAGTGTGTCCTTTCTGTGGCGCTCGTGAGGACTCAGTTCGTATCTTTACGCAGTCTTTGCATCCTGCAGCTCTTCTCCAAAGAGTTGCTAGTCTATTTAGGCTCCCAGGCGTTCCTTATGAGACAGTCCGAATTTTGCACCCTTTGCCCAATCAGGCGATCAACCACTTCGTGCTTCTCCTCGCCGAGTGCTCATACCAAGTTTGGCTGGCACGCTGCGATGCAATTTTCGGAGGGTCGGGCACCGGCCCTTCACGAAGTGCTTGCGAAAGCACGGAAGGAGGTCTGGTTCCACCTCACCCGGGAGCGGCACCGCTTGGGCGAGAAGTTTCTCGAAGTGTGGGCTCGTCCTGCCGTGATTTTTGACGAGTCAGGTGGAAAGCTATCCATTAAGTTATGATGCATGCTCCAAAGGTCGCACGACTCGGCCGTGTGCGCGAGTCGATCTACGGGGTTTTGTTTGGCTCAGTGGAACCCAGAGCTGGAACCGGTGGTGGTGCACCCTCAAGTGGTCGCGCTGCTCCGCGGACGGCTTTGGTGGTCTCCATTGTTGTATGCCTTGACCTCTTTTGCATCAGGGCAGTCCGAGGGTCAGTCAGGCTTGTGCCCTGCAAGACCGACATGGCTGTTTGTGTGTTGAGTGTAGTCCCTCAGTTGGGCTGCACCACAACAGCCCCCTTGTCCGGGAAGGACCGTTGGCCCGAATCAAGTCCCCCCACCCAGTCAGCCCGGGTTGTGGGGGAGTACCGGGGTCAATGTATCGAATGATGCTGGGTTGATGAGTACATGAAAGCTCTGGGACGCGGCGCCCCTGGTTGCCAAGTCCTCTTCCCATCTGACAACGGTACTCAGTCTACGCATCAACAGCACCAGCATGTCCGGACGTGGTAAAGGCGGCAAGGCGAAGGGCAAGAGCAAGACGCGTTCCAGCCGCGCGGGTCTCCAGTTCCCCGTGGGCCGTATCCACCGTCTCTTGCGCAGGGGAAACTACGCCGAGCGCGTCGGAGCGGGCGCTCCCGTCTACCTCGCGGCCGTCCTCGAGTACCTGGCTGCCGAAGTGCTTGAGCTCGCTGGCAACGCAGCTCGTGACAACAAGAAGACCAGGATCATCCCCCGCCACCTGCAGCTCGCCATCCGCAACGACGAGGAGCTGAACAAGCTGCTCTCTGGCACAAGGATCGCGCAGGGCGGCGTCTTGCCCAACATCCAAGCTGTGCTTCTCCCAAAGAAGACCGAGAAGAAGGCGTAAGCGAGCTCCCAGCTGCCGGACTACAGTCGCGCTCGTCGCACAACCCAACGGTCCTCGTCAGGACCACCGAAATGCATGTGACGGCAGGGTTTTGCTTGGCAATCCCGTTCTCTGCGCCCGTTTCCCTCTGTTTGAATTAGCGCAACCGTGCCTCTTGAACTGACGCTGCTGCTAGCTAGCTGGCATTTCAGTGCACGAATGTAAATGGAAAGCGAGCTTCCGGGTGTCCGGGGGCGCACAGGGACGAGCCTCACTGCAATTAGCGTACGATTCGCGTAGTGCAATGTGATAGGCGATTGGGCCCTTAAAAACAAACAAACAAAAAATGGGCCATATCCGCAACCAGCATGCACTTATGAGCCAGGCAGGTATGCATGAGGAACGTGAACAAACGCATGCATGGCATACCAATACACAAAAGCTTGCACGCAACATTGGCCGCATTAATTTCGTTTTCGGGCGCGGCTTCTTCGCATGAATGCGCGCACCGTTTTGCAACGAACGCGCATTTTGTTTATTTTTTTTCAAATCTTTCGTCTTGTTCGTGCTCGAACGCGCGCAATACTTACCATATGCATACCAAACGAGGCACCACCTCGCACCGGCAGCCCACCACAGGCACACACAAAAAAATATTAATAATAAAAAATAACAACAAAACAGACAGACCGAGAGGGTACGGTTGGAGTACGTGGTGTCGCGTGCTCCCGTGGCCGAAGCAAACATGTAGGTGGTCCTGAGAAGGACCGTTTTGTGTTGCTTGCCTGACCGAGGCTGCGGCGCAGACAGCGGCCGAACTTAGGCACTCTCGCCACGGATGCGCTTGGCCAGCTGGATGTCCTTTGGCATGATGGTAACACGCTTGGCGTGGATGGCGCACAGGTTGGTGTCTTCGAAGAGACCGACCAGGTATGCCTCGCTGGCCTCCTGAAGGGCCATCACAGCCGAACTCTGGAATCGGAGGTCGGTCTTGAAATCCTGAGCGATTTCCCTCACCAAGCGCTGGAACGGCAGCTTGCAAATGAGAAGTTCGGTCGACTTCTGGTAGCGGCGAATTTCACGAAGGGCCACGGTTCCAGGCCTGTAGCGATGCGGTTTCTTAACCCCTCCTGTGGCAGGTGCACTCTTGCGAGCAGCCTTGGTAGCAAGCTGCTTACGCGGAGCCTTCCCACCGGTGCTCTTACGGGAGGTTTGCTTGGTCCTGGCCATAGCGAACGGAGCGAGCGTCCGAAGTCGTCGACTGCCGGAGTGAAAATGACCCCTGCGCCGCGCGCGTCGTGCTTCGCCGCACTACTCTTCTCCTCTCCAACTCACCCGCCGATTGGCCAGCGCCGGCACAGCCGTCTCGGGCGGTGCGCGCGCCGCCACCGTTCGCCAGGATGCTGGAGGAGGCACGTTTTCGCGCGGGCGCCTTGTTCGCGGCTAAGGAAAGCACATTCGCAGGCGGTTTAATTGAGTTTAAACACGACAGCATGCCGCGCTGTTCTCTTTCGTTTCAGCCAACACCACAATCTCGTTTATACCGCCGCGCGTCGCCAATTGCCAGTGCCGAGTGTGAGACCACACCACTAATCTCGACAGTGGTTAGCGCTCCACGCCCAACGCCATCGGAGCTGTTATCGCGATCTCCGCGCGACGCAGATGGGTGGCATGTTAAGGCTACATTATTGCTTGTCCACTGCCTTGCTTTGATCATGCTGATGCTCGTTTCACGAACTACAAGTGCACGCCACGGTGCCTTCTCGAGGGGCAACTACATCGTGTTTTGGCCGCACACGGCAGCAAACCGTCTCGCATGTGCACACATGCCAGTACCGCACTTTCCCGTCCACGCACAGAAGAACGCGAGGCCCGCATGCGCCTCACAAGATTAACGACAAACTCAAGTATGGACTACCAGCACCACTTCAGAGTTACAGAGAAAACGATGCACTTCCGCTCTAAGAGCGAATTTGGAATACAATATTGACAGGTGTTGAACGCGCGTTAGGAGACCTGGACAACTAATTGGGGCCTCAAAACTGTGGATAGGCAAGCGGTACTTCCATATGTATGAAGGGTCCTTAAACAATATGTCAAGGTAGCATCAACCAATGCTTCGCAGGCGCGATCCCAAGCGCGGCTTCCCCGTGCCCCGTATTCGGTGCGCAGTTTTCGCACTTGCAAGGGACACCATGTTTTGACAAACAATCATCAAACGCAACACTTTGCTCCATACAGTGCGTACATTTCGTCAGCTAGCTTTTTCGATTGCATTCCCGCACGCAACTTCGCCACAGGATCGACGGCATCGATGTCATGTTATAGCGAAGCTCCAGCTCGGCAGCCGCCGGGAGAAATCTATTTCCTCGCCAACTAATTCACCGAATTTGGTGCGCCTAATTACGAGTAAAAGAAAATGTTCAAATGCCGCGCCTGCAACAGCGCGATTTTCAACTGATGCCGAGCGCTGCCTCTTTTTTCTTTACTATTTTTTTTCTCAGTGATTGTGGCAAACTGTGAAATGGAAGAGAGAACAAACAGTTCAACTGTGCGCTTTAAAGCTCTGTCACACAGCAATGGCAACGGATTTGGAAATTCTGTTAATTGCACAAGGCGATATGTATAAAGGGAACACAATTTATACGCCTCGATAAGATATGCCAGGCATGTGTGAGTATGACTTTTACAATACCTTCACAGACATCACAGGCGTTTTCGATGGGATAAAATTTTTTAGACAGAACTTCCGTGAGTAGTTGCGTGCAATTCACACGATCGCGGTACCGCTTTGTATTGTTGAGATATGAAACTTTGTACTTCTTAACCTGCCAGTACTCGTGCATTATGGAAGGGAAAAAAGAGAGAAAGAGAGACGTCACCGCACCACCACACATTTTTCTCAGATGGAACAAGAAGCTTGTTTACATGGCTGCAGTAGTTCTCTCGTGACAACCCGTTGTTTTCTCTTGGGTGTGTTCCGATGCCTTACTTAGAGTTCACCTCCGAGCTACACGCACGACCGGTATGACCTCATTGCGCACTGTGTACGCCTTGCTTCGTCCTCGGCTATTCCCTTTGCACGCGCATGCCAGTGACTTCGTAGCAGTAATCATTACATAGACAAGAGAAAAGAAATAACCAAAAGTTCCGCGTTTCTTCAAAGCAAGAGGCCCGTACATTTTCTCTGACTGTTCCTTCCCCATTTGTTTACCTGTTTAGCCATCACCTCACTTTGCTATATACATCAAGGCCTTAGGCGCAGTTCCCGGTGGCTTCGTGGGACGAATGTAAAACAATAGGCGCGAGCTTGGCTTTCATTAAACGCAACACGAATGCGAAATCCGTGCAATGACGACGGCCGGCGTGTGTCAGCTTCCCTTACCTTGGCGTGCCAATATATGTGCCATGAGTGGGGGAGCCGGTTCGAATTCGGAATTTTCCTCTACAGCAGCTTGCACATTCACAATGTTCCAGGGATGCAGCGGCAGGATGTAGTCTTGTGCACTTTGGCGCGTCCATGCCATGGCATTACGCAACCGCCTCACAGCGCGTAATACGCCGGACATAAGCTGCCACAAGGAGAAATGTTCACATGTAGGACAGGTGGCTCCCTCTCGCGGCGAAGAGTTCGACAAATACGTGATGCACCGCTCAAATCGCCCATCGGGCGGCCGCTCGTCCCTCTCTCTCTTTTTCCCCCGTTCTCGCGGCGTGTGGCATACACAAATACGTTGCTCGAAAAAGTTTGTTTTCTTTAAATACAGCGCGTGTCCAGCGCCCGCTTCCTTACCGATCTAAGTATATGGCGCGAACAAGGGCCGCCCAGCATCGCCTACACGCACGCATGACGAAAGGGCCAGTCGTACAGAAATAACGAGAGAAAGTTAGTCTGTACTGTGCAAGCATATTTCTGTCTCAGTAAGCACACTTCACCGTTCTGCTCCTTTATTTTATTTTCCTCTTGTTTTGGGCAACTCAGCGGTGCATTGTCTTGCAAGAAGAGCCACGTTGGCCTCGAACCAACTGCTTATCACCTACAGCGCGCTGACAAGAAATGCCACTGTAACCCTGTACACAAGTATGAAAACAGCACGCGCCTCGGTGTCTATCGCGCGCACCCTCGTCCATTTGAATACAACGCAGTGAGCCCGGTTCTAGCGACAGCTACCTAGCTAATCTCACCTTTGCATTCATTTGCGTCGCTCAAAAGAGTTACACAATTGTGAATCGCACGGTGGTAGTTTACGGCCGCCCAGCTCGTAGGGCAAGAGGGCTGGCTCGTTATTGTTTCTCCGACGCACGCAAAACAACGAAGCCATGCGTATGCCGCTCAGACACAGCGTCGCGCGTAGGCTCAATCATTTAACGCTTGCACTGGAAAGAACAAATAACCGCCGTCTGTAAAAAACTCACTTTCAGCTGTTACACACTGGCCCGTGCCCGGCAATATTTTCCTCGCGCTTTGCTTCGCTGCGTACCCACAGGAGCTATTGTTGTGAAATATGGGGCTTAACATATAAAACTTACTTAACTTAAATGCGCCCGCTGACCGTCACGCTCGGCGTATGTATGTAACCGAGTGCTACTGCCCGGCTCATACTCTTCTCTAAGGGAGTAGAAGAAGCGAGCCATTTCAAAGCGACAAAAATGCGCATCGACGAGCTTACGATTACCTCTGTCTTTTAATCATCAGTCCACTCTGGTTGCCTCAATCAGGGTCCAACCAAAGGCGACAACTGAGCTGCACGAACGACCGCCACGTCGCAACTCGGACAGACTGAGGGCGGGTGAAATGGGAGCAACACAACACACCGTGGCGAGCGCAAATGCAATCGAGCAAAGCTCGCCTTGCGAGGGCGAAAAACAATGCTACCACACCTTATGAATACATGCGGTTGCGCTCGCTCACCTGAACAAAGTTTACCGCGCGTGTCTCGTACGGCCGAACGCGAGATAATGGCATGCAAAAGAGGGTCAACGGAGCAGGAGATCGCAAATCCTGCGCATCACTGCCGAAGCACCAAGTGGGTAGCCCTGAAGAGGGCTGTTGGGTTCTTCAGAGGAGCTGATGCGCTGCTTGCAGACGACGCCGCGCACGCGTGCTGCTTAGCCTCCGAAACCGTCGAGGGTGCGGCCCTGACGCTTGAGGGCATACACCACGTCCATGGCTGTCACGGTCTTGCGCTTGGCGTGCTCAGTGTAGGTGACGGCGTCCCGGATCACGTTCTCGAGGAACACCTTGAGCACACCGCGTGTCTCCTCATAGATCAGGCCAGAGATACGCTTGACACCACCACGGCGAGCGAGGCGACGGATGGCTGGCTTGGTGATGCCTTGGATGTTGTCACGCAACACCTTACGATGACGCTTCGCGCCACTCTTGCCACGTCCAGACATCTCGGCTGTTGCTGCTGCTTCGAAGCGAGTCAGGAAAGCGAATGCCGCGTCCTTGCGCCGCGACTGAGCGAGGAAGCCGCGCCGAAGGGCGAGGAGGTGAAACGCGCGCCGATTGGCTCACGGGCAGCGCGGCCTCTCTTCGCGAGTGAGTCGCGGGTGGCAGCACTGAGCCCTGCTTAGGCCACGCACTGAGTTCACGACGTGTGGCTTCGCAACACAATCGCGGAGTTTACTTTTTTTTCTTATGTTGTTTCTTTTTGGCATTTCTGACTGCAACGTAGGCTGATGTTCAACCCGCCTCCCTCCTTGTTTTGCTCAACTCGCCAAGAGAAAAACAAACGTGTCAACAATGTTATTGTGCTATGTTGCACGCACCCACTGCTCGTTTCGCGCCCCAGGAACAAGTTTATTGTCTTCTCATAATTATGATTACTCGTTCTATTCACCGGTAGCTCGGCTACGCTTTCAAGTGCACCCTGGTCATTGCCGCAAAGCAAACCGTGCGCACAGCTTCAAATTCCGCCACGCCAACATCGTTCACTTGATTACTAGTCGCGAAACAGGGCGCGTTCATGCTCTGTTCGCCTCAGGCGTTTCAAATTTCGCATGCCGGCACCGCTGACTGGTGCCTACACGACCGTCAAATTTCGTCGCGATAGCTTACGTAGCCTCGTAGATAACGTCAGCGAAATCAGCCTAAGACGCGCGCGCGAGCCCAATTCAGCATTCTAGGGGACGGAAGAGAGCGAGGGAACTGTTTGCGCCGCTCCTCACTCTCCCATCGCCCGTACGAAGGCAGCTACGCAGGGCGCGCGCGCGGAACCGCTAGCTATGCAGTATGCGGAGAGCGCGCGCATCTCTTCTTTTCCCACTTCAAAGTCACTTACTACTGCTACATTTGTAATAACAGTGTAAAATTTCCCCTTAGGCAGTGCTGCTTTGTGAACGTGCGTACCCATTTCCGCTCGCCAGCCACCGCTACAGCAATGCGGCTCTGAATTTCAGTCCGGAGCACTGCTGCATACGTGCGGGCGGCCGCCGAGAGGGCATTCTAGCAGACGCAGCGACCGATGGCATTAGTTCTAGCAGCCATAGAGGCACACCTCAGGGCCCGCAAAAGTGCGTCGAACGACAAGAAGAAACAAAACGGTAAAAAGAAAAAAAGGAGGGATGAGTGCTGCCTGCTTTTAAAAGTTGCGCTACATCAGAATTAAGTAAATGTGCAGCAACGACCGCCTCATCATCCTCGGTGTGTGAAACACGCGCCGTGGTAATTAGTGCATGCAGGCGAACGTGGCCGCTCGCGCAGAGTCGCCTCACGCGCCCCATACTTGCTTAGTGTGTGTTGTTGTGCTGAGCCCCGTGGCGTTCCGTGCGGTTCTGCTACAAAAGTTATAGCACACGCGCTGTCCGACCGCGCACGCCGCTTGTTTGAAAACAAGAAGTAGTAGTAAGTGCCGTTGAGATGGTAAAAGAAGAGAAGAGTGCAGTACCGTAGCTGTCTCTCGCTTAGGAGGTCACCTCAACAGTACTACACGGGGGAGGGTAAGGAGAATAAAGGAGCCAAGAGAAACAAAGATTAAAGAGGACGAGCGGAAGGCCGTGAAGAAAAAAAAAGAGAGAGAGAGAAGCGTGAAACGGGGCCTATGGCAGCGTGGTAAGGTTCGACGACTCAAAGAACTCAATGAGCTGGGAAGGCTCCTTTGAGTAAAACCGCAAAACCCCTAGGAAACGAGAAAGTCCTCAGGACGGGCTATGGGGAGTCCAAGGCGTCGATTAGGATTTCACGAGCTGAGAGATATATGCAGTGCATATATCTATAATAAAAGTGCATATATCATATAAAAGGGACTCTCACGGGCCGATAGTCCCTTTTTGTGTGTGTTGTTCTGCTGCGCGCATGCCGTTGTGTGCGTTTCTGATACAAAACTTTCAGCACACGCGCTGTCGCAATGAGAATACGACAGCGCGCGCCGGGTGCGTGTAAACGAGGAAGCGTCGAACAGAGGGAACGGATGGAATTGTCGAGATTCTCACTACATCCCAATGCCAATGCAGACACTTTGGGTGGCTCTGAGAAGAGCCGTTGGGTGTTGGCTGTGCGGACGAGCGCTCGGTCGCCTACTTGGAGCTGGTGTACTTGGTGACGGCTTTGGTCCCCTCGGACACGGCGTGTTTGGCCAGCTCTCCGGGCAACAGCAGATGCACGGCAGTCTGGATCTCCCGGCTCGCGATGGTCGAGCGCTTGTTGTAGTGAGCCAGACGGGACGACTGCGCGGCGATACGCTCGAAGATGTCGTTCACGAAGCTGTTTATGATAGACATGGACTTGCTGGAGACTCCAGTGTCCGGGTGCACCTGCTTCAGCACCTTGTAGATATACATGGAGAAGCTCTCCTTCCTGCGGCGCTTCTTCTTCTTGTCGGTGGCGCGCACGTTCTTCTGCGCCTTGCCGGCCTTCTTCACGGCCTTACCGCTGGGCTGGGGAGGCATGTCAGTAGCCGAGCAAACGAGATCGGAATACGCGCGACCGGTCGCGCGCGCCGCGTTTTTATCGCGGGAGGGTGGTGTTCACGCGACCTCGCAAAGCCGCGCTCGCCATTGGTCCGTGCGGCTTCTCTCCCTTTTCCTCGCGCTTTCCTTTGGGACCGGCGGCGGCGAGAGCGGCGACGGCGCTACGAGCACGGCTCAAATCGCTCACAGATCGCCACTGTGCAAGTCGTTGTTACTCAGTCTGACAGCAACACTGCGATGCCTCCCCAGGTGCTGTGGATAGGTGCTGTGGTGGCGTGATTTGTGCGTTCGAACTTCGGTGCTATTGTTACCCTCCACGTGGGCCCCTCTCGGATGGTTGGATAGGATTACGGTGCGGATTCTTCTAGACTCCAACCCGCTGTCTTCGATTCGGTGAGGTGTTCCGGTGGCTCTTTTTTGTCCTTGGTTTTTTCCAGTGTTTAGCTGAGGGTTTCTAGCTTCCTACCTTGTGTAGTGTTAGCTTAAACTTCGGCTAGGCGCGGGCGCCACGTGGTTTTTACCGCGATGGTGGCCCCTTCGCGGCATCGGCCGCTTACGTTTTTCGGGCGAGTTCCGAAAGGCGCGTCCAATGTAGATGTTTGCAAGGCGCTCGTAAAGCGCTTTTCCTTGAACGACCTTAAGGCAGTGCAGGACTTTGGTGTAGGACGGTTTGAGATAACGTTTAAGAATAAGGCCGCGGTTGATCGCTTCTCAGCTGATCCCGCTTTGAAGGTTCGGGATGTGGAAGTTCGTTTTGAGTATAGAGGTGTGCGTGTGAAGTTGGTTAGGGTGTTTGGCTACCCCGCGGATCTTCCGGACCAGGCTCTCGTCTCCGAGCTAGAGGTCTTCGGAAAGGTTCACGGGATCTCCGAAGAATGCGTGCCCGGTTTCCCTGCCGTTGGCACCGGAAACCGGGGCATTCGGATAGAGATGGCGCGGCCCGTTCCTAACCTTCTTCGTGTAGGTGAGCGTGTCGTTCAGTGTGAGTACGAGGGTGTAGTTAGATTGTGCCGTAGGTGTAACATGGCAGGACACCACGCCGCCGCGTGCGACACGCCTCAGTGCGCGCACTGCGGGCAGTTTGGCCACGCGTCCTGCGACGCGGCGTGCGTACGTTGCGGCGGCGACCATGCGGTTTCGGCGTGTAGTGTCCGCACCTACTCGTCAGTGACCGCGAGGCCAGAACAGCAGAAACCTGCCGTCGTGGAAGCGGTTACTTCGCCGGTAGCTGATACGGTTGCTGCCTTAGAGGAAGGAGAGAGCCAGGGCTCCTTGAGCGTGGTCGATGCCGCCGAGCGCGGCGGCGATTCCGTGGACGCTACCGAGGTCGTTCCCCCTACCGTCACGGCAACGTGCGAGGGGGCAGCGAGCGAGGAGGCTGAAGCGGCGGTCGCTGTCGCCTCCGTGGCGGGTACGCCTCTCGCTACGCTGGTCGCTATCTCTGGCGCGTCCGAACCGCTGACTGGCGCGACTGACACTGCTCGTCGGTCGAACCATAAGCGTAAGAGCCGGCGCGCACACCGCGCTGGCTCCGCTGCCAGGGCGGCGGCCGCGGGGTGTGAGTCGAGCTCGGACGAAGGTGACTCCCAGGGCTCGGAGACTGGCCCTCCAGAATTTAAGCGCAGTGCTGTTGAAACGTCCGATTCTGATACTGAGGTCCCATCGGACGCGGAGGGTTCTCCTCCTTGTCCCAATTGCGGATGGGAACGTTGCGAATGCTCGTTGCTCTCAGACAGAACCTATGAGTCTACTGATGAGGGGTCCCCAACTTTGGAGACCCTCTCATAAGTAGTCTTTGCTTATTTGTCACTAGCGGCTAGTATTACCTAATACTAGCCTGCTCTTTATTTATTTTCCTAGCTCTTTTTGTCTTCCTTTGTTTCTACTAGCTCTTAGCTAATCTCTTTCTCCCTTAAAATGGCTTCTTCTCTCACCATAGCTACCTTTAACTGTCGTGGTTTGTCGCGTGCTTCTAAGCAGTTAGAGGTTATTAATTTGGCTAAATCCAAAAAGGTAGATATTCTTGTGCTTCAGGAAACTTATATTCATAGGCTAGGCCAGATCAGCCACTTCGACCGGATTTTTCGCACTCGGTCTTTCTGGAGTTATGGCGCGACGGGCAGTCGAGGTACGGCGATCGTTTTGATGCCGAATTTCGACTGCCTTGTTATTCGCCATGCCAGGGATTCCGAGGGCCGCGTCTTGTCGGTGGACCTTGATTGTGGCATTCGAATTGTTAATGTTTATGCTCCAACCCAGTCTCAAGATCAGAGAGAGTTTTTCGCTACATTAGAACCCTACTTGGTAGGTCCTTCTCGGCTAATCCTTGTAGGCGACTTCAACTGTGTGTTAGAACAGGTTGATCGCATCCCGCATAGAGGGACTTCAAACCAGAAAGATAGGCGTGCAAATGTTGTACTACGAGAGCTCGTCGACGGGCTGGGACTTGTCGATGCTTGGCGTGTGCTTCACCCTAGTCAGTCAGGAATGACTTGGACAGGAAGAGACATGCAGAGCCGCATCGATCGTTTTTACATCCCGTCGTCACTGGCTCCTAGTATGCATTCTTCTTGGTTAACTCCTTCTGCTCTTAGCGACCACAGCTTCCATATTCTGCGGTTCGCCGATTCTAGCATAGTCCCGCAAGGGAAGAGACCGTGGCGTCTGAATCCACGTCTTCTAAAAGACAGGCAGGCAACCGCAGAGGTATCATCCATTCTTTTTCGATCGCTGCACAATAGAGCGAATCTAAGTGGTGCAGAATGGGATGATGTGAAGGTCAGAGTGCGTGAGTGCTTCAGGTCTTGGGGCAAGCGTCGAGCGCGCGAGGAGCGTGAGGAGATTAAAATCGTGTCCAACGCGATCCTCCTGCTCTCGAGGCCACTGTCCGGCGGTCCTGGAGTTGCTTTGGCGCTGGCCTCACTCCGAAAGGAACTTCGGATTCTCCTGCAGCGACGCTGGGATGGCTTGAGGGCCACAACCCGAGCAGAGCTGTGGGAAATGGAAGCGTGGTGCAGCAGAAACGTCCTACGTAAACATCTCTCAAGGAAGAGCACAACTCTCTCCTCCCTAATAGATCCAAGCGATGGTAGCATAGTCGATTCACCAGATGGAGTTCTTGCAATGGCGAGGCAGTTTTACATGATCTTGTATGCCGAACCAGCTGCCACTCCAACTGCGTTTCCTTTTGCTTCGCCAGCTGAGCCGCCGCAAGTGTGCGACTCAGCCATAGATGAGGACGAGCTTTTTTCGGCATTGAAGTCTATGAAGCGTAATCGCAGTCCGGGATCCGATGGTCTGACAGTCGAATTTTATGTTAAATTTTGGACACTGTTAGGGAAGCCATTCACATCACTGGTGAACCGGCTACTCAGTGAAGGGACTTTGTCAGCGTCTCAACGAGAGGGGTTAATCCCTCTCCTTTGTAAGGACGAGTCGAGGAGCTCCGATCTGAGCGCATGGCGTGCAATCACACTTCTGAACTGCGATTATAAGCTCATAGCAAAGTGCCTGTGTATGCGACTCACGCCAGTGCTCAGCACTGTTTTGGGTCCATACCAGGCATGTTGTGTCCAGAGGCGCTCTACTCAGCTTCACGGTATAGCACTAAGGGACCTTCTCCTGAGGGCAAATATTAGGAAACTTCCAGGTAAGTTCTCCTTCGATCAGGAGAAGGCTTTCGATATCATTAGCCATAGGTACCTTTTCCGTGTTTTGGAAGAGGCTGGTTTTAGTGTGGGTTTTAGACAGATGATCCAAGCTTTGTATTCTCGACCGACTTCTGCTGTTCTCATACGAGACCGCCTCTCGGAGGCATTCATTGTGGGACGTGGTGTGCGACAGGGGGACCCGCTCTCACCTGCCCTCTACATACTCGCTTTTGAACCGCTTCTGCAGAGGTTGTCTTGTGACAGCAGAATTGGCAGGTTCCTACTTCCACCAGGTTCCCCCCCAGTTGCACTCTTTGCCTATGCAGACGACTTGTCCATTATCGTCCCGGACGAAGCATCAGCTTGCGACGTCCTGGAGGTCATGGACAGTTACTGCGGGGCGAGCGGTACAAGGT
This sequence comes from Dermacentor variabilis, assembly GCF_050947875.1. Lineage (NCBI taxonomy): Eukaryota > Metazoa > Arthropoda > Arachnida > Ixodida > Ixodidae > Dermacentor > Dermacentor variabilis. The sequence continues at coordinate 22,933,213 of NC_134574.1, forward strand.
TGAATAGGTCGAAAAGTGCAGCAATGTACTTGAACTCCACTCCTTCCAGTCCGCAGCCCGTTCATGGTCTCCCCGTGAAAACGCGGCTGCGGATTCTAGGCTTCCAGTTCGAACCACATGGTCTCTCTCCCGAAAACTGGCAACAGGCTAAGGAGAAGCTTGAAGCCAGGGTTCAGGAATACAGCGCGTTGTCATGCCCTTTGACTGCTCGAGCGACAATCCTTCGCTCACTTCTGTTTTCCTTTCTGACGTATGTGGCGTGTGTGTCTCCTATTCCAACCCGAACCAAGCTTATCTTGGAGAGGGTCTTGTTTCGCTTCCTCTGGAAGGGTACAACTGGTTGTGTAGCTAGGTGGGTGCTCAAGTTGCCCAGGGACAAGGGAGGACTCGGAATTCCCGACCTGGGCATCGTGGCTACTGCACTACACGTCAGTTGGACCCAGGTCGCTCTTAACTCGGATATGCTCCTAACTCGAAGCTTAACTTCCTTCTTTCTTAGCACCCGACTCTGCTTGTTCTCGCAGAGCACATTTTCCCACTGTGTTCCTCGTTCAGGTACCCCGTCCACCATTTATGCGGCGGCTGCCAACTCTTTGGTAAGCCTCTGCAAGGTTCACCTAGGCATCGACGTAGTTTCAGCTCCACTCCAAGAGTTAGTGGATATCCTCACCCCAGGACTCCCCCCACATTACCAAAGGTACGACCTGTCGATTCACAGGCCAAACTGGAAGCTCATTACAGCCGGTTTCCTCGACGCCAGGCGAGCCACCTTTGTGTACCGCCTGGCGCGAGGGTGCCTGCCGTTGAGCTACAGGCCCTTCACAGCCATCCCGGCTCGTGGAGTGTGTCCTTTCTGTGGCGCTCGTGAGGACTCAGTTCATATCTTTACGCAGTGTTTGCTTCCAGCAGCTCTTCTCCAAAGAGTTGCTAGTCCATTTAGGCTCCCAGGCGTTCCTTATGAGACAGTCCGATTTTTGCACCCTTTGCCCAATCAGACGATCAACCAGTTCGTGCTTCTCCTCGCCGAGTGCTCATACCAAGTTTGGCAGGCACGCTGCGATGCAATTTTCAGGGGGTCGGGCACCGGCCCTTCAGGAAGTGCTTGCGAAAGCACGGAAGGAGGTCTGGTTCCACCTCGCCCGGGAGCGGCACCGCTTGGGCGAGAAGTTTCTCGAAGTGTGGGCTCGTCCTGCCGTGATTTTTGACGAGTCAGGTGGAAAGCTATCCATTAAGTTATGATGCATGCTCCAAAGGTCGCACGACTCGGCCGTGTGCGCCAGTCGATCTACGGGGTTTTGTTTGGCTCAGTGGAACCCAGAGCTGGAACCGGTGGTGGTGCACCCTCAAGTGGTCGCGCTGCTCCGCGGACGGCTTTGGTGGTCTCCATGGTTGTATGCCTTGACCTCTTTTGCATCAGGGCAGTCCGAGGGTCAGTCAGGCTTGTGCCCTGCAAAACCGACATGGCTGTTTGTGTGTTGACTGCAGTCCCTCAGTTCGGCTGCACCACAACAGCCCCCTTGTCTGGGAAGGACCGTTGGCCTGAACCAAGTCCCCCCACCCAGCCAGCCCGGGTTGTGGGGGAGTACCGGGGTGAACGTATCGAATGATGCTGGGTTGATGAGTACATGAAAGCTCTGGGACGCGGCGCCCCTGGTTGCCAAGTCCTCTTCCCATCTGACAACGGTACTCAGTCTACGCGTCAACAGCACCAGCATGTCCGGACGTGGCAAAGGCGGCAAGGCGAAGGGCAAGAGCAAGACGCGTTCCAGCCGCGCGGGTCTCCAATTCCCCGTGGGCCGTATCCACCGTCTCCTGCGCAAGGGAAACTACGCCGAGCGCGTCGGAGCGGGCGCTCCCGTCTACCTCGCGGCCGTCCTCGAGTACCTGGCTGCCAAAGTGCTCGAGCTCGCTGACAACGCGGCTCGTGACAACAAGAAGACCAGGATCATCTCCCGCCACCTGCAGCTCGCCATCCGCAACGACGAGGAGCAGAACAAGCTGCTCTCCGGCATGACGATCGCGCAGGGCGGCGTCTTGCCCAACATCCAAGCTGTGCTTCTCCCAAAGAAGACCGAGAAGAAGGCGTAAGCGAGCTCCCAGCCGCCGGACTACAGTCGCGCTCGTCGCACAACCCAGCGGTCCTCGTCAGGACCACCGAAATGCACGTGACGGCAGGGTTTTGCTTGGCAATCCCGTTCTCTGCGCCCGTTTCCCTCTGTTTGAATTAGCGCAACCGTGCCTCTTGAACTGACGCTGCTGCTAGCTAGCTGGCATTTCAGTGCACGAATGTAAATGGAAAGCGAGCTTCCGGGTGTCCGGGGGCGCACAGGGACGAGCCTCACTGCAATTAGCGTACGATTCGCATAGTGCAATGTGATAGGCGATTGGGCCCTTAAAAACAAACAAACAAAAATGGGCCATATCCGCAACCAGCATGCACTTATGAGCCAGGCAGGTATGCATGAGGAACGTGAACAAACGCATGCATGGCATACCAATACACAAAAGCTTGCACGCAACATTGGCCGCATTAATTTCGTTTTCGTGCGCGGCTTCTTCGCATGAATGCGCGCACCGTTTTGTAACGAACACGCATTTTGTTTATATTTTTCCCCTCTCTCGTCTTGTTCGTGCTCGAACGCGCGCAATACTTACCATATGCATACCAAACGAGGCACCACCTCGCACCGGCAGCCCACCACAGGCACACACAAAAAAATATTAATAATAAAAAATAACAACAAAACAGACAGACCGAGAGGGTACGGTTGGAGTACGTGGTCTCGCGTGCTCCCGTGGCCGAAGCAAACATGTAGGTGGTCCTGAGAAGGACCGTTTTGTGTTGCTTGCCTGACCGAGGCTGCGGCGCAGACAGCGGCCGAACTTAGGCACTCTCGCCACGGATGCGCCGGGCCAGCTGGATGTCCTTTGGCATGATGGTAACACGCTTGGCGTGGATGGCACACAGGTTGGTGTCTTCGAAGAGACCGACCAGGTATGCCTCGCTGGCCTCCTGAAGGGCCATCACAGCCGAACTCTGGAATCGGAGGTCGGTCTTGAAATCCTGAGCGATTTCCCTCACCAAGCGCTGGAACGGCAGCTTGCGGATGAGAAGTTCGGTCGACTTCTGGTAGCGGCGAATTTCACGAAGGGCCACGGTTCCAGGCCTGTAGCGATGCGGTTTCTTAACCCCTCCTGTGGCAGGTGCACTCTTGCGAGCAGCCTTGGTAGCAAGCTGCTTACGCGGAGCCTTCCCACCGGTGCTCTTACGGGCGGTTTGCTTGGTCCTGGCCATAGCGAACGGAGCGAGCGTCCGAAGTCGTCGACTGCCGGAGTGAAAATGACCCCTGCGCCGCGCGCGTCGTGCTTCGCCGCACTACTCTTCTCCTCTCCAACTCACCCGCCGATTGGCCAGCGCCGGCACAGCCGTCTCGGGCGGTGCGCGCGCCGCCACCGTTCGCCAGGATGCTGGTGGAGGCACGTTTTCGCGCGGGCGCCTTGTTCGCGGCTAAGGAAAGCACATTCGCAGGCGGTTTAATTGAGTTTAAACACGACAGCATGCCGCGCTGTTCTCTTTCGTTTCAGCCAACACCACAATCTCGTGTATACCGCCGCGCGTCGCCAATTGCCAGTGCCGAGTGTGAGACCACACCACTAATCTCGACAGTGGTTAGCGCTCCACGCCCAACGCCATCGGAGCTGTTATCGCGATCTCCGCGCGACGCAGATGGGTGGCATGTTAAGGCTACATTATTGCTTGTCCACTGCCTTGCTTTGATCATGCTGATGCTCGTTTCACGAACTACAAGTGCACGCCACGGTGCCTTCTCGAGGGGCAACTACATCGTGTTTTGGCCGCACTCGGCAGCAAACCGTCTCGCATGTGCACACATGCCAGTACCGCACTTTCCCGTCCACGCACAGAAGAACGCGAGGCCCGCATGCGCCTCACAAGATTAACGACAAACTCACGTATGGACTACCAGTACCACTTCAGAGTTACAGAGAAAACGATGCACTTCCGCTCTAAGAGCGAATTTGGAATACAATATTGACAGGTGTTGAACGCGCGTTAGGAGACCTGGACAACTAATTGGGGCCTCAAAACTGTGGATAGGCAAGCGGTACTTCCATATGTATGAAGGGTCCTTAAACAATATGTCAAGGTAGCATCAACCAATGCTTCGCAGGCGCGATCCCAAGCGCGGCTTCCCCGTGCCCCGTATTCGGTGCGCAGTTTTCGCACTTGCAAGGGACACCATGTTTTGACAAACAATCATCAAACGCAACACTTTGCTCCATACAGTGCGTACATTTCGTCAGCTAGGTTTTTCGATTGCATTCCCGCACGCAACTTCGCCACAGGATCGACGGCATCGATGTCATGTTATAGCGAAGCTCCAGCTCGGCAGCCGCCGGGAGAAATCTATTTCCTCGCCAACTAATTCACCGAATTTGGTGCGCCTAATTACGAGTAAAAGAAAATGTTCAAATGCCGCGCCTGCAACAGCGCGATTTTCAACTGATGCCGAGCGCTGCCTCTTTTTTCTTTACTATTTTTTTTTCTCAGTGATTGTGGCAAACTGTGAAATGGAAGAGAGAACAAACAGTTCAACTGTGCGCTTTAAAGCTCCGTCACACAGCAATGGCACCGGATTTGGAAATTCTGTTAATTGCACAAGGCGATATGTATAAAGGGAACACAATTTATACGCCTCGATAAGATATACCAGTCATGTGTGAGTATGACTTTTACAATACCTTCACAGACATCACAGGCGTTTTCGATGGGATAAAATTTTTTAGACAGAACTTCCGTGAGTAGTTGCGTACAATTCACACGATCGCGGTACCGCTTTGTATTGTTGAGATATGAAACTTTGTACTTCTTAACCTGCCAGTACTCGTGCATTATGGAAGGGAAAAAAAGAGAGAAAGAGAGACGTCACCGCACCACCACACATTTTTCTCAGATGGAACAAGAAGCTTGTTTACATGGCTGCAGTAGTTCTCTCGTGACAACCCGTTGTTTTCTCTTGGGTGTGTTCCGATGCCTTACTTAGAGTTCACCTCCGAGCTACACGCACGACCGGTATGACCTCATTGCGCACTGTGTACGCCTTGCTTCGTCCTCGGCTATTCCCTTTGCACGCGCATGCCAGTGACTTCGTAGCAGTAATCATTACATAGACAAGAGAAAAGAAATAACCAAAAGTTCCGCGTTTCTTCAAAGCAAGAGGCCCGTACATTTTCTCTGACTGTTCCTTCCCCATTTGTTTACCTGTTTAGCCATCACCTCACTTTGCTATATACATCAAGGCCTTAGGCGCAGTTCCCGGTGGCTTCGTGGGACGAATGTAAAACAATAGGCGCGAGCTTGGCTTTCATTAAACGAACACGAATGCGAAATCCGTGCAATGACGACGGCCGGCGTGTGTCAGCTTCCCTTACCTTGGCGTGCCAATATATGTGCCATGAGTGAGGGAGCCGGTTCGAATTCGGAATTTTTCTCTACAGCAGCTTGCACATTCACAATGTTCCAGGGATGCAGCGGCAGGATGTAGTCTTGTGCACTTTGGCGCGTCCATGCCATGGCATTACGCAACCGCCTCACTGCGCGTAATACGCCGGACATAAGCTGCCACAAGGAGAAATGTTCACATGTAGGACAGGTGGCTCCCTCTGGCGGCGAAGAGTTCGACAAATACGTGATGCACCGCTCAAATCGCCCATCGGGCGGCCGCTCGTCCCTCTCTCTCTTTTTCCCCCCGTTCTCGCGGCGTGTGGCATACACAAATACGTTGCTCGAAAAAGTTTGTTTTCTTTAAATACAGCGCGTGTCCAGCACCCGCTTCCTTACCGATCTAAGTATATGGCGCGAACAAGGGCCGCCCAGCATCGCCTACACGCACGCATGACGAAAGGGCCAGTCGTACAGAAATAACGAGAGAAAGTGAGTCTGCACTGTGCAAGCATATTTCTGTCTCAGTAAGCACACTTCACCGTTCTGCTCCTTTATTTTATTTTCCTCTTGTTTTGGGCAACTCAGCGGTGCATTGTCTTGCAAGAAGAGCCACGTTGGCCTCGAACCAACTGCTTATCACCTATAGCGCGCTGACAAGAAATGCCACTGTAACCCTGTACACAAGTATGAAAACAGCACGCGCCTCGGTGTCTACCGCGCGCACCCTCGTCCATTTGAATACAACGCAGTGAGCCCGGTTCTAGCGACAGCTACCTAGCTAATCTCACCTTTGCATTCATTTGCGTCGCTCAAAAGAGTTACACAATTGTGAATCGCACGGTGGTAGTTTACGGCCGCCCAGCTCGTAGGGCAAGAGGGCTGGCTCGTTATTGTTTCTCCGACGCACGCAAAACAACGAAGCCATGCGAATGCCGCTCAGGCACAGCGTCGCGCGTAGGCTCAATCATTTAACGCTTGCACTGGAAAGAACAAATAACCGCCGTCTGTAAAAAACTCACTTTCAGCTGTTACACACTGGCCCGTGCCCGGCAATATTTTCCTCGCGCTTTGCTTCGCTGCGTACCCACAGGAGCTATTGTTGTGAAATATGGGGCTTAACATATAAAACTTACTTAACTTAAATGCGCCCGCTGACCGTCACGCTCGGCGTATGTATGTAACCGAGTGCTACTGCCCGGCTCATACTCTTCTCTAAGGGAGTAGAAGAAGCGAGCCATTTCAAAGCGACAAAAATGCGCATCGACGAGCTTACGATTACCTCTGTCTTTTAATCATCAGTCCACTCTGGTTGCCTCAATCAGGGTCCAACCAAAGGCGACAACTGAGCTGCACGAACGACCACCACGTCGCAACTCGGACAGACTGAGGGCGGGTGAAATGGGAGCAACACAACACACAGTGGCGAGCGCAAATGCAATCGAGCAAAGCTCGCCTTGCGAGGGCGAAAAACAATGCTACCACACCTTATGAATACATGCGGTTGCGCTCGCTCACCTGAACAAAGTTTACCGCGCGTGTCTCGTACGGCCGAACGCGAGATAATGGCATGCAAAAGAGGGTCAACGGAGCAGGAGATCGCAAATCCTGCGCATCACTGCCGAAGCACCAATTGGGTAGCCCTGAAGAGGGCTGTTGGGTTCTTCAGAGGAGCTGATGCGCTGCTTGCAGACGACGCCGCGCACGCGTGCTGCTTAGCCTCCGAAACCGTCGAGGGTGCGGCCCTGACGCTTGAGGGCATACACCACGTCCATGGCTGTCACGGTCTTGCGCTTGGCGTGCTCAGTGTAGGTGACGGCGTCCCGGATCACGTTCTCGAGGAACACCTTGAGCACACCGCGTGTCTCCTCATAGATCAGGCCAGAGATACGCTTGACACCACCACGGCGAGCGAGGCGACGGATGGCTGGCTTCGTGATGCCTTGGATGTTGTCACGCAACACCTTACGATGACGCTTCGCGCCACCCTTGCCGAGCCCCTTGCCGCCCTTGCCACGTCCAGACATCTCGGCTGTTGCTGCTGCTTCGAAGCGAGTCAGGAAAGCGAATGCCGCGTCCTTGCGCCGCGACTGAGCGAGGAAGCCGCGCCGAAGGGCGAGGAGGTGAAACGCGCGCCGATTGGCTCACGGGCAGCGCGGCCTCTCTTCGCGAGTGAGTCGCGGGTGGCAGCACTGAGCCCTGCTTAGGCCACGCACTGAGTTCACGACGTGTGGCTTCGCAACACAATCGCGGAGTTTACTTTTTTTTCTTATGTTGTTTCTTTTTGGCATTTCTGACTACAACGTAGGCTGATGTTCAACCCGCCTCCCTACTTGTTTTGCTCAACTCGCCAAGAGAAAAACAAACGTGTCAACAATGTTATTGTGCTATGTTGCACGCACCCACTGCTCGTTTCGCGCCCCAGGAACAAGTTTATTGTCTTCTCATAATTATGATTACTCGTTCTATTCACCGGTAGCTCGGCTATACTTTCAAGTGCACCCTGGTCATTGCCGCAAAGCACACCGTGCGCACAGCTTCAAATTCCGCCACGCCAACATCGTTCACTTGATCACTAGACGCGAAACAGAGCGCGTTCATGCTCTGTTCGCCTCAGGCGTTTCAAATTTCGCACGCCGGCACCGCTGACTGGTGCCTACACGACCGTCAAATTTCGTCGCGATAGCTTACGTAGCCTCGTAGATAACGTCAGCGAAATCAGCCTAAGACGCGCGCGCGAGCCCAATTCAGCATTCTAGGGGACGGAAGAGAGCGAGGGAAATGTTTGCGCCGCTCCTCACTCTCCCATCGCCCGTACGAAGGCAGCTACGCAGGGCGCGCGCGCGGAACCGCTAGCTATGCAGTATGCGGAGAGCGCGCGCATCTCTTCTTTTCCCACTTCAAAGTCACTTACTACTGCTACATTTGTAATAACAGTGTAAAATTTTCCCTTAGGCAGTGCTGCTTCGTGAACGTGCGTACCCATTTCCGCTCGCCAGCCACCGCTACAGCAATGCGGCTCTGAATTTCAGTCCGGAGCACTGCTGCATACGTGCGGGCGGCCGCCGAGAGGGCATTCTAGCAGACGCAGCGACCGATGGCATTAGTTCTAGCAGCCATAGAGGCACACCTCAGGGCCCGCAAAAGTGCGTCGAACGACAAGAAGAAACAAAACGGTAAAAAGAAGAAAAGGAGGGATGAGGGCTGCCTGCTTTTAAAAGTTGCGCTACATCAGAATTAAGTAAATGTGCAGCAACGACCGCCTCATCATCCTCGGTGTGTGAAACACGCGCCGTGGTAATTAGTGCATGCAGGCGAACGTGGCCGCTCGCGCAGAGTCGCCTCACGCGCCCCATACTTGCTTAGTGTGTGTTGTTGTGCTGAGCCCCGTGGCGTTCCGTGCGGTTCTGCTACAAAAGTTATAGCACACGCGCTGTCCGACCGCGCACGCCGCGTGTTTGAAAACAAGAAGTAGTAGTAAGTGCCGTTGAGATGGTAAAAGAAGAGAAGAGTGCAGTACCGTAGCTGTCTCTCGCTTAGGAGGTCACCTCAACAGTACTACACGGGGGAGGGTAAGGAGAATAAAGGAGCCAAGAGAAACAAAGATTAATGAGGACGAGCGGAAGGCCGTGAAGAAAAAAAAAGAGAGAGAGAGAAGCGTGAAACGGGGCCTATGGCAGCGTGGTAAGGTTCGACGACTCAAAGAACTCAATGAGCTGGGAAGGCTCCTTTGAGTAAAACCGCAAAACCCCTAGGAAACGAGAAAGTCCTCAGGACGGGCTATGGGGAGTCCAAGGCGTCGATTAGGATTTCACGAGCTGAGAGATATATGCAGTGCATATATCTATAATAAAAGTGCATATATCATATAAAAGGGACTCTCACGGGCCGATAGTCCCTTTTTGTGTGTGTTGTTGTGCTGCGCGCATGCCGTTGTGTGCGTTTCTGATACAAAACTTTCAGCACACGCGCTGTCGCAATGAGAATACGACAGCGCGTGCCGGGTGCGTGTAAACGAGGAAGCGTCGAACAGAGGGAACAGACGGAATTGTCGAGATTCTCACTACATCCCAATGCCAATGCAGACACTTTGGGTGGCTCTGAGAAGAGCCGTTGGGTGTTGGCTGCGCGGACGAGCGCTCGGTCGCCTACTTGGAGCTGGTGTACTTGGTGACGGCTTTGGTGCCCTCGGACACGGCGTGTTTGGCCAGCTCTCCGGGCAACAGCAGATGCACGGCAGTCTGGATCTCCCGGCTCGCGATGGTCGAGCGCTTGTTGTAGTGAGCCAGACGGGACGACTGCGCGGCGATACGCTCGAAGATGTCGTTCACGAAGCTGTTCATGATAGACATGGACTTGCTGGAGACTCCAGTGAGCGGGTGCACCTGCTTCAGCACCTTGTAGATATACATGGAGAAGCTCTCCTTCCTGCGGCGCTTCTTCTTCTTGTCGGTGGCGCGCACGTTCTTCTGCGCCTTGCCGGCCTTCTTCACGGCCTTACCGCTGGGCTGGGGAGGCATGTCAGTAGCCGAGCAAACGAGATCGGAATACGCGCGACCGGTCGCGCGCGCCGCGTTTTTATCGCGGGAGGGTGGTGTTCACGCGACCTCGCAAAGCCGCGCTCGCCATTGCTCCGTGCGGCTTCTCTCCCTTTTCCTCGCGCTTTCCTTTGGGACCGGCGGCGGCGAGAGCGGCGACGGCGCTACGAGCACGGCTCAAATCGCTCACAGATCGCCACTGTGCAAGTCGTTGTTACTCAGTCTGACATGTATTTCGCTAGAATAGCAGCTTGGGCTTGTTGGTTTTCCATCCTGCTAGTAACAGTGCAAAATATAGACAAGGGACGAGAGAAGAAGACACCACACATTCTCCTGACAGCAACACTGCGATGCCTCCCCAGGTGCTGTGGATAGGTGCTGTGGTGGCGTGATTTGTGCGTTCGAACTTCGGTGCTATTGTTACCCTCCACGTGGGCCCCTCTCGGATGGTTGGATAGGATTACGGTGCGGATTCTTCTAGACTCCAACCCGCTGCCTTCGATTCGGTCAGGTGTTCCGGTGGCTCTTTTTTGTCCTTGGTTTTTTCCAGTGTTTAGCTGAGGGTTTCTAGCTTCCTACCTTGTGTAGTGTTAGCTTAAACTTCGGCTAGGCGCGGGCGCCACGTGGTTTTTACCGCGATGGTGGCCCCTTCGCGGCATCGGCCGCTTACGTTTTTCGGGCGAGTTCCGAAAGGCGCGTCTAATGTAGATGTTTGCAAGGCGCTCGTAAAGCGCTTTTCCTTGAACGACCTTAAGGCAGTGCAGGACTTTGGTGTAGGACGGTTTGAGATAACGTTTAAGAATAAGGCCGCGGTTGATCGCTTCTCAGCTGATCCCGCTTTGAAGGTTCGGGATGTGGAAGTTCGTTTTGAGTATAGAGGTGTGCGTGTGAAGTTGGTTAGGGTGTTTGGCTACCCCGCGGATCTTCCGGACCAGGCTCTCGTCTCCGAGCTAGAGGTCTTCGGAAAGGTTCACGGGATCTCCGAAGAATGCGTGCCCGGTTTCCCTGCCGTTGGCACCGGAAACCGGCGCATTCGGATAGAGATGGCGCGGCCCGTTCCTAACCTTCTTCGTGTAGGTGAGCGTGTCGTTCAGTGTGAGTACGAGGGTGTAGTTAGATTGTGCCGTAGGTGTAACATGGCAGGACACCACGCCGCCGCGTGCGACACGCCTCAGTGCGCGCACTGCGGGCAGTTTGGCCACGCGTCCTGCGACGCGGCGTGCGTACGTTGCGGCGGCGACCATGCGGTTTCGGCGTGTAGTGTCCGCACCTACTCGTCAGTGACCGCGAGGCCAGAACAGCAGAAACCTGCCGTCGTGGAAGCGGTTACTTCGCCGGTAGCTGATACGGTTGCTGCCTTAGAGGAAGGAGAGAGCCAGGGCTCCTTGAGCGTGGTCGATGCCGCCGAGCGCGGCGGCGATTCCGTGGACGCTACCGAGGTCGTTCCCCCTTCCGTCACGGCAACGTGCGAGGGGGCAGCGAGCGAGGAGGCTGAAGCGGCGGTCGCTGTCGCCTCCGTGGCGGGTACGCCTCTCGCTACGCCGGTCGCTATCTCTGGCGCGTCCGAACCGCTGACTGGCGCGACTGACACTGCTCGTCGGTCGAACCATAAGCGTAAGAGCCGGCGCGCACACCGCGCTGGCTCCGCTGCCAGGGCGGCGGCCGCGGGGCGTGAGTCGAGCTCGGACAAAGGTGACTCCCAGGGCTCGGAGACTGGCCCTCCAGAATTTAAGCGCAGTGCTGTTGAAACGTCCGATTCTGATACTGAGGTCCCATCGGACGCGGAGGGTTCTCCTCCTTGTCCCAATTGCGGATGGGGACGTTGCGAATGCTCGTTGCTCTCAGACAGAACCTATGAGTCTACTGATGAGGGGTCCCCAACTTTGGAGACCCTCTCATAAGTAGACTTTGCTTATTTGTCACTAGCGGCTAGTATTACCTAATACTTGCCTGCTCCTTATTTATTTTCCTAGCTCTTTTTGTCTTCCTCTTTTTCTACTAGCTCTTAGCTAATCTCTTTCTCCCTTCAAATGGCTTCTTCTCTCACCATAGCTACCTTTAACTGTCGTGGTTTGTCGCGTGCTTCTAAGCAGTTAGAGGTTATTAATTTGGCTAAATCCAAAAAGGTAGATATTCTTGTGCTTCAGGAAACTTATATTCATAGGCTAGGCCAGATCAGCCACTTCGACCGGATTTTTCGCACTCGGTCTTTCTGGAGTTATGGCGCGACGGGCAGTCGAGGTACGGCGATCGTTTTGATGCCGAATTTCGACTCCCTTGTTATTCGCCATGCCAGGGATTCCGAGGGCCGCGTCTTGTCGGTGGACCTTGATTGTGGCATTCGAATTGTTAATGTTTATGCTCCAACCCAGTCTCAAGATCAGAGAGAGTTTTTCGCTACATTAGAACCCTACTTGGTAGGTCCCTCTCGGCTAATCCTTGTAGGCGACTTCAACTGTGTGTTAGAACAGGTTGATCGCATCCCGCATAGAGGGACTTCAAACCAGAAAGATAGGCGTGCAAATGTTGTACTACGAGAGCTCGTCGACGGGCTGGGACTTGTCGATGCTTGGCGTGTGCTTCGCCCTGGTCAGTCAGGAATGACCTGGAGAGGAAGAGGCATGCAGAGCCGCATCGATCTTTTTTACATCTCGTCGTCACTGGCTCCTAGTATGCATTCTTCTTGGTTAACTCCTTCTGCTCTTAGCGACCACAGCTTCCAAATTCTGCGGTTCGCCGATTCTAGCATAGTCGCGCAAGGGAAGAGACCGTGGCGTCTGAATCCACGTCTTCTAAAAGACAGGCAGGCAACCGCAGAGGTATCATCCATTCTTTTTCGATCGCTGCACAATAGAGCGAATCTAAGTGGTACAGAATGGGATGACGTGAAGGTCAGAGTGCGTGAGTGCTTCAGGTCTTGGGGCAAGCGTCGAGCGCGCGAGGAGCGTGAGGAGATTAAAATCGTGTCCAACGCGATCCTCCTGCTCTCGAGGCCACTGTCCGGCGGTCCTGGAGTTGCTTCGGCGCTGGCCTCACTCCGAAAGGAACTTCGGATTCTCCTGCAGCAACGCTGGGATGGCTTGAGGGCCACAACCCGAGCAGAGCTGTGGGAAATGGAAGCGTGGTGCAGCAGAAACGTCCTACGTAAACATCTCTCAAGGAAGAGCACAACTCTCTCCTCCCTAATAGATCCAAGCGATGGTAGCATAGTCGATTCACCAGATGGAGTTCTTGCAATGGCGAGGCAGTTTTACATGATCTTGTATGCCGAACCAGCTGCCACTCCAACTGCGTTTCCTTTTGCTTCGCCAGCTGAGCCGCCGCAAGTGTGCGACTCAGCCATAGATGAGGACGAGCTTTTTTCGGCATTGAAGTCTATGAAGCGTAATCGCAGTCCGGGATCCGATGGTCTGACAGTCGAATTTTAAGTTAAATTTTGGACACTGTTAGGGAAGCCATTCACATCACTGGTGAACCGGCTACTCAGTGAAGGGACTTTGTCAGCGTCTCAACGAGAGGGGTTAATCCCTCTCCTTTGTAAGGACCAGTCGAGGAGCTCCGATCTGAGAGCATGGCGTGCAATCACACTTCTGAACTGCGATTATAAGCTCATAGCAAAGTGCCTGTGTATGCGACTCACGCCAGTGCTCAGCACTGTTTTGGGTCCATACCAGGCATGTTGTGTCCAGGGGCGCTCTACTCAGCTTCACGGTATAGCACTAAGGGACCTTCTCCTGAGGGCAAATACCAGGAAACTTCCAGGTATTTGCTCCTTCGATCAGGAGAAGGCTTTCGATATCATTAGACATAGGTACCTTTTCCGTGTTTTGGAAGAGGCTGGTTTTAGTGTGGGTTTTAGACAGATGATCCAAGCTTTGTATTCTCGACCGACTTCTGCTGTTCTCATACGAGACCGCCTCTCGGAGGCATTCATTGTGGGACGTGGTGTGCGACAGGGGGACCCGCTCTCACCTGCCCTCTACGTACTCGCTTTTGAACCGCTTCTGCAGAGGTTGTCTTGTGACAGCAGAATTGGCAGGTTCCTACTTCCACCAGGTTTTCCCCCCAGTTGCACTCTTTGCCTATGCAGACGACTTGTCCATTATCGTCCCGGACGAAGCATCAGCTTGCGACGTCCTGGAGGTCATGGACAGTTACTGCGGGGCGAGCGGTGCAAGGTTGAATAGGTCGAAAAGTGCAGCAATGTACTTGAACTCCACTCCTTCCAGTCCGCAGCCCGTTCATGGTCTCCCCGTGAAAACGCGGCTGCGGATTCTAGGCTTCCAGTTCGAACCAGATGGTCTCTCTCCCGAAAACTGGCAACAGGCTAAGGAGAAGCTTGAAGCCAGGGTTCAGGAATACAGCGCGTTGTCATGCCCTTTGACTGCTCGAGCGACAATCCTTCGCTCACTTCTGTTTTCCTTTCTGACGTATGTGGCCTGTGTGTCTCCTATTCCAACCCGAACCAAGCTTATCTTGGAGAGGGTCTTGTTTCGCTTCCTCTGGAAGGGTACAACTGGTTGTGTAGCTAGGTGGGTGCTCAAGTTGCCCAGGGACAAGGGAGGACTCGGAATTCCCGACCTGGGCATCGTGGCTACTGCACTACACGTCAGTTGGACCCAGGTCGCTCTTAACTCGGATATGCTCCTAACTCGAAGCTTAACTTCCTTTTTTCTTAGCACCCGACTCCGCTTGTTCTCGCAGAGCACATTTTCCCACTGTGTTCCTCGTTCAGGTACCCCGTCCACCATTTATGCGGCGGCTGCCAACTCTTTGGTAAGCCTCTGCAAGGTTCACCTAGGCATCGACGTAGTTTCAGCTCCACTCCAAGAGTTAGTGGATATCCTCACCCCAGGACTCCCCCCACATTACCAAAGGTACGACCTGTCGATTCACAGGACAAACTGGAAGCTCATTACAGCCGGTTTCCTCGACGCCAGGCGAGCCACCTTTGTGTACCGCCTGGCGCGAGGGTGCCTGCCGTTGAGCTACAGGCCCTTCACAGCCATCCCGGCTCGTGGAGTGTGTCCTTTCTGTGGCGCTCGTGAGGACTCAGTTCATATCTTTACGCAGTGTTTGCTTCCAGCAGCTCTTCTCCAAAGAGTTGCTAGTCCATTTAGGCTCCCAGGCGTTCCTTATGAGACAGTCCGATTTTTGCACCCTTTGCCCAATCAGACGATCAACCAGTTCGTGCTTCTCCTCGCCGAGTGCTCATACCAAGTTTGGCAGGCACGCTGCGATGCAATTTTCGGGGGGTCGGGCACCGGCCCTTCAGGAAGTGCTTGCGAAAGCACGGAAGGAGGTCTGGTTCCACCTCGCCCGGGAGCGGCACCGCTTGGGCGAGAAGTTTCTCGAAGTGTGGGCTCGTCCTGCCGTGATTTTTGACGAGTCAGGTGGAAAGCTATCCATTAAGTTATGATGCATGCTCCAAAGGTCGCACGACTCGGCCGTGTGCGCCAGTCGATCTACGGGGTTTTGTTTGGCTCAGTGGAACCCAGAGCTGGAACCGGTGGTGGTGCACCCTCAAGTGGTCGCGCTGCTCCGCGGACGGCTTTGGTGGTCTCCATGGTTGTATGCCTTGACCTCTTTTGCATCAGGGCAGTCCGAGGGTCAGTCAGGCTTGTGCCCTGCAAGACCGACATGGCTGTTTGTGTGTTGACTGCAGTCCCTCAGTTGGGCTGCACCACAACAGCCCCCTTGTCCGGGAAGGACCGTTGGCCCGAACCAAGTCCCCCCACCCAGCCAGCCCGGGTTGTGGGGGAGTACCGGGGTCAACGTATCGAATGATGCTGGGTTGATGAGTACATGAAAGCTCTGGGACGCGGCGCCCCTGGTTGCCAAGTCCTCTTCCCATCTGACAACGGTACTCAGTCTACACGTCAACAGCACCAGCATGTCCGGACGTGGCAAAGGCGGCAAGGCGAAGGGCAAGAGCAAGACGCGTTCCAGCCGCGCGGGTCTCCAATTCCCCGTGGGCCGTATCCACCGTCTCCTGCGCAAGGAAAACTACGCCGAGCGCGTCGGAGCGGGCGCTCCCGTCTACCTCGCGGCCGTCCTCGAGTACCTGGCTGCCGAAGTGCTCGAGCTCGCTGACAACGCGGCTCGTGACAACAAGAAGACCAGGATCATCTCCCGCCACCTGCAGCTCGCCATCCGCAACGACGAGGAGCAGAACAAGCTGCTCTCCGGCATGACGATCGCGCAGGGCGGCGTCTTGCCCAACATCCAAGCTGTGCTTCTCCCAAAGAAGACCGAGAAGAAGGCGTAAGCGAGCTCCCAGCCGCCGGACTACAGTCGCGCTCGTCGCACAACCCAACGGTCCTCGTCAGGACCACCGAAATGCATGTGACGGCAGGGTTTTGCTTGGCAATCCCGTTCTCTGCGCCCGTTTCCCTCTGTTTGAATTAGCGCAACCGTGCCTCTTGAACTGACGCTGCTGCTAGCTAGCTGGCATTTCAGTGCACGAATGTAAATGGAAAGCGAGCTTCCGGGTGTCCGGGGGCGCACAGGGACGAGCCTCACTGCAATTAGCGTACGATTCGCATAGTGCAATGTGATAGGCGATTGGGCCCTTAAAAACAAACAAACAAAAATGGGCCATATCCGCAACCAGCATGCACTTATGAGCCAGGCAGGTATGCATGAGGAACGTGAACAAACGCATGCATGGCATACCAATACACAAAAGCTTGCACGCAACATTGGCCGCATTAATTTCGTTTTCGGGCGCGGCTTCTTCGCATGAATGCGCGCACCGTTTTGCAACGAACACGCATATTGTTTATATTTTTCCCCTCTCTCGTCTTGTTCGTGCTCGAACGCGCGCAATACTTACCATATGCATACCAAACGAGGCACCACCTCGCACCGGCAGCCCACCACAGGCACACACAAAAAAATATTAATAATAAAAAATAACAACAAAACAGACAGACCGAGAGGGTACGGTTGGAGTACGTGGTCTCGCGTGCTCCCGTGGCCGAAGCAAACATGTAGGTGGTCCTGAGAAGGACCGTTTTGTGTTGCTTGCCTGACCGAGGCTGCGGCGCAGACAGCGGCCGAACTTAGGCACTCTCGCCACGGATGCGCCGGGCCAGCTGGATGTCCTTTGGCATGATGGTAACACGCTTGGCGTGGATGGCGCACAGGTTGGTGTCTTCGAAGAGACCGACCAGGTATGCCTCGCTGGCCTCCTGAAGGGCCATCACAGCCGAACTCTGGAATCGGAGGTCGGTCTTGAAATCCTGAGCGATTTCCCTCACCAAGCGCTGGAACGGCAGCTTGCGGATGAGAAGTTCGGTCGACTTCTGGTAGCGGCGAATTTCACGAAGGGCCACGGTTCCAGGCCTGTAGCGATGCGGTTTCTTAACCCCTCCTGTGGCAGGTGCACTCTTGCGAGCAGCCTTGGTAGCAAGCTGCTTACGCGGAGCCTTCCCACCGGTGCTCTTACGGGCGGTTTGCTTGGTCCTGGCCATAGCGAACAGAGCGAGC
Source organism: Dermacentor variabilis (assembly GCF_050947875.1). NCBI lineage: Eukaryota > Metazoa > Arthropoda > Arachnida > Ixodida > Ixodidae > Dermacentor > Dermacentor variabilis. The sequence goes on from NC_134574.1 coordinate 22,950,703, forward strand.
GTCCGAAGTCGTCGACTGCCGGAGTGAAAATGACCCCTGCGCCGCGCGCGTCGTGCTTCGCCGCACTACTCTTCTCCTCTCCAACTCACCCGCCGATTGGCCAGCGCCGGCACAGCCGTCTCGGGCGGTGCGCGCGCCGCCACCGTTCGCCAGGATGCTGGAGGAGGCACGTTTTCGCGCGGGCGCCTTGTTCGCGGCTAAGGAAAGCACATTCGCAGGCGGTTTAATTGAGTTTAAACACGACAGCATGCCGCGCTGTTCTCTTTCGTTTCAGCCAACACCACAATCTCGTTTATACCGCCGCGCGTCGCCAATTGCCAGTACCGAGTGTGAGACCACACCACTAATCTCGACAGTGGTTAGCACTCCACGCCCAACGCCATCGGAGCTGTTATCGCGATCTCCGCGCGACGCAGATGGGTGGCATGTTAAGGCTACATTATTGCTTGTCCACTGCCTTGCTTTGATCATGCTGATGCTCGTTTCACGAACTACAAGTGCACGCCACGGTGCCTTCTCGAGGGGCAACTACATCGTGTTTTGGCCGCACTCGGCAGCAAACCGTCTCGCATGTGCACACATGCCAGTACCGCACTTTCCCGTCCACGCACAGAAGAACGCGAGGCCCGCATGCGCCTCACAAGATTAACGACAAACTCACGTATGGACTACCAGTACCACTTCAGAGTTACAGAGAAAACGATGCACTTCCGCTCTAAGAGCGAATTTGGAATACAATATTGACAGGTGTTGAACGCGCGTTAGGAGACCTGGACAACTAATTGGGGCCTCAAAACTGTGGATAGGCAAGCGGTACTTCCATATGTATGAAGGGTCCTTAAACAATATGTCAAGGTAGCATCAACCAATGCTTCGCAGGCGCGATCCCAAGCGCGGCTTCCCCGTGCCCCGTATTCGGTGCGCAGTTTTCGCACTTGCAAGGGACACCATGTTTTGACAAACAATCATCAAACGCAACACTTTGCTCCATACAGTGCGTACATTTCGTCAGCTAGCTTTTTCGATTGCATTCCCGCACGCAACTTCGCCACAGGATCGACGGCATCGATGTCATGTTATAGCGAAGCTCCAGCTCGGCAGCCGCCGGGAGAAATCTATTTCCTCGCCAACTAATTCACCGAATTTGGTGCGCCTAATTACGAGTAAAAGAAAATGTTCAAATGCCGCGCCTGCAACAGCGCGATTTTCAACTGATGCCGAGCGCTGCCTCCTTTTTCTTTACTATTTTTTTTCTCAGTGATTGTGGCAAACTGTGAAATGGAAGAGAGAACAAACAGTTCAACTGTGCGCTTTAAAGCTCCGTCACACAGCAATGGCACCGGATTTCTAAATTTTGTTAATTGCACAAGGCGATATGTATAAAGGGAACACAATTTATACGCCTCGATAAGATATACCAGTCATGTGTGAGTATGACTTTACAATACCTTCACAGACATCACAGGCGTTTTCGATGGGATAAAATTTTTCAGACAGAACTTCCGTGAGTAGTTGCGTACAATTCACACGATCGCGGTACCGCTTTGTATTGTTGAGATATGAAACTTTGTACTTCTTAACCTGCCAGTACTCGTGCATTATGGAAGGGAAAAAAGACAGAAAGAGAGACGTCACCGCACCACCACACATTTTTCTCAGATGGAACAAGAAGCTTGTTTACATGGCTGCAGTAGTTCTCTCGTGACAACCCGTTGTTTTCTCTTGGGTGTGTTCCGATGCCTTACTTAGAGTTCACCTCCGAGCTACACGCACGACCGGTATGACCTCATTGCGCACTGTGTACGCCTTGCTTCGTCCTCGGCTATTCCCTTTGCACGCGCATGCCAGTGACTTCGTAGCAGTAATCATTACATAGACAAGAGAAAAGAAATAACCAAAAGTTCCGCGTTTCTTCAAAGCAAGAGGCCCGTACATTTTCTCTGACTGTTCCTTCCCCATTTGTTTACCTGTTTAGCCATCACCTCACTTTGCTATATACATCAAGGCCTTAGGCGCAGTTCCCGGTGGCTTCGTGGGACGAATGTAAAACAATAGGCGCGAGCTTGGCTTTCATTAAACGCAACACGAATGCGAAATCCGTGCAATGACGACGGCCGGCGTGTGTCAGCTTCCCTTACCTTGGCGTGCCAATATATGTGCCATGAGTGGGGGAGCCGGTTCGAATTCGGAATTTTTCTCTACAGCAGCTTGCACATTCACAATGTTCCAGGGATGCAGCGGCAGGATGTAGTCTTGTGCACTTTGGCGCGTCCATGCCATTACGCAACCGCCTCACAGCGCGTAATACGCCGGACATAAGCTGCCACAAGGAGAAATGTTCACATGTAGGACAGGTGGCTCCCTCTGGCGGCGAAGAGTTCGACAAATACGTGATGCACCGCTCAAATCGCCCATCGGGCGGCCGCTCGTCCCTCTCTCTCTTTTTCCCCCGTTCTCGCGGCGTGTGGCATACACAAATACGTTGCTCGAAAAAGTTTGTTTTCTTTAAATACAGCGCGTGTCCAGCGCCCGCTTCCTTACCGATCTAAGTATATGGCGCGAACAAGGGCCGCCCAGCATCGCCTACACGCACGCATGACGAAAGGGCCAGTCCTACAGAAATAACGAGAGAAAGTGAGTCTGCACTGTGCAAGCATATTTCTGTCTCAGTAAGCACACTTCACCGTCCTGCTCCTTTATTTTATTTTCATCTTGTTTTGGGCAACTCAGCGGTGCATTGTCTTGCAAGAAGAGCCACGTTGGCCTCGAACCAACTGCTTATCACCTATAGCGCGCTGACAAGAAATGCCACTGTAACCCTGTACACAAGTATGAAAACAGCACGCGCCTCGGTGTCTACCGCGCGCACCCTCGTCCATTTGAATACAACGCAGTGAGCCCGGTTCTAGCGACAGCTACCTAGCTAATCTCACCTTTGCATTCATTTGCGTCGCTCAAAAGAGTTACACAATTGTGAATCGCACGGTGGTAGTTTACGGCCGCCCAGCTCGTAGGGAAAGAGGGCTGGCTCGTTATTGTTTCTCCGACGCACGCAAAACAACGAAGCCATGCGAATGTCGCTCAGACACAGCGTCGCGCGTAGGCTCAATCATTTAACGCTTGCACTGGAAAGAACAAATAACCGCCGTCTGTAAAAAACTCACTTTCAGCTGTTACACACTGGCCCGTGCCCGGCAATATTTTCCTCGCGCTTTGCTTCGCTGCGTACCCACAGGAGCTATTGTTGTGAAATATGGGGCTTAACATATAAAACTTACTTAACTTAAATGCGCCCGCTGACCGTCACGCTCGGCGTATGTATGTAACCGAGTGCTACTGCCCGGCTCATACTCTTCTCTAAGGGAGTAGAAGAAGCGAGCCATTTCAAAGCGACAAAAATACGCATCGACGAGCTTACGATTACCTCTGTCTTTTAATCATCAGTCCACTCTGGTTGCCTCAATCAGGGTCCAACCAAAGGCGACAACTGAGCTGCACGAACGACCGCCACGTCGCAACTCGGACAGACTGAGGGCGGGTGAAATGGGAGCAACACACCACACAGTGGCGAGCGCAAATGCAATCGAGCAAAGCTCGCCTTGCGAGGGCGAAAAACAATGCTACCACACCTTATGAATACATGCGGTTGTGCTCGCTCACCTGAACAAAGTTTACCGCGCGTGTCTCGTACGGCCGAACGCGAGATAATGGCATGCAAAAGAGGGTCAACGGAGCAGGAGATCGCAAATCCTGCGCATCACTGCCGAAGCACCAAGTGGGTAGCCCTGAAGAGGGCTGTTGGGTTCTTCAGAGGAGCTGATGCGCTGCTTGCAGACGACGCCGCGCACGCGTGCTGCTTAGCCTCCGAAACCGTCGAGGGTGCGGCCCTGACGCTTGAGGGCATACACCACGTCCATGGCTGTCACGGTCTTGCGCTTGGCGTGCTCAGTGTAGGTGACGGCGTCCCGGATCACGTTCTCGAGGAACACCTTGAGCACACCGCGTGTCTCCTCATAGATCAGGCCAGAGATACGCTTGACACCACCACGGCGAGCGAGGCGACGGATGGCTGGCTTGGTGATGCCTTGGATGTTGTCACGCAACAACTTACGATGACGCTTCGCGCCACCCTTGCCGAGCCCCTTGCCGGCCTTGCCACGTCCAGACATCTCGGCTGTTGCTGCTGCTTCGAAGCGAGTCAGGAAAGCGAATGCCGCGTCCTTGCGCCGCGACTGAGCGAGGAAGCCGCGCCGAAGGGCGAGGAGGTGAAACGCGCGCCGATTGGCTCACGGGCAGCGCGGCCTCTCTTCGCGAGTGAGTCGCGGGTGGCAGCACTGAGCCCTGCTTAGGCCACGCACTGAGTTCACGACGTGTGGCTTCGCAACACAATCGCGGAGTTTACTTTTTTTCTTATGTTGTTTCTTTTTGGCATTTCTGACTGCAACGTAGGCTGATGTTCAACCCGCCTCCCTCCTTGTTTTGCTCAACTCGCCAAGAGAAAAACAAACGCGTCAACAATGTTATTGTGCTATGTTGCACGCACCCACTGCTCGTTTCGCGCCCCAGGAACAAGTTTATTGTCTTCTCATAATTATGATTACTCGTTCTATTCACCGGTAGCTCGGCTACGCTTTCAAGTGCACCCTGGTCATTGCCGCAAAGCACACCGTGCGCACAGCTTCAAATTCCGCCACGCCAACATCGTTCACTTGATCACTAGTCGCGAAACAGGGCGCGTTCATGCTCTGTTCGCCTCAGGCGTTTAAAATTTCGCACGCCGGCACCGCTGACTGGTGCCTACACGACCGTCAAATTTCGTCGCGATAGCTTACGTAGCCTCGTAGATAACGTCAGCGAAATCAGCCTAAGACGCGCGCGCGAGCCCAATTCAGCATTCTAGGGGACGGAAGAGAACGAGGCAACTGTTTGCGCCGCTCCTCACTCTCCCATCGCCCGTACGAAGGCAGCTACGCAGGGCGCGCGCGCGGAACCGCTAGCTATGCAGTATGCGGAGAGCGCGCGCATCTCTTCTTTTCCCACTTCAAAGTCACTTACTACTGCTACATTTGTAATAACAGTGTAAAATTTTCCCTTAGGCAGTGCTGCTTCGTGAACGTGCGTACCCATTTCCGCTCGCCAGCCACCGCTACAGCAATGCGGCTCTGAATTTCAGTCCGGAGCACTGCTGCATACGTGCGGGCGGCCGCCGAGAGGGCATTCTAGCAGACGCAGCGACCGATGGCATTAGTTCTAGCAGCCATAGAGGCACACCTCAGGGCCCGCAAAAGTGCGTCGAACGACAAGAAGAAACAAAACGGTAAAAAGAAAAAAAGGAGGGATGAGGGCTGCCTGCTTTTAAAAGTTGCGCTACATCAGAATTAAGTAAATGTGCAGCAACGACCGCCTCATCATCCTCGGTGTGTGAAACACGCGCCGTGGTAATTAGTGCATGCAGGCGAACGTGGCCGCTCGCGCAGAGTCGCCTCACGCGCCCCATACTTGCTTAGTGTGTGTTGTTGTGCTGAGCCCCGTGGCGTTCCGTGCGGTACTGCTACAAAAGTTATAGCACACGCGCTGTCCGACCGCGCACGCCGCGTGTTTGAAAACAAGAAGTAGTATTAAGTGCCGTTGAGATGGTAAAAGAAGAGAAGAGTGCAGTACCGTAGCTGTCTCTCGCTTAGGAGGTCACCTCAACAGTACTACACGGGGGAGGGTAAGGAGAATAAAGGAGCCAAGAGAAACAAAGATTAATGAGGACGAGCGGAAGGCCGTGAAGAAAAAAAAAGAGAGAGAGAGAAGCGTGAAACGGGGCCTATGGCAGCGTGGTAAGGTTCGACGACTCAAAGAACTCAATGAGCTGGGAAGGCTCCTTTGAGTAAAACCGCAAAACCCCTAGGAAACGAGAAAGTCCTCAGGACGGGCTATGGGGAGTCCAAGGCGTCGATTAGGATTTCACGAGCTGAGAGATATATGCAGTGCATATATCTATAATAAAAGTGCATATATCATATAAAAGGGACTCACGGGCCGATAGTCCCTTTTTGTGTGTGTTGTTGTGCTGCGCGCATGCCGTTGTGTGCGTTTCTGATACAAAACTTTCAGCACACGCGCTGTCGCAATGAGAATACGACAGCGCGCGCCGGGTGCGTGTAAACGAGGAAGCGTCGAACAGAGGGAACAGACGGAATTGTCGAGATTCTCACTACATCCCAATGCCAATGCAGACACTTTGGGTGGCTCTGAGAAGAGCCGTTGGGTGTTGGCTGCGCGGACGAGCGCTCGGTCGCCTACTTGGAGCTGGTGTACTTGGTGACGGCTTTGGTGCCCTCGGACACGGCGTGTTTGGCCAGCTCTCCGGGCAACAGCAGATGCACGGCAGTCTGGATCTCCCGGCTCGCGATGGTCGAGCGCTTGTTGTAGTGAGCCAGACGGGACGACTGCGCGGCGATACGCTCGAAGATGTCGTTCACGAAGCTGTTCATGATAGACATGGACTTGCTGGAGACTCCAGTGAGCGGGTGCACCTGCTTCAGCACCTTGTAGATATACATGGAGAAGCTCTCCTTCCTGCGGCGCTTCTTCTTCTTGTCGGTGGCGCGCACGTTCTTCTGCGCCTTGCCGGCCTTCTTCACGGCCTTACCGCTGGGCTGGGGAGGCATGTCAGTAGCCGAGCAAACGAGATCGGAATACGCGCGACCGGTCGCGCGCGCCGCGTTTTTATCGCGGGAGGGTGGTGTTCACGCGACCTCGCAAAGCCGCGCTCGCCATTGGTCCGTGCGGCTTCTCTCCCTTTTCCTCGCGCTTTCCTTTGGGACCGGCGGCGGCGAGAGCGGCGACGGCGCTACGAGCACGGCTCAAATCGCTCACAGATCGCCACTGTGCAAGTCGTTGTTACTCAGTCTGACATGTATTTCTCTAGAATAGCAGCTTGGGCTTGTTGGTTTTCCATCCTGCTAGTAACAGCGCAAAATATAGACAAGGGACGAGAGAAGAAGACACCACACATTCTCCTGACAGCAACACTGCGATGCCTCCCCAGGTGCTGTGGATAGGTGCTGTGGTGGCGTGATTTGTGCGTTCGAACTTCGGTGCTATTGTTACCCTCCACGTGGGCCCCTCTCGGATGGTTGGATAGGATTACGGTGCGGATTCTTCTAGACTCCAACCCGCTGCCTTCGATTCGGTGAGGTGTTCCGGTGGCTCTTTTTTGTCCTTGGTTTTTTCCAGTGTTTAGCTGAGGGTTTCTAGCTTCCTACCTTGTGTAGTGTTAGCTTAAACTTCGGCTAGGCGCGGGCGCCACGTGGTTTTTACCGCGATGGTGGCCCCTTCGCGGCATCGGCCGCTTACGTTTTTCGGGCGAGTTCCGAAAGGCGCGTCCAATGTAGATGTTTGCAAGGCGCTCGTGAAGCGCTTTTCCTTGAACGACCTTAAGGCAGTGCAGGACTTTGGTGTAGGACGGTTTGAGATAACGTTTAAGAATAAGGCCGCGGTTGATCGCTTCTCAGCTGATCCCGCTTTGAAGGTTCGGGATGTGGAAGTTCGTTTTGAGTATAGAGGTGTGCGTGTGAAGTGGGTTAGGGTGTTTGGCTACCCCGCGGATCTTCCGGACCAGGCTCTCGTCTCCGAGCTAGAGGTCTTCGGAAAGGTTCACGGGATCTCCGAAGAATGCGTGCCCGGTTTCTCTGCCGTTGGCACCGGAAACCGGCGCATTCGGATAGAGATGGCGCGGCCCGTTCCTAACCTTCTTCGTGTAGGTGAGCGTGTCGTTCAGTGTGAGTACGAGGGTGTAGTTAGATTGTGCCGTAGGTGTAACATGGCAGGACACCACGCCGCCGCGTGCGACACGCCTCAGTGCGCGCACTGCGGGCAGTTTGGCCACGCGTCCTGCGACGCGGCGTGCGTACGTTGCGGCGGCGACCATGCGGTTTCGGCGTGTAGTGTCCGCACCTACTCGTCAGTGAGCGCGAGGCCAGAACAGCAGAAACCTGCCGTCGTGGAAGCGGTTACTTCGCCGGTAGCTGATACGGTTGCTGCCTTAGAGGAAGGAGAGAGCCAGGGCTCCTTGAGCGTGGTCGATGCCGCCGAGCGCGGCGGCGATTCCGTGGACGCTACCGAGGTCGTTCCCCCTTCCGTCACGGCAACGTGCGAGGGGGCAGCGAGCGAGGAGGCTGAAGCGGCGGTCGCTGTCGCCTCCGTGGCGGGTACGCCTCTCGCTACGCCGGTCGCTATCTCTGGCGCGTCCGAACCGCTGACTGGCGCGACTGACACTGCTCGTCGGTCGAACCATAAGCGTAAGAGCCGGCGCGCACACCGCGCTGGCTCCGCTGCCAGGGCGGCGGCCGCGGGGCGTGTGTCGAGCTCGGACAAAGGTGACTCCCAGGGCTCGGAGACTGGCCCTCCAGAATTTAAGCGCAGTGCTGTTGAAACGTCCGATTCTGATACTGAGGTCCCATCGGACGCGGAGGGTTCTCCTCCTTGTCCCAATTGCGGATGGGGACGTTGCGAATGCTCGTTGCTCTCAGACAGAACCTATGAGTCTACTGATGAGGGGTCCCCAACTTTGGAGACCCTCTCATAAGTAGTCTTTGCTTATTTGTCACTAGCGGCTAGTATTACCTAATACTTGCCTGCTCTTTATTTATTTTCCTAGCTCTTTTTGTCTTCCTTTTTTTCTACTAGCTCTTAGCTAATCTCTTTCTCCCTTCAAATGGCTTCTTCTCTCACCATAGCTACCTTTAACTGTCGTGGTTTGTCGCGTGCTTCTAAGCAGTTAGAGGTTATTAATTTGGCTAAATCCAAAAAGGTAGATATTCTTGTGCTTCAGGAAACTTATATTCATAGGCTAGGCCAGATCAGCCACTTCGACCGGATTTTTCGCACTCGGTCTTTCTGGAGTTATGGCGCGACGGGCAGTCGAGGTACGCCGATCGTTTTGATGCCGAATTTCGACTCCCTTGTTATTCGCCATGCCAGGGATTCCGAGGGCCGCGTCTTGTCGGTGGACCTTGATTGTGGCATTCGAATTGTTAATGTTTATGCTCCAACCCAGTCTCAAGATCAGAGAGAGTTTTTCGCTACATTAGAACCCTACTTGGTAGGTCTCTCTCGGCTAATCCCTGTAGGCGACTTCAACTGTGTGTTAGAACAGGTTGATCGCATCCCGCATAGAGGGACTTCAAACCAGAAAGATAGGCGTGCAAATGTTGTACTACGAGAGCTCGTCGACGGGCTGGGACTTGTCGATGCTTGGCGTGTGCTTCGCCCTGGTCAGTCAGGAATGACCTGGAGAGGAAGAGGCATGCAGAGCCGCATTGATCTTTTTTACATCTCGTCGTCACTGGCTCCTAGTATGCATTCTTCTTGGTTAACTCCTTCTGCTCTTAGCGACCACAGCTTCCAAATTCTGCGGTTCGCCGATTCTAGCATAGTCGCGCAAGGGAAGAGACCGTGGCGTCTGAATCCACGTCTTCTAAAAGACAGGCAGGCAACCGCAGAGGTATCATCCATTCTTTTTCGATCGCTGCACAATAGAGCGAATCTAAGTGGTACAGAATGGGATGACGTGAAGGTCAGAGTGCGTGAGTGCTTCAGGTCTTGGGGCAAGCGTCGAGCGCGCGAGGAGCATGAGGAGATTAAAATCGTGTCCAACGCGATCCTCCTGCTCTCGAGGCCACTGTCCGGCGGTCCTGGAGTTGCTTCGGTGCTGGCCTCACTCCGAAAGGAACTTCGGATTCTCCTGCAGCGACGGTGGGATGGCTGGAGGGCCACAACCCGAGCAGAGCTGTGGGAAATGGAAGCGTGGTGCAGCAGAAACGTCCTACGTAAACATCTCTCAAGGAAGAGCACAACTCTCTCCTCCCTAATAGATCCAAGCGATGGTAGCACAGTCGATTCACCAGATGGAGTTCTTGCAATGGCGAGGCAGTTTTACATGATCTTATATGCCGAACCAGCTGCCACTCCAACTGCGTTTCCTTTCGCTTCGCCAGCTGAGCCGCCGCAAGTGTGCGACTCAGCCATAGATGAGGACGAGCTTTTTTCGGCATTGAAGTCTATGAAGCGTAATCGCAGTCCGGGATCCGATGGTCTGACAGTCGAATTTTATGTTAAATTTTGGACACTGTTAGGGAAGCCATTCACATCACTGGTGAACCGGCTACTCAGTGAAGTGACTTTGTCAGTGTCTCAACGAGAGGGGTTAATCCCTCTCCTTTGTAAGGACCAGTCGAGGAGCTCCGATCTCAGAGCATGGCGTGCAATCACACTTCTGAACTGCGATTATAAGCTCATAGCAAAGTGCCTGTGTATGCGACTCACGCCAGTGCTCAGCACTGTTTTGGGTCCATACCAGGCATGTTGTGTCCAGGGGCGCTCTACTCAGCTTCACGGTATAGCACTAAGGGACCTTCTCCTGAGGGCAAATACCAGGAAACTTCCAGGTATTTGCTCCTTCGATCAGGAGAAGGCTTTCGATATCATTAGCCATAGGTACCTTTTCCGTGTTTTGGAAGAGGCTGGTTTTAGTGTGGGTTTTAGACAGATGATCCAAGCTTTGTATTCTCGACCGACTTCTGCTGTTCTCATACGAGACCGCCTCTCGGAGGCATTCATTGTGGGACGTGGTGTGCGACAGGGGGACCCGCTCTCACCTGCCCTCTACATACTCGCTTTTGAACCGCTTCTGCAGAGGTTGTCCTGTGACAGCAGAATTGGCAGGTTCCTACTTCCACCAGGTTCCCCCCCAGTTGCACTCTTTGCCTATGCAGACGACTTGTCCATTATCGTCCCGGACGAAGCATCAGCTTGCGACGTCCTGGAGGTCATGGACAGTTACTGCGGGGCGAGCGGTGCAAGGTTGAATAGGTCGAAAAGTGCAGCAATGTACTTGAACTCCACTCCTTCCAGTCCGCAGCCCGTTCATGGTCTCCCCGTGAAAACGCGGCTGCGGATTCTAGGCTTCCAGTTCGAACCAGATGGTCTCTCTCCCGAAAACTGGCAACAGGCTAAGGAGAAGCTTGAAGCCAGGGTTCAGGAATACAGCGCGTTGTCATGCCCTTTCACTGCTCGAGCGACAATCCTTCGCTCACTTCTGTTTTCCTTTCTGACGTATGTGGCGTGTGTGTCTCCTATTCCAACCCGAACCAAGCTTATCTTGGAGAGGGTCTTGTTTCGCTTCCTCTGGAAGGGTACAACTGGTTGTGTAGCTAGGTGGGTGCTCAAGTTGCCCAGGGACAAGGGAGGACTCGGAATTCCCGACCTGGGCATCGTGGCTACTGCACTACACGTCAGTTGGACCCAGGTCGCTCTTAACTCGGATATGCTCCTAACTCGAAGCTTAACTTCCTTCTTTCTTAGCACCCGACTCCGCTTGTTCTCGAAGAGCACATTTTCCCACTGTGTTCCTCGTTCAGGTACCCCGTCCACCATTTATGCGGCGGCTGCCAACTCTTTGGTAAGCCTCTGCAAGGTTCATCTAGGCATCGACGTAGTTTCAGCTCCACTCCAAGAGTTAGTGGATATCCTCACCCCAGGACTCCCCCCACATTACCAAAGGTACGACCTGTCGATTCACAGGCCAAACTGGAAGCTCATTACAGCCGGTTTCCTCGACGCCAGGCGAGCCACCTTTGTGTACCGCCTGGCGCAAGGGTGCCTGCCGTTGAGCTACAGGCCCTTCACAGCCATCCCGGCTCGTGGAGTGTGTCCTTTCTGTGGCGCTCGTGAGGACTCAGTTCATATCTTTACGCAGTGTTTGCTTCCAGCAGCTCTTCTCCAAAGAGTTGCTAGTCTATTTAGGCTCCCAGGCGTTCCTTATGAGACAGTCCGATTTTTGCACCCTTTGCCCAATCAGACGATCAACCAGTTCGTGTTTCTCCTCGCCGAGTGCTCATACCAAGTTTGGCTGGCACGCTGCGATGCAATTTTCGGGGGGTCGGGCACCGGCCCTTCACGAAGTGCTTGCGAAAGCACGGAAGGAGGTCTGGTTCCACCTCGCCCGGGAGCGGCACCGCTTGGGCGAGAAGTTTCTCGAAGTGTGGGCTCGTCCTGCCGTGATTTTTGACGAGTCAGGTGGAAAGCTATCCATTAAGTTATGATGCATGCTCCAAAGGTCGCACGACTCGGCCGTGTGCGCCAGTCGATCTACGGGGTTTTGTTTGGCTCAGTGGAACCCAGAGCTGGAACCGGTGGTGGTGCACCCTCAAGTGGTCGCGCTGCTCCGCGGACGGCTTTGGTGGTCTCCATGGTTGTATGCCTTGACCTCTTTTGCATCAGGGCAGTCCGAGGGTCAGTCAGGCTTGTGCCCTGCAAGACCGACATGGCTGTTTGTGTGTTGAGTGCAGTCCCTCAGTTGGGCTGCACCACAACAGCCCCCTTGTCCGGGAAGGACCGTTGGCCCGAACCAAGTCCCCCCACCCAGCCAGCCCGGGTTGTGGGGGAGTACCGGGGTCAATGTATCGAATGATGCTGGGTTGATGAGTACATGAAAGCTCTGGGACGCGGCGCCCCTGGTTGCCAAGTCCTCTTCCCATCTGACAACGGTACTCAGTCTACGCGTCAACAGCACCAGCATGTCCGGACGTGGCAAAGGCGGCAAGGCGAAGGGCAAGAGCAAGACGCGTTCCAGCCGCGCGGGTCTCCAGTTCCCCGTGGGCCGTATCCACCGTCTCTTGCGCAGGGGAAACTACGCCGAGCGCGTCGGAGCGGGCGCTCCCGTCTACCTCGCGGCCGTCCTCGAGTACCTGGCTGCCGAAGTGCTCGAGCTCGCTGGCAACGCAGCTCGTGACAACAAGAAGACCAGGATCATCCCCCGCCACCTGCAGCTCGCCATCCGCAACGACGAGGAGCTGAACAAGCTGCTCTCTGGCGTGAGGATCGCGCAGGGCGGCGTCTTGCCCAACATCCAAGCTGTGCTTCTCCCAAAGAAGACCGAGAAGAAGGCGTAAGCGAGCTCCCAGCCGCCGGACTACAGTCGCGCTCGTCGCACAACCCAACGGTCCTCGTCAGGACCACCGAAATGCATGTGACGGCAGGGTTTTGCTTGGCAATCCCGTTCTCTGCGCCCGTTTCCCTCTGTTTGAATTAGCGCAACCGTGCCTCTTGAACTGACGCTGCTGCTAGCTAGCTGGCATTTCAGTGCACGAATGTAAATGGAAAGCGAGCTTCCGGGTGTCCGGGGGCGCACAGGGACGAGCCTCACTGCAATTAGCGTACGATTCGCGTAGTGGAATGTGATAGGCGATTGGGCCCTTAAAAACAAACAAAAAATGGGCCATATCCGCAACCAGCATGCACTTATGAGCCAGGCAGGTATGCATGAGGAACGTGAACAAACGCATGCATGGCATACCAATACACAAAAGCTTGCACGCAGCATCGGCCGCATTAATTTCGTTTTCGGGCGCGGCTTCTTCGCATGAATGCGCGCACCGTTTTGCAACGAACATGCATTTTGTTTATTTTTTTTTCCCCTCTCTGTTCTTGTTCGTGCTCGAACGCGCGCAATACTTACCATATGCATACCAAACGAGGCACAACCTCGCACCGGCAGCCCAACACAGGCACACACAAAAAAATATTAATAATAAAAAATAACAACAAAACAGACAGACCGAGAGGGTACGGTTGGAGTACGTGGTCTCGCGTGCTCCCGTGCCCGAAGCAAACATGTAGGTGGTCCTGAGAAGGACCGTTTTGTGTTGCTTGCCTGACCGAGGCTGCGGCGCAGACAGCGGCCGAACTTAGGCGCTCTCGCCACGGATGCGCCGGGCCAGCTGGATGTCCTTTGGCATGATGGTAACACGCTTGGCGTGGATGGCACACAGGTTGCTGTCTTCGAAGAGACCGACCAGGTATGCCTCGCTGGCCTCCTGAAGGGCCATCACAGCCGAACTCTGGAATCGGAGGTCGGTCTTGAAATCCTGAGCGATTTCCCTCACCAAGCACTGGAACGGCAGCTTGCGGATGAGAAGTTCGGTCGACTTCTGGTAGCGGCGAATTTCACGAAGGGCCACGGTGCCAGGCCTGTAGCGATGCGGTTTCTTAACCCCTCCTGTGGCAGGTGCACTCTTGCGAGCAGCCTTGGTAGCAAGCTGCTTACGCGGAGCCTTCCCACCGGTGCTCTTACGGGCGGTTTGCTTGGTCCTGGCCATAGCGAACGGAGCGAGCGTCCGAAGTCGTCGACTGCCGGAGTGAAAATGACCCCTGCGCAGCGCGCGTCGTGCTTCGCCGCACTACTCTTCTCCTCTCCAACTCACCCGCCGATTGGCCAACGCCGGCACAGCCGTCTCGGGCGGTGCGCGCGCCGCCGCCGTTCGCCAGGATGCTGGAGGAGGCACATCTGCGCGCGGGCGCCTTGTTCGCGGCTAAGGAAAGCACATTCGCAGGCGGTTTAATTGAGTTTAAACACGACAGCATGCCGCGCTGTTCTCTTTCGTTTCAGCCAACACCACAATCTCGTTTATACCGCCGCGCGTCGCCAATTGCCAGTGCCGAGTGTGAGACCACACCACTAATCTCGACAGTGGTTAGCGCTCCACGCCCAACGCCATCGGAGCTGTTATCGCGATCTCCGCGCGACGCAGATGGGTGGCATGTTAAGGCTACATTATTGCTTGTCCACTGCCTTGCTTTGATCATGCTGATGCTCGTTTCACGAACTACAAGTGCGCGCCACGGTGCCTTCTCGAGGGGCAACTACATCGTGTTTTGGCCGCACTCGGCAGCAAACCGTCTCGCATGTGCACACATGCCAGTACCGCACTTTCCCGTCCACGCACAGAAGAACGCGAGGCCCGCAATCGCCTCACAAGATTAACGACAAACTCACGTATGGACTACCAGCACCACTTCAGAGTTACAGAGAAAACGATGCACTTCCGCTCTAAGAGCGAATTTGGAATACAATATTGACAGGTGTTGAACGCGCGTTAGGAGACCTGGACAACTAATTGGGGCCTCAAAACTGTGGATAGGCAAGCGGTACTTCCATATGTATGAAGGGTCCTTAAACAATATGTCAAGGTAGCATCAACCAATGCTTCGCAGGCGCGATCCCAAGCGCGGCTTCCCCGTGCCCCGTATTAGGTGCGCAGTTTTCGCACTTACAAGGGACACCATGTTTTGACAAACAATCATCAAACGCAACACTTTGCCCCATACAGTGCGTACATTTCGTCAGCTAGCTTTTTCGATTGCATTCCCGCACGCAACTTCGCCACAGGATCGACGGCATCGATGTCATGTTATAGCGAAGCTCCAGCTCGGCAGCCGCCGGGAGAAATCTATTTCCTCGCCAACTAATTCACCGAATTTGGTGCGCCTAATTACGAGTAAAAGAAAATGTTCAAATGCCGCGCCTGCAACAGCGCGATTTTCAACTGATGCCGAGCGCTGCCTCTTTTTTCTTTACTATTTTTTTTTCTCAGTGATTGTGGCAAACTGTGAAATGGAAGAGAGAACAAACAGTTCAACTGTGCGCTTTAAAGCTCCGTCACACAGCAATGGCACCGGATTTGGAAATTCTGTTAATTGCACAAGGCGATATGTATAAAGGGAACACAATTTATACGCCTCGATAAGATATACCAGTCATGTGTGAGTATGACTTTTACAATACCTTCACAGACATCACAGGCGTTTTCGATGGGATAAAATTTTTTAGACAGAACTTCCGTGAGTAGTTGCGTACAATTCACACGATCGCGGTACCGCTTTGTATTGTTGAGATATGAAACTTTGTACTTCTTAACCTGCCAGTACTCGTGCATTATGGAAGGGAAAAAAAGAGAGAAAGAGAGACGTCACCGCACCACCACACATTTTTCTCAGATGGAACAAGAAGCTTGTTTACATGGCTGCAGTAGTTCTCTCGTGACAACCCGTTGTTTTCTCTTGGGTGTGTTCCGATGCCTTACTTAGAGTTCACCTCCGAGCTACACGCACGACCGGTATGACCTCATTGCGCACTGTGTACGCCTTGCTTCATCCTCGGCTATTCCCTTTGCACGCGCATGCCAGTGACTTCGTAGTAGTAATCATTACATAGACAAGAGAAAAGAAATAACCAAAAGTTCCGCGTTTCTTCAAAGCAAGAGGCCCGTACATTTTCTCTGACTGTTCCTTCCCCATTTGTTTACCTGTTTAGCCATCACCTCACTTTGCTAGATACATCAAGGCCATAGGCGCAGTTCCCGGTGGCTTCGTGCGACGAATGTAAAACAATAGGCGCGAGCTTGGCTTTCATTAAACGCAACACGAATGCGAAATCCGTGCAATGACGACGGCCGGCGTGTGTCAGCTTCCCTTACCTTGGCGTGCCAATATATGTGCCATGAGTGAGGGAGCCGGTTCGAATTCGGAATTTTTCTCTACAGCAGCTTGCACATTCACGATGTTCCAGGGATGCAGCGGCAGGAGGTAGTCTTGTGCACTTTGGCGCGTCCATGCCATTACGCAACCGCCTCACAGCGCGTAATACGCCGGACATAAGCTGCCACAAGGAGAAATGTTCACATGTAGGACAGGTGGCTCCCTCTGGCGGCGAAGAGTTCGACAAATACGTGATGCACCGCTCAAATCGCCCATCGGGCGGCCGCTCGTCCCTCTCTCTCTTTTTCCCCCGTTCTCGCGGCGTCTGGCATACACAAATACGTTGCTCGAAAAAGTTTGTTTTCTTTAAATACAGCGCGTGTCCAGCGCCCGCTTCCTTACCGATCTAAGTATATGGCGCGAACAAGGGCCGCCCAGCATCGCCTACACGCACGCATGACGAAAGGGCCAGTCCTACAGAAATAACGAGAGAAAGTGAGTCTGCACTGTGCAAGCATATTTCTGTCTCAGTAAGCACACTTCACCGTTCTGCTCCTTTATTTTATTTTCCTCTTGTTTTGGGCAACTCAGCGGTGCATTGTCTTGCAAGAAGAGCCACGTTGGCCTCGAACCAACTGCTTATCACCTATAGCGCGCTGACAAGAAATGCCACTGTAACCCTGTACACAAGTATGAAAACAGCACGCGCCTCGGTGTCTACCGCGCGCACCCTCGTCCATTTGAATACAATGCAGTGAGCCCGGTTCTAGCGACAGCTACCTAGCTAATCTCACCTTTGCATTCATTTGCGTCGCTCAAAAGAGTTACACAATTGTGAATCGCACGGTGGTAGTTTACGGCCGCCCAGCTCGTAGGGCAAGAGGGCTGGCTCGTTATTGTTTCTCCGACGCACGCAAAACAACGAAGCCATGCGAATGCCGCTCAGACACAGCGTCGCGCGTAGGCTCAATCATTTAACGCTTGCACTGGAAAGAACAAATAACCGCCGTCTGTAAAAAACTCACTTTCAACTGTTACACACTGGCCCGTGCCCGGCAATATTTTCCTCGCGCTTTGCTTCGCTGCGTACCCACAGGAGCTATTGTTGTGAAATATGGGGCTTAACATATAAAACTTACTTAACTTAAATGCGCCCGCTGACCTTCACGCTCGGCGTATGTATGTAACCGAGTGCTACTGCCCGGCTCATACTCTTCTCTAAGGGAGTAGAAGAAGCGAGCCATTTCAAAGCGACAAAAATGCGCATCGACGAGCTTACGATTACCACTGTCTTTTAATCATCAGTCCACTCTGGTTGCCTCAATCAGGGTCCAACCAAAGGCGACAACTGAGCTGCACGAACGACCGCCACGTCGCAACTCGGACAGACTGAGGGCGGGTGAAATGGGAGCAACACAACACACAGTGGCGAGCGCAAATGCAATCGAGCAAAGCTCGCCTTGCGAGGGCGAAAAACAATGCTACCACACCTTATGAATACATGCGGTTGCGCTCGCTCACCTGAACAAAGTTTACCGCGCGTGTCTCGTACGGCCGAACGCGAGATAATGGCATGCAAAAGAGGGTCAACGGAGCAGGAGATCGCAAATCCTGCGCATCACTGCCGAAGCACCAATTGGGTAGCCCTGAAGAGGGCTGTTGGGTTCTTCAGAGGAGCTGATGCGCTGCTTGCAGACGACGCCGCGCACGCGTGCTGCTTAGCCTCCGAAACCGTCGAGGGTGCGGCCCTGACGCTTGAGGGCATACACCACGTCCATGGCTGTCACGGTCTTGCGCTTGGCGTGCTCAGTGTAGGTGACGGCGTCCCGGATCACGTTCTCGAGGAACACCTTGAGCACACCGCGTGTCTCCTCATAGATCAGGCCAGAGATACGCTTGACACCACCACGGCGAGCGAGGCGACGGATGGCTGGCTTGGTGATGCCTTGGATGTTGTCACGCAACACCTTACGATGACGCTTCGCGCCACCCTTGCCCAGCCCCTTGCCGGCCTTGCCACGTCCAGACATCTCGGCTGTTGCTGCTGCTTCGAAGCGAGTCAGGAAAGCGAATGCCGCGTCCTTGCGCCGCGACTGAGCGAGGAAGCCGCGCCGAAGGGCGAGGAGGTGAAACGCGCGCCGATTGGCTTACGGGCAGCGCGGCCTCTCTTCGCGAGTGAGTCGCGGGTGGCAGCACTGAGCCCTGCTTAGGCCACGCACTGAGTTCACGACGTGTGGCTTCGCAACACAATCGCGGAGTTTACTTTTTTTTCTTATGTTGTTTCTTTTTGGCATTTCTGACTGCAACGTAGGCTGATGTTCAACCCGCCTCCCTCCTTGTTTTGCTCAACTCGCCAAGAGAAAAACAAACGCGTCAACAATGTTATTGTGCTATGTTGCACGCACCCACTGCTCGTTTCGCGCCCCAGGAACAAGTTTATTGTCTTCTCATAATTATGATTACTCGTTCTATTCACCGGTAGCTCGGCTACGCTTTCAAGTGCACCCTGGTCATTGCCGCAAAGCACACCGTGCGCACAGCTTCAAATTCCGCCACGCCAACATCGTTCACTTGATCACTAGTCGCGAAACAGGGCGCGTTCATGCTCTGTTCGCCTCAGGCGTTTAAAATTTCGCACGCCGGCACCGCTGACTGGTGCCTACACGACCGTCAAATTTCGTCGCGATAGCTTACGTAGCCTCGTAGATAACGTCAGCGAAATCAGCCTAAGACGCGCGCGCGAGCCCAATTCAGCATTCTAGGGGACGGAAGAGAACGAGGGAACTGTTTGCGCCGCTCCTCACTCTCCCATCGCCCGTACGAAGGCAGCTATGCAGGGCGCGCGCGCGGAACCGCTAGCTATGCAGTATGCGGAGAGCGCGCGCATCTCTTCTTTCCCCACTTCAAAGTCACTTACTACTGCTACATTTGTAATAACAGTGTAAAATTTCCCCTTAGGCAGTGCTGCTTCGTGAACGTGCGTACCCATTTCCGCTCGCCAGCCGCCGCTACAGCAGTGCGGCTCTGAATTTCAGTCCGGAGCACTGCTGCATACGTGCGGGCGGCCGCCGAGAGGGCATTCTAGCAGACGCAGCGACCGATGGCATTAGTTCTAGCAGCCATAGAGGCACACCTCAGGGCCCGCAAAAGTGCGTCGAACGACAAGAAGAAACAAAACGGTAAAAAGAAAAAAAGGAGGGATGAGGGCTGCCTGCTTTTAAAAGTTGCGCTACATCAGAATTAAGTAAATGTGCAGCAACGACCGCCTCATCATCCTCGGTGTGTGAAACACGCGCCGTGGTAATTAGTGCATGCAGGCGAACGTGGCCGCTCGCGCAGAGTCGCCTCACGCGCCCCATACTTGCTTAGTGTGTGTTGTTGTGCTGAGCCCCGTGGCGTTCCGTGCGGTTCTGTTACAAAAGTTATAGCACACGCGCTGTCCGACCGCGCACGCCGCGTGTTTGAAAACAAGAAGTAGTAGTAAGTGCCGTTGAGATGGTAAAAGAAGAGAAGAGTGCAGTACCGTAGCTGTCTCTCGCTTAGGAGGTCACCTCAACAGTACTACACGGGGGAGGGTAAGGAGAATAAAGGAGCCAAGAGAAACAAAGATTAAAGAGGACGAGCGGAAGGCCGTGAAGAAAAAAAAAGAGAGAGAGAGAAGCGTGAAACGGGGCCTATGGCAGCGTGGTAAGGTTCGACGACTCAAAGAACTGAATGAGCTTGGAAGGCTCCTTTGAGTAAAACCGCAAAACCCCTAGGAAACGAGAAAGTCCTCAGGACGGGCTATGGGGAGTCCAAGGCGTCGATTAGGATTTCACGAGCTGAGAGATATATGCAGTGCATATATCTATAATAAAAGTGCATATATCATATAAAAGGGACTCTCACAGGCCTATCGGCCCGTGAGAGTCCCTTTTTGTGTGTGTTGTTGTGCTGCGCACATGGCGTTGTGTGCGTTTCTGATACAAAACTTTCAGCACACGCGCTGTCGCAATGAGAATACGACAGCGCGCGCCGGGTGCGTGTAAACGAGGAAGCGTCGAACAGAGGGAACGGACGGAATTGTCGAGATTCTCACTACATCCCAATGCCAATGCAGACACTTTGGGTGGCTCTGAGAAGAGCCGTTGGGTGTTGGCTGCGCGGACGAGCGCTCGGTCGCCTACTTGGAGCTGGTGTACTTGGTGACGGCTTTGGTGCCCTCGGACACGGCGTGTTTGGCCAGCTCTCCGGGCAACAGCAGATGCACGGCAGTCTGGATCTCCCGGCTCGCGATGGTCGAGCGCTTGTTGTAGTGAGCCAGACGGGACGACTGCGCGGCGATACGCTCGAAGATGTCGTTCACGAAGCTGTTTATGATAGACATGGACTTGCTGGAGACTCCAGTGTCCGGGTGCACCTGCTTCAGCACCTTGTAGATATACATGGAGAAGCTCTCCTTCCTGCGGCGCTTCTTCTTCTTCTTGTCGGTGGCGCGCACGTTCTTCTGCGCCTTGCCGGCCTTCTTCACGGCCTTACCGCTGGGCTGGGGAGGCATGTCAGTAGCCGAGCAAACGAGATCGGAATACGCGCGACCGATCGCGCGCGCCGCGTTTTTATCGCGGGGGGGTGGTGTTCACGCGACCTCGCAAAGCCGCGCTCGCCATTGGTCCGTGCGGCTTCTCTCCCTTTTCCTCGCGCTTTCCTTTGGGACCGGCGGCGGCGAGAGCGGCGACGGCGCTACGAGCACGGCTCAAATCGCTCACAGATCGCCACTGTGCAAGTCGTTGTTACTCAGTCTGACAGCAACACTGCGATGCCTCCCCAGGTGCTGCGGATAGGTGCTGTGGTGGCGTGATTTGTGCGTTCGAACTTCGGTGCTATTGTTACCCTCCACGTGGGCCCCTCTCGGATGGTTGGATAGGATTACGGTGCGGATTCTTCTAGACTCCAACCCGCTGTCTTCGATTCGGTGAGGTGTTCCGGTGGCTCTTTTTTGTCCTTGGTTTTTTCCAGTGTTTAGCTGAGGGTTTCTAGCTTCCTACCTTGTGTAGTGTTAGCTTAAACTTCGGCTAGGCGCGGGCGCCACGTGGCTTTTACCGCGATGGTGGCCCCTTCGCGGCTTCGGCCGCTTACGTTTTTCGGGCGAGTTCCGAAAGGCGCGTCCAATGTAGATGTTTGCAAGGCGCTCGTAAAGCGCTTTTCCTTGAACGAACTTAAGGCAGTGCAGGACTTTGGTGTAGGACGGTTTGAGATAACGTTTAAGAATAAGGCCGCGGTTGATCGCTTCTCAGCTGATCCCGCTTTGAAGGTTCGGGATGAGGAAGTTCGTTTTGAGTATAGAGGTGTGCGTCTGAAGTTGGTTAGGGTGTTTGGCTACCCCGCGGATCTTCCGGACCAGGCTCTCGTCTCCGAGCTAGAGGTCTTCGGAAAGGTTCACGGGATCTCCGAAGAATGCGTGCCCGGTTTCCCTGCCGTTGGCACCGGAAACCGGCGTAGTCGGATAGAGATGGCGCGGCCCGTTCCTAACCTTCTTCGTGTAGGTGAGCGTGTCGTTCAGTGTGAGTACGAGGGTGTAGTTAGATTGTGCCGTAGGTGTAACATGGCAGGACACCACGCCGCCGCGTGCGACACGCCTCAGTGCGCGCACTGCGGGCAGTTTGGCCACGCGGCGTGCGTACGTTGTGGCAGCGACCATGCGGTTTCGGCGTGTAGTGTCCGCACCTACTCGTCAGTGACCGCGAGGCCAAAACAGCAGAAACCTGCCGTCGTGGAAGCGGTTACTTCGCCGGTAGCTGATACGGTTGCTGCCTTAGAGGAAGGAGAGAGCCAGGGCTCCTTGAGCGTGGTCGATGCCGCCGAGCGCGGCGGCGATTCCGTGGACGCTACCGAGGTCGTTCCCCCTTCCGTCACGGCAACGTGCGAGGGGGCAGCGAGCGAGGAGGCTGAAGCGGCGGTCGCTGTCGCCTCCGTGGCGGGTACGCCTCTCGCTACGCCGGTCGCTATCTCTGGCGCGTCCGAACCGCTGACTGGCGCGACTGACACTGCTCGTCGGTCGAACCATAAGTGTAAGAGCCGGCGCGCACACCGCGCTGGCTCCGCTGCCAGGGCGGCGGCCGCGGGGCGTGAGTCGAGCTCGGACAAAGGTGACTCCCAGGGCTCGGAGACTGGCCCTCCAGAATTTAAGCGCAGTGCTGTTGAAACGTCCGATTCTGATACTGAGGTCCCATCGGACGCGGAGGGTTCTCCTCCTTGTCCCAATTGCGGATGGGGACGTTGCGAATGCTCGTTGCTCTCAGACAGAACCTATGAGTCTACTGATGAGGGGTCCCCAACTTTGGAGACCCTCTCATAAGTAGACTTTGCTTATTTGTCACTAGCGGCTAGTATTACCTAATACTTGCCTTCTCTTTATTTATTTTCCTAGCTCTTTCTGTCTTCCTTTTTTTCTACTAGCTCTTAGCTAATCTCTTTCTCCCTTCAAATGGCTTCTTCTCTCACCATAGCTACCTTTAACTGTCGTGGTTTGTCGCGTGCTTCTAAGCAGTTAGAGGTTATTAATTTTTCTAAATCCAAAAAGGTAGATATTCTTGTGCTTCAGGAAACTTATATTCATAGGCTAGGCCAGATCAGCCACTTCGACCGGATTTTTCGCACTCGGTCTTTCTGGAGTTATGGCGCGACGGGCAGTCGAGGTACGGCGATCGTTTTGATGCCGAATTTCGACTCCCTTGTTATTCGCCATGCCAGGGATTCCGAGGGCCGCGTCTTGTCGGTGGACCTTGATTGTGGCATTCGAATTGTTAATGTTTATGCTCCAACCCAGTCTCAAGATCAGAGAGAGTTTCTCGCTACATTAGAACCCTACTTGGTAGGTCCCTCTCGGCTAATCCTTGTAGGCGACTTCAACTGTGTGTTAGAACAGGTTGATCGCATCCCGCATAGAGGGACTTCAAACCAGAAAGATAGGCGTGCAAATGTTGTACTACGAGAGCTCGTCGACGGGCTGGGACTTGTCGATGCTTGGCGTGTGCTTCGCCTTGGTCAGTCAGGAATGACCTGGAGAGGAAGAGGCATGCAGAGCCACATCGATCTTTTTTACATCTCGTCGTCACTGGCTCCTAGTATGCATTCTTCTTGGTTAACTCCTTCTGCTCTTAGCGACCACAGCTTCCAAATTCTGCGGTTCGCCGATTCTAGCATAGTCGCGCAAGGGAAGAGACCGTGGCGTCTGAATCCACGTCTTCTAAAAGACAGGCAGGCAACCGCAGAGGTATCATCCATTCTTTTTCGATCGCTGCACAATAGAGCGAATCTAAGTGGTACAGAATGGGATGACGTGAAGGTCAGAGTGCGTGAGTGCTTCAGGTCTTGGGGCAAGCGTCGAGCGCGCGAGGAGCATGAGGAGATTAAAATCGTGTCCAACGCGATCCTCCTGCTCTCGAGGCCACTGTCCGGCGGTCCTGGAGTTGCTTCGGTGCTGGCCTCACTCCGAAAGGAACTTCGGATTCTCCTGCAGCGACGCTGGGATGGCTGGAGGGCCACAACCCGAGCAGAGCTGTGGGAAATGGAAGCGTGGTGCAGCAGAAATGTCCTACGTAAACATCTCTCAAGGAAGAGCACAACTCTCTCCTCCCTAATAGATCCAAGCGATGGTAGCATAGTCGATTCACCAGATGGAGTTCTTGCAATGGCGAGGCAGTTTTACATGATCTTGTATGCCGAACCAGCTGCCACTCCAACTGCGTTTCCTTTTGCTTCGCCAGCTGAGCCGCCGCAAGTGTGCGACTCAGCCATACATGAGGACGAGCTTTTTTCGGCATTGAAGTCTATGAAGCGTAATCGCAGTCCGGGATCCGATGGTCTGACAGTCGAATTTTATGTTAAATTTTGGACACTGTTAGGGAAGCCATTCACATCACTGGTGAACCGGCTACTCAGTGAAGGGACTTTGTCAGCGTCTCAACGAGAGGGGTTAATCCCTCTCCTTTGTAAGGACCAGTCGAGGAGCTCCGATCTGAGAGCATGGCGTGCAATCACACTTCTGAACTGCGATTATAAGCTCATAGCAAAGTGCCCGTGTATGCGACTCACGCCAGTGCTCAGCACTGTTTTGGGTCCATACCAGGCATGTTGTGTCCAGGGGCGCTCTACTCAGCTTCACGGTACAGCACTAAGGGACCTTCTCCTGAGGGCAAATACCAGGAAACTTACAGGTATTTGCTCCTTCGATCAGGAGAAGGCTTTCGATATCATTAGCCATAGGTACCTTTTCCGTGTTTTGGAAGAGGCTGGTTTTAGTGTGGGTTTTAGACAGATGATCCAAGCTTTGTATTCTCGACCGACTTCTGCTGTTCTCATACGAGACCGCCTCTCGGAGGCATTCATTGTGGGACGTGGTGTGCGACAGGGGGACCCGCTCTCACCTGCCCTCTACGTACTCGCTTTTGAACCGCTTCTGCAGAGGTTGTCTTGTGACAGCAGAATTGGCAGGTTCCTACTTCCACCAGGTTCCCCCCCAGTTGCACTCTTTGCCTATGCAGACGACTTGTCCATTATCGTCCCGGACGAAGCATCAGCTTGCGACGTCCTGGAGGTCATGGACAGTTACTGCGGGGCGAGCGGTGCAAGGTTGAATAGGTCGAAAAGTGCAGCAATGTACTTGAACTCCACTCCTTCCAGTCCGCAGCCCGTTCATGGTCTCCCCGTGAAAACGCGGCTGCGGATTCTAGGCGTCCAGTTCGAACCAGATGGTCTCTCTCCCGAAAACTGGCAACAGGCTAAGGAGAAGCTTGAAGCCAGGGTTCAGGAATACAGCGCGTTGTCATGCCCTTTCACTGCTCGAGCGACAATCCTTCGCTCACTTCTGTTTTCCTTTCTGACGTATGTGGCGTGTGTGTCTCCTATTCCAACCCGAACCAAGCTTATCTTGGAGAGGGTCTTGTTTCGCTTCCTCTGGAAGGGTACAACTGGTTGTGTAGCTAGGTGGGTGCTCAAGTTGCCCAGGGACAAGGGAGGACTCGGAATTCCCGACCTGGGCATCGTGGCTACTGCACTACACGTCAGTTGGACCCAGGTCGCTCTTAACTCGGATATGCTCCTAACTCGAAGCTTAACTTCCTTCTTTCTTAGCACCCGACTCCGCTTGTTCTCGAAGAGCACATTTTCCCACTGTGTTCCTCGTTCAGGTACCCCGTCCACCATTTATGCGGCGGCTGCCAACTCTTTGGTAAGCCTCTGCAAGGTTCATCTAGGCATCGACGTAGTTTCAGCTCCACTCCAAGAGTTAGTGGATATCCTCACCCCAGGACTCCCCCCACATTACCAAAGGTAATGTGGGGGGAGTTCGATTCACAGGCCAAACTGGAAGCTCATTACAGCCGGTTTCCTCGACGCCAGGCGAGCCACCTTTGTGTACCGCCTGGCGCGAGGGTGCCTGCCGTTGAGCTACAGGCCCTTCACAGCCATCCCGGCTCGTGGAGTGTGTCCTTTCTGTGGCGCTCGTGAGGACTCAGTTCATATCTTTACGCAGTGTTTGCTTCCAGCAGCTCTTCTCCAAAGAGTTGCTAGTCTATTTAGGCTCCCAGGCGTTCCTTTTGAGACAGTCCGATTTTTGCACCCTTTGCCCAATCAGACGATCAACCAGTTCGTGCTTCTCCTCGCCGAGTGCTCATACCAAGTTTGGCTGGCACGCTGCGATGCAATTTTCGGGGGGTCGGGCACCGGCCCTTCACGAAGTGCTTGCGAAAGCACGGAAGGAGGTCTGGTTCCACATCGCCCGGGAGCGGCACCGCTTGGGCGAGAAGTTTCTCGAAGTGTGGGCTCGTCCTGCCGTGATTTTTGACGAGTCAGGTGGAAAGCTATCCATTAAGTTATGATGCATGCTCCAAAGGTCGCACGACTCGGCCGTGTGCGCCAGTCGATCTACGGGGTTTTGTTTGGCTCAGTGGAACCCAGAGCTGGAACCGGTGGTGGTGCACCCTCAAGTGGTCGCGCTGCTCCGCGGACGGCTTTGGTGGTCTCCATGGTTGTATGCCTTGACCTCTTTTGCATCACGGCAGTCCGAGGGTCAGTCAGGCTTGTGCCCTGCAAGACCGACATGGCTGTTTGTGTGTTGAGTGCAGTCCCTCAGTTGGGCTGCACCACAACAGCCCCCGTGTCCGGGAAGGACCGTTGGCCCGAACCAAGTCCCCCCACCCAGCCAGCCCGGGTTGTGGGGGAGTACCGGGGTCAATGTATCGAATGATGCTGGGTTGATGAGTACATGAAAGCTCTGGGACGCGGCGCCCCTGGTTGCCAAGTCCTCTTCCCATCTGACAACGGTACTCAGTCTACGCGTCAACAGCACCAGCATGTCCGGACGTGGCAAAGGCGGCAAGGCGAAGGGCAAGAGCAAGACGCGTTCCAGCCGCGCGGGTCTCCAGTTCCCCGTGGGCCGTATCCACCGTCTCTTGCGCAGGGGAAACTACGCCGAGCGCGTCGGAGCGGGCGCTCCCGTCTACCTCGCGGCCGTCCTCGAGTACCTGGCTGCCGAAGTGCTCGAGCTCGCTGGCAACGCAGCTCGTGACAACAAGAAGACCAGGATCATCCCCCGCCACCTGCAGCTCGCCATCCGCAACGACGAGGAGCTGAACAAGCTGCTCTCTGGCGTGACGTTCGCGCAGGGCGGCGTCTTGCCCAACATCCAAGCTGTGCTTCTCCCAAAGAAGACCGAGAAGAAGGCGTAAGCGAGCTCCCAGCCGCCGGACTACAGTCGCGCTCGTCGCACAACCCAACGGTCCTCGTCAGGACCACCGAAATGCATGTGACGGCAGGGTTTTGCTTGGCAATCCCGTTCTCTGCGCCCGTTTCCCTCTGTTTGAATTAGCGCAACCGTGCCTCTTGAACTGACGCTGCTGCTAGCTAGCTGGCATTTCAGTGCACGAATGTAAATGGAAAGCGAGCTTCCGGGTGTCCGGGGGCGCACAGGGACGAGCCTCACTGCAATTAGCGTACGATTCGCGTAGTGGAATGTGATAGGCGATTGGGCCCTTAAAAACAAACAAACAAAAAATGGACCATATCCGCAACCAGCATGCACTTATGAGCCAGGCAGGTATGCATGAGGAACGTGAACAAACGCATGCATGGCATACCAATACACAAAAGCTTGCACGCAACATCGGCCGCATTAATTTCGTTTTCGGGCGCGGCTTCTTCGCATGAATGCGCGCACCGTTTTGCAACGAACACGCATTTTGTTTATTTTTTTTCCCCTCTCTCTTCTTGTTCGTGCTCGAACGCGCGCAATACTTACCATATGCATACCAAACGAGGCACCACCTCGCACCGGCAGCCCAACACAGGCACACACAAAAAAATATTAATAATAAAAAATAACAACAAAACAGACAGACCGAGAGGGTACGGTTGGAGTACGTGGTCTCGCGTGCTCCCGTGCCCGAAGCAAACATGTAGGTGGTCCTGAGAAGGACCGTTTTGTGTTGCTTGCCTGACCGAGGCTGCGGCGCAGACAGCGGCCGAACTTAGGCGCTCTCGCCACGGATGCGCCGGGCCAGCTGGATGTCCTTTGGCATGATGGTAACACGCTTGGCGTGGATGGCACACAGGTTGCTGTCTTCGAAGAGACCGACCAGGTATGCCTCGCTGGCCTCCTGAAGGGCCATCACAGCCGAACTCTGGAATCGGAGGTCGGTCTTGAAATCCTGAGCGATTTCCCTCACCAAGCACTGGAACGGCAGCTTGCGGATGAGAAGTTCGGTCGACTTCTGGTAGCGGCGAATTTCACGAAGGGCCACGGTTCCAGGCCTGTAGCGATGCGGTTTCTTAACCCCTCCTGTGGCAGGTGCACTCTTGCGAGCAGCCTTGGTAGCAAGCTGCTTACGCGGAGCCTTCCCACCGGTGCTCTTACGGGCGGTTTGCTTGGTCCTGGCCATAGCGAACGGAGCGAGCGTCCGAAGTCGTCGACTGCCGGAGTGAAAATGACCCCTGCGCCGCGCGCGTCGTGCTTCGCCGCACTACTCTTCTCCTCTCCAACTCACCCGCCGATTGGCCAGCGCCGGCACAGCCGTCTCGGGCGGTGCGCGCGCCGCCGCCGTTCGCCAGGATGCTGGAGGAGGCACGTTTGCGCGCGGGCGCCTTGTTCGCGGCTAAGGAAAGCACATTCGCAGGCGGTTTAATTGAGTTTAAACACGACAGCATGCCGCGCTGTTCTCTTTCGTTTCAGCCAACACCACAATCTCGTTTATACCGCCGCGCGTCGCCAATTGCCAGTGCCGAGTGTGAGACCACACCACTAATCTCGACAGTGGTTAGCGCTCCACACCCAACGCCATCGGAGCTGTTATCGCGATCTGCGCGCGACGCAGATGGGTGGCATGTTAAGGCTACATTATTGCTTGTCCACTGCCTTGCTTTGATCATGCTGATGCTCGTTTCACGAACTACAAGTGCGCGCCACGGTGCCTTCTCGAGGGGCAACTACATCGTGTTTTGGCCGCACTCGGCAGCAAACCGTCTCGCATGTGCACACATGCCAGTACCGCACTTTCCCGTCCACGCACAGAAGAACGCGAGGCCCGCAATCACCTCACAAGGTTAACGACAAACTCACGTATGGACTACCAGCACCACTTCAGAGTTACAGAGAAAACGATGCACTTCCGCTCTAAGAGCGAATTTGGAATACAATATTGACAGGTGTTGAACGCGCGTTAGGAGACCTGGACAACTAATTGGGGCCTCAAAACTGTGGATAGGCAAGCGGTACTTCCATATGTATGAAGGGTCCTTAAACAATATGTCAAGGTAGCATCAACCAATGCTTCGCAGGCGCGATCCCAAGCGCGGCTTCCCCGTGCCCTGTATTGGGTGCGCAGTTTTCGCACTTGCAAGGGACACCATGTTTTGACAAACAATCATCAAACGCAACACTTTGCCCCATACAGTGCGTACATTTCGTCAGCTAGCTTTTTCGATTGCATTCCCGCACGCAACTTCGCCACAGGATCGACGGCATCGATGTCATGTTATAGCGAAGCTCCAGCTCGGCAGCCGCCGGGAGAAATCTATTTCCTCGCCAACTAATTCACCGAATTTGGTGCGCCTAATTACGAGTAAAAGAAAATGTTCAAATGCCGCGCCTGCAACAGCGCGATTTTCAACTGATGCCGAGCGCTGCCTCTTTTTTCTTTACTATTTTTTTTCTCAGTGATTGTGGCAAACTGTGAAATGGAAGAGAGAACAAACAGTTCAACTGTGCGCTTTAAAGCTCTGTCACACAGCAATGGCAACGGATTTGGAAATTCTGTTAATTGCACAAGGCGATATGTATAAAGGGAACACAATTTATACGCCTCGATAAGATATACCAGTCATGTGTGAGTATGACTTTTACAATACCTTCACAGACATCACAGGCGTTTTCGATGGGATAAAATTTTTTAGACAGAACTTCCGTGAGTAGTTGCGTACAATTCACACGATCGCGGTACCGCTTTGTATTGTTGAGATATGAAACTTTGTACTTCTTAACCTGCCAGTACTCGTGCATTATGGAAGGGAAAAAAAGAGAGAAAGAGAGACGTCACCGCACCACCACACATTTTTCTCAGATGGAACAAGAAGCTTGTTTACATGGCTGCAGTAGTTCTCTCGTGACAACCCGTTGTTTTCTCTTGGGTGTGTTCCGATGCCTTACTTAGAGTTCACCTCCGAGCTACACGCACGACCGGTATGACCTCATTGCGCACTGTGTACGCCTTGCTTCATCCTCGGCTATTCCCTTTGCACGCGCATGCCAGTGACTTCGTAGCAGTAATCATTACATAGACAAGAGAAAAGAAATAACCAAAAGTTCCGCGTTTCTTCAAAGCAAGAGGCCCGTACATTTTCTCTGACTGTTCCTTCCCCATTTGTTTACCTGTTTAGCCATCACCTCACTTTGCTAGATACATCAAGGCCATAGGAGCAGTTCCCGGTGGCTTCGTGGGACGAATGTAAAACAATAGGCGCGAGCTTGGCTTTCATTAAACGCAACACGAATGCGAAATCCGTGCAATGACGACGGCCGGCGTGTGTCAGCTTCCCTTACCTTGGCGTGCCAATATATGTGCCATGAGTGAGGGAGCCGGTTCGAATTCGGAATTTTTCTCTACAGCAGCTTGCACATTCACGATGTTCCAGGAATGCAGCGGCAGGAGGTAGTCTTGTGCACTTTGGCGCGTCCATGCCATTACGCAACCGCCTCACAGCGCGTAATACGCCGGACATAAGCTGCCACAAGGAGAAATGTTCACATGTAGGATAGGTGGCTCCCTCTGGCGGCGAAGAGTTCGACAAATACGTGATGCACCGCTCAAATCGCCCATCGGGCGGCCGCTCGTCCCTCTCTCTCTTTTTCCCCCGTTCTCGCGGCGTGTGGCATACACAAATACGTTGCTCGAAAAAGTTTGTTTTCTTTAAATACAGCGCGTGTCCAGCGCCCGCTTCCTTACCGATCTAAGTATATGGCGCGAACAAGGGCCGCCCAGCATCGCCTACACGCACGCATGACGAAAGGGCCAGTCGTACAGAAATAACGAGAGAAAGTGAGTCTGCACTGTGCAAGCATATTTCTGTCTCAGTAAGCACACTTCACCGTTCTGCTCCTTTATTTTATTTTCCTCTTGTTTTGGGCAACTCAGCGGTGCATTGTCTTGCAAGAAGATCCACGTTGGCCTCGAACCAACTGCTTATCACCTATAGCGCGCTGACAAGAAATGCCACTGTAACCCTGTACACAAGTATGAAAACAGCACGCGCCTCGGTGTCTACCACGCGCACCCTCGTCCATTTGAATACAACGCAGTGAGCCCGGTTCTAGCGACAGCTACCTAGCTAATCTCACCTTTGCATTCATTTGCGTCGCTCAAAAGAGTTACACAATTGTGAATCGCACGGTGGTAGTTTACGGCCGCCCAGATCGTAGGGCAACAGGGCTGGCTCGTTATTGTTTCTCCGACGCACGCAAAACAACGAAGCCATGCGAATGCCGCTCAGACACAGCGTCGCGCGTAGGCTCAATCATTTAACGCTTGCACTGGAAAGAACAAATAACCGCCGTCTGTAAAAAACTCACTTTCAGCTGTTACACACTGGCCCGTGCCCGGCAATATTTTCCTCGCGCTTTGCTTCGCTGCGTACCCACAGGAGCTATTGTTGTGAAATATGGGGCTTAACATATAAAACTTACTTAACTTAAATGCGCCCGCTGACCGTCACGCTCGGCGTATGTATGTAACCGAGTGCTACTGCCCGGCTCATACTCTTCTCTAAGGGAGTAGAAGAAGCAAGCCATTTCAAAGCGACAAAAATACGCATCGACGAGCTTACGATTACCTCTGTCTTTTAATCATCAGTCCACTCTGGTTGCCTCAATCAGGGTCCAACCAAAGGCGACAACTGAGCTGCACGAACGACCGCCACGTCGCAACTCGGACAGACTGAGGGCGGGTGAAATGGGAGCAACACAACACACAGTGGCGAGCGCAAATGCAATCGAGCAAAGCTCGCCTTGCGAGGGCGAAAAACAATGCTACCACACCTTATGAATACATGCGGTTGCGCTCGCTCACCTGAACAAAGTTTACCGCGCGTGTCTGGTACGGCCGAACACGAGATAATGGCATGCAAAAGAGGGTCAACGGAGCAGGAGATCGCAAATCCTGCGCATCACTGCCGAAGCACCAAGTGGGTAGCCCTGAAGAGGGCTGTTGGGTTCTTCAGAGGAGCTGATGCGCTGCTTGCAGACGACGCCGCGCACGCGTGCTGCTTAGCCTCCGAAACCGTCGAGGGTGCGGCCCTGACGCTTGAGGGCATACACCACGTCCATGGCTGTCACGGTCTTGCGCTTGGCGTGCTCAGTGTAGGTGACGGCGTCCCGGATCACGTTCTCGAGGAACACCTTGAGCACACCGCGTGTCTCCTCATAGATCAGGCCAGAGATACGCTTGACACCACCACGGCGAGCGAGGCGACGGATGGCTGG
Source organism: Dermacentor variabilis (assembly GCF_050947875.1). NCBI lineage: Eukaryota > Metazoa > Arthropoda > Arachnida > Ixodida > Ixodidae > Dermacentor > Dermacentor variabilis. The sequence goes on from NC_134574.1 coordinate 22,983,017, forward strand.
CTTGGTGATGCCTTGGATGTTGTCACGCAACACCTTACGATGACGCTTCGCGCCACCCTTGCCGAGCCCCTTGCCGGCCTTGCCACGTCCAGACATCTCGGCTGTTGCTGCTGCTTCGAAGCGAGTCAGGAAAGCGAATGCCGCGTCCTTGCGCCGCGACTGAGCGAGGAAGCCGCGCCGAAGGGCGAGGAGGTGAAACGCGCGCCGATTGGCTCACGGGCAGCGCGGCCTCTCTTCGCGAGTGAGTCGCGGGTGGCAGCACTGAGCCCTGCTTAGGCCACGCACTGAGTTCACGACGTGTGGCTTCGCAACACAATCGCGGAGTTTACTTTTTTTCTTATGTTGTTTCTTTTTGGCATTTCTGACTGCAACGTAGGCTGATGTTCAACCCGCCACCCTCCTTGTTTTGCTCAACTCGCCAAGAGAAAAACAAACGCGTCAACAATGTTATTGTGCTATGTTGCACGCACCCACTGCTCGTTTCGCGCCCCAGGAACAAGTTTATTGTCTTCTCATAATTATGATTACTCGTTCTATTCACCGGTAGCTCGGCTACGCTTTCAAGTGCACCCTGGTCATTGCCGCAAAGCACACCGTGCGCACAGCTTCAAATTCCGCCACGCCAACATCGTTCACTTGATCACTAGTCGCGAAACAGGGCGCGTTCATGTTCTGTTCGCCTCAGGCGTTTAAAATTTCGCACGCCGGCACCGCTGACTGGTGCCTACACGACCGTCAAATTTCGTCGCGATAGCTTACGTAGCCTCGTAGATAACGTCAGCGAAATCAGCCTAAGACGCGCGCGCGAGCCCAATTCAGCATTCTAGGGGACGGAAGAGAACGAGGGAACTGTTTGCGCCGCTCCTCACTCTCCCATCGCCGGTACGAAGGCAGCTACGCAGGGCGCGCGCGCGGAACCGCTAGCTATGCAGTATGCGGAGAGCGCGCGCATCTCTTCTTTTCCCACTTCAAAGTCACTTACTACTGCTACATTTGTAATAACAGTGTAAAATTTCCCCTTAGGCAGTGCTGCTTCGTGAACGTGCGCACCCATTCCCGCTCGCCAGCCACCGCTACAGCAATGCGGCTCTGAATTTCAGTCCGGAGCACTGCTGCATACGTGCGGGCGGCCGCCGAGAGGGCATTCTAGCAGACGCAGCGACCGATGGCATTAGTTCTAGCAGCCATAGAGGCACACCTCAGGGCCCGCAAAAGTGCGTCGAACGACAAGAAGAAACAAAACGGTAAAAAGAAAAAAAGGAGGGATGAGGGCTGCCTGCTTTTAAAAGTTGCGCTACATCAGAATTAAGTAAATGTGCAGCAACGACCGCCTCATCATCCTCGGTGTGTGAAACACGCGCCGTGGTAATTAGTGCATGCAGGCGAACGTGACCGCTCGCGCAGAGTCGCCTCACGCGCCCCATACTTGCTTAGTGTGTGTTGTTGTGCAGAGCCCCGTGGCGTTCCGTGCGGTTCTGTTACAAAAGTTATAGCACACGCGCTGTCCGACCGCGCACGCCGCGTGTTTGAAAACAAGAAGTAGTAGTAAGTGCCGTTGAGATGGTAAAAGAAGAGAAGAGTGCAGTACCGTAGCTGTCTCTCGCTTAGGAGGTCACCTCAACAGTACTACACGGGGGAGGGTAAGGAGAATAAAGGAGCCAAGAGAAACAAAGATTAAAGAGGACGAGCGGAAGGCCGTGAAGAAAAAAAAAGAGAGAGAGAGAAGCGTGAAACGGGGCCTATGGCAGCGTGGTAAGGTTCGACGACTCAAAGAACTCAATGAGCTGGGAAGGCTCCTTTGAGTAAAACCGCAAAACCCCTAGGAAACGAGAAAGTCCTCAGGACGGGCTATGGGGAGTCCAAGGCGTCGATTAGGATTTCACGAGCTGAGAGATATATGCAGTGCATATATCTATAATAAAAGTGCATATATCATATAAAAGGGACTCTCACGGGCCGATAGTCCCTTTTTGTGTGTGTTGTTCTGCTGCGTGCATGCCGTTGTGTGCGTTTCTGATACAAAACTTTCAGCACACGCGCTGTCGCAATGAGAATACGACAGCGCGCCGGGTGCGTGTAAACGAGGAAGCGTCGAACAGAGGGAACGGACGGAATTGTCGAGATTCTCACTACATCCCAATGCCAATGCAGACACTTTGGGTGGCTCTGAGAAGAGCCGTTGGGTGTTGGCTGCGCGGACGAGCGCTCGGTCGCCTACTTGGAGCTGGTGTACTTGGTGACGGCTTTGGTGCCCTCGGACACGGCGTGTTTGGCCAGCTCTCCGGGCAACAGCAGATGCACGGCAGTCTGGATCTCCCGGCTCGCGATGGTCGAGCGCTTGTTGTAGTGAGCCAGACGGGACGACTGCGCGGCGATACGCTCGAAGATGTCGTTCACGAAGCTGTTTATGATAGACATGGACTTGCTGGAGACTCCAGTGTCCGGGTGCACCTGCTTCAACACCTTGTAGATATACATGGAGAAGCTCTCCTTCCTGAGGCGCTTCTTCTTCTTCTTGTCGGTGGCGCGCACGTTCTTCTGCGCCTTGCCGGCCTTCTTCACGGCCTTACCGCTGGGCTGGGGAGGCATGTCAGTAGCCGAGCAAACGAGATCGGAATACGCGCGACCGGTCGCGCGCGCCGCGTTTTTATCGCGGGAGGGTGGTGTTCACGCGACCTCGCAAAGCCGCGCTCGCCATTGGTCCGTGCGGCTTCTCTCCCTTTTCCTCGCGCTTTCCTTTGGGACCGGCGGCGGCGAGAGCGGCGACGGCGCTACGAGCACGGCTCAAATCGCTCACAGATCGCCACTGTGCAAGTCGTTGTTACTCAGTCTGACAGCAACACTGCGATGCCTCCCCAGGTGCTGTGGATAGGTGCTGTGGTGGCGTGATTTGTGCGTTCGAACTTCGGTGCTGTTGTTACCCTCCACGTGGGCCCCTCTCGGATGGTTGGATAGGATTACGGTGCGGATTCTTCTAGACTCCAACCCGCTGTCTTCGATTCGGTGAGGTGTTCCGGTGGCTCTTTTTTGTCCTTGGTTTTTTCCAGTGTTTAGCTGAGGGTTTCTAGCTTCCTACCTTGTGTAGTGTTAGCTTAAACTTCGGCTAGGCGCGGGCGCCACGTGGTTTTTACCGCGATGGTGGCCCCTTCGCGGCATCGGCCGCTTACGTTTTTCGGGCGAGTTCCGAAAGGCGCGTCCAATGTAGATGTTTGCAAGGCGCTCGTAAAGCGCTTTTCCTTGAACGAACTTAAGGCAGTGCAGGACTTTGGTGTAGGACGGTTTGAGATAACGTTTAAGAATAAGGCCGCGGTTGATCGCTTCTCAGCTGATCCCGCTTTGAAGGTTCGGGATGTGGAAGTTCGTTTTGAGTATAGAGGTGTGCGTGTGAAGTTGGTTAGGGTGTTTGGCTACCCCGCGGATCTTCCGGACCAGGCTCTCGTCTCCGAGCTAGAGGTCTTCGGAAAGGTTCACGGGATCTCCGAAGAATGCGTGCCCGGTATCCCTGCCGTTGGCACCGGAAACCGGCGCATTCGGATAGAGATGGCGCGGCCCGTTCCTAACCTTCTTCGTGTAGGTGAGCGTGTCGTTCAGTGTGAGTACGAGGGTGTAGTTAGATTGTGCCGTAGGTGTAACATGGCAGGACACCACGCCGCCGCGTGCGACACGCTTCAGTGCGCGCACTGCGGGCAGTTTGGCCACGCGTCCTGCGACGCGGCGTGCGTACGTTGCGGCGGCGACCATGCGGTTTCGGCGAGTAGTGTCCGCACCTACTCGTCAGTGACCGCGAGGCCAGAACAGCAGAAACCTGCCGTCGTGGAAGCGGTTACTTCGCCGGTAGCTGATACGGTTGCTGCCTTAGAGGAAGGAGAGAGCCAGGGCTCCTTGAGCGTGGTCGATGCCGCCGAGCGCGGCGGCGATTCCGTGGACGCTACCGAGGTCGTTCCCCCTTCCGTCACGGCAACGTGCGAGGGGGCAGCGAGCGAGGAGGCTGAAGCGGCGGTCGCTGTCGCCTCCGTGGCGGGTACGCCTCTCGCTACGCCGGTCGCTATCTCTGGCGCGTCCGAACCGCTGACTGGCGCGACTGACACTGCTCGTCGGTCGAACCATAAGCGTAAGAGCCGGCGCGCACACCGCGCTGGCTCCGCTGCCAGGGCGGCGGCCGCGGGGCGTGAGTCGAGCTCGGACGAAGGTGACTCCCAGGGCTCGGAGACTGGCCCTCCAGAATTTAAGCGCAGTGCTGTTGAAACGTCCGATTCTGATACTGAGGTCCCATCGGACGCGGAGGGTTCTCCTCCTTGTCCCAATTGCGGATGGGGACGTTGCGAATGCTCGTTGCTCTCAGACAGAACCTATGAGTCTACTGATGAGGGGTCCCCAACTTTGGAGACCCTCTCATAAGTAGACTTTCCTTATTTGTCACTAGCGGCTAGTATTACCTAATACTAGCCTGCTCTTTCTTTATTTTCCTAGCTCTTTTTGTCTTCCTTTGTTTCTACTAGCTCTTAGCTAATCTCTTTCTCCCTTAAAATGGCTTCTTCTCTCACCATAGCTACCTTTAACTGTCGTGGTTTGTCGCGTGCTTCTAAGCAGTTAGACGTTATTAATTTGGCTAAATCCAAAAAGGTAGATATTCTTGTGCTTCAGGAAACTTATATTCATAGGCTAGGCCAGATCAGCCACTTCGACCGGATTTTTCGCACTCGGTCTTTCTGGAGTTATGGCGCGACGGGCAGTCGAGGTACGGCGATCGTTTTGATGCCGAATTTCGACTCCCTTGTTATTCGCCATGCCAGGGATTCCGAGGGCCGCGTCTTGTCGGTGGACCTTGATTGTGGCATTCGAATTGTTAATGTTTATGCTCCAACCCAGTCTCAAGATCAGAGAGAGTTTTTCGCTACATTAGAACCCTACTTGGTAGGTCCCTCTCGGCTAATCCTTGTAGGCGACTTCAACTGTGTGTTAGAACAGGTTGATCGCATCCCGCATAGAGGGACTTCAAACCAGAAAGATAGGCGTGCAAATGTTGTACTACGAGAGCTCGTCGACGGGCTGGGACTTGTCGATGCTTGGCGTGTGCTTCGCCTTGGTCAGTCAGGAATGACTTGGAGAGGAAGAGGCATGCAGAGCCGCATCGATCTTTTTTACATCTCGTCGTCACTGGCTCCTAGTATGCATTCTTCTTGGTTAACTCCTTCTGCTCTTAGCGACCACAGCTTCCAAATTCTGCGGTTCGCCGATTCTAGCATAGTCCCGCAAGGGATGAGACCGTGGCGTCTGAGTCCACGTCTTCTAAAAGACAGGCAGGCAACCGCAGAGGTATCATCCATTCTTTTTCGATCGCTGCACAATAGAGGGAATCTAAGTGGTACAGAATGGGATGACGTGAAGATCAGAGTGCGTGAGTGCTTCAGGTCTTGGGGCAAGCGTCGAGCGCGCGAGGAGCGTGAGGAGATTAAAATCGTGTCCAACGCGATCCTCCTGCTCTCGAGGCCACTGTCCGGCGGTCCTGGAGTTGCTTCGGCGCTGGCCTCACTCCGAAAGGAACTTCGGATTCTCCTGCAGCGACGCTGGGATGGCTTGAGGGCCACAACCCGAGCAGAGCTGTGGGAAATGGAAGCGTGGTGCAGCAGAAACGTCCTACGTAAACATCTCTCAAGGAAGAGCACAACTCTCTCCTCCCTAATAGATCCAAGCGATGGTAGCATAGTCGATTCACCAGATGGAGTTCTTGCAATGGCGAGGCAGTTTTACATGATCTTGTATGCCGAACCAGCTGCCACTCCAACTGCGTTTCCTTTTGCTTCGCCAGCTGAGCCGCCGCAAGTGTGCGACTTAGCCATAGATGAGGACGAGCTTTTTTCGGCATTGAAGTCTATGAAGCGTAATCGCAGTCCGGGATCCGATGGTCTGACAGTCGAATTTTATGTTAAATTTTGGACACTGTTAGGGAAGCCATTCACATCACTGGTGAACCGGCTACTAAGTGAAGGGACTTTGTCAGCGTCTCAACGAGAGGGGTTAATCCCTCTCCTTTGTAAGGACCAGTCGAGGAGCTCCGATCTGAGAGCATGGCGTGCAATCACACTTCTGAACTGCGATTATAAGCTCATAGCAAAGTGCCTGTGTATGCGACTCACGCCAGTGCTCAGCACTGTTTTGGGTCCATACCAGGCATGTTGTGTCCAGGGGCGCTCTACTCAGCTTCACGGTATAGCACTAAGGGACCTTCTCCTGAGGGCAAATACCAGGAAACTTCCAGGTATTTGCTCCTTCGATCAGGAGAAGGCTTTCGATATCATTAGCCATAGGTACCTTTTCCGTGTTTTGGAAGAGGCTGGTTTTAGTGTGGGTTTTAGACAGATGATCCAAGCTTTGTATTCTCGACCGACTTCTGCTGTTCTCATACGAGACCGCCTCTCGGAGGCATTCATTGTGGGACGTGGTGTGCGACAGGGGGACCCGCTCTCACCTGCCCTCTACGTACTCGCTTTTGAACCGCTTCTGCAGGGGTTGTCTTGTGACAGCAGAATTGGCAGGTTCCTACTTCCACCAGGTTCCCCCCAGTTGCACTCTTTGCCTATGCAGACGACTTGTCCATTATCGTCCCGGACGAAGCATCAGCTTGCGACGTCCTGGAGGTCATGGACAGTTACTGCGGGGCGAGCGGTGCAAGGTTGAATAGGTCGAAAAGTGCAGCAATGTACTTGAACTCCACTCCTTCCAGTCCGTAGCCCGTTCATGGTCTCCCCGTGAAAACGCGGCTGCGGATTCTAGGCTTCCAGTTCGAACCAGATGGTCTCTCTCCCGAAAACTGGCAACAGGCTAAGGAGAAGCTTGAAGCCAGGGTTCAGGAATACAGCGCGTTGTCATGCCCTTTGACTGCTCGAGCGACAATCCTTCGCTCGCTTCTGTTTTCCTTTCTGACGTATGTGGCGTGTGTGTCTCCTATTCCAACCCGAACCAAGCTTATCTTGGAGAGGGTCTTGCTTCGCTTCCTCTGGAAGGGTACAACTGGTTGTGTAGCTAGGTGGGTGCTCAAGTTGCCCAGGGACAAGGGAGGACTCGGAATTCCCGACCTGGGCATCGTGGCTACTGCACTACACGTCAGTTGGACCCAGGTCGCTCTTAACTAGTATATGCTCCTAACTCGAAGCTTAACTTCCTTCTTTCTTAGCACCCGACTCCGCTTGTTCTCGCAGAGCACATTTTCCCACTGTGTTCCTCGTTCAGGTACCCCGTCCACCATTTATGCGGCGGCTGCCAACTCTTTGGTAAGCCTCTGCAAGGTTCACCTAGGCATCGACGTAGTTTCAGCTCCACTCCAAGAGTTAGTGGATATCCTCACCCCAGGACTCCCCCACATTACCAAAGGTACGACCTGTCGATTCACAGGCCAAACTGGAAGCTCATTACAGCCGGTTTCCTCGACGCCAGGCGAGCCACCTTTGTGTACCGCCTGGCGCGAGGGTGCCTGCCGTTGAGCTACAGGCCCTTCACAGCCATCCCGGCTCGTGGAGTGTGTCCTTTCTGTGGCGCTCGTGAGGACTCAGTTCATATCTTTACGCAGTGTTTGCTTCCAGCAGCTCTTCTCCAAAGAGTTGCTAGTCTATTTAGGCTCCCAGGCGTTCCTTATGAGACAGTCCGATTTTTGCACCCTTTGCCCAATCAGACGATCAACCAGTTCGTGCTTCTCCTCGCCGAGTGCTCATACCAAGTTTGGCTGGCACGCTGCGATGCAATTTTCGGGGGGTCGGGCACCGGCCCTTCACGAAGTGCTTGCGAAAGCACGGAAGGAGGTCTGGTTCCACCTCGCCCGGGAGCGGCACCGCTTGGGCGAGAAGTTTCTCGAAGTGTGGGCTCGTCCTGCCGTGATTTTTGACGAGTCAGGTGGAAAGCTATCCATTAAGTTATGATGCATGCTCCAAAGGTCGCACGACTCGGCCGTGTACGCCAGTCGATCTATGGGGTTTTGTTTGGCTCAGTGGAACCCAGAGCTGGAACCGGTGGTGGTGCACCCTCAAGTGGTCGCGTTGCTCCGCGGACGGCTTTGGTGGTCTCCATGGTTGTATGCCTTGACCTCTTTTGCATCAGGGCAGTCCGAGGGTCAGTCAGGCTTGTGCCCTGCAAGACCGACATGGCTGTTTGTGTGTTGAGTGCTGTCCCTCAGTTGGGCTGCACCACAACAGCCCCCTTGTCCGGGAAGGACCGTTGGCCCGAACCAAGTCCCCCCACCCAGCCAGCCCGGGTTGTGGGGGAGTACCGGGGTCAATGTATCGAATGATGCTGGGTTGATGAGTACATGAAAGCTCTGGGACGCGGCGCCCCTGGTTGCCAAGTCCTCTTCCCATCTGACAACGGTACTCAGTCTACGCGTCAACAGCACCAGCATGTCCGGACGTGGCAAAGGCGGCAAGGCGAAGGGCAAGAGCAAGACGCGTTCCAACCGCGCGGGTCTCCAGTTCCCCGTGGGCCGTATCCACCGTCTCTTGCGCAGGGGAAACTACGCCGAGCGCGTCGGAGCGGGCGCTCCCGTCTACCTCGCGGCCGTCCTCGAGTACCTTGCTGCTGAAGTGCTCGAGCGCGCTTGCAACGCAGCTCGTGACAACAAGAAGACCAGGATCATCCCCGCCACCTGCAGCTCGCCATCCGCAACGACGAGGAGCTGAACAAGCTGCTCTCTGGCGGGAGGATCGCGCAGGGCGGCGTCTTGCCCAACATCCAAGCTGTGCTTCTCCCAAAGAAGACCGAGAAGAAGGCGTAAGCGAGCTCCCAGCCGCCGGACTACAGTCGCGCTCGTAGCACAACCCAACGGTCCTCGTCAGGACCACCGAAATGCTTGTGACGGCAGGGTTTTGCTTGGCAATCCCGTTCTCTGCGCCCGTTTCCCTCTGTTTGAATTAGCGCAACCGTGCCTCTTGAACTGACGCTGCTGCTAGCTAGCTGGCATTTCAGTGCACGAATGTAAATGGAAAGCGAGCTTCCGGGTGTCCGGGGGCGCACAGGGACGAGCCTCACTGCAATTAGCGTACGATTCGCGTAGTGGAATTTGATAGGCGATTGGGCCCTTAAAAACAAACAAACAAAAAATGGGCCATATCCGCAACCAGCATGCACTTATGAGCCAGGCAGGTATGCATGAGGAACGTGAACAAACGCATGCATGGCATACCAATACACAAAAGCTTGCACGCAACATCGGCCGCATTAATTTCGTTTTCGGGGGCGGCTTCTTCGCATGAATGCGCGCACCGTTTTGCAACGAACACGCATTTTGTTTATTTTTTTCCCCTCTCTCTTCTTGTTCGTGCTCGAACGCGCGCAATACTTACCATATGCATACCAAACTAGGCACCACCTCGCACCGGCAGCCCACCACAGGCACACACAAAAAAATATTAATAATAAAAAATAACAACAAAACAGACAGACCGAGAGGGTACGGTTGGAGTACGTGGTCTCGCGTGCTCCCGTGCCCGAAGCAAACATGTAGGTGGTCCTGCGAAGGACCGTTTTGTGTTGCTTGCCTGACCGAGGCTGCGGCGCAGACAGCGGCCGAACTTAGGCGCTCTCGCCACGGATAGGCCGGGCCAGCTGGATGTCCTTTGGCATGATGGTAACACGCTTGGCGTGGATGGCACACAGGTTGCTGTCTTCGAAGAGACCGACCAGGTATGCCTCGCTGGCCTCCTGAAGGGCCATCACAGCCGAACTCTGGAATCGGAGGTCGGTCTTGAAATCCTGAGCGATTTCCCTCACCAAGCGCTGGAACAGCAGCTTGCGGATGAGAAGTTCGGTCGACTTCTGGTAGCGGCGAATTTCACGAAGGGCCACGGTTCCAGGCCTGTAGCGATGCGGTTTCTTAACCCCTCCTGTGGCAGGTGCACTCTTGCGAGCAGCCTTGGTAGCAAGCTGCTTACGCGGAGCCTTCCCACCGGTGCTCTTACGGGCGGTTTGCTTGGTCCTGGCCATAGCGAACGGAGCGAGCGTCCGAAGTCGTCGACTGCCGGAGTGAAAATGACCCCTGCGCCGCGCGCGTCGTGCTTCGCCGCACTACTCTTCTCCTCTCCAACTCACCCGCCGATTGGCCAGCGCCGGCACAGCCGTCTCGGGCGGTGCGCGCGCCGCCGCCGTTCGCCAGGATGCTGGAGGAGGCACGTTTGCGCGCGGGCGCCTTGTTCGCGGCTAAGGAAAGCACATTCGCAGGCGGTTTAATTGAGTTTAAACACGACAGCATGCCGCGCTGTTCTCTTTCGTTTCAGCCAACACCACAATCTCGTTTATACCGCCGCGCGTCGCCAATTGCCAGTGCCGAGTGTGAGACCACACCACTAATCTCGACAGTGGTTAGCGCTCCACACCCAACGCCATCGGAGCTGTTATCGCGATCTGCGCGCGACGCAGATGGGTGGCATGTTAAGGCTACATTATTGCTTGTCCACTGCCTTGCTTTGATCATGCTGATGCTCGTTTCACGAAATACAAGTGCGCGCCACGGTGCCTTCTCGAGGGGCAACTACATCGTGTTTTGGCCGCACTCGGCAGCAAACCGTCTCGCATGTGCACACATGCCAGTACCGCACTTTCCCGTCCACGCACAGAAGAACGCGAGGCCCGCAATCACCTCACAAGGTTAACGACAAACTCACGTATGGACTACCAGCACCACTTCAGAGTTACAGAGAAAACGATGCACTTCCGCTCTAAGAGCGAATTTGGAATACAATATTGACAGGTGTTGAACGCGCGTTAGGAGACCTGGACAACTAATTGGGGCCTCAAAACTGTGGATAGGCAAGCGGTACTTCCATATGTATGAAGGGTCCTTAAACAATATGTCAAGGTAGCATCAACCAATGCTTCGCAGGCGCGATCCCAAGCGCGGCTTCCCCGTGCCCCGTATTGGGTGCGCAGTTTTCGCACTTGCAAGGGACACCATGTTTTGACAAACAATCATCAAACGCAACACTTTGCCCCATACAGTGCGTACATTTCGTCAGCTAGCTTTTTCGATTGCATTCCCGCACGCAACTTCGCCACAGGATCGACGGCATCGATGTCATGTTATAGCGAAGCTCCAGCTCGGCAGCCGCCGGGAGAAATCTATTTCCTCGCCAACTAATTCACCGAATTTGGTGCGCCTAATTACGAGTAAAAGAAAATGTTCAAATGCCGCGCCTGCAACAGCGCGATTTTCAACTGATGCCGAGCGCTGCCTCTTTTTTCTTTACTATTTTTTTTCTCAGTGATTGTGGCAAACTGTGAAATGGAAGAGAGAACAAACAGTTCAACTGTGCGCTTTAAAGCTCTGTCACACAGCAATGGCAACGGATTTGGAAATTCTGTTAATTGCACAAGGCGATATGTATAAAGGGAACACAATTTATACGCCTCGATAAGATATATCAGTCATGTGTGAGTATGACTTTTACAATACCTTCACAGACATCACAAGCGTTTTCGATGGGATAAAATTTTTTAGACAGAACTTCCGTGAGTAGTTGCGTACAATTCACACGATCGCGGTACCGCTTTGTATTGTTGAGATATGAAACTTTGTACTTCTTAACCTGCCAGTACTCGTGCATTATGGAAGGGAAAAAAAGAGAGAAAGAGAGACGTCACCGCACCACCACACATTTTTCTCAGATGGAACAAGAAGCTTGTTTACATGGCTGCAGTAGTTCTCTCGTGACAACCCGTTGTTTTCTCTTGGGTGTGTTCCGATGCCTTACTTAGAGTTCACCTCCGAGCTACACGCACGACCGGTATGACCTCATTGCGCACTGTGTACGCCTTGCTTCATCCTCGGCTATTCCCTTTGCACGCGCATGCCAGTGACTTCGTAGCAGTAATCATTACATAGACAAGAGAAAAGAAATAACCAAAAGTTCCGCGTTTCTTCAAAGCAAGAGGCCCGTACATTTTCTCTGACTGTTCCTTCCCCATTTGTTTACCTGTTTAGCCATCACCTCACTTTGCTAGATACATCAAGGCCATAGGAGCAGTTCCCGGTGGCTTCGTGGGACGAATGTAAAACAATAGGCTCGAGCTTGGCTTTCATTAAACGCAACACGAATGCGAAATCCGTGCAATGACGACGGCCGGCGTGTGTCAGCTTCCCTTACCTTGGCGTGCCAATATATGTGCCATGAGTGAGGGAGCCGGTTCGAATTCGGAATTTTTCTCTACAGCAGCTTGCACATTCACGATGTTCCAGGAATGCAGCGGCAGGAGGTAGTCTTGTGCACTTTGGCGCGTCCATGCCATTACGCAACCGCCTCACAGCGCGTAATACGCCGGACATAAGCTGCCACAAGGAGAAATGTTCACATGTAGGACAGGTGGCTCCCTCTGGCGGCGAAGAGTTCGACAAATACGTGATGCACCGCTCAAATCGCCCATCGGGCGGCCGCTCGTCCCTCTCTCTCTTTTTCCCCCGTTCTCGCGGCGTGTGGCATACACAAATACGTTGCTCGAAAAAGTTTGTTTTCTTTAAATACAGCGCGTGTCCAGCGCCCGCTTCCTTACCGATCTAAGTATATGGCGCGAACAAGGGCCGCCCAGCATCGCCTACACGCACGCATGACGAAAGGGCCAGTCGTACAGAAATAACGAGAGAAAGTGAGTCTGCACTGTGCAAGCATATTTCTGTCTCAGTAAGCACACTTCACCGTTCTGCTCCTTTATTTTATTTTCCTCTTGTTTTGGGCAACTCAGCGGTGCATTGTCTTGCAAGAAGATCCACGTTGGCCTCGAACCAACTGCTTATCACCTATAGCGCGCTGACAAGAAATGCCACTGTAACCCTGTACACAAGTATGAAAACAGCACGCGCCTCGGTGTCTACCACGCGCACCCTCGTCCATTTGAATACAACGCAGTGAGCCCGGTTCTAGCGACAGCTACCTAGCTAATCTCACCTTTGCATTCATTTGCGTCGCTCAAAAGAGTTACACAATTGTGAATCGCACGGTGGTAGTTTACGGCCGCCCAGATCGTAGGGCAACAGGGCTGGCTCGTTATTGTTTCTCCGACGCACGCAAAACAACGAAGCCATGCGAATGCCGCTCAGACACAGCGTCGCGCGTAGGCACAATCATTTAACGCTTGCACTGGAAAGAACAAATAACCGCCGTCTGTAAAAAACTCACTTTCAGCTGTTACACACTGGCCCATGCCCGGCAATATTTTCCTCGCGCTTTGCTTCGCTGCGTACCCACAGGAGCTATTGTTGTGAAATATGGGGCTTAACATATAAAACTTACTTAACTTAAATGCGCCCGCTGACCGTCACGCTCGGCGTATGTATGTAACCGAGTGCTACTGCCCGGCTCATACTCTTCTCTAAGGGAGTAGAAGAAGCAAGCCATTTCAAAGCGACAAAAATACGCATCGACGAGCTTACGATTACCTCTGTCTTTTAATCATCAGTCCACTCTGGTTGCCTCAATCAGGGTCCAACCAAAGGCGACAACTGAGCTGCACGAACGACCGCCACGTCGCAACTCGGACAGACTGAGGGCGGGTGAAATGGGAGCAACACAACACACAGTGGCGAGCGCAAATGCAATCGAGCAAAGCTCGCCTTGCGAGGGCGAAAAACAATGCTACCACACCTTATGAATACATGCGGTTGCGCTCGCTCACCTGAACAAAGTTTACCGCGCGTGTCTCGTACGGCCGAACGCGAGATAATGGCATGCAAAAGAGGGTCAACGGAGCAGGAGATCGCAAATCCTGCGCATCACTGCCGAAGCACCAAGTGGGTAGCCCTGAAGAGGGCTGTTGGGTTCTTCAGAGGAGCTGATGCGCTGCTTGCAGACGACGCCGCGCACGCGTGCTGCTTAGCCTCCGAAACCGTCGAGGGTGCGGCCCTGACGCTTGAGGGCATACACCACGTCCATGGCTGTCACGGTCTTGCGCTTGGCGTGCTCAGTGTAGGTGACGGCGTCCCGGATCACGTTCTCGAGGAACACCTTGAGCACACCGCGTGTCTCCTCATAGATCAGGCCAGAGATACGCTTGACACCACCACGGCGAGCGAGGCGACGGATGGCTGGCTTGGTGATGCCTTGGATGTTGTCACGCAACACCTTACGATGACGCTTCGCGCCACCCTTGCCGAGCCCCTTGCCGGCCTTGCCACGTCCAGACATCTCGACTGTTGCTGCTGCTTCGAAGCGAGTCAGGAAAGCGAATGCCGCGTCCTTGCGCCGCGACTGAGCGAGGAAGCCGCGCCGAAGGGCGAGGAGGTGAAACGCGCGCCGATTGGCTCACGGGCAGCGCGGCCTCTCTTCGCGAGTGAGTCGCGGGTGGCAGCACTGAGCCCTGCTTAGGCCACGCACTGAGTTCACGACGTGTGGCTTCGCAACACAATCGCGGAGTTTACTTTTTTTCTTATGTTGTTTCTTTTTGGCATTTCTGACTGCAACGTAGGCTGATGTTCAACCCGCCACCCTCCTTGTTTTGCTCAACTCGCCAAGAGAAAAACAAACGCGTCAACAATGTTATTGTGCTATGTTGCACGCACCCACTGCTCGTTTCGCGCCCCAGGAACAAGTTTATTGTCTTCTCATAATTATGATTACTCGTTCTATTCACCGGTAGCTCGGCTACGCTTTCAAGTGCACCCTGGTCATTGCCGCAAAGCACACCGTGCGCACAGCTTCAAATTCCGCCACGCCAACATCGTTCACTTGATCACTAGTCGCGAAACAGGGCGCGTTCATGTTCTGTTCGCCTCAGGCGTTTAAAATTTCGCACGCCGGCACCGCTGACTGGTGCCTACACGACCGTCAAATTTCGTCGCGATAGCTTACGTAGCCTCGTAGATAACGTCAGCGAAATCAGCCTAAGACGCGCGCGCGAGCCCAATTCAGCATTCTAGGGGACGGAAGAGAACGAGGGAACTGTTTGCGCCGCTCCTCACTCTCCCATCGCCGGTACGAAGGCAGCTACGCAGGGCGCGCGCGCGGAACCGCTAGCTATGCAGTATGCGGAGAGCGCGCGCATCTCTTCTTTTCCCACTTCAAAGTCACTTACTACTGCTACATTTGTAATAACAGTGTAAAATTTCCCCTTAGGCAGTGCTGCTTCGTCAACGTGCGCACCCATTCCCGCTCGCCAGCCACCGCTACAGCAATGCGGCTCTGAATTTCAGTCCGGAGCACTGCTGCATACGTGCGGGCGGCCGCCGAGAGGGCATTCTAGCAGACGCAGCGACCGATGGCATTAGTTCTAGCAGCCATAGAGGCACACCTCAGGGCCCGCAAAAGTGCGTCGAACGACAAGAAGAAACAAAACGGTAAAAAGAAAAAAAGGAGGGATGAGGGCTGCCTGCTTTTAAAAGTTGCGCTACATCAGAATTAAGTAAATGTGCAGCAACGACCGCCTCATCATCCTCGGTGTGTGAAACACGCGCCGTGGTAATTAGTGCATGCAGGCGAACGTGACCGCTCGCGCAGAGTCGCCTCACGCGCCCCATACTTGCTTAGTGTGTGTTGTTGTGCAGAGCCCCGTGGCGTTCCGTGCGGTTCTGTTACAAAAGTTATAGCACACGCGCTGTCCGACCGCGCACGCCGCGTGTTTGAAAACAAGAAGTAGTAGTAAGTGCCGTTGAGATGGTAAAAGAAGAGAAGAGTGCAGTACCGTAGCTGTCTCTCGCTTAGGAGGTCACCTCAACAGTACTACACGGGGGAGGGTAAGGAGAATAAAGGAGCCAAGAGAAACAAAGATTAAAGAGGACGAGCGGAAGGCCGTGAAGAAAAAAAAAGAGAGAGAGAGAAGCGTGAAACGGGGCCTATGGAAGCGTGGTAAGGTTCGACGACTCAAAGAACTCAATGAGCTGGGAAGGCTCCTTTGAGTAAAACCGCAAAACCCCTAGGAAACGAGAAAGTCCTCAGGACGGGCTATGGGGAGTCCAAGGCGTCGATTAGGATTTCACGAGCTGAGAGATATATGCAGTGCATATATCTATAATAAAAGTGCATATATCATATAAAAGGGACTCTCACGGGCCGATAGTCCCTTTTTGTGTGTGTTGTTCTGCTGCGTGCATGCCGTTGTGTGCGTTTCTGATACAAAACTTTCAGCACACGCGCTGTCGCAATGAGAATACGACAGCGCGCCGGGTGCGTGTAAACGAGGAAGCGTCGAACAGAGGGAACGGACGGAATTGTCGAGATTCTCACTACATCCCAATGCCAATGCAGACACTTTGGGTGGCTCTGAGAAGAGCCGTTGGGTGTTGGCTGCGCGGACGAGCGCTCGGTCGCCTACTTGGAGCTGGTGTACTTGGTGACGGCTTTGGTGCCCTCGGACACGGCGTGTTTGGCCAGCTCTCCGGGCAACAGCAGATGCACGGCAGTCTGGATCTCCCGGCTCGCGATGGTCGAGCGCTTGTTGTAGTGAGCCAGACGGGACGACTGTGCGGCGATACGCTCGAAGATGTCGTTCACGAAGCTGTTTATGATAGACATGGACTTGCTGGAGACTCCAGTGTCCGGGTGCACCTGCTTCAACACCTTGTAGATATACATGGAGAAGCTCTCCTTCCTGAGGCGCTTCTTCTTCTTGTCGGTGGCGCGCACGTTCTTCTGCGCCTTGCCGGCCTTCTTCACGGCCTTACCGCTGGGCTGGGGAGGCATGTCAGTAGCCGAGCAAACGAGATCGGAATACGCGCGACCGGTCGCGCGCGCCGCGTTTTTATCGCGGGAGGGTGGTGTTCACGCGACCTCGCAAAGCCGCGCTCGCCATTGGTCCGTGCGGCTTCTCTCCCTTTTCCTCGCGCTTTCCTTTGGGACCGGCGGCGGCGAGAGCGGCGACGGCGCTACGAGCACGGCTCAAATCGCTCAAAGATCGCCACTGTGCAAGTCGTTGTTACTCAGTCTGACAGCAACACTGCGATGCCTCCCCAGGTGCTGTGGATAGGTGCTGTGGTGGCGTGATTTGTGCGTTCGAACTTCGGTGCTATTGTTACCCTCCACGTGGGCCCCTCTCGGATGGTTGGATAGGATTACGGTGCGGATTCTTCTAGACTCCAACCCGCTGTCTTCGATTCGGTGAGGTGTTCCGGTGGCTCTTTTTTGTCCTTGGTTTTTTCCAGTGTTTAGCTGAGGGTTTCTAGCTTCCTACCTTGTGTAGTGTTAGCTTAAACTTCGGCTAGGCGCGGGCGCCACGTGGTTTTTACCGCGATGGTGGCCCCTTCGCGGCATCGGCCGCTTACGTTTTTCGGGCGAGTTCCGAAAGGCGCGTCCAATGTAGATGTTTGCAAGGCGCTCGTAAAGCGCTTTTCCTTGAACGAACTTAAGGCAGTGCAGGACTTTGGTGTAGGACGGTTTGAGATAACGTTTAAGAATAAGGCCGCGGTTGATCGCTTCTCAGCTGATCCCGCTTTGAAGGTTCGGGATGTGGAAGTTCGTTTTGAGTATAGAGGTGTGCGTGTGAAGTTGGTTAGGGTGTTTGGCTACCCCGCGGATCTTCCGGACCAGGCTCTCGTCTCCGAGCTAGAGGTCTTCGGAAAGGTTCACGGGATCTCCGAAGAATGCGTGCCCGGTATCCCTGCCGTTGGCACCGGAAACCGGCGCATTCGGATAGAGATGGCGCGGCCCGTTCCTAACCTTCTTCGTGTAGGTGAGCGTGTCGTTCAGTGTGAGTACGAGGGTGTAGTTAGATTGTGCCGTAGGTGTAACATGGCAGGACACCACGCCGCCGCGTGCGACACGCTTCAGTGCGCGCACTGCGGGCAGTTTGGCCACGCGTCCTGCGACGCGGCGTGCGTACGTTGCGGCGGCGACCATGCGGTTTCGGCGAGTAGTGTCCGCACCTACTCGTCAGTGACCGCGAGGCCAGAACAGCAGAAACCTGCCGTCGTGGAAGCGGTTACTTCGCCGGTAGCTGATACGGTTGCTGCCTTAGAGGAAGGAGAGAGCCAGGGCTCCTTGAGCGTGGTCGATGCCGCCGAGCGCGGCGGCGATTCCGTGGACGCTACCGAGGTCGTTCCCCCTTCCGTCACGGCAACGTGCGAGGAGGCTGAAGCGGCGGTCGCTGTCGCCTCCGTGGCGGGTACGCCTCTCGCTACGCCGGTCGCTATCTCTGGCGCGTCCGAACCGCTGACTGGCGCGACTGACACTGCTCGTCGGTCGAACCATAAGCGTAAGAGCCGGCGCGCGCACCGCGCTGGCTCCGCTGCCAGGGCGGCGGCCGCGGGGCGTGAGTCGAGCTCGGACGAAGGTGACTCCCAGGGCTCGGAGACTGGCCCTCCAGAATTTAAGCGCAGTGCTGTTGAAACGTCCGATTCTGATACTGAGGTCCCATCGGACGCGGAGGGTTCTCCTCCTTGTCCCAATTGCGGATGGGGACGTTGCGAATGCTCGTTGCTCTCAGACAGAACCTATGAGTCTACTGATGAGGGGTCCCCAACTTTGGAGACCCTCTCATAAGTAGACTTTCCTTATTTGTCACTAGCGGCTAGTATTACCTAATACTAGCCTGCTCTTTCTTTATTTTCCTAGCTCTTTTTGTCTTCCTTTGTTTCTACTAGCTCTTAGCTAATCTCTTTCTCCCTTAAAATGGCTTCTTCTCTCACCATAGCTACCTTTAACTGTCGTGGTTTGTCGCGTGCTTCTAAGCAGTTAGACGTTATTAATTTGGCTAAATCCAAAAAGGTAGATATTCTTGTGCTTCAGGAAACTTATATTCATAGGCTAGGCCAGATCAGCCACTTCGACCGGATTTTTCGCACTCGGTCTTTCTGGAGTTATGGCGCGACGGGCAGTCGAGGTACGGCGATCGTTTTGATGCCGAATTTCGACTCCCTTGTTATTCGCCATGCCAGGGATTCCGAGGGCCGCGTCTTGTCGGTGGACCTTGATTGTGGCATTCGAATTGTTAATGTTTATGCTCCAACCCAGTCTCAAGATCAGAGAGAGTTTTTCGCTACATTAGAACCCTACTTGGTAGGTCCCTCTCGGCTAATCCTTGTAGGCGACTTCAACTGTGTGTTAGAACAGGTTGATCGCATCCCGCATAGAGGGACTTCAAACCAGAAAGATAGGCGTGCAAATGTTGTACTACGAGAGCTCGTCGACGGGCTGGGACTTGTCGATGCTTGGCGTGTGCTTCGCCTTGGTCAGTCAGGAATGACTTGGAGAGGAAGAGGCATGCAGAGCCGCATCGATCTTTTTTACATCTCGTCGTCACTGGCTCCTAGTATGCATTCTTCTTGGTTAACTCCTTCTGCTCTTAGCGACCACAGCTTCCAAATTCTGCGGTTCGCCGATTCTAGCATAGTCCCGCAAGGGAAGAGACCGTGGCGTCTGAGTCCACGTCTTCTAAAAGACAGGCAGGCAACCGCAGAGGTATCATCCATTCTTTTTCGATCGCTGCACAATAGAGGGAATCTAAGTGGTACAGAATGGGATGACGTGAAGGTCAGAGTGCGTGAGTGCTTCAGGTCTTGGGGCAAGCGTCGAGCGCGCGAGGAGCGTGAGGAGATTAAAATCGTGTCCAACGCGATCCTCCTGCTCTCGAGGCCACTGTCCGGCGGTCCTGGAGTTGCTTCGGCGCTGGCCTCACTCCGAAAGGAACTTCGGATTCTCCTGCAGCGACGCTGGGATGGCTTGAGGGCCACAACCCGAGCAGAGCTGTGGGAAATGGAAGCGTGGTGCAGCAGAAACGTCCTACGTAAACATCTCTCAAGGAAGAGCACAACTCTCTCCTCCCTAATAGATCCAAGCGATGGTAGCATAGTCGATTCACCAGATGGAGTTCTTGCAATGGCGAGGCAGTTTTACATGATCTTGTATGCCGAACCAGCTGCCACTCCAACTGCGTTTCCTTTTGCTTCGCCAGCTGAGCCGCCGCAAGTGTGCGACTCAGCCATAGATGAGGACGAGCTTTTTTCGGCATTGAAGTCTATGAAGCGTAATCGCAGTCCGGGATCCGATGGTCTGACAGTCGAATTTTATGTTAAATTTTGGACACTGTTAGGGAAGCCATTCACATCACTGGTGAACCGGCTACTCAGTGAAGGGACTTTGTCAGCGTCTCAACGAGAGGGGTTAATCCCTCTCCTTTGTAAGGACCAGTCGAGGAGCTCCGATCTGAGAGCATGGCGTGCAATCACACTTCTGAACTGCGATTATAAGCTCATAGCAAAGTGCCTGTGTATGCGACTCACGCCAGTGCTCAGCACTGTTTTGGGTCCATACCAGGCATGTTGTGTCCAGGGGCGCTCTACTCAGCTTCACGGTATAGCACTAAGGGACCTTCTCCTGAGGGCAAATACCAGGAAACTTCCAGGTATTTGCTCCTTCGATCAGGAGAAGGCTTTCGATATCATTAGCCATAGGTACCTTTTCCGTGTTTTGGAAGAGGCTGGTTTTAGTGTGGGTTTTAGACAGATGATCCAAGCTTTGTATTCTCGACCGACTTCTGCTGTTCTCATACGAGACCGCCTCTCGGAGGCATTCATTGTGGGACGTGGTGTGCGACAGGGGGACCCGCTCTCACCTGCCCTCTACGTACTCGCTTTTGAACCGCTTCTGCAGGGGTTGTCTTGTGACAGCAGAATTGGCAGGTTCCTACTTCCACCAGGTTCCCCCCAGTTGCACTCTTTGCCTATGCAGACGACTTGTCCATTATCGTCCCGGACGAAGCATCAGCTTGCGACGTCCTGGAGGTCATGGACAGTTACTGCGGGGCGAGCGGTGCAAGGTTGAATAGGTCGAAAAGTGCAGCAATGTACTTGAACTCCACTCCTTCCAGTCCGTAGCCCGTTCATGGTCTCCCCGTGAAAACGCGGCTGCGGATTCTAGGCTTCCAGTTCGAACCAGATGGTCTCTCTCCCGAAAACTGGCAACAGGCTAAGGAGAAGCTTGAAGCCAGGGTTCAGGAATACAGCGCGTTGTCATGCCCTTTGACTGCTCGAGCGACAATCCTTCGCTCGCTTCTGTTTTCCTTTCTGACGTATGTGGCGTGTGTGTCTCCTATTCCAACCCGAACCAAGCTTATCTTGGAGAGGGTCTTGCTTCGCTTCCTCTGGAAGGGTACAACTGGTTGTGTAGCTAGGTGGGTGCTCAAGTTGCCCAGGGACAAGGGAGGACTCGGAATTCCCGACCTGGGCATCGTGGCTACTGCACTACACGTCAGTTGGACCCAGGTCGCTCTTAACTCGGATATGCTCCTAACTCGAAGCTTAACTTCCTTCTTTCTTAGCACCCGACTCCGCTTGTTCTCGCAGAGCACATTTTCCCACTGTGTTCCTCGTTCAGGTACCCCGTCCACCATTTATGCGGCGGCTGCCAACTCTTTGGTAAGCCTCTGCAAGGTTCACCTAGGCATCGACGTAGTTTCAGCTCCACTCCAAGAGTTAGTGGATATCCTCACCCCAGGACTCCCCCACATTACCAAAGGTACGACCTGTCGATTCACAGGCCAAACTGGAAGCTCATTACAGCCGGTTTCCTCGACGCCAGGCGAGCCACCTTTGTGTACCGCCTGGCGCGAGGGTGCCTGCCGTTGAGCTACAGGCCCTTCACAGCCATCCCGGCTCGTGGAGTGTGTCCTTTCTGTGGCGCTCGTGAGGACTCAGTTCATATCTTTACGCAGTGTTTGCTTCCAGCAGCTCTTCTCCAAAGAGTTGCTAGTCTATTTAGGCTCCCAGGCGTTCCTTATGAGACAGTCCGATTTTTGCACCCTTTGCCCAATCAGACGATCAACCAGTTCGTGCTTCTCCTCGCCGAGTGCTCATACCAAGTTTGGCTGGCACGCTGCGATGCAATTTTCGGGGGGTCGGGCACCGGCCCTTCACGAAGTGCTTGCGAAAGCACGGAAGGAGGTCTGGTTCCACCTCGCCCGGGAGCGGCACCGCTTGGGCGAGAAGTTTCTCGAAGTGTGGGCTCGTCCTGCCGTGATTTTTGACGAGTCAGGTGGAAAGCTATCCATTAAGTTATGATGCATGCTCCAAAGGTCGCACGACTCGGCCGTGTACGCCAGTCGATCTATGGGGTTTTGTTTGGCTCAGTGGAACCCAGAGCTGGAACCGGTGGTGGTGCACCCTCAAGTGGTCGCGTTGCTCCGCGGACGGCTTTGGTGGTCTCCATGGTTGTATGCCTTGACCTCTTTTGCATCAGGGCAGTCCGAGGGTCAGTCAGGCTTGTGCCCTGCAAGACCGACATGGCTGTTTGTGTGTTGAGTGCTGTCCCTCAGTTGGGCTGCACCACAACAGCCCCCTTGTCCGGGAAGGACCGTTGGCCCGAACCAAGTCCCCCCACCCAGCCAGCCCGGGTTGTGGGGGAGTACCGGGGTCAATGTATCGAATGATGCTGGGTTGATGAGTACATGAAAGCTCTGGGACGCGGCGCCCCTGGTTGCCAAGTCCTCTTCCCATCTGACAACGGTACTCAGTCTACGCGTCAACAGCACCAGCATGTCCGGACGTGGCAAAGGCGGCAAGGCGAAGGGCAAGAGCAAGACGCGTTCCAACCGCGCGGGTCTCCAGTTCCCCGTGGGCCGTATCCACCGTCTCTTGCGCAGGGGAAACTACGCCGAGCGCGTCGGAGCGGGCGCTCCCGTCTACCTCGCGGCCGTCCTCGAGTACCTTGCTGCTGAAGTGCTCGAGCGCGCTTGCAACGCAGCTCGTGACAACAAGAAGACCAGGATCATCCCCCGCCACCTGCAGCTCGCCATCCGCAACGACGAGGAGCTGAACAAGCTGCTCTCTGGCGGGAGGATCGCGCAGGGCGGCGTCTTGCCCAACATCCAAGCTGTGCTTCTCCCAAAGAAGACCGAGAAGAAGGCGTAAGCGAGCTCCCAGCCGCCGGACTACAGTCGCGCTCGTCGCACAACCCAACGGTCCTCGTCAGGACCACCGAAATGCTTGTGACGGCAGGGTTTTGCTTGGCAATCCCGTTCTCTGCGCCCGTTTCCCTCTGTTTGAATTAGCGCAACCGTGCCTCTTGAACTGACGCTGCTGCTAGCTAGCTGGCATTTCAGTGCACGAATGTAAATGGAAAGCGAGCTTCCGGGTGTCCGGGGGCGCACAGGGACGAGCCTCACTGCAATTAGCGTACGATTCGCGTAGTGGAATTTGATAGGCGATTGGGCCCTTAAAAACAAACAAACAAAAAATGGGCCATATCCGCAACCAGCATGCACTTATGAGCCAGGCAGGTATGCATGAGGAACGTGAACAAACGCATGCATGGCATACCAATACACAAAAGCTTGCACGCAACATCGGCCGCATTAATTTCGTTTTCGGGGCGGCTTCTTCGCATGAATGCGCGCACCGTTTTGCAACGAACACGCATTTTGTTTATTTTTTTCCCCTCTCTCTTCTTGTTCGTGCTCGAACGCGCGCAATACTTACCATATGCATACCAAACTAGGCACCACCTCGCACCGGCAGCCCACCACAGGCACACACAAAAAAATATTAATAATAAAAAATAACAACAAAACAGACAGACCGAGAGGGTACGGTTGGAGTACGTGGTCTCGCGTGCTCCCGTGCCCGAAGCAAACATGTAGGTGGTCCTGCGAAGGACCGTTTTGTGTTGCTTGCCTGACCGAGGCTGCGGCGCAGACAGCGGCCGAACTTAGGCGCTCTCGCCACGGATAGGCCGGGCCAGCTGGATGTCCTTTGGCATGATGGTAACACGCTTGGCGTGGATGGCACACAGGTTGCTGTCTTCGAAGAGACCGACCAGGTATGCCTCGCTGGCCTCCTGAAGGGCCATCACAGCCGAACTCTGGAATCGGAGGTCGGTCTTGAAATCCTGAGCGATTTCCCTCACCAAGCGCTGGAACAGCAGCTTGCGGATGAGAAGTTCGGTCGACTTCTGGTAGCGGCGAATTTCACGAAGGGCCACGGTTCCAGGCCTGTAGCGATGCGGTTTCTTAACCCCTCCTGTGGCAGTTGCACTCTTGCGAGCAGCC
This sequence comes from Dermacentor variabilis, assembly GCF_050947875.1. NCBI lineage: Eukaryota > Metazoa > Arthropoda > Arachnida > Ixodida > Ixodidae > Dermacentor > Dermacentor variabilis. Next base: position 23,006,957 of record NC_134574.1, read on the forward strand.
TTGGTAGCAAGCTGCTTACGCGGAGCCTTCCCACCGGTGCTCTTACGGGCGGTTTGCTTGGTCCTGGCCATAGCGAACGGAGCGAGCGTCCGAAGTCGTCGACTGCCGGAGTGAAAATGACCCCTGCGCCGCGCGCGTCGTGCTTCGCCGCACTACTCTTCTCCTCTCCAACTCACCCGCCGATTGGCCAGCGCCGGCACAGCCGTCTCGGGCGGTGCGCGCGCCGCCGCCGTTCGCCAGGATGCTGGAGGAGGCACGTTTGCGCGCGGGCGCCTTGTTCGCGGCTAAGGAAAGCACATTCGCAGGCGGTTTAATTGAGTTTAAACACGACAGCATGCCGCGCTGTTCTCTTTCGTTTCAGCCAACACCACAATCTCGTTTATACCGCCGCGCGTCGCCAATTGCCAGTGCCGAGTGTGAGACCACACCACTAATCTCGACAGTGGTTAGCGCTCCACACCCAACGCCATCGGAGCTGTTATCGCGATCTGCGCGCGACGCAGATGGGTGGCATGTTAAGGCTACATTATTGCTTGTCCACTGCCTTGCTTTGATCATGCTGATGCTCGTTTCACGAACTACAAGTGCGCGCCACGGTGCCTTCTCGAGGGGCAACTACATCGTGTTTTGGCCGCACTCGGCAGCAAACCGTCTCGCATGTGCACACATGCCAGTACCGCACTTTCCCGTCCACGCACAGAAGAACGCGAGGCCCGCAATCACCTCACAAGGTTAACGACAAACTCACGTATGGACTACCAGCACCACTTCAGAGTTACAGAGAAAACGATGCACTTCCGCTCTAAGAGCGAATTTGGAATACAATATTGACAGGTGTTGAACGCGCGTTAGGAGACCTGGACAACTAATTGGGGCCTCAAAACTGTGGATAGGCAAGCGGTACTTCCATATGTATGAAGGGTCCTTAAACAATATGTCAAGGTAGCATCAACCAATGCTTCGCAGGCGCGATCCCAAGCGCGGCTTCCCCGTGCCCCGTATTGGGTGCGCAGTTTTCGCACTTGCAAGGGACACCATGTTTTGACAAACAATCATCAAACGCAACACTTTGCCCCATACAGTGCGTACATTTCGTCAGCTAGCTTTTTCGATTGCATTCCCGCACGCAACTTCGCCACAGGATCGACGGCATCGATGTCATGTTATAGCGAAGCTCCAGCTCGGCAGCCGCCGGGAGAAATCTATTTCCTCGCCAACTAATTCACCGAATTTGGTGCGCCTAATTACGAGTAAAAGAAAATGTTCAAATGCCGCGCCTGCAACAGCGCGATTTTCAACTGATGCCGAGCGCTGCCTCTTTTTTCTTTACTATCTTTTTTCTCAGTGATTGTGGCAAACTGTGAAATGGAAGAGAGAACAAACAGTTCAACTGTGCGCTTTAAAGCTCTGTCACACAGCAATGGCAACGGATTTGGAAATTCTGTTAATTGCACAAGGCGATATGTATAAAGGGAACACAATTTATACGCCTCGATAAGATATACCAGTCATGTGTGAGTATGACTTTTACAATACCTTCACAGACATCACAGGCGTTTTCGATGGGATAAAATTTTTTAGACAGAACTTCCGTGAGTAGTTGCGTACAATTCACACGATCGCGGTACCGCTTTGTATTGTTGAGATATGAAACTTTGTACTTCTTAACCTGCCAGTACTCGTGCATTATGGAAGGGAAAAAAAGAGAGAAAGAGAGACGTCACCGCACCACCACACATTTTTCTCAGATGGAACAAGAAGCTTGTTTACATGGCTGCAGTAGTTCTCTCGTGACAACCCGTTGTTTTCTCTTGGGTGTGTTCCGATGCCTTACTTAGAGTTCACCTCCGAGCTACACGCACGACCGGTATGACCTCATTGCGCACTGTGTACGCCTTGCTTCATCCTCGGCTATTCCCTTTGCACGCGCATGCCAGTGACTTCGTAGCAGTAATCATTACATAGACAAGAGAAAAGAAATAACCAAAAGTTCCGCGTTTCTTCAAAGCAAGAGGCCCGTACATTTTCTCTGACTGTTCCTTCCCCATTTGTTTACCTGTTTAGCCATCACCTCACTTTGCTAGATACATCAAGGCCATAGGAGCAGTTCCCGGTGGCTTCGTGGGACGAATGTAAAACAATAGGCTCGAGCTTGGCTTTCATTAAACGCAACACGAATGCGAAATCCGTGCAATGACGACGGCCGGCGTGTGTCAGCTTCCCTTACCTTGGCGTGCCAATATATGTGCCATGAGTGAGGGAGCCGGTTCGAATTCGGAATTTTTCTCTACAGCAGCTTGCACATTCACGATGTTCCAGGAATGCAGCGGCAGGAGGTAGTCTTGTGCACTTTGGCGCGTCCATGCCATTACGCAACCGCCTCACAGCGCGTAATACGCCGGACATAAGCTGCCACAAGGAGAAATGTTCACATGTAGGACAGGTGGCTCCCTCTGGCGGCGAAGAGTTCGACAAATACGTGATGCACCGCTCAAATCGCCCATCGGGCGGCCGCTCGTCCCTCTCTCTCTTTTTCCCCCGTTCTCGCGGCGTGTGGCATACACAAATACGTTGCTCGAAAAAGTTTGTTTTCTTTAAATACAGCGCGTGTCCAGCGCCCGCTTCCTTACCGATCTAAGTATATGGCGCGAACAAGGGCCGCCCAGCATCGCCTACACGCACGCATGACGAAAGGGCCAGTCGTACAGAAATAACGAGAGAAAGTGAGTCTGCACTGTGCAAGCATATTTCTGTCTCAGTAAGCACACTTCACCGTTCTGCTCCTTTATTTTATTTTCCTCTTGTTTTGGGCAACTCAGCGGTGCATTGTCTTGCAAGAAGATCCACGTTGGCCTCGAACCAACTGCTTATCACCTATAGCGCGCTGACAAGAAATGCCACTGTAACCCTGTACACAAGTATGAAAACAGCATGCGCCTCGGTGTCTACCACGCGCACCCTCGTCCATTTGAATACAACGCAGTGAGCCCGGTTCTAGCGACAGCTACCTAGCTAATCTCACCTTTGCATTCATTTGCGTCGCTCAAAAGAGTTACACAATTGTGAATCGCACGGTGGTAGTTTACGGCCGCCCAGATCGTAGGGCAACAGGGCTGGCTCGTTATTGTTTCTCCGACGCACGCAAAACAACGAAGCCATGCGAATGCCGCTCAGACACAGCGTCGCGCGTAGGCACAATCATTTAACGCTTGCACTGGAAAGAACAAATAACCGCCGTCTGTAAAAAACTCACTTTCAGCTGTTACACACTGGCCCATGCCCGGCAATATTTTCCTCGCGCTTTGCTTCGCTGCGTACCCACAGGAGCTATTGTTGTGAAATATGGGGCTTAACATATAAAACTTACTTAACTTAAATGCGCCCGCTGACCGTCACGCTCGGCGTATGTATGTAACCGAGTGCTACTGCCCGGCTCATACTCTTCTCTAAGGGAGTAGAAGAAGCAAGCCATTTCAAAGCGACAAAAATACGCATCGACGAGCTTACGATTACCTCTGTCTTTTAATCATCAGTCCACTCTGGTTGCCTCAATCAGGGTCCAACCAAAGGCGACAACTGAGCTGCACGAACGACCGCCACGTCGCAACTCGGACAGACTGAGGGCGGGTGAAATGGGAGCAACACAACACACAGTGGCGAGCGCAAATGCAATCGAGCAAAGCTCGCCTTGCGAGGGCGAAAAACAATGCTACCACACCTTATGAATACATGCGGTTGCGCTCGCTCACCTGAACAAAGTTTACCGCGCGTGTCTCGTACGGCCGAACGCGAGATAATGGCATGCAAAAGAGGGTCAACGGAGCAGGAGATCGCAAATCCTGCGCATCACTGCCGAAGCACCAAGTGGGTAGCCCTGAAGAGGGCTGTTGGGTTCTTCAGAGGAGCTGATGCGCTGCTTGCAGACGACGCCGCGCACGCGTGCTGCTTAGCCTCCGAAACCGTCGAGGGTGCGGCCCTGACGCTTGAGGGCATACACCACGTCCATGGCTGTCACGGTCTTGCGCTTGGCGTGCTCAGTGTAGGTGACGGCGTCCCGGATCACGTTCTCGAGGAACACCTTGAGCACACCGCGTGTCTCCTCATAGATCAGGCCAGAGATACGCTTGACACCACCACGGCGAGCGAGGCGACGGATGGCTGGCTTGGTGATGCCTTGGATGTTGTCACGCAACACCTTACGATGACGCTTCGCGCCACCCTTGCCGAGCCCCTTGCCGGCCTTGCCACGTCCAGACATCTCGGCTGTTGCTGCTGCTTCGAAGCGAGTCAGGAAAGCGAATGCCGCGTCCTTGCGCCGCGACTGAGCGAGGAAGCCGCGCCGAAGGGCGAGGAGGTGAATGGCGCGCCGATTGGCTCACGGGCAGCGCGGCCTCTCTTCGCGAGTGAGTCGCGGGTGGCAGCACTGAGCCCTGCTTAGGCCACGCACTGAGTTCACGACGTGTGGCTTCGCAACACAATCGCGGAGATTACTTTTTTTCTTATGTTGTTTCTTTTTGGCATTTCTGACTGCAACGTAGGCTGATGTTCAACCCGCCACCCTCCTTGTTTTGCTCAACTCGCCAAGAGAAAAACAAACGCGTCAACAATGTTATTGTGCTATGTTGCACGCACCCACTGCTCGTTTCGCGCCCCAGGAACAAGTTTATTGTCTTCTCATAATTATGATTACTCGTTCTATTCACCGGTAGCTCGGCTACGCTTTCAAGTGCACCCTGGTCATTGCCGCAAAGCACACCGTGCGCACAGCTTCAAATTCCGCCACGCCAACATCGTTCACTTGATCACTAGTCGCGAAACAGGGCGCGTTCATGTTCTGTTCGCCTCAGGCGTTTAAAATTTCGCACGCCGGCACCGCTGACTGGTGCCTACACGACCGTCAAATTTCGTCGCGATAGCTTACGTAGCCTCGTAGATAACGTCAGCGAAATCAGCCTAAGACGCGCGCGCGAGCCCAATTCAGCATTCTAGGGGACGGAAGAGAACGAGGGAACTGTTTGCGCCGCTCCTCACTCTCCCATCGCCGGTACGAAGGCAGCTACGCAGGGCGCGCGCGCGGAACCGCTAGCTATGCAGTATGCGGAGAGCGCGCGCATCTCTTCTTTTCCCACTTCAAAGTCACTTACTACTGCTACATTTGTAATAACAGTGTAAAATTTCCCCTTAGGCAGTGCTGCTTCGTGAACGTGCGCACCCATTCCCGCTCGCCAGCCACCGCTACAGCAATGCGGCTCTGAATTTCAGTCCGGAGCACTGCTGCATACGTGCGGGCGGCCGCCGAGAGGGCATTCTAGCAGACGCAGCGACCGATGGCATTAGTTCTAGCAGCCATAGAGGCACACCTCAGGGCCCGCAAAAGTGCGTCGAACGACAAGAAGAAACAAAACGGTAAAAAGAAAAAAAGGAGGGATGAGGGCTGCCTGCTTTTAAAAGTTGCGCTACATCAGAATTAAGTAAATGTGCAGCAACGACCGCCTCATCATCCTCGGTGTGTGAAACACGCGCCGTGGTAATTAGTGCATGCAGGCGAACGTGACCGCTCGCGCAGAGTCGCCTCACGCGCCCCATACTTGCTTAGTGTGTGTTGTTGTGCAGAGCCCCGTGGCGTTCCGTGCGGTTCTGTTACAAAAGTTATAGCACACGCGCTGTCCGACCGCGCACGCCGCGTGTTTGAAAACAAGAAGTAGTAGTAAGTGCCGTTGAGATGGTAAAAGAAGAGAAGAGTGCAGTACCGTAGCTGTCTCTCGCTTAGGAGGTCACCTCAACAGTACTACACGGGGGAGGGTAAGGAGAATAAAGGAGCCAAGAGAAACAAAGATTAAAGAGGACGAGCGGAAGGCCGTGAAGAAAAAAAAAGAGAGAGAGAGAAGCGTGAAACGGGGCCTATGGCAGCGTGGTAAGGTTCGACGACTCAAAGAACTCAATGAGCTGGGAAGGCCCCTTTGAGTAAAACCGCAAAACCCCTAGGAAACGAGAAAGTCCTCAGGACGGGCTATGGGGAGTCCAAGGCGTCGATTAGGATTTCACGAGCTGAGAGATATATGCAGTGCATATATCTATAATAAAAGTGCATATATCATATAAAAGGGACTCTCACGGGCCGATAGTCCCTTTTTGTGTGTGTTGTTCTGCTGCGTGCATGCCGTTGTGTGCGTTTCTGATACAAAACTTTCAGCACACGCTCTGTCGCAATGAGAATACGACAGCGCGCCGGGTGCGTGTAAACGAGGAAGCGTCGAACAGAGGGAACGGACGGAATTGTCGAGATTCTCACTACATCCCAATGCCAATGCAGACACTTTGGGTGGCTCTGAGAAGAGCCGTTGGGTGTTGGCTGCGCGGACGAGCGCTCGGTCGCCTACTTGGAGCTGGTGTACTTGGTGACGGCTTTGGTGCCCTCGGACACGGCGTGTTTGGCCAGCTCTCCGGGCAACAGCAGATGCACGGCAGTCTGGATCTCCCGGCTCGCGATGGTCGAGCGCTTGTTGTAGTGAGCCAGACGGGACGACTGCGCGGCGATACGCTCGAAGATGTCGTTCACGAAGCTGTTTATGATAGACATGGACTTGCTGGAGACTCCAGTGTCCGGGTGCACCTGCTTCAACACCTTGTAGATATACATGGAGAAGCTCTCCTTCCTGAGGCGCTTCTTCTTCTTCTTGTCGGTGGCGCGCACGTTCTTCTGCGCCTTGCCGGCCTTCTTCACGACCTTACCGCTGGGCTGGGGAGGCATGTCAGTAGCCGAGCAAACGAGATCGGAATACGCGCGACCGGTCGCGCGCGCCGCGTTTTTATCGCGGGAGGGTGGTGTTCACGCGACCTCGCAAAGCCGCGCTCGCCATTGGTCCGTGCGGCTTCTCTCCCTTTTCCTCGCGCTTTCCTTTGGGACCGGCGGCGGCGAGAGCGGCGACGGCGCTACGAGCACGGCTCAAATCGCTCACAGATCGCCACTGTGCAAGTCGTTGTTACTCAGTCTGACAGCAACACTGCGATGCCTCCCCAGGTGCTGTGGATAGGTGCTGTGGTGGCGTGATTTGTGCGTTCGAACTTCGGTGCTATTGTTACCCTCCACGTGGGCCCCTCTCGGATGGTTGGATAGGATTACGGTGCGGATTCTTCTAGACTCCAACCCGCTGTCTTCGATTCGGTGAGGTGTTCCGGTGGCTCTTTTTTGTCCTTGGTTTTTTCCAGTGTTTAGCTGAGGGTTTCTAGCTTCCTACCTTGTGTAGTGTTAGCTTAAACTTCGGCTAGGCGCGGGCGCCACGTGGTTTTTACCGCGATGGTGGCCCCTTCGCGGCATCGGCCGCTTACGTTTTTCGGGCGAGTTCCGAAAGGCGCGTCCAATGTAGATGTTTGCAAGGCGCTCGTAAAGCGCTTTTCCTTGAACGAACTTAAGGCAGTGCAGGACTTTGGTGTAGGACGGTTTGAGATAACGTTTAAGAATAAGGCCGCGGTTGATCGCTTCTCAGCTGATCCCGCTTTGAAGGTTCGGGATGTGGAAGTTCGTTTTGAGTATAGAGGTGTGCGTCTGAAGTTGGTTAGGGTGTTTGGCTACCCCGCGGATCTTCCGGACCAGGCTCTCGTCTCCGAGCTAGAGGTCTTCGGAAAGGCTCACGGGATCTCCGAAGAATGCGTGCCCGGTATCCCTGCCGTTGGCACCGGAAACCGGCGCATTCGGATAGAGATGGCGCGGCCCGTTCCTAACCTTCTTCGTGTAGGTGAGCGTGTCGTTCAGTGTGAGTACGAGGGTGTAGTTAGATTGTGCCGTAGGTGTAACATGGCAGGACACCACGCCGCCGCGTGCGACACGCTTCAGTGCGCGCACTGCGGGCAGTTTGGCCACGCGTCCTGCGACGCGGCGTGCGTACGTTGCGGCGGCGACCATGCGGTTTCGGCGAGTAGTGTCCGCACCTACTCGTCAGTGACCGCGAGGCCAGAACAGCAGAAACCTGCCGTCGTGGAAACGGTTACTTCGCCGGTAGCTGATACGGTTGCTGCCTTAGAGGAAGGAGAGAGCCAGGGCTCCTTGAGCGTGGTCGATGCCGCCGAGCGCGGCGGCGATTCCGTGGACGCTACCGAGGTCGTTCCCCCTTCCGTCACGGCAACGTGCGAGGGGGCAGCGAGCGAGGAGGCTGAAGCGGCGGTCGCTGTCGCCTCCGTGGCGGGTACGCCTCTCGCTACGCCGGTCGCTATCTCTGGCGCGTCCGAACCGCTGACTGGCGCGACTGACACTGCTCGTCGGTCGAACCATAAGCGTAAGAGCCGGCGCGCACACCGCGCTGGCTCCGCTGCCAGGGCGGCGGCCGCGGGGCGTGAGTCGAGCTCGGACGAAGGTGACTCCCAGGGCTCGGAGACTGGCCCTCCAGAATTTAAGCGCAGTGCTGTTGAAACGTCCGATTCTGATACTGAGGTCCCATCGGACGCGGAGGGTTCTCCTCCTTGTCCCAATTGCGGATGGGGACGTTGCGAATGCTCGTTGCTCTCAGACAGAACCTATGAGTCTACTGATGAGGGGTCCCCAACTTTGGAGACCCTCTCATAAGTAGACTTTCCTTATTTGTCACTAGCGGCTAGTATTACCTAATACTAGCCTGCTCTTTCTTTATTTTCCTAGCTCTTTTTGTCTTCCTTTGTTTCTACTAGCTCTTAGCTAATCTCTTTCTCCCTTAAAATGGCTTCTTCTCTCACCATAGCTACCTTTAACTGTCGTGGTTTGTCGCGTGCTTCTAAGCAGTTAGACGTTATTAATTTGGCTAAATCCAAAAAGGTAGATATTCTTGTGCTTCAGGAAACTTATATTCATAGGCTAGGCCAGATCAGCCACTTCGACCGGATTTTTCGCACTCGGTCTTTCTGGAGTTATGGCGCGACGGGCAGTCGAGGTACGGCGATCGTTTTGATGCCGAATTTCGACTCCCTTGTTATTCGCCATGCCAGGGATTCCGAGGGCCGCGTCTTGTCGGTGGACCTTGATTGTGGCATTCGAATTGTTAATGTTTATGCTCCAACCCAGTCTCAAGATCAGAGAGAGTTTTTCGCTACATTAGAACCCTACTTGGTAGGTCCCTCTCGGCTAATCCTTGTAGGCGACTTCAACTGTGTGTTAGAACAGGTTGATCGCATCCCGCATAGAGGGACTTCAAACCAGAAAGATAGGCGTGCAAATGTTGTACTACGAGAGCTCGTCGACGGGCTGGGACTTGTCGATGCTTGGCGTGTGCTTCGCCTTGGTCAGTCAGGAATGACTTGGAGAGGAAGAGGCATGCAGAGCCGCATCGATCTTTTTTACATCTCGTCGTCACTGGCTCCTAGTATGCATTCTTCTTGGTTAACTCCTTCTGCTCTTAGCGACCACAGCTTCCAAATTCTGCGGTTCGCCGATTCTAGCATAGTCCCGCAAGGGAAGAGACCGTGGCGTATGAGTCCACGTCTTCTAAAAGACAGGCAGGCAACCGCAGAGGTATCATCCATTCTTTTTCGATCGCTGCACAATAGAGGGAATCTAAGTGGTACAGAATGGGATGACGTGAAGGTCAGAGTGCGTGAGTGCTTCAGGTCTTGGGGCAAGCGTCGAGCGCGCGAGGAGCGTGAGGAGATTAAAATCGTGTCCAACGCGATCCTCCTGCTCTCGAGGCCACTGTCCGGCGGTCCTGGAGTTGCTTCGGCGCTGGCCTCACTCCGAAAGGAACTTCGGATTCTCCTGCAGCGACGCTGGGATGGCTTGAGGGCCACAACCCGAGCAGAGCTGTGGGAAATGGAAGCGTGGTGCAGCAGAAACGTCCTACGTAAACATCTCTCAAGGAAGAGCACAACTCTCTCCTCCCTAATAGATCCAAGCGATGGTAGCATAGTCGATTCACCAGATGGAGTTCTTGCAATGGCGAGGCAGTTTTACATGATCTTGTATGCCGAACCAGCTGCCACTCCAACTGCGTTTCCTTTTGCTTCGCCAGCTGAGCCGCCGCAAGTGTGCGACTCAGCCATAGATGAGGACGAGCTTTTTTCGGCATTGAAGTCTATGAAGCGTAATCGCAGTCCGGGATCCGATGGTCTGACAGTCGAATTTTATGTTAAATTTTGGACACTGTTAGGGAAGCCATTCACATCACTGGTGAACCGGCTACTCAGTGAAGGGACTTTGTCAGCGTCTCAACGAGAGGGGTTAATCCCTCTCCTTTGTAAGGACCAGTCGAGGAGCTCCGATCTGAGAGCATGGCGTGCAATCACACTTCTGAACTGCGATTATAAGCTCATAGCAAAGTGCCTGTGTATGCGACTCACGCCAGTGCTCAGCACTGTTTTGGGTCCATACCAGGCATGTTGTGTCCAGGGGCGCTCTACTCAGCTTCACGGTATAGCACTAAGGGACCTTCTCCTGAGGGCAAATACCAGGAAACTTCCAGGTATTTGCTCCTTCGATCAGGAGAAGGCTTTCGATATCATTAGCCATAGGTACCTTTTCCGTGTTTTGGAAGAGGCTGGTTTTAGTGTGGGTTTTAGACAGATGATCCAAGCTTTGTATTCTCGACCGACTTCTGCTGTTCTCATACGAGACCGCCTCTCGGAGGCATTCATTGTGGGACGTGGTGTGCGACAGGGGGACCCGCTCTCACCTGCCCTCTACGTACTCGCTTTTGAACCGCTTCTGCAGGGGTTGTCTTGTGACAGCAGAATTGGCAGGTTCCTACTTCCACCAGGTTCCCCCCAGTTGCACTCTTTGCCTATGCAGACGACTTGTCCATTATCGTCCCGGACGAAGCATCAGCTTGCGACGTCCTGGAGGTCATGGACAGTTACTGCGGGGCGAGCGGTGCAAGGTTGAATAGGTCGAAAAGTGCAGCAATGTACTTGAACTCCACTCCTTCCAGTCCGCAGCCCGTTCATGGTCTCCCCGTGAAAACGCGGCTGCGGATTCTAGGCTTCCAGTTCGAACCAGATGGTCTCTCTCCCGAAAACTGGCAACAGGCTAAGGAGAAGCTTGAAGCCAGGGTTCAGGAATACAGCGCGTTGTCATGCCCTTTGACTGCTCGAGCGACAATCCTTCGCTCGCTTCTGTTTTCCTTTCTGACGTATGTGGCGTGTGTGTCTCCTATTCCAACCCGAACCAAGCTTATCTTGGAGAAGGTCTTGCTTCGCTTCCTCTGGAAGGGTACAACTGGTTGTGTAGCTAGGTGGGTGCTCAAGTTGCCCAGGGACAAGGGAGGACTCGGAATTCCCGACCTGGGCATCGTGGCTACTGCACTACACGTCAGTTGGACCCAGGTCGCTCTTAACTCGGATATGCTCCTAACTCGAAGCTTAACTTCCTTCTTTCTTAGCACCCGACTCCGCTTGTTCTCGCAGAGCACATTTTCCCACTGTGTTCCTCGTTCAGGTACCCCGTCCACCATTTATGCGGCGGCTGCCAACTCTTTGGTAAGCCTCTGCAAGGTTCACCTAGGCATCGACGTAGTTTCAGCTCCACTCCAAGAGTTAGTGGATATCCTCACCCCAGGACTCCCCCCACATTACCAAAGGTACGACCTGTCGATTCACAGGCCAAACTGGAAGCTCATTACAGCCGGTTTCCTCGACGCCAGGCGAGCCACCTTTGTGTACCGCCTGGCGCGAGGGTGCCTGCCGTTGAGCTACAGGCCCTTCACAGCCATCCCGGCTCGTGGAGTGTGTCCTTTCTGTGGCGCTCGTGAGGACTCAGTTCATATCTTTACGCAGTGTTTGCTTCCAGCAGCTCTTCTCCAAAGAGTTGCTAGTCTATTTAGGCTCCCAGGCGTTCCTTATGAGACAGTCCGATTTTTGCACCCTTTGCCCAATCAGACGATCAACCAGTTCGTGCTTCTCCTCGCCGAGTGCTCATACCAAGTTTGGCTGGCACGCTGCGATGCAATTTTCGGGGGGTCGGGCACCGGCCCTTCACGAAGTGCTTGCGAAAGCACGGAAGGAGGTCTGGTTCCACCTCGCCCGGGAGCGGCACCGCTTGGGCGAGAAGTTTCTCGAAGTGTGGGCTCGTCCTGCCTTGATTTTTGACGAGTCAGGTGGAAAGCTATCCATTAAGTTATGATGCATGCTCCAAAGGTCGCACGACTCGGCCGTGTACGCCAGTCGATCTATGGGGTTTTGTTTGGCTCAGTGGAACCCAGAGCTGGAACCGGTGGTGGTGCACCCTCAAGTGGTCGCGTTGCTCTGCGGACGGCTTTGGTGGTCTCCATGGTTGTATGCCTTGACCTCTTTTGCATCAGGGCAGTCCGAGGGTCAGTCAGGCTTGTGCCCTGCAAGACCGACATGGCTGTTTGTGTGTTGAGTGCTGTCCCTCAGTTGGGCGGCACCACAACAGCCCCCTTGTCCGGGAAGGACCGTTGGCCCGAACCAAGTCCCCCCACCCAGCCAGCCCGGGTTGTGGGGGAGTACCGGGGTCAATGTATCGAATGATGCTGGGTTGATGAGTACATGAAAGCTCTGGGACGCGGCGCCCCTGGTTGCCAAGTCCTCTTCCCATCTGACAACGGTACTCAGTCTACGCGTCAACAGCACCAGCATGTCCGGACGTGGCAAAGGCGGCAAGGCGAAGGGCAAGAGCAAGACGCGTTCCAACCGCGCGGGTCTCCAGTTCCCCGTGGGCCGTATCCACCGTCTCTTGCGCAGGGGAAACTACGCCGAGCGCGTCGGAGCGGGCGCTCCCGTCTACCTCGCGGCCGTCCTCGAGTACCTTGCTGCTGAAGTGCTCGAGCGCGCTTGCAACGCAGCTCGTGACAACAAGAAGACCAGGATCATCCCCCGCCACCTGCAGCTCGCCATCCGCAACGACGAGGAGCTGAACAAGCTGCTCTCTGGCGGGAGGATCGCGCAGGGCGGCGTCTTGCCCAACATCCAAGCTGTGCTTCTCCCAAAGAAGACCGAGAAGAAGGCGTAAGCGAGCTCCCAGCCGCCGGACTACAGTCGCGCTCGTCGCACAACCCAACGGTCCTCGTCAGGACCACCGAAATGCTTGTGACGGCAGGGTTTTGCTTGGCAATCCCGTTCTCTGCGCCCGTTTCCCTCTGTTTGAATTAGCGCAACCGTGCCTCTTGAACTGACGCTGCTGCTAGCTAGCTGGCATTTCAGTGCACGAATGTAAATGGAAAGCGAGCTTCCGGGTGTCCGGGGGCGCACAGGGACGAGCCTCACTGCAATTAGCGTACGATTCGCGTAGTGGAATTTGATAGGCGATTGGGCCCTTAAAAACAAACAAACAAAAAATGGGCCATATCCGCAACCAGCATGCACTTATGAGCCAGGCAGGTATGCATGAGGAACGTGAACAAACGCATGCATGGCATACCAATACACAAAAGCTTGCACGCAACATCGGCCGCATTAATTTCGTTTTCGGGGGCGGCTTCTTCGCATGAATGCGCGCACCGTTTTGCAACGAACACGCATTTTGTTTATTTTTTTCCCCTCTCTCTTCTTGTTCGTGCTCGAACGCGCGCAATACTTACCATATGCATACCAAACTAGGCACCACCTCGCACCGGCAGCCCACCACAGGCACACACAAAAAAATATTAATAATAAAAAATAACAACAAAACAGACAGACCGAGAGGGTACGGTTGGAGTACGTGGTCTCGCGTGCTCCCGTGCCCGAAGCAAACATGTAGGTGGTCCTGCGAAGGACCGTTTTGTGTTGCTTGCCTGACCGAGGCTGCGGCGCAGACAGCGGCCGAACTTAGGCGCTCTCGCCACGGATAGGCCGGGCCAGCTGGATGTCCTTTGGCATGATGGTAACACGCTTGGCGTGGATGGCACACAGGTTGCTGTCTTCGAAGAGACCGACCAGGTATGCCTCGCTGGCCTCCTGAAGGGCCATCACAGCCGAACTCTGGAATCGGAGGTCGGTCTTGAAATCCTGAGCGATTTCCCTCACCAAGCGCTGGAACAGCAGCTTGCGGATGAGAAGTTCGGTCGACTTCTGGTAGCGGCGTATTTCACGAAGGGCCACGGTTCCAGGCCTGTAGCGATTCGGTTTCTTAACCCCTCCTGTGGCAGGTGCACTCTTGCGAGCAGCCTTGGTAGCAAGCTGCTTACGCGGAGCCTTCCCACCGGTGCTCTTACGGGCGGTTTGCTTGGTCCTGGACATAGCGAACGGAGCGAGCGTCCGAAGTCGTCGACTGCCGGAGTGAAAATGACCCCTGCGCCGCGCGCGTCGTGCTTCGCCGCACTACTCTTCTCCTCTCCAACTCACCCGCCGATTGGCCAGCGCCGGCACAGCCGTCTCGGGCGGTGCGCGCGCCGCCGCCATTCGCCAGGATGCTGGAGGAGGCACGTTTGCGCGCGGGCGCCTTGTTCGCGGCTAAGGAAAGCACATTCGCAGGCGGTTTAATTGAGTTTAAACACGACAGCATGCCGCGCTGTTCTCTTTCGTTTCAGCCAACACCACAATCTCGTTTATACCGCCGCGCGTCGCCAATTGCCAGTGCCGAGTGTGAGACCACACCACTAATCTCGACAGTGGTTAGCGCTCCACGCCCAACGCCATCGGGGCTGTTATCGCGATCTCCGCGCGACGCAGATGGGTGGCATGTTAAGGCTACATTATTGCTTGTCCACTGCCTTGCTTTGATCATGCTGATGCTCGTTTCACGAACTACAAGTGCGCGCCACGGTGCCTTCTCGAGGGGCAACTACATCGTGTTTTGGCCGCACTCGGCAGCAAACCGTCTCGCATGTGCACACATGCCAGTACCGCACTTTCCCGTCCACGCACAGAAGAACGCGAGGCCCGCATGCGCCTCACAAGATTAACGACAAACTCACGTATGGACTACCAGCACCACTTCAGAGTTGCAGAGAAAACGATGCACTTCCGCTCTAAGAGCGAATTTGGAATACAATATTGACAGGTGTTGAACGCGCGTTAGGAGACCTGGATAACTAATTGGGGCCTCAAAACTGTGGATAGGCAAGCGGTACTTCCATATGTATGAAGGGTCCTTAAACAATATGTCAAGGTAGCATCAACCAATGCTTCGCAGGCGCGATCCCAAGCGCGGCTTCCCCGTGCCACGTATTCGGTGCGCAGTTTTCGCACTTGCAAGGGACACCATGTTTTGACAAACAATCATCAAACGCAACACTTTGCTCCATACAGTGCGTACATTTCGTCAGCTAGCTTTTTCGATTGCATTCCCGCGCGCAACTTCGCCACAGGATCGACGGCATCGATGTCATGTTATAGCGAAGCTCCAGCTCGGCAGCCGCCGGGAGAAATCTATTTCCTCGCCAACTAATTCACCGAATTTGGTGCGCTAATTACGAGTAAAAGAAAATGTTCAAATGCCGCGCCTGCAACAGCACGATTTTCAACTGATGCCGAGCGCTGCCTCTTTTTTCTTTACTATTTTTTTCTCAGTGATTGTGGCAAACTGTGAAATGGAAGAGAGAACAAACAGTTCAACTGTGCGCTTTAAAGCTCTGTCACACAGCAATGGCACCGGATTTGGAAATTCTGTTAATTGCACAAGGCGATATGTATAAAGGGAACACAATTTATACGCCTCGATAAGATGTACCAGTCATGTGTGAGTATGACTTTTACAATAACTTCACAGACATCACAGGCGTTTTCGATGGGATAAAATTTTTTAGACAGAACTTCCGTGAGTAGTTGCGTGTAATTCACACGATCGCGGTACCGCTTTGTATTGTTGAGATATGAAACTTTGTACTTCTTAACCTGCCAGTACTCGTGCATTATGGAAGGGAAAAAAAGAGAGAAAGAGAGACGTCACCGCACCACCACAATTTTTCTCAGATGGAACAAGAAGCTTGTTTACATGGCTGCAGTAGTTCTCTCGTGACAACCCGTTGTTTTCTCTTGGGTGTGTTCCGACGCCTTACTTAGAGTTCACCTCCGAGCTACACGCACGACCGGTATGACCTCATTGCGCACTGTGTACGCCTTGCTTCGTCCTCGGCTATTCCCTTTGCACGCGCATGCCAGTGACTTCGTAGCAGTAATCATTACATAGACAGAAAAGAAATAACCAAAATTTCCGCGTTTCTTCAAAGCAAGAGGCCCGTACATTTTCTCTGACTGTTCCTTCCCCATTTGTTTACCTGTTTAGCCATCACCTCACTTTGCTATATACATCAAGGCCATAGGCGCAGTTCCCGGTGGCTTCGTGGGACGAATGTAAAACAATAGGCGCGAGCTTGGCTTTCATTAAACGCAACACGAATGCGAAATCCGTGCAATGACGACGGCCGGCGTGTGTCAGCTTCCTTTACCTTGGCTTGGCGTGCCAATATATGTGCCATGAGTGAGGGAGCCGGTTCGAATTCGGAATTTTTCTCTACAGCAGCTTGCACATTCACGATGTTCCAGGGATGCAGCGTCAGGAGGTAGTCTTGTGCACTTTGGCGCGTCCATGCCATGGCATTACGCAACCGCCTCACAGCGCGTAATACGCCGGACATAAGCTGCCACAAGGAGAAATGTTCACATGTAGGACAGGTGGCTCCCTCTGGCGGCGAAGAGTTCGA
This sequence comes from Dermacentor variabilis, assembly GCF_050947875.1. Lineage (NCBI taxonomy): Eukaryota > Metazoa > Arthropoda > Arachnida > Ixodida > Ixodidae > Dermacentor > Dermacentor variabilis. The sequence continues at coordinate 23,023,495 of NC_134574.1, forward strand.
CAAATACGTGATGCACCGCTCAAATCGCCCATCGGGCGGCCGCTCGTCCCTCTCTCTCTTTTTCCCCCGTTCTCGCGGCGTGTGGCATACACAAATACGTTGCTCGAAAAAGTTTGTTTTCTTTAAATACAGCGCGTGTCCAGCACCCGCTTCCTTACCGATCTAAGTATATGGCGCGAACAAGGGTCGCCCAGCATCGCCTACACGCACGCATGACGAAAGGGCCAGTCGTACAGAAATAACGAGAGAAAGTGAGTCTGCACTGTGCAAGCATATTTCTGTTTCAGTAAGCACACTTCACCGTTCTGCTCCTTTATTTTATTTTCCTCTTGTTTTGGGCAACTCAACGGTGCATTGTCTTGCAAGAAGAGCCACGTTGGCCTCGAACCAACTGCTTATCACCTATAGCGCGCTGACAAGAAATGCCACTGTAACCCTGTACACAAGTATGAAAACAGCACGCGCCTCGGTGTCTACCGCGCGCACCCTCGTCCATTTGAATACAACGCAGTGAGCCCGGTTCTAGCGACAGCTACCTAGCTAATCTCACCTTTGCATTCATTTGCGTCGCTCAAAAGAGTTACACAATTGTGAATCGCACGGTGGTAGTTTACGGCCGCCCAGCTCGTAGGGCAAGAGGGCTGGCTCGGTATTGTTTCTCCGACGCACGCAAAACAACGAAGCCATGCGAATGCCGCTCAGACACAGCGTCGCGCGTAGGCTCAATCATTTAACGCTTGCACTGGAAAGAACAAATAACCGCCGTCTGTAAAAAACTCACTTTCAACTGTTACACACTGGCCCGTGCCCGGCAATATTTTCCTCACGCTTTGCTTCGCTGCGTACCCACAGGAGCTATTGTTGTGAAATATGGGGCTTAACATATAAAACTTACTTAACTTAAATGCGCCCGCTGACCTTCACGCTCGGCGTATGTATGTAACCGAGTGCTACTGCCCGGCTCATACTCTTCTCTAAGGGAGTAGAAGAAGCGAGCCATTTCAAAGCGACAAAACTACGCATCGACGAGCTTACGATTACCTCTGTCTTTTAATCATCAGTCCACTCTGGATGCCTCAATCAGGGTCCAACCAAAGGCGACAACTGAGCTGCACGAACGACCGCCAAGTCGCAACTCGGACAGACTGAGGGCGGGTGAAATGGGAGCAACACAACACACAGTGGCGAGCGCAAATGCAATCGAGCAAAGCTCGCCTTGCGAGGGCGAAAAACAATGCTACCACACCTTATGAATACATGCGGTTGCGCTCGCTCACCTGAACAAAGTTTACCGCGCGTGTATCGTACGGCCGAACGCGAGATAATGGCATGCAAAAGAGGGTCAACGGAGCAGGAGATCGCAAATCCTGCGCATCACTGCCGAAGCACCAAGTGGGTAGCCCTGAAGAGGGCTGTTGGGTTCTTCAGAGGAGCTGATGCGCTGCTTGCAGACGACGCCGCGCACGCGTGCTGCTTAGCCTCCGAAACCGTCGAGGGTGCGGCCCTGACGCTTGAGGGCATACACCACGTCCATGGCTGTCACGGTCTTGCGCTTGGCGTGCTCAGTGTAGGTGACGGCGTCCCGGATCACGTTCTCGAGGAACACCTTGAGCACACCGCGTGTCTCCTCATAGATCAGGCCAGAGATACGCTTGACACCACCACGGCGAGCGAGGCGACGGATGGCTGGCTTGGTGATACCTTGGATGTTGTCACGCAACACCTTACGATGACGCTTCGCGCCACCCTTGCCGAGCCCCTTGCCGGCCTTGCCACGTCCAGACATCTCGGCTGTTGCTGCTGCTTCGAAGCGAGTCAGGAAAGCGAATGCCGCGTCCTTGCGCCGCGACTGAGCGAGGAAGCCGCGCCGAAGCGCGAGGAGGTGAAACGCGCGCCGATTGGCTCACGGGCAGCGCGGCCTCTCTTCGCGAGTGAGTCGCGGGTGGCAGCACTGAGCCCTGCTTAGGCCACGCACTGAGTTTACGACGTGTGGCTTCGCAACACAATCGCGGAGTTTACTTTTTTTTCTTATGTTGTTTCTTTTTGGCATTTCTGACTGCAACGTAGGCTGATGTTCAACCCGCCTCCCTCCTTGTTTTGCTCAACTCGCCAAGAGAAAAACAAACGCGTCAACAATGTTATTGTGCTATGTTGCACGCACCCACTGCTCGTTTCGCGCCCCAGGAACAAGTTTATTGTCTTCTCATAATTATGATTACTCGTTCTATTCACCGGTAGCTCGGCTACGCTTTCAAGTGCACCCTGGTCATTGCCGCAAAGCACACCGTGCGCACAGCTTCAAATTCCGCCACGCCAACATCGTTCAGTTGATCACTAGTCGCGAAACAGGGCGCGTTCATGCTCTGTTCGCCTCAGGCGTTTAAAATTTCGCACGCCGGCACCGCTGACTGGTGCCTACACGACCGTCAAATTTCGTCGCGATAGCTTACGTAGCCTCGTAGATAACGTCAGCGAAATCAGCCTAAGACGCGCGCGCGAGCCCAATTCAGCATTCTAGGGGACGGAAGAGAACGAGGGAACTGTTTGCGCCGCTCCTCACCCTCCCATCGCCCGTACGAAGGCAGCTACGCAGGGCGCGCGCGCGGAACCGCTAGCTATGCAGTATGCGGAGAGCGCGCGCATCTCTTCTTTCCCCACTTCAAAGTCACTTACTACTGCTACATTTGTAATAACAGTGTAAAATTTCCCCTTAGGCAGTGCTGCTTCGTGAACGTGCGTACCCATTTCCGCTCGCCAGCCGCCGCTACAGCAATGCGGCTCTGAATTTCAGTCCGGAGCACTGCTGCATACGTGCGGGCGGCCGCCGAGAGGGCATTCTAGCAGACGCAGCGACCGATGGCATTAGTTCTAGCAGCCATAGAGGCACACCTCAGGGCCCGCAAAAGTGCGTCGAACGACAAGAAGAAACAAAACGGTAAAAAGAAAAAAAGGAGGGATGAGGGCTGCCTGCTTTTAAAAGTTGCGCTACATCAGAATTAAGTAAATGTGCAGCAACGACCGCCTCATCATCCTCGGTGTGTGAAACACGCGCCGTGGTAATTAGTGCATGCAGGCGAACGTGGCCGCTCGCGCAGAGTCGCCTCACGCGCCCCATACTTGCTTAGTGTGTGTTGTTGTGCTGAGCCCCGTGGCGTTCCGTGCGGTTCTGCTACAAAAGTTATAGCACACGCGCTGTCCGACCGCGCACGCCGCGTGTTTGAAAACAAGAAGTAGTAGTAAGTGCCGTTGAGATGGTAAAAGAAGAGAAGAGTGCAGTACCGTAGCTGTCTCTCGCTTAGGAGGTCACCTCAACAGTACTACACGGGGGAGGGTAAGGAGAATAAACGAGCCAAGAGAAACAAAGATTAATGAGGACGAGCGGAAGGCCGTGAAGAAAAAAAAAGAGAGAGAGAGAAGCGTGAAACGGGGCCTATGGCAGCGTGGTAAGGTTCGACGACTCAAAGAACTCAATGAGCTGGGAAGGCTCCTTTGAGTAAAACCGCAAAACCCCTAGGAAACGAGAAAGTCCTCAGGACGGGCTATGGGGAGTCCAAGGCGTCGATTAGGATTTCACGAGCTGAGAGATATATGCAGTGCATATATCTATAATAAAAGTGCATATATCATATAAAAGGGGCTCTCACGGGCCGATAGTCCCTTTTTGTGTGTGTTGTTGTGCTGCGCGCATGCCGTTGTGTGCGTTTCTGATACAAAACTTTCAGCACACGCGCTGTCGCAATGAGAATACGACAGCGCGCGCCGGGTGCGTGTAAACGAGGAAGTGTCGAACAGAGGGAACAGACGGAATTGTCGAGATTCTCACTACATCCCAATGCCAATGCAGACACTTTGGGTGGCTCTGAGAAGAGCCGTTGGGTGTTGGCTGCGCGGACGAGCGCTCGGTCGCCTACTTGGAGCTGGTGTACTTGGTGACGGCTTTGGTGCCCTCGGACACGGCGTGTTTGGCCAGCTCTCCGGGCAACAGCAGATGCACGGCAGTCTGGATATCCCGGCTCGTGATGGTCGAGCGCTTGTTGTAGTGAGCCAGACGGCACGACTGCGCGGCGATACGCTCGAAGATGTCGTTCACGAAGCTGTTCATGATAGACATGGACTTGCTGGAGACTCCAGTGTCCGGGTGCACCTGCTTCAGCACCTTGTAGATATACATGGAGAAGCTCTCCTTCCTGCGGCGCTTCTTCTTGTCGGTGGCGCGCACGTTCTTCTGCGCCTTGCCGGCCTTCTTCACGGCCTTACCGCTGGGCTGGGGAGGCATGTCAGTAGCCGAGCAAACGAGATCGGAATACGCGCGACCGGTCGCGCGCGCCGCGTTTTTATCGCGGGAGGGTGGTGTTCACGCGACCTCGCAAAGCCGCGCTCGCCATTGGTCCGTGCGGCTTCTCTCCCTTTTCCTCGCGCTTTCCTTTGGGACCGGCGGCGGCGAGAGCGGCGACGGCGCTACGAGCACGGCTCAAATCGCTCACAGATCGCCACTGTGCAAGTCGTTGTTACTCAGTCTGACATGTATTTCGCTAGAATAGCAGCTTGGGCTTGTTGGTTTTCCATCCTGCTAGTAACAGCGCAAAATATAGACAAGGGACGAGAGAAGAAGACACCACACATTCTCCTGACAGCAACACTGCGATGCCTCCCCAGGTGCTGTGGATAGGTGCTGTGGTGGCGTGATTTGTGCGTTCGAACTTCGGTGCTATTGTTACCCTCCACGTGGGCCCCTCTCGGATGGTTGGATAGGATTACGGTGCGGATTCTTCTAGACTCCAACCCGCTGCCTTCGATTCGGTGAGGTGTTCCGGTGGCTCTTTTTTGTCCTTGGTTTTTTCCAGTGTTTAGCTGAGGGTTTCTAGCTTCCTACCTTGTGTAGTGTTAGCTTAAACTTCGGCTAGGCGCGGGCGCCACGTGGTTTTTACCCCGATGGTGGCCCCTTCGCGGCATCGGCCGCTTACGTTTTTCGGGCGAGTTCCGAAAGGCGCGTCCAATGTAGATGTTTGCAAGGCGCTCGTAAAGCGCTTTTCCTTGAACGAACTTAAGGCAGTGCAGGACTTTGGTGTAGGACGGTTTGAGATAACGTTTAAGAATAAGGCCGCGGTTGATCGCTTCTCAGCTGATCCCGCTTTGAAGGTTCGGGATGAGGAAGTTCGTTTTGAGTATAGAGGTGTGCGTCTGAAGTTGGTTAGGGTGTTTGGCTACCCCGCGGATCTTCCGGACCAGGCTCTCGTCTCCGAGCTAGAGGTCTTCGGAAAGGTTCACGGGATCTCCGAAGAATGCGTGCCCGGTTTCCCTGCCGTTGGCACCGGAAACCGGCGCATTCGGATAGAGATGGCGCGGCCCGTTCCTAACCTTCTTCGTGTAGGTGAGCGTGTCGTTCAGTGTGAGTACGAGGGTGTAGTTAGATTGTGCCGTAGGTGTAACATGGCAGGACACCACGCCGCCGCGTGCGACACGCCTCAGGGCGCGCACTGCGGGCAGTTTGGCCACGCGTCCTGCGACGCGGCGTGCGTACGTTGCGGCGGCGACCATGCGGTTTCGGCGTGTAGTGTCCGCACCTACTCGTCAGTGACCGCGAGGCCAGAACAGCAGAAACCTGCCGTCGTGGAAGCGGTTACTTCGCCGGTAGCTGATACGGTTGCTGCCTTAGAGGAAGGAGAGAGCCAGGGCTCCTTGAGCGTGGTCGATGCCGCCGAGCGCGGCGGCGATTCCGTGGACGCTACCGAGGTCGTTCCCCCTTCCGTCACGGCAACGTGCGAGGGGGCAGCGAGCGAGGAGGCTGAAGCGGCGGTCGCTGTCGCCTCCGTGGCGGGTACGCCTCTCGCTACGCCGGTCGCTATCTCTGGCGCGTCCGAACCGCTGACTGGCGCGACTGACACTGCTCGTCGGTCGAACCATAAGCGTAAGAGCCGGCGCGCACACCGCGCTGGCTCCGCTGCCAGGGCGGCGGCCGCGGGGCGTGAGTCGAGCTCGGACAAAGGTGACTCCCAGGGCTCGGAGACTGGCCCTCCAGAATTTAAGCGCAGTGCTGTTGAAACGTCCGATTCTGATACTGAGGTCCCATCGGACGCGGAGGGTTCTCCTCCTTGTCCCAATTGCGGATGGGGACGTTGCGAATGCTCGTTGCTCTCAGACAGAACCTATGAGTCTACTGATGAGGGGTCCCCAACTTTGGAGACCCTCTCATAAGTAGACTTTGCTTATTTGTCACTAGCGGCTAGTATTACCTAATACTTGCCTGCTCTTTATTTATTTTCCTAGCTCTTTCTGTCTTCCTTTTTTTTCTACTAGCTCGTAGCTAATCTCTTTCTCCCTTCAAATGGCTTCTTCTCTCACCATAGCTACCTTTAACTGTCGTGGTTTGTCGCGTGCTTCTAAGCAGTTAGAGGTTATTAATTTTTCTAAATCCAAAAAGGTAGATATTCTTGTGCTTCAGGAAACTTATATTCATAGGCTAGGCCAGATCAGCCACTTCGACCGGATTTTTCGCACTCGGTCTTTCTGGAGTTATGGCGCGACGGGCAGTCGAGGTACGGCGATCGTTTTGATGCCGAATTTCGACTCCCTTGTTATTCGCCATGCCAGGGATTCCGAGGGCCGCGTCTTGTCGGTGGACCTTGATTGTGGCATTCGAATTGTTAATGTTTATGCTCCAACCCAGTCTCAAGATCAGAGAGAGTTTTTCGCTACATTAGAACCCTACTTGGTAGGTCCCTCTCGGCTAATCCTTGTAGGCGACTTCAACTGTGTGTTAGAACAGGTTGATCGCATCCCGCATAGAGGGACTTCAAACCAGAAAGATAGGCGTGCAAATGTTGTACTACGAGAGCTCGTCGACGGGCTGGGACTTGTCGATGCTTGGCGTGTGCTTCGCCCTGGTCAGTCAGGAATGACCTGGAGAGGAAGAGGCATGCAGAGCCACATCGATCTTTTTTACATCTCGTCGTCACTGGCTCCTAGTATGCATTCTTCTTGGTTAACTCCTTCTGCTCTTAGCGACCACAGCTTCCAAATTCTGCGGTTCGCTGATTCTAGCATAGTCGCGCAAGGGAAGAGACCGTGGCGTCTGAATCCACGTCTTCTAAAAGACAGGCAGGCAACCGCAGAGGTATCATCCATTCTTTTTCGATCGCTGCACAATAGAGCGAATCTAAGTGGTACAGAATGGGATGACGTGAAGGTCAGAGTGCGTGAGTGCTTCAGGTCTTGGGGCAAGCGTCGAGCGCGCGAGGAGCATGAGGAGATTAAAATCGTGTCCAACGCGATCCTCCTGCTCTCGAGGCCACTGTCCGGCGGTCCTGGAGTTGCTTCGGTGCTGGCCTCACTCCGAAAGGAACTTCGGATTCTCCTGCAGCGACGCTGGGATGGCTGGAGGGCCACAACCCGAGCAGAGCTGTGGGAAATGGAAGCGTGGTGCAGCAGAAACGTCCTACGTAAACATCTCTCAAGGAAGAGCACAACTCTCTCCTCCCTAATAGATCCAAGCGATGGTAGCATAGTCGATTCACCAGATGGAGTTCTTGCAATGGCGAGGCAGTTTTACATGATCTTGTATGCCGAACCAGCTGCCACTCCAACTGCGTTTCCTTTTGCTTCGCCAGCTGAGCCGCCGCAAGTGTGCGACTCAGCCATAGATGAGGACGAGCTTTTTTCGGCATTGAAGTCTATGAAGCGTAATCGCAGTCCGGGATCCGATGGTCTGACAGTCGAATTTTATGTTAAATTTTGGACACTGTTAGGGAAGCCATTCACATCACTGGTGAACCGGCTACTCAGTGAAGGGACTTTGTCAGCGTGTCAACGAGAGGGGTTAATCCCTCTCCTTTGTAAGGACCAGTCGAGGAGCTCCGATCTGAGAGCATGGCGTGCAATCACACTTCTGAACTGCGATTATAAGCTCATAGCAAAGTGCCTGTGTATGCGACTCACGCCAGTGCTCAGCACTGTTTTGGGTCCATACCAGGCATGTTGTGTCCAGGGGCGCTCTACTCAGCTTCACGGTATAGCACTAAGGGACCTTCTCCTGAGGGCAAATACCAGGAAACTTCCAGGTATTTGCTCCTTCGATCAGGAGAAGGCTTTCGATATCATTAGCCATAGGTACCTTTTCCGTGTTTTGGAAGAGGCTGGTTTTAGTGTGGGTTTTAGACAGATGATCCAAGCTTTGTATTCTCGACCGACTTCTGCTGTTCTCATACGAGACCGCCTCTCGGAGGCATTCATTGTGGGACGTGGTGTGCGACAGGGGGACCCGCTCTCACCTGCCCTCTACGTACTCGCTTTTGAACCGCTTCTGCAGAGGTTGTCTTGTGACAGCAGAATTGGCAGGTTCCTACTTCCACCAGGTTCCCCCCCAGTTGCACTCTTTGCCTATGCAGACGACTTGTCCATTATCGTCCCGGACGAAGCATCAGCTTGCGACGTCCTGGAGGTCATGGACAGTTACTGCGGGGCGAGCGGTGCAAGGTTGAATAGGTCGAAAAGTGCAGCAATGTACTTGAACTCCACTCCTTCCAGTCCGCAGCCCGTTCATGGTCTCCCCGTGAAAACGCGGCTGCGGATTCTAGGCTTCCAGTTCGAACCAGATGGTCTCTCTCCCGAAAACTGGCAACAGGCTAAGGAGAAGCTTGAAGCCAGGGTTCAGGAATACAGCGCGTTGTCATGCCCTTTCACTGCTCGAGCGACAATCCTTCGCTCACTTCTGTTTTCCTTTCTGACGTATGTGGCGTGTGTGTCTCCTATTCCAACCCGAACCAAGCTTATCTTGGAGAGGGTCTTGTTTCGCTTCCTCTGGAAGGGTACAACTGGTTGTGTAGCTAGGTGGGTGCTCAAGTTGCCCAGGGACAAGGGAGGACTCGGAATTCCCGACCTGGGCATCGTGGCTACTGCACTACACGTCAGTTGGACCCAGGTCGCTCTTAACTCGGATATGCTCCTAACTCGAAGCTTAACTTCCTTCTTTCTTAGCACCCGACTCCGCTTGTTCTCGAAGAGCACATTTTCCCACTGTGTTCCTCGTTCAGGTACCCCGTCCACCATTTATGCGGCGGCTGCCAACTCTTTGGTAAGCCTCTGCAAGGTTCATCTAGGCATCGACGTAGTTTCAGCTCCACTCCAAGAGTTAGTGGATATCCTCACCCCAGGACTCCCCCCACATTACCAAAGGTACGACCTGTCGATTCACAGGCCAAACTGGAAGCTCATTACAGCCGGTTTCCTCGACGCCAGGCGAGCCACCTTTGTGTACCGCCTGGCGCGAGGGTGCCTGCCGTTGAGCTACAGGCCCTTCACAGCCATCCCGGCTCGTGGAGTGTGTCCTTTCTGTGGCGCTCGTGAGGACTCAGTTCATATCTTTACGCAGTGTTTGCTTCCAGCAGCTCTTCTCCAAAGAGTTGCTAGTCTATTTAGGCTCCCAGGCGTTCCTTATGAGACAGTCCGATTTTTGCACCCTTTGCCCAATCAGACGATCAACCAGTTCGTGCTTCTCCTCGCCGAGTGCTCATACCAAGTTTGGCTGGCACGCTGCGATGCAATTTTCGGGGGGTCGGGCACCGGCCCTTCACGAAGTGCTTGCGAAAGCACGGAAGGAGGTCTGGTTCCACCTCGCCCGGGAGCGGCACCGCTTGGGCGAGAAGTTTCTCGAAGTGTGGGCTCGTCCTGCCGTGATTTTTGACGAGTCAGGTGGAAAGCTATCCATTAAGTTATGATGCATGCTCCAAAGGTCGCACGACTCGGCCGTGTGCGCCAGTCGATCTACGGGGTTTTGTTTGGCTCAGTGGAACCCAGAGCTGGAACCGGTGGTGGTGCACCCTCAAGTGGTCGCGCTGCTCCGCGGACGGCTTTGGTGGTCTCCATGGTTGTATGCCTTGACCTCTTTTGCATCAGGGCAGTCCGAGGGTCAGTCAGGCTTGTGCCCTGCAAGACCGACATGGCTATTTGTGTGTTGAGTGCAGTCCCTCAGTTGGGCTGCACCACAACAGCCCCCTTGTCCGGGAAGGACCGTTGGCCCGAACCAAGTCCCCCCACCCAGCCAGCCCGGGTTGTGGGGGAGTACCGGGGTCAATGTATCGAATGATGCTGGGTTGATGAGTACATGAAAGCTCTGGGACGCGGCGCCCCTGGTTGCCAAGTCCTCTTCCCATCTGACAACGGTACTCAGTCTACGCGTCAACAGCACCAGCATGTCCGGACGTGGCAAAGGCGGCAAGGCGAAGGGCAAGAGCAAGACGCGTTCCAGCGGCGCGGGTCTCCAGTTCCCCGTGGGCCGTATCCACCGTCTCTTGCGCAGGGGAAACTACGCCGAGCGCGTCGGAGCGGGCGCTCCCGTCTACCTCGCGGCCGTCCTCGAGTACCTGGCTGCCGAAGTGCTCGAGCTCGCTGGCAACGCAGCTCGTGACAACAAGAAGACCAGGATCATCCCCCGCCACCTGCAGCTCGCCATCCGCAACGACGAGGAGCTGAACAAGCTGCTCTCTGGCGTGAGGATCGCGCAGGGCGGCGTCTTGCCCAACATCCAAGCTGTGCTTCTCCCAAAGAAGACCGAGAAGAAGGCGTAAGCGAGCTCCCAGCCGCCGGACTACAGTCGCGCTCGTCGCACAACCCAACGGTCCTCGTCAGGACCACCGAAATGCATGTGACGGCAGGGTTTTGCTTGGCAATCCCGTTCTCTGCGCCCGTTTCCCTCTGTTTGAATTAGCGCAACCGTGCCTCTTGAACTGACGCTGCTGCTAGCTAGCTGGCATTTCAGTGCACGAATGTAAATGGAAAGCGAGCTTCCGGGTGTCCGGGGGCGCACAGGGACGAGCCTCACTGCAATTAGCGTACGATTCGCGTAGTGGAATGTGATAGGCGATTGGGCCCTTAAAAACAAACAAACAAAAAATGGACCATATCCGCAACCAGCATGCACTTATGAGCCAGGCAGGTATGCATGAGGAACGTGAACAAATGCATGCATGGCATACCAATACACAAAAGCTTGCACGCAACATCGGCCGCATTAATTTCGTTTTCGGGCGCGGCTTCTTCGCATGAATGCGCGCACCGTTTTGCAACGAACACGCATTTTGTTTATTTTTTTCCCCTCTCTCTTCTTGTTCGTGCTCGAACGCGCGCAATACTTACCATATGCATACCAAACGAGGCACCACCTCGCACCGGCAGCCCAACACAGGCACACACAAAAAAATATTAATAATAAAAAATAACAACAAAACAGACAGACCGAGAGGGTACGGCTGGAGTACGTGGTCTCGCGTGCTCCCGTGCCCGAAGCAAACATGTAGGTGGTCCTGAGAAGGACCGTTTTGTGTTGCTTGCCTGACCGAGGCTGCGGCGCAGACAGCGGCCGAACTTAGGCGCTCTCGCCACGGATGCGCCGGGCCAGCTGGATGTCCTTTGGCATGATGGTAACACGCTTGGCCTGGATGGCACACAGGTTGCTGTCTTCGAAGAGACCGACCAGGTATGCCTCGCTGGCCTCCTGAAGGGCCATCACAGCCGAACTCTGGAATCGGAGGTCGGTCTTGAAATCCTGAGCGATTTCCCTCACCAAGCACTGGAACGGCAGCTTGCGGATGAGAAGTTCGGTCGACTTCTGGTAGCGGCGAATTTCACGAAGGGCCACGGTTCCAGGCCTGTAGCGATGCGGTTTCTTAACCCCTCCTGTGGCAGGTGCACTCTTGCGAGCAGCCTTGGTAGCAAGCTGCTTACGTGGAGCCTTCCCACCGGTGCTCTTACGGGCGGTTTGCTTGGTCCTGGCCATAGCGAACGGAGCGAGCGTCCGAAGTCGTCGACTGCCGGAGTGAAAATGACCCCTGCGCCGCGCGCGTCGTGCTTCGCCGCACTACTCTTCTCCTCTCCAACTCACCCGCCGATTGGCCAGCGCCGGCACAGCCGTCTCGGGCGGTGCGCGCGCCGCCGCCGTTCGCCAGGATGCTGGAGGAGGCACGTTTGCGCGCGGGCGCCTTGTTCGCGGCTAAGGAAAGCACATTCGCAGGCGGTTTAATTGAGTTTAAACACGACAGCATGCCGCGCTGTTCTCTTTCGTTTCAGCCAACACCACAATCTCGTTTATACCGCCGCGCGTCGCCAATTGCCAGTGCCGAGTGTGAGACCACACCACTAATCTCGACAGTGGTTAGCGCTCCACGCCCAACGCCATCGGAGCTGTTATCGCGATCTGCGCGCGACGCAGATGGGTGGCATGTTAAGGCTACATTATTGCTTGTCCACTGCCTTGCTTTGATCATGCTGATGCTCGTTTCACGAACTACAAGTGCGCGCCACGGTGCCTTCTCGAGGGGCAACTACATCGTGTTTTGGCCGCACTCGGCAGCAAACCGTCTCGCATGTGCACACATGCCAGTACCGCACTTTCCCGTCCACGCACAGAAGAACGCGAGGCCCGCAATCACCTCACAAGGTTAATGACAAACTCACGTATGGACTACCAGCACCACTTCAGAGTTACAGAGAAAACGATGCACTTCCGCTCTAAGAGCGAATTTGGAATACAATATTGACAGGTGTTGAACGCGCGTTAGGAGACCTGGACAACTAATTGGGGCCTCAAAACTGTGGATAGGCAAGCGGTACTTCCATATGTATGAAGGGTCCTTAAACAATATGTCAAGGTAGCATCAACCAATGCTTCGCAGGCGCGATCCCAAGCGCGGCTTCCCCGTGCCCCGTATTGGGTGCGCAGTTTTCGCACTTGCAAGGGACACCATGTTTTGACAAACAATCATCAAACGCAACACTTTGCCCCATACAGTGCGTACATTTCGTCAGCTAGCTTTTTCGATTGCATTCCCGCACGCAACTTCGCCACAGGATCGACGGCATCGATGTCATGTTATAGCGAAGCTCCAGCTCGGCAGCCGCCGGGAGAAATCTATTTCCTCGCCAACTAATTCACCGAATTTGGTGCGCCTAATTACGAGTAAAAGAAAATGTTCAAATGCCGCGCCTGCAACAGCGCGATTTTCAACTGATGCCGAGCGCTGCCTCTTTTTTCTTTACTATTTTTTTTCTCAGTGATTGTGGCAAACTGTGAAATGGAAGAGAGAACAAACAGTTCAACTGTGCGCTTTAAAGCTCCGTCACACAGCAATGGCACCGGATTTGGAAATTCTGTTAATTGCACAAGGCGATATGTATAAAGGGAACACAATTTATACGCCTCGATAAGATATACCAGTCATGTGTGAGTATGACTTTTACAATACCTTCACAGACATCACAGGCGTTTTCGATGGGATAAAATTTTTTAGACAGAACTTCCGTGAGTAGTTGCGTACAATTCACACGATCGCGGTACCGCTTTGTATTGTTGAGATATGAAACTTTGTACTTCTTAACCTGCCAGTACTCGTGCATTATGGAAGGGAAAAAAAGAGAGAAAGAGAGACGTCACCGCACCACCACACATTTTTCTCAGATGGAACAAGAAGCTTGTTTACATGGCTGCAGTAGTTCTCTCGTGACAACCCGTTGTTTTCTCTTGGGTGTGTTCCGATGCCTTACTTAGAGTTCACCTCCGAGCTACACGCACGACCGGTATGACCTCATTGCGCACTGTGTACGCCTTGCTTCATCCTCGGCTATTCCCTTTGCACGCGCATACCAGTGACTTCGTAGCAGTAATCATTACATAGACAAGAGAAAAGAAATAACCAAAAGTTCCGCGTTTCTTCAAAGCAAGAGGCCCGTACATTTTCTCTGACTGTTCCTTCCCCATTTGTTTACCTGTTTAGCCATCACCTCACTTTGCTAGATACATCAAGGCCATAGGAGCAGTTCCCGGTGGCTTCGTGGGACGAATGTAAAACAATAGGCGCGAGCTTGGCTTTCATTAAACGCAACACGAATGCGAAATCCGTGCAATGACGACGGCCGGCGTGTGTCAGCTTCCCTTACCTTGGCGTGCCAATATATGTGCCATGAGTGAGGGAGCCGGTTCGAATTCGGAATTTTTCTCTACAGCAGCTTGCACATTCACGATGTTCCAGGAATGCAGCGGCAGGAGGTAGTCTTGTGCACTTTGGCGCGTCCATGCCATTACGCAACCGCCTCACAGCGCGTAATACGCCGGACATAAGCTGCCACAAGGAGAAATGTTCACATGTAGGACAGGTGGCTCCCTCTGGCGGCGAAGAGTTCGACAAATACGTGATGCACCGCTCAAATCGCCCATCGGGCGGCCGCTCGTCCCTCTCTCTCTTATTCCCCCGTTCTCGCGGCGTGTGGCATACACAAATACGTTGCTCGAAAAAGTTTGTTTTCTTTAAATACAGCGCGTGTCCAGCGCCCGCTTCCTTACCGATCTAAGTATATGGCGCGAACAAGGGCCGCCCAGCATCGCCTACACGCACGCATGACGAAAGGGCCAGTCGTACAGAAATAACGAGAGAAAGTGAGTCTGCACTGTGCAAGCATATTTCTGTCTCAGTAAGCACACTTCACCGTTCTGCTCCTTTATTTTATTTTCCTCTTGTTTTGGGCAACTCAGCGGTGCATTGTCTTGCAAGAAGAGCCACGTTGGCCTCGAACCAACTGCTTATCACCTATAGCGCGCTGACAAGAAATGCCACTGTAACCCTGTACACAAGTATGAAAACAGCACGCGCCTCGGTGTCTACCGCGCGCACCCTCGTCCATTTGAATACAACGCAGTGAGCCCGGTTCTAGCGACAGCTACCTAGCTAATCTCACCTTTGCATTCATTTGCGTCGCTCAAAAGAGTTACACAATTGTGAATCGCACGGTGGTAGTTTACGGCCGCCCAGCTCGTAGGGCAAGAGGGCTGGCTCGTTATTGTTTCTCCGACGCACGCAAAACAACGAAGCCATGCGAATGCCGCTCAGACACAGCGTCGCGCGTAGGCTCAATCATTTAACGCTTGCACTGGAAAGAACAAATAACCGCCGTCTGTAAAAAACTCACTTTCAGCTGTTACACACTGGCCCGTGCCCGGCAATATTTTCCTCGCGCTTTGCTTCGCTGCGTACCCACAGGAGCTATTGTTGTGAAATATGGGGCTTAACATATAAAACTTACTTAACTTAAATGCGCCCGCTGACCGTCACGCTCGGCGTATGTATGTAACCGAGTGCTACTGCCCGGCTCATACTCTTCTCTAAGGGAGTAGAAGAAGCAAGCCATTTCAAAGCGACAAAAATACGCATCGACGAGCTTACGATTACCTCTGTCTTTTAATCATCAGTCCACTCTGGTTGCCTCAATCAGGGTCCAACCAAAGGCGACAACTGAGCTGCACGAACGACCGCCACGTCGCAACTCGGACAGACTGAGGGCGGGTGAAATGGGAGCAACACAACACACAGTGGCGAGCGCAAATGCAATCGAGCAAAGCTCGCCTTGCGAGGGCGAAAAACAATGCTACCACACCTTATGAATACATGCGGTTGCGCTCGCTCACCTGAACAAAGTTTACCGCGCGTGTCTCGTACGGCCGAACGCGAGATAATGGCATGCAAAAGAGGGTCAACGGAGCAGGAGATCGCAAATCCTGCGCATCACTGCCGAAGCACCAAGTGGGTAGCCCTGAAGAGGGCTGTTGGGTTCTTCAGAGGAGCTGATGCGCTGCTTGCAGACGACGCCGCGCACGCGTGCTGCTTAGCCTCCGAAACCGTCGAGGGTGCGGCCCTGACGCTTGAGGGCATACACCACGTCCATGGCTGTCACGGTCTTGCGCTTGGCGTGCTCAGTGTAGGTGACGGCGTCCCGGATCACGTTCTCGAGGAACACCTTGAGCACACCGCGTGTCTCCTCATAGATCAGGCCAGAGATACGCTTGACACCACCACGGCGAGCGAGGCGACGGATGGCTGGCTTGGTGATGCCTTGGATGTTGTCACGCAACACCTTACGATGACGCTTCGCGCCACCCTTGCCGAGCCCCTTGCCGGCCTTGCCACGTCCAGACATCTCGGCTGTTGCTGCTGCTTCGAAGCGAGTCAGGAAAGCGAATGCCGCGTCCTTGCGCCGCGACTGAGCGAGGAAGCCGCGCCGAAGGGCGAGGAGGTGAAACGCGCGCCGATTGGCTCACGGGCAGCGCGGCCTCTCTTCGCGAGTGAGTCGCGGGTGGCAGCACTGAGCCCTGCTTAGGCCACGCACTGAGTTCACGACGTGTGGCTTCGCAACACAATCGCGGAGTTTACTTTTTTTCTTATGTTGTTTCTTTTTGGCATTTCTGACTGCAACGTAGGCTGATGTTCAACCCGCCACCCTCCTTGTTTTGCTCAACTCGCCAAGAGAAAAACAAACGCGTCAACAATGTTATTGTGCTATGTTGCACGCACCCACTGCTCGTTTCGCGCCCCAGGAACAAGTTTATTGTCTTCTCATAATTATGATTACTCGTTCTATTCACCGGTAGCTCGGCTACGCTTTCAAGTGCACCCTGGTCATTGCCGCAAAGCACACCGTGCGCACAGCTTCAAATTCCGCCACGCCAACATCGTTCACTTGATCACTAGTCGCGAAACAGGGCGCGTTCATGTTCTGTTCGCCTCAGGCGTTTAAAATTTCGCACGCCGGCACCGCTGACTGGTGCCTACACGACCGTCAAATTTCGTCGCGATAGCTTACGAAGCCTCGTAGATAACGTCAGCGAAATCAGCCTAAGACGCGCGCGCGAGCCCAATTCAGCATTCTAGGGGACGGAAGAGAACGACGGAACT
This sequence comes from Dermacentor variabilis, assembly GCF_050947875.1. Taxonomy (NCBI): domain Eukaryota; kingdom Metazoa; phylum Arthropoda; class Arachnida; order Ixodida; family Ixodidae; genus Dermacentor; species Dermacentor variabilis. The sequence goes on from NC_134574.1 coordinate 23,040,207, forward strand.
GTTTGCGCCGCTCCTCACTCTCCCATCGCCGGTACGAAGGCAGCTACGCAGGGCGCGCGCGCGGAACCGCTAGCTATGCAGTATGCGGAGAGCGCGCGCATCTCTTCTTTTCCTACTTCAAAGTCACTTACTACTGCTACATTTGTAATAACAGTGTAAAATTTCCCCTTAGGCAGTGCTGCTTCGTGAACGTGCGCACCCATTCCCGCTCGCCAGCCACCGCTACAGCAATGCGGCTCTGAATTTCAGTCCGGAGCACTGCTGCATACGTGCGGGCGGCCGCCGAGAGGGCATTCTAGCAGACGCAGCGACCGATGGCATTAGTTCTAGCAGCCATAGAGGCACACCTCAGGGCCCGCAAAAGTGCGTCGAACGACAAGAAGAAACAAAACGGTAAAAAGAAAAAAAGGAGGGATGAGGGCTGCCTGCTTTTAAAAGTTGCGCTACATCAGAATTAAGTAAATGTGCAGCAACGACCGCCTCATCATCCTCGGTGTGTGAAACACGCGCCGTGGTAATTAGTGCATGCAGGCGAACGTGGCCGCTCGCGCAGAGTCGCCTCACGCGCCCCATACTTGCTTAGTGTGTGTTGTTGTGCAGAGCCCCGTGGCGTTCCGTGCGGTTCTGTTACAAAAGTTATAGCACACGCGCTGTCCGACCGCGCACGCCGCGTGTTTGAAAACAAGAAGTAGTAGTAAGTGCCGTTGAGATGGTAAAAGAAGAGAAGAGTGCAGTACCGTAGCTGTCTCTCGCTTAGGAGGTCACCTCAACAGTACTACACGGGGGAGGGTAAGGAGAATAAAGGAGCCAAGAGAAACAAAGATTAAAGAGGACGAGCGGAAGGCCGTGAAGAAAAAAAAAGAGAGAGAGAGAAGCGTGAAACGGGGCCTATGGCAGCGTGGTAAGGTTCGACGACTCAAAGAACTCAATGAGCTGGGAAGGCTCCTTTGAGTAAAACCGCAAAACCCCTAGGAAACGAGAAAGTCCTCAGGACGGGCTATGGGGAGTCCAAGGCGTCGATTAGGATTTCACGAGCTGAGAGATATATGCAGTGCATATATCTATAATAAAAGTGCATATATCATATAAAAGGGACTCTCACGGGCCGATAGTCCCTTTTTGTGTGTGTTGTTCTGCTGCGCGCATGCCGTTGTGTGCGTTTCTGATACAAAACTTTCAGCACACGCGCTGTCGCAATGAGAATACGACAGCGCGCACCGGGTGCGTGTAAACGAGGAAGCGTCGAACAGAGGGAACGGACGGAATTGTCGAGATTCTCACTACATCCCAATGCCAATGCAGACACTTTGGGTGGCTCTGAGAAGAGCCGTTGGGTGTTGGCTGCGCGGACGAGCGCTCGGTCGCCTACTTGGAGCTGGTGTACTTGGTGACGGCTTTGGTGCCCTCGGACACGGCGTGTTTGGCCAGCTCTCCGGGCAACAGCAGATGCACGGCAGTCTGGATCTCCCGGCTCGCGATGGTCGAGCGCTTGTTGTAGTGAGCCAGACGGGACGACTGCGCGGCGATACGCTCGAAGATGTCGTTCACGAAGCTGTTTATGATAGACATGGACTTGCTGGAGACTCCAGTGTCCGGGTGCACCTGCTTCAGCACCTTGTAGATATACATGGAGAAGCTCTCCTTCCTGAGGCGCTTCTTCTTCTTCTTGTCGGTGGCGCGCACGTTCTTCTGCGCCTTGCCGGCCTTCTTCACGGCCTTACCGCTGGGCTGGGGAGGCATGTCAGTAGCCGAGCAAACGAGATCGGAATACGTGCGACCGGTCGCGCGCGCCGCGTTTTTATCGCGGGAGGGTGGTGTTCACGCGACCTCGCAAAGCCGCGCTCGCCATTGGTCCGTGCGGCTTCTCTCCCTTTTCCTCGCGCTTTCCTTTGGGACCGGCGGCGGCGAGAGCGGCGACGGCGCTACGAGCACGGCTCAAATCGCTCACAGATCGCCACTGTGCAAGTCGTTGTTACTCAGTCTGACAGCAACACTGCGATGCCTCCCCAGGTGCTGTGGATAGGTGCTGTGGTGGCGTGATTTGTGCGTTCGAACTTCGGTGCTATTGTTACCCTCCACGTGGGCCCCTCTCGGATGGTTGGATAGGATTACGGTGCGGATTCTTCTAGACTCCAACCCGCTGTCTTCGATTCGGTGAGGTGTTCCGGTGGCTCTTTTTTGTCCTTGGTTTTTTCCAGTGTTTAGCTGAGGGTTTCTAGCTTCCTACCTTGTGTAGTGTTAGCTTAAACTTCGGCTAGGCGCGGGCGCCACGTGGTTTTTACCGCGATGGTGGCCCCTTCGCGGCATCGGCCGCTTACGTTTTTCGGGCGAGTTCCGAAAGGCGCGTCCAATGTAGATGTTTGCAAGGCGCTCGTAAAGCGCTTTTCCTTGAACGAACTTAAGGCAGTGCAGGACTTTGGTGTAGGACGGTTTGAGATAACGTTTAAGAATAAGGCTGCGGTTGATCGCTTCTCAGCTGATCCCGCTTTGAAGGTTCGGGATGTGGAAGTTCGGTTTGAGTATAGAGGTGTGCGTGTGAAGTTGGTTAGGGTGTTTGGCTACCCCGCGGATCTTCCGGACCTGGCTCTCGTCTCCGAGCTAGAGGTCTTCGTAGTCGTAAAGGTTCACGGGATCTCCGAAGAATGCGTGCCCAGTTTCCCTGCCGTTGGCACCGGATACCGGCGCATTCGGATACAGATGGTGCGGCTCGTTCCTAACCTTCTTCGTGTAGGTGAGCGTGTCGTTCAGTGTGAGTACGAGGGTGTAGTTAGGTTGTGCCGTAGGTGTAACATGGCAGGACACCACGCCGCCGCGTGCGACACGCTTCAGTGCGCGCACTGCGGGCAGTTTGGCCACGCGTCCTGCGACGCGGCGTGCGTACGTTGCGGCGGCGACCATGCGGTTTCGGCGAGTAGTGTCCGCACCTACTCGTCAGTGACCGCGAGGCCAGAACAGCAGAAACCTGCCGTCGTGGAAGCGGTTACTTCGCCGGTAGCTGATACGGTTGCTGCCTTAGAGGAAGGAGAGAGCCAGGGCTCCTTGAGCGTGGTCGATGCCGCCGAGCGCGGCGGCGATTCCGTGGACGCTACCGAGGTCGTTCCCCCTTCCGTCACGGCAACGTGCGAGGGGGCAGCGAGCGAGGAGGCTGAAGCGGCGGTCGCTGTCGCCTCCGTGGCGGGTACGCCTCTCGCTACGCCGGTCGCTATCTCTGGCGCGTCCGAACCGCTGACTGGCGCGACTGACACTGCTCGTCGGTCGAACCATAAGCGTAAGAGCCGGCGCGCACACCGCGCTGGCTCCGCTGCCAGGGCGGCGGCCGCGGGGCGTGAGTCGAGCTCGGACGAAGGTGACTCCCAGGGCTCGGAGACTGGCCCTCCAGAATTTAAGCGCAGTGCTGTTGAAACGTCCGATTCTGATACTGAGGTCCCATCGGACGCGGAGGGTTCTCCTCCTTGTCCCAATTGCGGATGGGGACGTTGCGAATGCTCGTTGCTCTCAGACAGAACCTATGAGTCTACTGATGAGGGGTCCCCAACTTTGGAGACCCTCTCATAAGTAGACTTTCCTTATTTGTCACTAGCGGCTAGTATTACCTAATACTAGCCTGCTCTTTCTTTATTTTCCTAGCTCTTTTTGTCTTCCTTTGTTTCTACTAGCTCTTAGCTAATCTCTTTCTCCCTTAAAATGGCTTCTTCTCTCACCATAGCTACCTTTAACTGTCGTGGTTTGTCGCGTGCTTCTAAGCAGTTAGACGTTATTAATTTGGCTAAATCCAAAAAGGTAGATATTCTTGTGCTTCAGGAAACTTATATTCATAGGCTAGGCCAGATCAGCCACTTCGACCGGATTTTTCGCACTCGGTCTTTCTGGAGTTATGGCGCGACGGGCAGTCGAGGTACGGCGATCGTTTTGATGCCGAATTTCGACTCCCTTGTTATTCGCCATGCCAGGGATTCCGAGGGCCGCGTCTTGTCGGTGGACCTTGATTGTGGCATTCGAATTGTTAATGTTTATGCTCCAACCCAGTCTCAAGATCAGAGAGAGTTTTTCGCTACATTAGAACCCTACTTGGTAGGTCCCTCTCGGCTAATCCTTGTAGGCGACTTCAACTGTGTGTTAGAACAGGTTGATCGCATCCCGCATAGAGGGACTTCAAACCAGAAAGATAGGCGTGCAAATGTTGTACTACGAGAGCTCGTCGACGGGCTGGGACTTGTCGATGCTTGGCGTGTGCTTCGCCTTGGTCAGTCAGGAATGACTTGGAGAGGAAGAGGCATGCAGAGCCGCATCGATCTTTTTTACATCTCGTCGTCACTGGCTCCTAGTATGCATTCTTCTTGGTTAACTCCTTCTGCTCTTAGCGACCACAGCTTCCAAATTCTGCGGTTCGCCGATTCTAGCATAGTCCCGCAAGGGAAGAGACCGTGGCGTCTGAGTCCACGTCTTCTAAAAGACAGGCAGGCAACCGCAGAGGTATCATCCATTCTTTTTCGATCGCTGCACAATAGAGGGAATCTAAGTGGTACAGAATGGGATGACGTGAAGGTCAGAGTGCGTGAGTGCTTCAGGTCTTAGGGCAAGCGTCGAGCGCGCGAGGAGCGTGAGGAGATTAAAATCGTGTCCAACGCGATCCTCCTGCTCTCGAGGCCACTGTCCGGCGGTCCTGGAGTTGCTTCGGCGCTGGCCTCACTCCGAAAGGAACTTCGGATTCTCCTGCAGCGACGCTGGGATGGCTTGAGGGCCACAACCCGAGCAGAGCTGTGGGAAATGGAAGCGTGGTGCAGCAGAAACGTCCTACGTAAACATCTCTCAAGGAAGAGCACAACTCTCTCTTCCCTAATAGATCTAAGCGATGGTAGCATAGTCGATTCACCAGATGGAGTTCTTGCAATGGCGAGGCAGTTTTACATGATCTTGTATGCCGAACCAGCTGCCACTCCAACTGCGTTTCCTTTTGCTTCGCCAGCTGAGCCGCCGCAAGTGTGCGACTCAGCCATAGATGAGGACGAGCTTTTTTCGGCATTGAAGTCTATGAAGCGTAATCGCAGTCCGGGATCCGATGGTCTGACAGTCGAATTTTATGTTAAATTTTGGACACTGTTAGGGAAGCCATTCACATCACTGGTGAACCGGCTACTCAGTGAAGGGACTTTGTCAGCGTCTCAACGAGAGGGGTTAATCCCTCTCCTTTGTAAGGACCAGTCGAGGAGCTCCGATCTGAGAGCATGGCGTGCAATCACACTTCTGAACTGCGATTATAAGCTCATAGCAAAGTGCCTGTGTATGCGACTCACGCCAGTGCTCAGCACTGTTTTGGGTCCATACCAGGCATGTTGTGTCCAGGGGCGCTCTACTCAGCTTCACGGTATAGCACTAAGGGACCTTCTCCTGAGGGCAAATACCAGGAAACTTCCAGGTATTTGCTCCTTCGATCAGGAGAAGGCTTTCGATATCATTAGCCATAGGTACCTTTTCCGTGTTTGGAAGAGGCTGGTTTTAGTGTGGGTTTTAGACAGATGATCCAAGCTTTGTATTCTCGACCGACTTCTGCTGTTCTCATACGAGACCGCCTCTCGGAGGCATTCATTGTGGGACGTGGTGTGCGACAGGGGGACCCGCTCTCACCTGCCCTCTACGTACTCGCTTTTGAACCGCTTCTGCAGGGGTTGTCTTGTGACAGCAGAATTGGCAGGTTCCTACTTCCACCAGGTTCCCCCCAGTTGCACTCTTTGCCTATGCAGACGACTTGTCCATTATCGTCCCGGACGAAGCATCAGCTTGCGACGTCCTGGAGGTCATGGACAGTTACTGCGGGGCGAGCGGTGCAAGGTTGAATAGGTCGAAAAGTGCAGCAATGTACTTGAACTCCACTCCTTCCAGTCCGCAGCCCGTTCATGGTCTCCCCGTGAAAACGCGGCTGCGGATTCTAGGCTTCCAGTTCGAACCAGATGGTCTCTCTCCCGAAAACTGGCAACAGGCTAAGGAGAAGCTTGAAGCCAGGGTTCAGGAATACAGCGCGTTGTCATGCCCTTTGACTGCTCGAGCGACAATCCTTCGCTTGCTTCTGTTTTCCTTTCTGACGTATGTGGCGTGTGTGTCTCCTATTCCAACCCGAACCAAGCTTATCTTGGAGAGGGTCTTGCTTCGCTTCCTCTGGAAGGGTACAACTGGTTGTGTAGCTAGGTGGGTGCTCAAGTTGCCCAGGGACAAGGGAGGACTCGGAATTCCCGACCTGGGCATCGTGGCTACTGCACTACACGTCAGTTGGACCCAGGTCGCTCTTAACTCGGATATGCTCCTAACTCGAAGCTTAACTTCCTTCTTTCTTAGCACCCGACTCCGCTTGTTCTCGCAGAGCACATTTTCCCACTGTGTTCCTCGTTCAGGTACCCCGTCCACCATTTATGCGGCGGCTGCCAACTCTTTGGTAAGCCTCTGCAAGGTCCACCTAGGCATCGACGTAGTTTCAGCTCCACTCCAAGAGTTAGTGGATATCCTCACCCCAGGACTCCCCCCACATTACCAAAGGTACGACCTGTCGATTCACAGGCCAAACTGGAAGCTCATTACAGCCGGTTTCCTCGACGCCAGGCGAGCCACCTTTGTGTACCGCCTGGCGCGAGGGTGCCTGCCGTTGAGCTACAGGCCCTTCACAGCCATCCCGGCTCGTGGAGTGTGTCCTTTCTGTGGCGCTCGTGAGGACTCAGTTCATATCTTTACGCAGTGTTTGCTTCCAGCAGCTCTTCTCCAAAGAGTTGCTAGTCTATTTAGGCTCCCAGGCGTTCCTTATGAGACAGTCCGATTTTTGCACCCTTTGCCCAATCAGACGATCAACCAGTTCGTGCTTCTCCTCGCCGAGTGCTCATACCAAGTTTGGCTGGCACGCTGCGATGCAATTTTCGGGGGGTCGGGCACCGGCCCTTCACGAAGTGCTTGCGAAAGCACGGAAGGAGGTCTGGTTCCACCTCGCCCGGGAGCGGCACCGCTTGGGCGAGAAGTTTCTCGAAGTGTGGGCTCGTCCTGCCGTGATTTTTGACGAGTCAGGTGGAAAGCTATCCATTAAGTTATGATGCATGCTCCAAAGGTCGCACGACTCGGCCGTGTACGCCAGTCGATCTATGGGGTTTTGTTTGGCTCAGTGGAACCCAGAGCTGGAACCGGTGGTGGTGCACCCTCAAGTGGTCGCGTTGCTCCGCGGACGGCTTTGGTGGTCTCCATGGTTGTATGCCTTGACCTCTTTTGCATCAGGGCAGTCCGAGGGTCAGTCAGGCTTGTGCCCTGCAAGACCGACATGGCTGTTTGTGTGTTGAGTGCTGTCCCTCAGTTGGGCTGCACCACAACAGCCCCCTTGTCCGGGAAGGACCGTTGGCCCGAACCAAGTCCCCCCACCCAGCCAGCCCGGGTTGTGGGGGAGTACCGGGGTCAATGTATCGAATGATGCTGGGTTGATGAGTACATGAAAGCTCTGGGACGCGGCGCCCCTGGTTGCCAAGTCCTCTTCCCATCTGACAACGGTACTCAGTCTACGCGTCAACAGCACCAGCATGTCCGGACGTGGCAAAGGCGGCAAGGCGAAGGGCAAGAGCAAGACGCGTTCCAACCGCGCGGGTCTCCAGTTCCCCGTGGGCCGTATCCACCGTCTCTTGCGCAGGGGAAACTACGCCGAGCGCGTCGGAGCGGGCGCTCCCGTCTACCTCGCGGCCGTCCTCGAGTACCTTGCTGCTGAAGTGCTCGAGCGCGCTGGCAACGCAGCTCGTGACAACAAGAAGACCAGGATCATCCCCCGCCACCTGCAGCTCGCCATCCGCAACGACGAGGAGCTGAACAAGCTGCTCTCTGGCGGGAGGATCGCGCAGGGCGGCGTCTTGCCCAACATCCAAGCTGTGCTTCTCCCAAAGAAGACCGAGAAGAAGGCGTAAGCGAGCTCCCAGCCGCCGGACTACAGTCGCGCTCGTCGCACAACCCAACGGTCCTCGTCAGGACCACCGAAATGCTTGTGACGGCAGGGTTTTGCTTGGCAATCCCGTTCTCTGCGCCCGTTTCCCTCTGTTTGAATTAGTGCAACCGTGCCTCTTGAACTGACGCTGCTGCTAGCTAGCTGGCATTTCAGTGCACGAATGTAAATGGAAAGCGAGCTTCCGGGTGTCCGGGGGCGCACAGGGACGAGCCTCACTGCAATTAGCGTACGATTCGCGTAGTGGAATTTGATAGGCGATTGGGCCCTTAAAAACAAACAAACAAAAAATGGACCATATCCGCAACCAGCATGCACTTATGAGCCAGGCAGGTATGCATGAGGAACGTGAACAAATGCATGCATGGCATACCAATACACAAAAGCTTGCACGCAACATCGGCCGCATTAATTTCGTTTTCGGGCGCGGCTTCTTCGCATGAATGCGCGCACCGTTTTGCAACGAACACGCATTTTGTTTATTTTTTTTCCCCTCTCTCTTCTTGTTCGTGCTCGAACGCGCGCAATACTTACCATATGCATACCAAACGAGGCACCACCTCGCACCGGCAGCCCAACACAGGCACACACAAAAAAATATTAATAATAAAAAATAACAACAAAACAGACAGACCGAGAGGGTACGGTTGGAGTACGTGGTCTCGCGTGCTCCCGTGCCCGAAGCAAACATGTAGGTGGTCCTGAGAAGGACCGTTTTGTGTTGCTTGCCTGACCGAGGCTGCGGCGCAGACAGCGGCCGAACTTAGGCGCTCTCGCCACGGATGCGCCGGGCCAGCTGGATGTCCTTTGGCATGATGGTAACACGCTTGGCCTGGATGGCACACAGGTTGCTGTCTTCGAAGAGACCGACCAGGTATGCCTCGCTGGCCTCCTGAAGGGCCATCACAGCCGAACTCTGGAATCGGAGGTCGGTCTTGAAATCCTGAGTGATTTCCCTCACCAAGCACTGGAACGGCAGCTTGCGGATGAGAAGTTCGGTCGACTTCTGGTAGCGGCGAATTTCACGAAGGGCCACGGTTCCAGGCCTGTAGCGATGCGGTTTCTTAACCCCTCCTGTGGCAGGTGCACTCTTGCGAGCAGCCTTGGTAGCAAGCTGCTTACGCGGAGCCTTCCCACCGGTGCTCTTACGGGCGGTTTGCTTGGTCCTGGCCATAGCGAACGGAGCGAGCGTCCGAAGTCGTCGACTGCCGGAGTGAAAATGACCCCTGCGCCGCGCGCGTCGTGCTTCGCCGCACTACTCTTCTCCTCTCCAACTCACCCGCCGATTGGCCAGCGCCGGCACAGCCGTGTCGGGCGGTGCGCGCGCCGCCACCGTTCGCCAGGATGCTGGAGGAGGCACGTTTGCGCGCGGGCGCCTTGTTCGCGGCTAAGGAAAGCACATTCGCAGGCGGTTTAATTGAGTTTAAACACGACAGCATGCCGCGCTGTTCTCTTTCGTTTCAGCCAACACCACAATCTCGTTTATACCGCCGCGCGTCGCCAATTGCCAGTGCCGAGTGTGAGACCACACCACTAATCTCGACAGTGGTTAGCGCTCCACGCCCAACGCCATCGGAGCTGTTATCGCGATCTGCGCGCGACGCAGATGGGTGGCATGTTAAGGCTACATTATTGCTTGTCCACTGCCTTGCTTTGATCATGCTGATGCTCGTTTCACGAACTACAAGTGCGCGCCACGGTGCCTTCTCGAGGGGCAACTACATCGTGTTTTGGCCGCACTCGGCAGCAAACCGTCTCGCATGTGCACACATGCCAGTACCGCACTTTCCCGTCCACGCACAGAAGAACGCGAGGCCCGCAATCACCTCACAAGGTTAACGACAAACTCACGTATGGACTACCAGCACCACTTCAGAGTTACAGAGAAAACGATGCACTTCCGCTCTAAGAGCGAATTTGGAATACAATATTGACAGGTGTTGAACGCGCGTTAGGAGACCTGGACAACTAATTGGGGCCTCAAAACTGTGGATAGGCAAGCGGTACTTCCATATGTATGAAGGGTCCTTAAACAATATGTCAAGGTAGCATCAACCAATGCTTCGCAGGCGCGATCCCAAGCGCGGCTTCCCCGTGCCCCGTATTGGGTGCGCAGTTTTCGCACTTGCAAGGGACACCATGTTTTGACAAACAATCATCAAACGCAACACTTTGCCCCATACAGTGCGTACATTTCGTCAGCTAGCTTTTTCGATTGCATTCCCGCACGCAACTTCGCCACAGGATCGACGGCATCGATGTCATGTTATAGCGAAGCTCCAGCTCGGCAGCCGCCGGGAGAAATCTATTTCCTCGCCAACTAATTCACCGAATTTGGTGCGCCTAATTACGAGTAAAAGAAAATGTTCAAATGCCGCGCCTGCAACAGCGCGATTTTCAACTGACGCCGAGCGCTGCCTCTTTTTTCTTTACTATTTTTTTTCTCAGTGATTGTGGCAAACTGTGAAATGGAAGAGAGAACAAACAGTTCAACTGTGCGCTTTAAAGCTCCGTCACACAGCAATGGCACCGGATTTGGAAATTCTGTTAATTGCACAAGGCGATATGTAAAGGGAACACAATTTATACGCCTCGATAAGATATACCAGTCATGTGTGAGTATGACTTTTACAATACCTTCACAGACATCACAGGCGTTTTCGATGGGATAAAATTTTTTAGACAGAACTTCCGTGAGTAGTTGCCTACAATTCACACGATCGCAGTACCGCTTTGTATTGTTGAGATATGAAACTTTGTACTTCTTAACCTGCCAGTACTCGTGCATTATGGAAGGGAAAAAAAGAGAGAAAGAGAGACGTCACCGCACCACCACACATTTTTCTCAGATGGAACAAGAAGCTTGTTTACATGGCTGCAGTAGTTCTCTCGTGACAACCCGTTGTTTTCTCTTGGGTGTGTTCCGATGCCTTACTTAGAGTTCACCTCCGAGCTACACGCACGACCGGTATGACCTCATTGCGCACTGTGTACGCCTTGCTTCATCCTCGGCTATTCCCTTTGCACGCGCATGCCAGTGACTTCGTAGCAGTAATCATTACATAGACAAGAGAAAAGAAATAACCAAAAGTTCCGCGTTTCTTCAAAGCAAGAGGCCCGTACATTTTCTCTGACTGTTCCTTCCCCATTTGTTTACCTGTTTAGCCATCACCTCACTTTGCTAGATACATCAAGGCCATAGGAGCAGTTCCCGGTGGCTTCGTGGGACGAATGTAAAACAATAGGCGCGAGCTTGGCTTTCATTAAACGCAACACGAATGCGAAATCCGTGCAATGACGACGGCCGGCGTGTGTCAGCTTCCCTTACCTTGGCGTGCCAATATATGTGCCATGAGTGAGGGAGCCGGTTCGAATTCGGAATTTTTCTCTACAGCAGCTTGCACATTCACGATGTTCCAGGAATGCAGCGGCAGGAGGTAGTCTTGTGCACTTTGGCGCGTCCATGCCATTACGCAACCGCCTCACAGCGCGTAATACGCCGGACATAAGCTGCCACAAGGAGAAATGTTCACATGTAGGACAGGTGGCTCCCTCTGGCGGCGAAGAGTTCGACAAATACGTGATGCACCGCTCAAATCGCCCATCGGGCGGCCGCTCGTCCCTCTCTCTCTTATTCCCCCGTTCTCGCGGCGTGTGGCATACACAAATACGTTGCTCGAAAAAGTTTGTTTTCTTTAAATACAGCGCGTGTCCAGCGCCCGCTTCCTTACCGATCTAAGTATATGGCGCGAACAAGGGCCGCCCAGCATCGCCTACACGCACGCATGACGAAAGGGCCAGTCGTACAGAAATAACGAGAGAAAGTGAGTCTGCACTGTGCAAGCATATTTCTGTCTCAGTAAGCACACTTCACCGTTCTGCTCCTTTATTTTATTTTCCTCTTGTTTTGGGCAACTCAGCGGTGCATTGTCTTGCAAGAAGAGCCACGTTGGCCTCGAACCAACTGCTTATCACCTATAGCGCGCTGACAAGAAATGCCACTGTAACCCTGTACACAAGTATGAAAACAGCACGCGCCTCGGTGTCTACCGCGCGCACCCTCGTCCATTTGAATACAACGCAGTGAGCCCGGTTCTAGCGACAGCTACCTAGCTAATCTCACCTTTGCATTCATTTGCGTCGCTCAAAAGAGTTACACAATTGTGAATCGCACGGTGGTAGTTTACGGCCGCCCAGCTCGTAGGGCAAGAGGGCTGGCTCGTTATTGTTTCTCCGACGCACGCAAAACAACGAAGCCATGCGAATGCCGCTCAGACACAGCGTCGCGCGTAGGCTCAATCATTTAACGCTTGCACTGGAAAGAACAAATAACCGCCGTCTGTAAAAAACTCACTTTCAGCTGTTACACACTGGCCCGTGCCCGGCAATATTTTCCTCGCGCTTTGCTTCGCTGCGTACCCACAGGAGCTATTGTTGTGAAATATGGGGCTTAACATATAAAACTTACTTAACTTAAATGCGCCCGCTGACCGTCACGCTCGGCGTATGTATGTAACCGAGTGCTACTGCCCGGCTCATACTCTTCTCTAAGGGAGTAGAAGAAGCAAGCCATTTCAAAGCGACAAAAATACGCATCGACGAGCTTACGATTACCTCTGTCTTTTAATCATCAGTCCACTCTGGTTGCCTCAATCAGGGTCCAACCAAAGGCGACAACTGAGCTGCACGAACGACCGCCACGTCGCAACTCGGACAGACTGAGGGCGGGTGAAATGGGAGCAACACAACACACAGTGGCGAGCGCAAATGCAATCGAGCAAAGCTCGCCTTGCGAGGGCGAAAAACAATGCTACCACACCTTATGAATACATGCGGTTGCGCTCGCTCACCTGAACAAAGTTTACCGCGCGTGTCTCGTACGGCCGAACGCGAGATAATGGCATGCAAAAGAGGGTCAACGGAGCAGGAGATCGCAAATCCTGCGCATCACTGCCGAAGCACCAAGTGGGTAGCCCTGAAGAGGGCTGTTGGGTTCTTCAGAGGAGCTGATGCGCTGCTTGCAGACGACGCCGCGCACGCGTGCTGCTTAGCCTCCGAAACCGTCGAGGGTGCGGCCCTGACGCTTGAGGGCATACACCACGTCCATGGCTGTCACGGTCTTGCGCTTGGCGTGCTCAGTGTAGGTGACGGCGTCCCGGATCACGTTCTCGAGGAACACCTTGAGCACACCGCGTGTCTCCTCATAGATCAGGCCAGAGATACGCTTGACACCACCACGGCGAGCGAGGCGACGGATGGCTGGCTTGGTGATGCCTTGGATGTTGTCACGCAACACCTTACGATGACGCTTCGCGCCACCCTTGCCGAGCCCCTTGCCGGCCTTGCCACGTCCAGACATCTCGGCTGTTGCTGCTGCTTCGAAGCGAGTCAGGAAAGCGAATGCCGCGTCCTTGCGCCGCGACTGAGCGAGGAAGCCGCGCCGAAGGGCGAGGAGGTGAAACGCGCGCCGATTGGCTCACGGGCAGCGCGGCCTCTCTTCGCGACTGAGTCGCGGGTGGCAGCACTGAGCCCTGCTTAGGCCACGCACTGAGTTCACGACGTGTGGCTTCGCAACACAATCGCGGAGTTTACTTTTTTTCTTATGTTGTTTCTTTTTGGCATTTCTGACTGCAACGTAGGCTGATGTTCAACCCGCCACCCTCCTTGTTTTGCTCAACTCGCCAAGAGAAAAACAAACGCGTCAACAATGTTATTGTGCTATGTTGCACGCACCCACTGCTCGTTTCGCGCCCCAGGAACAAGTTTATTGTCTTCTCATAATTATGATTACTCGTTCTATTCACCGGTAGCTCGGCTACGCTTTCAAGTGCACCCTGGTCATTGCCGCAAAGCACACCGTGCGCACAGCTTCAAATTCCGCCACGCCAACATCGTTCACTTGATCACTAGTCGCGAAACAGGGCGCGTTCATGTTCTGTTCGCCTCAGGCGTTTAAAATTTCGCACGCCGGCACCGCTGACTGGTGCCTACACGACCGTCAAATTTCGTCGCGATAGCTTACGTAGCCTCGTAGATAACGTCAGCGAAATCAGCCTAAGACGCGCGCGCGAGCCCAATTCAGCATTCTAGGGGACGGAAGAGAACGAGGGAACTGTTTGCGCCGCTCCTCACTCTCCCATCGCCGGTACGAAGGCAGCTACGCAGGGCGCGCGCGCGGAACCGCTAGCTATGCAGTATGCGGAGAGCGCGCGCATCTCTTCTTTTCCTACTTCAAAGTCACTTACTACTGCTACATTTGTAATAACAGTGTAAAATTTCCCCTTAGGCAGTGCTGCTTCGTGAACGTGCGCACCCATTCCCGCTCGCCAGCCACCGCTACAGCAATGCGGCTCTGAATTTCAGTCCGGAGCACTGCTGCATACGTGCGGGCGGCCGCCGAGAGGGCATTCTAGCAGACGCAGCGACCGATGGCATTAGTTCTAGCAGCCATAGAGGCACACCTCAGGGCCCGCAAAAGTGCGTCGAACGACAAGAAGAAACAAAACGGTAAAAAGAAAAAAAGGAGGGATGAGGGCTGCCTGCTTTTAAAAGTTGCGCTACATCAGAATTAAGTAAATGTGCAGCAACGACCGCCTCATCATCCTCGGTGTGTGAAACACGCGCCGTGGTAATTAGTGCATGCAGGCGAACGTGGCCGCTCGCGCAGAGTCGCCTCACGCGCCCCATACTTGCTTAGTGTGTGTTGTTGTGCAGAGCCCCGTGGCGTTCCGTGCGGTTCTGTTACAAAAGTTATAGCACACGCGCTGTCCGACCGCGCACGCCGCGTGTTTGAAAACAAGAAGTAGTAGTAAGTGCCGTTGAGATGGTAAAAGAAGAGAAGAGTGCAGTACCGTAGCTGTCTCTCGCTTAGGAGGTCACCTCAACAGTACTACACGGGGGAGGGTAAGGAGAATAAAGGAGCCAAGAGAAACAAAGATTAAAGAGGATGAGCGGAAGGCCGTGAAGAAAAAAAAAGAGAGAGAGAGAAGCGTGAAACGGGGCCTATGGCAGCGTGGTAAGGTTCGACGACTCAAAGAACTCAATGAGCTGGGAAGGCTCCTTTGAGTAAAACCGCAAAACCCCTAGGAAACGAGAAAGTCCTCAGGACGGGCTATGGGGAGTCCAAGGCGTCGATTAGGATTTCACGAGCTGAGAGATATATGCAGTGCATATATCTATAATAAAAGTGCATATATCATATAAAAGGGACTCTCACGGGCCGATAGTCCCTTTTTGTGTGTGTTGTTCTGCTGCGCGCATGCCGTTGTGTGCGTTTCTGATACAAAACTTTCAGCACACGCGCTGTCGCAATGAGAATACGACAGCGCGCACCGGGTGCGTGTAAACGAGGAAGCGTCGAACAGAGGGAACGGACGGAATTGTCGAGATTCTCACTACATCCCAATGCCAATGCAGACACTTTGGGTGGCTCTGAGAAGAGCCGTTGGGTGTTGGCTGCGCGGACGAGCGCTCGGTCGCCTACTTGGAGCTGGTGTACTTGGTGACGGCTTTGGTGCCCTCGGACACGGCGTGTTTGGCCAGCTCTCCGGGCAACAGCAGATGCACGGCAGTCTGGATCTCCCGGCTCGCGATGGTCGAGCGCTTGTTGTAGTGAGCCAGACGGGACGACTGCGCGGCGATACGCTCGAAGATGTCGTTCACGAAGCTGTTTATGATAGACATGGACTTGCTGGAGACTCCAGTGTCCGGGTGCACCTGCTTCAGCACCTTGTAGATATACATGGAGAAGCTCTCCTTCCTGAGGCGCTTCTTCTTCTTCTTGTCGGTGGCGCGCACGTTCTTCTGCGCCTTGCCGGCCTTCTTCACGGCCTTACCGCTGGGCTGGGGAGGCATGTCAGTAGCCGAGCAAACGAGATCGGAATACGCGCGACCGGTCGCGCGCGCCGCGTTTTTATCGCGGGAGGGTGGTGTTCACGCGACCTCGCAAAGCCGCGCTCGCCATTGGTCCGTGCGGCTTCTCTCCCTTTTCCTCGCGCTTTCCTTTGGGACCGGCGGCGGCGAGAGCGGCGACGGCGCTACGAGCACGGCTCAAATCGCTCACAGATCGCCACTGTGCAAGTCGTTGTTACTCAGTCTGACAGCAACACTGCGATGCCTCCCCAGGTGCTGTGGATAGGTGCTGTGGTGGCGTGATTTGTGCGTTCGAACTTCGGTGCTATTGTTACCCTCCACGTGGGCCCCTCTCGGATGGTTGGATAGGATTACGGTGCGGATTCTTCTAGACTCCAACCCGCTGTCTTCGATTCGGTGAGGTGTTCCGGTGGCTCTTTTTTGTCCTTGGTTTTTTCCAGTGTTTAGCTGAGGGTTTCTAGCTTCCTACCTTGTGTAGTGTTAGCTTAAACTTCGGCTAGGCGCGGGCGCCACGTGGTTTTTACCGCGATGGTGGCCCCTTCGCGGCATCGGCCGCTTACGTTTTTCGGGCGAGTTCCGAAAGGCGCGTCCAATGTAGATGTTTGCAAGGCGCTCGTAAAGCGCTTTTCCTTGAACGAACTTAAGGCAGTGCAGGACTTTGGTGTAGGACGGTTTGAGATAACGTTTAAGAATAAGGCTGCGGTTGATCGCTTCTCAGCTGATCCCGCTTTGAAGGTTCGGGATGTGGAAGTTCGGTTTGAGTATAGAGGTGTGCGTGTGAAGTTGGTTAGGGTGTTTGGCTACCCCGCGGATCTTCCGGACCTGGCTCTCGTCTCCGAGCTAGAGGTCTTCGTAGTCGTAAAGGTTCACGGGATCTCCGAAGAATGCGTGCCCAGTTTCCCTGCCGTTGGCACCGGATACCGGCGCATTCGGATACAGATGGTGCGGCTCGTTCCTAACCTTCTTCGTGTAGGTGAGCGTGTCGTTCAGTGTGAGTACGAGGGTGTAGTTAGGTTGTGCCGTAGGTGTAACATGGCAGGACACCACGCCGCCGCGTGCGACACGCTTCAGTGCGCGCACTGCGGGCAGTTTGGCCACGCGTCCTGCGACGCGGCGTGCGTACGTTGCGGCGGCGACCATGCGGTTTCGGCGAGTAGTGTCCGCACCTACTCGTCAGTGACCGCGAGGCCAGAACAGCAGAAACCTGCCGTCGTGGAAGCGGTTACTTCGCCGGTAGCTGATACGGTTGCTGCCTTAGAGGAAGGAGAGAGCCAGGGCTCCTTGAGCGTGGTCGATGCCGCCGAGCGCGGCGGCGATTCCGTGGACGCTACCGAGGTCGTTCCCCCTTCCGTCACGGCAACGTGCGAGGGGGCAGCGAGCGAGGAGGCTGAAGCGGCGGTCGCTGTCGCCTCCGTGGCGGGTACGCCTCTCGCTACGCCGGTCGCTATCTCTGGCGCGTCCGAACCGCTGACTGGCGCGACTGACACTGCTCGTCGGTCGAACCATAAGCGTAAGAGCCGGCGCGCACACCGCGCTGGCTCCGCTGCCAGGGCGGCGGCCGCGGGGCGTGAGTCGAGCTCGGACGAAGGTGACTCCCAGGGCTCGGAGACTGGCCCTCCAGAATTTAAGCGCAGTGCTGTTGAAACGTCCGATTCTGATACTGAGGTCCCATCGGACGCGGAGGGTTCTCCTCCTTGTCCCAATTGCGGATGGGGACGTTGCGAATGCTCGTTGCTCTCAGACAGAACCTATGAGTCTACTGATGAGGGGTCCCCAACTTTGGAGACCCTCTCATAAGTAGACTTTCCTTATTTGTCACTAGCGGCTAGTATTACCTAATACTAGCCTGCTCTTTCTTTATTTTCCTAGCTCTTTTTGTCTTCCTTTGTTTCTACTAGCTCTTAGCTAATCTCTTTCTCCCTTAAAATGGCTTCTTCTCTCACCATAGCTACCTTTAACTGTCGTGGTTTGTCGCGTGCTTCTAAGCAGTTAGACGTTATTAATTTGGCTAAATCCAAAAAGGTAGATATTCTTGTGCTTCAGGAAACTTATATTCATAGGCTAGGCCAGATCAGCCACTTCGACCGGATTTTTCGCACTCGGTCTTTCTGGAGTTATGGCGCGACGGGCAGTCGAGGTACGGCGATCGTTTTGATGCCGAATTTCGACTCCCTTGTTATTCGCCATGCCAGGGATTCCGAGGGCCGCGTCTTGTCGGTGGACCTTGATTGTGGCATTCGAATTGTTAATGTTTATGCTCCAACCCAGTCTCAAGATCAGAGAGAGTTTTTCGCTACATTAGAACCCTACTTGGTAGGTCCCTCTCGGCTAATCCTTGTAGGCGACTTCAACTGTGTGTTAGAACAGGTTGATCGCATCCCGCATAGAGGGACTTCAAACCAGAAAGATAGGCGTGCAAATGTTGTACTACGAGAGCTCGTCGACGGGCTGGGACTTGTCGATGCTTGGCGTGTGCTTCGCCTTGGTCAGTCAGGAATGACTTGGAGAGGAAGAGGCATGCAGAGCCGCATCGATCTTTTTTACATCTCGTCGTCACTGGCTCCTAGTATGCATTCTTCTTGGTTAACTCCTTCTGCTCTTAGCGACCACAGCTTCCAAATTCTGCGGTTCGCCGATTCTAGCATAGTCCCGCAAGGGAAGAGACCGTGGCGTCTGAGTCCACGTCTTCTAAAAGACAGGCAGGCAACCGCAGAGGTATCATCCATTCTTTTTCGATCGCTGCACAATAGAGGGAATCTAAGTGGTACAGAATGGGATGACGTGAAGGTCAGAGTGCGTGAGTGCTTCAGGTCTTGGGGCAAGCGTCGAGCGCGCGAGGAGCGTGAGGAGATTAAAATCGTGTCCAACGCGATCCTCCTGCTCTCGAGGCCACTGTCCGGCGGTCCTGGAGTTGCTTCGGCGCTGGCCTCACTCCGAAAGGAACTTCGGATCATCCTGCAGCGACGCTGGGATGGCTTGAGGGCCACAACCCGAGCAGAGCTGTGGGAAATGGAAGCGTGGTGCAGCAGAAACGTCCTACGTAAACATCTCTCAAGGAAGAGCACAACTCTCTCCTCCCTAATAGATCCAAGCGATGGTAGCATAGTCGATTCACCAGATGGAGTTCTTGCAATGGCGAGGCAGTTTTACATGATCTTGTATGCCGAACCAGCTGCCACTCCAACTGCGTTTCCTTTTGCTTCGCCAGCTGAGCCGCCGCAAGTGTGCGACTCAGCCATAGATGAGGACGAGCTTTTTTCGGCATTGAAGTCTATGAAGCGTAATCGCAGTCCGGGATCCGATGGTCTGACAGTCGAATTTTATGTTAAATTTTGGACACTGTTAGGGAAGCCATTCACATCACTGGTGAACCGGCTACTCAGTGAAGGGACTTTGTCAGCGTCTCAACGAGAGGGGTTAATCCCTCTCCTTTGTAAGGACCAGTCGAGGAGCTCCGATCTGAGAGCATGGCGTGCAATCACACTTCTGAACTGCGATTATAAGCTCATAGCAAAGTGCCTGTGTATGCGACTCACGCCAGTGCTCAGCACTGTTTTGGGTCCATACCAGGCATGTTGTGTCCAGGGGCGCTCTACTCAGCTTCACGGTATAGCACTAAGGGACCTTCTCCTGAGGGCAAATACCAGGAAACTTCCAGGTATTTGCTCCTTCGATCAGGAGAAGGCTTTCGATATCATTAGCCATAGGTACCTTTTCCGTGTTTGGAAGAGGCTGGTTTTAGTGTGGGTTTTAGACAGATGATCCAAGCTTTGTATTCTCGACCGACTTCTGCTGTTCTCATACGAGACCGCCTCTCGGAGGCATTCATTGTGGGACGTGGTGTGCGACAGGGGGACCCGCTCTCACCTGCCCTCTACGTACTCGCTTTTGAACCGCTTCTGCAGGGGTTGTCTTGTGACAGCAGAATTGGCAGGTTCCTACTTCCACCAGGTTCCCCCCAGTTGCACTCTTTGCCTATGCAGACGACTTGTCCATTATCGTCCCGGACGAAGCATCAGCTTGCGACGTCCTGGAGGTCATGGACAGTTACTGCGGGGCGAGCGGTGCAAGGTTGAATAGGTCGAAAAGTGCAGCAATGTACTTGAACTCCACTCCTTCCAGTCCGCAGCCCGTTCATGGTCTCCCCGTGAAAACGCGGCTGCGGATTCTAGGCTTCCAGTTCGAACCAGATGGTCTCTCTCCCGAAAACTGGCAACAGGCTAAGGAGAAGCTTGAAGCCAGGGTTCAGGAATACAGCGCGTTGTCATGCCCTTTGACTGCTCGAGCGACAATCCTTCGCTCGCTTCTGTTTTCCTTTCTGACGTATGTGGCGTGTGTGTCTCCTATTCCAACCCGAACCAAGCTTATCTTGGAGAGGGTCTTGCTTCGCTTCCTCTGGAAGGGTACAACTGGTTGTGTAGCTAGGTGGGTGCTCAAGTTGCCCAGGGACAAGGGAGGACTCGGAATTCCCGACCTGGGCATCGTGGCTACTGCACTACACGTCAGTTGGACCCAGGTCGCTCTTAACTCGGATATGCTCCTAACTCGAAGCTTAACTTCCTTCTTTCTTAGCACCCGACTCCGCTTGTTCTCGCAGAGCACATTTTCCCACTGTGTTCCTCGTTCAGGTATCCCGTCCACCATTTATGCGGCGGCTGCCAACTCTTTGGTAAGCCTCTGCAAGGTTCACCTAGGCATCGACGTAGTTTCAGCTCCACTCCAAGAGTTAGTGGATATCCTCACCCCAGGACTCCCCCCACATTACCAAAGGTACGACCTGTCGATTCACAGGCCAAACTGGAAGCTCATTACAGCCGGTTTCCTCGACGCCAGGCGAGCCACCTTTGTGTACCGCCTGGCGCGAGGGTGCCTGCCGTTGAGCTACAGGCCCTTCACAGCCATCCCGGCTCGTGGAGTGTGTCCTTTCTGTGGCGCTCGTGAGGACTCAGTTCATATCTTTACGCAGTGTTTGCTTCCAGCAGCTCTTCTCCAAAGAGTTGCTAGTCTATTTAGGCTCCCAGGCGTTCCTTATGAGACAGTCCGATTTTTGCACCCTTTGCCCAATCAGACGATCAACCAGTTCGTGCTTCTCCTCGCCGAGTGCTCATACCAAGTTTGGCTGGCACGCTGCGATGCAATTTTCGGGGGGTCGGGCACCGGCCCTTCACGAAGTGCTTGCGAAAGCACGGAAGGAGGTCTGGTTCCACCTCGCCCGGGAGCGGCACCGCTTGGGCGAGAAGTTTCTCGAAGTGTGGGCTCGTCCTGCCGTGATTTTTGACGAGTCAGGCGGAAAGCTATCCATTAAGTTATGATGCATGCTCCAAAGGTCGCACGACTCGGCCGTGTACGCCAGTCGATCTATGGGGTTTTGTTTGGCTCAGTGGAACCCAGAGCTGGAACCGGTGGTGGTGCACCCTCAAGTGGTCGCGTTGCTCCGCGGACGGCTTTGGTGGTCTCCATGGTTGTATGCCTTGACCTCTTTTGCATCAGGGCAGTCCGAGGGTCAGTCAGGCTTGTGCCCTGCAAGACCGACATGGCTGTTTGTGTGTTGAGTGCTGTCCCTCAGTTGGGCTGCACCACAACAGCCCCCTTGTCCGGGAAGGACCGTTGGCCCGAACCAAGTCCCCCCACCCAGCCAGCCCGGGTTGTGGGGGAGTACCGGGGTCAATGTATCGAATGATGCTGGGTTGATGAGTACATGAAAGCTCTGGGACGCGGCGCCCCTGGTTGCCAAGTCCTCTTCCCATCTGACAACGGTACTCAGTCTACGCGTCAACAGCACCAGCATGTCCGGACGTGGCAAAGGCGGCAAGGCGAAGGGCAAGAGCAAGACGCGTTCCAACCGCGCGGGTCTCCAGTTCCCCGTGGGCCGTATCCACCGTCTCTTGCGCAGGGGAAACTACGCCGAGCGCGTCGGAGCGGGCGCTCCCGTCTACCTCGCGGCCGTCCTCGAGTACCTTGCTGCTGAAGTGCTCGAGCGCGCTGGCAACGCAGCTCGTGACAACAAGAAGACCAGGATCATCCCCCGCCACCTGCAGCTCGCCATCCGCAACGACGAGGAGCTGAACAAGCTGCTCTCTGGCGGGAGGATCGCGCAGGGCGGCGTCTTGCCCAACATGCAAGCTGTGCTTCTCCCAAAGAAGACCGAGAAGAAGGCGTAAGCGAGCTCCCAGCCGCCGGACTACAGTCGCGCTCGTCGCACAACCCAACGGTCCTCGTCAGGACCACCGAAATGCTTGTGACGGCAGGGTTTTGCTTGGCAATCCCGTTCTCTGCGCCCGTTTCCCTCTGTTTGAATTAGTGCAACCGTGCCTCTTGAACTGACGCTGCTGCTAGCTAGCTGGCATTTCAGTGCACGAATGTAAATGGAAAGCGAGCTTCCGGGTGTCCGGGGGCGCACAGGGACGAGCCTCACTGCAATTAGCGTACGATTCGCGTAGTGGAATTTGATAGGCGATTGGGCCCTTAAAAACAAACAAACAAAAAATGGGCCATATCCGCAACCAGCATGCACTTATGAGCCAGGCAGGTATGCATGAGGAACGTGAACAAACGCATGCATGGCATACCAATACACAAAAGCTTGCACGCAACATCGGCCGCATTAATTTCGTTTTCGGGCGCGGCTTCTTCGCATGAATGCGCGCACCGTTTTGCAACGAACACGCATTTTGTTTATTTTTTTCCCCTCTCTCTTCTTGTTCGTGCTCGAACGCGCGCAATACTTACCATATGCATACCAAACTAGGCACCACCTCGCACCGGCAGCCCACCACAGGCACACACAAAAAAATATTAATAATAAAAAATAACAACAAAACAGACAGACCGAGAGGGTACGGTTGGAGTACGTGGTCTCGCGTGCTCCCGTGCCCGAAGCAAACATGTAGGTGGTCCTGAGAAGGACCGTTTTGTGTTGCTTGCCTGACCGAGGCTGCGGCGCAGACAGCGGCCGAACTTAGGCGCTCTCGCCACGGATAGGCCGGGCCAGCTGGATGTCCTTTGGCATGATGGTAACACGCTTGGCGTGGATGGCACACAGGTTGCTGTCTTCGAAGAGACCGACCAGGTATGCCTCGCTGGCCTCCTGAAGGGCCATCACAGCCGAACTCTGGAATCGGAGGTCGGTCTTGAAATCCTGAGCGATTTCCCTCACCAAGCGCTGGAACAGCAGCTTGCGGATGAGAAGTTCGGTCGACTTCTGGTAGCGGCGAATTTCACGAAGGGCCACGGTTCCAGGCCTGTAGCGATTCGGTTTCTTAACCCCTCCTGTGGCAGGTGCACTCTTGCGAGCAGCCTTGGTAGCAAGCTGCTTACGCGGAGCCTTCCCACCGGTGCTCTTACGGGCGGTTTGCTTGGTCCTGGCCATAGCGAACGGAGCGAGCGTCCGAAGTCGTCGACTGCCGGAGTGAAAATGACCCCTGCGCCGCGCGCGTCGTGCTTCGCCGCACTACTCTTCTCCTCTCCAACTCACCCGCCGATTGGCCAGCGCCGGCACAGCCGTCTCGGGCGGTGCGCGCGCCGCCGCCGTTCGCCAGGATGCTGGAGGAGGCACGTTTACGCGCGGGCGCCTTGTTCGCGGCTAAGGAAAGCACATTCGCAGGCGGTTTAATTGAGTTTAAACACGACAGCATGCCGCGCTGTTCTCTTTCGTTTCAGCCAACACCACAATCTCGTTTATACCGCCGCGCGTCGCCAATTGCCAGTGCCGAGTGTGAGACCACACCACTAATCTCGACAGTGGTTAGCGCTCCACGCCCAACGCCATCGGGGCTGTTATCGCGATCTCCGCGCGACGCAGATGGGTGGCATGTTAAGGCTACATTATTGCTTGTCCACTGCCTTGCTTTGATCATGCTGATGCTCGTTTCACGAACTACAAGTGCGCGCCACGGTGCCTTCTCGAGGGGCAACTACATCGTGTTTTGGCCGCACTCGGCAGCAAACCGTCTCGCATGTGCACACATGCCAGTACCGCACTTTCCCGTCCACGCACAGAAGAACGCGAGGCCCGCATGCGCCTCACAAGATTAACGACAAACTCACGTATGGACTACCAGCACCACTTCAGAGTTGCAGAGAAAACGATGCACTTCCGCTCTAAGAGCGAATTTGGAATACAATATTGACAGGTGTTGAACGCGCGTTAGGAGACCTGGATAACTAATTGGGGCCTCAAAACTGTGGATAGGCAAGCGGTACTTCCATATGTATGAAGGGTCCTTAAACAATATGTCAAGGTAGCATCAACCAATGCTTCGCAGGCGCGATCCCAAGCGCGGCTTCCCCGTGCCACGTATTCGGTGCGCAGTTTTCGCACTTGCAAGGGACACCATGTTTTGACAAACAATCATCAAACGCAACACTTTGCTCCATACAGTGCGTACATTTCGTCAGCTAGCTTTTTCGATTGCATTCCCGCGCGCAACTTCGCCACAGGATCGACGGCATCGATGTCATGTTATAGCGAAGCTCCAGCTCGGCAGCCGCCGGGAGAAATCTATTTCCTCGCCAACTAATTCACCGAATTTGGTGCGCTAATTACGAGTAAAAGAAAATGTTCAAATGCCGCGCCTGCAACAGCACGATTTTCAACTGATGCCGAGCGCTGCCTCTTTTTTCTTTACTATTTTTTTCTCAGTGATTGTGGCAAACTGTGAAATGGAAGAGAGAACAAACAGTTCAACTGTGCGCTTTAAAGCTCTGTCACACAGCAATGGCACCGGATTTGGAAATTCTGTTAATTGCACAAGGCGATATGTATAAAGGGAACACAATTTATACGCCTCGATAAGATATACCAGTCATGTGTGAGTATGACTTTTACAATAACTTCACAGACATCACAGGCGTTTTCGATGGGATAAAATTTTTTAGACAGAACTTCCGTGAGTAGTTGCGTGCAATTCACACGATCGCGGTACCGCTTTGTATTGTTGAGATATGAAACTTTGTACTTCTTAACCTGCCAGTACTCGTGCATTATGGAAGGGAAAAAAAGAGAGAAAGAGAGACGTCACCGCACCACCACACATTTTTCTCAGATGGAACAAGAAGCTTGTTTACATGGCTGCAGTAGTTCTCTCGTGACAACCCGTTGTTTTCTCTTGGGTGTGTTCCGACGCCTTACTTAGAGTTCACCTCCGAGCTACACGCACGACCGGTATGACCTCATTGCGCACTGTGTACGCCTTGCTTCGTCCTCGGCTATTCCCTTTGCACGCGCATGCCAGTGACTTCGTAGCAGTAATCATTACATAGACAGAAAAGAAATAACCAAAATTTCCGCGTTTCTTCAAAGCAAGAGGCCCGTACATTTTCTCTGACTGTTCCTTCCCCATTTGTTTACCTGTTTAGCCATCACCTCACTTTGCTATATACATCAAGGCCATAGGCGCAGTTCCCGGTGGCTTCGTGGGACGAATGTAAAACAATAGGCGCGAGCTTGGCTTTCATTAAACGCAACACGAATGCGAAATCCGTGCAATGACGACGGCCGGCGTGTGTCAGCTTCCTTTACCTTGGCTTGGCGTGCCAATATATGTGCCATGAGTGAGGGAGCCGGTTCGAATTCGGAATTTTTCTCTACAGCAGCTTGCACATTCACGATGTTCCAGGGATGCAGCGTCAGGAGGTAGTCTTGTGCACTTTGGCGCGTCCATGCCATGGCATTACGCAACCGCCTCACAGCGCGTAATACGCCGGACATAAGCTGCCACAAGGAGAAATGTTCACATGTAGGACAGGTGGCTCCCTCTGGCGGCGAAGAGTTCGACAAATACGTGATGCACCGCTCAAATCGCCCATCGGGCGGCCGCTCGTCCCTCTCTCTCTTTTTCCCCCGTTCTCGCGGCGTGTGGCATACACAAATACATTGCTCGAAAAAGTTTGTTTTCTTTAAATACAGCGCGTGTCCAGCACCCGCTTCCTTACCGATCTAAGTATATGGCGCGAACAAGGGTCGCCCAGCATCGCCTACACGCACGCATGACGAAAGGGCCAGTCGTACAGAAATAACGAGAGAAAGTGAGTCTGCACTGTGCAAGCATATTTCTGTTTCAGTAAGCACACTTCACCGTTCTGCTCCTTTATTTTATTTTCCTCTTGTTTTGGGCAACTCAGCGGTGCATTGTCTTGCAAGAAGAGCCACGTTGGCCTCGAACCAACTGCTTATCACCTATAGCGCGCTGACAAGAAATGCCACTGTAACCCTGTACACAAGTATGAAAACAGCACGCGCCTCGGTGTCTACCGCGCGCACCCTCGTCCATTTGAATACAACGCAGTGAGCCCGGTTCTAGCGACAGCTACCTAGCTAATCTCACCTTTGCATTCATTTGCGTCGCTCAAAAGTTACACAATTGTGAATCGCACGGTGGTAGTTTACGGCCGCCCAGCTCGTAGGGCAAGAGGGCTGGCTCGTTATTGTTTCTCCGACGCACGCAAACCAACGAAGCCATGCGAATGCCGCTCAGACACAGCGTCGCGCGTAGGCTCAATCATTTAACGCTTGCACTGGAAAGAACAAATAACCGCCGTCTGTAGAAAACTCACTTTCAGCTGTTACACACTGGCCCGTGCCCGGCAATATTTTCCTCGCGCTTTGCTTCACTGCGTACCCACAGGAGCTATTGTTGTGAAATATGGGGCTTAACATATAAAACTTACTTAACTTAAATGCGCCCGCTGACCGTCACGCTCGGCGTATGTATGTAACCGAGTGCTACTGCCCGGCTCATACTCTTCTCTAAGGGAGTAGAAGAAGCGAGCCATTTCAAAGCGACAAAAATGCGCATCGACGAGCTTACGATTACCTCTGTCTTTTAATCATCAGTCCACTCTGGTTGCCTCAATCAGGGTCCAACCAAAGGCGACAACTGAGCTGCACGAACGACCGCGACGTCGCAACTCGGACAGACTGAGGGCGGGTGAAATGGGAGCAACACAACACACAGTGGCGAGCGCAAATGCAATCGAGCAAAGCTCGCTATGCGAGGGCGAAAAACAATGCTACCACACCTTGTGAATACATGCGGTTGCGCTCGCTCACCTGACCAAAGTTTACCGCGCGTGTCTCGTACGGCCGAACGCGAGATAATGGCATGCAAAAGAGGGTCAACGGAGCAGGAGATCGCAAATCCTGCGCATCACTGCCGAAGCACCAAGTGGGTAGCCCTGAAGAGGGCTGTTGGGTTCTTCAGAGGAGCTGATGCGCTGCTTGCAGACGACGCCGCGCACGCGTGCTGCTTAGCCTCCGAAACCGTCGAGGGTGCGGCCCTGACGCTTGAGGGCATACACCACGTCCATGGCTGTCACGGTCTTGCGCTTGGCGTGCTCAGTGTAGGTGACGGCGTCCCGGATCACGTTCTCGAGGAACACCTTGAGCACACCGCGTGTCTCCTCATAGATCAGGCCAGAGATACGCTTGACACCACCACGGCGAGCGAGGCGACGGATGGCTGGCTTGGTGATGCCTTGGATGTTGTCACGCAACACCTTACGATGACGCTTCGCGCCACCCTTGCCGAGCCCCTTGCCGCCCTTGCCACGTCCAGACATCTCGGCTGTTGCTGCTGCTTCGAAGCGAGTCAGGAAAGCGAATGCCGCGTCCTTGCGCCGCGACTGAGCGAGGAAGCCGCGCCGAAGGGCGAGGAGGTGAAACGCGCGCCGATTGGCTCACGGGCAGCGCGGCCTCTCTTCGCGAGTGAGTCGCGGGTGGCAGCACTGAGCCCTGCTTAGGCCACGCACTGAGTTCACGACGTGTGGCTTCGCAACACAATCGCGGAGTTCACTTTTTTTTCTTATGTTGTTTCTTTTTGGCATTTCTGACTGCAACGTAGGCTGATGTTCAACCCGCCTCCCTCCTTCTTTTGCTCAACTCGCCAAGAGAAAAACAAACGTGTCAACAATGTTATTGTGCTATGTTGCACGCACCCACTGCTCGTTTCGCGCCCCAGGAACAAGTTTATTGTCTTCTCATAATTATGATTACTCGTTCTATTCACCGGTAGCTCGGCTACGCTTTCAAGTGCACCCTGGTCATTGCCGCAAAGCACACCGTGCGCACAGCTTCAAATTCCGCCACGCCAACATCCTTCACTTGATCACTAGTCGCGAAACAGGGCGCGTTCATGCTCTGTTCGCCTCAGGCGTTTCAAATTTCGCACGCCGGCACCGCTGACTGGTGCCTACACGACCGTCAAATTTCGTCGCGATAGCTTACGTAGCCTCGTAGATAACGTCAGCGAAATCAGCCTAAGACGCGCGCGCGAGCCCAATTCAGCATTCTAGGGGACGGAAGAGAGCGAGGGAACTGTTTGCGCCGCTCCTCACTCCCCCCTCTCCCATCGCCCGTACGAAGGCAGCTACGCAGGGCGCGCGCGGAACCGCTAGCTATGCAGTATGCGGAGAGCGCGCGCATCTCTTCTTTTCCCACTTCAAAGTCACTTACTACTGCTACATTTGTAATAACAGTGTAAAATTTCCCCTTAGGCAGTGCTGCTTCGTGAACGTGCGCACCCATTTCCGCTCGCCAGCCACCGCTACAGCAATGCGGCTCTGAATTTCAGTCCGGAGCACTGCTGCATACGTGCGGGCGGCCGCCGAGAGGGCATTCTAGTAGACGCAGCGACCGATGGCATTAGTTCTGGCAGCCATAGAGGCACACCTCAGGGCCCGCAAATGCGCGTCGAACGACAAGAAGAAACAAAACGGTAAAAAGAAAAAAAGGAGGGATGAGGGCTGCCTGCTTTTAAAAGTTGCGCTACATCAGAATTAAGTAAATGTGCAGCAACGACCGCCTCATCATCCTCGGTGTGTGAAACACGCGCCGTGGTAATTAGTGCATGCAGGCGAACGTGGCCGCTCGCGCAGAGTCGCCTCACGCGCCCCATACTTGCTTTGTGTGTGTTGTTGTGCTGAGCCCCGTGGCGTTCCGTGCGGTTCTGCTACAAAAGTTATAGCACACGCGCTGTCCGACCGCGCACGCCGCGTGTTTGAAAACAAGAAGTAGTAGTAAGTGCCGTTGAGATGGTAAAAGAAGAGTGCAGTACCGTAGCTGTCTCTCGCTTAGGAGGTCACCTCAACAGTACTACACGGGGGAGGGTAAGGAGAATAAAGGAGCCAAGAGAAACAAAGAATAAAGAGGACGAGCGGAAGGCCGTGAAGAAAAAAAAAGAGAGAGAGAGAAGCGTGAAACGGGGCCTATGGCAGCTTGGTGAGGTTCGACGACTCAAAGAACTCAATGAGCTGGGAAGGCTCCTTTGAGTAAAACCGCAAAACCCCTAGGAAACGAGAAAGTCCTCAGGACGGGCTATGGGGAGTCCAAGGCGTCGATTAGGATTTCACGAGCTGAGAGATATATGCAGTGCATATATCTATAATAAAAGTGCATATATCATATAAAAGGGACTCTCACGGGCCGATAGTCCCTTTTTGTGTGTGTTGTTGTGCTGCGCGCATGCCGTTGTGTGCGTTTCTGATACAAAACTTTCAGCACACGCGCTGTCGCAATGAGAATACGACAGCGCGCGCCGGGTGCGTGTAAACGAGGAAGCGTCGAACAGAGGGAACGGACGGAATTGTCGAGATTCTCACTACATCCCAATGCCAATGCAGACACTTTGGGTGGCTCTGAGAAGAGCCGTTGGGTATTGGCTGCGCGGACGAGCGCTCGGTCGCCTACTTGGAGCTGGTGTACTTGGTGACGGCTTTGGTGCCCTCGGACACGGCGTGTTTGGCCAGCTCTCCGGGCAACAGCAGATGCACGGCAGTCTGGATCTCCCGGCTCGCGATGGTCGAGCGCTTGTTGTAGTGAGCCAGACGGGACGACTGCGCGGCGATACGCTCGAAGATGTCGTTCACGAAGCTGTTCATGATAGACATGGCCTTGCTGGAGACTCCAGTGTCCGGGTGCACTTGCTTCAGCACCTTGTAGATATACATGGAGAAGCTCTCCTTCCTGCGGCGCTTCTTCTTCTTCTTGTCGGTGGCGCGCACGTTCTTCTGCGCCTTGCCGGCCTTCTTCACGGCCTTACCGCTGGGCTGGGGAGGCATGTCAGTAGCCGAGCAAACGAGATCGGAATACGCGCGACCGGTCGCGCGCGCCGCGTTTTTATCGCGGGAGGGTGGTGTTCACGCGACCTCGCAAAGCCGCGCTCGCCATTGGTCCGCGCGGCTTCTCTCCCTTTTCCTCGCGCTTTCCTTTGGGACCGGCGGCGGCGAGAGCGGCGACGGCGCTACGAGCACGGCTCAAATCGCTCACAGATCGCCACTGTGCAAGTCGTTGTTACTCAGTCTGACAGCAACACTGCGATGCCTCCCCAGGTGCTGTGGATAGGTGCTGTGGTGGCGTGATTTGTGCGTTCGAGCTTCGGTGCTATCGATCCCCTCCACGTGGGCCCCTCTCGGATGGTTGGATAGGATTACGGTGTGGATTCTTCTAGACTCCAACCTGCTGTCTTCGATTCGGTGAGGTGTTCCGGTGGCTCTTTTTTGTCCTTGGTTTTTTCCAGTGTTTAGCTGAGGGTTTCTAGCTTCCTACCTTGTGTAGTGTTAGCTTAAACTTCGGCTAGGCGCGGGCGCCACGTGGTTTTTACCGCGATGGTGGCCCCTTCGCGGCTTCGGCCGCTTACGTTTTTCGGGCGAGTTCCGAAAGGCGCGTCCAATGTAGATGTTTGCAAGGCGCTCGTAAAGCGCTTTTCCTTGAACGACCTTAAGGCAGTGCAGGACTTTGGTGTAGGACGGTTTGAGATAACGTTTAAGAATAAGGCCGCGGTTGATCGCTTCTCAGCTGATCCCGCTTTGAAGGTTCGGGATGTGGAAGTTCGTTTTGAGTATAGAGGTGTGCGTGTGAAGTTGGTTAGGATGTTTGGCTACCCCGCGGATCTTCCGGACCAGGCTCTCGTCTCCGAGCTAGAGGTCTTCGGAAAGGTTCACGGGATCTCCGAAGAATGCGTGCCCGGTTTCCCTGCCGTTGGCACCGGAAACCGGCGCATTCGGATAGAGATGGCGCGGCCCGTTCCTAACCTTCTTCGTGTAGGTGAGCGTGTCGTTCAGTGTGAGTACGAGGGTGTAGTCAGATTGTGCCGTAGGTGTAACATGGCAGGACACCACGCCGCCGCGTGCGACACGCCTCAGTACGCACGCTGCAGGCAGTTTGGCCACGCGTCCTGCGACGCGGCGTGCGTACGTTGCGGCGGCGACCATGCGGTTTCGGCGTGTAGTGTCCGCACCTACTCGTCAGTGACCGCGAGGCCAGAACAGCAGAAACCTGCCGTCGTGGAAGCGGTTACTTCGCCGGTAGCTGATACGGTTGCTGCCTTAGAGGAAGGAGAGAGCCAGGGCTCCTTGAGCGTGGTCGATGCCGCCGAGCGCGGCAGCGATTCCGTGGACGCTACCGAGGTCGTTCCCCCTTCCGTCACGGCAACGTGCGAGGGGGCAGCGAGCGAGGAGGCTGAAGCGGCGGTCGCTGTCGCCTCCGTGGCGGGTACGCCTCTCGCTACGCCGGTCGCTATCTCTGGCGCGTCCGAACCGCTGACACTGCTCGTCGGTCGAACCATAAGCGTAAGAGCCGGCGCGCACACCGCGCTGGCTCATCCAGACTGGCCCTCCAGAATTTAAGCGCAGTGCTGTTGAAACGTCCGATTCTGATACTGAGGTCCCATCGGACGCGGAGGGTTCTCCTCCTTGTCCCAATTGCGGATGGGGACGTTGCGAATGCTCGTTGCTCTCAGACAGAACCTATGAGTCTACTGATGAGGGGTCCCCCACTTTGGAGACCCTCTCATAAGTAGTCTTTGCTTATTTGTCACTAGCGGCAAGTATTACCTAATACTAGCCTGCTCTTTATTTATTTTCCTAGCTCTTTTTGTCTTCCTTTGTTTCTACTAGCTCTTAGCTAATCTTTCTCCCTTAAAATGGCTTCTTCTCTCACCATAGCTACCTTTAACTGTCGTGGTTTGTCGCGTGCTTCTAAGCAGTTAGAGGTTATTAATTTGGCTAAATACAAAAAGGTAGATATTCTTGTGCTTCAGGAAACTTATATTCATAGGCTAGGCCAGATCAGCCACTTCGACCGGATTTTTCGCACTCGGTCTTTCTGGAGTTATGGCGCGACGGGCAGTCGAGGTACGGCCATCGTTTTGATGCCGAATTTCGACTGCCTTGTTATTCGCCATGCCAGGGATTCCGAGGGCCGCGTCTTGTCGGTGGACCTTGATTGTGGCATTCGAATTGTTAATGTTTATGCTACAGCCCGGTCTAAAGATCAGAGAGAGTTTTTCGCTACATTAGAACCCTACTTGGTAGGTCCCTCTCGGCTAATCCTTGTAGGCGACTTCAACTGTGTGTTAGAACAGGTTGATCGCATCCCGCATAGAGGGACTCCAAACCAGAAAGATAGGCGTGCAAATGTTGTACTACGAGAGCTCGTCGACGGGCTGGGACTTGTCGATGCTTGGCGTGTGCTTCGCCCTGGTCAGTCAGGAATGACTTGGACAGGAAGAGGAATTCTTCTTATGCATTATGCAGTATGCATTTTTCTTGGTTAACTCCTTCTGCTCTTAGCGACCACAGCTTCCAAATTCTGCGGTTCGCCCATTCTAGCATAATCCCGCAAGGGAAGAGACCGTGGCGTCTGAATCCACGTCTTCTAAAAGACAGGCAGGCAACCGCAGAGGTATCGTCCATTCTTTTTCGATCGCTGCACAATAGAGCGAATCTAAGTGGTACAGAATGGGATGACGTGAAGGTCAGAGTGCGTGAGTGCTTCAGGTCTTGGGGCAAGCGTCGAGCGCGCGAGGAGCGTGAGGAGATTAAAATCGTCTCCGACGCGATCCTCCTGCTCTCGAGGCCACTGTCCGGCGGTCCTGGAGTTGCTTCGGCGCTGGCCTCACTCCGAAAGGAACTTCGGATTCTCCTGCAGCGACGCTGGGATGGCTTGAGGGCCACAACCCGAGCAGAGCTGTGGGAAATGGAAGCGTGGTGCAGCAGAAACGTCCTACGTAAACATCTCTCAAGGAAGAGCACAACTCTTTCCTCCCTAATAGATCCAAGCGATGGTAGCATAGTCGATTCACCAGATGGAGTTCTTGCAATGGCGAGGCAGTTTTACATGATCTTGTATGCCGAACCAGCTGCCACTCCAACTGCATTTCCTTTTGCTTCGCCAGCTGAGCCGCCGCAAGTGTGCGACTCAGCCATAGATGAGGACGAGCTTTTTTTGGCATTGAAGTCTATGAAGCGTAATCGCAGTCCGGGATCCGATGGTCTGACAGTCGAATTTTATGTTAAATTTTGGACACTGTTAGGGAAGCCATTCACATCACTGGTGAACCGGCTACTCAGTGAAGGGACTTTGTCAGCGTCTCAACGAGAGGGGTTAATCACTCTCCTTTGTAAAGACGAGTCGAGGAGCTCCGATCTGAGAGCATGGCGTCCAATCACACTTCCGAACTGCGATTATAAGCTCATAGCAAAGTGCCTGTGTATGCGACTCACACCAGTGCTCAGCACTGTTTTGGGTGAATACCAGGCATGTTGTGTCCAGGGGCGCTCTACTCAGCTTCACGGTATAGCACTAAGGGACCTTCTCCTGTAGGCAAATACCAGGAAACTTCCAGGTATTCTTTGCTCCTTCGATCAGGAGAAGGCTTTCGATATCATTAGCCATAGGTACTTTTTCCGTGTTTTGTAAGAGGCTGGTTTTAGTGTGGGTTTTAGACAGATGATCCAAGCTTTGTATTCTCGACCGACTTCTGCTGTTCTCATACGAGACCGCCTCTCGGAGCCGTTCATTGTGGGACGTGGTGTGCGACAGGGGGACCCGCTCTCACCTGCCCTCTACGTACTCGCTTTTGAACCGCTTCTGCAGAGGTTGTCTTGTGACAGCAGAATTGGCAGGTTCTTACTTCCACCAGGTTCCCCCCCGGTTGCACTCTTTGCCTATGCAGACGACTTGTCCATTGTCGTCCCAGACGAAGCATCAGCTTGCGACGTCCTGGAGGTCATGGACAGTTACTGCGGGGCGAGCGGTGCAAGGTTGAATAGGTCGAAAAGTGCAGCAATGTACTTGAACTCCACTCTTTCCAGTCCGCAGCCCGTTCATGGTCTCCCCGTGAAAACGCGGCTGCGGATTCTAGGCTTCCAGTTCGAACCAGATGGTCTCTCTCCCGAAAACTGGCAACAGGCTAAGGAGAAGCTTGAAGCCAGGGTTCAGGAATACAGCGCGTTGTCATGCCCTTTGACTGCTCGAGCGACAATCCTTCGCTCACTTCTGTTTTCCTTTCTGACGTATGTGGCGTGTGTGTCTCTTATTCCAACCCGAACCAAGCTTATCTTGGAGAGGGTCTTGTTTCGCTTCCTCTGGAAGGGTACAACTGGTTGTGTAGCTAGCCAGGTGCTCAAGTTGCCCAGAGACAAGGGAGGACTCGAAATTCCCGACCTGGGCGTCGTGGCTACTGCACTACACGTCAGTTGGACCCAGGTCGCTCTTAACTCGGATATGCTCCTAACTCGAAGCTTAACTTCCTTCTTTCTTAGCACCCGACTCCGCTTGTTCTCGCAGAGCACATTTTCCCACTGTGTTCCTCGTTCAGGTACCCCGTCCACCATTTATGCGGCGGCTGCCAACTCTTTGGTAAGCCTCTGCAAGGTTCACCCAGGCATCGACGTAGTTTAAGCTCCACTCCAAGAGTTAGTGGATATCCTCACCCCAGGACTCCCCCCACATTGCCAAATGTACGACCTGTCGATTCACAGGCCAAACTGGAAGCTCATTACAGCCGGTTTCCTCGAGGCCAGGCGAGCCACCTTTGTGTACCGCCTGGCGCGAGGGTGCCTGCTGTTGAGCTACAGGTCCTTCACAGCCATCCCGGCTCGTGGAGTGTGTCCTTTCTGTGGCGCTCGTGAGGACTCAGTTCGTATCTTTACGCAGTCTTTGCTTCCTGGAGCTCTTCTCCAAAGAGTTGCTAGTCTATTTAGGCTCCCAGGCGTTCCTTATGAGACAGTCCGATTTTTGCACCCTTTGCCCAATCAGGCGATCAACCACTTCGTGCTTCTCCTCGCCGAGTGCTCATACCAAGTTTGGCTGGCACGCTGCGATGCAATTTTCGGGGGGTCGGGCACCGGCCCTTCACGAAGTGCTTGCGAAAGCACGGAAGGAGGTCTGGTTCCACCTCACCCGGGAGCGGCACCGCTTGGGCGAGAAGTTTCTCGAAGTGTGGGCTCGTCCTGCCGTGATTTTTGACGAGTCAGGTGGAAAGCTATCCATTAAGTTATGATGCATGCTCGAAAGGTCGCACGACTCGGCCGTGTGCGCCAGTCGATCTACGGGGTTTTGTTTGGCTCAGTGGAACCCAGAGCTGGAACCGCTGGTGGTGCACCCTCAAGTGGTCGCGCTGCTCCGCGGACGGCTTTGGTGGTCTCCATTGTTGTATGCCTTGACCTCTTTTGCATCAGGGCAGTCCGAGGGTCAGTCAGGCTTGTGCCCTGCAAGACCGACATGGCTGTTTGTGTGTTGAGTGCAGTCCCTCAGTTGGGCTGCACCACAACAGCCCCCTTGTCCGGGAAGGACCGTTGGCCCGAACCAAGTCCCCCCACCCAGTCAGCCCGGGTTGAGGGGGAGTACCGGGGTCAATGTATCGAATGATGCTTGGTTGATGAGTACATGAAAGCTCTGGGACGCGGCGCCCCTGGTTGCCAAGTCCTCTTCCCATCTGACAACGGTACTCAGTCTACGCATCAACAGCACCAGCATGTCCGGACGTGGTAAGGGCGGCAAGGCGAAGGGCAAGAGCAAGACGCGTTCCAGCGGCGCGGGTCTCCAGTTCCCCGTGGGCCGTATCCACCGTCTCTTGCGCAGGGGAAACTACGCCGAGCGCGTCGGAGCGGGCGCTCCCGTCTACCTCGCGGCCGTCCTCGAGTACGTGGCTGCCGAAGTGCTCGAGCTCGCTGGCAACGCAGCTCGTGACAACAAGAAGACCGGGATCATCCCCCGCCACCTGCAGCTCGCCATACGCAACGACGAGGAGCTGAACAAGCTGCTCTCTGGCGTGAGGATCGCGCAGGGCGGCGTCTTGCCCAACATCCAAGCTGTGCTTCTCCCAAAGAAGACCGAGAAGAAGGCGTAAGCGAGCTCCCAGCCGCCGGACTACAGTCGCGCTCGTCGCACAACCCAACGGTCCTCGTCAGGACCACCGAAATGCATGTGACGGCAGGGTTTTGCTTGGCAATCCCGTTCTCTGCGCCCGTTTCCCTCTGTTTGAATTAGCGCAACCGTGCCTCTTGAACTGACGCTGCTGCTAGCTAGCTGGCATTTCAGTGCACGAATGTAAATGGAAAGCGAGCTTCCGGGTGTCCGGGGGCGCACAGGGACGAGCCTCACTGCAATTAGCGTACGATTCGCGTAGTGGAATGTGATAGGCGATTGGGCCCTTAAAAACAAACAAACAAAAAATGGGCCATATCCGCAACCAGCATGCACTTATGAGCCAGGCAGGTATGCATGAGGAACGTGAACAAACGCATGCATGGCATACCAATACACAAAAGCTTGCACGCAACATCGGCCGCATTAATTTCATTTTCGGGCGCGGCTTCTTCGCATGAATGCGCGCACCGTTTTGCAACGAACACGCATTTTGTTTATTTTTTTTCCCCTCTCTCTTCTTGTTCGTGCTCAAACGCGCGCAATACTTACCATATGCATACCAAACGAGGCACCACCTCGCACCGGCAGCCCACCACAGGCACACACAGAAATATTAATAATAAAAAATAACAACAAAACAGACAGACCGAGAGGGTACGGTTGGAGTACGTGGTCTCGCGTACCCCCGTGCCCGAAGCAAACATGTAGGTGGTCCTGAGAAGGACCGTTTTGTGTTGCTTGCCTGACCGAGGCTACGGCGCAGACAGTGGCCGAACTTAGGCGCTCTCGCCACGGATGCGCCGGGCCAGCTGGATGTCCTTTGGCATGATGGTAACACGCTTGGCGTGGATGGCACACAGGTTGCTGTCTTCGAAGAGACCGACCAGGTATGCCTCGCTGGCCTCCTGAAGGGCCATCACAGCCGAACTCTGGAATCGGAGGTCGGTCTTGAAATCCTGAGCGATTTCCCTCACCAAGCGCTGGAACGGCAGCTTGCGGATGAGAAGTTCGGTCGACTTCTGGTAGCGGCGAATTTCACGAAGGGCCACGGTTCCAGGCCTGTAGCGATGCGGTTTCTTAACCCCTCCTGTGGCAGGTGCACTCTTGCGAGCAGCCTTGGTAGCAAGCTGCTTACGCGGAGCCTTCCCACCGGTGCTCTTACGGGCGGTTTGCTTGGTCCTGGCCATAGCGAACGGAGCGAGCGTCCGAAGTCGTCGACTGCCGGAGTGAAAATGACCCCTGCGCCGCGCGCGTCGTGCTTCGCCGCACTACTCTTCTCCTCTCCAACTCACTCGCCGATTGGCCAGCACCGGCACAGCCGTCTTGTGCAGCGCGCGCGCCGCCGCCGTTCGCCAGGATGCTGGAGGAGGCACGTTTTCGCGCGGGCGCCTTGTTCGCGGCTAAGGAAAGCACATTCGCAGGCGGTTTAATTGAGTTTAAACACGACAGCATGCCGCGCTGTTCTCTTTCGTTTCAGCCAACACCACAATCTCGTTTATACCGCCGCGCGTCGCCAATTGCCAGTGCCGAGTGTGAGACCACACCACTAATCTCGACAGTGGTTAGCGCTCCACGCCCAACGCCATCGGAGCTGTTATCGCGATCTCCGCGCGACGCAGATGGGTGGCATGTTAAGGCTACATTATTGCTTGTCCACTGCCTTGCTTTGATCATGCTGATGCTCGTTTCACGAACGGTGCCTTCTCGAGGGCCACGGTGCCTTCTCGAGGGTCAACTACATCGTGTTTTGGCCGCACTCGGCAGCAAACCGTCTCGCATGTGCACACATGCCAGTACCGCACTTTCCCGTCCACGGAAAG
Organism: Dermacentor variabilis; assembly: GCF_050947875.1. Lineage (NCBI taxonomy): Eukaryota > Metazoa > Arthropoda > Arachnida > Ixodida > Ixodidae > Dermacentor > Dermacentor variabilis. The sequence goes on from NC_134574.1 coordinate 23,078,002, forward strand.
AAGAACGCGAGGCCCGCATGCGCCTCACAAGATTAACGACAAACTCACGTATGGACTACCAGCACCACTTCAGAGTTACAGAGAAAACGATGCACTTCCGCTCTAAGAGCGAATTTGGAATACAATATTGACAGGTGTTGAACGCGCGTTAGGAGACCTGGACAACTAATTGGGGCCTCAAAACTGTGGATAGGCAAGCGGTACTTCCATATGTATGAAGGGTCCTTAAACAATATGTCAAGGTAGCATCAACCAATGCTTTGCAGGCGCGATCCCAAGCGCGGCTTCCCCGTGCCACGTATTCGGTGCGCAGTTTTCGCACTTGCAAGGGACACCATGTTTTGACAAACAATCATCAAACGCAACACTTTGCTCCATGCAGTGCGTACATTTCGTCAGCTAGCTTTTTCGATTGCATTCCCGCACGCAACTTCGCCACAGGATCGACGGCATCAATGTCATGTTATAGCGAAGCTCCAGCTCGGCAGCCGCCGGGAGAAATCTATTTCCTCGCCAACTAATTCACCGAATTTGGTGCGCCTAATTGCGAGTAAAAGAAAATGTTCAAATGCCGCGCCTGCAACAGCGCGATTTTCAACTGATGCCGAGCGCTGCCTCTTTTTTCTTTACTATTTTTTTTCTCAGTGATTGTGGCAAACTGTGAAATGGAAGAGAGAACAAACAGTTCAACTGTGCGCTTTAAAGCTCCGTCACACAGCAATGGCACCGGATTTGGAAATTCTGTTAATTGCACAAGGCGATGTGTATAAAGGGAACACAATTTATAGGCCTCAATAAGATATACCAGTCATGTGTGAGTATGACTTTTACAATACCTTCACAGACATCACAGGCGTTTTCGATGGGATAAAATTTTTTAGACAGAACTTCCGTGAGTAGTTGCGTGCAATTCACACGATCGCGGTACCGCTTTGTATTGTTGAGATATGAAACTTTGTACTTCTTAACCTGCCAGTACTCGTGCATTATGGAAGGGAAAAAAGAGAGAAAGAGAGACGTCACCGTACCACCACACATTTTTCTCAGATGGAACAAGAAGCTTGTTTACATGGCTGCAGCAGTTCTCTCGTGACAACCCGTTGTTTTCTCTTGGGTGTGTTCCGATGCCTTACTTAGAGTTCACCTCCGAGCTACACGCACGACCGGTATGACCTCATTGCGCACTGTGTACGCCTTGCTTCGTCCTCGGCTATTCCCTTTGCACGCGCATGCCAGTGACTTCGTAGCAGTAATCATTACATAGACAAGAGAAAAGAAATAAGCAAAATTTCCGCGTTTCTTCAAAGCAAGAGGCCCGTACATTTTCTCTGACTGTTCCTTCCCCATTTGTTTACCTGTTTAGCCATCACCTCACTTTGCTATATACATCAAGGCCATAGGCGCAGTTCCCGGTGGCTTCGTGGGACGAATGTAAAACAATAGGCGCGAGCTTGGCTTTCATTAAACGCAACACGAATGCGAAATCCGTGCAATGACGACGGCCGGCGTGTGTCAGCTTCCCTTACCTTGGCGTGCCAATATATGTGCCATGAGTGAGGGAGCCGGTTCGAATTCGGAATTTTTCTCTACAGCAGCTTGCACATTCACGATGTTCCAGGGATGCAGCGGCAGGAGGTAGTCTTGTGCACTTTGGCACGTCCATGCCATGGCATTACGCAACCGCCTCACAGCGCGTAATACGCCGGACATAAGCTGCCACAAGGAGAAATGTTCACATGTAGGACAGGTGGCTCCCTCTGGCGGCGAAGAGTTCGACAAATACGTGATGCACCGCTCAAATCGCCCATCGGGCGGCCGCTCGTCCCTCTCTCTCTTTTTCCCCCGTTCTCGCGGCGTGTGGCATACACAAATACGTTGCTCGAAAAAGTTTGTTTTCTTTAAATACAGCGCGTGTCCAGCGCCCGCTTCCTTACCGATCTAAGTATATGGCGCGAACAAGGGTCGCCCAGCATCGCCTACACGCATGCATGACGAAAGGGCCAGTCGTACAGAAATAACGAGAGAAAGTGAGTCTGCACTGTGCAAGCATATTTCTGTCTCAGTAAGCACACTTCACCGCTCTGCTCCTTTATTTTATTTTCCTCTTGTTTTGGGCAACTCAGCGGTGAATTGTCTTGCAAGAAGAGCCACGTTGGCCTCGAACCAACTGCTTATCACCTATAGAGCGCTGACAAGAAATGCCACTGTAACCCTGTACACAAGTATGAAAACAGCACGCGCCTCGGTGTCTACCGCGCGCACCCTCGTCCATTTGAATACAACGCAGTGAGCCCGGTTCTAGCGACAGCTACCTAGCTAATCTCACCTTTGCATTCATTTGCGTCGCTCAAAAGAGTTACACAATTGTGAATCGCACGGTGGTAGTTTACGGCCGCCCAGCTCGTAGGGCAAGAGGGCTGGTTCGTTATTGTTTCTCCGACGCACGCAAACCAACGACGCCATGCGAATGCCGCTCAGACACAGCGTCGCGCGTAGGCTCAATCATTTAACGCTTGCACTGGAAAGAACAAATAACCGCCGTCTGTAGAAAACTCACTTTCAGCTGTTACACACTGGCCCGTGCCCGGCAATATTTTCCTCGCGCTTTGCTTCGCTGCGTACCCACAGGAGCTATTGTTGTGAAATATGGGGCTTAACATATAAAACTTACTTAACTTAAATGCGCCCGCTGGCCGTCACGCTCGGCGTATGTATGTAACCGAGTGCTACTGCCCGGCTCATACTCTTCTCTAAGGGAGTAGAAGAAGCGAGCCATTTCAAAGCGACAAAAATGCGCATCGACGAGCTTACGATTACCTCTGTCTTTTAATCATCAGTCCACTCTGGTTGCCTCAATCAGGGTCCAACCAAAGGCGACAACTGAGCTGCACGAACGACCGCCACGTCGCAACTCGGACAGACTGAGGGCGGGTGAAATGGGAGCAACACAACACACAGGGGCGAGCGCAAATGCAATCGAGCGAGGGCGAAAAACAATGCTACCACACCTTATGAATACATGCGGTTGCGCTCGCTCACCTGACCAAAGTTTACCGCGCGTGTCTCGTACGGCCGAACGCGAGATAATGGCATGCAAAAGAGGGTCAACGGAGCAGGAGATCGCAAATCCTGCGCATCACTGCCGAAGCACCAAGTGGGTAGCCCTGAAGAGGGCTGTTGGGTTCTTCAGAGGAGCTGATGCGCTGCTTGCAGACGACGCCGCGCACGCGTGCTGCTTAGCCCCCGAAACCGCAGAGGGTGCGGCCCTGACGCTTGAGGGCATACACCACGTCCATGGCTTAAGTGTTTCCCCCAGAGCAAAAAAAACAGAAAAAGAAAAAGGGGGAGGCCCGCACCACCTTGCAGTATAACGGGCTTAACGCCAATTATAAGATAAAAAATGAGGGATCATCACGAGAGATGATCCATAGGAAATTTGGATATAAAAGCCAATATTTAAAAAAAAAAATTCGGAGCTGAAGCCAATGAAATCAGTGAGGAAGTAGTAGAAGACGAAGTAAGTCGCCAGGATTAGCAGCACATAGCGACCTGGTGCAGGCTCCTTTAGGGTGTAATGAGCCGAAGGCTCCGGCAGTGATGCGCGATCATTGCGAGGCTGCAGCTTTATTGCAAGTCAGTGCGAATAGAGTTCAGTCGGCACCGGTGGTAGTGTCTCCCGCCGGGTGTGCCAAGGGACGGAATGCGGAGCCCGGTACATTGCCGCTCGCCAAGACAGAGGCAGGGTCCGGAGTAGGCAAGAACGGGTGGTGACCTGGAGGAACTGGTGGTGACCTGGAAGCGTGCTGGTATGTTGAGAAGAGAGAATAGTACGCGGCAGGAGAAGGATAGGAAAGTCCGTCCATGGCTGTCACGGTCTTGCGCTTGGCGTGCTCAGTGTAGGTGACGGCGTCCCGGATCACGTTCTCGAGGAACACCTTGAGCACACCGCGTGTCTCCTCATAGATCAGGCCAGAGATACGCTTGACACCACCACGGCGAGCAAGGCGACGGATGGCTGGCTTGGTGATGCCTTGGATGTTGTCACGCAACACCTTACGATGACGCTTCGCGCCACCCTTGCCGAGCCCCTTGCCGCCCTTGCCACGTGCAGACATCTCGGCTGTTGCTGCTGCTTCGAAGCGAGTCAGGAAAGCGAATGCCGCGTCCTTGCGCCGCGACTGAGCGAGGAAGCCGCGCCGAATGGCGAGGAGGTGAAACGCGCGCCGATTGGCTCACGGGCAGCGCGGCCTCTCTTCGCGAGTGAGTCGCGGGTGGCAGCACTGAGCCCTGCTTAGGCCACGCACTGAGGTCACGACATGTGGCTTTGCAACACAATCGCGGAGTTTACTTTTTTTTCTTATGTTGTTTCTTTTTGGCATTTCTGACTGCAACGTAGGCTGATGTTCAACCCGCCTCCCTCCTTGTTTTGCTCAACTCGCCAAGAGAAAAACAAACGTGTCAACAATGTTATTGTGCTATGTTGCACGCACCCACTGCTCGTTTCGCGCCCCAGGAACAAGTTTATTGTCTTCTCATAATTATGATTACTTGATCTATTCACCGGTAGCTCGGCTACGCTTTCAAGTGCACCCTGGTCATTGCCGCAAAGCACACCGTGCGCACAGCTTCGAATTCCGCCACGCCAACATCGTTCACTTGATCACTAGTCGCGAAACAGGGCGCGTTCATGCTCTGTTCGCCTCAGGCGTTTCAAATTTCGCACGCCGGCACCGCTGACTGGTGCCTACACGACCGTCAAATTTCGTCGCGATAGCTTACGTAGCCTCGTAGATAACGTCAGCGAAATCAGCCTAAGACGCGCGCGCGAGCCCAATTCAGCATTCTAGGGGACGGAAGAGAGCGAGGGAACTGTTTGCGCCGCTCCTCACTCCTCCCTCTCCCATCGCCCGTACGAAGGCAGCTACGCAGGGCGCGCGCGGAACCGCTAGCTATGCAGTATGCGGAGAGCGCGCGCATCTATTCTTTTCCCACTTCAAAGTCACTTACTACTGCTACATTTGTAATAACAGTGTAAAATTTCCCCTTAGGCAGTGCTGCTTCGTGAACGTGCGCACCCATTTCCGCTCGCCAGCCACCGCTACAGCAATGCGGCTCTGAATTTCAGTCCGGAGCACTGCTGCATACGTGCGGGCGGCCGCCGAGAGGGCATTCTAGCAGACGCAGCGACCGATGGCATTAGTTCTAGCAGCCATAGAGGCACACCTCAGGGCCCGCAAAAGTGCGTCGAACGACAAGAAGAAACAAAACGGTAAAAAGAAAAAAAGGAGGGATGAGGGCTGCCTGCTTTTAAAAGTTGCGCTACATCAGAATTAAGTAAATGTGCAGCAACGACCGCCTCATCATCCTCGGTGTGTGAAACACGCGCCGTGGTAATTAGTGCATGCAGGCGAACGTGGCCGCTCGCGCAGAGTCGCCTCACGCGCCCCATACTTGCTTTGTGTGTGTTGTTGTGCTGAGCCCCGTGGCGTTCCGTGCGGTTCTGCTACAAAAGTTATAGCACACGCGCTGTCCGACCGCGCACGCCGCGTGTTTGAAAACAAGAAGTAGTAGTAAGTGCCGTTGAGATGGTAAAAGAAGAGAAGAGTGCAGTACCGTAGCTGTCTCTCGCTTAGGAGGTCACCTCAACAGTACTGCACGGGGGAGGGTAAGGAGAATAAAGGAGCCAAGAGAAACAAAGATTAAAGAGGACGAGCGGAAGGCCGTGAAGAAAAAAAAGAGAGAGAGAAGCGTGAAACGGGGCCTATGGCAGCGTGGTAAGGTTCGACGACTCAAAGAACTCAATGAGCTGGGAAGGCTCCTTTGAGTAAAACCGCAAAACCCCTAGGAAACGAGAAAGTCCTCAGGACGGGCTATGGGGAGTCCAAGGCGTCGATTAGGATTTCACGAGCTGAGAGATATATGCAGTGCATATATCTATAATAAAAGTGCATATATCATATAAAAGGGACTCTCACGGGCCGATAGTCCCTTTTTGTGTGTGTTGTTGTGCTGCGCGCATGCCGTTGTGTGCGTTTCTGATACAAAACTTTCAGCACACGCGCTGTCGCAATGAGAATACGACAGCGCGCGCCTGGTGCGTGTAAACGAGGAAGCGTCGAACAGAGGGAACGGACGGAATTGTCGAGATTCTCACTACATCCCAATGCCAATGCAGACACTTTGGGTGGCTCTGAGAAGAGCCGTTGGGTGTTGGCTGCGCGGACGAGCGCTCGGTCGCCTACTTGGAGCTGGTGTACTTGGTGACGGCTTTGGTGCCCTCGGACACGGCGTGTTTGGCCAGCTCTCCGGGCAACAGCAGATGCACGGCAGTCTGGATCTCCCGGCTCGCGATGGTCGAGCGCTTGTTGTAGTGAGCCAGACGGGACGACTGCGCGGCGATACGCTCGAAGATGTCGTTCACGAAGCTGTTCATGATAGACATGGCCTTGCTGGAGACTCCAGTGTCCGGGTGCACCTGCTTCAGCACCTTGTAGATATACATGGAGAAGCTCTCCTTCCTGCGGCGCTTCTTCTTCTTCTTGTCGGTGGCGCGCACGTTCTTCTGCGCCTTGCCGGTCTTCTTCACGGCCTTACCGCTGGGCTGGGGAGGCATGTCAGTAGCCGTGCAAACGAGATCGGAATACGCGCGACCGGTCGCGCGCGCCGCGTTTTTATCGCGGGAGGGTGGTGTTCACGCGACCTCGCAAAGCCGCGCTCGCCATTGGTCCGTGCGGCTTCTCTCCCTTTTCCTCGCGCTTTCCTTTGGGACCGGCGGCGGCGAGAGCGGCGACGGCGCTACGAGCACGGCTCAAATCGCTCACAGATCGCCACTGTGCAAGTCGTTGTTACTCAGTCTGACAGCAACACTGCGATGCCTCCCCAGGTGCTGTGGATAGGTGCTGTGGTGGCGTGATTTGTGCGTTCGAGCTTCGGTGCTATCGATCCCCTCCACGTGGGCCCCTCTCGGATGGTTGGATAGGATTACGGTGCGGATTCTTCTAGACTCCAACCCGCTGTCTTCGATTCGGTGAGGTGTTCCGGTGGCTCTTTTTTGTCCTTGGTTTTTTCCAGTGTTTAGCTGAGGGTTTCTAGCTTCCTACCTTGTGTAGTGTTAGCTTAAACTTCGGCTAGGCGCGGGCGCCACGTGGTTTTTACCGCGATGGTGGCCCCTTCGCGGCTTCGGCCGCTTACGTTTTTCGGGCGAGTTCCGAAAGGCGCGTCCAATGTAGATGTTTGCAAGGCGCTCGTAAAGCGCTTTTCCTTGAACGACCTTAAGGCAGTGCAGGACTTTGGTGCAGGACGGTTTGAGATAACGTTTAAGAATAAGGTCGCGGTTGATCGCTTCTCAGCTGATCCCGCTTTGAAGGTTCGGGATGTGGAAGTTCGTTTTGAGTATAGAGGTGTGCGTGTGAAGTTGGTTAGGGTGTTTGGCTACCCCGCGGATCTTCCGGACCAGGCTCTCGTCTCCGAGCTAGAGGTCTTCGGAAAGGTTCACGGGATCTCCGAAGAATGCGTGCCCGGTTTCCCTGCCGTTGGCACCGGAAACCGGCGCATTCGGATAGAGATGGCGTGGCCCGTTCCTAACCTTCTTCGTGTAGGTGAGCGTGTCGTTCAGTGTGAGTACGAGGGTGTAGTTAGATTGTGCCGTAGGTGTAACATGGCAGGACACCACGCCGCCGCGTGCGACACGCCTCAGTGCGCGCGCTGCGGGCAGTTTGGCCACGCGTCCTGCGACGTGGCGTGCGTACGTTGCGGCGGCGACCATGCGGTTTCGGCGTGTAGTGTCCGCACCTACTCGTCAGTGACCGCGAGGCCAGAACAGCAGAAACCTGCCGTCGTGGAAGCGGTTACTTCGCCGGTAGCTGATACGGTTGCTGCCTTAGAGGAAGGAGAGAGCCAGGGCTCCTTGAGCGTGGTCGATGCCGCCGAGCGCGGCGGCGATTCCGTGGACGCTACCGAGGTCGTTCCCCCTTCCGTCACGGCAACGTGCGAGGGGGCAGCGAGCGAGGAGGCTGAAGCGGCGGTCGCTGTCGCCTCCGTTGCGGGTACGCCTCTCGCTACGCCGGTCGCTATCTCTGGCGCGTCCGAACCGCTGACTGGCGCGACTGACACTGCTCGTCGGTCGAACCATAAGCGTAAGAGCCGGCGCGCACACCGCGCTGGCTCCTCCAGACTGGCCCTCCAGAATTTAAGTGCAGTGCTGTTGAAACGTCCGATTCTGATACTGAGGTCCCATCGGACGCGGAGGGTTCTCCTCCTTGTCCCAATTGCGGATGGGGACGTTGCGAATGCTCGTTGCTCTCAGACAGAACCTATGAGTCTACTGATGAGGGGTCCCCAACTTTGGAGACCCTCTCATAAGTAGTCTTTGCTTATTTGTCACTAGCGGCTAGTATTACCTAATACTAGCCTGCTCTTTATTCATTTTCCTAGCTCTTTTTGTCTTCCTTTGTTTCTACTAGCTCTTAGCTAATCTCTTTCTCCCTTAAAATGGCTTCTTCTCTCACCATAGCTACCTTTAACTGTCGTGGTTTGTCGCGTGCTTCTAAGCAGTTAGAGGTTATTAATTTGGCTAAATACAAAAAGGTAGATATTCTTTTGCTTCAGGAAACTTATATTCATAGGCTAGGCCAGATCAGCCACTTCGACCGGATTTTTCGCACTCGGTCTTTCTGGAGTTATGGCGCGACGGGCAGTCGAGGTACGGCCATCGTTTTGATGCCGAATTTCGACTGCCTTGTTATTCGCCATGCCAGGGATTCCGAGGGCCGCGTCTTGTCGGTGGACCTTGATTGTGGCATTCGAATTGTTAATGTTTATGCTCCAACCCGGTCTAAAGATCAGAGAGAGTTTTTCGCTACATTAGAACCCTACTTGGTAGGTCCCTCTCGGCTAATCCTTGTAGGCGACTTCAACTGTGTGTTAGAACAGGTTGATCGCATCCCGCATAGAGGGACTCCAAACCAGAAAGATAGGCGTGCAAATGTTGTACTACGAGAGCTCGTCGACGGGCTGGGACTTGTCGATGCTTGGCGTGTGCTTCGCCCTGGTCAGTCAGGAATGACTTGGACAGGAAGAGGCATTCTTCTTATGCATTATGCAGTATGCATTCTTCTTGGTTAACTCCTTCTGCTCTTAGCGACCACAGCTTCCAAATTCTGCGGTTCGCCCATTCTAGCATAGTCCCGCAAGGGAAGAGACCGTGGCGTCTGAATCCACGTCTTCTAAAAGACAGGCAGGCAACCGCAGAGGTATCATCCATTCTTTTTCGATCGCTGCACAATAGAGCGAATCTAAGTGGTACAGAATGGGATGACGTGAAGGTCAGAGTGCATGAGTGCTTCAGGTCTTGGGGCAAGCGTCGAGCGCGCGAGGAGCGTGAGGAGATTAAAATCGTCCCCGACGCGATCCTCCTGCTCTCGAGGCCACTGTCCGGCGGTCCTGGAGTTGCTTCGGCGCTGGCCTCACTCCGAAAGGAACTTCGGATTCTCCTGCAGCGACGCTGGGATGGCTTGAGGGCCACAACCCGAGCAGAGCTGTGGGAAATGGAAGCGTGGTGCAGCAGAAACGTCCTACGTAAACATCTCTCAAGGAAGAGCACAACTCTCTCCTCCCTAATAGATCCAAGCGATGGTAGCATAGTCGATTCACCAGATGGAGTTCTTGCACTGGCGAGGCAGTTTTACATGATCTTGTATGCCGAACCAGCTGCCACTCCAACTGCGTTTCCTTTTGCTTCGCCAGCTGAGCCGCCGCGAGTGTGCGACTCAGCCATAGATGAGGACGAGCTTTTTTCGGCATTGAAGTCTATGAAGCGTAATCGCAGTCCGGGATCCGATGGTCTGACAGTCGAATTTTATGTTAAATTTTGGACACTGTTAGGGAAGCCATTCACATCACTGGTGAACCGGCTACTCAGTGAAGGGACTTTGTCAGCGTCTCAACGAGAGGGGTTAATCCCTCTCCTTTGTAAGGACGAGTCGAGGAGCTCCGATCTGAGAGCATGGCGTGCAATCACACTTCTGAACTGCGATTATAAGCTCATAGCAAAGTGCCTGTGTATGCGACTCACGCCAGTGCTCAGCACTGTTTTGGGTCCATACCAGGCATGTTGTGTCCAGGGGCGCTCTACTCAGCTTCACGGTATAGCACTAAGGGACCTTCTCCTGAGGGCAAATACCAGGAAACTTCCAGGTATTTGCTCCTTCGATCAGGAAAAGGCTTTCGATATCATTAGCCATAGGTACCTTTTCCGTGTTTTGGAAGAGGCTGGTTTTAGTGTGGGTTTTAGACAGATGATCCAAGGTTTGTATTCTCGACCGACTTCTGCTGTTCTCATACGAGACCGCCTCTCGGAGGCATTCATTGTGGGACGTGGTGTGCGACAGGGGGACCCGCTCCCACCTGCCCTCTACGTACTCGCTTTAGAACCGCTTCTGCAGAGGTTGTCTTGTGACAGCAGAATTGGCAGGTTCCTACTTCCACCAGGTTCCCCCCCAGTTGCACTCTTTGCCTATGCAGACGACTTGTCCATTATCGTCCCGGACGAAGCATCAGCTTGCGACGTCCTGGAGGTCATGGACAGTTACTGCGGGGCGAGCGGTGCAAGGTTGAATAGGTCGAAAAGTGCAGCAATGTACTTGAACTCCACTCCTTCCAGTCCGCAGCCCGTTCATGGTCTCCCCGTGAAAACGCGGCTGCGGATTCTAGGCTTCCAGTTCGAACCAGATGGTCTCTCTCCCGAAAACTGGCAACAGGCTAAGGAGAAGCTTGAAGCCAGGGTTCAGGAATACAGCACGTTGTCATGCCCTTTGACTACTCGAGCGACAATCCTTCGCTCACTTCTGTTTTCCTTTCTGACGTATGTGGCGTGTGTGTCTCCTATTCCAACCCGAACCAAGCTTATCTTGGAGAGGGTCTTGTTTCGCTTCCTCTGGAAGGGCACAACTGGTTGTGTAGCTAGGTGGGTGCTCAAGTTGCCCAGGGACAAGGGAGGACTCGGAATTTCCGACCTGGGCATCGTGGCTACTGTACTACACGTCAGTTGGACCCAGGTCGCTCTTAACTCGGATATGCTCCTAACTCGAAGCTTAACTTCCTTCTTTCTTAGCACCCGACTCCGCTTGTTCTCGCAGAGCACATTTTCCCACTGTGTTCCTCGTTCAGGTACCCCGTCCACCATTTATGCGGCGGCTGCCAACTCTTTGGTAAGCCTCTGCAAGGTTCACGTAGGCATCGACGTAGTTTCAGCTCCACTCCAAGAGTTAGTGGATATCCTCACCCCAGGACTCCCCCCACATTACCAAAGGTACGACCTGTCGATTCACAGGCCAAACTGGAAGCTCATTACAGCCGGTTTCCTCGACGCCAGACGAGCCACCTTTGTGTACCGCCTGGCGCGAGGGTGCCTGCCGTTGAGCTACAGGCCCTTCACAGCCATCCCGGCTCGTGGAGTGTGTCCTTTCTGTGGCGCTCGTGAGGACTCAGTTCATATCTTTACGCAGTGTTTGCTTCCAGCAGCTCTTCTCCAAAGAGTTGCTAGTCTATTTAGGCTCCCAGGCGTTCCTTATGAGACAGTCCGATTTTTGCACCCTTTGTCTAATCAGACGATCAACCAGTTCGTGCTTCTCCTCGCCGAGTGCTCATACCAAGTTTGGCTGGCACGCTGCGATGCAATTTTCGGGGGGTCGGGCACCGGCCCTTCACGAAGTGCTTGCGAAAGCACGGAAGGAGGTCTGGTTCGACCTCGCCCGGGAGCGGCACCGCTTGGGCGAGAAGTTTCTCGAAGTGTGGGCTCGTCCTGCCGTGATTTTTGACGAGTCAGGTGGAAAGCTGTCCATTAAGTTATGATGCATGCTCCAAAGGTCGCACGACTCGGCCGTGTGCGCCAGTCGATCTACGGGGTTTTGTTTGGCTCAGTGGAACCCAGAGCTGGAACAGGTGGTGGTGCACCCTCAAGTGGTCGCGCTGCTCCGCGGACGGCTTTGGTGGTCTCCATGGTTGTATGCCTTGACCTCTTTTGCATCAGGGCAGTCCGAGGGTCAGTCAGGCTTGTGCCCTGCAAGACCAACATGGCTGTTTGTGTGTTGAGTGCAGTCCCTCAGTTGGGCTGCACCACAACAGCCCCCTTCTCCGGGAAGGACCGTTGGCCCGAACCAAGTCCCCCCACCCAGCCAGCCCGGGTTGTGGGGGAGTACCGGGGTCAATGTATCGAATGATGCTGGGTTGATGAGTACATGAAAGCTCTGGGACGCGGCGCCCCTGGTTGCCAAGTCCTCTTCCCATCTGACAACGGTACTCAGTCTACGCGTCAACAGCACCAGCATGTCCGGACGTGGCAAAGGCGGCAAGGCGAAGGGCAAGAGCAAGACGCGTTCCAGCCGCGCGGGTCTCCAGTTCCCCGTAGGCCGTATCCACCGTCTCCTGCGCAAGGGAAGCTACGCCGAGCGCGTCGGAGCGGGCGCTCCCGTCTACCTAGCGGCCGTCCTCGAGTACCTGGCTGCCGAAGTGCTCGAGCTCGCTGACAACGCGGCTCGTGACAACAAGAAGACCAGGATCATCTCCCGCCACCTGCAGCTCGCCATCCGCAACGACGAGGAGCTGAACAAGCTGCTCTCCGGCATGACGATCGTGCAGGGCGGCGTCTTGCCCAACATCCAAGCTGTGCTTCTCCCAAAGAAGACCGAGAAGAAGGCTTAAGCGAGCTCCCAGCCGCCGGACTACAGTCGCGCTCGTCGCACAACCCAACGGTCCTCGTCAGGACCACCGAAATGCATGTGACGGCAGGGTTTTGCTTGGCAATCCCGTTCTCTGCGCCCGTTTCCCTCTGTTTGAATTAGCGCAACCGTGCCTCTTGAACTGACGCTGCTGCTAGCTAGCTGGAATTTCAGTGCACGAATGTAAATGGAAAGCGAGCTTCCGGGTGTCCGGGGGCGCACAGGGACGAGCCTCACTGCAATTAGCGTACGATTCGCGTAGTGCAATGTGATAGGCGATTGGGTCCTTAAAAACAAACAAACAAAAAATGGGCCATATCCGCAACCAGCATGCACTTATGAGCCAGGCAGGTATGCATGAGGAACGTGAACAAACGCATGCATGGCATACCAATACACAAAAGCTTGCACGCAACATTGGCCGCATTAATTTCGTTTTCGGGCGCGGCTTCTTCGCATGAATGCGCGCACCGTTTTGCAACGAACACGCATTTTGTTTATTTTTTTTCCATTCTCTCGTCTTGTTCGTGCTCGAACGCGCGCAATACTTACCATATGCATACCAAACGAGGCACCACCTCGCACCGGCAGCCCACCACAGGCACACACAAAAAAATATTAATAATAAAAAATAACAACAAAACAGACAGACCGAGAGGGTACGGTTGGAGTACGTGGTCTCGCGTGCTCCCGTGGCCGAAGCAAACATGTAGGTGGTCCTGAGAAGGACCGTTTTGTGTTGCTTGCCTGACCGAGGCTGCGGCGCAGACAGCGGCCGAACTTAGGCACTCTCGCCACGGATGCGCCGGGCCAGCTGGATGTCCTTTGGCATGATGGTAACACGCTTGGCGTGGATGGCGCACAGGTTGGTGTCTTCGAAGAGACCGACCAGATATGCCTCGCTGGCCTCCTGAAGGGCCATCACAGCCGAACTCTGGAATCGGAGGTCGGTCTTGAAATCCTGAGCGATTTCCCTCACCAAGCGCTGGAACGGCAGCTTGCGGATGAGAAGTTCGGTCGACTTCTGGTAGCGGCGAATTTCACGAAGGGCCACGGTTCCAGGCCTGTAGCGATGCGGTTTCTTAACCCCTCCTGTGGCAGGTGCACTCTTGCGAGCAGCCTTGGTAGCAAGCTGCTTACGCGGAGCCTTCCCACCGGTGCTCTTACGGGCGGTTTGCTTGGTCCTGGCCATAGCGAACGGAGCGAGCGTCCGAAGTCGTCGACTGCCGGAGTGAAAATGACCCCTGCGCCGCGCGCGTCGTGCTTCGCCGCACTACTCTTCTCCTCTCCAACTCACCCGCCGATTGGCCAGCGCCGGCACAGCCGTCTCGGGCGGTGCGCGCGCCGCCACCGTTCGCCAGGATGCTGGAGGAGGCACGTTTTCGCGCGGGCGCCTTGTTCGCGGCTAAGGAAAGCACATTCGCAGGCGGTTTAATTGAGTTTAAACACGACAGCATGCCGCGCTGTTCTCTTTCGTTTCAGCCAACACCACAATCTCGTTTATACCGCCGCGCGTCGCCAATTGCCAGTGCCGAGTGTGAGACCACACCACTAATCTCGACAGTGGTTAGCGCTCCACGCCCAACGCCATCGGAGCTGTTATCGCGATCTCCGCGCGACGCAGATGGGTGGCATGTTAAGGCTACATTATTGCTTGTCCACTGCCTTGCTTTGATCATGCTGATGCTCGTTTCACGAACTACAAGTGCACGCCACGGTGCCTTCTCGAGGGGCAACTACATCGTGTTTTGGCCGCACTCGGCAGCAAACCGTCTCGCATGTGCACACATGCCAGTACCGCACTTTCCCGTCCACGCACAGAAGAACGCGAGGCCCGCATGCGCCTCACAAGATTAACGACAAACTCACGTATGGACTACCAGTACCACTTCAGAGTTACAGAGAAAACGATGCACTTCCGCTCTAAGAGCGAATTTGGAATACAATATTGACAGGTGTTGAACGCGCGTTAGGAGACCTGGACAACTAATTGGGGCCTCAAAACTGTGGATAGGCAAGCGGTACTTCCATATGTATGAAGGGTCCTTAAACAATATGTCAAGGTAGCATCAACCAATGCTTCGCAGGCGCGATCCCAAGCGCGGCTTCCCCGTGCCCCGTATTCGGTGCGCAGTTTTCGCACTTGCAAGGGACACCATGTTTTGACAAACAATCATCAAACGCAACACTTTGCTCCATACAGTGCGTACATTTCGTCAGCTAGCTTTTTCGATTGCATTCCCGCACGCAACTTCGCCACAGGATCGACGGCATCGATGTCATGTTATAGCGAAGCTCCAGCTCGGCAGCCGCCGGGAGAAATCTATTTCCTCGCCAACTAATTCACCGAATTTGGTGCGCCTAATTACGAGTAAAAGAAAATGTTCAAATGCCGCGCCTGCAACAGCGCGATTTTCAACTGATGCCGAGCGCTGCCTCTTTTTTCTTTACTATTTTTTTTCTCAGTGATTGTGGCAAACTGTGAAATGGAAGAGAGAACAAACAGTTCAACTGTGCGCTTTAAAGCTCTGTCACACAGCAATGGCAACGGATTTGGAAATTCTGTTAATTGCACAAGGCGATATGTATAAAGGGAACACAATTTATACGCCTCGATAAGATATGCCAGGCATGTGTGAGTATGACTTTTACAATACCTTCACAGACATCACAGGCGTTTTCGATGGGATAAAATTTTTTAGACAGAACTTCCGTGAGTAGTTGCGTGCAATTCACACGATCGCGGTACCGCTTTGTATTGTTGAGATATGAAACTTTGTACTTCTTAACCTGCCAGTACTCGTGCATTATGGAAGGGAAAAAAAGAGAGAAAGAGAGACGTCACCGCACCACCACACATTTTTCTTAGATGGAACAAGAAGCTTGTTTACATGGCTGCAGTAGTTCTCTCGTGACAACCCGTTGTTTTCTCTTGGGTGTGTTCCGATGCCTTACTTAGAGTTCACCTCCGAGCTACACGCACGACCGGTATGACCTCATTGCGCACTGTGTACGCCTTGCTTCGTCCTCGGCTATTCCCTTTGCACGCGCATGCCAGTGACTTCGTTGCAGTAATCATTACATAGACAAGAGAAAAGAAATAACCAAAAGTTCCGCGTTTCTTCAAAGCAAGAGGCCCGTACATTTTCTCTGACTGTTCCTTCCCCATTTGTTTACCTGTTTAGCCATCACCTCACTTTGCTATATACATGAAGGCCATAGGCGCAGTTCCGGGTGGCTTCGTGGGACGAATGTAAAACAATAGGCGCGAGCTTGGCTTTCATTAAACGCAACACGAATGCGAAATCCGTGCAATGACGACGGCCGGCGTGTGTCAGCTTCCCTTACCTTGGCGTGCCAATATATGTGCCATGAGTGAGGGAGCCGGTTCGAATTCGGAATTTTTCTCTACAGCAGCTTGCACATTCACGATGTTCCAGGGATTAAGCGGCAGGAGGTAGTCTTGTGCACTTTGGCGCGTCCATGCCATGGCATTACGCAACCGCCTCACAGCGCGTAATACGCCGGACATAAGCTGCCACAAGGAGAAATGTTCACATGTAGGACAGGTGGCTCCCTCTGGCGGCGAAGAGTTCGACAAATACTTGATGCACCGCTCAAATCGCCCATCGGGCGGCCGCTCGTCCCTCTCTCTCTTTTTCCCCCGTTCTCGCGGCGTGTGGCATACACAAATACGTTGCTCGAAAAAGTTTGTTTTCTTTAAATACAGCGCGTGTCCAGCGCCCGCTTCCTTACCGATCTAAGTATATGGCGCGAACAAGGGCCGCCCAGCATCGCCTACACGCACGCATGACGAAAGGGCCAGTCGTACAGAAATAACGAGAGAAAGTGAGTCTGCACTGTGCAAGCATATTTCTGTCTCAGTAAGCACACTTCACCGTTCTGCTCCTTTATTTTATTTTCCTCATGTTTTGGGCAACTCAGCGGTGCATTGTCTTGCAAGAAGAGCCACGTTGGCCTCGAACCAACTGCTTATCACCTACGGCGCGCTGACAAGAAATGCCACTGTAACCCTGTACACAAGTATGAAAACAGCACGCGCCTCGGTGTCTATCGCGCGCACCCTCGTCCATTTGAATACAACGCAGTGAGCCCGGTTCTAGCGACAGCTACCTAGCTAATCTCACCTTTGCATTCATTTGCGTCGCTCAAAAGAGTTACACAATTGTGAATCGCACGGTGGTAGTTTACGGCCGCCCAGCTCGTAGGGCAAGAGGGCTGGCTCGTTATTGTTTCTCCGACGCACGCAAAACAACGAAGCCATGCGTATGCCGCTCAGACACAGCGTCGCGCGTAGGCTCAATCATTTAACGCTTGCACTGGAAAAAACAAATAACCGCCGTCTGTAAAAAACTCACTTTCAGCTGATACACACTGGCCCGTGCCCGGCAATATTTTCCTCGCGCTTTGCTTCGCTGCGTACCCACAGGAGCTATTGTTGTGAAATATGGGGCTTAACATATAAAATTTACTTAACTTAAATGCGCCCGCTGACCGTCACGCTCGGCGTATGTATGTAACCGAGTGCTACTGCCCGGCTCATACTCTTCTCTAAGGGAGTAGAAGAAGCGAGCCATTTCAAAGCGACAAAAATGCGCATCGACGAGCTTACGATTACCTCTGTCTTTTAATCATCAGTCCACTCTGGTTGCCTCAATCAGGGTCCAACCAAAGGCGACAACTGAGCTGCACGAACGACCGCCACGTCGCAACTCGGACAGACTGAGGGCGGGTGAAATGGGAGCAACACAACACACAGTGGCGAGCGCAAATGCAATCGAGCAAAGCTCGCCTTGCGAGGGCGAAAAACAATGCTACCACACCTTATGAATACATGCGGTTGCGCTCGCTCACCTGAACAAAGTTTACCGCGCGTGTCTCGTACGGCCGAACGCGAGATAATGGCATGCAAAAGAGGGTCAACGGAGCAGGAGATCGCAAATCCTGCGCATCACTGCCGAAGCACCAAGTGGGTAGCCCTGAAGAGGGCTGTTGGGTTCTTCAGAGGAGCTGATGCGCTGCTTGCAGACGACGCCGCGCACGCGTGCTGCTTAGCCTCCGAAACCGTCGAGGGTGCGGCCCTGACGCTTGAGGGCATACACCACGTCCATGGCTGTCACGGTCTTGCGCTTGGCGTGCTCAGTGTAGGTGACGGCGTCCCGGATCACGTTCTCGAGGAACACCTTGAGCACACCGCGTGTCTCCTCATAGATCAGGCCAGAGATACGCTTGACACCACCACGGCGAGCGAGGCGACGGATGGCTGGCTTGGTGATGCCTTGGATGTTGTCACGCAACACCTTACGATGACGCTTCGCGCCACCCTTGCCGAGCCCCTTGCCGGCCTTGCCACGTCCAGACATCTCGGCTGTTGCTGCTGCTTCGAAGCGAGTCAGGAAAGCGAATGCCGCGTCCTTGCGCCGCGACTGAGCGAGGAAGCCGCGCCGAAGGGCGAGGAGGTGAAACGCGCGCCGATTGGCTCACGGGCAGCGCGGCCTCTCTTCGCGAGTGAGTCGCGGGTGGCAGCACTGAGCCCTGCTTAGGCCACGCACTGAGTTCACGACGTGTGGCTTCGCAACACAATCGCGGAGTTTACTTTTTTTTCTTATGTTGTTTCTTTTTGGCATTTCTGACTGCAACGTAGGCTGATGTTCAACCCGCCTCCCTCCTTGTTTTGCTCAACTCGCCAAGAGAAAAACAAACGTGTCAACAATGTTATTGTGCTATGTTGCACGCACCCACTGCTCGTTTCGCGCCCCAGGAACAAGTTTATTGTCTTCTCATAATTATGATTACTCGTTCTATTCACCGGTAGCTCGGCTACGCTTTCAAGTGCACCCTGGTCATTGCCGCAAAGCACACCGTGCGCACAGCTTCAAATTCCGCCACGCCAACATCGTTCACTTGATTACTAGTCGCGAAACAGGGCACGTTCATGCTCTGTTCGCCTCAGGCGTTTCAAATTTCGCACGCCGGCACCGCTGACTGGTGCCTACACGACCGTGAAATTTCGTCGCGATAGCTTACGTACCCTCGTAGATAACGTCAGCGAAATCAGCCTAAGACGCGCGCGCGAGCCCAATTCAGCATTCTAGGGGACGGAAGAGAGCGAGGGAACTGTTTGCGCCGCTCCTCACTCTCCCATCGCCCGTACGAAGGCAGCTACGCAGGGCGCGCGCGCGGAACCGCTAGCTATGCAGTATGCAGAGAGCGCGCGCATCTCTTCTTTTCCCACTTCAAAGTCACTTACTACTGCTACATTTGTAATAACAGTGTAAAATTTCCCCTTAGGCAGTGCTGCTTCGTGAACGTGCGTACCCATTTCCGCTCGCCAGCCACCGCTACAGCAATGCGGCTCTGAATTTCAGTCCGGAGCACTGCTGCATACGTGCGGGCGGCCGCCGAGAGGGCATTCTAGCAGACGCAGCGACCGATGGCATTAGTTCTAGCAGCCATAGAGGCACACCTCAGGGCCCGCAAAAGTGCGTCGAACGACAAGAAGAAACAAAACGGTAAAAAGAAAAAAAGGAGGGATGAGTGCTGCCTGCTTTTAAAAGTTGCGCTACATCAGAATTAAGTAAATGTGCAGCAACGACCGCCTCATCATCCTCGGTGTGTGAAACACGCGCCGTGGTAATTAGTGCATGCAGGCGAACGTGGCCGCTCGCGCAGAGTCGCCTCACGCGCCCCATACATGCTTAGTGTGTGTTGTTGTGCTGAGCCCCGTGGCGTTCCGTGCGGTTCTGCTACAAAAGTTATAGCACACGCGCTGTCCGACCGCGCACGCCGCGTGTTTGAAAACAAGAAGTAGTAGTAAGTGCCGTTGAGATGGTAAAAGAAGAGAAGAGTGCAGTACCGTAGCTGTCTCTCGCTTAGGAGGTCACCTCAACAGTACTACACGGGGGAGGGTAAGGAGAATAAAGGAGCCAAGAGAAACAAAGATTAAAGAGGACGAGCGGAAGGCCGTGAAGAAAAAAAAAAGAGAGAGAGAAGCGTGAAACGGGGCCTATGGCAGCGTGGTAAGGTTCGACGACTCAAAGAACTCAATGAGCTGGGAAGGCTCCTTTGAGTAAAACCGCAAAACCCCTAGGAAACGAGAAAGTCCTCAGGACGGGCTATGGGGAGTCCAAGGCGTCGATTAGGATTTCACGAGCTGAGAGATATATGCAGTGCATATATCTATAATAAAAGTGCATATATCATATAAAAGGGACTCTCACGGGCCGATAGTCCCTTTTTGTGTGTGTTGTTCTGCTGCGCGCATGCCGTTGTGTGCGTTTCTGATACAAAACTTTCAGCACACGCGCTGTCGCAATGAGAATACGACAGCGCGCGCCGGGTGCGTGTAAACGAGGAAGCGTCGAACAGAGGGAACGGACGGAATTGTCGAGATTCTCACTACATCCCAATGCCAATGCAGACACTTTGGGTGGCTCTGAGAAGAGCCGTTGGGTGTTGGCTGCGCGGACGAGCGCTCGGTCGCCTACTTGGAGCTGGTGTACTTGGTGACGGCTTTGTTGCCCTCGGACACGGCGTGTTTGGCCAGCTCTCTGGGCAACAGCAGATGCACGGCAGTCTGGATCTCCCGGCTCGCGATGGTCGAGCGCTTGTTGTAGTGAGCCAGACGGGACGACTGCGCGGCGATACGCTCGAAGATGTCGTTCACGAAGCTGTTTATGATAGACATGGACTTGCTGGAGACTCCAGTGTCCGGGTGCACCTGCTTCAGCACCTTGTAGATATACATGGAGAAGCTCTCCTTCCTGCGGCGCTTCTTCTTCTTGTCGGTGGCGCGCACGTTCTTCTGCGCCTTGCCGGCCTTCTTCACGGCCTTACCGCTGGGCTGGGGAGGTATGTCAGTAGCCGAGCAAACGAGATCGGAATACGCGCGACCGGTCGCGCGCGCCGCGTTTTTATCGCGGGAGGGTGGTGTTCACGCGACCTCGCAAAGCCGCGCTCGCCATTGGTCCGTGCGGCTTCTCTCCCTTTTCCTCGCGCTTTCCTTTGGGACCGGCGGCGGCGAGAGCGGCGACGGCGCTACGAGCACGGCTCAAATCGCTCACAGATCGCCACTGTGCAAGTCGTTGTTACTCAGTCTGACAGCAACACTGCGATGCCTCCCCAGGTGCTGTGGATAGGTGCTGTGGTGGCGT
Source organism: Dermacentor variabilis (assembly GCF_050947875.1). Classification (NCBI taxonomy): domain Eukaryota; kingdom Metazoa; phylum Arthropoda; class Arachnida; order Ixodida; family Ixodidae; genus Dermacentor; species Dermacentor variabilis. The sequence goes on from NC_134574.1 coordinate 23,098,892, forward strand.
GATTTGTGCGTTCGAACTTCGGTGCTATTGTTACCCTCCACGTGGGCCCCTCTCGGATGGTTGGATAGGATTACGGTGCGGATTCTTCTAGACTCCAACCCGCTGTCTTCGATTCGGTGAGGTGTTCCGGTGGCTCTTTTTTGTCCTTGGTTTTTTCCAGTGTTTAGCTGAGGGTTTCTAGCTTCCTACCTTGTGTAGTGTTAGCTTAAACTTCGGCTAGGCGCGGGCGCCACGTGGTTTTTACCGCGATGGTGGCCCCTTCGCGGCATCGGCCGCTTACGTTTTTCGGGCGAGTTCCGAAAGGCGCGTCCAATGTAGATGTTTGCAAGGCGCTCGTAAAGCGCTTTTCCTTGAACGACCTTAAGGCAGTGCAGGACTTTGGTGTAGGACGGTTTGAGATAACGTTTAAGAATAAGGCCGCGGTTGATCGCTTCTCAGCTGATCCCGCTTTGAAGGTTCGGGATGTGGAAGTTCGTTTTGAGTATAGAGGTGTGCGTGTGAAGTTGGTTAGGGTGTTTGGCTACCCCGCGGATCTTCCGGACCAGGCTCTCGTCTCCGAGCTAGAGGTCTTCGGAAAGGTTCACGGGATCTCCGAAGAATGCGTGCCCGGTTTCCCTGCCGTTGGCACCGGAAACCGGGGCATTCGGATAGAGATGGCGCGGCCCGTTCCTAACCTTCTTCGTGTAGGTGAGCGTGTCGTTCAGTGTGAGTACGAGGGTGTAGTTAGATTGTGCCGTAGGTGTAACATGGCAGGACACCACGCCGCCGCGTGCGACACGCCTCAGTGCGCGCACTGCGGGCAGTTTGGCCACGCGTCCTGCGACGCGGCGTGCGTACGTTGCGGCGGCGACCATGCGGTTTCGGCGTGTAGTGTCCGCACCTACTCGTCAGTGACCGCGAGGCCAGAACAGCAGAAACCTGCCGTCGTGGAAGCGGTTACTTCGCCGGTAGCTGATACGGTTGCTGCCTTAGAGGAAGGAGAGAGCCAGGGCTCCTTGAGCGTGGTCGATGCCGCCGAGCGCGGCGGCGATTCCGTGGATGCTACCGAGGTCGTTCCCCCTACCGTCACGGCAACGTGCGAGGGGGCAGCGAGCGAGGAGGCTGAAGCGGCGGTCGCTGTCGCCTCCGTGGCGGGTACGCCTCTCGCTACGCTGGTCGCTATCTCTGGCGCGTCCGAACCGCTGACTGGCGCGACTGACACTGCTCGTCGGTCGAACCATAAGCGTAAGAGCCGGCGCGCACACCGCGCTGGCTCCGCTGCCAGGGCGGCGGCCGCGGGGTGTGAGTCGAGCTCGGACGAAGGTGACTCCCAGGGCTCGGAGACTGGCCCTCCAGAATTTAAGCGCAGTGCTGTTGAAACGTCCGATTCTGATACTGAGGTCCCATCGGACGCGGAGGGTTCTCCTCCTTGTCCCAATTGCGGATGGGAACGTTGCGAATGCTCGTTGCTCTCAGACAGAACCTATGAGTCTACTGATGAGGGGCCCCCAACTTTGGAGACCCTCTCATAAGTAGTCTTTGCTTATTTGTCACTAGCGGCTAGTATTACCTAATACTAGCCTGCTCTTTATTTATTTTCCTAGCTCTTTTTGTCTTCCTTTGTTTCTACTAGCTCTTAGCTAATCTCTTTCTCCCTTAAAATGGCTTCTTCTCTCACCATAGCTACCTTTAACTGTCGTGGTTTGTCGCGTGCTTCTAAGCAGTTAGAGGTTATTAATTTGGCTAAATCCAAAAAGGTAGATATTCTTGTGCTTCAGGAAACTTATATTCATAGGCTAGGCCAGATCAGCCACTTCGACCGGATTTTTCGCACTCGGTCTTTCTGGAGTTATGGCGCGACGGGCAGTCGAGGTACGGCGATCGTTTTGATGCCGAATTTCGACTGCCTTGTTATTCGCCATGCCAGGGATTCCGAGGGCCGCGTCTTGTCGGTGGACCTTGATTGTGGCATTCGAATTGTTAATGTTTATGCTCCAACCCAGTCTCAAGATCAGAGAGAGTTTTTCGCTACATTAGAACCCTACTTGGTAGGTCCTTCTCGGCTAATCCTTGTAGGCGACTTCAACTGTGTGTTAGAACAGGTTGATCGCATCCCGCATAGAGGGACTTCAAACCAGAAAGATAGGCGTGCAAATGTTGTACTACGAGAGCTCGTCGACGGGCTGGGACTTGTCGATGCTTGGCGTGTGCTTCGCCCTAGTCAGTCAGGAATGACTTGGACAGGAAGAGGCATGCAGAGCCGCATCGATCGTTTTTACATCTCGTCGTCACTGGCTCCTAGTATGCATTCTTCTTGGTTAACTCCTTCTGCTCTTAGCGACCACAGCTTCCAAATTCTGCGGTTCGCCGATTCTAGCATAGTCCCGCAAGGGAAGAGACCGTGGCGTCTGAATCCACGTCTTCTAAAAGACAGGCAGGCAACCGCAGAGGTATCATCCATTCTTTTTCGATCGCTGCACAATAGAGCGAATCTAAGTGGTACAGAATGGGATGATGTGAAGGTCAGAGTGCGTGAGTGCTTCAGGTCTTGGGGCAAGCGTCGAGCGCGCGAGGAGCGTGAGGAGATTAAAATCGTGTCCAACGCGATCCTCCTGCTCTCGAGGCCACTGTCCGGCGGTCCTGGAGTTGCTTTGGCGCTGGCCTCACTCCGAAAGGAACTTCGGATTCTCCTGCAGCGACGCTGGGATGGCTTGAGGGCCACAACCCGAGCAGAGCTGTGGGAAATGGAAGCGTGGTGCAGCAGAAACGTCCTACGTAAACATCTCTCAAGGAAGAGCACAACTCTCTCCTCCCTAATAGATCCAAGCGATGGTAGCATAGTCGATTCACCAGATGGAGTTCTTGCAATGGCGAGGCAGTTTTACATGATCTTGTATGCCGAACCAGCTGCCACTCCAACTGCGTTTCCTTTTGCTTCGCCAGCTGAGCCGCCGCAAGTGTGCGACTCAGCCATAGATGAGGACGAGCTTTTTTCGGCATTGAAGTCTATGAAGCGTAATCGCAGTCCGGGATCCGATGGTCTGACAGTCGAATTTTATGTTAAATTTTGGACACTGTTAGGGAAGCCATTCACATCACTGGTGAACCGGCTACTCAGTGAAGGGACTTTGTCAGCGTCTCAACGAGAGGGGTTAATCCCTCTCCTTTGTAAGGACGAGTCGAGGAGCTCCGATCTGAGCGCATGGCGTGCAATCACACTTCTGAACTGCGATTAAAAGCTCATAGCAAAGTGCCTGTGTATGCGACTCACGCCAGTGCTCAGCACTGTTTTGGGTCCATACCAGGCATGTTGTGTCCAGAGGCGCTCTACTCAGCTTCACGGTATAGCACTAAGGGACCTTCTCCTGAGGGCAAATATTAGGAAACTTCCAGGTATTTGCTCCTTCGATCAGGAGAAGGCTTTCGATATCATTAGCCATAGGTACCTTTTCCGTGTTTTGGAAGAGGCTGGTTTTAGTGTGGGTTTTAGACAGATGATCCAAGCTTTGTATTCTCGACCGACTTCTGCTGTTCTCATACGAGACCGCCTCTCGGAGGCATTCATTGTGGGACGTGGTGTGCGACAGGGGGATGCGCTCTCACCTGCCCTCTACATACTCGCTTTTGAACCGCTTCTGCAGAGGTTGTCTTGTGACAGCAGAATTGGCAGGTTCCTACTTCCACCAGGTTCCCCCCCAGTTGCACTCTTTGCCTATGCAGACGACTTGTCCATTATCGTCCCGGACGAAGCATCAGCTTGCGACGTCCTGGAGGTCATGGACAGTTAGTGCGGGGCGAGCGGTACAAGGTTGAATAGGTCGAAAAGTGCAGCAATGTACTTGAACTCCACTCCTTCCAGTCCGCAGCCCGTTCATGGTCTCCCCGTGAAAACGCGGTTGCGGATTCTAGGCTTCCAGTTCGAACCAGATGGTCTCTCTCCCGAAAACTGGCAACAGGCTAAGGAGAAGCTTGAAGCCAGGGTTCAGGAATACAGCGCGTTGTCATGCCCTTTGACTGCTCGAGCGACAATCCTTCGCTCACTTCTGTTTTCCTTTCTGACGTATGTGGCGTGTGTGTCTCCTATTCCAACCCGAACCAAGCTTATCTTGGAGAGGGTCTTGTTTCGCTTCCTCTGGAAGGGTACAACTGGTTGTGTAGCTAGGTGGGTGCTCAAGTTGCCCAGGGACAAGGGAGGACTCGGAATTCCCGACCTGGGCATCGTGGCTACTGCACTACACGTCAGTTGGACCCAGGTCGCTCTTAACTCGGATATGCTCCTAACTCGAAGCTTAACTTCCTTCTTTCTTAGCACCCGACTCCGCTTGTTCTCGCAGAGCACATTTTCCCACTGTGTTCCTCGTTCAGGTACCCCGTCCACCATTTATGCGGCGGCTGCCAACTCTTTGGTAAGCCTCTGCAAGGTTCACCTAGGCATCGACGTAGTTTCAGCTCCACTCCAAGAGTTAGTAGATATCCTCACCCCAGGACTCCCCCCACATTACCAAAGGTACGACCTGTCGATTCACAGGCCAAACTGGAAGCTCATTACAGCCGGTTTCCTCGACGCCAGGCGAGCCACCTTTGTGTACCGCCTGGCGCGAGGGTGACTGCCGTTGAGCTACAGGCCCTTCACAGCCATCCCGGCTCGTGCAGTGTGTCCTTTCTGTGGCGCTCGTGAGGACTCAGTTCATATCTTTACGCAGTGTTTGCTTCCAGCAGCTCTTCTCCAAAGAGTTGCTAGTCCATTTAGGCTCCCAGGCGTTCCTTATGAGACAGTCCGATTTTTGCACCCTTTGCCCAATCAGACGATCAACCAGTTCGTGCTTCTCCTCGCCGAGTGCTCATACCAAGTTTGGCAGGCACGCTGCGATGCAATTTTCGGGGGGTCGGGCACCGGCCCTTCAGGAAGTGCTTGTGAAAGCACGGAAGGTGGTCTGGTTCCACCTCGCCCGGGAGCGGCACCGCTTGGGCGAGAAGTTTCTCGAAGTGTGGGCTCGTCCTACCGTGATTTTTGACGAGTCAGGTGGAAAGCTATCCATTAAGTTATGATGCATGCTCCAAAGGTCGCACGACTCGGCCGTGTGCGCCAGTCGATCTACGGGGTTTTGTTTGGCTCAGTGGAACCCAGAGCTGGAACCGGTGGTGGTGCACCCTCAAGTGGTCGCGCTGCTCCGCGGACGGCTTTGGTGGTCTCCATGGTTGTATGCCTTGACCTCTTTTGCATCAGGGCAGTCCGAGGGTCAGTCAGGCTTGTGCCCTGCAAGACCGACATGGCTGTTTGTGTGTTGACTGCAGTCCCTCAGTTCGGCTGCACCACAACAGCCCCCTTGTCCGGGAAGGACCGTTGGCCCGAACCAAGTCCCCCCACCCAGCCAGCCCGGGTTGTGGGGGAGTACCGGGGTCAACGTATCGAATGATGCTGGGTTGATGAGTACATGAAAGCTCTGGGACGCGGCGCCCCTGGTTGCCAAGTCCTCTTCCCATCTGACAACGGTACTCAGTCTACGCGTCAACAGCACCAGCATGTCCGGACGTGGCAAAGGCGGCAAGGCGAAGGGCAAGAGCAAGACGCGTTCCAGCCGCGCGGGTCTCCAATTCCCCGTGGGCCGTATCCACCGTCTCCTGCGCAAGGGAAACTACGCCGAGCGCGTCGGAGCGGGCGCTCCCGTCTACCTCGCGGCCTTCCTCGAGTACCTGGCTGCCGAAGTGCTCGAGCTCGCTGACAACGCGGCTCGTGACAACAAGAAGACCAGGATCTTCTCCCGCCACCTGCAGCTCGCCATCCGCAACGACGAGGAGCAGAACAAGCTGCTCTCCGGCATGACGATCGCGCAGGGCGGCGTCTTGCCCAACATCCAAGCTGTGCTTCTCCCAAAGAAGACCGAGAAGAAGGCGTAAGCGAGCTCCCAGCCGCCGGACTCCAGTCGCGCTCGTCGCACAACCCAACGGTCCTCGTCAGGACCACCGAAATGCATGTGACGGCAGGGTTTTGCTTGGCAATCCCGTTCTTTGCGCCCGTTTCCCTCTGTTTGAATTAGCGCACCCGTGCCTCTTGAACTGACGCTGCTGCTAGCTAGCTGGCATTTCAGTGCACGAATGTAAATGGAAAGCGAGCTTCCGGGTGTCCGGGGGCACACAGGGACGAGCCTCACTGCAATTAGCGTACGATTCGCATAGTGCAATGTGATAGGCGATTGGGCCCTTAAAAACAAACAAACAAAAATGGGCCATATCCGCAACCAGCATGCACTTATGAGCCAGGCAGGTATGCATGAGGAACGTGAACAAACGCATGCATGGCATACCAATACACAAAAGCTTGCACGCAACATTGGCCGCATTAATTTCGTTTTCGGGCGCGGCTTCTTCGCATGAATGCGCGCACCGTTTTGTAACGAACACGCATTTTGTTTATATTTTTCCCCTCTCTCGTCTTGTTCGTGCTCGAACGCGCGCAATACTTACCGTATGCATACCAAACGAGGCACCACCTCGCACCGGCAGCCCACCACAGGCACACACAAAAAAATATTAATAATAAAAAATAACAACAAAACAGACAGACCGAGAGGGTACGGTTGGAGTACGTGGTCTCGCGTGCTCCCGTGGCCGAAGCAAACATGTAGGTGGTCCTGAGAAGGACCGTTTTGTGTTGCTTGCCTGACCGAGGCTGCAGCGCAGACAGCGGCCGAACTTAGGCACTCTCGCCACGGATGCGCCGGGCCAGCTGGATGTCCTTTGGCATGATGGTAACACGCTTGGCGTGGATGGCGCACAGGTTGGTGTCTTCGAAGAGACCGACCAGGTATGCCTCGCTGGCCTCCTGAAGGGCCATCACAGCCGAACTCTGGAATCGGAGGTCGGTCTTGAAATCCTGAGCGATTTCCCTCACCAAGAGCTGGAACGGCAGCTTGCGGATGAGAAGTTCGGTCGACTTCTGGTAGCGGCGAATTTCACGAAGGGCCACGGTTCCAGGCCTGTAGCGATGCGGTTTCTTAACCCCTCCTGTGGCAGGTGCACTCTTGCGAGCAGCCTTGGTAGCAAGCTGCTTACGCGGAGCCTTCCCACCGGTGCTCTTACGGGCGGTTTGCTTGGTCCTGGCCATAGCGAACGGAGCGAGCGTCCGAAGTCGTCGACTGCCGGAGTGAAAATGACCCCTGCGCCGCGCGCGTCGTGCTTCGCCGCACTACTCTTCTCCTCTCCAACTCACCCGCCGATTGGCCAGCGCCGGCACAGCCGTCTCGGGCGGTGCGCGCGCCGCCACCGTTCGCCAGGATGCTGGAGGAGGCACGTTTTCGCGCGGGCGCCTTGTTCGCGGCTAAGGAAAGCACATTCGCAGGCGTTTAATTGAGTTTAAACACGACAGCATGCCGCGCTGTTCTCTTTCGTTTCAGCCAACACCACAATCTCGTTTATACCGCCGCGCGTCGCCAATTGCCAGTGCCGAGTGTGAGACCACACCACTAATCTCGACAGTGGTTAGCACTCCACGCCCAACGCCATCGGAGCTGTTATCGCGATCTCCGCGCGACGCAGATGGGTGGCATGTTAAGGCTACATTATTGCTTGTCCACTGCCTTGCTTTGATCATGCTGATGCTCGTTTCACGAACTACAAGTGCACGCCACGGTGCCTTCTCGAGGGGCAACTACATCGTGTTTTGGCCGCACTCGGCAGCAAACCGTCTCGCATGTGCACACATGCCAGTACCGCACTTTCCCGTCCACGCACAGAAGAACGCGAGGCCCGCATGCGCCTCACAAGATTAACGACAAACTCACGTATGGACTACCAGTACCACTTCAGAGTTACAGAGAAAACGATGCACTTCCGCTCTAAGAGCGAATTTGGAATACAATATTGACAGGTGTTGAACGCGCGTTAGGAGACCTGGACAACTAATTGGGGCCTCAAAACTGTGGATAGGCAAGCGGTACTTCCATATGTATGAAGGGTCCTTAAACAATATGTCAAGGTAGCATCAACCAATGCTTCGCAGGCGCGATCCCAAGCGCGGCTTCCCCGTGCCCCGTATTCGGTGCGCAGTTTTCGTACTTGCAAGGGACACCATGTTTTGACAAACAATCATCAAACGCAACACTTTGCTCCATACAGTGCGTACATTTCGTCAGCTAGCTTTTTCGATTGCATTCCCGCACGCAACTTCGCCACAGGATCGACGGCATCGATGTCATGTTATAGCGAAGCTCCAGCTCGGCAGCCGCCGGGAGAAATCTATTTCCTCGCCAACTAATTCACCGAATTTGGTGCGCCTAATTACGAGTAAAAGAAAATGTTCAAATGCCGCGCCTGCAACAGCGCGATTTTCAACTGATGCCGAGCGCTGCCTCCTTTTTCTTTACTATTTTTTTTCTCAGTGATTGTGGCAAACTGTGAAATGGAAGAGAGAACAAACAGTTCAACTGTGCGCTTTAAAGCTCCGTCACACAGCAATGGAACCGGATTTGGAAATTCTGTTAATTGCACAAGGCGATATGTATAAAGGGAACACAATTTATACGCCTCGATAAGATATACCAGTCATGTGTGAGTATGACTTTTACAATACCTTCACAGACATCACAGGCGTTTTCGATGGGATAAAATTTTTTAGACAGAACTTCCGTGAGTAGTTGCGTGCAATTCACACGATCGCGGTACCGCTTTGTATTGTTGAGATATGAAACTTTGTACTTCTTAACCTGCCAGTACTCGTGCATTATGGAAGGGGAAAAAAAAGAGAGAGAGACGTCACCGCACCACCACACATTTTTCTCAGATGGAACAAGCAGCTTGTTTACATGGCTGCAGTAGTTCTCTCGTGACAACCCGTTGTTTTCTCTTGGGTGTGTTCCGATGCCTTACTTAGAGTTTACCTCCGAGCTACACGCACGACCGGTATGACCTCATTGCGCACTGTGTACGCCTTGCTTCGTCCTCGTCTATTCCCTTTGCGCGCGCATGCCAGTGACTTCGCAGCAGTAATCATTACATAGACAAGACAAAAAGAAATAACCAAAAGTGCCGCGTTTCTTCAAAGCAAGAGGCCCGTACATTTTCTCTGACTGTTCCTTCCCCATTTGTTTACCTGTTTAGCCATCACCTCACTTTGCTATATACATCAAGGCCATAGGCGCAGTTCCCGGTGGCTTCGTGGGACGAATGTAAAATAATAGGCGCGAGCTTGGCTTTCATTAAACGCAACACGAATGCGAAATCCGTGCAATGACGACGGCCGGCGTGTGTCAGCTTCCCTTACCTTGGCGTGCCAATGTATGTGCCATGAGTGAGGGAGCCGGTTCGAATTCGGAATTTTTCTCTACAGCAGCTTGCACATTCACGATATTCCAGGGATGCAGCGGCAGGAGGTAGTCTTGTGCACTTTGGCGCGTCCATGCCATGGCATTACGCAACCGCCTCACAGCGCGTAATACGCCGGACATGAGCTGCCACAAGGAGAAATGTTCGCATGTAGGACAGGTGGCTCCCTCTGGCGGCGAAGAGTTCGACAAATACGTGATGCACCGCTCCCCCATCGGGCGGCCGCTCGTCCCTCTCTCTCTTTTTGCCCCGTTCTCGCGGCGTGTGGCATGCACAAATACGTTGCTCGAAAAAGTTTGTTTTCTTTAAATACAGCGCATGTCCAGCGCCCGCTTCCTTACCGATCTAAGTATATGGCGCGAACAAGGGTCGCCCAGCATCGCCTACACGCACGCATGACGAAAGGGCCAGTCGTACAGAAATAACGAGAGAAAGTGAGCCTGCACTGTGCAAGCATATTTCTGTCTCAGTAAGCACACTTCACCGCTCTGCTCCTTTATTTTATTTTCCTCTTGTTTTGGGCAACTCAGCAGTGCATTGTCTTGCAAGAAGAGCCACGTTGGCCTCGAACCAACTGCTTATCACCCTACAGCGCGCTGACAAGAAATGCCACTGTGACCCTGTACACAAGTATGAAAACAGCACGCGCCTCGGTGTCTACCGCGCGCACCCTCGTCCATTTGAATACAACGCAGTGAGCCCGGTTCTAGCGACAGCTACCTAGCTAATCTCACCTTTGCATTCATTTGCGTCGCTCAAAAGAGTTACACAATTGTGAATCGCACGGTGGTAGTTTACGGCCGCCCAGCTCGTAGGGCAAGAGGGCTGGCTCGTTATTGTTTCTCCGACGCACGCAAACCAACGAAGCCATGCGAATGCCGCTCAGGCACAGCGTCGCGCGTAGGCTCAATCATTTAAGAGGAAGCTTTATAGCTCGGGCCCAACTCCGACGCGGCCTATTCAAATACATGTAAAACGCAAAAACGTTTTTCTGAGATAACCCCTGGACCGATTTTGATGAAATTTGTCGCATTTGAAAGAGAAAGTTAAATTCTAGTGACTGTTGGAAGCGGGATTTCGATTTAGGGCTTGAATTTTCTTAAAACGATTTTCAAATATTCGACCGTTTGAAAAAAAACAGAAGCACGAAGTTTATAAATTCACAGCTCTGCATCAAGAACCGATATCGCGGTTCTGTAAACGGCATCCATTAGACCATTCAAAGCGGACAAATTCAATATGTCATTTTACATCTTACGTGAATTTGTTACGTTGGTTACAACGGTTTTGCAAAAGTTGTATTTCTCTATTATTAAATTTTTTTATATTCATGTGTAACATATCAATTTTGTCCGCTTTAGATGTACTATTAGATGCAATTCACAGAATTGTATTATCATTTTTAGTGGTTAAGTTACAGAGTTGTAAACTTGATAGTTTCCGTTTTTTGAAAATTTTCGATTTTTGCCAATTTTTAATAAAAAATTGACAATCTAACTCAAAAATTCCAAACCAACAGTCACTAGATTTTAAGTTTGTCTTTTAAATGCAACAAACCTCGTCAAATTTGGTGCAGTGGTTGCCGAGAAAAACGAATTCTCCTTTTCCATGTATTTTGATAGGAGCACTTGAGCTGAAGCTTCCTCTTAACGCTTGCACTGGAAAGCACAAATAACCGCCGTCTGTAGAAAACTCACTTTCAGCTGTTACACACTGGCCCGTGCCCGGCAATATTTTCCTCGCGCTTTGCTTCGCTGCGTACCCACATCAGCTATTGTTGTGAAATATGGGGCTTAACATATCAAACTTACTTAACTTAAATGCGCCCGCTGACCGTCACGCTCGGCGTATGTATGTAACCGAGTGCTACTGCCCGGCTCATACTCTTCTCTAAGGGAGTAGAAGAAGCGAGCCACTTCAAAGCGACAAAAATGCGCATCGACGAGCTTACGATTACCTCTTTCTTTTAATCATCAGTCCACTCTGGTTGCCTCAATCAGGGTCCAACCAAAGGCGACAACTGAGCTGCACGAACGACCGCCACGTCGCAACTCGGACAGACTGAGGGCGGGTGAAATGGGAGCAACACAACACACAGTGGCGAGCGCAAATGCAATCGAGCAAAGCTCGCTATGCGAGGGCGAAAAACAATGCTACCACACCTTGTGAATACATGCGGTTGCGCTCGCTCACCTGACCAAAGTTTACCGCGCGTGTCTCGTACGGCCGAACGCGAGATAATGGCATGCAAAAGAGGGTCAACGGAGCAGGAGATCGCAAATCCTGCGCATCACTGCCGAAGCACCAAGTGGGTAGCCCTGAAGAGGGCTGTTGGGTTCTTCAGAGGAGCTGATGCGCTGCTTGCAGACGACGCCGCGCACGCGTGCTGCTTAGCCTCCGAAACCGTCGAGGGTGCGGCCCTGACGCTTGAGGGCATACACCACGTCCATGGCTGTCACGGTCTTGCGCTTGGCGTGCTCAGTGTAGGTGACGGCGTCCCGGATCACGTTCTCGAGGAACACCTTGAGCACACCGCGTGTCTCCTCATAGATCAGGCCAGAGATACGCTTGACACCACCACGGCGAGCGAGGCGACGGATGGCTGGCTTGGTGATGCCTTGGATGTTGTCACGCAACACCTTACGATGACGCTTCGCGCCACCCTTGCCGAGCCCCTTGCCGCCCTTGCCACGTCCAGACATCTCGGCTGTTGCTGCTGCTTCGAAGCGAGTCAGGAAAGCGAATGCCGCGTCCTTGCGCCGCGACTGAGCGAGGAAGCCGCGCCGAAGGGCGAGGAGGTGAAACGCGCGCCGATTGGCTCACGGGCAGCGCGGCCTCTCTTCGCGAGTGAGTCGCGGGTGGCAGCACTGAGCCCTGCTTAGGCCACGCACTGAGTTCACGACGTGTGGCTTCGCAACACAATCGCGGAGTTTACTTTTTTTTCTTATGTTGTTTCTTTTTGGCATTTCTGACTACAACGTAGGCTGATGTTCAACCCGCCTCCCTCCTTGTTTTGCTCAACTCGCCAAGAGAAAAACAAACGTGTCAACAATGTTATTGTGCTATGTTGCACGCACCCACTGCTCGTTTCGCGCCCCAGGAACAAGTTTATTGTCTTCTCATAATTATGATTACTCGTTCTATTCACCGGTAGCTCGGCTATACTTTCAAGTGCACCCTGGTCATTGCCGCAAAGCACACCGTGCGCACAGCTTCAAATTCCGCCACGCCAACATCGTTCACTTGATCACTAGACGCGAAACAGGGCGCGTTCATGCTCTGTTCGCCTCAGGCGTTTCAAATTTCGCACGCCGGCACCGCTGACTGGTGCCTACGCGACCGTCAAATTTCGTCGCGATACCTTACGTAGCCTCGTAGATAACGTCAGCGAAATCAGCCTAAGACGCGCGCGCGAGCCCAATTCAGCATTCTAGGGGACGGAAGAGAGCGAGGGAAATGTTTGCGCCGCTCCTCACTCTCCCATCGCCCGTACGAAGGCAGCTACGCAGGGCGCGCGCGCGGAACCGCTAGCTATGCAGTATGCGGAGAGCGCGCGCATCTCTTCTTTTCCCACTTCAAAGTCACTTACTACTGCTACATTTGTAATAACAGTGTAAAATTTTCCCTTAGGCAGTGCTGCTTCGTGAACGTGCGTACCCATTTCCGCTCGCCAGCCACCGCTACAGCAATGCGGCTCTGAATTTCAGTCCGGAGCACTGCTGCATACGTGCGGGCGGCCGCCGAGAGGGCATTCTAGCAGACGCAGCGACCGATGGCATTAGTTCTAGCAGCCATAGAGGCACACCTCAGGGCCCGCAAAAGTGCGTCGAACGACAAGAAGAAACAAAACGGTAAAAAGAAAAAAAGGAGGGATGAGGGCTGCCTGCTTTTAAAAGTTGCGCTACATCAGAATTAAGTAAATGTGCAGCAACGACCGCCTCATCATCCTCGGTGTGTGAAACACGCGCCGTGGTAATTAGTGCATGCAGGCGAACGTGGCCGCTCGCGCAGAGTCGCCTCACGCGCCCCATACTTGCTTAGTGTGTGTTGTTGTGCTGAGCCCCGTGGCGTTCCGTGCGGTTCTGCTACAAAAGTTATAGCACACGCGCTGTCCGACCGCGCACGCCGCGTGTTTGAAAACAAGAAGTAGTAGTAAGTGCCGTTGAGATGGTAAAAGAAGAGAAGAGTGCAGTACCGTAGCTGTCTCTCGCTTAGGAGGTCACCTCAACAGTACTACACGGGGGAGGGTAAGGAGAATAAAGGAGCCAAGAGAAACAAAGATTAATGAGGACGAGCGGAAGGCTGTGAAGAAAAAAAAAGAGAGAGAGAGAAGCGTGAAACGGGGCCTATGGCAGCGTGGTAAGGTTCGACGACTCAAAGAACTCAATGAGCTGGGAAGGCTCCTTTGAGTAAAACCTCAAAACCCCTAGGAAACGAGAAAGTCCTCAGGACGGGCTATGGGGAGTCCAAGGCGTCGATTAGGATTTCACGAGCTGAGAGATATATGCAGTGCATATATCTATAATAAAAGTGCATATATCATATAAAAGGGACTCTCACGGGCCGATAGTCCCTTTTTGTGTGTGTTGTTGTGCTGCGCGCATGCAGTTGTGTGCGTTTCTGATACAAAACTTTCAGCACACGCGCTGTCGCAATGAGAATACGACAGCGCGCGCCGGGTGCGTGTAAACGAGGAAGCGTCGAACAGAGGGAACAGACGGAATTGTCGAGATTCTCACTACATCCCAATGCCAATGCAGACACTTTGGGTGGCTCTGAGAAGAGCCGTTGGGTGTTGGCTGTGCGGACGAGCGCTCGGTCGCCTACTTGGAGCTGGTGTACTTGGTGACGGCTTTGGTGCCCTCGGACACGGCGTGTTTGGCCAGCTCTCCGGGCAACAGCAGATGCACGGCAGTCTGGATCTCCCGGCTCGCGATGGTCGAGCGCTTGTTGTAGTGAGCCAGACGGGACGACTGCGCGGCGATACGCTCGAAGATGTCGTTCACGAAGCTGTTCATGGTAGACATGGACTTGCTGGAGATTCCAGTGTCCGGGTGCACCTGCTTCAGCACCTTGTAGATATACATGGAGAAGCTCTCCTTCCTGCGGCGCTTCTTCTTCTTGTCGGTAGCGCGCACGTTCTTCTGCGCCTTGCCGGCCTTCTTCACGGCCTGACCGCTGGGCTGGGGAGGCATGTCAGTAGCCGAGCAAACGAGATCGGAATACGCGCGACCGGTCGCGCGCGCCGCGTTTTTATCGCGGGAGGGTGGTGTTCACGCGACCTCGCAAAGCCGCGCTCGCCATTGGTCCGTGCGGCTTCTCTCCCTTTTCCTCGCGCTTTCCTTTGGGACCGGCGGCGGCGAGAGCGGCGACGGCGCTACGAGCACGGCTCAAATCGCTCACAGATCGCCACTGTGCAAGTCGTTGTTACTCAGTCTGACATGTATTTCGCTAGAATAGCAGCTTGGGCTTGTTGGTTTTCCATCCTGCTAGTAACAGCGCAAAATATAGACAAGGGACGAGAGAAGAAGACACCACACATTCTCCTGACAGCAACACTACGATGCCTCCCCAGGTGCTGTGGATAGGTGCTGTGGTGGCGTGATTTGTGCGTTCGAACTTCGGTGCTATTGTTACCCTCCACGTGGGCCCCTCTCGGATGGTTGGATAGGATTACGGTGCGGATTCTTCTAGACTCCAACCCGCTGCCTTCGATTCGGTGACGTGTTCCGGTGGCTCTTTTTTGTCCTTGGTTTTTTCCAGTGTTTAGCTGAGGGTTTCTAGCTTCCTACCTTGTGTAGTGTTAGCTTAAACTTCGGCTAGGCGCGGGCGCCACGTGGTTTTTACCGCGATGGTGGCCCCTTCGCGGCATCGGCCGCTTACGTTTTTCGGGCGAGTTCCGAAAGGCGCGTCCAATGTAGATGTTTGCAAGGCGCTCGTAAAGCGCTTTTCCTTGAACGACCTTAAGGCAGTGCAGGACTTTGGTGTAGGACGGTTTGAGATAACGTTTAAGAATAAGGCCGCGGTTGATCGCTTCTCAGCTGATCCCGCTTTGAAGGTTCGGGATGTGGAAGTTCGTTTTGAGTATAG
The DNA here is from genome assembly GCF_050947875.1 of Dermacentor variabilis. Lineage (NCBI taxonomy): Eukaryota > Metazoa > Arthropoda > Arachnida > Ixodida > Ixodidae > Dermacentor > Dermacentor variabilis. Next base: position 23,114,282 of record NC_134574.1, read on the forward strand.
AGGTGTGCGTGTGAAGTTGGTTAGGGTGTTTGGCTACCCCGCGGATCTTCCGGACCAGGCTCTCGTCTCCGAGCTAGAGGTCTTCGGAAAGGTTCACGGGATCTCCGAAGAATGCGTGCCCGGTTTCCCTGCCGTTGGCACCGGAAACCGGCGCATTCGGATAGAGATGGCGCGGCCCGTTCCTAACCTTCTTCGTGTAGGTGAGCGTGTCGTTCAGTGTGAGTACGAGGGTGTAGTTAGATTGTGCCGTAGGTGTAACATGGCAGGACACCACGCCGCCGCGTGCGACACGCCTCAGTGCGCGCACTGCGGGCAGTTTGGCCACGCGTCCTGCGACGCGGCGTGCGTACGTTGCGGCGGCGACCATGCGGTTTCGGCGTGTAGTGTCCGCACCTACTCGTCAGTGACCGCGAGGCCAGAACAGCAGAAACCTGCCGTCGTGGAAGCGGTTACTTCGCCGGTAGCTGATACGGTTGCTGCCTTAGAGGAAGGAGAGAGCCAGGGCTCCTTGAGCGTGGTCGATGCCGCCGAGCGCGGCGGCGATTCCGTGGACGCTACCGAGGTCGTTCCCCCTTCCGTCACGGCAACGTGCGAGGGGGCAGCGAGCGAGGAGGCTGAAGCGGCGGTCGCTGTCGCCTCCGTGGCGGGTACGCCTCTCGCTACGCCGGTCGCTATCTCTGGCGCGTCCGAACCGCTGACTGGCGCGACTGACACTGCTCGTCGGTCGAACCATAAGCGTAAGAGCCGGCGCGCACACCGCGCTGGCTCCGCTGCCAGGGCGGCGGCCGCGGGGCGTGAGTCGAGCTCGGACAAAGGTGACTCCCAGGGCTCGGAGACTGGCCCTCCAGAATTTAAGCGCAGTGCTGTTGAAACGTCCGATTCTGATACTGAGGTCCCATCGGACGCGGAGGGTTCTCCTCCTTGTCCCAATTGCGGATGGGGACGTTGCGAATGCTCGTTGCTCTCAGACAGAACCTATGAGTCTACTGATGAGGGGTCCCCAACTTTGGAGACCCTCTCATAAGTAGACTTTGCTTATTTGTCACTAGCGGCTAGTATTACCTAATACTTGCCTGCTCTTTATTTATTTTCCTAGCTCTTTTTGTCTTCCTTTTTTTTCTACTAGCTCTTAGCTAATCTCTTTCTCCCTTCAAATGGCTTCTTCTCTCACCATAGCTACCTTTAACTGTCGTGGTTTGTCGCGTGCTTCTAAGCAGTTAGAGGTTATTAATTTGGCTAAATCCAAAAAGGTAGATATTCTTGTGCTTCAGGAAACTTATATTCATAGGCTAGGCCAGATCAGCCACTTCGACCGGATTTTTCGCACTCGGTCTTTCTGGAGTTATGGCGCGACGGGCAGTCGAGGTACGGCGATCGTTTTGATGCCGAATTTCGACTCCCTTGTTATTCGCCATGCCAGGGATTCCGAGGGCCGCGTCTTGTCGGTGGACCTTGATTGTGGCATTCGAATTGTTAATGTTTATGCTCCAACCCAGTCTCAAGATCAGAGAGAGTTTTTCGCTACATTAGAACCCTACTTGGTAGGTCCCTCTCGGCTAATCCTTGTAGGCGACTTCAACTGTGTGTTAGAACAGGTTGATCGCATCCCGCATAGAGGGACTTCAAACCAGAAAGATAGGCGTGCAAATGTTGCACTACGAGAGCTCGTCGACGGGCTGGGACTTGTCGATGCTTGGCGTGTGCTTCGCCCTGGTCAGTCAGGAATGACCTGGAGAGGAAGAGGCATGCAGAGCCGCATCGATCTTTTTTACATCTCGTCGTCACTGGCTCCTAGTATGCATTCTTCTTGGTTAACTCCTTCTGCTCTTAGCGACCACAGCTTCCAAATTCTGCGGTTCGCCGATTCTGGCATAGTCGCGCAAGGGAAGAGACCGTGGCGTCTGAATCCACGTCTTCTAAAAGACAGGCAGGCAACCGCAGAGGTATCATCCATTCTTTTTCGATCGCTGCACAATAGAGCGAATCTAAGTGGTACAGAATGGGATGACGTGAAGGTCAGAGTGCGTGAGTGCTTCAGGTCTTGGGGCAAGCGTCGAGCGCGCGAGGAGCATGAGGAGATTAAAATCGTGTCCAACGCGATCCTCCTGCTCTCGAGGCCACTGTCCGGCGGTCCTGGAGTTGCTTCGGCGCTGGCCTCACTCCGAAAGGAACTTCGGATTCTCCTGCAGCGACGCTGGGATGGCTGGAGGGCCACAACCCGAGCAGAGCTGTGGGAAATGGAAGCGTGGTGCAGCAGAAACGTCCTACGTAAACATCTCTCAAGGAAGAGCACAACTCTCTCCTCCCTAATAGATCCAAGCGATGGTAGCATAGTCGATTCACCAGATGGAGTTCTTGCAATGGCGAGGCAGTTTTACATGATCTTGTATGCCGAACCAGCTGCCACTCCAACTGCGTTTCCTTTTGCTTCGCCAGCTGAGCCGCCGCAAGTGTGCGACTCAGCCATATATGAGGACGAGCTTTTTTCGGCATTGAAGTCTATGAAGCGTAATCGCAGTCCGGGATCCGATGGTCTGACAGTCGAATTTTATGTTAAATTTTGGACACTGTTAGGGAAGCCATTCACATCACTGGTGAACCGGCTACTCAGTGAAGGGACTTTGTCAGCGTCTCAACGAGAGGGGTTAATCCCTCTCCTTTGTAAGGACCAGTCGAGGAGCTCCGATCTGAGAGCATGGCGTGCAATCACACTTCTGAACTGCGATTATAAGCTCATAGCAAAGTGCCTGTGTATGCGACTCACGCCAGTGCTCAGCACTGTTTTGGGTCCATACCAGGCATGTTGTGTCCAGGGGTGCTCTACTCAGCTTCACGGTATAGCACTAAGGGACCTTCTCCTGAGGGCAAATACCAGGAAACTTCCAGGTATTTGCTCCTTCGATCAGGAGAAGGCTTTCGATATCATTAGCCATAGGTACCTTTTCCGTGTTTTGGAAGAGGCTGGTTTTAGTGTGGGTTTTAGACAGATGATCCAAGCTTTGTATTCTCGACCGACTTCTGCTGTTCTCATACGAGACCGCCTCTCGGAGGCATTCATTGTGGGACGTGGTGTGCGACAGGGGGACCCGCTCTCACCTGCCCTCTACGTACTCGCTTTTGAACCGCTTCTGCAGAGGTTGCCTTGTGACAGCAGAATTGGCAGGTTCCTACTTCCACCAGGTTCCCCCCAGTTGCACTCTTTGCCTATGCAGACGACTTGTCCATTATCGTCCCGGACGAAGCATCAGCTTGCGACGTCCTGGAGGTCATGGACAGTTACTGCGGGGCGAGCGGTGCAAGGTTGAATAGGTCGAAAAGTGCAGCAATGTACTTGAACTCCACTCCTTCCAGTCCGCAGCCCGTTCATGGTCTCCCCGTGAAAACGCGGCTGCGGATTCTAGGCTTCCAGTTCGAACCAGATGGTCTCTCTCCCGAAAACTGGCAACAGGCTAAGGAGAAGCTTGAAGCCAGGGTTCAGGAATACAGCGCGTTGTCATGCCCTTTCACTGCTCGAGCGACAATCCTTTGCTCACTTCTGTTTTCCTTTCTGACGTATGTGGCGTGTGTGTCTCCTATTCCAACCCGAACCAAGCTTATCTTGGAGAGGGTCTTGTTTCGCTTCCTCTGGAAGGGTACAACTGGTTGTGTAGCTAGGTGGGTGCTCGAGTTGCCCAGGGACAAGGGAGGACTCGGAATTCCCGACCTGGGCATCGTGGCTACTGCACTACACGTCAGTTGGACCCAGGTCGCTCTTAACTCGGATATGCTCCTAACTCGAAGCTTAACTTCCTTCTTTCTTAGCACCCGACTCCGCTTGTTCTCAAAGAGCACATTTTCCCACTGTGTTCCTCGTTCAGGCACCCCGTCCACCATTTATGCAGCGGCTGCCAACTCTTTGGTAAGCCTCTGCAAGGTTCATCTAGGCATCGACGTAGTTTCAGCTCCACTCCAAGAGTTAGTGGATATCCTCACCCCAGGACTCCCCCCACATTACCAAAGGTACGACCTGTCGATTCACAGGCCAAACTGGAAGCTCATTACAGCCGGTTTCCTCGACGCCAGGCGAGCCACCTTTGTGTACCGCCTGGCGCGAGGGTGCCTGCCGTTGAGCTACAGGCCCTTCACAGCCATCCCGGCTCGTGGAGTGTGTCCTTTCTGTGGCGCTCGTGAGGACTCAGTTCATATCTTTACGCAGCGTTTGCTTCCAGCAGCTCTTCTCCAAAGAGTTGCTAGTCTATTTAGGCTCCCAGGCGTTCCTTATGAGACAGTCCGATTTTTGCACCCTTTGCCCAATCAGACGATCAACCAGTTCGTGTTTCTCCTCGCCGAGTGCTCATACCAAGTTTGGCTGGCACGCTGCGATGCAATTTTCGGGGGGTCGGGCACCGGCCCTTCACGAAGTGCTTGCGAAAGCACGGAAGGAGGTCTGGTTCCACCTCGCCCGGGAGCGGCACCGCTTGGGCGAGAAGTTTCTCGAAGTGTGGGCTCGTCCTGCCGTGATTTTTGACGAGTCAGGTGGAAAGCTATCCATTAAGTTATGATGCATGCTCCAAAGGTCGCACGACTCGGCCGTGTGCGCCAGTCGATCTACGGGGTTTTGTTTGGCTCAGTGGAACCCAGAGCTGGAACCGGTGGTGGTGCACCCTCAAGTGGTCGCGCTGCTCCGCGGACGGCTTTGGTGGTCTCCATGGTTGTATGCCTTGACCTCTTTTGCATCAGGGCAGTCCGAGGGTCAGTCAGGCTTGTGCCCTGCAAGACCGACATGGCTGTTTGTGTGTTGAGTGCAGTCCCTCAGTTGGGCTGCACCACAACAGCCCCCTTGTCCGGGAAGGACCGTTGGCCCGAACCAAGTCCCCCCACCCAGCCAGCCCGGGTTGTGGGGGAGTACCGGGGTCAATGTATCGAATGATGCTGGGTTGATGAGTACATGAAAGCTCTGGGACGCGGCGCCCCTGGTTGCCAAGTCCTCTTCCCATCTGACAACGGTACTCAGTCTACGCGTCAACAGCACCAGCATGTCCGGACGTGGCAAAGGCAGCAAGGCGAAGGGCAAGAGCAAGACGCGTTCCAGCCGCGCGGGTCTCCAGTTCCCCGTGGGCCGTATCCACCGTCTCTTGCGCAGGGGAAACTACGCCGAGCGCGTCGGAGCGGGCGCTCCCGTCTACCTCGCGGCCGTCCTCGAGTACCTGGCTGCCGAAGTGCTCGAGCTCGCTGGCAACGCAGCTCGTGACAACAAGAAGACCAGGATCATCCCCCGCCACCTGCAGCTCGCCATCCGCAACGACGAGGAGCTGAACAAGCTGCTCTCTGGCGTGAGGATCGCGCAGGGCGGCGTCTTGCCCAACATCCAAGCTGTGCTTCTCCCAAAGAAGACCGAGAAGAAGGCGTAAGCGAGCTCCGAGCCGCCGGACTACAGTCGCGCTCGTCGCACAACCCAACGGTCCTCGTCAGGACCACCGAAATGCATGTGACGGCAGGGTTTTGCTTGGCAATCCCGTTCTCTGCGCCCGTTTCCCTCTGTTTGAATTAGCGCAACCGTGCCTCTTGAACTGACGCTGCTGCTAGCTAGCTGGCATTTCAGTGCACGAATGTAAATGGAAAGCGAGCTTCCGGGTGTCCGGGGGCGCACAGGGACGAGCCTCACTGCAATTAGCGTACGATTCGCGTAGTGGAATGTGATAGGCGATTGGGCCCTTAAAAACAAACAAACAAAAAATGGGCCATATCCGCAACCAGCATGCACTTATGAGCCAGGCAGGTATGCATGAGGAACGTGAACAAACGCATGCATGGCATACCAAAACACAAAAGCTTGCACGCAACACCGGCCGCATTAATTTTGTTTTCGGGCGCGGCTTCTTCGCATGCATGCGCGCACCGTTTTGCAACGAACACGCATTTTGTTTATTTTTTTTCCCCTCTCTCTTCTTGTTTGTGCTCGAACGCGCGCAATACTTACCATATGCATACCAAACGAGGCACCACCTCGCACCGGCAGCCCAACACAGGCACACACAAAAAAATATTAATAATAAAAAATAACAACAAAACAGACAGACCGAGAGGGTACGGTTGGAGTACGTGGTCTCGCGTGCTCCCGTGCCCGAAGCAAACATGTAGGTGGTCCTGAGAAGGACCGTTTTGTGTTGCTTGCCTGACCGAGGCTGCGGCGCAGACAGCGGCCGAACTTAGGCGCTCTCGCCACGGATGCGCCGGGCCAGCTGGATGTCCTTTGGCATGATGGTAACACGCTTGGCGTGGATGGCGCACAGGTTGCTGTCTTCGAAGAGACCGACCAGGTATGCCTCGCTGGCCTCCTGAAGGGCCATCACAGCCGAACTCTGGAATCGGAGGTCGGTCTTGAAATCCTGAGCGATTTCCCTCACCAAGCACTGGAACGGCAGCTTGCGGATGAGAAGTTCGGTCGACTTCTGGTAGCGGCGAATTTCACGAAGGGCCACGGTTCCAGGCCTGTAGCGATGCGGTTTCTTAACCCCTCCTGTGGCAGGTGCACTCTTGCGAGCCGCCTTGGTAGCAAGCTGCTTACGCGGAGCCTTCCCACCGGTGCTCTTACGGGCGGTTTGCTTGGTCCTGGCCATAGCGAACGGAGCGAGCGTCCGAAGTCGTCGACTGCCGGAGTGAAAATGACCCCTGCGCCGCGCGCGTCGTGCTTCGCCGCACTACTCTTCTCCTCTCCAACTCACCCGCCGATTGGCCAGCGCCGGCACAGCCGTCTCGGGCGGTGCGCGCGCCGCCGCCGTTCGCCAGGATGCTGGAGGAGGCACGTTTGCGCGCGGGCGCCTTGTTCGCGGCTAAGGAAAGCACATTCGCAGGCGGTTTAATTGAGTTTAAACACGACAGCATGCCGCGCTGTTCTCTTTCGTTTCAGCCAACACCACAATCTCGTTTATACCGCCGCGCGTCGCCAATTGCCAGTGCCGAGTGTGAGACCACACCACTAATCTCGACAGTGGTTAGCGCTCCACGCCCAACGCCATCGGAGCTGTTAGCGCGATCTCCGCGCGACGCAGATGGGTGGCATGTTAAGGCTACATTATTGCTTGTCCACTGCCTTGCTTTGATCATGCTGATGCTCGTTTCACGAACTACAAGTGCGCGCCACGGTGCCTTCTCGAGGGGCAACTACATCGTGTTTTGGCCGCACTCGGCAGCAAACCGTCTCGCATGTGCACACATGCCAGTACCGCACTTTCCCGTCCACGCACAGAAGAACGCGAGGCCCGCAATCGCCTCACAAGATTAACGACAAACTCACGTATGGACTACCAGCACCACTTCAGAGTTACAGAGAAAACGATGCACTTCCGCTCTAAGAGCGAATTTGGAATACAATATTGACAGGTGTTGAACGCGCGTTAGGAGACCTGGACAACTAATTGGGGCCTCAAAACTGTGGATAGGCAAGCGGTACTTCCATATGTATGAAGGGTCCTTAAACAATATGTCAAGGTAGCATCAACCAATGCTTCGCAGGCGCGATCCCAAGCGCGGCTTCCCCGTGCCCCGTATTAGGTGCGCAGTTTTCGCACTTGCAAGGGACACCATGTTTTGACAAACAATCATCAAACGCAACACTTTGCCCGATACAGTGCGTACATTTCGTCAGCTAGCTTTTTCGATTGCATTCCCGCACGCAACTTCGCCACAGGATCGACGGCATCGATGTCATGTTATAGCGAAGCTCCAGCTCGGCAGCCGCCGGGAGAAATCTATTTCCTCGCCAACTAATTCACCGAATTTGGTGCGCCTAATTACGAGTAAAAGAAAATGTTCAAATGCCGCGCCTGCAACAGCGCGATTTTCAACTGATGCCGAGCGCTGCCTCTTTTTTCTTTACTATTTTTTTTCTCAGTGATTGTGGCAAACTGTGAAATGGAAGAGAGAACAAACAGTTCAACTGTGCGCTTTAAAGCTCCGTCACACAGCAATGGCACCGGATTTGGAAATTCTGTTAATTGCACAAGGCGATATGTATAAAGGGAACACAATTTATACGCCTCGATAAGATATACCAGTCATGTGTGAGTATGACTTTTACAATACCTTCACAGACATCACAGGCGCTTTCGATGGGATAAAATTTTTTAGACAGAACTTCCGTGAGTAGTTGCGTACAATTCACACGATCGCGGTACCGCTTTGTATTGTTGAGATATGAAACTTTGTACTTCTTAACCTGCCAGTACTCGTGCATTATGGAAGGGAAAAAAAGAGAGAAAGAGAGACGTCACCGCACCACCACACATTTTTCTCAGATGGAACAAGAAGCTTGTTTACATGGCTGCAGTAGTTCTCTCGTGACAACCCGTTGTTTTCTCTTGGGTGTGTTCCGATGCCTTACTTAGAGTTCACCTCCGAGCTACACGCACGACCGGTATGACCTCATTGCGCACTGTGTACGCCTTGCTTCATCCTCGGCTATTCCCTTTGCACGCACATGCCAGTGACTTCGTAGCAGTAATCATTACATAGACAAGAGAAAAGAAATAACCAAAAGTTCCGCGTTTCTTCAAAGCAAGAGGCCCGTACATTTTCTCTGACTGTTCCTTCCCCATTTGTTTACCTGTTTAGCCATCACCTCACTTTGCTAGATACATCAAGGCCATAGGCGCAGTTCCCGGTGGCTTCGTGGGACGAATGTAAAACAATAGGCGCGAGCTTGGCTTTCATTAAACGCAACACGAATGCGAAATCCGTGCAATGACGACGGCCGGCGTGTGTCAGCTTCCCTTACCTTGGCGTGCCAATATATGTGCCATGAGTGAGGGAGCCGGTTCGAATTCGGAATTTTTCTCTACAGCAGCTTGCACATTCACGATGTTCCAGGGATGCAGCGGCAGGAGGTAGTCTTGTGCACTTTGGCGCGTCCATGCCATTACGCAACCGCCTCACAGCGCGTAATACGCCGGACATAAGCTGCCACAAGGAGAAATGTTCACATGTAGGACAGGTGGCTCCCTCTGGCGGCGAAGAGTTCGACAAATACGTGATGCACCGCTCAAATCGCCCATCGGGCGGCCGCTCGTCCCTCTCTCTCTTTTTCCCCCGTTCTCGCGGCGTGTGGCATACACAAATACGTTGCTCGAAAAAGTTTGTTTTCTTTAAATACAGCGCGTGTCCAGCGCCCGCTTCCTTACCGATCTAAGTATATGGCGCGAACAAGAGCCGCCCAGCATCGCCTACACGCACGCATGACGAAAGGGCCAGTCCTACAGAAATAACGAGAGAAAGTGAGTCTGCACTGTGCAAGCATATTTCTGTCTCAGTAAGCACACTTCACCGTTCTGCTCCTTTATTTTATTTTCCTCTTGTTTTGGGCAACACAGCGGTGCATTGTCTTGCAAGAAGAGCCACGTTGGCCTCGAACCAACTGCTTATCACCTAAAGCGCTGACAAGAAATGCCACTGTAACCCTGTACACAAGTATGAAAACAGCACGCGCCTCGGTGTCTACCGCGCGCACCCTCGTCCATTTGAATACAACGCAGTGAGCCCGGTTCTAGCGACAGCTACCTAGCTAATCTCACCTTTGCATTCATTTGCGTCGCTCAAAAGAGTTACACAATTGTGAATCGCACGGTGGTAGTTTACGGCCGCCCAGCTCGTAGGGCAAGAGGGCTGGCTCGTTATTGTTTCTCCGACGCACGCAAAACAACGAAGCCATGCGAATGTCGCTCAGACACAGCGTCGCGCGTAGGCTCAATCATTTAACGCTTGCACTGGAAAGAACAAATAACCGCCGTCTGTAAAAAACTCACTTTCAGCTGTTACACACTGGCCCGTGCCCGGCAATGTTTTCCTCGCGCTTTGCTTCGCTGCGTACCCACAGGAGCTATTGTTGTGAAATATGGGGCTTAACATATAAAACTTACTTAACTTAAATGCGCCCGCTGACCGTCACGCTCGGCGTATGTATGTAACCGAGTGCTACTGCCCGGCTCATACTCTTCTCTAAGGGAGTAGAAGAAGCGAGCCATTTCAAAGCGACAAAAATACGCATCGACGAGCTTACGATCACCTCTGTCTTTTAATCATCAGTCCACTCTGGTTGCCTCAATCAGGGTCCAACCAAAGGCGACAACTGAGCTGCACGAACGACCGCCACGTCGCAACTCGGACAGACTGAGGGCGGGTGAAATGGGAGCAACACAACACACAGTGGCGAGCGCAAATGCAATCGAGCAAAGCTCGCCTTGCGAGGGCGAAAAACAATGCTACCACACCTTATGAATACATGCGGTTGCGCTCGCTCACCTGAACAAAGTTTACCGCGCGTGTCTCGTACGGCCGAACGCGAGATAATGGCATGCAAAAGAGGGTCAACGGAGCAGGAGATCGCAAATCCTGCGCATCACTGCCGAAGCACCAAGTGGGTAGCCCTGAAGAGGGCTGTTGGGTTCTTCAGAGGAGCTGATGCGCTGCTTGCAGACGACGCCGCGCACGCGTGCTGCTTAGCCTCCGAAACCGTCGAGGGTGCGGCCCTGACGCTTGAGGGCATACACCACGTCCATGGCTGTCACGGTCTTGCGCTTGGCGTGCTCAGTGTAGGTGACGGCGTCCCGGATCACGTTCTCGAGGAACACCTTGAGCACACCGCGTGTCTCCTCATAGATCAGGCCAGAGATACGCTTGACACCACCACGGCGAGCGAGGCGACGGATGGCTGGCTTGGTGATGCCTTGGATGTTGTCACGCAACAACTTACGATGACGCTTCGCGCCACCCTTGCCGAGCCCCTTGCCGGCCTTGCCACGTCCAGACATCTCGGCTGTTGCTGCTGCTTCGAAGCGAGTCAGGAAAGCGAATGCCGCGTCCTTGCGCCGCGACTGAGCGAGGAAGCCGCGCCGAAGGGCGAGGAGGTGAAACGCGCGCCGATTGGCTCACGGGCAGCGCGGCCTCTCTTCGCGAGTGAGTCGCGGGTGGCAGCACTGAGCCCTGCTTAGGCCACGCACTGAGTTCACGACGTGTGGCTTCGCAACACAATCGCGGAGTTTACTTTTTTTTCTTATGTTGTTTCTTTTTGGCATTTCTGACTGCAACGTAGGCTGATGTTCAACCCGCCTCCCTCCTTGTTTTGCTCAACTCGCCAAGAGAAAAACAAACGCGTCAACAATGTTATTGTGCTATGTTGCACGCACCCACTGCTCGTTTCGCGCCCCAGGAACAAGTTTATTGTCTTCTCATAATTATGATTACTCGTTCTATTCACCGGTAGCTCGGCTACGCTTTCAAGTGCACCCTGGTCATTGCCGCAAAGCACACCGTGCGCACAGCTTCAAATTCCGCCACGCCAACATCGTTCACTTGATCACTAGTCGCGAAACAGGGCGCGTTCATGCTCTGTTCGCCTCAGGCGTTTAAAATTTCGCACGCCGGCACCGCTGACTGGTGCCTACACGACCGTCAAATTTCGTCGCGATAGCTTACGTAGCCTCGTAGATAACGTCAGCGAAATCAGCCTAAGACGCGCGCGCGAGCCCAATTCAGCATTCTAGGGGACGGAAGAGAACGAGGGAATTGTTTGCGCCGCTCCTCACTCTCCCATCGCCCGTACGAAGGCAGCTACGCAGGGCGCGCGCGCGGAACCGCTAGCTATGCAGTATGCGGAGAGCGCGCGCATCTCTTCTTTTCCCACTTCAAAGTCACTTACTACTGCTACATTTGTAATAACAGTGTAAAATTTTCCCTTAGGCAGTGCTGCTTCGTGAACGTGCGTACCCATTTCCGCTCGCCAGCCACCGCTACAGCAATGCGGCTCTGAATTTCAGTCCGGAGCACTGCTGCATACGTGCGGGCGGCCGCCGAGAGGGCATTCTAGCAGACGCAGCGACCGATGGCATTAGTTCTAGCAGCCATAGAGGCACACCTCAGGGCCCGCAAAAGTGCGTCGAACGACAAGAAGAAACAAAACGGTAAAAAGAAAAAAAGGAGGGATGAGGGCTGCCTGCTTTTAAAAGTTGCGCTACATCAGAATTAAGTAAATGTGCAGCAACGACCGCCTCATCATCCTCGGTGTGTGAAACACGCGCCGTGGTAATTAGTGCATGCAGGCGAACGTGGCCGCTCGCGCAGAGTCGCCTCACGCGCCCCATACTTGCTTAGTGTGTGTTGTTGTGCTGAGCCCCGTGGCGTTCCGTGCGGTTCTGCTACAAAAGTTATAGCACACGCGCTGTCCGACCGCGCACGCCGCGTGTTTGAAAACAAGAAGTAGTAGTAAGTGCCGTTGAGATGGTAAAAGAAGAGAAGAGTGCAGTACCGTAGCTGTCTCTCGCTTAGGAGGTCACCTCAACAGTACTACACGGGGGAGGGTAAGGAGAATAAAGGAGCCAAGAGAAACAAAGATTAATGAGGACGAGCGGAAGGCCGTGAAGAAAAAAAAAGAGAGAGAGAGAAGCGTGAAACGGGGCCTATGGCAGCGTGGTAAGGTTCGACGACTCAAAGAACTCAATGAGCTGGGAAGGCTCCTTTGAGTAAAACCGCAAAACCCCTAGGAAACGAGAAAGTCCTCAGGACGGGCTATGGGGAGTCCAAGGCATCGATTAGGATTTCACGAGCTGAGAGATATATGCAGTGCATATATCTATAATAAAAGTGCATATATCATATAAAAGGGACTCACGGGCCGATAGTCCCTTTTTGTGTGTGTTGTTGTGCTGCGCGCATGCCGTTGTGTGCGTTTCTGATACAAAACTTTCAGCACACGCGCTGTCGCAATGAGAATACGACAGCGCGCGCCGGGTGCGTGTAAACGAGGAAGCGTCGAACAGAGGGAACAGACGGAATTGTCGAGATTCTCACTACATCCCAATGCCAATGCAGACACTTTGGGTGGCTCTGAGAAGAGCCGTTGGGTGTTGGCTGCGCGGACGAGCGCTCGGTCGCCTACTTGGAGCTGGTGTACTTGGTGACGGCTTTGGTGCCCTCGGACACGGCGTGTTTGGCCAGCTCTCCGGGCAACAGCAGATGCACGGCAGTCTGGATCTCCCGGCTCGCGATGGTCGAGCGCTTGTTGTAGTGAGCCAGACGGGACGACTGCGCGGCGATACGCTCGAAGATGTCGTTCACGAAGCTGTTCATGATAGACATGGACTTGCTGGAGACTCCAGTGTCCGGGTGCACCTGCTTCAGCACCTTGTAGATATACATGGAGAAGCTCTCCTTCCTGCGGCGCTTCTTCTTTTGTCGGTGGCGCGCACGTTCTTCTGCGCCTTGCCGGCCTTCTTCACGGCCTTACCGCTGGGCTGGGGAGGCATGTCAGTAGCCGAGCAAACGAGATCGGAATACGCGCGACCGGTCGCGCGCGCCGCGTTTTTATCGCGGGAGGGTGGTGTTCACGCGACCTCGCAAAGCCGCGCTCGCCATTGGTCCGTGCGGCTTCTCTCCCTTTTCCTCGCGCTTTCCTTTGGGACCGGCGGCGGCGAGAGCGGCGACGGCGCTACGAGCACGGCTCAAATCGCTCACAGATCGCCACTGTGCAAGTCGTTGTTACTCAGTCTGACATGTATTTCTCTAGAATAGCAGCTTGGGCTTGTTGGTTTTCCATCCTGCTAGTAACAGTGCAAAATATAGACAAGGGACGAGAGAAGAAGACACCACACATTTTCCTGACAGCAACACTGCGATGCCTCCCCAGGTGCTGTGGATAGGTGCTGTGGTGGCGTGATTAGTGCGTTCGAACTTCGGTGCTATTGTTACCCTCCACGTGGGCCCCTCTCGGATGGTTGGATAGGATTACGGTGCGGATTCTTCTAGACTCCAACCCGCTGCCTTCGATTCGGTGAGGTGTTCCGGTGGCTCTTTTTTGTCCTTGGTTTTTTCCAGTGTTTAGCTGAGGGTTTCTAGCTTCCTACCTTGTGTAGTGTTAGCTTAAACTTCGGCTAGGCGCGGGCGCCACGTGGTTTTTACCGCGATGGTGGCCCCTTCGCGGCATCGGCCGCTTACGTTTTTCGGGCGAGTTCCGAAAGGCGCGTCCAATGTAGATGTTTGCAAGGCGCTCGTGAAGCGCTTTTCCTTGAACGACCTTAAGGCAGTGCAGGACTTTGGTGTAGGACGGTTTGAGATAACGTTTAAGAATAAGGCCGCGGTTGATCGCTTCTCAGCTGATCCCGCTTTGAAGGTTCGTGATGTGGAAGTTCGTTTTGAGTATAGAGGTGTGCGTGTGAAGTGGGTTAGGGTGTTTGGCTACCCCGCGGATCTTCCGGACCAGGCTCTCGTCTCCGAGCTAGAGGTCTTCGGAAAGGTTCACGGGATCTCCGAAGAATGCGTGCCCGGTTTCTCTGCCGTTGGCACCGGAAACCGGCGCATTCGGATAGAGATGGCGCGGCCCGTTCCTAACCTTCTTCGTGTAGGTGAGCGTGTCGTTCAGTGTGAGTACGAGGGTGTAGTTAGATTGTGCCGTAGGTGTAACATGGCAGGACACCACGCCGCCGCGTGCGACACGCCTCAGTGCGCGCACTGCGGGCAGTTTGGCCACGCGTCCTGCGACGCGGCGTGCGTACGTTGCGGCGGCGACCATGCGGTTTCGGCGTGTAGTGTCCGCACCTACTCGTCAGTGACCGCGAGGCCAGAACAGCAGAAACCTGCCGTCGTGGAAGCGGTTACTTCGCCGGTAGCTGATACGGTTGCTGCCTTAGAGGAAGGAGAGAGCCAGGGCTCCTTGAGCGTGGTCGATGCCGCCGAGCGCGGCGGCGATTCCGTGGACGCTACCGAGGTCGTTCCCCCTTCCGTCACGGCAACGTGCGAGGGGGCAGCGAGCGAGGAGGCTGAAGCGGCGGTCGCTGTCGCCTCCGTGGCGGGTACGCCTCTCGCTACGCCGGTCGCTATCTCTGGCGCGTCCGAACCGCTGACTGGCGCGACTGACACTGCTCGTCGGTCGAACCATAAGCGTAAGAGCCGGCGCGCACACCGCGCTGGCTCCGCTGCCAGGGCGGCGCCCGCGGGGCGTGAGTCGAGCTCGGACAAAGGTGACTCCCAGGGCTCGGAGACTGGCCCTCCAGAATTTAAGCGCAGTGCTGTTGAAACGTCCGATTCTGATACTGAGGTCCCATCGGACGCGGAGGGTTCTCCTCCTTGTCCCAATTGCGGATGGGGACGTTGCGAATGCTCGTTGCTCTCAGACAGAACCTATGAGTCTACTGATGAGGGGTCCCCAACTTTGGAGACCCTCTCATAAGTAGTCTTTGCTTATTTGTCACTAGCGGCTAGTATTACCTAATACTTGCCTGCTCTTTATTTATTTTCCTAGCTCTTTTTGTCTTCCTTTTTTTTCTACTAGCTCTTAGCTAATCTCTTTCTCCCTTCAAATGGCTTCTTCTCTCACCATAGCTACCTTTAACTGTCGTGGTTTGTCGCGTGCTTCTAAGCAGTTAGAGGTTATTAATTTGGCTAAATCCAAAAAGGTAGATATTCTTGTGCTTCAGGAAACTTATATTCATAGGCTAGGCCAGATCAGCCACTTCGACCGGATTTTTCGCACTCGGTCTTTCTGGAGTTATGGCGCGACGGGCAGTCGAGGTACGCCGATCGTTTTGATGCCGAATTTCGACTCCCTTGTTATTCGCCATGCCAGGGATTCCGAGGGCCGCGTCTTGGTGGACCTTGATTGTGGCATTCGAATTGTTAATGTTTATGCTCCAACCCAGTCTCAAGATCAGAGAGAGTTTTTCGCTACATTAGAACCCTACTTGGTAGGTCCCTCTCGGCTAATCCCTGTAGGCGACTTCAACTGTGTGTTAGAACAGGTTGATCGCATCCCGCATAGAGGTACTTCAAACCAGAAAGATAGGCGTGCAAATGTTGTACTACGAGAGCTCGTCGACGGGCTGGGACTTGTCGATGCTTGGCGTGTGCTTCGCCCTGGTCAGTCAGGAATGACCTGGAGAGGAAGAGGCATGCAGAGCCGCATCGATCTTTTTTACATCTCGTCGTCACTGGCTCCTAGTATGCATTCTTCTTGGTTAACTCCTTCTGCTCTTAGCGACCACAGCTTCCAAATTCTGCGGTTCGCCGATTCTAGCATAGTCGCGCAAGGGAAGAGACCGTGGCGTCTGAATCCACGTCTTCTAAAAGACAGGCAGGCAACCGCAGAGGTATCATCCATTCTTTTTCGATCGCTGCACAATAGAGAGAATCTAAGTGGTACAGAATGGGATGACGTGAAGGTCAGAGTGCGTGAGTGCTTCAGGTCTTGGGGCAAGCGTCGAGCGCGCGAGGAGCATGAGGAGATTAAAATCGTGTCCAACGCGATCCTCCTGCTCTCGAGGCCACTGTCCGGCGGTCCTGGAGTTGCTTCGGTGCTGGCCTCACTCCGAAAGGAACTTCGGATTCTCCTGCAGCGACGCTGGGATGGCTGGAGGGCCACAACCCGAGCAGAGCTGTGGGAAATGGAAGCGTGGTGCAGCAGAAACGTCCTACGTAAACATCTCTCAAGGAAGAGCACAACTCTCTCCTCCCTAATAGATCCAAGCGATGGTAGCATAGTCGATTCACCAGATGGAGTTCTTGCAATGGCGAGGCAGTTTTACATGATCTTGTATGCCGAACCAGCTGCCACTCCAACTGCGTTTCCTTTTGCTTCGCCAGCTGAGCCGCCGCAAGTGTGCGACTCAGCCATAGATGAGGACGAGCTTTTTTCGGCATTGAAGTCTATGAAGCGTAATCGCAGTCCGGGATCCGATGGTCTGACAGTCGAATTTTATGTTAAATTTTGGACACTGTTAGGGAAGCCATTCACATCACTGGTGAACCGGCTACTCAGTGAAGGGACTTTGTCAGCGTCTCAACGAGAGGGGTTAATCCCTCTCCTTTGTAAGGACCAGTCGAGGAGCTCCGATCTGAGAGCATGGCGTGCAATCACACTTCTGAACTGCGATTATAAGCTCATAGCAAAGTGCCTGTGTATGCGACTCACGCCAGTGCTCAGCACTGTTTTGGGTCCATACCAGGCATGTTGTGTCCAGGGGCGCTCTACTCAGCTTCACGGTATAGCACTAAGGGACCTTCTCCTGAGGGCAAATACCAGGAAACTTCCAGGTATTTGCTCCTTCGATCAGGAGAAGGCTTTCGATATCATTAGCCATAGGTACCTTTTCCGTGTTTTGGAAGAGGCTGGTTTTAGTGTGGGTTTTAGACAGATGATCCAAGCTTTGTATTCTCGACCGACTTCTGCTGTTCTCATACGAGACCGCCTCTCGGAGGCATTCATTGTGGGACGTGGTGTGCGACAGGGGGACCCGCTCTCACCTGCCCTCTACGTACTCGCTTTTGAACCGCTTCTGCAGAGGTTGTCTTGTGACAGCAGAATTGGCAGGTTCCTACTTCCACCAGGTTCCCCCCCCAGTTGCACTCTTTGCCTATGCAGACGACTTGTCCATTATCGTCCCGGACGAAGCATCAGCTTGCGACGTCCTGGAGGTCATGGACAGTTACTGCGGGGCGAGCGGTGCAAGGTTGAATAGGTCGAAAAGTGCAGCAATGTACTTGAACTCCACTCCTTCCAGTCCGCAGCCCGTTCATGGTCTCCCCGTGAAAACGCGGCTGCGGATTCTAGGCTTCCAGTTCGAACCAGATGGTCTCTCTCCCGAAAACTGGCAACAGGCTAAGGAGAAGCTTGAAGCCAGGGTTCAGGAATACAGCGCGTTGTCATGCCCTTTCACTGCTCGAGCGACAATCCTTCGCTCACTTCTGTTTTCCTTTCTGACGTATGTGGCGTGTGTGTCTCCTATTCCAACCCGAACCAAGCTTATCTTGGAGAGGGTCTTGTTTCGCTTCCTCTGGAAGGGTACAACTGGTTGTGTAGCTAGGTGGGTGCTCAAGTTGCCCAGGGACAAGGGAGGACTCGGAATTCCCGACCTGGGCATCGTGGCTACTGCACTACACGTCAGTTGGACCCAGGTCGCTCTTAACTCGGATATGCTCCTAACTCGAAGCTTAACTTCCTTCTTTCTTAGCACCCGACTCCGCTTGTTCTCGAAGAGCACATTTTCCCACTGTGTTCCTAGTTCAGGTACCCCGTCCACCATTTATGCGGCGGCTGCCAACTCTTTGGTAAGCCTCTGCAAGGTTCATCTAGGCATCGACGTAGTTTCAGCTCCACTCCAAGAGTTAGTGGATATCCTCACCCCAGGACTCCCCCCACATTACCAAAGGTACGACCTGTCGATTCACAGGCCAAACTGGAAGCTCATTACAGCCGGTTTCCTCGACGCCAGGCGAGCCACCTTTGTGTACCGCCTGGCGCGAGGGTGCCTGCCGTTGAGCTACAGGCCCTTCACAGCCATCCCGGCTCGTGGAGTGTGTCCTTTCTGTGGCGCTCGTGAGGACTCAGTTCATATCTTTACGCAGTGTTTGCTTCCAGCAGCTCTTCTCCAAAGAGTTGCTAGTCTATTTAGGCTCCCAGGCGTTCCTTATGAGACAGTCCGATTTTTGCACCCTTTGCCCAATCAGACGATCAACCAGTTCGTGTTTCTCCTCGCCGAGTGCTCATACCAAGTTTGGCTGGCACGCTGCGATGCAATTTTCGGGGGGTCGGGCACCGGCCCTTCACGAAGTGCTTGCGAAAGCACGGAAGGAGGTCTGGTTCCACCTCGCCCGGGAGCGGCACCGCTTGGGCGAGAAGTTTCTCGAAGTGTGGGCTCGTCCTGCCGTGATTTTTGACGAGTCAGGTGGAAAGCTATCCATTAAGTTATGATGCATGCTCCAAAGGTCGCACGACTCGGCCGTGTGCGCCAGTCGATCTACGGGGTTTTGTTTGGCTCAGTGGAACCCAGAGCTGGAACCGGTGGTGGTGCACCCTCAAGTGGTCGCGCTGCTCCGCGGACGGCTTTGGTGGTCTCCATGGTTGTATGCCTTGACCTCTTTTGCATCAGGGCAGTCCGAGGGTCAGTCAGGCTTGTGCCCTGCAAGACCGACATGGCTGTTTGTGTGTTGAGTGCAGTCCCTCAGTTGGGCTGCACCACAACAGCCCCCTTGTCCGGGAAGGACCGTTGGCCCGAACCAAGTCCCCCCACCCAGCCAGCCCGGGTTGTGGGGGAGTACCGGGGTCAATGTATCGAATGATGCTGGGTTGATGAGTACATGAAAGCTCTGGGACGTGGCGCCCCTGGTTGCCAAGTCCTCTTCGCATCTGACAACGGTACTCAGTCTACGCGTCAACAGCACCAGCATGTCCGGACGTGGCAAAGGCGGCAAGGCGAAGGGCAAGAGCAAGACGCGTTCCAGCCGCGCGGGTCTCCAGTTCCCCGTGGGCCGTATCCACCGTCTCTTGCGCAGGGGAAACTACGCCGAGCGCGTCGGAGCGGGCGCTCCCGTCTACCTCGCGGCCGTCCTCGAGTACCTGGCTGCCGAAGTGCTCGAGCTCGCTGGCAACGCAGCTCGTGACAACAAGAAGACCAGGATCATCCCCCGCCACCTGCAGCTCGCCATCCGCAACGACGAGGAGCTGAACAAGCTGCTCTCTGGCGTGAGGATCGCGCAGGGCGGCGTCTTGCCCAACATCCAAGCTGTGCTTCTCCCAAAGAAGACCGAGAAGAAGGCGTAAGCGAGCTCCCAGCCGCCGGACTACAGTCGCGCTCGTCGCACAACCCAACGGTCCTCGTCAGGACCACCGAAATGCATGTGACGGCAGGGTTTTGCTTGGCAATCCCGTTCTCTGCGCCCGTTTCCCTCTGTTTGAATTAGCGCAACCGTGCCTCTTGAACTGACGCTGCTGCTAGCTAGCTGGCATTTCAGTGCACGAATGTAAATGGAAAGCGAGCTTCCGGGTGTCCGGGGGCGCACAGGGACGAGCCTCACTGCAATTAGCGTACGATTCGCGTAGTGGAATGTGATAGGCGATTGGGCCCTTAAAAACAAACAAACAAAAAATGGGCCATATCCGCAACCAGCATGCACTTATGAGCCAGGCAGGTATGCATGAGGAACGTGAACAAACGCATGCATGGCATACCAATACACAAAAGCTTGCACGCAGCATCGGCCGCATTAATTTCGTTTTCGGGCGCGGCTTCTTCGCATGAATGCGCGCACCGTTTTGCAACGAACACGCATTTTGTTTATTTTTTTTCCCCCTCTCTCTTCTTGTTCGTGCTCGAACGCGCGCAATACTTACCATATGCATACCAAACGAGGCACCACCTCGCACCGGCAGCCCAACACAGGCACACACAAAAAAATATTAATAATAAAAAATAACAACAAAACAGACAGACTGAGAGGGTACGGTTGGAGTACGTGGTCTCGCGTGCTCCCGTGCCCGAAGCAAACATGTAGGTGGTCCTGAGAAGGACCGTTTTGTGTTGCTTGCCTGACCGAGGCTGCGGCGCAGACAGCGGCCGAACTTAGGCGCTCTCGCCACGGATGCGCCGGGCCAGCTGGATGTCCTTTGGCATGATGGTAACACGCTTGGCGTGGATGGCACACAGGTTGCTGTCTTCGAAGAGACCGATCAGGTATGCCTCGCTGGCCTCCTGAAGGGCCATCACAGCCGAACTCTGGAATCGGAGGTCGGTCTTGAAATCCTGAGCGATTTCCCTCACCAAGCACTGGAACGGCAGCTTGCGGATGAGAAGCTCGGTCGACTTCTGGTAGCGGCGAATTTCACGAAGAGCCACGGTGCCAGGCCTGTAGCGATGCGGTTTCTTAACCCCTCCTGTGGCAGGTGCACTCTTGCGAGCAGCCTTGGTAGCAAGCTGCTTACGCGGAGCCTTCCCACCGGTGCTCTTACGGGCGGTTTGCTTGGTCCTGGCCATAGCGAACGGAGCGAGCGTCCGAAGTCGTCGACTGCCGGAGTGAAAATGACCCCTGCGCCGCGCGCGTCGTGCTTCGCCGCACTACTCTTCTCCTCTCCAACTCACCCGCCGATTGGCCAGCGCCGGCACAGCCGTCTCGGGCGATGCGCGCGCCGCCGCCGTTCGCCAGGATGCTGGAGGAGGCACGTCTGCGCGCGGGCGCCTTGTTCGCGGCTAAGGAAAGCACATTCGCAGGCGGTTTAATTGAGTTTAAACACGACAGCATGCCGCGCCGTTCTCTTTCGTTTCAGCCAACACCACAATCTCGTTTATACCGCCGCGCGTCGCCAATTGCCAGTGCCGAGTGTGAGACCACACCACTAATCTCGACAGTGGTTAGCGCTCCACGCCCAACGCCATCGGAGCTGTTATCGCGATCTCCGCGCGACGCAGATGGGTGGCATGTTAAGGCTACATTATTGCTTGTCCACTGCCTTGCTTTGATCATGCTGATGCTCGTTTCACGAACTACAAGTGCGCACCACGGTGCCTTCTCGAGGGGCAACTACATCGTGTTTTGGCCGCACTCGGCAGCAAACCGTCTCGCATGTGCACACATGCCAGTACCGCACTTTCCCGTCCACGCACAGAAGAACGCGAGGCCCGCAATCGCCTCACAAGATTAACGACAAACTCACGTATGGACAACCAGCACCACTTCAGAGTTACAGAGAAAACGATGCACTTCCGCTCTAAGAGCGAATTTGGAATACAATATTGACAGGTGTTGAACGCGCGTTAGGAGACCTGGACAACTAATTGGGGCCTCAAAACTGTGGATAGGCAAGCGGTACTTCCATATGTATGAAGGGTCCTTAAACAATATGTCAAGGTAGCATCAACCAATGCTTCGCAGGCGCGATCCCAAGCGCGGCTTCCCCGTGCCCCGTATTAGGTGCGCAGTTTTCGCACTTGCAAGGGACACCATGTTTTGACAAACAATCATCAAACGCAACACTTTGCCCCATACAGTGCGTACATTTCGTCAGCTAGCTTTTTCGATTGCATTCCCGCACGCAACTTCGCCACAGGATCGACGGCATCGATGTCATGTTATAGCGAAGCTCCAGCTCGGCAGCCGCCGGGAGAAATCTATTTCCTCGCCAACTAATTCACCGAATTTGGTGCGCCTAATTACGAGTAAAAGAAAATGTTCAAATGCCGCGCCTGCAACAGCGCGATTTTCAACTGATGCCGAGCGCTGCCTCTTTTTTCTTTACTATTTTTTTTCTCAGTGATTGTGGCAAACTGTGAAATGGAAGAGAGAACAAACAGTTCAACTGTGCGCTTTAAAGCTCCGTCACACAGCAATGGCACCGGATTTGGAAATTCTGTTAATTGCACAAGGCGATATGTATAAAGGGAACACAATTTATACGCCTCGATAAGATATACCAGTCATGTGTGAGTATGACTTTTACAATACCTTCACAGACATCACAGGCGTTTTCGATGGGATAAAATTTTTTAGACAGAACTTCCGTGAGTAGTTGCGTACAATTCACACGATCGCGGTACCGCTTTGTATTGTTGAGATATGAAACTTTGTACTTCTTAACCTGCCAGTACTCGTGCATTATGGAAGGGAAAAAAAGAGAGAAAGAGAGACGTCACCGCACCACCACACATTTTTCTCAGATGGAACAAGAAGCTTGTTTACATGGCTGCAGTAGTTCTCTCGTGACAACCCGTTGTTTTCTCTTGGGTGTGTTCCGATGCCTTACTTAGAGTTCACCTCCGAGCTACACGCACGACCGGTATGACCTCATTGCGCACTGTGTACGCCTTGCTTCATCCTCGGCTATTCCCTTTGCACACGCATGCCAGTGACTTCGTAGTAGTAATCATTACATAGACAAGAGAAAAGAAATAACCAAAAGTTCCGCGTTTCTTCAAAGCAAGAGGCCCGTACATTTTCTCTGACTGTTCCTTCCCCATTTGTTTACCTGTTTAGCCATCACCTCACTTTGCTAGATACATCAAGGCCATAGGCGCAGTTCCCGGTGGCTTCGTGCGACGAATGTAAAACAATAGGCGCGAGCTTGGCTTTCATTAAACGCAACACGAATGCGAAATCCGTGCAATGACGACGGCCGGCGTGTGTCAGCTTCCCTTACCTTGGCGTGCCAATATATGTGCCATGAGTGAGGGAGCCGGTTCGAATTCGGAATTTTTCTCTACAGCAGCTTGCACATTCACGATGTTCCAGGGATGCAGCGGCAGGAGGTAGTCTTGTGCACTTTGGCGCGTCCATGCCATTACGCAACCGCCTCACAGCGCGTAATACGCCGGACATAAGCTGCCACAAGGAGAAATGTTCACATGTAGGACAGGTGGCTCCCTCTGGCGGCGAAGAGTTCGAGAAATACGTGATGCACCGCTCAAATCGCCCATCGGGCGGCCGCTCGTCCCTCTCTCTCTTTTTCCCCCGTTCTCGCGGCGTCTGGCATACACAAATACGTTGCTCGAAAAAGTTTGTTTTCTTTAAATACAGCGCGTGTCCAGCGCCCGCTTCCTTACCGATCTAAGTATATGGCGCGAACAAGGGCCGCCCAGCATCGCCTACACGCACGCATGACGAAAGCGCCAGTCGTACAGAAATAACGAGAGAAAGTGAGTCTGCACTGTGCAAGCATATTTATGTCTCAGTAAGCACACTTCACCGTTCTGCTCCTTTATTTTATTTTCCTCTTGTTTTGGGCAACTCAGCGGTGCATTGTCTTGCAAGAAGAGCCACGTTGGCCTCGAACCAACTGCTTATCACCTATAGCGCGCTGACAAGAAATGCCACTGTAACCCTGTACACAAGTATGAAAACAGCACGCGCCTCGGTGTCTACCGCGCGCACCCTCGTCCATTTGAATACAACGCAGTGAGCCCGGTTCTAGCGACAGCTACCTAGCTAATCTCACCTTTGCATTCATTTGCGTCGCTCAAAAGAGTTACACAATTGTGAATCGCACGGTGGTAGTTTACGGCCGCCCAGCTCGTAGGGCAAGAGGGCTGGCTCGTTATTGTTTCTCCGACGCACGCAAAACAACGAAGCCATGCGAATGCCGCTCAGACACAGCGTCGCGCGTAGGCTCAATCATTTAACGCTTGCACTGGAAAGAACAAATAACCGCCGTCTGTAAAAAACTCACTTTCAACTGTTACACACTGGCCCGTGCCCGGCAATATTTTCCTCGGGCTTTGCTTCGCTGCGTACCCACAGGAGCTATTGTTGTGAAATATGGGGCTTAACATATAAAACTTACTTAACTTAAATGCGCCCGCTGACCTTCACGCTCGGCGTATGTATGTAACCGAGTGCTACTGCCCGGCTCATACTCTTCTCTAAGGGAGTAGAAGAAGCGAGCCATTTCAAAGCGACAAAAATACGCATCGACGAGCTTACGATTACCTCTGTCTTTTAATCATCAGTCCACTCTGGTTGCCTCAATCAGGGTCCAACCAAAGGCGACAACTGAGCTGCACGAACGACCGCCACGTCGCAACTCGGACAGACTGAGGGCGGGTGAAATGGCAGCAACACAACACACAGTGGCGAGCGCAAATGCAATCGAGCAAAGCTCGCCTTGCGAGGGCGAAAAACAATGCTACCACACCTTATGAATACATGCGGTTGCGCTCGCTCACCTGAACAAAGTTTACCGCGCGTGTCTCGTACGGCCGAACGCGAGATAATGGCATGCAAAAGAGGGTCAACGGAGCAGGAGATCGCAAATCCTGCGCATCACTGCCGAAGCACCAAGTGGGTAGCCCTGAAGAGGGCTGTTGGGTTCTTCAGAGGAGCTGATGCGCTGCTTGCAGACGACGCCGCGCACGCGTGCTGCTTAGCCTCCGAAACCGTCGAGGGTGCGGCCCTGACGCTTGAGGGCATACACCACGTCCATGGCTGTCACGGTCTTGCGCTTGGCGTGCTCAGTGTAGGTGACGGCGTCCCGGATCACGTTCTCGAGGAACACCTTGAGCACACCGCGTGTCTCCTCATAGATCAGGCCAGAGATACGCTTGACACCACCACGGCGAGCGAGGCGACGGATGGCTGGCTTGGTGATGCCTTGGATGTTGTCACGCAACAACTTACGATGACGCTTCGCGCCACCCTTGCCGAGCCCCTTGCCGGCCTTGCCACGTCCAGACATCTCGGCTGTTGCTGCTGCTTCGAAGCGAGTCAGGAAAGCGAATGCCGCGTCCTTGCGCCGCGACTGAGCGAGGAAGCCGCGCCGAAGGGCGAGGAGGTGAAACGCGCGCCGATTGGCTCACGGGCAGCGCGGCCTCTCTTCGCGAGTGAGTCGCGGGTGGCAGCACTGAGCCCTGCTTAGGCCACGCACTGAGTTCACGACGTGTGGCTTCGCAACACAATCGCGGAGTTTACTTTTTTTTCTTATGTTGTTTCTTTTTGGCATTTCTGACTGCAACGTAGGCTGATGTTCAACCCGCCTCCCTCCTTGTTTTGCTCAACTCGCCAAGAGAAAAACAAACGCGTCAACAATGTTATTGTGCTATGTTGCACGCACCCACTGCTCGTTTCGCGCCCCAGGAACAAGTTTATTGTCTTCTCATAATTATGATTACTCGTTCTATTCACCGGTAGCTCGGCTACGCTTTCAAGTGCACCCTGGTCATTGCCGCAAAGCACACCGTGCGCACAGCTTCAAATTCCGCCACGCCAACATCGTTCACTTGATCACTAGTCGCGAAACAGGGCGCGTTCATGCTCTGTTCGCCTCAGGCGTTTAAAATTTCGCACGCCGGCACCGCTGACTGGTGCCTACACGACCGTCAAATTTCGTCGCGATAGCTTACGTAGCCTCGTAGATAACGTCAGCGAAATCAGCCTAAGACGCGCGCGCGAGCCCAATTCAGCATTCTAGGGGACGGAAGAGAACGAGGGAACTGTTTGCGCCGCTCCTCACTCTCCCATCGCCCGTACAAAGGCAGCTACGCAGGGCGCGCGCGCGGAACCGCTAGCTATGCAGTATGCGGAGAGCGCGCGCATCTCTTCTTTCCCCACTTCAAAGTCACTTACTACTGCTACATTTGTAATAACAGTGTAAAATTTCCCCTTAGGCAGTGCTGCTTCGTGAACGTGCGTACCCATTTCCGCTCGCCAGCCGCCGCTACAGCAATGCGGCTCTGAATTTCAGTCCGGAGCACTGCTGCATACGTGCGGGCGGCCGCCGAGAGGGCATTCTAGCAGACGCAGCGACCGATGGCATTAGTTCTAGCAGCCATAGAGGCACACCTCAGGGCCCGCAAAAGTGCGTCGAACGACAAGAAGAAACAAAACGGTAAAAAGAAAAAAAGGAGGGATGAGGGCTGCCTGCTTTTAAAAGTTGCGCTACATCAGAATTAAGTAAATGTGCAGCAACGACCGCCTCATCATCCTCGGTGTGTGAAACACGCGCCGTGGTAATTAGTGCATGCAGGCGAACGTGGCCGCTCGCGCAGAGTCGCCTCACGCGCCCCATACTTGCTTAGTGTGTGTTGTTGTGCTGAGCCCCGTGGCGTTCCGTGCGGTTCTGTTACAAAAGTTATAGCACACGCGCTGTCCGACCGCGCACGCCGCGTGTTTGAAAACAAGAAGTAGTAGTAAGTTCCGTTGAGATGGTAAAAGAAGAGAAGAGTGCAGTACCGTAGCTGTCTCTCGCTTAGGAGGTCACCTCAACAGTACTACACGGGGGAGGGTAAGGAGAATAAAGGAGCCAAGAGAAACAAAGATTAAAGAGGACGAGCGGAAGGCCGTGAAGAAAAAAAAAGAGAGAGAGAGAAGCGTGAAACGGGGCCTATGGCAGCGTGGTAAGGTTCGACGACTCAAAGAACTCAATGAGCTGGGAAGGCTCCTTTGAGTAAAACCGCAAAACCCCTAGGAAACGAGAAAGTCCTCAGGACGGGCTATGGGGAGTCCAAGGCGTCGATTAGGATTTCACGAGCTGAGAGATATATGCAGTGCATATATCTATAATAAAAGTGCATATATCATATAAAAGGGACTCTCATGGGCCTATCGGCCCGTGAGAGTCCCTTTTTGTGTGTGTTGTTGTGCTGCGCGCATGGCGTTGTGTGCGTTTCTGATACAAAACTTTCAGCACACGCGCTGTCGCAATGAGAATACGACAGCGCGCGCCGGGTGCGTGTAAACGAGGAAGCGTCGAACAGAGGGAACGGACGGAATTGTCGAGATTCTCACTACATCCCAATGCCAATGTAGACACTTTGGGTGGCTCTGAGAAGAGCCGTTGGGTGTTGGCTGCGCGGACGAGCGCTCGGTCGCCTACTTGGAGCTGGTGTACTTGGTGACGGCTTTGGTGCCCTCGGACACGGCGTGTTTGGCCAGCTCTCCGGGCAACAGCAGATGCACGGCAGTCTGGATCTCCCGGCTCGCGATGGTCGAGCGCTTGTTGTAGTGAGCCAGACGGGACGACTGCGCGGCGATACGCTCGAAGATGTCGTTCACGAAGCTGTTTATGATAGACATGGACTTGCTGGAGACTCCAGTGTCCGGGTGCACCTGCTTCAGCACCTTGTAGATATACATGGAGAAGCTCTCCTTCCTGCGGCGCTTCTTCTTCTTCTTGTCGGTGGCGCGCACGTTCTTCTGCGCCTTGCCGGCCTTCTTCACGGCCTTACCGCTGGGCTGGGGAGGCATGTCAGTAGCCGAGCAAACGAGATCGGAATACGCGCGACCGGTCGCGCGCGCCGCGTTTTTATCGCGGGGGGGTGGTGTTCACGCGACCTCGCAAAGCCGCGCTCGCCATTGGTCCGTGCGGCTTCTCTCCCTTTTCCTCGCGCTTTCCTTTGGGACCGGCGGCGGCGAGAGCGGCGACGGCGCTACGAGCACGGCTCAAATCGCTCACAGATCGCCACTGTTCAAGTCGTTGTTACTCAGTCTGACAGCAACACTGCGATGCCTCCCCAGGTGCTGTGGATAGGTGCTGTGGTGGCGTGATTTGTGCGTTCGAACTTCGGTGCTATTGTTACCCTCCACGTGGGCCCCTCTCGGATGGTTGGATAGGATTACGGTGCGGATTCTTCTAGACTCCAACCCGCTGTCTTCGATTCGGTGAGGTGTTCCGGTGGCTCTTTTTTGTCCTTGGTTTTTTCCAGTGTTTAGCTGAGGGTTTCTAGCTTCCTACCTTGTGTAGTGTTAGCTTAAACTTCGGCTAGGCGCGGGCGCCACGTGGCTTTTACCGCGATGGTGGCCCCTTCGCGGCTTCGGCCGCTTACGTTTTTCGGGCGAGTTCCGAAAGGCGCGTCCAATGTAGATGTTTGCAAGGCGCTCGTAAAGCGCTTTTCCTTGAACGAACTTAAGGCAGTGCAGGACTTTGGTGTAGGACGGTTTGAGATAACGTTTAAGAATAAGGCCGCGGTTGATCGCTTCTCAGCTGATCCCGCTTTGAAGGTTCGGGATGAGGAAGTTCGTTTTGAGTATAGAGGTGTGCGTCTGAAGTTGGTTAGGGTGTTTGGCTACCCCGCGGATCTTCCGGACCAGGCTCTCGTCTCCGAGCTAGAGGTCTTCGGAAAGGTTCACGGGATCTCCGAAGAATGCGTGCCCGGTTTCCCTGCCGTTGGCACCGGAAACCGGCGCATTCGGATAGAGATGGCGCGGCCCGTTCCTAACCTTCTTCGTGTAGGTGAGCGTGTCGTTCAGTGTGAGTACGAGGGTGTAGTTAGATTGTGCCGTAGGTGTAACATGGCAGGACACCACGCCGCCGCGTGCGACACGCCTCAGTGCGCGCACTGCGGGCAGTTTGGCCACGCGGCGTGCGTACGTTGTGGCGGCGACCATGCGGTTTCGGCGTGTAGTGTCCGCACCTACTCGTCAGTGACCGCGAGGCCAGAACAGCAGAAACCTGCCGTCGTGGAAGCGGTTACTTCGCCGGTAGCTGATACGGTTGCTGCCTTAGAGGAAGGAGAGAGCCAGGGCTCCTTGAGCGTGGTCGATGCCGCCGAGCGCGGCGGCGATTCCGTGGACGCTACCGAGGTCGTTCCCCCTTCCGTCACGGCAACGTGCGAGGGGGCAGCGAGCGAGGAGGCTGAAGCGGCGGTCGCTGTCGCCTCCGTGGCGGGTACGCCTCTCGCTACGCCGGTCGCTATCTCTGGCGCGTCCGAACCGCTGACTGGCGCGACTGACACTGCTCGTCGGTCGAACCATAAGCGTAAGAGCCGGCGCGCACACCGCGCTGGCTCCGCTGCCAGGGCGGCGGCCGCGGGGCGTGAGTCGAGCTCGGACGAAGGTGACTCCCAGGGCTCGGAGACTGGCCCTCCAGAATTTAAGCGCAGTGCTGTTGAAACGTCCGATTCTGATACTGAGGTCCCATCGGACGCGGAGGGTTCTCCTCCTTGTCCCAATTGCGGATGGGGACGTTGCGAATGCTCGTTGCTCTCAGACAGAACCTATGAGTCTACTGATGAGGGGTCCCCAACTTTGGAGACCCTCTCATAAGTAGACTTTCCTGATTTGTCACTAGCGGCTAGTATTACCTAATACTAGCCTGCTCTTTCTTTATTTTCCTAGCTCTTTTTGTCTTCCTTTGTTTCTACTAGCTCTTAGCTAATCTCTTTCTCCCTTAAAATGGCTTCTTCTCTCACCATAGCTAACTTTAACTGTCGTGGTTTGTCGCGTGCTTCGAAGCAGTTAGACGTTATTAATTTGGCTGAATCCAAAAAGGTAGATATTCTTGTGCTTCAGGAAACTTAAATTCATAGGCTAGGCCAGATCAGCCACTTCGACCGGATTTTTCGCACTCGGTCTTTCTGGAGTTATGGCGCGACGGGCAGTCGAGGTACGGCGATCGTTTTGATGCCGAATTTCGACTCCCTTGTTATTCGCCATGCCAGGGATTCCGAGGGCCGCGTCTTGTCGGTGGACCTTGATTGTGGCATTCGAATTGTTAATGTTTATGCTCCAACCCAGTCTCAAGATCAGAGAGAGTTTTTCGCTACATTAGAACCCTACTTGGTAGGTCCCTCTCGGCTAATCCTTGTAGGCGACTTCAACTGTGTGTTAGAAAAGGTTGATCGCATCCCGCATAGAGGGACTTCAAACCAGAAAGATAGGCGTGCAAATGTTGTACTACGAGAGCTCGTCGACGGGCTGGGACTTGTCGATGCTTGGCGTGTGCTTCGCCCTGGTCAGTCAGGAATGACTTGGAGAGGAAGAGGCATGCAGAGCCGCATCGATCTTTTTTACATCTCGTCGTCACTGGCTCCTAGTATGCATTCTTCTTGGTTAACTCCTTCTGCTCTTAGCGACCACAGCTTCCAAATTCTGCGGTTCGCCGATTCTAGCATAGTCCCGCAAGGGAAGAGACCGTGGCGTCTGAATCCACGTCTTCTAAAAGACAGGCAGGCAACCGCAGAGGTATCATCCATTCTTTTTCGATCGCTGCACAATAGAGGGAATCTAAGTGGTACAGAATGGGATGACGTGAAGGTCAGACTGCGTGAGTGCTTCAGGTCTTGGGGCAAGCGTCGAGCGCGCGAGGAGCGTGAGGAGATTAAAATTGTGTCCAACGCGATCCTCCTGCTCTCGAGGACACTGTCCGGCGGTCCTGGAGTTGCTTCGGCGCTGGCCTCACTCCGAAAGGAACTTCGGATTCTCCTCAGCGACGCTGGGATGGCTTGAGGGCCACAACCCGAGCAGAGCTGTGGGAAATGGAAGCGTGGTGCAGCAGAAACGTCCTACGTAAACATCTCTCAAGGAAGAGCACAACTCTCTCCTCCCTAATAGATCCAAGCGATGGTAGCATAGTCGATTCACCAGATGGAGTTCTTGCAATGGCGAGGCAGTTTTACATGATCTTGTATGCCGAACCAGCTGCCACTCCAACTGCGTTTCCTTTTGCTTCGCCAGCTGAGCCGCCGCAAGTGTGCGACTCAGCCATAGATGAGGACGAGCTTTTTTCGGCATTGAAGTCTATGAAGCGTAATCGCAGTCCGGGATCCGATGGTCTGACAGTCGAATTTTATGTTAAATTTTGGACACTGTTAGGGAAGCCATTCACATCACTGGTGAACCGGCTACTCAGTGAAGGGACTTTGTCAGCGTCTCAACGAGAGGGGTTAATCCCTCTCCTTTGTAAGGACCAGTCGAGGAGCTCCGATCTGAGAGCATGGCGTGCAATCACACTTCTGAACTGCGATTATAAGCTCATAGCAAAGTGCCTGTGTATGCGACTCACGCCAGTGCTCAGCACTGTTTTGGGTCCATACCAGGCATGTTGTGTCCAGGGGCGCTCTACTCAGCTTCACGGTATAGCACTAAGGGACCTTCTCCTGAGGGCAAATACCAGGAAACTTCCAGGTATTTGCTCCTTCGATCAGGAGAAGGCTTTCGATATCATTAGCCATAGGTACCTTTTCCGTGTTTTGGAAGAGGCTGGTTTTAGTGTGGGTTTTAGACAGATGATCCAAGCTTTGTATTCTCGACCGACTTCTGCTGTTCTCATACGAGACCGCCTCTCGGAAGCATTCATTGTGGGACGTGGTGTGCGACAGGGGGACCCGCTCTCACCTGCCCTCTATGTACTCGCTTTTGAACCGCTTCTGCAGAGGTTGTCTTGTGACAGCAGAATTGGCAGGTTCCTACTTCCACCAGGTTCCCCCCCAGTTGCACTCTTTGCCTATGCAGACGACTTGTCCATTATCGTCCCGGACGAAGCATCAGCTTGCGACGTCCTGGAGGTCATGGACAGTTACTGCGGGGCGAGCGGTGCAAGGTTGAATAGGTCGAAAAGTGCAGCAATGTACTTGAACTCCACTCCTCGCCGGCGGGGGCGGGGCCGCCGTGCCTTCGTCACTCCTTTGATTTTGGCTCCTCGTTACATCGCCTTCCTTTCGTCTCTCAACTCGAACCTGTACCCTGCGTCTTCCTACCCGTTTTCGCGTCCCCATTTCGTCCGTGTTCCTGTCTCCGTTGTTCTGTCCCCTTCTTTCTCTCACACCACCTTTTTTTCGATAGCATTCTCTGCCGGCCGGTTGCAGGATCAGGGCAGCTTTGTCCTCTTCTTAGGTTTTGGGCTGCTCCCTCTTGGCTGTGGGTCATGCCCTTGATCGGTGGGTCTCGCCTCTTGACGGCCTTGGCTTCGTGCACTCGGTTTTGGTGCTTTCGCTGGCGCTTTTCCTGGCTCTTGCTGAGTGCGCATATTCATTTTGCTGACATACCTGTGCTCACCCGCAATGGCTAGCGCCACTCCTCTCAAATTCCTCCAGGCTAATCTTGCCAGTACGCGCGATGCCACCAAGCTGCTCGTGGAGCGCATGATCGCGGGGGACTTCAGTTTTGCGCTGGTGTCCGACCCGCACATGCGCGACAATCGCATGCAGAATCTGCCCCGGTCCATCGTTTCCTATCACGCTCCCGAACGCCCGCGTGTTGTCTTGCTGGCGCGGGCACCTGACTTTGACATCTTTCCTGTCCACTGTTCCCAGCTCGTCGTTGCGCTCCGCTGCGAACGTGCTGGGAACGCTTTCATTGTCGTCGCGGTCTATGCGCCACCTCATCACCCGTTGGACCCCATTCTAGATGAATTGAGCCTGGTCGTTTCTCAACATCTCACCCACAGCTTTATCTTGGGCGGCGATTTTAATGCGAAACATGCGTTGTGGGGTCCTGAGGGGGGCGATGTGCGCGGCGCTCAACTTGTGCAGTTCGCGTGCGCGAACGATTTGCTCATTTTAAACAATTGTGCCTCCCTCCCCACCTTCGAGACTCCCTATGCTCGGTCATGGATCGATGTCTCCTTAGCATCATTCTCCTTGACTGGGCAGGGCTATACCTGGTCGGTATGCGAGGAGGAGACGCTGTCCGACCACCGCTATATTGCATTCACTCTTTTCGCGGCCACGACCACACCGGTCCGTCGTCTTACCAACTTCGCCCGCGGCCAGATATTAGAATGTCTCCGGGACCACAAGTGGTTCCGCGGCGTCTCCCGGTGGCAATATTCCACGTCCACTATGCTTGACGTCGTGTTACAGGGGTTCTACTCCACTTACAACACCCTCTGTAGACGCTACATTCGCACGGTCCGTCCACGCCGCGACGGGGCAAAGTCTTGGTGGTCGCCTCTCTTGCAGGAAGAGCGAGCCAGGGTGCGCGCGATGCGCCGGCGTTTTCAGCGCGCGCGCGACCCTGCCATGCGTACGCACTTTCGAGCTCAATATGCTGCCGCCCACGCTATCTATAAGCGCAATCTGCGGCAATCGAAGGCTGCGGCTGCTCGGGCGGCATGCCACGACCTTACGGCACGGTCCCTCTTTGGTATCCCTTTTCGGACCGCTTTTGACAAAATTCCCCCTCTCCTCTCTCTTCCTCCGCTCCAGGGTTCGGACGGTATTCTAACCACGTCCGTCTTAGACTCGGCGACCCTCCTGTTACGGACGCATGTCGCTTTCGATGACCCCACCGCTGACAGCGACTATCATAGTCGCATCCGGACGGTGGTACAGAGTCCGTATCCTGAGGTGCGGAATGACTGTCCCTTTACCGCGGCCGAGATCGAACGAGCGGTTTACCGGGGCAATCCGCAGTCGGCGCCGGGACTAGACGGGCTTACTGCCATGTTCATCCGCCACCTGTACCGGCTACATCCGCGTTTCGTCTTTGCTGTCTTTAACGCCTCTCTCCGTTTGGGCCACTTCCCCTCCGTGTGGAAGGTCGGCCGGGTTATTTTTATTCCTAAACCCGGTCGCCCCCCTTCTCTTCCTTCCGCGTATCGGCCAATCGTCATGAACTCTATATTCGGCAAGATCTTGGAACGGTTGCTAAATTCCCGCCTCTATTATTTTCTCCACGCCCACAACCTCCTTCACGCTCAACAATTTGGATTTACTCATGCACGGAGCGCCCCTCTGGCTCTGCATGTCCTCCAACGTCGCCTCAGTGCGCTGAAGGCTGATAAAATCCCGGCGGTTTTGATCTCCTTAGACTTTACCGGTGCGTTTGACAGCGTGTGGCATGATTCGGTGTTGTTTTTTCTGCGCCAACACCGCTGCCCCGCCAATCTTTACTTCCTTCTTAAATCCTTCCTAACGGACCGCCAAGTAGTCTTCAGGGCGAACGCGGGCGACGCGTCGGCGCGTCCGTCCATTGGCAGTCCTCAGGGCTCCCCTATTAGCCCATTACTGTGGAATTTAGTCATCTTCTCGTTATTAGACCTTCCATTACCACAGGGGGTACACATCCAGGCTTATGCCGACGATACTATTATACTCGTTTCCGGTTCGTCGCGCTTACAGTTGCAGGCTCTTGCAGAATCTGTACTCACCTTGGTTTGCAATTGGGCACGGCAAAACAAGGTCAAAATTAGTTCCGAAAAGTCCTATTTCGTCTTTTTCAACAATGGGCACATTGGCACATCTAAGCGGCGTCCCTCCATTAGGTTGGACGGCGCTTATCTAAAAACCAAAGACCATATTAAAATTCTCGGCGTGGTCTTTGATGACAAACTTAATTTCCACGCCCATGTTGATTTTCTTAAAACCAAAGCCGAGGTATTGGTTGCGCGATCTCTTAAATTTTTACGCATGCATTTTTCGCTGCGTCCCGTGCTTATACGGCGTCTATATCGACAGGTCCTGCTTCCTGCGATTGTTTACGCATCTCCGGTGTGGTGGCCGGCTTTTCCGTCCTCCTTCCTCACCACACGCGTCTTGTCGGTTCAACGCTCCCTTCTCGTCGCCCTGACCGGTGCCTATCATACAACGCGCACCACGGCACTGCACATCCTGGCCAACTGTCCACCTTTGAATGTGGAGTTAGACAGGTTGGGGGCGGAGTTCTCCATCCTGACTCTCCGCCAATTCACCCATTATGGCCAGGTCACGTTCGACCCGGCCTCCATCGCGCGTCCATTCGACGCCTGGTCGCGTCACCCGTGCATGGCCTGTCGTTTTTCCTTCACCCGCCTGACACCTTCCCAGGCTGCCCTCCATTCTTCCTTGCCGGTATACCATGTGTACACGGACGGCGCCTTCACGTCAGTCGGGGCAGGCGCGGCGTACGTGGTGTTCGGCCCGCGCGGTCGCCTTCTCGCGGTGCGCAAATACAGGATACCCAATGCCACTAGCGCATATGATGCTGAGGCTATTGCTTTTGACGAGGCCCTCCTGTTTCTCATGAACAGGCGTGGGCCTTGCACAACCCACCTCTACACTGACTGCCTGTCACTCTTGCGGGCGATTTCCAGCCTTCATCATACAGATGCACGCGTCTGGCACTTTCAGCAAGTGCTGCGCCAGCTCCACCTCGTGGGTCACAGCGTGCGCCTATTCCATGTCCCTGGCCACCAGGGCGTAGTGGGTAACGAACTGGCAGACGAGGCCGCATCATCGGCGCTCCGCCGTGGTATACTTCGTTCCTGCCCGACCTCAGTCCGGTCGGTCCGGAAGACTCTCTTTGCGGCTTCATTAAAACAGTGGCACTTGCACTGGCAGCGTGAGGGCCACGGTACCAGTCTTTATCGATGGGTCGGAAGTGTCTACGCCATCCCCTCTTGGTTCCCCCCGCCTCGTCTGTTTACGCATTTTTTCACCGGCCACGGTCATTTTCCCTACTACCTCCATCGGTTTCGACTTATTGCCTCCGATCGGTGCGCGTGTGGTGCCTCTCCTGTCGATGACCTTCATTACTTGACATCCTGCCCACGCACTGCATTTGTTGCTTTGCGGTTGTGCCGCCTTCATCATGTCCATGCCCTTTCTCCCGACCTGTACCCCGCGCTCATTAAAACCCCTCGATCCCGCGCCCTGCTTCTGCAACTCATCCGGCTTATCACCCTTTCCGTTCCTCCTCATCCTGTTCCTGTGCCTCCTCTTCTTCCCGACGCCTCCTAATTTGCTTTCTACTGCTGCCTCTCGGTTCACCTTTTCATATTATTTTCGCATGACTGTTCGTGGCCATCCACACTGCATATGCCAACTATGGCGGGGCTTCCCCGTGTTGGATGGTCCTAACTGCATGCTCCATTCACATTTCTTTCCTTTCATCTTTCCCCAATTGTATAGTCTCCTACCCTTTGTGCAGCTGTCCAGCCAGCCGACCGTGGGCGTCTCCACTGCGATGACCTTTCTCCGGACTCTCCCAGTCGCCTCGGCGTGACACGACCACACGGCACGAGCGCGCCCATGACGACAGCCATATGCTTCGGTTCTTTTTCCAATAAACCAACTGCGCGTCACTGCGTGGGCATTGTTGGGTTGCCCTGCGGACGGGGTGCGTTTGGGAGCATGCGCTGCTTGCAGACCCTGGAGGCAGTTTTACTTTACTGCTCCCCCCTTCTCTTCCCGTCTATTTGTTTATTCCTCATTTTGGCCTCCTTGTTGGCTTGCCTCCGTCTGTTTTCTTTTATCAATTGGCTTTTTCTCCAAACCTGATTTGGGCTGCCTCGGCGGCCCCTTTTCATTTATTTTTTATTCGGCTTTATACCCGTTATACCTTAACGGTGGTGCGGGTTCGCCCCTCCTTTTCTTTTCCTTTCCTTTTGACCTAGGGGCCACATAAAGCCACTCCTTCCAGTCCGCAGCCCGTTCATGGTCTCCCCGTGAAAACGCGGCTGCGGATTCTAGGCTTCCAGTTCGAACCAGATGGTCTCTCTCCCGAAAACTGGCAACAGGCTAAGGAGAAGCTTGAAGCCAGGGTTCAGGAATACAGCGCGTTGTCATGCCCTTTCACTGCTCGAGCGACAATCCTTCGCTCGCTTCTGTTTTCCTTTCTGACGTATGTGGCGTGTGTGTCTCCTATTCCAACCCGAACCAAGCTTATCTTGGAGAAGGTCTTGCTTCGCTTCCTCTGGAAGGGTACAACTGGTTGTGTAGCTAGGTGGGTGCTCAAGTTGCCCAGGGACAAGGGAGGACTCGGAATTCCCGACCTGGGCATCGTGGCTACTGCACTACACGTCAGTTGGACCCAGGTCGCTCTTAACTCGGATATGCTCCTAACTCGAAGCTTAACTTCCTTCTTTCTTAGCACCCGACTCCGCTTGTTCTCGCAGAGCACATTTTCCCACTGTGTTCCTCGTTCAGGTACCCCGTCCACCATTTATGCGGCGGCTGCCAACTCTTTGGTAAGCCTCTGCAAGGTTCACCTAGGCATCGACGTAGTTTCAGCTCCACTCCAAGAGTTAGTGGATATCCTCACCCCAGGACTCCCCCCACATTACCAAAGGTACGACCTGTCGATTCACAGGCCAAACTGGAAGCTCATTACAGCCGGTTTCCTCGACGCCAGGCGAGCCACCTTTGTGTACCGCCTGGCGCGAGGGTGCCTGCCGTTGAGCTACAGGCCCTTCACAGCCATCCCGGCTCGTGGAGTGTGTCCTTTCTGTGGCGCTCGTGAGGACTCAGTTCATATCTTTACGCAGTGTTTGCTTCCAGCAGCTCTTCTCCAAAGAGTTGCTAGTCTATTTAGGCTCCCAGGCGTTCCTTATGAGACAGTCCGATTTTTGCACCCTTTGCCCAATCAGACGATCAACCAGTTCGTGCTTCTCCTCGCCGAGTGCTCATACCAAGTTTGGCTGGCACGCTGCGATGCAATTTTCGGGGGGTCGGGCACCGGCCCTTCACGAAGTGCTTGCGAAAGCACGGAAGGAGGTCTGGTTCCACCTCGCCCGGGAGCGGCACCGCTTGGGCGAGAAGTTTCTCGAAGTGTGGGCTCGTCCTGCCGTGATTTTTGACGAGTCAGGTGGAAAGCTATCCATTAAGTTATGATGCATGCTCCAAAGGTCGCACGACTCGGCCGTGTGCGCCAGTCGATCTACGGGGTTTTGTTTGGCTCAGTGGAACCCAGAGCTGGAACCGGTGGTGGTGCACCCTCAAGTGGTCGCGCTGCTCCGCGGACGGCTTTGGTGGTCTCCATGGTTGTATGCCTTGACCTCTTTTGCATCAGGGCAGTCCGAGGGTCAGTCAGGCTTGTGCCCTGCAAGACCGACATGGCTGTTTGTGTGTTGAGTGCAGTCCCTCAGTTGGGCTGCACCACAACAGCCCCCTTGTCCGGGAAGGACCGTTGGCCCGAACGAAGTCCCCCCACCCAGCCAGCCCGGGTTGTGGGGGAGTACCGGGGTCAATGTATCGAATGATGCTGGGTTGATGAGTACATGAAAGCTCTGGGACGCGGCGCCCCTGGTTGCCAAGTCCTCTTCCCATCTGACAACGGTACTCAGTCTACGCGTCAACAGCACCAGCATGTCCGGACGTGGCAAAGGCGGCAAGGCGAAGGGCAAGAGCAAGACGCGTTCCAGCCGCGCGGGTCTCCAGTTCCCCGTGGGCCGTATCCACCGTCTCTTGCGCAGGGGAAACTACGCCGAGCGCGTCGGAGCGGGCGCTCCCGTCTACCTCGCGGCCGTCCTCGAGTACCTGGCTGCCGAAGTGCTCGAGCTCGCTGGCAACGCAGCTCGTGACAACAAGAAGACCAGGATCATCCCCCGCCACCTGCAGCTCGCCATCCGCAACGACGAGGAGCTGAACAAGCTGCTCTCTGGCGTGAGGATCGCGCAGGGCGGCGTCTTGCCCAACATCCAAGCTGTGCTTCTCCCAAAGAAGACCGAGAAGAAGGCGTAAGCGAGCTCCCAGCCGCCGGACTACAGTCGCGCTCGTCGCACAACCCAACGGTCCTCGTCAGGACCACCGAAATGCATGTGACGGCAGGGTTTTGCTTGGCAATCCCGTTCTCTGCGCCCGTTTCCCTCTGTTTGAATTAGCGCAACCGTGCCTCTTGAACTGACGCTGCTGCTAGCTAGCTGGCATTTCAGTGTACGAATGTAAATGGAAAGCGAGCTTCCGGGTGTCCGGGGGCGCACAGGGACGAGCCTCACTGCAATTAGTGTACGATTCGCGTAGTGGAATGTGATAGGCGATTGGGCCCTTAAAAACAAACAAACAAAAAATGGGCCATATCCGCAACCAGCATGCACTTATGAGCCAGGCAGGTATGCATGAGGAACGTGAACAAACGCATGCATGGCATACCAATACACAAAAGCTTGCACGCAGCATCGGCCGCATTAATTTCGTTTTCGGGCGCGGCTTCTTCGCATGAATGCGCGCACCGTTTTGCAACGAACACGCATTTTGTTTATTTTTTTCCCCTCTCTCTTCTTGTTCGTGCTCGAACGCGCGCAATACTTACCATATGCATACCAAACGAGGCACCACCTCGCACCGGCAGCCCAACACAGGCACACACAAAAAAATATTAATAATAAAAAATAACAACAAAACAGACAGACCGAGAGGGTACGGTTGGAGTACGTGGTCTCGCGTGCTCCCGTGCCCGAAGCAAACATGTAGGTGGTCCTGAGAAGGACCGTTTTGTGTTGCTTGCCTGACCGAGGCTGCGGCGCAGACAGCGGCCGAACTTAGGCACTCTCGCCACGGATGCGCCGGGCCAGCTGGATGTCCTTTGGCATGAGGTAACACGCTTGGCGTGGATGGCACACAGGTTGCTGTCTTCGAAGAGACCGACCAGGTATGCCTCGCTGGCCTCCTGAAGGGCCATCACAGCCGAACTCTGGAATCGGAGGTCGGTCTTGAAATCCTGAGCGATTTCCCTCACCAAGCAGTGGAACGGCAGCTTGCGGATGAGAAGTTCGGTCGACTTCTGGTAGCGGCGAATTTCACGAAGGGCCACGGTGCCAGGCCTGTAGCGATGCGGTTTCTTAACCCCTCCTGTGGCAGGTGCACTCTTGCGAGCAGCCTTGGTAGCAAGCTGCTTACGCGGAGCCTTCCCACCGGTGCTCTTACGGGCGGTTTGCTTGGTCCTGGCCATGGCGAACGGAGCGAGCGTCCGAACTCGTCGACTGCCGGAGTGAAAATGACCCCTGCGCCGCGCGCGTCGTGCTTCGCCGCACTACTCTTCTCCTCTCCAACTCACCCGCCGATTGGCCAGCGCCGGCACAGCCGTCTCGGGCGGTGCGCGCGCCGCCGCCGTTCGCCAGGATGCTGGAGGAGGCACGTCTGCGCGCGGGCGCCTTGTTCGCGGCTAAGGAAAGCACATTCGCAGGCGGTTTAATTGAGTTTAAACACGACAGCATGCCGCGCTGTTCTCTTTCGTTTCAGCCAACACCACAATCTCGTTTATACCGCCGCGCGTCGCCAATTGCCAGTGCCGAGTGTGAGACCACACCACTAATCTCGACAGTGGTTAGCGCTCCACGCCCAACGCCATCGGAGCTGTTATCGCGATCTCCGCGCGACGCAGATGGGTGGCATGTTAAGGCTACATTATTGCTTGTCCACTGCCTTGCTTTGATCATGCTGATGCTCGTTTCACGAACTACAAGTGCGCGCCACGGTGCCTTCTCGAGGGGCAACTACATCGTGTTTTGGCCGCACTCGGCAGCAAACCGTCTCGCATGTGCACACATGCCAGTACCGCACTTTCCCGTCCACGCACAGAAGAACGCGAGGCCCGCAATCGCCTCACAAGATTAACGACAAACTCACGTATGGACTACCAGCACCACTTCAGAGTTACAGAGAAAACGATGCACTTCCGCTCTAAGAGCGAATTTGGAATACAATATTGACAGGTGTTGAACGCGCGTTAGGAGACCTGGACAACTAATTGGGGCCTCAAAACTGTGGATAGGCAAGCGGTACTTCCATATGTATGAAGGGTCCTTAAACAATATGTCAAGGTAGCATCAACCAATGCTTCGCAGGCGCGATCCCAAGCGCGGCTTCCCCGTGCCCCGTATTAGGTGCGCAGTTTTCGCACTTGCAAGGGACACCATGTTTTGACAAACAATCATCAAACGCAACACTTTGCCCCATACAGTGCGTACATTTCGTCAGCTAGCTTTTTCGATTGCATTCCCGCACGCAACTTCGCCACAGGATCGACGGCATCGATGTCATGTTATAGCGAAGCTCCAGCTCGGCAGCCGCCGGGAGAAATCTATTTCCTCGCCAACTAATTCACCGAATTTGGTGCGCGTAATTACGAGTAAAAGAAAATGTTCAAATGACGCACCTGCAACAGCGCGATTTTCAACTGATGCCGAGCGCTGCCTCTTTTTTCTTTACTATTTTTTTTTCTCAGTGATTGTGGCAAACTGTGAAATGGAAGAGAGAACAAACAGTTCAACTGTGCGCTTTAAAGCTCCGTCACACAGCAATGGCACCGGATTTGGAAATTCTGTTAATTGCACAAGGCGATATGTATAAAGGGAACACAATTTATACGCCTCGATAAGATATACCAGTCATGTGTGAGTATGACTTTTACAATACCTTCACAGACATCACAGGCGTTTTCGATGGGATAAAATTTTTTAGACAGAACTTCCGTGAGTAGTTGCGTACAATTCACACGATCGCGGTACCGCTTTGTATTGTTGAGATATGAAACTTTGTACTTCTTAACCTGCCAGTACTCGTGCATTATGGAAGGGAAAAAAAGAGAGAAAGAGAGACGTCACCGCACCACCACACATTTTTCTCAGATGGAACAAGAAGCTTGTTTACATGGCTGCAGTAGTTCTCTCGTGACAACCCGTTGTTTTCTCTTGGGTGTGTTCCGATGCCTTACTTAGAGTTCACCTCCGAGCTACACGCACGACCGGTATGACCTCATTGCGCACTGTGTACGCCTTGCTTCATCCTCGGCTATTCCCTTTGCACGCGCATGCCAGTGATTTCGTAGTAGTAATCATTACATAGACAAGAGAAAAGAAATAACCAAAAGTTCCGCGTTTCTTCAAAGCAAGAGGCCCGTACATTTTCTCTGACTGTTCCTTCCCCATTTGTTTACCTGTTTAGCCATCACCTCACTTTGCTAGATACATCAAGGCCATAGGCGCAGTTCCCGGTGGCTTCGTGCGACGAATGTAAAACAATAGGCGCGAGCTTGGCTTTCATTAAACGCAACACGAATGCGAAATCCGTGCAATGACGACGGCCGGCGTGTGTCAGCTTCCCTTACCTTGGCGTGCCAATATATGTGCCATGAGTGAGGGAGCCG
Organism: Dermacentor variabilis; assembly: GCF_050947875.1. Taxonomy (NCBI): domain Eukaryota; kingdom Metazoa; phylum Arthropoda; class Arachnida; order Ixodida; family Ixodidae; genus Dermacentor; species Dermacentor variabilis. The sequence goes on from NC_134574.1 coordinate 23,156,057, forward strand.
GTTCGAATTCGGAATTTTTCTCTACAGCAGCTTGCACATTCACGATGTTCCAGGGATGCAGCGGCAGGAGGTAGTCTTGTGCACTTTGGCGCGTCCATGCCATTACGCAACCGCCTCACAGCGCGTAATACGCCGGACATAAGCTGCCACAAGGAGAAATGTTCACATGTAGGACAGGTGGCTCCCTCTGGCGGCGAAGAGTTCGACAAATACGTGATGCACCGCTCAAATCGCCCATCGGGCGGCCGCTCGTCCCTCTCTCTCTTTTTCCCCCGTTCTCGCGGCGTCTGGCATACACAAATACGTTGCTCGAAAAAGTTTGTTTTCTTTAAATACAGCGCGTGTCCAGCGCCCGCTTCCTTACCGATCTAAGTATATGGCGCGAACAAGGGCCGCCCAGCATCGCCTACACGCACGCATGACGAAAGGGCCAGTCGTACAGAAATAACGAGAGAAAGTGAGTCTGCACTGTGCAAGCATATTTCTGTCTCAGTAAGCACACTTCACCGTTCTGCTCCTTTATTTTATTTTCCTCTTGTTTTGGGCAACTCAGCGGTGCATTGTCTTGTAAGAAGAGCCACGTTGGCCTCGAACCAACTGCTTATCACCTATAGCGCGCTGACAAGAAATGCCACTGTAACCCTGTACACAAGTATGAAAACAGCACGCGCCTCGGTGTCTACCGCGCTCACCCTCGTCCATTTGAATACAACGCAGTGAGCCCGGTTCTAGCGACAGCTACCTAGCTTATCTCACCTTTGCATTCATTTGCGTCGCTCAAAAGAGTTACACAATTGTGAATCGCACGGTGGTAGTTTACGGCCGCCCAGCTCGTAGGGCAAGAGGGCTGGCTCGTTATTGTTTCTCCGACGCACGCAAAACAACGAAGCCATGCGAATGCCGCTCAGACACAGCGTCGCGCGTAGGCTCAATCATTTAACGCTTGCACTGGAAAGAACAAATAACCGCCGTCTGTAAAAAACTCACTTTCAACTGTTACACACTGGCCCGTGCCCGGCAATATTTTCCTCGCGCTTTGCTTCGCTGCGTACCCACAGGAGCTATTGTTGTGAAATATGGGGCTTAACATATAAAACTTACTTAACTTAAATGCGCCCGCTGACCTTCACGCTCGGCGTATGTATGTAACCGAGTGCTACTGCCCGGCTCATACTCTTGTCTAAGGGAGTAGAAGAAGCGAGCCGTTTCAAAGCGACAAAAATACGCATCGACGAGCTTACGATTACCTCTGTCTTTTAATCATCAGTCCACTCTGGTTGCCTCAATCAGGGTCCAACCAAAGGCGACAACTGAGCTGCACGAACGACCGCCACGTCGCAACTCGGACAGACTGAGGGCGGGTGAAATGGGAGCAACACAACACCCAGTGGCGAGCGCAAATGCAATCGAGCAAAGCTCGCCTTGCGAGGGCGAAAAACAATGCTACCACACCTTATGAATACATGCGGTTGCGCTCGCTCACCTGAACAAAGTTTACCGCGCGTGTCTCGTACGGCCGAACGCGAGATAATGGCATGCAAAAGAGGGTCAACGGAGCAGGAGATCGCAAATCCTGCGCATCACTGCCGAAGCACCAAGTGGGTAGCCCTGAAGAGGGCTGTTGGGTTCTTCAGAGGAGCTGATGCGCTGCTTGCAGACGACGCCGCGCACGCGTGCTGCTTAGCCTCCGAAACCGTCGAGGGTGCGGCCCTGACGCTTGAGGGCATACACCACGTCCATGGCTTTATGTGGCCCCTTGGTCAAAAGGAAAGGAAAAGAAAAGGAGGGGCAAACCCGCACCACCTTTAAGGTATAACGGGTATAAAGCCGAATAAAAAATAAATGAAAAGGGGCCGCCGAGGCAGCCCAAATCAGGTTTGGAGAAAAAGCCAATTGATAAAAGAAAACAGACGGAGGCAAGCCAACAAGGAGGCCAAAATGAGGAATAAACAAATAGACGGGAAGAGAAGGGGGGAGCAGTAAAGTAAAACTGCCTCCAGGGTCTGCAAGCCGCATGCTCCCAAACGCACCCCGTCCGCAGGGCAACCCAACAATGCCCACGCAGTGACGCGCAGTTGGTTTATTGTAAAAAGAACCGAAGCATATGGCTGTCGTCATGGGCGCGCTCGTGCCGTGTGGTCGTGTCACGCCGAGGCGACTGGGAGAGTCCGGAGAAAGGTCATCGCAGTGGAGACGCCCACGGTCGGCTGGCTGGACAGCTGCACAAAGGGTAGGAGACTATACAATTGGGGAAAGATGAAAAGGAAAGAAATGTGAATGGAGCATGCAGTTAGGACCATCCAACACGGGGAAGCCCCGCCATAGTTGGCATATGCAGTGTGGATGGCCACGAACAGTCATGCGAAAATAATATGAAAAGGTGAACCGAGAGGCAGCAGTAGAAAGCAAATTAGTAGGCGTCGGGAAGAAGAGGAGGCACAGGAACAGGATGAGGAGGAACGGAAAGGGTGATAAGCCGGATGAGTTGCAGAAGCAGGGCGCGGGATCGAGGGGTTTTAATGAGCGCGGGGTACAGGTCGGGAGAAAGGGCATGGACATGATGAAGGCGGCACAACCGCGAAGCAACAAATGCAGTGCGTGGGCAGGAGGTCAGGTAATGAAGGTCATCGACAGGAGAGGCACCACACGCGCACCGATCGGAGGCAATAAGTCGAAACCGATGGAGGTAGTAGGGAAAATGACCGTGGCCGGTGAAAAAATGCGTAAACAGACGAGGCGGGGGGAACCAAGAGGGGATTGCGTAGACACTTCCGACCCATCGATAAAGACTGGTACCGTGGCCCTCACGCTGCCAGTGCAAGTGCCACTGTTGTAAGGAAGCCGCAAAGAGAGTCTTTCGGACCGACCGGACTGAGGTCGGGCAGGAACGAAGTATACCACGGCGGAGCGCCGATGACGCGGCCTCGTCTGCCAGTTCGTTACCCACTACGCCCTGGTGGCCAGGGACATGGAATAGGCGCACGCTGTGACCCACGAGGTGGAGCTGGCGCAGCACTTGCTGAAAGTGCCAGACGCGTGCATCTGTATGATGAAGGCTGGAAATCGCCCGCAAGAGTGACAGGCAGTCAGTGTAGAGGTGGGTTGTGCAAGGCCCACGCCTGTTCATTAGAAACAGGAGGGCCTCGTCAAAAGCAATAGCCTCAGCATCATATGCGCTAGTGGCATTGGGTATCCTGTATTTGCGCACCGCGAGAAGGCGACCGCGCGGGCCGAACACCACGTACGCCGCGCCTGCCCCGACTGACGTGAAGGCGCCGTCCGTGTACACATGGTATACCGGCAAGGAAGAATGGAGGGCAGCCTGGGAAGGTGTGAGGCGGGTGAAGGAAAAGCGACAGGCCATGCACGGGTGACGCGACCAGGCGTCGAATGGACGCGCGATGGAGGCCGGGTCGAACGTGACCTGGCCATAATGGGTGAATTGGCGGAGAGTCAGGATGGAGAACTCCGCCCCCAACCTGTCTAACTCCACATTCAAAGGTGGACAGTTGGCCAGGATGTGCAGTGCCGTGGTGCGCGTTGTATGATATGCACCGGTCAGGGCGACGAGAAGGGAGCGTTGAACCGACAAGACGCGTGTGGTGAGGAAGGAGGATGGAAAAGCCGGCCACCACACCGGAGACGCGTAAACAATCGCAGGAAGCAGGACCTGTCGATATAGACGCCGTATAAGCACGGGACGCAGCGAAAAATGCATGCGTAAAAATTTAAGAGATCGCGCAACCAATACCTCGGCTTTGGTTTTAAGAAAATCAACATGGGCGTGGAAATTAAGTTTGTCATCAAAGACCACGCCGAGAATTTTAATATGGTCTTTGGTTTTTAGATAAGCGCCGTCCAACCTAATGGAGGGACGCCGCTTAGATGTGCCAATGTGCCCATTGTTGAAAAAGACGAAATAGGACTTTTCGGAACTAATTTTGACCTTGTTTTGCCGTGCCCAATTGCAAACCAAGGTGAGTACAGATTCTGCAAGAGCCTGCAACTGTAAGCGCGACGAACCGGAAACGAGTATAATAGTATCGTCGGCATAAGCCTGGATGTGTACCCCCTGTGGTAATGGAAGGTCTAATAACGAGAAGATGACTAAATTCCACAGTAATGGGCTAATAGGGGAGCCCTGAGGACTGCCAATTGACGGACGCGCCGACGCGTCGCCCGCGTTCGCCCTGAAGACTACTTGGCGGTCCGTTAGGAAGGATTTAAGAAGGAAGTAAAGATTGGCGGGGCAGCGGTGTTGGCGCAGAAAAAACAACACCGAATCATGCCACACGCTGTCAAACGCACCGGTAAAGTCTAAGGAGATCAAAACCGCCGGGATTTTATCAGCCTTCAGCGCACTGAGGCGATGTAGGAGGACATGCAGAGCCAGAGGGGCGCTCCGTGCATGAGTAAATCCAAATTGTTGAGCGTGAAGGAGGTTGTGGGCGTGGAGAAAATAATAGAGGCGGGAATTTAGCAACCTTTCCAAGATCTTGCCGAATATAGAGTTCATGACGATTGGCCGATACGCGGAAGGAAGAGAAGGGGGGCGACCGGGTTTAGGAATAAAAATAACCCGGCCGACCTTCCACACGGAGGGGAAGTGGCCCAAACGGAGAGAGGCGTTAAAGACATCAAAGAAGAAACGCGGATGTAGCCGGTACAGGTGGCGGATGAACATGGCAGTAAGCCCGTCTAGTCCCGGCGCCGACTGCGGATTGCCCCGGTAAACCGCTCGTTCGATCTCGGCCGCGGTAAAGGGACAGTCATTCCGCACCTCAGGATACGGACTCTGTACCACCGTCCGGATGCGACTATGATAGTCGCTGTCAGCGGTGGGGTCATCGAAAGCGACATGCGTCCGTAACAGGAGGGTCGCCGAGTCTAAGACGGACGTGGTTAGAATACCGTCCGAACCCTGTAGCGGAGGAAGAGAGAGGAGAGGGGGAATTTTGTCAAAAGCGGTCCGAAAAGGGATACCAAAGAGGGACCGTGCCGTAAGGTCGTGGCATGCCACCCGATCAGCCGCAGCCTTCGATTGCCGCAGATTGCGCTTATAGATAGCGTGGGCGGCAGCATATTGAGCTCGAAAGTGCGTACGCATGGCAGGGTCGCGCGCGCGCTGAAAACGCCGGCGCATCGCGCGCACCCTGGCTCGCTCTTCGTGCAAGAGAGGCGACCACCAAGACTTTGCCCCGTCGCGGCGTGGACGGACCGTGCGAATGTAGCGTCTACAGAGGGTGTTGTAAGTGGTGTAGAACCCCTGTAACACGACGTCAAGCATAGTGGACGTGGAATATTGACACCGGGAGACGCCGCGGAACCACTTGTGGTCCCGGAGACATTCTAATATCTGGCCGCGTGCGAAGTTGGTAAGACGACGGACCGGTGTGGTCGTGGCCGCGAAAGTAGTGTAGTAGTGTAGTAGTAGTGCTCAGTGTAGGTGACGGCGTCCCGGATCACGTTCTCGAGGAACACCTGGAGCACACCGCGTGTCTCCTCATAGATCAGGCCAGAGATACGCTTGACACCACCACGGCGAGCGAGGCGACGGATGGCTGGCTTGGTGATGCCTTGGATGTTGTCACGCAACACCTTACGATGACGCTTCGCGCCACCCTTGCCGAGCCCCTTGCCGGCCTTGCCACGTCCAGACATCTCGGCTGTTGCTGCTGCTTCGAAGCGAGTCAGGAAAGCGAATGCCGCGTCCTTGCGCCGCGACTGAGCGAGGAAGCCGCGCCGAAGGGCGAGGAGGTGAAACGCGCGCCGATTGGCTCACGGGCAGCGCGGCCTCTCTTCGCGAGTGAGTCGCGGGTGGCAGCACTGAGCCCTGCTTAGGCCACGCACTGAGTTCACGACGTGTGGCTTCGCAACACAATCGCGGAGTTTACTTTTTTTTCTTATGTTGTTTCTTTTTGGCATTTCTGACTGCAACGTAGGCTGATGTTCAACCCGCCTCCCTCCTTGTTTTGCTCAACTCGCCAAGAGAAAAACAAACGCGTCAACAATGTTATTGTGCTATGTTGCACGCACCCACTGCTCGTTTCGCGCCCCAGGAACAAGTTTACTGTCTTCTCATAATTATGATTACTCGTTCTATTCACCGGTAGCTCGGCTACGCTTTCAAGTGCACCCTGGTCATTGCCGCAAAGCACACCGTGCGCACAGCTTCAAATTCCGCCACGCCAACATCGTTCACTTGATCACTAGTCGCGAAACAGGGCGCGTTCATGCTCTGTTCGCCTCAGGCGTTTAAAATTTCGCACGCCGGCACCGCTGACTGGTGCCTACACGACCGTCAAATTTCGTCGCGATAGCTTACGTAGCCTCGTAGATAACGTCAGCGAAATCAGCCTAAGACGCGCGCGCGAGCCCAATTCAGCATTCTAGGGGACGGAAGAGAGCGAGGGAACTGTTTGCGCCGCTCCTCACTCTCCCATCGCCCGTGCGAAGGCAGCTACGCAGGGCGCGCGCGCGGAACCGCTGGCTATGCAGTATGCGGAGAGCGCGCGCATCTCTTCTTTTCCCACTTCAAAGTCACTTACTACTGCTACATTTGTAATAACAGTGTAAAATTTCCCCTTAGGCAGTGCTGCTTCGTGAACGTGCGTACCCATTTCCGCTCGCCAGCCACCGCTACAGCAATGCGGCTCTGAATTTCAGTCCGGAGCACTGCTGCATACGTGCGGGCGGCCGCCGAGAGGGCATTCTAGCAGACGCAGCGACCGATGGCATTAGTTCTAGCAGCCATAGAGGCACACCTCAGGGCCCGCAAAAGTGCGTCGAACGACAAGAAGAAACAAAACGGTAAAAAGAAAAAAAGGAGGGATGAGGGCTGCCTGCTTTTAAAAGTTGCGCTACATCAGAATTAAGTAAATGTGCAGCAACGACCGCCTCATCATCCTCGGTGTGTGAAACACGCGCCGTGGTAATTAGTGCATGCAGGCGAACGTGGCCGCTCGCGCAGAGTCGCCTCACGCGCCCCATACTTGCTTAGTGTGTGTTGTTGTGCTGAGCCCCGTGGCGTTCCGTGCGGTTCTGCTACAAAAGTTATAGCACACGCGCTGTCCGACCGCGCACGCCGCGTGTTTGAAAACAAGAAGTAGTAGTAAGTGCCGTTGAGATGGTAAAAGAAGAGAAGAGTGCAGTACCGTAGCTGTCTCTCGCTTAGGAGGTCACCTCAACAGTACTACACGGGGGAGGGTAAGGAGAATAAAGGAGCCAAGAGAAACAAAGATTAATGAGGACGAGCGGAAGGCCGTGAAGAAAAAAAAAGAGAGAGAGAGAAGCGTGAAACGGGGCCTATGGCAGCGTGGTAAGGTTCGACGACTCAAAGAACTCAATGAGCTGGGAAGGCTCCTTTGAGTAAAACCGCAAAACCCCTAGGAAACGAGAAAGTCCTCAGGACGGGCTATGGGGAGTCCAAGGCGTCGATTAGGATTTCACGAGCTGAGAGATATATGCAGTGCATATATCTATAATAAAAGTGCATATATCATATAAAAGGGGCTCTCACGGGCCGATAGTCCCTTTTTGTGTGTGTTGTTGTGCTGCGCGCATGCCGTTGTGTGCGTTTCTGATACAAAACTTTCAGCACACGCGCTGTCGCAATGAGAATACGACAGCGCGCGCCGGGTGCGTGTAAACGAGGAAGTGTCGAACAGAGGGAACAGACGGAATTGTCGAGATTCTCACTACATCCCAATGCCAATGCAGACACTTTGGGTGGCTCTGAGAAGAGCCGTTGGGTGTTGGCTGCGCGGACGAGCGCTCGGTCGCCTACTTGGAGCTGGTGTACTTGGTGACGGCTTTGGTGCCCTCGGACACGGCGTGTTTGGCCAGTTCTCCGGGCAACAGCAGATGCACGGCAGTCTGGATCTCCCGGCTCGTGATGGTCGAGCGCTTGTTGTAGTGAGCCAGACGGCACGACTGCGCGGCGATACGCTCGAAGATGTCGTTCACGAAGCTGTTCATGATAGACATGGACTTGCTGGAGACTCCAGTGTCCGGGTGCACCTGCTTCAGCACCTTGTAGATATACATGGAGAAGCTCTCCTTCCTGCGGCGCTTCTTCTTGTCGGTGGCGCGCACGTTCTTCTGCGCCTTGCCGGCCTTCTTCATGGCCTTACCGCTGGGCTGGGGAGGCATGTCAGTAGCCGAGCAAACGAGATCGGAATACGCGCGACCGGTCGCGCGCGCCGCGTTTTTATCGCGGGAGGGTGGTGTTCACGCGACCTCGCAAAGCCGCGCTCGCCATTGGTCCGTGCGGCTTCTCTCCCTTTTCCTCGCGCTTTCCTTTGGGACCGGCGGCGGCGAGAGCGGCGACGGCGCTACGAGCACGGCTCAAATCGCTCACAGATCGCCACTGTGCAAGTCGTTGTTACTCAGTCTGACATGTATTTCGCTAGAATAGCAGCTTGGGCTTGTTGGTTTTCCATCCTGCTAGTAACAGCGCAAAATATAGACAAGGGACGAGAGAAGAAGACACCACACATTCTCCTGACAGCAACACTGCGATGCCTCCCCAGGTGCTGTGGATAGGTGCTGTGGTGGCGTGATTTGTGCGTTCGAACTTCGGTGCTATTGTTACCCTCCACGTGGGCCCCTCTCGGATGGTTGGATAGGATTACGGTGCGGATTCTTCTAGACTCCAACCCGCTGCCTTCGATTCGGTGAGGTGTTCCGGTGGCTCTTTTTTGTCCTTGGTTTTTTCCAGTGTTTAGCTGAGGGTTTCTAGCTTCCTACCTTGTGTAGTGTTAGCTTAAACTTCGGCTAGGCGCGGGCGCCACGTGGTTTTTACCCCGATGGTGGCCCCTTCGCGGCATCGGCCGCTTACGTTTTTCGGGCGAGTTCCGAAAGGCGCGTCCAATGTAGATGTTTGCAAGGCGCTCGTAAAGCGCTTTTCCTTGAACGACCTTAAGGCAGTGCAGGACTTTGGTGTAGGACGGTTTGAGATAACGTTTAAGAATAAGGCCGCGGTTGATCGCTTCTCAGCTGATCCCGCTTTGAAGGTTCGGGATGTGGAAGTTCGTTTTGAGTATAGAGGTGTGCGTGTGAAGTTGGTTAGGGTGTTTGGCTACCCCGCGGAGCTTCCGGACCAGGCTCTCGTCTCCGAGCTAGAGGTCTTCGGAAAGGTTCACGGGATCTCCGAAGAATGCGTGCCCGGTTTCCCTGCCGTTGGCACCGGAAACCGGCGCATTCGGATAGAGATGGCGCGGCCCGTTCCTAACCTTCTTCGTGTAGGTGAGCGTGTCGTTCAGTGTGAGTACGAGGGTGTAGTTAGATTGTGCCGTAGGTGTAACATGGCAGGACACCACGCCGCCGCATGCGACACGCCTCAGTGCGCGCACTGCGGGCAGTTTGGCCACGCGTCCTGCGACGCGGCGTGCGTACGTTGCGGCGGCGACCATGCGGTTTCGGCGTGTAGTGTCCGCACCTACTCGTCAGTGACCGCGAGGCCAGAACAGCAGAAACCTGCCGTCGTGGAAGCGGTTACTTCGCCGGTAGCTGATACGGTTGCTGCCTTAGAGGAAGGAGAGAGCCAGGGCTCCTTGAGCGTGGTCGATGCCGCCGAGCGCGGCGGCGATTCCGTGGACGCTACCGAGGTCGTTCCCCCTTCCGTCACGGCAACGTGCGAGGGGGCAGCGAGCGAGGAGGCTGAAGCGGCGGTCGCTGTCGCCTCCGTGGCGGGTACGCCTCTCGCTACGCCGGTCGCTATCTCTGGCGCGTCCGAACGCTGACTGGCGCGACTGACACTGCTCGTCGGTCGAACCATAAGCGTAAGAGCCGGCGCGCACACCGCGCTGGCTCCGCTGCCAGGGCGGCGGCCGCGGGGCGTGAGTCGAGCTCGGACAAAGGTGACTCCCAGGGCTCGGAGACTGGCCCTCCAGAATTTAAGCGCAGTGCTGTTGAAACGTCCGATTCTGATACTGAGGTCCCATCGGACGCGGAGGGTTCTCCTCCTTGTCCCAATTGCGGATGGGGACGTTGCGAATGCTCGTTGCTCTCAGACAGAACCTATGAGTCTACTGATGAGGGGTCCCCAACTTTGGAGACCCTCTCATAAGTAGACTTTGCTTATTTGTCACTAGCGGCTAGTATTACCTAATACTTGCCTGCTCTTTATTTATTTTCCTAGCTCTTTCTGTCTTCCTTTTTTTTCTACTAGCTCTTAGCTAATCTCTTTCTCCCTTCAAATGGCTTCTTCTCTCACCATAGCTACCTTTAACTGTCGTGGTTTGTCGCGTGCTTCTAAGCAGTTAGAGGTTATTAATTTTTCTAAATCCAAAAAGGTAGATATTCTTGTGCTTCAGGAAACTTATATTCATAGGCTAGGCCAGATCAGCCACTTCGACCGGATTTTTCGCACTCGGTCTTTCTGGAGTTATGGCGCGACGGGCAGTCGAGGTACGCCGATCGTTTTGATGCCGAATTTCGACTCCCTTGTTATTCGCCATGCCAGGGATTCCGAGGGCCGCGTCTTGTCGGTGGACCTTGATTGTGGCATTCGAATTGTTAATGTTTATGCTCCAACCCAGTCTCAAGATCAGAGAGAGTTTTTCGCTACATTAGAACCCTACTTGGTAGGTCCCTCTCGGCTAATCCCTGTAGGCGACTTCAACTGTGTGTTAGAACAGGTTGATCGCATCCCGCATAGAGGGACTTCAAACCAGAAAGATAGGCGTGCAAATGTTGTACTACGAGAGCTCGTCGACGGGCTGGGACTTGTCGATGCTTGGCGTGTGCTTCGCCCTGGTCAGTCAGGAATGACCTGGAGAGGAAGAGGCATGCAGAGCCGCATCGATCTTTTTTACATCTCGTCGTCACTGGCTCCTAGTATGCATTCTTCTTGGTTAACTCCTTCTGCTCTTAGCGACCACAGCTTCCAAATTCTGCGGTTCGCCGATTCTAGCATAGTCGCGCAAGGGAAGAGACCGTGGCGTCTGAATCCACGTCTTCTAAAAGACAGGCAGGCAACCGCAGAGGTATCATCCATTCTTTTTCGATCGCTGCACAATAGAGCGAATCTAAGTGGTACAGAATGGGATGACGTGAAGGTCAGAGTGCGTGAGTGCTTCAGGTCTTGGGGCAAGCGTCGAGCGCGCGAGGAGCATGAGGAGATTAAAATCGTGTCCAACGCGATCCTCCTGCTCTCGAGGTCACTGTCCGGCGGTCCTGGAGTTGCTTCGGTGCTGGCCTCACTCCGAAAGGAACTTCGGATTCTCCTGCAGCGACGCTGGGATGGCTGGAGGGCCACAACCCGAGCAGAGCTGTGGGAAATGGAAGCGTGGTGCAGCAGAAACGTCCTACGTAAACATCTCTCAAGGAAGAGCACAACTCTCTCCTCCCTAATAGATCCAAGCGATGGTAGCATAGTCGATTCACCAGATGGAGTTCTTGCAATGGCGAGGCAGTTTTACATGATCTTGTATGCCGAACCAGCTGCCACTCCAACTGCGTTTCCTTTTGCTTCGCCAGCTGAGCCGCCGCAAGTGTGCGACTCAGCCATAGATGAGGACGAGCTTTTTTCGGCATTGAAGTCTATGAAGCGTAATCGCAGTCCGGGATCCGATGGTCTGACAGTCGAATTTTATGTTAAATTTTGGACACTGTTAGGGAAGCCATTCACATCACTGGTGAACCGGCTACTCAGTGAAGGGACTTTGTCAGCGTCTCAACGAGAGGGGTTAATCCCTCTCCTTTGTAAGGACCAGTCGAGGAGCTCCGATCTGAGAGCATGGCGTGCAATCACACTTCTGAACTGCGATTATAAGCTCATAGCAAAGTGCCTGTGTATGCGACTCACGCCAGTGCTCAGCACTGTTTTGGGTCCATACCAGGCATGTTGTGTCCAGGGGCGCTCTACTCAGCTTCACGGTATAGCACTAAGGGACCTTCTCCTGAGGGCAAATACCAGGAAACTTCCAGGTATTTGCTCCTTCGATCAGGAGAAGGCTTTCGATATCATTAGCCATAGGTACCTTTTCCGTGTTTTGGAAGAGGCTGGTTTTAGTGTGGGTTTTAGACAGATGATCCAAGCTTTGTATTCTCGACCGACTTCTGCTGTTCTCATACGAGACCGCCTCTCGGAGGCATTCATTGTGGGATGTGGTGTGCGACAGGGGGACCCGCTCTCACCTGCCCTCTACGTACTCGCTTTTGAACCGCTTCTGCAGAGGTTGTCTTGTGACAGCAGAATTGGCAGGTTCCTACTTCCACCAGGTTCCCCCCCAGTTGCACTCTTTGCCTATGCAGACGACTTGTCCATTATCGTCCCGGACGAAGCATCAGCTTGCGACGTCCTGGAGGTCATGGACAGTTACTGCGGGGCGAGCGGTGCAAGGTTGAATAGGTCGAAAAGTGCAGCAATGTACTTGAACTCCACTCCTTCCAGTCCGCAGCCCGTTCATGGTCTCCCCGTGAAAACGCGGCTGCGGATTCTAGGCTTCCAGTTCGAACCAGATGGTCTCTCTCCCGAAAACTGGCAACAGGCTAAGGAGAAGCTTGAAGCCAGGGTTCAGGAATACAGCGCGTTGTCATGCCCTTTCACTGCTCGAGCGACAATCCTTCGCTCACTTCTGTTTTCCTTTCTGACGTATGTGGCGTGTGTGTCTCCTATTCCAACCCGAACCAAGCTTATCTTGGAGAGGGTCTTGTTTCGCTTCCTCTGGAAGGGTACAACTGGTTGTGTAGCTAGGTGGGTGCTCAAGTTGCCCAGGGACAAGGGAGGACTCGGAATTCCCGACCTGGGCATCGTGGCTACTGCACTACACGTCAGTTGGACCCAGGTCGCTCTTAACTCGGATATGCTCCTAACTCGAAGCTTAACTTCCTTCTTTCTTAGCACCCGACTCCGCTTGTTCTCGAAGAGCACATTTTCCCACTGTGTTCCTCGTTCAGGTACCCCGTCCACCATTTATGCGGCGGCTGCCAACTCTTTGGTAAGCCTCTGCAAGGTTCATCTAGGCATCGACGTAGTTTCAGCTCCACTCCAAGAGTTAGTGGATATCCTCACCCCAGGACTCCCCCCACATTACCAAAGGTACGACCTGTCGATTCACAGGCCAAACTGGAAGCTCATTACAGCCGGTTTCCTCGACGCCAGGCGAGCCACCTTTGTGTACCGCCTGGCGCGAGGGTGCCTGCCGTTGAGCTACAGGCCCTTCACAGCCATCCCGGCTCGTGGAGTGTGTCCTTTCTGTGGCGCTCGTGAGGACTCAGTTCATATCTTTACGCAGTGTTTGCTTCCAGCAGCTCTTCTCCAAAGAGTTGCTAGTCCATTTAGGCTCCCAGGCGTTCCTTATGAGACAGTCCGATTTTTGCACCCTTTGCCCAATCAGACGATCAACCAGTTCGTGCTTCTCCTCGCCGAGTGCTCATACCAAGTTTGGCTGGCACGCTGCGATGCAATTTTCGGGGGGTCGGGCACCGGCCCTTCACGAAGTGCTTGCGAAAGCACGGAAGGAGGTCTGGTTCCACCTCGCCCGGGAGCGGCACCGCTTGGGCGAGAAGTTTCTCGAAGTGTGGGCTCGTCCTGCCGTGATTTTTGACGAGTCAGGTGGAAAGCTATCCATTAAGTTATGATGCATGCTCCAAAGGTCGCACGACTCGGCCGTGTGCGCCAGTCGATCTACGGGGTTTTGTTTGGCTCAGTGGAACCCAGAGCTGGAACCGGTGGTGGTGCACCCTCAAGTGGTCGCGCTGCTCCGCGGACGGCTTTGGTGGTCTCCATGGTTGTATGCCTTGACCTCTTTTGCATCAGGGCAGTCCGAGGGTCAGTCAGGCTTGTGCCCTGCAAGACCGACATGGCTGTTTGTGTGTTGAGTGCAGTCCCTCAGTTGGGCTGCACCACAACAGCCCCCTTGTCCGGGAAGGACCGTTGGCCCGAACCAAGTCCCCCCACCCAGCCAGCCCGGGTTGTGGGGGAGTACCGGGGTCAATGTATCGAATGATGCTGGGTTGATGAGTACATGAAAGCTCTGGGACGCAGCGCCCCTGGTTGCCAAGTCCTCTTCCCATCTGACAACGGTACTCAGTCTACGCGTCAACAGCACCAGCATGTCCGGACGTGGCAAAGGCGGCAAGGCGAAGGGCAAGAGCAAGACGCGTTCCAGCCGCGCGGGTCTCCAGTTTCCCGTGGGCCGTATCCACCGTCTCTTGCGCAGGGGAAACTACGCCGAGCGCGTCGGAGCGGGCGCTCCCGTCTACCTCGCGGCCGTCTTCGAGTACCTGGCTGCCGAAGTGCTCGAGCTCGCTGGCAACGCAGCTCGTGACAACAAGAAGACCAGGATCATCCCCCGCCACCTGCAGCTCGCCATCCGCAACGACGAGGAGCTGAACAAGCTGCTCTCTGGCGTGAGGATCGCGCAGGGCGGCGTCTTGCCCAACATCCAAGCTGTGCTTCTCCCAAAGAAGACCGAGAAGAAGGCGTAAGCGAGCTCCCAGCCGCCGGACTACAGTCGCGCTCGTCGCACAACCCAACGGTCCTCGTCAGGACCACCGAAATGCATGTGACGGCAGGGTTTTGCTTGGCAATCCCGTTCTCTGCGCCCGTTTCCCTCTGTTTGAATTAGCGCAACCGTGCCTCTTGAACTGACGCTGCTGCTAGCTAGCTGGCATTTCAGTGCACGAATGTAAATGGAAAGCGAGCTTCCGGGTGTCCGGGGGCGCACAGGGACGAGCCTCACTGCAATTAGCGTACGATTCGCGTAGTGGAATGTGATAGGCGATTGGGCCCTTAAAAACAAACAAACAAAAAATGGACCATATCCGCAACCAGCATGCACTTATGAGCCAGGCAGGTATGCATGAGGAACGTGAACAAACGCATGCATGGCATACCAATACACAAAAGCTTGCACGCAACATCGGCCGCATTAATTTCGTTTTCGGGCGCGGCTTCTTCGCATGAATGCGCGCACCGTTTTGCAACGAACACGCATTTTGTTTATTTTTTTTCCCCTCTCTCTTCTTGTTCGTGCTCGAACGCGCGCAATACTTACCATATGCATACCAAACGAGGCACCACCTCGCACCGGCAGCCCAACACAGGCACACACAAAAAAATATTAATAATAAAAAATAACAACAAAACAGACAGACCGAGAGGGTACGGTTGGAGTACGTGGTCTCGCGTGCTCCCGTGCCCGAAGCAAACACGTAGGTGGTCCTGAGAAGGACCGTTTTGTGTTGCTTGCCTGACCGAGGCTGCGGTGCAGACAGCGGCCGAACTTAGGCGCTCTCGCCACGGATGCGCCGGGCCAGCTGGATGTCCTTTGGCATGATGGTAACACGCTTGGCGTGGATGGCACACAGGTTGCTGTCTTCGAAGAGACCGACCAGGTATGCCTCGCTGGCCTCCTGAAGGGCCATCACAGCCGAACTCTGGAATCGGAGGTCGGTCTTGAAATCCTGAGCGATTTCCCTCACCAAGCACTGGAACGGCAGCTTGCGGATGAGAAGTTCGGACGACTTCTGGTAGCGGCGAATTTCACGAAGGGCCACGGTTCCAGGCCTGTAGCGATGCGGTTTCTTAACCCCTCCTGTGGCAGGTGCACTCTTGCGAGCAGCCTTGGTAGCAAGCTGCTTACGCGGAGCCTTCCCACCGGTGCTGTTACGGGCGGTTTGCTTGGTCCTGGCCATAGCGAACGGAGCGAGCGTCCGAAGTCGTCGACTGCCAGAGTGAAAATGACCCCTGCGCCGCGCGCGTCGTGCTTCGCCGCACTACTCTTCTCCTCTCCAACTCACCCGCCGATTGGCCAGCGCCGGCACAGCCGTCTCGGGCGGTGCGCGCGCCGCCGCCGTTCGCCAGGATGCTGGAGGAGGCACGTTTGCGCGCGGGCGCCTTGTTCGCGGCTAAGGAAAGCACATTCGCAGGCGGTTTAATTGAGTTTAAACACGACAGCATGCCGCACTGTTCTCTTTCGTTTCAGCCAACACCACAATCTCGTTTATACCGCCGCGCGTCGCCAATTGCCAGTGCCGAGTGTGAGACCACACCACTAATCTCGACAGTGGTTAGCGCTCCACGCCCAACGCCATCGCAGCTGTTATCGCGATCTCCGCGCGACGCAGATGGGTGGCATGTTAAGGCTACATTATTGCTTGTCCACTGCCTTGCTTTGATCATGCTGATGCTCGTTTCACGAACTACAAGTGCGCGCCACGGTGCCTTCTCGAGGGGCAACTACATCGTGTTTTGGCCGCACTCGGCAGCAAACCGTCTCGCATGTGCACACATGCCAGTACCGCACTTTCCCGTCCACGCACAGAAGAACGCGAGGCCCGCAATCACCTCACAAGGTTAACGACAAACTCACGTATGGACTACCAGCACCACTTCAGAGTTACAGAGAAAACGATGCACTTCCGCTCTAAGAGCGAATTTGGAATACAATATTGACAGGTGTTGAACGCGCGTTAGGAGACCTGGACAACTAATTGGGGCCTCAAAACTGTGGATAGGCAAGCGGTACTTCCATATGTATGAAGGGTCCTTAAACAATATGTCAAGGTAGCATCAACCAATGCTTCGCAGGCGCGATCCCAAGCGCGGCTTCCCCGTGCCCTGTATTGGGTGCGCAGTTTTCGCACTTGCAAGGGACACCATGTTTTGACAAACAATCATCAAACGCAACACTTTGCCCCATACAGTGCGTACATTTCGTCAGCTAGCTTTTTCGATTGCATTCCCGCACGCAACTTCGCCACAGGATCGACGGCATCGATGTCATGTTATAGCGAAGCTCCAGCTCGGCAGCCGCCGGGAGAAATCTATTTCCTCGCCAACTAATTCACCGAATTTGGTGCGCCTAATTACGAGTAAAAGAAAATGTTCAAATGCCGCACCTGCAACAGCGCAATTTTCAACTGATGCCGAGCGCTGCCTCTTTTTTCTTTACTATTTTTTTTTCTCAGTGATTGTGGCAAACTGTGAAATGGAAGAGAGAACAAACAGTTCAACTGTGCGCTTTAAAGCTCCGTCACACAGCAATGGCACCGGATTTGGAAATTCTGTTAATTGCACAAGGCGATATGTATAAAGGGAACACAATTTATACGCCTCGATAAGATATACCAGTCA
This sequence comes from Dermacentor variabilis, assembly GCF_050947875.1. Lineage (NCBI taxonomy): Eukaryota > Metazoa > Arthropoda > Arachnida > Ixodida > Ixodidae > Dermacentor > Dermacentor variabilis. Next base: position 23,173,143 of record NC_134574.1, read on the forward strand.
TGTGTGAGTATGACTTTTACAATACCTTCACAGACATCACAGGCGTTTTCGATGGGATAAAATTTTTTAGACAGAACTTCCGTGAGTAGTTGCGTACAATTCACACGATCGCGGTACCGCTTTGTATTGTTGAGATATGAAACTTTGTACTTCTTAACCTGCCAGTACTCGTGCATTATGGAAGGGAAAAAAAGAGAGAAAGAGAGACGTCACCACACCACCACACATTTTTCTCAGATGGAACAAGAAGCTTGTTTACATGGCTGCAGTAGTTCTCTCGTGACAACCCGTTGTTTTCTCTTGGGTGTGTTCCGATGCCTTACTTAGAGTTCACCTCCGAGCTACACGCACGACCGGTATGACCTCATTGCGCACTGTGTACGCCTTGCTTCATCCTCGGCTATTCCCTTTGCACGCGCATGCCAGTGACTTCGTAGCAGTAATCATTACATAGACAAGAGAAAAGAAATAACCAAAAGTTCCGCGTTTCTTCAAAGCAAGAGGCCCGTACATTTTCTCTGACTGTTCCTTCCCCATTTGTTTACCTGTTTAGCCATCACCTCACTTTGCTAGCTACATCAAGGCCATAGGAGCAGTTCCCGGTGGCTTCGTGGGACGAATGTAAAACAATAGGCGCGAGCTTGGCTTTCATTAAACGCAACACGAATGCGAAATCCGTGCAATGACGACGGCCGGCGTGTGTCAGCTTCCCTTACCTTGGCGTGCCAATATATGTGCCATGAGTGAGGGAGCCGGTTCGAATTCGGAATTTTTCTCTACAGCAGCTTGCACATTCACGATGTTCCAGGAATGCAGCGGCAGGAGGTAGTCTTGTGCACTTTGGCGCGTCCATGCCATTACGCAACCGCCTCACAGCGCGTAATACGCCGGACATAAGCTGCCACAAGGAGAAATGTTCACATGTAGGACAGGTGGCTCCCTCTGGCGGCGAAGAGTTCGACAAATACGTGATGCACCGCTCAAATCGCCCATCGGGCGGCCGCTCGTCCCTCTCTCTCTTTTTCCCCCGTTCTCGCGGCGTGTGGCATACACAAATACGTTGCTCGAAAAAGTTTGTTTTCTTTAAATACAGTGCGTGTCCAGCGCCCGCTTCCTTACCGATCTAAGTATATGGCGCGAACAAGGGCCGCCCAGCATCGCCTACACGCACGCATGACGAAAGGGCCAGTCGTACAGAAATAACGAGAGAAAGTGAGTCTGCACTGTGCAAGCATATTTCTGTCTCAGTAAGCACACTTCACCACTCTGCTCCTTTATTTTATTTTCCTCTTGTTTTGGGCAACTCAGCGGTGCATTGTCTTGCAAGAAGAGCCACGTTGGCCTCGAACCAACTGCTTATCACCTATAGCGCGCTGACAAGAAATGCCACTGTAACCCTGTACACAAGTATGAAAACAGCACGCGCCTCGGTGTCTACCGCGCGCACCCTCGTCCATTTGAATACAACGCAGTGAGCCCGGTTCTAGCGACAGCTACCTAGCTAATCTCACCTTTGCATTCATTTGCGTCGCTCAAAAGAGTTACACAATTGTGAATCGCACGGTGGTAGTTTACGGCCGCCCAGCTCGTAGGGCAAGAGGGCTGGCTCGTTATTGTTTCTCCGACGCACGCAAAACAACGAAGCCATGCGAATGCCGCTCAGACACAGCGTCGCGCGTAGGCTCAATCATTTAACGCTTGCACTGGAAAGAACAAATAACCGCCGTCTGTAAAGAACTCACTTTCAGCTGTTACACACTGGCCCGTGCCCGGCAATATTTTCCTCGCGCTTTGCTTCGCTGCATACCCACAGGAGCTATTGTTGTGAAATATGGGGCTTAACATATAAAACTTACTTAACTTAAATGCGCCCGCTGACCGTCACGCTCGGCGTATGTATGTAACCGAGTGCTACTGCCCGGCTCATACTCTTCTCTAAGGGAGTAGAAGAAGCGAGCCATTTCAAAGCGACAAAAATACGCATCGACGAGCTTACGATCACCTCTGTCTTTTAATCATCAGTCCACTCTGGTTGCCTCAATCAGGGTCCAACCAAAGGCGACAACTGAGCTGCACGAACGACCGCCACGTCGCAACTCGGACAGACTGAGGGCGGGTGAAATGGGAGCAACACAACACACAGTGGTGAGCGCAAATGCAATCGAGCAAAGCTCGCCTTGCGAGGGCGAAAAACAATGCTACCACACCTTATGAATACATGCGGTTGCGCTCGCTCACCTGAACAAAGTTTACCGCGCGTGTCTCGTACGGCCGAACGCGAGATAATGGCATGCAAAAGAGGGTCAACGGAGCAGGAGATCGCAAATCCTGCGCATCACTGCCGAAGCACCAAGTGGGTAGCCCTGAAGAGGGCTGTTGGGTTCTTCAGAGGAGCTGATGCGCTGCTTGCAGACGACGCCGCGCACGCGTGCTGCTTAGCCTCCGAAACCGTCGAGGGTGCGGCCCTGACGCTTGAGGGCATACACCACGTCCATGGCTGTCACGGTCTTGCGCTTGGCGTGCTCAGTGTAGGTGACGGCGTCCGGATCACGTTCTCGAGGAACACCTGGAGCACACCGCGTGTCTCCTCATAGATCAGGCCAGAGATACGCTTGACACCACCACGGCGAGCGAGGCGACGGATGGCTGGCTTGGTGATGCCTTGGATGTTGTCACGCAACACCTTACGATGACGCTTCGCGCCACCCTTGTCGAGCCCCTTGCCGGCCTTGCCACGTCCAGACATCTCGGCTGTTGCTGCTGCTTCGAAGCGAGTCAGGAAAGCGAATGCCGCGTCCTTGCGCCGCGACTGAGCGAGGAAGCCGCGCCGAAGGGCGAGGAGGTGAAACGCGCGCCGATTGGCTCACGGGCAGCGCGGCCTCTCTTCGCGAGTGAGTCGCGGGTGGCAGCACTGAGCCCTGCTTAGGCCACGCACTGAGTTCACGACGTGTGGCTTCGCAACACAATCGCGGAGTTTACTTTTTTTCTTATGTTGTTTCTTTTTGGCATTTCTGACTGCAACGTAGGCTGATGTACAACCCGCCACCCTCCTTGTTTTGCTCAACTCGCCAAGAGAAAAACAAACGCGTCAACAATGTTATTGTGCTATGTTGCACGCACCCACTGCTCGTTTCGCGCCCCAGGAACAAGTTTATTGTCTTCTCATAATTATGATTACTCGTTCTATTCACCGGTAGCTCGGCTACGCTTTCAAGTGCACCCTGGTCATTGCCGCAAAGCACACCGTGCGCACAGCTTCAAATTCCGCCACGCCAACATCGTTCACTTGATCACTAGTCGCGAAACAGGGCGCGTTCATGCTCTGTTCGCCTCAGGCGTTTCAAATTTCGCACGCCGGCACCACTGACTGGTGCCTACACGACCGTCAAATTTCGTCGCGATAGCTTACGTAGCCTCGTAGATAACGTCAGCGAAATCAGCCTAAGACGCGCGCGCGAGCCCAATTCAGCATTCTAGGGGACGGAAGAGAGCGAGGGAACTGTTTGCGCCGCTCCTCACTCCTCCCTCTCCCATCGCCCGTACGAAGGCAGCTACGCAGGGCGCGCGCGGAACCGCTAGCTATGCAGTATGCGGAGAGCGCGCGCATCTCTTCTTTTCCCACTTCAAAGTCACTTACTACTGCTACATTTGTAATAACAGTGTAAAATTTCCCCTTAGGCAGTGCTGCTTCGTGAACGTGCGCACCCATTTCCGCTCGCCAGCCACCGCTACAGCAATGCGGCTCTGAATTTCAGTCCGGAGCACTGCTGCATACGTGCGGGCGGCCGCCGAGAGGGCATTCTAGTAGACGCAGCGACCGATGGCATTAGTTCTGGCAGCCATAGAGGCACACCTCAGGGCCCGCAAATGCGCGTCGAACGACAAGAAGAAACAAAACGGTAAAAAGAAAAAAAGGAGGGATGAGGGCTGCCTGCTTTTAAAAGTTGCGCTACATCAGAATTAAGTAAATGTGCAGCAACGACCGCCTCATCATCCTCGGTGTGTGAAACACGCGCCGTGGTAATTAGTGCATGCAGGCGAACGTGGCCGCTCGCGCAGAGTCGCCTCACGCGCCCCATACTTGCTTTGTGTGTGTTGTTGTGCTGAGCCCCGTGGCGTTCCGTGCGGTTCTGCTACAAAAGTTATAGCACACGCGCTGTCCGACCGCGCACGCCGCGTGTTTGAAAACAAGAAGTAGTAGTAAGTGCCGTTGAGATGGTAAAAGAAGAGTGCAGTACCGTAGCTGTCTCTCGCTTAGGAGGTCACCTCAACAGTACTACACGGGGGAGGGTAAGGAGAATAAAGGAGCCAAGAGAAACAAAGATTAAAGAGGACGAGCGGAAGGCCGTGAAGAAAAAAAAGAGAGAGAGAGAAGCGTGAAACGGGGCCTATGGCAGCGTGGTGAGGTTCGACGACTCAAAGAACTCAATGAGCTGGGAAGGCTCCTTTGAGTAAAACCGCAAAACCCCTAGGAAACGAGAAAGTCCTCAGGACGGGCTATGGGGAGTCCAAGGCGTCGATTAGGATTTCACGAGCTGAGAGATATATGCAGTGCATATATCTATAATAAAAGTGCATATATCATATAAAAGGGACTCTCACGGGCCGATAGTCCCTTTTTGTGTGTGTTGTTGTGCTGCGCGCATGCCGTTGTGTGCGTTTCTGATACAAAACTTTCAGCACACGCGCTGTCGCAATGAGAATACGACAGCGCGCGCCGGGTGCGTGTTAACGAGGAAGCGTCGAACAGAGGGAACGGACGGAATTGTCGAGATTCTCACTACATCCCAATGCCAATGCAGACACTTTGGGTGGCTCTGAGAAGAGCCGTTGGGTGTTGGCTGCGCGGACGAGCGCTCGGTCGCCTACTTGGAGCTGGTGTACTTGGTGACGGCTTTGGTGCCCTCGGACACGGCGTGTTTGGCCAGCTCTCCGGGCAACAGCAGATGCACGGCAGTCTGGATCTCCCGGCTCGCGATGGTCGAGCGCTTGTTGTAGTGAGCCAGACGGGACGACTGCGCGGCGATACGCTCGAAGATGTCGTTCACGAAGCTGTTCATGATAGACATGGCCTTGCTGGAGACTCCAGTGTCCGGGTGCACTTGCTTCAGCACCTTGTAGATATACATGGAGAAGCTCTCCTTCCTGCGGCGCTTCTTCTTCTTCTTGTCGGTGGCGCGCACGTTCTTCTGCGCCTTGCCGGCCTTCTTCACGGCCTTACCGCTGGGCTGGGGAGGCATGTCAGTAGCCGAGCAAACGAGATCGGAATACGCGCGACCGGTCGCGCGCGCCGCGTTTTTATCGCGGGAGGGTGGTGTTCACGCGACCTCGCAAAGCCGCGCTCGCCATTGGTCCGCGCGGCTTCTCTCCCTTTTCCTCGCGCTTTCCTTTGGGACCGGCGGCGGCGAGAGCGGCGACGGCGCTACGAGCACGGCTCAAATCGCTCACAGATCGCCACTGTGCAAGTCGTTGTTACTCAGTCTGACAGCAACACTGCGATGCCTCCCCAGGTGCTGTGGATAGGTGCTGTGGTGGCGTGATTTGTGCGTTCGAGCTTCGGTGCTATCGATCCCCTCCACGTGGGCCCCTCTCGGATGGTTGGATAGGATTACGGTGCGGATTCTTCTAGACTCCAACCCGCTGTCTTCGATTCGGTGAGGTGTTCCGGTGGCTCTTTTTTGTCCTTGGTTTTTTCCAGTGTTTAGCTGAGGGTTTCTAGCTTCCTACCTTGTGTAGTGTTAGCTTAAACTTCGGCTAGGCGCGGGCGCCACGTGGTTTTTACCGCGATGGTGGCCCCTTCGCGGCTTCGGCCGCTTACGTTTTTCGGGCGAGTTCCGAAAGGCGCGTCCAATGTAGATGTTTGCAAGGCGCTCGTAAAGCGCTTTTCCTTGAACGACCTTAAGGCAGTGCAGGACTTTGGTGTAGGACGGTTTGAGATAACGTTTAAGAATAAGGCCGCGGTTGATCGCTTCTCAGCTGATCCCGCTTTGAAGGTTCGGGATGTGGAAGTTCGTTTTGAGTATAGAGGTGTGCGTGTGAAGTTGGTTAGGATGTTTGGCTACCCCGCGGATCTTCCGGACCAGGCTCTCGTCTCCGAGCTAGAGGTCTTCGGAAAGGTTCACGGGATCTCCGAAGAATGCGTGCCCGGTTTCCCTGCCGTTGGCACCGGAAACCGGCGCATTCGGATAGAGATGGCGCGGCCCTTTCCTAACCTTCTTCGTGTAGGTGAGCGTGTCGTTCAGTGTGAGTACTAGGGTGTAGTCAGATTGTGCCGTAGGTGTAACATGGCAGGACACCGCGCCGCCGCGTGCGACACGCCTCAGTACGCACGCTGCGGGCAGTTTGGCCACGCGTCCTGCGACGCGGCGTGCGTACGTTGCGGCGGCGACCATGCGGTTTCGGCGTGTAGTGTCCGCACCTACTCGTCAGTGACCGCGAGGCCAGAACAGCAGAAACCTGCCGTCGTGGAAGCGGTTACTTCGCCGGTAGCTGATACGGTTGCTGCCTTAGAGGAAGGAGAGAGCCAGGGCTCCTTGAGCGTGGTCGATGCCGCCGAGCGCGGCAGCGATTCCGTGGACGCTACCGAGGTCGTTCCCCCTTCCGTCACGGCAACGTGCGAGGGGGCAGCGAGCGAGGAGGCTGAAGCGGCGGTCGCTGTCGCCTCCGTGGCGGGTACGCCTCTCGCTACGCCGGTCGCTATCTCTGGCGCGTCCGAACCGCTGACACTGCTCGTCGGTCGAACCATAAGCGTAAGAGCCGGCGCGCACACCGCGCTGGCTCATCCAGACTGGCCCTCCAGAATTTAAGCGCAGTGCTGTTGAAACGTCCGATTCTGATACTGAGGTCCCATCGGACGCGGAGGGTTCTCCTCCTTGTCCCAATTGCGGATGGGGACGTTGCGAATGCTCGTTGCTCTCAGACAGAACCTATGAGTCTACTGATGAGGGGTCCCCCACTTTGGAGACCCTCTCATAAGTAGTCTTTGCTTATTTGTCACTAGCGGCTAGTATTACCTAATACTAGCCTGCTCTTTATTTATTTTCCTAGCTCTCTTTGTCTTCCTTTGTTTCTACTAGCTCTTAGCTAATCTTTCTCCCTTAAAATGGCTTCTTCTCTCACCATAGCTACCTTTAACTGTCGTGGTTTGTCGCGTGCTTCTAAGCAGTTAGAGGTTTTTAATTTGGCTAAATACAAAAAGGTAGATATTCTTGTGCTTCAGGAAACTTATATTCATAGGCTAGGCCAGATCAGCCACTTCGACCGGATTTTTCGCACTCGGTCTTTCTGGAGTTATGGCGCGACGGGCAGTCGAGGTACGGCCATCGTTTTGATGCCGAATTTCGACTGCCTTGTTATTCGCCATGCCAGGGATTCCGAGGGCCGCGTCTTGTCGGTGGACCTTGATTGTGGCATTCGAATTGTTAATGTTTATGCTACAACCCGGTCTAAAGATCAGAGAGAGTTTTTCGCTACATTAGAACCCTACTTGGTAGGTCCCTCTCGGCTAATCCTTGTAGGCGACTTCAACTGTGTGTTAGAACAGGTTGATCGCATCCCGCATAGAGGGACTCCAAACCAGAAAGATAGGCGTGCAAATGTTGTACTACGAGAGCTCGTCGACGGGCTGGGACTTGTCTATGCTTGGCGTGTGCTTCGCCCTGGTCAGTCAGGAATGACTTGGACAGGAAGAGGAATTCTTCTTATGCATTATGCAGTATGCATTTTTCTTGGTTAACTCCTTCTGCTCTTAGCGACCACAGCTTCCAAATTCTGCGGTTCGCCCATTCTAGCATAGTCCCGCAAGGGAAGAGACCGTGGCGTCTGAATCCACGTCTCCTAAAAGACAGGCAGGCAACCGCAGAGGTATCATCCATTCTTTTTCGATCGCTGCACAAGAGAGCGAATCTAAGTGGTACAGAATGGGATGACGTGAAGGTCAGAGTGCGTGAGTGCTTCAGGTCTTGGGGCAAGCGTCGAGCGCGCGAGGAGCGTGAGGAGATCAAAATCGTCTCCGACGCGATCCTCCTGCTCTCGAGGCCACTGTCCGGCGGTCCTGGAGTTGCTTCGGCGCTGGCCTCACTCCAAAAGGAACTTCGGATTCTCCTGCAGCGACGCTGGGATGGCTTGAGGGCCACAACCCGAGCAGAGCTGTGGGAAATGGAAGCGTGGTGCAGCAGAAACGTCCTACGTAAACATCTCTCAAGGAAGAGCACAACTCTCTCCTCCCTAATAGATCCAAGCGATGGTAGCATAGTCGATTCACCAGATGGAGTTCTTGCACTGGCGAGGTAGTTTTACATGATCTTGTATGCCGAACCAGCTGCCACTCCAACTGCGTTTCCTTTTGCTTCGCCAGCTGAGCCGCCGCAAGTGTGCGACTCAGCCATAGATGAGGACGAGCTTTTTTCGGCATTGAAGTCTATGAAGCGTAATCGCAGTCCGGGATCCGATGGTCTGACAGTCGAATTTTATGTTAAATTTTGGACACTGTTAGGGAAGCCATTCACATCACTGGTGAACCGGCTACTCAGTGAAGGGACTTTGTCAGCGTCTCAACGAGAGGGGTTAATCACTCTCCTTTGTAAAGACGAGTCGAGGAGCTCCGATCTGAGAGCATGGCGTCCAATCACACTTCCGAACTGCGATTATAAGCTCATAGCAAAGTGCCTGTGTATGCGACTCACCCCAGTGCTCAGCACTGTTTTGGGTCTATACCAGGCATGTTGTGTCCAGGGGCGCTCTACTCAGCTTCACGGTATAGCACTAAGGGACCTTCTCCTGTGGGCAAATACCAGGAAACTTCCAGGTATTCTTTGCTCCTTCGATCAGGAGAAGGCTTTCGATATCATTAGCCATAGGTACCTTTTCCGTGTTTTGTAAGAGGCTGGTTTTAGTGTGGGTTTTAGACAGATGATCCAAGCTTTGTATTCTCGACCGACTTCTGCTGTTCTCATACGAGACCGCCTCTCGGAGCCGTTCATTGTGGGACGTGGTGTGCGACAGGGGGACCCGCTCTCACCTGCCCTCTACGTACTCGCTTTTGAACCGCTTCTGCAGAGGTTGTCTTGTGACAGCAGAATTGGCAGGTTCCTACTTCCACCAGGTTCCCCCCCGGTTGCACTCTTTGCCTGTGCAGACGACTTGTCCATTGTCGTCCCGGACGAAGCATCAGCTTGCGAAGTCCTGGAGGTCATGGACAGTTACTGCGGGGCGAGCGGTGCAAGGTTGAATAGGTCGAAAAGTGCAGCAATGTACTTGAACTCCACTCCTTGCAGTCCGCAGCCCGTTCATGGTCTCCCCGTGAAAACGCGGCTGCGGATTCTAGGCTTCCAGTTCGAACCAGATGGTCTCTCTCCCGAAAACTGGCAACAGGCTAAGGAGAAGCTTGAAGCCAGGGTTCAGGAATACAGCGCGTTGTCATGCCCTTTGACTGCTCGAGCGACAATCCTTCGCTCACTTCTGTTTTCCTTTCTGACGTATGTGGCGTGTGTGTCTCCTATTCCAACCCGAACCAAGCTTATCTTGGACAGGGTCTTGTTTCGCTTCCTCTGGAAGGGTACAACTGGTTGTGTAGCTAGCCGGGTGCTCAAGTTGCCCAGAGACAAGGGAGGACTCGGAATTCCCGACCTGGGCGTCGTGGCTACTGCACTACACGTCAGTTGGACCCAGGTCGCTCTTAACTCGGATATGCTCCTAACTCGAAGCTTAACTTCCTTCTTTCTTAGCACCCGACTCCGCTTGTTCTCGCAGAGCACATTTTTCCACTGTGTTCCTCGTTCAGGTACCCCGTCCACCATTTATGCGGCGGCTGCCAACTCTTTGGTAAGCCTCTGCAAGGTTCACCCAGGCATCGACGTAGTTTCAGCTCCACTCCAAGAGTTAGTGGATATCCTCACCCCAGGACTCCCCCCACATTGCCAAATGTACGACCTGTCGATTCACAGGCCAAACTGGAAGCTCATTACAGCCGGTTTCCTCGAGGCCAGGCGAGCCACCTTTGTGTACCGCCTGGCGCGAGGGTGCCTGCTGTTGAGCTACAGGCCCTTCACAGCCATCCCGGCTCGTGGAGTGTGTCCTTTCTGTGGCGCTCGTGAGGACTCAGTTCGTATCTTTACGCAGTCTTTGCTTCCTGGAGCTCTTCTCCAAAGAGTTGCTAGTCTATTTAGGCTCCCAGGCGTTCCTTATGAGACAGTCCGATTTTTGCACCCTTTGCCCAATCAGGCGATCAACCACTTCGTGCTTCTCCTCGCCGAGTGCTCATACCAAGTTTGGCTGGCACGCTGCGATGCAATTTTCGGGGGGTCGGGCACCGGCCCTTCACGAAGTGCTTGCGAAAGCACGGAAGGAGGTCTGGTTCCACCTCACCCGGGAGCGGCACCGCTTGGGCGAGAAGTTTCTCGAAGTGTGGGCTCGTCCTGCCGTGATTTTTGACGAGTCAGGTGGAAAGCTATCCATTAAGTTATGATGCATGCTCCAAAGGTCGCACGACTCGGCCGTGTGCGCCAGTCGATCTACGGGGTTTTGTTTGGCTCAGTGGAACCCAGAGCTGGAACCGGTGGTGGTGCACCCTCAAGTGGTCGCGCTGCTCCGCGGACGGCTTTGGTGGTCTCCATGGTTGTATGCCTTGACCTCTTTTGCATCAGGGCAGTCCGAGGGTCAGTCAGGCTTGTGCCCTGCAAGACCGACATGGCTGTTTGTGTGTTGAGTGCAGTCCCTCAGTTGGGCTGCACCACAACAGCCCCCTTGTCCGGGAAGGACCGTTGGCCCGAACCAAGTCCCCCCACCCAGCCAGCCCGGGTTGTGGGGGAGTACCGGGGTCAATGTATCGAATGATGCTGGGTTGATGAGTACATGAAAGCTCTGGGACGCGGCGCCCCTGGTTGCCAAGTCCTCTTCCCATCTGACAACGGTACTCAGTCTACGCGTCAACAGCACCAGCATGTCCGGACGTGGCAAAGGCGGCAAGGCGAAGGGCAAGAGCAAGACGCGTTCCAGCCGCGCGGGTCTCCAGTTCCCCGTGGGCCGTATCCTCCGTCTCCTGCGCAAGGGAAACTACGCCGAGCGCGTCGGAGCGGGCGCTCCCGTCTACCTCGCGGCCGTCCTCGAGTACCTGGCTGCCGAAGTGCTCGAGCTCGCTGGCAACGCAGCTCGTGACAACAAGAAGACCAGGATCATCCCCCGCCACCTGCAGCTCGCCATCCGCAACGACGAGGAGCTGAACAAGCTGCTCTCCGGCGTGACGATCGCGCAGGGCGGCGTCTTGCCCAACATCCAAGCTGTGCTTCTCCCAAAGAAGACCGAGAAGAAGGCGTAAGCGAGCTCCCAGCCGCCGGACTACAGTCGCGCTCGTCGCACAACCCAACGGTCCTCGTCAGGACCACCGAAATGCGTGTGACGGCAGGGTTTTGCTTGGCAATCCCGTTCTCTGCGCCCGTTTCCCTCTGTTTGAATTAGCGCAACCGTGCCTCTTGAACTGACGCTGCTGCTAGCTAGCTGGCATTTCAGTGCACGAATGTAGATGGAAAGCGAGCTTCCGGGTGTCCGGGGGCGCACAGGGACGAGCCTCACTGCAATTAGCGTACGATTCGCGTAGTGGAATGTGATAGGCGATTGGGCCCTTAAAAACAAACAAACAAAAAATGGGCCATATCCGCAACCAGCATGCACTTATGAGCCAGGCAGGTATGCATGAGGAACGTGAACAAACGCATGCATGGCATACCAATACATAAAAGCTTGCACGCAACATCGGCCGCATTAATTTCGTTTTCGGGCGCGGCTTCTTCGCATGAATGCGCGCACCGTTTTGCAACGAACACGCATTTTGTTTATTTTTTTCCCCTCTCTCTTCTTGTTCGTGCTCGAACGCGCGCAATACTTACCATATGCATACCAAACGAGGCACCACCTTGCACCGGCAGCCCACCACAGGCACACACAAAAAAATAATAATAATAAAAAATAACAACAAAACAGACAGACCGAGTGGGTACGGTTGGAGTACGTGGTCTCGCGTGCTCCCGTGGCCGAAGCAAACATGTAGGTGGTCCTGAGAAGGACCGTTTTGTGTTGCTTGCCTGACCGAGGCTGCGGCGCAGACAGCGGCCGAACTTAGGCGCGCTCGCCACGGATGCGCCGGGTCAGCTGGATGTCCTTTGGCATGATGGTAACACGCTTGGCGTGGATTGCGCACAGGTTGGTGTCTTCGAAGAGACCGACCAGGTATGCCTCGCTGGCCTCCTGAATGGCCATCACAGCCGAACTCTGGAATCAGAGGTCGGTCTTGAAATCCTGAGCGATTTCCCTCACCAAGTGCTGGAACGGCAGCTTGCGGATGAGAAGTTCGGTCGACTTCTGGTAGCGGCGAATTTCACGAAGGGCCACGGTTCCAGGCCTGTAGCGATGCGGTTTCTTAACCCCTCCTGTGGCAGGTGCACTCTTGCGAGCAGCCTTGGTAGCAAGCTGCTTACGCGGAGCCTTCCCACCGGTGCTCTTACGGGCGGTTTGCTTGGTCCTGGCCATAGCGAACGGAGCGAGCGTCCGAAGTCGTCGACTGCCGGAGTGAAAATGACCCCTGCGCCGCGCGCGTCGTGCTTCGCCGCACTACTCTTCTCCTCTCCAACTCACCCGCCGATTGGCCAGCGCCGGCACAGCCGTCTCGGGCGGTGCGCGCGCCGCCACCGTTCGCCAGGATGCTGGAGGAGGCACGTTTTCGCGCGGGCGCCTTGTTCGCGGCTAAGGAAAGCACATTCGCAGGCGGTTTAATTGAGTTTAAACACGACAGCATGCCGCGCTGTTCTCTTTCGTTTCAGCCAACACCACAATCTCGTTTATACCGCCGCGCGTCGCCAATTGCCAGTGCCGAGTGTGAGACCACACCACTAATCTCGACAGTGGTTAGCGCTCCACGCCCAACGCCATCGGAGCTGTTATCGCGATCTCCGCGCGACGCAGATGGGTGGCATGTTAAGGCTACATTATTGCTTGTCCACTGCCTTGCTTTGATCATGCTGATGCTCGTTTCACGAACTACAAGTGCGCGCCACGGTGCCTTCTTGAGGGGCAACTACATCGTGTTTTGGCCGCACTCGGCAGCAAACCGTCTCGCATGTGCACACATGCCAGTACCGCACTTTCCCGTCCACGCACAGAAGAACGCGAGGCCCGCATGCGCCTCACAAGATTAACGACAAACTCACGTATGGACTACCAGCACCACTTCAGAGTTACAGAGAAAACGATGCACTTCCGCTCTAAGAGCGAATTTGGAATACAATATTGACAGGTGTTGAACGCGCATTACGAGACCTGGACAACTAATTGGGGCCTCAAAACTGTGGATAGGCAAGCGGTACTTCCATATGTATGAAGGGTCCTTAAACAATATGTCAAGGTAGCATCAACCAATGCTTCGCAGGCGCGATCCCAAGCGCGGCTTCCCCGTGCCACGTATTCGGTGCGCAGTTTTCGCACTTGCAAGGGACACCATGTTTTGACAAACAATCATCAAACGCAACACTTTGCTCCATACAGTGCGTACATTTCGTCAGCTAGCTTTTTCGATTGCATTCCCGCACGCAACTTCGCCACAGGATCGACGGCATCGATGTCATGTTATAGCGAAGCTCCAGCTCGGCAGCCGCCGGGAGAAATCTATTTCCTCGCCAACTAATTCACCGAATTTGGTGCGCCTAATTGCGAGTAAAAGAAAATGTTCAAATGCCGCGCCTACAACAGCGCGATTTTCAACTGATGCCGAGCGCTGCCTCTTGTTTCTTTACTATTTTTTTTCTCAGTGATTGTGGCAAACTATGAAATGGAAGAGAGAAGAAACAGTTCAACTGTGCGCTTTAAAGCTCCGTCACACAGCAATGGCACCGGATTTGGAAATTCTGTTATTTGCACAAGGCGATATGTATAAAGGGAACACAATTTATACGCCTCGATAAGATATACCAGTCATGTGTGAGTATGACTTTTACAATACCTTCACAGACATCACAGGCGTTTTCGATGGGATAAAATTTTTAGACAGAACTTGCGTGAGTAGTTGCGCGCAATTCACACGATCGCGGTACCGCTTTGTATTGTTGAGATATGAAACTTTGTACTTCATAACCTGCCAGTACTCGTGCATTATGGAACGGGAAAAAAAAGAGAGAGAGAGACGTCACCGCACCACCACACATTTTTCTCAGATGGAACAAGAAGCTTGTTTACATGGCTGCAGTAGTTCTCTCGTGACAACCCGTTATTTTCTCTTGAGTGTGTTCCGATGCCTTACTTAGAGTTCACCTCCGAGCTACACGCACGACCGGTATGACCTCATTGCGCACTGTGTACGCCTTGCTTCGTCCTCGGCTATTCCCTTTGCACGCGCATGCCAGTGACTTCGCAGCAGTAATCATTACATAGACAAGAGAAAAGAAATAACCAAAAGTTCCGCGTTTCTTCAAAGCAAGAGGCCCGTACATTTTCTCTGACTGTTCCTTCCCCATTTGTTTACCTGTTTAGCCATCACCTCACTTCGCTATATACATCAAGGCCATAGCCGCAGTTCCCGGTGGCTTCGTGGGACGAATTTTAAACAATAGGCGCGAGCTTGGCTTTCATTAAACGCAACACGAATGCGAAATCCGTGCAATGACGACGGCCGGCGTGTGTCAGCTTCCCTTACCTTGGCGTGCAAATATATGTGCCATGAGTGAGGGAGCCGGTTCGAATTCGGTATTTTTCTCTACAGCAGCTTGCACATTCACGATGTTCCAGGGATGCAGCGGCAGGAGGTAGTCTTGTGCACTTTGGCGCGTCCATGCCATGGCATTACGCAACCGCCTCACAGCGCGTAATACGCCGGACATGAGCTGCCACAAGGAGAAATGTTCACATGTAGGACAGGTGGCTCCCTCTGGCGGCGAAGAGTTCGACAAATACGTGATGCACCGCTCAAATCGCCCATCGGGCAGCCGCTCGTCCCTCTCTCTCTTTTCCCCCCGTTCTCGCGGCATGTGGCTTACACAAATACGTTGCTCGAAAAATTTTGTTTCTTTAAATACAGCGCGTGTCTAGCGCCCGCTTCCTTACCGATCTAAGTATATGGCGCGAACAAGGGTCGCCCAGCATCGCCTACACGCACGCCTACAATTTCGCACGTCACGATAGCATTAACACAGTCTTACAAATACCTAGGCGTAACGTTGTCTAACGATCTAACCTGGAACGCGCATGTCACTAGAGTGATATCATCTGCTAACAGAAGCCTTGGTTTCCTAAACCGTCATCTACGTCTAGCGCCACCAAACCTAAGATTGCTTGCATACAAGTCACTCGTACGCTCTAAGCTGGAATATGCCTCTGCCATCTGGAGCCCTAACCAAAAATATCTAACAAACTGTCTAGAATCAGTGCAGAATCGTGCCACAAGATTCATCCATTCATGCTATTCATATAATGTCAGTATATCATCGTTAAAAGCAGAATCTGGCTTAACAAGCCTGATTTGTCGGCGTCGTATCGCTACTATGTACTTATTTCATAGGTTTTTTTACAGCTCACTTCATCAACCACCCTACATCAGCCCTCCTGCACGCATTTCTCTCCGCATTGGTCATCCCTCTCAAGTCGCCCGTCCACGTACGCACACTACCACGTTTGCCACATCATTCTTCCCACGTTCAGCCTCGGACTGGAACGGCCGTCCACACGACATCGCCGCAATCACCTGCCCATCGACGTTTTTGAACTGTATAATCAACATATTTACCAGCGAGCAAACTTGTACCTAAACATCTTTCCCTTGTGTATATAATTTATTTTAATAGCTACCCACCCCTTATGTAATACCCCCAATCCTGGGGGCCTTTAAGGTAATAAAGTGAAGTGAAGTGAAGTGAAATGACGAAAGGGCCAGTCGTACAGAAATAACGAAAGTGAGTCTGCACTGTGCAAGCATATTTCTGTCTCAGTAAGCACACTTCACCGCTCTGCTCCTCTATTTTATTTTCCTCTTGTTTTGGGCAACTCAGCGGTGCATTGTCTTGCAAGAAGAGCCACGTTGGCCTCGAACCAACTGCTTATCACCTAGAGCGCGCTGACAAGAAATGCCACTGTAACCCTGTACACCAGTATGAAAACAGCACGCGCCTCGGTGTCTACCGCGCGCACCCTCGTCCATTTGAATACAACGCAGTGAGCCCGGTTCTAGCGACAGCTACGTAGCTAATCTCATCTTTGCATTCATTTGCGTCGCTCAAAAGAGTTACACAATTGTGAATCGCACGGTGGTAGTTTACGGCCGCCCAGCTCGTAGGGCAAGAGGGCTGGCTCGTTATTGTTTCTCCGACGCAAGCAAACCAACGAAGCCATGCAAATGCCGCTCAGACACAGCGTCGCGCGTTGGCTCAATCATTTAACGCTTGCACTGGAAAGAACAAATAACCGCCGTCTGTAGAAAACTCACTTTCAGCTGTTACACACTGGCCCGTGACCGGCAATATTTTCCTCGCGCTTTGCTTTGCTGCGTTCCCACATGAGCTATTGTTGTGAAATATGGGGCTTAACATATAAAACTTACTTAACTTAAATGCGCCCGCTGACCGTCACGCTCGGCGTATGTATGTAACCGAGTGCTACTGCCCGGCTCATACTCTTCTCTAAGGGAGTAGAAGAAGCGAGCCACTTCAAAGCGACAAAAATGCGCATCGACGAGCTTACGATTACCTCTTTCTTTTAATCATCAGTCCACTCTGGTTGCCTCAATCAGGGTCCAACCAAAGGCGACAACTGAGCTGCACGAACGACCGCCACGTCGCAGCTCGGACAGACTGAGGGCGGGTGAAATGGGAGCAACACAACACACAGTGGCGAGCGCAAATGCAATCGAGCAAAGCTCGCCTTGCGAGGGCGAAAAACAATGCTACCACGCCTTATGAATACATGCGGTTGCGCTCGCTCACCTGACCAAAGTTTACCGCGCGTGTCTCGTACGGCTGAACGCGCGATAATGGCATGCAAAAGAGGGTCAACGGAGCAGGAGATCGCAAATCCTGCGCATCACTGCCGAAGCACCAAGTGGGTAGCCCTGAAGAGGGCTGTTGGGTTCTTCAGAGGAGCTCATATGCTGCTTGCAGACGACGCCGCGCACGCGTGCTGCTTAGCCTCCGAAACCGTAGAGGGTGCGGCCCTGATGCTTGAGGGCATACACCACGTCCATGGCTTAAGTGTTCCCCCAGAGCAAAAAGAACAGAAAAAGAAAAAGGGGGAGGCCCGCACCACCTTGCAGTATAACGGGCTTAATGCCAATTAAAAGATAAAAAATGAGGGATCATCACGAGAGATGATCCATAGGAAATTTGGATACAAAAGCCAATATTAAAAAAAACAAATTCGGAGCTGAAGCCAATGAAGTCATTTAGGAAGTAGTAGAAGACGAAGTATGTCGCCAGGATTAGCAGCACATAGCGACCCGGGGCAGGCTCCTTTAGGGTGTAATGAGCCGAAGGCTCCGGCAGTGATGCGCGATCATTGCGAGGCTGCATCTTTATTGCAAGTCAGTGCGAATAGAGTTAAGTCGGGTCCGGTGGTAGTGTCTCCCGCCGGTTGTGCCAAGGGACGGAATGCGGAGCCCGGTACATTGCCGCTCGCCGTGACAGAGGCTGGGTCCGGAGTAGGCTCAGAGCAGCAAGAACTGGTGGTGACCCGGAGGAACTGGTGGTGACCTGGAGGCGTGCTGGTATGTTGAGAAGATAGAATAGTACGCGGCAGGAGAAGGATAGGAAAGAAAGGAAGGAGGTAATGGAGATGAAGCATGTAGTTAGTACCATTGGCAACGGTCCATGGCTGTCACGGTCTTGCGCTTGGCGTGCTCAGTGTAGGTGACGGCGTCCCGGATCACGTTCTCGAGGAACACCTTGAGCACACCGCGTGTCTCCTCGTAGATCAGGCCAGAGATACGCTTGACACCACCACGGCGAGCGAGGCGACGGATGGCTGGCTTGGTGATGCCTTGGATGTTGTCACGCAACACCTTACGATGACGCTTCGCGCCACCCTTGCCGAGCCCCTTGCCGCCCTTGCTTTGTCAGATGGAAGAGAGGGCAGCTGTATAAAGTGCTGTCGCCTAATGAGAGTTCAGATCTCAGCCAACCATCATCATCCATACAACCGCCTCAAGCTAGGTCCCCAACACGGCAGGGGTGAAGGAGATTTGGGGTTCGAGGCGGAGGTCATGTTCAGAACAGGATCAAGCCACTGTACTCTATCGGGAGCGGCTCTCGGCGCCATAGCACCGTATTGGAGCGCGCTGCCGGCGCCTTCGTAAGTGGCGATCGAGTTCTTCAGAACTCCACAACTATCTTTCCTTGTCGTTGGGAAAAAATTATCATAGGTCGGCACCATGTTCGGGAGAATTGGAGTGTACCCAATCGACGTCTCTCCCTCTCCAGGTGGAACCATAGTTCCTTCCTGATTTTGGCCAGTACTTCGTGTAGTCCCGGTTGCTTGTCCGTGAACGTTGCTTTGCATCTCGCCAGCCACACCTGATAGCTACACTCAATCATCAACAGAGTAAACTGGTTTATCCCTTCTTTAGCGAGTGGGTTCATGTACCGGACAGTCAGGTATGGCACTCCCGGCAGCTTGAAAATATCTTTCACTCTTTCAATCAGTGCTGCCGGGATCAAGCACTCGTAGAAGATGTGCTCGGGCGTCTCTCTGGCATTACAAAATGGGCAGTTTTTGTTGAGACCGCCCGTGGCGGATACAAAGGCTCTTTTCCTTATGGGCAGACATCCACGTGCAAAGCGCCACATGAATGATGCTCTGCGAGCATCGAGGAAGTCTGCTAAAATCAAGTGCCAGTTCGGCTTTTCGGCCGGTTTGTTAAAAGGCACCAGTTGTCGTGGTAACTTCGGTGACAGGTGCTCTATGAGCACTTTGAGCGCCGTACTCGTCAAATCAAAGTTTGGTATGCTCTTCAATGTGCATAGCGCATTTGCGGCTTCTTTATAAAAGGGTAGGGGGAATTCGGAGCGGGGAGCGGAATGCGACAGTGGGGGACCAGTGAACACAACAATTTTCGTACTGAGAAAAAACGAAGTTAGCATCTTAGTTAAGCGAATGTCCGAGTCTAGGGCGATTTGGGTCCACTTGGTATGTAAGGCTAGTGCCATTACATTCAAGTCCGGAACGCCTAGGCCACCTTGGAATCGTGGCAGTTTTACTATTATTCGTTTTACTTGATCAGGGCCTCCTTGCCAGAGGAAGCGAAAAATTATCTTTTCTAGCTTCGTTTTTACTCCGTTAGGAATATCAAGCACACTCGCGGTATACATCAGGAAAGATATCAACAAACTTCTTATTATATTTGCTTGTGCCGTAATAGGGCATTTTAATGCACTATAATTATTAACTTTCTCTCGGAGTTTTTCTTCTGCATTAAACCAGTTAGATTGGGAGGGTCCCTTCCTATCGAATATGTAGCCGAGCATCTTAATTTCGTTTTTCAGAGGCAAGCCGTGCAAAAGTCCTGATAGTCCAGGCTCAGTGTGCAGGCTCATAATTGTGCTTTTAGTGCGGTTGAGGTTTGCTCCGCTTGCTAGCCAGTACCGATCAACTACTTTTAGTAAACTAGCGACAGAGTTGCTGTCTGGTACGACTACTGTGACATCATCTGCGTATGCGAAAATCGGGGTGCAGTTAGGACCAACAGGAAGGGGGAATTTGCTGATGCTGTCATCAGCGGCGATTTGTTGTAGTAGCGGTTCTATGGCGAGTATATACAGTAGTGGGCTGAGTGGGCAGCCTTGCCGCACACCTCTTTCTATATGAAAATTTTCTGACATGCTTCCCTGTGTTATAACCGCTGATGTAAGGCCGCTGTGCAAACACTGGATTTGTTTACAAAATTCTTTCCTAATGCCTGCTTGTTGCAATACCTGAAAGAGAAATTCGTGGCTTATTTTATCGAACGCTTTTTCTTGGTCTAGTGAGCATATGTAACCGGGCAGATTTCTAGATGTAGCCAACGCTAATAGGTCCCTTAATCCTAAGCCGTGTAATTCAGCTGATCTACCCGGAATACAGTATGCTTGGTAGGTCCCGACTATGTTTGTTAGGGCGGGCGTCAAACGGAGCGAAAGGCTTTTCGCGATAATCTTATAGTCACTGTTGAGGAGTGTAATAGGGCGCCACGCTCGGAGGTCTGATGATTTTCCTACGTCCTTACATAAAAGCGTAATTAAACCCTGACGTTGCGAAACTGGTAGCGACCCTTCTTCTAAGGAGGCATTTACAAAGGCTGTAAAATATTTTGCCAGGAGGGGCCAAAATTTTGTATAAAAAGCGGGCGGGAGGCCGTCTGTTCCCGGACTTTTGTTTTGTTTCATTGCCTCTAGGGCTTCAAAAAGCTCTTCTGATTGAAATGGCGTATTTATAACTATGGGGCTGATTTCTGGGCTTTTCAAAGAGAAAGACGTGTGAGTGCAATTAGTTTTCTTATACAGATGCTCATAGAATGACCTAGCAGCCTCTGTTACCTCTTCTGGCTTTGTTGTTGTGACGCCCGTGACTGGGTCTGTCACTTCGCACAGTATGCTACTTCTTGTAGCTAGGCGGCGGCGTAGGAGATGCCTAGAGCACCATGTTTCTCTTTCCCACCTTTCCGCACGCGCTGTAGCTCGAAGTCGGTCCCATCTTTTGTTGAGCAAGCTGTGGAGCTCTTTTCTGAGTTCTACAAGAGCGCCTGCTATGCTTGGCCCTTGCGATAGTGGTGCGCTGAGAATTAAAATGGCATCTGAAACTTTCCTCATTTCCTCACGTTCTTCTCTAGCTAATTTAGTGCCCCATGTTTGGAAACATTCCTTAACGTTTACTTTAAAGCATTCCCATGCTGCGGCGGTCGGCGGAGATTTAAGGGAGCTCTTTATCAAGTTGATAATGTCCTCAACTACGCGTGCATCTTCGAGAAGTTTTATGTTAAGGCGCCAGCATCCTTTGGCTCGCGGAGCTAAATCATAATCGGGGAAGCGAAAGATTAAAAATTTGTGGTCACTCAATGCGGTGGGAAGGACCCACGCAGATTGTAGCGAAAGCGCCAATGCATTGGAAGTATACAAGCGGTCGATGCGGCTTTCGTAGCCGCGACCCGTCCATGTCATTCCTGAGCGGCCAAGCTGTAAGATTTTCCACGTGTCTATGAGCCCTATTTCATCTACCAAGGAGCGCAGTGTTTGCGCGCTATTGTAGTCGCGCCCAGTACGCGTAGGTGCGCCGCGGTGAGAGCGCCTATCGCTTGCTTCTAAGACACAGTTGAAATCACCTAAAAGAATCACTTTAGTCGGTCCAACTAAATAATGTTCTAATGACTGAAAATATTCTCTTTGACCGCGTTTACAGGGGGCATAAACATTAATTATTCTAATACCATTACCTAAGTCAATGCTCAGCGTGCGACCCGCGTTATCCCTTTCATAACGAAGTACTTTTAAATTTAATTCTCTAAGAAAAACAATTGCGACACCAGCCGAGCCCTTCCTTCCAAAATTCCAGTACGATTTTGTGTCGAATTTTAAGTCGAATTGCCTCATCTGATCGATGTGGTGGATGTACGTTTCTTGAAGTGCCAGTATATCGATTTTCAACTGGCGTGCCAATTGTATTACTTCCGCTTGTTTAGCTGCTCTCGTCAAACCACGGCAGTTGAGAGAAGCTATCTTGAGCGAAAGAGCCATCTTGGAAGGACGGGGGAAGGTGCGCCTAAATTAAAGCTTAGAAGGCAGTCTACCCCTAAGGGGAGGCAACGGCCGAGGGCAAGCCCTCGGCGTTGTCAGACATTATAGAACAATCACAGCTGCTGAGGTGGCAGAATTCGCATAGGGATTTTGCTTTTGGCATCTCTACAACGCTTTCTGTGCCGCATTCTGAGTTGCATTCGTCACTGCTACTTGCGAGGATTTGCCGTTTGTAGTGCGGCTTCTCGCTCGAACTTTTGGAGCTCGGGCTTTCATTTCCCGACCCTGCTCGGTCCTTGGTAGGGGTGGCAGTTGGGGTATTCTTTTTGCTCTTTCGCTTTCTTTTGCTTGCTGTCTTTTTTGGCTCCCCCGCGACCTTTGCCACTTCTAACATGGGTGTCGCATTGTCTGGGGGCGAACTAGCCGGTTCGTCAACATGGTCCTTGACCTCCTCCCCTTTGTTGCAGGTGAGGCCCTTAGGCTCCCTTGGGGCAGGTGGGGTGTTGTTCGGCTGGGTTTCTTTGTCAGCAGCTTGAGGGGCCGAGAGGGGGGACAACACAAGTGCAGTTGGTTCCCAGTAGTCGGCCACGACTGCATTTTCTTTGTCTGCTTCAAGCCCCTGGCTCGTCACGGCAGCAAAGGTGCGTTTGGTGCATTCGCTGACCGCATGGTCTTCTCCGCATTTGGGACAGGGGTCATTGCAGTCCACGTGGCCCTACATTCCGCACCTCTCGCATTGCGGAGTGTCGCAGGCGGCGCCAAAATGGCCTTCGCCAACACAGCGCCTGCACACTCGCACGACCCCTTCAAATTCACATTGAACAGTGGTGTCGATAACCTCCAGGAAGTTTGGTACTGGGGTCGTCATTTCAATCTTGACGCGGCGTATGCCGGTCGTAACTGATGGAAAGCCTGGTACACTCTCGCGAGTGACACTCAGGACCTTCCCGTACTTCTCAAACGCCTTCGACAGTTCCACATCTTGATGCTCGGCAGAGTAACCAAAGACTCGCACAAGCTTTGCTCTCGTTCCTCTGTACTCAAACTGGACTGCTGTGTCCCGAATCACGACGACAGGATTGGTTAAAAACCTCTCGACCGCCGCGCGTGTCTTCAGGAAAATTTCATACTTTCCTGCTGTGAAGTCTTGCACACCTCCTAATTCAATCTTTGTGAACTTCGACGTCAGACATTTCGTCAGTTCAACGGTGGTCACGCCATGCGGGACGCGCCCGAAGGTAAACGGCTTGAGCCGCTTTAGGCTTGCCATCGCGGTTGGGGTACCGCGTGGCCAGCGCTTGCTAGACACACTAGAAACAGACAATCTAGCTAACCTCGAGAAGCGCAGACACGGCCTGGAAGGGAAGAGGGATGGAAAGCTGTCGGCTTACTCACCAAACCTAGGAACTCCTAGTACTTGGGGTAATCCAAATCCTAGTCCTTGCCGCCCTTGCCACGTCCAGACATCTCGGCTGTTGCTGCTGCTTCGAAGCGAGTCAGGAAAGCGAATGCCGCGTCCTTGCGCCGCGACTGAGCGAGGAAGCCGCGCCGAAGGGCGAGGAGGTGAAACGCGCGCCGATTGGCTCACGGGCAGCGCGGCCTCTCTTCGCGAGTGAGTCGCGGGTGGCAGCACTGAGCCCTGCTTAGGCCACGCACTGAGTTCAAGACTAGTGGTTTCGCAACACAATCGCGGAGTTTACTCTTTTTTTCTTATGTTGTTTCTTTTTGGCATTTCTGACTGCAACGTCGGCTGATGTTCAACCCGCCTCCCTTCTTCTTTTGCTCAACTCGCCAAGAGAAAAACAAACGTGTCAACAATGTTATTGTGCTATGTTGCACGCACCCACTGCTCGTGTCGCGCCCCAGGAACAAGTTTATTGTGTTCTCATAATTATGATTACTCGTTCTATTCACCGGTAGCTCGGCTACGCTTTCAAGCGCACCCTGGTCATTGCCGCAAAGCACACCGTGCGCACAGTTTCAAACTCCGCCACGCCAACATCGTTCACTTGATCACTAGTCGCGAAACAGGGCGCGTTCATGCTCTGTTCGCCTCAGGCGTTTCAAATTTCGCACGCCGGCACCGCTGACTGGTGCCTACACGACCGTCAAATTTCGTCGTGATAGCTTATGTAGCCTCGTAGATAACGTCAGCGAAATCAGCCTAAGACGCGCGCGCGAGCCCAATTCAGCATTCTAGGGGACGGAAGAGAGCGAGGGAACTGTTGGCGCCGCTCCTCACTCCTCCCTCTCCCATCGCCCGTACGAAGGCAGCTACGCAGGGCGCGCGCGAAACCGCTAGCTATGCAGCATGCGGAGAGCGCGCGCATCTCTTCTTTTCCCACTTCAAGGTACTAAATTTGTAATAACAGTGTAAAATTTCCCCTTAGGCAGTGCTGCTTCGTGAACGTGCGCACCCATTTCCGCTCGCCAGCCACCGCTACAGTAATGCGGCTCTGAATTTCAGTCCGGAGCACTGCTGCATACGTGCGGGCGGCCGCCGAGAGGGCATTAGTTCTAGCAGCCACAGAGGCACACCTCAGGGCCCGCAAAAGCGCGTCGAACGACAAGAAGAAACAAAACGTTAAAAAGAAAAAAGAGGAGGGATAACGGCTGCCTGCTTTTAAAAGTTGCGCTACATCAGAATGAAGTAAATGTGCAGCAACGACCGCCTCATCATCCTCGGTGTGTGAAACACGCGCCGTGGTAATTAGTGTATGCAGGCGAACGTGGCCGCTCGCGCAGAGTCGCCTCACGCGCCCCATACTTGCTCTGTGTGTGTTGTGCTGAGCCCCAGGGCGTTCCGTGCGGTTCTGCTACAAAAGGTGTAGCACACGCGCTGTCCGACCGCGCACGCCGCGTGTTTGAAAACAAGAAGCAGTAGCAAGTGCCGTTGAAATGGTAAAAGAAGAGAAGAGTGCAGTACCGTAGCTGTCTCTCGCTTAGGAGGTCACCTCAACAGTACTGCACGGGGGAGGGTAAGGAGAATAAAGGAGCCAAGAGAAACAAAGATTAAAGAGGACGAGCGGAAGGCCGTGAAGGAGAAAATAATAATAATAATATTAAGAGAGAGAGAGAGAGAAGCGTGAAACGGGGCCTATGGCAGCGTGGTAAGGTTCGACGACTCAAAAGAACTCAATGAGAGCTGGGAAGGCTCCTTTGAGTAAAACCGCAAAACCCCTAGGAGACAGAAACTCCTCAGGACGGGCTATGGGGAGTCCAAGGCGTCGATTAGGATTTCACGAGCTGAGAGATATATGCAGTGCATATATCTAAACAAGGGATATATAAAAGTGCACATATCATATAAAAGGGACTCTCACGGGCCTAACGACCCGTGAGAGTCCCTTTTTGTGTGTGTTGTTGTGCTGCGCGCACGGCGTTCTGATACAAAACTTTCAGCACACGCGCTGTCACAATGAGAATGCGACAGCGCGCGCCGGGTGTGTGTAAACAAGGAAGTGTGGAACAGAGGGAACGGACGGAATTGTCGAGATTCTCACTACATCCCAATGCCAATGCAGACACTTTGGGTGGCTCTGAGAAGAGCCGTTGGGTGTTGGCTGCGCGGACGAGTGCTCGGTCGCCTACTTGGAGCTGGTGTACTTGGTGACGGCTTTGGTGCCCTCGGACACGGCGTATTTTTGAGCCCCTCGTAAAACAAAAATAACCTAAATAAAAATGAGGGAAAGCCGCACCACCAAGGTATAGCAGCTTTAAGCCAATCAAAATTAAATGAAGAGGAGTAGAAACCCAAAAGGTAATTTGAAGTAAAGCCAATTATTAAGAAAAAAACCGAGGTAAACCAACAGAGAATGTTGATGCATACCAGGAGGGGATAGGACGGCGGAGGACTTGTCTGCATCGGCGTGGGACGGGTGAGGTCTCGGTGCGTCTAATTTTTTATTTAGAAGGAGGCCAGCAGGTCCATCAGGGTTCCGAAAAGCGGTGCAGAGTTTCCGGTAGACCAGACTGCACCGGCCTGGAGGAGGATTGGCAAAACCGGATGGTTCCGGTAGGGGTGACTTGACATCAGGCAGCAGTGGGGTTGCAGAATCCACTGGACTACAGGTCAACGGAAGATCTGCAAGAAAGCTGAAAATGATGTCAGGCAGGTTGAGAAGGTGTATCGAGGGCACAGAGAAGGATGGGAAGAGAAGCTAAACTGCCAAAAGAAGAAAGCAGCCATTCCGTCTATAGTGTCCCCAGAGACAAGCTCCACCTTTGTTGGCATAACCAAGGACACTAGAAGACGAAAGGCGAAGGGCAAGGTGGGAGGGATATAAAGTGGAGACAGGGAAAGAGGAGAGGGAAAGGAAACCGATTAAGGAAAAGGTATGATTGTAGAAAGAATTAGGAGGAGTCCGGGAAAGTGTACGATGAAAAAAATGCGATATGGACGAATAAGAAGTGCGCGCTTTCTTTGATCTGTAAGAAAGGAGAGGTAACAATCAGGTGTAATGGTAGAGGGGAGATTCTCTTTAAGGGGATTAGCAATGTGAGATGTAAGGGGACAATCATTGAAGTAGTGAAGCAAGTCTGTGCAAGGATTACCACAGGCACAGTTACTGTGGGATAAAAGGTGAAAGCGGAAATAATAGAAAGAGAAGCGGCCATGAGCGGAGGTGAGGTGGACAATGGGTCGTTTCGGAGGAAAGAAAGAGGGAATGCGATTGACGTTTTTCATCCATTGAAAGAGTGCAGTGTCGCTATTCTCTCGCGCCCAGTGAGCATTCCACTGGGCGAAGGAATAGGCACGCATCCTTGATTTGATAGAGGAGGGAGCGACAAGGAGGGTACGAGAAACACCATGGGAGGCGGCGGAGTTGGCGAGAAAGTCCGCCATCTCGTTTCCCTCTATGCCCTGGTGTGCCGGTACATGGAAAAGAGATACCCGTCGCCGGTTAGAGATGAACTGAAGGAGCTGCTTGATTTGCCTGACAGAGGGATTTGTTGTCGTGAAAGTATTCAATGTAGTGAGCATGGACAAGCAATCGGTGTAGATGTGTAGAGGGATGAAATGGGGCAAAGTCTGTATATAGGCTAATGCCTCCAGTAAAGCAGCTGTTTCGGTAGCATAAGATGAAGTGGCACGAAAAAGTTTAAATTTTCCAACTTTGGTGATGTGGCCTGTTGGACTATAAAGTACGAAAGCGGCTCCTGCAGACTGGGAAGTGTAGGAGCCGTCTGTATACAGATGATAGGCCGGCATAGTGGTTACAGAGGGTACATCTTGAAGTCGAAGGCGGTAATGGGTAAAACGAGATTTCATGCTTGGATGAAAGTCCCAAGGGTTCATAGGGTAGTTAACAAGCGCCGGATGGTAGGAGCCAGGGCCATAAAATGTGAACGCTTTGGGTGCAAATAAAGAGAAGTAGGCGTTTAGACGGTCTAATTCAATATGGAGCGGTGGTGTGTTAGCCAGGACCTGAAGCGACGAGGTACGCGTCGTGCGGAAGGCACCGGTGATTGGGAGCAGAAGGGTACGTTGGATAGAGGATATTTTGATTGTAGACTGTGAAGTAGGAAACGTTGGCCACCAGACGGGAGAAGCATAAGTGATGGACGGAAGTAAAACCTGATTATAGAGGAGACGGAGAGTGGAAGGGGCCATCGAAAAATGCATGCGAACGAACAGGAGAAGACGGGAAGAGAGAAGGTCTGCTTTTGTACGGAGATTCGTTAAATGAGCGTTAAAGTTTAGGTGGGTGTCAAAGATGACCCCAAGAATTTTAATGTTCGACTGAAATTTGAGGGGAAAGCCATTAAAACGAACTATGGGAAGACGGGTGCGGGAAGACGAAGCAGAGTGGCTATTGGGGAAGTATAAACAGGAAGATTTGTCGGCACTAATGGTGAGTTTCGTACGCTGTGCCCAGGTCGAGATAAGATTAAGAGTAAGAGCTACCTTGGGTTCTAAAACGCGACGATTGTCTGCAGAGAGCACTATGACAGTGTCATCTGCATAGGCGTGCGCAACCACGTCCGGTGGAAAGGGGAGGTGAAGCAATCCGTAGATGACAATGTTCCACAGCAGTGGACTGAGTGGTGACCCTTGAGGGCTGCCCAAAGTAGGCGTAGCAGACACCTGACCAGTCTGCGAACGGAAAATGATCTGTCGGTTTTCTAAGAAAGATTGTAGAAGGTGGTACAGATTGGAAGGGCAGTTGTGCGAGCGTAAAAAATGAAGGACGACAGGGTGCCAAACGCTATCGAAAGCGCCTTTAAAGTCTAAGCAGATGAGAAGTGCGTGTTGTTGCCGGTCTTTGTAGGTGTTTAGAGTTTGTCTGAGACGGTACAAAGCGGTGGTCGCACTCTTCCCATGTGTAAAACCGAATTGACGCGGATGAAGTAAATGATTGGAGTGGAGAAAAAGTAGAGCCGGGAATTTAGGAGACGTTCGAGAATTTTACTAAACAAAGAATGTATAACAATAGGGCGGTAGGATGAAGGAGAGTCGAGTGGGCGGTCGGGTTTAGCAATAAAGATAACACGTCCTTTGCGGCAATGTGTGGGGAAGTAGGAGAGATTGAGACAATGATTAAAAATGAAGAGGAAAAAGGACGGGTGATAGTAAAAAATCGTCTTGAGCATGGGAAGAGTCAGTCCGTCTGGACCTGGGGCGGCGTTGGTGTTGCCTGAATTGATAGCATGTTCAATTTCTGGAATAGTGAAAGGGAGATCACTAGTTTTGGATGAATAAGGCGTGGCAGTTATTTGACGCAGGCGCACGTGGTCGTCATTATCTGTGGAGAGAGAGTCGTGGGTCACATGAGCATTAAGGAGAAAGCGAGCCGACTCAAGCACGCTGCATGTGGGACGACCATCGGGTAAAAGAAGGGAGGGGAGTTGGTTGGTACGGGAAAGGTTGTCGAAGCAGATGCGGAAAGGAAGGCCGAAGAGATTGCGTTTGGAAAGGTCGGAACAGATAGATTTGGAGGCTGCAGATTTGGCTTGGTCGATGTGCATTTTGTATTCGGCATGGGCATCATTGTACTGAGCCTTAAACGCCTGTCGAAGGAGCGGGTCAGTGGTGCGCTGGAAGCGCCGACAGAAGGCACGGATCCGTTTGCGTTCAATAGTGAGGTCGGGAGTCCACCATGAATTAGTCGGAGAGGGTCGCGGCGTTATCCAGCGAGAATGGAGATGACGAAGCTTGTCGAAGAGAATGTAAAACTTCGTCAAAACCAAATCGACTGCGTTCGGAGATAGTAAAGTTGTCTGTTGGACCAACGAAAACCAAGAAGAGGTGACGAGTGACTGTAAAAGATGAGAGGTGGTCGATTTTGTTAATCGTTTATGGCGGGGTCTGGTATGGCCGAAAAAGGAAAATAGGATATATTTGTGGTCAGATAACGTTTCGGATTCGGCGACGAACCAGCTGTAGCCACATACGGCGAGAGGAACTGATGCAAAGGAAACATCGATCCAACTCTCAGCAAGGTGGGATTGAAAGGTAGGCGGCGAGCGAGGGTCATTTAATGCTTTTAAGTTGTTGGCGGCAGCAAATTGTGTGAGCTGCGCTCCCCTGATATCGCCTTCCACAGGGCCCCACAGTAAGTGCTTCGCATTAAAATCACCCGCCATCACCAGAAAAGGTTGAGTAAGAGAGGACAGGTGAGCTTGGAGGGCATCAAAAAGGGGTTCCAAGGGTTCGTGAGGGGGAGCGTAAACGGCGAGGATGACGAAAGAAACTGAACGGGCAACACAGGAAACTATGACATATAGAGGGTCGGAATGGACTAGGAAGAGATCATAGGTATGTTTAGGAGCTAAAAGAGCAAGACGGGGACTGATTGGTGAAGCGAAAGTGATGTGCGTGTGAGGTAGGTGCGGAAGAGAGTTGTCTCGTGTATAAGGTTCGGAAATGATGATAAAATCAATGTGGTGCTGCTGGATAAAGTCCGACAACAACAATGTGGGTTGTCGGGAATGTGCCAGATTAGCCTGTAAAAATTTAATGGGTATGGCATGGGCCATGGTTCAGTATAGAAAAGAAAGGGGAAGAGAACGTGAAGATGAGTAGAGTATCGCGGGAGACAGAAATAAAGAAAGGCAGAATGTGCGAAGTTAAGGGGAGGCAGAAGGTAACAGAGAAGAGGGGAAGAGGGAGGAAAGAGAGATAGAAGATAGGAAGGAAGGAAAGAGAGAGAAGCAGACCACTAGAACGAAGCGAGGGACAAGGGGAGCAACCAGACGGGAACAAGGATTGAGGAGAATAGAGGGGCGCATGCACCCGCCCTCTAAAGAAAGGGGCTGCACAGCGGCAAACTGACAGAAGCGTCAAGTCCAGAAGCCGAGGTATAGAAAGGATACAAGTGTATCTGATGGCAGGGAGTATAAATGGCCAGAGCCACCGCGCAGCCCCCAGGGGACAGGGGTAGGTGGTGCATGCTATGTTATCCATAGTCTGTGCGCATGCGCATAGGCGCTATGCGTTCAAGCATCACTGGGTAAGTCGCATCTCCCGTGGGATGCGACGACGGCCTAGCCACCCGCCGGCACTCGGCGCACGATACCGCAGCGTCCCCCATACGCACCGAGCACGTGTCTGCTAAATGCGCCTCAGCACACTTAGTGCACACCATCCGTGAAGGGTCTGACTTATGGGGACAGGCGCGTTTGGAGTGTCCGTACGTTGAGCAGTAGGTGCAGGTGGGGACATGTAGGTCTTCTCGCACCGTCACCGAAGTCCAGCCTATGATCATACGCCCGAGGGCAGTAAGGGAGCGGAAGGACGCTGCATCGACGGCAAGGACATGGGTAAGGTTTCCGGAGCGTTCGCGGAAAGAGACTCGTATTTTACAGGTATCAGGATCGAGTTGGATTGATGGGTTGCGTGCATTGATAGCAGCAAGGAGGGCATGAGCTGGTACGTCGGGATCAACACCTGATATCCGAATATGGGGTTGTCGTTTTTGGGCAACCTTTATGGAAATCGCGGTACGCGTTATTGGGTTCCTTTCAATTGCATTCTTGAGATGGTCAAAAGAGTGACGCTCATTAGTGAATATGGTGATGCCGTGTCGTGTACGGCGCAGCGAGACGTCACCAATTCCCTCCGTTATTGGGTCTATGTTCGCCTTGAGAAGGGCTACGACATCGCGCGCCGGCGAGGCGGAAGGAGCGACAGGGGTGAGGAACAGGATAAATTCGTGTTCTCGCCTGATTGCATCGGGCCGTGGAGGAAGGATCGGCAAGTCCGTGACCGTTTGTTGAACATCTGCAGGGGTCCTGATTGGGAGCGGACGGGTCGTGGGTGAAGCAGCCTACATACCAAGGTGCGCCGCAGCAGCGTATGTCCTGGGCTGACAAGGAGGACGCGGTGGAGCCGCCAGCGCATCGCCAGCAAGGCGACTCGCCTGTTGCAGCTGGTCCCGTAACTCTGCAACGCGACCCGCCTCATGTGCAGCAATCGCTCGAACGTCAGAGCATTCCTGTAAAATCTCGGCAAGCCAGGATACGATTTGCGAGCGTTGAGCATTTGGCACTTTGGAGGAGGCGTGGAAGATCAAGTCTGTGATTAGTTTTTGCCTCTCTACGATGCGGTGAATGGAGGCGGTAATGCGTTGCTCGGGATCCAGGGGAACAGTGGGAACCGAGGTGCCGCAAACGGAAGCTGGGGAACTGGGAGCAGCAACAACAGATGGTAAATACCCGGTAGCGGGGCCAACCCTTGCGGGTGGATCGCGTTCTCCCCCTGGCAACTCGGCCTCGCGAAGGACCTCGTCCCCTTCATCGGAAAAAACTGACTCATTTGAGCCGTCCGAGCGAGGCGGTTTGACACCGCTAGGGGAGTCTCGCCCGGTCGTCTGCTCGTCCTGAGGAACCGCAGGCTTAGGCATGGCCGCGTACACAAGCGGCCATGGCCACCGCCCGGCCGGCTCACGGTATTAGATGGCCAAAATAAGGAAAGGGGGCGCCCAAAAGCCCCAATCGTACGACGAAGCGAGTCCTGAGAGATTTAAAGGGATCCTCAAAGCAAGGTTAGGTTGGTAAGGTTAAAAAAACCTTACCTTTTGCGAGAAAACTCAGGAGCGGCGTGTTTGGCCAGCTCGCCGGGCAACAGCAGACGCACGGCAGTCTGGATCTCCCGGCTCGTGATGGTCGAGCGCTTGTTGTAGTGAGCCAGACGGGACGACTCCGCGGCGATACGCTCGAAGATGTCGTTCACGAAGCTGTTCATGATAGACATGGCCTTGCTGGAGACTCCAGTGTCCGGGTTCACCTGCTTCAGCACCTTGTAGATATAGATGGAGAAGCTCTCCTTCCTGCGGCGCTTCTTCTTCTTCTTGTCGGTGGCGCGCACGTTCTTCTGCACCTTGCCGGCCTTCTTCACGGCTTTACCGCTGGGCTGGGGAGGCAGCCCAGCGGTAAGGCCGTGAAGAATGCCTCTTCCTGTCCAAGTCATTCCTGACTGACCAGGGCGAAGCACACGCCAAGCATCGACAAGTCCCAGCCCGTCGACGAGCTCTCGTAGTACAACATTTGCACGCCTATCTTTATGGTTTGGAGTCCCTCTATGCGGGATGCGATCAACCTGTTCTAACACACAGTTGAAGTCGCCTACAAGGATTAGACGAGAGGGACCTACCAAGTAGGGTTCTAATGTAGCGAAAAACTCTCTCTGATCTTTAGACCGGGTTGGAGCATAAACATTAACAATTCGAATGCCACAATCAAGGTCCACCGACAAGACGCGGCCCTCGAAATCCCTGGCATGGCGAGTAACAAGGCCGTCGAAATTCGGCATCAAAACGATGACCGTACCTCGACTGCCCATCGCGCCATAACTCCAGAAAGACCGAGTGCGAAAAATCCGGTCGAAGTGGCTGATCTGGCCTAGCCTATGAATATAAGTTTCCTGAAGCACAAGAATATCTACCATTTTGGATTTAGTCAAATTAATAACCTCTAACTGCTTAGAAGCACGCGACAAACCACGACAGTTAAAGGTAGCTATGGTGAGAGAAGAAGCCATTTTAAGGGAGAAAGAGATTAGCTAAGAGCTAGTAGAAACAAAGGAAGACAAAAAGAGCTAGGAAAATAAATAAAGAGCAGGCTAGTATTAGGTAATACTAGCCGCTAGTGAGAAATAAGCAAAGACTACTTATGAGAGGGTCTCCAAAGTTGGGGACCCCTCATCAGTAGACTCATAGGTTCTGTCTGAAAGCAACGAGCATTCGCAACGTCCCCATCCGCAATTGGGACAAGGACGAGAACCCTCCGCGTCCGATGGAACCTCAGTATCAGAATCGGACGTTTCAACAGCACTGCGCTTAAATTCTGGAGGGCCAGTCTCCGAGCCCTGGGAGCCACCTTCGTCCGAGCTCGACTCACGCCCCGCGCCCGCCGCCCTGGCAGCAGAGCCAGCGCGGTGTGCGCGCCGGCTCTTACGCTTATGGTTCGACCGACGAGCAGTGTCAGTCGAGCCAGTCAGCGGTTCGGACGCGCCAGAGACAGCGACCGGCGTAGCGAGAGGCGTACCCGCCACGGAGGCGACAGCGACCGCCGCTTCAGCCTCCTCGCTCGCTGCCCCCTCACACGTTGCCGTGACGGAAGGGGAAACGACCTCGGTAGCATCCACGGAATCGCTGCCGCGCTCGGCGGCATCGACCACGCTCAAGGAGCCCTGGCTTTCTCCTTCCTCTAAGGCAGCAACCGTATCAGCGACCGGCGAGGTAACCGCTTCCACGACGGCAGGTTTCTGCTGTTCTGGCCTCGCGGTCACTGACGAGTAGGTGCGGACACTACACGCCGAAACCGCATGGTCGCCGCCGCAACGTACGCACGCCGCGTCGCAGGACGCGTGGCCAAACTGCCCGCAGCGCGCGCACTGAGGCGTGTCGCACGCGGCGGCGTGGTGTCCTGCCATGTTACACCTACGGCACAACCTAACTACACCCTCGTACTCACACTGAACGACACGCTCAGCTACACGAAGAAGGTTAGGAACGAGCCGCACCATCTCTATCCGAATGCGCCGGTTTCCGGTGCCAACGGCAGGGAAACTGGGCACGCATTCTTCGGAGATCCCGTGAACCTTTACGAAGACCTCTAGCTCGGAGACGAGAGGCTGGTCCGGAAGATCCGCGGGGTAGCCAAACACCCTAACCAACTTCACACGCACACCTCTATACTCAAACCGAACTTCCACATCCCGAACCTTCAAAGCGGGATCAGCTGAGAAGCGATCAACCGCGGCCGTATTCTTAAACGTTATCTCAAACCGTCCTGCACCAAAGTCCTGCACTGCCGTAAGGTCGTTCAAGGAAAAGCGCTTTACGAGCGCCTTGCAAACATCTACATTGGACGCGCCTTTCGGAACTCGCCCGAAAAACGTAAGCGGCAGAAGCCGCGAAGGGGCCACCATCGCGGTAAAAACCACGTGGCGCCCGCGCCTAGCCGAAGTTTAAGCTAACACTACACAAGGTAGGAAGCTAGAAACCCTCAGCTAAACACTGGAAAAGACCAAGGACAAAAAAAGAGCCACCGGAACACCTCAACGAATCGAAGACAGCGGGTTGGAGTCTAGAAGAATCCGCACCGTAATCCTATCCAACCATCCGAGAGGGGCCCACGTGGAGAGGATCCGTAGCACCGAAGCTCAAACGCACAAATCACGCCACCACAGCACCTATCCACAGCACCTGGGGAGGCATCACAGTGTACCGTTGTCAGATGGGAAGAGGACTTGGCAACCAGAGGCGCCGCGTCCCAGAGCTTTCATGTACTCATCAACCCAGCATCATTCGATACATTGACCCCGCTACTCCCCCACAACCCGGGCTGACTGGGTGGGGGGACTTAGTTCGGGCCAACGGTCCTTCCCGGACAAGGGGGCTGTTGTGGTACAGCCCAACTGAGGGACTGCACTCAACACACAAAGAGCCATGTCGGTCTTGCCGGGCACAACCCTGACTGACCCTCGGACTGCCCTGACGCAAAAGAGGTCAAAGCATACAACCATGGAGACCACCAAAGCCGTCCGCGGAGCAGCGCGACCAGTTGAGGGTGCGCCACCACAAGTTCCAGCTCTGGGTTCCACTGAGCCAAACAAAACCCCGTAGATCGACTGGCACACACGGCCGAGTCGTGCGACCTTTGGAGCATGCATCATACCTTAGTGGATAGCTTTCCACCTGACTCGTCAAAAATCACGGTAGGACGAGCCCACACTTCGAGAAACTTCTTCTCGCCCAAGCGGTGCCGCTCCCGGGTGAGGTGGAACCAGACCTCCTTCCGTGCTTTCGCAAGCACTTCGTGAAGGCCCGGTGCCCGACCCCCGAAAATTGCATCGCAGCGTGCCAGCCAAACTTGGTATGAGCACTCGGCGAGGAGAAGCACGAACTGGTTGATCGCCTGATTGGGCAAAGGGTGCAAAAATCGAACTGTCTCATAAGGAACGCCTGGGAGCATAAATAGACTAGCAACTCTTTGGAGAAGAGCTGCAGGAAGCAAACACTGCGTAAAGATATGAACTGAGTCCTCACGAGCGCCACAGAAAAGACACACTCCACGAGCCGGGAAGGCTGTGAAGGACCTGTAGCTCAACGGCAGGCACCCTCGCGCCAGGCGGTACATAAAGGTGGCTCGCCTGGCGTCGAGGAAACCGGCCGTAATGAGCTTCCAGTTTGGCCTGTGAATCGACAGGTCGTACCTTTGGCAATGTGGGGGGAGTCCTGGGGTGGGGATATCCACTAACTCTTGGAGTGGAGCTGAAACTACGTCGATGCCTGGGTGAACCTTGCGGAGGCTTACCAAAGAGTTGGCAGCCGCCGCATAAATGGTGGACGGGGTACCTGAACGAGGAACACAGTGGGAAAATGTGCTCTGCGAGAACAAGCGGAGTCGGGTGCTAAGAAAGAAGGAAGTTAAGCTTCGAGTTAGGAGCATATCCGAGTTAAGAGCGACCTGGGTCCACCTGACGTGTAGTGCAGTAGCCACGATGCCCAGGGCGGGAATTCCGAGTCCTCCCTTGTCCCTGGGCAACTTGAGCACCCGCCTAGCTACACAACCAGTTGTACCCTTCCAGAGGAAGCGAAACAAGACCCTCTCCAAGATAAGCTTGGTTCGGGTTGGAATAGGAGACACACACGCCACATACGTCAGAAAGGAAAACAGAAGTGAGCGAAGGATTGTCGCTCGAGCAGTCAAAGGGCATGACAACGCGCTGAATTCCTGAAGCCTGGCTTCAAGCTTCTCCTTAGCCTGTTGCCAGTTTTCGGGAGAGAGACCATCCGGTTCGAACTGGAAGCCTAGAATCCGTAGCCGCGTTTTCACGGGGGGACCATGAACGGGCTGCGGACTGGAAGGAGTGGAGTTCAAGTACATTGCTGCACTTTTCGACCCATTCAACCTTGCACCGCTCGCCCCGCCGTAACTGTCCATGACCTTCAGGACGCCGCAAGCTGATGCTTCGTCCGGGACGACAATGGACAAGTCGTCTGCATAGGCAAAGAGTGCAACCGGGGGGGAACCTGGTGGAAGTAGGAACCTGCCAATTCTGCTGTCACAAGACAACCTCTGCAGAAGCGGTTCAAAAGCGAGTACGTAGAGGGCAGGTGAGAGCGGGTCCCCCTGTCGCACACCACGTCCCACAATGAACGCCTCCGAGAGGCGGTCTCGTATGAGAACAGCAGAAGTCGGTCGAGAATACAAAGCTTGGATCATCTGTCTAAAACCCACACTAAAACCAGCCTCTTACAAAACACGGAAAAGGTACCTATGGCTAATGATATCGAAAGCCTTCTCCTGATCGAAGGAGCAAAGAATACCTGGAAGTTTCCTGGTATTTGCCCATAGGAGAAGGTCCCTTAGTTCTATACCGTGAAGCTGAGTAGAGCGCCCCTGGACACAACATGCCTGGTATGGACCCAAAACAGTGCTGAGCACTGGCGTGAGTCGCATACACAGGCACTTTGCTATGAGCTTATAATCGCAGTTCAGAAGTGTGATTGGACGCCATGCTCTCAGATCGGAGCTCCTCGACTCGTCCTTACAAAGGAGAGTGATTAACCCCTCTCGTTGAGACGCTGACAAAGTCCCTTCACTGAGTAGCCGGTTCACCAGTGATGTGAATGGCTTCCCTAACAGTGTCCAAAATTTAACATAAAATTCGACTGTCAGACCATCGGATCCCGGACTGCGATTACGCTTCATAGACTTCAATGCCGAAAAAAGCTCGTCCTCATCTATGGCTGAGTCGCACACTTCCGGCGGCTCAGCTGGCGAAGCAAAAGGAAACGCAGTTGGAGTGGCAGCTGGTTCGGCATACAAGGTTATGTAAAACTGCCTCGCCAGTGCAAGAACTCCATCTGGTGAATCGACTATGCTACCATCGCTTGGATCTATTAGGGAAGAGAGAGTTGTGCTCCTCCTTGAGGGATGTTTACCTAGGACGTTTCTGCTGCACCACGCTTCCATTTCCCACAGCTCTGCTCGGGTTGTGGCCCTCAAGCCATCCCAGCGTCGCTGCAGGAGAATCCGAAGTTCCTTTCGGAGTGAGGCCAGCGCCGAAGCAACTCCAGGACCGCCGGACAGTGGCCTCGAGAGCAGGAGGATCGCGTCGGAGACGATTTTAATCTCCTCACGCTCCTCGCGCGCTCGACGCTTGCCCCAAGACCTGAAGCACTCACGCACTCTGACCTTCACGTCATCCCATTCTGTACCACTTAGATTCGCTCTATTTTACAGCGATCGAAAAAGAATGGATGATACCTCTGCGGTTGCCTGCCTGTCTTTTAGAAGACGTGGATTCAGACGCCACGGTCTGTTCCCTTGCGGGACTATGCTAGAATCGGCGAACCGCAGAATTAGGAAGCTGTGGTCGCTAAGAGCAGAAGGAGTTAACCAAGAAGAATGCATACTAGGAGCCAGTGACGATGAGATGTAAAATCGATCGATGCGGCTCTGCATGCCTCTTCCTGTCCAAGTCATTCCTGACTGACCAGGGCGAAGCACACGCCAAGCACCGACAAGTCCCAGCCCGTCGACGAGCTCTCGTAGTACAACATTTGCACGCCTATCTTTATGGTTTGGAGTCCCTCTATGCGGGATGCGATCAACCTGTTCTAACACACAGTTGAAGTCGCCTACAAGGATTAGCCGAGAGGGACCTACCAAGTAGGGTTCTAATGTAGCGAAAAACTCTCTCTGATCTTTAGACCGGGTTGGAGCATAAACATTAACAATTCGAATGCCACAATCAAGGTCCACCGACAAGACGCGGCCCTCGGAATCCCTGGCATGGCGAGTAACAAGGCCGTCGAAATTCGGCATCAAAACGATGACCGTACCTCGACTGCCCGTCGCGCCATAACTCCAGAAAGACCGAGTGCGAAAAATCCGGTCGAAGTGGCTGATCTGGCCTAGCCAATGAATATAAGTTTCCTGAAGCACAAGAATATCTACCTTTTTGGATTTAGTCAAATTAATAACCTCTAACTGCTTAGAAGCACGCGACAAACCACGACAGTTAAAGGTAGCTATGGTGAGAGAAGAAGCCATTTTAAGGGAGAAAGAGATTAGCTAAGAGCTAGTAGAAACAAAGGAAGACAAAAAGAGCTAGGAAAATAAATAAAGAGCAGGCTAGTATTAGGTAATACTAGCCGCTAGTGAGAAATAAGCAAAGACTACTTATGAGAGGGTCTCCAAAGTTGGGGACCCCTCATCAGTAGACTCATAGGTTCTGTCTGAAAGCAACGAGCATTCGCAACGTCCCCATCCGCAATTGGGACAAGGACGAGAACCCTCCGCGTCCGATGGAAGCTCAGTATCAGAATCGGACGTTTCAACAGCACTGCGCTTAAATTCTGGAGGGCCAGTCTCCGAGCCCTGGGAGCCACCTTCGTCCGAGCTCGACTCACGCCCCGCGGCCGCCGCCCTGGCAGCGGAGCCAGCGCGGTGTGCGCGCCGGCTCTTACGCTTATGGTTCGACCGACGAGCAGTGTCAGTCGAGCCAGTCAGCCGTTCGGACGCGCCAGAGACAGCGATCGGCGTAGCGAGAGGCGTAGCGAGAGGCGTACCCGCCACGGAGGCGACAGCGACCGCCGCTTCAGCCTCCTCGCTCGCTGTCCCCTCGCACGTTGCCGTGACGGAAGGGGAAACGACCTCGGTAGCGTCCACGGAATCGCTGCCGCGCTCGGCGGCATCGACCACGCTCAAGGAGCCCTGGCTTTCTCCTTCCTCTAAGGCAGCAACCGTATCAGCTACCGGCGAAGTAACCGCTTCCACGACGGCAGGTTTCTAATGTTCTGGCCTCGCGGTCACTGACGAGTAGGTGCGGACACTACACGCCGAAACCGCATGGTCGCCGCCGCAACGTACGCACGCCGCGTCGCAGGACGCGTGGCCAAACTGCCCGCAGCGCGCGCACTGAGGCGTGTCGCACGCGGCGGCGTGGTCTCCTGCCATGTTACACCTACGGCACAACCTAACTACACCCTCGTACTCACACTGAACGACACGCTCACCTACACGAAGAAGGTTAGGAACGAGCCGCACCATCTGTATCCGAATGCGCCGGTATCCGGTGCCAACGGCAGGGAAACTGGGCACGCATTCTTCGGAGATCCCGTGAACCTTTACGACTACGAAGACCTCTAGCTCGGAGACGAGAGCCAGGTCCGGAAGATCCGCGGGGTAGCCAAACACCCTAACCAACTTCACACGCACACCTCTATACTCAAACCGAACTTCCACATCCCGAACCTTCAAAGCGGGATCAGCTGAGAAGCGATCAACCGCGGCCTTATTCTTAAACGTTATCTCAAACCGTCCTGCACCAAAGTCCTGCACTGCTGTAAGGTCATTCAAGGAAAATCGCATTACGAGCGCCTTGCAAACATCTACATTGGACGCGCCTTTCGGAACTCGCCCGAAAAACGTAAGCGGCCGAAGCCGGGAAGGGGCCACCATCGCGGTAAAAACCACGTGGCCCCGCGCCTAGCCGAAGTTTAAGCTAACACTACACAAGGTAGGAAGCTAGAAACCCTCAGCTAAACACTGGAAAAGACCAAGGACAATAAAAGAGCCACCGGAACACCTCAACGAATCGAAGACAGCGGGTTGGAGTCTAGAAGAATCCGCACCGTAATCCTATCCAACCATTCGAGAGGGGCCCACGTTGAGGGGATCCGTAGCACCGAAGCTCGAACGCACAAATCACGCCACCACAGCACCTATCCACAGCACCTGGGGAGGCATCGCAGTGTACAGTTGTCAGATGGGAAGAGGACTTGGCAACCAGAGGCGCCGCGTCCCAGAGCTTTCATGTACTCATCAATCCAGCATCATTCGATACATTGACCCCGGTACTCCCCCACAACCCGGGCTGACTGGGTGGGGGGACTTGGTTCGGGCCAACGGTCCTTCCCGGACAAGGGGGCTGTTGTGGTACAGCCCAACTGAGGGACTGCACTCAACACACAAACAGCCATGTCGGTCTTGCCGGGCACAAGCCTGACTGACCCTCGGACTGCCCTGACGCAAAAGAGGTCAAAGCATACAACCATGGAGACCACCAAAGCCGTCCGCGGAGCAGCGCGACCACTTGAGGGTGCGCCACCACCAGTTCCAGCTCTGGGTTCCACTGAGCCAAACAAAACCCCGTAGATCGACTGGCACACACGGCCGAGTCGTGCGACCTTTGGAGCATGCATCATAACTTAGTGGATAGCTTTCCACCTGACTCGTCAAAAATCACGGTAGGACGAGCCCACACTTCGAGAAACTTCTTCTCGCCCAAGCGGTGCCGCTCCCGGGTGAGGTGGAACCAGACCTCCTTCCGTGCTTTCGCAAGCACTTCGTGAAGGCCCGGTGCCCGACCCCCGAAAATTGCATCGCAGCGTGCCAGCCAAACTTGGTATGAGCACTCGGCGAGGAGAAGCACGAGCTGGTTGATCGCCTGATTGGGCAAAGGGTGCAAAAATCGAACTGTCTCATAAGGAACGCCAGGGAGCCTAAATAGACTAGCAACTCTTTGGAGAAGAGCTGCAGGAAGCAAACATTGCGTAAAGATATGAACTGAGTCCTCACGAGCGCCACAGAAAGGACACACTCCACGAGCCGGGATGGCTGTGAAGGACCTGTAGCTCAACGGCAGGCACCCTCGCGCCAGGCGGTACATAAAGGTGGCTCGCCTGGCGTCGAGGAAACCGGCCGTAATGAGCTTCCAGTTTCGCCTGTGAATCGACAGGTCGTACCTTTGGCAATGTGGGGGGAGTCCTGGGGTGAGGATATCCACTAAATCTTGGAGTGGAGCTGAAACTACGTCGATGCCTGGCTGAACCTTGCGGAGGCTTACCAAAGAGTTTGCAGCCGCCGCATAAATGGTGGACGGGGTACCTGAACGAGGAACACAGTGGGAAAATGTGCTCTGCGAGAACAAGCGGAGTCGGGTGCTAAGAAAGAAGGAAGTTGAGCTTCGAGTTAGGAGCATAACCGAGTTAAGAGCGACCTGGGTCCGCCTGACATGTAGTGCAGTAGCCACGATGCCCAGGTCGGGAATTCCGAGTCCTCCCTTATCCCTGGGCAACTTGAGCACCCGCCTAGCTACACAACCAGTTGTACCCTTCCAGAGGAAGCGAAACAAGACCCTCTCTAAGATAAGCTTGGTTCGGGTTGGAATAGGAGACACACACGCCACATACGTCAGAAAGGAAAACAGAAGTGAGCGAAGGATTGTCGCTCGAGCAGTCAAAGGGCATGACAACGCGCTGAATTCCTGAACCCTGGCTTCAAGCTTCTCCTTAGCCTGTTGCCAGTTTTCGGGAGAGAAACCATCTGGTTCGAACTGGAAGCCTAGAATCCGCAGCCGCGTTTTCACGGGGAGACCATGAACGGGCTGCGGACTGGAAGGAGTGGAGTTCAAGTACATTGCTGCACTTTTCGACCTATTCAACCTTGCACCGCTCGCCCCGCAGTAACTGTCCATGACCTCCAGGACACCGCAAGCTGATGCTCCGTCCGGGACGACAATGGACAAGTCGTCTGCATAGGCGAAGAGTGCGACCGGGGGGAACCTGGTGGAAGTAGGAACCTGCCAATTCTGCTGTCACAAGACAACCTCTGCAGAAGCGGTTCAAAAGCGAGTACGTAGAGGGCAGGTGAGAGCGGGTCCCCCTGTCGCACACCACGTCCCACAATGAACGCCTCCGAGAGGCGGTCTCGTATGAGAACAGCAGAAGTCGGTCGAGAATACAAAGCTTGGATCATCTGTCTAAAACCCACACTAAAACCAGCCTCTTACAAAACACGGAAAAGGTACCTATGGCTAATGATATCGAAAGCCTCCTGATCGAAGGAGCAAAGAATACCTGGAAGTTTCCTGGTATTTGCCCACAGGAGAAGGTCCCTTAGTGCTATACCGTGAAGCTGAGTAGAGCGCCCCTGGACACAACATGCCTGGTATGGACCCAAAACAGTGCTGAGCACTGGCGTGAGTCGCATACACAGGCACTTTGCTATGGGCTTATAATCGCAGTTCAGAAGTGTGATTGGACGCCATGCTCTCAGATCGGAGCTCCTCGACTCGTCCTTACAAAGGAGAGTGATTAACCCCTCTCGTTGAGACGCTGACAAAGTCCCTTCACTGAGTAGCCGGTTCACCAGTGATGTGAATGGCTTCCCTAACAGTGTCCAAAAGTGAACATAAAATTCGACTGTCAGACCATCGGATCCCAGACTGCGATTACGCTTCACAGACTTCAATGCCGACAAAAGCTCGTCCTCATCTATGGCTGAGTCGCACACTTGCGGCGGCTCAGCTGGCGAAGCAAAAGGAAACGCTGTTGGAGTGGCAGCTGGTTCGGCATACAAGGTCATGTAAAACTGCCTCGCCAGTGCAAGAACTCAATCTGGTGAATCGACTATGCTACCATCGCTTGGATCTATTAGGGAAGAGAGAGTTGTGCTCTTCCTTGAGGGATGTTTACCTAGGACGTTTCTGCTGCACCACGCTTCCATTTCCCACAGCTCTGCTCGGGTTGTGGCCCTCAAGCCATCCCAGCGTCGCTGCAGGAGAATCCGAAGTTCCTTTCGGAGTGAGGCCAGCGCCGAAGCAACTCCAGGACCACCGGAAAGTGGCCTCGAGAGCAGGAGGATCGCGTTGGACACGATTTTAATCTCCTCACGCTCCTCGCGCGCTCGACGCTTGCCCCAAGACCTGAAGCACTCACGCACTCTGACCTTCACGTCATCCCATTCTGTACCACTTAGATTCGCTCTATTGTGCAGCGATCGAAAAAGAATGGATGATACCTCTGCGGTTACCTGCCTGTCTTTTAGAAGACGTGGATTCAGACGCCACGGTCTCTTCCCTTGCGGGACTATGCTAGAATCGGCGAACCGCAGAGTTAGGAAGCTGTGGTCGCTAAGAGCAGAAGGAGTTAACCAAGAAGAATGGATACTAGGAGCCAGTGACGACGAGATGTAAAAACGATCGATGCGGCTCTGCATGCCTCTTCCTGTCCAAGTCATTCCTGACTGACCAGGGCGAAGCACACGCCAAGCATCGACAAGTCCCAGCCTGTCGATGAGCTCTCGTAGTACATTTGCACGCCTATCTTTATGGTTTGGAGTCCCTCTATGCGGGATGCGATCAACCTGTTCTAACACACAGTTGAAGTCGCCTACAAGGATTAGCCGAGAGGGAGCTACCAAGTAGGGTTCTAATGTAGCGAAAAACTCTCTCTGATCTTTAGACCAGGTTGGAGCATAAACATTAACAATTCGAATGCCACAATCAAGGTCCACCGACAAGACGCGGCCCTCGGAATCCCTGGCATGGCGAGTAACAAGGCCGTCGAAATTCGGCATCAGAACGATGGCCGTACCTCGACTGCCCGTCGCGCCATAACTCCAGAAAGACCGAGTGCGAAAAATCCGGTCGAAGTGGCTGATCTGGCCTAGCCTATGAATATATGTTTCCTGAAGCACAAGAATATCTACCTTTTTGGATTTAGTCAAATTAATAACCTCTAACTGCTTAGAAGCACGCGACAAACCACGACAGTTAAAGGTAGCTATGGTGAGAGAAGAAGCCATTTTAAGGGAGAAAGAGATTAGCTAAGAGCTAGTAGAAACAAAGGAAGACAAAAAGAGCTAGGAAAATAAATAAAGAGCAGGCTAGTATTGGGTAATACTAGCCGCTAGTGAGAAATAAGCAAAGACTACTTATGAGAGGGTCTCCAAAGTTGGGGACCCCTCATCAGTAGACTCATAGGTTCTGTCTGAAAGCAACGAGCATTCGCAACGTCCCCATCCGCAATTGGGACAAGGACGAGAACCCTCCGCGTCCGATGGAAGCTCAGTATCAGAATCGGACGTTTCAACAGCACTGCGCTTAAATTCTGGAGGGCCAGTCTCCGAGCCCTGGGAGCCACCTTCGTCCGAGCTCGACTCACGCCCCGCGGCCGCCGCCCTGGCAGCGGAGCCAGCACGGTGTACGCGCCGGCTCTTACGCTTATGGTTCGACCGACGAG
This sequence comes from Dermacentor variabilis, assembly GCF_050947875.1. Taxonomy (NCBI): domain Eukaryota; kingdom Metazoa; phylum Arthropoda; class Arachnida; order Ixodida; family Ixodidae; genus Dermacentor; species Dermacentor variabilis. The sequence continues at coordinate 23,217,355 of NC_134574.1, forward strand.
CAGTGTCAGTCGCGCCAGTCAGCGGTTCGGACGCGCCAGAGACAGCGACCGGCGTAGCGAGAGGCGTACCCGCCACGGAGACGACAGCGACCGCCGCTTCAGCCTCCTCGCACGTTGCCGTGACGGAAGGGGAAACGACCTCGGTAGCGTCCACGGAATCGCTGCCGCGCTCGGCGGCATCGACCACGCTCAAGGAGCCCTGGCTTTCTCCTTCCTCTAAGGCAGCAACCGTATCAGCTACCGGCGAAGTAACCGCTTCCACGACGGCAGGTTTCTGCTGTTCTGGCCTCGCGGTCACTGACGAGTAGGTGCGGACACTACACGCCGAAACCGCAACGTACGGACGCCGCGTCGCAGGACGCGTGGCCAAACTGCCCGCAGTGCGCGCACTGAGGCGTGTCGCACGCGGCGGCGTGGTGTCCTGCCATGTTACACCTACGGCACAACCTAACTACACCCTCGTACTCACACTGAACGACACGCTCACCTACACGAAGAAGGTTAGGAACGGGCCGCGCCATCTCTATCCGAATGCGCCGGTTTCCGGTGCCAACGGCAGGGAAACCGGGCACGCATTCTTCGGAGATCCCGTGAACCTTTCCGAAGACCTCTACCTCGGAGACGAGAGCCTGGTCCGGAAGATCCGCGGGGTAGCCAAACACCCTAACCAACTTCACACGCATACCTCTATACTCAAAACGAACTTCCACATCCCGAACCTTGAAAGCGGGATCAGCTGAGAAGCGATCAACCGCGGCCTTATTCTTAAACGTTATCTCAAACCGTCCTGCACCAAAGTCCTGCACTGCCTTGAGGTCGTTCAAGGAAAAGCGCTTTACGAGCGCCTTGCAAACATCTACATTGGACGCGCCTTTCGGAACTCGCCCGAAAAACGTAAGCGGCCGAAGCCGCGAAGGGGCCACCATCGCGGTAAAAACCACGTGGCGCCCGCACCTAGCCAAAGTTTAAGCTAACACTACACAAGGCAGGAAGCTAGAAACCCTCAGCAAAACACTGGAAAAAACCAAGGACAAAAAAGAGCCACCGGAACACCTCACCGAATCGAAGACAGTGGGTTGGAGTCTAGAAGAATCCGCACCGTAATCCTATCCAACCATCCGAGAGGGGCCCACGTGGAGAGGATCCGTAGCACCGAAGCTCGAACGTACGAATCACGCCACCACAGCACCTATCCACAGCACCTGGGGAGGCATCGCAGTGTTGTTGTCAGTAGCCGAGCAAACGAGATCGGAATAGGCGCGACCGGTCGCGCGCGCCGCGTTTTTATCGCGGCAGGGTGGTGTTCACGCGACCTCGGAAAGCCGCGCTCGCCATTGGTCCGCGCGGCTTCTCTCCCTTTCCCTCGCGCTTTCCTTTGGGACCGGCGGCGGCGAGAGCGGTGAAGGCGCTACGAGCACGGCTCAAATCGCTCACAGATCGCCACTGTGCAAGTCGTTGGTACTCAGTCTACGCATCAACAGCACCAGCATGTCCGGACGCGGCAAAGGCGGCAAGGCGAAGGGCAAGAGCAAGACGCGTTCCAGCCGCGCGGGTCTCCAGTTCCCCGTGGGCCGTATCCACCGTCTCCTGCGCAAGGGAAACTACGCCGAGCGCGTCGGAGCGGGCGCTCCCGTCTACCTCGCGGCCGTCCTCGAGTACCTGGCTGCCGAAGTGCTCGAGCTCGCTGGCAACGCGGCTCGTGACAACAAGAAGACCAGGATCATCCCCCGCCACCTGCAGCTCGCCATCCGCAACGACGAGGAGCTGAACAAGCTGCTCTCCGGCGTGACGATCGCGCAGGGCGGCGTCTTGCCCAAAATCCAAGCTGTGCTTCTCCCAAAGAAGACCGAGAAGAAGGCGTAAGCGAGCTCCCAGCCGCCGGACTATAGTCGCGCTCGTCGCACAACCCAACGGTCCTTGTCAGGACCACCGAAATGCGTGTGACGGCAGGGTTTTGCTTGGCAATCCCGTTCTCTGCGCCCGTTTCCCTCTGTTTGAATTAGCGCAACCGTGCCTCTTGAACTGACGCTGCTGCTAGCTAGCTGGCAATTCAGTGCACGAATGTAGATGGAAAGCGAGCTTCCAGGTGTCCGGGGGCACACAGGGACGAGCCTCACTGCAATTAGCGTACGATTCGCGTACTGGAATGTGATAGGCGATTGGGCCCTTAAAAACAAACAAACAAAAAATGGGCCATATCCGCAACAAGCATGCACTTATGAGGCAGGTATGCATGAGGAACGTGAACAAACGCATGCATGGCATACCAATACACGAAAGCTTGCACGCAGCATCGGCCGCATTAATTTCGTTTTCGGACGCGGCTTCTTCGCATGAATGCGCGGACCGTTTTGCAATGAACACGCATTTTGTTTATTTTTTTCCCCTCTCTCTCTCTCGTCTTGTTCGTGCTCGAACGCGCGCAATACTTACCATATGCATACCAAACGAGGCACCACCTCGCACCGGCAGCCCACCACAGGCACACACAAAAAATATTATTAATAAAAAATAACAACAAAACAGACAGACCGAGAAGGTACGGTTGGAGTACGTGGTCTCGCGTGCTCCCGTGGCCGAAGCAAACATGTAGGTGGTCCTGAGAAGGACCGTTTTGTGTTGCTTGCCTGACCGAGGCTGCGGCGCAGACAGCGGCCGAACTTAGGCGCGCTCGCCACGGATGCGCCGGGCCAGCTGGATGTCCTTCGGCATGATGCTAACGCGCTTGGCGTGGATGGCGCACAGGTTGGTGGCCTCGAAGAGACCGACCAAGTAGGCCTCGCTGGCCTCCTGAAGGGCCATCACAGTCGAACTCTGGAATCGGAGGTCGGTCTTGAAATCCTGAGCGATTTCCCTCACCAAGCGCTGGAACGGCAGCTTGCGGATGAGAAGTTCGGTCGACTTCTGGTAGTGGCGAATTTCACGAAGGGCCACGGTCACAGGCCTGTAGCAATGTGGTTTCTTAACCCCTCCTGTGGCAGGTGCACTCTTGCGAGCAGCCTTGGTAGCAAGCTGCTTACGCGTAGCCTTCCCACCGGTGCTCTTATGGGCGGTTTGCTTGGTCCTGGCCACGGCGAACGGAGCGAGCGTCCGAAGTCGTCGACTGCCGGAGTGAAAATGACCCCTGCGCCGCGCGCGTCGTGCTTCGCCGCACTACTCTTCTCCTCTCCAACTCACTCGCCCATTGGCCAGCGCCGGCGCAGCCGTCTCAGGCGGTGTGCCGCCGCCGTTCGCCAGGATGCTGGAGGAGGCACGTTTTCGCGCGGGCGCCTTGTTCGCGGCTAAGGAAAGCACATTCGTTGGCGGTTTAATTGAGTTTAAACATGACAGCATGCCGCGCTGTTCTCTTTCGTTTCAGCCAACACCACAATCTCGTTTATACCGCCGCGCGTCGCCAATTGCCAGTGCCGAGTGTGAGACCACACCACTAATCTCGACAGTGGTTAGCGCTCCACGCCCAACGCCATCGGAGCTGTTATCGCGATCTCCGCGCGACGCAGATGGGTGGCATGTTAAGGCTACATTATTGCTTGTCCACTGCCTTGCTTTGATCATGCTGATGCTCGTTTCACGAACTACAAGTGCGCGGCACGGTGCCTTGTCGAGGGGCAACTACACCGTGTTTTGGCCGCACTCGGCAGCAAACCGTCTCGCATGTGCACACATGCCAGTACCGCACTTTCCCGTCCACGCACAGAAGAACGCGAGGCCCGCATGCGCCTCGCAAGATTAACGACAAACTCACGTATGGACTACCAGCACCACTTCAGAGTTACAGAGAAAACGATGCACTTCCGCTCTAAGAGCGAATTTGGAATACAATATTGACAGGTGTTCAATGCGCGTTAGGAGACCTGGACAACTAATTGGGGCCTCAAAACTGTGGATAGGCAAGCGGTACTTCCATATGTATGAAGGGTCCTTAAACAATATGTCAAGGTAGCATCAACCAATGCTTCGCAGGCGCGATCCCAAGCGCGGCTTCCCCGTGCCCCGTATTCGGTGCGCAGTTTTCGCACTTGCAAGGGACACCATGTTTTGACAAACAATCATCAAACGCAACACTTTGCTCCATACAGTGCGTACATTTCGTCAGCTAGCTTTTTCGATTGCATTCCCGCACGCAACTTCGCCACAGGATCGATGGCATCGATGTCATGTTATAGCGAAGCTCCAGCTTGGCAGCCGCCGGGAGAAATCTATTTCCTCGCCAACTAATGCACCGAATTTGGTGCGCCTAATTGCGAGTAAAAGAAAATGTTCAAATCGCCTACACGCACGCATGACGAAAGGGCCAGTCGTACAGAAATAACGAGAGAAAGTGAGGCTGCACTGTGCAAGCATATTTCTGTCTCAGTAAGCACACTTCACCGCTCTGCTCCTTTATTTTATTTTCCTCTTGTTTTGGGCAACTCAGCGGTGCATTGTCTTGCAAGAAGAGCCACGTTGGCCTCGAACCAACTGCTTATCACCTATAGCGCGCTGACAAGAAATGCCACTGTGACCCTGTACACAAGTATGAAAACAGCACGCGCCTCGGTGTCTACATCGCGCACCCTCGTCCATTTGAATACAACGCAGTGAGCCCGGTTCTAGCGACAGCTACCTAGCTAATCTCACCTTTGCATTCATTTGCGTCGCTCAAAAGAGTTACACAATTGTGAATCGCACGGTGGTAGTTTACGGCCGCCCAGCTCATAGGGCAAGAGGGCTGGCTCGTTATTGTTTCTCCGACGCACGCAAACCAACGAAGCCATGCGAATGCCGCTCAGACACAGCGTCGCGCGTAGGCTCAATCATTTAACGCTTGCACTGGAAAGAACAAATAACCGCCGTCTGTAGAAAACTCACTTTCAGCTGTTACACACTTGGCCCGTGCCCGGCAATATTTTCCTCGCGCTTTGCTTCGTTGCGTACCCACATGAGCTATTGTTGTGAAATATGGGGCTTAACATATAAACCTTACTTAACTTAAATGCGCCCGCTGACAGTCACGCTCGGCGCATGTATGTAACCGAGTGCTACTGCCCGGCTTATACTCTTCTCTAAGGGAGTAGAAGCGAGCCACTTCAAAGCGACAAAATGCGCATCGACGAGCTTATGATGATGATGATGTATGGGGTTTTTTGGCGCAAGGGCCAGGTATGGCCAAAGAGCGCCATGTCTGTGCTAATGGGTTTGCAATGTACTTATGATTACTATGAGGTTGGTGTGACGTGGCTGTAAAGGGGCCTTAAAATATACGCAATAAAGTGCGGAAAATCTGTATAATAAAATTATGGCGATGACGTATGACTTGTACTATGAACATTTAGATGCAATTAAAAAGAATGGTACGATAGGTAAAATATAGCAGATTATAAGAAATGCTAGAGCACTACTGCCTCCATATGGCCCTTGAAAACACAAGGGCCTGGAGGCACGTGCTATTCAGAACAATTATCGCAGCAGCATCCTCTGGAGCGAGGATGCTCTACGAATTTATTGGGCTTATAACGTGTAGAACTGCATCCTTTAAGAAGTCGAGGACTGCCTTGGTGTTAAAAAGCGGTTCCTTACCAAGAAACATAGCTGGGTGAAGAGGTATGCAATGACGATATGCAAGAGGAAAATGCTTCTTTCTTTCACGTTCGGCTTCGCGACACTCCAAGAGGACGTGGAGGACGGTCAGCCTCTCACCACATCGACCACAGGTTGGCGGTTTGTTTCCAGTAAGAAGAAAATTGTGTGTACCAAATGTGTGCCCTATTCTGAGGCGGCAAAATAGGACATCTGTTCGCCGTGATTTTGATGGGAAGGGCCAAAAACCTAGCTGTGGCTTTATAACGTGCAGTTTATTGTTTATTTCTGCGTTCCACATGCGTTGCCAGTGTTGTCGCAGTTTCTTACGCACGAAAGGGTTCAGATCTGTGACCGGGACAGCAACTGCAGAAGAAGTGTTTAGTGATATGAGTGATGTGGCCATTTGATCAGCCAGTACATTGCCCTCGATACCTCTGTGGCCAGGTACCCAGCATATTATAACGTTCTGGTTAGATGTGTACGCTTTACACAATACCGAATGCAGTTCATTGAATACGGGATTTTTATGTTTGTAGAGTGACATTAGGGCCTTCACGACGCTTAGAGAGTCTGTATAGATCGCTGCTTTTGGAAGTTTTGATCTTCTAATATGCTTCAAAGCAGAGAGTAATGCGTAGGCCTCGGCCGTAAAAATGCTGGTTTCTGGATGCAGTACATCGGATTCCGAGAAGGATGGGCCGACGACTGCATAGGATACCCCGGCATTTGACTTCGAAGCGTCTGTGTAGTACTCTGTGCAGGAGTGTTTGTACTGCAGCTCTAGGAAATGCATTCTGATTTCAGCCTCAGGAGCGTGCTTTGTAATTTTTATAAAGGATATGTCACATTGTATAACCTGCCACTCCCAAGGAGGTAAGAGATTGGTTAGGTGCATTAAGCGATGCTCGAGGAGTGGGACATGGATTTCATCGCTAAGCTGCTTCACACGCAGCGAGAAAGGCTGTCTTATGGAGGGGCGATTGCTGAAAAGTGTAGCGCACCTCATATCGGTAACGGTATCAAAACATGGATGTTCAGGATTAGAGCGTACTTTAAGGAGATATGTAAAGCTGATGTATGACCTCTGTAGGTAGAGAGACCATTCATTGGATTCGGCATATAGGCTTTCGATCGGGCTTGTTCTGAAAGCGCCTGTGGCTAAACGGATACCTAGATGGTGAACAGGGTCTAGCATCTTTAGCGTGCTTGGGGCGGCAGAGTTAATATCACGGCACCGGATTAATCGTGACCGGATTAGGCTCTTATAGAGATTCATTAGGCACTTCCTGTCACTACCCCACGTAGTCTGGGATAGAAGTTTCATTAGGTTCATTGTTTTCAGACACTTTTCTTTCAGATGTTTAATGTGTGGGACGAAAGTGAGTCTATTGTCAAGTATAACACCTAGAAATTTGTGCTCTTTGTTTACAGGTATCTGTTGTCCACACAGTTCTAAGGAAGGGTCCGGAACCAGGCCTCTCTTTCTTGTAAACAACACACAAGAACTCTTGTGAGGATTGATTTTAAATCCATTTTTCTCTGCCCACCCTGACACCTTGTTCAAACCATGCTGTACCTGTCTCTCACAGACTGCGAGGTTACAGGACTTGAAACCTATTTGAATGTCGTCCACATAGACGGAATACAAAATGGCTGGTGGTAAGGACGCTCGAAGCGTTGTCATTTTAACAATAAAAAGTGTGCAACTGAGCATGCCTCCTTGGGGTACACCAGTTTCTTGTGTAAAAGGACGTGACAGCACATTGCCAACTTTCACCCGGAAGGTGCGATTGGACAAGTGGCTTTTTATTACGTTTAGCATATTACCACGAATGCCCATTTCTGACAAATCTCTCAAGATTACGTAGCGCCAGGTCGTATCGTACGCCTTCTCCATATCGAGGAATATCGATAAGAACTGTTTGTGTACAAACGCGTCACGAATATCTCCTTCAATACGTACAAGATGGTCGGTTGTGCAGCGCCCTTCGCGGAAGCCACACTGATATGGATCAAGCATTTTGTTTTGTTCAAGGAAATGGATGAGACGCCTATTTATCATTTTTTCAAATACCTTGCACATGCAGCTTGTGAGGGCTATCGGGCGGTAACTTGCCACTGAAGAAGGGTCTTTCCCTTGTTTCAAAACAGGGACAACAATGGCTTCTTTCCATGCCGTTGGAAGGTACCCTGCGTCCCAGATGGTGTTGAAAAGTGTAAGTAGTGTTACTTGCATGTCATTGTGCGTGTTTTTGAGCATTTCGTACATGATTCTATCAGAGCCCGGTGCAGAGCTTTTGCATGCGCTCAAGGCAGCTCTCAACTCGGCAATGCTAAAAGGACAGACGAGCTTATGATTACCTCTTTCTTTTAATCATCAGTCCACTCTGGTTGCCTCAATCAGGGTCCAACCAAAGGCGACAACTGAGCTGCACGAACGACCGCTACGTCGCAACTCAGACAGACTGAGGGCGGGTGAAATGGGAGCAACACAACACACAGTGGCGAGCGCAAATGCAATCGAGCAAAGCTCGCCTTGCGAGGGCGAAAAACAATGCTACCACGCCTCATGAATACATGCGGTTGCGCTCGCTCACCTGACCCAAGTTTACCTCGCGTGTCTCGTACGGCCGAACGCGAGATAATGGCATGCAAAAGAGGGTCAACGGAGCAGGAGATCGCAAATCCTGCGCATCACTGCCGAAGCACCAAGTGGGTAGCCCTGAAGAGGGCTGTTGGGTTCTTCAGAGGAGCTGATATGCTGCTTGCAGACGACGCCGCGCACGCGTGCTGCTTAGCCTCCGAAACCGTAGAGGGTGCGGCCCTGACGCTTGAGGGCATACACCACGTCCATGGCTTAAGTGTTTCCCCCAGAGCTAAAAGAACAGAAAAAAAGGGGGAGGCCCGCACCACCTTGCGGTATAACGGGCTTAACGCCAATTAAAAGATAAAAAATGAGGGATCATCACGAGAGATGATCCATAGGAAATTTGGATAAAAAAGCCAATATTTAAAAAAAACAAATTCGGAGCTGAAGCCAATGATATCATTGAGGAAGTAGTGGAAGATGAAGTAGGTCACCAGAATTAGCAGCACATATCTACCAGGGGCAGGCTCCTTTAGGGTCTAATGAGCCTAAGGCTCCGGCAGTGATGCGCGATCATTGCGATGCTGCATCTTTATTGCAGGTCAATGCGAAAAGAGGTCAGTCGGCTCCGGTGGTAGTGTGTCTCCCGCCGCTTGTGCCAAGGGACAGAAAGCGGAGCCCGGTACATCGCCGCTCGCCGTGACAGAAGGCTGGGTCCGGAGTAGGCTCAGAGCAGCAAGAACTGGTGGTGACCTGGAGGAGCTACATCAGACATGCCCGGATTGGGCAAGAAGGAGGCAAAGATACATAAGGCGTGCGGGTATGTTGAGAAGATAGAATAGTACTCGGCAGGAGAAGGATAGGAAAGAAAGGAAGGGAGGAAATGGAGATGGAGCATGCAGTTAGTACCATTGGCAACGGGGTAAAGACCCCACCACGGTAGGCATGTACAGTGCTAAGGGCACAAACAGACATGCAAAAGTAACATGAAGGCGTGCCAGAGCGAGGGAGGAAGGGAAGTCATGTGGCATCCGGAAAAGGTATTGTGGCAGGATGTGCCGGCACAGAGCGCACGATGGCAAGAGTAAACTGTAGTAATAATGCACGGTGTCGTTTAGTATGAAGCAACGCCGAGTATACTGCTGGCGTCACCTGTTCCAACCGCGAGTGAGCGCACAGTTGTGCCACGATCGACGCAGTACGCGCGCACTCGGAGAAATAATGTTCCACTCCCGCGCACTCCGCTCCACAGGTACAGAAATTAGTGGCACTGAGGTGAAATCGATGTAGGTAATAGGGAAAGTGCCCATGTCCCGTGAAAAGGTGAACGAGGAGGCGGTGAGGAGGGAACCAATGAGGAATCGAGTGGACACTGGGCACCCAAGCATAGAGGCTGGTGCCCAGTCCTTCCCGTTGCCAGTAGTCGTGCCACTGGTTCGCTGCAATCTGAAAGAAGCGCTTTCTGATCGAGAGTATAGAGAGGGCGCTCGTACGCGCTGCACCTGTAGTGCATGCAGACGATGCGGCAGTGTCTGCAAGTTCATTCCCCAGTACGCCCCGGTGTCCTGGTACCTGAAATAACCGGACACCAGGTCTGGTGTGAGCCAGGAGATGCAGCACAGCTCTAACGCGTCGTAACTGCTCCCCCTCACAGCGCCATCGTGACAGGGCCACTAAAAGTGAGAGACAGTCAGAATACAAGTACACGGTGTGGTGCAAGGTTGCGACATAAATCAGCGCCTCTTCAAACGCACAAAGCTCCGTGCCGAATGCACTAGAAGCGCCCACTACCCGGTACTTGCCCACACGGACAACATGACCACTGCGATTGAAAGCTACAAACGCGGCGCCTGCCGCCGTAGTGGTGAAGGCACCGTCCGTGTAAACATGGTAGACCGGGGCCTGTGAAAGCTTATGCGCCTGCTCGGGAGTGAGGCGCGTGAAAGGGAACCGAACGCGCTCACTAGGGTGTTCCCGCCACGGGTCGCAGGGGAAGTCAAGTAAGCAGGGATGAAAGGATTCAACCCCATAATAAGTCACCTGTCGAAGCGTAAACAGGGAAAACTCCGCCGCCAATCGATCGAGCTCCACAGTAATGGGGGGACAGTTAGCGAGAACATGAAGGGCCGACGTGCGCGTCGTATGGTACGCGCCCGTCATGGCCACCAGAAGGGACCGCTGGGCAGACAGCACCCGCGTAGTAAGGTGGGTGGATGGAAAGGGAGGCCACCAAACTGGGGACGCGTATGCAACTGCAGGCAGCCGGACCTGTCGGTAGAGCCGACAAATAAGTGCCGGAGGAAGCGCGCGATGTAAACGAATAAAATTGAGTAATCGGAAAGCCAAGACCTCTGATTTAGATTTAATATAGTCGACGTGGGCAAAGAAATTAAGTTTGTCGGCAAAGACCACACCAAGGAGCTTGATGCGATCTTTGCACTGCAGAAAAGCTCCATCCAAGCGGATAGACGGTCGGCGCTTTGATGTGCCAATGTGACCGTTGTTAAAGAATACAAAGAATGATTTGGGATGACTAATTTGAACCTTGTTCTGTCGAGACCAATTACAGACCAAGGTAAGGACAGATTCCGCCAAGGCCTGCAGTTGCAATCGCGACGTCCCAGTAACGAGGAGAACGGTGTCGTCCGCATAGGCCTGTATATGTACTCCCGCAGGAAGGTCAAGGTCTAAAAGGGAATAGATAATTATATTCCATAAGAGAGGGCTGACCGGCGATCCCTGAGGGGTGCCAATCGACGAGCGCGCTTTCACCTCTCCCGCGTTCGAGCGAAAGACAACCGATCGCCCCGTCAAGAAGGACTGGAGCAGGTTGTAGAGGTTGATCGGGCAGCGGTGTTTGCGGAAGAAGAAAAGAACCGCGTCGTGCCACACGCTGTCAAAGGCCCCAGTAAAGTCTAAGGAAATCAGGACGGCTGGAGTCTTGGAGTATTTCAGGGCGCACAGCCTCTGACGCAAGGCGTAGAGAGCCTGAAGGGCACCACGAGCATGAGTAAAGCCGAACTGGCGGGGGTGAAGGAGATGGTTCGAGTGCAGGAAATGGTAAAGGCGGGAATTTAGTAAGCGTTCGAGGATCTTACAGAATAACGAGTTCATAACAAGGGGCCTATATGCAGATGGAAGGTGCGAAAGACGACCAGGCTTTAATGTAAAAATGATTCTGCCGACCTTCCAACAAGAGGGGAAGTGGCCCAGTTTAAGAGCACTGTTAAAGACAGCCAGAAAGAAGTGGGGATGCTGCTGAAAAAGTTGCCGGACAAACATGCCTGTGAGGCCATCGAGCCCCGGCGCCGCACGAGGGTTGCCTAGCAAGATGGCATGTTCAACCTCTGCCATGCTGAACGGGCAGTCCTTGTGGTGCCATGGATAGGGGGAAGTGGTGAGCCGCCGAAGGCGTTGGTGGAACTCGCCGTCAGAGGCCGGATCGTCAGTCGCCACATGCTCCCGCAAGAGCAACGCGGCAGAGTCGAGAATGGAGACCGTAGAACGTTTCGGAGATAGAGCGAGCGGGGGAAGGGGCAACTGTGCGACGTGGTTCCCAAATGCCAGTTTAAACGGTTTGCCAAATAGATTTTTTGCCGTGAGATCACGACAGACAGTTTTTTCGAAGCTCTCCTTCGCAATCCAGATATGGTGTTTGTACACCGCGAAAGCGTTGGCATATTGCTGCCGGAAAATTGTACGGAGCGCAGGGTCCCTTGTCCGCTGAGCCCGGCGGCGCATCGCGCGCACTTTTGCCCGCTCCTCCCCTAATTGTGGGGTTCACCAAGCATTGGCCCGCTCACCCCTTTGTCGAATTACTCGCATGTGCTCGCGACAAAGCGCATCATACATACAATAGAATTTCGTTAACACCCATTCCAACGAGAGGGTTGTAGAAAAGGCACAACGAACCACGCGTGCGAACCAGTCGGAGCACTGCAAGACGCGCAGCATCTCGCATTGCGCATAAGTGGTTAGACGCTTGATGGGAAAACCGGAAGTCGCGCAAAGGGAAAATTCAATATACCTGTGGCCCGAAAGCGTGTCCGCGTCCGATACTGTCCAGATGTACCCCTTGCTGGCTAAAGGTATGGACAGCATCGTAACTTCGATCCACGAACTGGCATAGGGTGTGTCGAAGGTAGGGGCAGAGGCGGGGTCATTCAGGACTTGAAGACCATTGCCACTAGCAAAACTGGCCAGCTGGACGCCCCGCATATCACCACCTACAGGGCCCCAAAGCTCGTGCTTGGCATTAAAATCGCCTGCCAAAACAAAGTTCTGAGAAGGATGCCGTGAAAAGCATTGCCAGAGCTCATCGAGGATGGGGTCTATAGGACGATGCGGTGGGGCGTACGTCGCTACGATGATAAAATCCTGCCCCGGGCAAGCACAGCTGACCGCAACTACGTACTGCGAGATATACGTCGGGAATAAGTCAAAACCGGGAGCTCGTGCCAGGAGCAGTACACGCGGGTTCTCCAGTGCATGAAAAGCTGTTAAAGAAGGGGGCACATTGGCAATTTTGCCATCTCGGATGTGCGGCTCCGAGACAATGGCAAAAGTGAACCCGCCCCGGTCCATGTGGTCGACCAACACCTTCATCGCGTCCCTCGTGTGATCAATGTTAGCCTGCAAGAACTTATAGGTATGCATCTTGGCTAAAACCAACTAAAAGCCACTGATGCCGGGGCGAAGAGGGAAGCACGTTAAATAACCATGCGCGTGCGTCCTCGCACGCACGCACCCCGGAGAGGAGGATAGACAAGTGTCGAGAGATTGCAAAAGGGAGAAGATCGGACAGGAGGCGTAGAGAGGCACTGATCAGGGTGAGAGGCAGGGGAGAAAAGGGGATCAGAAATGAGCAAAAGCTAGTGGGGAGACAACGAGCAACGCAGGAGGCCGGAAGTAAAGATTCGTAGATAAAGAACAAATGAAGTCGCAGAACAAAGAGGACGCCACACGGCAGCCCCAGGCTCGCACGCGAGCTCAGAGGACATGTCCACCACTGCGTGCAAGTGCGGGACCAACCATCCGCTACACTGAAGCCGTCGCACGGCGACCCAGGAGCATCGTGGGAGGCGTCAGCCATAATCGGTTCTAGCCCTTAAGCGGGCCACCCGGCTGGCTAAGAGAGGGCAGAGACGGTCCCCAGTAGGGTGCGTGCTTGCTAAACCGGCCTTGCGTCACTCGTTACACCACACGGCCGCGTCACCCAAGCGAACAGTACACTGTGGGTAAAGATGTGGGCCCGCGCAGCGCGTGCAGACGGCCATATCCTCCTGCTGTCGCACGGGGCAGGCACGGCGAGGGTGACCATAAGTCGCACAAAACGTACAAGTGGGGACATGGAGGTCTTCGACCACCGCTGCCGAAGTCCAGCCCACCATAACTCGCCCGCGGCTCAGGAGGGAGCGGAACGCCGAAGGAGTAACTTCTAACACGTGGGAAAAGTTACCCGAGCGTTCTTTAATGGATACACGTACCGAGCATAATGAGATATCTAAGTCCAAGCCAGGATTGCGGGCGTTGAGTTGCGCAACTAAAGTAGCGGCAGGGATGTCAGGATCAACCCCCGTTAACTTAATGTGGGGCTTACGTTTTAGCGGTAAGCGAATTGACATGGTGGTGTTCGTCACATGATTTCGTTCAAGGGCAGCCTTAAGCCGGTCCATTGATGTCTTGTCATTTGAAAGGATTGCCAGCCCATGTGAAGTCTTTCGAATAGTAACGGCTCCTATTTGTTCTTTGACTGGGTCAATGTTTGCTTTAAGTACAGAATGAATGTCCTGAGAGGATGTGGGAACGAGAGGTGATAAGAACATAATGTGTTCATGGTCTCGCCTGAAGTGGGTGTCGGTGGCGCCCTCGGTCAGGGTGGACGCCGAGGACAGCGCAGCAGCAGCGAGTCCAGCAGGTGCACTGAGGACTGTAGGTGCACCCTCGCGGACTACGGTAGCATAGGACGCCAGAGCCCCGGTCCGGACGTCCGCCGCGGGACACACCGCAGCACCCAACCGTGTCTGGGCCAACTGCTCACGAAGTTCGTCAGCACGCCCGCACTGCCGTGCCGCCACCGCTCTCATATCGGCGCACTCCTGGAGAATTTGCCGCAGATGTCCAAGGATTAGGGAGCGTTGGGCGTTCGTCACTTTACACTGAGAATCAAATAGGATGTCCATAATGTCCTTCTGGAGCGAGACGGCGCGATGAAAAGACGCCGTCAGCGCGCCATCCACACGGCTTTGGGCAGTAGAAGGCAGGTCGACCTCGCCACCATGAACAGAGTCAGCAGCAGGGGGGTCTCCTTCGCGAGATTCCAGGCTCAGCTGACGAAGCGCATTATCCCCGACCACCGAAAAGACAGAGCCGCCCGATCGCGGAGAAGAACCCGCTGAAGTGGGGTCGCCCCCGGTGGAAAGTCCAGCTGCGGTAGGCTGAACAGCAGCCATATCCCACTAGTGGGTATGAGCCATCAGTCCAGCCGCCGTCCGATGACACACCAGCACACGTCGATCCCGTCAAAAGTAAGGCCTTGCAGCACAGCAAACGACCTCGGCCGGGTGCACGAGACACTTATAAAGGTCCACCAACAACAGAGAGGGCGGCGAAGGAGGGAAAACCGACCTTTGGCCGAAACTGCGAAGAGCGAAGCGAGCAGCAACCAGGCTGAGGCGGTCACGGTCTTGCGCTTGGCGTGCTCAGTGTAGGTGACAGCGTCCCGGATCACGTTCTCGAGGAACACCTTGAGCACACCACGTGTCTCCTCGTAGATCAGGCCAGAGATACGCTTGACACCACCACGGCGAGCGAGGCGACGGATGGCTGGCTTGGTGATGCCTTGGATGTTGTCACGCAACACCTTACGATGACGCTTCGCGCCACCCTTGCCTCCCTTGCCACGTCCAGACATCTCGGCTGTTGCTGCTGCTTGTGTGAAGTGATTTTGAAAGGAGACGGAAGAGATGAGTGCAGCGCCGTAACTGCCTCTCACAGGAGGGCACCTCAACAGCACTGCACAGGGTAGGGGAAACGGGGAGAAAAAGGTGAAAGAGAGAAAGACAGGAGGAACGTGGCAAGGGCAAAAAAAACGATGAAAATGCGAGTGCGGGGCTCAGAGCCGCGCTCTCAAGTGCGTCGCATTGCAATAGTCCAGCAGTGCCGAAAGAGCGTGCTTCACGATTGACGAGTGAGCTGCAGGGAATAGCAGCGCGGTCGCCGTATCGTAAGTCAGTCCCAGTCGTCGATAGACTGTACACAAGTCCGTGCGCTGCACACCGAAGGCAGGGCAGTGTAGTAGCAAGTGGTCGAGCGTCTCCAAATCGCCGCAGTTGCTGCACGCGGGGCGGCCAATTCCCTGCAGCCTGTGCGTTCTGGCAGCCGTCTTGTAGCAGCCGACACGCAGGCGAAGGAGGAAGGAGCGGTCCGCCCGAGAGAAGCCCACGCGGGGAGGAGTCGAAGTGACGTAGTACCTGCGGCGATGCGCCGGTCCGGGTGCTGTGCGCGGAGCGCGCGCAGAATTGTTGTTTTCGCCACGTCGAAACCGTTTACCGAGGTGGCGAGGGGGAAGCGACAGGAATGAGCCTGCTTTGCGAGAGCGTCGGTGGCTTCGTTCCCTTGCAGGCCAATGTGCGCCGGAACCCATTGCAACGCCAAATCGCAGCTCTGGCTGACGAGATGGTGGAGCTTTGAGCCGACGCGCTGCACCAACGGAGGTCCCAGGTAATCCTTCGCCAGCATACACAGTGCCGCGCGCGAGTCCGAAAGGATCGCGGCAGAAACAACACTGCACTGTTGAAGCAGGAGATCAGCTGCTAGGTCGATCGCCGCAAGCTCGGCCACCGTCGACGACGACACAACACGAAGGCGGCACTGCCGTGTGGCACAAATATCCGGCGCCGTGCACGCTGCAGCACCGGAACCATCACTCGCCACTGAGCCATCGGTGTAAACAAACAGCCGGCCCTCCAAGCGCTCGTGCAGAAGTGCGGCCGTTTCCTGCTGCATACCACAAACAGCTGTTCGACGCTTGCACTTGACGCCCGGCACCGTGGTGTTGACATCGAGTAGCGCGGAGGCGTGCGGCGAGACCGGCAGGGGTAGAAGTTGCGGCGTCGACGCGACGAGTGCGCTGAATTCGGTGGCACGTTGGCCCATGACCGAGCCTTCGATGGTATGGAGGCGACACACGAGGCGTTGTCCCTGTGGCGAACGTTGAAGGCGCTCGATGTGGTTCATCGCTTGCTTCCGTGCGCGAAGTGAGGGCGGCCAGTCTCCCGCTTCGGCGAGAGTTGCTCCCACTTGCGAGTTGCGAGGAAGCCCGTAAAGTTGGCGGATTACGGTGCGGTGCTCCATATCGATCGCCCTCCAGTTGGCGGCTCTGACGTTGGTAATGGGCAGTGCATAGAGCGCACGCGACGTTGCTACCGAGTTGTAGACTCGGAGCGCAAGGTGCGGTGTGCATCCACGACCACGGGCGAGCAGGGAGCGTGCGGCGCCGGCTACCTTCTTCGAGTCCTTGCATAGCTGGGAGACAGCGGCGTCGAAGTTGAGGCGGCAGTCGATGTTGAGGCCGAGATAACGCACTTTTCTCTGCCACGGGAGGGGGCTTCCACGCAGGACGAGTGGCGGTACTACGAAGCGCGCGTGAGAGCGGGGATGCACCAACAGCGCCTCAGTTTTTGATGCCGAGAGCTGTAGCCCAATGCTGGCGAGGTGTTCATCCACAGCGTTCATCGCCGACTGCAGTGACTCTCGTACTGGATAGCCGGGGTCCGTGGGCCCGCACGCAAACAGCGCAATGTCGTCGGCGTAAATCGCCACACGAACTTCGTGTGCTGTGATCTTCGGAATAAAATCAGGAAGGCTTGCCAGTGCGAGGTTGAATAGAAACGGGCTGATGACGCTGCCCTGTGGAACGCCGGAAGTCACGCTTCGGGTGGAGCTGAGCGCGTTGCCAACTCGGACTCTGAGCATGCGGTCACTGAGGAAGGCCGCAACGTAGTCGAAGAGGCGGCCGGTGACATGCAGCTCACGTAGTGCTTGAGTGATGGTGGTATGGGGCAGACCATCGAATGCGCCTTGCACGTCAAGCAGCACGAGATATCCAGCCTCACGGCGACTTGCCGCGTCCTCGAGTGTAGCCACAACATCCGCGAGCGAGTCCGCTGTTGAGCGCAGTCGCCGGAATCCACTCTGTTCGGGGGCGAAAGCGTCGAGGGCGGAAGCGATCCACTCAAGGCGGTGCAAAGCCATGGCCTCCAGTGTTTTGCCGGCTACCGAGGTAAGCGACACTGGACGATACGAGCTGGTGTTCGTGGCCGCTTTGCCGCGCTTGAGTATGGGCACGACGATCGCTTCCTTCCACTCAGCAGGGATGATGCCGCTGCGCCAGACACTGTTGAATGCCTCGAGCAGTGAAGGGAGCTGCGCTGCATCGATGTTCCTCAGGACCTGATGTGTCAGTCCGTCGGCGCCAGGCGCGGAACGTCGTTTACGCGTGTTCAACACCCTTCGCAACTCACTCAGTGTAAAGTCCGCCGAACACAACACCTCGATATGTTCCAAAATTGCACGCGTAGGAAAATAGCGCAGGGGAGCGAGCAGTTCAGCCTTGTACGGCGGGAGTGCGCAGGCTGCACTCACGGGACGTGCAGCGGGTAACGGCGGCGCGAAGGAATCCGCGAATAGTTCTGCCAGTTGCTGTGTGCTCAAGCCCTGAGCTACTGCAATGGAGAGTGCAGGGTGGCGGGGGATCTCCGGGTGAAGGAGGGCAGCGAGAATGCGCCAAGGGCGCGACTTGTCGCGGCTATCCTCCAACGACACACAAAGGCTCTGGTTTCGGCGATGCCTGGCGTGACGGCGGCATGCAGCGTCAAGGCGGTTATATATCGACCAGTGTTCCACCTTGTCGCTTCTGATGGCACGGCGTTCGGCATGACGACGGACAGCGTGCAAGTTGAGGAGCTTCATATCGGGGGCCGGCGTTCCAGCAGGCACCACGCACGATTTGGTGGCGGCGTTCACGCACCTTGAAATATGCGTGACGAAATCTGTGTTCGCGGGAGGGGATGTGGCGCAGAGTGATCGGAACTTGGACCAGTCCGTGACGCGATACGTACACATTCTTGCGCGGTTGAAGCCGAGCGGGTCGAGGGAAATAGGGCAATGATCCGATCCCTGCGTGTCAGGGCTGCGGACCCACTCGTAGTGGCAGCGCTCGCTCACGAGCGACAGGTCTATTGCACTCCTGTGTACCCTCCGACGAACAAAAGTGGGACTGCCAGTGTTCAGGATTAGCAGGCCCGTTGAATTGATGCAGTTCAGCAGGTCCCTGCCACTCGGATCGCTGTGGGCGCTGCCCCATACCGTGTGGTGAGAGTTAAAATCACCGCACACGACACAGTCGCCACCGATGCGCGCGATGAGGCTCGAGATGAAGGCCGTATTCCACTGTCGTACGGGCTGCACAGACACGCTGGCGACACAAGTGTCGGTCCCCCCAACGCGCACAGTCACAGCCACGCACTCCACGGAAGCAGGGACGATGTCGGCCACTCGAACGACGGCTTGAGCAAGGCTCGCACGGATGTAAACAGACGCGCGGGAGCGACCAGGCGGGTGTAGCGGGTCACAACACGGCACGTTCGCGCAAGTCCGTAGCTCGCAGGTGGTCGCGCTGTGGTAGCCCACGAAACCCGGTAGGCTGCAGTCTCCGTTGCGCGTGTATGTTTCCTGCAACGCGCGTACGTCGTACTCGTGCAGGAGTAGGTGTGCGGCTAATTCCGCGTGACGCCGGTGCAGCGAACGCACATTCCACTGCAGGATGCGCGGCCGATGTTTGGCATTGCGACTAGCCCTGCTGGTTGTGTGGCTGTTGGCTAGCCACTGCGTGCAGGCAGATGGTCCGGAGCGGGTGGTCAGCTGGTAGCATAGTGCTGACTGCTTGCATGGTGAGTAGCAGATTTGCTAGCAGCTGATCCACAGTGGTCTGGGCACGTGGGGCGGCGGCTTCCTGTGTGGGCTGGCGTTGGGAAGCACGCGGCGCTGGTACTGGGCGCCTCGGTGCAGGGCTGGAGCCCTTCAGTGCACTGGCGTAGGACCGCATCGCGGGTGAGGAGGACGCTGCTCCTCGCGAACTGCTGCCCTTACAGCGCGCCTTGACAGTGCCGAGGTGGATGAAGCCATGATCGTGGCCACCCTCCGTTCTTCCTGCCACTTGGGAAAAGCGGGAGTGTCTGCTCTGTGGGGGCCCCCGCAGTTTCTGCATCGGATGGTCTGGCAGGAGACGCTCGCCGCGTGGTTTTTGCCGCATGAGATGCAGTCGCTCGGCCATTGGCATGACTCTAGGACGTGCCCGAAGCGGCCGCACTGCCGGCACTGCACTGGACGGGGCCTGGCTGGCCTCAACCTGAAGCCGAGTTTGAGCACGCGAACATGCTCAGGGGGGACCGGTCCCGCAAAACGGAGGGTGGCGGTGCTCCCGTCCAGATGCGCCGACAGCACAGGAACGCTGGATTCGATTGCTCCCAGCAGGTCCGCGTCAGCAGGCAGCCCGTTCACCCCGTGTAGAAAGCCGGTACTCTTTCCACGCTCAGCCGGTAGTCGAGCAGTCACGGGGATCGCGTGCAGCTCGGTGAGCTTGAGCAGCCCTTCTAGGCACTCGTGGGTGGTGGTATCAGCGGCGACGATGTTGCGCCTGTGGTTGACTCGCACCGCTGATACCCCGGGCCGTGAAGAGAGGGCCGCAGCGAGTGCGAGGCGCGGTGCTCCCCGGAAGGCTCCGCCGGGTGCCGAGGAACGGAACAGCACCGTACCGATGACCGCAGGGTCCACTGGGAGTGCAGCAGTCTCCACGGCCCTCGCACGCCGCCTGTCCCCCCTCGACTGCACGAGGGTGAAGCCGTCTGAGGTTGGCTCGCTGGCGGGTGGTGAATTCCTCGGTACGGCTGCTACAGGCACGCTGGGGTTGAGAGGGTTGGCGGGCGGGCGCCGCGAGCCGTCCGAAGCATCGGGAGATGAAGGCGAGGCAGTGGCAGGAGCTTTGTGGTGCTTCTTCCCCTTTCGCTTCGGTAGCGGGGCAGGTTGGCGTGGCGGGTCCTTAAGGAATCGCGCCGCAGTGTGCTCGGGGCCCTGCTGCGACGAGCCGATGGGGCCTTCGTCCGCGAGCTCCATCGCGGCAGCATCGTTCTCGCGAGCAGCCAGAATGCTAGCAGACGACGCTGCGAGGGGCGCGCCGCCATCGGGAGCAGACGGCGCATTGGGGGCGGGGCCAGGGGCGCCCTCGTTCGGAGGAGGCGCGAAGCAGGTGGCTGTCGCCTCGTCGGGACGCCGAGAGATGGCGCCCGCGCTTTCCGGAGGGGCTCCTTGGTGGGCCAAAAGGGAGAGACTCGCAGCTGTTTCGCGGGAGGTTGGCAAAATGGCGCTGCCCTGGTCTCCTTGCCCCACGTGGCTGCTGGCTGCAACGTGCAGCTCCGAGGTAGGGAGAGCGCTCAGCGGCTGCTTACGACGCGTGGTGTGCTCGTCGTCGTCGCTCTCCGTTTCGCGAGCTCGCTTTCTCGAGCTCGACAGGTCCATATCCTCGTCGTCAGAGGAAGGTAGGGGGATCGAGGTATGGGGCTCCTCGTGTGCTTGAACAGCGTCCGCGGGAGGCTCCAAGGCTACCTCGGGGGCTGACGGGTTCATGGCGTTTTCTGGGGTGTCCTCATGTGGTGGGGAAACCGTGGGTGGAGTAATGGTGGTGGCGCGGTGTTTGAGCCACTGGCCCAGCATGCGTGTGGCACGGATTTCAAGGTCTTCCCTTGACCGGAGTTCGTCCAGTGACGCGGGGCCGAGTGTCACCAAGCTTAGACTGGCGTGGCGACGGTGGCTAACGCGCGGCGGGCGCTCTCCGGGTGAGGCGAAATCCATGTTGTGCTCTGTTGCCGGTCCTTAGAGAGTCAGGAAAGCGGATCTATTGCTGCTACTCGTATCAATCAGGAGAGCGAATTCTCTTGCTGCTGCTTCGAAGCGAGTCAGGAAAGCGAATCTGCTGCTGCTTCGAAGCGAGTCAGGAAAGCGAATCTGCTGCTGCTTCGAAGCGAGTCAGGAAAGCGAATGTGCTGCTGCTTCGAAGCGAGTCAGGAAAGCGAATGCCTGCTGCTGCTTCGAAGCGAGTCAGGAAAGCGAATCGCTGCTGCTTCGAAGCGAGTCAGGAAAGCGAATGCCGCATCCTTGCGCCGCGACTGAGCGAGGAAGCCGCGCCGAAGGGCGAGGAGGTGAAACGCGCGCCGATTGGCTCAGGGGCAGCGCGGCCTCTCTTCGCGAGTGAGTCGCGGGTGGCAGCACTGAGCCCTGCTTAGGCCACGCACTGAGTTCAAGACAAGTGGTTTCGCAACACAATCGCGGAGTTTACTCTTTTTTTTCTTATGTTGTTTCTTTTTGGCATTTCTGACTGCAACGTAGGCTGATGTTCAACCCGCCTCCCTTCTTCTTTTGCTCAACTCGCCAAGAGAAAAACAAACGTGTCAACAATGTTATTGTGCTATGTTGCACGTACCCACTGCTCGTGTCGCGCCCCAGTAACAAGTTTATTGTGTTCTCATAATTATGATTACTCGTTCTATTCACCGGTAGCTCGGCTACGCTTTCAAGTGCACCCTGGTCATTGCCGCAAAGCACACCGTGCGCACAGCTTCAAACTCCGCCACGCCAACATCGTTCACTTGATCACTAGTCGCGAAACAGGGCGCGTTCATGCTCTGTTGGCCTCAGGCGTTTCAAATTTCGCACGCCGGCACCGCTGACTGGTGCCTACACGACCGTCAAATTTCGTCGCGATAGCTTATGTAGGCACGTAGATAACGTCAGCGAAATCAGCCTAAGACGCGCGCGCGAGCCCAATTCAGCATTCTAGGGGACGGAAGAGAGCGAGGGGACTGCTGGCGCCGCTCCTTACTCCTCCCTCTCCCATCGCCCGTACGAAGGCAGCTACGCAGGGCGCGCGCGAAACCGCTAGCTATGCAGCATGCGGAGAGCGCGCGCATCTCTTTTCCCACTTCAAGGTACTACATTTGTAATAACAGTGTAAAATTTCCCCTTAGGCAGTGCTGCTTCGTGAACGTGCGCACCCATTTCCGCTCGCCAGCCACCGCTACAGCAATGCGGCTCTGAATTTCAGTCCGGAGCACTGCTGCATACGTGCGGGCGGCCGCCGAGAGGGCATTAGTTCTAGCAGCCATAGAGACACACCTCAGGGCCCGAAAAGCGCGTCGAACGACAAGAAGAAACAAAACGTTAAAAAGAAAAAAAAGGAGGGATGACGGCTGCCTGCTTTTAAATGTTGCGCTACATCAGAATTAAGTAAATGTGTAGCAACGACCGCCTCATCATCCTCGGTGTGTGAAACACGCGCCGTGGTAATTAGTGTATGCAGGCGAACGTGGCCGCTCGCGCAGAGTCGCCTCACGCGCCCCATACTTGCTCTGTGTGTGTTGTTGTGCTGAGCCCCATGGCGTTCCGTGCAGTTCTGCTGCAAAAGCTGTAGCACACGCGCTGTCCGACCGCGCACGCCGCGTGTTTGAAAACAAGAAGCAGTAGCAAGTGCCGTTGAAATGGTAAAAGAAGAGAAGAGTGCAGTACCGTAGCTGTCTCTCGCTTAGGAGGTCACCTCAACAGTACTGCACGGGGGAGGGTAAGGAGGATAAAGGAGCCAAGAGAAACAAAGATTAAAGAGGACGAGCGGAAGGCCGTGAAGAAGAAAGAAATAATAATAATATAAGAGAGAGAGAGAAGCGTGAAACGGGGCCTATGGCAGCGTGGTAAGGTTCGACGACTCAAAAGAACTCAATGAGAGCTGGGAAGGCTCTTTTGAGTAAAACCGCGAAACCCATAGGAGACGGAAACTCCTCAGGACGGTCTATGGGGAGCCCAAGGCGTCGATTAGGATTTCACGAGCTGAGAGATATATGCAGTGCATATATCTATACAAGGGATATATAAAAGTGCATATATCATATAAAAGGGACTCTCACGGGCCTAATGGCCCGTGAGAGTCCCTTTTTGTGTGTGTTGTGCTGCGCGCATGGCGTTCTGATACAAAACTTTCAGCACACGCGCTGTCGCAATGAGAATGTGACAGCGCGCGCCGGGTGTGTGTAAACGAGGAAGCGTGGAACAGAGGGAACGGACGGAATTGTCGAGATTCTCACTACATCCCAATGCCAATGCAGACACTTTGGGTGGCTCTGAGAAGAGCCGTTGGGTGTTGGCTGCGCGGACGAGCGCTCGGTCGCCTACTTGGAGCTGGTGTACTTGGTGACGGCTTTGGTGCCCTCGGACACGGCGTATTTTGAGCCCCTCGTAAAACAAAAATAACCTAAACAAAAATGAGGCAAAGCCGCACCACCAAGGTATAGCAGCTTTAAGCCAATCAAAAGTAAATGAAGAGGGGTGGAAACCCAAAATGTAATTTGAAGTAAAGCCAATTATTAAGAAAAAAACCGAGGTAAACCAACAGAGAATGTTGATGCATAACAGGAGGGGATAGGACGGCGGAGGACTTGTCTGCATCAGCGTGGGATGGGTGAGGTCTCGTTCCGTCCAATTTTTTATTTCGTAGGAGGAAAAGGGGGAAAAGGAACTAGGACGTCTTAAGAGAGCATGGTCCAAGGAGGCCAGCAGGTCCATCAGGGTTCCGAAAAGCGGTGCAGAGTTTCCAGTAGACCAGACTGCACCGGCCAGGAGGAGTATTTGCATAACCGGATGGTTCCGGTAGGGGTGACTTGACATCAGGCAGCAGTGGGGTTGCAGAATCCACTGGACTGCAGGTCAACGGAAGATCTGCAAGAAAGCTGAAAATGCTGTCAGGCAGGTTGAGAAGGGGTATCTAGGGCACAGAGAAGGATGGGAAGAGGAGCTAAACTGCCAAAAGAAGAAAGCAGCCATTCCATCTATAGTGTCCCCGGAGACAAGCTCCACCTTAGTTGGCATAACCAAGGACACTATAAGACGAAAGGCGAAGGGCAAGGTGGGAGGGATATAAAGTGGAGACAGGGAAATAGGAGAGGGAAAGGAAACCGATGAAGGAAAAGGTAGAAAGAATTAGGAGGAGTCCGGGAAAGTGAACGATGAAATGATTCGATATAGACGAATAAGAAGTGCGCGCTTTCTTTGATCTGTAAGAAAGGAGAGGTAACGATCAGGTGTAATGGTAGAGGGGAGATTCTCTTTAAGGGGATTAGCAATGTGAGATGTAAGGGTACAGTCATTGAAGTAGTGAAGCAAGTCTGTGCAAGGATTACCACAGGCACATTTACTGTGGGATAAAAGGTGAAAGCGGAAATAATAGAAAGGGAAGCGGCCATGAGCGGAGGTGAGGTGGACAATGGGTCTTTAAGGTGGAAAGAAAGAGGGAATGCGACTGACGTTTTTTATCCATTGAAAGAGTGCAGTGTCGCTATTCTCTCGCGCCCAGTGAGCATTCCACTGGGCAAGGAATAGGCACGCATCCTTGATTTGATAGAGGAGGGAGCGACAAGGAGGGTTCGAGAAACACCATGGGAGGCGGCGGAGTTGGCGAGGAATCCGCCATCTCGTTTCCCTCGATGCCCTGGTGTGCCGGTACATGGAAAAGAGATACCCGTCGCCGGTTAGAGATGAACTGAAGGAGCTGCTTGATTTGCCTGACAGAGGGATTTGTTGTCGTGAAGTATTCAATGCAGTGAGTATGGACAAGCAATCGGTGTAGATGTGGAGAGGGATGAAATGGGGCAAAGTCTGTATATAGGCTAATGCCTCCAGTAAAGCAGCTGTTTCGGTAGCATAAGATGAAGTGGAACCAAAAAGTTTAAATTTTCCAACTTTGGTGATGTGGCCTGTTGGACTATAAAGTACGAAAGCGGCTCCAGCAGACTGGGAAGAGTAGGAGCCGTCGGTATACAGATGATAGGCCGGCATAGTGATTACAGAGGGTACATCTTGAAGGTGGGAATGGGTAAAACGAGATTTCATGCTTGGATGAAAGTCCCAAGGGTTCATAAAGTAGTTAACAAGCGCCGGATGGTAGGAGTCAGGGCCATAAAATATGAGCGCTTTGAGTGCAAATAAAGAGAAGTAGGCGTTTAGACGGTCTAATTCAATATGGAGCGGTGGTGTGTTAGCCAGAACCTGAAGCGACGATGTACGCGTCGTGCGGAAGGCACCGGTGATTGGGAGCAGAAGGGTACGTTGGATAGAGGATATTTTGATTTTAGACTGTGAAGTAGGAAACGTTGGCCACCAGACGGGAGAAGCATAAGTGATGGACGGAAGTAAAACCTGATTATAGAGGAGACGGAGAGCGGAAGGGCCCATCGAATAATGCATGCCAACGAGCAGGAGAAGACGGGAAGAGAGAAGGTCTGCTTTTGTACGGAGATGCGTTAAATGAGCGTTAAAGTTTAGGTGGGTGTCAAAGATGACCCCAAAAATTTTAATGTTCGACTGAAATTTGAGGGGAAAGCCATTAAAACGAACTATGGGAAGACGGGTGCGGGAAGAGGAAGCAGAGTGGCTATTGGGGAAGTATAAACAGGAAGATTTGTCGGTACTAATGGAGAGTTTCGTACGCTGTGCCCAGGTCGAGATAAGATTAAGAGTAAGAGCTACCTTGGATTCTAAAGCGCGACGATTGTCTGCAGAGAGGACTATGACAGTGTCATCTGCATAGGCCTGCGCAACCACGTCCGGTGGAAAGGGGAGGTCAAGCAATCCGCAGATGACAATGTTCCACAGCAGTGGACTGAGTGGTGACCCTTGAGAGCTGCCCAAAGTAGGCGTAGCAGACACCTGACCACAGACAGAGCTGGCCAGACACGGCGTGTTTGGCCAGGTCGCCGGGCAACAGCAGACGCATGGCAGTCTGGATCTCCCGGCTCGTGATGGTCGAGCGCTTGTTGTAGTGAGCCAGACGGGACGACTCCGCGTCGATACGCTCGAAGATGTCGTTCACGAAGCTGTTCATGATAGACATGGCCTTGCTGGAGACTCCAGTGTCCGAGTGCACCTGCTTCAGCACCTTGTAGATATAGATCGAGAAGCTCTCCTTCCTGCGGCGCTTCTTCTTCTTGTCGGTGGCGCGCACGTTCTTCTGCGCCTTGCCGGCCTTCTTCACGGCCTTACCGCTGGGCTGGGGAGGCATCGCAGTGTTGTTGTCAGTAGCCGAGCAAACGAGATCGGAATACGCCCGACCGGTCGTGTGTGAGTGGTTTTAACGGGGAAAAGGGAGAGATAAGTACAGCGCTGTTACTGCCTCTCGTGCGAGGGCACCTCCACGGCGCTGTACGGGTGAGGGGAGAGGGATGAAAAGGGTGGCGAAGAAAACAGAGTATAGAAGTGAGAGATAGCCCAGCGGTAAGGCACGTCAGGAAGGCGCGGGGGCTACAGCCGCTCGTACAGTTCGGCGCCGTCCAACAAATCGAGCAGCGCCGCGAAGGCGCGCCCGGTCACTGATGAATGCGCCGCCGGGAACAGAAGCGCATCGGTACTGTCGCACGGCAGGCCAAGGCGGCGGTAGGCGCTCGTGAGCGTGTCACGCTGCACCAAGTACTCTGGGCACCGTAAAAGCACGTGCTCTAAGTCCTCCACATCGGCGCACTTGAGGCAGAAGGGGCTCCCCGTACCTTGCAAGCGGTGCGTCCTTGCTGCGGTGCGGTAGCAGCCGATGCGGAGTCGAAGCAGCAGCGCCCGGTCTCGTCTGTGAAGTCCCGTGCGTGGCAGCAGCTTCGGCGGGTTGCCACTGGCGACGCGGGCGTCCGGGTGTCTCGCTCGCAACATGCCCGCCACGGTGTGACGGGCGACATCGAAGGGAGTCACGACGAGCGATCGAGGCACCGACGCCGTGTGGGCGGCCCTCCCGAGCCGGTCCGCTTCCTCGTTCCTGTGTATGCCGATGTGGGCAGGCACCCACTGCAGAATGAGGTCGCATCCCTGCTCGCAAACGCCGTGCATCTTGCGTAGGAGGCGCTGAATCAGCGGGGGTCCCTGGTCGGCCCTGGCCAGCATGTGCAGCGCCGCGCGGGAGTCTGTCAGGATGGCCGCCGCAGGGATGCGCCGTCGGTAGATCAGCTCGGCCGCCAAGTCGACGGCCGCCAGCTCCGCGTGTGTCGATGAGACCGCGCTCAACACGCGGCACTGACTCTGCGCCGGGATTGAAGGAGGGACGCACGCGGCAGCAGCCCCACCGTCCCGCAAGACCGAGCCGTCGGTAAACACGAGCACCCGGCCGGCCAGCTGCTCATTGATGGCTGCAGCCGTCTCCTGTTGCAAGGCGCAAATCGGTGTGTTGCGCTTGCCTCGAACGCCAGGGATGGTCGTGCGAATGAGCAGACGACGCTCTCGATGCGGGGGCGGAGCGAGCCATGCGCTTGTGGCGCCGCCCCGTACCAGGTTGGAGAACTCGGCCACGCGGCGGCCCATGCCGGAGCTCGGGAGAGAGTGCAGCCGGTCGATCAGCTGCTGGCCGTGCCGAGAGCGATGCAAGCGCTCCACGTCGTTGAGGGCCCGCCCCTCGGCACGGAGAGAGATGGGCGTCTCCCCCGCCTCGGCGAGAGTAGCGCCGCACTGCGAAGACCGCGGGAGACACAGGAACTGGCGTACGACGGCTCGGTGATCCGCGTCCATCACCGTCCATTGCGTCGGCTGCAGGTCCGCCAGGGGCAACGCGTACAGGATCCGCGCCGAGGCCACGGAGTTGTACAGGCGCAGCGCGAGGGTCGGCGAGCATCCTTGGCCACGAGCAAGCAGGGAGCGTGCGGCGCCCGCCACCTGCGCGGCACCTTTCCGCATAGCAGCCACTGCATCACACCAATTGAGCCGCCGGTCTATCACAAGACCAAAGTAGCGAACACGCTTCTCCCACGGAAGCAGTACTCCCTTGAGGGTGAAGCGCGGCGTGTTGTACTGCCCCTCGTACTTTGGGTGTACGATGAGCGCCTTGGTCTTGGCTGCCGAGAGGGTGAGGCCGATCCCGCTGATGTAGGCGTCGACCCCATCCAGCGCGCACTGTACACAAGCACGCACCGCATAGCCGACACTGGTGGGGCCGCTCGCGAACAACGCGATGTCGTCCGCGTACATCGCGATGCGAACCTCGTGCGTCGGGAACTGGGGAATGTAGTCGGGGATGCGAGCCAGCGCGAGGTTGAACAGGAATGGGCTAAGCACACTGCCCTGTGGCACTCCTGTCCCAACCACACGCGGCCGACTGAACGCTCCCCTCACGCGCACCCGCATCGTCCGGCCGCCGAGGAACGCCGCTACGTAGCTCCGCATTCGACCGCACACTCCGAGCGCATCGAGTGCGTCCATGATGGTAGTGTGCGGCAGACGGTCGAAGGCGCTCTCGACGTCGAGGAGGACGAGGTAGCCCGCCTCGCCCCGGCGTTTCGCTGTCTCCAGCGTGGCGATCACATCGGCCAGGCAGTCCACAGTGGCCCGGAGTCGCCGGAAGCCGCTCTGTTCCGCCGCAAAGGTGTCGAGTGCCGCCGTAATCCACTCGAGCCGCCGCAGCGCCATGGCCTCGAGCACCTTGCCAGCGGCGGAGGTGAGCGAAACGGGCCGGTACGAAGCAGGGTTGCTGGCTGCCTTGCCAGCCTTGAGCAGCGGGACGACCACCGCCTCGTTCCACTCGTCCGGGATGCAGCCAGTTCGCCAGATGTTGTTGTAGGCGTCGAGCAGCAGCAGGAGCTGGTCACCATCCAGGTTCCTAAGCATCTGATATGTGACGCCATCGGAACCTGGTGCTGACCGGCGTTTCCTCGATGTGAGCACTGTGCGAAGCTCACCGATAGTGAAGTGAGCATCGCACAGCGCCCTGATGTCCTCGAGGATCCCGGCCGTTGGGAAGTAGCGCTCCGGGGCAAGCAGCTCTCGCCTTGGATGCGGTTGCGGCTGCAGCACGTACGGCGCTGGTGCACGGATGGTGGGAGGCGGGCAGAAAGTCTCTGCGAGCAGCTCGGCCAGCTGCCCGTTGGTGATGCCACGCGCCACGGCGATGGAGAGGGCGGGGCAGCGCGGCACGCGGGGCAGCAGGATCGCTCCCAGGATTCGCCACGGGCTTGATCGCACACTCGCCCGTTCCAGCGACGAGCAGAGGCTGGACCAGCTGGCGTTGCGGCGCTGCTACGCGTGGCGACGGCATACCGCGTCGAGGCGGTTGTATAGCGTCCAATGCTCGCGTTTAACCGAGCGCAGCGCTATCCTCTCGGCTCTGCGACGCACAGCACGGATGTTCAACTGTTTCATGTCGGGAACGGGCGTCCCGGCCGGCACAACACAGCGAGTCGACGCGGCTCGCGCGCACCGCGCGATGTGTTCGAAAAAGAGGCCGCCCTCCGAGACTGGCACTGTAGCACACAGTTCCCGGAATCGCGGCCAATTCACAACACTGTATGCGCGCGTCGGTAGGTGGGCGGCGTGGCGGGGCTCGAGGTGGATTGGGTAGCGGTCGGACCCTCGCATGTCGGGGCTGCGGCGCCAGGTGTAGTGGCAGCGCTCCGACACTAGCGAGAGGTCCAACACACTTCCCTCGGAACCACGACGGGTGAAAGTAACGCAGCCCGTGTTGGCTACGAGCAGAGCCGCCCGCTGGATGGCGTCAAGCAGGTCGCGGCCGCTACTGTCCGTGTGGCTTGAGCCCCACGCGGTGTCGTGGGAGTTAAAATCCCCGCACACAACGAGATCACCGGGCACCCGTTGCGACAGCCGGGCGATCAGCTCCTCGTCCCAGAGGCCGCCGCAGCACGCGTAAACACTCGCGACGCACGTGTCGGTTGTTCCGATTCGTACGGTCACCGCCACTCACTCGACGCCCGTGCACGGCAAATCGTCCACACTCACCACGGCTTGAGGGAGCTCAGCGCGTACGTAAAGTGACGCGCGAGATCGCCCAGCCGGATGAGCGGAATCGGTACACGGAATGGCCTTGCATGACGCCTGCTCGCAGCTAGCAGCACTGTGGTAGCTGACGAAGCCTGGCAGGTTGAGCTCTCCCGGGCGAACGTGGGTTTCTTGCAAAGCAAGCACGTCGCATCCGTCCGACAGAGCCCCATCCGCCAGCTCTGGATGACGGCGGCGCATCGAACGAACGTTCCATTGACAGATGCGCGGCCGTTGCTCCACTGGTGTGCTAGCCATGCTGGATCAGGGCGTCATGCATTCCCAGAGCTGCCACACACATGTGACGCGCTGGCGAGTCGGCAGGTACCGATTCCAAAAGTGCACGCAAGTCCGACGCGAGCGTCGTTATAACGAGGTCACGTGCGTCGGGTGTTGTCGCACTGTGGGGCTGTGCAGGGCTGCTCTCGGCGACTGGCTGCGGCGCTGTGTTGCCGGCTAACACGTCGCGAAAGGAGCGTCCCGGCTGAACCGTCGGCGATGGTCGTGGCTCGGGGGTGCGCTGTCCTGTAGTGGTGGCCGGCTGCCGGTTCAGCGCTGCAGGGGCACTGCTCCTCGCGAGAACCAAGGCTTGTCGGCGCGTGATGCACGGGACGGTTCTCGCGAGTATGCTCGCCACCCGTCGCTCGAGCTGCCAGTTGGGGCAGCGTGGCTCTGCTGACTCGTGCGGCCCCGGCAATTAATGCAGCGGGTCCGCTTTGAAGTGCAGGCGCTCGTCGCGTGCGACCCCGCGCACTGCAGACAGCGTGGGTCGCGGGAGCAGGTCGCTGTGGCGTGGCCGAACAGACCACATCGACCGCACTGCAACGGCCGCGGCAGCTGCGGGCGCACGACACGGCGGTGTCTGAAGAGGTGGACCTCTTCCGGCACGTCTCTGCCAGCGAAGCGGAGGGTTGCCACATCGCCGCTCCTGGTGACGGCGAGAACGGGCACCCGGGACTCGAGCCCCTCAAGTATGGAAGGCCCATCGATCGCCGGGTCCACGTTGAAGAGCGTGCCCGTGCAGGAGTCGGCAATGAGTGCCTTCCCCTTGACAGGCACGTCGCATATCACCAGGACGGCGAGTAGTGCGGAGAGGTCCGTGCCGGGCAGCGCGTCGATGGCTACGACGTTCCGCCGAAGGTTCGGCCGCACTCGATGGGTGCCTGGAACACCGGCAAGAAAAGCGGCAATCGCGTCGCGCGATGCCGCAAGAAAGTGGGCCTTTCTTGCCAGTGGTCTGTAGAGGACAGTTTCCCGTCCCTCAGCGGCCGGTGCGGTGTCTTCTGCTGTCGCAGGGGTGCTTGATCGTACGCCACCGGTAGCGACGGTGGTGATCGTCACCGAGCGCATGTTGCGGCGCTTACGCCTGCTGTGTTGTTTTTTCTTGCCCGGCTGCTTCGCGCTGGGGCGAGGAGGCTCCACGGGTGGCGGCTGCTCAACACCCTCTAGAGAACTTAAGGCCTTCTGGCTGACCCTCTCCCCTTGAGCGATGTCACGCACAAGAGGCCAACATAGAAGTTCCGTGCAGCGTGCTACGAAGCTACGAGCGGCGCACCAGTTTTGAAAATGAAGCGCGGAAGATATACGATGGTTAACCCTGGCTATTCGGAGAAGACCGAGGGGACGAAAGCGGCGACAACAATTCAATTAGTTCCAGGAGCCCCGGCGCTCCTTGAAAAGCTTCGGGGTTAAACAAGTCCCGGCATGCTCGGCCATGCTATTGCATGCTTCCGAACGCACATTTTTTTTCTAGATGGGACCAGTGCATGTAGTCTCAACACTTGTGCTGTGCTTGCGATTGTGTGTACCGCGATTCTTCATTGCCCCGGAATGTGGAGTGCCATGCCAAGATATGCCTAATAAGTGCTGCGTGCCCAATTGCCGGAGCAATTACATGTACAAATCAAGGCAGAAAAATAGTTTCCGCAAGATGAAGAAGCCCAGAGTGTCTGGATTAGGGCGCTACCACGTGCAGACTTCATTGTATTAGCGCACTCCAGGGTAAGATGTTCAGAACTTCTTTAAATAGTAACTTTTGAAAAATACGGAAACGTTAATTGCTCAATTACAGCAAGTGCATTTATAGAAAGTGATGATTCCTCACAGTTCGACGCCTACGCGGATTGACATAAATCTGAATTTGTGCTAAGGCACCTTTTGTGGTGTAGCACGAATATTTTATTAATGTACTACTGCTGCAAGATGAATGACAAAATATTGGATGCCAATGCTAATGCAAGGAAGAGAAAAGCTGAAATTCTGCGCAATAAGGCAGCTGTTTTCGTGTAAATAGCTGCACAAATGTTTTATATCCCATTTCTAAACTCATTTGAGTTGTTGTAAATTAGTGGACTGCGGTAATTAGTGCGTGGAAAGCGAAATTATTCGTTTGACCATAATCTAGATTGTAATAAATACATGTGTCCCCAATAAAATTGTTCATACGCAATTGTGAAGCTAATCGAGTGCATTACATTCGTCATTGCCGTGCCGTAAAAACCACAAGTACAAAATACGGAAGGAGAGGTTTTTATGGATTCAATTTACTTGAAGTAATAGGCATGAAGTATGGGGTATAATAAATAATAATAATAATTCACAAAAAACGTACATTACAAAGACGACAAAGCGCGATGCTATAAAAGCTTCTGGCATCAATACATGCACAAGCTTTACAAAGCTGTTTTGTATCTGTGCCTCTAAATAAATGCTTTGTAAGGTGCCTGCTGCTCATTCCGCAGTTTCGACTAAAGAAAACGTGTGGAGTGGTCAATAAAAGCATACGGCTGCTAGGTGAACCAAGCCGCGATCCCTTCACTGAACCCGTATCCCCGAGCGTGCCGATGGCCTCTTGCCCGTGACGTCACTCGCCGAGCACTCCGGCCTTCTAGTCTAGGAGGTGTTGGGCTGCTTCGCGCCGGGGCGAGGAGGCTCCGCGGGTGGAGGCGGGGCTTCGCTTCGCGTGTCCGTGACGTCATTTGGCGGCGCATGCGCTGTCGGGCAGCTCTCGGGAGCGTTGCTCGTGGCCGCGTTTGTGCTCGCCTCGGCGAGGGCGACCGCGGGCTCATGCGGCGCTCGAGTAAGCACGGCCAACACGGCTTCAGTGCCTCGCTCGGCATAAGCGGGGATGCCGACGCTTTCTCCTTGCGCGCTGGGCGATGGGGAACGGCTTCTAATAGAATCCGTGGCCAGGGTCATCTGGCTGTCTTTGCTGCTGCTCGACGAGTACGAGCAGGAAGGCGGGCAGCTGCTAGAGCGGCGCGAGCTGGCAGTCTCGTCGTCGCTCTCGATGCCGGTGGTGTCTCCGCCGTCGTCAACGTTATCCGGGGCAGCACGGCTGCATCGTCGTCGCTGTGTTGCCGCTGGTGCAATATCCCTGCAGGTTCCGGAACATAGGAACCTCGGGGATGGGGCAGCAGCCTTGGCAGGTTGTGCCTCGTTTGCCGTAGTGGCGCAAAACTGGCGTCTCGCTTCCGCAAGAAGCAGTTTGAGCGCCGGCGAGTGTGCTGAGGTGGGGCCACGTGGCCCCTGCACTGGGTTGTCAGAGACTGACATCCTCAGTGCAGTGGAAAAAGCAGTGGACGCTAGGACCTCCGACTGTGTATGACCCCTTGGGAGCCCTAAAAAGGGCTACGCTCGAGAGCGCGGTCGTGGGTGCAGATCACGGGCGGCATGGAGGTTCGTTGAGTTCGATAGACGTTCGAAATTGTCCGAGGCGCAGAAGGAACTCGCGACCGGTCGCGCGCGCCGCGTTTTTATCGCGGCAGGGTGGTGTTCACGCGACCTCGGAAAGCCGCGCTCGCCATTGGTCCGCGCGGCTTCTCTCCCTTTCCCTCGCGCTTTCCTTTGGGACCGGCGGTGGCGAGAGCGGCGAAGGCGCTACGAGCACGGCTCAAATCGCTCACAGATCGCCCCTGTGCAAGTCGTTGCTACTCAGTCTACGCATCAACAGCACCAGCATGTCCGGACGCGGCAAAGGCGGCAAGGCGAAGGGCAAGAGCAACACGCGTTCCAGCCGCGCGGGTCTCCAGTTCCCCGTGGGCCATATCCACCGTCTCCTGCGCAAGGGAAACTACGCCGAGCGCGTCGGAGCAGGCGCTCCCGTCTACCTCGCGGCCGTCCTCGAGTACCTGGCTGCCGAAGTGCTCGAGCTCGCTGGCAACGCGGCTCGTGACAACAAGACCAGGATCATCCCCCGCCACCTGCAGCTCGCCATCCGCAACGACGAAGAGCTGAACAAGCTGCTCTCCAGCGTGACGATCGCGCAGGGCGGCGTCTTGCCCAACATCCAAGCTGTGCTTCTCCCAAAGAAGACCAAGAAGGCGTAAGCGAGCTCCCAGCCGCCGGACTACAGTCGCGCTCGTCGCACAACCCAACGGTCCTTGTCAGGACCACCGAAATGCGCGTGACGGCAGGGTTTTGCTTGGCAATCCCGTTCTCTGCGCCTGTTTCCCTTTGTTTGAATTAGCGCAACCGTGCCTCTTGAACTGACGCTGCTGCTAGCTAGCTGGCATTTCAGTGCACGAATGTAGATGGAAAGCGAGCTTCCGGGTGTCCGGGGGCGCACAGGGACGAGCCTCACTGCAATTAGCATACGATTCGCGTAGTGGAATGTGATAGGCGTTTGGGTCCCTAAAAACAAACAAACAGAAAATGGGCCATATCCGCAACCAGCATGCACTTATGAGCCAGGCAGGTATGCATGAGGAACGTGAACAAACGCATGCATGGCATACCAATACACAAAAGCTTGCACGCAACATCGGCCGCATTAATTTCGTTTTCGGGCGCGGCTTCTTCGCATGAGTGCGCGGACCATTTTGCAACGAACACGCATTTTGTTTATTTTTTCCCCCCTCTCTCTCTCTCGTCTTGTTCGTGCTCGAACGCGCGGAATACTTACCATATGCATACCAAACGAGGCACCACCTCGCACCGGCAGCCCACCACAGGCACACACAAAAAAATATTAATAATAAAAAATAACAACAAAACAGACAGACCGAGAGGGTACGGTTGGAGTACGTGGTCTCGCGTGCTCCCGTGGCCGAAGCAAACATGTAGGTGGTCCTGAGAAGGACCGTTTTGTGGTGCTTGCCTGACCGAGGGTGCGGCGCAGACAGCGGCCGAACTTAGGCGCGCTCGCCACGGATGCGCCAGGCCAGCTGGATGTACTTCGGCATGATGGTAACGCGCTTGGCGTGGATGGCGCACAGGTTGGTGTCCTCGAAGAGACCGACCAGGTAGGTCTCGCTGGCCTCCTGAAGGGCCATCACAGCCGAACTCTGGAATCGGAGGTCGGTCTTGAAATCCTGAGCGATTTCCCTCACCAAGCGCTAGAACGGCAGCTTGCGGATGAGAAGTTCGGTCGACTTCGGCCACGGTCCCAGGCCTGTAGCGATGCGGTTTCTTAACCCCTCCTGTGGCCGGTGCACTCTTGCGAGCAGCCTTGGTAGCAAGCTGCTTACGCGGAGCCTTCCCACCGGTGCTCTTACGGGCGGTTTGCTTGGTCCTGGCCATGGCGAACGGAGCGAGCGTCCGAAGTCGTCGACTGCCGGAGTGAAAATGACCCCTGGGCCGCGCGCGTCGTGCTTCGCCGCACTACTCTTCTCCTCTCCAACTCACTCCAGGCATGGAGCGGCAGGAGGTAGTCTTGTGCACTTTGGCGCGTCCATGCCATGGCATTAGGGAACCGCCTCACAGCGCGTAATACGCCGGACATAAGCTGCCACAAGGAGAAATGTTCACATGTAAGACAGGTTGCTCCCTCTGGCGGCGAAGAGTTCGACAAATACGTGATGCACCGCTCAAATCGCCCATCGGGCGGCCGCTCGTCCCCCTCTCTCTTTTTCCCCCGTTCTCGCGGCGTGTGGCATGCACAAATACGTTGCTCAAAAAAGTTTGTTTTCTTTAAATACAGCGCGTGTCCAGCGCCCGCTTCCTTACCGATCTAAGTATATGGCGCGAACAAGGGTCGCCCAGCATCGCCTACACGCACGCATGACGAAAGGGCCAGTCATACAGAAATAACGAGAGAAAGTGAGTCTGCACTGTGCAAGCATATTTCTGTCTCAGTAAGCACACTTCACTGCTCTGCTCCTTTATTTTATTTTCCTCTTGTTTTGGGCAACTCAGCAGTGCATTGTCTTGCAAGAAGAGCCACGTTGGCCTCGAACCAACTGCTTATCACCTATAGCACGCTGACAAGAAATGCCACTGTGACCCTGTATACAAGTATGAAAACAGCACGCGCCTCTATGTCTACCGCGCGCACCCTCGTCCATTTGAATACAATGCAGTGAGCCCGGTTCTAGCGACAGCTACCTAGCTAATCTCACCTTTCCATTCATTTGCGTCGCTCAAAAGAGTTACACAATTGTGAATTGCACGGTGGTAGTTAACGGCCGCCCAGTTCGTAGGGCAAGAGGGCTGGCTCCTTATTGTTTCTCCGACGCACGCAAACCAACGAAGCCATGCGAATGCCGCTCAGACACATCGTCGCGCGTAGGCTCAATCATTTAACGCTTGCACTGGAAAGAACAAATAACCGCCGTCTGTAGAAAACTCACTTTCTGCTGTTACACACTGGCCCGTGCCCGGCAATATTTTCCTCGCGCTTTGCTTCGTTGCGTACCCACATGAGCTATTGTTGTGAAATATGGGGCTTAACATATAAAACTTACTTAACTTAAATGCGCCCGCTGACAGTCACGCTCGGCGTATGTATGTAACCGAGTGCTACTGCCCGGCTTATACTCTTCTCTAAGGGAGTAGAAGAAGCGAGCCACTTCAAAGCGACAAAATGCGCATCGACGAGCTTATGATTACCTCTTTCTTTTAATCATCAGTCCACTCTGGTTGTCTCAATCAGGGTCCAACCAAAGGCGACAACTGAGCTGCACGAACGACCGCCACGTCGCAACTCGGACAGACTGAGGGCGGGTGAAATGGGAGCAACACAACACACAGTGGCGAGCGCAAATGCAATCGAGCAAAGCTCGCCTTGCGAGGGCGAAAAACAATGCTACCACGCCTCATGAATACATGTGGTTGCGCTCGCTCACCTGACCCAAGTTTACCGCGCGTGTCTCGTACGGCCGAACGCGAGATAATGGCATGCAAAAGAGGGTCAACGGAGCAGGAGATCGCAAATCCTGCGCATCACTGCCGAAGCACCAAGTGGGTAGCCCTGAAGAGGGCTGTTGGGTTCTTCAGAGGAGCTGATGCGCTGCTTGTAGACGATGCCGCGCACGCGTGCTGCTTAGCCTCCGAAACCGTAGTGGGTGCGGCCCTGACGCTTGAGGGCATACACCACGTCCATGGCTTTGTTTGTCCCCATAAAAGAAAAAGAAAGTGGGGAAGCCCGCACCACCAGCTAGGTATGGCAGGCGTAAACCAATCAAAATAAATGAATAGGGGAGGCGAATGCCATCCCAAAGAAAATTTGTAGAAAAGCCAATTAGGAAAAGAAAAAAGACGGAGGCATGCCTGTAGAAGTTGAGAAGAATTGTCAAGAGTGAAGAAGAAGAGAAGGAGCTAAGCGCAGAATGAAAATCATGCTCCTAACAAGAACCAACAAACCCCCCCCAACCACCCACCCACCGCTCCGGGCACGTGTAGGCTGAGGATTAGAGGTGGCGGCAGCAGAGGAGGCATCTCCCAGACGGCCAGGAATGAAGGCCAGGCACGTGGAGCCTATGACAATGCCTGCGCATGTGGCTAACAAGAGAGTAAGAAAGGCCGGAGTGCACACAAAGAGCCAGAGATCATCATGTATGAAGGGAGAAGGCGGAGCCACGAAGGATAGAAAAAAAAGAAAAACTAGCAAAATGAATGATGAGGCATGTAGCTAGAGCCAGCTGACACGGGGAAACCCCGCCAATTGTAGGCTGAAACAGTGCATTTGACAGAAGCAAACATGCAAAAGCAACATGGGTGAAAAGAATGAAGATAGTGTAGAAATGATATGGTCGAGTTATGAACCGTCAGGAGTACGAGAAGGAGGAGGAGAGGAAGGGGAAACAGAAAGGACGGCCAGGCGCGCGAGACGCAGAAGTAAAGCTCGTGAGCGGCGAGACCGCAATAGACTCGCGTAATTGGCTGGAGTCAACGACTGCACGTGAGCATTGTGACACAACGCCCGATCGACGTGCACAGTGTTCGGGCAGGTGGTAAAGTAATGTGATACGTCCGCGCACACAGCGCCACACGTACACACGTTGGACGTGTGGAGGTTGAATCTGTAAAGATAGGAAACAGAATGACCATGGCCAGTAAACAAGTGGCTAAGAAGTTTAGTAGGTGGAAACCAGCGTGGAATGTTGTCGACACTCGGAACCCAGGGGTATAGGTGAGTGGAAGAACCCTCGCGCTGCCAGTAGCCACTCCATTGTAACCACGCAATGCGACGGAAACATGCGCGCACCGTATTAACTGACGCCGCCGCAACGCGGAGGAGTCACGTACGAGCCGCAGACGTTGCAGCAGTGTCTGCCAACTCGTTGCCCACGACGCCCCGGTGTCCAGGGACGTGGTGCAGGTAAATCCGCCGGCCCTGACGAGCAAGCAAGGTGAGGGTTCGCTTAAATGCCCATATCCGGGAGTCAGTGTCTCGAAGATGCGACAGGGTAGACAATAAGGAAAGGCAGTCAGTGTAAAGATGGACGGGAGCGCTGGCCGGTAACGAGACTATGTACGCGAGCGCCTCGGCGAAGGCAACAGCCTCGACGCTGTACGCACATGTTGCGTTGATGACCCGGAATTTACGGACGGCGGACAGGCGACCAGCCGGGTTAAATGCAACAAATGCCGCCCCCGCCGAAGTACTCGTGTACGCGCCATCAGTATAGACGTGGAAAGCAGAGCGGGTGGCGATGCGAGCAGCTCCTGCGGGGGAGAGCCGCGTGAACATAAACCGGCAGGTTTCGCGTGGGTGATGGGTCCAACGAGTAAATGAAGAGGCAACCTCGGTAGGGTGAAACGTGTCGCACCCAAAGTGCGTGACCTGGCGGAGCGTGAATAAAGAGAACTCCGCATTGAGGCGGCCCAGGTCAATCGTAAGAGGCAGACAGCGGGCTAAGATCTGGAGGGCGGAAGTCCGGGTGGTATGGTAGGCGCCGGTTAATGCGAGTAACAACGACCGTTGCACCGACAGGACACGCGCCTGCAGATGTGTGGTCGGGAAAGGCGGCCACCATACAGGGGACGCGTATGCAATCGCAGGCAGTAGAACCTGTCTATAGAAACGATGCAAAAGTACTGGGCGCAGCATAAAATGCATGCGAGCAAAAGTTAGTAATCGAGTAACCAATATCTCGGCTTTTGTCTTAAGAAAATCAACGTGGGCGTGAAAGTTAAGTTTGTTATCAAAGACCACGCCGAGGAGTTTAATGTGGTCCTGATGTTTTAGAAAAGCGCCATCCAATCGAATAGACGGACGGCGCTTAGATGTACCAATGTACCCGTTGTTGAAGAAGACAAAGAAAGATTTTGACTCGCTAATTTTGACCTTGTTTTGCCGGGCCCAATCGCAAATCAAGGTTAAGACAGATTCCGCTAAAGCCTGTGATTGCAAGCGCGACGAGCCAGAGAGCAATACAACTGTGTCATCAGCGTAAGCCTGTATATGGACGCCCTGTGGGAACGGGAGACTGAGTAATGAATGAATGATTAAATTCCATAGTAGAGGGCTAAGTGGCGAACCCTGGGGACTGCCGATGGAAGGGCGAGCCGTTAAGTCCCCAGTCTTACAGCGGAGGACGACCGTCCGATCTGTAAGAAAGGATTGGAGGAGGCGATATAGGTTCGTGGGGCAGCGATGCTTACGAAGAAAAAACAATACGCCATCATGCCATACACTGTCAAAGGCACCTGTAAAATCCAAGGAAATCAATACTGCAGGCGTCTTGGCGGCCTTTAGAGCACTAAGCCGGTGCTTGAGGGCGTATAGGGCCAGTGGTGCACTTCGGGCATGAGTGAAGCCAAATTGCTTTTCGTGAATGAGGTTGCAAGAATGAAGAAAATAATAAAGGCGAGAATAAAGAAGACGTTCCAGAACTTTACCGAATAAGGAATTCATTACGAGTGGACGATAGGATGACGGAAGACGGGCGGGGCGGCCAGGCTTAAGAATAAAAATAATGCGGCCTTGCTTCCAGTGAGAGGGAAAGTGCCCCAGTCGGAGAGCGGCGTTGAAGATGTGGAAAAAGAAGGTAGGATGTATCCGAAAGAGTTTGTGCACAAACATGCCCGTCAGCCCATCCAGCCCCGGCGCCGCGTGCATGTTCCCTAGAAGAAGGGAGTGCTCAATCTCTGGGGGCGTAAAAGGGTGATCGTTGGGCACCTCAGGATAAGGAGATCGCGTGATCGCGCGAATGCGGCTATGGTATGCACTGTCCGCTGCTAAATCATCAACCGCAACATGCGTACTTAGTAAAAGGGTAGCTGACGCCTGGACAGAGGTGGTAAGGGCGCCTTCGGAGGTCTCAAGCGGGGGAATGCAAGTTGTAGGGCGGAGCTTCGCAAACGCCGACTGGAAAGGCCGGCCGAAGAGGGTGCGCGACGTGATGTCCGAGCACAGGGCGCGATCGGCGGCAGCCCGTGCGCAACGAAGGCTGCGCTTATACGCCGCGAACGCCTGCGCGTACTGTGAACAAAACACCTCACGCAAGGCGGGGTCACGTACGCGCTGATATCGCCTGCGCATCGCGCGCAGCCTCGACCGTTCCGCAGTCAACTGAGGCGTCCACCACGCCTTGGCACCCCCACTATGTGGCCGAGGCCTGCGCGCGTACCGCTGGCATAAGGTGGTATATGTATCATAAAAAGGCTCAATCGCGGCATCGAGCGCCCAAGCCGACGAAAGGCGGTAGCGACAAATGCGATGGAACCAAGACTCGCGGCTAAGATGCTCCAAGATCTGCGCCCGAGCGTAGTTAGTGAGGCGCTTCTCAGGCACACACGCGGCAGCGCTGAACGTGAACTCAATGTAGCGGTGGTCGGATAATGTGTCCGCGTCCAAGACGGGCCAGCTGTACCCACCGCCGACTAGTGAGACAGACGCCAATGTCACGTCTATCTAGGAACGGGCATAGGGCGTCTCAAAAGTCGGGAGTGAGTCGGGAAAATTTACAATGCGGAGATTGTTAGCGCACGCAAATTGAGCAAGTTGCGCGCCGCGGTCATCCCCTGAGGTGGGTCCCCATAACGCGTGCTTCGCGTTGAAATCACCACCCAAGACAAAACTGTAGGATTGATATTTCACGAATATTTGGTTTAATTCATCCAGTATGGGCTCAAGGGGACGATGAGGCGGCGCATATACAGCAACAACGACAAAAGAAACTCCCACACCCTCGCATTGTATAGCCACAACCAGTTGTGATACGTAAATTGGGAAGAACTGGAGGCTCGAAGGGCGTGCCAGCAGGACCACACGGGGATGGTCGTTGGCATTAAAAGTGTAGAGAGTGGGGGGCACATTGGTTACTCTATTGCCGCGTGTGTGAAGTTCCGATATCAAAGCAAACGTGATGTCATGCTCAAGCATGCGATGAAATAATAACTTAGTAGCATCGCAGCTGCTGGCAAGGTTAGCCTGGATGAATTTGAATGGCTGCAAATCAGCCATGTTCAATAAAAGCATGGCGGAGCAACAGCCCCAGTGCAGCCAGACGAAACCAAGGTCTGAGATATGGGAAGTGCAAACTACAAATCATACGTGCCACCAGAGGCCTGCGCACGCTGAAGATACCAGGACATAGTGTTCCAATGGCACCATTCAGAGTCGAATGCCAAACACACAACAGGTCCCCGCCCACCTCCGCAATCAACCGCACAAGCGGAGACATGGCGAACAGGAAAGAGGAGAAGATAAAGAGGCGCAAAAAAACGGTGAACCTGGAGAACAAAAAGCAAAGGAAAAACGAGGAAGATAGTCGAAAAATACGTGGCGATCCCACGCCAGCCCGCCACGCCGAAGGCCGCACGCTCGAAGAGGGCGCACGGCAGCAAACGCTGTAGGTGACTGCGAGCGACAGGGGACCGCCAAGCAGTGACGCAAAGATGGATATAGCGCGCTCAGCCATAGTCGGTACGGGCCCGCAAACGGGCTATCCTGGCCCGAAGAAGCGGGCAGGCCGGTGAGCCCATAGGGTGAGCGCTCGAGCTTCCTCCACGCTTGCACTCGCTGCAGCAGACGGCCGCATCCCCTAAGCGAACGGTGCACCGCTCGCCGAGGTGCGGCCCCGCGCAGCGCGTGCACACCGCGCACTCAGGCTGTGAACGTATGGGACACGCGCGCCGGGGGTGACCATAAGTGGAGCAAAATGTGCACGTAGGCACGTGGAGGTCTTCCACCACGGTCGCTGAGGTCCACCCCACAGCGACACGCCCGCGACTCATAAGCGTCCGAAACGTCGGAGGATCGACGGCAATTACGTGGGAGAAATTTCCCGAACGCTCCCGGAACGAGACGCGCACCGCACATGACGAAGGCTCAAGCTTTAGGTCTGTGTTGCGCAGGTTGATCTGATCAATGAGCGCATGAGCCGGAATGTCAGGGTCGACCCCCGTAAGTTTGACCTGTGGTTGACGACGATTTATCAGGCGAACAGACATAGCGATCTTGGTTGTGATGTTACTTTCTATCGCCTGTTGTAAACGTTGCATGGTATCAAGGTCGTCTGATAAAACCGTGACACCGCGAGGTGTTCGACGGAGCGTCAAATGGACGACCGTGACCGTCCATGGCTTTATGTGGCCCCTTGGTCAAAAAGGAAAGGAAAAGAAAAGGAGGGGCAAACCCGCACCACCGTTAAGGTATAACGGGTATAAAACCGAATAGAAAATAAATGAAAAGGGGCCGCCGAGGCAGCCCAAATCAGGTTTGGAGAAAAAGCCAATTGATAAAAGAAAAGAGACGGAGGCAAGCCAACAAGGAGGCCAAAATGAGGAATAAACAAATAGACTGGAAGAGAAGGGGGAGCAGTAAAGTAAAACTGCCTCCAGGGTCTGCAAGCAGTGCATGCTCCCAAACTCACCCCGTCCGCGGGGCAACCCAACAATGCCCACGCAGTGACGCGCAGTTGGTTTATTGTAAAAAGAACCGAAGCATGTGGCTGTCTTCGTGGGCGCGCTCGTGCCGTGTGGTCGTGTCACGCCGAGGCGACTGGGAGAGTCCGGAGAAAGGTCATCGCAGTGGAGACGCCCACGGTCGGCTGGCTGGACAGCTGCACAAAGGGTAGGAGACTATACAATTGGG
Source organism: Dermacentor variabilis (assembly GCF_050947875.1). Lineage (NCBI taxonomy): Eukaryota > Metazoa > Arthropoda > Arachnida > Ixodida > Ixodidae > Dermacentor > Dermacentor variabilis. The sequence continues at coordinate 23,260,659 of NC_134574.1, forward strand.
GAAAAGATGAAAAGGAAAGAAATGTGAATGTAGCATGCAGTTAGGACCATCCAACACGGGGAAGCCCCGCCATAGTTGGCATATGCAGTGTGGATGGCCACGAACAGTCATGCGAAAATAATATGAAAAGGTGAACCGAGAGGCATCAGTAGAAAGCAAATTAGTAGGCGTCGGGAAGAAGAGGAGGCACAGGAACAGGATGGGGAGGAACGGAAAGGGTGATAAGCCGGATGAGTTGCAGAAGCAGGGCGCGGGATCGAGGGGTTTTAAGGAGCGCGGGGTCCATGGCTTTATGTGGCCCCTTGGTCAAAAAGGAAAGGAAAAGAAAAGGAGGGGCAAACCCGCACCACCGTTAAGGTATAACGGGTATAAAGCCGAATAGAAAATAAATGAAAAGGGGCCGCCGAGGCAGCCCAAAGCAGGTTTGGAGAAAAAGCCAATTGAAAAAAGAAAACAGACGGAGGCAAGCCAACAAGGAGGCCAAAATGAGGAATAAACAAATAGACTGGAAGAGAAGGGGGGAGCAGTAAAGTAAAACTGCCTCCAGGGTCTGCAAGCAGCGCATGCTCCCAAACGCACCCCGTCCGCAGGGCAACCCAACAATGCCCACGCAGTGACGCGCAGTTGGTTTATTGTAAAAAGAACCGAAGCATATGGCTGTCTTCGTGGGCGCGCTCGTGCCGTGTGGTCGTGTCACGCCGAGGCGACTGGGAGAGTCCGGAGAAAGGTCATCGCAGTGGAGACGCCCACGGTCGGCTGGCTGGACAGCTGCACAAAGGGTAGGAGACTATACAATTGGGGAAAGATGAAAAGGAAAGAAATGTGAATGGAGCACGCAGTTAGGACCATCCAACACGGGGAAGCCCCGCCATAGTTGGCATATGCAGTGTGGATGGCCACGAACAGTCATGCGAAAATAATATGAAAAGGTGAACCGAGAGGCAGCAGTAGAAAGCAAATTAGTAGACGTCGGGAAGAAGAGGAGGCACAGGAACAGGATGGGGAGGAACGGAAAGGGTGATAAGCCGGATGAGTTGCAGAAGCAGGGCGCGGGATCGAGGGGTTTTAATGAGTGCGGGGTACAGGTCGGGAGAAAGGGCATGGACATGATGAAGTCGGCACAACCGCGAAGCAACAAATGCAGTGCGTGGGCAGGAGGTCAAGTAATGAAGGTCATCGACAGGAGAGGCACCACACGCGCACCGATCGGAGGCAATAAGTCGAAACCGATGGAGGTAGTAGGAAAATGACCGTGGCCGGTGAAAAAATGCATAAACAGACGAGGCGGGGGAACCAAGAGGGGATTGCGTAGACACTTCCGACCCATCGATAAAGACTGGTACCGTGGCCCTCACGCTGCCAGTGCAAGTGCCACTGTTGTAATGAAGCCGCAAAGAGAGTCTTTCGGACCGACCGGACTGAGGTCGGGCAGGAACGAAGTATACCACGGCGGAGCGCCGATGACGCGGCCTCGTCTGCCAGTTCGTTACCCACTACGCCCTGGTGGCCAGGGACATGGAATAGGCGCACGCTGCGACCCACGAGGTGGAGCTGGCGCAGCACTTGCTGAAAGTGCCAGACGCGTGCATCTGTATGATGAAGGCTGGAAATCGCCCGCAAGAGTGACAGGCAGTCAGTGTAGAGGTGGGTTGTGCAAGGCCCACGCCTGTTCATTAGAAACAGGAGGGCCTCGTCAAAAGCAATAGCCTCAGCATCATATGCGCTAGTGGCATTGGGTATCCTGTATTTGCGCACCGCGAGAAGGCGACCGCGTGGGCCGAACACCACGTACGCCGCGCCTGCCCCGACTGACGTGAAGGCGCCGTCCGTGTACACATGGTATACCGGCAAGGAAGAATGGAGGGCAGCCTGGGAAGGTGTCAGGCGGGTGAAGGAAAAGCGACAGGCCATGCACGGGTGACGCGACCAGGCGTCGAATGGACGCGCGATGGAGGCCGGGTCGAACGTGACCTGGCCATAATGGGTGAATTGGCGGAGAGTCAGGATGGAGAACTCCGCCCCCAACCTGTCTAACTCCACATTCAAAGGTGGACAGTTGGCCAGGATGTGCAGTGCCGTGGTGCGCGTTGTATGATATGCACCGGTCAGGGCGACGAGAAGGGAGCGTTGAACCGACAAGACGCGTGTGGTGAGGAAGGAGGATGGAAAAGCCGGCCACCACACCGGAGACGCGTAAACAATCGCAGGAAGCAGGACCTGTCGATATAGACGCCGTATAAGCACGGGACGCAGCGAAAAATGCATGCGTAAAAATTTAAGAGATCGCGCAACCAATACCTCGGCTTTGGTTTTAAGAAAATCAACATGGGCGTGGAAATTAAGTTTGTCATCAAAGACCACGCCGAAAATTTTAATATGGTCTTTGGTTTTTAGATAAGCGCCATCCAACCTAATGGAGGGACGCCGCTTAGATGTGCCAATGTGCCCATTGTTGAAAAAGACGAAATAGGACTTTTCGGAACTAATTTTGACCTTGTTTTGCCGTGCCCAATTGCAAACCAAGGTGAGTACAGATTCTGCAAGAGCCTGCAACTGTAAGCGCGACGAACCGGAAACGAGTATAATAGTATCGTCGGCATAAGCCTGGATGTGTACCCCCTGTGGTAATGGAAGGTCTAATAACGAGAAGATGACTAAATTCCACAGTAATGGGCTAATAGGGGAGCCCTGAGGACTGCCAATGGACGGACGCGCCGACGCGTCGCCCGCGTTCGCCCGGCAGACTACGTGGCGGTCCGTTAGGAAGGATTTAAGAAGGAAGTAAAGATTGGCGGGGCAGCGGTGTTGGCGCAGAAAAAACAACACCGAATCATGCCACACGCTGTCAAACGCACCGGTAAAGTCTAAGGAGATCAAAACCGCCGGGATTTTATCAGCCTTCAGCGCACTGAGGCGACGTTGGAGGACATGCAGAGCCAGAGGGGCGCTCCGCGCATGAGTAAAACCAAATTGTTGAGCGTGAAGGAGGTTGTGGGCGTGGAGAAAATAATAGAGGCGGGAATTTAGCAACCTTTCCAAGATCTTGCCGAATATAGAGTTCATGACGATTGGCCGATACGCGGAAGGAAGAGAAGGGGGCGACCGGGTTTAGGAATAAAAATAACCCGGCCGACCTTCCACACGGAGGGGAAGTGGCCCAAACGGAGAGAGGCATTAAAGACATCAAAGAAGAAACGCGGATGTAGCCGGTACAGGTGGCGGATGAACATGGCAGTAAGCCCGTCTAGTCCCGGCGCCGACTGCGGATTGCCCCGGTAAACCGCTCGTTCGAGCTCGGCCGCGGTAAAGGGACAGTCATTCCGCACCTCAGGATACGGGCTCTGTACCACCGTCTGGATGCGACTATGATAGTCGCTGTCAGCGGTGGGGTCATCGAAAGCGACATGCGTCCGTAACAGGAGGGTCGCCGAGTCTAACACGGACGTGGTTAGAGTACCGTCCGAACCCTGTAGCGGAGGAAGAGAGAGGAGAGGGGGAATTTTGTCAAAAGCGGTCCGAAAAGGGATACCAAAGAGGGACCGTACCGTAAGGTTGTGGCAAGCCGCCCGATCAGCCGCAGCCTTCGATTGCCGCAGATTGCGCTTATAGATAGCGTGGGCGGCAGCATATTGAGCTCGAAAGTGCGCACGCATGGAAGGGTCGCGCGCGCGCTGAAAACGCCGGCGCATCGCGCGCACCCTGGCTCGCTCTTCCTGCAAGAGAGGCGACCACCAAGACTTTGCCCCATCGCGGCGTGGACGGACCGTGCGAATGTAGCGTCTACAGAGGGTGTTGTAAGTGGTGTACAACCCCTGTAACATGATGTCAAGCATAGTGGACGTGGAATATTGACACCGGGAGACGCCGCGGAACCACTTGTGGTCCCGGAGACATTCTAATATCTGGCCGCGTGCGAAGTTGGTAAGACGACGGACCGGTGTGGTCGTGGCCGCGAAAAGAGTGAATGCAATATAGCGGTGGTCGGACAGCGTCTCCTCCTCGCATACCGACCAGCTATAGCCCTGCCCAGTCAAGGAGAATGATGCTAAGGAGACATCGATCCATGACCGAGCATAGGGAGTCTCAAAGGTGGGGAGGGAGGCACAATTGTTTAAAATGAGCAAATCGTTCGCGCACGCGAACTGCACAAGTTGAGCGCCGCGCACATCGCCCCCCTCGGGACCCCACAACGCATGTTTCACATTAAAATCGCCGCCCAAGATAAAGCTGTGGGTGAGATGTTGAGAAACGACCAGGCTCAATTCATCTAGAATGGGGTCCAACGGGTGATGAGGAGGCGCATAGACCGCGACGACAATGAAAGCGTTCCCAGCACGTTCGCAGCGGAGCGCAACGACGAGCTGGGAACAGTGGACAGGAAAGATGTCAAAGTCAGGTGCCCGCGACAGCAAGACAACACGCGGGCGTTCGGGAGCGTGATAGGAAACGATGGACCGGGGCAGATTCTGCATGCGGTTGTCGCGCATGTGCGGGTCGGACACCAGCGCAAAACTGAAGTCCCCCGCGATCATGCGCTCCACGAGCAGCTTGGTGGCATCGCGCGTACTGGCAAGATTAGCCTGGAGGAATTTGAGAGGAGTGGCGCTAGCCATTGCGGGTGAGCACAGGTATATCAGCAAAATGAATACGCGCACTCAGCAAGAGCCAGGAAAAGCGCCAGCGAAAGCACCAAAACCGTGTGCACGAAGCCAAGGCCGTCAAGAGGCGTGACCCACCGAACAAGGGCATGACCCACAGCCAAGAGGGAGCAGCCCAAAACCTAAGAAGAGGACAAAGCTGCCCTGATCCTGCAACCGGCCGGCAGAGAATGCTATCGAAAAAAAGGTGGTGTGAGAGAAAGAAGGGGACAGAACAACGGAGACAGGAACATGGACGAAATGGGGACGCGAAAACGGGTAGGAAGACGCAGGGTACAGGTTCGAGTTGAGAGACGAAAGGAAGGCGATGTAACGAGGAGCCAAAATCAAAGGAGTGACGAAGGCACGGCGGCCCATGCCCCGCCGGCGAGGTGCGCAGTCTCCCGCGCACGCAAAAGCCACCGACCGCCGCGGACAAGGCGGAGCCGCCGCGCTGCAACAGAGGGGCCATCAGATGGAAGCTAGCCATAATCGGTTCGCAACCTCAGGCGGGCTATGCGAGCCATCAAAAGAGGGCAGCCGCTATCGCCCGTCGGGTGCGAGCTCGGCCGCCCCGCCCGACGGCACTCGCTGCAGCACACCGTCGCATCTCCTATGCGCACGGTGCACTGCTCGCCGAGATGTTGGCCGGCGCAGCGGGTGCAAACCGCTCGCTCCGGTTGATCGCGCAGAGGACAGGCACGCCGGGGATGGCCGTACGAGGTGCAGAACGTGCACGTGGGGACGTGCAGGTCCTCCACCACAGTGGCAGATGTCCATCCCACCGTGACGCGGCCGCGGCTCGTGAGCGCCCGGAACGCCGCGGGGGTCACCGCAAGTACATGAGTGAAGTTGCCTGACCGTTCCCGAAATGACACGCGCACGTCAGACGTCGAAGGGTCGAGGTTGACATCGGGATTGCGCGAGTTGATCTGCGCGACGAGGGTGCTTGCCGGGACATCGGGATCAACGCCTGTGATCTTTACCTGAGGTTTACGCCAGTCAACGAGTCGCACCGACATAGTCGTTTTAGTGATGATATTTTGTTCGATCGCCTCTTTAAGTCGGAGGACAGATGGTAAATTGTTGGTGAGGACAGTGAGGCCGCGGGACGTCTTTCGAATAGTAATGTCACTGATGTTTTCCTTAGCCGGGTCGATGTTAGTTTTTAGGACGTGGGAGAGATCTTTCGCGGGAGCGGTGGTAGGGGTGAGTGGCGACAGGAACATGACGTGTGCGTGTTCTCGCCTGGGCAAGTCGTCCTCCACGGCAACGTCGACAGCCGAAGGCGCCGGGCCGAAGGCGACCGGAGCCGGCATGCCAAGCGCGCCCGCATGAGGTGCCAAATCGCCATCTCGGGCCACCGCGGCGTAGGAACGAGCCGGGGTCGCGGAAGGAACAGCAGCCGTGCACTGCACCGGACCAGCCGCTCCAGCCCGCGCCAGTTGGTGCCGCAACTCGTCAGCCCGTCCGCATTGCCGGGCCGCGACCGCACGCAGATCAGCACACTCCTGTATCAGACCTCTCAAAAGGCCCAAGATTTGTGACCGGTAGTTATTAGTGATTTTGCAGTTGTTCTCAAACATGATATCCGTGATTTGTTTGTGGTAATCAATGGCACATTGAAAGGAGGCCGAAAGCGCGGCATCGACGGCCCCGCGCTCGGAACATGAGTCTGCATGCCCTCGGCCGTCCGGCCGGCGATCGGCATCCGCCCGCCCAGGAGGCGCGGGTATAGCAGGCGCGGAAGGGCCGAGGTGAACATCCGCTAGGAGCCGATCGCCATCAGTAGAGAACACTGACGCGTCCGAGCGCGACGAGCCGCCCGGCGAGGCAGAGCCGCTCGCAGGCGGAAGGTCAGTAGCGGGATTGACGCTCTCCGCCATGACCCACTAGCGGGTATGAGCCATTGGCCCGTAGGCCGGCAGCCGGCCGCGACGAAAGGTCGAAAATTAATGAAAAGTAGCCCCTTTTAGCCCAAACCCGCTCGTCGAATGCAAACCCCAAATGTTCAAAATTAACCCCTGGTAGAAATTAGAAGCCAGGAATCAGAAAGAACTGACCTTTCGCCGACAAACGGGAGCCCGATTCCACCGGCCAGCCAAGCACTTGCACGAGCGCTCGTGCAAGTGCTTGGTCCATGGCTTAAGTGTTTCCCCCAGAGCAAAAAAAAAACAGAAAAAGAAAAAGGGGGAGGCCCGCACCACCTTGCAGTATAACGGGCTTAACGCCAATTATAAGATAAAAAATGAGGGATCATCACGAGAGATGATGCATAGGAAATTTGGATACAAAAGCCAATATTTAAAAAAACAAATTCGGAGCTGAAGCCAATGAAATCAGTGAGGAAGTAGTAGAAGACGAAGTAAGTCGCCAGGATTAGCAGCACATAGCGACCTGGTGCAGGCTCCTTTAGGGTGTAATGAGCCGAAGGCTCCGGCAGTGATGCGCGATCATTGCGGTCTTGCGCTTGGCGTGCTCAGTGTAGCTGACGGCGTCCCGGATCACGTTCTCGAGGAACACCTTGAGCACACCGCGTGTCTCCTCGTAGATCAGGCCAGAGATACGCTTGACACCACCACGGCGAGCGAGGCGACGGATGGCTGGCTTGGTGATGCCTTGGATGTTGTCACGCAACACCTTACGATGACGCTTCGCGCCACCCTTGCCGCCCTTGCTTTGTCAGATGGAAGAGAGGGCAGCTCTATAAAGTGCTGTCCCCTAATGAGAGTTCAGATCTCACCCGACCATCATCATCCATACAACCGCCTCAAGCAAGGTCCCCAACACCGCAGGGGTGAAGGAGATTTGGGGTTCGAGGCGGAGGTCATGTTCAGAACAGGATCAAGCCACCGTACTCTAGCGGGAGCGGCTCTCGGCGCCATAGCACCGTATTGGAGAGCGCTGCCGGCGCCTTCGTAAATGGCGATCGAGTTCTTCAGAACTCCACAACTATCTTTCCTTGTCGTTGGGAAAAAATTATCATAGGTCGGCACCATGTTCGGGAGAATTGGAGTGTACCCAATCGACGTCTCTCCCTCTTCAGGTGGAACCATAGTTCCTTCCTGATTTTGGCCAGTACTTCGTGTAGTCCCGGTTGCTTGTCCGTGAACGTTGCTTTGCATCTCGCCAGCCACACCTGATAGCTACACTCAATCATCAACAGAGTAAACTGGTTGATCCCTTCTTTAGGGAGTGGGCTCATGTACCGGACAGTCAGGTATGGCGCTCCCGGCAGCTTGAAAATATCTTTCACTCTTTCAATCAGTGCTGCCGGGATCAAGCACTCGTAGAAGATGTGCTCGGGCGTCTCTCTGGCATTACAAAATGGGCAGTTTTTGTTGAGACCGCCCGTGGCGGATACAAAGGCTCTTTTCCTTATGGGCAGGCATACACGTGCAAAGCGCCACATGAATGATGCTCTGCGAGCATCGAGGAAGTCTGCTAAAATCAAATGCCAGTGCGGCTTTTCGGCCGGTTTGTTAAAAGGCACCAGTTGTGGTAACTTTGGTGACAGGTGCTCTATGAGCACTTTGAGCGCCGTACTCGTCAAATCAAAGCTTGGTATGCTCTTCAATGTGCATAACGCATTTGCGGCTTCTTTATAAAAGGGTAGGGGGAATTCGGAGCGGGGGGCGGAATGCGACAGTGGGGGACCAGTGAACACAACAATTTTCGTACTGAGAAAAAACGAAGTTAGCATCTTAGTTAAGCGAATGTCCGAGTCTAGGGCAATTTGGGTCCACTTGGTATGTAAGGCTAGTGCCATTACAGTCAAGTCCGGAACGCCTAGGCCACCTTGGAATCGTGGCAGTTTTATTATTATTCGTTTTACTTGATCAGGGCCTCCTTGCCAGAGGAAGCGAAAAATTATCTTTTCTAGCTTCGTTTTTACTCCATTAGGAACATCAAGCACACTCGCGGTATACATCAGGAAAGATATCAACAAACTTCTTATTATATTTGCTTGCGCCGTAATAGGGCATTTTAATGCACTGTAAATATTAACTTTCTCACGGAGTTTTTCTTCTGCAATAAACCAGTTAGATTGGGAGGGTCCCTTCCTATCTAATATGTAGCCGAGCATCTTAATTTCTTTTTTCAGAGGCAAGCCGTGCAAAAGTCCTGATAGTCCAGGCTCAGTGTGCAGGCTCATAATTGTGCTTTTAGTGCGGTTGAGGTTTGCTCCGCTTGCTAGACAGTACCGATCAACTACTTTTAGTAAACTAGCGACAGAGTTGCTGTCTGGTACGACTACTGTGACATCATCTGCGTATGCGAAAATCGGGGTGCAGTTAGGACCAACAGGAAGGGGGAATTTGCTGATGCTGTCATCAGCGGCGATTTGTTGTAGTAGCGGTTCTATGGCGAGTATATACAGTAGTGGGCTGAGTGGGCAGCCTTGCCGCACACCTCTTTCTATATGAAAATTTTCTGACATGCTTCCCTGTATTATAACCGCTGACGTAAGGCCGCTGTACAAACACTGGATTTGTTTACAAAATTCTTTACTACTGCCTGCTTGTTGCAATACCTGAAAGAGAAATTCGTGGTTTATTTTATCGAACGCTTTTTCTTGGTCTAGTGAGCATATGTAACCGGGCAGATTTCTAGATGTAGCCCACGCTAATAGGTACCTTAATCCTAAGCCGTGTATTTCAGCTAATCTACCCGGAATACAGCATGCTTGGTAGGTCCCGACTATGTTTGTTAGGGCGGGCGTCAAACGGAGCGAAAGGCTTTTCGCGATAATCTTATAGTCACTGTTTAGGAGTGTAATAGGGCGCCACGCTCGGAGGTCTGATGATTTTCCTACGTCCTTACATAAAAGCGTAATTAAACCCTGACGTTGCGAAACTGGTAGCGACCCTTCTTCTAAGGAGGCATTTACAAGGGCTGTAAAATATTTTGCCAGGAGGGGCCAAAATTTTGTATAAAGAGCGGGCGGGAGGCCGTCTGTTCCCGGACTTTTGTTTTGTTTCATTGCCTTTAGGGCTTCAAAAAGCTCTTCTGCTTGAAATGGCGTATCTATAACTATGGGGCTGATTTCTGGGCTTTTCAAAGAGAAAGACGTGGGAGTGCAATTAGTTTTCTTATGCAGATGCTCATAGAATGACCTAGCAGCCTCTGTTACCTCTTCTGGCTTTGTTGTTGCGACGCCCGTGACTGGGTCTGTCACTTCGCACAGTATGTTACTTCTTGTAGCTAGGCGGCGGCGTAGGAGATGCCTAGAGCACCATGTTTCTCTTTCCCACCTTTCCGCACGCGCTGTAGCTCGAAGTCGGTCCCATCTTTTGTTGAGCTAGCTGTGGAGCTCTTTTCTGAGTTCTACAAGAGCGCCTGCTATGCTTGGCCCTTGCGATAGTGGTGCGCTGAGAATTGAAATGGCACCTGAAAGTTTCCTTATTTCCTCACGTTCTTCTCTAGCTAATTTAGTGCCCCATGTTTGGAAACATTCCTTAACGTTTACTTTAAAGCATTCCCATGCTGCGGCGGTCGGCGGAGATTTAAGGGAGCTCTTTATCAAGTTGATAATGTCCTCAACTACGCGTGCATCTTCGAGAAGTTTTATGTTAAGGCGCCAGCATCCTTTGGCTCGCGGAGCTAAATCATAATCGGTGAAGCGAAAGATTAAAAATTTGTGGTCACTCAATGCGGTGGGAAGGACCCACGCAGTATGTAGCGCAGGCGCCAATGCGTTGGAAGTATACAAGCGGTCGATGCGGCTTTCGTAGCCGCGACCCATCCATGTCATTCCTGAGCGGCCAGGCTGTAAGATTTTCCACGCGTCTATGAGCCCTATTTTATCTACCAAGGAGCGCAGTGTTTGCGCGCTATTGTAGTCGCGCCCAGTACGCGTAGGTGCGCCGCGGTGAGAGCGCCTATCGCTTGCTTCTAAGACACAGTTGAAATCACCTAAAAGAATCACTTTAGTCGGTCCAACTAAATAATGTTCTAATGACTGAAAATATTCTCTTTGACCGCGTTTACAGGGGCATAAACATTAGTTATTCTAATACCATTATCTAAGTCAATGCTCAGCGTGCGACCCGCGTTATCCCTTTCATAACGAAGTACTTTTAAATTTAATTCTCTAAGAAAAACAATTGCGACACCAGCCGAGCCCTTCCTTCCAAAATTCCAGTACGATTTTGTGTCGAATTTTAAGTCGAATTGCCTCATCTGATCGATGTGGTGAATGTACGTTTCTTGAAGTGCCAGTATATCGATTTTCAACTGCGTGCCAATTGTATTACTTCCGCTTGTTTAGCTGCTCTCGTCAAACCACGGCAGTTGAGAGAAGCTATCTTGAGCGAAAGAGCCATCTTGGAAGGACGGGGGAAGGTGCGCCTAAATTAAAGTTTAGAAGGCAGTCTTCCCCGAAGGGGAGGCAACGGCCGCGGGCAAGCCCTCGCTAGACGACGAGTAGGCGTTGTCAGACATTATAGAACAATCACAGCTGCTGAGGTGGCAGAATTCGCATAGGGATTTTGCTTTTGGCATCTCTACAACGCTTTCTGTGTCGCTTTCTAAGTTGCATTCGTCACTGCTACTTGCGCGGATTTGCCGTTTGTAGTGCGGCTTATCGCTCGAACTTTTGGAGCTCGGGCTTTCATTTCCCGACCCTGCTCCTTCCTTGGTAGGGGTGGCAGTTGGGGTATTCTTTTTGCTCTTTCGCTTTCTTTTGCTTGCTATCTTTTTTGGTTCCCCCGCGACTTTTGCCACTTCTAACATGGGTGTCGCATTGTCTGGGGGCGAACTAGCCGGTTCGTCAACATGGTCCTTGACCTCCTCTTCTTTGTTGCAGGTGAGGTCCTTAGGCTCCCTTGGGGCAGGTGGGTGTTGTTCGGCTGGGCTTCTTTGTCAGCAGCTTGAGGGGCCGAGAGGGGGGACAACCCCAAGTGCAGTTGGTTCCCAGTAGTCGGCCAGGACAGCATTTTCTTTGTCTGCTTCAAGCCCCTGGCTAGTCACGGCAGCAAAGGTGCGTTTGGTGCATTCGCTGACCGCATGGTCTCCGCATTTGGGACAGGGGTCATTGCAGTCCACGTGGCCGTACATTCCGCACCTCTCGCATTGCGGAGTGTCGCAGGCGGCGCCAAAATGGCCTTCGCCGCCACAGCGCCTACACACTCGCACGACCCTTCAAATTCACATTGAACAGTGGTGTCGATAACCTCCAGGAAGTTTGGTACTGGGGTCGTATTTCAAACTTGACGCGGCGTATGCCGGTCGTAACTGATGAAAGCCTGGTACACTCTCGCGAGTGACACTCAGGACCTTCCCGTACTTCTCAAACGCCTTCGACAGTTCCACATCTTGATGCTCGGCAAAGTACCAAAGACTCGCACAAGCTTTGCTCTCGTTCCTCTGTACTCAAACTGGACTGCTGTGTCCGAATCACGACCACGGGATTGGTTAAAAACCTCTCGACCGCCGCGCGTGTCTTCAGGAAAATTTCATACTTTCCTGCTGTGAAGTCTTGCACACCTCCTAATTCACTCTTTGTGAACATCGACGTCAGAAATTTAGTCAGTTCAACGGTGGTCACGCCATGCGGGACGCGCCCGCAGAAGCTAAACGGCTTGAGCCGCTTTAGGCTTGCCATCGCGTTTGGGGTACCGCGTGCCAGCGCTTGCTAGACACACTAGAAACAGACAATCTAGCTAACCTCGAGAAGCGCAGACACGGCCTGGAAGGGAAGAGGGATGGAAAGCCGTCGGCTTACTCACCAAACCTAGGAACTCCTAGTACTTGGGGTAATCCAAATCCTAGTCCTTGCCGCCCTTGCCACGTCCAGACATCTCGGCTGTTGCTGCTGCTTCGAAGTGAGTCAGGAAAGCGAATGCCGCGTTTTTGCGCCGCGACTGAGCGAGGAAGCCGCGCCGAAGGGCGAGGAGGTGAAACGCGCGCCGATTGGCTCACGGGCAGTGCGGCCTCTCTTCGCGAGTGAGTCGCGGGTGGCAGCACTGAGCCCTGCTTAGGCCACGCACTGAGTTCAAGACAATGGTTTCGCAACACAATCGCGGAGCTTACTCTTTTTTTTCTTGTGTTGTTTCTTTTCGGCATTTCTGACTGCAACGTAGGCTGATGTTCAACCCGCCTCCCTTCTTCTTTTGCTCAACTCGCCAAGAGAAAAAAAATTACCGACGATTACGTTACTTCCTAATGCGAAATTTGAGCGCAGCAAATAAGCTGTTTCACCTTTTCGATAGATTGAGGCAAATAAATCGAGCAACACATGTATGCGCTATCACAGAATTTTTTTTTATTTTTCACACGTATTCCTTTAACAAAGACTCCACTAGGTAAGCTTCTGCTTCGGCGGCACGCACCTCTGGATTCTGACGGCGACGGCGCTGGGCCTCTGCTCTGGCAGCTCGTTTAGCAGCAGCAGCAGCAGACGGAGGACTTCCATCGGTCGTCTCGCTCATGGCTCAGAAAGAACTGGCAGATAATTTCGCAGTGGCGAACGGCAGCGGCAATTTCGGCTCGGGCGGTGCACATATACAGATCCGCCGCCACCGATCTGGCTCTCTGATTGCCACCGCACAGGGGTTGCATTGGAGGAGGAGCGAAGAAAGGAATTAAGTTCGAGCCGGCGCTTTGACAGCCGGAAACTCGCAGGAAGAGGGGGGAGGGGGGCGGCGTGTACACCCAGCGGCAAACGATGCGGGCAGAAGCGCGCGCAGCAAGCGGACAACACGATAAAGGGAGGAGGGAAGAGATAGCAGCGACTGACTGGTGCCGCTGACGCCGATAGTGAGTCAACCCCAGCTGCGGAGTTGGTTTCAGGGACAACGCCGCCGATGCCGACACAAACAATATGATACCCCCGCTTCCGCAGCGCTAAGAACCTGTTCTAGCCGTGGGAAGGTGGTCACGTATTCGTCGACGTGCCGGGGCCTACGTGAAATAACCGGCGCGTCGGCAACTGAAGAGCACCCTATCCGCCACACAAGAACAGGGGGGGGACCCTTTCCTCCTCTTTCTGCATGGCGGCGACGGTGTTCTATGCAGTCACGTTATCTTGACTCTCTAGCGGCGTCAGCGGCATCCAGCGGTATCAGTCGGTCGCTGCTAGCGCTGGGGGGATGAAAGCGGGGCAGAGCTGGTTACGAGGCCGACGACAACGCCGACGACGACGCGAAACCCAGGAACGGACGCCAAAGAGCTGCGCTCTAAAAAAAGCGTGTCAACAATGTTACTGTGCTATGTTGCACGCAGCGACTGCTCGTGTCGCGCCCCAGGAACAAGTTTATTATGTTCTCACAATTATGATTACTCGTTCTATTCACCGGTAGCTCGGCTACGCTTTCAAGTGCACCCTGGTCATTGCCGCAAAGCACACCGTGCGCACAGCTTCAAACTCCGCCACGCCAACATCGTTCACTTGATCGCTAGTCGCGAAACAGGGCGCGTTCATGCTCTGTTCGCCTCAGGCGTTTCAAATTTCGCACGCCGGCACCGCTGACTGGTGCCTACACGACCGTCAAATTTCGTCGCGATAGCTTATGTAGCCTCGTAGATAACGTCAGCAAAATCAGCCTAAGACGCGCGCGCGAGCCCAATTCAGCATTCTAGGGGACGGAAGAGAGCGAGGGAACTGTTGGCGCCGCTCCTCACTCCTCCCTAGTTCGCCTCTGACAGCCGACCGAGAAGGTCACGTTTGGAGCTCCGTCCGCTTTTTTAGTATATTTCTTATAATTAGTTATTTCTTCTTATTAGCTTTCATTGATTTATATAGGTAGTCAGTTTCACTTGCCGCGTGATGTAGCGCCGTATTCGCGCACCCTTAATGGGTGACCCTGCAGCGGAAGAGGATTTGTTCTTCGCGCCCGGTAGCACTCCTGGCCGCTCGAGGAACATGGAGTTCCTTTTCACTGCCATCCCGCGGCTCGTACCAGAGCCCCGGCCCCTCAAGGAAAATGGTCCCTCAACACAGCCTGCGACCATCAAACGTAAGTGAGCTGCCCCCACCAAAAAGCGTGGCTCAAACCGTCCAGGGCGACATCCACGCACCGGAACAGCCACCTCTCCAGCCGCGCGCAAAGCCAAGCGCCGCAAGACGGCCGTTCCACCAGAAGCGACATCCCCCCCTTCGGCCTCGCCACGTGGAAATTCCAACCCAAGCACGTCACCCACGGGCGAGCTTACAAAGCTAGGGGGCCTCCTGAAGACCCCCCTCCGCTGCTCCCCACCTCTCAAGCAACAGAGCGGTTCGGAGAAAGTCACGGCCAGCAGAGGAAGCCTGCCAGAAAGTGAGGCGACGTCATCATCGTCCTCCTCCCCGACGCCCCTCCCATCCTCACCGGGCAGCCAGGAATCTCTTCCCTCCTCCCCGGAGCAGTCGTCTGCTACACTGTCCCCCTCCTCGGCGACCAGCGTGGCCCTAGTCGACATGGAGCGGGAGAGATCAGCAGAGAGGGACCCCTCTCTCCCAGGGAACAGCCGGCCAAGCTGTGTACTAGGCCCCCTCCTTCCCCTGGCAGAGGACGCCTTCCCTTGCCTTCCTCCTCCCGGCCCACCGCCAGCCCCTCATCTGCCGCCTCGCACAACGTCACCACCGGCGAAGACGGGCGAGAGAGAAAAAAATTGGAGGACGCTTAAGCTTCCCCTTCAAGAGTGGAACGCGACAGCGTTCCTGTCGACCCGCCAAGGGGTGTAAGACAATGGGCTACAGGGCAGCCATCACTTACGAGGCGCCCCGCATCGGACGCGGTGAGTGTCGAGCCATATGGTCGAGCAACGCAGCGTTCGGCGCAGCAACGAAACGTGCGCCTGAGCAAGCGGAACGAACCAAAGAACTCGGTATCTCGGAGGGGGAAATGATGCATGCCAGCCAAACGTCGTGATCGGCACGGGCCGAAAGATAGACAGATAGTGATCTAAAGAAAGGAAGGCCGCATGATTCTGCAGAGGGAGCAAGGCGAAGCGTTGTCAGGGGAGAGAGAGTCCATGCCGCGACCCGCCTCGCACCGGTCCTCGTACAGCTCCAATGCGCGCGTGGCGCGCCATCTGTCGGGCAGCGCCGTACATGGAGAGGAGGGGGTCTTCTATGTTTGCCGCAAGATGGCTCTGCGTGTGCGGAAAGCCCAGAAGAAATGCAGCGGAAACGCACTTCGCTACTCGTGTAATTGCGACTTCTGTAAGTTACATGTTCATAATTACCGATATACACCGCAGTATAACTTTCCACGGCTCGTTTCGAAGGCAACAGCGCATTCAGTAGCGGCGCGTTTGTACCGCTTGGAAGCATCGAACTCGTGACTGAGTGGTAGCGTCTCCGTCTCACACTCCAGATACCCTGGTTCGATTCCCACCCAGCCCATCTTGGAAGTTGCTTTTTATTTATGAAGTGCCTGCCGTGATTTATCGCTCACGGCCAACGCCGCCGACACCGACGCCACTGGCTTTTCTGCGACACGAGCTCCTTAACGCTATCGCGTTAAAATCGGCCCCGGCGGAACCCTGTCCCAAGGCGCAGGCGAGCACGCCGGCTACATCGAGGGCCTCAACGGGTGCCACACCCCCCTCCCGAAAACGAAACCGCCGACGCGGCCGCCGCCGTACTACGCGAGCGGAGGCCACTCTCGCACCCATCCGCGAGCCCTGCGACATTGTTTTGTTTCGCCCCGTGGGCCAGCGGAACTTCCGTGCATCCACGAAAGAGGCCATCGCGGCCCAGCTCTCGAGAGTGGCTGGCGCGCACCGCGTCCGCGTGAACTTTCGGCTGAATGTCGTAGCTGTTGACGCGCTGCTGGACTCGCCACTTGCACCCCTTCTCGCGGTTGCGGACATCTGCGACGTCCCTGTCCATGCCGTAGCGGCCCCAAAAGACTCGTGCACCGGTGTCCTTTTCGGCGTCGATACGTCCCTCGACCCTGACACAGTGCGCACGAGCATTGATTCTGCGGTGCCCGTTCTCGGCTGCTATCGCGCGGGGCCCAACTTTGTCGTGCGCTTCTCGGGCAGCACACCACCAAAGGAGATCGCGCTCTTCAAGATGCGTCGGCCCGTCAACCCCAGGCAACCCCGCCCCACACAGTGTCGCTCCTGTGGAGCCTTCGGCCACGTCAGTGAGGCCTGCATATCGGCGCGCCGCTGCCTGAGGTGTGGTGGCAACCACTCGATGGCTGACTGCACTGCGAGGAGCGCGAAGTGCCTCCACTGTGGCGGCCGACACAGCGCGACCGAGCCTCGCTGCCCTGAATGGCAGCGGGAACGCCGCATCGCTGAGACGGTCGCATCGTCGATCGAACCCATCACGCGCCACCAGGCAGCCGCCATCGTCCGTGCCGCCGAGAAGCCAACGCCGAGTGGCCCTCAACCCCTCGCCGCCCCTCGAGCTTCATCGCGCGTCGACGCCAGCCGCACGTTCGCCGATGTCGCGAACAACCGTCCGGCGAGGCCGGCTGTCGCAGGCAACACGTCGACCCCCTCGCCGGCGGTCACCGTGGCTCCCGCTGACCCGCGCGACGCCGTGATCGCACTGCTCGCTGCCGCACTCAAGTGCGCCACGGAACTCTTGCCGCACGACTGTGCCGCACGACTCTTGCCCACGTTGTGTGCCGCTGCTCTCGCCGCCCACGGGGCACTGACCAACCATGGCAGTTAGAGCTCGGGGTGTTTCTCGGCCGCGCATTCTGCAGTGGAACTGCAATTCCCTACGCTGCCGGCACTCGGAGCTCGTCGAGCATCTGCCTCTGTGCGACTACGATGTCCTCGCCTTTCAGGAGACGTATGTGCGTGCAGAGGAGGTCTCGCTGCCTGGTTACATCGGCTACAGCAGCGCCAGTGAGTGCGCCTTGGCACACTGTACTTCTGCGCCATGCCACGACAGCGCTCATCTGTAGAAGCGCCCCCGCGTTGCGCTGTACATCCGCGCCACCCTCCCGCACGTCCTCATCGACACAAGCCAGCTGTGCAGTGCTGTGGTGGAGTGCGTGGCCGCTACCGTGCGCGTCCGGGGCGCCGACACCTCTGTGGCGTCTGTTTACATGCGCCCCACTCGCGGCCGCAACAGCCACCAGCAGAACGACTTCACTTACCTCACGCGCCTGATTGCCTCGTTTTCGGCGGACTGTGTCGTCTGTGGAGACTTTAACGCTCACCACCGTAGCTGGGGAGGTGATCACAGAGATCTGCGAGGTAAAGCGCTCCTTGCCACCGCGTCAACGCTGGGCCTATCCATCCTAAACAGCGGGAGGCCCACGTTTGTGCGCCGCGGCGTACAAACCTCGCCGATCGATCTGGCACTTGTCTCGGAGCGCTGCTCATATTTCTGGCAACGCGCACCGGACACTACCGGATCGGATCACTTCCCTATCACCCACCTGCCCCAGCCGCGGAGTCGTTCGCGTGTGCGTTGTAGTTCGGTGGACGCTTTTCCGCGATTTGTGTCATGGGTGGTCGCGCGACGCCGATTTTTTCGCGCACATAGCGGAATGTGCTAGGCGCGCGTCGACGAGTATGGTTATGCCGGCCGGCACTCCGTGCCCGGACATTAAGCTCCTGAACATTCGCGCCGCCCGCCGCCGTGCCCAGTGCCGCGCCGTCCGCACGGGTGCCGCATCTGACTGGACTACTTACAACAGACTGGACGCTGTGTGCCGACGGCATGCCAGGACGCTGCGCCGCCGCAGCTGGGCTAGACTCTGCGCGTCACTCGCCGACTCGCAAAACCAGCACCGTGGCTGGCGCATCATGCGCTCGCTCGTGAACCCGAGAACCCCACGCTGGCCAGTCCTCGGCATCGCTGTTGCCCGCGGCATCACAGAGTTGGCGCTCGCCGAGCTTCTGGCGGACTCTTTCGCTGCTGCCAACGCTTCAACAGCACCCGGCGTCCCTGCGGTTGCATTGCGGGCGCTCTACACGGCTGTGTTCGTGAGAGGGGAAGATCGCGCGCATACTGCGAGGGCGATTGACAGCCTGTGCAGCGACGACTTCACCTTTCACGAGCAGCAGCGCGTCCTGCGCCGCAGGCGGCGCCGCACCGCCCCCGGAGCAGACGGCATCACACATCAGATGCTACGCAACCTCGACGACGCCCAGCGCCAGCACCTCCTAGACGCCTACAACGCCGTCTTCCGCGAGGGCTCCCTGCCGGAGTCGTGGCGCTCTGCTGTCGTGGTGCCGGTTCTCAAGCGCGGCAAACCCTCGCGCGAGCTAGCCTCATACAGGCCGGTCTGGCTAACATCTGTGCCGGGCAAGACCATGGAGGCGATGGCCCTGTCCAGACTCCAGTGGATTGCGCGCGCTCGCGGTGCCCTTCCGCCCGAACAGTGCGGATTCCGAGCACAGCGCTCCACTGCAGACTGCCTCGCCGTCGTTGTCGGCACGCTCGAGCAGGCCAGGCGCGCCGGAGAGGCCGCATTCCTTCTCCTCCTCGACGTGCGCAGCGCTTTTGACACCCTCCCACACGAATCAGTCAGGCTCTGCTGTGCGAGCCCTCGGCGTTGCGGACAACCTGCTTGCCTACGTGCAGGCGTTCCTCGCAGACAGGAAGTTCGTCATCCGCGTCGGCAGGGCCACAAGCTCGCCTCGGCCAGTGACCACCGGTGTGCCTCAGGGTAGTGTGTTGAGCCCTTTCCTGTTTAACCTTACCCTCGCTCCCATCATCGAGTGCATACGGAAAGCTGGCCGTTTCCCTGTGCGCGCTGTTGTGTACGCAGACGAAGTCGCACTCTACGTGCGGGGACCGACGTCTGCCATTCCCGAGATGCGACGCGGACTACAGGCGACCTTGGATTCCGTCGCCGGCTTCTCCATGCCATCGGCCTGGAGCTGTCATCGGCAAAGAGTGAGGCGATAATGGTGCACCCTCGCGCTGCCGCACGCCGCCACACCAGCCGCGTGCTCATCGATGGTGTGCCACTGAGCTGGGAACCGACGGTGTCCTACCTTGGTCTGACTATCGACCATCGCCTCACCTGGGTCGCGGCAGTGAAACGCCTACGCGCCGCCTCTCTCCGTGTTGAACGTGCGGTTCGCCGCCTCCTCGCGCGCGGGCAAGGCTGCCCCCCTTCTTTCGCCGTCAGTGTTTATGGAGCGATGGCGCTCTCGCGAGTGTTCTACGCGCTGCCGCTCTGTGATGTGCGCGATTCCCTGTGGCGCGCCGTTGACCGCGGCCATCGCAGGGTGCTTCGCGTGTGCCACGGCCTCCCCCGCATGTCGCGAGTGGCGGAGACGCTCGCCGAAACTGGCGCCTGGCCCCCTTCATTAACAGCTGATCTCCGCGCGCTCGGCCATATTGAGCGCCTCTCTCGAGCCCCCGGCACGGGCCCCATCCTGTCGCTCATCCGGGATCTCCCTGCATCACGCGTGGGCAAGATGATGGAGCTGTTTGATAACATCGTGGCTGATCCGCCGGCTCCACCACCAGCCTGGCCGCCACCGAGCCTCGCAGTGCCGCTAGACGTGTGTCTCGAACTGCCAGGCGTCCGCTCCAAGCAATGCACGCCTCTCTGTGCCATCGTACAGGAGGCTGCAGCGAGGATACAGGACGACCTGGCAGGGAGAGTGCACCTATACACAGACGGCTCGGTCCTCGAGGACGGCTCCGCGGCTGCTGCCTGCATCGCCCCGAGTCTCGGCATCGAAAACTAGTGCCGCCTGCCCTACCGAGCATCCTCCACCACCGCTGAGCTCGTAGGCATTCATCTGGCCGCGGACGTCCTCGAGCAATCGCCGCACATCTCTCGTGCGGCGATACCGATTCGAGGCCCGCCCTGCAACAGCTACTCCTTGAGGAACGCGCCCCACTGCTCGCCCAGCGAGTCGCGTGCAGGCTCCACGCATTGCAGCAACGGGGACTCGATCTTCGCCTACAGTGGGTGCCCTCACATGTCGGTGTCGCCGGGAATGAGGCTGTCGATAAGCTCGCGCGACGCGCACACGTCCCGAGCCCCCAAATCACGCAACGGATAAGCTCGTTCGACACCGCGCCGGAGAGAATCCGCCGTGAGCTCGCGCTGCGCCACCCAGACGGCCGAATTGCGCGCGGTAGGGTGCCTCGATGCGCGCGCCCCCCTCCGCCGCTCCGTGGAGGGTGGGGACATCCTTTGAAAGGGTCAGTGCCGCCTCGGCGAGGACGCGCGCCATATTTGTGCCCCCTCCCCGTCCCGCCTGCGTCAGTTGCACGTGCGGCGGCCTGTTTCCCGTCGGTTGCAATTTTTCTTGGCCGCAAGACGAGGAAGACATGCCGGTGTGTTGCGTGCCTGCGTGCACAAATCACTCTCGAAATGGCTGGAGAATGTTTTCATTTCCGAGAGATCCGAAAAGAAGGCTCCTGTGGACTGTAAAAGTGAAACGGGACAAGTGGCAGCCGGCCAACACTTCACGCCTATGCAGTGTAAGTACTACATTCCTTGTTTCGTTTCCGTGCTGCTTGCTCCATAGATAAGTGTACTGCTTTAAAATAATACCCAACGTGCGCGCTAAAAACGGCGTTACAGTTTTTGTAGGCATTCATTACTATTTCGCGCTTGATACTGAGTACGATCGATTATGCCAGCATATACCGCGGCACCAAGCATTGTGTTTAAAATGCTTAGCCAACGTACACTTCAGGACGCGGAGTTGTGGTCATGAATCGCATCTTTAGTGTAAAGAGACTAAGTTTCAAGGCATAAGGGACCTTGATCTGAACAGAACACAATACATGCGTGTGTTGCAGTGGTGCCCGGACCTTTATGCTCTAGGCCTCTGCCGCTCGTAATCCGTTTGCCTAACGCTGCAAATGTCTGTATTACTGATTACTGATGAAAGTGAACGCGTCAGAGATCGTTACACCGTAGCTTTCATCCGAGGTTCTGAAGGAAATAAGTAAAGGCGCGAAGGCCGCACGACAAATTAATGAAGTCTAAGATTTCATTTGTTGAGTACCAATATAATGACATCGAAATATTTGGAGCTGTTGATTTTTACTTCCTTTGTGGTGATTAGTAGTTCTAATACTAGACCAGTGATTGTTTCGTACACCGTTTGGAAAATTCCGAAAACCAACTTTCCTGCACAGCAAATGCCCCTTCACCATGGCGGACCGGCCTAGAAGTTGGGTGCAGCTCTGCATTCTAATATTTTACGCCTCATACCACTTTGCTCGCACATGGCGAACAATTTGACAGGGCTCATTTCACCCTTCTCCAACAAAAGCAGTGGCTTGGCAGAACTGCGCCTAATTCGTTTATCGCGACAGCGTGAAGGCAGGGAACCTGGCATTGTTCAGGGCATATGTGTCTCCTTTGCTGCACCTTATTTCTAACCCCAAAACCAGTTTGGTGGCCGTGGTGAAAGGTTTTTGCAAAGGGTCATATTAGAGTGCCTTGTCGGCGAAGATCGACCTTCCTCGTCTGTCTGCAGCCTCAGCGCAGTAGTCTATGCGTGATTATTTCGTCATATGTGATAGAATTATAATAAACACATCATTAGTGTCACTGACTTGAGTGTATTATGATGTCATTGACTAATTACCCTAACGATCGTGCGTAATTACTTTGTAGCTAGTGTTACAATGAATAGAGATGACTATAATTAAAAGTAAGAAGGTATAAGACTGGGATTAATGACTATGACAATTACTATTGCTTAAGAATTACTCAATACAAATTAATATGGCTTAAATTTATTGAACAAAATAAATATTGACTTAGAATGACGCAGAAAAATTAGACTGGCTTAAAATAATGCAGCAAAATTAACGACCACCGAAAATAAATAATCAAAATACAGATTACTTACGGCTACTCAGCAACATAAGTATGACTTAAAAGGACTGAGCAGAACAAACGATCAAAAATTGCAGCTGTAAAGGAGTTTAATGTGGTAATCGTTGATTCTTAAAAAGCGAAAGGCGTATGCTTTCGCACTTCGAATCAATCGTCCCTAAGGACTTATTTTGCTCTTACTGTGTTCTTTTTTTCGATATGCCGTCCGCCTACTATGTTCGTTTGCCTTAGTGACTTTCTTTCCTATACCAATTTCCAAAAAATTTTGCCCCTAAAAGCCGACAAAAATGGAACAGCAGAAAAGTGAAACGCTTGAAAATCCCTCGAGTATCATCACGTGGCCTTGTGTATATTAAATGTAATGTCACGGGGGCGGATTTAGTTCCTTGTGCAGTGATTACTCGACTGTTAATATTACTATTTCTTTGGTGCGCAGGCCCATTTTGTGGACAGCTGCTTCGAAAACAACCGCGCGGACGGACGAAAGCTGCTGAAAGGAAACGCTGTGCCAACCATCTTTTCGTTCCGACGTAAGTTGTACCATATGTTTCAGTAGTGATTACTTTTGCAATACATATCACTGTTGCTGATATGTTAGTATACTGGCGCAATTGAGGACTGTAAGCGCGCATACTTCTCTACCTTACATTTCTTTACTTGAAACTGCCTTGTCATTCACGCAACTGGGAAATTATAGTGTCACCTTTCGATGCTTTTGACTGAGTCCATAAGCTCTAAAATTTCCTGTTTATTGTGCAGCTTTGGTTCCCCACCGAAAGGAGCCGAAGGAAAGAAGCACACCTGTTCTAGCATCTGCAGCCATCACAGTGGTGCCACAAGGAAAACCAGAAGTTTCTGCAGCTTTTGAATTGTCTTCAGGGTCTCATCTAGATTCTCTGCCAGTCCACTCTTGCAGTGCACAAGACAGCACGAACTGCAATCAGGAGGCAGTCTGCAATGAGTCGCAAACACAACAAGAACAAGTATGCAATCTACATGCTTCCTCCAGCTCTTGTGCCGAGCTAAAAAAGCAACTAGACGATGCAAGACAAAGCTACATGCAGCTTCAAGAAGTTCACAAGAAGGCTAACGTGACTATTCAGTCCCTAAAAAAGAAGGTGCGAAAACTAGAAAGTAGAATAGAAACCTTCGAAAGGCGAATAAAATTTCTTAATGAAGACCAAGTGCAGGCGCTTTCGAGAAGCAGCAATCAAGGTTATACGTGGTCGCCGCAGACAATTAAACAGGGGCTGCAACTGAAGTTCGCTTGCGGAAAGTCTGGCTACAGAGCACTGATACAGCTCGGGTATCCACTGCCGACAGATAGAACATTGAATAGTCGCCTCCAGGGGTTGAAATTCTCGCCGGGAATTTTGAATGATGTTGTTGAACTCCTCAGGATCAAAGCGCAAGGCATGGAAGACATTGAAAGAGACTGTGTTTTGTTCCTTGACGAAATGGAGATAGCGCAAGGGTTTCAGCTTGACCGTGCTGAAGACACCGTGTTCGGAGGTGTGACGCTTCCACCTAAGCCAGATAATCCCGCTAGTCATGCCCTGGTGTTCATGGTAGGAGGCCTCAACAACCGATGGAAACAGGTGATCGCATACCATTTTACTGGGAGCCACGTCGACAGCAGTACTCTCAAGGACTGCGTTCTCGAAATTGTCCGCCTGTGTGCAGATATTTCGCTCAGAGTCCGAGCAGTAACGTCAGATATGGGCGCATCAAACCGAGCGATGTGGCGCGATCTCGGGTTTTCCAGCCATCGGAACTCCAAGACTACGTGCTCCATAACACATCCGTCATTCAGTGAAATGGAGTTAGTTTCAATGCAGATGCTGCCCATGTGCTCAAGAATATCAAGGGTCAGCTTCTAAACTCTATCGTGTTCACATTAAGTGATGCAACCGTCAGCGAGCACAACCTACCTTCAAAGGATGTGAAACTAGAGCACGTACGTGCTGTCCTAGAGTTCGACAAAGAAAGGGAGCTGAAGCTCGCGCCGAAGCTTTCTGAAGCACATGTTTCCTCGGGACATTTCACAAAGATAAAAGTGGGACTTGCAGTGCAATTTTTCAAAGAGACCCCCGCTGCAATCCGGTACTTGGTGAAAGAAAAAATACTGGAGCAAGAAGCCGAAACCACAGCATGGTTTTTAGACCTTGTATCAAGGTGGTATACTCTGATGTCATCGCGCCACCCCTCCGTTTCTCTTAGTCTTCAAGACATGGAGAAGCATTATGAAGCTGTCTGTACTCTCAAGCTGGCCATCAATACTTTTCAAGGCATGAATATGGGCAGCACCTCGCAGTGGAAGCCATCACAGGCAGGCTTTCTAATCACCACTACTGCTGTACTTCAACTCCAGGACATTCTTTTGAGCTCTGAAGGTTACACTTTCTTTCTAACGGCAGAATACTGCAAGATTGCCTGGAAAACCTTTTCTCAGTTGTTCGCCTGAAGAAGCCGGTTCCAGATGCATTGGACATGAAATATGCTCACAAAGTTGTGTGCATTAGCCAATTTTGGCGCACGCCGAAGACAACCAGCTATGCTGTCGATGATTCGGAGTATCTGGTTGATCTACTGACAGATGGCAAGCGTGAGCTAGCTGAACCAGACCCATCTGAAATCGATGATTCTGAGATACTCTTCATTGAAGAGCTGACATCTACAGAATGTAGCACCCTTTTTCATATTGCCGGATTCCTCGTGAAAGGCAATATCAAAAAGATAAGCAGTTGCGAGCAGTGCAAAACTACTCTGCTAGGTTCGACAGACAGTCAGCATTCTTACCTGACAAGGCTAAAAGAATACATCCGGAATGGCGACAACCTGCATTACCCCAGTGCTCAAGTAATGAGTATTCTGAAGTCGTGCGAGGAGCTATTCAAGGGAATCACGGAATGGACCGAAAGCCTTCTTACTGTACAATCTCCTTTACAGGCTGTTGTGACGTACTTGAGCAAAATGGTTAAGTTCAACGTGAATGCTTGCCAAGTGCACAGTGCAACTGTTCAGAAGCTTCTCATTTCCACCTATGTCCGAATGAGGTTACGCATTCACCTGCGTCAGCTTGAAAAGAAAGAAGTCAACGGCCGCGGAAGCAAAACGTGTGCTGCAGTGAACTTGCAGTGAAACCACAATTTTGATAGTGTTCACAGAGCTGGTGTGTACTTTTTATAACTTTTTTCTATAGTATTTTCATATTTTTCGCACATTGTTGTAATAAATTGATGCAGCGGTGTCGCAAAGCTTTTGATCACTACACCATATTTTTTGTGGATTATTTCAGTGATTTCTACATAAGTGTTTTGCTGTAATGAAAAAGAAATATTCAGTTAACGCGACGCGAATTTTTAAGGCCAGAGAATATAAGAGGTTTCATAATATATTGGATGTCGCAATACATTCCAAATACCCCATTTCAGCCTCGTTTGTGTGTGTGCGCTTTCGAAGAATGACTGCCTTCTGATAGCAGCCACTGAGCTTCTTGACTTCGCCGAAAGTGTGACATTTTATCATTTGAGTCATTCGCCTTCTATTCATAATGATACGTGTCGTTCGGCGAGAAAAACAGCTTACTTTCAAGGAAACGCGTTCGGCGCCAGTGCGCGCTCCCGAAGCGCGATGAAAGAAGTGGGCACAAATACGGCGGACTCCGTAGCAGACGACGCGGTTGTCCCCACCCTCCACGGAGCGGCGGAGGGGGGCGCGCGCATCGAGGCACCCTAGCGCGCGGACGCCCGCCACGCCATCTCCCGGAGGCCGGCTTCACTAGGCGCGAGCGCGCCTTCCTTCTCGCCTTGCGGACCGGTTCCGTCTGGCCCGCCGAGAGGAGGCATCGCCTCCAAGGAGCCCTCTCCCCTTTCTGCCGAGACTGCGGCGCGACGGAAACGTTGGAACATTTGCTGTGTGAGTGCCCGACTTTCTCGAACGCGCGCGCGGCCCTCACAAGTCTACCATACCCACAAACATCCCTGTGCAACGGTGGACAATCTGCTGCACCCCTCGGGCTGCATCTCAAGCCAGAAGCGCCTCTTCCGAGCGATTCTGGAGTACGCCGAGGACATCGCCCTAGCTGATCGCCTCTAAGCCCCCTCCCCACGCTCACAGCGTTTCGACCGCTGCTGCTCCTTCCCTCTTCCTTTCACCACTCTTTCTATCCCTTCCCCCCTGTGCAGCGCGGTTGAGGTGCCCTCATCTGAGAGACAGTTACTGCGCTGCACTTTACCCCATGTTCCTACTTCCCAAACAAGAATCTCTCTCTCTCACAAGAATCTCTCTCTCACTCCTCCCTCTCCCTTCGCCCGTACGAAGGCAGCTACGCAGGGCGCGCGCGAAACCGCTAGCTATGCAGCATGCGGAGAGCGCATGCTGCATAGCATGCGCTCTTCAAGGTACTACATCCCACTTCAAGGTACTACATTTGTAATAACAGTGTAAAATTTCCCCTTAGGCAGTGCTGCTTCGTGAACGTGCGCACCCATTTCCGCTCGCCAGCCACCGCTACAGCAATGCGGCTCTGAATTTCAGTCCGGAGCACTGCTGCATACGTACGGGCGGCCGCCGAGAGGGCATTAGTTCTAGCAGCCATAGAGGCACACCTCGGCCCGCAAAAGCGCGTCAAACGACAAGAAACAAAACGTTAAAAAGAAAAAAAGGAGGGATGACGGCTGCCTGCTTTTAAAGGTTGCGCTACATCAGAATTAAGTAAATGTGCAGCAACGACCGCCTCATCATCCTCGGTGTGTGAAACACGCGCCGTGGTAATTAGTGTATGCAGGCGAACGTGGCCGCTTGCGCAGAGTCGCCTCACGCGCCCCATACTCGCTCTGTGTGTATTGTTGTACTGAGCCCCATGGCGTTCCGTGCGGTTCTGCTGCAAAAGCTGTAGCACACGCGCTGTCCGACCGCGCACGCCGCGTGTTTGAAAACAAGAAGCAGTAGCAAGTGCCGTTGAAATGGTAAAAGAAGAGAAGAGTGCAGTACCGTAGCTGTCTCTCGCTTAGGAGGTCACCTCAACAGTACTGCACGGGGGAGGGTAAGGAGAATAAAGGAGCCAAGAGAAACAAAGATTAAAGAGGACGAGCGAAAGGCCGTGAAGAAAAAAAATAATAATAATAAGAGAAAGAGAGAAGCGTGAAACGGGGCCTATGGCAGCGTGGAGAGGTTCGACGACTCAAAAGAACTCAATGAGAGCTGGGAAGGCTCTTTTGAGTAAAACCGCAAAACCCCTAGGAGACAGAAACTCCTTAGGACGGGCTATGGGGAGTCCAAGGCGTCGATTAGGATTTCACGAGCTGAGAGATATATGCAGTGCATATATCTATACAAGGGATATATAAAAGTGCATATATCATATAAAAGGGACTCTCACGGGCCTAACGGCCCGTGAGAGTCCCTTTTTGTGTGTGTTGTTGTGCTGCGCGCATGGCGTTCTGATACAAAACTTTCAGCACACGCGCTGTCGCAATGAAAATGCGACAGCGCGCGCCGGGTGTGTGTAAACGAGGAAGCGTGGAACAGAGGGAACGGACGGAATTGTCGAGATTCTCACTACATCCCAATGCCAATGCAGACACTTTGGGTGGCTCTGAGAAGAGCCGTTGGGTGTTGGCTGCGCGGACGAGCGCTCGGTCGCCTACTTGGAGCTGGTGTACTTGGTGACGGCTTTGGTGCCCTCGGACACGGCGTGTTTGGCCAGCTCGCCGGGCAACAGCAGACGCACGGCAGTCTGGATCTCCCGGCTCGTGATGGTCGAGCGCTTGTTGTAGTGAGCCAGACGGGACGACTCCGCGGCGATACGCTCGAAGATGTCGTTCACGAAGCTGTTCATGATAGACATGGCCTTGCTGGAGACTCCAGTGTCCGGGTGCACCTGCTTCAGCACCTTGTAGATATAGATGGAGAAGCTCTCCTTCCTGCGGCGCTTCTTCTTGTCCGTGGCGCGCACGTTCTTCTGCGCCTTGCCGGCCTTCTTCACGGCCTTACCGCTGGGCTGGGGAGGCATCGCAGTGCTGTTGTCAGTAGCCGAGCAAACGAGATCGGAATACGCGCGACCGGTCGCGCGCGCCGCGTTCTTATCGCGGCAGGGTGGTGTTCACGCGACCGCGGATAAAGAGATTCTAAAGAAGTAGAATTGAAAATATGGGATTAAGTGCAGCGCAGTAACTATCTCTCCGCAGAGGACACCTCAACCGCGCTGCACAGGGGGAAAACGGGAATTAAAAGATGAGTGAGAAAGAAATAAAAAAATTACCGACGATTACGTTACTTCCTGATGCGAAATTTGAGCGCAGCAAATAAGCTGTTTCACCTTTTCGATAGATTGAGGCAAAGCAATCGAGCAACACATGTATGCGCTATCACAGAACTTATTTTTTATTTTTCACACGTATTCCTTTAACAAAGACTCCACTAGGTAAGCTTCTGCTTCGGCGGCACGCACATCTGGATTCTGACGGCGACGGCGCTGGGCCTCTGCTCTGGCAGCTCGTTTAGCAGCAGCAGACGGAGGACTTCCATCGGTCGTCTCGGTTATGGCTCAGAAAGAACTGGCAGATAATTTCGCAGTGGCGAACGGCAGCGGCAATTTCGGCTCGGGCGGTGCACATATACAGATCCGCCGCCACCGATCTGGCTCTCTGATTGCCACCGCACAGGGGTTGCATTGGAGGAGGAGCGAAGAAAGAAATTAAGTTCGAGCCGGCGCTTTGACAAGCGGAGACTCGCAGGAAGAGGGGGGAGGGGGGCGGCGTGTACACCCAGCGGCAAACGATGGGGGCAGAAGCGCGCGCAGCAAGCGGACAACACGATAAAGGGAGGAGGGAAGAGATAGCAGCGACTGACTGATGCCGCTGACGCCGATAGTGAGTCAACCCCAGCTGCGGAGTTGGTTTCAGGGACAACGCCGCCGATGCCGACACAAACAATATGATACCCTCGCTTCCGCAGCGCTAAGAACCAGGTCTAGCCGTGGGAAGGTGGTCACGTATTCGTCGACGTGCCGGGGCCTACGTGAAATAACCGGCGCGTCGGCAACTGAAGAGCACCCTATCCGCCACACAACAGGGGGGGACCCTTTCCTCCTCTTTCTGTATGGTGGCGATGGTGTTCTATGCAGTCACGTTATCTTGACTCTCTAGCGGCATCCAGCGGTATCAGTCGGTCGCTGCTAGCGCTGGGGGGATGAAAGGGGGGCGGAGCTGGTTACGAGGCCGACGACAACGCCGACAACGACGCGAAACCCAGGAACGGACGCCAAAGAGCTGCGCTCTAAAACGCGGCGGCGACAGCCGCAGCGGTAAGGCCGTGGGTGGGGCATGTTGAGAGGCGGCTTTGAAGCGCCGCGTCCTCGGCGAAGGCCAAGAGCGCACGGAAAAGGCGCCTGTGTTGCGAAATGCAGCCCGAGGGATGCAGCAGGTCGTCCAGCGTAGCACACGGTAAGTTCCGCGCACGGTACACTTGTGTAAGCGCCGATCGCGCCGGCGAGAGAGCAGGGCACTCACATAGCAAGTGTTGCAACGTTTCCGTCGCGCCGCAGTCCTGGCAAAGGGGAGAGGGCGCTCGTTGCAAGCGATGCCTCCTCTCGGCGGGCCACACGGATCCGGTCCGCAGGGCGAGGAAGAAGGCGCGCTCGCGCCTGGTGAAACCGGCCTCCGGGAGATCGCGTGGCGGGCGCCCCCGCTCAACCCGGCCGTCAGGATGGCGGAGCGCGAGCTCTCGGCGGATCCTGAGCGGCGCGGTGTCGAACGAGCTGACCCGCTGCGTGATCGGCGTGTTGTTATCGTGTGCGCGTCGTGCGAGCTTGTCGACGGCCTCATTCCCGGCGACGCCAACATGCGAGGGCACCCATTGCAGGTGCAGATCCAGTCCCCATTGCTGCAAAGCGTGGAGTCTGCACGCAACACGCTGGGCGAGCAGTGGGGCACGATTCTCTAGTAACAGCTGCTGCAGCGCGGGCCTCGAGTCTGTGAGGATCGCCGCGCGAGCGATGTGTGGCGCTTGCTCGAGCACGTCTGCAGCCAGGTGTAGTCCCACGAGCTCAGCGGTGGTTGAGTTGGCTCGACAGGGCAGGCGACACTTGCTTTCGATGGCGAGGCTCGGGGCGATGCAAGCAGCAGCCGCGGAGCCGTCCTCGAGTACCGAGCCGTCCGTGTACAGGTGCGCTCTCCCTGCCTGGTCGTCCTCTATCCTCGCTGCAGCCACCTGCATGATGGCGCAGAGAGGCGTGCGGTGCTTGGAATGGACGCCTGGCAGTTCGAGACACACGTCCAGGGGCATGGCGAGACTCGGTGGCGGCCAGTCTGGTGCTGGAGCCGGCGGGTCAGCCACAATTGCCTCGAACAGCTCGAGCATCTTGCCCACGCGGGATGCAGGTAGCTGCCGAAGTAGTGAGACGATGGGGCTGGCATTGGGGGCACTGGAGAGGCGCTCGATGTGGCCGAGCGCGCGGAGATCGGCCGTCAAAGAGGGAGGCCACGCGCCGGTTTCCGCAAGGGTCTCCGCCACTCGTGATGCTCGCGGCAGGCCATGGCACATGGGTAGCACTCTGCAGTGATCACCGTCGATGTTGCGCCACTGTGAATCGCGCACACTACACAGCGGCAACGCGTAAAACACCCGCGAGAGCGCCAGCGCACTGTACATACGGACCGCGAACGATGGGGGGCTGCCGTCTCCGCGCGCGAGGAGGCGGCGTATCGCGCGCTCAACACGCAGTGTTTCAGCACGCAGGCGCCGCACAGCCGGAAGCCAAGTGAGCCGGTGGTCAATGGTAAGTCCGAGGTATCGCACCGTCGGCTGCCAACTCAGTGGGACACCATCGACGAGCACGCGGCCGGTGTGGTTGCGTGTGGCAGCGTGAGGGTGCACCATGAATGCCTCGCTCTTGGTCGACGACAGCTGCAGGCCAATGGCACGTAGGAAGCCGGCGACGGAGTCGAGGGCTTCCTGCAGCTCGCGGCGCATTTCGGCAATAGCAGTCCTCGGCCCCCGCACGTAGAGGGCGACGTCGTCCGCGTAGACAACAGCACGCACAGGGAAGCGACCAGCTTTCGGCAAGCACTCAATGATGGGAGCGAGGGCGAGGTTGAACAGAAAAGGGCTCAACACACTGCCCTGAGGCACGCCGGTGGTCACTGGTCGTGGCGAGCTGGTTGCGCGGCCAACGCGAATGGCGAACGTCCTGTCAGAGAGGAAAGCCTTGACGTATGCAAGTAGGTTGCCGACCACGCCGAGGGCCTCAACAGCTGAGATGATCGACTCGTGTGGGAGCGAGTCGAAAGCGCTGCGCACGTCGAGGAGGAGGAGGAAGGCAGCTGCGCCCGCGCGCCGGGCCTGCTCCAGCGTGCCGACAATCACAGCTATGCAGTCGCCAGTAGATCTGTGTGCACGGAAGCCGCACTGCTCAGGCGGTAGGGCACCGCGGGCACGCGCGATCCACTGCAGCCTCGACAGCGCCATCGTCTCCATGGTTTTTCCCGGCACCGACGTCAGCGAGACAGGCCGGTAGGAGGAGAGGTCACGTGCAGGCTTGCCGCGCTTCAGTACCGGAACGACGACAGCACAGCGCCAAGGGTCCGGCAGGCAGCCCTCGCGGAAGACGGCGTTGTAGGCGTCCAGGAGATGCCGGCGGTGGTCGTCGTCCAGGTCTCTCAGCATTTGGTGTGTGACTCCATCTGCTCCGGGTGCGCTGCGGCGCAGGACGCGCTGCTGCTCGTGAAAGGTAAAGTCGTCACGGCACAGGCTGTCAATCGCCCTCGCGGTATGCGCGCGATCTTCCCCTCTCACGAACACAGCCGTGTAGAGCGCCCGCAATGCAACCGCTGGGACGCCAGGCGAACTGGAGACGGCGACAGTAGCGAAACAGTCGGCGAGAAGCTCCGCGAGCGCCATCTCGGTGATGCCGCGCGCAACAGCGACAGCGAGGACTGGCCAGCGCGGGGATTTCGGGTTGACGAGCGCGCGCATGACGCGCCAGCCTCGGTGCTGGTTGCGCGGGTCAGCAAGTGATGAGCAGAGCCGTGGCCAGCTGCGGCGTCGCAGCGGCTTCGCGTGTCGTCGACACACTGCGTCCAGTCTGTTGTATACAGTCCAGTCGGACGCGTCTCCCGAGCGTATGGCACGGCGCTGAGCGCGGCGGCGGGCGGCGCGAAGGTTCAGCAGTTTGATGTCCGGGCAGGGAGAACCGGCAGGGACCACCACACGCGTCGATGCCCGTCTCGCACACCGCGACGTGCCCGAAGAAATCGGTGTCGCGCGACTACTCGCGGCACAAATCACGGTATACCGACCACCGAACAACCACGCACACACGAGTGACACCGCGGCTGGGAGAGGTGGGAGCCAGAGTGATAGGGTAATGATCCGATCCTGCAGTGTCGGGAGCGCGCTGCCACACGTATGAGCAGCGCTCCGAGACAATTGCCAGATCGATCGCTGATGTTATCCCACTGCGGCGCACGAATGTGGGCTTCCCGTTGTTTATAATGGAGAGGCCCAGTGATGACGCGGCACCGAAGAGAGCCCTTCCCCGCTGATCAGACGTAGCACTCCCGCAGCCGCGATGGTGAGCATTGAAGTCGCCGCACACAACACAGTCCGCCGTGAGCGATGCGGTCAGGCGCGCGAGAAAAGCGGAGTCGCGCTGTTGGCGGCGGTCGACGCGATCGGGGCGAATATACAAGGATGCCACGGAGGTGTCGGTGCCCTGAACGCGCACAGTAGCGGCCACGCACTCCACCACAGAGCTACACAGATGGGTCGTGTCGATCAGTATCTGCGGGAGAGCGGCGCGAATGTACATGGCGACACGGGGACGCTCGTGGGGGTGACTGCTGTCGCAACAGGGCGCCGATGTACACTCTGCCAAGGCGCACTCAGTCGCACTGCTGTAGCCGATGTAGCCCGGCAGTGGAACCTCCTCTGCACGCACATACGTTTCCTGAAAGGCGAGGACATCGTAGTCGTGCAGAGGCAGCTGGGCGACCAGTTCAGCGTGTCTGCGCAGCAGGTGGTTGCAATTCCACTGCAGGATGCGCGGCCGACCCTTAGCAGTGCGACTGGCCATGTTGGTTTGGTGGCTGCTGGGAAGCCACTGCCTGCAGGCCGATGTATCGGAGCGGGTGGTCAGCTGGCAGCATGGTGCTCACTGCTTGCATGGTGAGTAGCAGGTTCGCTACCAGCTGATCCACGGTAGGCTGGCCAGGTGGTGCAGCGGGGTCCCGCGTCTCCCGGCGGCGGGACGCACGAGGGGCTGGTACTGGAGGTGTTGCTGCGGTGCTGGGGCCCTTCAGCGCACTGGCATATGATCGTACCAGCGTTGAGGACTCCTGCTGCTTCTCCTCCCGGACGGCTGCCCTCACGGCGCGCCTCGACAGTGCTGCGGTGGAAGTAGCCATGATCGTGGCCACCCTCCTTTCTTCCTGCCATTTGGAGCAGGCAGGAGTGTCTGCCCTGTGGGGGCCCCCGCAGCTCCTGCAGCAGATGGTCTCGCAGGAGTCGCTCGCTGCATGGCTTTTGCCGCAGGATATGCAGTCGCTCGGCCACCAGCATGATTCCGGGACGTGACCGAAGCGGCTGAACTGTACAGGGCGGGGCCTGGCTGGCCTCACTCTGAAGCCGAGCTTGTAGAGGCGTACGTACTCGGGGGGGGACCGGTCCCGCAAACCGGATTGTGACGGTGCTCCCGTCCAACGTGGCCGACAGCACAGGAACGGCCGACTCGATCGCCCCCAGCAGGTCCGTGTCTGCAGGCAGCCCGCTCACCCCGTGCAGGAAACCGGTACTCTTGCCGCGCTCGGCCGGTAGTCGGGCAGTCACGGGATTGCGTGCAGTTCGGTAAGCTTGAGCAGCCCCTCCAAGCACTCCTGGGTAGTGGTGTCAGCGGCCACGATGTTGCGCCTGTGATTGACGCGAACCGCTGCTACACCTGGTCGGGAAGAGAGGGCCGCTGCAAGCGTGAGGCGCGGTGTTCCCTGGAAGGCTCCGCCGGGTGCCGAAGGACGGAACAGCACGAAGCCGATCACTGCAGGGTCCACCGGCAGTGCAGCAACCTCCAGGGCTTTCGTGCGCCGCCTGTCGCCTCTCGACTGTACAAGGATCAAGCCGTCTGCGTTTGACTCGCGGATGGGTGGCGTCTCCCTCTGTGCAGCCGCAGCAGGCACGCTGTGGCTGGCCGGTGAAGCGGGTGAGTGCCGCGATTCGTGCGAGGTATCGCGGGATGGAGGCGATACAGCAGCCGGCTTTTTCCTTCGCTTGTGCTGTTTTTTCCCTTTGCGCTTCGGCCGCGAAGCAGGCTGGCTTGGCAGGCCCTTCACGAAACGCGCCGCCGGGTGTTCAGGGTTCTGCTGCGGCGCACTAGCGGGTGTTTCGTCCGTTATCTCCATAGCGGCGGCGGTGTTTTCGTCTGCAGCCGGCTCGCTAGCAGACGACGCGGCCGGGCGCGCGCCGCCTCCCGGAGTAGTCGGCGCCTCGGGGGCGGAGTCAGGCGCGCCCTCCCTCGGAGGGGGCTCGAATGATGCGGCGGCCAACTCGGCGGGATGCCGAGAGGTGGCGCTCGAGCTTTCCGCAGGTACCGCAGGTGGGGCGGTCTGCTCGCGTGATGCTGGCTCGGGTGGCGCTCCAACTTGCGCGTCCGGAGGGGAGGGGTTGGTAGCTGTTTCCCCCGCGTGTCGGGAGATGGCGCTGCCATGGTCTTCGTCCGCCGACGGCTCTCCCGGGCAGGAGGGGACGCTCGGCCGCTGCTTGCATGGCCCGGTGGCTTCATCATCCTCGCTCTCGGACTCGCGGGCGCGTTTACGAAAAATGGACAGGTCCATTTCCTCGTCGTCCGAGGGGGGAAGCGGCACCTCGGCGTGGATGTCCTGCACGCATGGGCCGTTCTCGCAAGGCTCTGTAGTGGCCGCTGCGGCTGCCGGTGTCGAAATGCTTCCTGTTGCAGTCGTAGGCTGGGGGGAAGCCACAGGAACCTCCAAGGTGGCGGCCCGTATACGTAGCCACTCGCCCAGCATGCGAGTGGCGCGAAGCTCGAGGTCCTCCCTTGCCCGGAGCTCATCGAGGGTCGCGGGGCCGAGTGTCACCCGGCTCAAGCTGCCGTGGCGGCGATGGCGGACACGTGGCGGCGGCTCGCCGGGTGGCCGAAACTCCATATTGTGCTGCCGAGGCGTCTTCTCGCGCGCGGGAAGAAAGCCGTGAGCAGCGAAAGGTGCGACAACGTGTTCCTAAGCGGGCGCAACCATGCAAGATACCGAAACACGTGGTAGCTGTCGACGCGAAATCGTCAGAGCGAGGAGGAGCGTAACCTTCTCCGATCGCAGCTCAGACGCGACTCCCGTTGACACCACCACGGCGAGCGAGGCGACGGATGGCTGGCTTGGTGATGCCTTGGATGTTGTCACGCAACACCTTACGATGACGCTTCGCGCCACCCTTGCCGAGCCCCTTGCCGCCCTTGCCACGTCCAGACATCTCGGCTGTTGCTGCTGCTTCGGAGCGCGTCAGGAAAGCGAATGTCGCGTCCTTGCGCCGCGACTGAGCGAGGAAGCCGCGCCGAATGGCGAGGAGGTGAAACGCGCGCCGATTGGCTCACGGGCAGCGCGGCCTCTCTTCGCGAGTGAGTCGCGGGTGGCAGCACTGAGCCCTGCTTAGGCCACGCACTGAGTTCAAGACAAGTGGTTTCGCAACACAATCGCGGAGTTTACTCTTTTTTTTTCTTATGTTGTTTCTTTTTGGCATTTCTGACTGCAACGTAGGCTGATGTTCAATCCGCCTCCCTTCTTCTTTTGCTCAACTCGCCAAGAGAAAAACAAACGTGTCAACAATGTTATTGTGCTATGTTGCACGCACCCACTGCTCGTGTCGCGCCCCAGGAACAAGTTTATTGTGTTCTCATAATTATGATTACTCGTTCTATTCACCGGTAGCTCGGCTACGCTTTCAAGTGCACCCTGGTCATTGCCGCAAAGCACACCGTGCGCACAGCTTCAAACACCGCCACGCCAACATTGTTCGCTTGATCACTAGTCGCGAAACAGGGCTCGTTCATGCTCTGTTCGCCTCAGGCGTTTCAAATTTCGCACGCCGGCACCGCTGACTGGTGCCTACACGACTGTCAAATTTCGTCGCGATAGCTCATGTAGCCTCGTAGATAACGTCAGCGAAATCAGCCTAAGACGCGCGCGCGAGCCCAATTCAGCATTCTAGGGGACGGAAGAGAGCGAGGAAACTGTTGGCGCCGCTCCTCACTCTCCCATCGCCCGTACGCAGGCAGCTACGCAGGGCGCGCGCGAAACCGCTAGCTATGCAGCATGCGGAGAGCGCGCGCATCTCTTCTTTTCCCACTTCAGTCACTTACTACTGCTACATTTGTAATAACTGTGTAAAATTTCCCCTTAGGCAGTGCTGCTTCGTGAACGTGCGCACCCATTCCCGCTCGCCAGCCACCGCTACAGCAATGCGGCTCTGAATTTCAGTCCGGAGCACTGCTGCATACGTGCGGGCGGCCGCCGAGAGGGCATTAGTTCTAGCAGCCATAGAGGCACACCTCAGGGCCCGCAAAAGCGCGTCGAACGACAAGAAGAAACAAAACGGTAAAAATAAAAAAAGGAGGGATGAGGGCTGCCTGCTCTTAAAAGTTGCGCTGCATCAGAATTAAGTAAATGTGCAGCAACGACCGCCTCATCATCCTCGGTGTGTGAAACACGCGCCGTGGTAATTAGTGTATGCAGGCAAACGTGGCCGCTCGCGCAGAGTCGCCTCACGCGCCCCATACTTGCTCTATGTGTGTTGTTGTGCTGAGCCCCATGGCGTTCCGTGCGGTTCTGCTGCAAAAGCAGTAGCACACGCGCTGTCCGACCGCGCACGCCGCGTGTTTGAAAAAAAGAAGCAGTAGCAAGTGCCGTTGAAATGGTAAAAGAAGAGAAGAGTGCAGTACCGTAGCTGTCTCTCGCTTAGGAGGTCACCTCAACAGTACTGCACGGGGGAGGGTAAGGAGAATAAAGGAGCCAAGAGAAAAAAAGATTAAAGAGGACGAGCGGAAGGCCGTGAAGAAGAAAAAAAAGAGAGAGAAAGAAGCGTGAAACGGGGCTTATGGCAGCGTGGCAAGGTTCGACGACTCAAAGAACTCAATGAGAGCTGGGAAGGCTCTCTTGAGTAAAACCGCAAAACCCCTAGGAAACAGAAAGTCCTCAGGACGGGCTATGGGGAGTCCAAGGCGTCGATTAGGATTTCACGAGCTGAGAGATATATGCAGTGCATATATCTATACAAGGGATATATAAAAGTGCATATATCATATAAAAGGGACTCTCACGGGCCGTTAGGCCCGTGAGAGTCCCTTTTTGTGTGTGTTGTTGTGCTGCGCGCATGGCGTTCTGATACAAAACTTTCAGCACACGCGCTGTCGCAATGAGAATGCGACAGCGCGTGCCGGGTGTTTGTAAGCGAGGAACTGTCGAACAGAGGGAACGGACGGAATTGTCGAGATTCTCACTATATCCCAATGCCAATGCAGACACTTTGGGTGGCTCTGAGATGGGTGTTGGCTGGGCGGACGAGCGCTCGGTCACCTACTTGGAGCTGGTGTACTTGGTGACGGCTTTGGTGCCCTCGGACACGGCGTATTTGGAGCCCCTCGTAAAACAAAAATAACCTAAATAAAAATGAGGGAAAGCCGCACCACCAAGGTATAGCAGCTTTAAGCCAATCAAAATTAAATGAAGAGGGGTAGAAACCCAAAATGTAATTTGAAGTAAAGCCAATTATTAAGAAAAAAAAACCGAGGAAACCAACAGAGAATGTTTATGCACACCAGGAGGGGATAGGACGCCGGAGGACTTGGCTGCATCGGCGTGGGACGGGTGAGGTCTCGTTGCGTCTAATATTTTATTTAGTAGGAGGAATAGGGGGAAAAGGAACTAGGACGTCTTAAGAGAGCATGGTCCAAGGAGGCCAGCAGGTCCATCAGCGTTCCGAAAAGCGGTGCAAAGTTTCCGGTAGACCAGACTGCACCGGCCTGGAGGAGTATTGGCATAACCGGATAGTTCCGGTAGGGGTGACTTGACATCAGGCGGCAGTGGGGTTGCAGAATCCACTGGACAGCAGGTCAACGGAAGAACTGCAAGAAAGCTGAAAATGATGTCAGGCAGGTTGAGAAGGTGTATCTAGGGCACAGAGAAGGATGGGAAGAGAAGCTAAACTGCCAAAAGAAGAAAGCAGCCATTCCGTCTATAGTGTCCCCGGAGACAAGCTCCACCTTTGTTGGCATAACCAAGGACACTATAAGACGAAAGGAGAAGGGCAAGATGGGAGGGATATAAAGTGGAGACAGGGAAAGAGGAGAGGGAAAGGAAACCGATGAAGGAAAAGGTAGAAAGAATTAGGAGGAGTCCGGGAAAGCGAACGATGAAATGATTCGATATAGACGAATAAGAAGTGCGCGCTTTCTTTGATATGTAAGGAAGGAGAGGTAACGATCAGGTGTAATGGTAGAGGGGAGATTCTCTTTAAGGGGATTAGCAATGTGAGATGTAAGGGGACAGTCATTGAAGTAGTGAAGCAAATCTGTGCAAGGATTACCACAGGCACAGTTACTGTGGGATAAAAGGTGAAAGCGGAAATAATAGAAAGGGAAGCGGCCATGAGCGGAGGTGAGGTGGACAATGGGTCTTTTCGGTGGAAAGAAAGAGGGAATGCGATTGACGTTTTGTATCCATTGAAAGAATGCAGTGTCGCTATTCTCTCGCGCCCAGTGAGCATTCCACTGGGCGAAGGAATACGCACGCATCCTTGATGTGATAGAGGAGGGAGCGACAAGGAGGGTTCGAGAAACGCCATGGGAGGCGGCGGAGTTGGCGAGGAAGTCCGCCATCTCGTTTCCCTCGATGCCCTGGTGTGCCGGTACATGGAAAAGAGGTACCCGTCGCCGGTTAGAGATGAACTGAAGGAGCTGCTTGATTTGCCTGACAGAGGGATTTGTTGTCGTGAAAGTATTCAATGCAGTGAGCATGGACAAGCAATCGGTGTAGATGTGTAGAGGGATGAAATGGGGCAAAGTCTATATATAGGCTAATGCCTCCAGTAAAGCAGCTGTTTCGGTAGCATAAGATGAAGTGGCACCAAAAAGTTTAAATTTTCCAACTTTGGTGATGTGGCCTGTTGGACTATAAAGTACGAAAGCGGCTCCTGCAGACTGGGAAGTGTAGGAGCCGTCGGTATACAGATGATAGGCCGGCATAGTGTTTACAGAGGGTATATCTTGAAGTCGAAGGCGGTAATGGGTAAAACGAGATTTCATGCTTGGATGAAAGTCCCAAGGGTTCATAGGGTAGTTAACAAGCGCCGGATGGTAGGAGTCAGGGCCATAAAATGTGAGCGCTTTGAGTGCAAATAAAGAGAAGTAGGCGTTTAGACGGTCTAATTCAATATGGAGCGGTGGTGTGTTAGCCAGAACCTGAAGCGACGAGGTACGCGTCGTGCGGAAGGCAGCGTTGATTGGGAGCAGAAGGGTACGTTGGATAGAGGATATTTTGATTTTAGACTGTGAAGTAGGAAACGTTGGCCACCAGACGGGAGAAGCATAAGTGATGGACGGAAGTAAAACCTGATTATAGAGGAGACGGAGAGTGGAAGGGGCCATCGAATAATGCATGCGAACGAACAGGAGAAGACGGGAAGAGAGAAGGTCTGCTTTTGTACGGAGATTGGTTAAATGAGCGTTAAAGTTTAGGTGGGTGTCAAAGATGACCCCAAGAATTTTAATGTTCGACTGAAATTTGAGGGGAAAGCCATTAAAACGAACTATGGGAAGACGGGTGCGGGAAGAGGAAGCAGAGTGGCTATGGGGGAAGTATAGACAGGAAGATTTGTCGGTACTAATGGTGAGTTTCGTACGCTGTGCCCAGGTCGAGATAAGATTAAGAGTAAGAGCTACCTTGGATTCTAAAGCGCGACCATTGTCTGCAGAGAGCACTATGACAGTGTCATCTGCATAGGCCTGCGCAACCACGTCCGGTGGAAAGGGGAGGTCAAGCAATCCGTAGATGACAATGTTCCACAGCAGTGGACTGAGTGGTGACCCTTGAGGGCTGCCCAAAGTAGGCGTAGCAGACACCTGACCAGTCTGCGAACGGAAAATGATCTGTCGGTTTTCTAAGAAAGATTGTAGAAGGTGGTACAGATTGGAAGGGCAGTTGTGCGAGCGTAAAAAATGAAGGACGACAGGGTGCCAAACGCTATCGAAAGCGCCTTTAAAGTCTAAGCAGATGAGAATTGCGTGTTGTTTCCGGTCTTTGTAGGTGTTTAGAGTTTGTCTGAGACGGTACAAGGCGGTGGTCGCACTCTTCCCATGTGTAAAACCGAATTGATGCGGATGAAGTAAATGATTGGAGTGGAGAAACAAGTAGAGCCGGGAATTTAGGAGACGTTCGAGAATTTTACTAAACAAAGAATTTATAACAATAGGGCGGTAGGATGAAGGAGAGTCGAGTGGGCGGTTGGGTTTAGCCATAAAGATAACACGTCCTTTGCGCCAATGAGTGGGGAAGTAGGAGAGATTGAGACAATGATTAAAAATGAAGAGAAAAAAGGACGGGTGATAGTAAAAAATCGTCTTTAGCATGGGAAGAGTCAGTCCGTCTAGACCTGGGGCGGCGTTGGTGTTGCCTGAATTGATAGCATGTTGAATTTCTGGAATAGTGAAAGGGAGATCACTAGTTTTGGATGAATAAGGCATGGCAGTTATTTGACGCAGGCGCACGTGGTCGTCATTATCTGTGGAGGGAGAGTCGTGGGTCACATGAGCATTAAGGAGAAAGCGAGCCTACTCAAGCACGCTGCATGTGGGACGACCATCGGGTAAAAGAAGGGAGGGGAGTTGGTTGGTACGGGGAAGTTTGTCGAAGCAGATGCGGAAAGGAAGGTCGAAGGGATTGCGTTTGGAAAGGTCGGAACAGATAGATTTGGAGGCTTCAGATTTGGCCTGGTCGATGTGCATTTTGTATTCGGCATGGGCATCATAGTACTGAGCCTTAAATGCCTGTCGAAGGAGCGGGTGAGTGGTGCGCTGGAAGCGCCGACGGAAGGCACGGATCCGTTTGCGTTCAATAGTGAGGTCGGGAGTCCACCATGAATTAGTCGGAGAGGGGCGCGGCTTTATCCAGCGAGAATGGAGATGACGAAGCTTGTCGAAGAGAATGTAAAACTTCGTCAAAACCAAATCGACTGCGTTCGGAGATAGTAAAGTTGTCTGTTGGACCAACGAAAACCAAGGAGAGGTGACGAGTGACTGTAAAAGATGAGAGGTAGTCGATTTTGTTAATCGTTTATGGCGGGGTCTGGTATGGCCGAAAAAGGAAAATAGGATATATTTGTGGTCAGATAACGTTTCGGAATCGGCGACGAACCAGCTGTAGCCACATGCGGCGAGAGGAACTGATGCAAAGGAAAGATCGATCCAACTCTCAGCAAGGTGGGATTGAAAGGTAGGCGGCGAGCGAGGGTCATTTAATGCTTTTAAGTTGTTAGCGGCAGCAAATTGTGTGAGCAGCGCTCCCCTGATATCGCCTTCCACAGGGCCCCACAGTAAATGCTTCGCATTAAAATCACCCGCCATCACCTGAAAAGGTTGAGCAAGAGAGGACAGGTGAGCTTGGAGGGCATCAAAAAGGGGTTCCAGGGGTTCGTGAGGGGGAGCGTAAACGGCGAGGATGACGAAAGAAACTGAAGGGGCAACACAGGAAACTATGACATATAGAGGGTCGGAATGGACTAGGAAGAGATCATAGGTATGTTTAGTAGCTAAAAGAGCAAGACGGGGACTGATTGGTGAAGCGAAAGTGATGTGCGTGTGAGGTTGGTGCGGAAGAGAGTTGCCTCGTGTATAAGGTGCGGAAATGATGATAAAATCAATGTGGTGCTGCTGGATAAAGTCCGACAACAACAATTTGGGTTGTCGGGAATGTGCCAGATTAGCCTGTAAAAATTTAATGGGTATGGAATGGGAGTGTTTGGCCAGCTCGCCGGGCAACAGCAGACGCATGGCAGTCTGGATCTCCCGGCTCGTGATGGTCGAGCGCTTGTTGTAGTGAGCCAGACGGGACGACTCCGCGGCGATACGCTCGAAGATGTCGTTCACGAAGCTGTTCATGATAGACATGGCCTTGCTGGAGACTCCAGTGTCCGGGTGCACCTGCTTCAGCACCTTGTAGATATAGATGGAGAAGCTCTCCTTCCTGCGGCGCTTCTTCTTCTTGTCGGTGGCGCGCACGTTCTTCTGCG
Organism: Dermacentor variabilis; assembly: GCF_050947875.1. NCBI lineage: Eukaryota > Metazoa > Arthropoda > Arachnida > Ixodida > Ixodidae > Dermacentor > Dermacentor variabilis. Next base: position 23,303,305 of record NC_134574.1, read on the forward strand.
CCTTGCCGGCCTTCTTCACGGCCTTACCGCTCGGCTGAGGAGGCATGTCGAGCACGATGCGAATAGCTCAACTCACGAGATGGGAATACGAAAATTCCCTCGCACCTCCGGGGTTTTTTTATACGGGGGAGGTGGTGTTCACGCGACCTGCCTTAGTCGCGCGCGCCATTGGTCCGCGCGGCTTCTCCCCCTTTCCCTCGTGCTCGCTCGCGCTTTCCTTTGGGGCCGGCGGCGGCGAGAGCGGCGAAGGCACTACGAGCACGGCTCAAATCGCTCACAGATCGCCACTGTGTAAGTCTTTGTTTCGTCTCCGACTCAGTCTACACATCAACAGCACCAGCATGTCCGGACGCGGCAAAGGCGGCAAGGCGAAGGGCAAGAGCAAGACGCGTTCCAGCCGAGCGGGTCTCCAGTTCCCCGTGGGCCGTATCCACCGTCTCCTGCGCAAGGGAAACTACGCCGAGCGCGTCGGAGCGGGCGCTCCCGTCTACCTCGCGGCCGTCCTCGAGTACCTGGCTACCGAAGTGCTCGAGCTCGCTGGCAACGCGGCTCGTGACAACAAGAAGACCAGGATCATCCCCCGCCACCTGCAGCTCGCCATCCGCAACGACGAGGAGCTGAACAGGCTGCTCTCCGGCGTGACGATCGCGCAGGGCGGCGTCTTGCCCAACATCCAAGCTGTGCTTCTCCCAAAGAAGACCGAGAGGAAGGCGTAAGCGAGCTCCCAGCCGCCGGGCTACAGTCGCGCTCGTCGCACAACCCAACGGTCCTTGTCAGGACCACCGAAATGCGTGTGACGGCAAGGTTTTGCTTGGCAATCCCGTTCTCTGCGCCCGTTTCCCTCTGTTTGAATTAGCGCAACCGTGCCTCTTGAACTGACGCTGCTGCTAGCTAGCTGGCATTTCGGTGCACGGATGTAGAGAGAAAGCGAGGTTCCGGGTGTCCGGGGGCGCACAGGGACGAGCCTCACTGCAATTAGCGTACGATTCGCGTAGTGGAATGTGATAGGCGATTGGGCCCTTAAAAACAAACAAAAATGGGCCATATCCGCAACCAGCATGCACTTATGAGCCAGGCAAGTATGCATGAGGAACGTGAACAAACGTATGCATGGCATACCAATACACAAAAGCTTGCACGCAACATCGGCCGCATTAATTTCGTTTTCGGGCGCGGCTTCTTCGCATGAATGCGCGGACCGTTTTGCAACGAACACGCATTTTGTTTATTTTTTTCCCCTCTCTCTCTTCTCGTTCGTGCTCGAACGCGTGCAATACTTACCATATGCATACCAAACGAGGCACCACCTTGCACCGGCAGCCCACCACAGGCACACACAAAAAATATTAATAATAAAAAATAACAACAAAACAGACAGACCGAGAGGGTAGGGTTGGAGTACGTGGTCTCGCGTGCTCCCGTGGCCGAAGCAAACATGTAGGTGGTCTTGAGAAGGACCGTTTTGTGTTGCTTGCCTGACCGAGGCTGCGGCGCAGACAGCGGCCGAACTTAGGCGCGCTCGCCACGGATGCGCTGGGCCAGCTGGATGTCCTTCGGCATGATGGTAACGCGCTTGCGTGGATGGCGCACAGGTTGGTGTCCTCGAAGACCCCTGCGCCCACCAGCCCGGAGGTCGATGGGGCTCCCTGGGGAATTTGGCTGCGCCGGCCGTTGCCAGCGCTGGAAGGGACCTGGGAGGTTGAGGCAACCGCGGCTGCGCCCACCTTCGGGGTCGATGTTCCCTTCTCCGCGGTTGACGGAGCAGCGTTAGCTGCAACCGCCGCGGGGGCAGATGGCGTAACTGCCGACTCACTGCCTGTGGGTCGGACAGCCGCCGGAGGCCGTTGAGACGCTGCCCCCTTACGCGCCACATCGGCAAATGTTTTCTTGGGCAGGTAAGATACGCGCCTGCGTGCCTCTTTGAAACTTATATTTTCTTTTACTTTAACTGTTACTATTTCCTTTTCTTTTTTCCAGGATGGGCCCGACCGCGAGTACGCGGCTTGCTCCCCATCACAGTTTACACAGTGGAGAGCATTCTCACAAGCTTCAGAGGTGTGTTCGTGGGCACTGCACTTCGCACATGTTTGGCGGCCTCGGCAGCTCTGCGAACTGTGGCCGATGCGCTGGCATTTGAAACATCGCAGTGAATTGGGCACGTATGGCCTGACACGGAGCTTGATGTACCCGGCCTCGATTGACTGGGCAGGACACTTGAACCAAAGGTGATTATTAATTGCTTGGTTTGGATCTCTTTACCATCTCGCCTCATCTTTATTCTTTTGACATTGATAACATTTTACTCGCTGAAGCCCTCCAAGAGTTCAGCCTCAGTGAGCTCCAGCAAGTCATTGTCTGACACAACACCGCGGGTGGTGTTCATTGTACGGTGCGGGGTTACTGATATGGGGGTCTCTCCAAATGACACTAGTTGCGGTAGTTTTCCATATTGTTTGACATCACGGAGCTCTAAGAGGAGGTCGCCGCTTGCCATCCTACGACACCTTGTATCCTGGACCAAAAACATCAGTTAAGGACTTTGAGACAAGGAATGGTGAAATGTTTCGCACTGCTTTGTTTGGCTCTTCAGAGTGAATAACGGGGAACCGGGGAAAATTCAGGATTTGGTGTCCGAAAAACTGAAATACATCTTCGGTGCGCCCTCGTTTCAGAGGGCGATCAGGAAGTTTGGGGAAAGAAGTTTCCATGAAGATATGTGTACATTCGGCAACAGCGCCGACCGCCCACCACGGAGCCCAACAAGGGGACGCGGCAGAGCTTGCATGCAAGTCTGCACGATGCCAGTCGTACGCCGCCACTATAACCAAATATGGTGTACCCAAGGTTGGATAACCACACAGGGTTCACCCTTGCCGCCAAGAAGAAGGAAGTAAATAGAAGAGAGAAGGAGACAGGAAAGGTGGAAAGTAAGGGAAAGACGAAGATTGTAGGAAGAGAGAGACAGGAAAAGGCGACTGCCGATTTCCTCCAGGTGGGTCAGCCTGGAGGTGCCGTCTATGTGAAGCCGAGGCCGAAGAGGTGTGTTGCCACCGCCGGGGGGCCTTAAAGGTCCAAACACCCAGCATCGGCTCAACCCCCAGGATCCCCTTTTCCGCAGACACGGCTAAGCCGCGCACGGCTACACGCGGGAGGGTCCAACCCTCATGTGCTCGGGTACGTGGTGTCGGAACACACCAAACGCCTGCTGATGCAGACGCTCCTGCGGGGGACCAAATGTGTGTCCTATTCTTAGACGACAGAATAGGACATCTGTTCCGCGTGATTTTGTTGCAGAAGGCCAGAACCCTAATTGTGGCTTTATTACGTGCAGCTTATTATTTGTTTCCATGTCCCACGAGCGTTGCGAGTAGTTTCGCAGTTTCCGGCGCAAGAAGGGCCTCAGATCTGTTACAGGGACTGCAGCGCTAGGATTAACAGAATACGATGCAATTGATGTGACGATCTGGTCTGCCAGAACGTTACCTTCGATGCCTCTATGACCCGGCACCCAGCATATGATGACATGCTGGTTACATATATACGCTTTACATAGGACGGAATATAGTTCATTGATTACTGGATTTTTGTGCTTAGAAAATGATATTAAGGCCTTCACAGCACTTAGGGAGTCCGTATATATAAGTGATTTCTGGAGTTTTGATTTCTTTATATGCTTTACAGTCGACAACAGTGCGTGGGCCTCAGCCGTAAAGATACTAGTTTCCGGATGCAGTACATCGAATTCCGAGAAGGATGGACCGACAGCTGCATAGGACACCCCGTCGCGTGATTTCGATGCGTCTGTGTAGAATCCGTGCAGGAGTACTTGCACTGGAGTTCCAGGAAATGCATTCGGATTTGGATATCTGGGGCTTCCTTTGTAACTTGTAGGAAAGATATCGCATTGTATCATTTGCCACTCCCAAGGAGGTAGCAGCTTAGCTGGAGGCATTAGGCGAAGTTTGAGGATTGGGACATCCATTTCAACACTAAGCTCCCTCACACGAAGTGAAAAGGGCTGTCTTACAGAGGAACGATTACGAAAGAGTGTATCATATGTCATATCATTAACAGTATTGAAACATGGATGTTGAGGATTGGAGTGGATTTTCAGGAAATATGTTTGGCTGATCTATGTTCTTTGACGATGGAGTGACCACTCATTTGATTCTACATACAAACTTTCAATGGGACTTGTTCTGAAAGCGCCAGTGGCCAAGCGGATTCCTAAATGGTGAACCGGATCTAGCATCTTTAGCGCGCTCGGGGCTGCGGAATGATAAATCACGGCACCATAGTCCAATTGTGATCGAATGAGGCTTTTGTGAAGATTCATCAAACATTTTCTGTCGCTGCCCCATGTTGTATGGGATAAAATTTTCAGTAAGTTCGTTGTTTTTAAGCATTTCACCTTGAGATACTTTATGTGTGGAATAAATGTTAGTTTAGAGTCAAGTATGATACCTAAGAACTTGTGCTCTTTGTTCACAGGGATTTGCTGGCCATATATTTCGATATTGGGATCTGCAACGAGCCCTCTCTTTCTTGTGAAAAGCACACAAGAACTTTTGTTCGGATTCACTTTAAACCCGTTTTCGTCTGCCCACTTAGATATCTTGTTCAATCCCTGCTGTATTTTTCTTTCGCACACTGCAAGGTTACAGGATTTAAAACCTATTTGTATGTCATCTACGTAAACAGAATAGAAAATGGCTGGCGGTAATGCAGCGCGGAGCGTGTTCATCTTAATGACAAAGAGAGTGCAACTGAGTACGCCTCCCTGAGGTACACCAGTTTCCTGTGTGAATGTACGCGACAGTGCATTACCTATTTTCACCCGAAATGTACGGTTTTGTAGGTAGCTTTCGATAATGTTTAACATATTTCTGCGGATGCCCAGCGCCGACAGCTCGCGCAATATTCCGTACCGCCAAGTTGTATCGTACGCCTTCTCCATGTCAAGAAATACGGATAGGAAGGATTGTTTATGTACGAAAGCATCGCGAATGTTTGATTCAATGCACATGAGGTGGTCGGTTGTAGATCGCCCTTCCCTGAAGCCACATTGAAGTGGGTCAAGCATATTGGTAGACTCTAGAAAATGTACGAGGCGGCGATTGATCATTTTTTCAAAAAGCTTGCAGACAGCTCTTAAGCGCTATAGGACGGTAGCTGGTCAGCAGCGATGTATCTTTACCGTGCTTCAAAACAGGGATAACAATAGCTTCTTTCCATTTAGATGGGAGGTACCCGGCAGCCCATATAGCATTGAAAAGTGCGATTAGCGTTATTTGAGTATCATTGTGGAGATGTTCAAGCATATCGTACATGATCTTGTCAGGGCCAGGTGCGGAGCTCTGACATGCAGTCAAAGCAGCTGTCAATTCGGCAATGTTAAAAGGCTGGTTATATAATTCGTTCTGTCTCCATTTGCGGTTGATGGCCTCACGTTCTGCTATTTGTTTGTGCTTTAGGAATGCCTTGGAATAATTATTTGAGCTGGAAATCCGCTCAAAATATTCCCCGAGTGCGTCAGCTTGATCTTCTAAGCTATTGCCTTCATCGTTTACTAGGGGCAACGGATGAATTTCTTGTCCCTTTAGCCTTCTAAGCCCGTCCCACACTTTAGCCTCTTGAGTGTATGAATTTATATCTGACAGGAACCTCTGCCAGCTTGCCCTCTTTGCCTGTCTTCGCGTTCGTCTTCCCTGGGATTTAATCTGCTTAAATTCTACTAAATTTTCGGCGGTAGGGCATTCGCGTAGTTTGCCCCAGGCTTTATTCTGTCTCCTTCGTGCCTTTCTGCAATCGTTATTCCACCAGGGGACCCGTCTTTTTAATGAAGTGCCGTTTGTCTGAGGGATGAATTTGTCTGTTGCATCAATGATAAAAGCGGTAAAATATGATACGGCATGATCTATGCTAAAATCACTTACAAAATCTTGTAATATGTAGGTGGATTCTTTAAAGCATTCCCAATTAGCCTCCGCTCGTTTCCAGCGAGGAACAGGCGGAGGGGAGTCATGTTGTGTTACTAGGTTTAGAGTTAATGGGAAGCGATCACTTCCAAATGGATTTTTAATTACAGACCACTCTAAATCAGGGAAGATAGAGCCAGAACAGATAGACAGCTCTATTGAGGAGTATGAATTATGCTGTGTATTGTAGTAGGTCGGTTCTTTCTTATTAAAGAGGCACGAGCTGGAGTTTAAAAGGAAATTTTCAATGAGTCGACCTCTCGCGTCGCATCGTGAGTCTCCCCACATCGGATTATGGGCGTTAAAATCTCCCACGAGTATGTAAGGCGCGGGGAGCTGGTCAATGAGGTTATAAAAGTCTGTTTTTTCGAGACGTTGGTTTGGCGGTATATAAATGGAACACACTGTTATTAATTTGTGAAAAAGAATGGCCCCAACTGACACTGCCTCGAGGGGCGTGTTAAGGGCGTCGGGTCGGCAAGCGACAGATCTGTGGGCTACTATTGCTACACCGCCAGAGGCGGTAGCCTCGTTGCGGTCATTCCGAAAGATAGAGTAATTACGAAGGAAATTAGTGTTTGTAGGTTTCAGATGTGCCTCTTGAACACACAGCAACCTTGGATTATGTTTGTGTAACAGTTCGTTAATGTCGTCGAGGTTACGTAAAAGTCCTCGTACATTCCACTGTACTATTTGTGTTTCCATTATGATAAGTGTGTTGGGTGCTGTGTGTTTAAGAGAGAAGAGTTAGCTCACGGGCGTTTTTCAGGCGCCGTGACGGGAGTTTTGTCTCTTTTGGAGCGGTCGAGAGTGCCTCGCCGCTCCTTAGGCGCTGGTGGCGCCGTCTTGCTGGTTGTTGTGTCCATCGCCTCTTGCGAGGCGCTGGACAGGCGCTCTTCCGAGCGCTTTGTTTGACGTGAAGGCCTCGGCACGTTGAACGAGGCCTTTGAGGTTACCTGCCCGGAGGTAGATGGCCCCTTCTCCTGGGTTGGCGTAGCAGCGTTAGCTGCAGCCGCCGGGGGGGCGGATGGTGTCACTGCCGCCTCACTGGATGTGAGTCGGACAGCCGCCGGAGACCGTTGTGGCCCTACCCCTGACGCGCCACTTCGGCAAATGTGTTTTTGGGCAGGTAGGATACCCGCCTGCGTGCCTCCTTGAAAGTGATATTTTCCTTTACTTTTATGGTCACAATTTCTCTTTCTTTTTTCCAAGACGGGCAGGACCGCGAGTACGCGGCATGCTCGCCATCACAGTTGACACAGTGTGGGGTATTCTGGCAGGTTTCAGAGGAGTGTTCATTTTCACTACACTTGGCACAAGTCATCCGGCCTCGACAGTTCTGTGAGCTGTGGCCGAACTGTGGCCGATCCACCCGGGGGAAATCGGCAGTCGCCTTTTCCTGTCCACCTCTTCAACCTTTTTCTTTCCTATCTTCTTTCTTTTACTGTCCTTTCATCTCTTTTCTTCGATCCCTTCCTAATTTTCCTAGGCGGCTAGGGTTAACCTTGTGTATGTGCCCTCCCTTGGGTATAATATATTAGGTTATAGCGGCAATGTACGGTTGGCGCCAGCAGCCTTACCCGTTATGTGCAGCAGCGTCCACATGTTGGGCTCCGTGGTGGGTGGCCGCCATTGCTGCCGAAAAGGAACTGAAATACTATGGGAACACCGGCATTTCCCTGCCTACTTGATCGTCACCCTCAGAAGAGGGCGCACACCGAAGACCTGAGCACATGTTTCACCCGCACTAAAGAAACCTACCCGAAATACCACGTAGTACACAGTGAGAACCCTGAAAAACAAGCCAGACTAATTTCACCATTCATAGTTTCAAAATCTTTGACCGAAGCCTTAGGGTCAGGTTATAAGGTGACGAAAATGGCAAGCGGAGATCTTCTTCTTGAGATCCCACAGAAAAATCAACATGAAAAGCTAGGCAGTCTGGTGACGTTTGGTAACATTCCAATTTCTGTTACAGAACACCGAACAATGAATAGCTCACGGGGAGTCGTGTCAGAGGCAGACCTCCTAGACTTGACAGAAACTGAACTCCTGGAAGGCTGGAAAGAAGAAAATGTTACTGACGTAAAACGCATTATAATTAGACGAGACAACAAGGAAATCCCCACTAAGCATCTTATCCTCACATTCTCATGCAGCGTACTGCCAGAAACCATCGAAACAGGATACATCAGGTTAAATGTTCGACCATTTATCCCCAACCCTAGACGATGTTTCAAATGTCAGAGGTTCGGCCATGGCTCGCAGAGCTGCCGTGGTCAAATAACTTGTGCAAAGTGTGGAGTCCAGGGCCACCCCTCAGACAACTACAGTGGCACACCTCGCTGTGTGAACTGCAGTGGTGACCATCCAGCCTACTCACGCTCCTGTCCGAATTGGAAGAAAGAAAAAGAAATATTTACCCTCAAAGTCAAAGAAAACATTTCATTTAAGGAAGCCCGTAAACGGTGCTCTCCATTCCACAACACACCTTATGCTGATGCGGCGCGTCGGGGGGCAGCGTCGCAGCGGCAATCGCCGAGTGCCCTGCCCGCGTGCAGCGAGCAGGCACCTTTGGCTCCTGCCCCCAGGGTGGAAGTAGGTAAGCCTACTCCATCCAATCAGCAACCAGGCCCGGCTACCCTTGAGTTGCAGGCCCCACAAGAGTTATCTGCGGCAACCTGCGCTGCACGCAGCGATCCCGCAGGACCGATAGCGGCCACGATCTCCCCGGCCCCTCCCAGCGCTGGCAACAGCCGGCGCAGCCAAATCCCACAGGGAGCCCCATCGACCTCAGGGCTGGTGGGCGCAGGGGTCTTGCCTTCCGAGGTGAGACTCTCACGAAAAACTTCACGCTCGCAAGAGCGCGTGTCCGGCGCCTCACAAGAGGCAATGGACACCACACCTATACCTACGGCGCACCAAGCGCCTAAGGATCGGCGAGGTTCCCTCGAACGCTCCAGAAAAAGCAAAACCCCGGTTACAGGGCCTCGAAAGTGCTCTGTAACCTAAGGCATCACCTCCCTTTCCGTACATACAGTACTTATTTAAATTAAATATGGATACACAAATTATTCAATGGAACATCAGAGGTCTCCTTAGAAACCTTGATGATTTGCAAGAACTTATCCACAAACACAATCCAAGAGTGCTGTGTTTACAGGAAACACACTTAAAACCAAAATACACAAACTTTCTTCGACAGTATGTTACTTTTCGCAAAGATCGCGATGATGCCGTCGCATCATCGGGCGGTGTTGCCATTGTCATTCATAGAAGTACTGCGTGTCAACCTTTACAGCTACAAACGCCCCTTGAAGCAGTGGCGGTGCGAGTTGTCCTACTAAACAAACCCATTACCATTTGCTCCCTTTACATACCCCCGCATTACCAACTGAACAAACATGAATTCCAGTCCTTGATCGATCAATTCCCAGAACCTTATGTTGTTCTTGGCGATTTCAATGCGCACAGCTCCCTGTGGGGCGACTCTCGTATAGATTCGCGAGGTCGCCTTGTTGAACAATTCCTTTTTTCTTCTGGTGCGTGCCTGTTGAATAAGAAGGAACACACATATAACTCTCTTGCAAACAGAAACTATTCTTCAATAGATCTTAGCATAGTCTCCCCGCCTGTACTCTCTGAACTTGAATGGGAAGTTGCCGACAACCCTTATGGCAGCGACCACTTCCCTATACTGCTAAGATCACCTATAGAAAACGAATATTCACTACATGCTCCTAGGTGGAAGATTGAGACAGCTGATTGGGAGAAATTTCGAACTCTCACTATCATCTCATGGGCTGACATGTCTTCTTTAGAAATTGATGCTGCGGTGGAGTATCTTACAACATTCATAATAGACGCCGCATCAAAATGCATATCCGAAGTGAGTGGCTTAGCATGCAAACGGCGCGTCCCGTGGTGGAACGACGAATGTAGGACCGCCCGTAAGAAACAAAACAAAGCGCGGGGGTTGCTACGCGCCTCTCCCACTACAGAGAATCTTACTAACTTTAAAGAAGCAAAATCCGAAGGCAGGAGAACGCGCCGACAGGCCAGAAGAGAGAGTTGGCTGAAGTTTTTATCGAGTATTAACTCGTTTAGAGACGAGGCCAAAGCCTGGAACAGGGTTAATAGGATTAGAGGGTGCCAAACATATTCACTCCCTCTGGTAAACACACAAGGTGATACCCTGCAAGATCAGGCAGACTCACTTGGGGAGCACTTTGAGAGCGTGTCGAGCTCAACCCATTATTCTGAGTCCTTTCTCAAATATAAACAAATAGAAGAATGTAAGCCAATAATTAGAAACTCCAGGCAGAATGAACCCTATAACCGGCCTTTCAGTATTGCCGAGTTGAGAGCTGCCTTGAACACATGCAAAAGCACTGCACCGGGACCTGACAGAGTCATGTATGATATGATCAGAAACTTACATGCTGACACACAAGTTACACTACTCACACTTTGCAACACTATTTTAGCTGCGGGATACCTCCCATCTACATGGAAAAGGCGATTGTCGTTCCTGTCCTGAAGCAGGGAAAAGACCCCTCCTTGACAGCAAGTTATCGTCCAATAGCTCTTACGAATTGTTTGTGTAAGCTCTTTGAAAAAAATGATTAATCACAGACTCATACACTTCCTTGAATTCAACAATATACTCGATCCCTATCAGTGTGGCTTCAGACAAGGGCGGTCAACAACAGATCATCTTGTGCGCATTGAAGGACATATTCGCGATGCCTTTGTACACAAACAGTATTTCCTCTCCATATTCCTCGATATGGAGAAGGCATATGATACAACATGGCGCTACGGGATCTTGCGAGATTTGTCAGGAATGGGCATCTGTGGAAATATGTTGAAAATAATTGAAAGCTATTTGTCCAATCGTACCTTCCGTGTAAAAGTCGGCAATGCACTGTCACGTCCCTTTACCCAGGAAACTGGTGTACCCCAGGGAGGCGTGCTCAGCTGCACTCTCTTTATTGTTAAGATGAACAAACTACGTGCTTCACTACCACCTGCCATTTTTTATTCCGTATACGTAGACGATATACAAATAGGCTTCAAATCCTGCAACATCACAGTATGCGAAAGACAGGTACAGCAGGGCTTAAACAAAGTGTCCATATGGGCAGACCAAAACGGATTTAAGGTCAACCCCCACAAAAGTTCTTGTGTTCTCTTCACAAGAGAGAGAGGCCTGGTCCCGGATCCTTGTGTAGAACTGGGCGGACAACAAATTCCTGTCAACAAAGAACACAAATTCCTAGGTATTATTCTTGACTCCAGGCTCACTTTGATTGCTCACACAAAACATCTTAAAGAAAAATGTCTTAGAACAATGAACTTACTTAAAGTACTATCCCACACAACGTGGGGTAGCGACAGACAGTGTTTATTGAATATTTACAGGAGCCTAGTTCGATCACGGTTCGATTATGGTGCCGCAGTATACCACTCTGCTGCACCGAGGGCGCTTAAGATGTTAGATACCGTACACCATCTGGATATCCGTCTGGCCACTGGTGCATTTAGGACAAGCCCTGTTGAAAGTTTATATGTAGAGTCGGATGAGTGGCCACTCCATCTTCAGCGAACCAACATCAGCTTAACGTATTTTCTCAAGGTTCGCTCTAATAAGGAACATCCGTGTTTCACAACCATTAAGGACTTCACGTGTGAAACACTTTTTAATAACAGACCCTCTATGAGACTTCCTTTCTCACTGCGAGCAAGAGAACTTAGCAAGGAAATGGATGTCCCAATTCTCGAACAATGCCTAATGCCTCCAGCTAAGCTAGTACCGCCCTGGGAGTGGCAGCTGATAGAGTGTGACACATCCTTTGTAAAGGTCACTAAACATGCACCAGAGACACATATCAAAATGCATTTCTTGGAGCTCCAGTACAAGTACTCGTGCACAGAGTTTTACACAGACGCTTCTAAGTCGCATGCCGGGGTGTCCTACGCAGCCATTGGTCCATCCTTCTCGGAATCCGGTGTACTGCACCCTGAAACAAGTATATTTACAGCTGAGGCCCATGCACTATTGTCGGCTGTCAAACACATCAGAAAATCAAATATTCAAAAAACAATTTTATTTACAGACTCCCTAAGCATCGTGAAAGCCTTGAAGTCACACTGTAAACACAGAAACCCCGTAATTACTGAGCTCTATGCCATTCTCTGTAGAGCGTATATGTCTAACCAGCATGTCATTGTATGCTGGGTGCCTGGACATAGGGGCATCGAGGGTAACGTTCTAGCAGACCAGATGGCCACATCAATTTCATTGCATACAGTTAAACCTACCGCTTCGGTCCCTGTCACAGACCTGAAGCCTTTTTTAAGACGGAAACTGCAAAACCACTGGCAACGTAAGTGGGACGCAGAAGTAAACAACAAAGTGCACGTGATAAAGCCACAATTAGGTTCTTGGCCCTCCGTAACAAAAGCACGGCGAACAGATGTCCTATTCTGTCGCCTCAGAATAGGACACACATTTGGCACACATAACTTTTTACTCACTAAAAATGATCCTCCAACCTGCGGTAGATGCGGGGAGAGGCTGATCGTCCTCCACGTCCTCCTGGAGTGTCGGGCAGCCGAATCTGAGAGAAAGAAACATTTTCCCCTAGCATACAGGCAGCAGATCCCCCTTCATCCAGTAATGTTACTCGGCCCAGAACCGCTATTTGACACCAACGCTGTCCTAAGTTATCTGAAAGATGTTGTGTTACATGTAATTAACCCCATACGTTCATAGCGTCTCCTCTCTCCAGAGGATGCCGCTGTGAAAGCTATTTCGTATAGCACATGTCTCTAGGCCCTTGTGTTTCAAGGGCTCTGGCGTGGCAGCAGTGCCCCAAGTAATTTTACCATGTTATATATTTTATATTTTGCATCATTCTACTACGATTGATTTTAATGTTCATAGTATTCGTCATTAGTCATCGCCATAATTTTATAGCACGTAGATTTTACGCACTTTACAGCGAATATTTTTAGGCCACTTTACAGCCAAGTCACATCTTCCATAGTACATCGTCAACACTACCACGTGTCATGGCGCTCTTTGGCCAAACCTGGCCCGTGCGCCACAAAACACAACACATCATCATCATCATCGAATGCATTTTCTTGAACTCCAGCACAAGCACTCTTGCGCAGAGTTCTACGCAGACGCTTCGAAGTCAAATGCCGGGGTGTCTTATGCTGCCTTCGGCCCGTCGTTCTCAGAATCTGGTGTACTGCATCCGGAAACAGTATCTTTACGGCCGAGGCCTACGCAGTACTGTCTTCTGTAAATCACATAGGAAAATCGAAACTTCAAAAATCAGCGATATATACAGACTCCCTAAGCGTCGTGAAGGCCTTGATGTCACCCTATAGACACACAAATCCAGTACTTAATGAACTATATTCCGTCTTGTTTAAAGCGTGCATATCTAACCAGCATATCATTATATGCTGGGTGCCTGGCCATAGGAGCATTGAGGGCAACGTTCTGGCGGCCAAGATGGCCACGTCTATAGCATCGCAAGCCGTTAACCCTACCGCTGAGGTGCCTGTCACAGATCTGAGGCCTTTCTTGCGAAGGCGGCTGCGGGCCCACTGGCAACGCATGTGGGACGCGGAAAAAGATAATAAGCTCCACCTAATAAAGCCACAGTTAGGACTCTGGCCCTCTACAACAAAATCGCGCCGAACAGATGTCCTATTCTGTCGTTTAAGAATAGGACACACATATGGCACCCATAATTTTCTACTGACCGGAAGTGAGCCTCCAACCTGTGGTAGATGCGGGGAGACGCTGACCGTACTCCACGTCCTCCTGGAGTGTCGGGAAGCCGAATCTGAGAGAGAGAGAGACATTTTTCATTAGCATACCGACAGCACATTCCTCTTCATCCTGCGATGCTTCTTGGTCCAGAACCTCTTTTTAATACAGACTCAGTGCTAGGTTTTCTGAGAGATGTGGTCTTAAATGTTATTAGTCCCATGAATTCGTAGCGCCTCCTCTCTCGAGAGGATGCCACTGCGATAATTGTTTTGCATAGCACATGCCTCCAGGCCCTTGTGTTTCAAGGGCTCTAAGGAGGCAGCAGTGCTCTGGCATTTCTCATAATCTGATATATTTTACCTATCGTATCATTCTTTTTATATGCATCTAAATTTTCATAGTACAAGTCATACATCATCGCCATAATTTTATCATACAGATTTTACGCACTTTAGAGCGTATATTTTAAGGCCTCTTTACAGCCACCTCACACCAACTCCATAGTAATCATAGGTACATTGCAAACTCATTAGCATAGACATGGCGCTCTTTGGCCATACCTGGTTTTTGCGCCACAAAACGCCATACATCATCTCTTTGAGTGAAATAAGCACACGGCACCTTAGCAACTGCGGATGGACGCTATTGCCTGAAACACCACAGGCGACGCTTTGATGTCATGCCGTGAGGATTAGGCACTGTGCCTTCCAAATTTTATGAGGCGGGGCCGCATTATATGCGGCCCGGCCTCTACTACATGGTCTCTACTTCTCCCCTGGGAAAATCGGTGATGTTATATTGAAGGCTGGCGCGAGGAAGATATCCAGCACGACTGACTCAGCATGAGCACTGCAAGCACAAGAGAGTTGTCCGGCACAGTGATCTTCAAATTGGGCATCGGTACCCACTGCGTCACCTGTTTCACCGCGCCAGCATCCGGGCGTAAACTTGAACCCACTCGACAATGCAGGCACGCCAAGGGACAGATGCATACAACACAAGCAAAGAAACTTCTCCTTAGTGCCTAGGCAGCGAGATATTCAAGGCGCAAATGCCCGCACATTTCACAAATGCCTGCCTAAATGCAAATATCCTACTGGAACAGGTCGTCTGCTTCCGAAGTTGCATATCTTTGAGGTGTGCCACGATCATGGCCGGAGCTCTTTATGAGTGAACATAAATACAATGTTTCGTTCACTTGTCAGAAATTGTACCATTGCCATAATAAGTGTAAAAAAATGTGGCTTGTTGCTTTGTGTGTCAAAGCTTCATGTAGCTATCTGGTAGACTAGGAGAGCAAAGGTATGCGACACTGTACTCCACTGTAAGTTTAGGAACAGCCTCAGAGTTTTGGTGCATTGTAAGTGCCGAAATTGGAAGTAGTGGTATCTTCGTGAGCACACAAATTCAAATTTAAACTGCCAACCATGGTGACATTTAATACGTGGAGGGTAGTAGGTATGCCCCGCTCTGCCGTAGCTTTCGCAGTGCAAAGGCATTGAAGGACCAGGAGCCCCGCGGAGGGGATCAGGGCGATCTTTGATTGCTTCTGCTGAATGTATTGTACTTCTTACGGCAAAGTATTTCTGAAATAGTTTATTTTAACTTCAAACGCATTTCTTGAACGCAATAAAATGTGGTTCACGGCCTTTCAGATGTTGTTACTTTATGCAACAGGGAAGAAATTTTAGCATAAAAAAAAACAACCTGGCAAATCTAAACACGTAGCAGTTTAACTCGGCATACTATGGTACATACAGCTGCACGCTTAGTCTTGTGTATGCATCTTGTTAGTATGTTTACTTGTGCTTTAGTTCACCAGCTGTCTCAGTACTTTGCTCTGTTGCTTTACTACTTTATATCTAAATTTTCTTCCTTCACACCATCAGTTTACCCCGCAGGGGCGTCTGCGTCAGCAGGCGTTTGGTGTGTTGCGACACCACGTACCCGAGCACACGAGGGTTGGATCCTCCCGCGTGTAGCCGTGCGCGGCTTAGCTGTGTCTGGGGAAAGGGGGATCCTGGAGGTTGAGCCGATGCTGGGTGTTTGGACCTTTAAGGCCCCCCGGCGGAGGCAACACACCTCTTCGGCCTCGGCTTCACATAGACGGCACCCCCGGACTGACTCTCTTTCTTGTGAAGAGAACACAAGAACTTTTGTGGGGGTTGACCTTAAATCCGTTTTGGTCTGCTCATTTGGACACTTTGTTTAAGCCCTGCTGTACCTGTCTTTCGCATACTGTGAGGTTGCAGGATTTGAAGCCTATTTGTATATCGTCTACGTATACGGAATAAAAAATGGCAGGTGGTAGTGAAGCACGTAGTTTGTTCATCTTAACAATAAAGAGAGTGCAGCTGAGCACGCCTCCCTGGGGTACACCAGTTTCCTGGGTAAAGGGACGGGACAGTGCATTGCCGACTTTTACACGGAAGGTACGATTGGACAAATAGCTTTCAATTCTTTTGAACATATTCCCAAAGATGCCCCTTCCCGACAGATCTCGCAAGATCCCGTAGCGCCATGTTGTATCATATGCCTTCTCCATATCGAGGAATATGGAGAGGAAATACTGCTTGTGAACAAAGGCATCGCGAATATATCCTTCAATGCGCACAAGATGATCTGTTGTTGACCGCCCTTGTCTGAAGCCACACTGATAGGGATCGAGTATATTGTTGAATTCAAGGAAGTGTATGAGTCTGTGATTAATCATTTTTTCGAAGAGCTTACACAAACAATTCGTAAGAGCTATTGGACGATAACTTGCTGTCAAGGAGGGGTCTTTTCCCTGCTTCAGGACAGGAACGACAATCGCCTCTTTCCATGTAGATGGGAGGTATCCCGCAGCTAAAATAGTGTTGTAAAGTGTGAGTAGTGTAACTTGTGTGTCAGCATGTAAGTTTCTGATCATATCATACATGACTCTGTCAGGTCCCGGTGCAGTGCTTTTGCATGTGTTCAAGGCAGCTCTCAACTCGGCAATACTGAAAGGCCGGTTATATGGTTCATTCTGCCTGGAGTTTCTAATTATTGGCTTACATTCTTCTATTTGTTTATATTTGAGAAAGGACTCAGAATAATGGGTTGAGCTCGACACGCTCTCAAAGTGCTCCCCAAGTGAGTCTGCCTGATCTTGCAGGGTATCACCTTGTGTGTTTACCAGAGGGAGTGAATATGTTTGGCGCCCTCTAATCCTATTAACCCTGTTCCAGGCTTTGGCCTCGTGTCTAAACGAGTTAATACTCGATAAAAACTTCAGCCAACTCTCTCTTCTGGCCTGTCGGCGCGTTCTCCTGCCTTCGGATTTTGCTTTTTTAAAGTTAGTAAGATTCTCTGCAGTGGGAGAGGCGCGTAGCAACCCCCACGCTTTGTTTTGATTCCTACGTGCGACTCTACATTCATCGTTCCACCACAGGACATGCCGTTTGCATGCCGAGCCACTTACTTCACGTATGTATTTAGATGCGGCATCTATTATGAATGATGTAAGATATTCCACAGCCGCATGAATTTCTAAAGAAGACATGTCGGCCCATGAGATGTTAGCGAGAGTTCGAAATTTCTCCCAGTCGGCTGTATCTAACTTCCACCTAGGAGCTCGTGGAGGAAGTTCATTTTCTTTAGATGTTCTTAGCAATACGGGGAAGTGATCGCTCCCCTAAGGGTTTCTCGTAACTTCCCATTCGAGTTCGAGCAGTAAAGAGGCGGAAACTATACTAAGATCTATTGACGAAAAGGTTCTGTTCGCAAGAGAGTAATATGTGGGTTCTTTCTTATTTAGAAGGCACGCTCCAGAAGAGAAAAGGAACTGTTCAACGAGACGACCTCGCGCGTCTCTACGAGAGTCGCCCCACAGGGAGCTGTGTGCATTGAAATCGCCGAGAATAACATAAGGTTCTGGCAATTGATCTATATAGGATTGAAATTCTTGTTTCGTTAATTTGTGATGTGGGGGTATGTAAAGAGGGCTAATGGTGATGAGTTTGTTTAGTAGGACAACTCGAACCGCCACTGCTTCAAGGGGCGTTTGTAGCTATAAGGTTGACACGCAATACTTCTATGAGTAAGAATGGCAACACCACCCGATGATGCGACGGCATCATCGCGATCTTCGCGAAACGTAACATACGTACGGAGAAAGTTTGTGTGTTTTGATTTTAAGTGTGTTTCCTGTAAACACAGCACTTTTGGATTATTTTTGTGAATGAGTTCTTGCAAATCATCAAGGTTTCTAAGGAGACCTCTGATGTTCCATTGAATGATTTGTATATCCATGTTTAGGGTAAATTGGTGCTGTGTTTACGGAAACGAAAGTGATGCCTTAGATTACAGAGCCCTTTCGAGGCCCTGTAATAGGTGTTTTGTTCTTTCTGAAGCGTTCGAGCAATTCTCGCCGCTCCTTAGGCGTTTGGTGCGCCTTGGGGACAGGTGTAGTGTCCATTGCCTCGTGTGAGGCGCCGGACAAGCGCTCTTGCGAGCGAGAGGTTTTCAGAGGGAGTCCCGCATTGGAGGGCAAGACCCCTGCGCCCACCAGCCCGGAAGTCGATGGGGCTCCCTGAGGGATTTGGCTGCGCTGGCCGTTGCCAGCGCTGGAAGGGGCCTCGGAGGTTGGGGCAGCCTCGGCTGCACCCACCTTCGGGGTGGATGGTCCCTTCTCTTCGGTTGACGGAGCAGCGCTAGCTGCAACCGCCGCGGGGGCAGATGGCGTAACTTGCGACTCACTGCCTGTGGGTCGGACAGCCGCCGGAGGCCGTTGTGACGCTGCCCCCTTACGCGCCACATCGGCAAAGCTGCTCTTAGACAGGTATGACACCCGCCTGCGCGCCTCCTTGAAAGATATATTTTCTTTGACTTTGATTGTCACAATCTCTTTTTCTCTTTTCCATGACGGGCAGGCGCGCGAGTATGCGGCGTGCTCGCCATCACAGTTGACACAATGTGGAGTCTTCTGGCATGTTTCGGAGGAATGTTCAGTGTCACTACACTTGGCACATGTGAGCCGGCCTCGACAGTTCTGTGAACTGTGGCCGAACCTTTGGCACTTAAAGCATCTGAGAGGATTTGGCACGTATGGCCTAACACGAAGTTTGATATAACCGGCCTCAATGGACTCGGGGAGGACACTTGAACCGAAAGTGAGTATCAGGTGCTTCGTATTGATCTCTTTACCGTCTCGCCTGATCTTAATTCGCTTAAGATTTATGACATTCTGTTCACTGAAGCCCTCCAAGAGTTCAGCTTCAGTGAGCTCTAGCATGTCATCATCCGAGACAACGCCGCAGGTGGTGTTCATGGTACGGTGCGGGGTTACTGTTACTTGGGTCTCCCCAAATGACACAAGTTTCGGCAGCTTCTCATACTGCTTCTGATTTTGGAGCTCCGAAAGGAGATCACCACTTGACATTCTCGACACCTTATATCCTGTACCGAAAACTTCGGTCAAGGACTTGGAAACAAGGAATGGTGAAATGGATCGCACTAGTTTGTCTGGCTTTTCTGAGTGAATCACCTGGAATCGAGCAAAGTTGTGGACTTGTCGTCCGAAAAATTGAAACAGATCTTCGGTGCGCCCTCGTTTCTGAGGGCGATCAGGAAGTTTGGAGAAGGAATTTTCCATGAAAATGTATAAAAATTCGGCAACAGCGCCGACCGCCCACCACGGAGCCCAACGAGGGGACGCGGCAGAGCTTGCATGCAAGTCTGCATGACGCCAGTCGTACGCCGCCACTATAACCAAATATGGTGTACCCAAGGTTGGGTAGCCACACATGGTTAACCCTTGCCGCCTAGGACAAAGGAAGTAAACAGAAGAGAGAAGGAGACAGGAAAGGTGGAAAGTAAGGGAAAGACGAAGTTTGTAGGGAGAGAGAGACAGGAAAAGGCGACTGCCGATTTCCTCCAGGTGGGTCAGTCTGGAGGTGCTGTCTATGTGAAGCTGAGGCCGAAGAGGTGTGTTGCCTCCGCCGGGGGGCCTTAATGGTCCAAAACACCCAGCATCGGCTCAACCCCCAGGATCCCCTTTTCCCCAGGCACGGCTAAGCCGCGCACGGCTACACGCGGGAGGGTCCAACCCTCGTGTGCTCGGGTTCGTGGTGTCGCAACACACCAAAAGCCTGCTGACGCAGACGCCCCTGCGGGGAAGATAGGAAAGAAAAAGGTTGAAGAGGTGGACAGGAAAAGGCGACTGCCGATTTCCCCCGGGTGGGTCGGCCACAGTTCGGCCACAGCTCACAGAACTGTCGAGGCCGGATGACTTGTGCCAAGTGTAGTGAAAATGAACACTCCTCTGAAACCTGCCAGAATACCCCACACTGTGTCAACTGTGATGGCGAGCATGCCGCGTACTCGCGGTCCTGCCCGTCTTGGAAAAAAGAAAAAGAAATTGTGACCATAAAAGTAAAGGAAAATATCACTTTCAAGGAGGCACGCAGGCGGGTATTCTAACTGCCCAAAAACACATTTGCCAAAGTGGCGCGTCAGGGGGCAGCGCCACAACGGTCTCCGGCGGCTGTCCGACTCACATCCAGTGAGGCGGCAGTGACACCATCCGCCCCCCCGGCGGCTGCAGCTAACGCTGCTACGCCAACCCAGGAGAAGGGGCCATCTACCTCCGTGCAGGTGACCTCAAAGGCCTCGTCCAACGTGCCGAGGCCTTCACGTCAAACAAAGCGCTCGGAAGAGCGCCTGTCCAGCGCCTCGCAAGGGGCGATGGACACAACAACCAGCAAGACGGCGACACCAGCGCCTAAGGAGCGGCGAGGCACTCTCGGCCGCTCCAAAAGAGACAAAACTCCCGTTACGGCGCCTGAAAAACGCCCGTGAGCTAACTCTTCTCTCTTAAACACGCAGCACCCAACACACTTATCATAATGGAAACACAAATACTACAGTGGAATGTACGAGGACTTTTACGTAACCTCGACGACATTAACGAACTGTTACACAAACATAATCCAAGGTTGCTGTGTGTTCAAGAGACACATCTGAAACCTACAAACACTAATTTCCTTCGTAATTACTCTATCTTTCGGAATGACCGCAACGAGGCTACCGCCTCTGGCGGTGTAGCAATAGTAGCCCACAGACCTGTCGCTTGCCGACCCGACGCCCTTAACACGCCCCTCGAGGCAGTGTCAGTTGGGGCCATTCTTTTTCACAAATTAATAACAGTGTGTTCCATTTATATACCGCCAAACCAACGTCTCGAAAAAACAGACTTTTATAACCTCATTGACCAGCTCCCCGAGCCTTACATACTCGTGGGAGATTTTAACACCCATAATCCGATGTGGGGAGACTCACGATGCGACGCGAGAGGTCGACTCATTGAAAATTTTCTTTTAAACTCCAGCTCGTGCCTCTTTAATAAGAAAGAACTGACCTACTACAATCCACAGCATAATTCATACTCCTCAATAGACCTGTCTATCGATTCTGGCTCTATCTTCCCTGATTTAGAGTGGTCTGTAATTAAAAATCCATTTGGAAGTGATCACTTCCCATGAACTCTAAACCTAGTAACACAACATGACTCCCCTCCGCCTGTTCCTCGCTGGAAACGAGCGGAGGCTAATTGGGAATGCTTTAAAGAATCCACCTACATATTACCAGATTTTGTAAGTGATTTTAGCATAGATCATGCCGTATCATATTTTACCGCTTTTATCATTGATGCAGCAGACAAATTCATCCCTCAGACAAACGGCACTTCATTAAAAAGACGGGTCCCCTGGTGGAATAACGATTGCAGAAAGGCACGAAGGAGACAGAATAAAGCCTGGGGCAAACTACGCGAATGCCCTACCGCCGAAAATTTAGTAGAATTTAAACAGATTAAATCCCAGGGAAGACGAACGCGAAGACAGGCAAAGAGGGCAAGCTGGCAGAGGTTCCTGTCAGATATAAATTCATACACTCAGGAGGCTAAAGTGTGGGACGGGCTTAGAAGGCTAAAGGGACAAGAAATTCATCCGTTGCCCCTAGTAAACGATGAAGGCAATAGCTTAGAAGATCAAGCTGACGCACTCGGGGAACATTTTGAGCGGATTTCCAGCTCAAATAATTATTCCAAGGCATTCCTGAAGCACAAACAAATAGCAGAACGTGAGGCCATCAACCGCAAATGGAGACAGAACGAATTATATAACCAGCCTTTTAACATTGCCGAATTGACAGCTGCTTTGACTGCATGTCAGAGCTCCGCACCTGGTCCTGACAGGATCATGTACGATATGCTTAAACATCTCCACAATGATACTCAAATAACGCTACTCGTACTTTTCAATGCTATATGGGCTGCCGGGTACCTCCCATCTAAATGGAAAGACGCTATTGTTATCCCTGTTTTGAAGCACGGTAAAGATACATCACTGCTGACCTGCTACCGTCCTATACCGCTTACGAGCTGTCTTTGCAAGCTTTTTGAAAAAATGATCAATCGCCGCCTCGTACATTTTCTAGAGTCTACCAATATGCTTGACCCTGTTCATTGTGGCTTCAGGGAAGGGCGATCTACAACCGACCACCTCATGCGCATTGAAACAAACATTCGCGATGCTTTCGTACATAAACAATACTTCCTATCCGTATTTCTTGACATGGAGAAGGCGTACGATACAACTTGGCGGTACGGAATATTGCGCGAGCTGTCGGCGCTGGGCATCCGCGGCAATATGTTAAACATTATCGAAAGCTACCTACAAAACCGTACATTTCGGGTGAAAATAGGTAATGCACTGTCGCGCACATTCACACAGGAAACTGGTGTACCTCAGGGAGGCGTACTCAGTTGCACTCTCTTTGTCATTAAGATGAACACGCTCCGCGCTGCATTACCGCCAGCCATTTTCTATTCTGTTTACATAGATGACATACAAATAGGTTTTAAATCCTGTAACCTTGCAGTGTGCGAAAGACAAATACAGCAGGGATTGAACAAGATATCTAAGTGGGCAGACGAAAACGGGTTTAAAGTGAATCCGAACAAAAGCTCTTGTGTGCTTTTCGCAAGAAAGACAGGGCTCGTTGCAGATCCCAATATCGAAATATATGGCCAGCAAATCCCTGTGAACAAAGAGCACAAGTTCTTAGGTATCATACTTGACTCTAAACTAACATTTATTCCACACATAAAGTATCTCAAAGTGAAATGCTTAAAAACAATGAACTTACTGAAAATTTTATCCCATACAACATGGGGCAGCGATAGAAAATGTTTGATGAATCTTCACAAAAGCCTCATTCGATCACGATTGGACTATGGTGCCGTGATTTATCATTCCGCAGCCCCGAGCGCGCTAAAGATGCTAGATCCGGTTCACCATTTAGGAATCCGCTTGGCCACTGGCGCTCTCAGAACAAGTCCCATTGAAAGTTTGTATGTAGAATCAAATGAGTGGTCACTCCATCTTCAAAGAACATAGATCAGCCAAACATATTTCCTGAAAATCCACTCCAATCCTCAACATCCTGTTTCAATACTGTTAATGATATGACATATGATACACTCTTTCGTAATCGTTCCTCTGTAAGACAGCCCTTTTCACTTCGTGTGAGGGAGCTTAGTGTTGAAATGGATGTCCCAATCCTCAAACATCGCCTAATGCCTCCAGCTAAGCTGCTACCTCCTTGGGAGTGGCAAATGATACAATGCGCTATCTTTCCTACAAGTTACAAAGGAAGCCCCAGATATCGAAATCCGAATCCATTTCCTGGAACTCCAGTGCAAGTACTCCTGCACGGAGTTCTACACAGACGCATCGAAATCACGCGACGGGGTGTCCTATGCAGCTGTCGGTCTATCCTTCTCGGAATCCGATGTACTGCATCCGGAAACTAGTATCTTTACGGCTGAGGCCTACGCACTGTTGTCGACTGTAAAGCACATAAAGAAATCAAAACTCCAGAAATCAGTTATATATACGGACTCCCTAAGTGCTGTGAAGGCCTTAATATCATTTTCAAAGCACAAAAATCCAGTTATCAATGAACTATATTCCGTCCTATGTAAAGGGTATATATGTAACCAGCATGTCATCATATGCTGGGTGCCGGGTCATAGGGGCATCGAAGGTAACGCTCTGGCGGACCAGATCGCCACATCAATTGCATCGTATTCTGTTAATCCTACCGCTGCAGTCCCTGTAACAGATCTGAGGCCCTTCTTGCGCAGGAAACTGCGAAACTACTGGCAACGCTCGTGGGACATGGAAACAAATAATAAGCTGCACGTAATAAAGCCACAATTAGGGTTCTGGCCTTCTGCAACAAAATCACGCGGAACAGATGTCCTATTCTGTCGTCTAAGAATAAGACACACATTTGGTCCCCCGCAGGAGCGTCTGCGTCAGCAGGCGTTTGGTGTGTTCCGACACCACGTACCCGAACACATGAGGGTTGGACCCTCCCGCTTGTAGCCGTGCGCGGCTTAGCCGTGTCTGCGGAAAAGGGGATCCTGGGGGTTGAGCCGATGCTGGGTGTTTGGACCTTTAAGGGCCCCCGGCGGAGGCAACACACCTCTTCGGCCTCGGCTTCACATAGACGGCACCTCCAGGCTGACCCACTTGGAGGTAATCGGCAGTCGCCTTTTCCTGTCTCTCTCTTCCTACAATCTTCGTCTTTCCCTTACTTTCCACCTTTCCTGTCTCCTTCTCTCTTCTATTTACTTCCTTCTTATTGGCGGCAAGGGTTAACCCTGTGTGGTTATCCAACCTTGGGTACACCATATTTGGTTATAGTGGCGGCGTACGACTGGCGTCGTGCAGACTTGCATGCAAGCTCTGCCGCGTCCCGTTGTTGGGCTCCGTGGTGGGCGGTCGGCGCTGTTGCCGAATGTGCACATATCTTCATGGAAACTTCTTTCCCCAAACTTCCTGATCGCCCTCCGAAACGAGGGCGCACCGAAGATGTGTTTCAGTTTTTCGGACACCAAATCCAGAATTTCCCCCGGTTCCACGTTATTCACTCTGAAAAGCCAAACAAAGCAGTGCGAAACATTTCACCATTCCTTGTCTCAAAGTCCTTAACTGATGTTTTTGGTCCAGGATACAAGGTGTCGAGGATGGAAAGCGGCGACCTCCTCTTAGAGCTCCGCGATGTCAAACAATACGAAAAACTACCGCAACTAGTGTCATTTGGAGAGACACCCATAACAGTAACCCCGCACCGTACAATGAACACCACCCGCGGCGTTGTGTCAGACGATGACTTGCTGGAGCTCACTGAGGCCAGAGTCCTTCCATGTTTTTTTCTGGTCACGAAACTGCCGCCTCAGTTTCATATAGCGCCAGCGCCCGCCGCTAGAGGCGCAACCGTGCATGAGAGGGCATGCGAACGCCGCTGCCACTGTGGTTGTGTGTGGGGCAGCCTCGGTATTCTAGCTTTCTCAACTTCCTCAACCATCGCTTTAGTTTCACGTAACTATTTTTAACATTGAATATAGTTAAATTACTGCCCGAGCGTGTCTTCTGCGATGATATGAGCGCACGGGACGAAAAAAAAAGCCGCTCATAACATGGAGCTTGCGGTGGTCTCAGACCAAAAAAAACAGAAAGATCTGGAATTTTAAGAGCCAGAACCGCGATACGATTATGAGGCACGCCGTAGTGGGGGACTCGGGATTAGTTTTGATCACCTGGGATCCTTTAAAATGCGCCTAAATTTAAATTAACGGGTGTTTTGCATTTCGCCCCCGTCGAAGTGCGTCCGCTGTGCACGGCCGGGCGGTCTCGGTCCGGATTTCTTCATCATCGCCGTTCGCCTCAACGCTTCGGTGGGCTCCGCTTTTTAATATTTGCCTTAAACACCGCGCATTCGCAACAAAACGCCAGTGGTCCCGCTTATCACCAGATGAGTAAGCGCCAATTCTCCGTTGCGCATAGCGCCAGATTGTTCGCCGAGCACAGCTGTTCAGTTTCTGTTAAACTGTGGCAGAGAAGGACTATGTGGGCAGTATCTTATAACGAGATCAAAAGAATGAAATTGCTATTGCAAAGGGCTGCTACCGTAGAATACTTCATGACAAAGAAAAGCGAACTGAGCTGCTCCATGCGCTTAAGATTTCTTGCAAAGCGATGCCATTTCTGGATAAGATAATGCAAGACGAACTTCGCTACTAAATGTCTTCGGCGCGGCTTTTAACAACGGATTAAGGCGAACCTGAAGTGTTAGGTTCAGTTGAAACTAGCTGTAATTAGGCAATTGCCTTAGCAAGCAGTCGTTTAGAAGCGTCAGTAAGCCCAGCACTTATTCACGCTGCTCGTGGTTTCGACGCAGAAACGACGAGACTAGGTATTTTGGTTCTTAATTCGCAACTATATACAATGTGTTAAAATGTTGCAATTACCGGTCCTGATATTCTTATCATGGTCGAAAAATGAAAAAAAAACTTTATAATTCGATTAAGAAAAGAAATAAAACGTGTTGGTGCAAAAACAAAATACAAGCACGATCATTTATTTATCATGTAAAACAAGCGGAGCGAAATACAGATAGTACAGAGGCGTCCGGTCATAAATGGTCCACCATTCACAATGCAAGAAGTTTGTTAAAAGCATCTTTGAAACGGCGTTAGTCTTCAGCGTTGGCTTCTCACGCTCCAGGGACACGTCGTCGCCGTTGATGTTGAAATTGTACGCAGTGACGATGTCCGAGGCGTCAAAGTGTTTCGCGCACACACGCGTATACTTCGATTCGAAATTAAAACCGCCACTTTCCTGCCGCGGTATGGCCCGCTTCCATTTCTCGCGCTGCTCCTTGTTATTAGGTAAACAGAACAACGACACCTTTTCGGTCGTGCCCTTGTAGCCGGAACGGCACCCAGGCACGCAACACGTGTTCGGCATCGTTGTCCCACCCCGCCACTTCAACCAAACAGCCCAGCACAGCACATAACGCACCCGATCACTCAGCTTGCCTCGCACTGCGCGCGCGTTTCGGTACGCGAACGATGCCCTCTGTGGCACAGTGGCGCCGCGTCGCGGCACCTTTGGGCAGCATATGAACCTCTCCCATAGCGTGACGGCGGAGTTTCGTGACCAGAAAAACATGGAAGGACTCTGCTGAGGCTGAACTCTTGGAGGGCTTCAGCGAGCAAAATGTTATCAATGTCAAAAGAATAAAGATGAGGCGAGATGGTAAAGAGATCCAAAGCAAGCACCTAATAATCACCTTTGGTTCAAGTGTCCTGCCCGAGTCAATCGAGGCCGGGTACATCAAGCTCCGTGTCAGGCCATACGTGCCCAATCCACTGCGATGTTTCAAATGCCAGCGCTTTGGCCACAGTTCGCAGAGCTGCCGAGGCCGCCAAACATGTGCGAAGTGCAGTGCCCACGAACACACCTCTGAAGCTTGTGAGAATGCTCTCCACTGTGTAAACTGTGATGGGGAGCACGCCGCGTACTCGCGGTCGTGCCCATCCTGGAAAAAAGGAAAGGAAATAGTAACAGTTAAAGTAAACGAAAATATAAGTTTCAAAGAGGCACGCAGGCCGGTATCTTACCTGCCCAAGAAAACATTTGCCGATGTGGCGCGTAAGGGGGCAGCGTCTCAACAGCCTCCGGCGGCTGTCCGACCCACAGGCAGTGAGTCGGCAGTTACGCCATCTGCCCCGCGGCGGTTGCAGCTAACACTGCTCCGTCAACCGCGGAGAAGCGACGATCGACCCCGAAGGTGGGCGCAGCCGAGGCTGCCTCAACCTCCCAGGTCCCTTCCAGCGCTGGCAACGGCCGGCGCAGCCAAATTCCCCAGGGAGCCCCATCGACCTCCGGGCTGGTGGGCGCAGTGGTCTTGGCCTCCAAGGCGGGACCCTCGCTGGTAACTTCCCGCTCGCAAGAGCACGTGTCCGGCGCCTCGCAAGAGGCAATGGACACTACACATGTCCTCAAGGCGCAACAAACGCCTAAGGAGCGGCGAGGCTCCCTCGAACGCTCCAAAAGGGGCAGAACTCCCGTTACAGGGCCTCGAAAGAGCTCTGTAACCTAAGGCATCACCTCCGTTTACGTAAACGCAGCACAAATATTTCTTTAAATATGGATACACAAATCATCCAATGGAATGTCAGAGGTCTTCTCAGGAATCTCGATGATGTGCAAGAGATTATACACAAACACAATCCAAAAGTGCTGCGTCTACAGGAAACACACCTAAAAACACAACACACAAACTTTCTCCGACAGTATGTTACTTTTCGCAAAGATCGCGATGATGCAATCGCATCATCGG
Organism: Dermacentor variabilis; assembly: GCF_050947875.1. Lineage (NCBI taxonomy): Eukaryota > Metazoa > Arthropoda > Arachnida > Ixodida > Ixodidae > Dermacentor > Dermacentor variabilis. The sequence goes on from NC_134574.1 coordinate 23,331,298, forward strand.
GAGGTGTTGCAATTGTAATCCAAGAGAGCATAGCAGGTCAACATTTACAGCTACGAACGGCCCTTGAAGCAGTGACGGTTCGAATAGTTTTGCTAAACAAACTTATGACTATTTGCTCGATTTATATACCCCCACACTACAAACTAAGCAAACATGAATTTCAGTCCTTCATAGATGAATTTCCAGAACCTTAAGTTGTTCTTGACGATTTCAATGCACACAGCACCTTGTGGGGAGGCTCTCGTATCGATGCGCGAGGTCGTCTCGTTGAACAGTTCCTTTTCCCTTCTGGAGCGTGCCTTCTAAATAAGAAAGAACCCACATATTACTCTCTTGCGAACAGAACCTTTTCGTCAATAGATCTTAGTATAGTTTCCGCCTCTTTACTGCTCGAACTCGAATGGGAAGTTACGAGAAACCCTTAGGGGAGCGATCACTTCCCCGTATTGCTAAGAACATCTAAAGAAAATGAACTTCCTCCACGAGCTCCTAGGTGGAAGTTAGATACAGCCGACTGGGAGAAATTTCGAACTCTCGCTAACATCTCATGGGCCGACATGTCTTTTTTAGAAATTCATGCGGCTGTGGAATATCTTACATCATTCATAATAGATGCCGCATCTAAATGCATACGTGAAGTAAGTGGCTCGGCATGCAAACGGCATGTCCTGTGGTGGAACGATGAATGTAGAGTCGCACGTAGGAATCAAAACAAAGCGTGGGGGTTGCTACGTGCTTCACCCACTGCAGAGAATCTTGTCAACTTTAAGAAAGTTAAGTCTCAAGGCAGGAGAACCCGCCGACAGGCCAGAAGAGAGAGTTGGCAAAAGTTTTTATCGAACATCAACTCGTTTACAGATGAGGCGAAAGTCTGGAACCGCGTAAATAGAATTAGAGGGAGACAAACATATTCACTCCCTCTGGTAAACACACAGGGTGATACGCTGCAACATCAGGCAGACTCAATTGGGGAGCACTTTGAGAGTGTGTCAAGTTCAAAACATTATTCGAAATCCTTCCTGAAGTATAAGCAAATAGAACAATGTAAGCCACTCAAAAGAAAATGTCTGCAGAATGAATCGTACAACTGCCCTTTCAGTATTGCCGAGTTGAGAGCTGCCTTGAGCTCATGCAAGAGCTCTGCACCGGGATCTGACAGAATCATGTACGAAATGCTCAAAAACTTACACAATGACAAGCAGGTTACACTACTCACACTTTTCAACACCATTTGGGATTCAGGGTACCTTCCAACCGCATGGAAGGAAGCCATTGTGGTCCCTGTATTGAAACAAGGCAAGGACCCCTCCTCAGTGGCAAGTTACCGCCCGATAGCCCTCACGAGTTGCATTTGTAAGGTGTTTGAAAAAATGATTAATCGGCGACTCATTCATTTCCATGAACTGAGCAAAATCCTTGATCCCTATCAGTGCGGCTTCCGAGAAGGGCGCTCCACAACTGACCATCTTGTACGTGTAGAAGCAAATATTCGGGACGCATTTGTACACAATTCTTCTTATCCATATTCCTCGATATGGAGAAGGCGTACGATACGACGTGGCGTAACGGAATTTTAAGAGACTTGTCAGAAATGGGCATCCATGGCAATATGCTAAACCTAACAGAAAGCTATCTGTCCACTCGTCCCTTCCGCGTAAAAGTCGGTAATGTACTTTCGCGTCCTTTTACGCAAGAAACTGGAGTACCCCAAGGAGGCGTGCTCAGCTGCACAGTCTTCATCGTGAAGATGAACACGCTTCGCGCTTCATTACCATCGGCAATCTCTTATTCTGTCTACGTGGACGACATACAAATAGCTTTCAAATCTTGTAACCTCGCAGTGTGCGAGAGACAGGTACAGCATGGCCTGAACAAAGTGTCGATGTGAGCAGACAAGAATGGATTTAAGATCAATCCTAACAAAAGCTCTTGCGTTCTTTTTACAAGCAAGAGAGGAATGATCCCAGATCCTTGCTTAGAACTATGTGGACTACAAATACCCGTAAACAAAGAACACAAATTTCTAGGTGTTATACTAGACTACAGACTAACTTTCGTCTCCCACATTAAACATCTTAAAGAAAAATGTCTGAAAACAATGAACCTAATCAAACTTCTATCCCATACTTCGTGGGGTAGTGACAGGAAGTGCTTAATTAATCTTAATTAAGAGCCTGATTCGTTCACGATCAGATTATGGTGCCGTGATCTATCATTCTGCCGCTCCAAGTACACTAAAGATGCTAGACCCTGTTCACCATCTAGGTATCCGTTTAGCCACAGGAGCCTTCAGAACGAGTCCCATACAAAGTTTATATGCAGAATCGAATGAGTGGTCACTTCATATCCAGAGAACATACATCAGCCAAACATATTTTCTGAAAGTCCATTCTAATCCTCAACATCCGTGTTTTAATACCATTAACGATATGACATGCTACACTTTTTCATAATCGTCCCTCCGTAAGACAGCCTTTCTCGCTGCGTGTGAGGGAGCTTAGTGATCAAATGCACGTCCCACTCCTCGAGCTCCGCCTAATGCATCCAGCCAAGCTGCTACCTCCTTGGGAGTGGCAGCTCATACAATGCGATATATCTTTTGTGCAAGTCACAAAGCATGCTCCAGATATCGAAATCCAGATGCATTTCCGGGAACTCCAGTACAAGTATGCCTGCACCGAGTTCTACACAGACGCATCGAAATCGCGCGAGGGGGTGTCCTATGCAGCCGTCGGTCCATCCTTCCCGGAATCCGACATGCTGCACGCGGAAACTAGTATCTTTACGGCTGAGGCCTACGCACTGCTGTCGGCCGTAAAGCATATAAATAAATCACAACTCCAGAAATCAGTTATATATACGGATTCCCTCAGTGTTGTAAAGGCCTTGATGTCTTTCTGTAACCACAAAAATCCAGTATTTAATGAACTCTACTCCGCACTGTGTAAAGCATATATATCTAACCAACATGTGATTATATGCTGGGTGCCTGGACATAGGGGCATCGAGGGAAACGTTCTAGCCGATCAGATGGCCACATCAACTTCATTTCATGCAGTTCATCCTACTGCTTCGGTCCCTGTCACAGACCTGAAGCCTTTCTTAAGAAGGAAACTACGAAACTACTGGCAACACATGTGGGACGAAGAAATAAATAACAAACTGCATGTAATAAAGCCACAATTAGGTTTCTGGCCTCCTGTAACAAAATCCCGCCGGACAGATGTCCTATTCTGCCGTCTAAGAATAGGACACACTTTTGGCACACATAACTTTTTACTCACAGGAAACGAGCCTCCAACCTGTGGTAGATGCGGGGAGAGGCTGACCGTCCTCCACGTCCTACTGGAGTGTCGGGAAGCCGAATCTGAAAGAAAGAAACATTTTCTCTTAGCGTACCGGCAACACATCCCCCTTCATCCTGTTATGTTACTTGGTCCAGAACCACTCTTTGACACCAACGCTGTCCTAGGTTTTTTGAAAGATGTTGTATTGCATGTTATTAGCCCCACACGTTCGTAGCGCTTCCTCTCTTCAGAGGATGCCGCTGCGATAATTATTTTAAATAGCACATGCCTCTAGGCCCTTGTGGTTCAAGGGCTCTGGCGAGTCAGTAGTGCTGTAAGCAATTCAACATTTCGCATATTTTAAACAATGCATCGTTCTTCTACGATGGATTTTAATGTTCATAGTATTCGTCATTAGACATCGCCATAATTTTATAGCACGTAGATTTTACGCGCTTTGCAGCGACTATTTTGAGGCCTCTTTACAGCCAAGTCACATCTTCACAGAACTCATTATCATCTCCGCTAAATCACTAACACTGTCTTGGCGCTCTTTGGCCATATCTGGCCCTTGCGCCACTAAACCACACACATTCATTCATTCATTCATTCACATTTGGTACCCATAATTTTCTACTTACTGGAAGTGAACCTCCAACCTATGGTAGATGCGGTGAGAGGCTGACCGTCCTCCATGTCCTCTTGGAGTGTCGGAAAGCCGAACCTGAAAGAAACATTTTCCACTTGCATACCGTTATAACATCCCTCTACACCCAGCTATGTTTATTGGTAAGGAACCGCTTTTTAACACCAAGGCAGTTCTCGACTTCGTAAAGGATGTAGTTCTACGCGTTATAAGCCCATTAAATTCGTAGAGCATCCTCGCTCCTGAGGATGCCACTGTGATAATTGTTTTGAATGGCACATGCCTACAGGCCCTTGTGTTTGAAGGGCTCTTAGGAGGCAGTAGTGCTCTAGGATATCTTATATACCCTGATATATTTTTTAGACATCATATCATTCTTTTTAAATGCGTCTTATTGTTCATAGTACACTTCATAAGTCATCGCCATAATTTTATTACACGTACATTTTACGCACATTAGAGTGACTATATTTTAGGCCCCTTTACAGCCACGTCACATCAACATCACAGAAGTCATAACTCCACTGCGAAATCACTAACACTCGCATGGCGCTCTTTGGCCATACCTGGCCCTTGCGCCAATAAAAACTACACATTCATTCATTCATTATTGGGGACACATGTATTTATTCCAATCTAGGTTATGGTCAAACGAATAATTTCGCTTTCGGCGCACTAATTACCGCAGTCCACAAATTTACACCAACTCAAATGAGTTTACAAATGGGATATAAAACATTTGTGCAGCAATTTACACGGAAACAGCTGCCTTATAGCGCAGAGTTTCAGCTTTTCTCTTCCTTGGCTTAGCATTGGCATCCAATATTTTGTCATTCATCTTGCAGCAGTAGTTCTTCAATAAAATATTCGTGCTACACCACAAAAGGTGCCTTAACACAAATTCGTATTTATGTCTATCCTCGCAGGCGTCGAACTCTGAGGAATTGTCACTTTCTGTAAAGGCACTTGCTGTAATTGAGCAATTACCCTTTCCGTATTTTTCAAAAGTAACTATGTAAAGAAGTTCTGAACATCTTACCCTTGAGTGCGCTAATACAATGAAGTCTGCACGTTGTAGTGCCCTAATCCAGGCACTCTGGGCTTCATATTGCAGAAACTTGAAGACATTATTTTTCTGCCCCGATTTGTACATGTAATTGCTCCGGCAATTGGGCACGCAGCACTTATTAGGCATATCTTGGCACGGCACTCCATATTCCGAGGCGATGAAGACTCGCGGTACACACAATCGCAAACACAGCACAAGTGTTGAGACTACATGCACTGGTCACGTCTAGAAAAATTTGCGTTTAAAAGCATGCTATAGCATGGCCGTTTAGCTAATAGTATAGGCAGTAAGCCCGCACACAAGTAACAATATGGCTGAGCACTGGCTATGCTGGAAAAACATTGGATACAAAATGGCTGAGCACCGGTTATGCTGGAAAAACATTGGATACAAAATGGCTGAGCACCGGCTATGCTGAAAAAACATTGGATACAAAATGGCTGAGCACCGGCTATGCTGGAAAAACATTGGGTACAAAATGGCTGAGCACCGGCTATGCTGGAAGAAGATTGGGTACAAAATGGCTAAACACTGGCTATGCCGGTAATACATTGGATACAACATGGCTGAGCACCGGCTACGCTGGAAAAACATGAGATACAAGACGGCTGAGCACCGGCTATGCTGAAAAAACATTGGGTACAAAATGGCTGAGCACTGGCTATGCTGGAACCCCGCAGGGGCGTCTGCGTGAGCAGGCGTTTGGTGTGTTGCGACACCACGGACCCGAGCACATGAGGGTTGGACCCTCCCGCGTGTAGCCGTGCGCGGCTTAACCGTGTCTGGGGAAAGGGGGATCCTGGGGGTTGAGCCGATGCTGGGTGTTTGGACCTTTAAGGCCCCCCGGCTGAGGCAACACACCCCTTTGGCCTCTGCTTCACATAGACGGCACCCCCGGACTGACCCACCCGGGGGAAATCGGCAGTCGCCTTTTCCTGTCTCTTCCACTCGAATCTTCGTCTTTATCTCTTACTTTTTGACTTTCCTGTCCTCTCCTCTCTTCCATTTACTTCATTCTCCTCGGCGGCAAGGGTTAACCTTGTGTGGGATAGCCAACCTTGGTTATAACAGATTTGGTTATAGTAGTGTCGTACAGCTGTCGCGTGCAGGCCGTCTTTTCAAGGTCCTGCAGCGTCCCCTTGTTGGGCTCCATGGTGGGTGGCTGGCGGCGCTGCCGAATTTTTACACATATCTATGGAAAGTTCTTTTCCAACCCTTCCTGATCGCCCTCATAAACGAGGGCGCACCGAAGAAGTTTTCAAGTTTTTTGGCCGAAATAATGACAATTTTCCAAGATTTCATGAAGTACATTCAGAGAAAAAAGAAAAGGCAGCGAGAATGATCTCACCTTTTCTTGTGATGATGATGATATGTGGTGTTTAATGGCGCAAGGGCCAGGTGTGGCCAAAGAGCGCCATGACAAGTGGTGATGTTGACGATGTATTATGGAGATGTGACTTGTCTGTAAAGTGGCCTAAAAATAGTTGCTCTAAAGTGCATAAAATCTACGTGATATAAAATTATGGCGATGACTAATGACGAATACTGTGAACATTAAAATCCATCGTAAAAGAATGACATAGCAATGAAAATATATGAGATGGTAAAAATGGCTGGAGCACTGTTGCCTCGCCGGAGCCCTTGAAACACAAGGGCCTAGAGGCACGTGCTATACGAAAGAGCTATCACAGCGGTATCCTCTGAAGAGAGGACCCGCTATGAACATGTGCGGCTAATAACATTCAGGACAACATCTTTCAGGAAACTTAGGACTGCGTTGGTATCAAATAGCGGTTCTGGGCCGATTAACATTGCGGGATGAAGGGGGATCTGCTGCCGGTATGCTAGGGGAAAATGCTTCTTTCTCTCAGATTCGGCTGCCCGACACTCCAGGAGGACGTGGAGGACGGTCAGCCTCTCCCCGCATCTACCGCAGGTCGGAGGATCATTTTCATGGAGTAAAAAATTATGTGTGCCAAATGTGTGTCCTATTCTGAGGCGACAGAATAGGACATCCGTTCACCGTGATTTTGTTACGAAGGGCCAAGAACCTAATTGTGGCTTTATCACGTGCAGTTTGTTATGTACTTCTGCGTCCCACTTACGTTGCCAGTGGTTTCGCAGTTTCCTTCTTAAAAAAGGCTTCAGGTCTGTGACAGGGACCGAAGCAGTAGGATTAGCTGCATGCAATGAAATTGATGGCCATCTGGTCTGCTAGAACGTTACCCTCAATGCCCCTATGCCCGGGCACCCAGCATATAATGACATGCTGCTTAGACATGTATGCTCTACAGAGAATGGAATAGAGCTCGATTATTACGGGGTTTCTGTGTTTACAGTGTGACTTCAAGGCTTTAACGACACTTAAGGAGCCTGTAAATAAAATTGTTTTTTGAATATTTGATTTTCTGATATGTTTCACAGCCGACAATAGTGCATGGGCCTCAGCCGTAAATATACTTGTTTCAGGGTGCAGTACACCGGATTCCGAGAAGGACGGACCAATGGCTGCGTAGGACACCCCGGCATGCGACTTTGAAGCGTCTGTGTAAAACTCTGTGCACGAGTACTTGTACTGGAGCTCCAAGAAATGCATTTTGATATGTGTCTCTGGCGCATGTTTAGTGACCTCTACAAAGGATGTGTCACACTCTATCAGCTGCCACTCCCAGGGCGGTACTAGCTTAGCTGGAGGCATTAGGCGTTGTTCGAGAACTGGGACATCTATATCCGTGCTAAGTTCTCTTGCACGCAGTGAGAAAGGAAGTCTCATAGAGGGTCTGTTATGAAAAAGTGTTTCACACGTCAAGTCGTTAGCGATTGTGAAACACGGATGTTCCTTATTAGAGCGAACCTTGAGAAAATGCGTTAAGCTGATGTTTGTTCTCTGAAGATGGAGTGGCCACTCATCCGACTCTACATATAGGCTTTCAACAGGGGATGTCCTAAATGCGCCAGTGGCCAGACGGATACCCAGATGGTGAACGGGGTCTAACATCTTAAGTGCGCTCGCTGCGGCAGCGTGATATACTACGGCACGATAATCTAAACGTGATCGAACTAGGCTCTTGTAAATATTCAATAAACACTGTCTGTCGCTACCCCACGTTGTGTGGGATAGGATTTTAAGTAAGTTCGTTGTTCTAAGACATTTTTCTTTAAGATGTTTTATGTGAGGTATGAAAGTGAGCCTGGAGTCAAGAATAACACCAAGGAATTTGTGTTCTTTGTTGACAGGGATTTGTTGTCCGCCCAGTTCTACACAAGGATCTGGGACCAGGCCTCTCTTTCTTGTGAAGAGAACACAAGAACTTTTGTGGGGGTTGACCTTAAATCCGTTTTCGTCTGCCCACTTGGAAACCTTGTTCAAGCCCTGCTGTACCTGTCTTTCGCATACTGTGAGGTTGCAGGATTTGAAGCCTATTTGTATATCGTCTACGTATACGGAATAAAAAATGGCAGGTGGTAGTGAAGGACGTAGCGTGTTCATCTTAACGATAAAGAGAGTGCAGCTGAGCACGCCTCCCTGGGGTACACCAGTTTCCTGCATAAAGGGACGTGACAGTGCATTGCCGACTTTTACTCGGAAGGTACGATTTGACAAATAGCTTTCAATTGTGTTCAGCATATTTCCACGGATGCCAATTTCCGACAGGTCTCGCAAGATACCGTAACGCCATGCCGTGTCATATGCCTTCTCCATATCGAGGAATATCGATAGGAAAGACTGTTTATGTATAAAGGCATCGCGGATATTTCCTTCCATGCGCACAAGATGATCGGTCGTCGACCGCCCTTCTCGGAATCCACACTGATAAGGATCGAGCATATTGTTGACCTCGAGGAAATGTATAAGTCTGCGATTTACCATTTTTTCAAAAAGCTTACACAGACAATTAGTTAGAGCTATCGGACGGTAACTTGCCGCCAAGGAGGGGTCTTTTCCGTGCTTCAGAACAGGGACTACAATCGCTTCTTTCCATGTGGATGGGAGGTATCCGGAAGCCCAAATAGTGTTGAATAGTGTAAGTAGTGTAACTTGTGTGTCAGTATGTAGGTTTCTGATCATGTCATACATGACTCTGTCAGGTCCCGGTGCAGTGCTTTGGCATGTGTTCAAGGCAGCTTTCAACTCGGCAATACTGAAAGGCCGGTTATACGGTTCATTCTGCCTGGATTTTCGTATGATTGGCTTACGTTCTATTATTTCTTAATGTTTAAGAAAGGACTGGGAATAATTGATTGAGCTCGACACACGCTCAAAGTGCTCCCCAAGTGAATGGGGAGCACTTGGGGGGGAGCACTCCCCAATGGGGAGCACTCCCCAAGTGAATGGGGCGTGACGCGTTTGTACACAAACAGTTTTTCTTATCGATATTCCTCGTTATGGAGAAGGCGTACGATACGAGCTGGCGCTACAGAATCTTGAGAGATTTGTCAGAAAGGAGCATTCATGGTAATATGCTAAACGTAATAAAAAGCTACTTGTCCAATCGTACCTTCCGGGTGAAAGTAGGCAATGTGCTGTCACGTCCTTTCATACAAGAAACCGGTGTACCCCAGGGTGGCGTGCTCAGCTGCACACTCTTTATTGTTAAGATGACAACACTTCGTGCTTCCTTACTACCGGCTATTTTATATTCTGTCTATGTGGACGACATTCAAATAGGCTTCAAATCCTGTAACCTCGCAGTATGCGAGAGACAGGTACAGCATGGTTTGAACAAGGTGTCAGGGTGGGCAGAGGAAAATGGTTTTAAAATCAATCCACAAAAGAGTTCTTGCGTGCTGTTTACAAGGAAGAGAGGCCTGGTTCCGGATCCTTGCTTGCAAATGTGTGGACAACAGATACCTGTAAACAAAGAGCACAAATTTCTAGGTGTTATACTTGACAATATACTCACTTTCGTCCCACACATTAAACATCTTAAAGAAAAGTGTCTAAAAACAATGAACATGATGAAACTTCTATCCCAGACTACGTGGGGTAGTGACAGGAAAGGCCTAATGAATCTCTATAAGAGCCTCATCCGGTCACGATTAGATTATGGTGCCGTGGTATATAACTCTGCCGCCCCGAGCGTGCTAAAGATGCTAGACCCTGTTCACCATCTGGGTATCCGTTTAGCCACAAGAGCTTTCGGAACGAGTCCCGTACAAAGTTTATATGCAGAATCGAATGAGTGGTCACTTCATATCCAGAGAACATACATCAGCCAAACACATTTTTTGAAAGTCCACTCTAATCCTGAACATCCCTGTTTTAACACCATTAATGATATGACATATGCTACACTATTTCGTAATCGTCCTTCCGTAAGACAGCCTTTCTCGCTGCGTGTGAGGGAGCTTAGTCATGAAATGCATGTTGCACTCCTCGAACTTCGCCTAATGCATCCAGCCAAGCTGCTACCTCCTTGGGAGTGGCTGTTGATACAATGCGATACATCTTTCATGGAAGTTACAAAAAAACGCTCCAGAGATTGAAATCCAAATGCATTTCCGGGAACTCCAGCACAAACACTCCTGCACGGAGTTCTACACAGACGCATCGAAGTCACACGACGGGGTATCCTACGCAGCCGTCGGGCCATCCTTCTCGGAAACCGATGTACTCCATGCGGAAACTAGTATCTTTACGGCTGAGGCCTACGCACTATTGTCGGCTGTGAAGCATATCAGGAAATCAAAACTCCAGAAAGCAGTCATATATACGGATTCCCTTAGTGTTGTGAAGGCCTTGATTGCATTCTCTAACAACAAAAATCCGGTAATTAACGAACTCTATTCTGCTCTGTGTAAAGCGTATATAGGTAATCAACATGTCATTATATGCTGGGTGCCAGGTCATAGGGGCATCGAAGGTAACGTTGTGGCGGACCAGATGGCCACGTCAGTTGCATCACATTCTGCTAATCCCACCGCTGCAGTTCCTGTCACAGACCTGAAGCCCTTCTTACGGAGGAAACTACGGAACCAGTGGCAACGCCTATGGGACGCGGAAACAAATAATAAGCTCCACGTGATAAAGCCGCAGTTAGGATTCTGGCCTTCCGTAACAAAATCACGTCGGACAGAGGTCCTATTCTGTCGTGTAAGAATAGGACACACATTTGGCACACATAACTTTTTACTAACCGGACATGAGCCTCCAACCTGCGGTAGATGCGGGCAGAGGCTCACCGTCCTCCACGTCCTTCTGGAGTGTCGGAAAGCCGAATCTGAAAGAAAGAAACATTTTCCCATTGCATACCGGCAGCAGATCCCCCTTCATCCAGTAATGTTACTCGGCCTAGAACCGCTATTTGACACCAACGCAGTCCTAAGTTATCTGAAAGATGTTGTGTTGCATGTTCTTAGCCCCATACGTTCATAGCGTCTCCTCTCTTCAGAGTATGGCACTGTGATAATTATTTTGAATAGCACATGCCTCTAGGCCCTTGTGGTTCAAGGGCTCTGGCGAGGCAGCAGTGCTCCGAGTAATTTTACCATCTTATGTATTTTATATTTTGCATCATCCTTCTATGATGCATTTTAATGTTCATAGTACCCGTCATTAATCATCGCCATAATTTTATAGCCGATAGATTTTACGCACTTTACAGCGAATATTTTAGGCCACTTTACAGCCAAGTCACATCTTCCATAGTACATCGTCAACATTACCACGTGTCATGGCGCTCTTTGGCCAAACCTGGCCCTTGCGCCACAAAACACAACACATCATCATCATCAGCTACCGACCTAAAGCACTCACAAGCTGTCCCGCCAAGTCCTATGAATCCATTATAAACATCAGATTGGCATACGTCCTCGAAACTGAGAACCTGCTCGATAATCATCAGTGTGGGTACAAGAAAGGCTGCTCTACAACAGATCATCTAGTTCGGTTAGAACACGAGATACCCCGCAGGAGCGTCTGCGTCAGCAGGCGTTTGGTGTATTGCGACACCACGGACCCGAGCACACGAGGGTTGGACCCTCCCGCGTGTAGCCGTGCGCGGCTTAGCCGTGTCTGGGGAAAAGGGGATCCTGGGGGTTGAGCCGATGCTGGGTGTTTGGACCTTTAAGGCCCCCCGGCAGAGGCAACACACCTCTTCGGCCTCGGCTTCACATAGACGGCACACCCGGACTGACCCACCCGGGGGAAATCGGCAGTCGCCTTTTCCTGCCCACCTCTTCAACCTTTTTCTTTCCTATCTTCTTTCTTTTACTGTCCTTTCATCTCTTTTCTTCCACCACTTCCTAATTTTCCTAGGCGGCTAGGGTTAACCTTGTGTATGTGCCCTCCCTTGGGTATAATATATTAGGTTATAGCGGCAATGTACGGTTGGCGCCAGCAGCCTTACCCGTTAAGTGCAGCAGCGTCCCCATGTTGGGCTCCGTGGTGGGTGGCCGCCAAAGGATGGACCGACAGCTGCATAGGACACCCCGTCGCGTGATTTCGATGCGTCTGTGTAGAACTCCGTGCAGGAGTACTTGCACTGGAGTTCCAGGAAATGCATACGGATTTCGATATCTGGGGCTTCCTTTATAACTTGTAGGAAAGATATATCGCATTGTATCATTTGCCACTCCCAAGGAGGTAGCAGCTTAGCTGGAGGCATTAGGCGAAGTTTGAGGATTGGGACATCCATTTCAACAATAAGCTCCCTCACACGAAGTGAAAAGGGCTGTCTTACAGAGGAACGATTACGAAAGAGTGTATCACATGTCATATCATTAACGGTATTGAAACATGGATGTTGAGGATTGGAGTGGATTTTCAGGAAATATGTTTGGCTGATGTATGTTCTTTGAAGATGGAGTGACCACTCATTTGATTCTACATACAAACTTTCAATGGGACTTGTTCTGAAAGCGCCAGTGGCCAAGCGGATTCCTAAATGGTGAACCGGATCTAGCATCTTTAGCGCGCTCGGGGCTGCGGAATTATAAATCACGGCACCATAGTCCAATCGTGATCGAATGAGGCTTTTGTGAAGATTCATCAAACATTTTCTGTCGCTGCCCCATGTTGTATGGGATAAAATTTTCAGTAAGTTCATTGTTTTTAAGCATTTCACCTTGAGATACTTTATGTGTGGAATAAATGTTAGTTTAGAGTCAAGTATGATACCTAAGAACTTGTGCTCTTTGTTCACAGAGATTTGCTGGCCATATATTTCGATATTGGGATCTGCAACGAGCCCTCTCTTTCTTGTGAAAAGCACACAAGAACTTTTGTTCGGATTCACTTTAAACCCGTTTTCGTCTGCCCACTTAGATATCTTGTTCAATCCCTGCTGTATTTGTCTTTCACACACTGCAAGGTTACAGGATTTAAAACCTATTTGTATGTCATCTACGTAAACAGAATAGAAAATGGCTGGCGGTAATGTAGCGCGAAGCGTCTTCATCTTAATGACAAAGAGAGTGCAACTGAGTACGCCTCCCTGAGGTACACCAGTTTCCTGTGTGAATGTACGCGACAGTGCATTACCTATTTTCACCCGAAATGTACGGTTTTGTAGGTAGCTTTCGATAATGTTTAACATATTGCCGCGGATGCCCAGCGCCGACAGCTCGCGCAATATTCCGTACCGCCAAGTTGTATCGTACGCCTTCTCCATGTCAAGAAATACGGATAGGAAGGATTGTTTATGCACGAAAGCATCGCGAATGTTTGATTCAATGCGCATGAGGTGGTCGGTTGTAGATCGCCCTTCCCTGAAGCCACATTGAAGTGGGTCAAGCATATTGGTAGACTCTAGAAAATGTACGAGGCGGCGATTGATCATTTTTTCAAAAAGCTTGCAAAGACAGCTCGTAAGCGCTATAGGACGGTAGCTAGTCAGCAGTGATGTATCTTTACCGTGCTTCAAAACAGGGATAACAATAGCTTCTTTCCATTTAGATGGGAGGTACCCGGCAGCCCATATAGCATTGAAAAGTGCGAGTAGCGTTATTTGAGTATCATTGCGGAGATGTTTAAGCATATCGTACATGATCCTGTCAGAGCCAGGTGCGGACCTCTGACATGCAGTCAAAGCAGCTGTCAATTCGGCAATGTTAAAAGGCTGGTTATATAATTCGTTCTGTCTCCATTTGCGGTTGATGGCCTCACGTTCTGCTATTTGTTTGTGCTTTAGGAATGCCTTGGAATAATTATTTGAGCTGGAAATCCGCTCAAAATGTTCCCCGAGTGCGTCAGCTTGATCTTCTAAGCTATTGCCTTCATCGTTTACTAGGGGCAACGGATGAATTTCTTGTCCCTTTAGCCTTCTAAGCCCGTCCCACACTTTAGCCTCTTGAGTGTATGAATTTATATCTGACAGGAACCTCTGCCAGCTTGCCCTCTTTGCCTGTCTTCGCGTTCGTCTTCCCTGGGATTTAATCTGTTTAAATTCTACTAAATTTTCGGTGGTAGGGAATTCGCGTAGTTTGCCCCAGGCTTTATTCTGTCTCCTCCGTGCCTTTCTGCAATCGTTATTCCACCAGGGGACCAGTCTTTTCAATGAAGTGCCGTTTGTCTGAGGGATGAATTTCTCTGCTGCATCAATGATAAAAGCGGTAAAATATGATACGGCATGATCTATGCTAAAATCAGTTATAAAATCTGGTAATATGTAGGTGGATTCCTTAAAGCATTCCCAATTAGCCTCCGCTCGTTTCCAGCGAGGAACAGGCGGAGGGGAGTCATGTTGTGTTACTAGGTTTAGAGTTAATGGGAAGTGATCACTTCCAAATGGATTTTTAATTACAGACCACTCTAAATCAGGGAAAATAGAGCCAGAACCGATAGACAGGTCTATTGAGGAGTATGAATTATGCTGTGGATTGTAGTAGGTCGGTTCTTTCTTATTAAAGAGGCACGAGCTGGAGTTTAAAAGGAAATTTTCAATGAGTCGACCTCTCGCGTCGCATCGTGAGTCTCCCCACATCGGATTATGGGCGTTAAAATCTCCCACGAGTATGTAAGGCTCGGGGAGCTGGTCAATGAGGTTATAAAAGTCTGTTTTTTCGAGACGTTGGTTTGGCGGTATATAAATGGAACACACTGTTATTAATTTGTGAAAAAGAATGGCCCGAACTGACACTGCCTCGAGGGGCGTGTTAAGGGCGTCGCGTCGGCAAGCGACAGATCTGTGGGCTACTATTGCTACACCGCCAGAGGCGGTAGCCTCGTTGCGGTCATTCCGAAAGATAGAGTAATTACGAAGGAAATTAGTGTTTGTAGGTTTCAGATGTGTCTCTTGAACACACAGCAACCTTGGATTATGTTTGTGTAACAGTTCGTTAATGTCGTCGAGGTTACGTAAAAGTCCTCGTACATTCCACTGTAGTATTTGTGTTTCCGTTATGATAAGTGTGTTGGGTGCTGTGTGTTTAAGAGAGAAGAGTTAGCTCACGGGCGTTTTTCAGGCGCCGTGACGGGAGTTTTGTCTCTTTTGGAGCGGTCGAGAGTGCCTCGCCGCTCCTTAGGCGCTGGTGGCGCCGTCTTGCTGGTTGTGTCCATCGCCTCTTGCGAGGCGCTGGACAGGCGCTCTTCCGAGCGCTTTGTTTGACGTGAAGGCCTCGGCACGTTGGACGAGGCCTTTGAGGTCACCTGCCCGGAGGTAGATGGCCCCTTCTCCTGGGTTGGCGTAGCAGCGTTAGCTGCAGCCGCCGGGGGGGCGGATGGTGTCACTGCCGCCTCACTGGATGTGAGTCGGACAGCCGCCGGAGACCGTTGTGGCGCTGCCCCCTGACGCGCCACTTCGGCAAATGTGTTTTTGGGCAGGTAGGATACCCGCCTGCGTGCCTCCTTAAAAGTGATATTTTCCTTTACTTTTATGGTCACAATTTCCTTTTCTTTTTCCAAGACGGGCAGGACCGCGAGTACGCGGCATGCTCGCCATCACAGTTGACAGTGTGTGGGGTATTCTGGCAGGTTTCAGAGGAGTGTTCATTTTCACTACACTTGGCACAAGTCATCCGACCTCGACAGTTCTGTGAGCTGTGGCCGAACCTTTGACACTTGAAGCATCTCAGGGGATTTGGCACATATGGCCTAACACGAATCTTGAGGTACCCGGTCTCGATGGTGTCGGGCAGAACACTAGAGCCGAAAGTAAGTATTAGGTGTTTCGTCTGAATTTCTTTTCCTTCCCGCCTCATCTTAATTCGTTTGACACTGATGACGTTCTGATCACTCCAGCCCTCCAGGAGTTCAGTTTCAGATAGCTCTAGCAAATCAGCATCAGAGACGACGCCGCGTGTGGTATTCATGGTATGGTGTGGGGTAACTGTAACGGGAACATCACCAAAGGACACTAGTTTAGGAAGTTTTTCATGTTGTTTCTCGTCACGAAGCTACAGTAGGAGATCGCCGCTTGCCATTTTCGACGCTTTGTATCCAGGTCCAAAGACTTCAGTCAGAGTTTTCGATACCAGAAAAGGTGAGATTCTTCTCACCGTCTTTCCAGATTGATCAGAGTGGACGACGTGAAAGCGGGGGAAGTTGCATGTTCGGTTGCCCGAAAATTGAAAGACTTCGGTGCGCCCTCGTTTAGGAGGGCGATCAGGAAGTGGGGGAAAGGAATTTTTCACGAATAGGCATAATAAATTCAGCAACAGCGCCGACCACCCACCACGGAGCCCAACGAGGGGACGCGGAAGAAATTGTACACAAGTCTGCACGACGCCAGCCGTACGCCGTCACTATAACCAAATATGGTGTACCCAAGGTAGGATAGCCACACAAGGTTAACCCTTGCCGCCGTGGAGAAAGGAAGTAAATGGAAGAGAGAAGAAGACAGGAAAGGTGAAAAAGTGAGAGATAAAGACGAAGATTCGAGGAGGGAGAGACAGGAAAAGGCGACTGCCGATGTCCTCCAGGTGGGTCAGTCTGGAGGTGCCGTCTATGTGAAGCCGAGGCCGAAGAGGTGTGTTGCCTCCGCCGGGGGGCCTTAAAGGTCCAAACACCCAGCATCGGCTCAACCCCCAGGATCCCCTTTTCCGCAGACACGGCTAAGCCGCGCACGGCTACACGCGGGAGGGTCCAACCCTCATGTGCTCGGGTACGTGGAGTCGGAACACACCAAACGCCTGCTTACGCAGGCGCCCCTGCGGGGTAAGAGCTTGGTTAGGTGCATTAAGCGATGGTCGAGGAGCGGGACATGCATTTCATCGCTAAGCTGCTTCACACGCAGCGAGAAAGCCTGTCTTACGGAGGGACGATTGCTGAAAAGTGTAGCGCACGTCATATCGGTAACGTTATGAAAACATGGATGTTCAGGATTGGAGAGTGCTTTAAGGAAATATGTAAAGCTAATGTATGATCTCTGTAGGTGGAGAGACCATTCATTTGATTCCACATATAGACTTTGTATGGGACTCGTTCTGAAAGTGCCAGTGGCCAGTCGGATTCCCAGAGGGTGGACTGGACATCTTTAGCGCGCTCGGGGCGCAGAGGTATACACAACGGCACCATAATCCAATCGAGACCGAATTAGGCTCTTGTATAGGTTCATTAAACACTTCCTATCACTACCCCATGTAGTCTGGGATAGAATTTTCAATAAGTTCATTGTTTTCAGACACTTTTCTTTAAGATGTTTAATGTGTGGGACGAAAGTAAGTTTATTGTCGAGTATAACACCTTGAAATTTGTGCTCTTTGTTTACAGGTATCTGATGTCCACACATTTCCAAACAAGGATCCGGGACCAGGCCTCTCTTCCTTGTGAACAGCACACAAGAACTCTTTTGAGGATTGATTTTAAAACCATTTTTCTCTGCCCACCCTGACACCTTGTTCAAACCATGCTGTACCTGTCTCGCGCATACTGCGAGGTTACAGGATTTGAAGCCTATTTGAATGTCATCCACATAGACGGAATACAAAATGGCCGGGGGTAAGGAAGCACGAAGCGTTGTCAACTTAACAATAAAAAGTGTGCAACTGGGCGCGCCTCCCTGGGGTACACCAGTTTCTTGTGTAAAAGGACGTGACAGCACATTGCCAACTTTCACCCGGAAGGTACGATTGGACAAGTAGCTTTTTATTACGTTGAGCATATTATCATGAATGCCCATTTCCGATAAGTCTCGCAAGATGCCGTATCGCCACGTTGTGTCATACGCCTTTTACATATCGAGAAATATCGAGAGGAAGAACTGTTTATGTATAAATGCGTCCTGGATATTTGTTTCAATACGTACAAGATGGTCGGTTGTGGAGCGCCCTTCTCGGAAGCCACACTGATAGGGATCAAGCATTTTGTTCTGTTCAAGGAAATGGATCAGCCGCCGATTTATCATTTTTTCAAATACCTTACATATGCAACTTGTGAGGGCTATCGGGCGGTAGCTTGCCACTGATGAAGGATCTTTGCCTTGTTTTGATGATGTGTGGCGTTTTATGGCGCAAGGGCCAGTTATGGCCAAAGAGTGCCATGACAAATGTAATGTTTACAGTGCATTGTGAATGGTGCAGACAATGAATTCCTCATGATATATCTGAGATGGCTGTAAAGAGGCCTAAAATCTGTTGCTGTGGATGGCGTAAAATGTATTGTTGCTAAAATAATGACACGTAGTAGTGCTGTGGGCTATGGCAATGATTAAACGCATGATGCGATAAAACGTTGATGCGGTAAAGGCATGATGCGATAAAAATAACGTTGACACTTTAGCTTCAAGAATTTCTTTGAGTACAGGGGCTGTTATAGTGCACTGAAAATTCCCTGGCCAAATTATTTCGAGAGTGTGTGTTTCAGCTAAAAACTCTAAAACTAGTTTCGGATTAAAAAGCGGTTCATTGCTGAGAAAAAAATTCGGGTGAAGAGGAATATTTTCGCGATATGCGGAAATGAAATGCTTTTTCCTCTGTGCTTCTATTGCAGGGCATTGAATAAGAACGTGCAGAACTGTGAGATTTTGGCTGCACTTACTGCAAGTCGGAGGATACCCCCCAGTCAAGAGGTAAGAGTGGGTGCCGTAAGTGTGTCCTATTCTTAATCGGTAAAGGAGCACTCCGTTATATCGTGATGTTCTCTCCGATACCCAATATTCTAATTTGGGTTTTATCAAGTGCAGTTTATTTGATATCTGAGCATTCCACTGTTGCTGCCAATGGATTTTGAGCTTGTGACGCAGGTTTGCTTTAAGATCTGTGGCTGGGATGGGTATGTTTATATCCGTGGCACTAAAAGCTACTGAAGAAGCTTTCTCGTCAGCAGCTTCGTTGCCCTTTATGCCACAGTGGCCAGGTACCCAGCATATGATGATCGTTTGCTTAGCACTATAAGCTGAGCATAGCAATGTATACAGTTCATTAAAGACAGTGTTTTTATGTTTACGTATATTTATAAGGGATCGCACTACACTCAATGAGTCTGTGAATACTATAGCCCTAGTAAGATTCGTTTGCCTGATGTGCTTCACTGCAGAGAGTATTGCATATGCTTCCGCTGTAAAGATACATGTATGTGGCTTCAATGTACCGGATATTAAGAATGCTGGTCCTAGTGCTGCGTAAGCAACACCAGAAGAAGACTTAGAGGCATCTGTGTAGAATTCAGCACAAGAATATTTCTCCTGAAGCTCAAGAAAATGTGATCGTATGTGTGCCTCAGGTGCTCGTTTTGATATTTCTGCAAACGAGACGTCACATTTGATAGACTGCCAATCCCACGGCGGTGGAAGCCGCGTAGTTGTCATTATCACATTCTCTAAAATCGGCGCACCTGTTTCTTCGGACAATGCTTCCAACCGAAGGGACAGAGGGGGTCTAGTGCCTGGGCGGTTACGGAAAACCCTAGCCGTAGACAGGTCGTAAATAACTGAATGGCATGGATGATGGAAATCTGATTTCACTTTGAGGGCGTATGAGAGACTTAAATATATTCTTTGAAGATGTAGGGACCATTCGTTAGATTCAGCGTACAGGCTTTCTACGGGGCTAGTCCTGAACGCACCAGTAGCAAGACGGATACCCAAGTGGTGGACGGAATCGAGCATCTTCAAAGCACTAGGCGTCGCAGAGTTATATACAATGGCTCCGTAGTCAAGGCGTGACCGTATGAGGCTTTTGTACAAGCTCAAGAGGCATCTTCTGTCACTTCCCCAAGATGTGCGGGACAAGAGCTTTAGTAGATTCATTGTCCTCAAGCATTTCATTTTTAAATATTTTAAGTGTGGGATAAAAGTTAATTTGGAGTCTAAAATGAGGCCTAGAAATTGATGTTCATGACTAACAGATAGCCGTTCTCTATTAAGATCAATAATGGGCTCCGGTATTACCCCTCTCTTACTGGAGAAAAGAATGCATGTACTTTTTTCAGGGTTTAGTTTAAACCCATTCTCGTCTGCCCACTTAGACAATTTATTCAGGCCAAGCTGCACTTGTCGCTCGCAGATACTAAGATTACATGACTTGTAACCTATTTGGATATCATCCACGTATACAGAATAAAACATTGCACGAGGTATGATAGTATGGAGCGAATTCATTTTTACAAGGAATAAAGTACAGCTCAGCACTCCACCTTGTGGCACACCTGTTCCCTGAGTAAATAGACGAGATAGGACATTACCAACACGAACATGAAATGTGCGCTTGCACAGATAATTTTGAATCACCTTTAGCAAGTTGCCTCGGATGGCCATTCCAGCTAGATCACGAAGAATTCCGAAACGCCACGTAGTATCGTATGCTTTCTCCATGTCTAAAAATACTGATAAGAAAAACTGTTTGTGCACAAAGGCATCCCGGATATTTGTCTCGATACGGACAAGTTGATCTGTTGTGGATCTATGTTCCCTGAAGCCACACTGCAAGGGATCTAGTATCTTGTTACTTTCAAGAAAATGCACCAAGCGACGGTTAGTAATTTTCTCAAAAAACTTACATAGGCAGCTTGTTAGGGCTATAGGCCTATAGCTGCTTGCCAAAGACGGGTCCTTGCCCTCTTTCAGAATAGGGATTATGACTGCTTGCTTCCAGGCTGACGGGATGTAGCTGGCAGAGAATATGACGTTAAAAAGGGAGAGGAGTGTTTTGTGTGCTTCGGGATGCAGGTGTTGAATCATCTCGTAAATTATTCGATCGGTTCCAGGAGCTGATTTATTACAACTATGTAGTGCAGCCTGAAATTCAGCCATATTGAAAGGGCGGTTGTAAAATTCATTTCTCTTTCCTTTTAGGTCCAGAGGCAGTCTCTCAGCATGTTTCTGGTATCTAAGGAATGCATCGGAGTAATGCAATGGGCTAGAAATGTTTTCAAAATGTGCCCCTAGAGAGTCAGCTTGGTCCTGAAGAGTGTTTCCTTGTGTGTTTACTAATGGTAGAGGATGAGTTTGCCGACCTTTGATTTTATTCACTCTGTTCCAGGCTTTTCGTTCGTCAGTATATGAGTTAATGCTAGAAATATATTTCTGCCAGCTTTCCCTTTGGGCACGGCGCCGCGTTCCTCTACCCTCAGACTTTATTTTCTTGAAAATGATCAAATTCTCCGTAGTTGGAGAGTCTCGAAGGTTGTTCCAAGTTTTATTTTGATTTCTATGCACTTTCTTGCAGTCCTCGTTCCACCATGGAACACGTCGTTTACCGGATGATCCATTTGTTACGGGGATACATACTGACGCCGCATCAACTATGAACGCCGTGAGATATGCCACCGCATCTTCGATAGAAAGATTGCTGATATCATTCCAAGTCAAATGTGTCATCTCCCTGTATCGTGTCCAGTCGGCACCATCGACTTACCACCGGGGGACATGTGGAGAGCACTCATCACCTTCTGTTAGTTTTATGACAGTGGGGAAATGATCGCTCCCGTAGCGATTCTTAATTACGTTCCACTCCAGATGCGGCAAGAGTAAACTCGATGCGATGCTTAAATCGATAGATGAGAATGTTTTGTTTGCGACACTGTAAAATGTAGGGTCTTTCCCATTAAGCAAGCAAGCATCTGTAGTGAGGAGGAAGTTTTCAACTAAGCGCCCTCTGGCGTCACAACGACGGCTTCCCCAAAGGGTGTTGTGTGCATTAAAATCTCCAACGACAATGTACGGTTTGGGCAGTTCATAAATAAAGGTGTGAAATTCTGTTTTTGAAAGTTGGTAGTTCGGGGGGATGTATACAGAGGTAATTGTGATCAGTTTATTAAATAGTACCGCACGGACTGCAACTGCCTCTAGAGTTGTTTTAAGCTGTAGTTGCCGGCAAGCAACACCCTTATCTACTATTATTGCCACGCCGCCAGACGAGGTGAGCGCGTCGTTGCGGTCTTTTCGATAAACGGTATACTGCCGGAGAAAGTTCGTGCGTGAAGAATTAAGATGTGTTTCTTGGACACACAGCACCTTTGGACTGTACTTGTGTAAGAGTTCCTTAATGTCGTCTAGGTTGTGGAGTAATCCCCTGACGTTCCATTGTATAATCTGTGTATCCATAATGTATGTGTATTGTGCTGTGTGTCTAAGAAATATGGATTAGATTATCTCACGAGACCTTTCCAGGCCCCGTGAAACGAGATCTCTCTATCTTCCGGGCGCGCTCAAGGGAGCTGCGCCGTTCCTTCGGCGTCTGAGACGCCGGATTTGTATTTGTATCCATCACCTCGTCTGAGGCGGTGGATAGTGCCTGTGCAGCGGGCACGTTCGCAGGGGTGACGGGCCTATCTGCACGCGCAGTGGCCTTGGGTCCAACAGGCCCGAGGGTCTGCTGGTCCTCCTTTGTGGGGGCCGGTACAGTGCTGGCTGTTCCAGCCGGGGGGGCTGATGGCGTGACCGCCGTCACACTCCGTGTGACTGGGGCGGCCGCCGAAGGATGTAGCGCTGCCCCCCGGCGCGCCACGTCGGTGTAGTATGGACTAGATTGATTGATCGAGAAGCGTTTGCGCGCCTCTTGGAAGGATAGGTTCATTTTTACTTTGATTTCGATTATTCGTTTTTCTTTTTTCCAGGATGGACAAGAGCGAGAGTATGCGGGGTGATCTCCTTCACAGTTAGCGCAACGGATGGTGGATTTGCAAGTGTCGGACGAGTGCTCATTTGATGCACATTTTGCACAAGTAGTGCGACCTCGGCAGCTTTGCGAACCGTGCCCGAACCGCTGACACCTGAAGCATCGGCGTGGGTTAGGAATGAATGGCCTTACACGGAGTTTGCAGTATCCTGTTTCTATTGAGTCTGGTAAGTTGCTAGTTCCAAAAGTGATGATTATGTGCCTTGTTGATATTTCTTTGTCATCTCGCCTTATTTTTATCCTTTGTACCTTGACAACGTTCTGCTCTTGCCATCCTTCCAGTAATTCGCTTTCGGTAAGTTCGATAAGGTCATCTTCCGAGATGACCCCGCGCACTGTATTCATCGTCCTGTGTGGTCCCACAGAAACGGGAATGTCCCCAAACGCTACAAGTTTTGAAAGTTTGTCATACTGTGGCTTCTCGCGAACTTCCAGTAGAAGATCGCCACTTCCCATCTTCGTTACTTTGTAACCCGGGCCTATTGCTTCAGTCATAGATTTGGCAACTAGAAATGGTGATATCATTCGGACTGTTTTCGTTTCGTGCTCACTGTGGACAACGTGGTATTTCGGAAAGGACACTTTCGGTTGCATGAAAAAGTTGAATTGTTCATCGGTGCGCCCCCTCTTCAGGGAGCGATCAGGTAATGGGGGAAAAGCTTCTGCCATAACAAATTGGAAAATTCGGCGGCGATGGTGGCCACCCATAACGGAGCCCAACTAGGGGACGCTACAAGATTGGAAGCTTGAGGACGCCAGCTATGCATCGCCACTATAACCTACTATAAAATACCCAAGGTTGGATAATTACACCAGGTTAAGCCTTGCCGCCAGGAACTACGGAAGTAAAAGAAGTGAGGAGAAGACAGGAAAGATGCGAAAGTGGGAGAGAAAGACGAAGATTGGAGAGGAGGACAGGAAAAGGCGACTGCCGATTTCCTCCAAGTGGGTCAGCCTGGAGGTGCCGTCTATGCGAAGCAGAGGCCGAAGAGGTGTGTTGCCTCCGCCGGGGGGCCTTAAAGGTCCAAACACGCAGCATCGGCTCAACCTCCAGGATCCCCCTTTCCCCAGACACAGCTAAGCCGCGCACGGCTACACGCGGGAGGGTCCAACCCTCGTGTGCTCGGGTACGTGGTGTCGCAACACACCAAACGCCTGCTGACGCAGACGCCCCTGCGGGGTGCCTTGTTTTAGAACAGGGATCACAATGGCTTCTTTACATGCGGTCGGAAGGTACCCTGCGTCCCAGATAGTGTTGAAAAGTGTAAGTAGTGTCACTTGCTTGTCATTGTGTAAGTTTTTCAGCATTTCGTACATGATTCTATCAGATCCTGGTGCGGAGCTCTTGCATGCACTCAAGGCAGCTCTCAATTCGGCAATACTGAAAGGACGGTTGTAAGGCTCATTCTCTCGGCTTTTTCTTGTTAAAGGCTTACGTTCTTCTATTTCTTTATATATGAGAAAAGATTGCGAATAATTGTTTGAACTTGACACGCTCTGAAAGTGCTCCGCAAGTGAGTCTGCCTGATCTTGCAGTGTATCGCCTTGTGTATTTACCAGGGGGAGTGAATATGTTTCTCGCCCTCTAATTCTATTTACCCTGTTCCAGACTTTGGCCTCGTCTGTAAACGAGTTAATGCTCGATAAATACTTCTGCCAGCTTTCTCTTCTGGCCAGTCGGCGGGTTCTCCTGCCTTGGAATTTTACTTGCTTAGTGTTGACTAGATTCTCTGCAGTGGGAGAAGCGCGCAGCAACCCCCACGCTTTGTTTTGTTTCTTACGAGCGATCCTGCAGTCTTCGTTCCACCACGGGACTCGCCGTTTACATGCCAAGCCATGTGCTTCTGATATGCATTTAGATGCCATGTCTATAATGAAGCCTGTGAGATACTGGACAGCAGCATGAATTCCTGAACAAGACATGTCATTCCATGAGATATTAGTTAAGTTTCGGAACTTCTCCCAGTCGGCTGTATCGATCCTCCACCTAGGAGCCTGTCGTAGACATTCTTTTTCTTTATGTGTTTTTAGCAGTATGGGGAAGTGGTCGCTTCCGTAAGGATTCTTGGTGACCTCCCATTCGAGTTCAGACAGCATACAAGGGGAAACTACGCTGAGATCAATTGAAGAAAATGTTCTGTTTGCGAGTGAATAATATGTGGGTGTCTTCTTATTCAGCAGACACGCACCGGACGAAAAAAGGAACTGTTCAATGAGGCGACCTCGCGCATCGATACGAGAGTCTGCCCACAGGCTGCTGTGCGCATTGAAATCCCCAAGCACAACGTAAGGTTCTGGCAATTCGTCTATGAAGGACTGAAATTCATGTTTAGTTAATTTGTAATGGTGGGGTATGTAGAGCGAGCAGACAGTGATAAGTTTGTTGAGGAGAACAGCACGAACCGCCACTGCCTCAAGGGGCGTTTGTAGCTGCAAACGTTGACACGCTATGCCTTTCTGAATAACAATGGCGACACCGCCCGATGATGCGAGAGCATCATCGCGATCTCTGCGAAACGTAACATACTATAGCAGGAAATTTGTTTGTTTAGATTTTAAGTGTGTTTCCTGTAAACACAGCACTTTGATTGATTTGATTTGTAGAGTTTATTGGCGCAAGGGCCAGATATGGCCGAGGAGCGCCATGTCGATGATCAGTGCTTGTCAATGATATGTGAGTGTTAATAGTGGGGGGTATATGATACACGGCTGTATAGTGGCCTAAAAATATTCACTAAAATGTGCAAAATATACATATGGTGCAATGTGGCTGTAAGAGGGCCTAAAATTTATTCGCTCTTAAGTGCGTAAAATACAAGTATAAAAAATGGGAGTGATTGATCGTTTCTGTGATGACAATAGATGTTTCTCGGGATGAGGGATGATCAGTAAAATATGTAGTGTTTCTAGCACTAGTGCCTCAGCAAGGCCTTGAAGGCAAGGGCTGGGAGGCACGTGCTCTAATAAGTGTTTTCATTGCAGCTACGACCTCCAAGTGGAATGAATGAATGAATGTGTGGGTTTTATTGGCGCAAGGGCCAGGTATGGCCAAAGAGCGCCATGGAAGTGTTAGTGATTTCGCAGTGGAGTTGTGAATTCTGTGAAGTTGATGTGACGTGGCTGTAAAGGGGCCTAAAACATAGTCGCTGTGAAGTGCGTAAAATGTACGTTTAATAAAATTATGGCGGTGACAAATGACGTGTACTATGAGCATTAAGGTGCATTGTAAAATAATGATACGATATAAAATAATGCATAGGTTTCTAAAGTTAACTAGAGCACCATGGCCTCGTTAGAGCCCTTGAGACACAAGGGCCTGGAGGCACGTGCTAATAAAACAACTATCACAGCGGCATCCTCTGGAGAGAGGATGCGCTACGAATTTATTGGGCTCATAACATGTAGGACAACCTCATTTAAAAAATTGAGGACTGCTTTGGTGTTGAAAAATGGTTCTTTACCAAAAAACATAGCTGGGTGAAGAGGTATGCAATAACGATATGCAAGAGGAAAATGCTTCTTTCTTTCAGGTTCGGCTTTGCGACACTCCAAGAGGACGTGGAGGACTGTCAGCCTCTCACCACATCGACCACAGGACCACAGGTAAGCAGAAAATTGTGTGTACCAAATGTGTGCCCTATTCTGAGGCGGCAGAATAAGACATCTGTTCGCCGTGATTTTGTTGGGGAGGGCCAAAAACCTAGCTGTGGCTTTATAACGTGAAGTTTATTGTTTATTTCTGCGTTCCACATGCGTTGCCAGTATTGTCGCAGTTTCTTACGCAAGAAAGGCTTCAAATCTGTCACCGGGACAGCAGCTGCAGAAAAAGTGTTTAGTGATGTGAGTGATGTGGCCATTTTATCAGCCAGTACATTACCCTCGATACCTCTATGGCCAGGTACCCAGCATATTACTACATGTATATGCGATATATAAATACTGCATAAGAGGGAGTAAAGTTCAATGAATACAGGATTTTTAAGCTTTTGTAATGAAATTAACGCTTTTACGAGACTTAGCGAGTCTGTGTATACAATTGCTCTGTCGAGTTTTAGTTTCTGTATATGTCTTACTGCAGACAGTACTGCATAAGCTTCTGCAGTGAAGATACTTGTTTGCGGGTTCAGTAAGTCAGATATAGAAAGAGAGGGACCAACCGCAGCATAAGATACACCAGCATGCGATTTAGACGCGTCTGTGTAGAATTCGGAGCACCTGTACTTCGATTGAAGTTCGCGGAAATGCATAGCGATTTCGATGTCGGGTGCGTGTTTTGTGACCTCTACAAAGGATACGTCACAGTCTATCACCTGCCACCCCCAGGGCGGTAATAGCTTAGTTGGAGGCATTAGTCGATGTTCAAGAACAGGGACATCCATTTCCGTGCTAAGTTCTCTTGCACGCAGTGAGAAAGGAAGTCTCATGGAGGGTTTATTATTAAAAAGGGTTTGACACGTTAAGTCATTAACAGTCTTGAAACACGGATGTTCTTTATTGGAGCGCACATTGAGAAAATAAATTAAGCTGATGTACGTTCTCTGAAAATGTAGTGACCATTCGTCTGACTCTGCATATAGACTTTCCACCGGGCTTGTTCTAAATGCGCCAGTGGCCAGGCGGATACCCAGATGATGAACGGGGTCTAACATTTTTAGCGCACTCGGTGCAGCAGAGTGATATACTACGGCACCATAATCTAATCGTGATCTAACTAGGCTCCTGTAAAGATTTAGGAGGCACCTCCTGTCGCTACCCCATGTAGTGTGGGATAGAACTTTAAGTAAGTTCATGGTTTTTAGACATTTTTCTTTAAGATATTTTATGTGTGAAATGAAAGTGAGCCTGGAGTCGAGAATAACACCTAGAAATTTGTGCTCTTTCTTGAAGGGAATTTGTTGTCCACCCAGTTCTACACAGGGATCAGGTACCAGGCCTCTCTTTCTTGTGAAGAGAACACAAGAGCTTTTGTGCGGGTTGATTTTAAATCCATTTTGGTCTGCCCACTTGGACACCTTGCTTAGGCCCTGCTGTACCTGTCTTTCACACACAGTAAGGTTGCAAGATTTGAAACCTATCTGTATATCATCTACGTAGACGGAATAAAAAATGGCCGCTGGCAGTGAACGACGAAGTGTGTTCATTTTAACGATAAAGAGAGTGCAACTGAGTACTCCTCCCTGGGGTACACCTGTTTCCTGTATAAAACGTCGCGACAATACGTTGCCGATTTTCACGCGGAAGCTACGATCCGACAAATAACTTTCAATTATGTTCAGCATATTTCCACGGATGCCCATCTCCGACAGGTCTCGCAAGACCCCGTAACGCCATGCCGTGTCATACGCTTTTTCCATGTCAACGAATACCGATAGGAAATACTGCCCATGTACAAATGCATCGCGGATATTTCCTTCAATGCGCACCAGATGATCGGTTGTCGACCGCCCTTCTCTGAATCCACACTGAAAAGGATCGAGCATAATGTTGACCTCAAGGAAATGTATCAGTCTGCGATTTATCATTTTTTCAAAAAGCTTACACAGACAATTAGTTAGAGCTATTGGACGATAACTTGATGCCAAGGAAGGGTCTTTTCCCTGCTTTAGAACAGGAACTACAATCGCTTCTTTCCATGTGGATGGGAGGTATCCTGAAGCCCAAATAGTATTGAAGAGTGTAAGAAGTGTAACTTGTGCGTCAGTATGTATGTTTCTGATCATGTCATACATGACTCTGTCAGGTCGCGGTGCAGTGCTTTTACATGTGTTCAAGGCAGCTCTCAACTCGGCAATACCGAAAGGCCGGTTATACGGTTCATTCTGCCTGGACTTTCGTATGATTGGCTTACGCTCTACTATTTCTTTATGTTTAAGAAAGGATTGGGAATAGTGCGTTGGGCTCGATACTTGCTCAAAGTGCTCCCCAAGTGAGTCTGCCTGATCTTGCAGTGTATCGCCCTGTGTATTTACCAGAGGGAGTGAATATGTTTGTCGCCCTCTAATTCTATTTACCTTGTTCCATACTTTGGCCTCATCTGTATAAGAGTTTATACTCGATAAAAACTTCTCCCAACTTTCTCTTCTAGCCTGTCGCCGGGTTCTCCTGCCTTGGGACTTTATTTTCTTAAAGTTGACAAGGTTTTCTGCAGTGGGGAAAGCGCGTAGCAACCCCCCCGCTTTGTTCTGATTCTTACGTGCGATTCTGCATTCATCGTTCCACCACGGGACATGTCGTTTGCATGCCGAACCACTTACTTCACGTATGCATTTAGATGCGGCATCTATTATGAAGGCTGTGAAGTACTCTACAGCAGCATCGATTTCTAAAGAAGACATGTCATCCCATGATATACTAGTTAAGTTTCGGAATTTCTCCCAGTCTGCTGTGTCGATCTTCCACCTAGGAGCCTGTGGTGGATATTCATTTTCTTTAAGGGTTCTTAATAGTATGGGGAAGTGATCGCTTCCGTAGGGATTGTTCGTAACTTCCCATTCGAGTTCAGGCAGTATGGACGGGGAAACTATGCTCAAATCGATTGAAGAAAAGGTATTGTTTGCAAGACAGTAATAAGTGGGTTCTTTCTTATTTAAAATGCACGCACCAGAAGAGAAAAGGAATTGTTCGACAAGTCGTCCTCGCGCATCTATACGAGAGTCGCCCCACAGGGAGCTGTGCGCATTGAAATCGCCAAGAACAGCATAAGGTTCTGGCAATTGATCTATAAACGATTGGAATTCATGTCTCGATGATGTGTGTGGTTTAGTGGCGCAAGGGCCAGATATGGCCAAAGAGCGCCATGTCCGTGTTAATTTGTTTGCAGTGAAATCATGAGTACTATGAAGTTGGTGTGCCGTGGCTGTAGAGGGGCCTTAAAAATGGTAGCGCTAAAGTGCGTAAAATCTGTATAATAAGATTATGCCGATGACTTATGAAGTGTACTATGAACAATAAGACAATTAAAAAGAATGATATGATGTCTAAAGATATATCAGGTTATATAAGATATGCTAGAGCACTAATGCCTCCTTAGAGCCCTTGAAACACAAGGGCCTGGAGGCATGTGCTATTTAAAACAATTATCGCAGCGGCATCCTCTGGAACGAGGATGCTCTACGAGTTTAATGGGCTTATGACGTGTAGAACTACATCTTTTAAGAAGTCGAGGACTGCCTTGGTGTTAAAAAGTGGTTCATGACCAAGAAACATAGCCGGGTGCAGAGGGATGTAATAACGGTATGCTAGCGGAAAATGTTTCTTTCTATCAGGTTCGGCTTTCCGACACTCCAAGAGGACATGGAGGACGGTCAGCCTCTCACCGCATCTACCACAGGTTGGAGGATCGTTTCCCGTGAGTAAAAAGTTGTGGGTCCCAAATGTGTGTCCTATTCTGAGGCGACAGAATAGGACTTCTGTTCGCCGAGATTTTGTTGGGGAGGGCCAAAAACCTAACCTGGGCTTTATACCGTGCAGTTTGTTATTTGTTTGCGCGTCCCACGTGCACTGCCAGTGACTTCGCAGTTTATTTCGTACGAAAGGCCTCAGGTCTGTGACAGGCACATCAGCGGTAGGGTTAACAGCTTGCGATGTGATTGAAGTGGCCATCTCGTCCGCGAGAACGTTACCTTCGATTCCCCTATGACCAGGGACCCAGCATATTATGATATTCTGGTTAGATGAGTACGCTTTACATAATGCCGAATACAGTTCATTGAATACGGGATTTTTATGTTTGTAGAGTGACTTTAAGGCCTTCACGACGCTTAGAGAGTCTGTATAGATCGCTGCTTTTGAAAGTTTTGATCTTCTTATATGCTTCACGGCAGAGAGTAATGCGTAGGCCTCGGCCGTAAAGGTGCTTGTTTCCGGATGCAGTACATCGGATTCCGAAAAGGATGGGCCGACTGCTGCATAGGATACCCCGGCATTTGACTTTGAAGCGTCTGTGCAGAAATCTGCGCAGGAGTGTTTGTACTGAAGTTCTAGGAAATGCATTCTGATTTCGGCCTCAGGAGCGTGCTTTGTAACTTTTATAAAGGATATGTCACATTGTATCACCTGCCACTCCCAGGGAGGTAAGAGCTTGATTGTGTGCATTAAGCGATGCTCGAGGAGTGGGACATGCATTTCATTGCTAAGCTCCTTCACACGCAGCGAAAAAGGCTGTCTTATGGAGGGACGGTTGCTGAAAAGTGTAGCGCACGTCATATCGGTAACTGTATCAAAACATGGATGTTCAGGATTGGAGCGTACTTTAAGGAAATATGTAAAGCTGATGTATGATCTCTGTAGGCGGAGAGACCATTCATTGGATTCGGCATATAAGCTTTCAATTGGGCTTGTTCTGAAAGCGCCCGTAGCTAAGCGGATACCTAGATGGTGAACAGCGTCTAGCATCTTTAGCGCGCTCGGGGCGGCAGAGTTATATACCACGGCACCATAATCTAATCGTGACCGGATGAGGCTCTTATACAGATTCATTAGGCACTTCCTGTCACTACCCCACGTAGTCTGGGATAGAAGTTTCATTAAGTTCATTGTTTTCAGACACTTTTCTTTGAGTTGTTTAATGTGTGGGACGAAAGAGAGTCTATTGTCAAGTATAACACCTAGAAATTTGTGCTCTTTGTTTACAGGTATCTGTTGTCCACACACTTCTAAGCAGGGATCTGGAACCAGGCCTCTCTTCCTTGTAAACAAAACACAAGAACTCTTATGAGGATTGATTTTGAATCCATTTTTCTCTGCCCACCCTGACACCTTGTTCAAACCATGCTGTACCTGTCTCTCGCAGACTGCGAGGTTACAGGATTTGAAACCTATTTGAATGTCGTCCACATAGACGGAATACAAAATGGCCGGTGGTAAGGAAGCACGAAGTGTTGTCATCTTAACAATAAAGAGTGTGCAACTGAGCACGCCACCCTGGGGTACACCGGTTTCTTGTGCAAAAGGACGTGACAGCACATTGCCTACTTTCACCCGGAAGGTACGATTGGACAAGTAGCTTTTTATTACGTTTAGCATATTACCATGAATGCCCATTTCTGACAAATCTCTCAAGATTCCGAAGCGCCAGGTCGTATCGTACGCCTTCTCCATATCGAGGAATATCGATAAGAAGAACTGTTTGTGTACAAACGCGTCACGAATATGTCCTTCAATACGTACAAGATGGTCGGTTGTGCAGCGCCCTTCTCGGAAGCCACACTGCAAAGGATCAAGCATTTTGTTTTGTTCAAGGAAATGGATGAGTCGCCGATTTATCATTTTTTCAAATACCTTACACATGCAGCTTGTAAGGGCTATCGGTCGGTAACTTGCCACTGAAGAAGGGTCTTTCCCTTGTTTCAAAACAGGGACCACAATGGCTTCTTTCCATGCCGTTGGAAGGTACCCTGCGTCCCAGGTTGTGTTGAAAAGTGTAAGTAGTGTTACTTGCGTGTCATTGTGTAAGTTTTTGAGCATTTCATACATGATTCTATCGGATCCCGGTGCAGAGCTTTTGCATGCGCTCAAGGCAGCTTTCAACTCGGCAGCCCTAAAAGGGCAATTGTACGGTTCATTCTGTCGGCATTTATTGATGAGTGGCTTGCATTCTTCTATTTGTTTATATTTTAGGAAGCATTGCGAATAATGATTTGAGCTTGATACACTCTCAAAGTGCTCCCCAAGTGAGTCGGCCTGGTCTTTCAGTGTATCGCCCTGTGTATTTACTAGAGGGAGTGAATATGTTTGTCGCCCTCTAATCCTATTAATCCTGTTCCAGGCTTTGGCCTCATCTCTAAACGAGTTAATACTGGATAAAAACATGTGCCAGCTTTCTCTTCTGGCCTGCCGGCGGGTTCTCCTACCTTGGGATTTTATTTTTTTAAAGTTGACAAGATTCTCAGCGGTGGGAGAAGCTCGCAGCAACCCCCACGCCCTGTTCTGATTCTTACGGGCGGTCCGACATTCGCTGTTCCACCACGGTACGCGTGGTTTGCATGCCAAACCACTTACTTCGGATATGCATTTTGATGCGGCATCTATTATGAATGCTGTAAGATAATCTACAGCAGCATCAATTTCTAAAGAAGACAGGTCGGCCCATGAGATGCTAGAGAGAGTTCGAAATTTCTGCCAGTCGGCTGTGTCTATCTTCCACCTAGGAGCTTGTGGAGGATATTCGTTTTCTTTAGATGTTTTTATCAGTATGGGGAAGTGGTCGCTCCCGTAAGGATTGTTCATAGCTTCCCATTCGAGTTCAGGCAGTATACACGGGGAAACTAGGCTGAGGTCAATTGATGAAAATGTTCTATTGGCGAGAGAATAATATGTGGGTGCCTTCTTATTCAGTAGGCATGCACCAGAAGAGAAGAGGAACTGTTCAACAAGACGACCTCGCGCATCTATACGAGAGTCGCCCCACAGGCTGTTGTGCGCATTGAAATCCCCAAGTACAACGTAAGGTTCTGGCAATTCATCTATGAAGGACTGAAATTCATGTTTGCTTAGTTTGTAGTGTGGGGGTATATAAATCGAGCAAATAGTGATAAGTTTGTTTAGCAAAACAATTCGAACCGCCACTGCTTCAAGGGCTGTTCGTAGCTGTAAATGTTGACAGGCTATACTTTTATGAGTGAGAATCGCAACACCACCGGATGATGCGACGGCATCATCGCGATCTTTGCGAAGCGTATCATACGTACGGAGAAAGTTTGTGTGTTTGGATTTTAAATGTGTTTCCTGTAAACACAGCACTTTTGGATTATGTTTGTGGATGAGTTCCTGCAAATCATCAAGGTTTCTCAGAAGACCTCTGACATTCCATTGTATGATTTGTGTATCCATATTTAAAGTGAATTTGTGCTGTGTTTACGGAAACGGAAGTGATGTCTTAGATTACAGAGCTCTTGCGAGGCCCTGTAACCGGGGTTCTGCCTTTTTTGGAGCGTTCGAGGGAGCCTCGCCGCTCCTTAGGCGCTTGGAGCGCCGTGGGGATAGGTGTTGTGTCCATTGCCTCATGCGAGGCGCCGGACACGCGCTCTTGAGAGCGAGAAGTTTTTCGAGAGAGTCTCACCTCGGAAGGCGAGACCCCTGCGCCCACCAGCCCGGAGGTCGATGGGGCTCCCTGAGGAATTTGGCTGCGCCGGCTGTTGCCAGCGCTGGAAGGGGCCTGGGAGGTTGGGGCAGCCTCGGCTGCGCCCACCTTCGGGGTGGATGGCCCCGTCTGCTGTGTTGGCGTAGCAGCGTCAGCTGCAGCCGCCGGGGGGGCGGATGGCGTCACTGCCGCCTCACTGGGTGTGGGTCGGACAGCCGCCGGAGACCGTTGTGGCGCTGCCCTCTGACGCGCCACATCGGCAAAGGTGTGCTTTGGCAGGAAGGATACCCGCCTGCGTGCTTCTTTGAAACTGATATTTTCTTTTACTTTGATCGTTACAATCTCTTTCTCTTTTTTCCAAGATGGGCACGACCGCGAGTACGCGGCGTGCTCCCCATCACAGTTCAAACAGTGGAAGAGTGTTTTCACACGATTCAGCGGAGTGCTCATGAGCACTGCATTTTGCACAGGTTTGGCGGCCGCGGCAGTTCGATGAGCTGTGGCCAAATCGCTGGCATTTAAAACATCTCAGAGGGTTTGGGACATATGGTCTGACCCGAAGCTTTACATATCCTGTCTCAATACTCTCAGGGAGCACACTTGTTCCAAAGGTGAGAATTAGATGTTTTGTTTTGATTTCTTTTCCATCGCGCCTTAGCAGAATTCTCTTAACATTGATTACGTTTTGATCACTCCAGCCTTCTAATAGTTCAGCGTCCGTAAGTTCCATCAGGTCATCATCCGAAACTACACCACGGGTGGTGTTCATCGTGCGGTGCGGGGTAACTGTGACTGGGACATCTCCAAATGATAGAAGGTTAGGCAGTTTCTCGTGTTGTTTTTTGTCGCGGGGCTCCAAAAGGAGATCACCGCTAGCCATCTTTGATGCTTTATATCCTGGTCCAAATGCCTGAGTTAGAGTTTTTGAAACAACAAAAGGTGAGATTGTTCGTGCTTGTTTTCCTTGTTTTTCAGAATGGATTACATGGAATCGCGGTAAAGTGTCTTTTTGGCGTCCAAAAAATTCAAAGATATCTTCGGTGCGCCCCCTTTTCAGGGAGCGATCAGATAGTGGAGGGAAAGAACTAGCCATAAGTGGGAGTGTATTTTTCGGCAGTAGCGCCAGCCACCCACCATGGAGCCCAACAAGGGGACGCTGCAGGGCCTGTAAAACAGGGCCTACAAGCGCCAGCTGTACGCTACCGCTATAACCAAATATGATATAACCAAGGTTGGCTACTCACACAAGGTTAACCCTTGCTGCCAGGAAGGTCGGAAGTAATAAAGAAATGAGAAGGAGACAGGAAAGGTGGAAAGCAAGAGAAAGACGAAGGCTGGAGGGAGAGAGAGACAGGAAAAGGCAACTACCGATTTCCCCCGGGTGGGTCAGTCCGGGGGTGCCGTCTATGTGAAGCAGAGGCCAAAGAGTGTGTTGCCTCCGCCGGGGGGCCTTAAAGGTCCGAACACCCAGCATCGGCTCAACCCCCAGGATCCCCTTTTCCCCGGACACGGCTGAGCCGCGCACGGCTACACGCGGGAGGGTCCAACCCTCGTGTGCTCGGGTACGTGGTGTCGCAACACACCAAACGCCTGCTGACGCAGACGCCCCTGCGGGGGGAATTCATGTCTCGTTAATTTTTAGTGTGGGGGTATGTAAAGCGAGCAAATGGTGACGAGTTTATTGAGAAGAACAGCTCGAACCGCCACTGCTTCAAGGGGTGTTTGCAGCTGTAAACGCTGACAGGAAATACTTTTATGAATAAGCATGGCAACACCTCCTGATGATACGACAGCATCATCGCGATCTTTGCGGAACTTGACATACGGTCGGAGAAAGTTTGTGTGTTGTGGTGTTAAGTGTGTTTCCTGTAGACACAGCACTTTTGGATTGTGTTTTTGGATAAGCTCTTGTACGTCATCAAGGTTCCTAAGATAACCTCTGACATTCCATTGAATTATTTGTGTAGCCATATTGGAAGTAAATAAGTGCTGTGTCTATGGAAAGGGAGGTGATGCCTTAGGTTACAGAGCTCTTTCGAGGCCCTGTAACAGGGGTTCTGCCCTTTCTGGAGCGTTCGAGGGAGCCTCGACGCTTAGGCGTTTGGTGCGCCTTGAGGACGGGTGTAGTGTCCATTGCCTCTTGTGAGGCGCCGGACACGTGCTCTTGCGAGCGAGAAGTTACAAGGGAGAGTCCTGCCTTGGGGGCAAGACCCCTGCGCCCACCAGCCCGGAGGTCGATGGGGAATTCTGCGGGATTTGGCTGCGCCTGCTGTTGCCAGCGCTGGAAGGGGCCGGGGTGGTTGGGGCACCCTCGGCTGCGCCCACCTTCGAGGTTGATGGTCCCTCTTGCAGTGTTGACGGAGCAGCGCTAGCTGTAACCGCCGCAGGGGCAGATGGCGTAACAGCCGACTCACTGCTTGTGGGTCGGACAGCCGCCGGAGGCCGTTGTGACGCTGCCCCCGTACGCGCCACATCGGCAAAGCTGCTCTTAGACAGGTATGACACCCGCCTACGTGCCTCTTTGAAAGATATGTTTTCTTTGACTTTGATTGTCACAATCTCTTTTTCTCTTTTCCAGGACGGGCAGGCGCGCGAGTATGCGGCATGCTCGCCATCACAGTTGATACAATGTGGAGTGTTTTGGCACATTTCGGAGGAATGTTCGTTGTCACTACACTTGGCAAAAGTCAGCCGGCCTCGACAGTTCTGTGAACTGTGGCCGAAACGTTGGCACTTAAAGCATCTGAGAGGATTGGGAACGTATGGCCGAACACGAAGTTTGATATAACCAGCCTCGATGGACTCGGGAAGGACACTTGAGCCGAAAGTGAGTATCAGGTGTTTCGTCTTGATCTCTTTTCCATCTCTCCTCATTTTAATTCGTTTAACATTGATAACATTCTGTTCACTGAAGCCCTCCAAGAGTTCACGGGTGGTGTTCATCGTGCGGTGCGGGGTTATAATTATTTGGGTTTCCCCAAATGACACTAGTGTTGACAATTTTTCATATTGTTTTTGATCGCGGAGCTCCAAGAGGAGATCACCGCTTGACATCCTCGATGCCTTATATCCAGGACCAAAGGCTTCAGTCAGCGACTTCGAAACAAGAAAGGGTGAGATAGTTCTTACTGGTTTATCTGGTTTTACAGAGTGGATGACATGGAAACGCGGGAAGGATTCTTTTTGGCGGCCAAAAAATTGGAAGACTTCATCGGTGCGCCCTCTTTTCTGAGGGCGATCAGGTAGTGGAGGGAAAGAGGTAGCCATGAGTGGACGTGCAGTTTTCGGCAGCAACGCCAGCCACCCACCATGGAGTCCAACAAGGGGACGCTGCAGGGCCTGAAAAACAGGGCCTGCAAACGCCAGCTGTACGTTGCCACTATAACCCAGTATGACATAACCAAGGTTGGCTACTCACACAAGGTTAACCCTTGCCGCCAAGAAGAAGGAAGTAAATAGAAGAGAGAAGGAGATAGGAAAGGTGGAAAGTAAGGGAAAGACGAAGGTTGTACGAAGAGGTTGGGGCAGCCTCGACTGTGCCCACCTTCGGGGTCGATGGCCCTGTCTGCTGTGTTGGCGTAGCAGCGTCAGCTGCTACCGCCGGGGGGGCGGATGGCGTCACGGCCGCCTCACTGGGTGTGGGTCGGACAGCCGCCGGAGACCGCTGTGGCGCGGCCCCCTGACGCGCCACATCGGCAAAGCTATTCTTCGGTAAGAAGGATACGCGCCTGCGTGCCTCCTTAAACGAAATGTTCTCTTTGGTTTTGAGTTTTCCTTTTCTTTTTTCCAATGTGGGCAGGACCGCGAGTACGCGGGGTGCTCCCCTTCACAATTTACACAGTGTGGAGTGTTCTGGCATGACTCGGACGGATGTTCATTTTCGCTACATTTGGCGCAGGTTAGTCGGCCACGGCAGTTCTGGGAACTGTGGCCAAACCTTTGACACTTAAAACATCGGAGGGGATTTGGGATGTACGGCCTCACCCTGATCTTCACATAGCCTGCGTCGATTGTTTCGGGCAGGACACTTGAACCAAATGTAAGGATAAGATGCTTTGTCTGAATTTCTTTACCATCGCGCCTCATTTTGATTCGTTTTACAATGATCACATTCTGGTCACTCCAGCCTTCAAGTACTTCAGCCTCTGTCAGGTCAATCAGGTCACTATCTGATACAACACCACGGCTTGTGTTCATGGTGCGATGCTGTGTCACATTCACTGGAATGTCCCCAAAAGAGACAAGATTCGGCAGCTTTTCAAACTGATTTTTATCTCGGAGTTCCAAAAGGAGATCTCCACTTGCAAGTTTGGTTACCTTAAAGCCTTGGCCAAGAATATCGGTTATTGATTTAGACACTAGAAAAGGAGAGATCATTCTCGCTGACTTTGCGGTTTTCTCCGAGTGGATGACATGATATTTGGGGAAGTTTTCATTATGACGACCATAGAACTTAAATACTTCTTCGGTGCGCCCTCGTTTATGAGGGCGATCAGGAAGGGGTGGAAAAGAACTTGCCATAGATATATGCGGAAATTCGACAGCACCGCCAGCCACCTACCATGGAGCCCAACAAGGGGACGCTGCAGGACCGTGAAAAGACACGGCCTGCACACGCCAGCTGTACGACACTACTATAACCAAATCTGTTATAACCAAGGTTGGCTATACCACACAAGGTTAACCCTTGCTGCCTGGGAAAAGTGGAAATAAAAAGGAAGCTAGGAGGAGACAGGAAAGACCGAAAGCAAGAGAAAGACGAAGATTAGAGAGGAGGATAGGAAAAGGCAACTACCGATTTCCCCCGAGTGGGTCAGTCCAGGGTTGCCGTCTACGTGAAGCCGAGGCCAAAGGGGTGTGTTGCCGCTGCCTAGGGGCCGTAAAGGTCCAAACACCCGGCATTGGCTCAACCCCCAGGATCCCCTTTTCCCCGGACACGGCTAAGCCGCGCACGGCTACACGCGGGAGGGTCCAACCCTCGTGTGCTCGGGTACGTGGTGTCGCAACACACCAAACGCCTGCTGACGCAGACGCCCCTGCGGGGTTAGAGTACCGAAGGTGGAAAAAAATGGTCCAAGTGCTGCATACGCAACATCAGTGCATGATTTGGAAGCATCTGTATAAAACTCGGCACAGCAGTACTTCGCTTGGATTTCGAGGAAGTGTGATCGTATGTGTGCCTCAGGTGCATGTTTCGTTATTGCGACAAAAGAGATATCGCACTCCATGGTCTGCCATTCCCAAGGCGGTGGAAGGCGAGTGGGAGGCATTAGTATACTTTCTGGGATATAAATATCTGTTTCTTCTGCCATTGCTTCCAAGCGCAGGCTCAAAGGAGTTCTAATAAATGGGCGGTTACGGTAAAGTGTGGCAGCGGACAGGTCGCTAACGATGGAATGGCATGGATGTTCGGTGTCAGATTTTGCCTTAGTGTAGTATGAGAAACTTAAGAATATTCTTCGTAGATGTAAGGAACATTCGTTGGACTCAACATAGAGACTTTCAACAGGGCTCGTTCTAAAGGCGCCTGTTGCCAGTCGTATACCAAGGTTGTGAACAGGATCTAGAATCTTTAGCGCACTCTCAGTTGCGGAGTGGTACACCACGGCTCCGTAGTCGAGGCGTGATTGTACGAGACTCTTATATAAGCTAAGCAGACACTTCCTGTCACTGCCCCAAGTTGTTCGAGAAAGCAGCTTGAGGAGGCTCATCGTCTTTAGGCACTTTTCTTTAAGATATTTTAAGTGGGGAATGAAGTTGAGTTTTGTGTCCAGGATAACACCTAAGAATTTGTGTTCACGGCTGACGGTTAGTCTTTCTCCCTTAAGGTTAATATCTGGTTCTGGTAGTACACCTCTCTTGTTTGAGAACAGGACACATGTGCTTTTTTGGGGGTTCAGTTTAAAACCATTCTCATCCGCCCACTTTGAGAATCTATTCAAGCCAAGCTGTAGCTGCCTCTCGCCAATGCTAAGGTTACACGACCTGAACCCTATCTGTACATCGTCCACATAGACAGAGTAGAAGAGTGTGCGAGGCAATACGGTATGGAGGGAATTCATTTTAACAATAAATAAAGTACAGCTCAGTACTCCACCCTGCGGTACACCTGTCTCCTGTATAAATGGCCGAGACTGTACGTTGCCAACTCTGACACGAAATGTCCTGTCAGAGAGATAACTTTCAATTATTCTCAGCAGGTTGCCGCGAATGCCCATTGCAGAAAGATCCCGAAGGATCCCGAAGGATCCCGAAGCGCCACGTAGTATCATACGCCTTCTCCATGTCAAGAAACACAGATAACACAAGCTGTTTGTGGACAAATGCTTCCCTGATGTACATTTCCATGCGTACAAGCTGATCTGTCGTCGATCTGCCTTCTCTGAAACCACACTGATATGGGTCTAATTTCTTGTTTATTTCTAGATAGTGGACCAAGCGACTGTTAACCATTTTCTCAAAAACTTTGCATAAGCAGCTCGTCAATGCTATAGGCCTATAACTATTTGCCAAAAAAGGGTCCTTACCCTGTTTCAAAATAGGAATTATGATGGCCTCTTTCCAAGCAGAGGGAATGTGGCCGGACGACCATATAGAATTGTAAAGACAAAGAAGGGTTTTTGTGTTTCAGGCGGCAGGTGTTTTAGCATTTCATAGAAGATGCGGTCAGAACCGGGGGCAGATTTGTTGCAGCTGTTTAGGGCTGCCTGAAGCTCTGCCATGCAAAAAGGTCTATTGTATGCCTCGCATTTTGTGCTTTTCCGGTCTAGTGGTTTTCCTTCTATTTGCCTTTTGTACCTTTGGAATGTTTCAGAGTAGTGCGACGAGCTGGATATCTGTTCGAAATGTGCGCCAAGAAAGTTCGCCTGATCTTCTATGCTGTCGCCTTGAGTATTCACTAAAGGCAGAGAGTAAGACTGTCGACCCTTTATTCTATTAACTCTATTCCAAACCTTTGTTTCGTCAGTGTAAGAGTTAATGCCTGATATATACTTTCTCCAACTCTCTCTTCTAGCTTGTCGCCGCGTTCTCCGACCCTGGGATTTGACCTGCTTGAAATTGACTAGATTTTCTGCTGTCGGAGAATCCCGAAGTAAACCCCGTGCCTTGTTTTGCTTCTTTCGCGCTATTCGACACTCATCGTTCCCCCACGGAAGGCGGCGTTTTGTGGACAATGCACTTGTTACAGGGATACATTTGGAGGAGGTGTCAAGGAGAAAAACAGTAAAATATTCAACCGCAGCGTCTATGCTTAAAGCACACATGTCGTCCCAGGATAAAGAAGCAAGACTTTCGAACTTTTCCCAGTCAGCGGAGTCAGTTCTCCAGCGAGGTAATTGTGGAAGGCATTCATTAGACATTGGTGTGCTTAGAACTACAGGGAAATGGTCGCTCCCGTAAGGGTTTTTAATAACTTTCCATTTAAAGTAAGGTAGAAGAGTAGCAGATGCAAGGCTAAGATCTATTGAGGAGTATGTTTTGTTTGCCAGATTGTAATACGTGGGCTCCTTCTCATTCAAAAGACATGCACCTGAAGAAAAAAGGAACTGTTCAATCAAGCGACCTCTCGCGTCACAGCGCGAGTCGCCCCATAGGTTGCTGTGCGCATTTAAATCTCCAAGCACAAGATATGGCTCAGGCAACTGATCTATTAATGTTTGGAATTCTTCTTTGTGAAGATGAAAATGCGGCGGTATATACAGGGAACAGATGGTTATCAGTTTACTTAGAAGTACAGCTCGAATGGCCACTGCCTCAAGGGGCGTTTGTAGCTGTTAGTGTTGACAGGCTATAGATTTGTCAGCTATGATGGCTACACCACCTGATGATGCGAGAGCATCATCGCGATCCTTCCGAAAAATAACATAGTGACGAAGGAAGTGTTTATGTTTAGAATTCAAGTGAGTCTCTTGGACACACAGCACTTTTGGAGTTAGTTCATTAAGGATTTCTTGGATATCATCGAGGTTGCAAAGCAGGCCTCTGATATTCCACTGAATAATTAGTGTATTCATATTAAAATAAATATTGTGCTATGTGTCGAAGAGAATGTACATCGTTTAGGTTACAGTGCCCTTTTGGGGTCCTGTAATTGGAATTTTGTCTTTCCTGGAGCGGTCGAGAAAATCGCGCCGCTCCTTTGGCGTCAACTGCGCCTTCTGACTGGGTGTTGTGTCCATGGCCTCTTGAGAGGCACTGGACACGTGCTCTTGCGAGCGGTGTGTTTTCCGTGGAGGCCTTGTGTCGGAAGACAAGGCCTTGGAGCCCACCGTGCTGGTGGTTGATGGGCTTGTGCTGACCTCTGAGCTGTGCTGACTAGTGCCAGCACTAGCAGGGGCCTCCGCTGGGGTCAAATTTGGGAGACGTAGGGCAGGCTTCGCTGCTCCCACCGTGGGGACGGGTGGCGTTGCCACACGCTCGCTATGCGTGGCGCTGGCGTCCACCAAGTGCCGTTGTGGTACTGCCCCCCTACGTACCACTTCGGCGAAAGATGTGCTCTGTGCAAATGTTGGTGAGATGCGTTGTCGCGCTTCTCTGAAAGTTATGTTTTCTTTTACCTTTATCGTAATTATTTCTTTTTCTTTTTTCCAGACCGCGCATGATCGAGAATATGCAGGGTGGCCACCGTTGCAATTGCTACAACGGGGCTCAGCCTTGCAGTCATCTGCAGAGTGATCACTGATGCCGCATTTTGCACATGTTAGCCGCCCTCGGCAGCTCTGGGAAGCGTGACCAAACCTCTGGCATTTAAAACAGCGTCGCGGGTTGGGGATGTACGGTCGTACTCTGATTTTGATATATCCAGTTTCTATTGTCTCTGGTAACGTGCTAGAGCCAAAGGTAACTATCAGGTGCTTAGTTGGCAGCTCCTTATTGTCCCGTCTGATCTTTATTCTTTGTACGTTTATTACATTTTCATCCTTCCATCCTTCCAGGAGTTCTTGTTCGGTCAAATCCATCAAGTCAATGTCAGAAATTACGCTTTTGGCCGTATTCATGGTTCGATGTGCTGTTAGGCTGACGGGGATGTCTCCAAGTTGTACAAGGTTCGTTAGCTTGTCGTGTTGTGCTTTGTCTTTCAATTCGAGTAACAAGTCGCCACTGGCCAGCTTGGTGATTTTATAGCCGCCTCCAATGGTCTCTGTGAGATACTTCGCCACAATGAATGGCGAAATCATTCTTGCCTTCTTGTCAGGTTTTTCACTGTGTACAACGTGAAATTTCGGGAAAGTCTGAGAGGGTTTGAGAGAAAACTGAAATGTAGCGTCGGTGCGCCCCCTTTTAGAGGGACGATCGGTTGAAAAAGGGTTGGAAGTTCGCATGAGATATGTTGAGTATTCAGCGACGACGCCAGTCACCCACCACCGAGCCCAACAAGGGGACAAGGCAAGGTATGTGGTGAAACAAGCCCTGCCATGCCAACTGTACGTCGTCGCTATAACCACATATGTTATAACCAAGGTAGGTCATACCACACCAGGT
Source organism: Dermacentor variabilis (assembly GCF_050947875.1). Classification (NCBI taxonomy): domain Eukaryota; kingdom Metazoa; phylum Arthropoda; class Arachnida; order Ixodida; family Ixodidae; genus Dermacentor; species Dermacentor variabilis. The sequence continues at coordinate 23,374,857 of NC_134574.1, forward strand.
TAACCCTCGCCGCCAGGAATGTTGGAAGTTATCAGAAGAAAAAGAAGACAGGAAAGACTAAAAGGGAGAGGGAAAGACGAAGATGTGCGAAGAGAGAGACAGGAAAAGGCGACTGCCGATTTCCTCCAGGTGGGTCAGTCTGGAGGTGCCGTCTATGTGAAGCCGAGGCCGAAGAGGTGTGTTGCCTCTGCCGGGGGGCCTTAAAGGTCCAGACACCCAGCATCGGCTCAACCCCCAGGATCCCCTTTTCCCCAGACACGGCTAAGCCGCGCACGGCTACACGCGGGAGGGTCCAGCCCTCGTGTGCTCGGGTACGTGGTGTCGCAACACACCAAACGCCTGCTGACGCGGACGCCCCTGCGGGGAAACACAGCACTTTCGGATTGTGTTTGTGGATGAGTTCTTGCACATCATCAAGGTTTCTAAGGAGACCTCTGACGTTCCATTGAGTTATCTGTCTAGCCATGTTGGTAGTAAATAGGTGCTGTGTGTACAGAAACAGTAGTGATTACGGAAATTACAGAGATTAAATTACAGAGCCCTTTCGAGGCCCTGTAACGGGGGTTCGGCCCTTTCTGGAGCGTTCGAGGGAGCCTCGCCGCTCCTTAGGAGCTTGGTGCGCCTTGAGAATAGGTGTAGTGTCCATTGCCTCTTGTGAGGCGCCGGACACATGCTCTTGCGAGCGAGAAGTTTTTGAGGGTCCTGCCTCGGAAGGCAACACCCCTGTGCCCACCAGCCCGGAGGTCGATGGGGCTCCCTGAGGGATCTGGCTGCGCCGGCTGTTGCCAGCGCTGGATGGGGCCGGGGAGGTTGGGGCAGCCTCGGCTGCGCCCACCTTCGGGGTCGATGGCCCCGTCTGCTGTGTTGGCGTAGCAGCGTTAGCTGCAGCCGCCGAGGGGGCGGATGGCGTCACTGCCGCCTCACTGGGTGTGGGTCGGACAGCCGCCGGAGGCCGTTGTGGCGCTGCCCCCTGACGCGCCACATCGGCAAAGCTGTGCTTTGGCAGGAAGGATACCCGCCTGCGTGCCTCTTTGAAACATGTTTTCTTTTACTTTAATTGTAACTATTTCCTTTTCTTTCTTCCACGATGGGCACGACCGCGAGTATGCAGCGTGCTCCCCTTCACAGTTTACACAATGGAGAGAGTTTTCACAAGTTTCAGAGGTGTGCTCATGAGCACTGCATTTCGCGCAGGTTCGGCGGCCTCGACAGCTCTGAACTGTGACCGAAATGCCGGCATTTGAAGCAACGCAGGGGATTTGGAACATATGGGCGAACACGGAGCTTGATATAGCCGGCCTCGATGGACTCGGGATGAACACTTGTGCCAAAAGTAAGTATCAGGTGTTTGGTCTGAATTTCCTTATCACGCCTCATCTTAATTCGCTTAACGTTGATGACGTTCTGCTCGCTGAAGCCCTCCAATAGCTCAGCCTCAGTCAGCTCCAAGAGATCATCATCGGAGACTACGCCACGGCTGGTATTCATAGTACGATGCGGTGTTACTGTTACTTTGGCGTCGCCAAATGACACTAGATTGGGTAGCTTTTCATATTGCTTCAGGTTGCGGAGCTCCAAGAGGAGATCACCGCTTGCCATTCTGGATGCTTTGTAGCCGGTACCAAAAACTTGGGTCAGAGAATTAAACACGAGGAATGGTGAGATTGTTCGAACGGGTTTGTTTGGCGTTTCAGAGTGGACTACATGAAATCGAGGGAAAGTTTCTTTTTGACGGGCAAAAAATTCTAAGACATCATCGGTGCGCCCCCTCTTCAGGGAGCGATCAGGTAGTGGGGGAAAGGAAGTAGCCATATGAGATTGTAATTTCGGCAGTAACGCCAGCCACCCAACGTGGAGTCCTACAAGGGGACGCTGCAGGGCCTGTGAAACACGGCCTGCAAACGCCAGCTGTACATTACTACTATAACCAAATATGAAATAACCTAGGTTGGTTATTCACACAAGGTTAACCCTTGCTGCCTGGAAAAATTGGAAGTAAAGAGAAGCGAGGAGAAGACAGGAAAGATGGAAAGTAAGAGAAAGACGAAGGTTGGAGGGAGAACGAGAGACAGGAAAAGGCAACTACCGATTTCCCCCGAATGGGTCAGTGCGGGGGTGCCGTCTACGTGAAGCAGAGGCCAAAGAGGTGTGTTGCCTCCGCCGGGGGGCCTTAAAGGTCCGAACACCCGGCATCGGCTCAACCCCCAGGATCCCCCTTTCCCCGGACACGGCTAAGCCGCGCACGGTTAGACGCGGGAGGGTCCAACCCTCGTGTGCTCTGGTACGTGGTGTCGCAACACACCAAACGCCTGCTGACGCAGACGCCCCTGCGCGGTTTCTCATATTGTTTCTGATCGCGGAGTTCCAAGAGATCACCGCTTGCCATCCTCGACGCCTTATAACGTGGACGAAAGACTTCAGTCAATGTCTTAGAAACAAGGAATGGTGAGATAGTTCGCACTGGTTTAGCTGGTTTTTCAGAGTGGATCACGTGAAAACGAGGGAAGGATTCTTTTTGCCGACCAAAAAACTGGAATACATCATCGGCGCGCCCTCTTTTCTGAGGGCGATCAGGAAGCGGAGGGAAAGAGGTTGCCATAAAGGGATTGAATTTTCGGCAATAACGCCAGCCACCCACCGGGGAGTCCTACAAGGGGACGCTACAGGGACTGTAAGAACAGGTCCTGCAAACGCCAGCTGTACGTTATCACTATAACCAAATATGAGATAACCTAGGTTGGTTATTCACACAAGGTTAACCCTTGCTGCCTGGAAAATTGGAAGTGAGAGGAAGATAGGAGAAGACAGGAAAGATGGAAAGTAAGAAAAAGACGAAGGTTGGAGGGAGAGCGAGAGACAGCAAAAGGCCACTACCGATTTCCCCCGGGTGGGTCAGTCCGGGGGTGCCGTCTATGTGAAGCAGAGGCCAAAGAGGTGTGTTGCCTCCGCCGGGGGGCCTTAAAGGTCCGAACACCCGGCATCGGCTCAACCTCCAGGATCCCCCTTTCCCCGGACACGGCTAAGCCGCGCCCGGCTACACGCGGGAGGGTCCAACCCTCGTACGCTCGGGTACGTGGTGTCGCAACAAACCAAACGCCTGCTGACGCAGACGCCCCTGCGGGGCTGCTGTATTTGTCTTTCGCACACTGCAAGGTTACAGGATTTAAAACCTATTTGTATGTCATCTACGTAAACAGAATAGAAAATGGCTGGCGGTAATGCAGCGCGGAGCGTGTTCATCTTAATGAGAAAGAGAGTGCAACTGAGTACGCCTCCCTGAGGTACACCAGTTTCCTGTGTGAATGTACGCGACAGTGCATTACCTATTTTCACCCGAAATGTACGGTTTTGTAGGTAGCTTTCGATAATGTTTAACATATTGCCGCGGATGCCCAGCGCCGACAGCTCGCGCAATATTCCGTACCACCAAGTTGTATCGAACGCCTTCTCCATGTCAAGAAATACGGATAGGAAGGATTGTTTATGTACGAAAGCATCGCGAATGTTTGATTCAATGCGCATGAGATGGTCGGTTGTAGATCGCCCTTCCCTGAAGCCACATTGAAGTGGGTCAAGCATATTGGTAGACTCTAGAAAATGTACGAGGCGGCGATTGATCATTTTTTCATGATGATGTGTAGTGTTTTATGGTGCATGGGCCAGGGATGGCCAAAGAGCACCATGACAAAGGTAATGTTAACCGTGCATTGTGAATGATGCAGGCAATGAATTAGACAATGAATTTCTCATGGTGTATGTGACATGGCTGTAAAAAGGCCTAAAATCGGTCGCTGTGGATGGCGTAAAATATATAGTCGCTAAAATAATGACTCTAAGTAAAGCTGTGGGCTATGGTAATGGGGTTTCGTTAAAAGCATGATGCAATAAAACATAGCACTGACACTTAAGATTCAAGAAAGCCTTTGAATACAAGGCTGGTATACGTGAGCTAAAGATGTCCTGGCCAAATGATTTCGAGACTGTCTGTTTCAGCTAAAAACGCTAAAACTAGATTCGGATTAAAAAGCGGTTCATTGCAGAGAAAAAATTTCGGGTGAAGAGGAATATTTTCGCGATATGCAGAAATGAAATACTTTTTCCTCTGTGTTTCTATTGCAGGGCATTGAATAAGAACGTGCAGGACTGTGAGGTTTTAGCCGCACTTACTGCAAGTGGGAGGATCCCCCCCCAGTCAAGAGGTAAGAGTGAGTGCCGTAAGTGTGTCCTATTCTTAATCGGCAAAGGAGGACTTCGTTATATCGTGACATTCTCTCCGATACCCAATATCCTAATTTAGGCTTTATCAAGTGCAGTTTATTTGATATCTCGGCATTCCACTGTTGCTGCCAACAGATTTTGAGCTTGTAACGCAAGTATGCTTTAAGATCTGGGGCTGGGATGGGTATGTTTATGTCCGTGTCACTAAAAGCTACTAAAATAGCTTTCTCGTCAGCAGCTTCGTTGCCTTTTATGCCACAGTGGCCAGTTACCCAGCATAGGATGATCATTTGTTTAGCACTATAAGCTGAGCATAGCAATGTATACAGTTCATTAAAGACAGTGTTTTTATGTTTACGTACATTCATTAAAGCTCGCACTACACTCAGTGAGTCTGTGAACACTATAGCCTTAGGCAGATTGGTTTGCTTGATGTGCTTCACTGCAGAGAGGATTGCATATGCTTCCGCTGTGAAGATACATGTATGTGGGTTCAATGTACCGGATATTAAAAATGCTGGTCCTAGTGCTGCGTAAGCAACACCAGACGAAGACTTAGAGGCATCTGTGTAAAATTCAGCACAAGAATATTTCTCCTGAAGCTCAACAAAATGTGACCGTATGTGTGCTTCAGGTGCTCGTTTTGATATTTCTGCAAACGAGATGTCACATTCGATAGTCTGCAACTCCCACGGCGGTGGAAGCCGCGTAGTTGCCATTATGACATTCTCTAATATCGGCACACCCGTTTCTTCGGACAATGCTTCCAACCGAAGGGACAGAGGAGGTCTAGTGCCTGGGCGGTTACGGAAAAGCCTAGCCGTAGACAGGTCGTAAATAACTGAATGGCATGGATGATGGAAATCTGATTTAACTTTGAGGGCGTATGAGAGACTTAAATATATGCTTTGAAGATGTAGGGACCATTCGTTAGATTCAGCATACAGGCTTTGTACGGGGCTAGTCCTAAAGGCACCTGTAGCAAGGCGGATGCCTAAGTGATGAATAGGATCTAGCATTTTCAAAGCGCTAGGTGCAGCAGAATTATAAACTATTGCTCCATAGTCAAGCCGTGTTAATATTAGACTTTTGTAAAGCTTTAAAAGGCACCGCCTGTCGCTTCCCCAAGATGTGCGCGACAAGAGCTTCAGCAGATTCATAGTCTTGAGGCACTTTGATTTCAGATACTTCAGATGTGGTACAAAAGTCAGCTTGCTGTCTAAACGGATTCCTAGAAATTTGTGTTCACGGCTCACAGATAGCCGTTCTCCATTCAGTTCTACTGCGGGGTCCGGGAGTATGCCTCTCTTGTTAGAAAACAGGACGCATGTACTTTTTTGTGGGTTTAGCTTGAAACCGTTTTGGTCCGCCCACTTAGATAATTTATTTATGCAAAGCTGTACATGTCGCTCGCAGATACTTAGGTTACATGATTTGAAACCTATCTGGATGTCGTCCACATATACAGAATAAAACATAGTATGTGGGATGGCAGACTGGATCGAGTTCATTTTTACAATAAGAAGAGTGCAGCTTAGCACACCACCTTGTGGAACACCAGTCTCTTGCGTAAGTGGACGAGACAGAACGTTACCAACTCTAACCCGGAACGTGCGATTGGAGAGGTAACTCTGAATCACGTTCAGCAAGCTGCCTCCAACTCCCATTTCAAACAGATCACGGAGAATTCTAAAGCGCCAGGTTGTGTCGTATGCCTTTTCCATATCAAAAAATACTGATAGGAAGAACTGTTTGTGGACAAAGGTATCACGGATATTTGTCTCGATGCGGACAAGGTGATCTGTTGTGGATCTACCCTCCCTAAAACCGCACTGAAATGGATCGAGTATCTTGTTGCTTTCAAGAAAATGGATGAGGCGACGGTTAATCATTTTCTCAAATAATTTGCATAGCCAACTAGTCAGAGCTATGGGCCTGTAACTGTTGGGTGACGAAGGGTCCTTGCCCTCTTTGAGAATAGGGATCACGATTGCTTCTTTCCAGACAGAAGGAATGTAGCCGGCAGAGAACATGGAATTGAAGAGTGACAGTAATGTTTTTTTGGGTTTCAGGGTGTAAGTGTCTTATCATCTCATACATTATTCTGTCACTTCCTGGAGCGGACTTGTTGCAACAGTTCAGTGAGGCTTGGAACTCAGCCATACCAAATGGACGATTGTATCCTTCATTGGATGAGCTCTTCCGACCCAAATTCATCTGTTCTGATGATGTGTGGTGTTTTATGGCGCAAGGGCCAGGTTTGGCCAAAGAGCGCCATGACAAATGGTAATGATGACGATGTATTACGGATGGCGCGCACAATGAATTCCTCATGGTATATGTGACATGGCTGTAGAAGGGCCTAAAATCTGTAGCTGTAAATGGCGTAGAATATATAGTTGCTAAAATAATGACGGTGACTAGGCAGTGATGTGGGCTATGGCAATGGGCTTTCGTTAAAACATTATGAAATAAAACATAACACTGACACCAGAGTTTAGAGCAAGCCCTTGAATGCAGGGCTGTTAGTCACGTGCTAAAAATTGCCTGGCCAAATGATTTTCAGGATGTCAGTTTCATCTAAAAACCTAAGACTGCAGTTTGAAAAACGGTTCGTCACTAAGAAAAAATGCAGGGTGGAGAGGTATATTTTCGCGATATGCAGAAGGGAAATACTTTTTCCTCTCTGTTTCTATTGCAGGGCACTGGATAAGAACATGGAGGACAGTCAGGCTATCGCCGCACCTGATGATGATGATATATGGCGTTTTATGGCGCAAGGGCCAGTTATGGCCAAAGAGCGCCATGACAAATGTAATGTTTACAGTGCATTGTGAATGGTGTAGACAATGAATTCCTCATGATATATCTGAGATGGCTGTAAAGAGGCCTAAAATCTGTTGCTGTGGATGGCGTAAAATGTGTTGTTGCTAAAATAATGACACGTAGTAGTGCTGTGGGCTATGGCAATGATTAAAGGCATGATGCGATAAAACATAACATTGACACTTTAGCTTCAAGAATTTCTTTGAGTACAGGGGCTGTTATAGTGCGCAAAAAATTCCCTGGCCAAATTATTTCAAGAGTGTCTGTTTCAGCTAAAAACTCTAAAACTAGTTTCGGATTAAAAAGCGGTTCATTGTTGAGAAAAAATTTCGGGTGAAGAGGAATATTTTCGCGATATGCGGAAATGAAATACTTTTTCCTCTGTGCTTCTATTGCAGGGCATTGAATAAGAACGTGCAGGACTGTGAGATTTTGGCCGCACTTACTACAAGTGGGAGGATACCCCCCAGTCAAGAGGTAAGAGTGAGTGCCGTAAGTGTGTCCTATTCTTAATCGGCAAAGGAGCACTTCGTTATATCGTGATGTTCTCTCTGATACCCAATATCCTAATTTGGGTTTTATCAAGTGCAGTTTATTTGATATCTCAGCATTCCACTGTTGCTGCCAATGGATTTTGAGCTTATGACGCAGGTATGCTTTAAGATCTGTGGCTGGGATGGGTATGTTTATATCCGTGTCAGTAAAAGCTACTGAAGTAGCTTTCTCGTCAGCAGCTTCGTTGCCCTTTATGCCACAGTGGCCAGGTACCCAGAATAGGATGATCGTTTGTTTAGCACTATAAGCTGAGCATAGCAATGTATACAGTTCGTTAAAGACAGTGTTTTTAAGTTTACCTACGTTCATAAGGGCTCGCACTACACTCAATGAGTCTGTGAATACTATAGCCCTAGTAAGATTCGTTTGCCTGATGTGCTTCACTGCAGAGAGTATTCCATATGCTTCCGCTGTAAAGATACATGTATGTGGGATCAATGTACCGGATATTAAGAATGCTGGTCCTAGTGCTGCGTAAGCAACCCCAGAAGAAGACTTAGAGGCATCTGTGTAGAATTCAGCACAAGAATATTTCTCCTGAAGCTCGAGAAAATGTGACCGTATGTGTGCCTCAGGTGCTCGTTTTGATATTTCTGCAAACGACACGTCACACTCGATAGTCTTCCACTCCCAAGGCGGTGGAAGCCGCGTAGTTGCCATTATGACATTCTCTAAAATCCGTGCACCTGTTTCTTCGGACAATGCTTCCAACCGAAGGGACAGAGGAGGTCTAGTGCCTGGGCGGTTACGGAAAAGCCTAGCCGTAGACAGGTCGTAAATAACTGAATGGCATGGATGATGGAAATCTGATTTCACTTTGAGGGCGTATGAGAGACTTAAATATGTTCTTTGAAGATGTAGGGACCATTCGTTAGATTCAGCATACAGGCTTTCTACGGGGCTAGTCCTGAACGCACCAGTAGCGAGACGGATACCCAAGTGGTGAACGGAATCGAGCATCTTCAAAGCACTAGGCGTCGCAGAGTTATACACAATGGCTCCGTAGTCAAGGCGTGACCGTATAAGGCTTTTGTACAAGCTCAAGAGGCATCTTCTGTCACTTCCCCAAGATGTGCGGGACAAGAGCTTCAGTAGATTCATTGTCCTCAAGCATTTCATTTTCAGATATCTTAAGTGTGGGATAAAAGTTAGTTTGGAGCCTAAAATGAGGTCTGGAAAGTTATGTTCATGACTAACAGATAGCCGTTCTCCATTAAGATCAATAACGGGCTCCGGTATTACCCCTCTCTTATTGGAGAAAAGAATGCATGTACTTTTTTCAGGGTTTAGTTTAAAGCCATTCTCGTCTGCCCACTTAGACAACTTATTCACGCCAAGCTGCACTTGTCGCTCGCAGATACTAAGATTACATGACTTGTAACCTATTTGGATATCATCCACGTATACGGAATAAAACATTGTACGTGGTATGATAGTATGGAGCGAATTCATTTTTACAAGGAATAAAGTACAGCTCAGCACTCCACCTTGTGGCACACCTGTTTCTTGAATAAATAGACGAGACAGGACATTACCAACACGAACATGAAATGTGCGGTTGCACAGATAACTTTGAATCACCTTTAGCAAGTTGCCACGGACGCCCATTCCAGCTAGATCACGAAGAATTCCGAAACGCCAAGTTGTATCGTATGCTTCCTCCATGTCTAGAAATACCGATAGGAAAAACTGTTTGTGCACAAAGGCATCCCGGATATTTGTCTCGATACGGACAAGTTGATCTGTTGTGGATCTATGTTCCCTGAAGCCGCACTGCAAGGGATCTAGTATCTTGTTACTTTCAAGAAAATGCACCAAGCGACGGTTAGTAATTTTCTCAAAAAACTTACATAGGCAGCTTGTTAGGGCTATAGGCCTATAGCTGCTGGTCAAAGACGGGTTCTTGCCTTCTTTCAGAATCGGGATTATGAGTGCTTGCTTCCAGGCTGACGGGATGTAGCTGGCAGAGAATATGGCGTTAAAAAGGGAGAGGAGCGTTTTGTGTGCTTCGGGATGCAGATGTTGGATCATCTCGTAAATTATTCGATCGGTGCCAGGAGCTGATTTATTAAAACTATGTAGTGCAGCCTGAAATTCAGCCATATTGAAAGGACGGTTGTACGATTCATTGTTCTTTCCTTTTAGGTCCAGAGGCCGTCTCTCAGCTTGTTTCTGGTATCTAAGGAATGCATCGGAGTAATGGATTGGGCTAGAAATGTTTTCAAAATGTGCCCCAAGAGAGTCAGCTTGGTCCTGAAGGGTATTTCCTTGCGTGTTTACTAATGGTAGAGGATGAGTTTGCCGACCTTTGATTTTATTCACCCTGTTCCACGCTTTTCGTTCGTCAGTATAAGAGTTGATGCTAGAAATATATCTTTGCCAGCTCTCCCTTTTGGCACGGCGCCGCGTTCTTCTACCTTCAGACTCCATTTTCTTGAATATGATCAAATTCTCCGTAGTTGGAGTGTCTCGAAGGTTGTTCCAAGCTTTATTTTGGTTTCTACGCGTTTTCTTGCAGTCATCGTTCCACCATGGAACACGTCGCTTACAGGACAATCCATTTGTTACGGGGATACATACTGACCCTGCATCAACTATGAACGCCGTGAAATATGTCACTGCATCTTCAATAGATAGATTACAGATGTCGTTCCAAGTCAAATGTGTCAGCTCCCTGTATCGTGTCCAATCGGCACAATCGACTTTCCACCGGGAGACATGTGGGGAGCACTCGTCACCTTTTGTTAGTTTTATGACAATGGGGAAATGATCGCTCCCGTAAGGATTCTTAATTACGTTCCACTCCAGATGCGGTAAGAGTAAACTCGATGCGATGCTTAAATCGATAGATGAGAATGTTTTGTTTGCGACACTGTAAAATGTAGGTTCTTTCCCATTAAGCAAGCAAGCATCTGTAGTGAGGAGGAAGTTTTCAACTAAGCGTCCTCTGGCATCACAACGACGGCTTCCCCAAAGGGTGTTGTGTGCATTAAAATCTCCAACGACAATGTAGGGTTCGGGCAGTTCATAGATAAAGGTGTGAAATTCTGTTTTTGAAAGTTGGTAGTTCGGGGGGATGTATACAGAGCTAATTGTGATAAGTTTATTAAACAGTACCGCACGGAGTGCAACTGCCTCTAAAGTTGTCTTAAGCTGTAGTTGCCGGCAAGCAACACCCTTATCTACTATTATTGCCACGCCGCCAGACGAGGTGAGGGCGTCATTGCGGTCTTTTCGATAAATGGTACACTGCCGGAGAAAGTTCGTGCGTGAAGGATTAAGATGTGTTTCTTGGACACACAGTACCTTTGGACTGTACTTATGTAAAAGTTCCTTCATGTCGTCTAGGTTGTGGAGTAAACCCCTGACGTTCCATTGTATTATCTGTGTATCCATAATGTATGCGTTTTGTGCTGTGTGTCTAAGAAATATGGACTAGATTATCTCACGAGATCTTTCCAGGCCCCGTGAAACGAGATCTGTCTATCTTCCGGGCGCGCTCAAGGGAGGTGCGCCGTTCCTTCGGCGGCTGAGACGCCGGATTTGTATTTGAATCCATCACCTCCTCGGAGGCGGTGGATAGTGCCTGCGCAGCGGGCACGTTCACGGGGGTGGTGGGCCTATCTGCACGCGCAGTGGCCTTGGGTCCAACAGGCCCGGGGGTCTGCTGGTCTTCCTTTGTGGGGGCCGGTACAGCGCTGGCTGTTCCAGCCGGGGGGGCTGATGGCGTGATCGCCGTCACACTCCGTGTGACTTGGGCGGCCGCCGAAGGATGTAGCGCTGCCCCCCGGCGCGCCACATCGGTGTAGGATGGACTAGATTGATTGATGGAGAAGCGTTCGCGCGCCTCTTGGAAAGAAAGGTTCATTTTTACTTTGATTTCGATGATTTGTTTTTCTTTTTTCAGGATGGACAAGAACGAGAGTATGCGGGGTGATCCCCTTCACAGTTAGCGCAATGGATGGTGGAATTGCAAGTGTCAGACGAGTGCTCATTTGATGCACATTTTGCACAAGTAGTGCGCCCTCGGCAGCTTTGCGAACCGTGCCCGAACCGCTGACACTTGAAGCATCGGCGTGGGTTAGGAATGTATGGCCTTACACGGAGTTTGCAGTATCCTGTTTCTATTGAGTCTGGTAAGTTGCTAGTTCCAAAAGTGATGATTATATGCCTGGTTGGTATTTCTTTGTTATCGCGCCTTATTTTTATCCTTTGTACCTTGACGACGTTCTGTTCTTGCCATCCTTCCAGCAATTCTTCTTCGGTAAGTTCGATAAGGTCATCTTCCGAGATGACACCACGCACTGTGTTCATTGACCTGTGTGGGCCCACAGAAACGGGAATGTCTCCAAATGCAACAAGTTTCGAGAGTTTGTCGTATTGTGGCTTGTCGCGAACTTCGAGTAGAAGATCACCACTTCCCATCTTCGTTACTTTATAACCTGGGCCTATTGCGTCAGTGATAGATTTGGCTACAAGAAATGGTGATATCATTCTGACTGTCTTTGTTTCGTGCTGACTGTGGACAACGTGGTATTTGGGAAAGGACACTTTCGGTTGCATGAAAAAATTGAACTGTTCATCGGTGCGCCCCCTCTTCAGGGAGCAATCAGGTAATGGGGGAAAAGCTTCTGCCATAAAAAATTGGAAAATTCGGCGGCGATGGTGGCCACCCACCACGGAGCCCAACAAGGGGACGCTACAGGATTGGAAGCCTGAAGACGCCAGCCATGCATCGCCACTATAACCTACTATAAAGTACCCAAGGTTGGATAATTACACCAGGTTAACCCTTGCCGCCAGGAAATACGGAAGTAAAAGAAGTGAAGAGAAGACAGGAAAGATGTAAATGTGGGAGAGAAAGTCGAAGATTGGAGAGGAGGACAGGAAGAGGCGACTACCGATTTCCCCCGGGTGGGTCAGTCCGGGGGTGCCGTCTACGTGAAGCAGAGGCCAAAGAGGTGTGTTGCCTCCGCCGAGGGGCCTTAAAGGTCCGAACACCCGGCATCGGCTCAACCTCCAGGATCCCCCTTTCCCCGAACACGGCTAAGCCGCGCACGGCTACACGCGGGAGGGTCCAACCCTCGTGTGCTCGGGTACGTGGTGTCGCAACACACCAAACGCCTGCTTACGCAGACGCCCCTGCGGGGCTATCGCCGCACCTACTACAGGTAGGAGGATCCCCGCCAGTCAAGAGGTAGGAGTGAGTACTGTAAGTGTGTCCTATTCTTAATCGGCATAGAAAAACTTCCTTGTACCGTGCTGTTCTGTCACTTATCCAATTCCGCAATTTTGGTTTTATAATGTGTAACTTATTCAATGTTTGTGTATCCCACTCTTCTTGCCAATGATTCCTCAATTTACGGCGCAGAAAGGGCTTTAGTTCTGTGGCAGGAATGGGGATATTTCCATCTGTGGTGCTAAAACTCACTGACGTAGCTTTTTCGTCAGCATCTACGTTGCCTTTTATGCCTTTATGGCCAGGTACCCAGCATAGTATAATCGCTTGGCTGCACATATATGCGGAGCATAACAAGCTATACAGCTCATTAAAAACAGAGTTCTTATGCTTTCGTAAGCTAATTAGGGCTCTCACTACACTTAATGAGTCTGTGAAGACAATAGCCTTGGCGATATTTGTGAGCCGTATGTGTTGAATAGCCTTAAGAATGGCGTATGCTTCCGCTGTAAAGATACTGGTGTGTGGGTTTAGTGGTCCTGATGTTGAAAGTGAGGGTCCCAGAGCTGCATAAGCAACACCAGCTGGAGACTTCGAAGCATCTGTATAAAATTCATCACATGAGTACTTCTCCTTGAGTTCCAGAAAATGCGAATATATGTGCGCCTCCGGGGCTCGTTTCGATATTTCTAAGAAAGAGATGTCGTATTGGATAGTCTGCCACTCCCAAGGCGGTGGAAGCCGTGTAGGAGCCATTAGGACATTGTGTAAAAGAGGGACCCGTTTTTTCTGAGAGTGCTTCCAACCGGAGGGACAGAGGAGGCCTAGTGGCTGGGCGGTTACGAAACAGCCTAGCAGTGGACAAGTCGCATATAGTGGAATGACAAGGATGTTCAACATCTGAGTTAACTTTTAGGGCGTAGGAGAAAGTTAAATATGTCCTTTGGTAGTGCAATGACCATTCGTTTGATTCGACGTAGAGGCTTTGCACAGGGCTAGTCCTAAAGGCGCCTGTAGCAAGGCGGATGCCTAAGTGGTGGACAGGATCTAGCATTTTTAGAGTACTAGGTCCTGCAGAATTATAGACTATGGCGCCATAGTCAAGGCGTGTTAATATTAGACTTTTGTACAGCTTTATTAGGCACCTCCTGTCGCTTCCCCAAGCTGTACGTGACAACAGCTTCAGAAGATTCATAGTCTTGAGGCACTTTGCCTTAAGATACTTAAGGTGTGGCACAAAAGTTAGCTTACTGTCTAGAAGGATCCCTAAGAATTTGTGTTCATGGCTCACAGATAACCGTTCTCCATTGAGACTGATTACGGGTTCCGCCAGTATCCCTCTTTTATTAGAGAACAGGACACAAGTACTTTTTCTCGGATTTAGCCTAAAACCATTTTTGTCCGCCCACTTAGACAATTTATTTATGCAAAGCTGTACATGTCGCTCACAGATACTTAGATTACATGATTTAAAACCTATCTGGATATCATCTACATATACAGAATAAAACATACTACGTGGTATGGCAGTCTGGATGGAGTTCATTTTGACAATAAAGAGAGTGCAGCTCAGCACACCTCCTTGTGGAACACCAGCCTCCTGTGTAAATGGACGAGAAAGAACGTTACCGACTCTAACACGGAACGTGCGATTGGAGAGGTAACTCTGAATGATGTGTAGCAAGTTGCCTCGAACTCCCATTTCAGACAGATCGCGGAGGATTCCAAAGCGCCAGGTTGTGTCGTATGCCTTCTCCATATCTAAAAATACGGACAGGAAAAACTGTTTGTGGACGAAGGCATCGTGGATATTTGTTTCGATGCGGACAAGGTGATCTGTCGTGGATCTACCTTCTCTAAAACCGCACTGTAAGGGATCGAGTATCTTGCTGCTTTCAAGAAAATGGATGAGGCGACGGTTAATCATTTTCTCAAATAATTTGCATATACCACTTGTCAGAGCTATGGGCCTATAATTGTTGGGTGAGGAAGGGTCCTTGCCCTCTTTGAGAATAGGGATTACGATTGCTTCTTTCCAAACAGAAGGAATGTAGCCTGCGGAGAACAAGGAATTAAAGAGTGACAGTAGTGTTTTTTGGGTTTCGGGGTGTAAGTGTCTGATCATCTCATACATTATCCTGTCACTTCCTGGAGCGGACTTGTTGCAACAGTTCAGTGAGGCCTGGAACTCAGCCATTCCAAATGGACCATTGTATACTTCGTTGGATGTGCTTTTCCGATCCAAATTCATCTGTTCTGCTAGTCGCTGGTATTTTACGAATGTATCTGTGTAGTGAGATGTACTGGAAATGTGCTCGAAATGTGCTCCTAGACAATCTGCCTGATCCTCCACGGTGTCTCCTTGTGTATTTAAAAAAGGTAAGGGATGAGTTTCGCGGCCTTTTATTTTGTTAACCCTGTTCCAGGCTTTTTGTTCGTCTGTATATGAATTGATGCTGCTTATGTAGTTTTTCCAACTTTCCCGTTTAGCGCGGCGGCGTGTAATTCTCCCTTGCGACTTGATCGCCTTGAAATTGATTAGATTCTCTGTGGTTGGTGAGTTACGGAGGAGATTCCAAGCCTTGTTTTGTTTTTTCCTGGCTTCCCTACACTCCTCATTCCACCATGGAATACGGCGTTTCGTAAGCGCATGTTGTGGCGCTTACGCCTGCTGTATTGTTTTTTCTTGCCCGGCTGCTTCGCGCCGGGACGAGGAGGCTCCACGGGTGGCGGCTGCTTCGCGCCGGGGCGAGGAGGCTCCGCGGGTGGAGGCGGGGCTTCGCTTCGCGTGTCCGTGACGTCATTTGGCGGCGCAAGCGCTGTGGGGCAGCTCTCGGGAGCGTCGCTCGTGGCCGCGTTTGCGCTGGCCTCGGCGAGCGCGACCGCGGGTACCGTGGGCTCATGCGGTGCTCGAGTAAGCACGGCCAACACGGCTTCAGTGCCTCGCTCGGTATCAGCGGGGATGCCGACGCTTTCTCCTTGCGTGCTGGGCGATGGGGAACGGCTTCTAATAGAATCCGTAGCCAGGGTCATCTGGCTTTCTTCGCTGTTGCTCGACGAGTACGAGCAGGAAGGCGGGCAGCTGCTAGAGCGGCGCGAGCTGGCAGTCTCGTCGTCGCTCTCGCTGCCGGTGGTGTCTCCGCCGTCGTCAACGTTGTCCGGGGCAGCACGGCCGCGTCGTCGTAGCTGTGTTGCCGCTGGTGCAATATCCCTGCAGGTTCCGGAACGTAGGAACCTCGGGGATGGGGCAGCACCCTCGGCTGGTAGTGCCTCGTTCGCCGTAGCGGCGCAAAAGGGCTACGCTCGAGAGCGCGGTCGTGGGTGCAGAACACGGGCGGCATGGAGGTTCGTTGAGTTCGATAGACGTTCGAAGGTGTCCGAGGCGCACAAGGAACTCCGTGACCGGTCGCGCGCGCCGCGTTTTTATGGCGGCAGGGTGGTGTTCACGCGACCTCGGAAAGCCGCGCTCGCCATTGGTCCGCGCGGCTTCTCTCCCTTTCCCTCGCGCTTTCCTTTGGGACCGGCGGCGGCGAGAGCGGCGAAGGCGCTACGAGCACGGCTCAAATCGCTCACAGATCGCCACTGTGCAAGTCGTTGCTACTCAGTCTATGCATCAACAGCACCAGCATGTCCGGACGCGGCAAAGGCGGCAAGGCGAAGGGCAAGAGCAAGACGCGTTCCAGCTGTGCGGGTCTCCAGTTCCCCGTGGGCCGTATCCACCGTCTCCTGCGCAAGGGAAACTACGCCGAGCGCGTCGGAGCGGGCGCTCCCGTCTACCTCGCGGCCGTCCTCGAGTACCTGGCTGCCGAAGTGCTCGAGCTCGCTGGCAACGCGGCTCGTGACAACAAGAAGACCAGGATCATCCCCCGCCAACTGCAGCTCGCCATCCGCAACGACGAGGAGCTGAACAAGCTGCTCTCCGGCGTGACGATCGCGCAGGGCGGCGTCTTGCCCAACATCCAAGCTGTGCTTCTCCCAAAGAAGACCGAGAAGGCGTAAGCGAGCTCCCAGCCGCCGGACTACAGTCGCGCTCGTCGCACAACCCAACGGTCATCGTCAGGACCACCGAAATGCGTGTGACGGCAGGGTTTTGCTTGGCAATCCCGTTCTCTGCGCCCGTTTCCCTCTGTTTGAATTAGCGCAACCGTGCCTCTTGAACTGACGCTGCTGCTAGCTAGCTGGCATTTCAGTGCACGAATGTAGATGGAAAGCGAGCTTCCGGGTGTCCGGGGGCGCACAGGGACGAGCCTCACTGCAATTAGCGTACGATTCGCGTAGTGGAATGTGATAGGCGATTGGGCCCTTAAGAACAAACAAACAAAAAATGGGCCATATCCGCAACCAGCATGCACTTATGAGCCAGGCAGGTATGCATGAGGAACGTGAACAAACGCATGCATGGCATACCAATACACAAAAGCTTGCACGCAACATCGGCCGCATTAATTTCGTTTTCGGGCGCGGCTTCTTCGCATGAATGCGCGCACCGTTTTGCAACGAACACGCATTTTGTTTATTTTTTTCCCCTCTCTCTTCTTGAGGGCATACACCACGTCCATGGTTGTCACGGTCTTGCGCTTGGCGTGCTCAGTGTAGGTGACGGCGTCCCGGATCACGTTCTCGAGGAACACCTTGAGCACACCGCGTGTCTCCTCATAGATCGGGCCAGAGATACGCTTGACACCACCACGGCGAGCGAGGCGACGGATGGCTGGCTTGGTGATGCCTTGGATGTTGTCACGCAACACCTTACGATGACGCTTCGCGCCACCCTTGCCGAGCCCCTTGCCGCCCTTGCCACGTCCAGACATCTCGGCTGTTGCTGCTGCTTCGAAGCGAGTCAGGAAAGCGAATGCCGCGTCCTTGCGCCGCGACTGAGCGCGGAAGCCGCGCCGAAGGGCGAGGAGGTGAAACGCGCGCCGATTTGGCTCACGGGCAGCGCGGCCACTCTTCGCGAGTGAGTCGCGCGTGGCAGCACTGAGCCCTGCTTAGGCCACGCACTGAGTTCACGACATGTGGCTGCGCAACACAATCGCGGAGTTTACTTTTTTTTATGATGTTTCTTTTTGGCATTTCTGACTGCAACGTAGGCTGATGTTCAACCCGCCTCCCTCCTTTTGCTCAACTCGCCAAGAGAAAAAACAAACGTGTCAACAATGTTATTGTGCTATGTTGCACGCACCCACTGCTCGTTTCGCGCCCCAGGAACAAGTTTATTGTCTTCTCATAATTATGATTACTCGTTCTATTCACCGGTAGCTCGGCTGCGCTTTCAAGTGCACCCTGGTCATTGCCGCAAAGCACACCGTGCGCACAACTTCAAATTCCGCCACGCCAACATCGTTCACTTGATCACTAGTCGCGAAACAGGGCGCGTTCATGCTCTGTTCGCCTCAGGCGTTTCAAATTTCGCACGCCGGCACCGCTGACTGGTGCCTACACGACCGTCAAATTTCGTCGCGATAGCTTACGTAGCCTCGTAGATAACGTCAGCGAAATCAGCCTAAGACGCGCGCGCGAGCCCAATTCAGCATTCTAGGGGACGGAAGAGAGCGAGGGAACTGTTTGCGCCGCTCCTCACTCCTCCCTCTCCCATCGCCCGTGCGAAGGCAGCTACGCAGGGCGCGCGCGGAACCGCTAGCTATGCAGTATGCGGAGAGCGCGCGCATCTCTTCTTTTCCCACTTCAAAGTCACTTACTACTGCTACATTTGTAATAACAGTGTAAAATTTCCTTAGGCAGTGCTGCTTCGTGAACGTGCGCACCCATTTCCACTCGCCAGCCACCGCTACAGCAATGCGGCTCTGAATTTCAGTCCGGAGCACTGCTGCATACGTGCGGGCGGCCGCCGAGAGGGCATTCTAGCAGACGCAGCAACCAATGGCATTAGTTCTAGCAGCCATAGAGGCACACCTCAGGGCCCGCAAAAGCGCGTCGAACGACAAGAAGAAACAAAACGGTAAAAAGAAAAAAAGGAGGGATGAGGGCTGCCTGCTTTTAAAAGTTGCGCTACATCAGAATTAAGTAAATGTGCAGCAACGACCGCCTCATCATCCTCGGTGTGTGAAACACGCGCCGTGGTAATTAGTGCATGCAGGCGAACGTGGCCTCTCGCGCAGAGTCGCCTCACGCGCCCCATACTTGCTTAGTGTGTGTTGTTGTGCTGAGCCCCGTGGCATTCCGTGCGGTTCTGCTACAAAAGTTATAGCACACGCGCTGTCCGACCGCGCACGCCGCGTGTTTGAAAACAAGAAGTAGTAGTAAGTGCCGTTGAGATGGTAAAAGAAGAGAAGAGTGCAGTACCGTAGCTGTCTCTCGCTTAGGAGGTCACCTCAACAGTACTACACGGGGGAGGGTAAGGAGAATAAAGGAGCCAAGAGAAACAAAGATTAAAGAGGACGAGCGGAAGGCCGTGAAGAAAAAAAAAGAGAGAGAGAAGCGTGAAACGGGGCCTATGGCAGCGTGGTAAGGTTCGACGACTCAAAGAACTCAATGAGCTGGGAAGGCTCTTTTGAGTAAAACCGCAAAACCCCTAGGAAACGAGAAAGTCCTCAGGACGGGCTATGGGGAGTCCAAGGCGTCGATTAGGATTTCACGAGCTGAGAGATATATGCAGTGCATATATCTATAATAAAAGTGCATATATCATATAAAAGGGACTCTCACGGGCCTATCGGCCCGTGAGAGTCCCTTTTTGTGTGTGTTGTTGTGCTGCGCGCATGCCGTTGTGTGCGTTTCTGATGCAAAACTTTCAGCACACGCGCTGTCGCAATGAGAATACGACAGCGCGCGCCGGGTGCGTGTAAACGAGGAAGCGTCGAACAGACGGAACGGACGGAATTGTCGAGATTCTCACTACATCCCAATGCCAATGCAGACACTTTGGGTGGCTCTGAGAAGAGCCGTTGGGTGTTGGCTGCGCGGACGAGCGCTCGGTCGCCTACTTGGAGCTGGTGTACTTGGTGACGGCTTTGGTGCCCTCGGACACGACGTGTTTGGCCAGCTCTCCGGGCAACAGCAGATGCACGGCAGTCTGAATCTCCCGGCTCGCGATGGTCGAGCGCTTGTTGTAGTGAGCCGGACGGGACGACTGCGCGGCGATACGCTCGAAGATGTCGTTCACGAAGCTGTTCATGATAGACATGGCCTTGCTGGAGACTCCAGTGTCCGGGTGCACCTGCTTCAGCACCTTGTAGATATACATGGAGAAGCTCTCCTTCCTGCGGCGCTTCTTCTTCTTGTCGGTGGCGCGCACGTTCTTCTGCGCCTTGCCGGCCTTCTTCACGGCCTTACCGCTGGTCCGGGGAGGAATGTCAGTAGCCGAGCAAACGAGATCGGAATACGCGCGACCGGTCGCGCGCGCCGCGTTTTTATCGCGGGAGGGTGTGTTCACGCGACCTCGCAAAGCCGCGCTCGCCATTGGTCCGCGCGGCTTCTCTCCCTTTTCCTCGCGCTTTCCTTTGGGACCGGCGGCGGCGAGAGCGGCGACGGCGCTACGAGCACGGCTCAAATCGCTCACAGATCGCCACTGTGCAAGTCGTTGTTACTCAGTCTGACAGCAACACTGCGATGCCTCCCCAGGTGCTGTGGATAGGTGCTGTGGTGGCGTGATTTGTGCGTTCGAGCTTCGGTGCTATGGATCCCCTCCACGTGGGCCCCTCTCGGATGGTTGGATAGGATTACGGTGCGGATTCTTCTAGACTCCAACCCGCTGTCTTCGATTCGGTGAGGTGTTCCGGTGGCTCTTTTTTGTCCTTGGTTTTTTCCAGTGTTTAGCTGAGGGTTTCTAGCTTCCTACCTTGTGTAGTGTTAGCTTAAACTTCGGCTAGGCGCGGGCGCCACGTGGTTTTTACCGCGATGGTGGCCCCTTCGCGGCTTCGGCCGCTTACGTTTTTCGGGCGAGTTCCGAAAGGCGCGTCCAATGTAGATGTTTGCAAGGCGCTCGTAAAGCGCTTTTCCTTGAACGACCTTAAGGCAGTGCAGGACTTTGGTGTAGGACGGTTTGAGATAACGTTTAAGAATAAGGCCGCAGTTGATCGCTTCTCACCTGATCCCGCTTTGAAGGTTCGGGATGTGGAAGTTCGTTTTGAGTATAGAGGTGTGCGTATGAAGTTGGTTAGGGTGTTTGGTTACCCCGCGGATCTTCCGGACCAGGCTCTCGTCTCCGAGCTAGAGGTCTTCGGAAAGGTTCACGGGATCTCCGAAGAATGCGTGCCCGGTTTCCCTGCCGTTGGCACCGGAAACCGGCGCATTCGGATAGAGATGGCGCGGCCCGTTCCTAACCTTCTTCGTGTAGGTGAGCGTGTCGTTCAGTGTGAGTACGAGGGTGTAGTTAGATTGTGCCGTAGGTGTAACATGGCAGGACACCACGCCGCCGCGTGCGACACGCCTCAGTGCGCGCGCTGCGGGCAGTTTGGCCACGCGTCCTGCGACGCGGCGTGCGTACGTTGCGGCGGCGACCATGCGGTTTCGGCGTGTAGTGTCCGCACCTACTCGTCAGTGACCGCGAGGCCAGAACAGCAGAAACCTGCCGTCGTGGAAGCGGTTACTTCGCCGGTAGCTGATACGGTTGCTGCCTTAGAGGAAGGAGAGAGCCAGGGCTCCTTGAGCGTGGTCGATGCCGCCGAGCGCGGCGGCGATTCCGTGGACGCTACCGAGGTCGTTCCCCCTTCAGTCACGGCAACGTGCGAGGGGGCAGCGAGGAGGCTGAAGCGGCGGTCGCTGTCGCATCCGTGGCGGGTACGCCTCTCGCTACGCCGGTCGCTATCTCTGGCGCGTCCGAACCACTGACTGGCGCGACTGACACTGCTCGTCAGTCGAACCATAAGCGTAAGAGCCGGCGCGCACACCGCGCTGGCTCCGCTGCCAGGGCGGCGGCCGCGGGGCGTGAGTCGAGCTCGGACGAAGGTGGCTCCCAGGGCTCGGAGACTGGATCTCCAGAATTTAAGTGCAGTGCTGTTGAAACGTCCGATTCTGATACTGAGGCCCCATCTGACGCGGAGGGTTCTCCTCCTTGTCCCAATTGCGGATGGGGACGTTGCGAATGCTCGTTGCTCTCAGACAGAACCAATGAGTCTACTGATGAGGGGTCCCCAACTTTGGAGACCCTCTCATAAGTAGTCTTTGCTTATTTGTCACTAGCGGCTAGTATTACCTAATACTAGCCTGCTCTTTCTTTATTTTCCTAGCTCTTTTTGTCTTCCTTTGTTTCTACCAGCTCTTAGCTAATCTCTTTCTCCCTTAAAATGGCTTCTTCTCTCACCATAGCTACCTTTAACTGTCGTGGTTTGTCGCGTGCTTCTAAGCAGTTAGAGGTTATTAATTTGGCTAAATCCAAAAAGGTAGATATTCTTGTGCTTCAGGAAACTTATATTCATAGGCTAGGCCAGATCAGCCACTTCGACCGGATTTTTCGCACTCGGTCTTTCTGGAGTTATGGCGCGACGGGCAGTCGAGGTACGGCCATCGTTTTGATGCCGAATTTCGACTGCCTTGTTATTCGCCATGCCACGGATTCCGAGGGCCGCGTCTTGTCGGTGGACCTTGATTGTGGCATTCGAATTGTTAATATTTATGCTCCAACCCGGTCTAAAGATCAGAGAGAGTTTTTCGCTACATTAGAACCCTACTTGGTAGGTCCTTCTCGGCTAATCCTTGTAGGCGACTTCAACTGTGTGTTAGAACAGGTTGATCGCATCCCGCATAGAGGGACTCCAAACCAAAAAGATAGGCGTGCAAATGTTGTGCTACGAGAGCTCGTCGACGGGCTGGGACTTGTCGATGCTTGGCGTGTGCTTCGCCCTGGTCAGTCAGGAATGACTTGGATAGGAAGAGGCATGCAGAGCCGCATCGATCGTTTTTACATCTCGTCGTCACTGGCTCCTAGTATGCATTCTTCTTGGTTAACTCCTTCTGCTCTTAGCGACCACAGCTTCCTAATTCTGCGGTTCGGCGATTCTAGCATAGTCCCGCAAGGGAAGAGACTGTGGCGTCTGAATCCACGTCTTCTAAAAGACAGGCAGGCAACCGCAGAGGTATCATCCATTCTTTTTCGATCGCTGCACAATAGAGCGAATCTAAGTGGTACAGAATGGGATGACGTGAAGGTCAGAGTGCGTGAGTACTTCAGGTCTTGGGGCAAGCGTCGAGCGCGCGAGGAGCGTGAGGAGATTAAAATCGTCTCCGACGCGATCCTCCTGCTCTCGAGGCCACTGTCCGGCGGTCCTGGAGTTGCTTCGGCGCTGGCCTCACTCCGAAAGGAACTTCGGATTCTCCTGCAGCGACGCTGGGATGGCTTGAGGGCCACAACCCGAGCAGAGCTGTGGGAAATGGAAGCGTGGTGCAGCAGAAACGTCCTACGTAAACATCTCTCAAGGAAGAGCACAACTCTCTCTTCCCTAATAGATCCAAGCGATGGTAGCATAGTCGATTCACCAGATGGAGTTCTTGCACTGGCGAGGCAGTTTTACATGACCTTGTATGCCGAACCAGCTGCCACTCCAACTGCATTTCCTTTTGCTTCGCCATGCTGAGCCGCCGCAAGTGTGCGACTCAGCCATAGATGAGGACGAGCTTTTTTCGGCATTGAAGTCTATGAAGCGTAATCGCAGTCCGGGATCCGATGGTCTGACAGTCGAATTTTATGTTAAATTTTGGACACTGTTAGGGAAGTCATTCACATCACTGGTGAACCGGCTACTCAGTGAAGGGACTTTGTCAGCGTCTCAACGAGAGGGGTTAATCACTCTCCTTTGTAACGACGAGTCGAGGAGCTCCGATCTGAGAGCATGGCGTCCAATCACACTTCTGAACTGCGATTATAAGCTCATAGCAAAGTGCCTGTGTATGCGACTCACACCAGTGCTCAGCACTGTTTTGGGTCCATACCAGGCATGTTGTGTCCAGGGGCGCTCTACTCAGCTTCACGGTATAGCACTAAGGGACCTTCTCCTGTGGGCAAATACCAGGAAACTTCCAGGTATCCTTTGCTCCTTCGATCAGGAGAAGGCTTTCGATATCATTAGCCATAGGTACCTTTTCCGTGTTTTGGAAGAGGCTGGTTTTAGTGTGGGTTTTAGACAGATGATCCAAGCTTTGTATTCTCGACCGACTTCTGCTGTTCTCATACGAGACCGCCTCTCGGAGGCGTTCATTGTGGGACGTGGTGTGCGACAGGGGGACCCGCTCTCACCTGCCCTTTACGTACTCGCTTTTGAACCGCTTCTGCAGAGGTTGTCTTGTGACAGCAGAATTGGCAGGTTCCTACTTCCACCAGGTTCCCCCCGGTTGCACTCTTTGCCTATGCAGATGACTTGTCCATTGTCGTCCCGGACGAAGCATCAGCTTGCGACGTCCTGGAGGTCATGGACAGTTACTGCGGGGCGAGCGGTGCAAGGTTGAATAGGTCGAAAAGTGCAGCAATGTACTTGAACTCCACTCCTTCCAGTCCGCAGCCCGTTCATGGTCTCCCCGTGAAAACGCGGCTGCGGATTCTAGGCTTCCAGTTCGAACCAGATGGTCTCTCTGCCGAAAACTGGCAACAGGCTAAGGAGAAGCTTGAAGCCAGGGTTCAGGAATTCAGCGCGTTGTCATGCCCTTTGACTGCTCGAGCGACAATCCTTTGCTCACTTCTCTTTTCCTTTCTGACGTATGTGGCGTGTGTGTCTCCTATTCCAACCCGAACCAAGCTTATCTTGGAGAGGGTCTTGCTTCGCTTGCTCTGGAAGGGTACAACTGGTTGTGTAGCTAGGTGGGTGCTCAAGTTGCCCAGGGACAAGGGAGGACTCGGAATTCCCGACCTGGGCATCGTGGCTACTGCACAACACGTCAGTTGGACCCAGGTCGCTCTTAACTCGGATATGCTCCTAACTCGAAGCTTAACTTCCTTCTTTCTTAGCACCCGACTCCGCTTGTTCTCGAAGAGCACATTTTCCCACTGTGTTCCTCGTTCAGGTACCCCGTCCACCATTTATGCGGCGGCTGCCAACTCTTTGGTAAGCCTCCGCAAGGTTCACCCAGGCATCGACGTAGTTTCAGCTCCACTCCAAGAGTTAGTGGATATCCTCACCCCAGGACTCCCCCCACATTGCCAAAGGTACGACCTGTCGATTCACAGGCCAAACTGGAAGCTCATTACGGCCGGTTTCCTCGACGCCAGGCGAGCCACCTTTATGTACCGCCTGGCGCGAAGGTGCCTGCCGTTGAGCTACAGGCCCTTCACAGCCATCCCGGCTCGTGGAGTGTGTCCTTTCTGTGGCGCTCGTGAGGACTCAGTTCATATTTTTACGCAGTGTTTGCTTCCTGCAGCTCTTCTCCAAAGAGTTGCTTGTCTATTTAGGCTCCCAGGCGTTCCTTATGAGACAGTCCGATTTTTGCACCCTTTGCCCAATCAGGCGATCAACCAGTTCGTGCTTCTCCTCGCCGAGTGCTCATACCAAGTTTGGCTGGCACGCTGCGATGCAATTTTCGGGGGTCGGGCAACGGGCCTTCACGAAGTGCTTGCGAAAGCACGGAAGGAGGTCTGGTTCCACCTCACCCGGGAGCGGCACCGCTTGGGCGAGAAGAAGTTTCTCGAAGTGTGGGCTCGTCCTGCCGTGATTTTTGACGAGTCAGGTGGAAAGCTATCCATTAAGTTATGATGCATGCTCCAAAGGTCGCACGACTCGGCCGTGTGCGCCAGTCGATCTACGGGGTTTTGTTTGGCTCAGTGGAACCCAGAGCTGGAACCGGTGGTGGTGCACCCTCAAGTGGTCGCGCTGCTCCGCGGACGGCTTTGGTGGTCTCCATGGTTGTATGCCTTGACCTCTTTTGCGTCAGGGCAGTCGAGGGTCAGTCAGGCTTGTGCCCTGCAAGACCGACATGGCTGTTTGTGTGTTGAGTGCAGTCCCTCAGTTGGGCTGCACCACAACAGCCCCCTTGTCCGGGAAGGACCGTTGGCCCGAACCAAGTCCCCCCACCCAGTCAGCCCGGGTTGTGGGGGAGTACCGGGGTCAATGTATCGAATGATGCTGGGTTGATGAGTACATGAAAGCTCTGGCACGCGGCGCCCCTGGTTGCCAAGTCCTCTTCCCATCTGACAACGGTACTCAGTCTACGCATCAACAGCACCAGCATGTCCGGATGCGGCAAAGGCGGCAAGGCAAAGGGCAAGAGCAAGACGCGTTCCAGCCGCGCGGGTCTCCAGTTCCCCATGGGCCGTATCCACCGTCTCCTGCGCAAGGGAAACTACGCCGAGCGCGTCGGAGCGGGCGCTCCCGTCTACCTCGCGGCCGTCCTCGAGTACCTGGCTGCCGAAGTACTCGAGCTCGCTGGCAACGCGGCTCGTGACAACAAGAAGACCAGGATCATCCCCCGACACCTGCAGCTCGCCATCCGCAACGACGAGGAGCTGAACAAGCTGCTCTCCGGCGTGACGATCGCGCAGGGCGGCGTCTTGCCCAACATCCAAGCTGTGCTTCTCCCAAAGAAGACCGAGAAGAAGGCGTAAGCGAGCTCCCAGCTGCCTGACTACAGTCGCGCTCGTCGCACAACCCAACGGTCCTTGTCAGGACCACCGAAATGCGTGTGACGGCAGGGTTTTGCTTGGCAATCCCATTCTCTGCGCCCGTTTCCCTCTGTTTGAATTAGCGCAACCGTGCCTCTTGAACTGACGCTGCTGCTAGCTAGCTGGCATTTCAGTGCACGAATGTAAATGGAAAGCGAGCTTCCGGGTGTCCGGGCGCGCACAGGGACGAGCCTCAATGCAATTAGCGTACGATTCGCGTAGTCGAATGTGATAGGCGATTGGGCCCTTAAAAACAAACAAACAAAAAATGGGCCATATCCGCAACCAGCATGCACTTATGAGCCAGGCAGGTATGCATCAGGAACGTGAACAAACACATGCATGGTATACCAATACACAAAAGCTTGCACGCAACATCGGCCGCATTAATTTCGTTTTCGGGCGCGGCTTCTTCGCATGAATGCGTGCACCGTTTTGCAACGAACACGCATTTTGTTTATTTTTTTCTCCTCTCTCTTGTTCGTGCTCGAACGCGCGCAATACTTACCATATGCATACCAAACGAGGCACCACCTCGCACCGGCAGCCCACCACAGGCACACACAAAAAAATATTAATAATAAAAAATAAAAACAAAACAGACAGACCAGAGGGTACGGTTGGAGTATGTGGTCTCGCGTGCTCCCGTGGCCGAAGCAAACATGTAGGTGGTCCTGAGAAGGACCGTTTTGTGTTGCTTGCCTGACCGAGGCTGCGGCACTGACAGCGGCCGAACTTAGGCGCGCTCGCCACGGATGCGCCGGGGCCAGCTGGATGTCCATCGGCATGATAGTAACGCGCTTGGCATGGATGGCGCACAGGTTAGTGTCCTCGAAGAGACCGACCAGGTATGCCTCGCTGGCCTCCTGAAGGGCCATCACAGCCGAACTCTGGAATCGGAGGTCGGTCTTGAAATCCTGAGCGATTTCCCTCACCAAGTGCTGGAACAGCAGCTTGCAGATGAGAAGTTCGGTCGACTTCTGGTAGCGGCGAATTTCACGAAGGGCCACGGTTCCAGGCCTGTACCGATGCGGTTTCTTAACCCCTCCTGTGGCAGGTACACTCTTGCGAGCAGCCTTGGTGGCAAGCTGCTTACGCGGAGCCTTCCCACAGGTGCTCTTACGGGCGGTTTGCTTGGTCCTGGCCATGGCGAACGGAGCGAGCGTCCGAAGTCGTCGACTGCCAGAGTGAAAATGACCCCTGCGCCGCGCGCGTCGTGCTTCGCCGCACTACTCTTCTCCTCTCCAACTCACCCGCCGACTGGCCAGCGCCGGCACAGCCGTCTCGGGCGGTGCGCGCGCCGCCAACGTTCGCCAGGATGCTGGAGAAGGCACGTTTTCGCGCGGGCGCCTTGTTCGCGGCTAAGGAAAGCACATTCGCAGGCGGTTTAATTGAGTTTAAACACGACAGCATGCCGCGCTTTTCTCTTTCGTTTCAGCCAACACCACAATCTCGTTTATACCGCCGTGCGTCGCCAATTGCCAGTGCCGAGTGTGAGACCACACCACTAATCTCGACAGTGGTTAGCGCTCCACGCCCGACGCCATCGGAGCTGTTATCGCGATCTCCGCGCGATGGAGATGGGTGGCATGTTTAGGCTACATTATTGCTTGTCCACTGCCTTGTTTTGATCATGCTGGTGCTCGTTTCACGAACTACAAGTGCGCGCCACGTTGCCTTCTCGAGGGGCAACTGCATCGTGTTTTGGCCGCACTCGGCAGCAAACCGTCTCGCATGTGCACACATGCCAGTACCGCACTTTCCCGTCCACGCAAAGAAGAACGCGAGGCCCGCATGCGCCTCGCAAGATTAACGACAAACTGACTACCAGCACCACTTCAGAGTTACAGAGAAAACGATGCACTTCCGCTCTAAGAGCGAATTAGGAATACAATATTGACAGGTGTTGAACGCGCGTTAGGAGACCTGGACAACTAATTGGGGCCTCAAAACTGTGGATAGGCAAGCGGTACTTCCATATGTATGAAGGTTCCTTAAACAATATGTCAGGGTAGCATCAACCAATGCTTCGCAGGCGCGATCCCAAGCGCGGCTTCCCCGTGCCACGTACTCGGTACGCAGTTTTCGCGCTTGCAAGGGACACCATGTTTTGACAAAAAATCATCAAACGCAACACTTTGCTCCATACAGTGCGTACATTTCGTCAGCTAGCTTTTTCGATTGCATTCCCGCACGCAACTTCGCCACAGGATCGACGGCATCGATGTCATGTCATAGCGAAGCTCCAGCTCGGCAGCCGCAGGGAGAAATCTATTTCCTCACCAACTAATGCACCGAATTTGGTGCGCATAATTGCGTGTAAAAGAAAATGTTCAAATGCCGCGCCTGCAACAGCGCGATTTTCAACTGATGCCGAGCGCTGCCTCTTTTTTCTTTACTATTTTTTTCTCAGTGATTGTGGCAAACTGTGAAATGGAAGAGAGAAAAAAACAGTTCAACTGTGCGCTTTAAAGCTCCATCACACAGCAATGGAACCGGATTTGGAAATTCTGTTAATTGCACAAGGCGATATGTATAAAGGGAACACAATTTATACGCCTCGATAAGATATACCAGTCATGTGTGAGTATGACTTTTACAATACCTTCACAGACATCACAGGCGTTTTCGATGGGATAAAATTTTTTAGACAGAACTTCCGTGAGTAGTTGCGTGCAATTCACACGATCGCGGTACCGCTTTGTATTGTTGAGATATATGAAACTTTGTACTTCTTAACCTGCCAGTACTCGTGCATTATGGAAGGGAAAAAAAGAGAGAAAGAGAGACGTCACCGCACCACCACACATTTTTCTCAGATGGAACAAGCAGCTTGTTTACATGGCTGCAGTAGTTCTCTCGTGACAACCCGTTGTTTTCGCTTGGGTGTGTTCCGATGCCTTACTTAGAGTTCACCTCCGAGCTACACGCACGACCGGTATGACCTCATTGCGCACTGTGTACGCCTTGCTTCGTCCTCGTCTATTCCCTTTGCACGCGCATGCCAGTGACTTCGCAGCAGTAATCATTACATAGACAATAGAAAAGAAATAACCAAAAGTGCCGCGTTTCATCAAAGCAAGAGGCCCGTACATTTTCTCTGACTGTTCCTTCCCCATTTGTTTACCTGTTTAGCTATCACCTCACTTTGCTATATACATCATGGCCATAGGCGATGTTCCCGGTGGCTTCGTGGGACGAATGTAAAATAGTAGGCGCGAGCTTGGCTTTTGTTAAACGCAACACGAATGCGAAATCCGTGCAATGACGACGGCCGGCGGGTGTCAGCTTCCCTTACCTTGGCGTGCCAATATATGTGCCATGAGTGAGGGAGCCGGTTCGAATTCGGAATTTTTCTCTACAGCAGCTTGCACATTCACGATATTCCAGGGATGCAGCGGCAGGAGGTAGTCTTGTGCACTTTGGCGCGTCCATGCCGTGGCATTACGCAACCGCCTCACAGCGCGTAATACGCCGGACATGAGCTGCCACAAGGAGAAATATTCACATGTAGGACAGGTGGCTCCCTCTGGCGGCGAAGAGTTCGACAAATACGTGATGCACCGCTCCCATCGGGTGGCCGCTCGTCCCTCTCTCTCTTTTTCCCCCGTTCTCGCGGCGTGTGGCATGCACAAATACGTTGCTCGAAAAAGTTTGTTTTCTTTAAATGCAGCGCATGTCCAGCGCCCGCTTCCTTACCGATCTAAGTATATGGCGCGAACAAGGGTCGCCCAGCATCGCCTACACGCACGCATGACGAAAGGGCCAGTCGTACAGAAATAACGAGAGAAAGTGAGTCTGCACTGTGCAAGCATATTTCTGTCTCAGTAAGCACACTTCACCGCTCTGCTCCTTTATTTTATTTTCCTCTTGTTTTGGGCAACTCAGCACTGCATTTTCTTGCAAGAAGAGCCACGTTGGCCTCGAACCAACTGCTTATCACCTATAACGCGCTGACAAGAAATGCCACTGTGACCCTGTACACAAGTATGAAAACAGCACGCGCCTCGGTGTCTACGGCGCGCACCCTCGTCCATTTGAATACAACGCAGTGAGCCCGATTCTAGCGACAGCTACCTAGCTAATCTCACCTTTGCATTTATTTGCGTCGCTCAAAAGAGTTACACAATTGTGAATCGCACGGTGGTAGTTTATGGCCGCCCAGCTCGTAGAGCAAGAGGGCTGGCTCGTTATTGTTTCTCCGACGCACGCAAACCAACGAAGCCATGCGAATGCCGCTCAGACACAGCGTCGCGCGTAGGCTCAATCATTTAACGCTTGCACTGGAAAGAACAAATAACCGCCGTCTGTAGAAAACTCACTTTCAGCTGTTACACACTGGCCCGTGCCCGGCAATATTTTCCTCGCGCTTTGCTTCGCTGCGTACCCACATGAGCTATTGTTGTGAAATATGGGGCTTAACATATAAAACTTACTTAACTTAAATGCGCCCGCTGACCGTGACGCTCGGCGTATGTATGTAACCGAGTGCTACTGCCCGGCTCATACTCTTCTCTAAGGGAGTAGAAGAAGCGAGCCATTTCAAAGCGACAAAAATGCGCATCGACGAGCTTACGATTACCTCTTTCTTTTAATCATCAGTCCACTCTGGTTGCCTCAATCAGGGTCCAACCAAAGGCGACAACTGAGCTGCACGAACGACCGCCACGTCGCAACTCGGACAGACTGAGGGCGGGTGAAATGGGAGCAACACAACACACAGTGGCGAGCGCAAACGCAATCGAGCAAAACTCGCCTTGCGAGGGCGAAAAACAATGCTACCACGCCTTATGAATACATGCGGTTGCGCTCGCTCACCTGACCAAAGTTTACCGCGCGTGTCTCGTACGGCCGAACGCGAGATAATGGCATGCAAAAGAGGGTCAACGGAGCAGGAGATCGCAAATCCTGCGCATCACTGCCGAAGCA
Source organism: Dermacentor variabilis (assembly GCF_050947875.1). Lineage (NCBI taxonomy): Eukaryota > Metazoa > Arthropoda > Arachnida > Ixodida > Ixodidae > Dermacentor > Dermacentor variabilis. Next base: position 23,406,107 of record NC_134574.1, read on the forward strand.
CCAAGTCGGTAGCCCTGAAGAGGGCTGTTGGGTTCTTCAGAGGAGCTGATATGCTGCTTGCAGACGACGCCGCGCACGCGTGCTGCTTAGCCTCCGAAACCGTAGAGGGTGCGGCCCTGACGCTTGAGGGCATACACCACGTCCATGGCTTAAGTGTTTCCCCCAGAGCAAAAAAAACAGAAAAAGAAAAAGGGGGAGGCCCGCACCACCTTGCAGTATAACGGGCTTAACGCCAATTATAAGATAAAAAATGAGGGATCATCACGAGAGATGATCCATAGGAAATTTGGATACAAAAGCCAATATTTAAAAAAAACAAATTCGGAGCTGAAGCCAATGAAATCAGTGAGGAAGTAGTAGAAGACGAAGTAAGTCGCCAGGATTAGCAGCACATAGCGACCCGGTGCAGGCTCCTTTAGGGTGTTGTGAGCCGAAGCCTCCGGCAGTGATGCGCGATCATTGCGAGGCTGCAGCTTTATTGCAAGTCAGTGCGAATAGAGTTCAGTCGGCTCCGGTGGTAGTGTCTCCCGCCGGTTGTGCCAAGGGACGGTCTTGCACTTGGCGTGCTCAGTGTAGGTGACGGCGTCCCGGATCACGTTCTCGAGGAACACCTTGAGCACACCGCGTGTCTCCTCGTAGATCAGGCCAGAGATACGCTTGACACCACCACGGCGAGCGAGGCGACGGATGGCTGGCTTGGTGATGCCTTGGATGTTGTCACGCAACACCTTACGATGACGCTTCGCGCCGCCCTTGCCACGTCCAGAAATCTCGGCTGTTGCTGCTGCTTCGAAGCGAGTCAGGAAAGCGAATGCCGCGTCCTTGCGCCGCGACTGAGCGAGGAAGCCGCGCCGAAGGGCGAGGAGGTGAAACGCGCACCGATTGGCTCACGGGCAGCGCGGCCTCTCTTCGCGAGTGAGTCGCGGGTGGCAGCACTGAGCCCTGCTTAGGCCACGCACTGAGTTCACGCCATGTGGCTGCGCAACACAATCGCGGAGTTTACTTTTTTTTTCTTATGTTGTTTCTTTTTGGCATTTCTGACTGCAACGTAGGCTGATGTTCAACCCGCCTCCCTCCTTCTTTTGCTCAACTCGCCAAGAGAAAAACAAACGTGTCAACAATGGTATTGTGCTATGTTGCACGCACCCACTGCTCGTTTCGCGCCCCAGGAACAAGTTTATTGTCTTCTCATAATTATGATTACTCGTTCTATTCACCGGTAGCTCGGCTACGCTTTCAAGTGCACCCTGGTCATTGCCGCAAAGCACACCTTGCGCACAGCTTCAAACTCCGCCACGCCAACATCGTTCACTTGATCACTAGTCGCGAAACAGGGCGCGTTCATGCTCTGTTCGTCTCAGGCGTTTCAAATTTCGCACGCCGGCACCGCTGACTGGTGCCTACACGACCGTCAAATTTCGTCGCGATAGCTTACGTAGCCTCGTAGATAACGTCAGCGAAATCAGCCTAAGACGCGCGCGCGAGCCCAATTCAGCATTCTAGGGGACGGAAGAGAGCGAGGGAACTGTTTGCGCCGCTCCTCACTCCTCCCTCTCCCATCGCCCGTACGAAGGCAGCCACGCAGGGCGCGCACGGAACCGCTAGCTATGCAGTATGCGGAGAGCGCGCGCATCTCTTCTTTTCCCACTTCAAAGTCACTTACTACATTTGTAATAACAGTGTAAAATTTCCCCTTAGGCAGTGCTGCTTCGCGAACGTGCGCACCAATTACCGCTCGCCAGCCACCGCTACAGCAATGCGGCTCTGAATTTCAGTCCGGAGCACTGCTGCATACGTGCGGGCGGCCGCCGAGAGGGCATTCTAGCAGACGCAGCGACCAATGGCATTAGTTCTAGCAGCCATAGAGGCACACCTCAGGGCCCTCAAAAGCGCGTCGAACGACAAGAAGAAACAAAACGGTAAAAAGAAAAAAGGAGGGATGAGGGCTGCCTGCTTTTAAAAGTTGCGCTACATCAGAATTAAGTAAATGTGCAGCAACGACAGCCTCATCATCTTCGGTGTGTGAAACACTCGCCGTGGTAATTAGTGCATGCAGGCGAACGTGGCCGCTCGCGCAGAGTCGCCTCACGCGCCCCATACTTGCTTAGTGTGTGTTGTTGTGCTGAGCCCCATGGCGCTCCGTGCGGTTCTGCTACAAAGTTGTAGCACACGCGCTGTCCGACCGCGCACGCCACGTGTTTGAAAACAAGAAGTAGTAGTATGTGCCGTTGAGATGGTAAAAGAAGAGAAGTGTGCAGTACCGTAGCTGTCTCTCGCTTAGGGGGTCACCTCAACATTACTACACGGGGGAGGGTAAGGAGAATAAAGGAGCCAAGAGAAACAAAGATTAAAGAGGACGAGCGGAAGGCCGTGAAGAAAAAAAAGAGAGAGAGAAGCGTGAAACGGGGCCTATGGCAGCGTGGTAAGGTTCGACGACTCAATGAGCTGGGAAGGCTCTTTTGAGTAAAACCGCAAAACCCCTAGGAAACGAGAAAGTCCTCAGGGCGGGATATGGGGAGTCCAAGGCGTCGATTAGGATTTCACGAGCTGAGAGATATATGCAGTGCATATATCTATAATAAAAGAGCATAAATCATATAAAAGGGACTCTCACGGGCCGATAGCCCCGTGAGAGTCCCTTTTTGTGTGTGTTGTTGTGCTGCGCGCATGGCGTTGTGCGCGTTTCTGATACAAAACTTTCAGCACACGCGCTGTCGCAATGAGAATACGACAGCGCGCGCCGGGTGTGTGTAAACGAGGAAGCGTCGAACAGAGGGAACGGACGGAATTGTCGAGATTCTCACTACATCCCAATGCCAATGCAGACACTTTGGGTGGCTCTGAGAAGAGCCGTTGGGTGTTGGCTGCGCGGACGAGCGCTCGGTCGCCTACTTGGAGCTGGTGCACTTGGTGACGGCTTTGGTGCCCTCGGACACGGCGTGTTTGGCCAGCTCTCCGGGCAACAGCAGACGCACGGCAGTCTGGATCTCCCGGCTCGTGATGGTCGAGCGCTTGTTGTAGTGAGCCAGACGGGACGACTCCGCGGCGATACGCTCGAAGATGTCGTTCACGAAGCTGTTCATGATAGACATGGCCTTGCTGGAGACTCCAGTGTCCGGGTGCACCTGCTTCAGCATCTTGTAGATATAGATGGAGAAGCCCTCCTTCCTGCGGCGCTTCTTCTTCTTGTCGGTGGCACGCACGTTCTTCTGCGCCTTGCCGGCCTTCTTCACGGCCTTACCGCTGGGCTGGGGAGGCATGTCAGTAGCCGAGCAAACGAGATCGGAATACGCGCGACCGGTCGCGTGTGAGTGGTTTTAAAGGGGAAAAGGAAGAGATAAGTACAGCGCTGTTACTGCCTCTCGTGCGAGGGCACCTCCACGGCGCTGTACGGGTGAGGAGAGAGGGATGAAAAGGGTGGCGAAGAAAACAGAGTATAGAAGTGAGAGATAGCCCAGCGGTAAGGCACGTCAGGAAGGCGCGGCGGGTACAGCCACTCATACAGTTCGGCGCCGTCCAAGAAATCGAGCAGCGCCGCGAAGGCGCGCCCGGTCGCTGATGAATGCGCCGCCGGGAACAGAAGCGCATCGGTACTGTCGCACGGCAGCCCAAGGCGGCGGTAGGCGCTCGTGAGCGTGTCACGCTGTACCGAGTACGCTGGGCACCGTAAAAGTACGTGCTCTAAGTCCTCCACATCGGCGCACTTGAGGCAAAAGGGGCTCCCCGTACCTTGGAAGCGGTGAGTCCTTGCTGAGGTGCGGCAGCAGCCGATGCGGAGGCGGAGCAGCAGCACCCGGTCTCGTCGATAAAGACCCGTTCGCAGCAGGAGTCTCGGCGGGTTGCCACTGGCGACGCGGGCGTCCGGGTGTCTCGCTCGCAACGTGCCAGCCACGGTGTGACGGGCGACATCGAAGGGAGTCACAACGAGCGATCGAGGCACCGACGCCGCGTGGGCGGCCTTCGCGAGCCGGTCCGCTTCCTCGTTCCCGTGTATGCAAATGTGGGCAGGCACCCACTGCAGAACGAGGTGGCATCCCTGCTCGCACACGCCGTGCATCTTGCGTAGGAGGCGCTGAATTAGCGGGGATCCCTGGTCGGCCCCGGGCAGCATGTGCAGTGCCGCACGGGAGTCCGTCAGGATGGCCGCCGCAGGGATGCGCCGCCGGAAGATCAGCTCGGCCACCAAGTCGATGGCCGCCAGCTCCGCGTGCGTTGAAGAGACCGCGCTCAAAACGCGGCACTGACTGTGCGCCGGGATTGAAGGGGCGACGCACGCGGCAGCGGCAGCACCGTCCCGCAAGACAGAGGCGCCGGTGAACACGAGCACCCGGCCAGCCAGCTGCTCGTTGATGGCTGCAGGCGTCTCTTGTTGCAAGGCGCAGAGCGGTGTGTTGCGCTTCCCTCGAACGCCAGGGACGGTCGTGCGGATGAGCAGACGACGCTCTCGATGCGGGGGCGGAGCAAGCCACGCACACGTGGCGCCGCCCCGTACCAGGTTGGCGAACTCGGCGACGCGGCGACCCATGCCGGAGCTCGGGAGAGAGTGCAGCCGGCTGATCAGCTGCTGGCCTTGCCGCTAGCGATGCAAGCGCTCCACGTGGTTGAGCGCCCGCCCCTCGGCACGGAGAGAGATGGGCGTCTCCCCCGCCTCGGCGAGAGTGGCGCCGCTCTGTGAAGACCGCGGGAGGCACAGGAACTGGCGTACGACGGCTCGGTGATCCGCGTCCATCACCTTCCATTGCGTCGGCTGCAGGTCCGCCAGGGGCAGCGCGTACAGGATCCGCGCCGAGGCCACGGAATTGTAGAGGCGCAGCGCGAGGGTGGGCGAGCAGCCTTGGCCACGAACGAGTAGGGAGCGCGCGGCGCCCGCCACCTGCGCGGCACCTTTCCGCAAGTCAGCTACTGCAGAACACCAGTTCAGCCGTCGGCCGATCACAAGGCCAAGGTAACGTACACGCTTCTCCCACGGAAGCAGCACTCCATGGAGGGTGAAGCCCGGCGTGTTGTACTGCCCCTTGTACTTTGGGTGAACGATGAGCGCCTTGGTCTTGGATGCCGAGAGGGTGAGACCGATGCCACTGATGTAAGCATCGACCCCATCAAGCACGCACTGTACACACGCATGCACCGCATAGCCGACGCTGGTGGGGCCGCTCGCAAACAACGCGATATCGTCCGCGTACACTGCGACGCGAACCTCATGCGCGGGGAGCTGGGGAATGTAGTCGGGGATGCGTGCCAGCGCGAGGTTGAACAGGAATGGGCTGAGCACACTGCCCTGCGGCACTCCTGTCACAACCGCACGCGGTCGACTACACTCCACCCACACGCACCCGCATCGTCCGCCGCCGAGAAACGCCGCAACGTAACTCCGCATTCGTCCGCACACTCCCAGGGCATCGAGTGCGTCCATGATGGTGGCGTGTGCCGGTCGAAGGCACTCTCGACGTCAAGGAGAATGAGGTAGCCTGCCTCGCCCCGGCGCTTCGCTGTCTCCAGTGTCGCGATGACGTCGGCCAGGCAGTCCGCAGTGGCCTGGAGTCGCCGGAAGCCGCTCTGCTCCGCTGCAAAGGTGTCGAGCGCCGCCGCAATCCACTCGAGCCGCCGCGGCGCCATGGCCTCGAGCACCTTGCCAGCGGCGGAGGTGAGCGAAATGGGCCGGTACGAAGCAGGGTTGCTGGCTGCCTTGCCAGCCTTGAGCAGCGGGACGACCACCGCCTCGTTCCACTCGTCCGGGATGCTGCCGGTCCGCCATACCCCGTTGAAGGCGTCGAGCAGCAGCAGGAGCTGTTCGCCGTCCAGGTTCCGAAGCATCTGATACGTGACGCCATCGGAACCCGGAGCTGAACGGCGCTTCCGCGACGCGAGCACTGTGCGAAGTTCACTGAGAGTGAAGTCAGTCTCGCACAGTGCCCTGATGTCCTCGAGGATCCCGGCCGTTGGGAAATACCGCTCCGGCGCAAGCAGCTCGCGCCTTGGATGCGGTTGCGGCTGCAGCACGTACGGCGCTGGTGCACGGATGGTGGGAGGTGGGCAGAAAGTCTCTGCGAGCAGCTCGGCCAGCTGCCCGTTGGTGATGCCGCGCGCCACAGCGATGGAGAGGGCGGGGCAGCGCGGCACGCGGGGCCGCAGGATCGCTCCCAGGATTCGCCACGGGCTTGATCGCACACTCGCCCGTTCCAGTGACGAGCAGAGGCTGGACCAGCTGGCGTTGCGGCGCTGCTTCGCGTGGCGACGGCATACCGCGTCGAGCCGGTTGTATAGCGTCCAATGATCGCGTTTACCCGAGCGCAGCACTATCCTCTCGGCTCTGCGACGCGCAGCGCGGATGTTCAACTGTTTCATGTCGGGAACGGGCCTCCCGGCCGGCACAACACAGCGAGTCGACGCGGCTCGCGCGCACCGCGCGATGTGTTCGAAAAAGAGGCTACCCTCCGAGACTGGCACTGTAGCACACAGTTCCCGGAATCGCGGCCAATTCACAACACTGTATGCGTGCGTCGGTAGGTGGGCGGCGTGGCGGGGCTCGAGGTGGATTGGGTAGTGGTCGGACCCTCGCATGTCGGGGCTGCGGCGCCAGGTGTAATGGCAGCGCTCCGACACTAGCGAGAGGTCCAACACACTTCCCTCGGAACCACGACGGGTGAAAGTAACGCAGCCCGTGTTGACTACGAGCAGAGCCGCCCGCTGGATGGCGTCAAGCAGGTCGCGGCCGCTACTGTCCGTGTGGCTTGAGCCCCAAGTGCTGTTGTGGGAGTTAAAATCCCCGCACACATCGAGATCACCGCGCACCCGTTGCGACAGCCGGACGATCAGCTCCTTGTCCCAGCTGCCGCCGCAGCACGCGTAAACACTCGCGACGCACGTGTCGGTTCTTCCGATTCGCACGGTCACCGCCACGCACTCGACGCCCGTGCACGGCAAATCGTCCACACTCACCACGGCCTGGGGGAGCCCAGCGCGTACGTAAAGTGACGCGCGAGATCGCCCAGCCGGATGAGCGGAATCGGTACACGGAATGGCCGTGCATGACGCCTGCTCGCAGCTAGCAGCACTGTGGTAGCTGACGAAGTCTGGCAGGTTGAGCTCTCCCGGGCGAACGTGGGTTTCTTGCAAAGCAAGCACGTCGCATTCGTCCGACAGAGCCCCATCCGCCAGCTCTGGATGACGGCGGCGCATCGAACGAACGTTTCATTGAACGATGCGCGGCCGTTGCTCCACTGGTGTGCTAGCCATGCTGGATCAGGGTGTCATGCATTCCCAGAGCTGCCACACACATGTGACGCGCTGGCGAGTCGGCAGGTACCGATTCCAAGAGTGCACGCAATGCCGACGCGAGCGTCGTTATAACGAGGTCACGTGCGACGGGTGTTGTCGCACTGCGGGGCTGTGCAGGGCTGCTCTCGGCGACAGGCTGCGGCACTGTGTTGCCGGCTAGCACGTCGCGAAAGGAGCGTCCCGGCTGAACCGTCGGCGATGGTCGTCGCTCGGGGGTGCGCTGTCCTGTAGTGGTGGCCGGCTGCCGGTTCAGCGCTGCAGGGGCACTGCTCCTCGCGAGAACCAAGGCTTGTCGGCGCGTGATGCGCGGGACGGTTCTCGCGAGTATGCTCGCCACCCGCCGCTCGAGCTGCCAGTTGGGGCAGTGTGGCTCTGCTGACTCGTGCGGGCCCCGGCAAATTAATGCAGCGGGTCCGCTTTGAAGTGCAGGCGCTCGTCGCGTGCGACCCCGCGCACTGCAGACAGCGTGGGTCGCGGGAGCAAGTCGCTGTGGCGTGGCCGAACAGACCACATCGACCGCACTGCAACGGCCGCGGCAGCTGCGGGCGCACGACACGGCGTTGTCTGAAGAGGTGGACCTCTTCCGGCACGTCTCTGCCAGCGAAGCTGAGGGTTGCCACATCGCCGCTCCTGGTGACGGCGAGAACGGGCACCCGGGACTCGAGCCCCTCAAGTATGGAAGGCCCATCGATCGCCGGGTCCACGTTGAAGAGCGTGCCCGTGCAGGAGTCGGCGATGAGTGCCTTCGCCTCGACAGGCACGCCGCATATCACCCGGACGGCGAGTAGTGGGGAGAGGTCCGTGCCGGGCAGCGCGTCGACGGCTACGACGTTCCGCCGAAGGTTCGGCCGCACTCGATGGGTGCCTGGAACACCGGCAAGAAAAGCGGCAATCGCGTCGCGCGATGCCGCAAGAAAGTGGGCCTTTCTTGCCAGTGGTCTGTAGAGGACAGTTTCCCGTCCCTCAGCGGCCGGTCCGGTGTCCTCTGCTGCCGGCGGTGTCTCCGCCGTCGTCAACGTTGTCCGGGGCAGCACGGCCGCGTCGTCGTAGCTGTGTTGCCGCTGGTGCAATATCCCTGCAGGTTCCGGAACGTAGGAACCTCGGGGATGGGGCAGCAGCCTCGGCTGGTAGTGCCTCGTTCGCCGTAGTGGCGCAAAACTGGCGTCTCGCTTCCGCAAGAAGCAGTTTGAGCGCCGGCGAGTGCGCTGAGGTGGGGCCACGTGGCCCCTGCACTGGGTTGTCAGAGACTGACATCCTCAGTGCAGTGGAAAAAGCGGTGGACGCTAGGACCTCCGACTGCATCTGCACCCTTGGGAGCCCTAAAAAGGGCTACGCTCGAGAGCGCGGTCGTGGGTGCAGAACACGGGCGGCATGGAGGTTCGTTGAGTTCGATACACGTTCGAAGGTGTCCGAGGCGCACAAGGAACTCCGTGACCGGTCGCGCGCACCGCGTTTTTATCGCGGCAGGGTGGTGTTCACGCGACCTCGGAAAGCCGCGCTCGCCATTGGTCCGCGCGGCTTCTCTCCCTTTCCCTCGCGCTTTCCTTTGGGACCGGCGGCGGCGAGAGCGGCGAAGGCGCTACGAGCACGGCTCAAATCGCTCACAGATCGCCACTGTGCAAGTCGTTGCTACTCAGTCTACGCATCAACAGCACCAGCATGTCCGGACGCGGCAAAGGCGGCAAGGCGAAGGGCAAGAGCAAGACGCGTTCCAGCCGCGCGGGTCTCCAGTTCCCCGTGGGCCGTATCCACCGTCTCCTGCGCAAGGGAAACTACGCCGAGCGCGTCGGAGCGGGCGCTCCCGTCTACCTCGCGGCCGTCCTCGAGTACCTGGCTGCCGAAGTGCTCGAGCTCGCTGGCAACGCGGCTCGTGACAACAAGAAGACCAGGATCATCCCCCGCCACCTGCAGCTCGCCATCCGCAACGACGAGGAGCTGAACAAGCTGCTCTCAGGCGTGACGATCGCGCAGGGCGGCGTCTTGCCCAACATCCAAGCTGTGCTTCTCCCAAAGAAGACCGAGAAGAAGGCGTAAGCGAGCTCCCAGCCGCCGGACTACAGTCGCGCTCGTCGCACAACCCAACGGTCATCGTCAGGACCACCGAAATGCGTGTGACGGCAGGGTTTTGCTTGGCAATCCCGTTCTCTGCGCCCGTTTCCCTCTGTTTGAATTAGCGCAACCATGCCTCTTGAAATGACGCTGCTGCTAGCTAGCTGGCATTTCAGTGCACGAATGTAGATGGAAAGCGAGCTTCCGGGTGTCCGGGGGCGCACAGGGACGAGCCTCACTGCAATTAGCGTACGATTCGCGTAGTGGAATGTGATAGGCGATTGGGCCCTTAAGAACAAACAAACAAAAAATGGGCCATATCCGCAACCAGCATGCACTTATGAGCCAGGCAGGTATGCATGAGGAACGTGAACAAACGCATGCATGGCATACCAATACATAAAAGCTTGCACGCAACATCGGCCGCATTAATTTCCTTTTCGTGTGTGGCTTCTTCGCATGAATGCGCGCACCGTTTTGCAACGAACACGCATTTTGTTTATTTTTTTTCCCCTCTCTCTTCCTGTTCGTGCTCGAACGCGCGCAATACTTACCATACGCATACCAAACGAGGCACCACCTTGCACCGGCAGCCCACCACAGGCACACACAAAAAAATATTAATAATAAAAAATAACAACAAAACAGACAGACCAAGAGGGTACGGTTGGAGTACGTGGTCTCGCGTGCTCCCGTGGCCAAAGCAAACATGTAGGTGGTCCTGAGAAGGACCGTTTTGTGTTGCTTGCCTGACCGAGGCTGCGGCGCAGACAGCGGCCGAACTTAGGCGCGCTCGCCACGGATGCGCCGGGCCAGCTGGATGTCCTTTGGCATGATGGTAACTCGCTTGGCGTGGATGGCGCACAGGTTGGTGTCTTGAAGAGACCGACCAGGTATGCCTCGCTGGCCTCCTGAAGGGCCATCACAGCCGAACTCTGGAATCGGAGGTCGGTCTTGAAATCCTGAGCAATTTCCCTCACCAAGCGCTGGAACGGCAGCTTGCGGATGAGTTCGGTCGACTTCTGATAGCGGCGAATTTCACGAAGGGCCACGGTTCCAGGCCTGTAGCGATGCGGTTTCTTAACCCCTCCTGTGGCAGGTGCACTCTTGCGAGCAGCCTTGGTAGCAAGCTGCTTACGCGGAGCCTTCCCACCGGTGCTCTTACGGGCGGTTTGCTTGGTCCTGGCCATAGCGAACGGAGCGAGCGTCCGAAGTCGTCGACTGCCGGAGTGAAAATGACCCCTGCGCCGCGCGCGTCGTGCTTCGCCGCACTACTCTTCTCCTCTCCAACTCACCCGCCGATTGGCCAGCGCCGGCACAGCCGTCTCGGGTGGTGCGCGCGCCGCCAACGTTCGCCAGGATGCTGGAGAAGGCACGTTTTCGCGCGGGCGCCTTGTTCGCGGCTAAGGAAAGCACATTCGCAGGCGGTTTAATTGAGTTTAAACACGACAGCATGCCGCGCTGTTCTCTTTCGTTTCAGCCAACACCACAATCTCGTTTATACCGCCGCGCGTCGCCAATTGCCAGTGCCGAGTGTGAGACCACACCACTAATCTCGACAGTGGTTAGCGCTCCACGCCCAACGCCATCGGAGCTGTTATCGCGATCTGCGCGCGACGCAGATGGGTGGCATGTTAAGGCTACATTATTGCTTGTCCACTGCCTTGCTTTGATCATGCTGATGCTCGTTTCACGAACTACAAGTGCGCGCCACGGTGCCTTCTCGAGGGGCAACTACATCGTGTTTTGGCCGCACTCGGCAGCAAACCGTCTCGCATGTGCACACATGCCAGTACCGCACTTTCCCGTCCACGCACAGAAGAACGCGAGGCCCGCATGCGCCTCACAAGATTAACGACAAACTCACGTATGGACTACCAGCACCACTTCAGAGTTACAGAGAAAACGATGCACTTCCGCTCTAAGAGCGAATTTGGAATACAATATTGACAGGTGTTGAACGCGCGTTAGGAGACCTGAACAACTAATTGGGGCCTCAAAACTGTGGATAGGCAAGCGGTACTTCCATATTTATGAAGGGTCCTTAAACAATATGTCAAGGTAGCATCAACCAATGCTTCGCAGGCGCGATCCCAAGCGCGGCTTCCCCGTGCCACGTATTCGGTGCGCAGTTTTCGCACTTGCAAGGGACACCATGTTTTCACAAACAATCATCAAACGCAACACTTTGCTCCATACAGTGCGTACATTTCGTCAGCTAGCTTTTTCGATTGCATTCCCGCACGCAACTTCGCCACAGGATCGACGGCATCGATGTCATGTTATAGCAAAGCTCCAGCTCGGCAGCCGCCGGGAGAAATCTATTTCCTCGCCAACTAATTCACCGAATTTGGTGCGCCTAATTGCGAGTAAAAGAAAATGTTCAAATGCCGCGCCTCCAACAGCGCGATTTTCAACTGATGCCGAGCGCTGCCTCTTTTTTCTTTACTATTTTTTTTCTCAGTGATTGTGGCAAACTGTGAAATGGAAGAGAGAACAAACAGTTCAACTGTGCGCTTTAAAGCTCCGTCACACAGCAATGGCACCGGATTTGGAAATTCTGTTAATTGCACAAGGCGATATGTATAAAGGGAACACAATTTATACGCCTCGATAAGATATACCAGTCATGTGTGAGTATGACTTTTACAATACCTTCACAGACATCACAGGCGTTTTCGATGGGATAAAATTTTTTAGACAGAACTTCCGTGAGTAGTTGCGTGCAATTCACACGATCGCGGTACCGCTTTGTATTGTTGAGATATGAAACTTTGTACTTCTTAACCTGCCAGTACTCGTGCATTATGGAAGGGAAAAAAAGAGAGAAAGAGAGACGTCACCGCACCACCACACATTTTTCTCAGATGGAACAAGAATCTTGTTTACATGGCTGCAGTAGTTCTCTCGTGACAACCCGTTGTTTTCTCTTGGGTGTGTTCCGATGCCTTACTTAGAGTTCACCTCCGAGCTACACGCACGACCGGTATGACCTCATTGCGCACTGTGTACGCCTTGCTTCGTTCTCGGCTATTCCCTTTGCACGCGCATGCCAGTGACTTCGTAGCAGTAATCATTACATAGACAAGAGAAAAGAAATAACCAAAAGTTCCGCGTTTCTTCAAAGCAAGAGGCCCGTACATTTTCTCTGACTGTTCATTCCCCATTTGTTTACCTGTTTAGCCATCACCTCACTTTGCCATATACATCAAGGCCATAGGCGCAGTTCCCGGTGGCTTCGTGGGACGAATGTAAAACAATAGGCGCGAGCTTGGCTTTCATTAAACGCAACACGAATGCGAAATCCGTGCAATGACGACGGCCGGCGTGTGTCAGCTTCCCTTACCTTGGCGTGCCAATATATGTGCCATGAGTGAGGGAGCCGGTTCGATTTCGGAATTTTTCTCTACAGCAGCTTGCACATTCACGATGTTCCAGGGATGCAGCGGCAGGAGGTAGTCTTGTGCACTTTGGCGCGTCCTAGCCATCGCATTACGCAACCGCCTCACAGCGCGTAAGACGCCGGACATAAGCTGCCACAAGGAGAAATGTTCACATGTAGGACAGGTGGCTCCCTCTGGCGGCGAAGAGTTCGACAAATACGTGATGTACCGCTCAAATCGCCCATCGGGCGGCCGCTCGTCCCTCTCTCTCTCTTTTTCCCCCGTTCTCGCGGCGTGTGGCATACACAAATACGTTGCTCGAAAAAGTTTGTTTTCTTTAAATACAGCGCGTGTCCAGCGCCCGCTTCCTTACCGATCTAAGTATATGGCGCGAACAAGGGTCGCCCAGCATCGCCTACACGCACGCATGACGAAAGGGCCAGTCGTACAGAAATAACGAGAGAAAGTGAGTCTGCACTGTGCAAGCATATTTCTGTCTCAGTAAGCACACTTCACCGCTCTGCTCCTTTATTTTATTTTCCTCTTGTTTTGGGCAACTCAGCGGTGCATTGTCTTGCAAGAACAGCCACGTTGGCCTCGAACCAACTGCTTATCACCTATAGCGCGCTGACAAGAAATGCCACTGTAACCCTGTACACAAGTATGAAAACAGCACGCGCCTCGGTGTCTACCGCGCGCACCCTCGTCCATTTGAATACAACGCAGTGAGCCCGGTTCTAGCGACAGTTACCTAGCTAATCGCACCTTTGCATTCATTTGCTTCACTCAAAAGAGTTACACAATTGTGAATCGCACGGTGGTAGTTTACGGCCGCCCAGCTCGTAGGGCAAGAGGGCTGGCTCGTTATTGTTTCTCCGACGCACGCAAACCAACGAAGCCATGCGAATGCCGCTCTGACACAGCGTCGCGCGTAGGCTCAATCATGTAACGCTTGCACTGGAAAGAACAAATAACCGCCGTCTGTAGAAAACTCACTTTCAGCTGTTACACACTGGCCCGTGTCCGGCAATATTTTCCTCGCGCTTTGCTTCGCTGCGTACCCACAGGAGCTATTGTTGTGAAATATGGGGCTTAATATATAAAACTTACTTAACTTAAATGCGCCCGCTGACCGTCACGCTCGGCGTATGTATGTAACCGAGTGCTACTGCCCGGCTCATACTCTTCTCTAAGGGAGTAGAAGAAGCGAGCCATTTCAAAGCGACAAAAATGCGCATCGACGAGCTTACGATTACCTCTGTCTTTTAATCATCAGTCCACTCTGGTTGCCTCAATCAGGGTCCAAGCAAAGGCGACAACTGAGCTGCACGAACGACCGCCACGTCGCAACTCGGACAGACTGAGGGCGGGTGAAATTGGAGCAACACAACACACAGTGGCGAGCGCAAATGCAACCGAGCAAAGCTCGCCTTGCGAGGGCGAAAAACAATGCTACCACACCTTATGAATACATGCGGTTGCGCTCGCTCACCTGACCAAAGTTTACCGCGCGTGTCTCGTACGGCCGAACGCGAGATAATGGCATGCAAAAGAGGGTCAACGGAGCAGGAGATCGCAAATCCTGCGCATCACTGCCGAAGCACCAAGTGGGTAGCCCTGAAGAGGGCTGTTGGGTTCTTCAGAGGAGCTGATGCGCTGCTTGCAGACGACGCCGCGCACGCGTGCTGCTTAGCCTCCGAAACCGTCGAGGGTGCGGCCCTGACGCTTGAGGGCATACACCACGTCCATGGCTTTATGTGGCCCCTTGGTCAAAAAGGAAAGGAAAAGAAAAGGAGGGGCAAACCCGCACCACCGTTAAGGTATAACGGGTATAAAACCGAATAGAAAATAAATGAAAAGGGGCCGCCGAGGCAGCCCAAATCAGGTTTGGAGAAAAAGCCAATTGATAAAAGAAAAGAGACGGAGGCAAGCCAACAAGGAGGCCAAAATGAGGAATAAACAAATAGACTGGAAGAGAAGGAGGGAGCAGTAAAGTAAAACTGCCTCCAGGGTCTGCAAGCAGTGCATGCTCCCAAACGCACCCCGTCCGCAGGGCAACCCAACAATGTCCACGCAGTGACGCGCAGTTGGTTTATTGTAAAAAGAACCGAAGCATGTGGCTGTCTTCGTGGGCGCGCTCGTGCCGTGTGGTCGTGTCACGCCGAGGCGACTGGGAGAGTCCGGAGAAAGGTCATCGCAGTGGAGACGCCCACGGTCGGCTGGCTGGACAGCTGCACAAAGGGTAGGAGACTATACAATTGGGGAAAAGATGAAAAGGAAAGAAATGTGAATGTAGCATGCAGTTAGGACCATCCAACACGGGGAAGCCCCGCCATAGTTGGCATATGCAGTGTGGATGGCCACGAACAGTCATGCGAAAATAATATGAAAAGGTGAACCGAGAGGCATCAGTAGAACGCAAATTAGTAGGCGTCGGGAAGAAGAGGAGGCACAGGAACAGGATGGGGAGGAACGGAAAGGGTGATAAGCCGGATGAGTTGCAGAAGCAGGGCGCGGGATCGAGGGGTTTTAATGAGTGCGGGGTACAGGTCGGGAGAAAGGGCATGGACATGATGAAGTCGGCACAACCGCGAAGCAACAAATGCTGTGCGTGGGCAGGAGGTCAAGTAATGAAGGTCATCGACAGGAGAGGCACCACACGCGCACCGATCGGAGGCAATAAGTCGAAACCGATGGAGGTAGTAGGGAAAATGACCGTGGCCGGTGAAAAAATGCGTAAACAGACGAGGCGGGGGGAACCGAGAGGGGATTGCATAGACACTTCCGACCCATCGATAAAGACTGGTACCGTGGCCCTCACGCTGCCAGTGCAAGTGCCACTGCTGTAATGAAGCCACAAAGAGAGTCTTTCGGACCGACCGGACTGAGGTCGGGCAGGAACGAAGTATACCACGGCGGAGCGCCGATGACGCAGCCTCGTCGGCCAGTTCGTTACCCACTACGCCCTGGTGGCCAGGGACATGGAAGAGGCGCACGGTGCGACCCACGAGGTGGAGCTGGCGCAGCACTTGCTGAAAGTTCCAGACGCGTGCATCTGTATGATGAAGGCTGGAAAGCGCCCGCAAAAGTGACAGGCAGTCAGTGTAGAGGTGGGTTATGCAAGGCCCACGCCTGTTCATTAGAAACAGGAGGGCCTCTTCAAAAGCAATAGCCTCAGCATCATATGCGCTAGTGGCATTGTGTATCCTGTATTTGCGCACTGCAAGAAGGCGACCGCGCGGGCCAAACACCACGTACGCCGCGCCTGCCCCGACTGACTTGAAGGCGCCGTCCGTGTATACATGGTATACCGGCAAGGAAGAATGGAGGGCAGCCTGGGAAGGTGTCAGACGGGTGAAGGAAAAGCGACAGGCCATGCACGGGTGATGCGACCAGGCGTCGAATGGACGCGCGATGGAGGCCGGGTGGAACGTGACCTGGCCATAATGGGTGAATTGGCGGAGAGTCAGGATGGAGAACTCCGCCCCCAACCTGTCTAACTCCACATTCAAAGGTGGACAGTTGGCCAGGATGTGCAGTGCCGTGGTGCGCGTTGTATGATATGCACCGGTCAGGGCCACGAGAAGGGAGCGTTGAACCGACAAGACGCGTGTGGTGAGGAAGGAGGATGGAAAAGCCGGCCACCACACCGGAGACGCGTAAACAATCGCAGGAAGCAGGACCTGTCTATATAGACGCCGTATAAGCACGGGACGCAGCGAAAAATGCATGCGTAAAAATTTAAGAGATCGCGCAACCAATACCTCGGCTTTGGTTTTAAGAAAATCAACATGGGCGTGGAAATTAAGTTTGTTATCAAAGACCACGCCGAGAATTTTAATATGGTCTTTGGTTTTTAGATAAGCGCCGTCCAACCTAATGGAGAGACGCCGCTTAGATGTGCCAA
Source organism: Dermacentor variabilis (assembly GCF_050947875.1). Taxonomy (NCBI): domain Eukaryota; kingdom Metazoa; phylum Arthropoda; class Arachnida; order Ixodida; family Ixodidae; genus Dermacentor; species Dermacentor variabilis. The sequence goes on from NC_134574.1 coordinate 23,422,724, forward strand.
TGTGCCCATTGTTGAAAAAGACGAAATAGGACTTTTCGGAACTAATTTTGACCTTGTTTTGCCGTGCCCGATTGCAAACCAAGGTGAGTACAGATTCTGCAAGAGCCTGCAACTGCAAGCGCGACGAACCGGAAACGAGTATAATGGTATCGTCGGCATAAGCCTGGATGTGTACCCCCTGTGGTAATGGAAGGTCTAATAACGAGAAGATGACTAAATTCCACAGTAATGGGCTAATAGGAGAGCCCTGAGGACTTCCAATGGACGGACGCGCCGACGCGTCGCCCGCGTTTGCCCGGAAGACTACTTGGCGGTCCGTTAGGAAGGATTTAAGAAGGAAGTAAAGATCGGCGGGGCAGCGGTGTTGGCGCAGAAAAAACAACACCGAATCATGCCACACGCTGTCAAACGCACCGGTAAAGTCTAAGGAGATCAAAACCGCCGGGATTTTATCAGCCTTCAGCGCACTGAGGCGACGTTGGAGGACATGCAGAGCCAGAGGGGCGCTCCGCGCATGAGTAAAACCAAATTGTTGAGCGTGAAGGAGGTTGTGGGCGTGGAGAAAATAATAGAGGCGGGAATTTAGCAACCGTTCCAAGATCTTGCCGAATATAGAGTTCCTGACGATTGGCCGATACGCGGAAGGAAGAGAAGGGGGCCAACCGGGTTTAGGAATAAAAATAACCCGGCCGACCTTCCACACGGAGGGGAAGTGTCCCAAACGGAGAGAGGCATTAAAGACATCAAAAAAGAAACGCGGATGTAGCCGGTACAGGTGGCGGATGAACATGGCAGTAAGCCCGTCTAGTCCCGGCGCCGACTGCGGATTGCCCCGGTAAACCGCTCGTTCGATCTCGGCCGCGGTAAAGGGACAGTCATTCCGCACCTCAGGATACGGGCTCTGTACCACCGTCCGGATGCGACTATGATAGTCGCTGTCAGCGGTGGGGTCATCGAAAGCGACATGCGTCCGTAACAGGAGGGTCGCCGAGTCTAAGACGGACGTGGTTAGAGTACCGTCCGAACCCTGTAGCGGAGGAAGAGAGATGAGAGGGGGAATTTTGTCAAAAGCGGTCCGAAAAGGGATAACAAAGAGGGACCGTGCCGTAAGGTCGTGGCATGCCGCCCGATCAGCCGCAGCCTTCGATTGCCGCAGATTGCGCTTATAGATAGCGTAGGCGGCAGCATATTGAGCTCGAAAGTGCGCACGCATGGCAGGGTCGCGCGCGCGCTGAAAACGCCGGCGCATCGCGCGCACCCTGGCCCGCTCCTCCTGCAAGAGAGGCGACCACCAAGACTTTGCCCCGTCGCGTCGTGGACGGACCGTGCGAATGTAGCGTCTACAGAGGGTGTTGTAAGTGGTATAGAACCCCTGTAACACGACGTCAAGCATAGTGTACGTGGAATATTGACAACGGGAGACGCTGCGGAACCACTTGTGTTGCCGGAGACATTCTAATATCTGGCCGCGTGCGAAGTTGGTAAGACGACGGACCGGTGTGCTCGTGGCCGCGAAAAGAGTGAATGCAATATAGCGGTGGTCGGACAGCGTCTCCTCCTCGCATACCGACCAGCTATAGCCCTGCTCAGTCAAGGAGAATGATGCTAATGAGACATCGATCCATGACCGAGCATAGGGAGTCTCAAAGGTGGGGAGGGAGGCACAATTGTTTAAAATGAGCAAATCGTTCGCGCACGCGAACTGCACAAGTTGAGCGCCGCGCACATCGCTCCTCTCGGGAACCCACAACGCATGTTTCGCATTAAAATCACCGCCCAAGATAAAGCTGTGGGTGAGATGTTGAGAAACGACCAGGCTCAATTCATCTAGAATGGGGTCCAACGGGCGATGAGGTGGCGCATAGACCGCGACGACAATGAAAGCCTTCCCAGCACGTTCGCAGCGGAGTGCAATGACGAACTGGGAACAGTGGACAGGAAAGATGTCAAAGTCAGGTGCCCGCACCAGCAAGACAACACGCGGGCATTCGGGAGCGTGATAGGAAACGATGGACCGGGGCAGATTCTGCATGCAGTTGTCGCGCATGTGCGGGTCGGACACCAGCGCAAAACTGAAGTCCCCCGCGATCATGCGCTCCACAAGCAGCTTGGTGGCATCGCGCGTACTGGCAAGATTAGCCTGGAGGAATTTGAGAGGAGTGGCGCTAGCCATTGCGGGTGAGCACAGGTGTGTCATCAAAATGAATACGCGCACTCAGCAAGAGCCAGGAAAAGCGCCAGCGAAAGCACCAAAACCGTGTGCACGAAGCCAAGGCCGTCAAGAGGCGCGACCCACCGAACAAGGGCATGACCCACAGCCAAGAGGGAGCAGCCCAAAACCTAAGAAGAGGACAAAGCTGCCCTGATCCTGCAACCGGCCGGCAGAGAATGCTATCGAAAAAAAGGTGGTGTGAGAGAAAGAAGGGGACAGAACAACGGAGACAGGAACATGGACGAAATGGGGTCGCGAAAACGGGTAGGAAGACGCAGGGTACAGGTTCGAGTTGAGAGACGAAAGGAAGGCGATGTAACGAGGAGCCAAAATCAAAGGAGTGACGAAGGCACGGCGGCCCCGCCCCCGCCGGCGAGGTGCGCAGTCTCCCGCGCACGCAAAAGCCACCGACTGCCGCGGACAAGGCGGAGCCGCCGCGCTGCAACAGAGGGGCCATCAGATGGAAGCTAGCCATAATCGGTTCGCAACCGCAGGCGGGCTATGCGAGCCATCAAAAGAGGGCACCCCCTATCGCCCGTCGGGTGCGAGCTCGGCCGCCCCGCCCGACAGCACTCGCTGCAGCACACCGTCGCATCTCCGATACGCACGGTGCACTGCTCGCCGAGATGTTGGCCGGTGCAGCGGGTGCAAACCGCTCGCTCCGGTTGATCGCGCAGAGGACAGGCACGCCGGGGATGGCCGTACGAGGCGCAGAACGTGCACGTGGGGACGTGCAGGTCCTCCACCACGGTGGCAGATGTCCATCCCACCGTGACGCGGCCGCGGCTCGTGAGCGCCCGGAACGCCGCGGGGGTCACCGCAAGTACATGAGTGAAGTTGCCTGACCGTTCCCGAAATGACACGCGCACGTCAGACGTCGAAGGGTCGAGGTTGACATCGGGATTGCGCGAGTTGATCTGCGCGACGAGGGTGCTTGCCGGGACATTGGGATCAACGCCTGTGATCTTTACCTGAGGTTTACGCCGGTCAACGAGTCGCACCGACATAGTCGTTTTAGTGATGATATTTTGTTCGATCGCCTCTTTAAGTCGGAGGACAGATGGTAAATTGTTGGTGAGGACAGTGAGGCCGCGGGACGTCTTTCGAATAGTAATGTCACTGATGTTTTCCTTAGCCGGGTCGATGTTAGTTTTTAGGACGTGGGAGAGATCTTTCGCGGGAGAGGTGGTAGGGGTGAGTGGCGACAGGAACATGACGTGGGCGTGTTCTCGCCGGGGCAAGTCGTCCTCCACGGTGACGTCGACAGCCGAAGGCGCCGGGCCGAAGGCGACGGGAGCCGGCATGCCAAGCGCGCCCGCATGTGGTGCCCAACCGCCATCTCGGGCCACCACGGTGTAGGAACGAGCCGGGGTCGCGGAAGGAACAGCAGCCGCACACAGCACCGGACCAGCAGCTCCAGCCCGCGCCAGTTGGTGCCGCAACTCGTCAGCCCGTCCGCATTGCCGGGCCGCGACCGCACGCAGATCAGCACACTCCTGTATCAGACCCCTCGCAAAAGGCCCAAGATTTGTGACCGGTAGTTATTAGTGATTTTGCAGTTGTTCTCAAACATGATATCCGTGATTTGTTTGGGGTAATCAATGGCACGTTGAAAGGAGGCCGAAAGCGCGGCATCGACGGCCCCGCGCTCGGAACATGAGTCTGCATGCCCTCGGCCGTCCGGCCGGCGATCGGCATCCGCCCGCCCAGGAGGCGCGGGTATAGCAGGCGCGGAAGGGCCGAGGTGAACATCCGCTAGGAGCCGATCGCCATCAGTAGAGAGCACTGACGCGTCCGAGCGCGACGAGCCGCCCGGCGAGGCAGAGCCGCTCGCAGGCGGAAGGTCAGTAGCGGGATTGACGCTCTCCGCCATGCCCCACTAGCGGGTATGAGCCATTGGCCCGTAAGCCGGCAGCCGGCCGCGACGAAAGGTCGAAAATTAATGAAAAGTAGCCCCTTTTAGCCCAAACCCGCTCGTCGAATGCAAACCCCAAATGCTCAAAAATAACCCCTGATAGAAATTAGAAGCCAGGAATCAGAAAGAACTGACCTTTCGCCGACAAACGGGAGCCCGATTCCACCGGCCAGCCAAGCCAAGGCCGGCGTGCTCAGTGTAGGTGACAGCGTCCCGGATCACGTTCTCAAGGAACACCTTGAGCACACCGCGTGTCTCCTCATAGACCAGGCCTCAGATACGCTTGACACCACCACGGCGAGCGAGGCGACGGATGGCTGGCTTGGTGATGCCTTGGATGTTGTCACGCAACACCTTACGATGACGCTTCGCGCCACCCTTGCCGAGCCCCTTGCCGCCCTTGCCACGTCCAGACATCTCGGCTGTTGCTGCTGCTTCGAAGCGAGTCAGGAAAGCGAATGCCGCATCCTTGCGCCGCGACTGAGCGAGGAAGCCGCGCCGAAGGGCGAGGAGGTGAAACGCGCGCCGATTGGCTCACGGGCAGCGCGGCCTCTCTTCGCGAGTGAGTCGCGGGTGGCAGCACTGAGCCCTGCTTAGGCCACGCACTGAGTTCACGACGTGTGGCTTCGCAACACAATCGCGGAGTTTACTTTTTTTCTTATGTTGTTTCTTTTTGGCATTTCTGACTGCAACGTAGGCTGATGTTCAACCCGCCTCCCTCCTTCTTTTGCTCAACTCGCCAAGAGAAAAACAAACGTGTCAACAATGTTATTGTGCTATGTTGCACGCACCCACTGCTCGTTTCGCGCCCCAGGAACAAGTTTATTGTCTTCTCATAATTATGATTACTCGTTCTATTCACCGGTAGCTCGGCTACGCTTTCAAGTGCACCCTGGTCATTGCCGCAAAGCACACCGTGCGCACAGCTTCAAATTCCGCCACGCCAACATCGTTCACTTGATCACTAGTCACGAAACAGGGCGCGTTCATGCTCTGTTCGCCTCAGGCGTTTCAAATTTCGCACGCCGGCACCGCTGACTGGTGCCTACACGACCGTCAAATTTCGTCGCGATAGCTCACGTAGCCTCGTAGATAACGTCAGCGAAATCAGCCTAAGACGCGCGCGCGAGCCCAATTCAGCATTCTAGGGGACGGAAGAGAGCGAGGGAACTGTTTGCGCCGCTCCTCACTCCTCCCTCTCCCATCGCCCGTACGAAGGCAGCTACGCAGGGCGCGCGCGGAACCGCTAGCTATGCAGTATGCGGAGAGCGCGCGCATCTCTTCTTTTCCCACTTCAAAGTCACTTACTACTGCTACATTTGTAATAACAGTGTAAAATTTCCCCTTAGGCAGTGCTGCTTCGTGAACGTGCGCACCCATTTCCGCTCGCCAGCCACCGCTACAGCAATGCGGCTCTGAATTTCAGTCCGGAGCACTGCTGCATACGTGCGGGCGGCCGCCGAGAGGGCATTCTAGCAGACGCAGCGACCGATGGCATTAGTTCTAGCAGCCATAGAGGCACACCTCAGGGCCCGCAAAAGCGCGTCGAACGACAAGAAGAAACAAAACGGTAAAAAGAAAAAAAGGAGGGATGAGGGCTGCCTGCTTTTAAAAGTTGCGCTACATCAGAATTAAGTAAATGTGCAGCAACGACCGCCTCATCATCCTCGGTGTCTGAAACACGCGCCTTGGTAATTAGTGCATGCAGGCGAACGTGGCCGCTCGCGCAGAGTCGCCTCACGCGCCCCATACTTGCTTAGTGTGTGTTGTTGTGCTGAGCCCCGTGGCGTTCCGTGCGGTTCTGCTACAAAAGTTATAGCACACGCGCTGTCCGACCGCGCACGCCGCGTGTTTGAAAACAAGAAGTAGTAGTAAGTGCCGTTGAGATGGTAAAAGAAGAGAAGAGTGCAGTACCGTAGCTGTCTCTCGCTTAGGAGGTCACCTCAACAGTACAACACGGGGGAGGGTAAGGAGAATAAAGGAGCCAAGGGAAACAAAGATTAAAGAGGACGAGCGGAAGGCCGTCAAGAAAAAAAAAGAGAGAGAGAGAAGCGTGAAACGGGGCCTATGGCAGCGTGGTAAGGTTCGACGACTCAAAGAACTCAATGAGCTGGGAAGGCTCCTTTGAGTAAAACCGCAAAACTCCTAGGAAACGAGAAAGTCCTCAGGACGGGCTATGGGGAGTCCAAGGCGTCGATTAGGATTTCACGAGCTGAGAGATATATGCAGTGCATATATCTATAATAAAAGTGCATATATCATATAAAAGGGACTCTCACGGGCCTATCGGCCCGTGAGAGTCCCTTTTTGTGTGTGTTGTTGTGCTGCGCGCATGCCGTTGTGTGCGTTTCTGATACAAAACTTTCAGCACACGCGCTGTCGCAATGAGAATACGACAGCGCGCACCGGGTGCGTGTAAACGAGGAAGCGTCGAACAGAGGGAACGGACGGAATTGTCGAGATTCTCACTACATCCCAATGCCAATGCAGACACTTTGGGTGGCTCTGAGAAGAGCCGTTGGGTGTTGGCTGCGCGGACGAGCGCTCGGTCGCCTACTTGGAGCTGGTGTACTTGGTGACGGCTTTGGTGCCCTCGGACACGGCGTGTTTGGCCAGCTCTCCGGGCAACAGCAGATGCACGGCAGTCTGGATCTCCCGGCTCGCGATGGTCGAGCGCTTGTTGTACTGAGCCAGACGGGACGACTGCGCGGCGATACGCTTGAAGATGTCATTCACAAAGCTGTTCATGATAGACATGGCCTTGCTGGAGACTCCAGTGTCCGGGTGCACTTGCTTCAGCACCTTGTAGATATACATGGAGAAGCTCTCCTTCCTGCGGCGCTTCTTCTTCTTGTCGGTGGCGCACACGTTCTTCTGCGCCTTGCCGGCCTTCTTCACGGCCTTACCGCTGGGCTGGGGAGGCATGTCAGTAGCCGAGCAAACGAGATCGGAATACGCGCGACCGGTCGCTCGCGCCGCGTTTTTATTGCGGGAGGGTGGTGTTCACGCGACCTCGCAAAGCCGCGCTCGCCATTGGTCCGCGCGGCTTCTCTCCCTTTTCCTCGCGCTTTCCTTTGGGACCGGCGGCGGCGAGAGCGGCGACGGCGCTACGAGCACGGCTCAAATCGCTCACAGATCGCCAGTGTGCAAGTCGTTGTTACTCAGTCTGACAGCAACACTGCGATGCCTCCCCAGGTGCTGTGGATAGGTGCTGTGGTGGCGTGATTTGTGCGTTCGAGCTTCGGTGCTATGGACCCCCTCCACGTGGGCCCCTCTCGGATGGTTGGATAGGATTACGGTGCGGATTCTTCTAGACTCGAACCCGCTGTCTTCGATTCGGTGAGGTGTTCCGGTGGCTCTTTTTTGTCCTTGGTTTTTTCCAGTGTTTAGCTGAGGGTTTCTAGCTTCCTACCTTGTGTAGTGTTAGCTTAAACTTCGGCTAGGCGCGGGCGCCACGCGGTTTTTACCGCGATGGCGGCCCCTTCGCGGCTTCGGCCGCTTGCGTTTTTCGGGCGAGTTCCGAAAGGCGCGTCCAATGTAGATGTTTGCAAGGCGCTCGTAAAGCGCTTTTCCTTGAACGACTTTAAGGCAGTGCAGGACTTTGGTGTAGGACGGTTTGAGATAACGTTTAAGAATAAGGCCGCGGTTGATCGCTTCTCAGCTGATCCCGCTTTGAAGGTTCGGGATGTGGAAGTTCGTTTTGAGTATAGAGGTGTGCGTGTGAAGTTGGTTAGGGTGTTTGGCTACCACGCGGATCTTCCGGACCAGGCTCTCGTCTCCGAGCTAGAGGTCTTCGGAAAGGTTCACGGGATCTCCGAAGAATGCGTGCCCGGTTTCCCTGCCGTTGGCACCGGAAACCGGCGCATTCGGATAGAGATGGCGCGGCCCGTTCCTAACCTTCTTCGTGTAGGTGAGCGTGTCGTTCAGTGTGAGTACGAGGGTGTAGTTAGATTGTGCCGTAGGTGTAACATGGCAGGACACCACACCGCCGCGTGCGACATGCCTCAGTGCGCGCGCTGCGGGCAGTTTGGCCACGCGTCCTGCGACGCGGCGTGCGTACGTTGCGGCGGCGACCATGCGGTGTCGGCGTGTACTGTCCGCACCTACTCGTCAGTGACCGCGAGGCCAGAACAGCAGAAACCTGCCGTCGTGGAAGCGGTTACTTCGCCGGTAGCTGATACGGTTGCTGCATTAGAGGAAGGAGAGAGCCAGGGCTCCTTGAGCGTGGTCGATGCCGCCGAGCGCGGCGGCGATTCCGTGGACGCTACCGAGGTCGTTCCCCCTTCCGTCACGGCAACGTGCGAGGGGGCAGCGAGCGAGGAGGCTGAAGCGGCGGTCGCTATCGCCTCCGTGGCGGGTACGCCTCTCGCTACGCCGGTCGCTATCTCTGGCGCGTCCGAACCGCTGACTGGCGCGACTGACACTGCTCGTCGGTCGAACCATAAGCGTAAGAGCCGGCGCGCACACCGCGCTGGCTCCGCTGCCAGGGCGGCGGCCGCGGGGCGTGAGTCGAGCTCGGACGAAGGTGACTCCCAGGGCTCGGAGACTGGCCCTCCAGAATTTAAGCGCAGTGCTGTTGAAACGTCCGATTCTGATACTGAGGTCCCATCGGACGCGGAGGGTTCTCCTCCTTGTCCCAATTGCGGATGGGGACGTTGCGAATGCTCGTTGCTCTCAGACAGAACCTATGAGTCTACTGATGAGGGGTCCCCAACTTTGGAGACGCTCTCATAAGTAGACTTTGCTTATTTGTCACTAGCGGCTAGTATTACCTAATACTTGCCCGCTCTTTATTTATTTTCCTAGCTCTTTTTGTCTTCCTTTGTTTCTACTAGCTCTTAGCTAATCTCTTTCTCCCTTAAAATGGCTTCTTCTCTCACCATAGCTACCTTTAACTGTCGTGGTTTGGCGCGTGCTTCTAAGCAGTTAGAGGTTATTATTTTGGCTAAATCCAAAAAGTTAGATATTCTTGTGCTTCAGGAAACTTATATTCATAGGCTAGGCCAGATCAGCCACTTCGACCGGATTTTTCGCACTCGGTCTTTCTGGAGTTATGGCGCGACGGGCAGTCGAGGTACGGCGATCGTTTTGATGCCGAATTTCGACTGCCTTGTTATTCGCCATGCCAGGGATTCCGAGGGCCGCGTCTTGTCGGTGGACCTTGATTGTGGCATTCGAATTGTTAATGTTTATGCTCCAACCCAGTCTCAAGATCAGAGAGTTTTTCGCTACATTAGAACCCTACTTGGTAGGTCCCTCTCGGCTAATCCTTGTAGGCGACTTCAACTGTGTGTTAGAACAGGTTGATCGCATCCCGCATAGAGGGACTCCAAACCAGAAAGATAGGCGTGCAAATGTTGTAATACGAGAGCTCGTCGACAGGCTAGGACTTGTCGATGCTTGGCGTGTGCTTCGCCCTGGTCAGTCAGGAATGACTTGGACAGGAAGAGGCATGCAGAGCCGCATCGATCGTTTTTACATCTCGTCGTCACTGGCTCCTAGTATGCATTCTTCTTGGTTAACTCCTTCTGCTCTGAGCGACCACAGCTTCCAAATTCTGCCGTTCGCCGATTCTAGCATAGTCCCGCAAGGGAAGAGACCGTGGCGTCTGAATCCAGGTCTTCTAAAAGACAGGCAGGCAACCGCAGAGGTATCATCCATTCTTTTTCGATCGCTGCACAGTAGAGCGAATCTAAGTGGTACAGAATGGTATGACGTGAAGGTCAGAGTGCGTGAGTGCTTCAGGTCTTGCGGCAAGCGTTGAGCGCGCGAGGAGCGTGAGGAGATTAAAATCGTCTCCGACGCGATCCTCCTGCTCTCGAGGCCACTGTCCGGCGGTCCTGGAGTCGCTTCGGCGCTGGCCTCACTCCGAAAGGAACTTCGAATTCTCCTGCAGCGACGCTGGCATGGCTTGAGGGCCACAACCCGAGCAGAGCTGTGGGAAATGTAAGCGTGGTGCAGCAGAAACGTCCTACGTAAACATCTCTCAAGGAAGAGCACAACTCTCTCCTCCCTAATAGATCCAAGCGATGGTAGCATAGTCGATACACCAGATGGAGTTCTTGCACTGGCGAGGCAGTTTTACATGATCTTGTATGCCGAACCAGCTGCCACTCCAACTGCGTTTCCTTTTCCTTCGCCAGCTGAGCCGCCGCAAGTGTGCGACTCAGCCATAGATGAGGACGAGCTTCTTTCGGCATTGAAGTCTATGAAGCGTAATCGCAGTCCGGGATCCGATGGTCTGACAGTCGAATTTTATGTTAAATTTTGGACACTGTTAGGGAAGCCATTCACATCACTGGTGAACCGGCTACTCAGTGAAGGGACTTTGTCAGCGTCTCAACGAGAGGGGTTAATCCCTCTCCTTTGTAAGGACGAGTCGAGGAGCTCCGATCTGAGAGCATGGCGTCCAATCACACTTCTGAACTGCGATTATAAGCTCATAGCAAAGTGCCTGTGTATGCGACTCACGCCAGTGCTCAGCACTGTTTTGGGTCCATACCAGGCATGTTGTGTCCAGGGGCGCTCTACTCAGCTTCACGGTATAGCACTAAGGGACCCTCTTCTGAGGGCAAATACCAGGAAACTTCCAGGTATTTGCTCCTTCGATCAGGAGAAGGCTTTCGATATCATTAGCCATAGGTACCTTTTCCGTGTTTTGGAAGAGGCTGGTTTTAGTGTGGGTTTTAGACAGATGATCCAAGCTTTGTATTCTCGACCGACTTCTGCTGTCCTCATACGAGACCGCCTCTCGGAAGCGTTCATTGTGGGACGTGGTGTGCGACAGGGGGACCCGCTCTCACCTGCCCTCTACGTACTCGCTTTTGAACCGCTTCTGCAGAGGTTGTCTTGTGACAGCAGAATTGGCAGGTTCCTACTTCCACCAGGTTCCCCCCCGGTTGCACTCTTTGCCTATGCAGACGACTTGTCCATTATCGTCCCGGACGAAGCATCAGCTTGCGACGTACTGGAGGTCATGGACAGTTACTGCGGCGCGAGCGGTGCAAGGTTGAATAGGTCGAAAAGTGCAGCAATGTACTTGAACTCCACTCCTTCCAGTCCGCAGCCCGTTCATGGTCTCCCCGTGAAAACGCGGCTGCGGCTTCTAGGCTTCCAGTTCGAACCAGATGGTCTCTCTCCCGAAAACTGGCAACAGGCTAAGGAGAAGCTTGAAGCCAGGGTTCAGGAATACAGCGCGTTGTCATGCCCTTTGACTGCTCGAGCGACAATCCTTCGCTCACTTCTGTTTTCCTTTCTGACGTATGTGGCGTGTGTGTCTCCTATTCCAACCCGAACCAAGCTTATCTTGGAGAGGGTCTTGTTTCGCTTCCTCTGGAAGGGTACAACTGGTTGTGTAGCTAGGTGGGTGCTCAAGTTGCCCAGGGACAAGGGAGGACTCGGAATTCCCGACCTGGACGTCGTGGCTACTGCACTACACGTCAGTTGGACCCAGGTCGCTCTTAACTCGGATATGCTCCTAACTCGAAGCTTAACTTCCTTCTTTCTTAGCACCCGACTCCGCTTGTTCTCGCAGAGCACATTTTCCCACTGTGTTCCTCGTTCAGGTACCCCGTCCACCATTTATGCGGCGGCTGCCAACTCTTTGGTAAGCCTCTGCAAGGTTCACCTAGGCATCGACGTAGTTTCAGCTCCACTCCAAGAGTTAGTGGATATCCTCACCCCAGGACTCCCCCCACATTACCAAAGGTACGACCTGTCGATTCACAGGCCAAACTGGAAGCTCATTACAGCCGGTTTCCTCGACGCCAGGCGAGCCACCTTTGTGTACCGCCTGGCGCGAGGGTGCCTGCCGTTGAGCTACAGGCCCTTCACAGCCATCCCGGCTCGTGGAGTGTGTCCTTTCTGTGGCGCTCGTGAGGACTCAGTTCATATCTTTACGCAGTGTTTGCTTCCAGCAGCTCTTCTCTAAAGAGTTGCTAGTCTATTTAGGCTACCAGGCGTTCCTTATGAGACAGTCCGATTTTTGCACCCTTTGCCCAATCACACAATCAACCAGTTCGTGCTTCTCCTCGCCGAGTGCTCATACCAAGTTTGGCTGGCACGCTGCGATGCAATTTTCGGGGGGTCGGGCACCGGCCCTTCACGAAGTGCTAGCGAAAGCACGGAAGGAGGTCTGGTTCCACCTCGCCCGGGAGCGGCACCGCTTGGGCGAGAAGTTTCTCGAAGTGTGGGCTCGTCCTGCCGTGATTTTTGACGAGTCAGGTGGAAAGCTATCCATTAAGTTATGATGCATGCTCCAAAGGTCGCACGACTCGGCCGTGTGCGCCAGTCGATCTACGGGGTTTTGTTTGGCTCAGTGGAACCCAGAGCTGGAACCGGTGGTGGTGCACCCTCAAGTGGTCGCGCTGCTCCGCGGACGGCTTTGGTGGTCTCCATTGTTGTATGCCTTGACCTCTTTTGCATCAGGGCAGTCTGAGGGTCAGTCAGGCTTGTGCCCTGCAAGACCGACATGGCTGTTTGTTTGTTGAGTGCAGTCCCTCAGTTGGGCTGCACCACAACAGCCCCCTTGTCCGGGAAGGACCGTTGGCCCGAACCAAGTCCCCCCACCCAGTCAGCCCGGGTTGTGGGGGAGTACCGGGGTCAATGTATCGAATGATGCTGGGTTGATGAGTACATGAAAGCTCTGGGACGCGGCGCCCCTGGTTGCCAAGTCCTCTTCCCATCTGACAACGGTACTCAGTCTACGCATCAACAGCACCAGCATGTCCGGACGTGGTAAAGGCGGCAAGGCGAAGGGCAAGAGCAAGACGCGTTCCAGCCGCGCGGGTCTCCAGTTCCCCGTGGGCCGTATCCACCGTCTCTTGCGCAAGGGAAACTATGCCGAGCGCGTCGGAGCGGGCGCTCCCGTCTACCTCGCGGCCGTCCTCGAGTACCTGGCTGCCGAAGTGCTCGAGCTCGCTGGCAACGCAGCTCGTGACAACAAGAAGACCAGGATCATCCCCCGCCACCTGCAGCTCGCCATCCGCAACGACGAGGAGCTGAACAAGCTGCTCTCTGGCGTGAGGATCGCGCAGGGCGGCGTCTTGCCCAACATCCAAGCTGTGCTTCTCCCAAAGAAGACCGAGAAGAAGGCGTAAGCGAGCTCCCAGCCGCCGGACTACAGTCGCGCTCGTCGCACAACCCAACGGTCCTCGTCAGGACCACCGAAATGCATGTGACGGCAGGGTTTTGCTTGGCAATCCCGTTCTCTGCGCCCGTTACCCTCTGTTTGAATTAGCGCAACCGTGCCTCTTGAACTGACGCTGCTGCTAGCTAGCTGGCATTTCAGTGCACGAATGTAAATGGAAAGCGAGCTTCCGGGTGTCCGGGGGCGCACAGGGACGAGCCTCACTGCAATTAGCGTACGATTCGCGTAGTGGAATGTGATAGGCGATTGGGCCCTTGTAAACAAACAAACAAAAAATGGGCCATATCCGCAACCAGCATGCACTTATGAGCCAGGCAGGTATGCATGAGGAACGTGAACAAACGCATGCATGGCATCCCAATACACAAAAGCTTGCACGCAACATTGGCCGCATTAATTTCGTTTTCGGGCGCGGCTTCTTCGCATGAATGCGCGCACCGTTTTGCAACGAACACGCATTTTGTTTATTTTTTTTCCCCTCTCTCTTCTTGTTCGTGCTCGAACGCGCGCAATACTTACCATATGCATACCAAACGAGGCACCACCTCGCACCGGCAGCCCACCACAGGCACACACAAAAAAATATTAATAATAAAAAATAATAACAAAACAGACAGACCGAGAGGGTACTGTTGGAGTACGTGGTCTCGCGTGCTCCCGTGGCCGAAGCAAACATGTAGGTGGTCCTGAGAAGGACCGTTTTGTGTTGCTTGCCTGACCAAGGCTGCGGCACAGACAGCGGCCGAACTTAGGCGCTCTCGCCACGGATGCGCCGGGCAAGCTGGATGTCCTTTGGCATGATGGTAACACGCTTGGTGTGGATGGCGCACAGGTTGGTGTCTTCGAAGAGACCGACCAGGTATGCCTCGCTGGCCTCCTGAAGGGCCATCACAGCCGAACTCTGGAATCGGAGGTCGGTCTTGAAATCCTGAGCGATTTCCCTCACCAAGCGCTGGAACGGCAGCTTGCGGATGAGAAGTTCGGTCGACTTCTGGTAGCGGCGAATTTCACGAAGGGCCACGGTTCCAGGCCTGTAGCGATGCAGTTTCTTAACCCCTCCTGTGGCAGGTGCACTCTTGCGAGCAGCCTTGGTAGCAAGCTGCTTACGCGGAGCCTTCCCACCGGTGCTCTTACGGGCGGTTTGCTTGGTCCTGGCCATAGCGAACGGAGCGAGCGTCCGAAGTCGTCGACTGCCGGAGTGAAAATGACCCCTACGCCGCGCGCGTCGTGCTTCGCCGCACTACTCTTCTCCTCTCCAACTCACCCGCCGATTGGCCAGCGCCGGCACAGCCGTCTCGGGCGGTGCGCGCGCCGCCACCGTTCGCCAGGATGCTGGAGGAGGCACGTTTTCGCGCGGGCGCCTTGTTCGCGGCTAAGGAAAGCACATTCGCAGGCGGTTTATTTGAGTTTAAACACGACAGCATGCCGCGCTGTTCTCTTTCGTTTCAGCCAACACCACAATCTCGTTTATACCGCCGCGCGTCGCCAATTGCCAGTGCCGAGTGTGAGACCACACCACTAATCTCGACAGTGGTTAGCGCTCCACGCCCAACGCCATCGGAGCTGTTATCGCGATCTCCGCGCGACGCAGATGGGTGGCATGTTAAGGCTACATTATTGCTTGTCCACTGCCTTGCTTTGATCATGCTGATGCTCGTTTCACGAACTACAAGTGCGCGCCACGGTGCCTTCTCGAGGGGCAACTACATCGTGTTTTGGCCGCACTCGGCAGCAAACCGTCTCGCATGTGCACACATGCCAGTACCGCACTTTCCCGTCCACGCACAGAAGAACGCGAGGCCCGCATGCGCCTCACAAGATTAACGACAAACTCACGTATGGACTACCAGCACCACTTCAGAGTCACAGAGAAAACGATGCACTTCCGCTCTAAGAGCGAATTTGGAATACAATATTGACAGGTGTTGAACGCGCGTTAGGAGACCTGGACAACTAATTGGGGCCTCAAAACTGTGGATAGGCAAGCGGTACTTCCATATGTATGAAGGGTCCTTAAACAATATGTCAAGATAGCATCAACCAATGCTTCGCAGGCGCGATCCCAAGCGCGGCTTCCCCGTGCCCCGTATTCGGTGCGCAGTTTTCGCACTTGCAAGGGACACCATGTTTTGACAAACAATCATCAAACGCAACACTTTGCTCCATACAGTGCGTACATTTCGTCAGCTAGCTTTTTCGATTGCATTCCCGCACGCAACTTCGCCACAGGATCGACGGCATCGATGTCATGTTATAGCGAAGCTCCAGCTCGGCAGCCGCCGGGAGAAATCTATTTCCTCGCCAACTAATTCACCGAATTTGGTGCGCCTAATTACGAGTAAAAGAAAATGTTCAAATGCCGCGCCTGCAACAGCGCGATTTTCAATTGATGCCGAGCGCTGCCTCTTTTTTCTTTACTATTTTTTTTCTCAGTGATTGTGGCAAACTGTGAAATGGAAGAGAGAACAAACAGTTCAACTGTGCGCTTTAAAGCTCTGTCACACAGCAATGGCACCGGATTTGGAAATTCTGTTAATTGCACAAGGCGATATGTATAAAGGGAACACAATTTATACGCCTCGATAAGATGTACCAGTCATGTGTGAGTATGACCTTTACAATACCTTCACAGACATCACAGGTGTTTTCGATGGGATAAAATTTTTTAGACAGAACTTCCGTGAGTAGTTGCGTGCAATTCACACGATCGCGGTACCGCTTTGTATTGTTGAGATATGAAACTTTGTACTTCTTAACCTGCCAGTACTCGTGCATTATGGAAGGGAAAAAAAGAGAGACGTCACCGCACCACCACACATTTTTCTCAGATGGAACAAGAAGCTTGTTTACATGGCTGCAGTAGTTCTCTCGTGACAACCCGTTGTTTTCTCTTGGGTGTGTTCCGATGCCTTACTTAGAGTTCACCTCCGAGCTACACGCACGACCGGTATGACCTCATTGCGCACTGTTTACGCCTTGCTTCGTCCTCGGCTATCCCCTTTGCACGCGCATGCCAGTGACTTCGTAGCAGTAATCATTACATAGACAAGAGAAAAGAAATAACCAAAAGTTCCGCGTTTCTTCAAAGCAAGAGGCCCGTACATTTTCTCTGACTGTTCCTTCCCCATTTGTTTACCTGTTTAGCCATCACCTCACTTTGCTATATACATCAAGGCCATAGGCGCAGTTCCCGGTGGCTTCGTGGGACGAATGTAAAACAATAGGCGCGAGCTTGGCTTTCATTAAACGCAACACGAATGCGAAATCCGTGCAATGACGACGGCCGGCGTGTGTCAGCTTCCCTTACCTTGGCGTGCCAATATATGTGCCATGAGTGAGGGAGCCGGTTCGAATTCGGAGTTTTTCTCTACAGCAGCTTGCACATTCACGATGTTAGGGATGCAGCGGCAGGAGGTAGTCTTGTGCACATGGCGCGTCCATGCCATGGCATTATGCAACCGCCTCACAGCGCGTAATACGCCGGACATAAGCTGCCACAAGGAGAAATGTTCACATGTAGGACAGGTGGCTCCCTCTGGCGGCGAAGAGTTCGACAAATACGTGATGCACCGCTCAAATCGCCCATCGGGCGGCCGCTCGTCCCTCTCTCTCTTTTTCCCCCGTTCTCGCGGCGTGTGGCATACACAAATACGTTGCTCGAAAAAGTTTGTTTTCTTTAAATACAGCGCGTGTCCAGCGCCCGCTTCCTTACCGATCTAAGTATATGGCGCGAACAAGGGTCGCCCAGCATCGCCTACACGCACGCATGACGAAAGGGCCAGTCGTACAGAAATAACGAGAGAAAGTGAGTCTGCACTGTGCAAGCATATTTCTGTCTCAGTAAGCACACTTCACCGCTCTGCTCCTTTATTTTATTTTCCTCTTGTTTTGGGCAACTCAGCGGTGCATTGTCTTGCAAGAAGAGCCACGTTGGCCTCGAACCAACTGCTTATCACCTATAGCGCGCTGACAAGAAATGCCACTGTAACCCTGTACACAAGTATGAAAACAGCACGCGCCTCGGTGTCTACCGCGCGCACCCTCGTCTATTTGAATACAACGCAGTGAGCCCGGTTCTAGCGACAGCTACCTAGCTAATCTCACCTTTGCATTCATTTGCGTCGCTCAAAAGAGTTACACAATTTTGAATCGCACGGTGGTAGTTTACGGCCGCCCAGCTCGTAAGGCAGGAGGGCTGGCTCGTTATTGTTTCTCCGACGCACTCAAACCAACGAAGCCATGCGAATGCCGCTCAGACACAGCGTCGCGCGTAGGCTCAATCATTTAACGCTTGCACTGGAAAGAACAAATAACCGCCGTCTGTAGAAAACTCACTTTCAGCTGTTACACACTGGCCCGTGCCCGGCAATATTTTCCTCGCGCTTTGCTTCGCTGCGTACCCACAGGAGCTATTGTTGTGAAATATGGGGCTTAACATATAAAACTTACTTAACTTAAATGCGCCCGCTGACCGTCACGCTCGGCGTATGTATGTAACCGAGTGCTACTGCCCGGCTCATACTCTTCTCTAAGGGAGTAGAAGAAGCGAGCCATTTCAAAGCGACAAAAATGCGCATCGACGAGCTTACGATTACCTCTGTCTTTTAATCATCAGTCCACTCTGGTTGCCTCAATCAGGGTCCAACCAAAGGCGACAACTGAGCTGCACGAACGACCGCCACGTCTTAACTCGGACAGACTGAGGGCGGGTGAAATGGGAGCAACACAACACACAGTGGCGAGCGCAAATGCAATCGAGCAAAGCTCGCCTTGCGAGGGCGAAAAACAATGCTACCACACCTTATGAATACATGCGGTTGTGCTCGCTCACCTGACCAAAGTTTACCGCGCGTGTCTCGTACGGCCGAACGCGAGATAATGGCATGCAAAAGAGGGTCAACGGAGCAGGAGATCGCAAATCCTGCGCATCACTGCCGAAGCACCAAGTGGGTAGCCCTGAAGAGGGCTGTTGGGTTCTTCAGAGGAGCTGATGCGCTGCTTGCAGACGACGCGGCGCACGCGTGCTGCTTAGCCTCCGAAACCGTCGAGGGTGCGGCCCTGACGCTTGAGGGCATACACCACGTCCATGGCTGTCACGGTCTTGCGCTTGGCGTGCTCAGTGTAGGTGACGGCGTCCCGGATCACGTTCTCGAGGAACACCTTGAGCACACCGCGTGTCTCCTCATAGATCAGGCCAGAGATACGCTTGACACCACCACGGCGAGCAAGGCGACGGATGGCTGGCTTGGTGATGCCTTGGATGTTGTCACGCAACACCTTACGATGACGCTTCGCGCCACCCTTGCCGAGCCCCTTGCCGCCCTTGCCACGTGCAGACATCTCGGCTGTTGCTGCTGCTTCGAAGCGAGTCAGGAAAGCGAATGCCGCGTCCTTGCGCCGCGACTGAGCGAGGAAGCCGCGCCGAAGGGCGAGGAGGTGAAACGCGCGCCGATTGGCTCACGGGCAGCGCGGCCTCTCTTCGCGAGTGAGTCGCGGGTGGCAGCACTGAGCCCTGCTTAGGCCACGCACTGAGTTCACGACGTGTGGCTTCGCAACACAATCGCGGAGTTTACTTTTTTTTCTTATGTTGTTTCTTTTTGGCATTTCTGACTGCAACGTAGGCTGATGTTCAACCCGCCTCCCTCCTTGTTTTGCTCAACTCGCCAAGAGAAAAACACACGTGTCAACAATGTTATTGTGCTATGTTGCACGCACCCACTGCTCGTTTCGCGCCCCAGGAACAAGTTTATTGTCTTCTCATAATTATGATTACTCGTTCTATTCACCGGTAGCTCGGCTACGCTTTCAAGTGCACCCTGGTCATTGCCGCAAAGCACACCGTGCGCACAGCTTCAAATTCCGCCACGCCAACATCGTTCACTTGATCACTAGTCGCGAAACAGGGCGCGTTCATGCTCTGTTAGCCTCAGGCGTTTCAAATTTCGCACGCCGGCACCGCTGACTGGTGCCTACACGACCGTCAAATTTCGTCGCGATAGCTTACGTAGCCTCGTAGATAACGTCAGCGAAATCAGCCTAAGACGCGCGCGCGAGCCCAATTCAGCATTCTAGGGGACGGAAGAGAGCGAGGGAACTGTTTGCGCCGCTCCTCACTCTCCCATCGCCCGTACGAAGGCAGCTACGCAGGGCGCGCGCGCGGAACCGCTAGCTATGCAGTATGCAGAGAGCGCGCGCATCTCTTCTTTTCCCACTTCAAAGTCACTTACTACTGCTACATTTGTAATAACAGTGTAAAATTTCCCCTTAGGCAGTGCTGCTTCGTGAACGTGCGCACCCATTTCCGCTCGCCAGCCACCGCTACAGCAATGCGGCTCTGAATTTCAGTCCGGAGCACTGCTGCATACGTGCGGGCGGCCGCCGAGAGGGCATTCTAGCAGACGCAGCGACCGATGGCATTAGTTCTAGCAGCCATAGAGGCACACCTCAGGGCCCGCAAAAGCGCGTCGAACGACAAGAAGAAACAAAACGGTAAAAAGAAAAAAAGGAGGGATGAGGGCTGCCTGCTTTTAAAAGTTGCGCTACATCAGAATTAAGTAAATGTGCAGCAACGACCGCCTCATCATCCTCGGTGTGTGAAACACGCGCCGTGGTAATTAGTGCATGCAGGCGAACGTGGCCGCTCGCGCAGAGTCGCCTCACGCGCCCCATACTTGCTTAGTGTGTGTTGTTGTGCTGAGCCCCGTGGCGTTCCGTGCGGTTCTGCTACAAAAGTTATAGCACACGCGCTGTCCGACCGCGCACGCCGCGTGTTTGAAAACAAGAAGTAGTAGTAAGTGCCGTTGAGATGGTAAAAGAAGAGAAGAGTGCAGTACCGTAGCTGTCTCTCGCTTAGGAGGTCACCTCAGCAGTACTACACGGGGGAGGGTAAGGAGAATAAAGGAGCCAAGAGAAACAAAGATTAAAGAGGACGAGCGGAAGGCCGTGAAGAAAAAAAAAGAGAGAGAGAAGCGTGAAACGGGGCCTATGGCAGCGTGGTAAGGTTCGACGACTCAAAGAACTCAATGAGCTGGGAAGGCTCCTTTGAGTAAAACCGCAAAACCCCTAGGAAACGAGAAAGTCCTCAGGACGGGCTATGGGGAGTCCAAGGCGTCGATTAGGATTTCACGAGCTGAGAGATATATGCAGTGCATATATCTATAATAAGAGTGCATATATCATATAAAAGGGACTCTCACGGGCCTATCGGCCCGTGAGAGTCCCTTTTTGTTTGTGTTGTTGTGCTGCGCGCATGCCGTTGTGTGCGTTTCTGATACAAAACTTTCAGCACACGCGCTGTCGCAATGAGAATACGACAGCGCGCGCCGGGTGCGTGTAAACGAGGAAGCGTCGAACAGAGGGAACGGACGGAATTGTCGAGATTCTCACTACATCCCAATGCCAATGCAGACACTTTGGGTGGCTCTGAGAAGAGCCGTTGGGTGTTGGCTGCGCGGACGAGCGCTCGGTCGCCTACTTGGAGCTGGCGTACTTGGTGACGGCTTTGGTGCCCTCGGACACGGCGTGTTTGGCCAGCTCTCCGGGCAACAGCAGATGCACGGCAGTCTGGATCTCCCGGCTCGCGATGGTCGAGCGCTTGTTGTAGTGAGCCAGACGGGACGACTGCGCGGCGATACGCTCGAAGATGTCGTTCACGAAGCTGTTCATGATAGACATGGACTTGCTGGAGACTCCAGTGTCCGGGTGCACCTGCTTCAGCACCTTGTAGATATACATGGAGAAGCTCTCCTTCCTGCGGCGCTTCTTCTTCTTCTTGTCGGTGGCGCGCACGTTCTTCTGCGCCTTGCCGGCCTTCTTCACGGCCTTACCGCTGGGCTGGGGAGGCATGTCAGTAGCCGAGCAAACGAGATCGGAATACGCGCGACCGGTCGCGCGCGCCGCGTTTTTATCGCGGGAGGGTGGTGTTCACGCGACCTCGCAAAGCCGCGCTCGCCATTGGTCCGTGCGGCTTCTCTCCCTTTAACTCGCGCTTTCCTTTGGGACCGGCGGCGGCGAGAGCGGCGACGGCGCTACGAGCACGGCTCAAATCGCTCACAGATCGCCACTGTGCAAGTCGTTGTTACTCAGTCTGACAGCAAAATTGCGATGCCTCCCCAGGTGCTGTGGATAGGTGCTGTGGTGGCGTGATTTGTGCGTTCGAACTTCGGTGCTATTGTTACCCTCCAGATGTGGGCCCCTCTCGGATGGTTGGATAGGATTACGGTGCGGATTCTTCTAGACTCCAACCCGCTGTCTTCGATTCGGTGAGGTGTTCCGGTGGCTCTTTTTTGTCCTTGGTTTTTTCCAGTGTTTAGCTGAGGGTTTCTAGCTTCCTACCTTGTGTAGTGTTAGCTTAAACTTCGGCTAGGCGCGGGCGCCACGTGGTTTTTACCGCGATGGTGGCCCCTTCGCGGCATCGGCCGCTTACGTTTTTCGGGCGAGTTCCGAAAGGCGCGTCCAATGTAGATGTTTGCAAGGCGCTCGTAAAGCGCTTTTCCTTGAACGACCTTAAGGCAGTGCAGGACTTTGGTGTAGGACGGTTTGAGATAACGTTTAAGAATAAGGCCGCGGTAGATCGCTTCTCAGCTGATCCCGCTTTGAAGGTTCGGGATGTGGAAGTTCGTTTTGAGTATAGAGGTGTGCGTGTGAAGTTGGTTAGGGTGTTTGGCTACCCCGCGGATCTTCCGGACCAGGCTCTCGTCTCCGAGCTAGAGGTCTTCGGAAAGGTTCACGGGATCTCCGAAGAATGCGTGCCCGGTTTCCCTGCCGTTGGCACCGGAAACCGGCGCATTCGGATAGAGATGGCGCGGCCCGTTCCTAACCTTCTTCGTGTAGGTGAGCGTGTCGTTCAGTGTGAGTACGAGCGTGTAGTTAGATTGTGCCGTAGGTGTAACATGGCAGGACACCACGCCGCCGCGTGCGACACGCCTCAGTGTGCGAACTGCGGGCAGTTTGGCCGCGCGTCCTGCGACGCGGCGTGCGTACGTTGCGGCGGCGACCATGCGGTTTCGGCGTGTAGTGTCCGCACCTACTCGTCAGTGACCGCGAGGCCAGAACAGCAGAAACCTGCCGTCGTAGAAGCGGTTACTTCGCCGGTAGCTGATACGGTTGCTGCCTTAGAGGAAGGAGAGAGCCAGGGCTCCTTGAGCGTGGTCGATGCCGCCGAGCGCGGCGGCGATTCCGTGGACGCTACCGAGGTCGTTCCCCCTTCCGTCACGGCAACGTGCGAGGGGGCAGCGAGCGAGGAGGCTGAAGCGGTGGTCGCTGTCGCCTCCGTGGCGGGTACGCCTCTTGCTACGCCGGTCGCTATCTCTGGCGCGTCCGAACCACTGACTGGCGCGACTGACACTGCTCGTCGGTCGAACCATAAGCGTAAGAGCCGGCGCGCACACAGCGCTGGCTCCTCCAGACTGGCCCTCCAGAATTTATGCGCAGTGCTGTTGAAACGTCCGATTCTGATAATGAGGTCCCATCGGACGGGGAGGGTTCTCCTCCTTGTCCCAATTGCGGATGGGGACGTTGCGAATGCTCGTTGCTCTCAGACAGAACCTATGAGTCTACTGATGAGGGGTCCCCCACTTTGGAGACCCTCTCATAAGTAGTCTTTGCTTATTTGTCACTAGCGGCTAGTATTACCTAATACTAGCCTGCTCTTTATTTATTTTCCTAGCTCTTTTTGTCTTCCTTTGTTTCTACTAGCTCTTAGCTAATCTCTTTCTCCCTTAAAATGGCTTCTTCTCTCACCATAGCTACCTTTAACTGTCGTGGTTTGTCGCGTGCTTCTAAGCAGTTAGAGGTTATTAATTTGGCTAAATACAAAAAGGTAGATATTCTTGTGCTTCAGGAAACTTATATTCATAGGCTAGGCCAGATCAGCCACTTCGACCGGATTTTTCGCACTCGGTCTTTCTGGAGTTATGGCGCGACGGGCAGTCGAGGTACGGCCATCGTTTTGATGCCGAATTTCGACTGCCTTGTTATTCGCCATGCCAGGGTTTCCGAGGGCCGCGTCTTGTCGGTGGACCTTGATTGTGGCATTCGAATTGTTAATGTTTATGCTCCAACCCAGTCTCAAGATCAGAGAGAGTTTTTCGCTACATTAGAACCCTACTTGGTAGGTCCCTCTCGGCTAATCCTTGTAGGCGACTTCAACTGTGTGTTAGAACAGGTTGATCGCATCCCGCATAGAGGGACTTCAAAGCAGAAAGATAGGCGTGCAAATGTTGTACTACGAGAGCTCGTCGACGGGCTGGGACTTGTCGATGCTTGGCGTGTGCTTCGCCCTGGTCAGTCAGGAATGACTTGGACAGGAAGAGGCATGCAGAGCCGCATCGATCGTTTTTACATCTCGTCGTCACTGGCTCCTAGTATGCATTCTTCTTGGTTAACTCCTTCTGCTCTTAGCGACCACAGCTTCCAAATTCTGCGGTTCGCCCATTCTAGCATAGTCCCGCAAGGGAAGAGAGCGTGTCGTCTGAATCCACGTCTTCTAAAAGACAGGCAGGCAACCGCAGAGGTATCATCCATTCTTTTTCGATCGCTTCACAATAGAGCGAATCTAAGTGGTACAGAATGGGATGACCTGAAGGTCAGTTTGCGTGAGTGCTTCAGGTCTTGGGGCAAGCGTCGAGCGCGCGAGGAGCGTGAGGAGATTAAAATCGTCTCCGACGCGATCCTCCTGCTCTCGAGGCCACTGTCCGGCGGTCCTGGAGTTGCTTCGGCGCTGGCCTCACTCCGAAAGGAACTTCGGATTCTCCTGCAGCGACGCTGGGATGGCTTGAGGGCCACAACCCGAGCAGAGCTGTGGGAAATGGAAGCGTGGTGCAGCAGAAACGTCCTACGTAAACATCTCTCAAGGAAGAGCACAACTCTCTCCTCCCTAATAGATCCAAGCGATGGTAGCATAGTCGATTCACCAGATGGAGTTCTTGCACTGGCGAGGCAGTTTTACATGATCTTGTATGCCGAACCAGCTGCCACTCCAACTGCGTTTCCTTTTGCTTCGCCAGCTGAGCCGCCGCAAGTGTGCGACTCAGCCATAGATGAGGACGAGCTTTTTTCGGCATTGAAGTCTATGAAGTGTAATCGCAGTCCGGGATCCGATGGTCTGACAGTCGAATTTTATGTTAAATTTTGGACACTGTTAGGGAAGCCATTCACATCACTGGAACCGCCTACTCAGTGAAGGGACTTTGTCAGCGTCTCAACAAGAGGGGTTAATCACTCTCCTTTGTAAAGACGAGTCGAGGAGCTCCGATCTGAGAGCATGGCGTCCAATCACATTTCCGAACTGCGATTATAAGCTCATAGCAAAGTGCCTGTGTATGCGACTCACGCCAGTGCTCAGCACCGTTTTGGGTCCATACCAGGCATGTTGTGTCCAGGGGCGCTCTACTCAGCTTCACGGTATAGCACTAAGGGACCTTCTCCTGTGGGCAAATACCAGGAAACTTCCAGGCATTCTTTGCTCCTTCGATCAGGAGAAGGCTTTCGATATCATTAGCCATAGGTACCTTTTCCGTGTTTTGTAAGAGGCTGGTTTTAGTGTGGGTTTTAGACAGATGATCCAAGCTTTGTATTCTCGACCGACTTCTGCTGTCCTCATACGAGACCGCCTCTCGGAGGCGTTCATTGTGGGACGTGGTGTGCGACAGGGGGACCAACTCTCACCTGCCCTCTACGTACTCGCTTTTGAACCGCTTCTGCAGAGGTTGTCTTGTGACAGCAGAATTGGCAGGTTCCTACTTGCACCAGGTTCCCCCCCGGTTGCACTCTTTGCCTATGCAGACGACTTGTCCATTGTCGTCCCGGACGAAGCATCAGCTTGCGACGTCCTGGAGGTCATGGACAGTTACTGCGGGGCGAGCGGTGCAAGGTTGAATAGGTCGAAAAGTGCAGCAAAGTACTTGAACTCCACTCCTTCCAGTCCGCAGCCCATTCATGGTCTCCCCGTGAAAACGCGGCTGCGGATTCTAGGCTTCCAGTTCGAACCAGATTGTCTCTCTCCCGAAAACTGGCAACAGGCTAAGGAGAAGCTTGAACCCAGGGTTCAGGAATACAGCGCGTTCTCATGCCCTTTGACTGCTCGAGCGACAATCCTTCGCTCACTTCTGTTTTCCTTTCTGACGTATGTGGCGTGTGTGTCTCCTATTCCAACCCGAACCAAGCTTATCTTGGAGAGGGTCTTGTTTCGCTTCCTCTGGAAGGGTACAACTGGTTGTGTAGCTAGCCGGGTGCTCAAGTTGCCCAGGGACAAGGGAGGACTCGGAATTCCCGACCTGGACGTCGTGGCTACTGCACTACACGTCAGTTGGACCCAGGTCGCTCTTAACTCGGATATGCTCCTAACTCGAAGCTTAACTTCCTTCTTTCTTAGCACCCGACTCCGCTTGTTCTCGCAGAGCACATTTTCCCACTCTGTTCCTCGTTCAGGTACCCCGTCCACCATTTATGCGGCGGCTGCCAACTCTTTGGTAAGCCTCTGCAAGGTTCACCCAGGCATCGACGTAGTTTCAGCTCCACTCCAAGAGTTAGTGGATATCCTCACCCCAGGACTCCCCCCACATTACCAAAGGTACGACCTGTCGAATCACAGGCCAAACTGGAAGCTCATTACAGCCGGTTTCCTCGACGCCAGGCGAGCCACCTTTGTGTACCGCCTGGCGCGAGGGTGCCTGCTGTTGAGCTACAGGCCCTTCACAGCCATCCCAGCTCGTGGAGTGTGTCCTTTCTGTGGCGCTCGTGAGGACTCAGTTCGTATCTTTACGCAGTCTTTGCTTCCTGCAGCTCTTCTCCAAAGAGTTGCTAGTCTATTTAGGCTCCCAGGCGTTCCTTATGAGACAGTCCGATTTTTGCACCCTTTGCCCAATCAGGCGATCAACTACTTCGTGCTTCTCCTCGCCGAGTGCTCATACCAAGTTAGGCTGGCACGCTGCGATGCAATTTTCGGGGGGTCGGGCACCGGCCCTTCACGAAGTGCTTGCGAAAGCACGGAAGGAGGTCTGGTTCTACCTCACCCGGGAGCGGCACCGCTTGGGCGAGAAGTTTCTCGAAGTGTGGGCTCGTCCTGCCGTGATTTTTGACGAGTCAGGTGGAAAGCTATCCATTAAGTTATGATGCATGCTCCAAAGGTCGCACGACTCGGCCGTGTGCGCCAGTCGATCTACGGGGTTTTGTTTGGCTCAGTGGAACCCAGAGCTGGAACCGGTGGTGGTGCACCCTCAAGTGGTCGCGCTGCTCCGCGGACGGCTTTGGTGGTCTCCATTGTTGTATGCCTTGACCTCTTTTGCATCAGGGCAGTCCGAGGGTCAGTCAGGCTTGTGCCCTGCAAGACCGACATGGCTGTTTGTGTGTTGAGTGCAGTCCCTCAGTTGGGCTGCACCACAACAGCCCCCTTGTCCGGGAAGGACCGTTGGCCCGAACCAAGTCCCCCCACCCAGTCAGCCCGGGTTGTGGGGGAGTACCGGGGTCAATGTATCGAATGATGCTGGGTTGATGAGTACATGAAAGCTCTGGGACGCGGCGCCCCTGGTTGCCAAGTCCTCTTCCCATCTGACAACGGTACTCTGTCTACGCATCAACAGCACCAGCATGTCCGGACGTGGTAAAGGCGGCAAGGCGAAGGGCAAGAGCAAGACGCGTTCCAGCCGCGCGGGTCTCCAGTTCCCCGTGGGCCGTATCCACCGTCTCTTGCGCAAGGGAAACTACGCCGAGCGCGTCGGAGCGGGCGCTCCCGTCTACCTCGCGGCCGTCCTCGAGTACCTGGCTGCCGAAGTGCTCGAGCTCGCTGGCAACGCAGCTCGTGACAACAAGAAGACCAGGATCATCCCCCGCCACCTGCAGCTCGCCATCCGCAACGACGAGGAGCTGAACAAGCTGCTCTCTGGCGTGAGGATCGCGCAGGGCGGCGTCTTGCCCAACATCCAAGCTGTGCTTCTCCCAAAGAAGACCGAGAAGAAGGCGTAAGCGAGCTCCCAGCCGCCGGACTACAGTCGCGCTCGTCGCACAACCCAACGGTCCTCGTCAGGACCACCGAAATGCATGTGACGGCAGGGTTTTGCTTGGCAATCCCGTTCTCTGCGCCCGTTTCCCTCTGTTTGAATTAGCGCAACCGTGCCTCTTGAACTGACGCTGCTGCTAGCTAGCTGGCATTTCAGTGCACGAATGTAAATGGAAAGCGAGCTTCCGGGTGTCCGGGGGCGCACAGGGACGAGCCTCACTGCAATTAGCGTACGATTCGCGTATTGGAATGTGATAGGCGATTGGGCCCTTAAAAACAAACAAACAAAAAATGGGCCATATCCGCAACCAGCATGCACTTATGAGCCAGGCAGGTATGCATGAGAAACGTGAAAAAACGCATGCATGGCATACCAATACACAAAAGCTTGCACGCAACATTGGCCGCATTAATTTCGTTTTCGGGCGCGGCTTCTTCGCATGAATGCGCGCACCGTTTTGCAACGAACACGCATTTTGTTTATTTTTTCCCCTCTCTCTTCTTGTTCGTGCTCGAACGCGCGCAATACTTACCATATGCATACCAAACGAGGCACCATCTCGCACCGGCAGCCCACCACAGGCACACACAAAAAAATATTAATAATAAAAAATAACAACAAAACAGACAGACCGAGAGGGTACGGTTGGAGTACGTGGTCTCGCGTGCTCCCGTGGCCGAAGCAAACATGTA
Organism: Dermacentor variabilis; assembly: GCF_050947875.1. Taxonomy (NCBI): domain Eukaryota; kingdom Metazoa; phylum Arthropoda; class Arachnida; order Ixodida; family Ixodidae; genus Dermacentor; species Dermacentor variabilis. Next base: position 23,450,688 of record NC_134574.1, read on the forward strand.
GGTGGTCCTGAGAAGGACCGTTTTGTGTTGCTTGCCTGACCGAGGCTGCGGCGCAGACAGCGGCCGAACTTAGGCACTCTCGCCACGGATGCGCCGGGCCAGCTGGATGTCCTTTGGCATGATGGTAACACGCTTGGCGTGGATGGCGCACAGGTTGGTGTCTTCGAAGAGACCGACCAGATATGCCTCGCTGGCCTCCTGAAGGGCCATCACAGCCGAACTCTGGAATCGGAGGTCGGTCTTGAAATCCTGAGCGATTTCCCTCACCAAGCGCTGGAACGGCAGCTTGCGGATGAGAAGTTCGGTCGACTTCTGGTAGCGGCGAATTTCACGAAGGGCCACGGTTCCAGGCCTGTAGCGATGCGGTTTCTTAACCCCTCCTCTGGCAGGTGCACTCTTGCGAGCAGCCTTGGTAGCAAGCTGCTTACGCGGAGCCTTCCCACCGGTGCTCTTACGGGCGGTTTGCTTGGTCCTGGCCATAGCGAACGGAGCGAGCGTCCGAAGTCGTCCACTGCCGGAGTGAAAATTACCCCTGCGCCGCGCGCGTCGTGCTTCGCCGCACTACTCTTCTCCTCTCCAACTCACCCGCCAATTGGCCAGCGCCGGCACAGCCGTCTCGGGCGGTGCGCGCGCCGCCACCGTTCGCCAGGATGCTGGAGGAGGCACGTTTTCGCGCGGGCGCCTTGTTCGCGGCTAAGGAAAGCACATTCGCAGGCAGTTTAATTGAGTTTAAACACGACAGCATGCCGCGCTGTTCTCTTTCGTTTCAGCCAACACCACAATCTCGTTTATACCGCCGCGCGTCGCCAATTGCCAGTGCCGAGTGTGAGACCACACCACTAATCTCGACAGTGGTTAGCGCTCCACGCTCAACGCCATCGGAGCTGTTATCGCGATCTCCGCGCGACGCAGATGGGTGGCATGTTAAGGCTACATTATTGCTTGTCCACTGCCTTGCTTTGATCATGCTGATGCTCGTTTCACGAACTACAAGTGCGCGCCACGGTGCCTTCTCGAGGGGCAACTACATCGTGTTTTGGCCGCACTCGGCAGCAAACCGTCTCGCATGTGCACACATGCCAGTACCGCACTTTCCCGTCCACGCACAGAAGAACGCGAGGCCCGCATGCGCCTCACAAGATTAACGACAAACTCACGTATGGACTACCAGCACCACTTCAGAGTTAGAGAAAACGATGCACTTCCGCTCTAAGAGCGAATTTGGAATACAATATTGACAGGTGTCGAACGCGCGTTAGGAGACCTGGACAACTAATTGGGGCCTCAAAACTGTGGATAGGCAATCGGTACTTCCATATGTATGAAGGGTCCTTAAACAATATGTCAAGGTAGCATCAACCAATGCTTCGCAGGCGCGATCCCAAGCGCGGCTTCCCCGTGCTCCGTATTCGGTGCGCAGTTTTCGCACTTGCAAGGGACACCATGTTTTGACAAACAATCATCAAACGCAACACTTTGCTCCATACAGTGCGTACATTTCGTCAGCTAGCTTTTTCGATTGCATTCCCGCACGCAACTTCGCCACAGGATCGACGGCATCGATGTCATGTCATATCGAAGCTCCAGCTCGGCAGCCGCAGGGAGAAATCTATTTCCTCACCAACTAATGCACCGAATTTGGTGCGCATAATTGCGTGTAAAAGAAAATGTTCAAATGCCGCGCCTGCAACAGCGCGATTTTCAACTGATGCCGAGCGCTGCCTCTTTTTTCTTTACTATTTTTTTTCTCAGTGATTGTGGCAAACTGTGAAATGGAAGAGAGAAAAAACAGTTCAACTGTGCGCTTTGAAGCTCTGTCACACAGCAATGGCACCGGATTTGGAAATTCTGTTAATTGCACAAGGCGATATGTATAAAGGGAACACAATTTATACGCCTCGATAAGATATGCCAGTCATGTGTGAGTATGACTTTTACAATACCTTCACAGACATCACAGGCGTTTTCGATGGGATAAAATTTTTTAGACAGAACTTCCGTGAGTAGTTGCGTGCAATTCACACGATCGCGGTACCGCTTTGTATTGTTGAGATATGAAACTTTGTACTTCTTAACCTGCCAGTACTCGTGCATTATGGAAGGGAAAAAAAGATAGAAAGAGTGACGTCACCGCACCACCACACATTTTTCGCAGATGGAACAAGAAGCTTGTTTACATGGCTGCAGTAGTTCTCTCGTGACAACCCGTTGTTTTCTCTTGGGTGTGTTCCGATGCCTTACTTAGAGTTCACCTCCGAGCTACACGCACGACCGGTATGACCTCATTGCGCACTGTGTACGCCTTGCTTCGTCCTCGGCTATTCCCTTTGCACTCGCATGCCAGTGACTTCGTAGCAGTAATCATTACATAGACAAGAGAAAAGAAATAACCAAAAGTTCCGCGTTTCTTCAAAGCAAGAGGCCCGTACATTTTCTCTGACCGTTCCTTCCCCATTTGTTTACCTGTTTAGCCATCACCTCGCTTTGCCATATACATCAAGGCCATAGGCGCAGTTCCCGGTGGCTTCGTGGGACGAATGTAAAACAATAGGCGCGAGCTTGGCTTTCATTAAACGCAACACGAATGCGAAATCCGTGCAATGACGACGGCCGGTGTGTGTCAGCTTCCCTTACCTTGGCGTGCCAATATATGTGCCATGAGTGAGGGAGCCGGTTCGAATTCGGAATTTTTCTCTACAGCAGCTTGCACATTCACGATGTTCCAGGGATGCAGCGGCAGGAGGTAGTCTTGTGCACTTTGGCGCGTCCATGCCATGGCATTACGCAACCGCCTCACAGCGCGTAATACGCCGGACATAAGCTGCCACAAGGAGAAATGTTCACATGTAGGACAGGTGGCTCCCTCTGGCGGCGAAGAGTTCGACAAATACGTGATGCACCGCTCAAATCACCCATCGGGCGGCCGCTCGTCCCTCTCTCTCTTTTTCCCCCGTTCTCGCGGCGTGTGGCATACACAAATACGTTGCCCGAAAAAGTTTGTTTTCTTTAATTACAGCGCGTGTCCAGCGCCCGCTTCCTTACCGATCTAAGTATATGGCGCGAACAAGGGTCGCCCAGCATCGCCTACACGCACGCATGACGAAAGGGCCAGTCGTACAGAAATAACGAGAGAAAGTGAGTCTGCACTGTGCAAGCACATTTCTGTCTCAGTAAGCACACTTCACCGCTCTGCTCCTTTATTTTATTTTCCTCTTGTTTTGGGCAACTCAGCGGTGCATTGTCTTGCAAGAAGAGCCACGTTGGCCTCGAACCAACTGCTTATCACCTATAGCGCGCTGACAAGAAATGCCACTGTAACCCTGTACACAAGTATGAAAACAGCACGCGCCTCGGTGTCTACCGCGCGCACCCTCGTCCATTTGAATACAACGCAGTGAGCCCGGTTCTAGCGACAGCTACCTAGCTAATCTCACCTTTGCATTCATTTGCGTCGCTCAAAAGAGTTACACAATTGTGAATCGCACGGTGGTAGTTTACGGCCGCCCAGCTCGTAGGGCAATAGGGCTGGCTCGTTATTGTTTCTCCGACGCACGCAAACCAACGAAGCCATGCGAATGCCGCTCAGACACAGCGTCACGCGTAGGCTCAATCATTTAACGCTTGCACTGGAAAGAACAAATAACCGCCGTCTGTAAAAAACTCACTTTCAGCTGTTACACACTGGCCCGTGCCCGGCAATATTTTCCTCGCGCTTTGCTTCGCTGCGTACCCACAGGAGCTATTGTTGGGAAATATGGGGCTTAACATATAAAACTTACTTAACTTAAATGCGCCCGCTGACCGTCACGCTCGGCGTATGTATGTAACCGAGTGCTACTGCCCGGCTCATACTCTTCTCTAAGGGAGTAGAAGAAGCGAGCCATTTCAAAGCGACAAAAATGCGCATCGACGAGCTTACGATTACCTCTGTCTTTTAATCATCAGTCCACTCTGGTTGCCTCAATCAGGGTCCAACCAAAGGCGACAACTGAGCTGCACGAACGACCGCCACGTCGCAACTCGGACAGACTGAGGGCGGGTGAAATAGGAGCAACACAACACACAGTGGCGAGCGCAAATGCAATCGAGCAAAGCTCGCCTTGCGAGGGCGAAAAACAATGCTACCACACCTTATGAATACATGCGGTTGCGCTCGCTCACCTGAACAAAGTTTACCGCGCGTGTCTCGTACGGCCGTACGCGAGATAATGGCATGCAAAAGAGGGTCAACGGAGCAGGAGATCGCAAATCCTGCGCATCACTGCCGAAGCACCAAGTGGGTAGCCCTGAAGAGGGCTGTTGGGTTCTTCAGAGGAGCTGATGCGCTGCTTGCAGACGACGCCGCGCACGCGTGCTGCTTAGCCTCCGAAACTGTCGAGGGTGCGGCCCTGACGCTTGAGGGCCTACACCACGTCCATGGCTTAAGTGTTTCCCCCAGAGCAAAAAAAAACAGAAAAAGAAAAAGGGGGAGGCCCGCACCACCTTGCAGTATAACGGGCTTAACGCCAGTTATAATATAAAAAATGAGGGATCATCACGAGAGATGATCCATAGGAAATTTGGATACAAAAGCCAATATTTAAAAAAAAAATGCGGAGCTGAAGCCAATGAAATGAGTGAGGAAGTAGTAGAAGACGAAGTAAGTCGCCAGGATTAGCAGCACATAGCGACCCGGTGCAGGCTCCTTTAGGGTGTAATGAGCCGAAGGCTCCGGCAGTGATGCGCGATCATGGCGAGGCTGCAGCTTTATTGCAAGTCAGTGCGAATAAAGTTCAGTCGGCTCCGGTGGTAGTGTCTCCCGCCGGGTGTGCCAAGGGACGGAATGCGGAGCCCGGTACATTGCCGCTCGCCGAGACAGAGGCAGGGTCCGGAGTTGGCTCAGAGCAGCAAGAACTGGTGGTGACCTGGAGGAACTGGTGGTGACCTGGAAGCGTGCTGGTATGTTGAGAAGAGAGAATAGTACGCGGCAGGAGAAGGATAGGAAAGAAAGGAAGGAGGTAATGGAGATGAAGCATGTAGTTAGTACCATTGGCAACGGGGTAAAGACCCCACCACGGTAGGCATGTACAGAGCCAAGGGCACAAACAGACATGCAAAAGTAACATGAAGGCGTGCCAGAGCGAGGGAGGAAGGGAAGTTATGAGGCATCCGGAAAAGGTATTGTGGCAGGGTGTGCCGGCACAGAGCGCACGATGGCAAGAGTAAACTGTAATAATAATGCACGGTGTCGTTTAGTATGAAGCAACTCCGGGTAGACTGCTGGCGTCACCTGGTCGAACCGCGAGTGAGCGCACAGTTGTGCCACGATCGACGCAGTACGCGGGCACGCGGAAAAATAATGGGCCACTCCCGCACACTCCGCTCCACAGGTACAGAGATTAGTGGCACTGAGGTGAAAGCGATGTAGGTAATAGGGAAAGTGCCCATGTCCCGTGAAAAGGTGAACAAGGAGGCGGTGAGGAGGGAACCAACGAGGAATCGAGTGGACACTGGGCACCCAAGCATAGAGGCTGGTGCCCAGTCCTTCCCGTTGCCAGTAGTCGTGCCACTGGTTCGCTGCGATTTGAAAGAAGCGCTTTCTGATCGAGCGTATAGAGAGGGCGCTCGTACGCACTGCACCTGTAGAGCACGCAGACGATGCGGCAGTGTCTGCAAGTTCATTCCCCAGTACGCGCCGTTGTCCTGGGACGTGAAATAACCGGACACCAGGTCCGGTGTGAGCCAGGAGACGCAGCACAGCTCTAACGCGTCGTAACTGCTCCCCCTCACAGCGCCATCGTGACAAGGCCACTAAAAGTGTGAGACAGTCAGAATACAAGTACGCGGTGTGGTGCAAGGTTGCGACATAACGCAGTGCCTCTTCAAACGCACAAAGCTCCGTGCCGAAGGCAATAGAAGCGCCAACGACCCGGTACTTGCCCACACGGACGACTTGACCACTCCGATTGAAAGCTACAAACGCGGCGCCCGCCGCCGTAGTGGTGAAGGCACCGTCCGTGTAAACATGGTAGACCGGGGCCTGTGAAAGCTTAAGCGCCTGCTCGGGAGTGAGGCGCGTGAAAGGGAACCGAATGCGCTCACTAGGGTGTTCCCGCCACGGGTCGCAGGGGAAGTCAAGTAAGCAGGGATGAAAGGATTCGACCCCATAATAAGTCACCTGTCGAAGCGTAAACAGGGAAAACTCCGCCGCCAATCGATCGAGCTCCACAGTAAGGGGGGGACAGTTAGCGAGAACATGAAGGGCCGACGTGCGCGTCGTATGGTACGCGCCCGTCATGGCCACCAGAAGGGACCGCTGGGCAGACAGCACCCGCGTAGTAAGGTGGGTGGAGGGAAAGGGAGGCCACCAAACTGGGGACGCGTATGCAACTGCAGGCAGCAGGACCTGTCGGTAGAGCCGACAAATAAGTGCCGGAGGAAGCGCGCGATGTAAGCGGATAAAATTGAGTAATCGGAAAGCCAGGACCTCTGATTTAGATTTAATATAGTCAACGTGGGCAAAGAAATTAAGTTTGTCGTCAAAGACCACACCAAGGAGCTTGGGGTGCTCAGTGTAGGTGACGGCGTCCCGGATCACGTTCTCGAGGAACACCTTGAGCACACCGCGTGTCTCCTCATAGATCAGGCCAGAGATACGCTTGACACCACCACGGCGAGCGAGGCGACGGATGGCTGGCTTGGTGATGCCTTGGATGTTGTCACGCAACACCTTACGATGACGCTTCGCGCCACCCTTGCCGAGCCCCTTGCCGCCCTTGCCACGTCCAGACATCTCAGCTGTTGCTGCTGCTTCGAAGCGAGTCAGGAAAGCGAATGCCGCGTCCTTGCGCCGCGACTGAGCGAGGAAGCCGCGCCGAAGGGCGAGGAGGTGAAACGCGCGCCGATTGGCTCACGGGCAGCGCGGCCTCTCTTCGCGAGTGAGTCGCGGGTGGCAGCACTGAGCCCTGCTTAGGCCACGCTCTGAGTTCACGACGTGTGGCTTCGCAACACAATCGCGGAGTTTACTTTTTTTTCTTATGTTGTTTCTTTTTGGCATTTCTGACTGCAACGTAGGCTGATGTTCAACCCGCCTCCCTCCTTGTGTTGCTCAACTCGCCAAGAGAAAAACAAACGTGTCAACAATATTATTGTGCTATGTTGCACGCACCCACTGCTCGTTTCGCGCCCCAGGAACAAGTTTATTGTCTTCTCATAATTATGATTACTCGTTCTATTCACCGGTAGCTCGGCTACGCTTTCAAGTGCACCCTGGTCATTGCGGCAAAGCACACCGTGCGCACAGCTTCAAATTCCGCCACGCCAACATCGTTCACTTGATCACTAGTCGCGAAACAGGGCGCGTTCATGCTCTGTTCGCCTCAGGCGTTTCAAATTTCGCACGCCGGCACCGCTGACTGGTGCCTACACGACCGTCAAATTTCGTCGCGATAGCTTACGTAGCCTCGTAGATAACGTCAGCGAAATCAGCCTAAGACGCGCGCGCGAGCCCAATTCAGCATTCTAGGGGACGGAAGAGAGCGAGGGAACTGTTTGCGCCGCTCCTCACTCTCCCATCGCCCGTACGAAGGCAGCTACGCAGGGCGCGCGCGCGGAACCGCTAGCTATGCAGTATGCGGAGAGCGCGCGCATCTCTTCTTTTCCCACTTCAAAGTCACTTACTACTGCTACATTTGTAATAACAGTGTAAAATTTCCGCTTAGGCAGTGCTGCTTCGTGAACGTGGGTACCCATTTCCGCTCGCCAGCCACCGCTACAGCAATGCGGCTCTGAATTTCAGTCCGGAGCACTGCTGCATACGTGCGGGCGGCCGCCGAGAGGGCATTCTAGCAGACGCAGCGACCGATGGCATTAGTTCTAGCAGCCATAGAGGCACACCTCAGGGCCCGCAAAAGTGCGTCGAACGACAAGAAGAAACAAAACGGTAAAAAGAAAAAAAGGAGGGATGAGGGCTGCCTGCTTTTAAAAGTTGCGCTACATCAGAATTAAGTAAATGTGCAGCAACGACCGCCTCATCATCCTCCGTGTGTGAAACACGCGCCGTGGTAATTAGTGCATGCAGGCGAACGTGGCCGCTCGCGCAGAGTCGCCTCACGCGCCCCATACTTGCTTAGTGTGTGTTGTTGTGCTGAGCCCCGTGGCGTTCCGTGCGGTTCTGCTACAAAAGTTATAGCACACGCGCTGTCCGAACGCGCACGCCGCGTGTTTCAAAACAACAAGTAGTAGTAAGTGCCGTTGAGATGGTAAAAGAAGAGAAGAGTGCAGTACCGTAGCTGTCTCTCGCTTAGGAGGTCACCTCAACAGTACTACACGGGGGAGGGTAAGGAGAATAAAGGAGCCAAGAGAAACAAAGATTAAAGAGGACGAGCGGAAGGCCGTGAAGAAAAAAAAAGAGAGAGAGAAGCGTGAAACGGGGCGTATGGCAGCGTGGTAAGGTTCGACGACTCAAAGAACTCAATGAGCTGGGAAGGCTCCTTTGAGTAAAACCGCAAAACCCCTAGGAAACGAGAAAGTCCTCAGGACGGGCTATGGGGAGTCCAAGGCGTCGATTAGGATTTCACGAGCTGACAGATATATGCAGTGCATATATCTATAATAAAAGTGCATATATCATATAAAAGGGACGCTCACGGGCCGACAGGCCCGTGACAGTCCCTTTTTGTGTGTGTTGTTGTGCTGCGCGCATGCCGTTGTGTGCGTTTCTGATACAAAACTTTCAGCACACGCGCTGTCGCAATGAGAATACGACAGCGCGCGCCGGGTGCGTGTAAACGAGGAAGCGTCGAACAGAGGGAACGGACGGAATTGTCGAGATTCTCACTACATCCCAATGCCAATGCAGACACTTTGGGTGGCTCTGAGAAGAGCCGTTGGGTGTTGGCTGCGCGGACGAGCGCTCGGTCGCCTACTTGGAGCTGGTGTACTTGGTGACGGCTTTGGTGCCCTCGGACACGGCGTGTTTGGCCAGCTCTCCGGGCAACAGCAGATGCACGGCAGTCTGGATCTCCCGGCTCGCGATGGTCGAGCGCTTGTTGTAGTGAGCCAGGCGGGACGACTGCGCGGCGATACGCTCGAAGATGTCGTTCACGAAGCTGTTCATGATAGACATGGACTTGCTGGAGACTCCAGTGTCCGGGTGCATCCGTTTCGGCACCTTGTAGATATACATGGAGAAGCTCTCCTTCCTGCGGCGCTTCTTCTTCTTCTTGTCGGGGGCGCGCACGTTCTTCTGCGCCTTGCCGGCCTTCTTCACGGCCTTACCGCTGGGCTGGGGAGGCATGTCAGTAGCCGAGAAAACGAGATCGGAATACGCGCGACCGGTCGCGCGCGCCGCGTTTTTATCGCGGGAGGGTGGTGTTCACGCGACCTCGCAAAGCCGCGCTCGCCATTGGTCCGTGCGGCTTCTCTCCCTTTTCCTCGCGCTTTCCTGTGGGACCGGCGGCGGCGAGAGCGGCGACGGCGCTACGAGCACGGCTCAAATCGCTCACAGATCGCCACTGTGCAAGTCGTTGTTACTCAGTCTGACAGCAACACTGCGATGCCTCCCCAGGTGCTGTGGATAGGTGCTGTGGTGGCGTGATTTGTGCGTTCGAGCTTCGGTGCTATGGATCCCCTCCACGTGGGCCCCTCTCGGATGGTTGGATAGGATTACGGTGCGGATTCTTCTAGACTCCATCCCGCTGTCTTCGATTCGGTGAGGTGTTCCGGTGGCTCTTTTTTGTCCTTGGTTTTTTCCAGTGTTTAGCTGAGGGTTTCTAGCTTCCTACCTTGTGTAGTGTTAGCTTAAACTTCGGCTAGGCGCGGGCGCCACGTGGTTTTTACCGCGATGGTGGCCCCTTCGCGGCTTCGGCCGCTTACGTTTTTCGGGCGAGTTCCGAAAGGCGCGTCCAATGTAGATGTTTGCAAGGCGCTCGTAAAGCGCTTTTCCTTGAACGACCTTAAGGCAGTGCAGGACTTTGGTGTAGGACTGTTTGAGATAACGTTTAAGAATAAGGCCGCGGTTGATCGCTTCTCAGCTGATCCCGCTTTGAAGGTTCGGGATGTGGAAGTTCGTTTTGAGTATAGAGGTGTGCGTGTGAAGTTGGTTAGGGTGTTTGGCTACCCCGCGGATCTTCCGGACCAGGCTCTCGTCTCCGAGCTAGAGGTCTTCGGAAAGGTTCACGGGATCTCCGAAGAATGCGTGCCCGGTTTCCCTGCCGTTGGCACCGGAAACCGGCGCATTCGGATAGAGATGGCGCGGCCCGTTCCTAACCTTCTTCGTGTAGGTGAGCGCGTCGTTCAGTGTGAGTACGAGGGTGTAGTTAGATTGTGCCGTAGGTGTAACATGGCAGGACACCACGCCGCCGCGTGCGACACGCCTCAGTGCGCGCGCTGCGGGCAGTTTGGCCACGCGTCCTGCGACGCGGCGTGCGTACGTTGCGGCGGCGACCATGCGGTTTCGGCGTGTAGTGTCCGCACCTACTCGTCAGTGACCGCGAGGCCAGAACAGCAGAAACCTGCCGTCGTGGAAGCGGTTACTTCGCCGGTAGCTGATACAGTTGCTGCCTTAGAGGAAGGAGAGAGCCAGGGCTCCTTGAGCGTGGTCGATGCCGCCGAGCGCGGCGGCGATTCCGTGGACGCTACCGAGGTCGTTCCCCCTTCCGTCACGGCAACGTGCGAGGAGGCTGAAGCAGCGGTCGCTGTCGCCTCCGTGGCGGGTACGCCTCTCGCTACGCCGGTCGCTATCTCTGGCGCGTCCGAACCGCTGACTGGCGCGACTGACACTGCTCGTCGGTCGAACCATAAGCGTAAGAGCCGGCACGCACACCGCGCTGGCTCCTCCAGACTGGCCCTCCAGAATTTAAGCGCAGTGCTGTTGAAACGTCCGATTCTGATACTGAGGTCCCATCGGACGCGGAGGGTTCTCCTCCTTGTCCCAATTGCGGATGGGGACGTTGCGAATGCTCGTTGCTCTCAGACAGAACCTATGAGTCTACTGATGAGGGGCCCCCCACTTTGGAGACCCTCTCATAAGTAGTCTTTGCTTATTTGTCACTAGCGGCTAGTATTACCTAATACTAGCCTTCTCTTTATTTATTTTCCTAGCTCTATTTGTCTTCCTTTGTTTCTACTAGCTCTTAGCTAATCTCTTTCTCCCTTAAAATGGCTTCTCCTCTCACCATAGCTACCTTTAACTGTCGTGGTTTGTCGCGTGCTTCTAAGCAGTTAGAGGTTATTAATTTGGCTAAATCCAAAAAGGTAGATATTCTTGTGCTTCAGGAAACTTATTTTCATAGGCTAGGCCAGATCAGCCACTGCGACCGGATTTTTCGCACTCGGTCTTTCTGGAGTTATGGCGCGACGGGCAGTCGAGGTACGGCCATCGTTTTGATGCCGAATTTCGACTGCCTTGTTATTCGCCATGCCAGGGATTCCGAGGGCCGCGTCTTGTCGGTGGACCTTGATTGTGGCATTCGAATTGTTAATGTTTATGCTCCAACCCGGTCTAAAGATCAGAGAGAGTTTTTCGCTACATTAGAACCCTACTTGGTAGGTCCCTCTCGGCTAATCCTTGTAGGCGACTTCAACTGTGTGTTAGAACAGGTTGATCGCATCCCGCATAGAGGGACTCCAAACCAGAAAGATAGGCGTGCAAATGTTGTACTACGAGAGCTCGTCGACGGGCTGGGACTTGTCGATGCTTGGCGTGTGCTTCGCCCTGGTCAGTCAGGAATGACTTGGACAGGAAGAGGCATTCTTCTTATGCATTATGCAGTATGCATTCTTCTTGGTTAACTCCTTCTGCTCTTAGCGACCACAGCTTCCAAATTCTGCGGTTCGCCCATTCTAGCATAGTCCCGCAAGGGAAGAGACCGTGGCGTCTGAATCCACGTCTTCTAAAAGACAGGCAGGCAACCGCAGAGGTATCATCCATTCTTTTTCGATCGCTGCACAATAGAGCGAATCTAAGTGGTACAGAATGGGATGACGTGAAGGTCAGAGTGCGTGAGTGCTTCAGGTCTTGGGGCAAGCGTCGAGCGCGCGAGGAGCGTGAGGAGATTAAAATCGTCTCCGACGCGATCCTCCTGCTCTCGAGGCCACTGTCCGGCGGTCCTGGAGTTGCTTCGGCGCTGGCCTCACTCCGAAAGGAACTTCGGATTCTCCTGCAGCGACGCTGGGATGGCTTGAGGGCCACAACCCGAGCAGAGCTGTGGGAAATGGAAGCGTGGTGCAGCAGAAACGTCCTACGTAAACATCTCTCTAGGAAGAGCACAACTCTCTCCTCCCTAATAGATCCAAGCGATGGTAGCATAGTCGATTCACCAGATGGAGTTCTTGCACTGGCGAGGCAGTTTTACATGATCTTGTATGCCGAACCAGCTGCCACTCCAACTGCGTTTCCTTTTGCTTCGCCAGCTGAGCCGCCGCAAGTGTGCGACTCAGCCATAGATGAGGACGAGCTTTTTTCGGCATTGAAGTCTATGAAGCGTAATCGCAGTCCGGGATCCGATGGTCTGACAGTCGAATTTTATGTTAAATTTTGGACACTGTTAGGGAAGCCATTCACATCACTGGTGAACCGGCTACTCAGTGAAGGGACTTTGTCAGCGTCTCAACGAGAGGGGTTAATCACTCTCCTTTGTAAAGACGAGTCGAGGAGCTCCGATCTGAGAGCATGGCGTCCAATCACACTTCCGAACTGCGATTATAAGCTCATAGCAAAGTGCCTGTGTATGCGACTCATGCCAGTGCTCAGCACTGTTTTGGGTCCATACCAGGCATGTTGTGTCCAGGGGCACTCTACTCAGCTTCACGGTATAGCACTAAGGGACCTTCTCCTGTAGGCAAATACCAGGAAACTTCCAGGTATTCTTTGCTCCTTCGATCAGGAGAAGGCTTTCGATATTATTAGCCATAGGTACCTTTTCCGTGTTTTGTAAGAGGCTGGTTTTAGTGTGGGTTTTAGACAGATGATCCAAGCTTTGTATTCTCGACCGACTTCTGCTGTTCTCATACGAGACCGCCTCTCGGAGGCGTTCATTGTGGGACGTGGTGTGCGACAGGGGGACCCGCTCTCACCTGCCCTCTACGTACTCGCTTTTGAAGCGCTTCTGCAGAGGTTGTCTTGTGACAGCAGAATTGGCAGGTTCCTACTTCCACCAGGTTCCCCCCGGTTGCACTCTTTGCCTATGCAGACGACTTGTCCATTGTCGTCCCGGACGAAGCATCAGCTTGCGACGTCCTGGGGGTCATGGACAGTTACTGCGGGGCGAGCGGTGCAAGGTTGAATAGGTCGAAAAGTGCAGCAATGTACATGAACTCCACTCCTTCCAGTCCGCAGCCCGTTCATGGTCTCCCCGTGAAAACGCGGCTGCGGATTCTAGGCTTCCAGTTCGAACCAGATGGTCTCTCTCCCGAAAACTGGCAACAGGCTAAGGAGAAGCTTGAAGCCAGGCTTCAGGAATACAGCGCGTTGTCATGCCCTTTGACTGCTCGAGCGACAATCCTTCGCTCACTTCTGTTTTCTTTCTGACGTATGTGGCGTGTGTGTCTCCTATTCCAACCCGAACCAAGCTTATCTTGGAGAGGGTCTTGTTTCGCTTCCTCTGGAAGGGTACAACTGGTTGTGTAGCTAGCCGGGTGCTCAAGTTGCCCAGGGACAAGGGAGGACTCGGCATTCCCGACGTGGGCGTCGTGGCTACTGCACTACACGTCAGTTGGACCCAGGTCGCTCTTAACTCGGATATGCTCCTAACTCGAAGCTTAACTTCCTTCTTTCTTAGCACCCGACTCCGCTTGTTCTCGCAGAGCACATTTTCCCACTGTGTTCCTCGTTCAGGTACCCCGTCCACCATTTATGCGGCGGCTGCCAACTCTTTAGTAAGCCTCTGCAAGGTTCACCCAGGCATCGACGTAGTTTCAGCTCCACTCCAAGAGTTAGTGGATATCCTCACCCCAGGACTCCCCCCACATTGCCAAATGTACGACCTGTCGATTCACAGGCCAAACTGGAAGCTCATTACAGCCGGTTTCCTCGACGCCAGGCGAGCCACCTTTGTGTACCGCCTGGCGCGAGGGTGCCTGCTGTTGAGCTACAGGCCCTTCACAGCCATCCCAGCTCGTGGAGTGTGTCCTTTCTGTGGCGCTCGTGAGGACTGAGTACGTATCTTTACGCAGTCTTTGCTTCCTGCAGCTCTTCTCCAAAGAGTTGCTAGTCTATTTAGGCTCCCAGGGGTTCCTTATGAGACTGTCCGATTTTTGCACCCTTTGCCCAATCAGGCGATCAACCACTTCGTGCTTCTCCTCGCCGAGTGCTCATACCAAGTTTGGCTGGCACGCTGCGATGCAATTTTCGGGGGGTCGGGCACCGGCCCTTCACGAAGTGCTTGCGAAATCACGGAAGGAGGTCTGGTTCCACCTCGCCCGGGAGCGGCACCGCTTGGGCGAGAAGTTTCTCGAAGTGTGGGCTCGTTCTGCCGTGATTTTTGACGAGTCAGGTGGAAAGCTATCCATTAAGTTATGATGCATGCTCCAAAGGTCGCACGACTCGGCCGTGTGCGCCAGTCGATCTACGGGGTTTTGTTTGGCTCAGTGGAACCCAGAGCTGGAACCGGTGGTGGTGCACCCTCAAGTGGTCGCGCTGCTGCGGACGGCTTTGCTGGTCTCCATGGTTGTATGCCTTGACCTCTTTTACATCAGGGCAGTCCGAGGGTAAGTCAGGCTTGTGCCCTGCAAGATCGACATGGCTGTTTGTGTGTTGAGTGCAGTCCCTCAGTTGGGCTGCACCACAACAGCCCCCTTGTCCGGGAAGGACCGTTGGCCCGAACCAAGTCCCCCCACACAGCCAGCCCGGGTTGTGGGGGAGTACCGGGGTCAATGTATCGAATGATACTGGGTTGATGAGTACATGAAAGCTCTGGGACGCGGCCTCCCTGGTTGCCAAGTCCTCTTCCCATCTGACAACGGTACTCAGTCTACGTGTCAACAGCACCAGCATGTCCGGACGTGGCAAAGGCGGCAATGCGAAGGGCAAGAGCAAGACGCGTTCCAGCCGCGCGGGTCTCCAGTTCCCCGTGGGCCGTATCCACCGTCCCCTGCGCAAGGGAAACTACGCCGAGCGCGTCAGAGCGGGCGCTCGCGTCTACCTCGCGGCCGTCCTCGAGTACCTGGCTGCCGAAGTGCTCGAGCTCGCTGGCAACGCGGCTCGTGACAACAAGAAGACCAGGATCATCCCCCGCCACCTGCAGCTTGCCATCCGCAACGACGAGGAGCTGAACAAGCTGCTCTCCGGCGTGACGATCGCGCAGGGCGGCGTCTTGCCCAACATCCAAGCTGTGCTTCTCCCAAAGAAGACCGAGAAGAAGGCTTAAGCGAGCTCCCAGCCGCCGGACTACAGTCGCGCTCGTCGCACAACCCAACGGTCCTCGTCAGGACCACCGAAATGCGTGTGACGGCAGGGTTTTGCTTGGCAATCCCGTTCTCTGCGCCCGTTTCCCTCTGTTTGAATTAGCGCAACCGTGCCTCTTGAACTGACGCTGCTGCTAGCTAGCTGGCATTTCAGTGCACGAATGTAGATGGAAAGCGAGCTTCCGGGTGTCCGGGGGCGCACAGGGACGAGCCTCACTGCAATTAGCGTACGATTCGCGTAGTGGAATGTGATAGGCGATTGGGCCCTTAAAAACAAACAAACAAAAAATGGGCGATATCCGCAACCGGCATGCACTTATGAGCCAGGCAGGTATGCATGAGGCACGTGAACAAACGCATGCATGGCATACCAATACATAAAAGCTTGCACGCAACATCGGCCGCATTAATGTCGTTTTCGGGCGCGGTTTCTTCGCATGAATGCGCGCACCGTTTTGCAACGAACACGCATATTGCTTATTTTTTTCCCCTCTCTCTTCTTGTTCGTGCTCGAACGCGCGCAATACTTACCATATGCATACCAAACGAGGCACCACCTTGTACCGGCAGCCCACCACAGGCACACACAAAAAAATATTAATAATAAAAAATAACAAAACAGACAGACCGAGAGGGTACGGTTGGAGTACGTGGTCTCGCGTGCTCCCGTGGCCGAAGCAAACATGTAGGTGGTCCTGAGAAGGACCGTTTTGTGTTGCTTGCCTGACCGAGGCTGCAGCGCAGACAGCTGCCGAACTTAGGCGCGCTCGCCACGGATGCGCCGGGCCAGCTGGATGTCCTTTGGCATGATGGTAACACGCTTGGCGTGGATGGCGCACAGGTTGGTGTCTTCGAAGAGACCGACCAGGTATGCCTCGCTGGCCTCCTGAAGGGCCATCACAGCCGAACTCTGGAATCGGAGGTCGGTCTTGAAATCCTGAGCGATTTCCCTTACCAAGCGCTGGAACGGCAGCTTGCGGATGAGAAGTTCGGTCGACTTCTGGTAGCGGCGAATTTCACGAAGGGCCACGGTTCCAGGCCTGTAGCGATGCGGTTTCTTAACCCCTCCTGTGGCAGGTGCACTCTTGCGAGCAGCCTTGGTAGCAAGCTGCTTACGCGGAGCCTTCCCACCGGTGCTCTTACGGGCGGTTTGCTTGGTCCTGGCCATAGCGAACGGAGCGAGCGTCCGAAGTCGTCGACTGCCGGAGTGAAAATGACCCCTGCGCCGCGCGCGTCGTGCTTCGCCGCACTACTCTTCTCCTCTCCAACTCACCCGCCGATTGGCCAGCGCCGGCACAGCCGTCTCGGGCGGTGCACGCGCCGCCACCGTTCGCCAGGATGCTGGAGGAGGCACGTTTTCGCGCGGGCGCCTTGTTCGCGGCTAAGGAAAGCACATTCGCAGGCGGTTTAATTGAGTTTAAACACGACAGCATGCCGCGCTGTTCTCTTTCGTTTCAGCCAACACCACAATCTCGTTTATACCGCCGCGCGTCGCCAATTGCCAGTGCCGAGTGTGAGACCACACCACTAATCTCGACAGTGGTTAGCGCTCCACGCCCCACGCCATCGGAGCTGTTATCGCGATCTCCGCGCGACGCAGATGGGTGGCATGTTAAGGCTACATTATTGCTTGTCCACTGCCTTGCTTTGATCATGCTGATGCTCGTTTCACGAACTACAAGTGCGCGCCACGGTGCCTTCTCGAGGGGCAACTACATCGTGTTTTGGCCGCACTCGGCAGCAAACCGTCTCGCATGTGCACACATGCCAGTACCGCACTTTCCCGTCCACGCACAGCAGAACGCGAGGCCCGCATGCGCCTCACAAGATTAACGACAAACTCACGTATGGACTACCAGCACCACTTCAGAGTTACAGAGAAAACGATGCACTTCCGCTCTAAGAGCGAATTTGGAATACAATATTGACAGGTGTTCAACGCGCGTTAGGAGACCTGGACAACTAATTGGGGCCTCAAAACTGTGGATAGGCAAGCGGTACTTCCATATGTATGAAGGGTCCTTAAACAATATGTCAAGGTAGCATCAACCAATGCTTCGCAGGTGCGATCCCAAGCGCGGCTTCCCCGTGCCACGTATTCGGTGCGCAGTTTTCGCACTTGCAAGGGACACCATGTTTTGACAAACAATCATCAAACGCAACACTTTGCTCCATACAGTGCGTACATTTCGTCAGCTAGCTTTTTCGATTGCATTCCCGCACGCAACTTCGCCACAGGATCGACGGCATCGATGTCATGTTATAGCGAAGCTCCAGCTCGGCAGCCGCCGGGAGAAATCTATTTCCTCGCCAACTAATTCACCGAATTTGGTGCGCCTAATTGCGAGTAAAAGAAAATGTTCAAATGCCGCGCCTGCAACAGCGCGATTTTCATCTGATGCCGAGCGCTGCCTCTTTTTTCTTTACTATTTTTTCTCTCAGTGATTGTGGCAAACTGTGAAATAGAAGAGAGAACAAACAGTTCAACTGTGCGCTTTAAAGCTCCGTCACACAGCAATGGCACCGGATTTGGAAATTCTGTTAATTGCACAAGGCGATATGTATAAAGGGAACACAATTTATACGCCTCGATAAGATATACCAGTCATGTGTGAGTATGACTTTTACAATACCTTCACAGACATCACAGGCGTTTTCGATGGGATAAAATTTTTTAGACAGAACTTCCGTGAGTAGTTGCGTACAATTCACACGATCGCGGTACCGCTTTGTATTGTTGAGATATGAAACTTTGTACTTCTTAACCTGCCAGTACTCGTGCATTATGGAAGGGAAAAAAAGAGAGAAAGAGAGACGTCACCGCACCACCACACATTTTTCTCAGATGGAACAAGAAGCTTGTTTACATGGCTGCAGTAGTTCTCTCGTGACAACCCGTTGTTTTCTCTTGGGTGTGTTCCGATGCCTTACTTAGAGTTCACCTCCGAGCTACACACACGACCGGTATGACCTCATTGCGCACTGTGTACGCCTTGCTTCGTCCTCGGCTATTCCCTTTGCACGCGCATGCCAGTGACTTCGTAGCAGTAATCATTACATAGACAAGAGAAAAGAAATAACCAAAAGTTCCGCGTTTCTTCAAAGCAAGAGGCCCGTACATTTTCTCTGACTGTTCCTTCCCCATTTGTTTACCTGTTTAGCCATCACCTCACTTTGCTATATACATCAAGGCCATAGGCGCCGTTCCCGGTGGCTTCGTGGGACGAATGTAAAACAATAGGCGCGAGCTTGACTTTCATTAAACGCAACACGAATGCGAAATCCGTGCAATGACGACGGCCGGCGTGTGTCAGCTTCCCTTACCTTGGCGTGCCAATATATGTGTCATGAGTGAGGGAGCCGGTTCGAATTCGGAATTTTTCTCTACAGCAGCTTGCACATTCACGATGTTCCAGGGATGCAACGGCAGGAGGTAGTCTTGTGCACTATGGCGCGTCCATGCCATGGCATTATGCAACCGCCTCACAGCGTGTAATACGCCGGACATAAGCTGCCACAAGGAGAAATGTTCACATGTAGGACAGGTGGCTCCCTCTGGCGGCGAAGAGTTCAACAAATACGTGATGCACCGCTCAAATCGCCCATCGGGCGGCCGCTCGTCCCTCTCTCTCTTTTTCCCCCCTTCTCGCGGCGTGTGGCATACACAAATACGTTGCTCGAAAAAGTTTGTTTTCTTTAAATACAGCGCGTGTCCAGCGCCCGCTTCCTTACCGATCTAAGTATATGGCGCGAACAAGGGTCGCCCAGCATCGCCTACACGCACGCATGACGAAAGGGCCAGTCGTACAGAAATAACGAGAGAAAGTGAGTCTGCACTGTGCAAGCATATTTCTGTCTCAGTAAGCACACTTCACCGCTCTGCTCCTTTATTTTATTTTCCTCTTGTTTTGGGCAACTCAGCGGTGCATTGTCTTGCATAAAGAGCCACGTTGGCCTCGAACCAACTGCTTATCACCTATAGCGTGCTGACAAGAAATGCCACTGTAACCCTGTACACAAGTATGAAAACAGCACGCGCCTCGGTGTCTACCGCGCGCACCCTCGTCCATTTGAATACAACGCAGTGAGCCCGGTTCTAGCGACAGCTACCTAGCTAATCTCACCTTTGCATTCATTTGCGTCGCTCAAAAGAGTTACACAATTGTGAATCGCACGGTGGTAGTTTACGGCCGCCCAGCTCGTAGGGCAAGAGGGCTGGCTCGTTATTGTTTCTCCGACGCACGCAAACCAACGAAACCATGCGAATGCCGCTCAGACACAGCGTCGCGCGTAGGCTCAATCATTTAACGCTTGCACTGGAAAGAACAAATAACCGCCGTCTGTAGAAAACTCACTTTCAGCTGTTACACACTGGCCCGTGCCCGGCAATATTTTCCTCGCGCTTTGTTTCGCTGCGTACCCTCAGGAGCTATTGTTGTGAAATATGGGGCTTAACATATAAAACTTACTTAACTTAAATGCGCCCGCTGACCGTCACGCTCGGCGTATGTATGTAACCGAGTGCTACTGCCCGGCTCATACTCTTCTCTAAGGGAGTAGAAGAAGCGAGCCATTTTAAAGCGACAAAAATGCGCATCGACGAGCTTACGATTACCTCTGTCTTTTAATTATCAGTCCACTTGGTTGCCTCAATCAGGGTCCAACCAAAGGCGACAACTGAGCTGCACGAACGACCGCCACGTCGCAACTCGGACAGACTGATGGCGGGTGAAATGGGAGCAACACAACACACAGTGGCGAGCGCAAATGCAATCGAGCAAAGCTCGCCTTGCGAGGGCGAAAAACAATGCTACCACACCTTTTGAATACATGCGGTTGCGCTCGCTCACCTGACCAAAGTTTACCGCGCGTGTCTCGTACGGCCGAACGCGAGATAATGGCATGCAAAAGAGGGTCAACGGAGCAGGAGATCGCAAATCCTGCGCATCACTGCCGAAGCACCAAGTGGGTAGCCCTGAAGCGGGCTGTTGGGTTCTTCAGAGGAGCTGATGCGCTGCTTGCAGACGACGCCGCGCACGCGTGCTGCTTAGCCTCCGAAACCGTCGAGGGTGCGGCCCTGACGCTTGAGGGCATACACCACGTCCATGGCTGTCACGGTCTTGCACTTGGCGTGCTCAGTGTAGGTGACGGCGTCCCGGATCACGTTCTCTCGGAACACCTTGAGCACACCGCGTGTCTCCTCATAGATCAGGCCAGAGATACGCTTGACACCACCACGGCGAGCGAGGCGACGGATGGCTGGCTTGGTGATGCCTTGGATGTTGTCACGCAACACCTTACGATGACGCTTCGCGCCACCCTTGCCAAGCCCCTTGCCGCCCTTGCCACGTCCAGACATCTCGGCTGTTGCTGCTGCTTCGAAGCGAGTCAGGAAAGCGAATGCCGCGTCCTTGCGCCGCGACTGAGCGAGGAAGCCGCGCCGAAGGGCGAGGAGGTGAAACGCGCGCCGATTGGCTCACGGGCAGCGCGGCCTCTCTTCGCGAGTGAGTCGCGGGTGGCAGCACTGAGCCCTGCTTAGGCCATGCACTGAGTTCACGACATGTGGCTTCGCAACACAATCGCGGAGTTTACCTTTTTTTCTTATGTTGTTTCTTTTTGGCATTTCTGACTGCAACGTAGGCTGATGTTCAACCCGCCTCCCTCCTTCTTTTGCTCAACTCGCCAAGAGAAAAACAAACGTGTCAACAATGTTATTGTGCTATGTTGCACGCACCCACTGCTCGTTTCGCGCCCCAGGAACAAGTTTATTGTCTTCTCATAATTATGATTACTCGTTCTATTCACCGGTAGCTCGTCTACGCTTTCAAGTGCACCCTGGTCATTGCCGCAAAGCACACCGTGCGCACAGCTTCAAGTTCCGCCACTCCAACATCGTTCACTTGAGCACTAGTCGCGAAACAGGGCGCGTTCATGCTCTGTTCGCCTCAGGCGTTTCAAATTTCGCACGCCGACACCGCTGACTGGTGCCTACACGACCGTCAAATTTCCTCGCGATAGCTTACGTAGCCTCGTAGATAACGTCAGCGAAATCAGCCTAAGACGCGCGCGCGAGCCCAATTCAGCATTCTAGGGGACGGAAGAGAGCGAGGGAACTGTTTGCGCCGCTCCTCACTCCTCCCTCTCCCATCGCCCGTACGAAGGCAGCTACGCAGGGCGCGCGCGGAACCGCTAGCTATGCAGTATGCGGAGAGCGCGCGCATCTCTTCTTTTCCCACTTCAAAGTCACTTACTACTGCTACATTTGTAATAACAGTGTAAAATTTCCCCTTAGGCAGTGCTGCTTCGTGAACGTGCGCACCCATTTCCGCTCGCCAGCCACCGCTACAGCAATGCGGCTCTGAATTTCAGTCCGGAGCACTGCTGCATACGTGCGGGCGGCCGCCGAGAGGGCATTCTAGCAGACGCAGCGACCGATGGCATTAGTTCCAGCAGCCATAGAGGCACACCTCAGGGCTCGCAAAAGCGCGTCGAACGACAAGAAGAAACAAAACGGTAAAAAGAAAAAAAGGAGGGATGAGGGCTGCCTGCTTTTAAAAGTTGCGCTACATCAGAATTAAGTAAATGTGCAGCAACGACCGCCTCATCATCCTCGGTGTGTGAAACACGCGCCGTGGTAATTAGTGCATGCAGGCGAACGTGGCCGCTCGCGCAGAGTCGCCTCACGCGCCCCATACTTGCTTTGTGTGTGTTGTTGTGCTGAGCCCCGTGGCGTTCTGTGCGGTTCTGCTACAAAAGTTATAGCACACGCGCTGTCCGACCGCGCACGCCGCGTGTTTGAAAACAAGAAGTAGTAGTAAGTGCCGTTGAGATGGTAAAAGAAGAGAAGAGTGCAGTACCGTAGCTGTCTCTCGCTTAGGAGGTCACCTCAACAGTACTACACGGGGGAGGGTAAGGAGAATAAAGGAGCCAGGAGAAACAAAGATTAAAGAGGACGAGCGGAAGGCCGTGAAGAAAAAAAAGAGAGAGCGAGAAGCGTGAAACGGGGCCTATGGCAGCGTGGTAAGGTTCGACGACTCAAAGAACTCAATGAGCTGGGAAGGCTCCTTTGAGTAAAACCGCAAAACCCCTAGGAAACGAGAAAGTCCTCAGGACGGGCTATGGGGAGTCCAAGGCGTCGATTAGGATTTCACGAGCTGAGAGATATATGCAGTGCATATATCTATAATAAAAGTGCATATATCATATAAATGGGACTCTCACGGGCCGATAGGCCCGTGAGAGTCCCTTTTTGTGTGTGTTGTTGTGCTGCGCGCAAGGCGTTGTGTGCGTTTCTGATACAAAACTTTCAGCACACGCACTGTCGCAATACGACAGCGAGCGCCGGGTGTGTGTAAACGAGGAAGCGTCGAACAGAGGGAACGGACGGAATTGTCGAGATTCTCACTACATCCCAATGCCAATGCAGACACTTTGGGTGGCTCTGAGAAGAGCCGTTGGGTGTTGGCTGCGCGGTCGAGCGCTCGGTCGCCTACTTGGAGCTGGTGTACTTGGTGACGGTTTTGGTGCCCTCGGACACGGCGTGTTTGGCCAGCTCTCCGGGCAACAGCAGATGCACGGCAGTCTGGATCTCCCGGCTCGCGATGGTCGAGCGCTTGTTGTAGTGAGCCAGACGGGACGACTGCGCGGCGATACGCTCGAAGATGTCGTTCACGAAGCTGTTCATGATAGACATGGCCTTGCTGGAGACTCCAGTGTCCGGGTGCACCTGCTTCAGCACCTTGTAGATATACATGGAGAAGCTCTCCTTCCTGCGGCGCTTCTTCTTCTTCTTGTCGGTGGCGCGCACGTTCTTCTGCGCCTTGCCGGCCTTCTTCACGGCCTTACCGCTGGGCTGGGGAGGCATGTCAGTAGCCGAGCAAACGAGATCAGAATACGCGCGACCGGTCGCGCGCGCCGCGTTTTTATCGCGGGAGGGTGGTGTTCACGCGACCTCGCAAAGCCGCGCTCGCCATTGGTCCGCGCGGCTTCTCTCCCTTTTCCTCGCGCTTTCTTTTGGGACCGGCGGCGGCGAGAGCGGCGACGGCGCTACGAGCACGGCTCAAATCGCTCACAGATTGCCACTGTGCAAGTCGTTGTTACTCAGTCTGACAGCAACACTGCGATGCCTCCCCAGGTGCTGTGGATAGGTGCTGTGGTGGCATGATTTGTGCGTTCGAGCTTCGGTGCTATGGATCCCCTCCACGTGGGCCCCTCTCGGATGGTTGGATAGGATTACGGTGCGGATTCTTCTAGACTCCAACCCGCTGTCTTCGATTCGGTGAGGTGTTCCGGTGGCTCTTTTTTGTCCTTGGTTTTTTCCAGTGTTTAGCTGAGGGTTTCTAGCTTCCTACCTTGTGTAGTGTTAGCTTAAACTTCGGCTAGGCGCGGGCGCCACGTGGTTTTTACCGCGATGGTGGCCCCTTCGCGGCATCGGCCGCTTACGTTTTTCGGGCGAGTTCCGAAAGGCGCGTCCAATGTAGATGTTTGCAAGGCGCTCGTAAAGCGCTTTTCCTTGGACGACCTTAAGGCAGTGCAGGACTTTGGTGTAGGACGGTTTGAGATAACGTTTAAGAATAAGGCCGCGGTTGATCGCTTCTCAGCTGATCTTGCTTTGAAGGTTCGGGATGTGGAAGTTCGTTTTGAGTATAGAGGTGTGCGTGTGAAGTTGGTTAGGGTGTTTGGCTACCCCGCGGATCTTCCGGACCAGGCTCTCGTCTCCGAGCTAGAGGTCTTCGGAAAGGTTCACGGGATCTCCGAAGAATGCGTGCCCGGTTTCCCTGCCGTTGGCACCGGAAACCGGCGCATTCGGATAGAGATGGCGCGGCCCGTTCCTAACCTTCTTCGTGTAGGTGAGCGTGTCGTTCAGTGTGAGTACGAGGGTGTAGTTAGGTTGTGCCGTAGGTGTAACATGGCAGGACACCACGCCGCCGCGTGCGACACGCCTCAGTGCGCGCGCTGCGGGCAGTTTGGCCACGCGTCCTGCGGCGCGGCGTGCGTACGTTGCGGCGGCGACCATGCGGTTTCGGCGTGTAGTGTCCGCACCTACTCGTCAGTGACCGCGAGGCCAGAACAGCAGAAACCTGCCGTCGTAGAAGCGGTTACTTCGCCGGTAGCTGATACGGTTGCTGCCTTAGAGGAAGGAGAGAGCCAGGGCTCCTTGAGCGTGGTCGATGCCGCCGAGCGCGGCGGCGATTCCGTGGACGCTACCGAGGTCGTTCCCCCTTCCGTCACGGCAACGTGCGAGGGGGCAGCGAGCGAGGAGGCTGAAGCGGCGGTCGCTGTCGCCTCCGTGGCGGGTACGCCTCTTGCTACGCCGGTCGCTATCTCTGGCGCGTCCGAACCACTGACTGGCGCGACTGACACTGCTCGTCGGTCGAACCATAAGCGTAAGAGCCGGCGCGCACACAGCGCTGGCTCCTCCAGACTGGCCCTCCAGAATTTATGCGCAGTGCTGTTGAAACGTCCGATTCTGATAATGAGGTCCCATCGGACGGGGAGGGTTCTCCTCCTTGTCCCAATTGCGGATGGGGACGTTGCGAATGCTCGTTGCTCTCAGACAGAACCTATGAGTCTACTGATGAGGGGTCCCCCACTTTGGAGACCCTCTCATAAGTAGTCTTTGCTTATTTGTCTCTAGCGGCTAGTATTACCTAATACTAGCCTGCTCTTTATTTATTTTCCTAGCTCTTTTTGTCTTCCTTTGTTTCTACTAGCTCTTAGCTAATCTCTTTCTCCCTTAAAATGGCTTCTTCTCTCACCATAGCTACCTTTAACTGTCGTGGTTTGTCGCGTGCGTCTAAGCAGTTAGAGGTTATTAATTTGGCTAAATCCAAAAAGGTAGATATTCTTGTGCTTCAGGAAACTTATTTTCATAGGCTAGGCCAGATCAGCCACTGCGACCGGATTTTTCGCACTCGGTCTTTCTGGAGTTATGGCGCGACGGGCAGTCGAGGTACGGCCATCGTTTTGATGCCGAATTTCGACTGCCTTGTTATTCGCCATGCCAGGGATTCCGAGGGCCGCGTCTTGTCGGTGGACCTTGATTGTGGCATTCGAATTGTTAATGTTTATGCTCCAACCCGGTCTAAAGATCAGAGAGAGTTTTTCGCTACATTAGAACCCTACTTGGTAGGTCCCTCTCGGCTAATCCTTGTAGGCGACTTCAACTGTGTGTTAGAACAGGTTGATCGCATCCCGCATAGAGGGACTCCAACCCAGAAAGATAGGCGTGCAAATGTTGTACTACGAGAGCTCGTCGACGGGCTGGGACTTGTCGATGCTTGGCGTGTGCTTCGCCCTGGTCAGTCAGGAATGACTTGGACAGGAAGAGGCATTCTTATGCAGTATGCATTCTTCTTGGTTAACTCCTTCTGCTCTTAGCGACCACAGCTTCCAAATTCTGCGGTTCGCCCATTCTAGCATAGTCCCGCAAGGGAAGAGACCGTGGCGTCTGAATCCACGTCTTCTAAAAGACAGACAGGCAACCGCAGAGGTATCATCCATTCTTTTTCGATCGCTGCACAATAGAGCGAATCTAAGTGGTACAGAATGGGATGACGTGAAGGTCAGAGTGCGTGAGTGCTTCAGGTCTTGGGGCAAGCGTCGAGCGCGCGAGGAGCGTGAGGAGATCAAAATCGTCTCCGACGCGATCCTCCTGCTCTCGAGGCCACTGTCCGGCGGTCCTGGAGTTGCTTCGGCGCTGTCCTCACTCCAAAAGGAACTTCGGATTCTCCTGCAGCGACGCTGGGATGGCTTGAGGGCCACAGCCCGAGCAGAGCTGTGGGAAATGGAAGCGTGGTGCAGCAGAAACGTCCTACGTAAACATCTCTCAAGGAAGAGCACAACTCTCTCCTCCCTAATAGATCCAAGCGATGGTAGCATAGTCGATTCACCAGATGGAGTTCTTGCACTGGCGAGGCAGTTTTACATGATCTTGTATGCCGAACCAGCTGCCACTCCAACTGCGTTTCCTTTTGCTTCGCCAGCTGAGCCGCCGCAAGTGTGCGACTCAGCCATAGATGAGGACGAGCTTTTTTCGGCATTGAAGTCTATGAAGCGTAATCGCAGTCCGGGATCCGATGGTCTGACAGTCGAATTTTATGTTAAATTTTGGACACTGTTAGGGAAGCCATTCACATCACTGGTGAACCGGCTACACTGTGAAGGGACTTTGTCAGCGTCTCAACGAGAGGGGTTAATCACTCTCCTTTGTAAAGACGAGTCGAGGAGCTCCGATCTGAGAGCATGGCGTCCAATCACACTTCCGAACTGCGATTATAAGCTCATAGCAAAGTGCCTGTGTATGCGACTCACACCAGTGCTCAGCACTGTTTTGGGTCTATACCAGGCATGTTGTGTCCAGGGGCGCTCTACTCAGCTTCACGGTATAGCACTAAGGGACCTTCTCCTGTGGGCAAATACCAGGAAACTTCCAGGTATTCTTTGCTCCTTCGATCAGGAGAAGGCTTTCGATATCATTAGCCATAGGTACCTTTTCCGTGTTTTGTAAGAGGCTGGTTTTAGTGTGGGTTTTAGACAGATGATCCAAGCTTTGTATTCTCGACCTACTTCTGCTGTTCTCATACGAGACCGCCTCTCGGAGGCGTTCATTGTGGGACGTGGTGTGCGACAGGGGGACCCGCTCTCACCTGCCCTCTACGTACTCGCTTTTGAACCGCTTCTGCAGAGGTTGTCTTGTGACAGCAGAATTGGCAGGTTCCTACTTCCACCAGGTTCCCCCCCGGTTGCACTCTTTGCCTATGCAGACGACTTGTCCATTATCGTCCCAGACGAAGCATCAGCTTGCGACGTCCTGGAGGTCATGGACAGTTACGGCGGGGCGAGCGGTGCAAGGTTGAATGGGTCGAAAAGTGCAGCAATGTACTTGAACTCCACTCCTTCTAGTCCGCAGCCCGTTCATGGTCGCCCCGTGAAAACGCGGCTGCAGATTCTAGGCTTCCAGTTCGAACCAGATTTTCTCTCTCCCGAAAACTGGCAACAGGCTAAGGACAAGCTTGAAGCCAGGGTTCAGGAATACAGCGCGTTGTCATGCCCTTTGACTGCTCGAGGGACAATCCTTCGCTCACTTCTGTTTTCCTTTCTGACGTATGTGGCGTGTGTGTCTCCTATTCCAACCCGAACCAAGCTTATCTTGGACAGGGTCTTGTTTCGCTTCCTCTCGAAGGGTACAACTGGTTGTGTAGCTAGCCGGGTGCTCAAGTTGCCCAGGGACAAGGGAGGACTCGGAATTCCCGACCTGGGCGTCGTGGCTACTGCACTACACGTCATTGGACCCAGGTCGCTCTTAACTCGGATATGCTCCTAACTCGAAGCTTAACTTCCTTCTTTCTTAGCACCCGACTCCGCTTGTTCTCGCAGAGCACATTTTCCCACTGTGTTCCTCGTTCAGGTACCCCGTCCACCATTTATGCGGCGGCTGCCAACTCTTTGGTAAGCCTCTGCAAGGTTCACCCAGGCATCGACGTAGTTTCAGCTCCACTCCAAGAGTTAGTGGATATCCTCACCCCAGGACTCCCCCCACATTGCCAAATGTACGACCTGTCGATTCACAGGCCAAACTGGAAGCTCATCACAGCCGGTTTCCTCGACGCCAGGCGAGCCACCTTTGTGTACCGCCTGGCGCGAGGGTGCCTGCTGTTGAGCTACAGGCCCTTCACAGCCATCCCGGCTCGTGCAGTGTGTCCTTTCTGTGGCGCTCGTGAGGACTCAGTTCGTATATTTACGCAGTGTTTGCTTCCTGCAGCTCTTCTCCAAAGAGTTGCTAGTCTATTTAGGCTCCCAGGCGTTCCTTATGAGACAGTCCGATTTTTGCACCCTTTGCCCAATCAGGCGATCAACCACTTCGTGCTTCTCCTCGCCGAGTGCTCATACCAAGTTTGGCTGGCACGCTGCGATGCAATTTTCGGGGGGTCGGGCACCGGCCCTTCACGAAGTGCTTGTGAAAGCACGGAAGGAGGTCTGGTTCCACCTCACCCGGGAGCGGCACCGCTTGGGCGAGAAGTTTCTCGAAGTGTGGGCTCGTCCTGCCGTGATTTTTGACGAGTCAGGTGGAAAGCTATCCATTAAGTTATCATGCATGCTCCAAAGGTCGCACGACTCGGCCGTGTGCGCCAGTCGATCTACGGGGTTTTGTTTGGCTCAGTGGAACCCAGAGCTGGAACCGGTGGTGGTGCACCCTCAAGTGGTCGCGCTGCTCCGCGGACGGCTTTGGTGGTCTCCATTCTTGTATGCCTTGACCTCTTTTACATCAGGGCAGTCCGAGGGTCAGTCAGGCTTGTCCCCTGCAAGACCGACATGGCTGTTTGTGTGTTGAGTGCAGTCCCTCAGTTGGGCTGCACCACAACAGCCCCCTTGTCCGGGAAGGACCGTTGGCCCGAACCAAGTCCCCCACCCAGTCAGCCCGGGTTGTGGGGGAGTACCGGGGTCAATGTATCGAATGATGCTGGGTTGATGAGTACATGAAAGCTCTGGGACGCAGCGCCCCTGGTTGCCAAGTCCTCTTCCCATCTGACAACGGTACTCAGTCTACGCGTCAACAGCACCAGCATGTCCAGACGTGGCAAAGGCGGCAAGGCGAAGGGCAAGAGCAAGACGCGTTCCAGCCGCGCGGGTCTCCAGTTCCCCGTGGGCCGTATCCACCGTCTCCTGCGCAAGGGAAACTACGCCGAGCGCGTCGGAGCGGGCGCTCCCGTCTACCTCACAGCCGTCCTCGAGTACCTGGCTGCCGAAGTGCTCGAGCTCGCTGGCAACGCAGCTCGTGACAACAAGAAGACCAGGATCATCCCCCGCCACCTGCAGCTCGCCATCCGCAACGACGAGGAGCTGAACAAGCTGCTCTCCGGCGTGACGATCGCGCAGGGCGGCGTCTTGCCCAACATCCAAGCTGTGCTTCTCCCAAAGAAGACCGAGAAGAAGGCGTAAGCGAGCTCCCAGCCGCCGGACTACAGTCGCGCTCGTCGCACAACCCAACGGTCCTCGTCAGGACCACCGAAATGCGTGTGACGGCAGGGTTTTGCTTGGCAATCCCGTTCTCTGCGCCCGTTTCCCTCTGTTTGAATTAGCGCAACCGTGCCTCTTGAACTGACGCTGCTGCTAGCTAGCTGGCATTTCAGTGCACGAATGTAGATGGAAAGCGAGCTTCCGGGTGTCCGGGGGCACACAGGGACGAGCCTCACTGCAATTAGCGTACGATTCGCGTAGTGGAATGTGATAGGCGATTGGGCCCTTAAAAACAAACAAACAAAAAATGGGCCATATCCGCAACCAGCATGCACTTATGAGCCAGGCAGGTATGCATGAGGAACGTGAACAAACGCATGCATGGCATACCAATACATAAAAGCTTGCACGCAACATCGGCCGCATTAATTTCGTTTTCGGGCGCGGCTTCTTCGCATGAATGCGCGCACCGTTTTGCAACGAACACGCATTTTGTTTATTTTTTTCCCCTCTCTCTTCTTGTTCGTGCTCGAACGCGCGCAATACTTACCATATGCATACCAAACAAGGCACCACCTTGCACCGGCAGCCCACCACAGGCACACACAAAAAAAATATTAATAATAAAAAATAACAACAAAACAGACAGACCGAGTGGGTACGGTTGGAGTACGTGGTCTCGCGTGCTCCCGTGGCCGAAGCAAACATGTAGGTGGTCCTGAGAAGGACCGTTTTGTGTTGCTTGCCTGACCGAGGCTGCGGCGCAGACAGCGGCCGAACTTAGGCGCGCTCGCCACGGATGCGCCGGGCCAGCTGGATGTCCTTTGGCATGATGGTAACACGCTTGGCGTGGATGGCGCACAGGTTGGTGTCTTCGAAGAGACCGACCAGGTATGCCTCGCTGGCCTCCTGAATGGCCATCACAGCCGAACTCTGGAATCAGAGGTCGGTCTTGAAATCCTGAGCGATTTCCCTCACCAAGCGCTGGAACGGCAGCTTGCGGATGAGAAGTTCGGTCGACTTCTGGTAGCGGCGAATTTCACGAAGGGCCACGGTTCCAGGCCTGTAGCGATGCGGTTTCTTAACCCCTCCTGTGGCAGGTGCACTCTTGCGAGCAGCCTTGGTAGCAAGCTGCTTACGCGGAGCCTTCCCACCGGTGCTCTTACGGGCGGTTTGCTTGGTCCTGGCCATAGCGAACGGAGCGAGCGTCCGAAGTCGTCGACTGCCGGAGTGAAAATGACCCCTGCGCCGCGCGCGTCGTGCTTCGCCGCACTACTCTTCTCCTCTCCAACTCACCCGCCGATTGGCCAGCGCCGGCACAGCCGTCTCGGGCGGTGCGCGCGCCGCCACCGTTCGCCAGGATGCTGGAGGAGGCACGTTTTCGCGCGGGCACCTTGTTCGCGGCTAAGGAAAGCACATTCACAGGCGGTTTAATTGAGTTTAAACACGACAGCATGCCGCGCTGTTCTCTTTCGTTTCAGCCAACACCACAATCTCGTTTATACCGCCGCGCGTCGCCAATTGCCAGTGCCGAGTGTGAGACCACACCACTAATCTCGACAGTGGTTACCGCTCCACGCCCAACGCCATCGGAGCTATTATCGCGATCTCCGCGCGACGCAGATGGGTGGCATGTTAAGGCTACATTATTGCTTGTCCACTGCCTTGCTTTGATCATGCTGATGCTCGTTTCACGAACTGCAAGTGCGCGCCACGGTGCCTTCTTGAGGGGCAACTACATCGTGTTTTGGCCGCACTCGGCAGCAAACCGTCTCGCATGTGCACACATGCCAGTACCGCACTTTCCCGTCCACGCACAGAAGAACGCGAGGCCCGCATGCGCCTCACAAGATTAACGACAAACTCACGTATGGACTACCAGCACCACTTCAGAGTTACAGAGAAAACGATGCACTTCCGCTCTAAGAGCGAATTTGGAATACAATATTGACAATTGTTGAACGCGCGTTAGGAGACCTGGACAACTAATTGGGGCCTCAAAACTGTGGATAGGCAAGCGGTACTTCCATATGTATGAAGGGTCCTTAAACAATATGTCAAGGTAGCATCAACCAATGCTTCGCAGGCGCGATCCCAAGCGCGGCTTCCCCGTGCCACGTATTCGGTGCGCAGTTTTCGCACTTGCAAGGGACACCATGTTTTGACAAACAATCATCAAACGCAACACTTTGCTCCATACAGTGCGTACATTTCGTCAGCTAGCTTTTTCGATTGCATTCCCGCACGCAACTTCGCCACAGGATCGACGGCATCGATGTCATGTTATAGCGAAGCTCCAGCTCGGCAGCCGCCGGGAGAAATCTATTTCCTCGCCAACTAATTCACCGAATTTGGTGCGCCTAATTGCGAGTAAAAGAAAATGTTCAAATGCCGCGCCTGCAACAGCGCGATTTTCAACTGATGCCGAGCGCTGCCTCTTTTTTCTTTACTATTTTTTTTCTCAGTGATTGTGGCAAACTGTGAAATGGAAGAGAGAACAAACAGTTCAACTGTGCGCTTTAAAGCTCCGTCACACAGCAATGGCACCGGATTTGGAAATTCTGTTAATTGCACAAGGCGATATGTATAAAGGGAACACAATTTATACGCCTCGATAAGATATACCAGTCATGTGTGAGTATGACTTTTACAATACCTTCACAGACATCACAGGCGTTTTCGATGGGATAAAATTTTTTAGACAGAACTTCCGTGAGTAGTTGCGCGCAATTCACACGATCGCGGTACCGCTTTGTATTGTTGAGATATGAAACTTTGTACTTCTTAACCTGCCAGTACTCGTGCATTATGGAACGGGAAAAAAGAGAGAGAGAGAGACGTCACCGCACCACCACACATTTTTCTCAGATGGAACAAGAAGCTTGTTTACATGGCTGCAGTAGTTCTCTCGTGACAACCCGTTGTTTTCTCTTGGGTGTGTTCCGATGCCTTACTTAGAGTTCACCTCCGAGCTACACGCACGACCGGTATGACCTCATTGCGCACTGTGTACGCCTTGCTTCGTCCTCGGCTATTCCCTTTGCACGCGCATGCCAGTGACTTCGCAGCAGTAATCATTACATAGACAAGAGAAAAGAAATAACCAAAAGTTCCGCGTTTCTTCAAAGCAAGAGGCCCGTACATTTTCTCTGACTGTTCCTTCCCCATTTGTTTACCTGTTTAGCCATCACCTCACTTTGCTATATACATCAAGGCCATAGCCGCAGTTCCCGGTGGCTTCGTGGGACGAATGTAAAACAATAGGCGCGAGCTTGGCTTTCATTAAACGCAACACGAATGCGAAATCCGTGCAATGACGACGGCCGGCGTGTGTCAGCTTCCCTTACCTTGGCGTGCAAATATATGTGCCATGAGTGAGGGAGCCGGTTCGAATTCGGTATTTTTCTCTAGAGCAGCTTGCACATTCACGATGTTCCAGGGATGCAGCGGCAGGAGGTAGTCTTGTGCACTTTGGCGCGTCCATGCCATGGCATTACGCAACCGCCTCACAGCGCGTAATACGCCGGACATGAGCTGCCACAAGGAGAAATGTTCACATGTAGGACAGGTGGCTCCCTCTGGCGGCGAAGAGTTCGACAAATACGTGATGCACCGCTCAAATCGCCCATCGGGCAGCCGCTCGTCCCTCTCTCTCTTTTTCCCCCGTTCTCGTGGCATGTGGCTTACACAAATACGTTGCTCGAAAAATTTTGTTTTCTTTAAGTACAGCGCGTGTCTAGCGCCCGCTTCCTTACCGATCTAAGTATATGGCGCGAACAAGGGTCGCCCAGCATCGCCTACACGCACGCCTACAATTTCGCACGTCACGATAGCATTAACACAGTCTTACAAATACCTAGGCGTAACGTTGTCTAACGATCTAACCTGGAACGCGCATGTCACTAGAGTGATATCATCTGCTAACAGAAGCCTTGGTTTCCTAAACCGTCATCTACGTCTAGCGCCACCAAACCTAAGATTGCTTGCATACAAGTCACTCGTACGCTCTAAGCTGGAATATGCCTCTGCCATCTGGAGCCCTAACCAAAAATATCTAACAAACTGTCTAGAATCAGTGCAGAATCGTGCCACAAGATTCATCCATTCATGCTATTCATATAATGTCAGTATATCATCGTTAAAAGCAGAATCCGGCTTAACAAGCCTGACTTGTCGGCGTCGTATCGCTACTATGTACTTATTTCATAGGTTTTTTTACAGCTCACTTCATCATCCACCCTACATCAGCCCTCCTGCACGCATTTCTCTCCGCATTGGTCATCCCTCTCAAGTCGCCCGTCCACGTACGCACACTACCACGTTTGCCACATCATTCTTCCCACGTTCAGCCTCGGACTGGAACGGCCTTCCACACGACATCGCCGCAATCACCTGCCCATCGACGTTTTTGAACTGTATAATTAACATATTTACCAGCGAGCAAACTTGTACCTAAACATCTTTCCCTTGTGTATATAATTTATTTTAATAGCTACCCACCCCTTATGTAATACCCCCAATCCTGGGGGCCTTTAAGGTAATAAAGTGAAGTGAAGTGAAGTGAAATGACGAAAGGGCCAGTCGTACAGAAATAACGAAAGTGAGTCTGCACTGTGCAAGCATATTTCTGTCTCAGTAAGCACACTTCACCGCTCTGCTCCTTTATTTTATTTTCCTCTTGTTTTGGGCAACTCAGCGGTGCATTGTCTTGCAAGAAGAGCCACGTTGGCCTCGAACCAACTGCTTATCACCTAGAGCGCGCTGACAAGAAATGCCACTGTAACCCTGTACACCAGTATGAAAACAGCACGCGCCTCGGTGTCTACCGCGCGCACCCTCGTCCATTTGAATACAACGCAGTGAGCCCGGTTCTAGCGACAGCTACCTAGCTAATCTCACCTTTGCATTCATTTGCGTCGCTCAAAAGAGTTACACAATTGTGAATCGCACGGTGGTAGTTTACGGCCGCCCAGCTCGTAGGGCAAGAGGGCTGGCTCGTTATTGTTTCTCCGACGCACGCAAACCAACGAAGCCATGCGAATGCCGCTCAGACACAGCGTCGCGCGTTGGCTCAATCATTTAACGCTTGCACTGGAAAGAACAAATAACCGCCGTCTGTAGAAAACTCACTTTCAGCTGTTACACACTGGCCCGTGACCGGCAATATTTTCCTCGCGCTTTGCTTCGCTGCGTACCCACATGAGCTATTGTTGTGAAATATGGGGCTTAACATATAAAACTTACTTAACTTAAATGCGCCCGCTGACCGTCACGCTCGGCGTATGTATGTAACCGAGTGCTACTGCCCGGCTCATACTCTTCTCTAAGGGAGTAGAAGAAGCGAGCCACTTCAAAGCGACAAAAATGCGCATCGACGAGCTTACGATTACCTCTTTCTTTTAGTCATCAGTCCACTCTGGTTGCCTCAATCAGGGTCCAACCAAAGGCGACAACTGAGCTGCACGAACGACCGCCACGTCGCAACTCGGACAGACTGAGGGCGGGTGAAATGGGAGCAACACAACACACAGTGGCGAGCGCAAATGCAATCGAGCAAAGCTCGCCTTGCGAGGGCGAAAAACAATGCTACCACGCCTTATGAATACATGCGGTTGCGCTCGCTCACCTGACCAAAGTTTACCGCGCGTGTCTCGTACGGCCGAACGCGCAATAATGGCATGCAAAAGAGGGTCAACGGAGCAGGAGATCGCAAATCCTGCGCATCACTGCCGAAGCACCAAGTGGGTAGCCCTGAAGAGGGCTGTTGGGTTCTTCAGAGGAGCTCATATGCTGCTTGCAGACGACGCCGCGCACGCGTGCTGCTTAGCCTCCGAAACCGTAGAGGGTGCGGCCCTGATGCTTGAGGGCATACACCACGTCCATGGCTTAAGTGTTTCCCCCAGAGCAAAAAGAACAGGAAAAGAAAAAGGGGGAGGCCCGCACCACCTTGCAGTATAACGGGCTTAACGCCAATTAAAAGATAAAAAATGAGGGATCATCACGAGAGATGATCCATAGGAAATTTGGATACAAAAGCCAATATTAAAAAAAACAAATTCGGAGCTGAAGCCAATGAAATCATTTTGGAAGTAGTAGAAGACGAAGTATGTCGCCAGGATTAGCAGCACATAGCGACCCGGGGCAGGCTCCTTTAGGGTGTAATGAGCCGAAGGCTCCGGCAGTGATGCGCGATCATTGCGAGGCTGCATCTTTATTGCAAGTCAGTGCGAATAGAGTTCAGTCGGCTCCGGTGGTAGTGTCTCCCGCCGGTTGTGCCAAGGGACGGAATGCGGAGCCCGGTACATTGCCGCTCGCCGTGACAGAGGCTGGGTCCGGAGTAGGCTCAGAGCAGCAAGAACTGGTGGTGACCTGGAGGAACTGGTGGTGACCTGGAGGCGTGCTGGTATGTTGAGAAGATAGAATAGTACGCGGCAGGAGAAGGATAGGAAAGAAAGGAAGGAGGTAATGGAGATGAAGCATGTAGTTAGTACCATTGGCAACGGTCCATGGCTGTCACGGTCTTGCGCTTGGCGTGCTCAGTCTAGGTGACGGCGTCCCGGATCACGTTCTCGAGGAACACCTTGAGCACACCGCGTGTCTCCTCGTAGATCAGGCCAGAGATACGCTTGACACCACCACGGCGAGCGAGGCGACGGATGGCTGGCTTGGTGATGCCTTGGATGTTGTCACGCAACACCTTACGATGACGCTTCGCGCCACCCTTGCCGAGCCCCTTGCCGCCCTTGCTTTGTCAGATGGAAGAGAGGGCAGCTGCATAAAGTGCTGTCCCCTAATGAGAGTTCAGATCTCAGCCAACCATCATCATCCATACAACCGCCTCAAGCTAGGTCCCCAACACGGCAGGGGTGAAGGAGATTTGGGGTTCGAGGCGGAGGTCATGTTCAGAACAGGATCAAGCCACTGTACTCTATCGGGAGCGGCTCTCGGCGCCATAGCACCGTATTGGAGCGCGCTGCCGGCGCCTTCGTAAGTGGCGATCGAGTTCTTCAGAACTCCACAACTATCTTTCCTTGTCGTTGGGAAAAAATTATCATAGGTCGGCACCATGTTCGGGAGAATTGGAGTGTACCCAATCGACGTCTCTCCCTCTCCAGGTGGAACCATAGTGCCTTCCTGATTTTGGCCAGTACTTCGTGTAGTCCCGGTTGCTTGTCCGTGAACGTTGCTTTGCATCTCGCCAGCCACACCTGATAGCTACACTCAATCATCAACAGAGTAAACTGGTTTATCCCTTCTTTAGGGAGTGGGTTCATGTACCGGACAGTCAGGTATGGCACTCCCGGCAGCTTGAAAATATCTTTCACTCTTTCAATCAGCACTCGTAGATGTGCTCGGGCGTCTCTCTGGCATTACAAAATGGGCAGTTTTTGTTGAGACCGCCCGTGGCGGATACAAAGGCTCTTTTCCTTATGGGCAGACATCCACGTGCAAAGCGCCACATGAATGATGCTCTGCGAGCATCGAGGAAGTCTGCTAAAATCAAGTGCCAGTTCGGCTTTTCGGCCGGTTTGTTAAAAGGCACCAGTTGTCGTGGTAACTGCGGTGACAGGTGCTCTATGAGCACTTTGAGCGCCGTACTCGTCAAATCAAAGTTTGGTATGCTCTTCAATGTGCATAGCGCATTTGCGGCTTCTTTATAAAAGGGTAGGGGGAATTCGGAGCGGGGAGAAGAATGCGACAGTGGGGGACCAGTGAACACAACAATTTTCGTACTGAGAAAAAACGAAGTTAGCATCTTAGTTAAGCGAATGTCCGAGTCTAGGGCGATTTGGGTCCACTTGGTATGTAAGGCTAGTGCCATTACAATAAAGTCCGGAACGCCTAGGCCACCTTGGAATCGTGGCAGTTTTACTATTATTCGTTTTACTTGATCAGGGCCTCCTTGCCAGAGGAAGCGAAAAATTATCTTTTCTAGCTTCGTTTTTACTCCGTTAGGAACATCAAGCACACTCGCGGTATACATCAGGAAAGATATCAACAAACTTCTTATTATATTTGCTTGTGCCGTAATAGGGCATTTTAATGCACTATAATTATTAACTTTCTCTCGGAGTTTTTCTTCTGCATTAAACCAGTTAGATTGGGAGGGTCCCTTCCTATCGAATATGTAGCCGAGCATCTTAATTTCGTTTTTCAGAGGCAAGCCGTGCAAAAGTCCTGATAGTCCAGGCTCAGTGTGCAGGCTCATAATTGTGCTTTTAGTGCGGTTGAGGTTTGCTCCGCTTGCTAGACAGTACCGATCAACTACTTTTAGTAAACTAGCGACAGAGTTGCTGTCTGGTACGACTACTGTGACATCATCTGCGTATGCGAAAATCGGGGTGCAGTTAGGACCAACAGGAAGGGGGAATTTGCTGATGCTGTC
The DNA here is from genome assembly GCF_050947875.1 of Dermacentor variabilis. NCBI lineage: Eukaryota > Metazoa > Arthropoda > Arachnida > Ixodida > Ixodidae > Dermacentor > Dermacentor variabilis. Next base: position 23,488,417 of record NC_134574.1, read on the forward strand.
ATCAGCGGCGATTTGTTGTAGTAGCGGTTCTATGGCGAGTATATACAGTAGTGGGCTGAGTGGGCAGCCTTGCCGCACACCTCTTTCTATATGAAAATTTTCTGACATGCTTCCCTGTGTTATAACCGCTGACGTAAGGCCGCTGTGCAAACACTGGATTTGTTTACAAAATTCTTTCCTAATGCCTGCTTGTTGCAATACCTGAAAGAGAAATTCGTGGCTTATTTTATCGAACGCTTTTTCTTGGTCTAGTGAGCATATGTAACCGGGCAGATTTCTAGATGTAGCCCACGCTAATAGGTCCCTTAATCCTAAGCCGTGTAATTCAGCTGATCTACCCGGAATACAGCATGCTTGGTAGGTCCCGACTATGTTTGTTAGGGCGGGCGTCAAAGGGAGCGAAAGGCTTTTCGCGATAATCTTATAGTCACTGTTGAGGAGTGTAATAGGGCGCCACGCTCGGAGGTCTGATGATTTTCCTACGTCGTTACATAAAAGCGTAATTAAACCCTGACTTTGCGAAACTGGTAGCGACCCTTCTTCTAAGGAGGCATTTACAAGGGCTGTAAAATATTTTGCCAGGAGGGGCCAAAATTTTGTATAAAAAGCGGGCGGGAGGCCGTCTGTTCCCGGACTTTTGTTTTGTTTCATTGCCTCTAGGGCTTCAAAAAGCTCTTCTGATTGAAATGGCGTATTTATAACTATGGGGCTGATTTCTGGGCTTTTCAAAGAGAAAGACGTGGGAGTGCAATTAGTTTTCTTATACAGATGCTCATAGAATGACCTAGCAGCCTCTGTTACCTCTTCTGGCTTTGTTGTTGTGACGCCCGTGACTGGGTCTGTCACTTCGCACAGTATGCTACTTCTTGTAGCTAGGCGGCGGCGTAGGAGATGCCTAGAGCACCATGTTTCTCTTTTCCACCTTTCCGCACGCGCTGTAGCTCGAAGTCGGTCCCATCTTTTGTTGAGCAAGCTGTGGAGCTCTTTTCTGAGTTCTACAAGAGCGCCTGCTATGCTTGGCCCTTGCGATAGTGGTGCGCTGAGAATTAAAATGGCATCTGAAACTTTCCTCATTTCCTCACGTTCTTCTCTAGCTAATTTAGTGCCCCATGTTTGGAAACATTCCTTAACGTTTACTTTAAAGCATTCCCATGCTGCGGCGGTCGGCGGAGATTTAAGGGAGCTCTTTATCAAGTTGATAATGTCCTCAACTACGCGTGCATCTTCGAGAAGTTTTATGTTACGGCGCCAGCATCCTTTGGCTCGCGGAGCTAAATCATAATCGGTGAAGCGAAAGATTAAAAATTTGTGGTCACTCAATGCGGTGGGAAGGACCCACGCAGATTGTAGCGAAGGCGCCAATGCGTTGGAAGTATACAAGCGGTCGATGCGGCTTTCGTAGCCGCGACCCGTCCATGTCATTCCTGAGCGGCCAAGCTGTAAGATTTTCCACGTGTCTATGAGCCCTATTTCATCTACCAAGGAGCGCAGTGTTTGCGCGCTATTGTAGTCGCGCCCAGTACGCGTAGGTGCGCCGCGGTGAGAGCGCCTATCGCTTGCTTCTAAGACACAGTTGAAATCACCTAAAAGAATCACTTTAGTCGGTCCAACTAAATAATGTTCTAATGACTGAAAATATTCTCTTTGACCGTGTGTACAGGGGGCATAAACATTAATTATTCTAATACCATTACCTAAGTCAATGCTCAGCGTGCGACCCGCGTTATCCCTTTCATAACGAAGTACTTTTAAATTTAATTCTCTAAGAAAAACAATTGCGACACCAACCGAGCCCTTCCTTCCAAAATTCCAGTACGATTTTGTGTCGAATTTTAAGTCGAATTGCCTCATCTGATCGATGTGGTGGATGTACGTTTCTTGAAGTGCCAGTATATCGATTTTCAACTGGCGTGCCAATTGTATTACTTCCGCTTGTTTAGCTGCCCTCGTCAAACCACGGCAGTTGAGAGAAGCTATCTTGAGCGAAAGAGCCATCTTGGAAGGACGGGGGAAGGTGCGCCTAAATTAAAGCTTAGAAGGCAGTCTACCCCTAAGGGGAGGCAACGGCCGAGGGCAAGCCCTCGGCGTTGTCAGACATTATAGAACAATCACAGCTGCTGAGGTGGCAGAATTCGCATAGGGATTTTGCTTTTGGCATCTCTACAACGCTTTCTCTGCCGCATTCTGAGTTGCATTCGTCACTGCTACTTGCGAGGATTTGCCGTTTGTAGTGCGGCTTATCGCTCGAACTTTTGGAGCTCGGGCTTTCATTTCCCCACCCTGCTCCTTCCTTGGTAGGGGTGGCAGTTGGGGTATTCTTTTTGCTCTTTCGCTTTCTTTTGCTTGCTGTCTTTTTTGGCTCCCCCGCGACCTTTGCCACTTCTAACATGGGTGTCGCATTGTCTGGGGGCGAACTAGCCGGTTCGTCAACATGGTCCTTGACCTCCTCCCCTTTGTTGCAGGTGAGGCCCTTAGGCTCCCTTGGGGCAGGTGGGGTGTTGTTCGGCTGGGTTTCTTTGTCAGCAGCTTGAGGGGCCGAGAGGGGGGACAACACAAGTGCAGTTGGTTCCCAGTAGTCGGCCACGACTGCATTTTCTTTGTCTGCTTCAAGCCCCTGGCTCGTCACGGCAGCAAAGGTGCGTTTGGTGCATTCGCTGACCGCATGGTCTTCTCCGCATTTGGGACAGGGGTAATTGCAGTCCACGTGGCCCTACATTCCGCACCTCTCGCATTGCGGAGTGTCACAGGCGGCGCCACAATGGCCTTCGCCGCCACAGCGCCTGCACACTCGCACGACCCCTTCAAATTCACATTGAACAGTCGTGTCGATAACCTCCAGGAAGTTTGGTACTGGGGTCGTCATTTCAATCTTGACGCGGCGTATGCCGGTCGTAACTGATGGAAAGCCTGGTACACTCTCGCGAGTGACACTCAGGACCTTCCCGTACTTCTCAAACGCCTTCGACAGTTCCACATCTTGATGCTCGGCAGAGTAACCAAAGACTCGCACAAGCTTTGCTCTCGTTCCTCTGTACTCAAACTGGACTGCTGTGTCCCGAATCACGACGACAGGATTGGTTAAAAACCTCTCGACCGCCGCGCGTGTCTCCAGGAAAATTTCATACTTTCCTGCTAGGAGACAGAAACTCCTCAGGACGGGCTATGGGGAGTCCAAGGCGTCGATTAGGATTTCACGAGCTGAGAGATATATGCTGTGCATATATCTAAACAAGGGATATATAAAAGTGCACATATCATATAAAAGGGACTCTCACGGGCCTAACGACCCGTGAGAGTCCCTTTTTGTGTGTGTTGTTGTGCTGCGCGCACGGCGTTCTGATACAAAACTTTCAGCACACGCGCTGTCACAATGAGAATGCGACAGCGCGCGCCGGGTGTGTGTAAACAAGGAAGTGTGGAACAGAGGGAACGGACGGAATTGTCGAGATTCTCACTACATCCCAATGCCAATGCAGACACTTTGGGTGGCTCTGAGAAGAGCCGTTGGGTGTTGGCTGCGCGGACGAGTGCTCGGTCGCCTACTTGGAGCTGGTGTACTTGGTGACGGCTTTGGTGCCCTCGGACACGGCGTATTTTTGAGCCCCTCGTAAAACAAATATAACCTAAATAAAAATGAGGGAAAGCCGCACCACCAAGGTATAGCAGCTTTAAGCCAATCAAAATTAAATGAAGAGGAGTAGAAACCCAAAAGGTAATTTGAAGTAAAGCCAAGTATTAAGAAAAAAAACCGAGGTAAACCAACAGAGAATGTTGATGCATACCAGGAGGGGATAGGACGGCGGAGGACTTGTCTGCATCGGCGTGGGACGGGTGAGGTCTCGGTGCGTCTAATTTTTTATTTAGAAGGAGGCCAGCAGGTCCATCAGGGTTCCGAAAAGCGGTGCAGAGTTTCCGGTAGACCAGACTGCACCGGCCTGGAGGAGGATTGGCAAAACCGGATGGTTCCGGTAGGGGTGACTTGACATCAGGCAGCAGTGGGGTTGCAGAATCCACTGGACTACAGGTCAACGGAAGATCTGCAAGAAAGCTGAAAATGATGTCAGGCAGGTTGAGAAGGTGTATCGAGGGCACAGAGAAGGATGGGAAGAGAAGCTAAACTGCCAAAAGAAGAAAGCAGCCATTCCGTCTATAGTGTCCCCAGAGACAAGCTCCACCTTTGTTGGCATAACCAAGGACACTAGAAGACGAAAGGCGAAGGGCAACGTGGGAGGGATATAAAGTGGAGACAGGGAAAGAGGAGAGGGAAAGGAAACCGATTAAGGAAAAGGTATGATTGTAGAAAGAATTAGGAGGAGTCCGGGAAAGTGTACGATGAAAAAAATGCGATATGGACGAATAAGAAGTGCGCGCTTTCTTTGATCTGTAAGAAAGGAGAGGTAACGATCAGGTGTAATGGTAGAGGGGAGATTCTCTTTAAGGGGATTAGCAATGTGAGATGTAAGGGGACAGTCATTGAAGTAGTGAAGCAAGTCTGTGCAAGGATTACCACAGGCACAGTTACTGTGGGATAAAAGGTGAAAGCGGAAATAATAGAAAGAGAAGCGGCCATGAGCGGAGGTGAGGTGGACAATGGGTCGTTTCGGAGGAAAGAAAGAGGGAATGCGATTGACGTTTTTCATCCATTGAAAGAGTGCAGTGTCGCTATTCTCTCGCGCCCAGTGAGCATTCCACTGGGCGAAGGAATAGGCACGCATCCTTGATTTGATAGAGGAGGGAGCGACAAGGAGGGTACGAGAAACACCATGGGAGGCGGCGGAGTTGGCGAGAAAGTCCGCCATCTCGTTTCCCTCTATGCCCTGGTGTGCCGGTACATGGAAAAGAGATACCCGTCGCCGGTTAGAGATGAACTGAAGGAGCTGCTTGATTTGCCTGACAGAGGGATTTGTTGTCGTGAAAGTATTCAATGTAGTGAGCATGGACAAGCAATCGGTGTAGATGTGTAGAGGGATGAAATGGGGCAAAGTCTGTATATAGGCTAATGCCTCCAGTAAAGCAGCTGTTTCGGTAGCATAAGATGAAGTGGCACGAAAAAGTTTAAATTTTCCAACTTTGGTGATGTGGCCTGTTGGACTATAAAGTACGAAAGCGGCTCCTGCAGACTGGGAAGTGTAGGAGCCGTCTGTATACAGATGATAGGCCGGCATAGTGGTTACAGAGGGTACATCTTGAAGTCGAAGGCGGTAATGGGTAAAACGAGATTTCATGCTTGGATGAAAGTCCCAAGGGTTCATAGGGTAGTTAACAAGCGCCGGATGGTAGGAGTCAGGGCCATAAAATGTGAGCGCTTTGGGTGCAAATAAAGAGAAGTAGGCGTTTAGACGGTCTAATTCAATATGGAGCGGTGGTGTGTTAGCCAGGACCTGAAGCGACGAGGTACGCGTCGTGCGGAAGGCACCGGTGATTGGGAGCAGAAGGGTACGTTGGATAGAGGATATTTTGATTGTAGACTGTGAAGTAGGAAACGTTGGCCACCAGACGGGAGAAGCATAAGTGATGGACGGAAGTAAAACCTGATTATAGAGGAGACGGAGAGTGGAAGGGGCCATCGAAAAATGCATGCGAACGAACAGGAGAAGACGGGAAGAGAGAAGGTCTGCTTTTGTACGGAGATTCGTTAAATTAGCGTTAAAGTTTAGGTGGGTGTCAAAGATGACCCCAAGAATTTTAATGTTCGACTGAAATTTGAGGGGAAAGCCATTAAAACGAACTATGGGAAGACGGGTGCGGGAAGACGAAGCAGAGTGGCTATTGGGGAAGTATAAACAGGAAGATTTGTCGGCACTAATGGTGAGTTTCGTACGCTGTGCCCAGGTCGAGATAAGATTAAGAGTAAGAGCTACCTTGGGTTCTAAAACGCGACGATTGTCTGCAGAGAGCACTATGACAGTGTCATCTGCATAGGCGTGCGCAACCACGTCCGGTGGAAAGGGGAGGTCAAGCAATCCGTAGATGACAATGTTCCACAGCAGTGGACTGAGTGGTGACCCTTGAGGGCTGCCCAAAGTAGGCGTAGCAGACACCTGACCAGTCTGCGAACGGAAAATGATCTGTCGGTTTTCTAAGAAAGATTGTAGAAGGTGGTACGGATTGGAAGGGCAGTTGTGCGAGCGTAAAAAATGAAGGACGACAGGGTGCCAAACGCTATCGAAAGCGCCTTTAAAGTCTAAGCAGATGAGAAGTGCGTGTTGTTGCCGGTCTTTGTAGGTGTTTAGAGTTTGTCTGAGACGGTACAAAGCGGTGGTCGCACTCTTCCCATGTGTAAAACCGAATTGACGCGGATGAAGTAAATGATTGGAGTGGAGAAAAAAGTAGAGCCGGGAATTTAGGAGACGTTCGAGAATTTTACTAAACAAAGAATGTATAACAATAGGGCGGTAGGATGAAGGAGAGTCGAGTGGGCGGTTGGGTTTAGCAATAAAGATAACACGTCCTTTGCGCCAATGAGTGGGGAAGTAGGAGAGATTGAGACAATGATTAAAAATGAAGAGGAAAAAGGACGGGTGATAGTAAAAAATCGTCTTGAGCATGGGAAGAGTCAGTCCGTCTGGACCTGGGGCGGCGTTGGTGTTGCCTGAATTGATAGCATGTTGAATTTCTGGAATAGTGAAAGGGAGATCACTAGTTTTGGATGAATAAGGCATGGCAGTTATTTGACGCAGGCGCACGTGGTCGTCATTATCTGTGGAGGGAGAGTCGTGGGTCACATGAGCATTAAGGAGAAAGCGAGCCGACTCAAGCACGCTGCATGTGGGACGACCATCGGGTAAAAGAAGGGAGGGGAGTTGGTTGGTACGGGAAAGTTTGTCGAAGCAGATGCGGAAAGGAAGGCCGAAGAGATTGCGTTTGGAAAGGTCGGAACAGATAGATTTGGAGGCTGCAGATTTGGCTTGGTCGATGTGCATTTTGTATTCGGCATGGGCATCATTGTACTGAGCCTTAAACGCCTGTCGAAGGAGCGGGTCAGTGGTGCGCTGGAAGCGCCGACAGAAGGCACGGATCCGTTTGCGTTCAATAGTGAGGTCGGGAGTCCACCATGAATTAGTAGGAGAGGGTCGCGGCGTTATCCAGCGAGAATGGAGATGACGAAGCTTGTCGAAGAGAATGTAAAACTTCGTCAAAACCAAATCGACTGCGTTCGGAGATAGTAAAGTTGTCTGTTGGACCAACGAAAACCAAGAAGAGGTGACGAGTGACTGTAAAAGATGAGAGGTAGTCGATTTTGTTAATCGTTTATGGCGGGGTCTGGTATGGCCGAAAAAGGAAAATAGGATATATTTGTGGTCAGATAACGTTTCGGATTCGGCGACGAACCAGCTGTAGCCACATACGGCGAGAGGAACTGATGCAAAGGAAACATCGATCCAACTCTCAGCAAGGTGGGATTGAAAGGTAGGCGGCGAGCGAGGGTCATTTAATGCTTTTAAGTTGTTGGCGGCAGCAAATTGTGTGAGCTGCGCTCCCCTGATATCGCCTTCCACAGGGCCCCACAGTAAGTGCTTCGCATTAAAATCACCCGCCATCACCAGAAAAGGTTGAGTAAGAGAGGACAGGTGAGCTTGGAGGGCATCAAAAAGGGGTTCCAAGGGTTCGTGAGGGGGAGCGTAAACGGCGAGGATGACGAAAGAAACTGAAGGGGCAACACAGGAAACTATGACATATAGAGGGTCGGAATGGACTAGGAAAAGATCATAGGTATGTTTAGGAGCTAAAAGAGCAAGACGGGGACTGATTGGTGAAGCGAAAGTGATGTGCGTGTGAGGTAGGTGCGGAAGAGAGTTGCCTCGTGTATAAGGTTCGGAAATGATGATAAAATCAATGTGGTGCTGCTGGATAAAGTCCGACAACAACAATGTGGGTTGTCGGGAATGTGCCAGATTAGCCTGTAAAAATTTAATGGGTATGGAATGGGCCATGGTTCAGTATAGAAAAGAAAGGGGAAGAGAACGTGAGGATGAGTAGAGTATCGCGGGAGACAGAAATAAAGAAAGGCAGAATGTGCGAAGTTAAGGGGAGGCAGAAGGTAACAGAGAAGAGGGGAAGAGGGAGGAAAGAGAGATAGAAGATAGGAAGGAAGGAAAGAGAGAGAAGCAGACCACTAGAACGAAGCGAGGGACAAGGGGAGCAACCAGACGGGAACAAGGATTGAGGAGAATAGAGGGGCGCATGCACCCGCCCTCTAGAGAAAGGGGCTGCACAGCGGCAAACTGACAGAAGCGTCAAGTCCAGAAGCCGAGGTATAGAAAGGATACAAGTGTATCTGATGGCAGGGAGTATAAATGGCCAGAGCCACCGCGCAGCCCCCAGGGGACAGGGGTAGGTGGTGCATGCTATGTTATCCATAGTCGGTGCGCATGCGCATAGGCGCTATGCGTTCAAGCATCACTGGGTAAGTCGCATCTCCCGTGGGATGCGACGACGGCCTAGCCACCCGCCAGCACTCGGCGCACGATACCGCAGCGTCCCCCATACGCACCGAGCACGTGTCTGCTAAATGCGCCTCAGCACACTTAGTGCACACCATCCGTGAAGGGTCTGACTTATGGGGACAGGCGCGTTTGGAGTGTCCGTACTTTGAGCAGTAGGTGCAGGTGGGGACATGTAGGTCTTCTCGCACCGTCACCGAAGTCCAGCCTATGATCAAACGCCCGAGGGCAGTAAGGGAGCGGAAGGACGCTGCATCGACGGCAAGGACATGGGTAAAGTTTCCGGAGCGTTCGCGGAAAGAGACTCGTATTTTACAGGTATCAGGATCGAGTTGGATTGATGGGTTGCGTGCATTGATAGCAGCAAGGAGGGCATGAGCTGGTACGTCGGGATCAACACCTGATATCCGAATATGGGGTTGTCGTTTTTGGGCAACCTTTATGGAAATCGCGGTACGCGTTATTGGGTTCCTTTCAATTGCATTCTTGAGATGGTCAAAAGAGTGACGCTCATTAGTGAATATGGTGATGCCGTGTCGTGTACGGCGCAGCGAGACGTCACCAATTCCCTCCGTTATTGGGTCTATGTTCGCCTTGAGAAGGGCTACGACATCGCGCGCCGGCGAGGCGGAAGGAGCGACAGGGGTGAGGAACAGGATAAATTCGTGTACTCGCCTGATTGCATCGGGCCGTGGAGGAAGGATCGGCAAGTCCGTGACCGTTTGTTGAACACCTGCAGGGGTCCTGATTGGGAGCAGACGGGTCGTGGGTGAAGCAGCCTACATACCAAGGTGCGCCGCAGCAGCGTATGTCCGGGGCTGACAAGGAGGACGCGGTAGAGCCGCCAGCGCATCGCCAGCAAGGCGACTCGCCTGTTGCAGCTGGTCCCGTAACTCTGCAACGCGACCCGCCTCATGTGCAGCAATCGCTCGAACGTCAGAGCATTCCTGTAAAATCTCGGCAAGCCAGGATACGATTTGCGAGCGTTGAGCATTTGGCACTTTGGAGGAGGCGTGGAAGATCAAGTCTGTGATTAGTTTTTGCCTCTCTACGATGCGGTGAATGGAGGCGGTAATGCGTTGCTCGGGATCCAGGGGAACAGTGGGAACCGAGGTGCCGCAAACGGAAGCTGGGGAACTGGGAGCAGCAACAACAGATGGTAAATACCCGGTAGCGGGGCCAACCCTTGCGGGTGGATCGCGTTCTCCCCCTGGCAACTCGGCCTCGCGAAGGACCTCGTCCCCTTCATCAGAAAAAACTGACTCATTTGAGCCGTCCGAGCGAGGCGGTTTGACACCGCTAGGCGAGTCTCGCCCGGTCGTCTGCTCGTCCTGAGGAACCGCAGGCTTAGGCATGGCCGCGTACACAAGCGGCCATGGCCACCGCCCGGCCGGCTCACGGTATTAGATGGCCAAAATAAGGAAAGGGGGCGCCCAAAAGCCCCAATCGTACGACGAAGCGAGTCCTGAGAGATTTAAAGGGATCCTCAAAGCAAGGTTAGGTTGGTAAGGTCGAAAAAACCTTACCTTTTGCGAGAAAACTCAGGAGCGGCGTGTTTGGCCAGCTCGCCGGGCAACAGCAGACGCACGGCAGTCTGGATCTCCCGGCTCGTGATGGTCGAGCGCTTGTTGTAGTGAGCCAGACGGGACGACTCCGCGGCGATACGCTCGAAGATGTCGTTCACGAAGCTGTTCATGATAGACATGGCCTTGCTGGAGACTCCAGTGTCCGGGTGCACCTGCTTCAGCACCTTGTAGATATAGATGGAGAAGCTCTCCTTCCTGCGGCGCTTCTTCTTCTTCTTGTCGGTGGCGCGCACGTTCTTCTGCACCTTGCCGGCCTTCTTCACGGCCTTACCGCTGGGCGGGGGAGGCAGCCCAGCGGTAAGGCCGTGCAGAATGCCTCTTCCTGTCCAAGTCATTCCTGACTGACCAGGGCGAAGCACACGCCAAGCATCGACAAGTCCCAGCCCGTCGACGAGCTCTCGTAGTACAACATTTGCACGCCTATCTTTATGGTTTGGAGTCCCTCTATGCGGGATGCGATCAACCTGTTCTAACACACAGTTGAAGTCGCCTACAAGGATTAGACGAGAGGGACCTACCAAGTAGGGTTCTAATGTAGCGAAAAACTCTCTCTGATCTTTAGACCGGGTTGAAGCATAAACATTAACAATTCGAATGCCACAATCAAGGTCCACCGACAAGACGCGGCCCTCGGAATCCCTGGCATGGCGAGTAACAAGGCCGTCGAAATTCGGCATCAAAACGATGACCATACCTCGACTGCCCATCGCGCCATAACTCCAGAAAGACCGAGTGCGAAAAATCCGGTCGAAGTGGCTGATATGGCCTAGCCTATGAATATAAGTTTCCTGAAGCACAAGAATATCTACCTTTTTGGATTTAGTCAAATTAATAACCTCTAACTGCTTAGAAGCACGCGACAAACCACGACAGTTAAAGGTAGCTATGGTGAGAGAAGAAGCCATTTTAAGGGAGAAAGAGATTAGCTAAGAGCTAGTAGAAACAAAGGAAGACAAAAAGAGCTAGGAAAATAAATAAAGAGCAGGCTAGTATTAGGTAATACTAGCCGCTAGTGAGAAATAAGCAAAGACTACTTATGAGAGGGTCTCCAAAGTTGGGGACCCCTCATCAGTAAACTCATAGGTTCTGTCTGAAAGCAACGAGCATTCGCAACGTCCCCATCCGCAATTGGGACAAGGACGAGAACCCTCCGCGTCCGATGGAACCTCAGTATCAGAATCGGACGTTTCAACAGCACTGCGCTTAAATTCTGGAGGGCCAGTCTCCGAGCCCTGGGAGCCACCTTCGTCCGAGCTCGACTCACGCCCCGCGGCCGCCGCCCTGGCAGCAGAGCCAGCGCGGTGTGCGCGCCGGCTCTTACGCTTATGGTTCGACCGACGAGCAGTGTCAGTCGAGCCAGTCAGCGGTTCGGACGCGCCAGAGACAGCGACCGGCGTAGCGAGAGGTGTACCCGCCACGGAGGCGACAGCGACCGCCGCTTCAGCCTCCTCGCTCGCTGCCCCCTCGCACGTTGCCGTGACGGAAGGGGAAACGACCTCGGTAGCGTCCACGGAATCGCTGCCGCGCTCGGCGGCATCGACCACGCTCAAGGAGCCCTGGCTTTCTCCTTCCTCTAAGGCAGCAACCGTATCAGCGACCGGCGAAGTAACCGCTTCCACGACGGCAGGTTTCTGCTGTTCTGGCCTCGCGGTCACTGACGAGTAGGTGCGGACACTACACGCCGAAACCGCATGGTCGCCGCCGCAACGTACGCACGCCGCGTCGCAGGACGCGTGGCCAAACTGCCCGCAGCGCGCGCACTGAGGCGTGTCGCACGCGGCGGCGTGGTGTCCTGCCATGTTACACCTACGGCACAACCTAACTACACCCTCGTACTCACACTGAACGACACGCTCACCTACACGAAGAAGGTTAGGAACGAGCCGCACCATCTCTATCCGAATGCGCCGGTTTCCGGTGCCAACGGCAGGGAAACTGGGCACGCATTCTTCGGAGATCCCGTGAACCTTTACGAAGACCTCTAGCTCGGAGACGAGAGCCTGGTCCGGAAGATCCGCGGGGTAGCCAAACACCCTAACCAACTTCACACGCACACCTCTATACTCAAACCGAACTTCCACATCCCGAACCTTCAAAGCGGGATCAGCTGAGAAGCGATCAACCGCGGCCTTATTCTTAAACGTTATCTCAAACCGTCCTGCACCAAAGTCCTGCACTGCCGTAAGGTCGTTCAAGGAAAAGCGCTTTACGAGCGCCTTGCAAACATCTACATTGGACGCGCCTTTCGGAACTCGCCCGAAAAACGTAAGCGGCCGAAGCCGCGAAGGGGCCACCATCGCGGTAAAAACCACGTGGCGCCCGCGCCTAGCCGAAGTTTAAGCTAACACTACACAAGGTAGGAAGCTAGAAACCCTCAGCTAAACACTGGAAAAGACCAAGGACAAAAAAAGAGCCACCGGAACACCTCAACGAATCGAAGACAGCGGGTTGGAGTCTAGAAGAATCCGCACCGTAATCCTATCCAACCATCCGAGAGGGGCCCACGTGGAGAGGATCCGTAGCACCGAAGCTCGAACGCACAAATCACGCCACCACAGCACCTATCCACAGCACCTGGGGAGGCATCACAGTGTACCGTTGTCAGATGGGAAGAGGACTTCGCAACCAGAGGCGCCGCGTCCCAGAGCCTTCATGTACTCATCAACCCAGCATCATTCGATACATTGACCCCGCTACTCCCCCACAACCCGGGCTGACTGGGTGGGGGGACTTGGTTCGGGCCAACGGTCCTTCACGGACAAGGGGGCTGTTGTGGTACAGCCCAACTGAGGGACTGCACTCAACACACAAACAGCCATGTCGGTCTTGCCGGGCACAACCCTGACTGACCCTCGGACTGCCCTGACGCAAAAGAGGTCAAAGCATACAACCATGGAGACCACCAAAGCCGTCCGCGGAGCAGCGCGACCACTTGAGGGTGCGCCACCACAAGTTCCAGCTCTGGGTTCCACTGAGCCAAACAAAACCCCGTAGATCGACTGGCACACACGGCCGAGTCGTGCGACCTTTGGAGCATGCATCATAACTTAGTGGATAGCTTTCCACCTGACTCGTCAAAAATCACGGTAGGACGAGCCCACACTTCGAGAAACTTCTTCTCGCCCAAGCGGTGCCGCTCCCGGGTGAGGTGGAACCAGACCTCCTTCCGTGCTTTCGCAAGCACTTCGTGAAGGCCCGGTGCCCGACCCCCGAAAATTGCATCGCAGCGTGCCAGCCAAACTTGGTATGAGCACTCGGCGAGGAGAAGCACGAACTGGTTGATCGCCTGATTGGGCAAAGGGTGCAAAAATCGAACTGTCTCATAAGGAACTCCTGGGAGCCTAAATAGACTAGCAACTCTTTGGAGAAGAGCTGCAGGAAGCAAACACTGCGTAAAGATATGAACTGAGTCCTCACGAGCGCCACAGAAAAGACACACTCCACGAGCCGGGATGGCTGTGAAGGACCTGTAGCTCAACGGCAGGCACCCTCGCGCCAGGCGGTACATAAAGGTGGCTCGCCTGGCGTCGAGGAAACCGGCCGTAATGAGCTTCCAGTTTGGCCTGTGAATCGACAGGTCGTACCTTTGGCAATGTGGGGGGAGTCCTGGGGTGGGGATATCCACTAACTCTTGGAGTGGAGCTGAGCCTCCGCGAGCTGAACCTTGCGGAGGCTTACCAAAGAGTTGGCAGCCGCCGCATAAATGGTGGACGGGGTACCTGAACGAGGAACACAGTGGGAAAATGTGCTCTGCGAGAACAAGCGGAGTCGGGTGCTAAGAAAGAAGGAAGTTAAGCTTCGAGTTAGGAGCATATCCGAGTTAAGAGCGACCTGGGTCCACCTGACGTGTAGTGCAGTAGCCACGATGCCCAGGGCGGGAATTCCGAGTCCTCCCTTGTCCCTGGGCAACTTGAGCACCCGCCTAGCTACACAACCAGTTGTACCCTTCCAGAGGAAGCGAAACAAGACCCTCTCCAAGATAAGCTTGGTTCGGGTTGGAATAGGAGACACACACGCCACATACGTCAGAAAGGAAAACAGAAGTGAGCGAAGGATTGTCGCTCGAGCAGTCAAAGGGCATGACAACGCGCTGAATTCCTGAACCCTGGCTTCAAGCTTCTCCTTAGCCTGTTGCCAGTTTTCGGGAGAGAGACCATCCGGTTCGAACTGGAAGCCTAGAATCCGTAGCCGCGTTTTCCCGGGGAGACCATGAACGGGCTGCGGACTGGAAGGAGTGGAGTTCAAGTACATTGCTGCACTTTTCGACCCATTCAACCTTGCACCGCTCGCCCCGCCGTAACTGTCCATGACCTTCAGGACGCCGCAAGCTGATGCTTCGTCCGGGACGACAATGGACAAGTCGTCTGCATAGGCAAAGAGTGCAACCGGGGGGGAACCTGGTAGAAGTAGGAACCTGCCAATTCTGCTGTCACAAGACAACCTCTGCAGAAGCGGTTCAAAAGCGAGTACGTAGAGGGCAGGTGAGAGTGGGTCCCCCTGTCGCACACCACGTCCCACAATGAACGCCTCCGAGAGGCGGTCTCGTATGAGAACAGCAGAAGTCGGTCGAGAATACAAAGCTTGGATCATCTGTCTAAAACCCACACTAAAACCAGCCTCTTACAAAACACGGAAAAGGTACCTATGGCTAATGATATCGAAAGCCTTCTCCTGATCGAAGGAGCAAAGAATACCTGGAAGTTTCCTGGTATTTGCCCACAGGAGAAGGTCCCTTAGTTCTATACCGTGAAGCTGAGTAGAGCGCCCCTGGACACAACATGCCTGGTATGGACCCAAAACAGTGCTGAGCACTGGCGTGAGTCGCATACACAGGCACTTTGCTATGAGCTTATAATCGCAGTTCAGAAGTGTGATTGGACGCCATGCTCTCAGATCGGAGCTCCTCGACTCGTCCTTACAAAGGAGAGTGATTAACCCCTCTCGTTGAGACGCTGACAAAGTCCCTTCACTGAGTAGCCGGTTCACCACTGATGTGAATGGCTTCCCTAACAGTGTCCAAAATTTAACATAAAATTCGACTGTCAGACCATCGGATCCCGGACTGCGATTACGCTTCATAGACTTCAATGCCGAAAAAAGCTCGTCCTCATCTATGGCTGAGTCGCACACTTGCGGCGGCTCAGCTGGCGAAGCAAAAGGAAACGCAGTTGGAGTGGCAGCTGGTTCGGCATACAAGGTCATGTAAAACTGCCTCGCCAGTGCAAGAACTCCATCTGGTGAATCGACTATGCTACCATCGCTTGGATCTATTAGGGAAGAGAGAGTTGTGCTCTTCCTTGAGGGATGTTTACGTAGGACGTTTCTGCTGCACCACGCTTCCATTTCCCACAGCTCTGCTCGGGTTGTGGCCCTCAAGCCATTCCAGCGTCGCAGCAGGAGAATCCGAAGTTCCTTTCGGAGTGAGGCCAGCGCCGAAGCAACTCCAGGACCGCCGGACAGTGGCCTCGAGAGCAGGAGGATCGCGTCGGAGACGATTTTAATCTCCTCACGCTCCTCGCGCGCTCGACGCTTGCCCCAAGACCTGAAGCACTCACGCACTCTGACCTTCACGTCATCCCATTCTGTACCACTTAGATTCGCTCTATTGTGCAGCGATCGAAAAAGAATGGATGATACCTCTGCGGTTGCCTGCCTGTCTTTTAGAAGACGTGGATTCAGACGCCACGGTCTCTTCCCTTGCGGGACTATGCTAGAATCGGCGAACCGCAGAATTAGGAAGCTGTGGTCGCTAAGAGCAGAAGGAGTTAACCAAGAAGAATGCATACTAGGAACCAGTGACGATGAGATGTAAAAACGATCGATGCGGCTCTGCATGCCTCTTCCTGCCCAAGTCATTCCTGACTGACCAGGGCGAAGCACACGCCAAGCATCGACAAGTCCCAGCCCGTCGACGAGCTCTCGTAGTACAACAATTGCACGCCTATCTTTATGGTTTGGAGTCCCTCTATGCGGGATGCGATCAACCTGTTCTAACACACAGTTGAAGTCGCCTACAAGGATTAGCCGAGAGGGACCTACCAAGTAGGGTTCTCATGTAGCGAAAAACTCTCTCTGATCTTTAGACCGGGTTGGAGCATAAACATTAACAATTCGAATGCCACAATCAAGGTCCACCGACAAGACGCGGCCCTCGGAATCCCTGGCATGGCGAGTAACAAGGCCGTCGAAATTCGGCATCAAAACGATGACCGTACCTCGACTGCCCGTCGCGCCATAACTCCAGAAAGACCGAGGGCGAAAAATCCGGTCGAAGTGGCTGATCTGGCCTAGCCTATGAATATAAGTTTCCTGAAGCACAAGAATATCTACCTTTTTGGATTTAGTCAAATTAATAACCTCTAACTGCTTAGAAGCACGCGACAAACCACGACAGCTAAAGGTAGCTATGGTGAGAGAAGAAGCCATTTTAAGGGAGAAAGAGATTAGCTAAGAGCTAGTAGAAACAAAGGAAGACAAAAAGAGCTAGGAAAATAAATAAAGAGCAGGCTAGTATTAGGTAATACAAGCCGCTAGTGAGAAATAAGCAAAGACTACTTATGAGAGGGTCTCCAAAGTTGGGGACCCCTCATCAGTAGACTCATAGGTTCTGTCTGAAAGCAACGAGCATTCGCAACGTCCCCATCCGCAATTGGGACGAGGACGAGAACCCTCCGCGTCCGATGGAACCTCAGTATCAGAATCGGACGTTTCGACAGCACTGCGCTTAAATTCTGGAGGGCCAGTCTCCGAGCCCTGGGAGCCACCTTCGTCCGAGCTCGACTCACGCCCCGCGGCCGCCGCCCTGGCAGCGGAGCCAGCGCGGTGTGCGCGCCGGCTCTTACGCTTATGGTTCGACCGACGAGCAGTGTCAGTCGAGCCAGTCAGCGGTTCGGACGCGCCAGAGACAGCGACCGGCGTAGCGAGAGGCGTAGCGAGAGGCGTACCCGCCACGGAGGCGACAGCGACCGCCGCTTCAGCCTCCTCGCTCGCTGTCCCCTCGCACGTTGCCGTGACGGAAGGAGAAACGACCTCGGTAGCGTCCACGGAATCGCTGCCGCGCTCGGCGGCATCGACCACGCTCAAGGAGCCCTGGCTTTCTCCTTCCTCTAAGGCAGCAACCGTATCAGCTACCGGCGAAGTAACCGCTTCCACGACGGCAGGTTTCTGCTGTTCTGGCCTCGCGGTCACTGACGAGTAGGTGCGGACACTACACGCCGAAACCGCATGGTCGCCGCCGCAACGTACGCACGCCGCGTCGCAGGACGCGTGGCCAAACTGCCCGCAGCGCGCGCACTGAGGCGTGTCGCACGCGGCGGCGTGGTCTCCTGCCATGTTACACCTACGGCACAACCTAACTACACCCTCGTACTCACACTGAACGACACGCTCACCTACACGAAGAAGGTTAGGAACGAGCCGCACCATCTGTATCCGAATGCGCCGGTATCCGGTGCCAACGGCAGGGAAACTGGGCACGCATTCTTCGGAGATCCCGTGAACCTTTACGAATACGAAGACCTCTAGCTCGGAGACGAGAGCCTGGTCCGGAAGATCCGCGGGGTAGCCAAACACCCTAACCAACTTCACACGCACACCTCTATACTCAAAACGAACTTCCACATCCCGAACCTTCAAAGCGGGATCAGCTGAGAAGCGATCAACCGCGGCCTTATTCTTAAACGTTATCTCAAACCGTCCTGCACCAAAGTCCTGCACTGCTGTAAGGTCATTCAAGGAAAAGCGCTTTACGAGCGCCTTGCAAACATCTACATTGGACGCGCCTTTCGGAACTCGCCCGAAAAACGTAAGCGGCCGAAGCCGGGAAGGGGCCACCATCGCGGTAAAAACCACGTGGCCCCGCGCCTAGCCGAAGTTTAAGCTAACACTACACAAGGTAGGAAGCTAGAAACCCTCAGCTAAACACTGGAAAAGACCAAGGACAATAAAAGAGCCACCGGAACACCTCAACGAATCGAAGACAGCGGGTTGGAGTCTAGAAGAATCCGCACCGTAATCCTATCCAACCATTCGAGAGGGGCCCACGTTGAGGGGATCCGTAGCACCGAAGCTCGAACGCACAAATCACGCCACCACAGCACCTATCCACAGCACCTGGGGAGGCATCGCAGTGTACCGTTGTCAGATGGGAAGAGGACTTGGCAACCAGAGGCGCCGCGTCCCAGAGCTTTCATGTACTCATCAACCCAGCATCATTCGATACATTGACCCCGGTACTCCCCCACAACCCGGGCTGACTCGGTGGGGGACTTGGTTCGGGCCAACGGTCCTTCCCGGACAAGGGGGCTGTTGTGGTACAGCCCAACTGAGGGACTGCACTCAACACACAAACAGCCATGTCGGTCTTGCCGGGCACAAGCCTGACTGACCCTCGGACTGCCCTGACGCAAAAGAGGTCAAAGCATACAACCATGGAGACCACCAAAGCCGTCCGCGGAGCAGCGCGACCACTTGAGGGTGCGCCACCACCAGTTCCAGCTCTGGGTTCCACTGAGCCAAACAAAACCCCGTAGATCGACTGGCACACACGGCCGAGTCGTGCGACCTTTGGAGCATGCATCATAACTTAGTGGATAGCTTTCCACCTGACTCGTCAAAAATCACGGTAGGACGAGCCCACACTTCGAGAAACTTCTTCTCGCCCAAGCGGTGCCGCTCCCGGGTGAGTTGGAACCAGACCTCCTTCCGTGCTTTCGCAAGCACTTCGTGAAGGCCCGGTGCCCGACCCCCGAAAATTGCATCGCAGCGTGCCAGCCAAACTTGGTATGAGCACTCGGCGAGGAGAAGCACGAACTGGTTGATCGCCTGATTGGGCAAAGGGTGCAAAAATCGAACTGTCTCATAAGGAACGCCTGGGAGCCTAAATAGACAAGCAACTCTTTGGAGAAGAGCTGCAGGAAGCAAACACTGCGTAAAGATATGAACTGAGTCCTCACGAGCGCCACAGAAAAGACACACTCCACGAGCCGGGATGGCTGTGAAGGACCTGTAGCTCAACGGCAGGCACCCTCGCGCCAGGCGGTACATAAAGGTGGCTCGCCTGGCGTCGAGGAAACCGGCCGTAATGAGCTTCCAGTTTCGCCTGTGAATCGACAGGTCGTACCTTTGGCAATATGGGGGGAGTCCTGGGGTGAGGATATCCACTAAATCTTGGAGTGGAGCTGAAACTACGTCGATGCCTGGGTGAACCTTGTGGAGGCTTACCAAAGAGTTTGCAGCCGCCGCATAAATGGTGGACGGGGTACCTGAACGAGGAACACAGTGGGAAAATGTGCTCTGCGAGAACAAGCGGAGTCGGGTGCTAAGAAAGAAGGAAGTTGAGCTTCGAGTTAGGAGCATAACCGAGTTAAGAGCGACCTGGGTCTACCTGACGTGTAGTGCAGTAGCCACGATGCCCAGGTCGGGAATTCCGAGTCCTCCCTTGTCCCTGGGCAACTTGAGCACCCGCCTAGCTACACAACCAGTTGTACCCTTCCAGAGGAAGCGAAACAAGACCCTCTCTAAGATAAGCTTGGTTTGGGTTGGAATAGGAGACACACACGCCACATACGTCAGAAAGGAAAACAGAAGTGAGCGAAGGATTGTCGCTAGAGCAGTCAAAGGGCATGACAACGCGCTGAATTCCTGAACCCTGGCTTCAAGCTTCTCCTTAGCCTGTTGGCAGTTTTCGGGAGAGAAACCATCTGGTTCGAACTGGAAGCCTAGAATCCGCAGCCGCGTTTTCACGGGGAGACCATGAACGGGCTGCGGACTGGAAGGAGTGGAGTTCAAGTACATTGCTGCACTTTTCGACCTATTCAACCTTGCACCGCTCGCCCCGCAGTAACTGTCCATGACCTCCAGGACACCGCAAGCTGATGCTCCGTCCGGGACGACAATGGACAAGTCGTCTGCATAGGCAAAGAGTGCGACCGGGGGGAACCTGGTGGAAGTAGGAACCTGCCAATTCTGCTGTCACAAGACAACCTCTGCAGAAGCGGTTCAAAAGCGAGTACGTAGAGGGCAGGTGAGAGCGGGTCCCCTGTCGCACACCACGTCCCACAATGAACGCCTCCGAGAGGCGGTCTCGTATGAGAACAGCAGAAGTCGGTCGAGAATACAAAGCTTGGATCATCTGTCTAAAACCCACACTAAAACCAGCCTCTTACAAAACACGGAAAAGGTACCTATGGCTAATGATATCGAAAGCCTTCTCCTGATCGAAGGAGCAAAGAATACCTGGAAGTTTCCTGGTATTTGCCCACAGGAGAAGGTCCCTTAGTGCTATACCGTGAAGCTGAGTAGAGCGCTCCTGGACACAACATGCCTGGTATGGACCCAAAACAGTGCTGAGCACTGGCGTGAGTCGCATACACAGGCACTTTGCTATGGGCTTATAATCGCACTTCAGAAGTGTGATTGGACGCCATGCTCTCAGATCGGAGCTCCTCGACTCGTCCTTACAAAGGAGAGTGATTAACCCCTCTCGTTGAGACGCTGACAAAGTCCCTTCACTGAGTAGCCGGTTCACCAGTGATGTGAATGGCTTCCCTAACAGTGTCCAAAAGTGAACATCAAATTCGACTGTCAGACCATCGGATCCCAGACTGCGATTACGCTTCACAGACTTCAATGCCGACAAAAGCTAGTCCTCATCTATGGCCGAGTCGCACACTTGCGGCGGCTCAGCTGGCGAAGCAAAAGGAAACGCAGTTGGAGTGGCAGCTGGTTCGGCAAACAAGGTCATGTAAAACTGCCTCGCCAGTGCAAGAACTCAATCTGGTGAATCGACTATGCTACCATCGCTTCGATCTATTAGGGAAGAGAGAGTTGTGCTCTTCCTTGAGGGATGTTTACCTAGGACGTTTCTGCTGCACCACGCTTCCATTTCCCACAGCTCTGCTCGGGTTGTGGCCCTCAAGCCATCCCAGCGTCGCTGCAGGAGAATCCGAAGTTCCTTTCGGAGTGAGGCCAGCGCCGAAGCAACTCCAGGACCACCGGACAGTGGCCTCGAGAGCAGGAGGATCGCGTTGGCCACGATTTTAATCTCCTCACGCTCCTCGCGCGCTCGACGCTTGCCCCAAGACCTGAAGCACTCACGCACTCTGAACTTCACGTCATCCCATTCTGTACCACTTAGATTCGCTCTATTGTGCAGCGATCGAAAAAGAATGGATGATACCTCTGCGGTTGCCTGCCTGTCTTTTAGAAGACGTGGATTCAGACGCCACGGTCTCTTCCCTTGCGGGACTATGCTAGAATCGGCGAACCGCAGAATTAGGAAGCTGTGGTCGCTAAGAGCAGAAGGAGTTAACCAAGAAGAATGCATACTAGGAGCCAGTGACGACGAGATGTAAAAACGATCGATGCGGCTCTGCATGCCTCTTCCTGTCCAAGTCAATCCTGACTGACCAGGGCGAAGCACACGCCAAGCATCGACAAGTCCCAGTCCGTCGACGAGCTCTCGTAGTACATTTGCACGCCTATCTTTATGGTTTGGAGTCCCTCTATGCGGGATGCGATCAACCTGTTCTAACACACAGTTGAAGTCGCCTACAAGGATTAGCCGAGAGGGACCTACCAAGTAGGGTTCTAATGTAGCGAAAAACTCTCTCTGATCTTTAGACCGGGTTGGAGCATAAACATTAACAATTCGAATGCCACAATCAAGGTCCACCGACAAGACGCGGCCCTCGGAATCCCTGGCATGGCGAGTAACAAGGCCGTCGAAATTCGGCATCAAAACGATGGCCGTACCTCGACTGCCCGTCGCGCCATAACTCCAGAAAGACCGAGTGCGAAAAATCCGGTCGAGGTGGCTGATCTGGCCTAGCCTATGAATATATGTTTCCTGAAGCACAAGAATATCTACCTTTTTGGATTTAGTCAAATTAATAACCTCTAACTGCTTAGAAGCACGCGACAAACCACGACAGTTAAAGGTAGCTATGGTGAGAGAAGAAGCCATATTAAGGGAGAAAGAGATTAGCTAAGAGCTAGTAGAAACAAAGGAAGACAGAAAGAGCTAGGAAAATAAATAAAGAGCAGGCTAGTATTGGGTAATAGCCGCTAGTAATAGCCGCTAGTGAGAAATAAGCAAAGACTACTTATGAGAGGGTCTCCAAAGTTGGGGACCCCTCATCAGTAGACTCATAGGTTCTGTCTGAAAGCAACGAGCATTCGCAACGTCCCCATCCGCAATTGGGACAAGGAGGAGAACCCTCCGCGTCCGATGGGACCTGAGTATCAGAATCGGACGTTTCAACAGCACTGCGCTTAAATTCTGGAGGGCCAGTCTCCGAGCCCTGGGAGCCACCTTCGTCCGAGCTCGACTCACGCCCCGCGGCCGCCGCCCTGGCAGCGGAGCCAGCGCGGTGTGCGCGCCGGCTCTTACGCTTATGGTTCGACCGACGAGCAGTGTCAGTCGCGCCAGTCAGCGGTTCGGACGCGCCAGAGACAGCGACCGGCGTAGCGAGAGGCGTACCCGCCACGGAGGCGACAGCGACCGCCGCTTCAGCCTCCTCGCACGTGGCCGTGACGGAAGGGGAAACGACCTCGGTAGCGTCCACGGAATCGCTGCCGCGCTCGGCGGCATCGACCACGCTCAAGGAGCCCTGGCTTTCTCCTTCCTCTAAGGCAGCAACCGTATCAGCTACCGGCGAAGTAACTGCTTCCACGACGGCAGGTTTCTGCTGTTCTGGCCTCGCGGTCACTGACGAGTAGGTGCGGACACTACACGCCGAAACCGCAACGTACGGACGCCGCGTCGCAGGACGCGTGGCCAAACTGCCCGCAGCGCGCGCACTGAGGCATGTCGCACGCGACGGCGTGGTGTCCTGCCATGTTACACCTACGGCACAACCTAACTACACCCTCGTACTCACACTGAACGACACGCTCACCTACACGAAGAAGGTTAGGAACGAGCCGCACCATCTCTATCCGAATGCGCCGGTTTCCGGTGCCAACGGCAGGGAAACCGGGCACGCATTCTTCGGAGATCCCGTGAACCTTTCCGAAGACCTCTAGCTCGGAGACGAGAGCCTGGTCCGGAAGATCCGCGGGGTAGCCAAACACCCTAACCAACTTCACACGCATACCTCTATACTCAAAACGAACTTCCACATCCCGAACCTTGAAAGCGGGATCAGCTGAGAAGCGATCATCCGCGGCCTTATTCTTAAACGTTATCTCAAACCGTCCTGCACCAAAGTCCTGCACTGCCTTGAGGTCGTTCAAGGAAAAGCGCTTTACGAGCGCCTTGCAAACATCTACATTGGACGCGCCTTTCGGAACTCGCCCGAAAAACGTAAGCGGCCGAAGCCGCGAAGGGGCCACCATCGCGGTAAAAACCACGTGGCGCCCGCACCTAGCCAAAGTTTAAGCTAACACTACACAAGGTAGGAAGCTAGAAACCCTCAGCAAAACACTGGAAAAAACCAAGGACAAAAAAGAGCCACCGGAACACCTCACCGAATCGAAGACAGTGGGTTGGAGTCTAGAAGAATCCGCACCGTAATCCTATCCAACCATCCGAGAGGGGCCCACGTGGAGGGGATCCGTAGCACCGAAGCTCGAACGTACGAATCACGCCACCACAGCACCTATCCACAGCACCTGGGGAGGCATCGCAGTGTTGTTGTCAGTAGCCGAGCAAACGAGATCGGAATAGGCGCGACCGGTCGCGCGCGCCGCGTTTTTATCGCGGCATGGTGGTGTTCACGCGACCTCGGAAAGCCGCGCTCGCCATTGGTCCGCGCGGCTTCTCTCCCTTTCCCTTGCGCTTTCCTTTGGGACCGGCGGCGGCGAGAGCGGTGAAGGCGCTACGAGCACGGCTCAAATCGCTCACAGATCGCCACTGTGCAAGTCGTTGCTACTCAGTCTACGCATCAACAGCACCAGCATGTCCGGACGCGGCAAAGGCGGCAAGGCGAAGGGCAAGAGCAAGACGCGTTCCAGCCGCGCGGGTCTCCAATTCCCCGTGGGCCGTATCCACCGTCTCCTGCGCAAGGGAAACTACGCCGAGCGCGTCGGAGCGGGCGCTCCCGTCTACCTCGCGGCCGTCCTCGAGTACCTGGCTGCCGAAGTGCTCGAGCTCGCTGGCAACGCGGCTCGTGACAACAAGAAGACCAGGATCATCCCCCGCCACCTGCAGCTCGCCATCCGCAACGACGAGGAGCTGAACAAGCTGCTCTCCGGCGTGACGATCGCGCAGGGCGGCGTCTTGCCCAACATCCAAGCTGTGCTTCTCCCAAAGAAGACCGAGAAGAAGGCGTAAGCGAGCTCCCAGCCGCCGGACTATAGTCGCGCTCGTCGCACAACCCAACGGTCCTTGTCAGGACCACCGAAATGCGTGTGACGGCAGGGTTTTGCTTGGCAATCCCGTTCTCTGCGCCCGTTTCCCTCTGTTTGAATTAGCGCAACCGTGCCTCTTGAACTGACGCTGCTGCTAGCTAGCTGGCAATTCATTGCACGAATGTAGATGGAAAGCGAGCTTCCGGGTGTCCGGGGGCGCACAGGGACGAGCCTCACTGCAATTAGCGTACGATTCGCGTACTGGAATGTGATAGGCGATTGGGCCCTTAAAAACAAACAAACAAAAAATGGGCCATATCCGCAACAAGCATGCACTTATGAGCCAGGCAGGTATGCATGAGGAACGTGAACAAACGCATGAATGCATACCAATACACGAAAGCTTGCACGCAACATCGGCCGCATTAATTTCGTTTTCGGACGCGGCTTCTTCGCATGAATGCGCGGACCGTTTTGCAATGAACACGCATTTTGTTTATTTTTTTCCCCTCTCTCTCTCGTCTTGGTCGTGCTCGAACGCGCGCAATACTTACCATATGCATACCAAACGAGGCACCACCTCGCACCGGCAGCCCACCACAGGCACACACAAAAAATATTATTAA
This sequence comes from Dermacentor variabilis, assembly GCF_050947875.1. Taxonomy (NCBI): domain Eukaryota; kingdom Metazoa; phylum Arthropoda; class Arachnida; order Ixodida; family Ixodidae; genus Dermacentor; species Dermacentor variabilis. Next base: position 23,513,365 of record NC_134574.1, read on the forward strand.
TAAAAAATAACAACAAAACAGACAGACCGAGAAGGTACGGTTGGAGTACGTGGTCTCGCGTGCTCCCGTGGCCGAAGCAAACATGTAGGTGGTCCTGAGAAGGACCGTTTTGTGTTGCTTGCCTGACCGAGGCTGCGGCGCAGACAGCGGCCGAACTTAGGCGCGCTCGCCACGGATGCGCCGGGCCAGCTGGATGTTCTTCGGCATAATGCTAACGCGCTTGGCGTGGATGGCGCACAGGTTGGTGGCCTCGAAGAGACCGACCAAGTAGGCCTCGCTGGCCTCCTGAAGGGCCATCACAGTCGAACTCTGGAATCGGAGGTCGGTCTTGAAATCCTGAGCGATTTCCCTCACCAAGCGCTGGAACGGCAGCTTGCGGATGAGAAGTTCGGTCGACTTCTGGTAGCGGCGAATTTCACGAAGGGCCACGGTCACAGGCCTGTAGCAATGCGGTTTCTTAACCCCTCCTGTGGCAGGTGCACTCTTGCGAGCAGCCTTGGTAGCAAGCTGCTTACGCGTAGCCTTCCCACCGGTGCTCTTATGGGCGGTTTGCTTGGTCCTGGCCATGGCGAACGGAGCGAGCGTCCGAAGTCGTCGACTGCCGGAGTGAAAATGACCCCTGCGCCGCGCACGTCGTGCTTCGCCGCACTACTCTTCTCCTCTCCAACTCACTCGCCCATTGGCCAGCGCCGGCGCAGCCGTCTCAGGCGGTGTGCCGCCGCCGTTCGCCAGGATGCTGGAGGAGGCACGTTTTCGCGCGGGCGCCTTGTTCGCGGCTAAGGAAAGCACATTCGTTGGCGGTTTAATTGAGTTTAAACATGACAGCATGCCGCGCTGTTCTCTTTCGTTTCAGCCAACACCACAATCTCGTTTATACCGCCGCGCGTCGCCAATTGCCAGTGCCGAGTGTGAGACCACACCACTAATCTCGACAGTGGTTAGCGCTCCACGCCCAACGCCATCGGAGCTGTTATCGCGATCTCCGCGCGACGCAGATGGGTGGCATGTTAAGGCTACATTATTGCTTGTCCACTGCCTTGCTTTGATCATGCTGATGCTCGTTTCACGAACTACAAGTGCGCGGCACGGTGCCTTCTCGAGGGGCAACTACATCGTGTTTTGGCCGCACTCGGCAGCAAACCGTCTCGCATGTGCACACATGCCAGTACCGCACTTTCCCGTCCACGCACAGAAGAACGCGAGGCCCGCATGCGCCTCGCAAGATTAACGACAAACTCACGTATGGACTACCAGCACCACTTCAGAGTTACAGAGAAAACGATGCACTTCCGCTCTAAGAGCGAATTTGGAATACAATATTGACAGGTGTTCAATGCGCGTTAGGAGACCTGGACAACTAATTGGGGCCTCAAAACTGTGGATAGGCAAGCGGTACTTCCATATGTATGAAGGGTCCTTAAACAATATGTCAAGGTAGCATCAACCAATGCTTCGCAGGCGCGATCCCAAGCGCGGCTTCCCCGTGCCACGTATTCGGTGCGCAGTTTTCGCACTTGCAAGGGACACCATGTTTTGACAAACAATTATCAAACGCAACACTTTGCTCCATACAGTGCGTACATTTCGTCAGCTAGCTTTTTCGATTGCATTCCCGCACGCAACTTCGCCACAGGATCGACGGCATCGATGTCATGTTATAGCGAACCTCCAGCTCGGCAGCCGCCGGGAGAAATCTCTTTCCTCGCCAACTAATGCGCCGAATTTGGTGCGCCTAATTGCGAGTAAAAGAAAATGTTCAAATCGCCTACACGCACGCATGACGAAAGGGCCAGTCGTACAGAAATAACGAGAGAAAGTGAGGCTGCACTGTGCAAGCATATTTCTGTCTCAGTAAGCACACTTCACCGCTCTGCTCCTTTATTTTATTTTCCTCTTGTTTCGGGCAACTCAGCGGTGCATTGTCTTGCAAGAAGAGCCACGTTGGCCTCGAACCAACTGCTTATCACCTATAGCGCGCTGACAAGAAATGCCACTGTGACCCTGTACACAAGTATGAAAACAGCACGCGCCTCGGTGTCTACATCGCGCACCCTCGTCCATTTGAATACAACGCAGTGAGCCCGGTTCTAGCGACAGCTACCTAGCTAATCTCACCTTTGCATTCATTTGCGTCGCTCAAAAGAGTTACACAATTGTGAATCGCACGGTGGTAGTTTACGGCCGCCCAGCTCATAGGGCAAGAGGGCTGGCTCGTTATTGTTTCTCCGACGCACGCAAACCAACGAAGCCATGCGAATGCCGCTCAGACACAGCGTCGCGCGTAGGCTCAATCATTTAACGCTTGCACTGGAAAGAACAAATAACCGCCGCCTGTAGAAAACTCACTTTCAGCTGTTACACACTGGCCCGTGCCCGGCAATATTTTCCTCGCGCTTTGCTTCGTTGCGTACCCACATGAGCTATTGTTGTGAAATATGGGGCTTAACATATAAACCTTACTTAACTTAAATGCGCCCGCTGACAGTCACGCTCGGCGTATGTATGTAATCGAGTGCTACTGCCCGGCTTATACTCTTCTCTAAGGGAGTAGAAGAAGCGAGCCACTTCAAAGCGACAAAATGCGCATCGACGAGCTTATGATGATGATGATGTATGGGGTTTTTTGGCGCAAGGGCCAGGTATGGCCAAAGAGCGCCATGTCTGTGCTAATGGGTTTGCAATGTACTTATGATTACTATGAGGTTGGTGTGACGTGGCTGTAAAGGGGCCTTAAAATATACGCAATAAAGTGCGGAAAATCTGTATAATAAAATTATGGCGATGACGTATGACTTGTACTATGAACATTTAGATGCATTTAAAAAGAATGGTACGATAGGTAAAATATAGCAGATTATAAGAAATGCTAGAGCACTACTGCCTCCATATGGCCCTTGAAAACACAAGGGCCTGGAGGCATGTGCTATTCAGAACAATTATCGCAGCAGCATCCTCTGGAGCGAGGATGCTCTACGAATTTATTGGGCTTATAACGTGTAGAACTACATCCTTTAAGAAGTCGAGGACTGCCTTGGTGTTAAAAAGCGGTTCCTTACCAAGAAACATAGCTGGGTGAAGAGGTATGCAATGACGATATGCAAGAGGAAAATGCTTCTTTCTTTCACGTTCGGCTTCGCGACACTCCAAGAGGACGTGGAGGACGGTCAGCCTCTCACCACATCGACCACAGGTTGGCGGTTTGTTTCCAGTAAGAAGAAAATTGTGTGTACCAAATGTGTGCCCTATTCTGAGGCGGCAAAATAGGACATCTGTTCGCCGTGATTTTGATGGGAAGGGCCAAAAACCTAGCTGTGGCTTTATAACGTGCAGTTTATTGTTTATTTCTGCGTTCCACATGCGTTGCCAGTGTTGTCGCAGTTTCTTACGCACGAAAGGCTTCAGATCTGTGACCGGGACAGCAACTGCAGAAGAAGTGTTTAGTGATATGAGTGATGTGGCCATTTGATCAGCCAGTACATTGCCCTCGATACCTCTGTGGCCAGGTACCCAGCATATTATAACGTTCTGGTTAGATGTGTACGCTTTACACAATACCGAATACAGTTCATTGAATACGGGATTTTTATGTTTGTAGAGTGACATTAGGGCCTTCACGACGCTTAGAGAGTCTGTATAGATCGCTGCTTTTGGAAGTTTTGATCTTCTAATATGCTTCAAAGCAGAGAGTAATGCGTAGGCCTCGGCCGTAAAAATGCTGGTTTCTGGATGCAGTACATCGGATTCCGAGAAGGATGGGCCGACGGCTGCATAGGATACCCCGGCATTTGACTTCGAAGCGTCTGTGTAGTACTCTGTGCAGGAGTGTTTGTACTGCAGCTCTAGGAAATGCATTCTTATTTCAGCCTCAGGAGCGTGCTTTGTAATTTTTATAAAGGATATGTCACATTGTATAACCTGCCACTCCCAAGGAGGTAAGAGATTGGTTAGGTGCATTAAGCGATGCTCGAGGAGTGGGACATGGATTTCATCGCTAAGCTGCTTCACACGCAGCGAGAAAGGCTGTCTTATGGAGGGGCGATTGCTGAAAAGTGTAGCGCACCTCATATCGGTAACGGTATCAAAACATGGATGTTCAGGATTAGAGCGTACTTTAAGGAGATATGTAAAGCTGATGCATGACCTCTGTAGGTAGAGAGACCATTCATTGGATTCGGCATATTGGCTTTCGATCGGGCTTGTTCTGAAAGCGCCTGTGGCTAAACGGATACCTAGATGGTGAACAGGGTCTAGCATCTTTAGCGTGCTTGGGGCGGCAGAGTTATATATCACGGCACCGGATTAATCGTGACCGGATTAGGCTCTTATAGAGATTCATTAGGCACTTCCTGTCACTACCCTACGTAGTCTGGGATAGAAGTTTCATTAGGTTCATTGTTTTCAGACACTTTTCTTTCAGATGTTTAATGTGTGGGACGAAAGTGAGTCTATTTTCAAGTATAACACCTAGAAATTTGTGCTCTTTGTTTACAGGTATCTGTTGTCCACACAGTTCTAAGGAAGGGTCCGGAACCAGGCCTCTCTTTCTTGTAAACAACACACAAGAACTCTTGTGAGGATTGATTTTAAATCCATTTTTCTCTGCCCACCCTGACACCTTGTTCAAACCATGCTGTACCTGTCTCTCACAGACTGCGAGGTTACAGGACTTGAAACCTATTTGAATGTCGTCCACATAGACGGAATACAAAATGGCTGGTGGTAAGGACGCTCGAAGCGTTGTCATTTTAACAATAAAAAGTGTGCAACTGAGCATGCCTCCTTGGGGTACACCAGTTTCTTGTGTAAAAGGACGTGACAGCACATTGCCAACTTTCACCCGGAAGGTGCGATTGGACAAGTGGCTTTTTATTACGTTTAGAATATTACCACGAATGCCCATTTCTGACAAATCTCTCAAGATTACGTAGCGCCAGGTCGTATCGTACGCCTTCTCCATATCGAGGAATATCGATAAGAAGAACTGTTTGTGTACAAACGCGTCACGAATATCTCCTTCAATACGTACAAGATGGTCGGTTGTGCAGCGCCCTTCTCGGAAGCCACACTGATAGGGATCAAGCATTTTGTTTTGTTCAAGGAAATGGATGAGACGCCTATTTATCATTTTTTCAAATACCTTGCACATGCAGCTTGTGAGGGCTATCGGGCGGTAACTTGCCACTGAAGAAGGGTCTTTCCCTTGTTTCAAAACAGGGACCACAATGGCTTCTTTCCATGCCGTTGGAAGGTACCCTGCGTCCCAGATGGTGTTGAAAAGTGTAAGTAGTGTTACTTGCATGTCATTGTGCGTGTTTTTGAGCATTTCGTACATGATTCTATCAGAGCCCGGTGCAGAGCTTTTGCATGCGCTCAAGGCAGCTCTCAACTCGGCAATGCTAAAAGGACAGACGAGCTTATGATTACCACTTTCTTTTAATCATCAGTCCACTCTGGTTGCCTCAATCAGGGTCCAACCAAAGGCGACAACTGAGCTGCACGAACGACCGCCCCGTCGCAACTCGGACAGACTGAGGGCGGGTGAAATGGGAGCAACACAACACACAGTGGCGAGCGCAAATGCAATCGAGCAAAGCTCGCCTTGCGAGGGCGAAAAACAATGCTACCACGCCTCATGAATACATGCGGTTGCGCTCGCTCACCTGACCCAAGTTTACCTCGCGTGTCTCGTACGGCCGAACGCGAGATAATGGCATGCAAAAGAGGGTCAACGGAGCAGGAGATCGCAAATCCTGCGCATCACTGCCGAAGCACCAAGTGGGTAGCCCTGAAGAGGGCTGTTGGGTTCTTCAGAGGAGCTGATATGCTGCTTGCAGACGACGCCGCGCACGCGTGCTGCTTAGCCTCCGAAACCGTAGAGGGTGCGGCCCTGACGCTTGAGGGCATACACCACGTCCATGGCTTAAGTGTTTCCCCCAGAGCTAAAAGAACAGAAAAAAAAAGGGGGAGGCCCGCACCACCTTGCGGTATAACGGGCTTAACGCTAATTAAAAGATAAAAAATGAGGGATCATCACGAGAGATGATCCATAGGAAATTTGGATAAAAAAGCCAATATTTAAAAAAAAACAAATTCGGAGCTTAAGCCAATGATATCATTGAGGAAGTAGTGGAAGACGAAGTAGGTCACCAGAATTAGCAGCACATATCTACCAGGGGCAGGCTCCTTTAGGGTCTAATGAGCCTAAGGCTCCGGCAGTGATGCGCGATCATTGCGATGCTGCATCTTTATTGCAGGTCAATGCGAAAAGAGGTCAGTCGGCTCCGGTGGTAGTGTGTCTCCCGCCGCTTGTGCCAAGGGACAGAAAGCGGAGCCCGGTACATCGCCGCTCGCCGTGACAGAAGGCTGGGTCCGGAGTAGGCTCAGAGCAGCAAGAACTGGTGGTGACCTGGAGGAGCTACATCAGACATGCCCGGATTGGGCAAGAAGGAGGCAAAGATACATAAGGCGTGCGGGTATGTTGAGAAGATAGAATAGTACTCGGCAGGAGAAGGATAGGAAAGAAAGGAAGGGAGGAAATGGAGATGAAGCATGCAGTTAGTACCATTGGCAACGGGGTAAAGACCCCACCACGGTAGGCATGTACAGTGCTAAGGGCACAAACAGACATGCAAAAGTAACATGAAGGCGTGCCAGAGCGAGGGAGGAAGGGAAGTCATGTGGCATCCGGAAAAGGTATTGTGGCAGGATGTGCCGGCACAGAGCGCACGATGGCAAGAGTAAACTGTAGTAATAATGCACGGTGTCGTTTAGTATGAAGCAACGCCGAGTATACTGCTGGCGTCACCTGTTCCAACCGCGAGTGAGCGCACAGTTCTGCCACGATCGACGCAGTACGCGCGCACTCGGAGAAATAATGTTCCACTCCCGCGCACTCCGCTCCACAGGTACAGAAATTAGTGGCACTGAGGTGAAATCGATGTAGGTAATAGGGAAAGTGCCCATGTCCCGTGAAAAGGTGAACGAGGAGGCGGTGAGGAGGGAACCAATGAGGAATCGAGTGGACACTGGGCACCCAAGCATAGAGGCTGGTGCCCAGTCCTTCCCGTTGCCAGTAGTCGTGCCACTGGTTCGCTGCGATCTGAAAGAAGCGCTTTCTGATCGAGAGTATAGAGAGGGCGCTCGTACGCACTGCACCTGTAGTGCATGCAGACGATGCGGCAGTGTCTGCAAGTTCATTCCCCAGTACGCCCCGGTGTCCTGGTACGTGAAATAACCGGACACCAGGTCTGGTGTGAGCCAGGAGATGCAGCACAGCTCTAACGCGTCGTAACTGCTCCCCCTCACAGCGCCATCGTGACAGGGCCACTAAAAGTGAGAGACAGTCAGAATACAAGTACACGGTGTGGTGCAAGGTTGCGACATAAATCAGCGCCTCTTCAAACGCACAAAGCTCCGTGCCGAATGCACTAGAAGCGCCCACTACCCGGTACTTGCCCACACGGACTACATGACCACTGCGATCGAAAGCTACAAACGCGGCGCCTGCCGCCGTAGTGGTGAAGGCACCGTCCGTGTAAACATGGTAGACCGGGGCCTGTGAAAGCTTATGCGCCTGCTCGGGAGTGAGGCGCGTGAAAGGGAACCGAACGCGCTCACTAGGGTGTTCCCGCCACGGGTCGCAGGGGAAGTCAAGTAAGCAGGGATGAAAGGATTCAACCCCATAATAAGTCACCTGTCGAAGCGTAAACAGGGAAAACTCCGCCGCCAATCGATCGAGCTCCACAGTAATGGGGGGACAGTTAGCGAGAACATGAAGGGCCGACGTGCGCGTCGTATGGTACGCGCCCGTCATGGCCACCAGAAGGGACCGCTGGGCAGACAGCACCCGCATAGTAAGGTGGGTGGAAGGAAAGGGAGGCCACCAAACTGGGGACGCGTATGCAACTGCAGGCAGCCGGACCTGTCGGTAGAGCCGACAAATAAGTGCCGGAGGAAGCGCGCGATGTAAACGGATAAAATTGAGTAATCGGAAAGCCAAGACCTCTGATTTAGATTTAATATAGTCGACGTGGGCAAAGAAATTAAGTTTGTCGGCAAAGACCACACCAAGGAGCTTGATGCGATCTTTGCACTGCAGAAAAGCTCCATCCAAGCGGATAGACGGTCGGCGCTTTGATGTGCCAATGTGACCGTTGTTAAAGAATACAAAGAATGATTTGGGATGACTAATTTGAACCTTGTTCTGTCGAGACCAATTACAGACCAAGGTAAGGACAGATTCCGCCAAGGCCTGCAGTTGCAATCGCGACGTCCCAGTAACGAGGAGAACGGTGTCGTCCGCATAGGCCTGTATATGTACTCCCGCAGGAAGGTCAAGGTCTAAAAGGGAATAGATAATTATATTCCATAAGAGAGGGCTGACCGGCGATCCCTGAGGGGTACCAATCGACGAGCGCGCTTTCACCTCTCCCGCGTTCGAGCGAAAGACAACCGATCGCCCCGTCAAGAAGGACTGGAGCAGGTTGTAGAGGTTGATCGGGCAGCGGCGTTTGCGGAAGAAGAAAAGAACCGCGTCGTGCCACACGCTGTCAAAGGCCCCAGTAAAGTCTAAGGAAATCAGGACGGCTGGAGTCTTGGAGTATTTCAGGGCGCACAGCCTCTGACGCAAGGCGTAGAGAGCCTGAAGGGCACCACGAGCATGAGTAAAGCCGAACTGGCGGGGGTGAAGGAGATGGTTCGAGTGCAGGAAATGGTAAAGGCGGGAATTTAGTAAGCGTTCGAGGATCTTACAGAATAACGAGTTCATAACAAGGGGTCTATATGCAGATGGAAGGTGCGAAGGACGACCAGGCTTTAATGTAAAAATGATTCTGCCGACCTTCCAACAAGAGGGGAAGTGGCCCAGTTTAAGAGCACTGTTAAAGACAGCCAGAAAGAAGTGGGGATGCTGCTGAAAAAGTTGCCGGACAAACATGCCTGTGAGGCCATCGAGCCCCGGCGCCGCACGAGGGTTGCCTAGCAAGATGGCATGTTCAACCTCTGCCATGCGGAACGGGCAGTCCTTGTGTTGCCATGGATAGGGGGAAGTGGTGAGCCGCCGAAGGCGTTGGTGGAACTCGCCGTCAGAGGCCAGATCGTCAGTCGCCACATGCTCCCGCAAGAGCAACGCGGCAGAGTCGAGAATGGAGACCGTAGAACGTTTCGGAGATAGAGCGAGCGGGGGAAGGGGCAACTGTGCGACGTGGTTCCCAAATGCCAGTTCAAACGGTTTGCCAAATAGATTTTTTGCCGTGAGATCACGACAGACAGTTTTTTCGAAGCTCTCCTTCGCAATCCGGATGTGGTGTTTGTACACCGCGAAAGCGTTGGCATATTGCTGCCGGAAAATTGTACGGAGCGCAGGGTCCCTTGTCCGCTGAGCCCGGCGGCGCATCGCGCGCACTTTTGCCCGCTCCTCCCCTAATTGTGGGGTCCACCAAGCATTGGCCCGCTCACCCCTTTGTCGAATTACTCGCATGTGCTTGCGACAAAGCCCATCATACATACAATAGAATTTCGTTAACACCCATTCCAACGAGAGGGTTGTAGAAAAGGCACAACGAACCACGCGTGCGAACCAGTCGGAGCACTGCAAGACGCGCAGCATCTCGCATTGCGCATAAGTGGTTAGAAGCTTGATGGGAAAACCGGAAGTCGCGCAAAGGGAAAATTCAATATACCTGTGGCCCGAAAGCGTGTCCGCGTCCGATACTGTCCAGATGTACCCCTTGCTGGCTAAAGGTATGGACAGCATCGTAACTTCGATCCACGAACTGGCATAGGGTGTGTCGAAGGTAGGGGCAGAGGCGGGGTCTTTCAGGACTTGAAGACCATTGCCACTAGCAAAACTGGCCAGCTGGACGCCCCGTATATCACCACCTACAGGGCCCCAAAGCTCGTGCTTGGCATTAAAATCGCCTGCCAAAACAAAGTTCTGAGAAGGATGCCGTGAAAAGCATTGCCAGAGCTCATCGAGGATGGGGTCTATAGGACGATGCGGTGGGGCGTACGTCGCTACGATGATAAAATCCTGCCCCGGGCAAGCACAGCTGACCGCAACTACGTACTGCGAGATATACGTCGGGAATAATTCAAAACCGGGAGCTCGTGCCAGGAGCAGTACACGCGGGTTCTCCAGTGCATGAAAAGCTGTTAAAGAAGGGGGCACATTGGCAATTTTGCCATCTCGGATGTGCGGCTCCGAGACAATGGCAAAAGTGAACCCGCCCCGGTCCATGTGGTCGACCAACACCTTCATCGCGTCCCTCGTGTGATCAATGTTAGCCTGCAAGAACTTATAGGTATGCATCTTGGCTAAAACCAACTAAAAGCCACTGATGCCGGGGCGAAGAGGGAAGCACGTTAAATAACCATGCGCGTGCGTCCTCGCACGCACGCACCCCGGAGAGGAGGATAGACAAGTGTCGAGAGATTGCAAAAGGGAGAAGATCGGACAGGAGGCGTAGAGAGGCACTGATCAGGGTGAGAGGCAGGGGAGAAAAAGGGATCAGAAATGAGCAAAAGCTAGTGGGGAGACAACGAGCAACGCAGGAGGCCGGAAGTAAAGATTCGTAGATAAAGAACAAATGAAGTCGCAGAACAAAGAGGACGCCACACGGCAGCCCCAGGCTCGCACGCGAGCTCAGAGGACATGTCCACCACTGCGTGCAAGTGCGGGACCAACCATCCGCTACACTGAAGCCGTCGCACGGCGACCCAGGAGCATCGTGGGAGGCGTCAGCCATAATCGGTTCTAGCCCTTAAGCGGGCCACCCGGCTGGCTAAGAGAGGGCAGAGACGGTCCCCAGTAGGGTGCGTGCTTGCTAAACCGGCCTTGCGTCACTCGTTACACCACACGGCCGCGTCACCCAAGCGAACAGTACACTGTGGGTAAAGATGTGGGCCCGCGCAGCGCGTGCAGACGGCCATATCCTCCTGCTGTCGCACGGGGCAGGCACGGCGAGGGTGACCATAAGTCGCACAAAACGTACAAGTGGGGACATGGAGGTCTTCGACCACCGCTGCCGAAGTCCAGCCCACCATAACTCGCCCGCGGCTCAGGAGGGAGCGGAACGCCGAAGGAGTAACTTCTAACACGTGGGAAAAGTTACCCGAGCGTTCTTTAATGGATACACGTACCGAGCATAATGAGATATCTAAGTCCAAGCCAGGATTGCGGGCGTTGAGTTGCGCAACTAAAGTAGCGGCAGGGATGTCAGGATCAACCCCCGTTAACTTAATGTGGGGCTTACGTTTTAGCGGTAAGCGAATTGACATGGTGGTGTTCGTCACATGATTTCGTTCAAGGGCAGCCTTAAGCCGGTCCATTGATGTCTTGTCATTTGAAAGGATTGCCAGCCCATGTGAAGTCTTTCGAATAGTAACGGCTCCTATTTGTTCTTTGACTGGGTCAATGTTTGCTTTAAGTACAGAATGAATGTCCTGAGAGGATGTGGGAACGAGAGGTGATAAGAACATAATGTGTTCATGGTCTCGCCTGAAGTGGGTGTCGGTGGCGCCCTCGGTCAGGGTGGACGCCGAGGACAGCGCAGCAGCAGCGAGTCCAGCAGGTGCACTGAGGACTGTAGGTGCACCCTCGCGGACTACGGTAGCATAGGACGCCAGAGCCCCGGTCCGGACGTCCGCCGCGGGACACACCGCAGCACCCAACCGTGTCTGGGCCAACTGCTCACGAAGTTCGTCAGCACGCCCGCACTGCCGTGCCGCCACCGCTCTCATATCGGCGCACTCCTGGAGAATTTGCCGCAGATGTCCAAGGATTAGGGAGCGTTGGGCGTTCGTCACTTTACACTGAGAATCAAATAGGATGTCCATAATGTCCTTCTGGAGCGAGACGGCGCGATGAAAAGACGCCGTCAGCGCGCCATCCACACGGCTTTGGGCAGTAGAAGGCAGGTCGACCTCGCCACCATGAACAGAGTCAGCAGCAGGGGGTCTCCTTCGCGAGATTCCAGGCTCAGCTGACGAAGCGCATTATCCCCGACCACCGAAAAGACAGAGCCGCCCGATCGCGGAGAAGAACCCGCCGAAGTGGGGTCGCCCCCGGTGGAAAGTCCAGCTGCGGTAGGCTGAACAGCAGCCATATCCCACTAGTGGGTATGAGCCATCAGCCCAGCCGCCGTCCGATGACACACCAGCACACGTCGATCCCGTCAAAAGTAAGGCTTTGCAGCACAGCAACCGACCTCGGCCGGGTGCACGAGACACTTATAAAGGTCCACCAACAAGAGAGAGGGCGGCGAAGGAGGGAAAACCGACCTTTGGCCGAAACTGCGAAGAGCGAAGCGAGCAGCAACCAGGCTGAGGCGGTCAAGGTCTTGCGCTTGGCGTGCTCAGTGTAGGTGACGGCGTCCCGGATCACATTCTCGAGGAACACCTTGAGCACACCGCGTGTCTCCTCGTAGATCAGGCCAGAGATACGCTTGACACCACCACGGCGAGCGAGGCGACGGATGGCTGGCTTGGTGATGCCTTGGATGTTGTCACGCAACACCTTACGATGACGCTTCGCGCCACCCTTGCCGAGCCCCTTGCCGCCCTTACCACGTCCAGACATCTCGGCTGTTGCTGCTACTTCGAAGCGAGTCAGGAAAGCGAATGCCGCGTCCTTGCGCCGCGACTGAGCGAGGAAGCCGCGCCGAAGGGCGAGGAGGTGAAACGCGCGCCGATTGGCTCACGGGCAGCGCGGCCTCTCTTCGCGAGTGAGTCGCGGGTGGCAGCACTGAGCCCTGCTTAGGCCACGCACTGAGTTCACGACATGTGGCTGCGCAACACAATCGCGGAGTTTACTTTTTTTATGATGTTTCTTTTTGGCATTTATGACCGCAACGTAGGCTGATGTTCAACCCGCCTCCCTCCTTCTTTTGCACAACTCGCCAAGAGAAAAACAAACGTGTCAACAATGTTATTGTGCTATGTTGCACGCACCCACTGCTCGTTTCGCGCCCCAGGAACAAGTTTATTGTCTTCTCATAATTATGATTACTCGTTCTATTCACCGGTAGCTCGCCTACGCTTTCAAGTGCACCCTGGTCATTGCCGCAAAGCACACCGTGCGCACAGCTTCAAACTCCGCCACGCCTACATAGTTCACTTGATCACTAGTCACGAAACAGGGCGCGTTCATGCTCTGTTCGCCTCAGGCGTTTCAAATTTCGCACGCCGGCACCGTTGACTGGTGCCTACACGACCGTCAAATTTCGTCGCGATAGCTTACGTAGCCTCGTAGATAACGTCAGCGAAATCAGCCTAAGACGCGCGCGCGAGCCCAATTCAGCATTCTAGGGGACGGAAGAGAGCGAGGGAACTGTTTGCGCCGCTCCTCAATCCTCCCTCTCCCATCGCCCGTACGAAGGCAGCTACGCAGGGCGCGCGCGGAACCGCTAGCTATGCAGTATGCGGAGAGCGCGCGCATCTCTTCTTTTCCCACTTCAAAGTCACTTACTACTGCTACATTTGTAATAACAGTGTAAAATTTCCCCTTAGGCAGTGCTGCTTCGTGAACGTGCGCACCCATTTCCGCTCGCCAGTCACCGCTACAGCAATGCGGCTCTGAATTTCAGTCCGGAGCACTGCTGCATACGTGCGGGCGGCCGCCGAGAGGGCATTCTAGCAGACGCAGCGACCGATGGCATTAGTTCTAGCAGCCATAGAGGCACACCTCAGGGCCCGCAAAAGCGCGTCGAACGACAAGAAGAAACAAAACGGTAAAAAGAAAAAAAGGAGGGATGAGGGCTGCCTGCTTTTAAAAGTTGCGCTACATCAGAATTAAGTAAATGTGCAGCAACGACCGCCTCATCATCCTCGGTGTGTGAAACACGCGCCGTGGTAATTAATGCATGCAGGCGAACGTGGCCGCTCGCGCAGAGTCGCCTCACGCGCCCCACACTTGCTTAGTGTGTGTTGTTGTGCTGAGCCCCATGGCGTTCCGTGCGGTTCTGCTACAAAAGTTGTAGCACACGCGCTGTCCTACCGCGCACGCCGCGTGTTTGAAAACAAGAAGTAGTAGTAAGTGCCGTTGAGATGGTAAAAGAAGAGAAGAGTGCAGTACCGTAGCTGTCCCTCGCTTAGGAGGTCACCTCAACAGTACTACACGGGGGAGGGTAAGGAGAATAAAGGAGCCAAGAGAAACAAAGATTAAAGAGGACGAGCGGAAGGCCGTGAAGAAAAAAAAGAGAGAGAGAGAGAAGCGTGAAACGGGCCCTATGGCAGCGTGGTAAGGTTCGACGACTCAATGAGCTGGGAAGGCTCTTTTGAGTAAAACCGCAAAACCCCTAGGAAACGAGAAAGTCCTCGGGACGGGCTATGGGGAGTCCAAGGCGTCGATTAGGATTTCACGAGCTGAGAGATATATGCAGTGCATATATCTATAATAAAAGCGCATATATCAGATAAAAGGGACTCTCACGGGCCGATAGGCCCGTGAGAGTCCCTTTTTGTGTGTGTTGTTGTGCTGCGCGCATGGCGTTGTGTGCGTTTCTCATACAAAACTTTCAGCACACACGCTGTCGCAATGAGAATACGACAGCGCGCGCCGGGTGTGTGTAAACGAGGAAGCGTCGAACAGAGGGAACGGACGGAATTGTCGAGATTCTCACTACATCCCAATGCCAATGCAGACACTTTGGGTGGCTCTGAGAAGAGCCGTTGGGTGTTGGCTGCGCGGACGAGCGCTCGGTCGCCTACTTGGAGCTGGTGTACTTGGTGACGGCTTTGGTGCCCTCGGACACGGTGTGTTTGGCCAGCTCTCCGGGCAACAGCAGACGCATGGCAGTCTGGATCTCCCGGCTCGTGATGGTCGAGCGCTTGTTGTAGTGATCCAGACGGGACGACTCCGCGGCGATACGCTCGAAGATGTCGTTCACGAAGCTGTTCATGATAGACATGGCCTTGCTGGAGACTCCAGTGTCTGGGTGCACCTGCTTCAGCACCTTGTAGATATAGATGGAGAAGCTCTCCTTCCTGCGGCGCTTCTTCATCTTCTTGTCGGTGGCGCGCACGTTCTTCTGCGCCTTGCCGGCCTTCTTCACGGCCTTACCGCTGGGCTGGGGAGGCATGTCAGTAGCCGAGCAAACGAGATCGGAATACGCGCGACCGGTCGCGCGCGCCGCGTTTTTATCGCGGGAGGGTGGTGTTCACGCGACCTCGCAAAGCCGCGCTCGCCATTGGTCCGCGCGGCTTCTCTCCCTTTCCCTCGCGCTTTCCTTTGGGACCGGCGGCGGCGAGAGCGGCGAAGGCGCTACGAGCACGGCTCAAATCGCTCACAGATCGCCACTGTGCAAGTCGTTGTTACTCAGTCGGACAGCAACACTGCGATGCCTCCCCAGGTGCTGTGGATAGGTGCTGTGGTGGCGTGATTTGTGCGTTCGAGCTTCGGTGCTACGGATCCCCTCCACGTGGGCCCCTCTCGGATGGTTGGATCGGATTACGGTGCGGATTCTTCTAGACTCCAACCCGCTGTCTTCGATTCGGTGAGGTGTTCCGGTGGCTCTTTTTTGTCCTTGGTTTTTTCCAGTGTTTAGCTGAGGGTTTCTAGCTTCCTAGCTTGTGTAGTGTTAGCTTAAACTTCGGCTAGGCGCGGGCGCCACGTGGTTTTTACCGCGATGGTGGCCCCTTCGCGGCTTCGGCCGCTTACGTTTTTCGGGCGAGTTCCGAAAGGCGCGTGCAATGTAGATGTTTGCAAGGCGCTCGTAAAGCGCTTTTCCTTGAACGACCTTAAGGCAGTGTAGGACTTTGGTGCAGGACGGTTTGAGATAACGTTTAAGAATAAGGCCGCGGTTGATCGCTTCTCAGCTGATCCCGCTTTAAAGGTTCGGGATGTGGAAGTTCGTTTTGAGTATAGAGGTGTGCGTGTGAAGTTGGTTAGGGTGTTTGGCTACCCCGCGGATCTTCCGGACCAGGCTCTCGTCTCCGAGCTAGAGGTCTTCGGAAAGGTTCACGGGATCTCCGAAGAATGCGTGCCCGGTTTCCCTGCCGTTGGCACCGGAAACCGGCGCATTCGGATAGAGATGGCGCGGCCCGTTCCTAACCTTCTTCGTGTAGGTGAGCGTGTCGTTCAGTGTGAGTACGGGGGTGTAGTTAGATTGTGCCGTAGGTGTAACATGGCAGGACACCACGCCGCCGCGTGCGACACGCCTCAGTGCGCGCACTGCGGGCAGTTTGGCCACACGTCCTGCGACGCGGCGTGCGTACGTTGCGGCGGCGACCATGCGGTTTTGGCGTGTAGTGTCCGCACCTACTCGTCAGTGACCGCGAGGCCAGAACAGCAGAAACCTGCCGTCGTGGAAGCGGTTACTTCGCCGGTAGCTGATACGGTTTTTGCCTTAGAGGAAGGAGAGAGCCAGGGCTCCTTGAGCGTGGTCGATGCCGCAGGGCGCGGCAGCGATTCCGTGGACGCTACCGAGGTCGTTCCCCCTTCCGTCACGGCAACGTGCGAGGGGGCAGCGAGCGAGGAGGCTGAAGCGGCGGTCGCTGTCGCCTCCGTGGCGGGTACGCCTCTCGCTACGCCGGTCGCTATCTCTGGCGCGTCCGAACCGCTGACACTGCTCGTCGGTCGAACCATAAGCGTAAGAGCCGGCGCGCACACCGCGCTGGCTGCGCTGCCAGGGCGGCGGCCGCGGGGCGTGAGTCGAGCTCGGACGAAGGTGGCTCCCAGGGCTCGGAGACTGGCCCTCCAGAATTTAAGCGCAGTGCTGTTGAAACGTCCGATTCTGATACTGAGGTCCCATCGGACGCGGAGGGTTCTCCTCCTTGTCCCAATTGCGGATGGGGACGTTGCGAATGCTCGTTGCTCTCAGACAGAACCTATGAGTCTACTGATGAGGGGTCCCCAACTTTGGAGACCCTCTCATAAGTAGTCTTTGCTTATTTGTCACTAGCGGCTAGTATTACCTAATACTAGCCTGCTCTTTCTTTATTTTCCTAGCTCTTTTTGTCTTCCTTTGTTTCTACTAGCTCTTAGCTAATCTCTTTCTGCCTTAAAATGGCTTCTTTTCTCACCATAGCTACCTTTAACTATCGTGGTTTGTCGCGTGCTTCTAAGCAGTTAGAGGTTATTAATTTGGCTAAATCCAAAAAGGTAGATATTCTTGTGCTTCAGGAAACTTATATTCATAGGCTAGGCCAGATCAGCCACTTCGACCGGATTTTTCGCACTCGGTCTTTCTGGAGTTATGGCGCGACGGGCAGTCGAGGTACGGCCATCGTTTTGATGCCGAATTTCGACTGCCTTGTTATTCGCCATGCCACGGATTCCGAGGGCCGCGTCTTGTCGGTGGACCTTGATTGTGGCATTCGAATTGTTAATATTTATGCTCCAACCCGGTCTAAAGATCAGAGAGAGTTTTTCGCTACATTAGAACCCTACTTGGTAGGTTCCTCTCGGCTAATCCTTGTAGGCGACTTCAACTGTGTGTTAGAACAGGTTGATCGCATCCCGCATAGAGGGACTCCAAACCAAAAAGATAGGCGTGCAAATGTTGTGCTACGAGAGCTCGTCGACGGGCTGGGACTTGTCGATTCTTGGCGTGTGCTTCGCCCTGGTCAGTCAGGAATGACTTGGACAGGAAGAGGCATGCAGAGCCGCATCGATCGTTTTTACATCTCGTCGTCACTGGCTCCTAGTATGCATTCTTCTTGGTTAACTCCTTCTGCTCTTAGCGACCACAGCTTCCTAATTCTGCGGTTCGGCGATTCTAGCATAGTCCCGCAAGGGAAGAGACCGTGGCGTCTGAATCCACATCTTCTAAAAGACAGGCAACCGCAGAGGTATCATCCATTCTTTTTCGATCGCTGCACGATAGAGCGAATCTAAGTGGTACAGAATGGGATGACGTGAAGGTCAGAGTGCGTGAGTGCTTCAGGTCTTGGGGCAAGCGTCGAGCGCGTGAGGAGATTAAAATCGTCTCCGACGCGATCCTCCTGCTCTCGAGGCCGCTGTCCGGCGGTCCTGCAGTTGCTTCGCCGCTGGCCCCACTCCGAAAGGAACTTCGGATTCTCCTCCAGCGACGCTGGGATGGCTTGAGGGCCACAACCCGAGCAGAGCTGTGGGAAATGGAAGCGTGGTGCAGCAGAAACGTCCTACGTAAACATCTCTCAAGGAAGAGCACAACTCTCTCTTCCCTAATAGATCTAAGCGATGGTAGCATAGTCGATTCACCAGATGGAGTTCTTGCACTGGCGAGGCAGTTTTACATGACCTTGTATGCCGAACCAGCCGCCACTCCAACTGCATTTCCTTTTGCTTCGCCATGCTGAGCCGCCGCAAGTGTGCGACTCAGCCATAGATGAGGACGAGCTTTTTTCGGCATTGAAGTCTATGAAGCGTAATCGCAGTCCGGGATCCGATGGTCTGACAGTCGAATTTTATGTTAAATTTTGGACACTGTTAGGGAAGCCATTCACATCACTGGTGAACCGGCTACTCAGTGAAGGGACTTTGTCAGCGTCTCAACGAGAGGGGTTAATCACTCTCCTTTGTAAGGACGAGTCGAGGAGCTCCGATCTGAGAGCATGGCGTCCAATCACACTTCTGAACTGCGATTATAAGCTCATAGCAAAGTGCCTGTGTATGCGACTCACGCCAGTGCTCAGCACTGTTTTGGGTCCATACCAGGCATGTTGTGTCCAGGGGCGCTCTACTCAGCTTCACGGTATAGCACTAAGGGACCTTCTCCTGTGGGCAAATACCAGGAAACTTCCAGGTATCCTTTGCTCCTTCGATCAGGAGAAGGCTTTCGATATCATTAGCCATAGGTACCTTTTCCGTGTTTTGGAAGAGGCTGGTTTTAGTGTGGGTTTTAGACAGATGATCCAAGCTTTGTATTCTCGACCGACTTCTGCTGTTCTCATACGAGACCGCCTCTCGGAGGCGTTCATTGTGCGACGTGGTGTGCGACAGGGGGACCCGCTCTCACCTGCCCTTTACGTACTCGCTTTTGAACTGCTTCTGCAGAGGTTGTCTTGTGACAGCAGAATTGGCAGGTTCCTACTTCCACCAGGTTCCCCCCCGGTTGCACTCTTTGCCTATGCAGACGACTTGTCCATTGTCGTCCCGGACGAAGCATCAGCTTGCGACGTCCTGGAGGTCATGGACAGTTACTGCGGGGCGAGCGGTGCAAGGTTGAATAGGTCGAAAAGTGCAGCAATGTACTTGAACTCCACTCCTTCCAGTCCGCAGCCCGTTCATGGTCTCCCCGTGAAAACGCGGCTGCGGATTCTAGGCTTCCAGTTCGAACCAGATGGTCTCTCTCCCGAAAACTGGCAACAGGCTAAGGAGAAGCTTGAAGCCAGGGTTCAGGAATTCAGCGCGTTGTCATGCCCTTTGACTGCTCGAGCGACAATCCTTCGCTCACTTCTCTTTTCCTTTCTGACGTATGTGGCGTGTGTGTCTCCTATTCCAACCCGAACCAAGCTTATCTTGGAGAGGGTCTTGTTTCGCTTCCTCTGGAAGGGTACAACTGGTTCTGTAGCTAGGCGGGTGCTCAAGTTGCCCAGGGACAAGGGAGGACTCGGAATTCCCGACCTGGGCATCGTGGCTACTGCACTACACGTCGGGTAGACCCAGGTCGCTCTTAACTCGGATATGCTCCTAACTCGAAGCTTAACTTCCTTCTTTCTTAGCACCCGACTCCGCTTGTTCTCGCAGAGCACATTTTCCCACTGTGTTCCTCGTTCAGGTACCCCGTCCACCATTTATGCGGCGGCTGCCAACTCTTTGGTAAGCCTCCGCAAGGTTCACCTAGGCATCGACGTAGTTTCAGCTCCACTCCAAGAGTTAGTGGATATCCTCACCCCAGGACTCCCCCTACATTGCCAAAGGTACGACCTGTCGATTCACAGGCCAAACTGGAAGCTCATTACGGCCGGTTTCCTCGACGCCAGGCGAGCCACCTTTATGTACCGCCTGGCGCGAGGGTGCCTGCCGTTGAGCTACAGGCCCTTCACAGCCATCCCGGCTCGTGGAGTGTGTCCTTTCTGTGGCGCTCGTGAGGACTCAGTTCATATCTTTACGCAGTGTTTGCTTCCTGCAGCTCTTCTCCAAAGAGTTGCTAGTCTATTTAGGCTCCCAGGCGTTCCTTATGAGACAGTCCGATTTTTGCACCCTTTGCCCAATCAGGCGATCAACCAGTTCGTGCTTCTCCTCGCCGAGTGCTCATACCAAGTTTGGCTGGCACGCTGCGATGCAATTTTCGGGGGTCGGGCACCGGGCCTTCACGAAGTGCTTGCGAAAGCACGGAAGGAGGTCTGGTTCCACCTCACCCGGGAGCGGCACCGCTTGGGCGAGAAGAAGTTTCTCGAAGTGTGGGCTCGTCCTGCCGTGATTTTTGACGAGTCAGGTGGAAAGCTATCCATTAAGTTATGATGCATGCTCCAAAGGTCGCACGACTCGGCCGTGTGCGCCAGTCGACCTACGGGGTTTTGTTTGGCTCCGTGGAACCCAGAGCTGGAACCGGTGGTGGTGCACCCTCAAGTGGTCGCGCTGCTCCGCGGACGGCTTTGGTGGTCTCCATGGTTGTATGCCTTGACCTCTTTTGCGTCAGGGCAGTCGACGGTCAGTCAGGCTTGTGCCCTGCAAGACCGACATGGCTGTTTGTGTGTTGAGTGCAGTCCCTCAGTTGGGCTGCACCACAACAGCCCCCTTGTCCGGGAAGGACCGTTGGCCCGAACCAAGTCCCCCCACCCAGTCAGCCCGGGTTGTGGGGGAGTACCGGGGTCAATGTATCGAATGATGCTGGGTTGATGAGTACATGAAAGCTCTGGCACGCGGCGCCCCTGGTTGCCAAGTCCTCTTCCCATCTGACAACGGTACTCAGTCTATGCATCAACAGCACCAGCATGTCCGGACGCGGCAAAGGCGGCAAGGCGAAGGGCAAGAGCAAGACGCGTTCCAGCCGCGCGGGTCTCCAGTTCCCTATGGGCCGTATCCACCGTCTCCTGCACAAGGGAAACTACGCCGAGCGCGTCGGAGCGGGCGCTCCCGTCTACTTCGCGGCCGTCCTCGAGTACCTGGCTGCCGAAGTGCTCGAGCTCGCTGGCAACGCGGCTCGTGACAACAAGAAGACCAGGATGATCCCCCGCCACCTGCAGCTCGCCATCCGCAACGACGAGGAGCTGAACAAGCTGCTCTCCGGCGTGACGATCGCGCAGGGCGGCGTCTTGCCCAACATCCAAGCTGTGCTTCTCCCAAAGAAGACCGAAAAGAAGGCGTAAGCGAGCTCCCAGACGCCGGACTACATTCGCGCTCGCCGCACAACCCAACGGTCCTTGTCAGGACCACCGAAATGCGTGTGACGGCAGGGTTTTGCTTGGCAATCCCGTTCTCTGCGCCCGTTTCGCTCTGTTTGAATTAGCGCAACCGTGCCTCTTAAACTGACGCTGCTGCTAGCTAGCTGGCATTTCAGTGCACGAATGTAAATGGAAAGCGAGCTTCCGGGTGTCCGGGGGCGCGCAGGGACGAGCCTCACTGCAATTAGCGTACGATTCGCGTAGTCGAATGTGATAGGCGATTGGGCCCTTAAAAACAAACAAACAAAAAATGGGCCATATCCGCAACCAGCATGCACTTATGAGCCAGGCAGGTATGCATCAGGAACGTGAACAAACGCATGCATTGTATACCAATACACAAAGGCTTGCACGCAACATCGGCCGCATTAATTTCGTTTTCGGGCGCGGCTTCTTCGCAGGAATGCGTGCACCGTTTTGCAACGAACACGCATTTTGTTTATTTTTTTCCCCTATCTCTTCTTGTTCGTGCTCGAACGTGCGCAATACTTACCATATGCATACCAAACGAGGCACCACCTCGCACCGGCAGCCCACCACAGGCACACACAAAAAAATATTAATAATAAAAAATAAAAACAAAACAGACAGACCGGGAGGGTACGGTTGGAGTACGTGGTCTCGCGTGCTCCCGTGGCCGAAGCAAACATGTAGGTGGTCCTGAGAAGGACCGTTTTGTGTTGCTTGCCTGACCGCGGCTGTGGCACAGACAGCGGCCGAACTTAGGCGCGCTCGCCACGGATATGCCGGGGCCAGCTAGATGTCCTTCGGCATGATGGTAACGCGCTTGGCGTGGATTGCGCACAGGTTAGTGTCCTCGAAGAGACCGACCAGGTATGCCTCGCTGGCCTCCTGAACGGCCATCACAGCCGAACTCTGGAATCGGAGGTCGGTCTTGAAATCCTGAGCGATTTCCCTCACCAAGCGCTGGAACGGCAGCTTGCGGATGAGAAGTTCGATCGACTTCTGGTAGCGGCGAATTTCACGAAGGGCCACGGTTCCAGGCCTGTACCGATGCGGTTTCTTAACCCCTCCTGTGGCAGGTACACTCTTGCGAGCAGCCTTGGTAGCAAGCTGCTTACGCGGAGCCTTCCCACCGGTGCTCTTACGGGCGGTTTGCTT
Source organism: Dermacentor variabilis (assembly GCF_050947875.1). Taxonomy (NCBI): domain Eukaryota; kingdom Metazoa; phylum Arthropoda; class Arachnida; order Ixodida; family Ixodidae; genus Dermacentor; species Dermacentor variabilis. The sequence continues at coordinate 23,535,793 of NC_134574.1, forward strand.
GGTCCTGGCCATGGCGAACGGAGCGAGCGTCCGAAGTCGTCGACTGCCAGAGTGCAAATGACCCCTGCGCCGCGCGCGTCGTGCTTCGCCGCACTACTCTTCTCCTCTCCAACTCACCCGCCAATTGGCCAGCGCCGGCACAGCCGTCTCGGGCGGCGCGCGCGCCGCCGCCGTTCGCCAGGATGCTGGAGGAGGCACGTTTTCGCGCGGGCGCCTTGTTCGCGGCTAAGGAAAGCACATTCGTAGGCGGTTTAATTGAGTTTAAACACGACAGCATGCCGCGCTGTTCTGTTTCAGCCAACACCACAATCTCGTTTATACCGCCGCGCGTCGCCAATTGCCAGTGCCGAGTGTGAGACCACACCACTAATCTCGACAGTGGTTAGCGCTCCACGCCCAACGCCATCGGAGCTGTTATCGCGATCTCCGCGCGACGGAGATGGGTGGCATGTTTAGGCTACATTATTGCTTGTCCACTGCCTTGCTGTGATCATGCTGGTGCTCGTTTCACGAACTACAAGTGCGCGCCACGGTGCCTTCTCGAGGGGCAACTGCATCGTGTTTTGGCCGCACTCGGCAGCAAACCGTCTCGCATGTGCACACATGCCAGTACCGCACTTTCCCGTCCACGCATAGAAGAACGCGAGGCCCGCATGCGCCTCACAAGATTAACGACAAACTCACGTATGGACTACCAGCACCACTTCAGAGTTACAGAGAAAACGATGCACTTCCGCTCTAAGAGCGAATTTGGAATACAATATTGACAGGTGTTGAACGCGCGTTAGGAGACCTGGACAACTAATTGGGGCCTCAAAACTGTGGATAGGCAAGCGGTACTTCCATATGTATGAAGGGTCCTTAAACAATATGTCAGGGTAGCATCAACCAATGCTTCGCAGGCGCGATCCCAAGCGCGGCTTCCCCGTGCCACGTACTCGGTACGCAGTTTTCGCGCTTGCAAGGGACACCATGTTTTGACAAACAATCATCAAACGCAACACTTTGCTCCATACAGTGCGTACATTTCGTCAGCTAGCTTTTTCGATTGCATTCCCGCACGCAACTTCGCCACAGGATCGACGGCATCGATGTCATGTCATAGCGAAGCTCCAGCTCGGCAGCCGCCGGGAGAAATCTATTTCCTCGCCAACTAATGCACCGAATTTGGTGCGCCTAATTGCGTGTAAAAGAAAATGTTCAAATGCCGCGCCTGCAACAGCGCGATTTTCAACTGATGCCGAGCGCTGCCTCCTTTTTCTTTACTATTTTTTTTCTCAGTGATTGTGGCAAACTGTGAAATGGAAGAGAGAAAAAACAGTTCAACTGTGCGCTTTAAAGCTCCGTCACGCAGCAATGGAACCGGATTTGGAAATTCTGGTAATTGCACAAGGCGATATGTATAAAGGGAACACAATTTATACGCCTCGATAAGATATACCAGTCATGTGTGAGTATGACTTTTACAATACCTTCACAGACATCACAGGCGTTTTCGATGGGATAAAATTTTTTAGACAGAACTTCCGTGAGTAGTTGCGTGCAATTCACACGATCGCGGTACCGCTTTGTATTGTTGAGATATGAAACTTTGTACTTCTTTAACTGCCAGTACTCGTGCATAATGGAAGGGAAAAAAAGAGAGAGAGAGACGTCACCGCACCACCACACATTTTTCTCAGATGGAACAAGCAGCTTGTTTACATGGCTGCAGTAGTTCTCTCGTGACAACCCGTTGTTTTCTCTTGGGTGTGTTCCGATGCCTTACTTAGAGTTCACCTCCGAGCTACACGCACGACCGGTATGACCTCATTGCGCACTGTGTACGCCTTGCTTTGTCCTCGTCTATTCCCTTTGCACGCGCATGCCAGTGACTTCGCAGCAGTAATCATTACATAGACAATAGAAAAGAAATAACCAAAAGTGCCGCGTTTCATCAAAGCAAGAGGCCCGTACATTTTCTCTGACTGTTCCTTCCCCATTTGTTTACCTGTTTAGCCATCACCTCACTTTGCTATATACATCAAGGCCATAGGCGCAGTTCCCGGTGGCTTCGTGGGACGAATGTAAAATAATAGGCGCGAGCTTGGCTTTCGTTAAACGCAACACGAATGCGAAATCCGTGCAATGACGACGGCCGGCGTGTGTCAGCTTCCCTTACCTTGGCGTGAAAATATATGTGCCATGAGTGAGGGAGCCGGTACGAATTCGGACTTTTTCTCTACAGCAGCTTGCACATTCACGATATTCCAGGGATGCAGCGGCAGGAGGTAGTCTTGTGCACTTTGGCGCGTCCATGCCATGGCATTACGCAACCGCCTCACAGCGCGTAATACGCCGGACATGAGCTGCCACAAGGAGAAATATTCACATGTAGGACAGGTGGCTCCCTCTGGCGGCGAAGCGTTCGACAAATACGTGATGCACCGCTCCCATCGGGCGGCCGCTCGTCCCTCTCTCTCTTTTTCCCCCGTTCTCGCGGCGTGTGGCATGCACAAATACATTGCTCGAAAAAGTTTGTTTTCTTTAAATGCAGCGCATGTCCAGCGCCCGCTTCCTTACCGATCTAAGTATATGGCGCGAACAAGGGTCGCCCAGCATCGCCTACACGCACGCATGACGAAAGGGCCAGTCGTACAGAAATAACGAGAGAAAGTGAGTCTGCACTGTGCAAGCATATTTCTGTCTCAGTAAGCACACTTCACCGCTCTGCTCCTTTATTTTATTTTCCTCTTGTTTTGGGCAACTCAGCACTGCATTGTCTTGCAAGAAGAGCCACGTTGGCCTCGAACCAACTGCTTATCACCTATAATGCGCTGACAAGAAATGCCACTGTGACCCTGTGCACAAGTATGAAAACAGCACGCGCCTCGGTGTCTACGGCGCGCACCCTCGTCCATTCGAATACAACGCAGTGAGCCCGGTTCTAGCGACAGCTACCTAGCTAATCTCACCTTTGCATTTATTTGCGTCGCTCAAAAGAGTTAGACAATTGTGGATCGCACAGTGGTAGTTTATGGCCGCCCAGCTCGTAGGGCAAGAGGGCTGGCTCGTTATTGTTTCTCCGACGCACGCAAACCAACGAAGCCATGAGAATGCCGCTCAGACACAGCGTCGCGCGTAGGCTCAATCATTTAACGCTTGCACTGGAAAGAACAAATAACCGCCGTCTGTAGAAAACTCACTTTCAGCTGTTACACACTGGCCCGTGCCTGGCAATATTTTCCTCGCGCTTTGCTTCGCTGCGTACCCACATGAGCTATTGTTGTGAAATATGGGGCTTAACATATAAAACTTACTTAACTTAAATGCGAACGCTGACTGTCACGCTCGGCGTATGTATCTAACCGAGTGCTACTGCCCGGCTCATACTCTTCTCTAAGGGAGTAGAAGAAGCGAGCCACTTCAAAGCGACAAAAATGCGCATCGACGAGCTTACGATTACCTCTTTCTTTTATTCATCAGTCCACTCTGGTTGCCTCAATCAGGGTCCAACCAAAGGCGACAACTGAGCTGCACGAACGACCGCCACGTCGCAACTCGGACAGACTGAGGGTGGGTGAAATGGGAGCAACACAACACACAGTGGCGAGCGCAAATGCAATCGAGCAAAACTCGCCTTGCGAGGGCGAAAAACAATGCTACCACGCCTTATGAATACATGCGGTTGCGCTCGCTCACCTGACCAAAGTTTACCGCGCGTGTCTCGTACGGCCGAACGCGAGATAATGGCATGCAAAAGAGGCTCAACGGAGCAGGAGATCGCAAATCCTGCGCATCACTGCCGAAGCACCAAGTGGGTAGCCCTGAAGAGGGCTGTTGGGTTCTTCAGAGCAGCTGATGCGCTGTTTGCAGACGACGCCGCGCACGCGTGCTGCTTAGCCTCCGAAACCGTAGAGGGTGCGGCCCTGACGCTTGAGGGCATACACCACGTCCATGGCTTTATGTGGCCCCTAGGTCAAAAGGAAAGGAAAAGAAAAGGAGGGGCAAACCCGCACCACCGTTAAGGTATAACCGGTATAAAGCCGAATAAAAAATAAATGAAAAGGGGCCGCCGAGGCAGCCCAAATCAGGTTTGGAGAAAAAGCCAATTGATAAAAGAAAACAGCCGGAGGCAAGCCAACAAGGAGGCCAAAATGAGGAATAAACAAATAGACGGGAAGAGAAGGGGGGAGCAGTAAAGTAAAACTGCCTCCAGGGTCTGCAAGCAGCGCATGCTCCCAAACGCACCCCGTCCGCAGGGCAACCCAACAATGCCCACGCAGTGACGCGCAGGTGGTTTATTGTAAAAAGAACCGAAGCATATGGCTGTCTTCATGGGCGCGCTCGTGCCGTGTGGTCGTGTCACGCTGAGGCGACTGGGAGAGTCCGGAGAAAGGTCATCGCAGTGGAGACGCCCACGGTCGGCTGGCTGGACAGCTGCACAAAGGGTAGGAGACTATACAATGGGGGAAAGATGAAAAGGAAAGAAATGTGAAGGATCTTTAACGTGCGCTACGATGCACACGGGCGCCTTCGCAGCTTGCCTTCATTCAAATTGAAATCTCCGAAGCCGGGGATTAGCCCGCAATTTCGAGCCGAGTATACTAGCGCCTTAGCTAGTGCTCAGTGTAGGTGACGGCGTCCCGGATCACGTTCTCGAGGAACACCTTGAGCACACCGCGTGTCTCCTCGTAGATCAGGCCAGAGATACGCTTTACACCACCACGGCGAGCGAGGCGACGGATGGCTGGCTTGGTGATGCCTTGGATGTTGTCACGCAACACCTTACGATGACGCTTCGCGCCACCCTTGCCGAGCCCCTTGCCGCCCTTGCCACGTCCAGACATCTCGGCTGTTGCTGCTGCTTCGAAGCGAGTCAGGAAAGCGAATGCCGCGTCCTTGCGCCGCGACTGAGCGAGGAAGCCGCGCCGAAGGGCGAGGAGGTGAAATGCGCACCGATTGGCTCACGGGCAGCGCGGCCTCTCTTCGCGAGTGAGTCGCGGGTGGCAGCACTGAGCCCTGCTTAGGCCACGCACTGAGTTCACGACATGTGGCTGCGCAACACAATCGCGGAGTTTACTTTTTTTTCTTATGTTGTTTCTTTTTGGCATTTCTGACTGCAACGTAGGCTGATGTTCAACCCGCCTCCCTCCTTCTTTTGCTCAACTCGCCAAGAGAAAAACAAACGTGTCAACAATGGTATTGTGCTATGTTGCACGCACCCACTGCTCGTTTCGCGCCCCAGGAACAAGTTTATTGTCTTCTCATAATTATGATTACTCGTTCTATTCACCGGTAGCTCGGCTACACTTTCAAGTGCACCCTGGTCATTGCCGCAAAGCACACCGTGCGCACAGCTTCAAACTCCGCCACGCCAACATCGTTCACTTGATCACTAGTCGCGAAACAGGGCGCGTTCATGCTCTGTTCGTCTCAGGCGTTTCAAATTTCGCACGCCGGCACCGCTGACTGGTGCCTACACGACCGTCAAATTTCGTCGCGATAGCTTACGTAGCCTCGTAGATAACGTCAGCGAAATCAGCCTAAGACGCGCGCGCGAGCCCAATTCAGCATTCTAGGGGACGGAAGAGAGCGAGGGAACTGTTTGCGCCGCTCCTCCCTCTCCCATCGCCCGTACGAAGACAGCTACGCAGGGCGCGCGTGGAACCGCTAGCTATGCAGTATGCGGAGAGCGCGCGCATCTCTTCTTTTCCCATTCAAAGTCACTTACTACATTTGTAATAACAGTGTAAAATTTCCCCTTAGGCAGTGCTGCTTCGTGAACATGCGCACCCATTACCGCTCGCCAGCCACCGCTACAGCAATGCGGCTCTGAATTTCAGTCCGGAGCACTGCTGCATACGTGCGGGCGGCCGCCGAGAGGGCATTCTAGCAGACGCAGCGACCAATGGCATTAGTTCTAGCAGCCATAGAGGCACACCTCAGGGCCCGCAAAAGCGCGTCGAACGACAAGAAGAAACAAAACGGTAAAAAGAAAAAAAGGAGGGATGAGGGCTGCCTGCTTTTAAAAGTTGCGCTACATCAGAATTAAGTAAATGTGCAGCAACGACAGCCTCATCATCTTCGGTGTGTGAAACACGCGCCGTGGTAATTAGTGCATGCAGGCGAACGTGGCCGCTCGCGCAGAGTCGCCTCACGCGCCCCATACTTGCTTAGTGTGTGTTGTTGTGCTGAGCCCCATGGCGCTCCGTGCGGTTCTGCTACAAAAGTTGTAGCACACGCGCTGTCCGACCGCGCACGCCACGTGTTTGAAAACAAGAAGTAGTAGTAAGTGCCGTTGAGATGGTAAAAGAAGAAAAGAGTGCAGTACCGTAGCTGTCTCTCGCTTAGGAGGTCACCTCAACATTACTACACGGGGGAGGGTAAGGAGAATAAAGGAGCCAAGAGAAACAAAGATTAAAGAGGACGAGCGGAAGGCCTTGAAGAAAAAAAAAGAGAGAGAGAAGCGTGAAACGGGGCCTATGGCAGCGTGGTAAGGTTCGACGACTCAAAGAACTCAATGAGCTGGGAAGGCTCTTTGGAGTAAAACCGCAAAACCCCTAGGAAACGAGAAAGTCCTCAGGGCGGGATATGGGGAGTCCAAGGCGTCGATTAGGATTTCACGAGCTGAGAGATATATGCAGTGCATATATCTATAATAAAAGAGCATAAATCATATAAAAGGGACTCTCCCGGGCCTATCGGCCCGTGAGAGTCCCTTTTTGTGTGTGTTGTTGTGCTGCGCGCATGGCGTTGTGTGCGTTTCTGATACAAAACTTTCAGCACACGCGCTGTCGCAATGAGAATAAGACAGCGCGCGCCGGGTGTGTGTAAACGAGGAAGCGTCGAACAGAGGGAACGGACGGAATTGTCGAGATTCTCACTACATCCCAATGCCAATGCAGACACTTTGGGTGGCTCTGAGAAGAGCCGTTGGGTGTTGGCTGCGCGGACGAGCGCTCGGTCGCCTACTTGGAGCTGGTGTACTTGGTGACGGCTTTGGTGCCCTCGGACACGGCGTGTTTGGCCAGCTCTCCGGGCAACAGCAGACGCACGGCAGTCTGGATCTCCCGGCTCGTGATGGTCGAGCGCTTGTTGTAGTGAGCCAGACGGGACGACTCCGCGGCGATACGCTCGAAGATGTCGTTCACGAAGCTGTTCATGATAGACATGGCCTTGCTGGAGACTCCAGTGTCCGGGTGCACCTGCTTCAGCATTTTGTAGATATAGATGGAGAAGCTCTCCTTCCTGCGGTGCTTCTTCTTGTCGGTGGCACGCACGTTCTTCTGCGCTTTGCCGGCCTTCTTCACGGCCTTACCGCTGGGCTAGGGAGGCATGTCAGTAGCCGAGCAAACGAGATCGGAATACGCGCGACCGGTCGCGTGTGAGTGGTTTTAAAGGGGAAAAGGAAGAGATAAGTACAGCGCTGTTACTGCCTCTCGTGCGAGGGCACCTCCACGGCGCTGTACGGGTGAGGAGAGAGGGATGAAAAGGGTGGCGAAGAAAACAGAGCATAGAAGTGAGAGATAGCCCAGCGGTAAGGCACGTGAGGAAGGCGCGGCGGGTACAGCCGCTCATACAGTTCGGCGCCGTCCAAGAAATCGAGCAGCGCCGCGAAGGCGCGCCCGGTCACTGATGAATGCGCCGCCGGGAACAGAAGCGCATCGGTACTGTCGCACGGCAGCCCAAGGCGGCGGTAGGCGCTCGTGAGCGTGTCACGCTGTACCGAGTACGCTGGGCACCGTAAAAGTACGTGCTCTAAGTCCTCCACATCGGCGCACTTGAGGCAAAAGGGGCTCCCCGTACCTTGGAAGCGGTGAGTCCTTGCTGAGGTGCGGCAGCAGCCGATGCGGAGGCGGAGCAGCAGCGCCCGTTCTCGTCGATGAAGACCCGTTCGCAGCAGGAGTCTCGGCGGGTTGCCACTGGCGACGCGGGCGTCCGGGTGTCTCGCTCGCAACGTGCCAGCCACGGTGTGACGGGCGACATCGAAGGGAGTCACAACGAGCGATCGAGGCACCGACGCCGCGTGGGCAGCCTTCGCGAGCCGGTCCGCTTCCTCGTTCCCGTGTATGCAAATGTGGGCAGGCACGCACTGCAGAACGAGGTGGCATCCCTGCTCGCACACGCCGTGCATCTTGCGTAGGAGGCGCTGAATTAGCGGGGATCCCTGGTCGGCCCCGGGCAGCATGTGCAGTGCCGCACGGGAGTCCGTCAGGATGGCCGCCGCAGGGATGCGCCGCCGGAACATCAGCTCGGCCGCCAAGTCGATGGCCGCCAGCTCCGCGTGCGTTGAAGAGACCGCGCTCAAAACGCGGCACTGACTGTGCGCCGGGATTGAAGGGGCGACGCACGCGGCAGCGGCAGCACCGTCCCGCAAGACAGAGGCGTCGGTGAACACGAGCACCCGGCCAGCCAGCTGTGCAGTGGAAAAAGCGGTGGACGCTAGGACCTCCGACTGCGTCTGCACCCTTGGGAGCCCTAAAAAGGGCTACGCTCGAGAGCGCGGTCGTGGGTGCAGAACACGGGCGGCATGGAGGTTCGTTGAGTTCGATAGACGTTCGAAGGTGTCCGAGGCGCACAAGGAACTCCGTGACCGGTCTCGCGCGCCGCGTCTTTATGGCGGCAGGGTGGTGTTCACGCGACCTCGGAAAGCCGCGCTCGCCATTGGTCCGCGCGGCTTCTCTCCCTTTCCCTCGCGCTTTCCTTTGGGACCGGCGGCGGCGAGAGCGGCGAAGGCGCTACGAGCACGGCTCAAATCGCTCACAGATCGCCACTGTGCAAGTCGTTGCTACTCAGTCTACGCATCAACAGCACCAGCATGTCCGGACGCGGCAAAGGCGGCAAGGCGAAGGGCAAGAGCAAGACGCGTTCCAGCTGCGCGGGTCTCCAGTTCCCCGTGGGCCGTATCCACCGTCTCCTGCGCAAGGGAAACTACGCCGAGCGCGTCGGAGTGGGCGCTCCCGTCTACCTCGCGGCCGTCCTCGAGTACCTGGCTGCCGAAGTGCTCGAGCTCGCTGGCAACGCGGCTCGTGACAACAAGAAGACCAGGATGATCCCCCGCCACCTGCAGCTCGCCATCCGCAACGACGAGGAGCTGAACAAGCTGCTCTCCGGCGTGACGAACGCGCAGGGCGGCGTCTTGCCCAACATCCAAGCTGTGCTTCTCCCAAAGAAGACCGAGAAGAAGGCGTAAGCGAGCTCCCAGCCGCCGGACTACAGTCGCGCTCGTCGCACAACCCAACGGTCATCGTCAGGACCACCGAAATGCGTGTGACGGCAGGGTTCTGCTTGGCAATCCCGTTCTCTGCGCCCGTTTCCCTCTGTTTGAATTAGCGCAACCGTGCCTCTTGAACTGACGCTGCTGCCAGCTAGCTGGCATTTCAGTGCACGAATGTAGATGGAAAGCGAGCTTCCGGGTGTCCGGGGGCGCACAGGGACGAGCCTCACTGCAATTAGCGTACGATTCGCGTAGTGTAATGTGATAGGCGATTGGGCCCTTAAGAACAAACAAACAAAAAATGGGCCATATCCGCAACCAGCATGCACATATGAGCCAGGCAGGTATGCATGAGGAACGTGAACAAACGCATGCATGGCATACCAATACATAAAAGCTTGCACGCAACATCGGCCGCATTAATTTCCTTTTCGGGCGCGGCTTCTTCGCATGAATGCACGCACCGTTTTGCAACGAACACGCATTTTGTTTATTTTTTTTCCCCTCTCTCTTCCTGTTCGTGCTCGAACGCGCGCAATACTTACCATATGCATACCAAACGAGGCACCACCTTGCACCGGCAGCCCACCACAGGCACACACAAAAAAAAATATTAATGATAAAAAATAAAAACAAAACAGACAGACCAGAGGGTACGGTTGGAGTACGTGGTCTCGCGTGCTCCCGTGGCCGAAGCAAAGATGTAGGTGGTCCTGAGAAGGACCGTTTTGTGTTGCTTGCCTGACCGAGGCTGCGGCACTGACAGCGGCCGAACTTAGGCGCGCTCGCCACGGATGCGCCGGGGCCAGCTGGATGTCCATCGGCATGATAGTAACGCGCTTGGCATGGATGGCGCACAGGTTAGTGTCCTCGAAGAGACCGACCAGGTATGCCTCGCTGGCCTCCTGAAGGGCCATCACAGCCGAACTCTGGAATCGGAGGTCGGTCTTGAAATCCTGAGCGATTTCCCTCACCAAGCGCTGGAACGGCAGCTTGCGGATGAGAAGTTCGGTCGACTTCTGGTAGCGGCGAATTTCACGAAGGGCCACGGTTCCAGGCCTGTACCGATGCGGTTTCTTAACCCCTCCTGTGGCAGGTACACTCTTGCGAGCAGCCTTGGTAGCAAGCTGCTTACGCGGAGCCTTCCCACCGGTGCTCTTACGGGCGGTTTGCTTGGTCCTGGCCATGGCGAACGGAGCGAGCGTCCGAAGTCGTCGACTGCCAGAGTGAAAATGACCCCTGCGCCGCGCGCGTCGTGCTTCGCCGCACTACTCTTCTCCTCTCCAACTCACCCGCCGATTGGCCAGCGCCGGCACAGCCGTCTCGGGTGGTGCGCGCGCCGCCGCCGTTCGCCAGGATGCTGGAGTAGGCACGTTTTCGCGCGGGCGCCTTGTTCGCGGCTAAGGAAAGCACATTCGCAGGCGGTTTAATTGAGTTGAAACACGACAGCATGCCGCGCTGTTCTCTTTCGTTTCAGCCAACACCACAATCTCGTTTATACCGCCGTGCGTCGCCAATTGCCAGTGCCGAGTGTGAGACCACACCACTAATCTCGACAGTGGTAAGCGCTCCACGCCCGACGCCATCGGAGCTGTTATCGCGATCTCCGCGCGACGGAGATGGGTGGCATGTTTAGGCTACATTATTGCTTGTCCACTGCCTTGCTTTGATCATGCTGGTGCTCGTTTCACGAACTACAAGTGCGCGCCACGTTGCCTTCTCGAGGGGCAACTGCATCGTGTTTTGGCCGCACTCGGCAGCAAACCGTCTCGCATGTGCACACATGCCAGTACCGCACTTTCCCGTCCACGCATAGAAGAACGCGAGGCCCGCATGCGCCTGACTACCAACACCACTTCAGAGTTACAGAGAAAACGATGCACTTCCGCTCTAAGAGCGAATTTGGAATACAATATTGACAGGTGTTGAACGCGCGTTAGGAGACCTGGACAACTAATTGGGGCCTCAAAACTGTGGATAGGCAAGCGGTACTTCCATATGTATGAAGGGTCCTTAAACAATATGTCAGGGTAGCATCAACCAATGCTTCACAGGCGCGATCCCAAGCGCGGCTTCCCCGTGCCACGTACTCGGTACGCAGTTTTCGCGCTTGCAAGGGACACCATGTTTTGACAAAAAATCATAAAACGCAACACTTTGCTCCATACAGTGCGTACATTTCGTCAGCTAGCTTTTTCGATTGCATTCCCGCACGCAACTTCGCCACAGGATCGACGGCATCGATGTCATGTCATAGCGAAGCTCCAGCTCGGCAGCCGCAGGGAGAAATCTATTTCCTCGGCAACTAATGCACCGAATTTGGTGCGCCTAATTGCGTGTAAAAGAAAATGTTCAAATGCCGCGCCTGCAACAGCGCGATTTTCAACTGATGCCGAGCGCTGCCTCTTTTTTCTTTACTATTTTTTTTCTCAGTGATTGTGGCAAACTGTGAAATGGAAGAGAGAAAAAACAGTTCAACTGTGCGCTTTAAAGCTCCATCACACAGCAATGGAACCGGATTTGGAAATTCTGTTAATTGCACAAGGCGATATGTATAAAGGGAACACAATTTATACGCCTCGATAAGATATACCAGTCATGTGTGAGTATGACTTTTACAATACCTTCACAGACATCACAGGCGTTTTCGATGGGATAAAATTTTTTAGACAGAACTTCTGTGAGTAGTTGCGTGCAATTCACACGATCGCGGTACCGCTTTGTATTGTTGAGATATGAAACTTTGTACTTCTTAAACTGCCAGTACTCGTGCATAATGGAAGGGAAAAAAAGAGAGAGAGAGACGTCACCGTACCACCACACATTTTTCTCAGATGGAACAAGCAGCTTGTTTACATGGCTGCAGTAGTTCTCTCGTGACAACCCGTTGTTTTCTCTTGGGTGTGTTCCGATGCCTTACTTAGAGTTCACCTCCGAGCTACACGCACGACCGGTATGACCTCATTGCGCACTGTGTACGCCTTGCTTCGTCCTCGTCTATTCCCTTTGCACGCGCATGCCAGTGACTTCGCAGCAGTAATCATTACATAGACAATAGAAAAGAAATAACCAAAAGTGCCGCGTTTCATCAAAGCAAGAGGCCCTTACATTTTCTCTGACTGTTCCTACCCCATTTGTTTACCTGTTTAGCCATCACCTCACTTTGCTATATACATCATGGCCATAGGCGCAGTTCCCGGTGGCTTCGTGGGACGAATGTAAAATAATAGGCGCGAGCTTGGCTTTCGTTAAACGCAACACGAATGCGAAATCCGTGCAATGACGACGGCCGGCGGGTGTCAGCTTCCCTTACCTTGGCGTGCCAATATATGTGCCATGAGTGAGCGAGCCGGTTCGAATTCGGAATTTTTCTCTACAGCAGCTTGCACATTCACGATATTCCAGGGATGCAGCGGCAGGAGGTAGTCTTGTGCACTTTGGCGCGTCCATGCCATGGCATTACGCAACCGCCTCACAGCGCGTAATACGCCGGACATGAGCTGCCACAAGGAGAAATATCCACATGAAGGACAGGTGGCTCCCTCTGGCGGCGAAGAGTTCGACAAATACGTGATGCACCGCTCCCATCGGGTGGCCGCTCGTCCCTCTCTTTCTTTTTCCCCCGTTCTCGCGGCGTGTGGCATGCACAAATACGTTGCTCGAAAAAGTTTGTTTTCTTTAAATGCAGCGCATGTCCAGCGCCCGCTTCCTTACCGATCTAAGTATATGGCGCGAACAAGGGTCGCCCAGCATCGCCTACACGCACGCATGACGAAAGGGCCAGTCGTACAGAAATAACGAGAGAAAGTGAGTCTGCACTGTGCAAGCATATGTCTGTCTCAGTAAGCACACTTCACCGCTCTGCTCCTTTATTTTATTTTCCTCTTGTTTTGGGCAACTCAGCACTGCATTGTCTTGCAAGAAGAGCCACGTTGGCCTCGAACCAACTGCTTATCACCTATAACGCGCTGACAAGAAATGCCACTGTGACCCTGTACACAAGTATGAAAACAGCACGCGCCTCGGTGTCTACGGCGCGCACCCTCGTCCATTTGAATACAACGCAGTGAGCCCGATTCTAGCGACAGCTACCTAGCTAATCTCACCTTTGCATTTATTTGCGTCGCTCAAAAGAGTTACACAATTGTGAATCGCACGGTGGTAGTTTATGTCCGCCCAGCTCGTAGGGCAAGAGGGCTGGCTCGTTATTGTTTCTCCGACGCACGCAAACCAACGAAGCCATGCGAATGCCGCTCAGACACAGCGTCGCGCGTAGGCTCAATCATTTAACGCTTGCACTGGAAAGAACAAATAACCGCCGTCTGTAGAAAACTCACTTTCAGCTGTTACACACTGGCCCGTGCCCTGCAATATTTTCCTCGCGCTTTGCTTCGCTGCGTACCCACATGAGCTATTGTTGTGAAATATGGGGCTTAACATATAAAACTTACTTAACTTAAATGCGAACGCTGACCGTCACGCTCGGCGTATGTATCTAACCGAGTGCTACTGCCCGGCTCATACTCTTCTCTAAGGAAGTAGAAGAAGCGAGCCACTTCAAAGCGACGAAAATGTGCATCGACGAGCTTACGATTACCTCTTTCTTTTAATCATCAGTCTACTCTGGTTGCCTCAATCAGGGTCCAACCAAAGGCGACAACTGAGCTGCACGAACGACCGCCACGTCGCAACTCGGACAGGCTGAGGGCGGGTGAAATGGGAGCAACACAACACACAGTGGCGAGCGCAAATGCAATCGAGCAAAACTCGCCTTGCGAGGGCGAAAAACAATGCTACCACGCCTTATGAATACATGCGGTTGCGCTCGCTCACCTGACCAAAGTTTACCGCGCGTGTCTCGTACGGCCGAACGCGAGATAATGGCATGCAAAAGAGGGTCAACGGAGCAGGAGATCGCAAATCCTGCGCATCACTGCCGAAGCACCAAGTCGGTAGCCCTGAAGAGGGCTGTTGGGTTCTTCAGAGCAGCTGATGCGCTGTTTGCAGACGACGCCGCGCACGCGTGCTGCTTAGCCTCCGAAACCGTAGAGGGTGCGGCCCTGACGCTTGAGGGCATACACCACGTCCATGGCTTAAGTGTTTCCCCCAGAGCAAAAATAAAACAGAAAAAGAAAAAGGGGGAGGCCCGCACCACCTTGCAGTATAACGGGCTTAACGCCAATTATAAGATAAAAAATGAGGGATCATCACGAGAGATGATCCATAGGAAATTTGGATACAAAAGCCAATATTTAAAAAAAACAAATTCGGAGCTGAAGCCAATGAAATCAGTGAGGAAGTAGTAGAAGACGAAGTAAGTCGCCAGGATTAGCAGCACATAGCGACCCGGTGCAGGGTCCTTTAGTGTGTAATGAGCCGAAGCCTCCGGCAGTGATGCGCGATCATTGCGAGGCTCCATCTTTATTGCAAGTCAGTGCGAATAGAGTTCAGTCGGCTCCGGTGGTAGTGTCTCCCGCCGGTTGTGCCAAGGGACGGTCTTGCGCTTGGCATGCTCAGTGTAGGTGACGGCGTCCCGGATCACGTTCTCGAGGAACACCTTGAGCACACCGCGTGTCTCCTCGTAGATCAGGCCAGAGATACGCTTGACACCACCACGGCGAGCGAGGCGACGGATGGCTGGCTTGGTGATGCCTTGGATGTTGTCACGCAACACCTTACGATGACGCTTCGCGCCGCCCTTGCCACGTCCAGAAATCTCGGCTGTTGCTGCTGCTTCGAAGCGAGTCAGGAAAGCGAATGCCGCGTCCTTACGCCGCGACTGAGCGAGGAAGCCGCGCCGAAGGGCGAGGAGGTGAAACGCGCACCGATTGGCTCACGGGCAGCGCGGCCTCTCTTCGCGAGTGAGTCGCGGGTGGCAGCACTGAGCCCTGCTTAGGCCACGCACTGAGTTCACGACATGTGGCTGCGCAACACAATCGCGGAGTTTACTTTTTTTTTCTTATGTTGTTTCTTTTTGGCATTTCTGACTGCAACGTAGGCTGATGTTCAACCCGCCTCCCTCCTTCTTTCGCTCAACTCGCCAAGAGAAAAACAAACGTGTCAACAATGGTATTGTGCTATGTTGCACGCACCCACTGCTCGTTTCGCGCCCCAGGAACAAGTTTATTGTCTTCTCATAATTATGATTACTCGTTCTATTCACCGGTAGCTCGGCTACGCTTTCAAGTGCACCCTGGTCATTGCCGCAAAGCACACCGTGCGCACAGCTTCAAACTCCGCCACGCCAACATCGTTCACTTGATCACTAGTCGCGAAACAGGGCGCGTTCATGCTCTGTTCGTCTCAGGCGTTTCAAATTTCGCACGCCGGCACCGCTGACTGGTGCCTACACGACCGTCAAATTTCGTCGCGATAGCTTACGTAGCCTCGTAGATAACGTCAGCGAAATCAGCCTAAGACGCGCGCGCGAGCCCAATTCAGCATTCTATGGGACGGAAGAGAGCGAGGGAACTGTTTGCGCCGCTCCTCACTCCTCCCTCTCCCATCGCCCGTACGAAGGCAGCTACGCAGGGCGCGCGCGGAACCGCTAGCTATGCAGTATGCGGAGAGCGCGCATCTCTTCTTTTCCCACTTCAAAGTCACTTACTACATTTGTAATAACAGTGTAAAATTTCCCCTTAGGCAGTGCTGCTTCGCGAACGTGCGCACCCATTACCGCTCGCCAGCCACCGCTACAGCAATGCGGCTCTGAATTTCAGTCCGGAGCACTGCTGCATACGTGCGGGCGGCCGCCGAGAGGGCATTCTAGCAGACGCAGCGACCAATGGCATTAGTTCTAGCAGCCATAGAGGCACACCTCAGGGCCCGCAAAAGCGCGTCGAACGACAAGAAGAAACAAAACGGTAAAAAGAAAAAAAGGAGGGATGAGGGCTGCCTGCTTTTAAAAGTTGCGCTACATCAGAATTAAGTAAATGTGCAGCAACGACAGTCTCATCATCTTCGGTGTGTGAAACACTCGCCGTGGTAATTAGTGCATGCAGGCGAACGTGGCCGCTCGCGCAGAGTCGCCTCACGCGCCCCATACTTGCTTAGTGTGTGTTGTTGTGCTGAGCCCCATGGCGCTCCGTGCGGTTCTGCTACAAAAGTTGTAGCACACGCGCTGTCCGACCGCGCACGCCACGTGTTTGAAAACAAGTAGTAGTAAGTGCCGTTGAGATGGTAAAAGAAGAGAAGAGTGCAGTACCGTAGCTGTCTCTCGCTTAGGGGGTCACCTCAACATTACTACACGGGGGAGGGTAAGGAGAATAAAGGAGCCAAGAGAAACAAAGATTAAAGAGGACAAGCGGAAGGCCGTGAAGAAAAAAAAAGAGAGAGAGAGAAGCGTGAAACGGGGCCTATGCCAGCGTGGTAAGGTTCGACGACTCAAAGAACTCAATGAGCTGGGAAGGCTCTTTTGAGTAAAACCGCAAAACCCCTAGGAAACGAGAAAGTCCTCAGGGCGGGATATGGGGAGTCCAAGGCGTCGATTAGGATTTCACGAGCTGAGAGATATATGCAGTGCATATATCTATAATAAAAGAGCATAAATCATATAAAAGGGACTCTCACGTGCCGATAGGCCCGTGAGAGTCCCTTTTTGTGTGTGTTGTTGTGCTGCGCACATGGCGTTGTGTGCGTTTCTGATACAAAACTTTCAGCACACGCGCTGTCGCAATGAGAATACGACCGCGCGCGCCGGGTGTGTGTAAACGAGGAAGCGTCGAACAGAGGGAACGGACGGAATTGTCGAGATTCTCACTACATCCCAATGCCAATGCAGACACTTTGGGTGGCTCTGAGAAGAGCCGTTGGGTGTTGGCTGCGCGGACGAGCGCTCGGTCGCCTACTTGGAGCTGGTGTACTTGGTGACGGCTTTGGTGCCCTCGGACACGGCGTGTTTGGCCAGCTCTCCGGGCAACAGCAGACGCACGGCAGTCTGGATCTCCCGGCTCGTGATGGTCGAGCGCTTGTTGTAGTGAGCCAGACGGGACGACTCCGCGGCGATACGCTCGAAGATGTCGTTCACGAAGCTGTTCATGATAGACATGGCCTTGCTGGAGACTCCAGTGTCCGGGTGCACCTGCTTCAGCATCTTGTAGATATAGATGGAGAAGCTCTCCTTCCTGCGGCGCTTCTTCTTGTCGGTGGCACGCACGTTCTTCTGCGCCTTGCCGGCCTTCTTCACGGCCTTACCGCTGGGCTGGGGAGGCATGTCAGTAGCCGAGCAAACGAGATCGGAATACGCGCGACCGGTCGCGTGTGAGTGGTTTTAAAGGGGAAAAGGAAGAGATAAGTACAGCGCTGTTACTGCCTCTCGTGCGAGGGCACCTCCACGGCGCTGTACGGGTGAGGAGAGAGGGATGAAAACGGTGGCGAAGAAAACAGAGTATAGAAGTGAGAGATAGCCCAGCGGTAAGGCACGTCAGGAAGGCGCGGCGGGTACAGCCGCTCATACAGTTCGGCGCCGTCCAAGAAATCGAGCAGCGCCGCGAAGGCGCGCCCGGTCACTGATGAATGCGCCGCCGGGAACAGAAGCGCATCGGTACTGTCGCACGGCAGCCCAAGGCGGCGGTAGGCGCTCGTGAGCGTGTCACGCTGTACCGAGTACGCTGGGCACCGTAAAAGTACGTGCTCTAAGTCCTCCACATCGGCGCACTTGAGGCAAAAGGGGCTCCCCGTACCTTGGAAGCGGTGAGTCCTTGCTGAGGTGCGGCAGCAGCCGATGCGGAGGCGGAGCAGCAGCGCCCGGTCTCGTCGATGAAGACCCGTTCGCAGCAGGAGTCTCGGCGGGTTGCCACTGGCGACGCGGGCGTCCGGGTGTCTCGCTCGCAACGTGCCAGCCACGGTGTGACGGGCGACATCGAAGGGAGTCACAACGAGCGATCGAGGCACCGACGCCGCGTGGGCGGCCTTCGCGAGCCGGTCCGCTTCCTCGTTCCCGTGTATGCAAATGTGGGCAGGCACCCACTGCAGAACGAGGTGGCATCCCTGCTCGCACACGCCATGCATCTTGCGTAGGAGGCGCTGAATTAGCGGGGATCCCTGGTCGGCCCCGGGCAGCATGTGCAGTGCCGCACGGGAGTCCGTCAGGATGGCCGCCGCAGGGATGCGCCGCCGCAGGGATGCGTCGCCGGAAGATCAGCTCGGCCGCCAAGTCGATGGCCGCCAGCTCCGCGTGCGTTGAAGAGACCGCACTCAAAACGCGGCACTGACTGTGCGCCGGGATTGAAGGGGCGACGCACGCGGCAGCGGCAGCACCGTCCCGCAAGACAGAGGCGTCGGTGAACACGAGCACCCGGCCAGCCAGCTGCTCGTTGATGGCTGCAGGCGTCTCTTGTTGCATGGCGCAGAGCGGTGTGTTGCGCTTCCCTCGAACACCAGGGACGGTCGTGCGGATGAGCAGACGACGCTCTCGATGCGGGGGCGGAGCAAGCCACGCACACGTGGCGCCGCCCCGTACCAGGTTGGCGAACTCGGCGACGCGGCGACCCATGCCGGAGCTCGGGAGAGAGTGCAGCCGGCTGATCAGCTGCTGGCCTTGCCGCTAGCGATGCAAGCGCTCCACGTGGTTGAGCGCCCGCCCCTCGGCACGGAGAGAGATGGGCGTCTCCCCCGCCTCGGCGAGAGTGGCGCCGCTCTGTGAAGACCGCGGGAGGCACAGGAACTGGCGTACGACGGCTCGGTGATCCGCGTCCATCACCTTCCATTGCGTCGGCTGCAGGTCCGCCAGGGGCAGCGCGTACAGGATCCGCGCCGAGGCCACGGAATTGTAGAGGCGCAGCGCGAGGGTGGGCGAGCAGCCTTGGCCACGAGCGAGTAGGGAGCGCGCGGCGCCCGCCACCTGCGCGGCCCCTTTCCGCAAGTCAGCTACTGCAGAACACCAGTTCAGCCGTCGGCCGATCACAAGGCCAAGGTAACGTACACGCTTCTCCCACGGAAGCAGCACTCCATGGAGGGTGAAGCCCGGCGTGTTGTGCTGCCCCTTGTACTTTGGGTGAACGATGAGCGCCTTGGTCTTGGATGCCGAGAGGGTGAGACCGATGCCGCTGATGTAAGCATCGACCCCATCCAGCACGCGCTGTACACACGCATGCACCGCATAGCCGACGCTGGTGGGGCCGCTCGCAAACAACGCGATATCGTCCGCGTACACTGCGACGCGAACCTCATGCGCGGGGAGCTGGGGAATGTAGTTGGGGATGCGTGCCAGCGCGAGGTTGAACAGGAATGGGCTGAGCACACTGCCCTGCGGCACTCCTGTCACAACCGCACGCGGTCGACTACACTCCACCCACACGCACCCGCATCGTCCGCCGCCGAGAAACGCCGCAACGTAACTCTGCATTCGTCCGCACACTCGCAGGGCATCGAGTGCGTCCATGATGGTGGCGTGTAGCAGCCGGTCGAAGGCACTCTCGACGTCAAGGAGAATGAGGTAGCCTGCCTCGCCCCGGCGCTTCGCTGTCTCCAGTGTCGCGATGACGTCGGCCAGGCAGTCCGCAGTGGCCTGGAGTCGCCGGAAGCCGCTCTGCTCCGCTGCAAAGGTGTCGAGCGCCGCCGCAATCCACTCGAGCCGCCGCAGCGCCATGGCCTCGAGCACCTTGCCAGCGGCGGAGGTGAGCGAAACGGGCCGGTACGAAGCAGGGTTGCTGGCTGCCTTGCCAGCCTTGAGCAGCGGGACGACCACCGCCTCGTTCCACTCGTCCGGGATGCTGCCGGTCCGCCATACCCCGTTGAAGGCGTCGAGCAGCAGCAGGAGCTGTTCGCCGTCCAGGTTCCGAAGCATCTGATACGTGACGCCATCGGAACCCGGAGCTGAACGGCGCTTCCGCGACGCGAGCACTGTGCGAAGCTCACTGAGAGTGAAGTCAGTCTCGCACAGTGCCCTGATGTCCTCGAGGATCCCGGCCGTTGGGAAATACCGCTCCGGCGCAAGCAGCTCGCGCCTTGGATGCGGTTGCGGCTGCAGCACGTACGGCGCTGGTGCACGGATGGTGGGAGGTGGGCAGAAAGTCTCTGCGAGCAGCTCGGCCAGCTGCCCGTTGGTGATGCCGCGCGCCACAGCGATGGAGAGGGCGGGGCAGCGCGGCACGCGGGGCCGCAGGATCCCTCCCAGGATTCGCCACGGGCTTGATCGCACACTCGCCCGTTCCAGTGACGAGCAGAGGCTGGACCAGCTGGCGTTGCGGCGCTGCTTCGCGTGGCGACGGCATACCGCGTCGAGCCGGTTGTATAGCGTCCAATGATCGCGTTTACCCGAGCGCAGCACTATCCTCTCGGCTCTGCGACGCGCAGCGCGGATGTTCAACTGTTTCATGTCGGGAACGGGCCTCCCGGCCGGCACAACACAGCGAGTCGACGCGGCTCGCGCGCACCGCGCGATGTGTTCGAAAAAGAGGCTACCCTCCGAGACTGGCACTGTAGCACACAGTTCCCGGAATCGCGGCCAATTCACAACACTGTATGCGTGCGTCGGTAGGTGGGCGGCGTGGCGGGGCTCGAGGTGGATTGGGTAGTGGTCGGACCCTCGCATGTCGGGGCTGCGGCGCCAGGTGTAATGGCAGCGCTCCGACACTAGCGAGAGGTCCAACACACTTCCCTCGGAACCACGACGGGTGAAAGTAACGCAGCCCGTGTTGACTACGAGCAGAGCCGCCCGCTGGATGGCGTCAAGCAGGTCGCGGCCGCTACTGTCCGTGTGGCTTGAGCCCCAAGCCCTGTTGTGGGAGTTAAAATCCCCGCACACATCGAGATCACCGCGCACCCGTTGCGACAGCCGGACGATCAGCTCCTTGTCCCAGCTGCCGCCGCAGCACGCGTAAACACTCGCGACGCACGTGTCGGTTCTTCCGATTCGCACGGTCACCGCCACGCACTCGACGCCCGTGCACGGCAAATCGTCCACACTCACCACGGCCTGGGGGAGCCCAGTGCGTACGTAAAGTGACGCGCGTGATCGCCCAGCCGGATGAGCGGAATCGGTACACGGAATGGCCGTGCATGACGCCTGCTCGCAGCTAGCAGCACTGTGGTAGCTGACGAAGTCTGGCAGGTTGAGCTCTCCCGGGCGAACGTGGGTTTCTTGCAAAGCAAGCACGTCGCATTCGTCCGACAGAGCCCCATGCGCCAGCTCTGGATGACGGCGGCGCATCGAACGAACGTTTCATTGAACGATGCGCGGCCGTTGCTCTACTGGTGTGCTAGCCATGCTGGATCAGGGTGTCATGCATTCCCAGAGCTGCCACACACATGTGACGCGCTGGCGAGTCGGCAGGTACCGATTCCAAGAGTGCACGCAATGCCGACGCGAGCGTCGTTATAACGAGGTCACGTGCGTCGGGTGTTGTCGCACTGCGGGGCTGTGCAGGGCTGCTCTCGGCGACAGGCTGCGGCACTGTGTTGCCGGCTAGCACGTCGCGAAAGGAGCGTCCCGGCTGAACCGTCGGCGATGGTCGTCGCTCGGGGGTGCGCTGTCCTGTAGTGGTGGCCGGCTGCCGGTTCAGCGCTGCAGGGGCACTGCTCCTCGCGAGAACCAAGGCTTGTCGGCGCGTGATGCGCGGGACGGTTCTCGCGAGTATGCTCGCCACCCGCCGCTCGAGCTGCCAGTTGGGGCAGTGTGGCTCTGCTGACTCGTGCGGGCCCCGGCAAATTAATGCAGCGGGTCCGCTTTGAAGTGCAGGCGCTCGTCGCGTGCGACCCCGCGCACTGCAGACAGCGTGGGTCGCGGGTGCAAGTCGCTGTGGCGTGGCCGAACAGACCACATCGACCGCACTGCAACGGCCGCGGCAGCTGCGGGCGCACGACACGGCGCTGTCTGAAGAGGTGGACCTCTTCCGGCACGTCTCTGCCAGCGAAGCTGAGGGTTGCCACATCGCCGCTCCTGGTGACGGCGAGAACGGGCACCCGGGACTCGAGCCCCTCAAGTATGGAAGGCCCATCGATCGCCGGGTCCACGTTGAAGAGCGTGCCCGTGCAGGAGTCGGCGATGAGTGCCTTCGCCTTGACAGGCACGTCGCATATCACCCGGACGGCGAGTAGTGGGGAGAGGTCCGTGCCGGGCAGCGCGTCGACGGCTACGACGTTCCGCCGAAGGTTCGGCCGCACTCGATGGGTGCCTGGAACACCGGCAAGAAAAGCGGCAATCGCGTCGCGCGATGCCGCAAGAAAGTGGGCCTTTCTTGCCAGTGGTCTGTAGAGGACAGTTTCCCGTCCCTCAGCGGCCGGTCCGGTGTCTTCTGCTGTCGCAGGGGTGCTTGATCGTACGCCACCGGTAGCGACGGTGGTGATCGTCACCGAGCGCATGTTGTGGCGCTTACGCCTGCTGTATTGCTTTTTCTTGCCCGGCTGCTTCGCGCCGGGACGAGGAGGCTCCACGGGTGGCGGCTGCTTCGCGCCGGGGTGAGGAGGCTCCGCGGGTGGAGCCGGGGCTTCGCTTCGCGTGTCCGTGACGTCATTTGGCGGCGCAAGCGCTGTGGGGCAGCTCTCGGGAGCGTCGCTCGTGGCCGCGTTTGTGCTCGCCTCGGCGAGGGCGACCGCGGGTACCCTGGGCTCATGCGGTGCTCGAGTAAGCACGGCCAACACGGCTTCAGTGCCTCGCTCAGTATCAGTGGGGATGCCGACGCTTTCTCCTTGCGCGCTGGGCGATGGGGAACGGCTTCTAATAGAATCCGTAGCCAGGGTCATCTGGCTGTCTTCGCTGCTGCTCGACGAGTACGAGCAGGAAGGCGGGCAGCTGCTAGAGCGGCGCGAGCTGGCAGTCTCGTCGTCGCTCTCGCTGCCGGTGGTGTCTCCGCCGTCGTCAACGTTGTCCGGGGCAGCACGGCCGCGTCGTCGTAGCTGTGTTGCCGCTGGTGCAATATCCCTGCAGGTTCCGGAACGTAGGAACCTCGGGGATGGGGCAGCAGCCTCGGCTGGTAGTGCCTCGTTCGCCGTAGTGGCGCAAAACTGGCGTCTCGCTTCCGCAAGAAGCAGTTTGAGCGCCGGCGAGTGCGCTGAGGTGGGGCCACGTGGCCCCTGCACTGGGTTGTCAGAGACTGACATCCTCAGTGCAGTGGAAAAAGCGGTGGACGCTAGGACCTCCGACTGCATCTGCACCCTTGGGAGCCCTAAAAAGGGCTACGCTCGAGAGCGCGGTCGTGGGTGCAGAACACGGGCGGCATGGAGGTTCGTTGAGTTCGATACACGTTCGAAGGTGTCCGAGGCGCACAAGGAACTCCGTGACCGGTCGCGCGCGCCGCGTTTTTATCGCGGCAGGGTGGTGTTCACGCGACCTCGGAAAGCCGCGCTCGCCATTGGTCCGCGCGGCTTCTCTCCCTTTCCCTCGCGCTTTCCTTTGGGACCGGCGGCGGCGAGAGCGGCGAAGGCGCTACGAGCACGGCTCAAATCGCTCACAGATCGCCACTGTGCAAGTCGTTGCTACTCAGTCTACGCATCAACAGCACCAGCATGTCCGGACGCGGCAAAGGCGGCAAGGCGAAGGGCTAGAGCAAGACGCGTTCCAGCCGCGCGGGTCTCCAGTTCCCCGTGGGCCGTATCCACCGTCTCCTGCGCAAGGGAAACTACGCAGAGCGCGTCGGAGCGGGCGCTCCCGTCTACCTCGCGGCCGTCCTCGAGTACCTGGCTGCCGAAGTGCTCGAGCTCGCTGGCAACGCGGCTCGTGACAACAAGAAGACCAGGATCATCCCCCGCCACCTGCAGCTCGCCATCTGCAACGACGAGGAGCTGAACAAGCTGCTCTCCGGCGTGACGATCGCGCAGGGCGGCGTCTTGCCCAACATCCAAGCTGTGCTTCTCCCAAAGAAGACCGAGAAGAAGGCGTAAGCGAGCTCCCAGCCGCCGGACTACAGTCGCGCTCGTCGCACAACCCAACGGTCATCGTCAGGACCACCGAAATGCGTGTGACGGCAGGGTTTTGCTTGGCAATCCCGTTCTCTGCGCCCGTTTCCCTCTGTTTGAATTAGCGCAACCGTGCCTCTTGAACTGACGCTGCTGCTAGCTAGCTGGCATTTCAGTGCACGAATGTAGATGGAAAGCGAGCTTCCGGGTGTCCGGGGGCGCACAGGGACGAGCCTCACTGCAATTAGCGTACGATTCGCGTAGTGGAATGTGATAGGCGATTGGGCCCTTAAGAACAAACAAACAAAAAATGGGCCATATCCGCAACCAGCATGCACTTATGAGCCAGGCAGGTATGCATGAGGAACGTGAACAAACGCATGCATGGCATAACAATACATAAAAGCTTGCACGCAACATCGGCCGCATTAATTTCCTTTTCGTGTGCGGCTTCTTCGCATGAATGCGCGCACCGTTTTGCAACGAACACGCATTTTGTTTATTTTTTTTCCCCTCTTTCTTCCTGTTCGTGCTCGAACGCGCGCAATACTTACCATATGCATACCAAACGAGGCACCACCTTGCACCAGCAGCCCACCACAGGCACACAAAAAAAAATATTAATAATAAAAAATAACAACAAAACAGACAGACCAAGAGGGTACGGTTGGAGTACGTGGTCTCGCGTGCTCCCGTGGCCAAAGCAAACATGTAGGTGGTCCTGAGAAGGACCGTTTTGTGTTGCTTGCCTGACCGAGGCTGCGGCGCAGACAGCGGCCGAACTTAGGCGCGCTCGCCACGGATGCGCTGGGCCAGCTGGATGTCCTTTGGCATGATGGTAACACGCTTGGCGTGGATGGCGCACAGGTTGGTGTCTTCGAAGAGACCGACCAGGTATGCCTCGCTGGCCTCCTGAAGGGCCATCACAGCCGAACTCTGGAATCGGAGGTCGGTCTTGAAATCCTGAGCGATTTCCCTCACCAAGCGCTGGAACGGCAGCTTGCGGATGAGAAGTTCGGTCGACTTCTGGTAGCGGCGAATTTCACGAAGGGCCACGGTTCCAGGCCTGTAGCGATGCGGTTTCTTAACCCCTCCTGTGGCAGGTGCACTCTTGCGAGCAGCCTTGGTAGCAAGCTGCTTACGCGGAGCCTTCCCACCGGTGCTCTTACGGGCGATTTGCTTGGTCCTGGCCATAGCGAACGGAGCGAGCGTCCGAAGTCGTCGACTGCCGGAGTGAAAATGACCCCTGCGCCGCGCGCGTCGTGCTTCGCCGCACTACTCTTCTCCTCTCGAACTCACCCGCCGATTGGCCAGCGCCGGCACAGCCGTCTCGGGCGGTGCGCGCGCCGCCAACGTTCGCCAGGATGCTGGAGAAGGCACGTTTTCGCGCGGGCGCCTTGTTCGCGGCTAAGGAAAGCACATTCGCAGGCGGTTTAATTGAGTTTAAACACGACAGCATGCCGCGCTGTTCTCTTTCGTTTCAGCCAACACCACAATCTCGTTTATACCGCCGCGCGTCGCCAATTGCCAGTGCCGAGTGTGAGACCACACCACTAATCTCGACAGTGGTTAGCGCTCCACGCCCAACGCCATCGGAGCTGTTATCGCGATCTGCGCGCGACGCAGATGGGTGGCATGTTAAGGCTACATTATTGCTTGTCCACTGCCTTGCTTTGGTCATGCTGATGCTCGTTTCACGAACTACAAGTGCGCGCCACGGTGCCTTCTCGAGGGGCAACTACATCGTGTTTTGGCCGCACTCGGCAGCAAACCGTCTCGCATGTGCACACATGCCAGTACCGCACTTTCCCGTCCACGCACAGAAGAACGCGAGGCCCGCATGCGCCTCACAAGATTAACGACAAACTCACGTATGGACTACCAGCACCACTTCAGAGTTACAGAGAAAACGATGCACTTCCGCTCTAAGAGCGAATTTGGAATACAATATTGACAGGTGTTGAACGCGCGTTAGGAGACCTGAACAACTAATTGGGGCCTCAAAACTGTGGATAGGCAAGCGGTACTTCCATATTTATGAAGGGTCCTTAAACAATATGTCAAGGTAGCATCAACCAATGCTTCGCAGGCGCGATCCCAAGCGCGGCTTCCCCGTGCCACGTATTCGGTGCGCAGTTTTCGCACTTGCAAGGGACACCATGTTTTCACAAACAATCATCAAACGCAACACTTTGCTCCATACAGTGCGTACATTTCGTCAGCTAGCTTTTTCGATTGCATTCCCGCACGCAACTTCGCCACAGGATCGACGGCATCGATGTCATGTTATAGCGAAGCTCCAGCTCGGCAGCCGCCGGGAGAAATCTATTTCCTCGCCAACTAATTCACCGAATTTGGTGCGCCTAATTGCGAGTAAAAGAAAATGTTCAAATGCCGCGCCTGCAACAGCGCGATTTTCAACTGATGCCGAGCGCTGCCTCTTTTTTCTTTACTATTTTTTTTCTCAGTGATTGTGGCAAACTGTGAAATGGAAGAGAGAACAAACAGTTCAACTGTGCGCTTTAAAGCTCCGTCACACAGCAATGGCACCGGATTTGGAAATTCTGTTAATTGCACAAGGCGATATGTATAACCTCCTGAGACCCCGCTATGGGGATTTGTCCAATATATTGGACATTGAGATATGAGACAGTACTCCTGTGACAAGGCTTTCATCCTCATAAAACCACACTGTACAACTTATTGGACACCTGCTTGCGCCATCTATGCAGCATTGATGAAAATACATCGTTCAAATTCCCGCCGAAACAGTTCCACAATGGCGGCATTAAGCGGCGCGGCGTTTTACGGCAGCTGCCGGAGA
The DNA here is from genome assembly GCF_050947875.1 of Dermacentor variabilis. Classification (NCBI taxonomy): domain Eukaryota; kingdom Metazoa; phylum Arthropoda; class Arachnida; order Ixodida; family Ixodidae; genus Dermacentor; species Dermacentor variabilis. The sequence goes on from NC_134574.1 coordinate 23,562,651, forward strand.
AGTAAGCACTGTTTCTCGTATTTCTACCTGCTTTTAGGGCATATCTTTGATTTTATAATAAAGGTGATACAACAGCGTACGCGCAGGATACAAAATTTTAACTATTCGCTCGCTTACCTTTTTTTACTCTTCCTTTGATTTCGCGTGTCCATTACGTTGGACGCTAGGACTCAACCCGGTTATTTTGACCGCGCTTTTTCAATGGCCTTGTTATGAACAGTAGGCGAGTACTGATGGCGTTTAGCGGCTTGCGGACGAAATTGCTTATTTTTTTCTTCGGGGGACCGGCCTCGCGTGTCTCATGAATTAATCCAATAACGTTTCTTTTTTCAATCCATGGCTTCGATCCGCAAGACACCTACTGTCGCAGATGGTCTCGTAAGGCAAAAAAATATCAATATCCCTCTACCAGATATTGTTCGCATGTACAACTTCAACATGGGCGTTGTTGACAAGGCAGAACGAATGCTAAGTTACTACAGGATAAAAGCAGGCGTGAACAAGTGGACAATCAGAGCCATCTTTCACCTCTTCGACATTGCCCTCAACAACTCCTGGGTGCAGAACACGCGGGACATACGCTCCGTAAAGAAACAGCGGAAATAAATACTCAAATATATGCAGTTCCACCCATCTGTTGCTGAGACTCTCGTGGCTCAAGGGAAGAAGCAGGATGAAACGAAGAGTGAGAACGAAGCCGAGTGGCATCCGCCATCAAAGCAGGCTCGGCTGTCTCCTCGAGAACAGCAAGAAAAGAGCACTACCCACTACTCAATACTGGCAGACACTGCAAACACTGCCCGTTGCAGACTACAGGGCTGCGACATGAAAACGAAGTTGTTGTTGTTGTTGTCCTGAGTGGCCGTGGCACACACCCACAGTGGGGGATTGGCCAAGAATCGGGCGGTTTAATTAGGTGCCTAAATAATAATTCTTTTGCACCAAATGTCGGCTCTTCTTCTGCATCACCAAGGACAAACAGGTGTTTTGAAATTGCCCACGGGAAGTGAACACAAGAGCGAAATTTTTTTTTTTTGAGCAGAGGAATGCTCTTCTTATGTACTTTATTGAATACTTTGCCTTTTGAGTTGTTAAAATATTTTTGCACATGAGTTTTGCGTAATATCCGCTGTATGTCATTACGTGCGCCCTGGGTGAAGAAAGACCGGGTAGCATCCCAATGTCCAATATATTGGACATCGCGCTGAGCTGAAATTATCACGGCTATTGAAAAAACATTTAACACTTTTCACCTTCATAACCATCCTGATTTATTCTGAAAGTTTGGTAAAAATCTGTGCACCCAAATGCATCCCGGGTCTCAGGAGGATAAAGGGAACACAATTTATACGCCTCGATAAGATATACCAGTCATGTGTGAGTATGACTTTTACAATACCTTCACAGACATCACAGGCGTTTTCGATGGGATAAAATTTTTTAGACAGAACTTCCGTGAGTAGTTGCGTGCAATTCACACGATCGCGGTACCGCTTTGTATTGTTGAGATATGAAACTTTGTACTTCTTAACCTGCCAGTACTCGTGCATTATGGAAGGGAAAAAAAGAGAGAAAGAGAGACGTCACCGCACCACCACACATTTTTCTCAGATGGAACAAGAAGCTTGTTTACATGGCTGCAGTAGTTCTCTCGTGACAACCCGTTGTTTTCTCTTGGGTGTGTTCCGATGCCTTACTTAGAGTTCACCTCCGAGCTACACGCACGACCGGTATGACCTCATTGCGCACTGTGTACGCCTTGCTTCGTCCTCGGCTATTCCCTTTGCACGCGCATGCCAGTGACTTCGTAGCAGTAATCATTACATAGACAAGAGAAAAGGAATAACCAAAAGTTCCGCGTTTCTTCAAAGCAAGAGGCCCGTACATTTTCTCTGACAGTTCCTTCCCCATTTGTTTACCTGTTTAGCCATCACCTCACTTTGCCATATACATCAAGGCCATAGGCGCAGTTCCCGGTGGCTTCGTGGGACGAATGTAAAACAATAGGCGCGAGCTTGGCTTTCATTAAACGCAACACGAATGCGAAATCCGTGCAATGACGACGGCCGGCGTGTGTCAGCTTCCCTTACCTTGGCGTGCCAATATATGTGCCATGAGTGAGGGAGCCGGTTCGAATTCGGAATTTTTCTCTACAGCAGCTTGCACATTCACGATGTTCCAGGGATGCAGCGGCAGGAGGTAGTCTTGTGCACTTTGGCGCGTCCATGCCATGGCATTACGCAACCGCCTCACAGCGCGTAATACGCCGGACATAAGCTGCCACAAGGAGAAATGTTCACATGTAGGACAGGTGGCTCCCTCTGGCGGCGAAGAGTTCGACAAATACGTGATGCACCGCTCAAATCGCCCATCGGGCGGCCGCTCGTCCCTCTCTCTCTTTTTCCCCCGTTCTCGCGGCGTGTGGCATACACAAATACGTTGCTCGTAAAAGTTTGTTTTCTTTAAATACAGCGCGTGTCCAGCGCCCGCTTCCTTACCGATCTAAGTATATGGCGCGAACAAGGGTCGCCCAGCATCGCCTACACGCACGCATGACGAAAGGGCCAGTCGTACAGAAATAACGAGAGAAAGTGAGTCTCCACTGTGCAAGCATATTTCTGTCTCAGTAAGCACACTTCACCGCTCTGCTCCTTTATTTTATTTTCGTCTTGTTTTGGGCAACTCAGCGGTGCATTGTCTTGCAAGAACAGCCACGTTGGCCTCGAACCAACTGCTTATCACCTATAGCGCGCTGACAAGAAATGCCACTGTAACCCTGTACACAAGTATGAAAACAGCACGCGCCTCGGTGTCTACCGCGCGCACCCTCGTCCATTTGAATACAACGCAGTGAGCCCGGTTCTAGCGACAGCTACCTAGCTAATCTCACCTTTGCATTCATTTGCGTCGCTCAAAAGAGTTACACAATTGTGAATCGCACGGTGGTAGTTTACGGCCGCCCAGCTCGTAAGGCAAGAGGGCTGGCTCGTTATTGTTTCTCCGACGCACGCAAACCAACGAAGCCATGCGAATGCCGCTCAGACACAGCGTCGCGCGTAGGCTCAATCATTTAACGCTTGCACTGGAAAGAACAAATAACCGCCGTCTGTAGAAAACTCACTTTCAGCTGTTACACACTGGCCCGTGCCCGGCAATATTTTCCTCGCGCTTTGCTTCGCTGCGTACCCACAGGAGCTATTGTTGTGAAATATGGGGCTTAACATATAAAACTTACTTAACTTAAATGCGCCCGCTGACCGTCACGCTCGGCGTATGTATGTAACCGAGTGCTACTGCCCGGCTCATACTCTTCTCTAAGGGAGTAGAAGAAGCGAGCCATTTCAAAGCGACAAAAATGCGCATCGACGAGCTTACGATTACCTCTGTCTTTTAATCATCAGTCCACTCTGGTTGCCTCAATCAGGGTCCAAGCAAAGGCGACAACTGAGCTGCACGAACGACCGCCACGTCGCAACTCGGACAGACTGAGGGCGGGTGAAATTGGAGCAACACAACACACAGTGGCGAGCGCAAATGCAACCGAGCAAAGCTCGCCTTGCGAGGGCGAAAAACAATGCTACCACACCTTATGAATACATGCGGTTGCGCTCGCTCACCTGACCAAAGTTTACCGCGCGTGTCTCGTACGGCCGAACGCGAGATAATGGCATGCAAAAGAGGATCAACGGAGCAGGAGATCGCAAATCCTGCGCATCACTGCCGAAGCACCAAGTGGGTAGCCCTGAAGAGGGCTGTTGGGTTCTTCAGAGGAGCTGATGCGCTGCTTGCAGACGACGCCGCGCACGCGTGCTGCTTAGCCTCCGAAACCGCCGAGGGTGCGGCCCTGACGCTTGAGGGCATACACCACGTCCATGCCTGTCACGGTCTTGCGCTTGGCGTGCTCAGTGTAGGTGACGGCGTCCCGGATCACGTTCTCGAGGAACACCTTGAGCACACCGCGTGTCTCCTCATAGATCAGGCCAGAGATACGCTTGACACCACCACGGCGAGCGAGGCGACGGATGGCTGGCTTGGTGATGCCTTGGATGTTGTCACGCAACACCTTACGATGACGCTTCGCGCCACCCTTGCCGAGCCCCTTGACGCCCTTGCCACGTCCAGACATCTCGGCTGTTGCTGCTGCTTCGAAGCGAGTCAGGAAAGCGAATGCCGCGTCCTTGCGCCGCGACTGAGCGAGGAAGCCGCGCCGAAGGGCGAGGAGGTGAAACGCGCGCCGATTGGCTCACGGGCAGCGCGGCCTCTCTTCGCGAGTGAGTCGCGGGTGGCAGCACTGAGCCCTGCTTAGGCCACGCACTGAGTTCACGACGTGTGGCTTCGCAACACAATCGTGGAGTTTACTTTTTTTTCTTATGTTGTTTCTTTTTGGCATTTCTGTTTGCAACGTAGGCTGATGTTCAACCCGCCTCCCTCCTTTTGCACAACTCGCCAAGAGAAAAACAAACGTGTCAACAATGTTATTGTGCTATGTTGCACGCACCCACTGCTCGTTTCGCGCCCCAGGAACAAGTTTATGGTCTTCTCATAATTATGATTACTCGTTCTATTCACCGGTAGCTCGGCTACGCTTTCAAGTGCACCCTGGTCATTGCCGCAAAGCACACCGTGCGCACAGCTTCAAATTCCGCCACGCCAACATCGTTCACTTGATCACTAGTCGCGAAACAGGGCGCGTTCATGCTCTGTTCGCCTCAGGCGTTTTAAATATCGCACGCCGGCACCGCTGACTGGTGCCTACACGACCGTCAAATTTCGTCGCGATAGCTTACGTAGCCTCGTAGATAACGTCAGCGAAATCAGCCTAAGACGCGCGCGCGAGCCCAATTCAGCATTCTAGGGGACGGAAGAGAGCGAGGGAACTGTTTGCGCCGCTCCTCAGTCCTCCCTCTCCCATCGCCCGTACGAAGGCAGCTACGCAGGGCGCGCGCGGAACCGCTAGCTATGCAGTATGCGGAGAGCGCGCGCATCTCTTCTTTTCCCACTTCAAAGTCACTTACTACTGCTACATTTGTAATAACAGTGTAAAATTTCCCCTTAGGCAGTGCTGCTTCGTGAACGTGCGCACCCATTTCCGCTCGCCAGCCACCGCTACAGCAATGCGGCTCTGAATTTCAGTCCGGAGCACTGCTGCATACGTGCGGGCGGCCGCCGAGAGGGCATTCTAGCAGACGCAGCGACCGATGGCATTAGTTCTAGCAGCCATAGAGGCACACCTCAGGGCCCGAAAAAGCGCGTCGAACGACAAGAAGAAACAAAACGGTAAAGAGAAAAAAAGGAGGGATGAGGGCTGCCTGCTTTTAAAAGTTGCGCTACATCAGAATTAAGTAAATGTGCAGCAACGACCGCCTCATCATCCTCGGTGTGTGAAACACGCGCCGTGGTAATTAGTGCATGCAGGCGAACGTGGCCGCTCGCGCAGAGTCGCCTCACGCGCCCCATACTTGCTTAGTGTGTGTTGTTGTGCTGAGACCCGTGGTGTTCCGTGCGGTTCTGCTACAAAAGTTATAGCACACGCGCTGTCCGACCGCGCACGCCGCGTGTTTGAAAACAAGAAGTAGTAGTAAGTGCCGTTGAGATGGTAAAAGAAGAGAAGAGTGCAGTACCGTAGCTGTCTCTCGCTTAGGAGGTCACCTCAACAGTACTACACGGGGGAGGGTAAGGAGAATAAAGGAGCCAAGAGAAACAAAGATTAAAGAGGACGAGCGGAAGGCCGTGAAGAAAAAAAAGAGAGAGAGAGAAGCGTCAAACGGGGCCTATGGCAGCGTGGTAAGGTTCGACGACTCAAAGAACTCAATGAGCTGGGAAGGCTCTTTTGAGTAAAACCGCAAAACCCCTAGGAAACGAGAAAGTCCTCAGGACGGGCTATGGGGAGTCCAAGGCGTCGATTAGGATTTCACGAGCTGAGAGATATATGCAGTGCATATATCTATAATAAAAGTGCATATATCATATAAAAGGGACTCTCACGGGCCTATCGGCCCGTGAGAGTCCCTTTTTGTGTGTGTTGTTGTGCTGCGCGCATGCCGTTGTGTGCGTTTCTGATACAAAACTTTCAGCACACGCGCTGTCGCAATGAGAATACGACAGCGCGCGCCGGGTGCGTGTAAACGAGGAAGCGTCGAACAGAGGGAACGGACGGAATTGTAGAGATTCTCACTACATCCCAATGCCAATGCAGACCCTTTGGGTGGCTCTGAGAAGAGCCAATGGGTGTTGGCTGCGCGGACGAGCGCTCGGTCGCCTACTTGGAGCTGGTGTGCTTGGTAACGGCTTTGGTGCCCTCGGACACGGCGTGTTTGGCCAGCTCTCCGGGACACAGCAGATGCACGGCAGTCTGGATCTCCCGGCTCGCGATGGTCGAGCGCTTGTTGTAGTGAGCCAGACGGGACGACTGCGCGGCGATACGCTCGAAGATGTCGTTCACGGAGCTGTTCATGATAGACATGGACTTGCTGGAGACTCCAGTGTCCGGGTGCACCTGCTTCAGCACCTTGTAGATATACATGGAGAAGCTCTCCTTCCTGCGGCGCTTCTTCTTCTTCTTGTCGGTGGCGCGCACGTTCTTCTGCGCCTTGCCGGCCTTCTTCACGGCCTTACCGCTGGGCTTGGGAGGCCTGTCAGTAGCCGAGCAAACGAGATCAGAATACGCGCGACCGGTCGCGCGCGCCGCGTTTTTATCGCGGGAGGGTGGTGTTCACGCGACCTCGCAAAGCCGCGCTCGCCATTGGTCCGCGCGGCTTCTCTCCCTTTTCCTCGCGCTTTCCTTTGGGACCGGCGGCGGCGAGAGCGGCGACGGCGCTACGAGCACGGCTCAAATCGCTCACAGGTCGCCACTGTGCAAGTCGTTGTTACTCAGTCTGACAGCAACACTGCGATGCCTCCCCAGGTGCTGTGGATAGGTGCTGTGGTGGCGTGATTTGTGCGTTCGAGCTTCGGTGCTATGCATCCCCTCCACGTGGGCCCCTCTCGGATGGTTGGATAGGATTACGGTGCGGATTCTTCTAGACTCCAACCCGCTGTCTTCGATTTGGTGAGGTGTTCCGGGGGCTCTTTTTTGTCCTTGGTTTTTTTCCAGTGTTTAGCTGAGGGTTTCTAGCTTCCTACCTTGTGTAGTGTTAGCTTAAACTTCGGCTAGGCGCGGGCGCCACGTGGTTTTTACCGCGATGGTGGCCCCTTCGCGGCTTCGGCCGCTTACGTTTTTCGGGCGAGTTCCGAAAGGCGCGTCCAATGTAGATGTTTGCAAGGCGCTCGTAAAGCGCTTTTCCTTGAACGACCTTAAGGCAGTGCAGGACTTTGGTGTAGGACGGTTTGAGATAACGTTTAAGAATAAGGCCGCGGTTGATCGCTTCTCAGCTGATCCCGCTTTGAAGGTTCGGGATGTGGAAGTTCGTTTTGAGTATAGAGGTGTGCGTGTGAAGTTGGTTAGGGTGTTTGGCTACCCCGCGGATCTTCCGGACCAGGCTCTCGTCTCCGAGCTAGAGGTCTTCGGAAAGGTTCACGGGATCTCCGAAGAATGCGTGCCCGGTTTCCCTGCCGTTGGCACCGGAAACCGGCGCATTCGGATAGAGATGGCGCGGCCCGTTCCCAACCTTCTTCGTGTAGGTGAGCGTGTCGTTCAGTGTGAGTACGAGGGTGTAGTTAGATTGTGCCGTAGGTGTAACATGGCAGGACACCACGCCGCCGCGTGCGACACGCCTCAGTGCGCGCGCTGCGGGCAGTTTGGCCACGCGTCCTGCGACGCGGCGTGCGTACGTTGCGGCGGCGACCATGCGGTTTCGGCGTGTAGTGTCCGCACCTACTCGTCAGTGACCGCGAGGCCAGAACAGCAGAAACCTGCCGTCGTGGAAGCGGTTACTTCGCCGGTAGCTGATACGGTTGCTGCCTTAGAGGAAGGAGAGAGCCAGGGCTCCTTGAGCGTGGTCGATGCCGCCGAGCGCGGCGGCGATTCCGTGGACGCTACCGAGGTCGTTCCCCCTTCAGTCACGGCAACGTGCGAGGGGGCATTGAGGAGGCTGAAGCGGCGGTCGCTGTCGCCTCCGTGGCGGGTACGCCTCTCGCTACGCCGGTCGCTATCTCTGGCGCGTCCGAACCGCTGACTGCCGCGACTGACACTGCTCGTCAGTCGAACCATAAGCGTAAGAGCCGGCGCGAACACCGCGCTGGCTCCGCTGCCAGGGCGGCGGCCGCGGGCCGTGAGTCGAGCTCGGACGAAGGTGACTCCCAGGGCTCGGAGACTGGCCCTCCCGAATTTAAGCGCAGTGCTGTTGAAACGTCCGATTCTGATACTGAGGTCCCATCGGACGCGGAGGGTTCTCCTCCTTGTCCCAATTGCGGATGGGGACGTTGCGAATGCTCGTTGCTCTCAGACAGAACCTATGAGTCTACGGATGAGGGGTCCCCAACTTTGGAGACCCTCTCATAAGTAGACTTTGCTTATTTGTCACTAGCGGCTAGTATTACCTAATACTTGCCTGCTCTTTATTTATTTTCCTAGCTCTTTTTGTCTTCCTTTGTTTCTACTAGCTCTTAGCTAATCTCTTTCTCCCTTAAAATGGCTTCTTCTCTCACCATAGCTACCTTTAACTATCGTGGTTTGTCGCGTGCTTCTAAGCAGTTAGAGGTTATTAATTTGCCTAAATCCAAAAAGGTAGATATTCTTGTGCTTCAGGAAACTTATATTCATAGGCTAGGCCAGATCAGCCACTTCGACCGGATTTTTCGCACTCGGTCTTTCTGGAGTTATGGCGCGACGGGCAGTCGAGGTACGGCGATCGTTTTGATGCCGAATTTCGACTGCCTTGTTATTCGCCATGCCAGGGATTCCGAGGGCCGCGTCTTGTCGGTGGACCTTGATTGTGGCATTCAAATTGTTAATGTTTATGCGCCAACCCGGTCTAAAGATCAGAGAAAGTTTTTCGCTACATTAGAACCCTACTTGGTAGGTCCCTCTCGGCTAATCCTTGTAGGCGACTTCAACTGTGTGTTAGAACAGGTTGATCGCATCCCGCATAGAGGGACTCCAAACCAGAAAGATAGGCGTGCAAATGTTGTACTACGAGAGCTCGTCGACGGGCTGGGACTTGTCGATGCTTGGCGTGTGCTTCGCCCTGGTCAGTCAGGAATGACTTGGACAGGAAGAGGCATGCAGAGCCACATCGATCGTTTTTACATCTCGTCGTCACTGGCTCCTAGTATGCATTCTTCTTGGTTAACTCCTTCTGCTCTTAGCGACCACAGCTTCCAAATTCTGCGGTTCGCCGATTCTAGCATATTCCCGCAAGGGAAGAGACCGTGGCGTCTGAATCCACGTCTTCGAAAAGACAGGCAGGCAACCGCAGAGGTATCATCCATTCTTTTTCGATCGCTGCACAATAGAGCGAATCTAAGTGGTACAGAACGGGATGACGTAAAGTCAGAGTGCGTGAGTGCTTCAGGTCTTGGGGCAAGCGTCGAGCGCGCGAGGAGCGTGAGGAGATTAAAATCGTCTCCGACGCGATCCTCCTGCTCTCGAGGCCACTGTCCGGCGGTCCTGGAGTTGCTTCGGCGCTGGCCTCACTCCGAAAGGAACTTCGGATTCTCCTGCAGCGATGCTGGGATGGCTTGAGGGCCACAACCCGAGCAGAGCTGTGGGAAATGGAAGCGTGGTGCAGCAGAAACGTCCTACGTAAACATCTCTCAAGGAAGAGCACAACTCTCTCCTCTCTAATAGATCCAAGTGATGGTAGCATAGTCGATTCAGCAGATGGAGTTCTTGCACTGACGAGGCAGTTTTACATGATCTTGTATGCCGAACCAGCTGCCACTCCAACTGCGTTTCCTTTTGCTTCGCCAGCTGAGCCGCCGCAAGTGTGCGACTCAGCCATAGATGAGGACGAGCTTTTTTCGGCATTGAAGTCTATAAAGCGTAATCGCAGTCCGGGATCCGATGGTCTGACAGTCGAATTTTATGTTAAATTTTGGACACTGTTAGGGAAGCCATTCACATCACTGGTGAACCGGCTACTCAGTGAAGGGACTTTGTCAGCGTCTCAACGAGAGGGGTTAATCCCTCTCCTTTGTAAGGACGAGTCGAGGAGCTCCGATCTGAGAGCATGGCGTCCAATCACACTTCTGAACTGCGATTATAAGCTCATAGCAAAGTGCCTGTGTATGCGACTCACGCCAGTGCTCAGCACTGTTTTGGGTCCATACCAGGCATGTTGTGTCCAGGGGCGCTCTACTCAGCTTCACGGTATAGCACTAAGGGACCTTCTCCTGAGGGCAAATACCAGGAAACTTCCAGGTATTTGCTCCTTCGATCAGGAGAAGGCTTTCGATATCATTAGCCATAGGTACCTTTTCCGTGTTTTGGAAGAGCCTGGTTTTAGTGTGGGTTTTAGACAGATGATCCAAGCTTTGTATTCTCGACCGACTTCTGCTGTTCTCATACGAGACCGCCTCTCGGAGGCGTTCATTGTGGGACGTGGTGTGCGACAGGGGGACCCGCTCTCACCTGCCCTCTACGTACTCGCTTTTGAACCACTTCTGCAGAGGTTGTCTTGTGACAGCAGAATTGGCAGGTTCCTACTTCCACCAGGTTCCCCCCGGGTTGCACTCTTTGCCTATGCAGACGACTTGTCCATTATCGTCCGGGACAAAGCATCAGCTTGCGACCGCCTGGAGATCATGGACAGTTACTGCGGGGCGAGCGGTGCAAGGTTGAATAGGTCGAAAAGTGCAGCAATGTACTTGAACTCCAGTCCTTCCAGTCCGCAGCCCGTTCATGGTCTCCCCGTGAAAACGCGGCTGCGGATTCTAGGCTTCCAGTTCGAACCAGATGGTGTCTCTCCCGAAAACTGGCAACAGGCTAAGGAGAAGCTTGAAGCCAGGGTTCAGGAATTCAGCGCGTTGTCATGCCCTTTGACTGCTCGAGCGACAATCCTTCGCTCACTTCTGTTTTCCTTTCTGACGTATGTGGCGTGTGTGTCTCCTATTCAAACCCGAACCAAGCTTATCTTGGAGAGGGTCTTGTTTCGCTTCCTCTGGAAGGGTACAACTGGTTGTGTAGCTAGGTGGGTGCTCAAGTTGCACAGGGACAAGGGAGGACTCGGAATTCCCGACCTGGGCGTCGTCTCTACGACACTACACGTCAGTTGGACCCAGGTCGCTCTTAACTCGGATATGCTCCTAACTCGAAGCTTAACTTCCTTCTTTCTTAGCACCCGACTCTGCTTGTTCTCGCAGAGCACATTTTCCCACTGTGTTCCTCGTTCAGGTACCCCGTCCACCATTTATGCGGCGGCTGCCAACTCTTTGGTAAGCCTCTGCAAGGTTCACCTAGGCATCGACGTAGTTTCAGCTCCACTCCAAGAGTTAGTGGATATCCTTACCCCAGGACTCCCCCCACATTACCAAAGGTACGACCTGTCGATTCACAGGCCAAACTGGAAGCTCAATACAGCCGGTTTCCTCGACGCCAGGCGAGCCACCTTTGTGTACCGCCTGGCGCGAGGGTGCCTGCCGTTGAGCCACAGGCCCTTCACAGCCATCCGGGCTCGTGGAGTGTGTCCTTTCTGTGGTGCTCGTGAGGACTCAGTTCATATCTTTACGCAGTGTTTGCTTCCAGCAGCTCTTCTCCAAAGAGTTGCTAGTCTATTTAGGCTCCCAGGCGTTCCTTATGAGACAGTCCGATTTTTGCACCCTTTGCCCAATCACACGATCAACCAGTTCGTGCTTCTCCTCGCCGAGTGCTCATACCAAGTTTGGCTGGCACGCTGCGATGCAATTTTCGGGGGGTCGGGCACCGGCCCTTCACGAAGTGCTTGCGAAAGCACGGAAGGAGGTCTGGTTCCACCTCGCCCGGGAGCGGCACCGCTTGGGCGAGAAGTTTCTCGAAGTCTGGGCTCGTCCTGCCGTGATTTTTGACGAGTCAGGTGGAAAGCTATCCATTAAGTTATGATGCATGCTCCAAAGGTCGCACGACTCGGCCGTGTGCGCCAGTCGATCTACGGGGTTTTGTTTGGCTCAGTGGAACCCAGAGCTGGAACCGGTGGTGGTGCACCCTCAAGTGGTCGCGCTGCTCCGCGGACGGCTTTGGTGTTCTCCATGGTTGTATGCCTTGACCTCTTTTGTATCAGGGCAGTCCGAGGATCAGTCAGGCTTGTGCCCTGCAAGACCGACATGGCTGTTTGTGTGTTGAGTGCAGTCCCTCAGTTGGGCTGCACCACAACAGCCCCCTTGTCCGGGAAGCACCGTTGGCCCGAACCAAGTCCCCCCACCCAGTCAGCCCGGGTTGTGGGGGAGTACCGGGGTCAATGTATCCAATGATGCTGGGTTGATGAGTACATGAAAGCTCTGGGACGCGACGCCCCTGGATGCCAAGTCCTCTTCCCATCTGACAACGGTACTCAGTCTACACATCAACAGCACCAGCATGTCCGGACGTGGCAAAGGCGGCAAGGCGAAGGGCAAGAGCAAGACGCGTTCCAGCCGCGCGGGTCTCCAGTTCCCCGTGGGCCGTATCCACCGTCTCCTGCGCAAGGGAAACTACGCCGAGCGCGTCGGAGCGGGCGCCCTCGTCTACCTCGCGGCCGTCCTCGAGTACCTGGCTACCGAAGTGCTCGAGCTCGCTGGCAACGCGGCTCGTGACAACAAGAAGACCAGGATCATCCCCCGCCACCTGCAGCTCACCATCCGCAACGACGAGGAGCTGAACAAGCTGCTCTCCGGCGTGACGATCGCGCAGGGCGGCGTCTTGCCCAACATCCAAGCTGTGCTTCTCCCAAAGAAGACCGAGAAGAAGGCGTAAGCGAGCTCCCAGCCGCCGGACTACAGTCGCGCTCGTCGCACAACCCAACGGTCCTCGTCAGGACCACCGAAATGCGTGTGACGGCAGGGTTTTGCTTGGCAATCCCGTTCTCTGCGCCCGTTTCCCTCTGTTTGAATTAGCGCAACCGTGCCTCTTGAACTGACGCTGCTGCTAGCTAGCTGGCATTTCAGTGCACGAATGTAGATGGAAAGCGAGCTTCCGGGTGTCCGGGGGCGCACAGGGACGAGCCTCACTGCAATTAGAGTACGATTCGCGTAGTGGAATGTGATAGGCGATTGGGCCCTTAAAAACAAACAAGCAAAAAATGGGCCATATCCGTAACCAGCATGCACTTATGAGCCAGGCAGGTATGCATAAGGAACGTGAACAAACGCATGCATGGCATACCAATACACAAAAGCTTGCACGCAATATCGGCCGCATTAATTTCGATTTCGGGCGCGGCTTCTTCGCATGAATGCGCGCACCGTTTTGCAACGAACACGCATTTTGTTTATTGTTTTTCCCCTCTCTCTTCTTGCTCGTGCTCGAACGCGCGCAATACTTACCATATGCATACCAAACAGGCACCACCTCGCACCGGCAGCCCACCACAGGCACACACAAAAAAATATTAATAATAAAAAATAACAACAAAACAGACAGACCGAGAGGGTACGGTTGGAGTACGTGGTCTCGCGTGCTCCCGTGGCCGAAGCAAACATGTAGGTGGTCCTGAGAAGGACCGTTTTGTGTTGCTTGCCTGACCGAGGCTGCGGCGAAGACAGCGGCCGAACTTAGGCACTCTCGCCACGGATGCGCCGGGCCAGCTGGATGTCCTTCGGCATGATGGTAACGCGCTTGGCGTGGATGGCGCACAGGTTGGTGTCTTCGAAGAGACCGACCAGGTATGCCTCGCTGGCCTCCTGAAGGGCCACCACAGCCGAATTCTGGAATCGGAGGTCGGTCTTGAAATCCTGAGCGATTTCCCTCACCAAGCGCTGGAATGGCAGCTTGTGGATGAGAAGTTCGGTCGACTTCTGGTAGCGGCGAATTTCACGAAGGGCCACGGTTCCAGGCCTGTAGCGATGCGGTTTCTTAACCCCTCCTGTGGCAGGTGCACTCTTGCGAGCAGCCTTGGTAGCAAGCTGCTTACGCGGAGCCTTCCCACCGGTGCTCTTACGGGCGGTTTGCTTGGTCCTGACCATAGCGAACGGAGCGAGCGTCCGAAGTCATCGACTGCCGGAGTGAAAATGACCCCTGCACCGCGCGCGTCGTGCTTCGCCGCACTGCTCTTCTCCTCTACAACTCACCCGCCGATTGGCCAGCGCCGGCACAGTCGTCTCGGGCGATGCGCGCGCCGCCACCGTTCGCCAGGATGCTGGAGGAGGCACGTTTTCGCGCGGGCGCCTTGTTCGCGGCTAGGGAAAGCACATTCGCAGGCGGTTTAATTGAGTTTAAACACGACAGCATGCCGCGCTGTTCTCTTTCGTTTCAGCCAACACCACAATCTCGTTTATACCGCCGCGCGTCGCCAATTGCCAGTGCCGAGTGTGAGACCACACCACTAATCTCGACAGTGGTTAGCGCTCCACGCCCAACGCCATCAGAGCTGTTATCGCGATCTTCGCGCGACGCAGATGGGTGGCATGTTAAGGCTACATTATTGCTTGTCCACTGCCTTGCTTTGACCTTGCTGATGCTCGTTTCACGAACTACAAGTGCGCGCCACGGTGCCTTCTCGAGGGGCAACTACATCGTGTTTTGGCCGCACTCGGCAGCAAACCGTCTCGCATGTGCACACATGCCAGTACCGCACTTTCCCGTCCACGCACAGAAGAACACGAGGCCCGCATGCGCCTCACAAGATTAACGACAAACTCACGTATGGACTACCAGCACCACTTCAGAGTTACAGAGAAAACGATGCACTTCCGCTCTAAGAGCGAATTTGGAATACAATATTGACAGGTGTTGAACGCGCGTTAGGAGACCTGGACTACTAATTGGGGCCTCAAAACTGTGTATAGGCAAGCGGTACTTCCATATGTATGAAGGGTCCTTAAACAATATGTCAAGGTAGCATCAACCAATGCTTCGCAGGCGCGATCCCAAGCGCGGCTTCCCCGTGCCACGTATTCGGTGCGCAGTTTTCGCACTTGCAAGGGACACCATGTTTTGACAAACAATCATCAAACGCAACACTTTGCTCCATACAGTGCGTACATTTCGTCAGCTAGCTTTTTCGATTGCATTCCCGCACGCAACTTCGCCACAGGATCGACGGCATCGATGTCATGTTATAGCGAAGCTCCAGCTCGGCAGCCGCCGGGAGAAATCTATTTCCTCGCCAACTAATTCACCGAATTTGGTGCGCCTAATTGCGAGTAAAAGAAAATGTTCAAATGCCGCGCATGCAACAGCACGATCTTCAACTGATGCCGAGCGCTGCCTCTTTTTTCTTTACTATTTTTTTTCTCAGTGATTGTGGCAAACTGTGAAATGGAAGAGAGAACAAACAGTTCAACTGTGCGCTTTAAAGCTCCGTCACACAGCAATGGCACCGTATTTAGAAATTCTGTTAATTGCTCAAGACGATATGTATAAAGGGAACACAGTTTATACGCCTCGATAAGATATACCACTCATGTGTGAGTATGACTTCTACAATACCTTCACAGACATCACAGGCGTTTTCGATGGGATAAAATTTTTTAGACAGAACTTCCGTGAGTAGTTGCGTGCAATTCACACGATCGCGGTACCGCTTTGTATTGTTGAGATATGAAACTTTGTACTTCTTAACCTGCCAGTACTCGTGCATTATGGAAGGGAAAAAAAAGAGAGAAAGAGAGACGTCACCGCACTACCACACATTTTTCTCAGATGGAACAAGAAGCTTGTTTACATGGCTGCAGTAGTTCTCTCGTGACAACCCGTTGTTTTCTCTTGGGTGTGTTCCGATGCCTTACTTAGAGTTCACATCCGAGCTACACGCACGATCGGTATGACCTCATTGCGCACTGTGTACGCCTTGCTTCGTCCTCGGCTATTCCCTTTGCACGCGCATGCCAGTGACTTCGTAGCAGTAATCATTACATAGACAAGAGAAAAGAAATAACCAAAAGTTCCGCGTTTCTTCAAAGCAAGAGGCCCGTACATTTTCTCTGACTGTTCCTTCCCCATTTGTTTACCTGCTTGATAAAAGAAAAGAGACGGAGGCAAGCCAACAAGGAGGCCAAAATGAGGAATAAACAAATAGACTGGAAGAGAAGGAGGGAGCAGTAAAGTAAAACTGCCTCCAGGGTCTGCAAGCAGTGCATGCTCCCAAACGCACCCCGTCCGCAGGGCAACCCAACAATGCCCACGCAGTGACACGCAGTTGGTTTATTGTAAAAAGAACCGAAGCATGTGGCTGTCTTCGTGGGCGCGCTCGTGCCGTGTGGTCGTGTCACGCCGAGGCGACTGGGAGAGTCCGGAGAAAGGTCATCGCAGTGGAGACGCCCACGGTCGGCTGGCTGGACAGCTGCACAAAGGGTAGCAGACAATACAATTGGGGAAAAGATGAAAAGGAAAGAAATGTGAATGTAGCATGCAGTTAGGACCATCCAACATGGGGAAGCCCCGCCATAGTTGGCATATGCAGTGTGGATGGCCACGAACAGTCATGCGAAAATAATATGAAAAGGTGAACCGAGAGGCATCAGTAGAAAGCAAATTAGTAGGCGTCGGGAAGAAGAGGAGGCACAGGAACAGGATGGGGAGGAACGGAAAGGGTGATAAGCCGGATGAGTTGCAGAAGCAGGGCGCGGGATCGAGGGGTTTTAATGAGTGCGGGGTACAGGTCGGGAGAAAGGGCATGGACATGATGAAGTCGGCACAACCGCGAAGCAACAAATGCAGTGCGTGGGCAGGAGGTCAAGTAATGAAGGTCATCGACAGGAGAGGCACCACACGCGCACCGATCGGAGGCAATAAGTCGAAACCGATGGAGGTAGTAGGGAAAATGACCGTGGCCAGTGAAAAAATGCGTAAACAGACGAGGCGGGGGGAACCGAGAGGGGATTGCATAGACACTTCCGACCCATCGATAAAGACTGGTACCGTGGCCCTCACGCTGCCAGTGCAAGTGCCACTGCTGTAATGAAGCCACAAAGAGAGTCTTTCGGACCGACCGGACTGAGGTCGGGCAGGAACGAAGTATACCACGGCGGAGCGCCGATGACGCAGCCTCGTCGGCCAGTTCGTTGCCCACTACGCCCTGGTGGCCAGGGACATGGAAGAGGCGCACGGTGCGACCCACGAGGTGGAGCTGGCGCAGCACTTGCTGAAAGTTCCAGACGCGTGCATCTGTATGATGAAGGCTGGAAAGCGCCCGCAAAAGTGACAGGCAGTCAGTGTAGAGGTGGGTTATGCAAGGCCCACGCCTGTTCATTAGAAACAGGAGGGCCTCTTCAAAAGCAATAGCCTCAGCATCATATGCGCTAGTGGCATTGTGTATCCTGTATTTGCGCACTGCAAGAAGGCGCCCGCGCGGGCCAAACACCACGTACGCCGCGCCTGCCCCGACTGACGTGAAGGCGCCGTCCGTGTATACATGGTATACCGGCAAGGAAGAATGGAGGGCAGCCTGGGAAGGTGTCAGACGGGTGAAGGAAAAGCGACAGGCCATGCACGGGTGATGCGACCAGGCGTCGAATGGACGCGCGATGGAGGCCGGGTGGAACGTGACCTGGCCATAATGGGTGAATTGGCGGAGAGTCAGGACGGAGAACTCCGCCCCCAACCTGTCTAACTCCACATTCAAAGGTGGACAGTTGGCCAGGATGTGCAGTGCCGTGGTGCGCGTTGTATGATATGCACCGGTCAGGGCCACGAGAAGGGAGCGTTGAACCGACAAGACGCGTGTGGTGAGGAAGGAGGATGGAAAAGCCGGCCACCACACCGGAGACGCGTAAACAATCGCAGGAAGCAGGACCTGTCTATATAGACGCCGTATAAGCACGGGACGCAGCGAAAAATGCATGCGTAAAAATTTAAGAGATCGCGCAACCAATACCTCGGCTTTGGTTTTAAGAAAATCAACATGGGCGTGGAAATTAAGTTTGTTATCAAAGACCACGCCGAGAATTTTAATATGGTCTTTGGTTTTAGATAAGCGCCGTCCAACCTAATGGAGGGACGCCGCTTAGATGTGCCAATGTGCCCATTGTTGAAAAAGACGAAATAGGACTTTTCGGAACTAATTTTGACCTTGTTTTGCCGTGCCCAATTGCAAACCAAGGTGAGTACAGATTCTGCAAGAGCCTGCAACTGCAAGCGCGACGAACCGGAAACGAGTATAATGGTATCGTCGGCATAAGCCTGGATGTGTACCCCCTGTGGTAATGGAAGGTCTAATAACGAGAACATGACTAAATTCCACAGTAATGGGCTAATAGGAGAGCCCTGAGGACTTCCAATGGACGGACGCGCCGACGCGTCGCCCGCGTTCGCCCAGAAGACTACTTGGCGGTCCGTTAGGAAGGATTTAAGAAGGAAGTAAAGATCGGCGGGGCAGCGGTGTTGGCGCAGAAAAAACAACACCGAATCATGCCACACGCTGTCAAACGCACCGGTAAAGTCTAAGGAGATCAAAACCGCCGGGATTTTATCAGCCTTCAGCGCACTGAGGTGACGTTGGAGGACATGCAGAGCCAGAGGGGCGCTCCGCGCATGAGTAAAACCAAATTGTTGAGCGTGAAGGAGGTTGTGGGCGTGGAGAAAATAATAGAGGCGGGAATTTAGCAACCGTTCCAAGATCTTGCCGAATATAGAGTTCCTGACGATTGGCCGATACGCGGAAGGAAGAGAAGGGGGCCAACCGGGTTTAGGAATAAAAATAACCCGGCCGACCTTCCACACGGAGGGGAAGTGTCCCAAACGGAGAGAGGCATTAAAGACATCAAAAAAGAAACGCGGATGTAGCCGCTACAGGTGGCGGATGAACATGGCAGTAAGCCCGTCTAGTCCCGGCGCCGACTGCGGATTGCCCCGGTAAACCGCTCGTTCGATCTCGGCCGCGGTAAAGGGACAGTCATTCCGCACCTCAGGATACGGGCTCTGTACCACCGTCCGGATGCGACTATGATAGTCGCTGTCAGCGGTGGGGTCATCGAAAGCGACATGCGTCCGTAACAGGAGGGTCGCCGAGTCTAAGACGGACGTGGTTAGAGTACCGTCCGAACCCTGTAGCGGAGGAAGAGAGATGAGAGGGGGAATTTTGTCAAAAGCGGTCCGAAAAGGGATACCAAAGAGGGACCGTGCCGTAAGGTCGTGGCATGCCGCCCGATCAGCCGCAGCCTTCGATTGCCGCAGATTGCGCTTATAGATAGCGTAGGCGGCAGCATATTGAGCTCGAAAGTGCGCACGCATGGCAGGGTCGCGCGCGCGCTGAAAACGCCGGCGCATCGCGCGCACCCTGGCCCGCTCCTCCTGCAAGAGAGGCGACCACCAAGACTTTGCCCCGTCGCGTCGTGGACGGACCGTGCGAATGTAGCGTCTACAGAGGGTGTTGTAAGTGGTATAGAACCCCTGTAACACGACGTCAAGCATAGTGTACGTGGAATATTGACAACGGGAGACGCTGCGGAACCACTTGTGTTGCCGGAGACATTCCAATATCTGGCCGCGTGCGAAGTTGGTAAGACGACGGACCGGTGTGGTCGTGGCTGCGAAAAGAGTGAATGCAATATAGCGGTGGTCGGACAGCGTCTCCTCCTCGCATACCGACCAGCTATAGCCCTGCTCAGTCAAGGAGAATGATGCTAATGAGACATCGATCCATGACCGAGCATAGGGAGTCTCAAAGGTGGGGAGGGAGGCACAATTGTTTAAAATGAGCAAATCGTTCGCGCACGCGAACTGCACAAGTTGAGCGCCGCGCACATCGCTCCTCTCGGGAACCCACAACGCATGTTTCGCATTAAAATTACCGCCCAAGATAAAGCTGTGGGTGAGATGTTGAGAAACGACCAGGCTCAATTCATCTAGAATGGGGTCCAACGGGCGATGAGGTGGCGCATAGACCGCGACGACAATGAAAGCCTTCCCAGCACGTTCGCAGCGGAGTGCAACGACGAACTGGGAACAGTGGACAGGAAAGATGTCAAAGTCAGGTGCCCGCACCAGCAAGACAACACGCGGGCGTTCGGGAGCGTGATAGGAAACGATGGACCGGGGCAGATTCTGCATGCTGTTGTCGCGCATGTGCGGGTCGGACACCAGCGCAAAACTGAAGTCCCCCTCGATCATGCGCTCCACAGGCATCTTGGTGGCATCGCGCGTACTGGCAAGATTAGCCTGGAGGAATTTGAGAGGAGTGGCGCTAGCCATTGCGGGTGAGCACAGGTGTGTCATCAAAATGAATACGCGCACTCAGCAAGAGCCAGGAAAAGCGCCAGCGAAAGCACCAAAACCGTGTGCACGAAGCCAAGGCCGTCAAGAGGCGTGACCCACCGAACAAGGGCATGACCCACAGCCAAGAGGGAGCAGCACGAAACCTAAGAAGAGGACAAAGCTGCCCTGATCCTGCAACCGGCCGGCAGAGAATGCTATCGAAAAAAAGGTGGTGTGAGAGAAAGAAGGGGACAGAACAACGGAGACAGGAACATGGACGAAATGGGGACGCGAAAACGGGTAGGAAGACGCAGGGTACAGGTTCGAGTTGAGAGACGAAAGGAAGGCGATGTAACGAGGAGCCAAAATCAAAGGAGTGACGAAGGCACGGCGGCCCCGCCCCCGCCGGCGAGGTGCGCCGTCTCCCGCGCACGCAAAAGCCACCGACTGCCGCGGACAAGGCGGAGCCGCCGCGCTGCAACAGAGGGGCCATCAGATGGAAGCTAGCCATAATCGGTTCGCAACCGCAGGCGGGCTATGCGAGCCATCAAAAGAGGGCACCCCCTATCGCCCGTCGGGTGCGAGCTCGGCCGCCCCGCCCGACGGCACTCGCTGCAGCACACCGTCGCATCTCCTATACGCACGGTGCACTGCTCGCCGAGATGTTGGCCGGCGCAGCGGGTGCAAACCGCTCGCTCCGGTTGATCGCGCAGAGGACAGGCACGCCGGGGATGGCCGTACGAGGCGCAGAACGTGCACGTGGGGACGTGCAGGTCCTCCACCACGGTGGCAGATGTCCATCCCACCGTGACGCGGCCGCGGCTCGTGAGCGCCCGGAACGCCGCGGGGGTCACCGCAAGTACATGAGTGAAGTTGCCTGACCGTTCCCGAAATGACACGCGCACGTCAGACGTCGAAGGGTCGAGGTTGACATCGGGATTGCGCGAGTCGATCTGCGCGACGAGGGTGCTTGCCGGGACATTGGGAACAACGCCTGTGATCTTTACCTGAGGTTTACGCCGGTCAACGAGTCGCACCGACATAGTCGTTTTAGTGATGATATTTTGTTCGATCGCCTCTTTAAGTCGGAGGACAGATGGTAATTTGTTGGTGAGGACAGTGAGGCCGCGGGACGTCTTTCGAATAGTAATGTCACTGATGTTTTCCTTAGCCGGGTCGATGTTAGTTTTTAGGACGTGGGAGAGATCTTTCGCGGGAGAGGTGGTAGGGGTGAGTGGCGACAGGAACATGACGTGGGCGTGTTCTCGCCGGGGCAAGTCGTCCTCCACGGTGACGTCGACAGCCGAAGGCGCCGGGCCGAAGGCGACGGGAGCCGGCATGCCAAGCGCGCCCGCATGTGGTGCCAAACCGCCATCTCGGGCCACCGCGGCGTAGGAACGAGCCGGGGTCGCGGAAGCAACAGCAGCCGCACACGGCACCGGACCAGCCGCTCCAGCCCGCGCCAGTTGGTGCCGCAACTCGTCAGCCCGTCCGCATTGCCGGGCCGCGACCGCACGCAGATCAGCACACTCCTGTATCAGACCTCGCAAAAGGCCCAAGATTTGTGACCGGTAGTTATTAGTGATTTTGCAGTTGTTCTCAAACATGATATCCGTGATTTGTTTGTGGTAATCAATGGCACGTTGAAAGGAGGCCGAAAGCGCGGCATCGACGGCCCCGCGCTCGGAACATGAGTCTGCATGCCCTCGGCCGTCCGGCCGGCGATCGGCATCCGCCCGCCCAGGAGGCGCGGGTATAGCAGGCGCGGAGGGCCGAGGTGAACATCCGCTAGGAGCCGATCGCCATCAGTAGAGAGCACTGACGCGTCCGAGCGCGACGAGCCGCCCGGCGAGGCAGAGCCGCTCGCAGGCGGAAGGTCAGTAGCGGGATTGACGCTCTCCGCCATGCCCCACTAGCGGGTATGAGCCATTGGCCCGTAGGCCGGCAGCCGGCCGCGACGAAAGGTCGAAAATTAATGAAAAGTAGCCCCTTTTAGCCCAAACCCGCTGGTCGAATGCAAACCCCAAATGTTCAAAAATAACCCCTGATAGAAATTAGAAGCCAGGAATCAGAAAGAACTGACCTTTCGCCGACAAACGGGAGCCCGATTCCACCGGCCAGCCAAGCCAAGGCCGGCGTGCTCAGTGTAGGTGACGGCGTCCCGGATCACGTTCTCAAGGAACGCCTTGAGCACACCGCGTGTCTCCTCATAGACCAGGCCACAGATACGCTTGACACCACCACGGCGAGCGAGGCGACGGATGGCTGGCTTGGTGATGCCTTGGATGTTGTCACGCAACACCTTACGATGACGCTTCGCGCCACCCTTGCCGAGCCCCTTGCCGCCCTTGCCACGTCCAGACATCTCGGCTGTTGCTGCTGCTTCGAAGCGAGTCAGGAAAGCGAATGCCGCGTCCTTGCGCCGCGACTGAGCGAGGAAGCCGCGCCGAAGGGCGAGGAGGTGAAACGCGCGCCGATTGGCTCACGGGCAGCGCGGCCTCTCTTCGCGAGTGAGTCGCGGGTGGCAGCACTGAGCCCTGCTTAGGCCACGCACTGAGTTCACGACGTGTGGCTTCGCAACACAATCGCGGAGTTTACTTTCTTTCTTATGTTGTTTCTTTTTGGCATTTCTGACTGCAACGTAGGCTGATGTTCAACCCGCCTCCCTCCTTCTTTTGCTCAACTCGCCAAGAGAAAAACAAACGTGTCAACAATGTTATTGTGCTATGTTGCACGCACCCACTGCTCGTTTCGCGCCCCAGGAACAAGTTTATTGTCTTCTCATAATTATGATTACTCGTTCTATTCACCGGTAGCTCGGCTACACTTTCAAGTGCACCCTGGTCATTGCCGCAAAGCACACCGTGCGCACAGCTTCAAATTCCGCCACGCCAACATCGTTCACTTGATCACTAGTCGCGAAACAGGGCGCGTTCATGCTCTGTTCGCCTCAGGCATTTCAAATTTCGCACGCCGGCACCGCTGACTGGTGCCTACACGACCGTCAAATTTCGTCGCGATAGCTTACGTAGCCTCGTAGATAACGTCAGCGAAATCAGCCTAAGACGCGCGCGCGAGCCCAATTCAGCATTCTAGGGGACGGAAGAGAGCGAGGGAACTGTTTGCGCGGCTCCTCACTCCTCCCTCTCCCATCGCCCGTACGAAGGCAGCTACGCAGGGCGCGCGCGGAACCGCTAGCTATGCAGTATGCGGAGAGCGCGCGCATCTCTTCTTTTCCCACTTCAAAGTCACTTACTACTGCTACATTTGTAATAACAGTGTAAAATTTCCCCTTAGGCAGTGCTGCTTCGTGAACGTGCGCACCCATTTCCGCTCGCCAGCCACCGCTACAGCAATGCGGCTCTGAATTTCAGTCCGGAGCACTGCTGCATACGTGAGGGCGGCCGCCGAGAGGGCATTCTAGCAGACGCAGCGACCGATGGCATTAGTTCTAGCAGCCATAGAGGCACACCTCAGGGCCCGCAAAAGCGCGTCGAACGACAAGAAGAAACAAAACGGTAAAAAGAAAAAAAGGAGGGATGAGGGCTGCCTGCTTTTAAAAGTTGTGCTACATCAGAATTAAGTAAATGTGCAGCAACGACCGCCTCATCATCCTCGGTGTGTGAAACACGCGCCTTGGTAATTAGTGCATGCAGGCGAACGTGGCCGCTCGCGCAGAGTCGCCTCACGCGCCCCATACTTGCTTAGTGTGTGTTGTTGTGCTGAGCCCTGTGGCGTTCCGTGCGGTTCTGCTACAAAAGATATAGCACACGCGCTCTCCGACCGCGCACGCCGCGTGTTTGAAAACGAGAAGTAGTAGTAAGTGCCGTTGAGATGGTAAAAGAAGAGAAGAGTGCAGTACCGTAGCTGTCTCTCGCTTAGGAGGTCACCTCAACAGTACAACACGGGGGAGGGTAAGGAGAATAAAGGAGCCATGAGAAACAAAGATTAAAGAGGACGAGCGGAAGGCCGTGAAGAAAAAAAAAGAGAGAGAGAGAAGCGTGAAACGGGGCCTATGGCAGCGTGGTAAGGTTCGACGACTCAAAGAACTCAATGAGCTGGGAAGGCTCCTTTGAGTAAAACCGCAAAACCCCTAGGAAACGAGAAAGTCCTCAGGACGGGCTATGGGGAGTCCAAGGCGTCGATTAGGATTTCACGAGCTGAGAGATATATGCAGTGCATATATCTATAATAAAAGTGCATATATCATATAAAAGGGACTCTCACGGGCCGATAGGCCCGTGAGAGTCCCTTTTTGTGTGTGTTGTTGTGCTGCGCGCATGCCGTTGTGTGCGTTTCTGATACGAAACTTTCAGCACACGCGCTGTCGCAATGAGAATACGACAGCGCGCACCGGGTGCGTGTAAACGAGGAAGCGTCGAACAGAGGGAACGGACGGAATTGTCGAGATTCTCACTACATCCCAATGCCAATGCAGACACTTTGGGTGGCTCTGAGAAGAGCCGTTGGGTGTTGGCTGCGCGGACGAGCGCTCGGTCGCCTACTTGGAGCTGGTGTACTTGGTGACGGCTTTGGTGCCCTCGGACACGGCGTGTTTGGCCAGCTCTCCGGGCAACAGCAGATGCACGGCAGTCTGGATCTCCCGGCTCGCGATGGTCGAGCGCTTGTTGTAGTGAGCCAGACGGGACGACTGCGCGGCGATACGTTCGAAGATGTCGTTCACGAAGCTGTTCATGATAGACATGGCCTTGCTGGAGACTCCAGTGTCTGGGTGCACCTGCTTCAGCACCTTGTAGATATACATGGAGAAGCTCTCCTTCCTGCGGCGCT
This sequence comes from Dermacentor variabilis, assembly GCF_050947875.1. Taxonomy (NCBI): domain Eukaryota; kingdom Metazoa; phylum Arthropoda; class Arachnida; order Ixodida; family Ixodidae; genus Dermacentor; species Dermacentor variabilis. The sequence goes on from NC_134574.1 coordinate 23,587,624, forward strand.
TCTTCTTCTTGTCGGTGGCGCACACGTTCTTCTGCGCCTTGCCGGCCTTCTTCACGGCCTTACCGCTGGGCTGGGGAGGCATGTCAGTAGCCGAGCAAACGAGATCGGAATACGCGCGACCGGTCGCGCGCGCCGCGTTTTTATTGCGGGAGGGTGGTGTTCACGCGACCTCGCAAAGCCGCGCTCGCCATTGGTCCGCGCGGCTTCTCTCCCTTTTCCTCGCGCTTTCCTTTGGGACCGGCGGCGGCGAGAGCGGCGACGGCGCTACGAGCACGGCTCGAATCGCTCACAGATCGCCACTGTGCAAGTCGTTCTTACTCAGTCTGACAGCAACACTGCGATACCTCCCCAGGTGCTGTGGATAGGTGCTGTGGTGGCGTGATTTGTGCGTTCGAGCTTCGGTGCTATGGATCCCCTCCACGTGGGCCCCTCTCGGATGGTTGTAGGATTACGGTGCGGATTCTTCTAGACTCCAACCCGCTGTCTTCGATTCGGTGAGGTGTTCCGGCGGCTCTTCTTTGTCCTTGGTTTTTCCAGTGTTTAGCTGAGGGTTTCTAGCTTCCTACCTTGTGTAGTGTTAGCTTAAACTTCGGCTAGGCGCGGGCGCCACGTGGTTTTTACCGCGATGGCGGCCCCTTCGCGGCTGCGGCCGCTTGCGTTTTTCGGCCGAGTTCCGAAAGGCGCGTCCAATGTAGATGTTTGCAAGGCGCTCGTAAAGCGCTTTTCCTTGAACGATTTTAAGGCAGTGCAGCACTTTGGTGTAGGACGGTTTGAGATAACGTTTAAGAATAAGGCCGCGGTTGATCGCTTCTCAGCTGATCCCGCTTTGAAGGTTCGGGATGTGGAAGTTCGTTTTGAGTATAGAGGTGTGCGTGTGAAGTTGGTTAGGGTGTTTGGCTACCACGCGGATCTTCCGGACCAGGCTCTCGTCTCCGAGGTAGAGGTCTTCGGAAAGGTTCACGGGATCTCCGAAGAATGCGTGCCCGGTTTCCCTGCCGTTGGCACCGGAAACCGGCGCATTCGGATAGAGATGGCGCGGCCCGTTCCTAACCTTCTTCGTGTAGGTGAGCGTGTCGTTCAGTGCGAGTACGAGGGTGTAGTTAGATTGTGCCGTAGGTGTAACATGGCAGGACACCACGCCGCCGCGTGCGACATGCCTCAGTGCGCGCGCTGCGGGCAGTTTGGCCACGCGTCCTGCGACGCGGCGTGCGTACGTTGCGGCGGCGACCATGCGGTGTCGGCGTGTACTGTCCGCACCTACTCGTCAGTGACCGCGAGGCCAGAACAGCAGAAACCTGCCGTCGTGGAAGCGGTTACTTCGCCGGTAGCTGATACGGTTGCTGCCTTAGAGGAAGGAGAGAGCCAGGGCTCCTTGAGCGTGGTCGATGCCGCCGAGCACGGCGGCGATTCCGTGGACGCTACCGAGGTCGTTCCCCCTTCCGTCACGGCAACGTGCGAGGGTGGCAGCGAGCGAGGAGGCTGAAGCGGCGGTCGCTGTCGCCTCCGTGGCGGGTACGCCTCTCGCTACGCCGGTCGCTATCTCTGGCGCGTCCGAACCGCTGACTGGCGCGACTGACACTGCTCGTCGGTCGAACCGTAAGCGTAAGAGCCGGCGCGCACACCGCGCTGGCTCCGCTGCCAGGGCGGCGGCCGCGGGGCGTGAGTCGAGCTCGGACGAAGGTGACTCCCAGGGCTCGGAGACTGGCCCTCCAGAATTTAAGCGCAGTGCTGTTGAAACGTCCGATTCTGATACTGAGGTCCCATCGGACGCGGAGGGTTCTCCTCCTTGTCTCAATTGCGGATGGGGACGTTGCGAATGCTCGTTGCTCTCAGACAGAACCTATGAGTCTACTGATGAGGGGTCCCCAACTTTGGAGACGCTCTCATAAGTAGACTTTCCTTATTTGTCACTAGCGGCTAGTATTACCTAATACTTGCCTGCTCTTTATTTATTTTCCTAGCTCTTTTTGTCTTCCTTTGTTTCTACTAGCTCTTAGCTAATCTCTTTCTCCCTTAAAATCGCTTCTTCTCTCACCATAGCTACCTTTAACTGTCGTGGTTTGTCGCGTGCTTCTAAGCAGTTAGAGGTTATTAATTTGGCTAAATCGTAAAAGTTAGATATTCTTGTGCTTCAGGAAACTTATATTCATAGGCTAGGCCAGATCAGCCACTTCGACCGGATTTTTCGCACTCGGTCTTTCTGGAGTTATGGCGCGACAGGCAGTCGAGGTACGGCGATCGTTTTGATGCCGAATTTCGACTGCCTTGTTATTCGCCATGCCAGGGATTCCGAGGGCCGCGTCTTGTCGGTGGACCTTGATTGTGGCATTCGAATTGTTAATGTTTATGCTCCAACCCAGTCTCAAGATCAAAGAGTTTTTCGCTACATTAGAACCCTACTTGGTAGGTCCCTCTCGGCTAATCCTTGTAGGCGACTTCAACTGTGTGTTAGAACAGGTTGATCGCATCCCGCATAGAGGGACTCCAAACCAGAAAGATAGGCGTGCAAATGTTGTACTACGAGAGCTCGTCGACAGGCTGGGACTTGTCCATGCTTGGCGTGTGCTTCGCCCTGGTCAGTCAGGAATGACTTGGACAGGAAGAGGCATGCAGAGCCGCATCGATCGTTTTTACATCTCGTCGTCACTGGCTCCTAGTATGCATTCTTCTTGGTTAACTCCTTCTGCTCTGAGCGACCACAGCTTCCAAATTCTGCGGTACACCGATTCTAGCATAGTCCCGCAAGGGAAGAGACCGTGGCGTCTGAATCCACGTCTTCTAAAAGACAGGCAGGCAACCGCAGAGGTATCATCCATTCTTTTTCGATCGCTGCACAATAGAGCGAATCTAAGTGGTACAGAATGGTATGACGTGAAGGTCAGAGTGCGTGAGTGCTTCAGGTCTTGGGGCAAGCGTTGAGCGCGCGAGGAGCGTGAGGAGATTAAAATCGTCTCCCACGCGATCCTCCTGCTCTCGAGGCCACTGTCCGGCGGTCCTGGAGTTGCTTCGGCGCTGGCCTCACTCCGAAAGGAACTTCGGATTCTCCTGCAGCGACGCTGGCATGGCTTGAGGGCCACAACCCGAGCAGAGCTGTGGGAAATGGAAGCGTGGTGCAGCAGAAACGTCCTACGTAAACATCTCTCAAGGAAGAGCACAACTCTCTCCTCCCTAATAGATCCAAGCGATGGTAGCATAGTCGATACACCAGATGGAGTTCTTGCGCTGGCGAGGCAGTTTTACATGATCTTGTATGCCGAACCAGCTGCCACTCCAACTGCGTTTCCTTTTGCTTCGCCAGCTGAGCCGCCGCAAGTGTGCGACTCAGACATAGATGAGGACGAGCTTTTTTCGGCATTGAAGTCTATGAAGCGTAATCGCAGTCCGGGATCCGATGGTCTGACAGTCGAATTTTATGTTAAATTTTGGACACTGTTAGGGAAGCCATTCACATCACTGGTGAACCGGCTACTCAGTGAAGGGACTTTGTCAGCGTCTCAACGAGAGGGGTTAATCCCTCTCCTTTGTAAGGACGAGTCGAGGAGTTCCGATCTGAGAGCATGGCGTCCAATCACACTTCTGAACTGCGATTATAAGCTCATAGCAAAGTGCCTGTGTATGCGACTCACGCCAGTGCTCAGCACTGTTTTGGGTCCATACCAGGCATGTTGTGTCCAGGGGCGCTCTACTCAGCTTCACGGTATAGCACTAAGGGACCCTCTCCTGAGGGCAAATACCAGGAAACTTCCAGGTATTTGCTCGTTCGATCAGGAGAAGGCTTTCGATATCATTAGCCATAGGTACCTTTTCCGTGTTTTGGAAGAGGCTGGTTTTAGTGTGGGTTTTAGACAGATGATCCACGCTTTGTATTCTCGACCGACTTCTGCTGTCCTCATACGAGACCGCCTCTCGGAGGCGTTCATTGTGGGACGTGGTGTGCGACAGGGGGACCCGCTCTCACCTGCCCTCTACGTACTCGCTTTTGAACCGCTTCTGCAGAGGTTGTCTTGTGACAGCAGAATTGGCAGGTTCCTACTTCCACCAGGTTCCCCCCCGGTTGCACTCTTTGCCTATGCAGACGACTTGTCCATTATCGTCCCGGACGAAGCATCAGCTTGCGACGTACTGGAGGTCATGGACAGTTACTGCGGCGCGAGCGGTGCAAGGTTGAATAGGTCGAAAAGTGCAGCAATGTACTTGAACTCCACTCCTTCCAGTCCGCAGCCCGTTCATGGTCTCCCCGTGAAAACGCGGCTGCGGCTTCTAGGCTTCCAGTTCGAACCAGATGGTCTCTCTCCCGAAAACTGGCAACAGGCTAAGGAGAAGCTTGAAGCCAGGGTTCAGGAATACAGCGCGTTGTCATGCCCTTTGACTGCTCGAGCGACAATCCTTCGCTCACTTCTGTTTTCCTTTCTGACGTATGTGGCGTGTGTGTCTCCTATTCCAACCCGAACCAAGCTTATCTTGGAGAGGGTCTTGTTGCGCTTCCTCTGGAAGGGTACAACTGGTTGTGTAGCTAGGTGGGTGCTCAAGTTGCCCAGGGACAAGGGAGGACTCGGAATTCCGGACCTGGACGTCGTGGCTACTGCACTACACATCAGTTGGACCCAGGTCGCTCTTAACTCGGATATGCTCCTAACTCGAAGCTTAACTTCCTTCTTTCTTAGCACCCGACTCCGCTTGTTCTCGCAGAGCACATTTTCCCACTGTGTTCCTCGTTCAGGTACCCCGTCCACCATTTATGCGGCGGCTGCCAACTCTTTGGTAAGCCTCTGCAAGGTTCACCTAGGCATCGACGTAGTTTCAGCTCCACTCCAAGAGTTAGTGGATATCCTCACCCCAGGACTCCCCCCACATTACCAAAGGTACGACCTGTCGATTCACAGGCCAAACTGGAAGCTCATTACAGCCGGTTTCCTCGACGCCAGGGGAGCCACCTTTGTGTACCGCCTGGCGCGAGGGTGCCTGCCGTTGAGCTACAGGCCCTTCACAGCCATCCCGGCTCGTGGAGTGTGTCCTTTCTGTGGCGCTCGCGAGGACTCAGTTCATATCTTTACGCAGTGTTTGCTTCCAGCAGCTCTTCTCCAAAGAGTTGCTAGTCCATTTAGGCTCCCAGGCGTTCCTTATGAGACAGTCCGATTTTTGCACCCTTTGCCCAATCACACGATCAACCAGTTCGTGCTTCTCCTCGCCGAGTGCTCATACCAAGTTTGGCTGGCACGCTGCGATGCAATTTTCGGGGGGTCGGGCACCGGCCCTTCAGGAAGTGCTTGCGAAAGCACGGAAGGAGGTCTGGTTCCACCTCGCCCGGGAGCGGCACCGCTTGGGCGAGAAGTTTCTCGAAGTGTGGGCTCGTCCTGCCGTGATTTTTGACGAGTCAGGTGGAAAGCTATCCATTAAGTTATGATGCATGCTCCAAAGGTCGCACGACTCGGCCGTGTGCGCCAGTCGATCTACGGGGTTTTGTTTGGCTCAGTGGAACCCAGAGCTGGAACCGGTGGTGGTGCACCCTCAAGTGGTCGCGCTGCTCCGCGGACGGCTTTGGTGGTCTCCATTGTTGTAGTCCCTCAGTTGGGCTGCACCACAACATCTCCAGTGCAGTCCCTCAGTTGGGCTGCACCACAACAGCCCCCTTGTCCGGGAAGGACCGTTGGCCCGAACCAAGTCCCCCCACCCAGTCAGCCCGGGTTGTGGGAGAGTACCGGGGTCAATATATCGAATGATGCTGGGTTGATGAGTCCATGAAAGCTCTGGGACGCGGCGCCCCTGGTTGCCAAGTCCTCTTCCCATCTGACAACGGTACTCAGTCTACGCATCAACAGCACCAGCATGTCCGGACGTGGCAATGGCGGCAAGGCGAAGGGCAAGAGCAAGACGCGTTCCAGCCGCGCGGGTCTCCAGTTCCCCGTGGGCCGTATCCACCGTCTCCTGCGCAAGGGAAACTACGCCGAGCGCGTCGGAGCGGGCGCTCCCGTCTACCTCGCGGCCGTCCTCGAGTACCTTGCTGCTGAAGTGCTCGAGCTCGCTGGCAACGCGGCTCGTGACAACAAGAAGACCAGGATCATCCCCCGCCACCTGCAGCTCGCCATCCGCAACGACGAGGAGCTGAACAAGCTGCTCTCTGGCGTGAGGATCGCGCAGGGCGGCGTCTTGCCCAACATCCAAGCTGTGCTTCTCCCAAAGAAGACCGAGAAGAAGGCGTAAGCGAGCTCCCAGCCGCCGGACTACAGTCGCGCTCGTCGCACAACCCAACGGTCCTCGTCAGGACCACCGAAATGCGTGTGACGGCAGGGTTTTGCTTGGCAATCCCGTTCTCTGCGCCCGTTTCCCTCTGTTTGAATTAGCGCAACCGTGCCTCTTGAACTGACGCTGCTGCTAGCTAGCTGGCATTTCAGTGCACGAATGTAGATGGAAAGCGAGCTTCCGGGTGTCCGGGGGCGCACAGGGACGAGCCTCACTGCAATTAGCGTACGATTCGCGTAGTGGAATGTGATAGGCGATTGGGCCCTTAAAAACAAACAAACAAAAAATGGGCCATATCCGCAACCAGCATGCACTTATGAGCCAGGCAGGTATGCATGAGGAACGTGAACAAACGCATGCATGGCATACCAATACATAAAAGCTTGCACGCAACATCGGCCGCATTAATTTCGTTTTCGGGCGCGGCTTCTTCGCATGAATGTGCGCACCGTTTTGCAACGAACACGCATTTTGTTTATTTTTTTTTCCCCTCTCTCTTCTTGTTCGTACTCGAACGCGCGCAATACTTACAATATGCATACCAAACGAGGCACCACCTTGCACCGGCAGCCCACCACAGGCACACACAAAAAAATATTAATAATAAAAATAAAAACAAAACAGACAGACCGAGAGGGTACGGTTGGAGTACGTGGTCTCGCGCGCTCCCGGGGCCGAAGCAAACATGTGGGTGGTCCTGAGAAGGACCGTTTTGTGTTGCTTGCCTCACCGAGGCTGCAGCGCAGACAGCGGCCGAACTTAGGCGCGCTCGCCACGGATGCGCCGGGCCAGCTGGATGTCCTTTGGCATGATGGTAACACGCTTGGCGTGGATGGCGCACAGGTTGGTGTCTTCGAAGAGACCGACCAGGTATGCCTCGCTGGCCTCCTGAAGGGCCATCACAGCCGAACTCTGGAATCGGAGGTCGGTCTTGAAATCCTGAGCGATTTCCCTCACCAAGCGCTGGAACGGCAGCTTGCGGATGAGAAGTTCGGTCGACTTCTGGTAGCGGCGAATTTCACGAAGGGCCACGGTTCCAGGCCTGTAGCGATGCGGTTTCTTAACCCCTCCTGTGGCAGGTGCACTCTTGCGAGCAGCCTTGGTAGCAAGCTGCTTACGTGGAGCCTTCCCACCGGTGCTCTTACGGGCGGTTTGCTTGGTCCTGGCCATAGCGAACGGAGCGAGCGTCCGAAGTCGTCGACTGTCGGAGTGAAAATGACCCCTGCGCCGCGCGCGTCGTGCTTCGCCGCACTACTCTTCTCCTCTCCAACTCACCCGCCGATTGGCCAGCGCCGGCACAGCCGTCTCGGGCGGTGCGCGCGCCGCCACCGTTCGCCAGGATGCTGGAGGAGGCACGTTTTCGCGCGGGCGCCTTGTTCGCGGCTAAGGAAAGCACATTCGCAGGCGGTTTAATTGAGTTTAAACACGACAGCATGCCGCGCTGTTCTCTTTCGTTTCAGCCAACACCACAATCTCGTTTATACCGCCGCGCGTCGCCAATTGCCAGTGCCGAGTGCGAGACCACACCACTAATCTCGACAGTGGTTAGCGCTCCACGCCCAACACCATCGGAGCTGTTATTGCGATCTCCGCGCGACGCAGATGGGTGGCATGTTAAGGCTACATTATTGCTTGTCCACTGCCTTGCTTTGATCATGCTGATGCTTGTTTCACGAACTACAAGTGCGCGCCACGGTGCCTTCTCGAGGGTCAACTACATCGTGTTTTGGCCGCACTCGGCAGCAAACCGTCTCGCATGTGCACACATGCCAGTACCGCACTTTCCCGTCCACGCACAGAAGAACGCGAGGCCCGCATGCGCCTCACAAGATTAACGACAAACTCACGTATGGACTACCAGCACCACTTCAGAGTTACAGAGAAAACGATGCACTTCCGCTCTAAGAGCGAATTTGGAATACAATATTGACAGGTGTTGAACGCGCGTTAGGAGACCTGGACAACTAATTGGGGCCTCAAAACTATGGATAGGCAAGCGGTACTTCCATATGTATGAAGGGTCGTTAAACAATATGTCAAGGTAGCATCAACCAATGCTTCGCAGGCGCGATCCCAAGCGCGGCTTCCCCGTACCACGTATTCGGTGCGCAGTTTTCGCACTTGCAAGAGACACCATGTTTTGACAAACAATCATCAAACGCAACACTTTGCTCCATACAGTGCGTACATTTCGTCAGCTAGCTTTTTCGATTGCATTCCCGCACGCAACTTCGCCACAGGATCGACGGCATCGATGACATTTTATAGCGAAGCTCCAGCTCGGCAGCCGCCGGGAGAAATCTATTTCCTCGTCAACTAATTCACCGAATTTGGTGCGCCTAATTGCGAGTAAAAGAAAATGTTCAAATGCCGCGCCTGCAACAGCGCGATTTTCAACTGATGCGGAGCGCTGCCTCTTTTTTCTTTACTATTTTTTTTCTCAGTGATTGTGGCAAACTGTGAAATGGAAGAGAGAACAAACAGTTCAACTGTGCGCTTTAAAGCTCCGTCACACAGCAATGGCACCGGATTTGGAAATTCTGTTAATTGCACAAGGCGATATGTATAAAGGGAACACAATTTATACGCCTCGATAAGATATACCAGTCATGTGTGAGTATGACTTTTACAATACCTTCACAGACATCACAGGCGTTTTCGATGGGATAAAATTTTTTAGACAGAACTTCCGTGAGTAGTTGCGTGCAATTCACACGATCGCGGTACCTCTTTGTATTGTTGAGATATGAAACTTTGTACTTCTTAACCTGCCAGTACTCGTGCATTATGGAAGGGAAAAAAAGAGAGAAAGAGAGACGTCACCGCACCACCACACATTTTTCTCAGATGGAACAAGAAGCTTGTTTACATGGCTGCAGTACTCTCGTGACAACCCGTTGTTTTCTCTTGGGTGTGTTCCGATGCCTTACTTAGAGTTCACCTCCGAGCTACACGCACGACCGGTATGACCTCATTGCGCACTGTGTACGCCTTGCTTCGTCCTCGGCTATTCCGTTTGCACGCGCATGCCAGTGACTTCGTAGCAGTAATCATTACATAGACAAGAAAAAAGAAATAACCAAAAGTTCCGCGTTTCTTCAAAGCAAGAGGCCCGTACATTTTCTCTGACTGTTCCTTCCCCATTTGTTTACCTGTTTAGCCATCACCTCACTTTGCTATATACATCAAGGCCATAGGCGCAGTTCCCGGTGGCTTCGTGGGACGAATGTAAAACAATAGGCGCGAGCTTGGCTTTCATTAAACGCAACACGAATGCGAAATCCGTGCAATGACGACGGCCGGCGTGTGTCAGCTTCCCTTACCTTGGCGTGCCAATATATGTGCCATGAGTGAGGGAGCCGGTTCGAATTCGGAATTTTTCTCTACAGCAGCTTGCACATTCACGATGTTCCAGGGATGCAGCGGCAGGAGGTAGTCTTGTGCACTTTGGCGCGTCCATGCCATGGCATTACGCAACCGCCTCACAGCGCGTAATACGCCGGACATAAGCTGCCACAAGGAGAAATGTTCACATGTAAGACAGGTGGCTCCCTCTGGCGGCGAAGAGTTCGACAAATACGTGATGCACCGCTCAAATCGCCCATCGGACGGCCGCTCGTCCCTCTCTCTCTATTTCCCCCGTTCTCGCGGCGTGTGGCATACACAAATACGTTGCTCGAAAAAGTTTGTTTTCTTTAAATACAGCGCGTGTCCAGCGCCCGCTTCCTTACCGATGTAAGTATATGGCGCGAACAAGGTTCGCCCAGCATCGCCTACACGCACGCATGACGAAAGGGCCAGTCGTACAGAAATAACGAGAGAAAGTGAGTCCGCACTGTGCAAGCATATTTCTGTCTCAGTAAGCACACTTCACCGCTCTGCTCCTTTATTTTATTTTCCTCTTGTTTTGGGAAACTCAGCGGTGCATTGTCTTGCAAGAACAGCCACATTGGCCTCGAACCAACTGCTTATCACCTATAGCGCGCTGACAAGAAATGCCACTGTAACCCTGTACACAAGTATGAAAACAGCACGCGCCTCGGTGTCTACCGCGCGCACCCTCGTCCATTTGAATACAACGCAGTGAGCCCGGTTCTAGCGACAGCTACCTAGCTAATCTCACCTTTGCATTCATTTGCGTCACTCAAAGAGTTACACAATTGTGAATCGCACGGTGGTAGTTTACGGCCGCCCAGCTCGTAGGGCAAGAGGGCTGGCTCGTTATTGTTTCTCCGACGCACGCAAACCAACGAAGCCATGCGAATGCCGCTCAGACACAGCGTCGCGCGTAGGCTCAATCATTTGACGCTTGCACTGGAAAGAACAAATAACCGCCGTCTGTAGAAAACTCACTTTCAGCTGTTACACACTGGCCCGTGCCCGGCAATATTTTCCTCGCGCTTTGCTTCGCTGCATACCCACAGGAGCTATTGTTGTGAAATATGGGGCTTAACATATAAAACTTACTTAACTTAAATGCGCCCGCTGACCGTCACGCTCGGCGTATGTATGTAACCGAGTGCTACTGCCCGGCTCATACTCTTCTCTAAGGGAGTAGAAGAAGCGAGCCATTTCAAAGCGACAAGAATGCGCATCGACGAGCTTACGATTACCTCTGTCTTTTAATCATCAGTCCACTCTGGTTGCCTCAATCAGGGTCCAACCAAAGGCGACAACTGAGCTGCACGAACGACCGCCACGTCGCAACTCGGACAGACTGAGGGCGGGTGAAATGGGAGCAACACAACACACAGTGGCGAGCGCAAATGCAATCGAGCAAAGCTCGCCTTGCGAGGGCGAAAAACAATGCTACCACACCTTATGAATACATGCGGTTGCGCTCGCTCACCTGACCAAAGTTTACCGCGCGTGTCTCGTACGGCCGAACGCGAGATAATGGCATGCAAAAGAGGGTCAACGGAGCAGGAGATCGCAAATCCTGCGCATCACTGCCGAAGCACCAAGTGGGTAGCCCTGAAGAGGGCTGTTGGGTTCTTCAGAGGAGCTGATGCGCTGCTTGCAGACGACGCCGCGCACGCGTGCTGCTTAGCCTCCGAAACCGTCGAGGGTGCGGCCCTGACGCTTGAGGGCATACACCACGTCCATGGCTTAAGTGTTTCCCCCAGAGCAAAAAGAACAGAAAAAGAAAAAGGGGGAGGCCCGCACCACCTTGCAGTATAACGGTCTTAACGCCAATTAAAAGATAAAAAATGAGGGATCATCACGAGAGATGATCCATAGGAAATTTGGATACAAAGCCAATATTTAAAAAAAACAAATTCGGAGCTGAAGCCAATGAAATCATTGAGGAAGTAGTAGAAGACGAAGTATGTCGCCAGGATTAGCAGCACATAGCGACCCGGGGCAGGCTCCTTTAGGGTGTAATGAGCCGAAGGCTCTGGCAGTGGTGCGCGATCATTGCGAGGCTGCATCTTTATTGCAAGTCAGTGCGAATAGAGTTCAGTCGGCTCCGGTGGTAGTGTCTCCCGCCGGTTGTGCCAAGGGACGGAATGCGGAGCCCGGTACATTGCCGCTCGCCGTGACAGAGGCTGGGTCCGGAGTAGGCTCAAAGCAGCAAGAACTGGGGGTGACCTGGAGGAACTGGTGGTGACCTGGAGGCGTGCTGGTATGTTGACAAGATAGAATAGTACGCGGCAGGAGAAGGATAGGAAAGAAAGGAAGGAGGTAATGGAGATGAAGCATGTAGTTTGTACCATTGGCAACGGGGTAAAGACCCCACCACGGTAGGCATGTACAGTGCTAAGGGCACAAACAGACATGCAAAAGTAACATGAAGGCGTGCCAGAGCGAGGGAGGAAGGGAAGTTATGTGGCGTCCGGAAAAGGTATTGTGGCAGGGTGTGCCGGCACAGAGCGCACGATGGCAAGAGTAAACTGTAGTAATAATGCACGGTGTCGTTTAGTATGAAGCAACTCCGGGTAGACTGCTGGCGTCACCTGGTCGAACCGCGAGTGAGCGCACAGTTGTGCCACGATCGACGCAGTACGCGGGCACGCGGAAAAATAATGTTCCACTCCCGCGCACTCCGCTCCACAGGTACAGAAATTAGTGGCACTGAGGTGAAAGCGATGTAGGTAATAGGGAAAGTGCCCATGTCCCGTGAAAAGGTGAACAAGGAGGCGGTGAGGAGGGAACCAACGAGGAATCGAGTGGACACTGGGCACCCAAGCATAGAGGCTGGTGCCCAGTCCTTCCTGTTGCCAGTAGTCGTGCCACTGGTTCGCTGCGATTTGAAAGAAGCGCTTTCTGATCGAGCGTATAGAGAGGGCGCTCGTACGCACTGCACCTGTGGTGCACGCAGACGATGCGGCAGTGTCTGCAAGTTCATTCCCCAGTACGCCCCGGAGTCCTGGTACGTGAAATAACCGGACACCAGGTCCGGTATGAGCCAGGAGACGCGGCACAGCTCTAACGCGTCGTAACTGCTCCCCCTCACAGTGCCATCGTGACAAGGCCACTAAAAGTGAGAGACAGTCAGAATACAAGTACGCGGTGTGGTGCAAGGTTGCGACATAAAGCAGCGCCTCTTCAAACGCACAAAGCTCCGTGCCGAATGCACTAGAAGCGCCAACGACCCGGTACTTGCCCACACGGACGACTTGACCACTCCGATTGAAAGCTACAAACGCGGCGCCCGCCGCCGTAGTGGTGAAGGCACCGTCCGTGTAAACATGGTAGACCGGGGCCTGTGAAAGCTTATGCGCCTGCTCGGGAGTGAGGCGCGTGAAAGGGAACCGAATGCGCTCGCTAGGGTGTTCCCGCCACGGGTCGCAGGGGAAGTCAAGTAAGCAGGGATGAAAGGATTCGACCCCATAATAAGTCACCTGTCGAAGCGTAAACAGGGAAAACTCCGCCGCCAATCGATCGAGCTCCACAGTAAGGGGGGGACAGTTAGCGAGAACATGAAGGGCCGACGTGCGCGTCGTATGGTACGCGCCCGTCATGGCCACCAGAAGGGACCGCTGGGCAGACAGCACCCGCGTAGTAAGGTGGGTGGAGGGAAAGGGAGGCCACCATACTGGGGACGCGTATGCAACTGCAGGCAGCAGGACCTGTCGGTAGAGCCGAAAAATAAGTGCCGGAGGAAGCGCGCGATGTAAGCGGATAAAATTGAGTAATCGGAAAGCCAGGACCTCTGATTTAGATTTAATATAGTCAACGTGGGCAAAGAAATTAAGTTTGTCGTCAAAGACCACACCAAGGAGCTTGATGCGATCTTTGCACTGCAGAAAAGCGCCATCCAAGCGGATAGGCGGTCGGCGCTTTGATGTGCCAATGTGACCGTTGTTAAAGAATACAAAGAATGATTTGGGATGACTAATTTGAACCTTGTTTTGTCGAGACCAATTACAGACCAAGGTAAGGACAGATTCCGCCAAGGCCTGCAGTTGCAATCGCGACGTCCCAGTAACGAGGAGAACGGTGTCGTCCGCATAGGCCTGTATATGTACTCCCGCAGGAAGGTCAAGGTCTAAAAGGGAATAGATAATTATATTCCATAGGAGAGGGCTGACCGGCGATCCCTGAGGGGTGCCAATCGACGAGCGCGCTTTCACCTCTCCCGCGTTCGAGCGAAAGACAACCGATCGCCCCGTCAAGAAGGACTGGAGTAGGTTGTAAAGGTTGATCGGGCAGCGGTGTTTGCGGAAGAAGAAAAGAACCGTGTCGTGCCACACGCTGTCAAAGGCCCCAGTAAAGTCTAAGGAAAGCAGGACGGCTGGAGTCTTGGAGGATTTCAGGGCGCACAGCCTCTGACGCAAGGCGTAGAGAGCCTGAAGGGCACCACGAGCATGAGTAAAGCCGAACTGGCGGGGGTGAAGGAGATGGTTGGAGTGCAGGAAATGGTAAAGGCGGGAATTTAGTAAGCGTTCGAGAATCTTACCGAATAACGAGTTCATAACAAGGGGCCTATATGCAGATGGAAGGTGCGAAGGACGACCAGGCTTTAATGTAAAAATGATTCTGCCGACCTTCCAACAAGAGGGGAAGTGGCCCAGTTTAAGAGCACTGTTAAAGACAGCCAGAAAGAAGTGGGGATGCTGCTGAAAAAGTTGCCGGACAAACATGCCTGTGAGGCCATCGGGCCCCGGCGCCGCACGAGGGTTGCCTAGCAAGATGGCATGTTCAACCTCTGCCATGCTGAACGGGCAGTCCTTGTGGTGCCACGGATAGGGGGAAGCGGTGAGCCGCCGAAGGCGTTGGTGGAACTCGCCGTCAGAGGCCGGATCGTCAGTCGCCACATGCTCCCGCAAGAGCAACGCGGCAGGGTCGAGAATGGAGACCGTAGAACGTTCCGGAGATAGAGCGAGCGGGGGAAGGGGCAACTGTGCGACGTGCTTCCCAAATGCCAGTTTAAACGGTTTGCCAAATAGATTTTTTGCCGTGAGATCACGACAGACAGTTTTTTCGAAGCTCTCCTTCGCAATCCGGATGTGGTGTTTGTACACCGCGAAAGCGGTGGCATATTGCTGCCGGAAAATTGTACGGAGCGCAGGGTCCCTTGTCCGCTGAGCCCGGCGGCGCATCGCGCGCACTTTTGCCCGCTCCTCCCCTAATTGTGGGGTCCACCAAGCATTGGTCCGCTCACCCCTTTGTCGAATTACTCGCATGTGCTTGCGACAAAGCGCATCATACAGACAATAGAATTTCGTTAACACCAATTCCAACGAGAGGGTTGTGGAAAAGGCACAACGAACCACGCGTGCGAACCAGTCGGAGCACTGCAAGACGCGCAGCATCTCGCATTGCGCATAAGTGGTTAGACGCTTGATGGGAAAACCGGAAGCCGCGCAAAGGGAAAATTCAATATACCTGTGGCCCGAAAGCGTGTCCACGTCCGATACTGTCCAGATGTACCCCTTGCTGGCTAAAGGTATGGACAGCATCGTAACATCGATCCACGAACTGGCATAGGGTGTGTCGAAGGTAGGGGCAGAGGCGGGGTCATTCAGGACCTGAAGACCATTGCCACTAGCAAAACTGGCCAGCTGGACGCCCCGTATATCACCACCTACAGGGCCCCAAAGCTCGTGCTTGGCATTAAAATCGCCTGCCAAAACAAAGTTCTGAGAAGGATGCCGTGAAAAGCATTGCCAGAGCTCATCGAGGATGGGGTCTATAGGACGATGCGGTGGGGCGTACGTCGCTACGATGATAAAATCCTGCCCCGGGCAAGCACAACTGACCGCAACGACGTACTGCGAGATATACGTCGGGAATAAGTCAAAACCGGGAGCTCGTGCCAGGAGCAGTACTCGCGGGTTCTCCAGTGCATGAAAAGCGGTTAAAGAAGGGGGCACATTGGCAATTTTGCCATCTCGGATGTGCGGCTCCGAGACAATGGCAAAAGTGAACCCGCCCCGGTCCATGTGGTCGACCAACACCTTCATCGCGTCCCTCGTGTGATCAATGTTAGCCTGCAAGAACTTAAGGGTATGCATCTTGGCTAAAACCAACTAAAAGCCACTGATGCCGGGGCGAAGAGGGAAGCACGTTAAAGAAACATGCGCGTGCGTCCTCGCACGCACGCACCCCGGAGAGGAGGTGACAACAGTGTCGAGAGATTGCAAAAAGTAGAAGATCGGACAGGAGGCGGAGAGAGGCACTGATCAGGGGGAGAGGCAGGGGAGAGAAAGCGATCAGAAATGAGCAAAAGCAAGTGGGGAGACAACGAGCAACGCAGGAGGCCGGAAGTAAATATTCGTAGATAAAGAACAAATGAAGTCGCAGAACAGAGAGGACGCCGCACGGCAGCCCCAGGCTCGCACGCGAGCTCAGAGGACATGCCCACCACTGCGTGCAAGTGCGGGACCAACCATCCGCTACACTGAAGCCGTCGCACGGCGACCCAGGAGCATCGTGGGAGGCGTCAGCCATAATCGGTTCTTGCCCTTAAGCGGGCCACCCGGCTGGCTAAGAGAGGGCAGAGACGGTCCCCAGTAGGGTGCGTGCTTGCTAAACCGGCCTTGCGGCACTCGTTACAACACACGGCCGCGTCTCCCAAGCGAACAGTACACTGAGGGTAAAGATGTGGGCCCGCGCAGCGCGTGCAGACGGCCATATCATCCTGCTGTCGCACGGGGCAGGCACGGCGAGGGTGACCATAAGTCGCACAAAACGTACAGGTGGGGACATGGAGGTCTTCGACCACCGCTGCCGAAGTCCAGCCCACCATAACGCGCCCGCGGCTCAGGAGGGAGCGGAACGCCGAAGGAGGAACTTCTAACACGTGGGAAAAGTTACCCGAGCGTTCTTTACTGGATACACGTACCGAGCATAATGAGATATCTAAGTCCAAGCCAGGATTGCGGGCGTTTAGTTGCGGAACTAAAGTAGCGGCAGGGATGTCAGGATCAACCCCCGTTAACTTAATGTGGGGCTTACGTTTTAGCGGTAAGCGAATTGACATGGTGGTGTTCGTCACATGATTTCGTTCAAGGGCAGCCTTAAGCCGGTCTATTGATGTCTTGTCATTGGAAAGGATTGTCAGCCCATGTGAAGTCTTTCGAATAGTAACGGCTCCTATTTGTTCTTTGACTGGGTCAATGTTTGCTTTAAGTACAGAATGAATGTCCTGAGCGGCAGAGGATGTGGGAACGAGAGGTGATAAGAACATAATGTGTTGATGGTCTCGCCTGAAGTGGGTGTCGGTGGCGCCCTCAGTCAGGGTGGACGTCGAGGACGGCGCAGCAGCAGCGAGTCCAGCAGGCGCCCTGAGGACTGTAGGGGCACCCTCGCGGACTACGGTAGCATAGGACGCCAGAGCCCCGGTCCGGACGTCCGCCCCGGGGCACACCGCAGCACCCAACCGCGGCTGGGCCAACTGCTCACGAAGTGCGTCAGCACGCCCGCACTGCCGTGCCGCCACCGCTCTCATATCGGCGCACTCCTGGATAATTTGCCGCAGATGTCCAAGGATTAGGGAGCGTTGGGCGTTCGTCACTTTACACTGAGAATCAAAGAGGATGTCCATAATGTCCTTCTGGAGCGAGACGGCGCGATGAAAAGACGCCGTCAGCGCGCCATCCACACGGCTTTGGGCAGTAGAAGGCAGGTCGACCTCGCCACCATGAACAGAGGCAGCAGCAGGGGGGTCTCCTTCGCGAGATTCCAGGCTCAGCTGACGAAGCGCATTATCCCCGACCACCGAAAAGACAGAGCCGCCCGATCGCGGAGAAGAACCCGCTGAAGTGGGGTCGCCCCCGGTGGAAAGTCCAGCTGCGGTAGGCTGAACAGCAGCCATATCCCACTAGTGGGTATGAGCCATCAGCCCAACCGCCGTCCGATGACACACCAGCACACGCCGATCCCGTCAAAAGGAAGGCCTTGCAGCACAGCAAACGACCTCGGCCGGGTGCGCGAGACACTTATAAAGGTCCACCAACAAGAGAGAGGGCGGCAAAGGAGGGAAAAACAACCTTTGTCCGAAACTACGAAGAGCGAAGCGAGCAGCAACCAGGCTGAGGCAGTGGCGATGGCTGTCACGGTCTTGCGCTTGGCGTGCTCAGTGTAGGTGACGGCGTCCCGGATCACGTTCTCGAGGAACACCTTGAGCACACCGCGTGTCTCCTCATAGATCAGGCCAGAGATACGCTTGACACCACCACGGCGAGCGAGGCGACGGATGGCTGGCTTGGTGATGCCTTGGATGTTGTCACGCAACACCTTACGATGACGCTACGCGCCACCCTTGCCGAGCCCCTTGCCGCCCTTGCCATGTCCAGACAACTCGGCTGTTGCTGCTGCTTCGAAGCGAGCCAGGAAAGCGAATGCCGCGTCCTTGCGCCGCGACTGAGCGAGGAAGCCGCGCCGAAGGGCGAGGAGGTGAAACGCGCGCCGATTGGCTCACGGGCAGCGCGGCCTCTCTTCGCGAGTGAGTCGCGGTGGCAGCCCTGAGCCCTGCTTAGGCCACGCACTGAGTTCACGACGTGTGGCTTCGCAACACAATCGCGGAGTTTACTTTTTTTTCTTATGTTGTTTCTTTTTGGCATTTCTGACTGCAACGTAGGCTGATGTTCAACCCGCCTCCCTCCTTGTTTTGCTCAACTCGCCAAGAGAAAAACAAACGTGTCAACAATGTTATTGTGCTATGTTGCACGCGCCCACTGCTCGTTTCGCGCCCCAGGAACAAGTTTATTGTCTTCTCATAATTATGATTACTCGTTCTATTCACCGGTAGCTCGGCTACGCTTTCAAGTGCACCCTGGTCATTGCCGCAAAGCACACCGTGCGCACAGCTTCAAATTCCGCCACGCCAACATCGTTCACTTGATCACTAGTCGCGAAACAGGGCGCGTTCATGCTCTGTTCGCCTCAGGCGTTTCAAATTTCGCACGCCGGCACCGCTGACTGGTGCCTACACGACCGTCAAATTTCGTCGCGATAGCTTACGTAGCCTCGTAGATAACGCAGCGAAATCAGCCTAAGACGCGCGCGCGAGCCCAATTCAGCATTCTAGGGGACGGAAGAGAGCGAGGGAACTGTTTGCGCCGCTCCTCACTCCTCCCTCTCCCATCGAAGGCAGCTACGCAGGGCGCGCGCGGAACCGCTAGCTATGCAGTATGCGGAGAGCGCGCGCATCTCTTCTTTTCCCACTTCAAAGTCACTTACTACTGCTACATTTGTAATAACAGTGTAAAATTTCCCCTTAGGCAGTGCTGCTTCGTGAACGTGCGCACCCATTTCCGCTCGCCAGCCACCGCTACAGCAATGCGGCTCTGAATTTCAGTCCGGAGCACTGCTGCATACGTGCGGGCGGCCGCCGAGAGGGCATTCTAGCAGACGCAGCGACCGATGGCATTAGTTCTAGCAGCCCTAGAGGCAAACCTCAGGGCCCGCAAAAGCACGTCGAACGACAAGAAGAAACAAAACGGTAAAAAGAAAAAAAGGAGGGATGAGGGCTGCCTGCTTTTAAAAGTTGCGCTACATCAGAATTAAGTAAATGTGCAGCAACGACCGCCTCATCATCCTCGGTGTGTGAAACACGCGCCGTGGTAATTAGTGCATGCAGGCGAACGTGGCCGCTCGGGCAGAGTCGCCTCACGCGCCCCATACTTGCTTAGTGTGTGTTGTTGTGCTGAGCCCCGTGGCGTTCCTTGTGGTTCTGCTACTAAAGTTATAGCACACGCGCTGTCCGACCGCGCACGCCGCGTGTTTGAAAACAAGAAGTAGTAGTAAGTGCCGTTGAGATGGTAAAAGAAGAGAAGAGTGCAGTACCGTAGCTGTCTCTCGCTTAGGAGGTCACCTCAACAGTATTACACGGGGGAGGGTAAGGAGAATAAAGGAGCCAAGAGAAACAAAGATTGAAGAGGACGAGCGGAAGGCCGTGAAGAAAAAAAAGAGAGAGAGAGAAGCGTCAAACGGGGCCTATGGCAGCGTGGTAAGGTTCGACGACTCAAAGAACTCAATGAGCTGGGAAGGCTCCTTTGAGTAAAACCGCAAAACCCCTAGGAAACGAGAAAGTCCTCAGGACGGGCTATGGGGAGTCCAAGGCGTCGATTAGGATTTCACGAGCTGAGAGATATATGCAGTGCATATATCTATAATAAAAGTGCATATATCATATAAAAGGGACTCTCACGGGCCGACAGGCCCGTGAGAGTCCCTTTTTGTGTGTGTTGTTGTGCTGCGCGCATGCCGTTGTGTGCGTTTCTGATACAAAACTTTCAGCACACGCGCTGTCGCAATGAGAATACGACAGCGCGCGCCGGGTGCGTGTAAACGAGGAAGCGTCGAACAGAGGGAACGGACGGAATTGTCGAGATTCTCACTACATCCCAATGCCAATGCAGACACTTTGGGTGGCTCTGAGAAGAGCCGTTGGGTGTTGGCTGCGCGGACGAGCGCTCGGTCGCATACTTGGAGCTGGTGTACTTGGTGACGGCTTTGGTGCCCTCGGACACGGCGTGTTTGGCCAGTTCTCCGGGCAACAGCAGATGCACGGCAGTCTGGATCTCCCGGCTCGCGATGGTCGAGCGCTTGTTGTAGTGAGCCAGACGGGACGACTGCGCGGCGATACGCTCGAAGATGTTCACGAAGCTGTTCATGGTAGACATGGCCTTGCTGGAGACTCCAGTGTCCGGGTGCACCTGCTTCAGCACCTTGTAGATATACATGGAGAAGCTCTCCTTCCTGCGGCGCTTCTTCTTCTTGTCGGTGGCGCGCACGTTCTTCTGCGCCTTGCCGGCCTTCTTCACGGCCTTACCGCTGGGCTGGGGAGGCATGTCAGTAGCCGAGCAAACGAGATCGGAATACGCGCGACCGGTCGCGCGCGCCGCGTTTTATCGCGGGAGGGTGGTGTTCACGCGACCTCGCAAAGCCGCGCTCGCCATTGGTCCGCGCAGCTTCTCTCCCTTTTCCTCGCGCTTTCCTTTGGGACCGGCGGCGGCGAGAGCGGCGACGGCGCTACGAGCACGGCTCAAATCGCTCACAGATCGCCACTGTGCAAGTCGTTGCTACTCAGTCTGACAGCAACACTGCGATGCCTCCCCAGGTGCTGTGGATAGGTGCTGTGGTGGCGTGATTTGTGCGTTCGAACTTCGGTGCTATTGTTACCCTCCACGTGGGCCCCTCTCGGATGGTTGGATAGGATTACGGTGCGGATTCTTCTAGACTCCAACCCGCTGTCTTCGATTCGGTGAGGTGTTCCGGTTGCTCTTTTTTGTCCTTGGTTTTTGCCAGTGTTTAGCTGAGGGTTTCTAGCTTCCTATCTTGTGTAGTGTTAGCTTAAACTTCGGCTAGGCGCGGGCGCCACGTGGTTTTTACCCCGATGGTGGCCCCTTCGCGGCATCGGCCGCTTACGTTTTTCGGGCGAGTTCCGAAAGGCGCGTCCAATGTAGATGTTTGCAAGGCGCTCGTAAAGCGCTTTTCCTTGAACGACCTTAAGGCAGTGCAGGACTTTGGTGTAGGACGGTTTGAGATAAAGTTTAAGAATAAGGCCGCGGTTGATCGCTTCTCAGCTGATCCCGCTTTGAAGGTTCGGGATGTGGAAGTTCGTTTTGAGTATAGAGGTGTGCGTGTGAAGTTGGTTAGGGTGTTTGGCTACCCTGCGGATCTTCCGGACCAGGCTCTCGTCTCCGAGCTAGAGGTCTTCGGAAAGGTTCACGGGATCTCCGAAGAATGCGTGCCCGGTTTCCCTGCCGTTGGCACCGGAAACCGGCGCATTCGGATAGAGATAGCGCGGCCCGTTCCTAACCTTCTTCGTGTAGGTGAGCGTGTCGTTCAGTGTGAGTACGAGGGTGTAGTTAGATTGTGCCATAGGTGTAACATGGCAGGACACCACGCCGCCGCGTGCGACACGCCTCAGTGTGCGCACTGCGGGCAGTTTGGCCACGCGTCCGGCGACGCGGCGTGCGTACGTTGCGGCGGCGACTATGCGGTTTCGGCGTGTAGTGTCCGCACCTACTCGTCAGTGACCGCGAGGCCAGAACAGCAGAAACCTGCCGTCGTGGAAGCGGTTACTTCGCCGGTAGCTGATACGGTTGCTGCCTTAGAGGAAGGAGAGAGCCAGGGCTCCTTGAGCGTGGTCGATGCCGCCGAGCGCGGCGGCGATTCCGTGGACGCTACCGAGGTGGTTCCCCCTTCCGTCACGGCAACGTGCGAGGGGGCAGCGAGCGAGGAGGCTGAAGCGGCGGTCGTTGTCGCCTTCGTGGCGGGTACGCCTCTCGCTACGCCGGTCGCTATCTCTGGCGCGTCCGAACCGCTGACTGGCGCGACTGACACTGCTCGTCGGTCGAACCATAAGCGTAAGAGCCGGCGCGCACACCGCGCTGGCTCCGCTGCCAGGGCGGCGGCCGCGGGGCGTGAGTCGAGCTCGGACGAAGGTGACTCCCAGGGCTCGGAGACTGGCCCTCCAGAATTTAAGCGCAGTGCTGTTGAAACGTCCGATTCTGATACTGAGGTCCCATCGGACGCGGAGGGTTCTCCTCCTTGTCCCAATTGCGGATGGGGACGTTGCGAATGCTCGTTGCTCTCAGACAGAACCTATGAGTCTACTGATGAGGGGTCCCCAACTTTGGAGACCCTCTCATAAGTAGACTTTGCTTATTTGTCACTAGCGGCTAGTATTACCTAATACTTGCCTGCTCTTTATTTATTTTCCTAGCTCTTTTTGTCTTCCTTTTTTTTCTACTAGCTCTTAGCTAATCTCTTTCTCCCTTCAAATGGCTTCTTCTCTCACCATAGCTACCTTTAACTGCCGTGGTTTGTCGCGTGCTTCCAAGTAGTTAGAGGTTATTAATTTGGCTAAATCCAAAAAGGTAGATATTCTTGTGCTTCAGGAAACTTATATTCATAGGCTAGGCCAGATCAGCCACTTCGACCGGATTTTTCACACTCGGTCTTTCTGGAGTTATGGCGCGACGGGCAGTCGAGGTACGGCGATCGTTTTGATGCCGAATTTCGACTGCCTTGTTATTCGCCATGCCAGGGATTCCGAGGGCCGCGTCTTGTCGGTGGACCTTGATTGTGGCATTCGAATTGTTAATGTTTATGCTCCAACCCAGTCTCAAGATCAGAGAGAGTTTTTCGCTACATTAGAACCCTACTTGGTAGGTCCCTCTCGGCTAATCCTTGTAGGCGACTTCAACTGTGTGTTAGAACAGGTTGATCGCATCCCGCATAGAGGGACTTCAAACCAGAAAGATAGGCGTGCAAATATTGTACTACGAGAGCTCGTCGACGGGCTGGGACTTGTCGATGCTTGGCGTGTGCTTCGCCCTGGTCAGTCAGGAATGGCTTGGACAGGAAGAGGCATGCAGAGCCGCATCGATCTTTTTTACATCTCGTCGTCACTGGCTCCTAGTATGCATTCTTCTTGGTTAACTCCTTCTGCTCTTAGCGACCACAGCTTCCAAATTCTGCGGTTCGCCGATTCTAGCATAGTCCCGCAAGGGAAGAGACCGTGGCGTCTGAATCAACGTCTTCTAAAAGACAGGCAGGCAACCGCAGAGGTATCATCCATTCTTTTTCGATCGCTGCACAATAGAGCGAATCTAAGTGGTACAGAATGGGATGACGTGAAGGTCAGAGTGCGTGAGTGCTGCAGGTCTTGGGGCAAGCGTCGAGCGCATGAGGAGCGTGAGGAGATTAAAATCGTGTCCAACGCGATTCTCCTGCTCTCGAGGCCACTGTCCGGTGGTCCTGGAGTTGCTTCGGCGCTGGCCTCACTCCGAAAGGAACTTCGGATTCTCCTGCAGCGACGCTGGGATGGCTTGAGGGCCACAACCCGAGCAGAGCTGTGGGAAATGGAAGCGTGGTGCAGCAGAAACGTCCTACGTAAACATCTCTCAAGGAAGAGCACAACTCTCTCCTCCCTAATATATCCAAGCGATGGTAGCATAGTCGATTCACCAGATGGAGTTCTTGCAATGGCGAGGCAGTTTTACATGATCTTGTATGCAGAACCAGCTGCCACTCCAACTGCGTTTCCTTTTGCTTCGCCAGCTGAGCCGCCGCAAGTGTGCGACTCAGCCATAGATGAGGACGAGCTTTTTCGGCATTGAAGTCTATGAAGCGTAATCGCAGTCCGGGATCCGATGGTCTGACAGTCGAATTTTATGTTAAATTTTGGACACTGTTAGGGAAGCCATTCACATCACTGGTGAACCGGCTACTCAGTGAAGGGACTTTGTCAGCGTCTCAACGAGAGGGGTCAATCCCTCTCCTTTGTAAGGACGAGTCGAGGAGCTCCGATCTGAGAGCATGGCGTGCAATCACACTTCTGAACTGCGATTATAAGCTCATAGCAAAGTGCCTGTGTATGCGACTCACGCCAGTGCTCAGCACTGTTTTGGGTCCATACCAGGCATGTTGTGTCCAGGGGCGCTCTACTCAGCTTCACGGTATAGCACTAAGGGACCTTCTCCTGAGGGCAAATACCAGGAAACTTCCAGGTATTTGCTCCTTCGATCAGGAGAAGGCTTTCGATATCATTAGCCATAGGTACCTTTTCCGTGTTTTGGAAGAGGCTGGTTTTAGTGTGGGTTTTAGACAGATGATCCAAGCTTTGTATTCTCGACCGACTTCTGCTGTTCTCATACGAGACCGCCTCTCGGAGGCATTCATTGTGGGACGTGGTGTGCGACAGGGGGACCCGCTCTCACCTGCCCTCTACGTACTCGCTTTTGAACCGCTTCTGCAGAGGTTGTCTTGTGACAGCAGAATTGGCAGGTTCCTACTTCCACCAGGTTCCCCCCCAGTTGCACTCTTTGCCTATGCAGACGACTTGTCCATTATCGTCCCGGACGAAGCATCAGCTTGCAACGTCCTGGAGGTCATGGACAGTTACTGCGGGGCGAGCGGTGCAAGGTTGAATAGGTCGAAAAGTGCAGCAATGTACTTGAACTCCACTCCTTCCAGTCCGCAGCCCGTTCATGGTCTCCCCGTGAAAACGCGGCTGCGGATTCTAGGCTTCCAGTTCGAACCAGATTGTCTCTCTCCTGAAAACTGGCAACAGGCTAAGGAGAAGCTTGAAGCCAGGGTTCAGGAATACAGCGCGTTGTCATGCCCTTTGACTGCTCGAGCGACAATCCTTCGCTCACTTCTGTTTTCCTTTCTGACGTATGTGGCGTGTGTGTCTCCTATTCCAACCCGAACCAAGCTTATCTTGGAGAGGGTCTTGTTTCGCTTCCTCTGGAAGGGTACAACTGGTTGTGTAGCTAGGTGGGTGCTCAATTTGCCCAGGGACAAGGGAGGACTCGGAATTCCCGACCTGGACGTCGTGGCTACTGCACTACACGTCAGTTGGACCCAGGTCGCTCTTAACTCGGATATGCTCCTAACTCGAAGCTTAACTTCCTTCTTTCTTAGCACCCGACTCCGCTTGTTCTCGCAGAGCACATTTTCCCACTGTGTTCCTCGTTCAGGTACCCCGTCCACCATTTATGCGGCGGCTGCCAACTCTTTGGAAAGCCTCTGCAAGGTTCACCCAGGCATCGACGTAGTTTCAGCTCCACTCCAAGAGTTAGTGGATATCCTCACCCCAGGACTCCCCCCACATTACCAAAGGTACGACCTGTCGATTCACAGGCCAAACTGGAAGCTCATTACAGCCGGTTTCCTCGACGCCAGACGAGCCACCTTTGTGTACCGCCTGGCGCGAGGGTGCCTGCCGTTGAGCTACAGGCCCTTCACAGCCATCCCGGCTCGTGGAGTGTGTCCTTTCTGTGGCGATCGTGAGGACTCAGTTCATATCTTTAAGCAGTGTTTGCTTCCAGCAGCTCTTCTCCAAAGAGTTGCTAGTCTATTTAGGCTCCCAGGCGTTCCTTACGAGACAGTCCGATTTTTGCACCCTTTGCCCAATCAGACGATCAACCAGTTCGTGCTTCTCCTCGCCGAGTGCTCATACCAAGTTTGGCTGGCACGCTGCGATGCAATTTTCGGGGGGTCGGGCACCGGCCCTTCACGAAGTGCTTGCGAAAGCACGGAAGGAGGTCTGGTTCCACCTCGCCCGGGAGCGGCACCGCTTGGGCGAGAAGTTTCTCGAAGTGTGGGCTCGTCCTGCCGTGATTTTTGACGAGTCAGGTGGAAAGCTATCCATTAAGTTATGATGCATGCTCCAAAGGTCGCACGACTCGGCCGTGTGCGCCAGTCGATCTACGGGGTTTTGTTTGGCTCAGTGGAACCCAGAGCTGGAACCGGTGGTGGTGCACCCTCAAGTGGTCGCGCTGCTCCGCGGACGGCTTTGGTGGTCTCCATGGTTGTATGCCTTGACCTCTTTTGCATCAGGGCAGTCCGAGGGTCAGTCAGGCTTGTGCCCTGCAAGACCGACATGGCTGTTTGTGTGTTGAGTGCAGTCCCTCAATTGGGCTGCACCACAACAGCCCCCTTGTCCGGGAAGGACCGTTGGCCCGAACCAAGTCCCCCCACCCAGTCAGCCCGGGTTGTGGGGGAGTACCGGGGTCAATGTATCGAATGATGCTGGGTTGATGAGTACATGAAAGCTCTGGGACGCGGCGCCCCTGGTTGCCAAGTCCTCTTCCCATCTGACAACGGTACTCTGTCTACGCATCAACAGCACCAGCATGTCAGGACGTGGTAAAGGCGGCAAGGCGAAGGGCAAGAGCAAGACGCGTTCCAGCCGCGCGGGTCTCCAGTTCCCCGTGGGCCGTATCCACCGTCTCTTGTGCAAGGGAAACTACGCCGAGCGCGTCGGAGCGGGCGCTCCCGTCTACCTCGCGGCCATCCTCGAGTACCTGGCTGCCGAAGTGCTCGAGCTTGCTGGCAACGCAGCTCGTGACAACAAGAAGACCAGGATCATCCCCCGCCACCTGCAGCTCGCCATCCGCAACGACGAGGAGCTGAACAAGCTGCTCTCTGGCGTGAGGATCGCGCAGGTCGGCGTCTTGCCCAACATCCAAGCTGTGCTTCTCCCAAAGAAGACCGAGAAGAAGGCGTAAGCGAGCTCCCAGCCGCCGGACTACAGTCGCGCTCGTCGCACAACCCAACGGTCCTCGTCAGGACCACCGAAATGCATGTGACGGCAGGGTTTTGCTTGGCAATCCCGTTCTCTGCGCCCGTTTCCCTCTGTTTGAATTAGCGCAACCGTGCCTCTTGAACTGACGCTGCTGCTAGCTAGCTGGCATTTCAGTGCACGAATGTAAATGGAAAGCGAGCTTCCGGGTGTCCGGGGGCGCACAGGGACGAGCCTCACTGCAATTAGCGTACGATTCGCGTAGTGGAATGTGATAGGCGATTGGGCCCTTAAAAACAAACAAACAAAAAATGGGCCATATCCACAACCAGCATGCACTTATGAGCCAGGCAGGTATGCATGAGGAACGTGAACAAACGCATGCATGGCATACCAATACACAAAAGCTTGCACACAACATTGGCCGCATTAATTTCGTTTTCGGGCGCGGCTTCTTCGCATGAATGCGCGCACCGTTTTGCAACGAACACGCATTTTGTTTATTTTTTCCCCTCTCTCTTCTTGTTCGTGCTCGAACGCGCGCAATACTTACCATATGCATACCAAACGAGGCACCACCTCGCACCGGCAGCCCACCACAGGCACACACAAAAAAATAATAATAATAAAAAATAACAACAAAACAGACAGACCGAGAGGGTACGGTTGGAGTACGTGGTCTCGCGTGCTCCCGTGGCCGAAGCAAACATGTAGGTGGTCCTGAGAAGGAGCGTTTTGTGTTGCTTGCCTGACCGAGGCTGCGGCGCAGACAGCGGCCGAACTTAGGCACTCTCGCCACGGATGCGCCGGGCCAGCTGGATGTCCTTTGGCATGATGGTAACACGCTTGGCGTGGATGGCGCACAGGTTGGTGTCTTCGAAGAGACCGACCAGGTATGCCTCGCTGGCCTCCTGAAGGGCCATCACAGCCGAACTCTGGAATCGGAGGTCGGTCTTGAAATCCTGAGCGATTTCCCTCACCAAGCGCTGGAACGGCAGCTTGCGGATGAGAAGTTCGGTCGACTTCTGGTAGCGGCGAATTTCACGAAGGGCCACGGTTCCAGGCCTGTAGCGATGCGGTTTCTTAACCCCTCCTGTGGCAGGTGCACTCTTGCGAGCAGCCTTGGTAGCAAGCTGCTTAAGCGGAGCCTTCCCACCGGTGCTCTTACGGGCGGTTTGCTTGGTCCTGGCCATAGCGAACGGAGCGAGCGTCCGAAGTCGTCGACTGCCGGAGTGAAAATGACCCCTGCGCCGCGCGCGTCGTGCTTCGCCGCACTACTCTTCTCCTCTCCAACTCACCCGCCGATTGGCCAGCGCCGGCACAGCCGTCTCGGGCGGTGCGCGCGCCGCCACCGTTCGCC
This sequence comes from Dermacentor variabilis, assembly GCF_050947875.1. Classification (NCBI taxonomy): domain Eukaryota; kingdom Metazoa; phylum Arthropoda; class Arachnida; order Ixodida; family Ixodidae; genus Dermacentor; species Dermacentor variabilis. Next base: position 23,615,655 of record NC_134574.1, read on the forward strand.
AGGATGCTGGAGGAGGCACGTTTTCGCGCGGGCGCCTTGTTCGCGGCTAAGGAAAGCACATTCGCAGGCGGTTTAATTGAGTTTAAACACGACAGCATGCCGCGCTGTTCTCTTTCGTTTCAGCCAACACCACAATCTCGTTTATACCGCCGCGCGTCGCCAATTGCCAGTGCCGAGTGTGAGAACACACCACTAATCTCGACAGTGGTTAGCGCTCCACGCCCAACGCCATCGGAGCTGTTATCGCGATCTCCGCGCGACGCAGATGGGTGGCATGTTAAGGCTACATTATTGCTTGTCCACTGCCTTGCTTTGATCATGCTGATGCTCGTTTCACGAACTACAAGTGCGCGCCACGGTGCCTTCTCGAGGGGCAACTACATCGTGTTTTGGCCGCACTCGGCACCAAACCGTCTCGCATGTGCACACATGCCAGTACCGCACTTTCCCGTCCACGCACAGAAGAACGCGAGGCCCGCATGCGCCTCACAAGATTAACGACAAACTCACGTATGGACTACCAGCACCACTTCAGAGTTACAGAGAAAACGATGCACTTCCGCTCTAAGAGCGAATTTGGAATACAATATTGACAGGTGTTGAACGCGCGTTAGGAGACCTGGACAACTAATTGGGGCCTCAAAACTATGGATAGGCAAGCGGTACTTCCATATGTATGAAGGGTCGTTAAACAATATGTCAAGGTAGCATCAACCAATGCTTCGCAGGCGCGATCCCAAGCGCGGCTTCCCCGTACCACGTATTCGGTGCGCAGTTTTCGCACTTGCAAGAGACACCATGTTTTGACAAACAATCATCAAACGCAACACTTTGCTCCATACTGTGCGTACATTTCGTCAGCTAGCTTTTTCGATTGCATTCCCGCACGCAACTTCGCCACAGGATCGACGGCATCGATGTCATTTTATAGCGAAGCTCCAGCTCGGCAGCCGCCGGGAGAAATCTATTTCCTCGTCAACTAATTCACCGAATTTGGTGCGCCTAATTGCGAGTAAAAGAAGATGTTCAAATGCCGCGCCTGCAACAGCGCGATTTTCAACTGATGCGGAGCGCTGCCTCTTTTTTCTTTACTATTTTTTTTCTCAGTGATTGTGGCAAACTGTGAAATGGAAGAGAGAACAAACAGTTCAACTGTGCGCTTTAAAGCTCCGTCACACAGCAATGGCACCAGATTTGGAAATTCTGTTAATTGCACAAGGCGATATGTATAAAGGGAACACAATTTATACGCCTCGATAAGATATACCAGTCATGTGTGAGTATGACTTTTACAATACCTTCACAGACATCACAGGCGTTTTCGATGGGATAAAATTTTTTAGACAGAACTTCCGTGAGTAGTTGCGTGCAATTCACACGATCGCGGTACCTCTTTGTATTGTTGAGATATGAAACTTTGTACTTCTTAACCTGCCAGTACTCGTGCATTATGGAAGGGAAAAAAAGAGAGAAAGAGAGACGTCACCGCACCACCACACATTTTTCTCAGATGGAACAAGAAGCTTGTTTACATGGCTGCAGTACTCTCGTGACAACCCGTTGTTTTCTCTTGGGTGTGTTCCGATGCCTTACTTAGAGTTCACCTCCGAGCTACACGCACGACCGGTATGACCTCATTGCGCACTGTGTACGCCTTGCTTCGTCCTCGGCTATTCCGTTTGCACGCGCATGCCAGTGACTTCGTAGCAGTAATCATTACATAGACAAGAAAAAAGAAATAACCAAAAGTTCCGCGTTTCTTCAAAGCAAGAGGCCCGTACATTTTCTCTGACTGTTCCTTCCCCATTTGTTTACCTGTTTAGCCATCACCTCACTTTGCTATATACATCAAGGCCATAGGCGCAGTTCCCGGTGGCTTCGTGGGACGAATGTAAAACAATAGGCGCGAGCTTGGCTTTCATTAAACGCAACACGAATGCGAAATCCGTGCAATGACGACGGCCGGCGTGTGTCAGCTTCCCTTACCTTGGCGTGCCAATATATGTGCCATGAGTGAGGGAGCCGGTTCGAATTCGGAATTTTTCTCTACAGCAGCTTGCACATTCACGATGTTCCAGGGATGCAGCGGCAGGAGGTAGTCTTGTGCACTTTGGCGCGTCCATGCCATGGCATTACGCAACCGCCTCACAGCGCGTAATACGCCGGACATAAGCTGCCACAAGGAGAAATGTTCACATGTAAGACAGGTGGCTCCCTCTGGCGGCGAAGAGTTCGACAAATACGTGATGCACCGCTCAAATCGCCCATCGGGCGGCCGCTCGTCCCTCTCTCTCTTTTTCCCCCGTTCTCGCGGCGTGTGGCATACACAAATACGTTGCTCGAAAAAGTTTGTTTTCTTTAAATACAGCGCGTGTCCAGCGCCCGCTTCCTTACCGATCTAAGTATATGGCACGAACAAGGGTCGCCCAGCATCGCCTACACGCACGCATGACGAAAGGGCCAGTCGTACAGAAATAACGAGAGAAAGTGAGTCTGCACTGTGCAAGCATATTTCTGTCTCAGTAAGCACACTTCACCGCTCTGCTCCTTTATTTTATTTTCCTCTTGTTTTGGGCAACTCAGCGGTGCATTGTCTTGCAAGAAGAGCCATGTTGGCCTCGAACCAACTGCTTATCACCTATAGCGCGCTGACAAGAAATGCCACTGTAACCCTGTACACAAGTATGAAAACAGCACGCGCCTCGGTGTCTACCGCGCGCACCCTCGTCCATTCGAATACAACGCAGTGAGCCCGGTTCTAGCGACAGCTACCTAGCTAATCTCACCTTTGCATTCATTTGCGTCGCTCAAAAGAGTTACACAATTGTGAATCGCACGATGGTAGTTTACGGCCGCCCAGCTCGTAGGGCAAGAGGGCTGGCTCGTTATTGTTTCTCCGACGCACGCAAACCAACGAAGCCATGAAAATGCCGCTCAGACACAGCGTCGCGCGGAGGCTCAATCATTTAACGCTTGCACTGGAAAGAACAAATAACCGCCGTCTGTAAAAAACTCACTTTCAGCTGTTACACACTGGCCCGTGCCCGGCAATATTTTCCTCGCGCTTTGCTTCGCTGCGAACCCACAGGAGCTATTGTTGTGAAATATGGGGCTTAACATATAAAACTTACTTAACTTAAATGCGCCCGCTGACCGTCACGCTCGGCGTATGTATGTAACCGAGTGCTACTGCCCGGCTCATACTCTTCTCTAAGGGAGTAGAAGCGAGCCATTTCAAAGCGACAAAAATGCGCATCGACGAGCTTACGATTACCTCTGTCTTTTAATCATCAGTCCACTCTGGTTGCCTCAATCATAGTCCAACCAAAGGCGACAACTGAGCTGCACGAACGACCGCCACGTCGCAACTCGGAAAGACTGAGGGCGGGTGAAAAGGGAGCAACACAACACACAGTGGCGAGCGCAAATGCAATCGAGCAAAGCTCGCCTTGCGAGGGCGAAAAACAATGCTACCACACCTTATGAATACATGCGGTTGCGCTCGCTCACCTGACCAGAGTTTACCGCGCGTGTCTCGTACGGCCGAACGCGAGATAATGGCATGCAAAAGAGGGTCAACGGAGCAGGAGATCGCAAATCCTGCGCATCACTGCCGAAGCACCAAGTGGGTAGCCCTGAAGAGGGCTGTTGGGTTCTTCAGAGGAGCTGATGCGCTGCTTGCAGACGACGCCGTGCACGCGTGCTGCTTAGCCTCCGAAACCGTCGAGGGTGCGGCCCTGACGCTTGAGGGCATACACCACGTCCATGGCTTAAGTGTGTCCCCCAGAGCAAAAAAAAACAGAAAAAGAAAAAGGGGGAGGCCCGCACCACCTTGCAGTATAACGGGCTTGCTGTCACGGTCTTGCGCTTGGCGTGCTCAGTGTAGGTGACGGCGTCCCGGATCACGTTCTCGAGGAACACCTTGAGCACACCGCGTGTCTCCTCATAGATCAGGCCAGAGATACGCTTGACACCACCACGGCGAGCGAGGCGACGGATGGCTGGCTTGGAGATGCCTTGGATGTTGTCACGCAACACCTTACGATGACGCTTCGCGCCACCCTTGCCGAGCCCCTTGCCGCCCTTGCCACGTCCAGACATCTCGGCTGTTGCCGCTGCTTCGAAGCGAGTCAGGAAAGCGAATGCCGCGTCCTTGCGCCGCGACTGAGCGAGGAAGCCGCGCCGAAGGGCGAGGAGGTGAAACGCGCGCCGATTGGCTCACGGGCAGCGCGGCCTCTCTTCGCGAGTGAGTCGCGGGTGGCAGCACTGAGCCCTGCTTAGGCCACGCACTGAGTTCACGACGTGTGGCTTCGCAACACAATCGCGGAGTTTACTTTTTTTTCTTATGTTGTTTCTTTTTGGCATTTCTGACTGCAACGTAGGCTGATGTTCAACCCGCCTCCCTCCTTGTTTTGCTCAACTCGCCAAGAGAAAAACAAACGTGTCAACAATGTTATTGTGCTATGTTGCACGCACCCACTGCTCGTTTCGCGCCCCAGGAACAAGTTTATTGTCTTCTCATAATTATGATTACTCGTTCTATTCACCGGTAGCTCGGCTACGCTTTCAAGTGCACCCTGGTCATTGCCGCAAAGCACACATTGCGCACAGCTTCAAATTCCGCCACGCCAACATCGTTCACTTGATCACTAGTCGCGAAACAGGGCGCGTTCATGCTCTGTTCGCCTAAGGCGTTTAAAATTTCGCACGCCGGCACCGCTGACTGGTGCCTACACGACCGTCAAATTTCGTCGCGATAGCTTACGTAGCCTCGTAGATAACGTCAGCGAAATCAGCCTAAGACGCGCGCGCGAGCCCAATTCAGCATTCTAGGGGACGGAAGAGAACGAGGGAACTGTTTGCGCCGCTCCTCACTCTCCCATCGCCCGTACGAAGGCAGCTACGCAAGGCGCGCGCGCGGAACCGCTAGCTATGCAGTATGCGGAGAGCGCGCGCATCTCTTCTTTTCCCACTTCAAAGTCACTTACTACTGCTACATTTTTAATAACAGTGTAAAATTTCCGCTTAGGCAGTGCTGCTTCGTGAACGTGCGTACCCATTTCCGCTCGCCAGCCACCGCTACAGCAATGCGGCTCTGAATTTCAGTCCGGAGCACTGCTGCATACGTGCGGGCGGCCGCCGAGAGGGCATTCTAGCAGACGCAGCGACCGATGGCATTAGTTCTAGCAGCCATAGAGGCACACCTCAGGGCCCGCAAAAGTGCGTCGAACGACAAGAAGAAACAAAACGGTAAAAAGAAAAAAAGGAGGGATGAGGGCTGCCTGCTTTTAAAAGTTGCGCTACATCAGAATTAAGTAAATGTGCAGCAACGACCGCCTCATCATCCTCGGTGTGTGAAACACGCGCCGTGGTAATTAGTGCATGCAGGCGAACGTGGCCGCTCGCGCAGAGTCGCCTCACGCGCCCCATACTTGCTTAGTGTGTGTTGTTGTGCTGAGCCCCGTGGCGTTCCGTGCGGTTCTGCTACAAAAGTTATAGCACACGCGCTGTCCGACCGCGCACGCCGCGTGTTTGAAAACAAGAAGTAGTAGTAAGTGCCGTTGAGATGGTAAAAGAAGAGAAGAGTGCAGTACCGTAGCTGTCTCTCGCTTAGGAGGTCACCTCAACAGTACTACACGGGGGAGGGTAAGGAGAATAAAGGAGCCAAGAGAAACAAAGATTAAAGAGGACGAGCGGAAGGCCGTGAAGAAAAAAAAAGAGAGAGAGAGAAGCGTGAAACGGGGCCTATGGCAGCGTGGTAAGGTTCGACGACTCAAAGAACTCAATGAGCTGGGAAGGCTCCTTTGAGTAAAACCGCAAAACCCCTAGGAAACGAGAAAGTCCTGAGGACGGGCTATGGGGAGTCCAAGGTGTCGATTAGGATTTCACGAGCTGAGAGATATATGCAGTGCATATATCTATAATAAAAGTGCATATATCATATAAAAGGGACTCTCACGGGCCTATCGGCCCGTGAGAGTCCCTTTTTGTGTGTGTTGTTGTGTTGCGCGCATGCCGTTGTGTGCGTTTCTGATACAAAACTTTCAGCACATGCGCTGTCGCAATGAGAATACGACAGCGCGCGCCGGGTGCGTGTAAACGAGGAAGCGTCGAACAGAGGGAACGGACGGAATTGTCGAGATTCTCACTACATCCCAATGCCAATGCAGACACTTTGGGTGGCTCTGAGAAGAGCCGTTGGGTGTTGGCTGCGCGGACGAGCGCTCGGTCGCCTACTTGGAGCTGGTGTACTTGGTGACGGCTTTGGTGCCCTCGGACACGGCGTGTTTGGCCAGCTCTCCGGGCAACAGCAGATGCACGGCAGTCTGGATCTCCCGGCTCGCGATGGTCGAGCGCTTGTTGTAGTGAGCCAGACGGGACGACTGCGCGGCGATACGCTCGAAGATGTCGTTCACGAAGCTGTTCATGATAGACATGGACTTGCTGGAGACTCCAGTGTCCGGGTGCACCTGCTTCAGCACCTTGTAGATATACATGGAGAAGCTCTCCTTCCTGCGGCGCTTCTTCTTCTTCTTGTCGGTGGCGCGCACGTTCTTCTGCGCCTTGCCGGCCTTCTTCACGGCCTTACCGCTGGGCTGGGGAGGCATGTCAGTAGCCGAGCAAACGAGATCGGAATACGCGCGACCGGTCGCGCGCGCCGCGTTTTTATCGCGGGAGGGTGGTGTTCACGCGACCTCGCAAAGCCGCGCTCGCCATTGGTCCGTGCGGCTTCTCTCCCTTTTCCTCGCGCTTTCCTTTGGGACCGGCGGCGGCGAGAGCGGCGACGGCGCTACGAGCACGGCTCAAATCGCTCACAGATCGCCACTGTGCAAGTCGTTGTTACTCAGTCTGACAGCAACACTGCGATGCCTCCCCAGGTGCTGTGGATAGGTGCTGTGGTGGCGTGATTTGTGCGTTCGAACTTCGGTGCTATTGTTACCCTCCACGTGGGCCCCTCTCGGATGGTTGGATAGGATTACGGTGCGGATTCTTCTAGACTCCAACCCGCTGTCTTCGATTCGGTGAGGTGTTCCGGTGGCTCTTTTTTGTCCTTGGTTTTTTCCAGTGTTTAGCTGAGGGTTTCTAGCTTCCTATCTTGTGTAGTGTTAGCTTAAACTTCGGCTAGGCGCGGGCGCCACGTGGTTTTTACCCCGATGGTGGCCCCTTCGCGGCATCGGCCGCTTACGTTTTTCGGGCGAGTTCCGAAAGGCGCGTCCAATGTAGATGTTTGCAAGGCGCTCGTAAAGCGCTTTTCCTTGAACGACCTTAAGGCAGTGCAGGACTTTGGTGTAGGACGGTTTGAGATAACGTTTAAGAATAAGGCCGCGGTTGATCGCTTCTCAGCTGATCCCGCTTTGAAGGTTCGGGATGTGGAAGTTCGTTTTGAGTATAGAGGTGTGCGTGTGAAGTTGGTTAGGGTGTTTGGCTACCCCGCGGATCTTCCGGACCAGGCTCTCGTCTCCGAGCTAGAGGTGTTCGGAAAGGTTCACGGGATCTCCGAAGAATGCGTGCCCGGTTTCCCTGCCGTTGGCACCGGAAACCGGCGCATTCGGATAGAGATGGCGCGGCCCGTTCCTAACCTTCTTCGTGTAGGTGAGCGTGTCGTTCAGTGTGAGTACGAGGGTGTAGTTATTTTGTGCCGTAGGTGTAACATGGCAGGACACCACGCCGCCGCGTGCGACACGCCTCAGTGCGCGCACTGCGGGCAGTTTGGCCACACGTCCTGCGACGCGGCGTGCGTACGTTGCGGCGGCGACCATGCGGTTTCGGCGTGTAGTGTCCGCACCTACTCGTCAGTGACCGCGAGGCCAGAACAGCAGAAACCTGCCGTCGTGGAAGCGGTTACTTCGCCGGTAGCTGATACGGTTGCTGCCTTAGAGGAAGGAGAGAGCCAGGGCTCCTTGAGCGTGGTCGATGCCGCCGAGCGCGGCGGCGATTCCGTGGACGCTACCGAGGTCGTTCCCCCTTCTGTCACGGCAACGTGCGAGGGGGCAGCGAGCGAGGAGGCTGAAGCGGCGGTCGCTGTCGCCTCCGTGGCGGGTACGCCTCTCGCTACGCCGGTCGCTATCTCTGGCGCGTTCGAACCGCTGACTGGCGCGACTGACACTGCTCGTCGGTCGAACCATAAGCGTAAGAGCCGGCGCGCACACCGCGCTGGCTCCGCTGCCAGGGCGGCGGCCGTGGGGTGTGAGTCGAGCTCGGACGAAGGTGACTCCCAGGGCTCGGAGACTGGCCCTCCAGAATTTAAGCGCAGTGCTGTTGAAACGTCCGATTCTGATACTGAGGTCCCATCGGACGCGGAGGGTTCTCCTCCTTGTCCCAATTGCGGATGGGGACGTTGCGAATGCTCGTTGCTCTCAGACAGAACCTATGAGTCTACTGATGAGGGGTCCCCAACTTTGGAGACCCTCTCATAAGTAGACTTTGCTTATTTGTCACTAGCGGCTAGTATTACCTAATACTTGCCTGCTCTTTATTTATTTTCCTAGCTCTTTTTGTCTTCCTTTTTTTTCTACTAGCTCTTAGCTAATCTCTTTCTCCCTTCAAATGGCTTCTTCTCTCACCATAGCTACCTTTAACTGTCGTGGTTTGTCGCGTGCTTCTAAGCAGTTAGAGGTTATTATTTTGGCTAAATCCAAAAAGGTAGATATTCTTGTGCTTCAGGAAACTTATATTCATAGGCTAGGCAAGATCAGCCACTTCGACCGGATTTTTCGCACTCGGTCTTTCTGGAGTTATGGCGCGACGGGCAGTCGAGGTACGGCGATCGTTTTGATGCCGAATTTCGACTGCCTTGTTATTCGCCATGCCAGGGATTCCGAGGGCCGCGTCTTGTCGGTGGACCTTGATTGTGGCATTCGAATTGTTAATGTTTATGCGCCAACCCAGTCTCAAGATCAGAGAGAGTTTTTCGCTACATTAGAACCCTACTTGGTAGGTCCCTCTCGGCTAATCCTTGTAGGCGACTTCAACTGTGTGTTAGAACAGGTTGATCGCATCCCGCATAGAGGGACTTCAAACCAGAAAGATAGGCGTGCAAATGTTGTACTACGAGAGCTCGTCGACGGGCTGGGACTTGTCGATGCTTGGCGTGTGCTTCGCCCTGGTCAGTCAGGAATGACTTGGACAGGAAGAGGCATGCAGAGCCGCATCGATCGTTTTTACATCTCGTCGTCACTGGCTCCCAGTATGCATTCTTCTTGGTTAACTCCTTCTGCTCTTAGCGACCACAGCTTCCAAATTCTGCGGTTCGCCGATTCTAGCATAGTCCCGCAAGGGAAGAGACCGAGGCGTCTGAATCCACGTCTTCTAAAAGACAGGCAGGCAACCGCAGAGGTATCATCCATTCTTTTTCGATCGCTGCACAATAGAGCGAATCTAAGTGGTACAGAATGGGATGACGTGAAGGTCAGAGTGCGTGAGTGCTGCAGGTCTTGGGGCAAGCGTCGAGCGCGTGAGGAGCGTGAGGAGATTAAAATCGTGTCCAACGCGATTCTCCTGCTCTCGAGGCCACTGTCCGGTGGTCCTGGAGTTGCTTCGGCGCTGGCCTCACTCCGAAAGGAACTTCGGATTCTCCTGCAGCGACGCTGGGATGGCTTGAGGGCCACAACCCGAGCAGAGCTGTGGGAAATGGAAGCGTGGTGCAGCAGAAACGTCCTACGTAAACATCTCTCAAGGAAGAGCACAACTCTCTCCTCCCTAATAGATCCAAGCGATGGTAGCATAGTCGATTCACCAGATGGAGTTCTTGCAATGGCGAGGCAGTTTTACATGATCTTGTATGCAGAACCAGCTGCCACTCCAACTGCGTTTCCTTTTGCTTCGCCAGCTGAGCCGCCGCAAGTGTGCGACTCAGCCATAGATGAGGACGAGCTTTTTTCGGCATTGAAGTCTATGAAGCGTAATCGCAGTCCGGGATCCGATGGTCTGACAGTCGAATTTTATGTTAAATTTTGGACACTGTTAGGGAAGCCATTCACATCACTGGTGAACCGGCTACTCAGTGAAGGGACTTTGTCAGCGTCTCAACGAGAGGGGTTAATCCCTCTCCTTTGTAAGGACGAGTCGAGGAGCTCCGATCTGAGAGCATGGCGTGCAATCACACTTCTGAACTGCGATTATAAGCTCATAGCAAAGTGCCTGTGTATGCGACTCACGCCAGTGCTCAGCACTGTTTTGGGTCCATACCAGGCATGTTGTGTCCAGGGGCGCTCTACTCAGCTTCACGGTATAGCACTAAGGGACCTTCTCCTGAGGGCAAATACCAGGAAACTTCCAGGTATTTGCTCCTTCGATCAGGAAAAGGCTTTCGATATCATTAGCCATAGGTACCTTTTCCGTGTTTTGGAAGAGGCTGGTTTTAGTGTGGGTTTTAGACAGATGATCCAAGCTTTGTATTCTCGACCGACTTCTGCTGTTCTCATACGAGACCGCCTCTCGGAGGCATTCATTGTGGGACGTGGTGTGCGACAGGGGGACCCGCTCCCACCTGCCCTCTACGTACTCGCTTTAGAACCGCTTCTGCAGAGGTTGTCTTGTGACAGCAGAATTGGCAGGTTCCTACTTCCACCAGGTTCCCCCCCAGTTGCACTCTTTGCCTATGCAGACGACTTGTCCATTATCGTCCCGGACGAAGCATCAGCTTGCGACGTCCTGGAGGTCATGGACAGTTACTGCGGGGCGAGCGGTGCAAGGTTGAATAGGTCGAAAAGTGCAGCAATGTACTTGAACTCCACTCCTTCCAGTCCGCAGCCCGTTCATGGTCTCCCCGTGAAAACGCGGCTGCGGATTCTAGGCTTAAAGTTCGAACCAGATGGTCTCTCTCCCTAAAACTGGCAACAGGCTAAGGAGAAGCTTGAAGCCAGGGTTCAGGAATACAGCGCGTTGTCATGCCCTTTGACTACTCGAGCGACAATCCTTCGCTCACTTCTGTTTTCCTTTCTGACGTATGTGGCGTGTGTGTCTCCTATTCCAACCCGAACCAAGCTTATCTTGGAGAGGGTCTTGTTTCGCTTCCTCTGGAAGGGCACAACTGGTTGTGTAGCTAGGTGGGTGCTCAAGTTGCCCAGGGACAAGGGAGGACTCGGAATTTCCGACCTGGGCATCGTGGCTACTGCACTACACGTCAGTTGGACCCAGGTCGCTCTTAACTCGGATATGCTCCTAACTCGAAGCTTAACTTCCTTCTTTCTTAGCACCCGACTCCGCTTGTTCTCGCAGAGCACATTTTCCCACTGTGTTCCTCGTTCAGGTACCCCGTCCACCATTTATGCGGCGGCTGCCAACTCTTTGGTAAGCCTCTGCAAGGTTCACGTAGGCATCGAAGTAGTTTCAGCTCCACTCCAAGAGTTAGTGGATATCCTCACCCCAGGACTCCCCCCACATTACCAAAGGTACGACCTGTCGATTCACAGGCCAAACTGGAAGCTCATTACAGCCGGTTTCCTCGACGCCAGACGAGCCACCTTTGTGTACCGCCTGGCGCGAGGGTGCCTGCCGTTGAGCTACAGGCCCTTCACAGCCATCCCGGCTCGTGGAGTGTGTCCTTTCTGTGGCGCTCGTGAGGACTCAGTTCATATCTTTACGCAGTGTTTGCTTCCAGCAGCTCTTCTCCAAAGAGTTGCTAGTCTATTTAGGCTCCCAGGCGTTCCTTATGAGACAGTCCGATTTTTGCACCCTTTGCCCAATCAGACGATCAACCAGTTCGTGCTTCTCCTCGCCGAGTGCTCATACCAAGTTTGGCTGGCACGCTGCGATGCAATTTTCGGGGGGTCGGGCACCGGCCCTTCACGAAGTGCTTGCGAAAGCACGGAAGGAGGTCTGGTTCCACCTCGCCCGGGAGCGGCACCGCTTGGGCGAGAAGTTTCTCGAAGTGTGGGCTCGTCCTGCCGTGATTTTTGACGAGTCAGGTGGAAAGCTATCCATTAAGTTATGATGCATGCTCCAAAGGTCGCACGACTCGGCCGTGTGCGCCAGTCGATCTACGGGGTTTTGTTTGGCTCAGTGGAACCCAGAGCTGGAACCGGTGGTGGTGCACCCTCAAGTGGTCGCGCTGCTCCGCGGACGGCTTTGGTGGTCTCCATGGTTGTATGCCTTGACCTCTTTTGCATCAGGGCAGTCCGAGGGTCAGTCAGGCTTGTGCCCTGCAAGACCAACATGGCTGTTTGTGTGTTGAGTGCAGTCCCTCAGTTGGGCTGCACCACAACAGCCCCCTTGTCCGGGAAGGACCGTTGGCCCGAACCAAGTCCCCCCACCCAGCCAGCCCGGGTTGTGGGGGAGTACCGGGGTCAATGTATCGAATGATGCTGGGTGTATGAGTACATGAAAGCTCTGGGACGCGGCGCCCCTGGTTGCCAAGTCCTCTTCCCATCTGACAACGCTACTCAGTCTACGCGTCAACAGCACCAGCATGTCCGGACGTGGCAAAGGCGGCAAGGCGAAGGGCAAGAGCAAGACGCGTTCCAGCCGCGCGGGTCTCCAGTTCCCCGTAGGCCGTATCCACCGCCTCCTGCGCAAGGGAAGCTACGCCGAGCGCGTCGGAGCGGGCGCTCCCGTCTACCTCGCGGCCGTCCTCGAGTACCTGGCTGCCGAAGTGCTCGAGCTCGCTGACAACGCGGCTCGTGACAACAAGAAGACCAGGATCATCTCCCGCCACCTGCAGCTCGCCATCCGCAACGACGAGGAGCTGAACAAGCTGCTCTCCGGCATGACGATCGCGCAGGGCGGCGTCTTGCCCAACATCCAAGCTGTGCTTCTCCCAAAGAAGACCGAGAAGAAGGCTTAAGCGAGCTCCCAGCCGCCGGACTACAGTCGTGCTCGTCGCACAACCCAACGGTCCTCGTCAGGACCACCGAAATGCATGTGACGGCAGGGTTTTGCTTGGCAATCCCGTTCTCTGCGCCCGTTTCCCTCTGTTTGAATTAGCGCAACCGTGCCTCTTGAACTGACGCTGCTGCTAGCTAGCTGGCATTTCAGTGCACGAATGTAAATGGAAAGCGAGCTTCCGGGTGTCCGGGGGCGCACAGGGACGAGCCTCACTGCAATTAGCGTACGATTCGCGTAGTGCAATGTGATAGGCGATTGGGCCCTTAAAAACAAACAAACAAAAAATGGGCCATATCCGCAACCAGCATGCACTTATGAGCCAGGCAGGTATGCATGAGGAACGTGAACAAACGCATGCATGGCATACCAATACACAAAAGCTTGCACGCAACATTGGCCGCATTAATTTCGTTTTCGGGCGCGGCTTCTTCGCATGAATGCGCGCACCGTTTTGCAACGAACACGCATTTTGTTTATTTTTTTTCCCCTCTCTCGTCTTGTTCGTGCTCGAACGCGCGCAATACTTACCATATGCATACCAAACGAGGCACCACCTCGCACCGGCAGCCCACCACAGGCACACACAAAAAAATATTAATAATAAAAAATAACAACAAAACAGACAGACCGAGAGGGTACGGTTGGAGTACGTGGTCTCGCGTGCTCCCGTGGCCGAAGCAAACATGTAGGTGGTCCTGAGAAGGACCGTTTTGTGTTGCTTGCCTGACCGAGGCTGCGGCGCAGACAGCGGCCGAACTTAGGCACTCTCGCCACGGATGCGCCGGGCCAGCTGGATGTCCTTTGGCATGATGGTAACACGCTTGGCGTGGATGGCGCACAGGTTGGTGTCTTCGAAGAGACCGACCAGGTATGCCTCGCTGGCCTCCTGAAGGGCCATCACAGCCGAACTCTGGAATCGGAGGTCGGTCTTGAAATCCTGAGCGATTTCCCTCACCAAGCGCTGGAACGGCAGCTTGCGGATGAGAAGTTCGGTCGACTTCTGGTAGCGGCGAATTTCACGAAGGGCCACGGTTCCAGGCCTGTAGCGATGCGGTTTCTTAACCCCTCCTGTGGCAGGTGCACTCTTGCGAGCAGCCTTGGTAGCAAGCTGCTTACGCGGAGCCTTCCCACCGGTGCTCTTACGGGCGGTTTGCTTGGTCCTGGCCATAGCGAACGGAGCGAGCGTCCGAAGTCGTCGACTGCCGGAGTGAAAATGACCCCTGCGCCGCGCGCGTCGTGCTTCGCCGCACTACTCTTCTCCTCTCCAACTCACCCGCCGATTGGCCAGCGCCGGCACAGCCGTCTCGGGCGGTGCGCGCGCCGCCACCGTTCGCCAGGATGCTGGAGGAGGCACGTTTTCGCGCGGGCGCCTTGTTCGCGGCTAAGGAAAGCACATTCGCAGGCGGTTTAATTGAGTTTAAACACGACAGCATGCCGCGCTGTTCTCTTTCGTTTCAGCCAACACCACAATCTCGTTTATACCGCCGCGCGTCGCCAATTGCCAGTGCCGAGTGTGAGACCACACCACTAATCTCGACAGTGGTTAGCGCTCCACGCCCAACGCCATCGGAGCTGTTATCGCGATCTCCGCGCGACGCAGATGGGTGGCATGTTAAGGCTACATTATTGCTTGTCCACTGCCTTGCTTTGATCATGCTGATGCTCGTTTCACGAACTACAAGTGCACGCCACGGTGCCTTCTCGAGGGGCAACTACATCGTGTTTTGGCCGCACACGGCAGCAAACCGTCTCGCATGTGCACACATGCCAGTACCGCACTTTCCAGTCCACGCACAGAAGAACGCGAGGCCCGCATGCGCCTCACAAGATTAACGACAAACTCAAGTATGGACTACCAGCACCACTTCAGAGTTACAGAGAAAACGATGCACTTCCGCTCTAAGAGCGAATTTGGAATACAATATTGACAGGTGTTGAACGCGCGTTAGGAGACCTGGACAACTAATTGGGGCCTCAAAACTGTGGATAGGCAAGCGGTACTTCCATATGTATGAAGGGTCCTTAAACAATATGTCAAGGTAGCATCAACCAATGCTTCGCAGGCGCGATCCCAAGCGCGGCTTCCCCGTGCCCCGTATTCGGTGCGCAGTTTTCGCACTTGCAAGGGACACCATGTTTTGACAAACAATCATCAAACGCAACACTTTGCTCCATACAGTGCGTACATTTCGTCAGCTAGCTTTTTCGATTGCATTCCCGCACGCAACTTCGCCACAGGATCGACGGCATCGATGTCATGTTATAGCGAAGCTCCAGCTCGGCAGCCGCCGGGAGAAATCTATTTCCTCGCCAACTAATTCACCGAATTTGGTGCGCCTAATTACGAGTAAAAGAAAATGTTCAAATGCCGCGCCTGCAACAGCGCGATTTTCAACTGATGCCGAGCGCTGCCTCTTTTTTCTTTACTATTTTTTTTCTCAGTGATTGTGGCAAACTGTGAAATGGAAGAGAGAACAAACAGTTCAACTGTGCGCTTTAAAGCTCTGTCACACAGCAATGGCAACGGATTTGGAAATTCTGTTAATTGCACAAGGCGATATGTATAAAGGGAACACAATTTATACGCCTCGATAAGATATGCCAGGCATGTGTGAGTATGACTTTTACAATACCTTCACAGACATCACAGGCGTTTTCGATGGGATAAAATTTTTTAGACAGAACTTCCGTGAGTAGTTGCGTGCAATTCACACGATCGCGGTACCGCTTTGTATTGTTGAGATATGAAACTTTGTACTTCTTAACCTGCCAGTACTCGTGCATTATGGAAGGTGTGGTGAAGACGAAGACGAAGAAGGCGCTCTTGTGTCGGCTGTGCGCGTGATCAGCTTTCGTCTACTGCCAGTGCTACTAGACTGGGCCTAGTGCCTCATAATAAATCATCTTATTACATTTGGTGGAAGGTGCTGCACTCCCCGACCTCACCCTGGAACTTCGCAGCCGAACTTTAACATCTGCTCCAGCCGCTACTATGAACGACGCTCCCAACAATCCGCTTGGCGCATCTGCCGTTCCTGTCATGTGCGGCGCCGTGCAACGGCAGCGGGACCCTCCTGTTTATAGCGGATCAGGTGAGACTGACGTAGAAGATTGGCTCTCTACCTACGAGCGCGTCAGTGAACACAACAAGTGGGATGACCCGACGAAGCTCCGTAGCGTCATCTTCTACCTTGCTGACGTTGCGAACCTCTGGTTCCACAATCACGAACGGGAACTCCAAACTTGGTCCGCTTTCAAAACTGCATTCGCGGAAGTCTTCGGTCGCCCAGCCTTGCGAAAACTCCGTGCTGAACAACGCCTCCGCCAGCGCGCTCAACAGCCCGGCGAGACTTATACTAGTTACATAGAGGATGTCGTTGATATTTGCGCCCGCGTCGATTCCACCATGCCTGAAGAGGACAAGGTGAAGCACATCCTCAAGGGCATCGAGGACGACGCATTTCAAATGCTCCTGGCGCGGAACCCTACTTCTGTCGCAGCTGTCGTCACTCTTTGCCAGAGCTTCGATGAGCTGCGTCGACAGAGGGTCCTTGCGCGCAGCGCTCTCGCACCTGGCGACTCGCTCTCGGGCCTCACGCTTCGCTCACACACCACACCAGCAGCATCGCTCTCTGTTGAGATTAAGGATTTCATTCGTGAGGAGGTGGCGCGCCAATTGTCTATGCTGCCTCTCAACGATGGACCTCCCCAGCCTGACACATCTTTGGCTGCTCCCATTAGGCGGGCCATTCGCGAGGAACTTGCTGGGTCTTTACCTTTCGCCCAACCCTGCCCTCCCGTGGCTGCACCTCTGACCTATGCCGAAGTCGCCGCGCGACCTGCGCCGCCGACGTTCTCGTTTCCGGCGCCAATGCGACTTCAAGCTGCACCTCCTCCCGCATCGCCTGCCGTTCCATCTCGACGCCCAGTTCAGACCCCTTGGCGCACACGCGACAACCGACCCATATGCTTCGCTTGCGGTGTCGCCGGCCACGTTGCGCGCTTCTGCCATCGTCGTATGCCAGCTGCTAACGCTACTGTCGCACCACCTGGATATGCCTATTCCCACGATACCACCGGGCATGCGATGCTTCCCGACCACGAGTTTTCGCCGCCTCCTCGACGCCCTGTCGGCACCCATCGTTCGCCATCACCACGTCGTCGCTCACTTTCCCCCTTACGTCGCCGCCAGTCACCTAGCGAGGGAAACTAGTTGCTGCAGTTCCGCAGGCACGAACTGCCAGCTTCGCGACTTCTACAAGGC
This sequence comes from Dermacentor variabilis, assembly GCF_050947875.1. NCBI lineage: Eukaryota > Metazoa > Arthropoda > Arachnida > Ixodida > Ixodidae > Dermacentor > Dermacentor variabilis. The sequence goes on from NC_134574.1 coordinate 23,632,744, forward strand.
CTGCACAGTCGCCACGCAATTTATTGGACGTTTTGGTCGAAGGAACCGCCGCAATTGCCCTTATTGATACTGGGGCTGCTGTTTCTGTTATCGACGAAAAGCTTTGTCGCCGCCTCCATAAGGTCACAATGCCGTTGTCTGGTATGCTTCTAAGCACCGCGACTGCGCAGCATATAGCCCCGCTCGCTCAATGTACTGCAAGGGTGGTCATCGACGGCATTGTCTATGTTGTTGAATTTCTCGTGTTGTCATCATGTTCGCATGACATTATTCTCGGCTGGGACTTCTTGTCTCACCATCGTGCCATCATCGACTGTGCCCGGGCCGAAGTAGCGCTTTTCCCGCTTGCCGATGCCCCGCTGCCTGACCCCTCTGAACAAACAGCCTCCAAGCTCACTATTGTGTCCGATACGGACATACCACCCGACATGTGTGTGCTTGTGCCCGTCTCTTGCTCTACCGCGCCAGACGCTACAGTACTTTTTACACCATCGCCGATTTTTCTACGTCGCAAGGCCCTACCTCTCCCATTTGCCGTACTCACCACTGAGTCTGGATTATCCTCAATGCTTGTGTGTAACCCGTCTCACTACCATGTGACGTTACTGCGCGGCGAATCCCTCGGTCGGGTTCAGCCCCTTGACCCGCTTCACATTCTCGATGTTTCCGACGACACGGCCTGTTATGAACTCGACGCCCTCACTTCTCCCGTGCCGTGCACATCATCATCATCATTGTCGTCGTCCGACGTTCTTGAATCTGTCGTAGACGCCGATCTGCCGCCTCCATATCGCCAACAAGTCTTCGCGCTTCTTCAGAATTTTCGCTCGTCGTTTGACTGTGACCAACTATCTCTGGGGCGTACGGCAACCGTCACTCACAGCGTCCACACTGGTTCCCATCCTCCTTTACGCCAGCGACCATACCGCGTGTCGGCAGCCGAGCGAAAGATCATCAACGAGCAGGTCGACGACATGCTGCAACGTGGCGTCATTCGCCCTTCCCACAGTCCTTGGGCGTCTCCTGTAGTATTAGTACGCAAGAAGGACGGGTCAATACGCTTCTGTGTGGATTACCGTCGACTCAATAAGATCACTCGTAAAGATGTCTATCCGCTGCCTCGGATAGATGACGCCCTCGACTCCTTGCAAGGCGCGGAGTACTTCTCATCTTTGGATCTTCGCTCCGGCTATTGGCAAGTGCCGATGGCAGATGATGACTGTGAGAAGACAGCTTTCATCACGCCCGATGGCTTGTACGAATTTACCGTAATGCCATTCGGGCTCTGCAACGCGCCCGCTACTTTCGAGCGTATGATGGACACCATCCTTCGCAACTACAAGTGGAAAACATGTCTGTGCTACCTTGATGATATCGTGGTGTTTTCGCCAGATTTCCCGACGCACCTCGTTCGCTTGCATGAGATACTGACCTGCCTCACCTCTGCTGGCCTCCAACTTAACATCAAAAAGTGCCGTTTTGCTGCTCGCAAGTTAACAATATTGGGTCACGTTGTATCGAAGGACGGCGTGCTTCCTGACCCAGCCAAGCTTCGCGCGGTCGCAGAGTTTCCGACGCCCACTACTCTTAAGGCGCTCCGCAGCTTTATAGGGCTCTGCTCTTACTTTCGGCGTTTTGTGCGCAATTTCGCGACTATCATCGCACCACTGACCAATTTGCTTACCGCTACCAACGGCATCTCCGCGTGGTCAACTTCCTGTGACGAAGCCTTCCAGCAACTACGTCGCCTACTTACTTCGCCACCGATTCTTCGACACTACGATCCCACAGCGCCTACAGAGGTACATACGGACGCCAGCGGTATCGGACTTGGTGCAGTCCTCGCACAACGGAAAGACGGCTATGACGAGTACGTCGTCGCGTATGCGAGCCGCACTTTAAAGAAGGCAGAAGCCAACTACTCAGTAACAGAAAAGGAGTGCTTGGCCATTATTTGGGCGCTCGTCAAATTTCGTCCATACCTATATGGTCGCCCTTTTGACATTGTCACCGACCACCATTCACTTTGCTGGCTGTCCTCGTTGAAGGATCCGTCAGGTCGCCTAGGGCGATGGGCACTCCGCTTACAAGAATATGATATCCGCGTTGTCTACCGATCGGGCAGAAAGCACTCTGACGCCGATGCGCTTTCCCGATCGCCGCTACCTTGTGATGTGGCTTCAGTGTCTCCGCTCTTCGCATCCATGTCAGCCTTCAACGTCGCTGATATGCCGGACGAGCAGCGTAAGGATCCCCTGCTTTCAACTATGCTGAATTTCCTCCACGACCCATCCGCCACACCCTCTTGTCGAACACTTCGTCGCCAAGCCGCTCACTTTACTGTCCGCGACAACGTTCTTTACCGCAGAAATTATTTGCCTGATGGTCACAAATGGCTCCTGGTGATACCACGACACATGCGTTCTGACATATGCGCTTATTTTCATGCTGCTCCTCATAATGGTCACGCCGGTGTTCTGAAAACGTATACTCGGCTAAGGCAGCGTTTCTACTGGCACGGCATGTATCACTTCGTGCGCCAGTACGTACGCGCTTGCACGGCGTGCCAACGGCGTAAAATTCCACAGCGCCCTTCTGGTGAGCTACAGCCGCTGCCCTGCCCGGCTCGGCCCTTCGATCGCGTCGGCATAGACCTATACGGGCCACTTCCCTGCAGTTCCTCGGGTAACCGATGGATAATTGTAGGTGTCGACCACCTGACGCGCTACGCCGAGACTGCCGCACTCCCGGCAGCCTCTGCGCGCGAAGTTGCGTTCTTCATCTTGCGGAACTTCGTTCTTCGACATGGCGCTCCACCCGAACTGCTCAGCGACAGGGGACGTGTCTTCTTGTCCGAAGTCGTCCAAGCCCTTCTCGCTGCATGCAGCAACGTTCACCGCAAGTCTACAGCCTACCACCCGCAAACGAACGGCTTGACAGAGAGGTTCAACCGCACACTCGGTGACATGTTGACTATGTACGTCGCCTCGGATCACAGTAACTGGGACACTGTTTTGCCTTTCGTCACATATGCCTATAATACGGCCACACAAGCTACCACTGGCTTTTCGCCCTTTTTTCTGCTGTATGGACGAGAGCCCTCGTGTACTATGGACACAATGCTCCCATACCGACCCGACGCTTCCGAATGCACGACTGTGTCTGAAGCCGCCAAATACGCCGAGGACTGTAGGCAGCTCGCGCGAACCCTTACGACCGCTGCTCAAGGTCGTCAAAAGCTGCGGTGTGACAGTGACGCGCTTACACCAGTTTTCCCGACTGGTTCCCTTGTTTGGTTGTGGGTCCCGCCTCACAGCCCTGGCCTTTCGACCAAACTCCTTGCACGCTATGATGACCCCTACCGCGTCATAGACCGTACCTCCGCTGTCACCTATGTTGTGGAACCTGTGACACCTTCACCCGACCATAGGCATCGCGGGCGTGACACGGTTCATGTCAACCGACTTAAGCCGTACTATGACCCCCTCATCCTACCTACGCCGTAAGTCGCCAGGATGGCTCCTCTTCTCTCCCGGGGGCCATTGTGGTGAAGACGAAGACGAAGAAGGCGCTCTTGTGTCGGCTGTGCGCGTGATCAGCTTTCGTCTACTGCCAGTGCTACTAGACTGGGCCTAGTGCCTCATAATAAATCATCTTATTACAAAGGGAAAAAAGAGAGAAAGAGAGACGTCACCGCACCACCACACATTTTTCTTAGATGGAACAAGAAGCTTGTTTACATGGCTGCAGTAGTTCTCTCGTGACAACCCGTTGTTTTCTCTTGGGTGTGTTCCGATGCCTTACTTAGAGTTCACCTCCGAGCTACACGCACGACCGGTATGACCTCATTGCGCACTGTGTACGCCTTGCTTCGTCCTCGGCTATTCCCTTTGCACGCGCATGCCAGTGACTTCGTTGCAGTAATCATTACATAGACAAGAGAAAAGAAATAACCAAAAGTTCCGCGTTTCTTCAAAGCAAGAGGCCCGTACATTTTCTCTGACTGTTCCTTCCCCATTTGTTTACCTGTTTAGCCATCACCTCACTTTGCTATATACATGAAGGCCATAGGCGCAGTTCCGGGTGGCTTCGTGGGACGAATGTAAAACAATAGGCGCGAGCTTGGCTTTCATTAAACGCAACACGAATGCGAAATCCGTGCAATGACGACGGCCGGCGTGTGTCAGCTTCCCTTACCTTGGCGTGCCAATATATGTGCCATGAGTGAGGGAGCCGGTTCGAATTCGGAATTTTTCTCTACAGCAGCTTGCACATTCACGATGTTCCAGGGATTAAGCGGCAGGAGGTAGTCTTGTGCACTTTGGCGCGTCCATGCCATGGCATTACGCAACCGCCTCACAGCGCGTAATACGCCGGACATAAGCTGCCACAAGGAGAAATGTTCACATGTAGGACAGGTGGCTCCCTCTGGCGGCGAAGAGTTCGACAAATACGTGATGCACCGCTCAAATCGCCCATCGGGCGGCCGCTCGTCCCTCTCTCTCTTTTTCCCCCGTTCTCGCGGCGTGTGGCATACACAAATACGTTGCTCGAAAAAGTTTGTTTTCTTTAAATACAGCGCGTGTCCAGCGCCCGCTTCCTTACCGATCTAAGTATATGGCGCGAACAAGGGCCGCCCAGCATCGCCTACACGCACGCATGACGAAAGGGCCAGTCGTACAGAAATAACGAGAGAAAGTGAGTCTGCACTGTGCAAGCATATTTCTGTCTCAGTAAGCACACTTCACCGTTCTGCTCCTTTATTTTATTTTCCTCTTGTTTTGGGCAACTCAGCGGTGCATTGTCTTGCAAGAAGAGCCACGTTGGCCTCGAACCAACTGCTTATCACCTACAGCGCGCTGACAAGAAATGCCACTGTAACCCTGTACACTAGTATGAAAACAGCACGCGCCTCGGTGTCTATCGCGCGCACCCTCGTCCATTTGAATACAACGCAGTGAGCCCGGTTCTAGCGACAGCTACCTAGCTAATCTCACCTTTGCATTCATTTGCGTCGCTCAAAAGAGTTACACAATTGTGAATCGCACGGTGGTAGTTTACGGCCGCCCAGCTCGTAGGGCAAGAGGGCTGGCTCGTTATTGTTTCTCCGACGCACGCAAAACAACGAAGCCATGCGTATGCCGCTCAGACACAGCGTCGCGCGTAGGCTCAATCATTTAACGCTTGCACTGGAAAGAACAAATAACCGCCGTCTGTAGAAAACTCACTTTCAGCTGTTACACACTGGCCCGTGCCCGGCAATATTTTCCTCGCGCTTTGCTTCGCTGCGTACCCACAGGAGCTATTGTTGTGAAATATGGGGCTTAACATATAAAACTTACTTAACTTAAATGCGCCCGCTGACCGTCACGCTCGGCGTATGTATGTAACCGAGTGCTACTGCCCGGCTCATACTCTTCTCTAAGGGAGTAGAAGAAGCGAGCCATTTCAAAGCGACAAAAATGCGCATCGACGAGCTTACGATTACCTCTGTCTTTTAATCATCAGTCCACTCTGGTTGCCTCAATCAGGGTCCAACCAAAGGCGACAACTGAGCTGCACGAACGACCGCCACGTCGCAACTCGGACAGACTGAGGGCGGGTGAAATGGGAGCAACACAACACACAGGGGCGAGCGCAAATGCAATCGAGCAAACTCGCCTTGCGAGGGCGAAAAACAATGCTACCACACCTTATGAATACATGCGGTTGCGCTCGCTCACCTGACCAAAGTTTACCGCGCGTGTCTCGTACGGCCGAACGCGAGATAATGGCATGCAAAAGAGGGTCAACGGAGCAGGAGATCGCAAATCCTGCGCATCACTGCCGAAGCACCAAGTGGGTAGCCCTGAAGAGGGCTGTTGGGTTCTTCAGAGGAGCTGATGCGCTGCTTGCAGACGACGCCGCGCACGCGTGCTGCTTAGCCTCCGAAACCGTCGAGGGTGCGGCCCTGACGCTTGAGGGCATACACCACGTCCATGGCTGTCACGGTCTTGCGCTTGGCGTGCTCAGTGTAGGTGACGGCGTCCCGGATCACGTTCTCGAGGAACACCTTGAGCACACCGCGTGTCTCCTCATAGATCAGGCCAGAGATACGCTTGACACCACCACGGCGAGCGAGGCGACGGATGGCTGGCTTGGTGATGCCTTGGATGTTGTCACGCAACACCTTACGATGACGCTTCGCGCCACTCTTGCCACGTCCAGACATCTCGGCTGTTGCTGCTGCTTCGAAGCGAGTCAGGAAAGCGAATGCCGCGTCCTTGCGCCGCGACTGAGCGAGGAAGCCGCGCCGAAGGGCGAGGAGGTGAAACGCGCGCCGATTGGCTCACGGGCAGCGCGGCCTCTCTTCGTGAGTCGCGGGTGGCAGCACTGAGCCCTGCTTAGGCCACGCACTGAGTTCACGACGTGTGGCTTCGCAACACAATCGCGGAGTTTACTTTTTTTTCTTATGTTGTTTCATTTTGGCATTTCTGACTGCAACGTAGGCTGATGTTCAACCCGCCTCCCTCCTTGTTTTGCTCAACTCGCCAAGAGAAAAACAAACGTGTCAACAATGTTATTGTGCTATGTTGCACGCACCCACTGCTCGTTTCGCGCCCCAGGAACAAGTTTATTGTCTTCTCATAATTATGATTACTCGTTCTATTCACCGGTAGCTCGGCTACGCTTTCAAGTGCACCCTGGTCATTGCCGCAAAGCACACCGTGCGCACAGCTTCAATTTCCGCCACGCCAACATCGTTCACTTGATTACTAGTCGCGAAACAGGGCGCGTTCATGCTCTGTTCGCCTCAGGCGTTTCAAATTTCTCACGCCGGCACCGCTGACTGGTGCCTACACGACCGTCAAATTTCGTCGCGATAGCTTACGTAGCCTCGTAGATAACGTCAGCGAAATCAGCCTAAGACGCGCGCGCGAGCCCAATTCAGCATTCTAGGGGACGGAAGAGAGCGAGGGAACTGTTAGCGCCGCTCCTCACTCTCCCATCGCCCGTACGAAGGCAGCTACGCAGGGCGCGCGCGCGGAACCGCTAGCTATGCAGTATGCGGAGAGCGCGCGCATCTCTTCTTTTCCCACTTCAAAGTCACTTACTACTGCTACATTTGTAATAACAGTGTAAAATTTCCCCTTAGGCAGTGCTGCTTCGTGAACGTGCGTACCCATTTCCGCTCGCCAGCCACCGCTACAGCAATGCGGCTCTGAATTTCAGTCCGGAGCACTGCTGCATACGTGCGGGCGGCCGCCGAGAGGGCATTCTAGCAGACGCAGCGACCGATGGCATTAGTTCTAGCAGCCATAGAGGCACACCTCAGGGCCCGCAAAAGTGCGTCGAACGACAAGAAGAAACAAAACGGTAAAAAGAAAAAAAGGAGGGATGAGTGCTGCCTGCTTTTAAAAGTTGCGCTACATCAGAATTAAGTAAATGTGCAGCAACGACCGCCTCATCATCCTCGGTGTGTGAAACACGCGCCGTGGTAATTAGTGCATGCAGGCGAACGTGGCCGCTCGCGCAGAGTCGCCTCACGCGCCCCATACTTGCTTAGTGTGTGTTGTTGTGCTGAGCCCCGTGGCGTTCCGTGCGGTTCTGCTACAAAAGTTATAGCACACGCGCTGTCCGACCGCGCACGCCGCGTGTTTGAAAACAAGAAGTAGTAGTAAGTGCCGTTGAGATGGTAAAAGAAGAGAAGAGTGCAGTACCGTAGCTGTCTCTCGCTTAGGAGGTCACCTCAACAGTACTACACGGGGGAGGGTAAGGAGAATAAAGGAGCCAAGAGAAACAAAGATTAAAGAGGACGAGCGGAAGGCCGTGAAGAAAAAAAAAGAGAGAGAGAGAAGCGTGAAACGGGGCCTATGGCAGCGTGGTAAGGTTCGACGACTCAAAGAACTCAATGAGCTGGGAAGGCTCCTTTGAGTAAAACCGCAAAACCCCTAGGAAACGAGAAAGTCCTCAGGACGGGCTATGGGGAGTCCAAGGCGTCGATTAGGATTTCACGAGCTGAGAGATATATGCAGTGCATATATCTATAATAAAAGTGCATATATCATATCAAAGGGACTCTCACGGGCCGATAGTCCCTTTTTGTGTGTGTTGTTCTGCTGCGCGCATGCCGTTGTGTGCGTTTCTGATACAAAACTTTCAGCACACGCGCTGTCGCAATGAGAATACGACAGCGCGCGCCGGGTGCGTGTAAACGAGGAAGCGTCGAACAGAGGGAACGGACGGAATTGTCGAGATTCTCACTACATCCCAATGCCAATGCAGACACTTTGGGTGGCTCTGAGAAGAGCCGTTGGGTGTTGGCTGCGCGGACGAGCGCTCGGTCGCCTACTTGGAGCTGGTGTACTTGGTGACGGCTTTGGTGCCCTCGGACACGGCGTGTTTGGCCAGCTCTCCGGGCAACAGCAGAAGCACGGCAGTCTGGATCTCCCGGCTCGCGATGGTCGAGCGCTTGTTGTAGTGAGCCAGACGGGACGACTGCGCGGCGATACGCTCGAAGATGTCGTTCACGAAGCTGTTTATGATAGACATGGACTTGCTGGAGACTCCAGTGTCCGGGTGCACCTGCTTCAGCACCTTGTAGATATACATGGAGAAGCTCTCCTTCCTGCGGCGCTTCTTCTTGTCGGTGGCGCGCACGTTCTTCTGCGCCTTGCCGGCCTTCTTCACGGCCTTACCGCTGGGCTGGGGAGGCATGTCAGTAGCCGAGCAAACGAGATCGGAATACGCGCGACCGGTCGCGCGCGCCGCGTTTTTATCGCGGGAGGGTGGTGTTCACGCGACCTCGCAAAGCCGCGCTCGCCATTGGTCCGTGCGGCTTCTCTCCCTTTTCCTCGCGCTTTCCTTTGGGACCGGCGGCGGCGAGAGCGGCGACGGCGCTACGAGCACGGCTCAAATCGCTCACAGATCGCCACTGTGTAAGTCGTTGTTACTCAGTCTGACAGCAACACTGCGATGCCTCCCCAGGTGCTGTGGATAGGTGCTGTGGTGGCGTGATTTGTGCGTTCGAACTTCGGTGCTATTGTTACCCTCCACGTGGGCCCCTCTCGGATGGTTGGATAGGATTACGGTGCGGATTCTTCTAGACTCCAACCCGCTGTCTTCGATTCGGTGAGGTGTTCCGGTGGCTCTTTTTTGTCCTTGGTTTTTTCCAGTGTTTAGCTGAGGGTTTCTAGCTTCCTACCTTGTGTAGTGTTAGCTTAAACTTCGGCTAGGCGCGGGCGCCACGTGGTTTTTACCGCGATGGTGGCCCCTTCGCGGCATCGGCCGCTTACGTTTTTCGGGCGAGTTCCGAAAGGCGCGTCCAATGTAGATGTTTGCAAGGCGCTCGTAAAGCGCTTTTCCTTGAACGACCTTAAGGCAGTGCAGGACTTTGGTGTAGGACGGTTTGAGATAACGTTTAAGAATAAGGCCGCGGTTGATCGCTTCTCAGCTGATCCCGCTTTGAAGGTTCGGGATGTGGAAGTTCGTTTTGAGTATAGAGGTGTGCGTGTGAAGTTGGTTAGGGTGTTTGGCTACCCCGCGGATCTTCCGGACCAGGCTCTCGTCTCCGAGCCAGAGGTCTTCGGAAAGGTTCACGGGATCTCCGAAGAATGCGTGCCCGGTTTCCCTGCCGTTGGCACCGGAAACGGGGCATTCGGATAGAGATGGCGCGGCCCGTTCCTAACCTTCTTCGTGTAGGTGAGCGTGTCGTTCAGTGTGAGTACGAGGGTGTAGTTAGATTGTGCCGTAGGTGTAACATGGCAGGACACCACGCCGCCGCGTGCGACACGCCTCAGTGCGCGCACTGCGGGCAGTTTGGCCACGCGTCCTGCGACGCGGCGTGCGTACGTTGCGGCGGCGACCATGCGGTTTCGGCGTGTAGTGTCCGCACCTACTCGTCAGTGACCGCGAGGCCAGAACAGCAGAAACCTGCCGTCGTGGAAGCGGTTACTTCGCCGGTAGCTGATACGGTTGCTGCCTTAGAGGAAGGAGAGAGCCAGGGCTCCTTGAGCGTGGTCGATGCCGCCGAGCGCGGCGGCGATTCCGTGGACGCTACCGAGGTCGTTCCCCCTACCGTCACGGCAACGTGCGAGGGGGCAGCGAGCGAGGAGGCTGAAGCGGCGGTCGCTGTCGCCTCCGTGGCGGGTACGCCTCTCGCTACGCTGGTCGCTATCTCTGGCGCGTCCGAACCGCTGACTGGCGCGACTGACACTGCTCGTCGGTCGAACCATAAGCGTAAGAGCCGGCGCGCACACCGCGCTGGCTCCGCTGCCAGGGCGGCGGCCGCGGGGTGTGAGTCGAGCTCGGACGAAGGTGACTCCCAGGGCTCGGAGACTGGCCCTCCAGAATTTAAGCGCAGTGCTGTTGAAACGTCCGATTCTGATACTGAGGTCCCATCGGACGCGGAGGGTTCTCCTCCTTGTCCCAATTGCGGATGGGGACGTTGCGAATGCTCGTTGCTCTCAGACAGAACCTATGAGTCTACTGATGAGGGGTCCCCAACTTTGGAGACCCTCTCATAAGTAGTCTTTGCTTATTTGTCACTAGCGGCTAGTATTACCTAATACTAGCCTGCTCTTTATTTATTTTCCTAGCTCTTTTTGTCTTCCTTTGTTTCTACTAGCTCTTAGCTAATCTCTTTCTCCCTTAAAATGGCTTCTTCTCTCACCATAGCTACCTTTAACTGTCGTGGTTTGTCGCGTGCTTCTAAGCAGTTAGAGGTTATTAATTTGGCTAAATCCAAAAAGGTAGATATTCTTGTGCTTCAGGAAACTTATATTCATAGGCTAGGCCAGATCAGCCACTTCGACCGGATTTTTCGCACTCGGTCTTTCTGGAGTTATGGCGCGACGGGCAGTCGAGGTACGGCGATCGTTTTGATGCCGAATTTCGACTGCCTTGTTATTCGCCATGCCAGGGATTCCGAGGGCCGCGTCTTGTCGGTGGACCTTGATTGTGGCATTTGAATTGTTAATGTTTATGCTCCAACCCAGTCTCAAGATCAGAGAGAGTTTTTGGCTACATTAGAACCCTACTTGGTAGGTCCTTCTCGGCTAATCCTTGTAGGCGACTTCAACTGTGTGTTAGAACAGGTTGATCGCATCCCGCATAGAGGGACTTCAAACCAGAAAGATAGGCGTGCAAATGTTGTACTACGAGAGCTCGTCGACGGGCTGGGACTTGTCGATGCTTGGCGTGTGCTTCGCCCTAGTCAGTCAGGAATGACTTGGACAGGAAGAGGCATGCAGAGCCGCATCGATCGTTTTTACATCTCGTCGTCACTGGCTCCTAGTATGCATTCTTCTTGGTTAACTCCTTCTGCTCTTAGCGACCACAGCTTCCAAATTCTGCGGTTCGCCGATTCTAGCATAGTCCCGCAAGGGAAGAGACCGTGGCGTCTGAATCCACGTCTTCTAAAAGACAGGCAGGCAACCGCAGAGGTATCATCCATTCTTTTTCGATCGCTGCACAATAGAGCGAATCTAAGTGGTACAGAATGGGATGATGTGAAGGTCAGAGTGCGTGAGTGCTTCAGGTCTTGGGGCAAGCGTCGAGCGCGCGAGGAGCGTGAGGAGATTAAAATCGTGTCCAACGCGATCCTCCTGCTCTCGAGGCCACTGTCCGGCGGTCCTGGAGTTGCTTTGGCGCTGGCCTCACTCCGAAAGGAACTTCGGATTCTCCTGCAGCGACGCTGGGATGGCTTGAGGGCCACAACCCGAGCAGAGCTGTGGGAAATGGAAGCGTGGTGCAGCAGAAACGTCCTACGTAAACATCTCTCAAGGAAGAGCACAACTCTCTCCTCCCTAATAGATCCAAGCGATGGTAGCATAGTCGATTCACCAGATGGAGTTCTTGCAATGGCGAGGCAGTTTTACATGATCTTGTATGCCGAACCAGCTGCCACTCCAACTGCGTTTCCTTTTGCTTCGCCAGCTGAGCCGCCGCAAGTGTGCGACTCAGCCATAGGTGAGGACGAGCTTTTTTCGGCATTGAAGTCTATGAAGCGTAATCGCAGTCCGGGATCCGATGGTCTGACAGTCGAATTTTATGTTAAATTTTGGACACTGTTAGGGAAGCCATTCACATCACTGGTGAACCGGCTACTCAGTGAAGGGACTTTGTCAGCGTCTCAACGAGAGGGGTTAATCCCTCTCCTTTGTAAGGACGAGTCGAGGAGCTCCGATCTGAGCGCATGGCGTGCAATCACACTTCTGAACTGCGATTATAAGCTCATAGCAAAGTGCCTGTGTATGCGACTCACGCCAGTGCTCAGCACTGTTTTGGGTCCATACCAGGCATGTTGTGTCCAGAGGCGCTCTACTCAGCTTCACGGTATAGCACTAAGGGACCTTCTCCTGAGGGCAAATATTAGGAAACTTCCAGGTATTTGCTCCTTCGATCAGGAGAAGGCTTTCGATATCATTAGCCATAGGTACCTTTTCCGTGTTTTGGAAGAGGCTGGTTTTAGTGTGGGTTTTAGACAGATGATCCAAGCTTTGTATTCTCGACCGACTTCTGCTGTTCTCATACGAGACCGCCTCTCGGAGGCATTCATTGTGGGACGTGGTGTGCGACAGGGGGATCCGCTCTCACCTGCCCTCTACATACTCGCTTTTGAACCGCTTCTGCAGAGGTTGTCTTGTGACAGCGGAATTGGCAGGTTCCTACTTCCACCAGGTTCCCCCCCAGTTGCACTCTTTGCCTATGCAGACGACTTGTCCATTATCGTCCCGGACGAAGCATCAGCTTGCGACGTCCTGGAGGTCATGGACAGTTACTGCGGGGCGAGCGGTGCAAGGTTGAATAGGTCGAAAAGTGCAGCAATGTACTTGAACTCCACTCCTTCCAGTCCGCAGCCCGTTCATGGTCTCCCCGTGAAAACGCGGCTGCGGATTCTAGGCTTCCAGTTCGAACCAGATGGTCTCTCTCCCGAAAACTGGCAACAGGCTAAGGAGAAGCTTGAAGCCAGGGTTCAGGAATACAGCGCGTTGTCATGCCCTTTGACTGCTCGAGCGACAATCCTTCGCTCACTTCTGTTTTCCTCTTGACGTATGTGGCGTGTGTGTCTCCTATTCCAACCCGAACCAAGCTTATCTTGGAGAGGGTCTTGTTTCGCTTCCTCTGGAAGGGTACAACTGGTTGTGTAGCTAGGTGGGTGCTCAAGTTGCCCAGGGACAAGGGAGGACTCGGAATTCCCGACCTGGGCATCGTGGCTACTGCACTACACGTCAGTTGGACCCAGGTCGCTCTTAACTCGGATATGCTCCTAACTCGAAGCTTAACTTCCTTCTTTCTTAGCACCCGACTCCGCTTGTTCTCGCAGAGCACATTTTCCCACTGTGTTCCTCGTTCAGGTACCCCGTCCACCATTTATGCGGCGGCTGCCAACTCTTTGGTAAGCCTCTGCAAGGTTCACCTAGGCATCGACGTAGTTTCAGCTCCACTCCAAGAGTTAGTGGATATCCTCACCCCAGGACTCCCCCCACATTACCAAAGGTACGACCTGTCGATTCACAGGCCAAACTGGAAGCTCATTACAGCCGGTTTCCTCGACGCCAGGCGAGCCACCTTTGTGTACCGCCTGGCGCGAGGGTGCCTGCCGTTGAGCTACAGGCCCTTCACAGCCATCCCGGCTCGTGGAGTGTGTCCTTTCTGTGGCGCTCGTGAGGACTCAGTTCATATCTTTACGCAGTGTTTGCTTCCAGCAGCTCTTCTCCAAAGAGTTGCTAGTCCATTTAGGCTCCCAGGCGTTCCTTATGAGACAGTCCGATTTTTGCACCCTTTGCCCAATCAGACGATCAACCAGTTCGTGCTTCTCCTCGCCGAGTGCTCATACCAAGTTTGGCAGGCACGCTGCGATGCAATTTTCGGGGGGTCGGGCACCGGCCCTTCAGGAAGTGCTTGCGAAAGCACGGAAGGAGGTCTGGTTCTACCTCGCCCGGGAGCGGCACCGCTTGGGCGAGAAGTTTCTCGAAGTGTGGGCTCGTCCTGCCGTGATTTTTGACGAGTCAGGTGGAAAGCTATCCATTAAGTTATGATGCATGCTCCAAAGGTCGCACGACTCGGCCGTGTGCGCCAGTCGATCTACGGGGTTTTGTTTGGCTCAGTGGAACCCAGAGCTGGAACCGGTGGTGGTGCACCCTCAAGTGGTCGCGCTGCTCCGCGGACGGCTTTGGTGGTCTCCATGGTTGTATGCCTTGACCTCTTTTGCATCAGGGCAGTTCGAGGGTCAGTCAGGCTTGTGCCCTGCAAGACCGACATGGCTGTTTGTGTGTTGACTGCAGTCCCTCAGTTGGGCTGCACCACAACAGCCCCCTTGTCCGGGAAGGACCGTTGGCCCGAACCAAGTCCCCCCACCCAGCCAGCCCGGGTTGTGGGGGAGTGCCGGGGTCAACGTATCGAATGATGCTGGGTTGATGAGTACATGAAAGCTCTGGGACGCGGCGCCCCTGGTTGCCAAGTCCTCTTCCCATCTGACAACGGTACTCAGTCTACGCGTCAACAGCACCAGCATGTCCGGACGTGGCAAAGGCGGCAAGGCGAAGGGCAAGAGCAAGACGCGTTCCAGCCGCGCGGGTCTCCAATTCCCCGTGGGCCGTATCCACCGTCTCCTGCGCAAGGGAAACTACGCCGAGCGCGTCGGAGCGGGCGCTCCCGTCTACCTCGCGGCCGTCCTCGAGTACCTGGCTGCCGAAGTGCTCGAGCTCGCTGACAACGCGGCTCGTGACAAGAAGAAGACCAGGATCATCTCCCGCCACCTGCAGCTCGCCATCCGCAACGACGAGGAGCAGAACAAGCTGCTCTCCGGCATGATGATCGCGCAGGGCGGCGTCTTGCCCAACATCCAAGCTGTGCTTCTCCCAAAGAAGACCGAGAAGAAGGTGTAAGCGAGCTCCCAGCCGCCGGACTACAGTCGCGCTCGTCGCACAACCCAACGGTCCTCGTCAGGACCACCGAAATGCATGTGACGGCAGGGTTTTGCTTGGCAATCCCGTTCTCTGCGCCCGTTTCCCTCTGTTTGAATTAGCGCAACCGTGCCTCTTGAACTGACGCTGCTGCTAGCTAGCTGGCATTTCAGTGCACGAATGTAAATGGAAAGCGAGCTTCCGGGTGTCCGGGGGCGCACAGGGACGAGCCTCACTGCAATTAGCGTACGATTCGCATAGTGCAATGTGATAGGCGATTGGGCCCTTAAAAACAAACAAACAAAAATGGGCCATATCCGCAACCAGCATGCACTTATGAGCCAGGCAGGTATGCATGAGGAACGTGAACAAACGCATGCATGGCATACCAATACACAAAAGCTTGCACGCAACATTGGCCGCATTAATTTCGTTTTTGGGCGCGGCTTCTTCGCATGAATGCGCGCACCGTTTTGCAACGAACACGCATTTTGTTTATATTTTTCCCCCCTCTCGTCTTGTTCGTGCTCGAACGCGCGCAATACTTACCATATGCATACCAAACGAGGCACCACCTCGCACCGGCAGCCCACCACAGGCACACACAAAAAAATATTAATAATAAAAAATAACAACAAAACAGACAGACCGAGAGGGTACGGTTGGAGTACGTGGTCTCGCGTGCTCCCGTGGCCGAAGCAAACATGTAGGTGGTCCTGAGAAGGACCGTTTTGTGTTGCTTGCCTGACCGAGGCTGCGGCGCAGACAGCGGCCGAACTTAGGCACTCTCGCCACGGATGCGCCGGGCCAGCTGGATGTCCTTTGGCATGATGGTAACACGCTTGGCGTGGATGGCGCACAGGTTGGTGTCTTCGAAGAGACCGACCAAGTATGCCTCGCTGGCCTCCTGAAGGGCCATCACAGCCGAACTCTGGAATCGGAGGTCGGTCTTGAAATCCTGAGCGATTTCCCTCACCAAGTGCTGGAACGGCAGCTTGCGGATGAGAAGTTCGGTCGACTTCTGGTAGCGGCGAATTTCACGAAGGGCCACGGTTCCAGGCCTGTAGCGATGCGGTTTCTTAACCCCTCCTGTGGCAGGTGCACTCTTGCGAGCAGCCTTGGTAGCAAGCTGCTTACGCGGAGCCTTCCCACCGGTGCTCTTACGGGCGGTTTGCTTGGTCCTGGCCATAGCGAACGGAGCGAGCGTCCGAAGTCGTCGACTGCCGGA
This sequence comes from Dermacentor variabilis, assembly GCF_050947875.1. NCBI lineage: Eukaryota > Metazoa > Arthropoda > Arachnida > Ixodida > Ixodidae > Dermacentor > Dermacentor variabilis. The sequence goes on from NC_134574.1 coordinate 23,648,860, forward strand.
GTGAAAATGACCCCTGCGCCGCGCGCGTCGTGCTTCGCCGCACTACTCTGCTCCTCTCCAACTCACCCGCCGATTGGCCAGCGCCGGCACAGCCGTCTCGGGCGGTGCGCGCGCCGCCACCGTTCGCCAGGATGCTGGAGGAGGCACGTTTTCGCGCGGGCGCCTTGTTCGCGGCTAAGGAAAGCACATTCGCAGGCGGTTTAATTGAGTTTAAACACGACAGCATGCCGCGCTGTTCTCTTTCGTTTCAGCCAACACCACAATCTCGTTTATACCGCCGCGCGTCGCCAATTGCCAGTGCCGAGTGTGAGACCACACCACTAATCTCGACAGTGGTTAGCGCTCCACGCCCAACGCCATCGGAGCTGTTATCGCGATCTCCGCGCGACGCAGATGGGTGGCATGTTAAGGCTACATTATTGCTTGTCCACTGCCTTGCTTTGATCATGCTGATGCTCGTTTCACGAACTACAAGTGCACGCCACGGTGCCTTCTCGAGGGGCAACTACATCGTGTTTTGGCCGCACTCGGCAGCAAACCGTCTCGCATGTGCACACATGCCCGTACCGCACTTTCCCGTCCACGCACAGAAGAACGCGAGGCCCGCATGCGCCTCACAAGATTAACGACAAACTCACGTATGGACTACCAGTACCACTTCAGAGTTACAGAGAAAACGATGCACTTCCGCTCTAAGAGCGAATTTGGAATACAATATTGACAGGTGTTGAACGCGCGTTAGGAGACCTGGACAACTAATTGGGGCCTCAAAACTGTGGATAGGCAAGCGGTACTTCCATATGTATGAAGGGTCCTTAAACAATATGTCAAGGTAGCATCAACCAATGATTCGCAGGCGCGATCCCAAGCGCGGCTTCCCCGTGCCCCGTATTCGGTGCGCAGTTTTCGCACTTGCAAGGGACACCATGTTTTGACAAACAATCATCAAACGCAACACTTTGCTCCATACAGTGCGTACATTTCGTCAGCTAGCTTTTTCGATTGCATTCCCGCACGCAACTTCGCCACAGGATCGACGGCATCGATGTCATGTTATAGCGAAGCTCCAGCTCGGCAGCCGCCGGGAGAAATCTATTTCCTCGCCAACTAATTCACCGAATTTGGTGCGCCTAATTACGAGTAAAAGAAAATGTTCAAATGCCGCGCCTGCAACAGCGCGATTTTCAACTGATGCCGAGCGCTGCCTCCTTTTTCTTTACTATTTTTTTTCTCAGTGATTGTGGCAAACTGTGAAATGGAAGAGAGAACAAACAGTTCAACTGTGCGCTTTAAAGCTCCGTCACACAGCAATGGCACCGGATTTCTAAATTTTGTTAATTGCACAAGGCGATATGTATAAAGGGAACACAATTTATACGCCTCGATAAGATATACCAGTCATGTGTGAGTATGACTTTTACAATACCTTCACAGACATCACAGGCGTTTTCGATGGGATAAAATTTTTTAGACAGAACTTCCGTGAGTAGTTGCGTACAATTCACACGATCGCGGTACCGCTTTGTATTGTTGAGATATGAAACTTTGTACTTCTTAACCTGCCAGTACTCGTGCATTATGGAAGGGAAAAAAAGAGAGAAAGAGAGACGTCACCGCACCACCACACATTTTTCTCAGATGGAACAAGAAGCTTGTTTACATGGCTGCAGTAGTTCTCTCGTGACAACCCGTTGTTTTCTCTTGGGTGTGTTCCGATGCCTTACTTAGAGTTCACCTCCGAGCTACACGCACGACCGGTATGACCTCATTGCGCACTGTGTACGCCTTGCTTCGTCCTCGGCTATTCCCTTTGCACGCGCATGCCAGTGACTTCGTAGCAGTAATCATTACATAGACAAGAGAAAAGAAATAACCAAAAGTTCCGCGTTTCTTCAAAGCAAGAGGCCCGTACATTTTCTCTGACTGTTCCTTCCCCATTTGTTTACCTGTTTAGCCATCACCTCACTTTGCTATATACATCAAGGCCTTAGGCGCAGTTCCCGGTGGCTTCGTGGGACGAATGTAAAACAATAGGCGCGAGCTTGGCTTTCATTAAACGCAACACGAATGCGAAATCCGTGCAATGACGACGGCCGGCGTGTGTCAGCTTCCCTTACCTTGGCGTGCCAATATATGTGCCATGAGTGGGGGAGCCGGTTCGAATTCGGAATTTTTCTCTACAGCAGCTTGCACATTCACAATGTTCCAGGGATGCAGCGGCAGGATGTAGTCTTGTGCACTTTGGCGCGTCCATGCCATGGCATTACGCAACCGCCTCACAGCGCGTAATACGCCGGACATAAGCTGCCACAAGGAGAAATGTTCACATGTAGGACAGGTGGCTCCCTCTGGCGGCGAAGAGTGCGACAAATACGTGATGCACCGCTCAAATCGCCCATCGGGCGGCCGCTCGTCCCTCTCTCTCTTTTTCCCCCCGTTCTCGCGGCGTGTGGCATACACAAATACGTTGCTCGAAAAAGTTTGTTTTCTTTAAATACAGCGCGTGTCCAGCGCCCGCTTCCTTACCGATCTAAGTATATGGCGCGAACAAGGGCCGCCCAGCATCGCCTACACGCACGCATGACGAAAGGGCCAGTCGTACAGAAATAACGAGAGAAAGTGAGTCTGCACTGTGCAAGCATATTTCTGTCTCAGTAAGCACACTTCACCGTTCTGCTCCTTTATTTTATTTTCCTCTTGTTTTGGGCAACTCAGCGGTGCATTGTCTTGCAAGAAGAGCCACGTTGGCCTCGAACCAACTGCTTATCACCTATAGCGCGCTGACAAGAAATGCCACTGTAACCCTGTACACAAGTATGAAAACAGCACGCGCCTCGGTGTCTACCGCGCGCACCCTCGTCCATTTGAATACAACGCAGTGAGCCCGGTTCTAGCGACAGCTACCTAGCTAATCTCACCTTTGCATTCATTTGCGTCGCTCAAAAGAGTTACACAATTGTGAATCGCACGGTGGTAGTTTACGGCCGCCCAGCTCGTAGGGCAAGAGGGCTGGCTCGTTATTGTTTCTCCGGCGCACGCAAAACAACGAAGCCATGCGAATGCCGCTCAGGCACAGCGTCGCGCGTAGGCTCAATCATTTAACGCTTGCACTGGAAAGAACAAATAACCGCCGTCTGTAAAAAACTCACTTTCAGCTGTTACACACTGGCCCGTGCCCGGCAATATTTTCCTCGCGCTTTGCTTCGCTGCGTACCCACAGGAGCTATTGTTGTGAAATATGGGGCTTAACATATAAAACTTACTTAACTTAAATGCGCCCGCTGACCGTCACGCTCGGCGTATGTATGTAACCGAGTGCTACTGCCCGGCTCATACTCTTCTCTAAGGGAGTAGAAGAAGCGAGCCATTTCAAAGCGACAAAAATGCGCATCGACGAGCTTACGATTACCTCTGTCTTTTAATCATCAGTCCACTCTGGTTGCCTCAATCAGGGTCCAACCAAAGGCGACAACTGAGCTGCACGAACGACCGCCACGTCGCAACTCGGACAGACTGAGGGCGGGTGAAATGGGAGCAACACAACACACAGTGGCGAGCGCAAATGCAATCGAGCAAAGCTCGCCTTGCGAGGGCGAAAAACAATGCTACCACACCTTATGAATACATGCGGTTGCGCTCGCTCACCTGAACAAAGTTTACCGCGCGTGTCTCGTACGGCCGAACGCGAGATAATGGCATGCAAAAGAGGGTCAACGGAGCAGGAGATCGCAAATCCTGCGCATCACTGCCGAAGCACCAATTGGGTAGCCCTGAAGAGGGCTGTTGGGTTCTTCAGAGGAGCTGATGCGCTGCTTGCAGACGACGCCGCGCACGCGTGCTGCTTAGCCTCCGAAACCGTCGAGGGTGCGGCCCTGACGCTTGAGGGCATACACCACGTCCATGGCTGTCACGGTCTTGCGCTTGGCGTGCTCAGTGTAGGTGACGGCGTCCCGGATCACGTTCTCGAGGAACACCTTGAGCACACCGCGTGTCTCCTCATAGATCAGGCCATAGATACGCTTGACACCACCACGGCGAGCGAGGCGACGGATGGCTGGCTTGGTGATGCCTTGGATGTTGTCACGCAACACCTTACGATGACGCTTCGCGCCACCCTTGCCGAGCCCCTTGCCGCCCTTGCCACGTCCAGACATCTCGGCTGTTGCTGCTGCTTCGAAGCGAGTCAGGAAAGCGAATGCCGCGTCCTTGCGCCGCGACTGAGCGAGGAAGCCGCGCCGAAGGGCGAGGAGGTGAAACGCGCGCCGATTGGCTCACGGGCAGCGCGGCCTCTCTTCGCGAGTGAGTCGCGGGTGGCAGCACTGAGCCCTGCTTAGGCCACGCACTGAGTTCACGACGTGTGGCTTCGCAACACAATCGCGGAGTTTACTTTTTTTTCTTATGTTGTTTCTTTTTGGCATTTCTGACTACAACGTAGGCTGATGTTCAACCCGCCTCCCTCCTTGTTTTGCTCAACTCGCCAAGAGAAAAACAAACGTGTCAACAATGTTATTGTGCTATGTTGCACGCACCCACTGCTCGTTTCGCGCCCCAGGAACAAGTTTATTGTCTTCTCATAATTATGATTACTCGTTCTATTCACCGGTAGCTCGGCTATACTTTCAAGTGCACCCTGGTCATTGCCGCAAAGCACACCGTGCGCACAGCTTCAAATTCCGCCACGCCAACATCGTTCACTTGATCACTAGACGCGAAACAGGGCGCGTTCATGCTCTGTTCGCCTCAGGCGTTTCAAATTTCGCACGCCGGCACCGCTGACTGGTGCCTACACGACCGTCAAATTTCGTCGCGATAGCTTACGTAGCCTCGTAGATAACGTCAGCGAAATCAGCCTAAGACGCGCGCGCGAGCCCAATTCAGCATTCTAGGGGACGGAAGAGAGCGAGGGAAATGTTTGCGCCGCTCCTCACTCTCCCATCGCCCGTACGAAGGCAGCTACGCAGGGCGCGCGCGCGGAACCGCTAGCTATGCAGTATGCGGAGAGCGCGCGCATCTCTTCTTTTCCCACTTCAAAGTCACTTACTACTGCTACATTTGTAATAACAGTGTAAAATTTTCCCTTAGGCAGTGCTGCTTCGTGAACGTGCGTACCCATTTCCGCTCGCCAGCCACCGCTACAGCAATGCGGCTCTGAATTTCAGTCCGGAGCACTGCTGCATACGTGCGGGCGGCCGCCGAGAGGGCATTCTAGCAGACGCAGCGACCGATGGCATTAGTTCTAGCAGCCATAGAGGCACACCTCAGGGCCCGCAAAAGTGCGTCGAACGACAAGAAGAAACAAAACGGTAAAAAGAAGAAAAGGAGGGATGAGGGCTGCCTGCTTTTAAAAGTTGCGCTACATCAGAATTAAGTAAATGTGCAGCAACGACCGCCTCATCATCCTCGGTGTGTGAAACACGCGCCGTGGTAATTAGTGCATGCAGGCGAACGTGGCCGCTCGCGCAGAGTCGCCTCACGCGCCCCATACTTGCTTAGTGTGTGTTGTTGTGCTGAGCCCCATGGCGTTCAGTGCGGTTGTGCTACAAAAGTTGTAGCACACGCGCTGTCCGACCGCGCACGCCGCGTGTTTGAAAACAAGAAGTAGTAGTAAGTGCCGTTGAGATGGTAAAAGAAGAGAAGAGTGCAGTACCGTAGCTGTCTCTCGCTTAGGAGGTCACCTCAACAGTACTACACGGGGGAGGGTAAGGAGAATAAAGGAGCCAAGAGAAACAAAGATTAATGAGGACGAGCGGAAGGCCGTGAAGAAAAAAAAAGAGAGAGAGAGAAGCGTGAAACGGGGCCTATGGCAGCGTGGTAAGGTTCGACGACTCAAAGAACTCAATGAGCTGGGAAGGCTCCTTTGAGTAAAACCGCAAAACCCCTAGGAAACGAGAAAGTCCTCAGGACGGGCTATGGGGAGTCCAAGGCGTCGATTAGGATTTCACGAGCTGAGAGATATATGCAGTGCATATATCTATAATAAAAGTGCATATATCATATAAAAGGGACTCTCACGGGCCGATAGTCCCTTTTTGTGTGTGTTGTTGTGCTGCGCGCATGCCGTTGTGTGCGTTTCTGATGCAAAACTTTCAGCACACGCGCTGTCGCAATGAGAATACGACAGCGCGCGCCGGGTGCGTGTAAACGAGGAAGCGTCGAACAGAGGGAACAGACGGAATTGTCGAGATTCTCACTACATCCCAATGCCAATGCAGACACTTTGGGTGGCTCTGAGAAGAGCCGTTGGGTGTTGGCTGTGCGGACGAGCGCTCGGTCGCCTACTTGGAGCTGGTGTACTTGGTGACGGCTTTGGTGCCCTCGGACACGGCGTGTTTGGCCAGCTCTCCGGGCAACAGCAGATGCACGGCAGTCTGGATCTCCCGGCTCGCGATGGTCGAGCGCTTGTTGTAGTGAGCCAGACGGGACGACTGCGCGGCGATACGCTCGAAGATGTCGTTCACGAAGCTGTTCATGATAGACATGGACTTGCTGGAGACTCCAGTGTCCGGGTGCACCTGCTTCAGCACCTTGTAGATATACATGGAGAAGCTCTCCTTCCTGCGGCGCTTCTTCTTCTTGTCGGTGGCGCGCACGTTCTTCTGCGCCTTGCCGGCCTTCTTCACGGCCTTACCGCTGGGCTGGGGAGGCATGTCAGTAGCCGAGCAAACGAGATCGGAATACGCGCGACCGGTCGCGCGCGCCGCGTTTTTATCGCGGGAGGGTGGTGTTCACGCGACCTCGCAAAGCCGCGCTCGCCATTGGTCCGTGCGGCTTCTCTCCCTTTTCCTCGCGCTTTCCTTTGGGACCGGCGGCGGCGAGAGCGGCGACGGCGCTACGAGCACGGCTCAAATCGCTCACAGATCGCCACTGTGCAAGTCGTTGTTACTCAGTCTGACATGTATTTCGCTAGAATAGCAGCTTGGGCTTGTTGGTTTTCCATCCTGCTAGTAACAGCGCAAAATATAGACAAGGGACGAGAGAAGAAGACACCACACATTCTCCTGACAGCAACACTGCGATGCCTCCCCAGGTGCTGTGGATAGGTGCTGTGGTGGCGTGATTTGTGCGTTCGAACTTCGGTGCTATTGTTACCCTCCACGTGGGCCCCTCTCGGATGGTTGGATAGGATTACGGTGCGGATTCTTCGAGACTCCAACCCGCTGCCTTCGATTCGGTGAGGTGTTCCGGTGGCTCTTTTTTGTCCTTGGTTTTTTCCAGTGTTTAGCTGAGGGTTTCTAGCTTCCTACCTTGTGTAGTGTTAGCTTAAACTTCGGCTAGGCGCGGGCGCCACGTGGTTTTTACCGCGATGGTGGCCCCTTCGCGGCATCGGCCGCTTACGTTTTTCGGGCGAGTTCCGAAAGGCGCGTCCAATGTAGATGTTTGCAAGGCGCTCGTAAAGCGCTTTTCCTTGAACGACCTTAAGGCAGTGCAGGACTTTGGTGTAGGACGGTTTGAGATAACGTTTAAGAATAAGGCCGCGGTTGATCGCTTCTCAGCTGATCCCGCTTTGAAGGTTCGGGATGTGGAAGTTCGTTTTGAGTATAGAGGTGTGCGTGTGAAGTTGGTTAGGGTGTTTGGCTACCCCGCGGATCTTCCGGACCAGGCTCTCGTCTCCGAGCTAGAGGTCTTCGGAAAGGTTCACGGGATCTCCGAAGAATGCGTGCCCGGTTTCCCTGCCGTTGGCACCGGAAACCGGCGCATTCGGATAGAGATGGCGCGGCCCGTTCCTAACCTTCTTCGTGTAGGTGAGCGTGTCGTTCAGTGTGAGTACGAGGGTGTAGTTAGATTGTGCCGTAGGTGTAACATGGCAGGACACCACGCCGCCGCGTGCGACACGCCTCAGTGCGCGCACTGCGGGCAGTTTGGCCACGCGTCCTGCGACGCGGCGTGCGTACGTTGCGGCGGCGACCATGCGGTTTCGGCGTGTAGTGTCCGCACCTACTCGTCAGTGACCGCGAGGCCAGAACAGCAGAAACCTGCCGTCGTGGAAGCGGTTACTTCGCCGGTAGCTGATACGGTTGCTGCCTTAGAGGAAGGAGAGAGCCAGGGCTCCTTGAGCGTGGTCGATGCCGCCGAGCGCGGCGGCGATTCCGTGGACGCTACCGAGGTCGTTCCCCCTTCCGTCACGGCAACGTGCGAGGGGGCAGCGAGCGAGGAGGCTGAAGCGGCGGTCGCTGTCGCCTCCGTGGCGGGTACGCCTCTCGCTACGCCGGTCGCTATCTCTGGCGCGTCCGAACCGCTGACTGGCGCGACTGACACTGCTCGTCGGTCGAACCATAAGCGTAAGAGCCGGCGCGCACACCGCGCAGGCTCCGCTGCCAGGGCGGCGGCCGCGGGGCGTGAGTCGAGCTCGGACAAAGGTGACTCCCAGGGCTCGGAGACTGGCCCTCCAGAATTTAAGCGCAGTGCTGTTGAAACGTCCGATTCTGATACTGAGGTCCCATCGGACGCGGAGGGTTCTCCTCCTTGTCCCAATTGCGGATGGGGACGTTGCGAATGCTCGTTGCTCTCAGACAGAACCTATGAGTCTACTGATGAGGGGTCCCCAACTTTGGAGACCCTCTCATAAGTAGACTTTGCTTATTTGTCACTAGCGGCTAGTATTACCTAATACTTGCCTGCTCTTTATTTATTTTCCTAGCTCTTTTTGTCTTCCTTTTTTTTCTACTAGCTCTTAGCTAATCTCTTTCTCCCTTCAAATGGCTTCTTCTCTCACCATAGCTACCTTTAACTGTCGTGGTTTGTCGCGTGCTTCTAAGCAGTTAGAGGTTATTAATTTGGCTAAATCCAAAAAGGTAGATATTCTTGTGCTTCAGGAAACTTAAATTCATAGGCTAGGCCAGATCAGCCACTTCGACCGGATTTTTCGCACTCGGTCTTTCTGGAGTTATGGCGCGACGGGCAGTCGAGGTACGGCGATCGTTTTGATGCCGAATTTCGAGTCCCTTGTTATTCGCCATGCCAGGGATTCCGAGGGCCGCGTCTTGTCGGTGGACCTTGATTGTGGCATTCGAATTGTTAATGTTTATGCTCCAACCCAGTCTCAAGATCAGAGAGAGTTTTTCGCTACATTAGAACCCTACTTGGTAGGTCCCTCTCGGCTAATCCTTGTAGGCGACTTCAACTGTGTGTTAGAACAGGTTGATCGCATCCCGCATAGAGGGACTTCAAACCAGAAAGATAGGCGTGCAAATGTTGTACTACGAGAGCTCGTCGACGGGCTGGGACTTGTCGATGCTTGGCGTGTGCTTCGCCCTGGTCAGTCAGGAATGACTTGGAGAGGAAGAGGCATGCAGAGCCGCATCGATCTTTTTTACATCTCGTCGTCACTGGCTCCTAGTATGCATTCTTCTTGGTTAACTCCTTCTGCTCTTAGCGACCACAGCTTCCAAATTCTGCGGTTCGCCGATTCTAGCATAGTCCCGCAAGGGAAGAGACCGTGGCGTCTGAATCCACGTCTTCTAAAAGACAGGCAGGCAACCGCAGAGGTATCATCCATTCTTTTTCGATCGCTGCACAATAGAGGGAATCTAAGTAGTACAGAATGGGATGACGTGAAGGTCAGAGTGCGTGAGTGCTTCAGGTCTTGGGGCAAGCGTCGAGCGCGCGAGGAGCGTGAGGAGATTAAAATTGTGTCCAACGCGATCCTCCTGCTCTCGAGGCCACTGTCCGGCGGTCCTGGAGTTGCTTCGGCGCTGGCCTCACTCCGAAAGGAACTTCGGATTCTCCTGCAGCGACGCTGGGATGGCTTGAGGGCCACAACCCGAGCAGAGCTGTGGGAAATGGAAGCGTGGTGCAGCAGAAACGTCCTACGTAAACATCTCTCAAGGAAGAGCACAACTCTCTCCTCCCTAATAGATCCAAGCGATGGTAGCATAGTCGATTCACCAGATGGAGTTCTTGCAATGGCGAGGCAGTTTTACATGATCTTGTATGCCGAACCAGCTGCCACTCCAACTGCGTTTCCTTTTGCTTCGCCAGCTGAGCCGCCGCAAGTGTGCGACTCAGCCATAGATGAGGACGAGCTTTTTTCGGCATTGAAGTCTATGAAGCGTAATCGCAGTCCGGGATCCGATGGTCTGACAGTCGAATTTTATGTTAAATTTTGGACACTGTTAGGGAAGCCATTCACATCACTGGTGAACCGGCTACTCAGTGAAGGGACTTTGTCAGCGTCTCAACGAGAGGGGTTAATCCCTCTCCTTTGTAAGGACCAGTCGAGGAGCTCCGATCTGAGAGCATGGCGTGCAATCACGCTTCTGAACTGCGATTATAAGCTCATAGCAAAGTGACTGTGTATGCGACTCACGCCAGTGCTCAGCACTGTTTTGGGTCCATACCAGGCATGTTGTGTCCAGGGGCGCTCTACTCAGCTTCACGGTATAGCACTAAGGGACCTTCTCCTGAGGGCAAATACCAGGAAACTTCCAGGTATTTGCTCCTTCGATCAGGAGAAGGCTTTCGATATCATTAGCCATAGGTACCTTTTCCGTGTTTTGGAAGAGGCTGGTTTTAGTGTGGGTTTTAGACAGATGATCCAAGCTTTGTATTCTCGACCGACTTCTGCTGTTCTCATACGAGACCGCCTCTCGGAGGCATTCATTGTGGGACGTGGTGTGCGACAGGGGGACCCGCTCTCACCTGCCCTCTACGTACTCGCTTTTGAACCGCTTCTGCAGAGGTTGTCTTGTGACAGCAGAATTGGCAGGTTCCTACTTCCACCAGGTTCCCCCCCAGTTGCACTCTTTGCCTATGCAGACGACTTGTCCATTATCGTCCCGGACGAAGCATCAGCTTGCGACGTCCTGGAGGTCATGGACAGTTACTGCGGGGCGAGCGGTGCAAGGTTGAATAGGTCGAAAAGTGCAGCAATGTACTTGAACTCCACTCCTTCCAGTCCGCAGCCCGTTCATGGTCTCCCCGTGAAAACGCGGCTGCGGATTCTAGGCTTCCAGTTCGAACCAGATGGTCTCTCCCGAAAACTGGCAACAGGCTAAGGAGAAGCTTGAAGCCAGGGTTCAGGAATACAGCGCGTTGTCATGCCCTTTCACTGCTCGAGCGACAATCCTTCGCTCACTTCTGTTTTCCTTTCTGACGTATGTGGCGTGTGTGTCTCCTATTCCAACCCGAACCAAGCTTATCTTGGAGAGGGTCTTGTTTCGCTTCCTCTGGAAGGGTACAACTGGTTGTGTAGCTAGGTGGGTGCTCAAGTTGCCCAGGGACAAGGGAGGACTCGGAATTCCCGACCTGGGCATCGTGGCTACTGCACTACACGTCAGTTGGACCCAGGTCGCTCTTAACTCGGATATGCTCCTAACTCGAAGCTTAACTTCCTTCTTTCTTAGCACCCGACTCCGCTTGTTCTCGAAGAGCACATTTTCCCACTGTGTTCCTCGTTCAGGTACCCCGTCCACCATTTATGCGGCGGCTGCCAACTCTTTGGTAAGCCTCTGCAAGGTTCATCTAGGCATCGACGTAGTTTCAGCTCCACTCCAAGAGTTAGTGGATATCCTCACCCCAGGACTCCCCCCACATTACCAAAGGTACGACCTGTCGATTCACAGGCCAAACTGGAAGCTCATTACAGCCGGTTTCCTCGACGCCAGGCGAGCCACCTTTGTGTACCGCCTGGCGCGAGGGTGCCTGCCGTTGAGCTACAGGCCCTTCACAGCCGTCCCGGCTCGTGGAGTGTGTCCTTTCTGTGGCGCTCGTGAGGACTCAGTTCATATCTTTACGCAGTGTTTGCTTCCAGCAGCTCTTCTCCAAAGAGTTGCTAGTCTATTTAGGCTCCCAGGCGTTCCTTATGAGACAGTCCGATTTTTGCACCCTTTGCCCAATCAGACGATCAACCAGTTCGTGTTTCTCCTCGCCGAGTGCTCATACCAAGTTTGGCTGGCACGCTGCGATGCAATTTTCGGGGGGTCGGGCACCGGCCCTTCAGGAAGTGCTTGCGAAAGCACGGAAGGAGGTCTGGTTCCACCTCGCCCGGGAGCGGCACCGCTTGGGCGAGAAGTTTCTCGAAGTGTGGGCTCGTCCTGCCGTGATTTTTGACGAGTCAGGTGGAAAGCTATCCATTAAGTTATGATGCATGCTCCAAAGGTCGCACGACTCGGCCGTGTGCGCCAGTCGATCTACGGGGTTTTGTTTGGCTCAGTGGAACCCAGAGCTGGAACCGGTGGTGGTGCACCCTCAAGTGGTCGCGCTGCTCCGCGGACGGCTTTGGTGGTCTCCATGGTTGTATGCCTTGACCTCTTTTGCATCAGGGCAGTCCGAGGGTCAGTCAGGCTTGTGCCCTGCAAGACCGACATGGCTGTTTGTGTGTTGAGTGCAGTCCCTCAGTTGGGCTGCACCACAACAGCCCCCTTGTCCGGGAAGGACCGTTGGCCCGAACCAAGTCCCCCCACCCAGCCAGCCCGGGTTGTGGGGGAGTACCGGGGTCAATGTATCGAATGATGCTGGGTTGATGAGTACATGAAAGCTCTGGGACGCGGCGCCCCTGGTTGCCAAGTCCTCTTCCCATCTGACAACGGTACTCAGTCTACGCGTCAACAGCACCAGCATGTCCGGACGTGGCAAAGGCGGCAAGGCGAAGGGCAAGAGCAAGACGCGTTCCAGCCGCGCGGGTCTCCAGTTCCCCGTGGGCCGTATCCACCGTCTCTTGCGCAGGGGAAACTACGCCGAGCGCGTCGGAGCGGGCGCTCCCGTCTACCTCGCGGCCGTCCTCGAGTACCTGGCTGCCGAAGTGCTCGAGCTCGCTGGCAACGCAGCTCGTGACAACAAGAAGACCAGGATCATCCCCCGCCACCTGCAGCTCGCCATCCGCAACGACGAGGAGCTGAACAAGCTGCTCTCTGGCGTGAGGATCGCGCAGGGCGGCGTCTTGCCCAACATCCAAGCTGTGCTTCTCCCAAAGAAGACCGAGAAGAAGGCGTAAGCGAGCTCCCAGCCGCCGGACTACAGTCGCGCTCGTCGCACAACCCAACGGTCCTCGTCAGGACCACCGAAATGCATGTGACGGCAGGGTTTTGCTTGGCAATCCCGTTCTCTGCGCCCGTTTCCCTCTGTTTGAATTAGCGCAACCGTGCCTCTTGAACTGACGCTGCTGCTAGCTAGCTGGCATTTCAGTGCACGAATGTAAATGGAAAGCGAGCTTCCGGGTGTCCGGGGGCGCACAGGGACGAGCCTCACTGCAATTAGCGTACGATTCGCGTAGTGGAATGTGATAGGCGATTGGGCCCTTAAAAACAAACAAACAAAAAATGGGCCATATCCGCAACCAGCATGCACTTATGAGCCAGGCAGGTATGCATGAGGAACGTGAACAAACGCATGCATGGCATACCAATACACAAAAGCTTGCACGCAGCATCGGCCGCATTAATTTCGTTTTCGGGCGCGGCTTCTTCGCATGAATGCGCGCACCGTTTTGCAACGAACACGCATTTTGTTTATTTTTTTTCCCCTCTCTCTTCTTGTTCGTGCTCGAACGCGCGCAATACTTACCATATGCATACCAAACGAGGCACCACCTCGCACCGGCAGCCCAACACAGGCACACACAAAAAAATATTAATAATAAAAAATAACAACAAAACAGACAGACCGAGAGGGTACGGTTGGAGTACGTGGTCTCGCGTGCTCCCGTGCCCGAAGCAAACATGTAGGTGGTCCTGAGAAGGACCGTTTTCTGTTGCTTGCCTGACCGAGGCTGCGGCGCAGACAGCGGCCGAACTTAGGCGCTCTCGCCACGGATGCGCCGGGCCAGCTGGATGTCCTTTGGCATGATGGTAACACGCTTGGCGTGGATGGCACACAGGTTGCTGTCTTCGAAGAGACCGACCAGGTATGCCTCGCTGGCCTCCTGAAGGGCCATCACAGCCGAACTCTGGAATCGGAGGTCGGTCTTGAAATCCTGAGCGATTTCCCTCACCAAGCACTGGAACGGCAGCTTGCGGATGAGAAGTTCGGTCGACTTCTGGTAGCGGCGAATTTCACGAAGGGCCACGGTGCCAGGCCTGTAGCGATGCGGTTTCTTAACCCCTCCTGTGGCAGGTGCACTCTTGCGAGCAGCCTTGGTAGCAAGCTGCTTACGCGGAGCCTTCCCACCGGTGCTCTTACGGGCGGTTTGCTTGGTCCTGGCCATAGCGAACGGAGCGAGCGTCCGAAGTCGTCGACTGCCGGAGTGAAAATGACCCCTGCGCCGCGCGCGTCGTGCTTCGCCGCACTACTCTTCTCCTCTCCAACTCACCCGCCGATTGGCCAGCGCCGGCACAGCCGTCTCGGGCGGTGCGCGCGCCGCCGCCGTTCGCCAGGATGCTGGAGGAGGCACGTCTGCGCGCGGGCGCCTTGTTCGCGGCTAAGGAAAGCACATTCGCAGGCGGTTTAATTGAGTTTAAACACGACAGCATGCCGCGCTGTTCTCTTTCGTTTCAGCCAACACCACAATCTCGTTTATACCGCCGCGCGTCGCCAATTGCCAGTGCCGAGTGTGAGACCACACCACTAATCTCGACAGTGGTTAGCGCTCCACGCCCAACGCCATCGGAGCTGTTATCGCGATCTCCGTGCGACGCAGATGGGTGGCATGTTAAGGCTACATTATTGCTTGTCCACTGCCTTGCTTTGATCATGCTGATGCTCGTTTCACGAACTACAAGTGCGCGCCACGGTGCCTTCTCGAGGGGCAACTACATCGTGTTTTGGCCGCACTCGGCAGCAAACCGTCTCGCATGTGCACACATGCCAGTACCGCACTTTCCCGTCCACGCACAGAAGAACGCGAGGCCCGCAATCGCCTCACAAGATTAACGACAAACTCACGTATGGACTACCAGCACCACTTCAGAGTTACAGAGAAAACGATGCACTTCCGCTCTAAGAGCGAATTTGGAATACAATATTGACAGGTGTTGAACGCGCGTTAGGAGACCTGGACAACTAATTGGGGCCTCAAAACTGTGGATAGGCAAGCGGTACTTCCATATGTATGAAGGGTCCTTAAACAATATGTCAAGGTAGCATCAACCAATGCTTCGCAGGCGCGATCCCAAGCGCGGCTTCCCCGTGCCCCGTATTAGGTGCGCAGTTTTCGCACTTGCAAGGGACACCATGTTTTGACAAACAATCATCAAACGCAACACTTTGCCCCATACAGTGCGTACATTTCGTCAGCTAGCTTTTTCGATTGCATTCCCGCACGCAACTTCGCCACAGGATCGACGGCATCGATGTCATGTTATAGCGAAGCTCCAGCTCGGCAGCCGCCGGGAGAAATCTATTTCCTCGCCAACTAATTCACCGAATTTGGTGCGCCTAATTACGAGTAAAAGAAAATGTTCAAATGCCGCGCCTGCAACAGCGCGATTTTCAACTGATGCCGAGCGCTGCCTCTTTTTTCTTTACTATTTTTTTTCTCAGTGATTGTGGCAAACTGTGAAATGGAAGAGAGAACAAACAGTTCAACTGTGCGCTTTAAAGCTCCGTCACACAGCAATGGCACCGGATTTGGAAATTCTGTTAATTGCACAAGGCGATATGTATAAAGGGAACACAATTTATACGCCTCGATAAGATATACCAGTCATGTGTGAGTATGACTTTTACAATACCTTCACAGACATCACAGGCGTTTTCGATGGGATAAAATTTTTTAGACAGAACTTCCGTGAGTAGTTGCGTACAATTCACACGATCGCGGTACCGCTTTGTATTGTTGAGATATGAAACTTTGTACTTCTTAACCTGCCAGTACTCGTGCATTATGGAAGGGAAAAAAGAGAGAAAGAGAGACGTCACCGCACCACCACACATTTTTCTCAGATGGAACAAGAAGCTTGTTTACATGGCTGCAGTAGTTCTCTCGTGACAACCCGTTGTTTTCTCTTGGGTGTGTTCCGATGCCTTACTTAGAGTTCACCTCCGAGCTACACGCACGACCAGTATGACCTCATTGCGCACTGTGTACGCCTTGCTTCATCCTCGGCTATTCCCTTTGCACGCGCATGCCAGTGACTTCGTAGTAGTAATCATTACATAGACAAGAGAAAAGAAATAACCAAAAGTTCCGCGTTTCTTCAAAGCAAGAGGCCCGTACATTTTCTCTGACTGTTCCTTCCCCATTTGTTTACCTGTTTAGCCATCACCTCACTTTGCTAGATACATCAAGGCCATAGGCGCAGTTCCCGGTCGCTTCGTGCGACGAATGTAAAACAATAGGCGCGAGCTTGGCTTTCATTAAACGCAACACGAATGCGAAATCCGTGCAATGACGACGGCCGGCGTGTGTCAGCTTCCCTTACCTTGGCGTGCCAATATATGTGCCATGAGTGAGGGAGCCGGTTCGAATTCGGAATTTTTCTCTACAGCAGCTTGCACATTCACGATGTTCCAGGGATGCAGCGGCAGGAGGTAGTCTTGTGCACTTTGGCGCGTCCATGCCATTACGCAACCGCCTCACAGCGCGTAATACGCCGGACATAAGCTGCCACAAGGAGAAATGTTCACATGTAGGACAGGTGGCTCCCTCTGGCGGCGAAGAGTTCGACAAATACGTGATGCACCGCTCAAATCGCCCATCGGGCGGCGGCTCGTCCCTCTCTCTCTTTTTCCCCCGTTCTCGCGGCGTCTGGCATACACAAATACGTTGCTCGAAAAAGTTTGTTTTCTTTAAATACAGCGCGTGTCCAGCGCCCGCTTCCTTACCGATCTAAGTATATGGCGCGAACAAGGGCCGCCCAGCATCGCCTACACGCACGCATGACGAAAGGGCCAGTCGTACAGAAATAACGAGAGAAAGTGAGTCTGCACTGTGCAAGCATATTTCTGTCTCAGTAAGCACACTTCACCGTTCTGCTCCTTTATTTTATTTTCCTCTTGTTTTGGGCAACTCAGCGGTGCATTGTCTTGCAAGAAGAGCCACGTTGGCCTCGAACCAACTGCTTATCACCTATAGCGCGCTGACAAGAAATGCCACTGTAACCCTGTACACAAGTATGAAAACAGCACGCGCCTCGGTGTCTACCGCGCGCACCCTCGTCCATTTGAATACAACGCAGTGAGCCCGGTTCTAGCGACAGCTACCTAGCTAATCTCACCTTTGCATTCATTTGCGTCGCTCAAAAGAGTTACACAATTGTGAATCGCACGGTGGTAGTCTACGGCCGCCCAGCTCGTAGGGCAAGAGGGCTGGCTCGTTATTGTTTCTCCGACGCACGCAAAACAACGAAGCCATGCGAATGCCGCTCAGACACAGCGTCGCGCGTAGGCTCAATCATTTAACGCTTGCACTGGAAAGAACAAATAACCGCCGTCTGTAAAAAACTCACTTTCAACTGTTACACACTGGCCCGTGCCCGGCAATATTTTCCTCGCGCTTTGCTTCGCTGCGTACCCACAGGAGCTATTGTTGTGAAATATGGGGCTTAACATATAAAACTTACTTAACTTAAATGCGCCCGCTGACCTTCACGCTCGGCGTATGTATGTAACCGAGTGCTACTGCCCGGCTCATACTCTTCTCTAAGGGAGTAGAAGAAGCGAGCCATTTCAAAGCGACAAAAATACGCATCGACGAGCTTACGATTACCTCTGTCTTTTAATCATCAGTCCACTCTGGTTGCCTCAATCAGGGTCCAACCAAAGGCGACAACTGAGCTGCACGAACGACCGCCACGTCGTAACTCGGACAGACTGAGGGCGGGTGAAATGGGAGCAACACAACACACAGTGGCGAGCGCAAATGCAATCGAGCAAAGCTCGCCTTGCGAGGGCGAAAAACAATGCTACCACACCTTATGAATACATGCGGTTGCGCTCGCTCACCTGAACAAAGTTTACCGCGCGTGTCTCGTACGGCCGAACGCGAGATAATGGCATGCAAAAGAGGGTCAACGGAGCAGGAGATCGCAAATCCTGCGCATCACTGCCGAAGCACCAAGTGGGTAGCCCTGAAGAGGGCTGTTGGGTTCTTCAGAGGAGCTGATACGCTGCTTGCAGACGACGCCGCGCACGCGTGCTGCTTAGCCTCCGAAACCGTCGAGGGTGCGGCCCTGACGCTTGAGGGCATACACCACGTCCATGGCTGTCACTGTCTGCGCTTGGCGTGCTCAGTGTAGGTGACGGCGTCCCGGATCACGTTCTCGAGGAACACCTTGAGCACACCGCGTGTCTCCTCATAGATCAGGCCAGAGATACGCTTGACACCACCACGGCGAGCGAGGCGACGGATGGCTGGCTTGGTGATGCCTTGGATGTTGTCACGCAACACCTTACGATGACGCTTCGCGCCACCCTTGCCGAGCCCCTTGCCGGCCTTGCCACGTCCAGACATCTCGGCTGTTGCTGCTGCTTCGAAGCGAGTCAGGAAAGCGAATGCCGCGTCCTTGCGCCGCGACTGAGCGAGGAAGCCGCGCCGAAGGGCGAGGAGGTGAAACGCGCGCCGATTGGCTCACGGGCAGCGCGGCCTCTCTTCGCGAGTGAGTCGCGGGTGGCAGCACTGAGCCCTGCTTAGGCCACGCACTGAGTTCACGACGTGTGGCTTCGCAACACAATCGCGGAGTTTACTTTTTTTTCTTATGTTGTTTCTTTTTGGCATTTCTGACTGCAACGTAGGCTGATGTTCAACCCGCCTCCCTCCTTGTTTTGCTCAACTCGCCAAGAGAAAAACAAACGCGTCAACAATGTTATTGTGCTATGTTGCACGCACCCACTGCTCGTTCCGCGCCCCAGGAACAAGTTTATTGTCTTCTCATAATTATGATTACTCGTTCTATTCACCGGTAGCTCGGCTACGCTTTCAAGTGCACCCTGGTCATTGCCGCAAAGCACACCGTGCGCACAGCTTCAAATTCCGCCACGCCAACATCGTTCACTTGATCACTAGTCGCGAAACAGGGCGCGTTCATGCTCTGTTCGCCTCAGGCGTTTAAAATTTCGCACGCCGGCACCGCTGACTGGTGCCTACACGACCGTCAAATTTCGTCGCGATAGCTTACGTAGCCTCGTAGATAACGTCAGCGAAATCAGCCTAAGACGCGCGCGCGAGCCCAATTCAGCATTCTAGGGGACGGAAGAGAACGAGGGAACTGTTTGCGCCGCTCCTCACTCTCCCATCGCCCGTACGAAGGCAGCTACGCAGGGCGCGCGCGCGGAACCGCTAGCTATGCAGTATGCGAAGAGCGCGCGCATCTCTTCTTTCCCCACTTCAAAGTCACTTACTACTGCTACATTTGTAATAACAGTGTAAAATTTCCCCTTAGGCAGTGCTGCTTCGTGAACGTGCGTACCCATTTCCGCTCGCCAGCCGCCGCTAGAGCAATGCGGCTCTGAATTTCAGTCCGGAGCACTGCTGCATACGTGCGGGCGGCCGCCGAGAGGGCATTCTAGCAGACGCAGCGACCGATGGCATTAGTTCTAGCAGCCATAGAGGCACACCTCAGGGCCCGCAAAAGTGCGTCGAACGACAAGAAGAAACAAAACGGTAAAAAGAAAAAAAGGAGGGATGAGGGCTGCCTGCTTTTAAAAGTTGCGCTACATCAGAATTAAGTAAATGTGCAGCAACGACCGCCTCATCATCCTCGGTGTGTGAAACACGCGCCGTGGTAATTAGTGCATGCAGGCGAACGTGGCCGCTCGCGCAGAGTCGCCTCACGCGCCCCATACTTGCTTAGTGTGTGTTGTTGTGCTGAACCCCGTGGCGTTCCGTGCGGTTCTGTTACAAAAGTTATAGCACACGCGCTGTCCGACCGCGCACGCCGCGTGTTTGAAAACAAGAAGTAGTAGTAAGTGCCGTTGAGATGGTAAAAGAAGAGAAGAGTGCAGTACCGTAGCTGTCTCTCGCTTAGGAGGTCACCTCAACAGTACTACACGGGGGAGGGTAAGGAGAATAAAGGAGCCAAGAGAAACAAAGATTAAAGAGGACGAGCGGAAGGCCGTGAAGAAAAAAAAGAGAGAGAGAGAAGCGTGAAACGGGGCCTATGGCAGCGTGGTAAGGTTCGACGACTCAAAGAACTCAATGAGCTGGGAAGGCTCCTTTGAGTAAAACCGCAAAACCCCTAGGAAACGAGAAAGTCCTCAGGACGGGCTATGGGGAGTCCAAGGCGTCGATTAGGATTTCACGAGCTGAGAGATATATGCAGTGCATATATCTATAATAAAAGTGCATATATCATATAAAAGGGACTCTCACGGGCCTATCGGCCCGTGAGAGTCCCTTTTTGTGTGTGTTGTTGTGCTGCGCACAGGGCGTTGTGTGCGTTTCTGATACAAAACTTTCAGCACACGCGCTGTCGCAATGAGAATACGACAGCGCGCGCCGGGTGCGTGTAAACGAGGAAGCGTCGAACAGAGGGAACGGACGGAATTGTCGAGATTCTCACTACATCCCAATGCCAATGCAGACACTTTGGGTGGCTCTGAGAAGAGCCGTTGGGTGTTGGCTGCGCGGACGAGCGCTCGGTCGCCTACTTGGAGCTGGTGTACTTGGTGACGGCTTTGGTGCCCTCGGACACGGCGTGTTTGGCCAGCTCTCCGGGCAACAGCAGATGCACGGCAGTCTGGATCTCCCGGCTCGCGATGGTCGAGCGCTTGTTGTAGTGAACCAGACGGGACGACTGCGCGGCGATACGCTCGAAGATGTCGTTCACGAAGCTGTTTATGATAGACATGGACTTGCTGGAGACTCCAGTGTCCGGGTGCACCTGCTTCAGCACCTTGTAGATATACATGAAGAAGCTCTCCTTCCTGCGGCGCTTCTTCTTCTTGTCGGTGGCGCGCACGTTCTTCTGCGCCTTGCCGGCCTTCTTCACGGCCTTACCGCTGGGCTGGGGAGGCATGTCAGTAGCCGAGCAAACGAGATCGGAATACGCGCGACCGGTCGCGCGCGCCGCGTTTTTATCGCGGGGGGGTGGTGTTCACGCGACCTCGCAAAGCCACGCTCGCCATTGGTCCGTGCGGCTTCTCTCCCTTTTCCTCGCGCTTTCCTTTGGGACCGGCGGCGGCGAGAGCGGCGACGGCGCTACGAGCACGGCTCAAATCGCTCACAGATCGCCACTGTGCAAGTCGTTGTTACTCAGTCTGACAGCAACACTGCGATGCCTCCCCAGGTGCTGTGGATAGGTGCTGTGGTGGCGTGATTTGTGCGTTCGAACTTCGGTGCTATTGTTACCCTCCACGTGGGCCCCTCTCGGATGGTTGGATAGGATTACGGTGCGGATTCTTCTAGACTCCAACCCGCTGTCTTCGATTCGGTGAGGTGTTCCGGTGGCTCTTTTTTGTCCTTGGTTTTTTCCAGTGTTTAGCTGAGGGTTTCTAGCTTCCTACCTTGTGTAGTGTTAGCTTAAACTTCGGCTAGGCGCGGGCGCCACGTGGTTTTTACCGCGATGGTGGCCCCTTCGCGGCTTCGGCCGCTTACGTTTTTCGGGCGAGTTCCGAAAGGCGCGTCCAATGTAGATGTTTGCAAGGCGCTCGTAAAGCGCTTTTCCTTGAACGAACTTAAGGCAGTGCAGGACTTTGGTGTAGGACGGTTTGAGATAACGTTTAAGAATAAGGCCGCGGTTGATCGCTTCTCAGCTGATCCCGCTTTGAAGGTTCGGGATGAGGAAGTTCGTTTTGAGTATAGAGGTGTGCGTCTGAAGTTGGTTAGGGCGTTTGGCTACCCCGCGGATCTTCCGGACCAGGCTCTCGTCTCCGAGCTAGAGGTCTTCGGAAAGGTTCACGGGATCTCCGAAGAATGCGTGCCCGGTTTCCCTGCCGTTGGCACCGGAAACCGGCGCATTCGGATAGAGATGGCGCGGCCCGTTCCTAACCTTCTTCGTGTAGGTGAGCGTGTCGTTCAGTGTGAGTACGAGGGTGTAGTTAGATTGTGCCGTAGGTGTAACATGGCAGGACACCACGCCGCCGCGTGCGACACGCCTCAGTGCGCGCACTGCGGGCAGTTTGGCCACGCGGCGTGAGTACGTTGCGGCGGCGACCATGCGGTTTCGGCGTGTAGTGTCCGCACCTACTCGTCAGTGACCGCGAGGCCAGAACAGCAGAAACCTGCCGTCGTGGAAGCGGTTACTTCGCCGGTAGCTGATACGGTTGCTGCCTTAGAGGAAGGAGAGAGCCAGGGCTCCTTGAGCGTGGTCGATGCCGCCGAGCGCGGCGGCGATTCCGTGGACGCTACCGAGGTCGTTCCCCCTTCCGTCACGGCAACGTGCGAGGGGGCAGCGAGCGAGGAGGCTGAAGCGGCGGTCGCTGTCGCCTCCGTGGCGGGTACGCCTCTCGCTACGCCGGTCGCTATCTCTGGCGCGTCCGAACCGCTGACTGGCGCGACTGACACTGCTCGTAGGTCGAACCATAAGCGTAAGAGCCGGCGCGCACACCGCGCTGGCTCCGCTGCCAGGGCGGCGGCCGCGGGGCGTGAGTCGAGCTCGGACGAAGGTGACTCCCAGGGCTCGGAGACTGGCCCTCCAGAATTTAAGCGCAGTGCTGTTGAAACGTCCGATTCTGATACTGAGGTCCCATCGGACGCGGAGGGTTCTCCTCCTTGTCCCAATTGCGGATGGGGACGTTGCGAATGCTCGTTGCTCTCAGACAGAACCTATGAGTCTACTAATGAGGGGTCCCCAACTTTGGAGACCCTCTCATAAGTAGACTTTCCTTATTTGTCACTAGCGGCTAGTATTACCTAATACTAGCCTGCTCTTTATTTATTTTCCTAGCTCTTTTTGTCTTCCTTTGTTTCTACTAGCTCTTAGCTAATCTCTTTCTCCCTTAAAATGGCTTCTTCTCTCACCATAGCTAACTTTAACTGTCGTGGTTTGTCGCGTGCTTCTAAGCAGTTAGACGTTATTAATTTGGCTAAATCCAAAAAGGTAGATATTCTTGTGCTTCAGGAAACTTAAATTCATAGGCTAGGCCAGATCAGCCACTTCGACCGGATTTTTCGCACTCGGTCTTTCTGGAGTTATGGCGCGACGGGCAGTCGAGGTACGGCGATCGTTTTGATGCCGAATTTCGACTCCCTTGTTATTCGCCATGCCAGGGATTCCGAGGGCCGCGTCTTGTCGGTGGACCTTGATTGTGGCATTCGAATTGTTAATGTTTATGCTCCAACCCAGTCTCAAGATCAGAGAGAGTTTTTCGCTACATTAGAACCCTACTTGGTAGGTCCCTCTCGGCTAATCTTTGTAGGCGACTTCAACTGTGTGTTAGAACAGGTTGATCGCATCCCGCATAGAGGGACTTCAAACCAGAAAGATAGGCGTGCAAATGTTGTACTACGAGAGCTCGTCGACGGGCTGGGACTTGTCGATGCTTGGCGTGTGCTTCGCCCTGGTCAGTCAGGAATGACTTGGAGAGGAAGAGGCATGCAGAGCCGCATCGATCTTTTTTACATCTCGTCGTCACTGGCTCCTAGTATGCATTCTTCTTGGTTAACTCCTTCTGCTCTTAGCGACCACAGCTTCCAAATTCTGCGGTTCGCCGATTCTAGCATAGTCCCGCAAGGGAAGAGACCGTGGCGTCTGAATCCACGTCTTCTAAAAGACAGGCAGGCAACCGCAGAGGTATCATCCATTCTTTTTCGATCGCTGCACAATAGAGGGAATCTAAGTGGTACAGAATGGGATGACGTGAAGGTCAGAGTGCGTGAGTGCTTCAGGTCTTGGGGCAAGCGTCGAGCGCGCGAGGAGCGTGAGGAGATTAAAATTGTGTCCAACGCGATCCTCCTGCTCTCGAGGCCACTGTCCGGCGGTCCTGGAGTTGCTTCGGCGCTGGCCTCACTCCGAAAGGAACTTCGGATTCTCCTGCAGCGACGCTGGGATGGCTTGAGGGCCACAACCCGAGCAGAGCTGTGGGAAATGGAAGCGTGGTGCAGCAGAAACGTCCTACGTAAACATCTCTCAAGGAAGAGCACAACTCTCTCCTCCCTAATAGATCCAAGCGATTGTAGCATAGTCGATTCACCAGATGGAGTTCTTGCAATGGCGAGGCAGTTTTACATGATCTTGTATGCCGAACCAGCTGCCACTCCAACTGCGTTTCCTTTTGCTTCGCCAGCTGAGCCGCCGCAAGTGTGCGACTCAGCCATAGATGAGGACGAGCTTTTTTCGGTATTGAAGTCTATGAAGCGTAATCGCAGTCCGGGATCCGATGGTCTGACAGTCGAATTTTATGTTAAATTTTGGACACTGTTAGGGAAGCCATTCACATCACTGGTGAACCGGCTACTCAGTGAAGGGACTTTGTCAGCGTCTCAACGAGAGGGGTTAATCCCTCTCCTTTGTAAGGACCAGTCGAGGAGCTCCGATCTGAGAGCATGGCGTGCAATCACACTTCTGAACTGCGATTATAAGCTCATAGCAAAGTGCCCGTGTATGCGACACACGCCAGTGCTCAGCACTGTTTTGGGTCCATACCAGGCATGTTGTGTCCAGGGGCGCTCTACTCAGCTTAACGGTATAGCACTAAGGGACCTTCTCCTGAGGGCAAATACCAGGAAACTTCCAGGTATTTGCTCCTTCGATCAGGAGAAGGCTTTCGATATCATTAGCCATAGGTACCTTTTCCGTGTTTTGGAAGAGGCTGGTTTTAGTGTGGGTTTTAGACAGATGATCCAAGCTTTGTATTCTCGACCGACTTCTGCTGTTCTCATACGAGACCGCCTCTCGGAGGCATTCATTGTGGGACGTGGTGTGCGACAGGGGGGCCCGCTCTCACCTGCCCTCTACGTACTCGCTTTTGAACCGCTTCTGCAGAGGTTGTCTTGTGACAGCAGAATTGGCAGGTTCCTACTTCCACCAGGTTCCCCCCCAGTTGCACTCTTTGCCTATGCAGACGACTTGTCCATTATCGTACCGGACGAAGCATCAGCTTGCGACGTCCTGGAGGTCATGGACAGTTACTGCGGGGCGAGCGGTGCAAGGTTGAATAGGTCGAAAAGTGCAGCAATGTACTTGAACTCCACTCCTTCCAGTCCGCAGCCCGTTCATGGTCTCCCCGTGAAAACGCGGCTGCGGATTCTAGGCTTCCAGTTCGAACCAGATGGTCTCTCTCCCGAAAACTGGCAACAGGCTAAGGAGAAGCTTGAAGCCAGGGTTCAGGAATACAGCGCGTTGTCATGCCCTTTGACTGCTCGAGCGACAATCCTTCGCTCGCTTCTGTTTTCCTTTCGGACGTATGTGGCGTGTGTGTCTCCTATTCCAACCCGAACCAAGCTTATCTTGGAGAGGGTCTTGTTTCGCTTCCTCTGGAAGGGTACAACTGGTTGTTTAGCTAGGTGCGTGCTCAAGTTGCCCAGGGACAAGGGAGGACTCGGAATTCCCGACCTGGGCATCGTGGCTACTGCACTACACGTCAGTTGGACCCAGGTCGCTCTTAACTCGGATATGCTCCTAACTCGAAGCTTAACTTCCTTCTTTCTTAGCACCCGACTCCGCTTGTTCTCGCAGAGCACATTTTCCCACTGTGTTCCTCGCTCAGGTACCCCGTCCACCATTTATGCGGCGGCTGCCAACTCTTTGGTAAGCCTCTGCAAGGTTCACCTAGGCATCGACGTAGTTTCAGCTCCACTCCAAGAGTTAGTGGATATCCTCACCCCAGGACTCCCCCCACATTACCAAAGGTACGACCTGTCGATTCACAGGCCAAACTGGAAGCTCATTACAGCCGGTTTCCTCGACGCCAGGCGAGCCACCTTTGTGTACCGCCTGGCGCGAGGGTGCCTGCCGTTGAGCTACAGGCCCTTCACAGCCATCCCGGCTCGTGGAGTGTGTCCTTTCTGTGGCGCTCGTGAGGACTCAGTTCGTATCTTTACGCAGTGTTTGCTTCCAGCAGCTCTTCTCCAAAGAGTTGCTAGTCTATTTAGGCTCCCAGGCGTTCCTTATGAGGCAGTCCGATTTTTGCACCCTTTGCCCAATCAGACGATCAACCAGTTCGTGCTTCTCCTCGCCGAGTGCTCATACCAAGTTTGGCTGGCACGCTGCGATGCAATTTTCGGGGGGTCGGGCACCGGCCCTTCACGAAGTGCTTGCGAAAGCACGGAAGGAGGTCTGGTTCCACCTCGCCCGGGAGCGGCACCGCTTGGGCGAGAAGTTTCTCGAAGTGTGGGCTCGTCCTGCCGTGATTTTTGACGAGTCAGGTGGAAAGCTATCCATTAAGTTATGATGCATGCTCCAAAGGTCGCACGACTCGGCCGTGTGCGCCAGTCGATCTACGGGGTTTTGTTTGGCTCAGTGGAACCCAGAGCTGGAACCGGTGGTGGTGCACCCTCAAGTGGTCGCGCTGCTCCGCGGACGGCTTTGGTGGTCTCCATGGTTGTATGCCTTGACCTCTTTTGCATCAGGGCAGTCCGAGGGTCAGTCAGGCTTGTGCCCTGCAAGACCGACATGGCTGTTTGTGTGTTGACTGCAGTCCCTCAGTTGGGCTGCACCACAACAGCCCCCTTGTCCGGGAAGGACCGTTGGCCCGAACCAAGTCCCCCCACCCAGCCAGCCCGGGTTGTGGGGGAGTACCGGGGTCAATGTATCGAATGATGCTGGGTTGATGAGTACATGAAAGCTCTGGGACGCGGCGCCCCTGGTTGCCAAGTCCTCTTCCCATCTGACAACGGTACTCAGTCTACGCGTCAACAGCACCAGCATGTCCGGACGTGGCAAAGGCGGCAAGGCGAAGGGCAAGAGCAAGACGCGTTCCAGCCGCGCGGGTCTCCAATTCCCCGTGGGCCGTATCCACCGTCTCCTGCGCAAGGGAAACTACGCCGAGCGCGTCGGAGCGGGCGCTCCCGTCTACCTCGCGGCCGTCCTCGAGTACCTGGCTGCCGAAGTGCTCGAGCTCGCTGACAACGCGGCTCGTGACAACAAGAAGACCAGGATCATCTCCCGCCACCTGCAGCTCGCCATCCGCAACGACGAGGAGCAGAACAAGCTGCTCTCCGGCATAACGATCGCGCAGGGCGGCGTCTTGCCCAACATCCAAGCTGTGCTTCTCCCAAAGAAGACCGAGAAGAAGGCGTAAGCGAGCTCCCAGCCGCCGGACTACAGTCGCGCTCGTCGCACAACCCAACGGTCCTCGTCAGGACCACCGAAATGCATGTGACGGCAGGGTTTTGCTTGGCAATCCCGTTCTCTGCGCCCGTTTCCCTCTGTTTGAATTAGCGCAACCGTGCCTCTTGAACTGACGCTGCTGCTAGCTAGCTGGCATTTCAGTGCACGAATGTAAATGGAAAGCGAGCTTCCGGGTGTCCGGGGGCGCACAGGGACGAGCCTCACTGCAATTAGCGTACGATTCGCATAGTGCAATGTGATAGGCGATTGGGCCCTTAAAAACAAACAAACAAAAATGGGCCATATCCGCAACCAGCATGCCCTTATGAGCCAGGCAGGTATGCATGAGGAACGTGAACAAACGCATGCATGGCATACCAATACACAAAAGCTTGCACGCAACATTGGCCGCATTAATTTCGTTTTCGGGCGCGGCTTCTTCGCATGAATGCGCGCACCGTTTTGCAACGAACACGCATTTTGTTTATATTTTTCCCCTCTCTCGTCTTGTTCGTGCTCGAACGCGCGCAATACTTACCATATGCATACCAAACGAGGCACCACCTCGCACCGGCAGCCCACCACAGGCACACACAAAAAAATATTAATAATAAAAAATAACAACAAAACAGACAGACCGAGAGGGTACGGTTGGAGTACGTGGTCTCGCGTGCTCCCGTGGCCGAAGCAAACATGTAGGTGGTCCTGAGAAGGACCGTTTTGTGTTGCTTGCCTGACCGAGGCTGCGGCGCAGACAGCAGCCGAACTTAGGCACTCTCGCCACGGATGCGCCAGGCCAGCTGGATGTCCTTTGGCATGATGGTAACACGCTTGGCGTGGATGGCGCACAGGTTGGTGTCTTCGAAGAGACCGACCAGGTATGCCTCGCTGGCCTCCTGAAGGGCCATCACAGCCGAACTCTGGAATCGGAGGTCGGTCTTGAAATCCTGAGCGATTTCCCTCACCAAGCGCTGGAACGGCAGCTTGCGGATGAGAAGTTCGGTCGACTTCTGGTAGCAGCGAATTTCACGAAGGGCCACGGTTCCAGGCCTGTAGCGATGCGGTTTCTTAACCCCTCCTGTGGCAGGTGCACTCTTGCGAGCAGCCTTGGTAGCAAGCTGCTTATGCGGAGCCTTCCCACCGGTGCTCTTACGGGCAGTTTGCTTGGTCCTGGCCATAGCGAACGGAGCGAGCGTCCGAAGTCGTCGACTGCCGGAGTGAAAATGACCCCTGCGCCGCGCGCGTCGTGCTTCGCCGCACTACTCTTCTCCTCTCCAACTCACCCGCCGATTGGCCAGCGCCGGCACAGCCGTCTCGGGCGGTGCGCGCGCCGCCACCGTTCGCCAGGATGCTGGAGGAGGCACGTTTTCGCGCGGGCGCCTTGTTCGCGGCTAAGGAAAGCACATTCGCAGGCGGTTTAATTGAGTTTAGACACGACAGCATGCCGCGCTGTTCTCTTTCGTTTCAGCCAACACCACAATCTCGTTTATACCGCCGCGCGTCGCCAATTGCCAGTGCCGAGTGTGAGACCACACCACTAATCTCGACAGTGGTTAGCGCTCCACGCCCAATGCCATCGGAGCTGTTATCGCGATCTCCGCGCGACGCAGATGGGTGGCATGTTAAGGCTACATTATTGCTTGTCCACTGCCTTGCTTTGATCATGCTGATGCTCGTTTCACGAACTACAAGTGCACGCCACGGTGCCTTCTCGAGGGGCAACTACATCGTGTTTTGGCCGCACTCGGCAGAAAACCGTCTCGCATGTGCACACATGCCAGTACCGCACTTTCCCGTCCACGCACAGAAGAACGCGAGGCCCGCATGCGCCTCACAAGATTAACGACAAACTCACGTATGGACTACCAGCACCACTTCAGAGTTACAGAGAAAACGATGCACTTCCGCTCTAAGAGCGAATTTGGAATACAATATTGACAGGTGTTGAACGCGCGTTAGGAGACCTGGACAACTAATTGGGGCCTCAAAACTGTGGATAGGCAAGCGGTACTTCCATATGTATGAAGGGTCCTTAAACAATATGTCAAGGTAGCATCAACCAATGCTTCGCAGGCGCGATCCCAAGCTCGGCTTCCCCGTGCCCCGTATTCGGTGCGCAGTTTTCGCACTTGCAAGGGACACCATGTTTTGACAAACAATCATCAAACGCAACACTTTGCTCCATACAGTGCGTACATTTCGTCAGCTAGCTTTTTCGATTGCATTCCCGCACGCAACTTCGCCACAGGATCGACGGCATCGATGTCATGTTATAGCGAAGCTCCAGCTCGGCAGCCGCCGGGAGAAATCTATTTCCTCGCCAACTAATTCACCGAATTTGGTGCGCCTAATTACGAGTAAAAGAAAATGTTCAAATGCCGCGCCTGTAACAGCGCGATTTTCAACTGATGCCGAGCGCTGCCTCTTTTTTCTTTACTATTTTTTTTCTCAGTGATTGTGGCAAACTGTGAAATGGAAGAGAGAACAAAGAGTTCAACTGTGCGCTTTAAAGCTCCGTCACACAGCAATGGCACCGGATTTCTAAATTTTGTTAATTGCACAAGGCGATATGTATAAAGGGAACACAATTTATACGCCTCGATAAGATATACCAGTCATGTGTGAGTATGACTTTTACAATACCTTCACAGACATCACAGGCGTTTTCGATGGGATAAAATTTTTTAGACAGAACTTCCGTGAGTAGTTGCGTACAATTCACACGATCGCGGTACCGCTTTGTATTGTTGAGATATGAAACTT
This sequence comes from Dermacentor variabilis, assembly GCF_050947875.1. NCBI lineage: Eukaryota > Metazoa > Arthropoda > Arachnida > Ixodida > Ixodidae > Dermacentor > Dermacentor variabilis. The sequence continues at coordinate 23,678,643 of NC_134574.1, forward strand.
TGTACTTCTTAACCTGCCAGTACTCGTGCATTATGGAAGGGAAAAAAAGAGAGAAAAAGAGACGTCACCGCACCACCACACATTTTTCTCAGATGGAACAAGAAGCTTGTTTACATGGCTGCAGTAGTTCTCTCGTGACAACCCGTTGTTTTCTCTTGGGTGTGTTCCGATGCCTTACTTAGAGTTCACCTCCGAGCTACACGCACGACCGGTATGACCTCATTGCGCACTGTGTACGCCTTGCTTCGTCCTCGGCTATTCCCTTTGCACGCGCATGCCAGTGACTTCGTAGCAGTAATCATTACATAGACAAGAGAAAAGAAATAACCAAAAGTTCCGCGTTTCTTCAAAGCAAGAGGCCCGTACATTTTCTCTGACTGTTCCTTCCCCATTTGTTTACCTGTTTAGCCATCACCTCACTTTGCTATATACATCAAGGCCATAGGCGCAGTTCCCGGTGGCTTCGTGGGACGAATGTAAAACAATAGGCGCGAGCTTGGCTTTCATTAAACGCAACACGAATGCGAAATCCGTGCAATGACGACGGCCGGCGTGTGTCAGCTTCCCTTACCTTGGCGTGCCAATATATGTGCCATGAGTGAGGGAGCCGGTTCGAATTCGGAATTTTTCTCTACAGCATCTTGCACATTCACAATGTTCCAGGGATGCAGCGGCAGGAGGTAGTCTTGTGCACTTTGGCGCGTCCATGCCATGGCATTACGCAACCACCTCACAGCGCGTAATACGCCGGACATAAGCTGCCACAAGGAGAAATGTTCACATGTAGGACAGGTGGCTCCCTCTGGCGGCGAAGAGTTCGACAAATACGTGATGCACCGCTCAAATCGCCCATCGGCCGGCCGCTCGTCCCTCTCACTCTTTTTCCCCCGTTCTCGCGGCGTGTGGCATACACAAATACGTTGCTCGAAAAAGTTTGTTTTCTTTAAATACAGCGCGTGTCCAGCGCCCGCTTCCTTACCGATCTAAGTATATGGCGCGAACAAGGGCCGCCCAGCATCGCCTACACGCACGCATGACGAAAGGGCCAGTCGTACAGAAATAACGAGAGAAAGTGAGTCTGCACTGTGCAAGCATATTTCTGTCTCAGTAAGCACACTTCACCGTTCTGCTCCTTTATTTTATTTTCCTCTTGTTTTGGGCAACTCAGCGGTGCATTGTCTTGCAAGAAGAGCCACGTTGGCCTCGAACCAACTGCTTATCACCTATAGCGCGCTGACAAGAAATGCCACTGTAACCCTGTACACAAGTATGAAAACAGCACGCGCCTCGGTGTCTACCGCGCGCACCCTCGTCCATTTGAATACAACGCAGTGAGCGCGGTTCTAGCGACAGCTACCTAGCTAATCTCACCTTTGCATTCATTTGCGTCGCTCAAAAGAGTTACACAATTGTGAATCGCACGGTGGTAGTTTACGGCCGCCCAGCTCGTAGGGCAAGAGGGCTGGCTCGTTATTGTTTCTCCGGCGCACGCAAAACAACGAAGCCATGCGAATGCCGCTCAGGCACAGCGTCGCGCGTAGGCTCAATCATTTAACGCTTGCACTGGAAAGAACAAATAACCGCCGTCTGTAAAAAAACTCACTTTCAGCTGTTACACACTGGCCCGTGCCCGGCAATATTTTCCTCGCGCTTTGCTTCGCTGCGTACCCACAGGAGCTATTGTTGTGAAATATGGGGCTTAACATATAAAACTTACTTAACTTAAATGCGCCCGCTGACCGTCACGCTCGGCGTATGTATGTAACCGAGTGCTACTGCCCGGCTCATACTCTTCTCTAAGGGAGTAGAAGAAGCGAGCCATTTCAAAGCGACAAAAATGCGCATCGACGAGCTTACGATTACCTCTATCTTTTAATCATCAGTCCACTCTGGTTGCCTCAATCAGGGTCCAACCAAAGGCGACAACTGAGCTGCACGAACGACCGCCACGTCGCAACTCGGACAGACTGAGGGCGGGTGAAATGGGAGCAACACAACACACAGTGGCGAGCGCAAATGCAATCGAGCAAAGCTCGCCTTACGAGGGCGAAAAACAATGCTACCACACCTTATGAATACATGCGGTTGCGCTCGCTCACCTGAACAAAGTTTACCGCGCGTGTCTCGTACGGCCGAACGCGAGATAATGGCATGCAAAAGAGGGTCAACGGAGCAGGAGATCGCAAATCCTGCGCATCACTGCCGAAGCACCAATTGGGTAGCCCTGAAGAGGGCTGTTGGGTTCTTCAGAGGAGCTGATGCGCTGCTTGCAGACGACGCCGCGCACGCGTGCTGCTTAGCCTCCGAAACCATCGAGGGTGCGGCCCTGACGCTTGAGGGCATACACCACGTCCATGGCTGTCACGGTCTTGCGCTTGGCGTGCTCAGTGTAGGTGACGGCGTCCCGGATCACGTTCTCGAGGAACACCTTGAGCACACCGCGTGTCTCCTCATAGATCAGGCCAGAGATACGCTTGACACCACCACGGCGAGCGAGGCGACGGATGGCTGGCTTGGTGATGCCTTGGATGTTGTCACGCAACACCTTACGATGACGCTTCGCGCCACCCTTGCCGAGCCCCTTGCCGCCCTTGCCACGTCCAGACATCTCGGCTGTTGCTGCTGCTTCGAAGCGAGTCAGGAAAGCGAATGCCGCGTCCTTGCGCCGCGACTGAGCGAGGAAGCCGCGCCGAAGGGCGAGGAGGTGAAACGCGCGCCGATTGGCTCACGGGCAGCGCGGCCTCTCTTCGCGAGTGAGTCGCGGGTGGCAGCACTGAGCCCTGCTTAGGCCACGCACTGAGTTCACGACGTGTGGCTTCGCAACACAATCGCGGAGTTTACTTTTTTTTCTTATGTTGTTTCTTTTTGGCATTTCTGACTGCAACGTAGGCTGATGTTCAACCCGCCTCCCTCCTTGTTTTGCTCAACTCGCCAAGAGAAAAACGAACGTGTCAACAATGTTATTGTGCTATGTTGCACGCACCCACTGCTCGTTTCGCGCCCCAGGAACAAGTTTATTGTCTTCTCATAATTATGATTACTCGTTCTATTCACCGGTAGCTCGGCTATGCTTTCAAGTGCACCCTGGTCATTGCCGCAAAGCACACCGTGCGCACAGCTTCAAATTCCGCCACGCCAACATCGTTCACTTGATCACTAGACGCGAAACAGGGCGCGTTCATGCTCTGTTCGCCTCAGGCGTTTCAAATTTCGCACGCCGGCACCGCTGACTGGTGCCTACACGACCGTCAAATTTCGTCGCGATAGCTTACGTAGCCTCGTAGATAACGTCAGCGAAATCAGCCTAAGACGCGCGCGCGAGCCCAATTCAGCATTCTAGGGGACGGAAGAGAGCGAGGGAAATGTTTGCGCCGCTCCTCACTCTCCCATCGCCCGTACGAAGGCAGCTACGCAGGGCGCGCGCGCGGAACCGCTAGCTATGCAGTATGCGGAGAGCGCGCGCATCTCTTCTTTTCCCACTTCAAAGTCACTTACTACTGCTACATTTGTAATAACAGTGTAAAATTTCCCCTTAGGCAGTGCTGCTTCGTGAACGTGCGTACCCATTTCCGCTCGCCAGCCACCGCTACAGCAATGCGGCTCTGAATTTCAGTCCGGAGCACTGCTGCATACGTGCGGGCGGCCGCCGAGAGGGCATTCTAGCAGACGCAGCGACCGATGGCATTAGTTCTAGCAGCCATAGAGGCACACCTCAGGGCCCGCAAAAGTGCGTCGAACGACAAGAAGAAACAAAACGGTAAAAAGAAAAAAAGGAGGGATGAGGGCTGCCTGCTTTTAAAAGTTGCGCTACATCAGAATTAAGTAAATGTGCAGCAACGACCGCCTCATCATCCTCGGTGTGTGAAACACGCGCCGTGGTAATTAGTGCATGCAGGCGAACGTGGCCGCTCGCGCAGAGTCGCCTCACGCGCCCCATACTTGCTTAGTGTGTGTTGTTGTGCTGAGCCCCGTGGCGTTCCGTGCGGTTCTGCTACAAAAGTTATAGCACACGCGCTGTCCGACCGCGCACGCCGCGTGTTTGAAAACAAGAAGTAGTAGTAAGTGCCGTTGAGATGGTAAAAGAAGAGAAGAGTGCAGTACCGTAGCTGTCTCTCGCTTAGGAGGTCACCTCAACAGTACTACACGGGGGAGGGTAAGGAGAATAAAGGAGCCAAGAGAAACAAAGATTGATGAGGACGAGCGGAAGGCCGTGAAGAAAAAAAAGAGAGAGAGAGAAGCGTGAAACGGGGCCTATGGCAGCGTGGTAAGGTTCGACGACTCAAAGAACTCAATGAGCTGGGAAGGCTCCTTTGAGTAAAACCGCAAAACCCCTAGGAAACGAGAAAGTCCTCAGGACGGGCTATGGGGAGTCCAAGGCGTCGATTAGGATTTCACGAGCTGAGAGATATATGCAGTGCATATATCTATAATAAAAGTGCATATATCATATAAAAGGGGCTCTCACGGGCCGATAGTCCCTTTTTGTGTGTGTTGTTGTGCTGCGCGCATGCCGTTGTGTGCGTTTCTGATACAAAACTTTCAGCACACGCGCTGTCGCAATGAGAATACGACAGCGCGCGCCGGGTGCGTGTAAACGAGGAAGTGTCGAACAGAGGGAACAGACGGAATTGTCGAGATTCTCACTACATCCCAATGCCAATGCAGACACTTTGGGTGGCTCTGAGAAGAGCCGTTGGGTGTTGGCTGCGCGGACGAGCGCTCGGTCGCCTACTTGGAGCTGGTGTACTTGGTGACGGCTTTGGTGCCCTCGGACACGGCGTGTTTGGCCAGCTCTCCGGGCAACAGCAGATGCACGGCAGTCTGGATCTCCCGGCTCGTGATGGTCGAGCGCTTGTTGTAGTGAGCCAGACGGGACGACTGCGCGGCGATACGCTCGAAGATGTCGTTCACGAAGCTGTTCATGATAGACATGGACTTGCTGGAGACTCCAGTGTCCGGGTGCACCTGCTTCAGCACCTTGTAGATATACATGGAGAAGCTCTCCTTCCTGCGGCGCTTCTTCTTCTTGTCGGTGGCGCGCACGTTCTTCTGCGCCTTGCCGGCCTTCTTCACGGCCTTACCGCTGGGCTGGGGAGGCATGTCAGTAGCCGAGCAAACGAGATCGGAATACGCGCGACCGGTCGCGCGCGCCGCGTTTTTATCGCGGGAGGGTGGTGTTCACGCGACCTCGCAAAGCCGCGCTCGCCATTGGTCCGTGCGGCTTCTCTCCCTTTTCCTCGCGCTTTCCTTTGGGACCGGCGGCGGCGAGAGCGGCGACGGCGCTACGAGCACGGCTCAAATCGCTCACAGATCGCCACTGTGTAAGTCGTTGTTACTCAGTCTGACAGCAACACTGCGATGCCTCCCCAGGTGCTGTGGATAGGTGCTGTGGTGGCGTGATTTGTGCGTTCGAACTTCGGTGCTATTGTTACCCTCCACGTGGGCCCCTCTCGGATGGTTGGATAGGATTACGGTGCGGATTCTTCTAGACTCCAACCCGCTGCCTTCGATTCGGTGAGGTGTTCCGGTGGCTCTTTTTTGTCCTTGGTTTTTTCCAGTGTTTAGCTGAGGGTTTTTAGCTTCCTACCTTGTGTAGTGTTAGCTTAAACTTCGGCTAGGCGCTGGCGCCACGTGGTTTTTACCGCGATGGTGGCCCCTTCGGGGCATCGGCCGCTTACGTTTTTCGGGCGAGTTCCGAAAGGCGCGTCCAATGTAGATGTTTGCAAGGCGCTCGTAAAGCGCTTTTCCTTGAACGACCTTAAGGCAGTGCAGGACTTTGGTGTAGGACGGTTTGAGATAACGTTTAAGAATAAGGCCGCGGTTGATCGCTTCTCAGCTGATCCCGCTTTGAAGGTTCGGGATGTGGAAGTTCGTTTTGAGTATAGAGGTGTGCGTGTGAAGTTGGTTAGGGTGTTTGGCTACGCCGCGGATCTTCCGGACCAGGCTCTCGTCTCCGAGCTAGAGGTCTTCGGAAAGGTTCACGGGATCTCCGAAGAATGCGTGCCGGGTTTCCCTGCCGTTGGCACCGGAAACCGGCGCATTCGGATAGAGATGGCGCGGCCCGTTCCTAACCTTCTTCGTGTAGGTGAGCGTGTCGTTCAGTGTGAGTACGAGGGTGTAGTTAGATTGTGCCGTAGGTGTAACATGGCAGGACACCACGCCGCCGCGTGCGACACGCCTCAGTGCGCGCACTGCGGGCAGTTTGGCCACGCGTCCTGCGACGCGGCGTGCGTACGTTGCGGCGGCGACCATGCGGTTTCGGCGTGTAGTGTCCGCACCTACTCGTCAGTGACCGCGAGGCCAGAACCGCAGAAACCTGCCGTCGTGGAAGCGGTTACTTCGCCGGTAGCTGATACGGTTGCTGCCTTAGAGGAAGGAGAGAGCCAGGGCTCTTTGAGCGTGGTCGATGCCGCCGAGCGCGGCGGCGGTTCCGTGGACGCTACCGAGGTCGTTCCCCCTTCCGTCACGGCAACGTGCGAGGGGGCAGCGAGCGAGGAGGCTGAAGCGGCGGTCGCTGTCGCCTCCGTGGCGGGTACGCCTCTCGCTACGCCGGTCGCTATCTCTGGCGCGTCCGAACCGCTGACTGGCGCGACTGACACTGCTCGTCGGTCGAACCATAAGCGTAAGAGCCGGCGCGCACACCGCGCTGGCTCCGCTGCCAGGGCGGCGGCCGCGGGGCGTGAGTCGAGCTCGGACGAAGGTGACTCCCAGGGCTCGGAGACTGGCCCTCCAGAATTTAAGCGCAGTGCTGTTGAAACGTCCGATTCTGATACTGAGGTCCCATCGGACGCGGAGGGTTCTCCTCCTTGTCCCAATTGCGGATGGGGACGTTGCGAATGCTCGTTGCTCTCAGACAGAACCTATGAGTCTACTGATGAGGGGTCCCCAACTTTGGAGACCCTCTCATAAGTAGACTTTGCTTATTTGTCACTAGCGGCTAGTATTACCTAATACTTGCCTGCTCTTTATTTATTTTCCTAGCTCTTTCTGTCTTCCTTTTTTTTCTACTAGCTCTTAGCTAATCTCTTTCTCCCTTCAAATGGCTTCTTCTCTCACCATAGCTACCTTTAACTGTCGTGGTTTGTCGCGTGCTTCTAAGCAGTTAGAGGTTATTAATTTTTCTAAATCCAAAAAGGTAGATATTCTTGTGCTTCAGGAAACTTATATTCATAGGCTAGGCCAGATCAGCCACTTCGACCGGATTTTTCGCACTCGGTCTTTCTGGAGTTATGGCGCGACGGGCAGTCGAGGTACGGCGATCGTTTTGATGCCGAATTTCGACTGCCTTGTTATTCGCCATGCCAGGGATTCCGAGGGCCGCGTCTTGTCGGTGGACCTTGATTGTGGCATTCGAATTGTTAATGTTTATGCTCCAACCCAGTCTCAAGATCAGAGAGTTTTTCGCTACATTAGAACCCTACTTGGTAGGTCCTTCTCGGCTAATCCTTGTAGGCGACTTCAACTGTGTGTTAGAACAGGTTGATCGCATCCCGCATAGAGGGACTTCAAACCAGAAAGATAGGCGTGCAAATGTTGTACTACGAGAGCTCGTCGACGGGCTGGGACTTGTCGATGCTTGGCGTGTGCTTCGCCCTAGTCAGTCAGGAATGACTTGGACAGGAAGAGGCATGCAGAGCCGCATCGATCGTTTTTACATCTCGTCGTCACTGGCTCCTAGTATGCATTCTTCTTGGTTAACTCCTTCTGCTCTTAGCGACCACAGCTTCCAAATTCTGCGGTTCGCCGATTCTAGCATAGTCCCGCAAGGGAAGAGACCGTGGCGTCTGAATCCACGTCTTCTAAAAGACAGGCAGGCAACCGCAGAGGTATCATCCATTCTTTTTCGATCGCTGCACAATAGAGCGAATCTAAGTGGTACAGAATGGGATGACGTGAAGGTCAGAGTGCGTGAGTGCTTCAGGTCTTGGGGCAAGCGTCGAGCGCGCGAGGAGCGTGAGGAGATTAAAATCGTGTCCAACGCGATCCTCCTGCTCTCGAGGCCACTGTCCGGCGGTCCTGGAGTTGCTTTGGCGCTGGCCTCACTCCGAAAGGAACTTCGGATTCTCCTGCAGCGACGCTGGGATGGCTTGAGGGCCACAACCCGAGCAGAGCTGTGGGAAATGGAAGCGTGGTGCAGCAGAAACGTCCTACGTAAACATCTCTCAAGGAAGAGCACAACTCTCTCCTCCCTAATAGATCCAAGCGATGGTAGCATAGTCGATTCACCAGATGGAGTTCTTGCAATGGCGAGTCAGTGTTACATGATCTTGTATGCCGAACCAGCTGCCACTCCAACTGCGTTTCCTTTTGCTTCGCCAGCTGAGCCGCCGCAAGTGTGCGACTCAGCCATAGGTGAGGACGAGCTTTTTTCGGCATTGAAGTCTATGAAGCGTAATCGCAGTCCGGGATCCGATGGTCTGACAGTCGAATTTTATGTTAAATTTTGGACACTGTTAGGGAAGCCATTCACATCACTGGTGAACCGGCTACTCAGTGAAGGGACTTTGTCAGCGTCTCAACGAGAGGGGTTAATCCCTCTCCTTTGTAAGGACGAGTCGAGGAGCTCCGATCTGAGCGCATGGCGTGCAATCACACTTCTGAACTGCGATTATAAGCTCATAGCAAAGTGCCTGTGTATGCGACTCACGCCAGTGCTCAGCACTGTTTTGGGTCCATACCAGGCATGTTGTGTCCAGAGGCGCTCTACTCAGCTTCACGGTATAGCACTAAGGGACCTTCTCCTGAGGGCAAATATTAGGAAACTTCCAGGTATTTGCTCCTTCGATCAGGAGAAGGCTTTCGATATCATTAGCCATAGGTACCTTTTCCGTGTTTTGGAAGAGGCTGGTTTTAGTGTGGGTTTTAGACAGATGATCCAAGCTTTGTATTCTCGACCGACTTCTGCTGTTCTCATACGAGACCGCCTCTCGGAGGCATTCATTGTGGGACGTGGTGTGCGACAGGGGGACCCGCTCTCACCTGCCCTCTACATACTCGCTTTTGAACCGCTTCTGCAGAGGTTGTCTTGTGACAGCAGAATTGGCAGGTTCCTACTTCCACCAGGTTCCCCCCCAGTTGCACTCTTTGCCTATGCAGACGACTTGTCCATTATCGTCCCGGACGAAGCATCAGCTTGCGACGTCCTGGAGGTCATGGACAGTTACTGCGGGGCGAGCGGTGCAAGGTTGAATAGGTCGAAAAGTGCAGCAATGTACTTGAACTCCACTCCTTCCAGTCCGCAGCCCGTTCGTGGTCTCCCAGTGAAAACGCGGCTGCGGATTCTAGGCTTCGAGTTCGAACCAGATGGTCTCTCTCCCGAAAACTGGCAACAGGCTAAGGAGAAGCTTGAAGCCAGGGTTCAGGAATACAGCGCGTTGTCATGCCCTTTCACTGCTCGAGCGACAATCCTTCGCTCACTTCTGTTTTCCTTTCTGACGTATGTGGCGTGTGTGTCTCCTATTCCAACCCGAACCAAGCTTATCTTGGAGAGGGTCTTGTTTCGCTTCCTCTGGAAGGGTACAACTGGTTGTGTAGCTAGGTGGGTGCTCAAGTTGCCCAGGGACAAGGGAGGACTCGGAATTCCCGACCTGTGCATCGTGGCTACTGCACTACACGTCAGTTGGACCCAGGTCGCTCTTAACTCGGATATGCTCCTAACTCGAAGCTTAACTTCCTTCTTTCTTAGCACCCGACTCCGCTTGTTCTCGAAGAGCACATTTTCCCACTGTGTTCCTCGTTCAGGTACCCCGTCCACCATTTATGCGGCGGCTGCCAACTCTTTGTTAAGCCTCTGCAAGGTTCATCTAGGCATCGACGTAGTTTCAGCTCCACTCCAAGAGTTAGTGGATATCCTCACCCCAGGACTCCCCCCACATTACCAAAGGTACGACCTGTCGATTCACAGGCCAAACTGGAAGCTCATTACAGCCGGTTTCCTCGACGCCAGGCGAGCCACCTTTGTGTACCGCCTGGCGCGAGGGTGCCTGCCGTTGAGCTACAGGCCCTTCACAGCCATCCCGGCTCGTGGAGTGTGTCCTTTCTGTGGCGCTCGTGAGGACTCAGTTCATATCTTTACGCAGTGTTTGCTTCCAGCAGCTCTTCTCCAAAGAGTTGCTAGTCTATTTAGGCTCCCAGGCGTTCCTTATGAGACAGTCCGATTTTTGCACCCTTTGCCCAATCAGACGATCAACCAGTTCGTGCTTCTCCTCGCCGAGTGCTCATACCAAGTTTGGCTGGCACGCTGCGATGCAATTTTCGGGGGGTCGGGCACCGGCCCTTCACGAAGTGCTTGCGAAAGCACGGAAGGAGGTCTGGTTCCACCTCGCCCGGGAGCGGCACCGCTTGGGCGAGAAGTTTCTCGAAGTGTGGGCTCGTCCTGCCGTGATTTTTGACGAGTCAGGTGGAAAGCTATCCATTAAGTTATGATGCATGCTCCAAAGGTCGCACGACTCGGCCGTGTGCGCCAGTCGATCTACGGGGTTTTGTTTGGCTCAGTGGAACCCAGAGCTGGAACCGGTGGTGGTGCACCCTCAAGTGGTCGCGCTGCTCCGCGGACGGCTTTGGTGGTCTCCATGGTTGTATGCCTTGACCTCTTTTGCATCAGGGCAGTCCGAGGGTCAGTCAGGCTTGTGCCCTGCAAGACCGACATGGCTGTTTGTGTGTTGACTGCAGTCCCTCAGTTGGGCTGCACCACAACAGCCCCCTTGTCCGGGAAGGACCGTTGGCCCGAACCAAGTCCCCCCACCCAGCCAGCCCGGGTTGTGGGGGAGTACCGGGGTCAATGTATCGAATGATGCTGGGTTGATGAGTACATGAAAGCTCTGGGACGCGGCGCCCCTGGTTGCCAAGTCCTCTTCCCATCTGACAACGGTACTCAGTCTACGCGTCAACAGCACCAGCATGTCCGGACGTGGCAAAGGCGGCAAGGCGAAGGGCAAGAGCAAGACGCGTTCCAGCCGCGCGGGTCTCCAATTCCCCGTGGGCCGTATCCACCGTCTCCTGCGCAAGGGAAACTACGCCGAGCGCGTCGGAGCGGGCGCTCCCGTCTACCTCGCGGCCGTCCTCGAGTACCTGGCTGCCGAAGTGCTCGAGCTCGCTGACAACGCGGCTCGTGACAACAAGAAGACCAGGATCATCTCCCGCCACCTGCAGCTCGCCATCCGCAACGACGAGGAGCAGAACAAGCTGCTCTCCGGCATAACGATCGCGCAGGGCGGCGTCTTGCCCAACATCCAAGCTGTGCTTCTCCCAAAGAAGACCGAGAAGAAGGCGTAAGCGAGCTCCCAGCCGCCGGACTACAGTCGCGCTCGTCGCACAACCCAACGGTCCTCGTCAGGACCACCGAAATGCATGTGACGGCAGGGTTTTGCTTGGCAATCCCGTTCTCTGCGCCCGTTTCCCTCTGTTTGAATTAGCGCAACCGTGCCTCTTGAACTGACGCTGCTGCTAGCTAGCTGGCATTTCAGTGCACGAATGTAAATGGAAAGCGAGCTTCCGGGTGTCCGGGGGCGCACAGGGACGAGCCTCACTGCAATTAGCGTACGATTCGCATAGTGCAATGTGATAGGCGATTGGGCCCTTAAAAACAAACAAACAAAAATGGGCCATATCCGCAACCAGCATGCACTTATGAGCCAGGCAGGTATGCATGAGGAACGTGAACAAACGCATGCATGGCATACCAATACACAAAAGCTTGCACGCAACATTGGCCGCATTAATTTCGTTTTCGGGCGCGGCTTCTTCGCATGAATGCGCGCACCGTTTTGCAACGAACACGCATTTTGTTTATATTTTTCCCCTCTCTCGTCTTGTTCGTGCTCGAACGCGCGCAATACTTACCATATGCATACCAAACGAGGCACCACCTCGCACCGGCAGCCCACCACAGGCACACACAAAAAAATATTAATAATAAAAAATAACAACAAAACAGACAGACCGAGAGGGTACGGTTGGAGTACGTGGTCTCGCGTGCTCCCGTGGCCGAAGCAAACATGTAGGTGGTCCTGAGAAGGACCGTTTTGTGTTGCTTGCCTGACCGAGGCTGCGGCGCAGACAGCAGCCGAACTTAGGCACTCTCGCCACGGATGCGCCAGGCCAGCTGGATGTCCTTTGGCATGATGGTAACACGCTTGGCGTGGATGGCGCACAGGTTGGTGTCTTCGAAGAGACCGACCAGGTATGCCTCGCTGGCCTCCTGAAGGGCCATCACAGCCGAACTCTGGAATCGGAGGTCGGTCTTGAAATCCTGAGCGATTTCCCTCACCAAGCGCTGGAACGGCAGCTTGCGGATGAGAAGTTCGGTCGACTTCTGGTAGCAGCGAATTTCACGAAGGGCCACGGTTCCAGGCCTGTAGCGATGCGGTTTCTTAACCCCTCCTGTGGCAGGTGCACTCTTGCGAGCAGCCTTGGTAGCAAGCTGCTTATGCGGAGCCTTCCCACCGGTGCTCTTACGGGCAGTTTGCTTGGTCCTGGCCATAGCGAACGGAGCGAGCGTCCGAAGTCGTCGACTGCCGGAGTGAAAATGACCCCTGCGCCGCGCGCGTCGTGCTTCGCCGCACTACTCTTCTCCTCTCCAACTCACCCGCCGATTGGCCAGCGCCGGCACAGCCGTCTCGGGCGGTGCGCGCGCCGCCACCGTTCGCCAGGATGCTGGAGGTGGCACGTTTTCGCGCGGGCGCCTTGTTCGCGGCTAAGGAAAGCACATTCGCAGGCGGTTTAATTGAGTTTAGACACGACAGCATGCCGCGCTGTTCTCTTTCGTTTCAGCCAACACCACAATCTCGTTTATACCGCCGCGCGTCGCCAATTGCCAGTGCCGAGTGTGAGACCACACCACTAATCTCGACAGTGGTTAGCGCTCCACGCCCAATGCCATCGGAGCTGTTATCGCGATCTCCGCGCGACGCAGATGGGTGGCATGTTAAGGCTACATTATTGCTTGTCCACTGCCTTGCTTTGATCATGCTGATGCTCGTTTCACGAACTACAAGTGCACGCCACGGTGCCTTCTCGAGGGGCAACTACATCGTGTTTTGGCCGCACTCGGCAGAAAACCGTCTCGCATGTGCACACATGCCAGTACCGCACTTTCCCGTCCACGCACAGAAGAACGCGAGGCCCGCATGCGCCTCACAAGATTAACGACAAACTCACGTATGGACTACCAGCACCACTTCAGAGTTACAGAGAAAACGATGCACTTCCGCTCTAAGAGCGAATTTGGAATACAATATTGACAGGTGTTGAACGCGCGTTAGGAGACCTGGACAACTAATTGGGGCCTCAAAACTGTGGATAGGCAAGCGGTACTTCCATATGTATGAAGGGTCCTTAAACAATATGTCAAGGTAGCATCAACCAATGCTTCGCAGGCGCGATCCCAAGCTCGGCTTCCCCGTGCCCCGTATTCGGTGCGCAGTTTTCGCACTTGCAAGGGACACCATGTTTTGACAAACAATCATCAAACGCAACACTTTGCTCCATACAGTGCGTACATTTCGTCAGCTAGCTTTTTCGATTGCATTCCCGCACGCAACTTCGCCACAGGATCGACGGCATCGATGTCATGTTATAGCGAAGCTCCAGCTCGGCAGCCGCCGGGAGAAATCTATTTCCTCGCCAACTAATTCACCGAATTTGGTGCGCCTAATTACGAGTAAAAGAAAATGTTCAAATGCCGCGCCTGTAACAGCGCGATTTTCAACTGATGCCGAGCGCTGCCTCTTTTTTCTTTACTATTTTTTTTCTCAGTGATTGTGGCAAACTGTGAAATGGAAGAGAGAACAAAGAGTTCAACTGTGCGCTTTAAAGCTCCGTCACACAGCAATGGCACCGGATTTCTAAATTTTGTTAATTGCACAAGGCGATATGTATAAAGGGAACACAATTTATACGCCTCGATAAGATATACCAGTCATGTGTGAGTATGACTTTTACAATACCTTCACAGACATCACAGGCGTTTTCGATGGGATAAAATTTTTTAGACAGAACTTCCGTGAGTAGTTGCGTACAATTCACACGATCGCGGTACCGCTTTGTATTGTTGAGATATGAAACTTTGTACTTCTTAACCTGCCAGTACTCGTGCATTATGGAAGGGAAAAAAAGAGAGAAAGAGAGACGTCACCGCACCACCACACATTTTTCTCAGATGGAACAAGAAGCTTGTTTACATGGCTGCAGTAGTTCTCTCGTGACAACCCGTTGTTTTCTCTTGGGTGTGTTCCGATGCCTTACTTAGAGTTCACCTCCGAGCTACACGCACGACCGGTATGACCTCATTGCGCACTGTGTACGCCTTGCTTCGTCCTCGGCTATTCCCTTTGCACGCGCATGCCAGTGACTTCGTAGCAGTAATCATTACATAGACAAGAGAAAAGAAATAACCAAAAGTTCCGCGTTTCTTCAAAGCAAGAGGCCCGTACATTTTCTCTGACTGTTCCTTCCCCATTTGTTTACCTGTTTAGCCATCACCTCACTTTGCTATATACATCAAGGCCATAGGCGCAGTTCCCGGTGGCTTCGTGGGACGAATGTAAAACAATAGGCGCGAGCTTGGCTTTCATTAAACGCAACACGAATGCGAAATCCGTGCAATGACGACGGCCGGCGTGTGTCAGCTTCCCTTACCTTGGCGTGCCAATATATGTGCCATGAGTGAGGGAGCCGGTTCGAATTCGGAATTTTTCTCTACAGCATCTTGCACATTCACAATGTTCCAGGGATGCAGCGGCAGGAGGTAGTCTTGTGCACTTTGGCGCGTCCATGCCATGGCATTACGCAACCACCTCACAGCGCGTAATACGCCGGACATAAGCTGCCACAAGGAGAAATGTTCACATGTAGGACAGGTGGCTCCCTCTGGCGGCGAAGAGTTCGACAAATACGTGATGCACCGCTCAAATCGCCCATCGGCCGGCCGCTCGTCCCTCTCACTCTTTTTCCCCCGTTCTCGCGGCGTGTGGCATACACAAATACGTTGCTCGAAAAAGTTTGTTTTCTTTAAATACAGCGCGTGTCCAGCGCCCGCTTCCTTACCGATCTAAGTATATGGCGCGAACAAGGGCCGCCCAGCATCGCCTACACGCACGCATGACGAAAGGGCCAGTCGTACAGAAATAACGAGAGAAAGTGAGTCTGCACTGTGCAAGCATATTTCTGTCTCAGTAAGCACACTTCACCGTTCTGCTCCTTTATTTTATTTTCCTCTTGTTTTGGGCAACTCAGCGGTGCATTGTCTTGCAAGAAGAGCCACGTTGGCCTCGAACCAACTGCTTATCACCTATAGCGCGCTGACAAGAAATGCCACTGTAACCCTGTACACAAGTATGAAAACAGCACGCGCCTCGGTGTCTACCGCGCGCACCCTCGTCCATTTGAATACAACGCAGTGAGCGCGGTTCTAGCGACAGCTACCTAGCTAATCTCACCTTTGCATTCATTTGCGTCGCTCAAAAGAGTTACACAATTGTGAATCGCACGGTGGTAGTTTACGGCCGCCCAGCTCGTAGGGCAAGAGGGCTGGCTCGTTATTGTTTCTCCGGCGCACGCAAAACAACGAAGCCATGCGAATGCCGCTCAGGCACAGCGTCGCGCGTAGGCTCAATCATTTAACGCTTGCACTGGAAAGAACAAATAACCGCCGTCTGTAAAAAACTCACTTTCAGCTGTTACACACTGGCCCGTGCCCGGCAATATTTTCCTCGCGCTTTGCTTCGCTGCGTACCCACAGGAGCTATTGTTGTGAAATATGGGGCTTAACATATAAAACTTACTTAACTTAAATGCGCCCGCTGACCGTCACGCTCGGCGTATGTATGTAACCGAGTGCTACTGCCCGGCTCATACTCTTCTCTAAGGGAGTAGAAGAAGCGAGCCATTTCAAAGCGACAAAAATGCGCATCGACGAGCTTACGATTACCTCTATCTTTTAATCATCAGTCCACTCTGGTTGCCTCAATCAGGGTCCAACCAAAGGCGACAACTGAGCTGCACGAACGACCGCCACGTCGCAACTCGGACAGACTGAGGGCGGGTGAAATGGGAGCAACACAACACACAGTGGCGAGCGCAAATGCAATCGAGCAAAGCTCGCCTTACGAGGGCGAAAAACAATGCTACCACACCTTATGAATACATGCGGTTGCGCTCGCTCACCTGAACAAAGTTTACCGCGCGTGTCTCGTACGGCCGAACGCGAGATAATGGCATGCAAAAGAGGGTCAACGGAGCAGGAGATCGCAAATCCTGCGCATCACTGCCGAAGCACCAATTGGGTAGCCCTGAAGAGGGCTGTTGGGTTCTTCAGAGGAGCTGATGCGCTGCTTGCAGACGACGCCGCGCACGCGTGCTGCTTAGCCTCCGAAACCATCGAGGGTGCGGCCCTGACGCTTGAGGGCATACACCACGTCCATGGCTGTCACGGTCTTGCGCTTGGCGTGCTCAGTGTAGGTGACGGCGTCCCGGATCACGTTCTCGAGGAACACCTTGAGCACACCGCGTGTCTCCTCATAGATCAGGCCAGAGATACGCTTGACACCACCACGGCGAGCGAGGCGACGGATGGCTGGCTTGGTGATGCCTTGGATGTTGTCACGCAACACCTTACGATGACGCTTCGCGCCACCCTTGCCGAGCCCCTTGCCGCCCTTGCCACGTCCAGACATCTCGGCTGTTGCTGCTGCTTCGAAGCGAGTCAGGAAAGCGAATGCCGCGTCCTTGCGCCGCGACTGAGCGAGGAAGCCGCGCCGAAGGGCGAGGAGGTGAAACGCGCGCCGATTGGCTCACGGGCAGCGCGGCCTCTCTTCGCGAGTGAGTCGCGGGTGGCAGCACTGAGCCCTGCTTAGGCCACGCACTGAGTTCACGACGTGTGGCTTCGCAACACAATCGCGGAGTTTACTTTTTTTTCTTATGTTGTTTCTTTTTGGCATTTCTGACTGCAACGTAGGCTGATGTTCAACCCGCCTCCCTCCTTGTTTTGCTCAACTCGCCAAGAGAAAAACGAACGTGTCAACAATGTTATTGTGCTATGTTGCACGCACCCACTGCTCGTTTCGCGCCCCAGGAACAAGTTTATTGTCTTCTCATAATTATGATTACTCGTTCTATTCACCGGTAGCTCGGCTATGCTTTCAAGTGCACCCTGGTCATTGCCGCAAAGCACACCGTGCGCACAGCTTCAAATTCCGCCACGCCAACATCGTTCACTTGATCACTAGACGCGAAACAGGGCGCGTTCATGCTCTGTTCGCCTCAGGCGTTTCAAATTTCGCACGCCGGCACCGCTGACTGGTGCCTACACGACCGTCAAATTTCGTCGCGATAGCTTACGTAGCCTCGTAGATAACGTCAGCGAAATCAGCCTAAGACGCGCGCGCGAGCCCAATTCAGCATTCTAGGGGACGGAAGAGAGCGAGGGAAATGTTTGCGCCGCTCCTCACTCTCCCATCGCCCGTACGAAGGCAGCTACGCAGGGCGCGCGCGCGGAACCGCTAGCTATGCAGTATGCGGAGAGCGCGCGCATCTCTTCTTTTCCCACTTCAAAGTCACTTACTACTGCTACATTTGTAATAACAGTGTAAAATTTCCCCTTAGGCAGTGCTGCTTCGTGAACGTGCGTACCCATTTCCGCTCGCCAGCCACCGCTACAGCAATGCGGCTCTGAATTTCAGTCCGGAGCACTGCTGCATACGTGCGGGCGGCCGCCGAGAGGGCATTCTAGCAGACGCAGCGACCGATGGCATTAGTTCTAGCAGCCATAGAGGCACACCTCAGGGCCCGCAAAAGTGCGTCGAACGACAAGAAGAAACAAAACGGTAAAAAGAAAAAAAGGAGGGATGAGGGCTGCCTGCTTTTAAAAGTTGCGCTACATCAGAATTAAGTAAATGTGCAGCAACGACCGCCTCATCATCCTCGGTGTGTGAAACACGCGCCGTGGTAATTAGTGCATGCAGGCGAACGTGGCCGCTCGCGCAGAGTCGCCTCACGCGCCCCATACTTGCTTAGTGTGTGTTGTTGTGCTGAGCCCCGTGGCGTTCCGTGCGGTTCTGCTACAAAAGTTATAGCACACGCGCTGTCCGACCGCGCACGCCGCGTGTTTGAAAACAAGAAGTAGTAGTAAGTGCCGTTGAGATGGTAAAAGAAGAGAAGAGTGCAGTACCGTAGCTGTCTCTCGCTTAGGAGGTCACCTCAACAATACTACACGGGGGAGGGTAAGGAGAATAAAGGAGCCAAGAGAAACAAAGATTGATGAGGACGAGCGGAAGGCCGTGAAGAAAAAAAAGAGAGAGAGAGAAGCGTGAAACGGGGCCTATGGCAGCGTGGTAAGGTTCGACGACTCAAAGAACTCAATGAGCTGGGAAGGCTCCTTTGAGTAAAACCGCAAAACCCCTAGGAAACGAGAAAGTCCTCAGGACGGGCTATGGGGAGTCCAAGGCGTCGATTAGGATTTCACGAGCTGAGAGATATATGCAGTGCATATATCTATAATAAAAGTGCATATATCATATAAAAGGGGCTCTCACGGGCCGATAGTCCCTTTTTGTGTGTGTTGTTGTGCTGCGCGCATGCCGTTGTGTGCGTTTCTGATACAAAACTTTCAGCACACGCGCTGTCGCAATGAGAATACGACAGCGCGCGCCGGGTGCGTGTAAACGAGGAAGTGTCGAACAGAGGGAACAGACGGAATTGTCGAGATTCTCACTACATCCCAATGCCAATGCAGACACTTTGGGTGGCTCTGAGAAGAGCCGTTGGGTGTTGGCTGCGCGGACGAGCGCTCGGTCGCCTACTTGGAGCTGGTGTACTTGGTGACGGCTTTGGTGCCCTCGGACACGGCGTGTTTGGCCAGCTCTCCGGGCAACAGCAGATGCACGGCAGTCTGGATCTCCCGGCTCGTGATGGTCGAGCGCTTGTTGTAGTGAGCCAGACGGGACGACTGCGCGGCGATACGCTCGAAGATGTCGTTCACGAAGCTGTTCATGATAGACATGGACTTGCTGGAGACTCCAGTGTCCGGGTGCACCTGCTTCAGCACCTTGTAGATATACATGGAGAAGCTCTCCTTCCTGCGGCGCTTCTTCTTCTTGTCGGTGGCGCGCACGTTCTTCTGCGCCTTGCCGGCCTTCTTCACGGCCTTACCGCTGGGCTGGGGAGGCATGTCAGTAGCCGAGCAAACGAGATCGGAATACGCGCGACCGGTCGCGCGCGCCGCGTTTTTATCGCGGGAGGGTGGTGTTCACGCGACCTCGCAAAGCCGCGCTCGCCATTGGTCCGTGCGGCTTCTCTCCCTTTTCCTCGCGCTTTCCTTTGGGACCGGCGGCGGCGAGAGCGGCGACGGCGCTACGAGCACGGCTCAAATCGCTCACAGATCGCCACTGTGTAAGTCGTTGTTACTCAGTCTGACAGCAACACTGCGATGCCTCCCCAGGTGCTGTGGATAGGTGCTGTGGTGGCGTGATTTGTGCGTTCGAACTTCGGTGCTATTGTTACCCTCCACGTGGGCCCCTCTCGGATGGTTGGATAGGATTACGGTGCGGATTCTTCTAGACTCCAACCCGCTGCCTTCGATTCGGTGAGGTGTTCCGGTGGCTCTTTTTTGTCCTTGGTTTTTTCCAGTGTTTAGCTGAGGGTTTTTAGCTTCCTACCTTGTGTAGTGTTAGCTTAAACTTCGGCTAGGCGCTGGCGCCACGTGGTTTTTACCGCGATGGTGGCCCCTTCGGGGCATCGGCCGCTTACGTTTTTCGGGCGAGTTCCGAAAGGCGCGTCCAATGTAGATGTTTGCAAGGCGCTCGTAAAGCGCTTTTCCTTGAACGACCTTAAGGCAGTGCAGGACTTTGGTGTAGGACGGTTTGAGATAACGTTTAAGAATAAGGCCGCGGTTGATCGCTTCTCAGCTGATCCCGCTTTGAAGGTTCGGGATGTGGAAGTTCGTTTTGAGTATAGAGGTGTGCGTGTGAAGTTGGTTAGGGTGTTTGGCTACCCCGCGGATCTTCCGGACCAGGCTCTCGTCTCCGAGCTAGAGGTCTTCGGAAAGGTTCACGGGATCTCCGAAGAATGCGTGCCGGGTTTCCCTGCCGTTGGCACCGGAAACCGGCGCATTCGGATAGAGATGGCGCGGCCCGTTCCTAACCTTCTTCGTGTAGGTGAGCGTGTCGTTCAGTGTGAGTACGAGGGTGTAGTTAGATTGTGCCGTAGGTGTAACATGGCAGGACACCACGCCGCCGCGTGCGACACGCCTCAGTGCGCGCACTGCGGGCAGTTTGGCCACGCGTCCTGCGACGCGGCGTGCGTACGTTGCGGCGGCGACCATGCGGTTTCGGCGTGTAGTGTCCGCACCTACTCGTCAGTGACCGCGAGGCCAGAACCGCAGAAACCTGCCGTCGTGGAAGCGGTTACTTCGCCGGTAGCTGATACGGTTGCTGCCTTAGAGGAAGGAGAGAGCCAGGGCTCTTTGAGCGTGGTCGATGCCGCCGAGCGCGGCGGCGGTTCCGTGGACGCTACCGAGGTCGTTCCCCCTTCCGTCACGGCAACGTGCGAGGGGGCAGCGAGCGAGGAGGCTGAAGCGGCGGTCGCTGTCGCCTCCGTGGCGGGTACGCCTCTCGCTACGCCGGTCGCTATCTCTGGCGCGTCCGAACCGCTGACTGGCGCGACTGACACTGCTCGTCGGTCGAACCATAAGCGTAAGAGCCGGCGCGCACACCGCGCTGGCTCCGCTGCCAGGGCGGCGGCCGCGGGGCGTGAGTCGAGCTCGGACGAAGGTGACTCCCAGGGCTCGGAGACTGGCCCTCCAGAATTTAAGCGCAGTGCTGTTGAAACGTCCGATTCTGATACTGAGGTCCCATCGGACGCGGAGGGTTCTCCTCCTTGTCCCAATTGCGGATGGGGACGTTGCGAATGCTCGTTGCTCTCAGACAGAACCTATGAGTCTACTGATGAGGGGTCCCCAACTTTGGAGACCCTCTCATAAGTAGACTTTGCTTATTTGTCACTAGCGGCTAGTATTACCTAATACTTGCCTGCTCTTTATTTATTTTCCTAGCTCTTTCTGTCTTCATTTTTTTTCTACTAGCTCTTAGCTAATCTCTTTCTCCCTTCAAATGGCTTCTTCTCTCACCATAGCTACCTTTAACTGTCGTGGTTTGTCGCGTGCTTCTAAGCAGTTAGAGGTTATTAATTTTTCTAAATCCAAAAAGGTAGATATTCTTGTGCTTCAGGAAACTTATATTCATAGGCTAGGCCAGATCAGCCACTTCGACCGGATTTTTCGCACTCGGTCTTTCTGGAGTTATGGCGCGACGGGCAGTCGAGGTACGGTGATCGTTTTGATGCCGAATTTCGACTGCCTTGTTATTCGCCATGCCAGGGATTCCGAGGGCCGCGTCTTGTCGGTGGACCTTGATTGTGGCATTCGAATTGTTAATGTTTATGCTCCAACCCAGTCTCAAGATCAGAGAGTTTTTCGCTACATTAGAACCCTACTTGGTAGGTCCTTCTCGGCTAATCCTTGTAGGCGACTTCAACTGTGTGTTAGAACAGGTTGATCGCATCCCGCATAGAGGGACTTCAAACCAGAAAGATAGGCGTGCAAATGTTGTACTACGAGAGCTCGTCGACGGGCTGGGACTTGTCGATGCTTGGCGTGTGCTTCGCCCTAGTCAGTCAGGAATGACTTGGACAGGAAGAGGCATGCAGAGCCGCATCGATCGTTTTTACATCTCGTCGTCACTGGCTCCTAGTATGCATTCTTCTTGGTTAACTCCTTCTGCTCTTAGCGACCACAGCTTCCAAATTCTGCGGTTCGCCGATTCTAGCATAGTCCCGCAAGGGAAGAGACCGTGGCGTCTGAATCCACGTCTTCTAAAAGACAGGCAGGCAACCGCAGAGGTATCATCCATTCTTTTTCGATCGCTGCACAATAGAGCGAATCTAAGTGGTACAGAATGGGATGACGTGAAGGTCAGAGTGCGTGAGTGCTTCAGGTCTTGGGGCAAGCGTCGAGCGCGCGAGGAGCGTGAGGAGATTAAAATCGTGTCCAACGCGATCCTCCTGCTCTCGAGGCCACTGTCCGGCGGTCCTGGAGTTGCTTTGGCGCTGGCCTCACTCCGAAAGGAACTTCGGATTCTCCTGCAGCGACGCTGGGATGGCTTGAGGGCCACAACCCGAGCAGAGCTGTGGGAAATGGAAGCGTGGTGCAGCAGAAACGTCCTACGTAAACATCTCTCAAGGAAGAGCACAACTCTCTCCTCCCTAATAGATCCAAGCGATGGTAGCATAGTCGATTCACCAGATGGAGTTCTTGCAATGGCGAGTCAGTTTTACATGATCTTGTATGCCGAACCAGCTGCCACTCCAACTGCGTTTCCTTTTGCTTCGCCAGCTGAGCCGCCGCAAGTGTGCGACTCAGCCATAGGTGAGGACGAGCTTTTTTCGGCATTGAAGTCTATGAAGCGTAATCGCAGTCCGGGATCCGATGGTCTGACAGTCGAATTTTATGTTAAATTTTGGACACTGTTAGGGAAGCCATTCACATCACTGGTGAACCGGCTACTCAGTGAAGGGACTTTGTCAGCGTCTCAACGAGAGGGGTTAATCCCTCTCCTTTGTAAGGACGAGTCGAGGAGCTCCGATCTGAGCGCATGGCGTGCAATCACACTTCTGAACTGCGATTATAAGCTCATAGCAAAGTGCCTGTGTATGCGACTCACGCCAGTGCTCAGCACTGTTTTGGGTCCATACCAGGCATGTTGTGTCCAGAGGCGCTCTACTCAGCTTCACGGTATAGCACTAAGGGACCTTCTCCTGAGGGCAAATATTAGGAAACTTCCAGGTATTTGCTCCTTCGATCAGGAGAAGGCTTTCGATATCATTAGCCATAGGTACCTTTTCCGTGTTTTGGAAGAGGCTGGTTTTAGTGTGGGTTTTAGACAGATGATCCAAGCTTTGTATTCTCGACCGACTTCTGCTGTTCTCATACGAGACCGCCTCTCGGAGGCATTCATTGTGGGACGTGGTGTGCGACAGGGGGACCCGCTCTCACCTGCCCTCTACATACTCGCTTTTGAACCGCTTCTGCAGAGGTTGTCTTGTGACAGCAGAATTGGCAGGTTCCTACTTCCACCAGGTTCCCCCCCAGTTGCACTCTTTGCCTATGCAGACGACTTGTCCATTATCGTCCCGGACGAAGCATCAGCTTGCGACGTCCAGGAGGTCATGGACAGTTACTGCGGGGCGAGCGGTGCAAGGTTGAATAGGTCGAAAAGTGCAGCAATGTACTTGAACTCCACTCCTTCCAGTCCGCAGCCCGTTCGTGGTCTCCCCGTGAAAACGCGGCTGCGGATTCTAGGCTTCCAGTTCGAACCAGATGGTCTCTCTCCCGAAAACTGGCAACAGGCTAAGGAGAAGCTTGAAGCCAGGGTTCAGGAATACAGCGCGTTGTCATGCCCTTTCACTGCTCGAGCGACAATCCTTCGCTCACTTCTGTTTTCCTTTCTGACGTATGTGGCGTGTGTGTCTCCTATTCCAACCCGAACCAAGCTTATCTTGGAGAGGGTCTTGTTTCGCTTCCTCTGGAAGGGTACAACTGGTTGTGTAGCTAGGTGGGTGCTCAAGTTGCCCAGGGACAAGGGAGGACTCGGAATTCCCGACCTGTGCATCGTGGCTACTGCACTACACGTCAGTTGGACCCAGGTCGCTCTTAACTCGGATATGCTCCTAACTCGAAGCTTAACTTCCTTCTTTCTTAGCACCCGACTCCGCTTGTTCTCGAAGAGCACATTTTCCCACTGTGTTCCTCGTTCAGGTACCCCGTCCACCATTTATGCGGCGGCTGCCAACTCTTTGTTAAGCCTCTGCAAGGTTCATCTAGGCATCGACGTAGTTTCAGCTCCACTCCAAGAGTTAGTGGATATCCTCACCCCAGGACTCCCCCCACATTACCAAAGGTACGACCTGTCGATTCACAGGCCAAACTGGAAGCTCATTACAGCCGGTTTCCTCGACGCCAGGCGAGCCACCTTTGTGTACCGCCTGGCGCGAGGGTGCCTGCCGTTGAGCTACAGGCCCTTCACAGCCATCCCGGCTCGTGGAGTGTGTCCTTTCTGTGGCGCTCGTGAGGACTCAGTTCATATCTTTACGCAGTGTTTGCTTCCAGCAGCTCTTCTCCAAAGAGTTGCTAGTCTATTTAGGCTCCCAGGCGTTCCTTATGAGACAGTCCGATTTTTGCACCCTTTGCCCAATCAGACGATCAACCAATTCGTGCTTCTCCTCGCCGAGTGCTCATACCAAGTTTGGCTGGCACGCTGCGATGCAATTTTCGGGGGGTCGGGCACCGGCCCTTCACGAAGTGCTTGCGAAAGCACGGAAGGAGGTCTGGTTCCACCTCGCCCGGGAGCGGCACCGCTTGGGCGAGAAGTTTCTCGAAGTGTGGGCTCGTCCTGCCGTGATTTTTGACGAGTCAGGTGGAAAGCTATCCATTAAGTTATGATGCATGCTCCAAAGGTCGCACGACTCGGCCGTGTGCGCCAGTCGATCTACGGGGTTTTGTTTGGCTCAGTGGAACCCAGAGCTGGAACCGGTGGTGGTGCACCCTCAAGTGGTCGCGCTGCTCCGCGGACGGCTTTGGTGGTCTCCATGGTTGTATGCCTTGACCTCTTTTGCATCAGGGCAGTCCGAGGGTCAGTCAGGCTTGTGCCCTGCAAGACCGACATGGCTGTTTGTGTGTTGACTGCAGTCCCTCAGTTGGGCTGCACCACAACAGCCCCCTTGTCCGGGAAGGACCGTTGGCCCGAACCAAGTCCCCCCACCCAGCCAGCCCGGGTTGTGGGGGAGTACCGGGGTCAACGTATCGAATGATGCTGGGTTGATGAGTACATGAAAGCTCTGGGACGCGGCGCCCCTGGTTGCCAAGTCCTCTTCCCTACTGACAACGGTACTCAGTCTACGCGTCAACAGCACCAGCATGTCCGGACGTGGCAAAGGCGGCAAGGCGAAGGGCAAGAGCAAGACGCGTTCCAGCCGCGCGGGTCTCCAATTCCCCGTGGGCCGTATCCACCGTCTCCTGCGCAAGGGAAACTACGCCGAGCGCGTCGGAGCGGGCGCTCCCGTCTACCTCGCGGCCGTCCTCGAGTACCTGGCTGCCGAAGTGCTCGAGCTCGCTGACAACGCGGCTCGTGACAACAAGAAGACCAGGATCATCTCCCGCCACCTGCAGCTCGCCATCCGCAACGACGAGGAGCAGAACAAGCTGCTCTCCGGCATGACGATCGCGCAGGGCGGCGTCTTGCCCAACATCCAAGCTGTGCTTCTCCCAAAGAAGACCGAGAAGAAGGCGTAAGCGAGCTCCCAGCCGCCGGACTACAGTCGCGCTCGTCGCACAACCCAACGGTCCTCGTCAGGACCACCGAAATGCATGTGACGGCAGGGTTTTGCTTGGCAATCCCGTTCTCTGCGCCCGTTTCCCTCTGTTTGAATTAGCGCAACCGTGCCTCTTGAACTGACGCTGCTGCTAGCTAGCTGGCATTTCAGTGCACGAATGTAAATGGAAAGCGAGCTTCCGGGTGTCCGGGGGCGCACAGGGACGAGCCTCACTGCAATTAGCGTACGATTCGCGTAGTGGAATGTGATAGGCGATTGGGCCCTTAAAAACAAACAAACAAAAAATGGACCATATCCGCAACCAGCATGCACTTATGAGCCAGGCAGGTATGCATGAGGAACGTGAACAAACGCATGCATGGCATACCAATACACAAAAGCTTGCACGCAACATTGGCCGCATTAATTTCGTTTTCGGGCGCGGCTTCTTCGCATGAATGCGCGCACCGTTTTGCAACGAACACGCATTTTGTTTATATTTTTCCCCCCTCTCGTCTTGTTCGTGCTCGAACGCGCGCAATACTTACCATATGCATACCAAACGAGGCACCACCTCGCACCGGCAGCCCACCACAGGCACACACAAAAAAATATTAATAATAAAAAATAACAACAAAACAGACAGACCGAGAGGGTACGGTTGGAGTACGTGGTCTCGCGTGCTCCCGTGGCCGAAGCAAACATGTAGGTGGTCCTGAGAAGGACCGTTTTGTGTTGCTTGCCTGACCGAGGCTGCGGCGCAGACAGCGGCCGAACTTAGGCACTCTCGCCACGGATGCGCCGGGCCAGCTGGATGTCCTTTGGCATGATGGTAACACGCTTGGCGTGGATGGCGCACAGGTTGGTGTCTTCGAAGAGACCGACCAGGTATGCCTCGCTGGCCTCCTGAAGGGCCATCACAGCCGAACTCTGGAATCGGAGGTCGGTCTTGAAATCCTGAGCGATTTCCCTCACCAAGCGCTGGAACGGCAGCTTGCGGATGAGAAGTTGGGTCGACTTCTGGTAGCGGCGAATTTCACGAAGGGCCACGGTTCCAGGCCTGTAGCGATGCGGTTTCTTAACCCCTCCTGTGGCAGGTGCACTCTTGCGAGCAGCCTTGGTAGCAAGCTGCTTACGCGGAGCCTTCCCACCGGTGCTCTTACGGGCGGTTTGCTTGGTCCTGGCCATAGCGAACGGAGCGAGCGTCCGAAGTCGTCGACTGCCGGAGTGAAAATGACCCCTGCGCCGCGCGCGTCGTGCTTCGCCGCACTACTCTTC
Source organism: Dermacentor variabilis (assembly GCF_050947875.1). NCBI lineage: Eukaryota > Metazoa > Arthropoda > Arachnida > Ixodida > Ixodidae > Dermacentor > Dermacentor variabilis. Next base: position 23,705,280 of record NC_134574.1, read on the forward strand.
TCCTCTCCAACTCACCCGCCGATTGGCCAGCGCCGGCACAGCCGTCTCGGGCGGTGCGCGCGCCGCCACCGTTCGCCAGGATGCTGGAGGAGGCACGTTTTCGCGCGGGCGCCTTGTTCGCGGCTAAGGAAAGCACATTCGCAGGCGGTTTAATTGAGTTTAAACACGACAGCATGCCGCGCTGTTCTCTTTCGTTTCAGCCAACACCACAATCTCGTTTATACCGCCGCGCGTCGCCAATTGCCAGTGCCGAGTGTGAGACCACACCACTAATCTCGACAGTGGTTAGCGCTCCACGCCCAACGCCATCGGAGCTGTTATCGCGATCTCCGCGCGACGCAGATGGGTGGCATGTTAAGGCTACATTATTGCTTGTCCACTGCCTTGCTTTGATCATGCTGATGCTCGTTTCACGAACTACAAGTGCACGCCACGGTGCCTTCTCGAGGGGCAACTACATCGTGTTTTGGCCGCACTCGGCAGCAAACCGTCTCGCATGTGCACACATGCCAGTACCGCACTTTCCCGTCCACGCACAGAAGAACGCGAGGCCCGCATGCGCCTCACAAGATTAACGACAAACTCACGTATGGACTACCAGTACCACTTCAGAGTTACAGAGAAAACGATGCACTTCCGCTCTAAGAGCGAATTTGGAATACAATATTGACAGGTGTTGAACGCGCGTTAGGAGACCTGGACAACTAATTGGGGCCTCAAAACTGTGGATAGGCAAGCGGTACTTCCATATGTATGAAGGGTCCTTAAACAATATGTCAAGGTAGCATCAACCAATGCTTCGCAGGCGCGATCCCAAGCGCGGCTTCCCCGTGCCCCGTATTCGGTGCGCAGTTTTCGCACTTGCAAGGGACACCATGTTTTGACAAACAATCATCAAACGCAACACTTTGCTCCATACAGTGCGTACATTTCGTCAGCTAGCTTTTTCGATTGCATTCCCGCACGCAACTTCGCCACAGGATCGACGGCATCGATGTCATGTTATAGCGAAGCTCCAGCTCGGCAGCCGCCGGGAGAAATCTATTTCCTCGCCAACTAATTCACCGAATTTGGTGCGCCTAATTACGAGTAAAAGAAAATGTTCAAATGCCGCGCCTGCAACAGCGCGATTTTCAACTGATGCCGAGCGCTGCCTCCTTTTTCTTTACTATTTTTTTCTCAGTGATTGTGGCAAACTGTGAAATGGAAGAGAGAACAAACAGTTCAACTGTGCGCTTTAAAGCTCCGTCACACAGCAATGGCACCGGATTTCTAAATTTTGTTAATTGCACAAGGCGATATGTATAAAGGGAACACAATTTATACGCCTCGATAAGATATACCAGTCATGTGTGAGTATGACTTTTACAATACCTTCACAGACATCACAGGCGTTTTCGATGGGATAAAATTTTTTAGACAGAACTTCCGTGAGTAGTTGCGTACAATTCACACGATCGCGGTACCGCTTTGTATTGTTGAGATATGAAACTTTGTACTTCTTAACCTGCCAGTACTCGTGCATTATGGAAGGGAAAAAAAGAGAGACGTCACCGCACCACCACACATTTTTCTCAGATGGAACAAGAAGCTTGTTTACATGGCTGCAGTAGTTCTCTCGTGACAACCCGTTGTTTTCTCTTGGGTGTGTTCCGATGCCTTACTTAGAGTTCACCTCCGAGCTACACGCACGACCGGTATGACCTCATTGCGCACTGTGTACGCCTTGCTTCGTCCTCGGCTATTCCCTTTGCACGCGCATGCCAGTGACTTCGTAGCAGTAATCATTACATAGACAAGAGAAAAGAAATAACCAAAAGTTCCGCGTTTCTTCAAAGCAAGAGGCCCGTACATTTTCTCTGACTGTTCCTTCCCCATTTGTTTACCTGTTTAGCCATCACCTCACTTTGCTATATACATCAAGGCCTTAGGCGCAGTTCCCGGTGGCTTCGTGGGACGAATGTAAAACAATAGGCGCGAGCTTGGCTTTCATTAAACGCAACACGAATGCGAAATCCGTGCAATGACGACGGCCGGCGTGTGTCAGCTTCCCTTACCTTGGCGTGCCAATATATGTGCCATGAGTGGGGGAGCCGGTTCGAATTCGGAATTTTTCTCTACAGCAGCTTGCACATTCACAATGTTCCAGGGATGCAGCGGCAGGATGTAGTCTTGTGCACTTTGGCGCGTCCATGCCATGGCATTACGCAACCGCCTCACAGCGCGTAATACGCCGGACATAAGCTGCCACAAGGAGAAATGTTCACATGTAGGACAGGTGGCTCCCTCTGGCGGCGAAGAATTCGACAAATACGTGATGCACCGCTCAAATCGCCCATCGGGCGGCCGCTCGTCCCTCTCTCTCTTTTTCCCCCCGTTCTCGCGGCGTGTGGCATACACAAATACGTTGCTCGAAAAAGTTTGTTTTCTTTAAATACAGCGCGTGTCCAGCGCCCGCTTCCTTACCGATCTAAGTATATGGCGCGAACAAGGGCCGCCCAGCATCGCCTACACGCACGCATGACGAAAGGGCCAGTCGTACAGAAATAACGAGAGAAAGTGAGTCTGCACTGTGCAAGCATATTTCTGTCTCAGTAAGCACACTTCACCGTTCTGCTCCTTTATTTTATTTTCCTCTTGTTTTGGGCAACTCAGCGGTGCATTGTCTTGCAAGAAGAGCCACGTTGGCCTCGAACCAACTGCTTATCACCTATAGCGCGCTGACAAGAAATGCCACTGTAACCCTGTACACAAGTATGAAAACAGCACGCGCCTCGGTGTCTACCGCGCGCACCCTCGTCCATTTGAATACAACGCAGTGAGCCCGGTTCTAGCGACAGCTACCTAGCTAATCTCACCTTTGCATTCATTTGCGTCGCTCAAAAGAGTTACACAATTGTGAATCGCACGGTGGTAGTTTACGGCCGCCCAGCTCGTAGGGCAAGAGGGCTGGCTCGTTATTGTTTCTCCGGCGCACGCAAAACAACGAAGCCATGCGAATGCCGCTCAGGCACAGCGTCGCGCGTAGGCTCAATCATTTAACGCTTGCACTGGAAAGAACAAATAACCGCCGTCTGTAAAAAACTCACTTTCAGCTGTTACACACTGGCCCGTGCCCGGCAATATTTTCCTCGCGCTTTGCTTCGCTGCGTACCCACAGGAGCTATTGTTGTGAAATATGGGGCTTAACATATAAAACTTACTTAACTTAAATGCGCCCGCTGACCGTCACGCTCGGCGTATGTATGTAACCGAGTGCTACTGCCCGGCTCATACTCTTCTCTAAGGGAGTAGAAGAAGCGAGCCATTTCAAAGCGACAAAAATGCGCATCGACGAGCTTACGATTACCTCTGTCTTTTAATCATCAGTCCACTCTGGTTGCCTCAATCAGGGTCCAACCAAAGGCGACAACTGAGCTGCACGAACGACCGCCACGTCGCAACTCGGACAGACTGAGGGCGGGTGAAATGGGAGCAACACAACACACAGTGGCGAGCGCAAATGCAATCGAGCAAAGCTCGCCTTGCGAGGGCGAAAAACAATGCTACCACACCTTATGAATACATGCGGTTGCGCTCGCTCACCTGAACAAAGTTTACCGCGCGTGTCTCGTACGGCCGAACGCGAGATAATGGCATGCAAAAGAGGGTCAACGGAGCAGGAGATCGCAAATCCTGCGCATCACTGCCGAAGCACCAATTGGGTAGCCCTGAAGAGGGCTGTTGGGTTCTTCAGAGGAGCTGATGCGCTGCTTGCAGACGACGCCGCGCACGCGTGCTGCTTAGCCTCCGAAACCGTCGAGGGTGCGGCCCTGACGCTTGAGGGCATACACCACGTCCATGGCTGTCACGGTCTTGCGCTTGGCGTGCTCAGTGTAGGTGACGGCGTCCCGGATCACGTTCTCGAGGAACACCTTGAGCACACCGCGTGTCTCCTCATAGATCAGGCCAGAGATACGCTTGACACCACCACGGCGAGCGAGGCGACGGATGGCTGGCTTGGTGATGCCTTGGATGTTGTCACGCAACACCTTACGATGACGCTTCGCGCCACCCTTGCCGAGCCCCTTGCCGCCCTTGCCACGTCCAGACATCTCGGCTGTTGCTGCTGCTTCGAAGCGAGTCAGGAAAGCGAATGCCGCGTCCTTGCGCCGCGACTCAGCGAGGAAGCCGCGCCGAAGGGCGAGGAGGTGAAACGCGCGCCGATTGGCTCACGGGCAGCGCGGCCTCTCTTCGCGAGTGAGTCGCGGGTGGCAGCACTGAGCCCTGCTTAGGCCACGCACTGAGTTCACGACGTGTGGCTTCGCAACACAATCGCGGAGTTTACTTTTTTTTCTTATGTTGTTTCTTTTTGGCATTTCTGACTACAACGTAGGCTGATGTTCAACCCGCCTCCCTCCTTGTTTTGCTCAACTCGCCAAGAGAAAAACAAACGTGTCAACAATGTTATTGTGCTATGTTGCACGCACCCACTGCTCGTTTCGCGCCCCAGGAACAAGTTTATTGTCTTCTCATAATTATGATTACTCGTTCTATTCACCGGTAGCTCAGCTATACTTTCAAGTGCACCCTGGTCATTGCCGCAAAGCACACCGTGCGCACAGCTTCAAATTCCGCCACGCCAACATCGTTCACTTGATCACTAGACGCGAAACAGGGCGCGTTCATGCTCTGTTCGCCTCAGGCGTTTCAAATTTCGCACGCCGGCACCGCTGACTGGTGCCTACACGACCGTCAAATTTCGTCGCGATAGCTTACGTAGCCTCGTAGATAACGTCAGCGAAATCAGCCTAAGACGCGCGCGCGAGCCCAATTCAGCATTCTAGGGGACGGAAGAGAGCGAGGGAACTGTTTGCGCCGCTCCTCACTCCTCCCTCTCCCATCGCCCGTACGAAGGCAGCTACGCAGGGCGCGCGCGGAACCGCTAGCTATGCAGTATGCGGAGAGCGCGCGCATCTCTTCTTTTCCCACTTCAAAGTCACTTACTACTGCTACATTTGTAATAACAGTGTAAAATTTCCCCTTAGGCAGTGCTGCTTCGTGAACGTGCGCACCCATTTCCGATCGCCAGCCACCGCTACAGCAATGCGGCTCTGAATTTCAGTCCGGAGCACTGCTGCATACGTGCGGGCGGCCGCCGAGAGGGCATTCTAGCAGACGCAGCGACCGATGGCATTAGTTCTGGCAGCCATAGAGGCACACCTCAGGGCCCGCAAATGCGCGTCGAACGACAAGAAGAAACAAAACGGTAAAAAGAAAAAAAGGAGGGATGAGGGCTGCCTGCTTTTAAAAGTTGCGCTACATCAGAATTAAGTAAATGTGCAGCAACGACCGCCTCATCATCCTCGGTGTGTGAAACACGCGCCGTGGTAATTAGTGCATGCAGGCGAACGTGGCCGCTCGCGCAGAGTCGCCTCACGCGCCCCATACTTGCTTTGTGTGTGTTGTTGTGCTGAGCCCCGTGGCGTTCCGTGCGGTTCTGCTACAAAAGTTATAGCACACGCGCTGTCCGACCGCGCACGCCGCGTGTTTGAAAACAAGAAGTAGTAGTAAGTGCCGTTGAGATGGTAAAAGAAGAGTGCAGTACCGTAGCTGTCTCTCGCTTAGGAGGTCACCTCAACAGTACTACACGGGGGAGGGTAAGGAGAATAAAGGAGCCAAGAGAAACAAAGATTAAAGAGGACGAGCGGAAGGCCGTGAAGAAAAAAAAAGAGAGAGAGAGAAGCGTGAAACGGGGCCTATGGCAGCGTGGTGAGGTTCGACGACTCAAAGAACTCAATGAGCTGGGAAGGCTCCTTTGAGTAAAACCGCAAAACCCCTAGGAAACGAGAAAGTCCTCAGGACGGGCTATGGGGAGTCCAAGGCGTCGATTAGGATTTCACGAGCTGAGAGATATATGCAGTGCATATATCTATAATAAAAGTGCATATATCATATAAAAGGGACTCTCACGGGCCGATAGGCCCTTTTTGTGTGTGTTGTTGTGCTGCGCGCATGCCGTTGTGTGCGTTTCTGATACAAAACTTTCAGCACACGCGCTGTCGCAATGAGAATACGACAGCGCGCGCCGGGTGCGTGTAAACGAGGAAGCGTCGAACAGAGGGAACGGACGGAATTGTCGAGATTCTCACTACATCCCAATGCCAATGCAGACACTTTGGGTGGCTCTGAGAAGAGCCGTTGGGTGTTGGCTGCGCGGACGAGCGCTCGGTCGCCTACTTGGAGCTGGTGTACTTGGTGACGGCTTTGGTGCCCTCGGACACGGCGTGTTTGGCCAGCTCTCCGGGCAACAGCAGATGCACGGCAGTCTGGATCTCCCGGCTCGCGATGGTCGAGCGCTTGTTGTAGTGAGCCAGACGGGACGACTGCACGGCGATACGCTCGAAGATATCGTTCACGAAGCTGTTCATGATAGACATGGCCTTGCTGGAGACTCCAGTGTCCGGGTGCACTTGCTTCAGCACCTTGTAGATATACATGGAGAAGCTCTCCTTCCTGCGGCGCTTCTTCTTCTTCTTGTCGGTGGCGCGCACGTTCTTCTGCGCCTTGCCGGCCTTCTTCACGGCCTTACCGCTGGGCTGGGGAGGCATGTCAGTAGCCGAGCAAACGAGATCGGAATACGCGCGACCGGTCGCGCGCGCCGCGTTTTTATCGCGGGAGGGTGGTGTTCACGCGACCTCGCAAAGCCGCGCTCGCCATTGGTCCGCGCGGCTTCTCTCCCTTTTCCTCGCGCTTTCCTTTGGGACCGGCGGCGGCGAGAGCGGCGACGGCGCTACGAGCACGGCTCAAATCGCTCACAGATCGCCACTGTGCAAGTCGTTGTTACTCAGTCTGACAGCAACACTGCGATGCCTCCCCAGGTGCTGTGGATAGGTGCTGTGGTGGCGTGATTTGTGCGTTCGAGCTTCGGTGCTATCGATCCCCTCCACGTGGGCCCCTCTCGGATGGTTGGATAGGATTACGGTGCGGATTCTTCTAGACTCCAACCCGCTGTCTTCGATTCGGTGAGGTGTTCCGGTGGCTCTTTTTTGTCCTTGGTTTTTTCCAGTGTTTAGCTGAGGGTTTCTAGCTTCCTACCTTGTGTAGTGTTAGCTTAAACTTCGGCTAGGCGCGGGCGCCACGTGGTTTTTACCGCGATGGTGGCCCCTTCGCGGCTTCGGCCGCTTACGTTTTTCGGGCGAGTTCCGAAAGGCGCGTCCAATGTAGATGTTTGCAAGGCGCTCGTAAAGCGCTTTTCCTTGAACGACCTTAAGGCAGTGCAGGACTTTGGTGTAGGACGGTTTGAGATAACGTTTAAGAATAAGGCCGCGGTTGATCGCTTCTCAGCTGATCCCGCTTTGAAGGTTCGGGATGTGGAAGTTCGTTTTCAGTATAGAGGTGTGCGTGTGAAGTTGGTTAGGATGTTTGGCTACCCCGCGGATCTTCCGGACCAGGCTCTCGTCTCCGAGCTAGAGGTCTTCGGAAAGGTTCACGGGATCTCCGAAGAATGCGTGCCCGGTTTCCCTGCCGTTGGCACCGGAAACCGGCGCATTCGGATAGAGATGGCGCGGCCCGTTCCTAACCTTCTTCGTGTAGGTGAGCGTGTCGTTCAGTGTGAGTACGAGGGTGTAGTCAGATTGTGCCGTAGGTGTAACATGGCAGGACACCACGCCGCCGCGTGCGACACGCCTCAGTACGCACGCTGCGGGCAGTTTGGCCACGCGTCCTGCGACGCGGCGTGCGTACGTTGCGGCGGCGACCATGCGGTTTCGGCGTGTAGTGTCCGCACCTACTCGTCAGTGACCGCGAGGCCAGAACAGCAGAAACCTGCCGTCGTGGAAGCGGTTACTTCGCCGGTAGCTGATACGGTTGCTGCCTTAGAGGAAGGAGAGAGCCAGGGCTCCTTGAGCGTGGTCGATGCCGCCGAGCGCGGCAGCGATTCCGTGGACGCTACCGAGGTCGTTCCCCCTTCCGTCACGGCAACGTGCGAGGGGGCAGCGAGCGAGGAGGCTGAAGCGGCGGTCACTGTCGCCTCCGTGGCGGGTACGCCTCTCGCTACGCCGGTCGCTATCTCTGGCGCGTCCGAACCGCTGACACTGCTCGTCGGTCGAACCATAAGCGTAAGAGCCGGCGCGCACACCGCGCTGGCTCATCCAGACTGGCCCTCCAGAATTTAAGCGCAGTGCTGTTGAAACGTCCGATTCTGATACTGAGGTCCCATCGGACGCGGAGGGTTCTCCTCCTTGTCCCAATTGCGGATGGGGACGTTGCGAATGCTCGTTGCTCTCAGACAGAACCTATGAGTCTACTGATGAGGGGTCCCCCACTTTGGAGACCCTCTCATAAGTAGTCTTTGCTTATTTGTCACTAGCGGCTAGTATTACCTAATACTAGCCTGCTCTTTATTTATTTTCCTAGCTCTTTTTGTCTTCCTTTGTTTCTACTAGCTCTTAGCTAATCTTTCTCCCTTAAAATGGCTTCTTCTCTCACCATAGCTACCTTTAACTGTCGTGGTTTGTCGCGTGCTTCTAAGCAGTTAGAGGTTATTAATTTGGCTAAATACAAAAAGGTAGATATTCTTGTGCTTCAGGAAACTTATATTCATAGGCTAGGCCAGATCAGCCACTTCGACCGGATTTTTCGCACTCGGTCTTTCTGGAGTTATGGCGCGACGGGCAGTCGAGGTACGGCCATCGTTTTGATGCCGAATTTCGACTGCCTTGTTATTCGCCATGCCAGGGATTCCGAGGGCCGCGTCTTGTCGGTGGACCTTGATTGTGGCATTCGAATTGTTAATGTTTATGCTACAACCCGGTCTAAAGATCAGAGAGAGTTTTTCGCTACATTAGAACCCTACTTGGTAGGTCCCTCTCGGCTAATCCTTGTAGGCGACTTCAACTGTGTGTTAGAACAGGTTGATCGCATCCCGCATAGAGGGACTCCAAACCAGAAAGATAGGCGTGCAAATGTTGTACTACGAGAGCTCGTCGACGGGCTGGGACTTGTCGATGCTTGGCGTGTGCTTCGCCCTGGTCAGTCAGGAATGACTTGGACAGGAAGAGGAATTCTTCTTATGCATTATGCAGTATGCATTTTTCTTGGTTAACTCCTTCTGCTCTTAGCGACCACAGCTTCCAAATTCTGCGGTTCGCCCATTCTAGCATAGTCCCGCAAGGGAAGAGACCGTGGCGTCTGAATCCACGTCTTCTAAAAGACAGGCAGGCAACCGCAGAGGTATCATCCATTCTTTTTCGATCGCTGCACAATAGAGCGAATCTAAGTGGTACAGAATGGGATGACGTGAAGGTCAGAGTGCGTGAGTGCTTCAGGTCTTGGGGCAAGCGTCGAGCGCGCGAGGAGCGTGAGGAGATTAAAATCGTCTCCGACGTGATCCTCCTGCTCTCGAGGCCACTGTCCGGCGGTCCTGGAGTTGCTTCGGCGCTGGCCTCACTCCGAAAGGAACTTCGGATTCTCCTGCAGCGACGCTGGGATGGCTTGAGGGCCACCACCCGAGCAGAGCTGTGGGAAATGGAAGCGTGGTGCAGCAGAAACGTCCTACGTAAACATCTCTCAAGGAAGAGCACAACTCTTTCCTCCCTAATAGATCCAAGCGATGGTAGCATAGTCGATTCACCAGATGGAGTTCTTGCAATGGCGAGGCAGTTTTACATGATCTTGTATGCCGAACCAGCTGCCACTCCAACTGCATTTCCTTTTGCTTCGCCAGCTGAGCCGCCGCAAGTGTGCGACTCAGCCATAGATGAGGACGAGCTTTTTTCGGCATTGAAGTCTATGAAGCGTAATCGCAGTCCGGGATCCGATGGTCTGACAGTCGAATTTTATGTTAAATTTTGGACACTGTTAGGGAAGCCATTCAATCACTGGTGAACCGGCTACTCAGTGAAGGGACTTTGTCAGCGTGTCAACGAGAGGGGTTAATCACTCTCCTTTGTAAAGACGAGTCGAGGAGCTCCGATCTGAGAGCATGGCGTCCAATCACACTTCCGAACTGCGATTATAAGCTCATAGCAAAGTGCCTGCGTATGCGACTCACACCAGTGCTCAGCACTGCTTTGGGTGAATACCAGGCATGTTGTGTCCAGGGGCGCTCTACTCAGCTTCACGGTATAGCACTAAGGGACCTTCTCCTGTAGGCAAATACCAGGAAACTTCCAGGTATTCTTTGCTCCTTCGATCAGGAGAAGGCTTTCGATATCATTAGCCATAGGTACCTTTTCCGTGTTTTGTAAGAGGCTGGTTTTAGTGTGGGTTTTAGACAGATGATCCAAGCTTTGTATTCTCGACCGACTTCTGCTGTTCTCATACGAGACCGCCTCTCCGACGCGTTCATTGTGGAACGTGGTGTGCGACAGGGGGACCCGCTCTCACCTGCCCTCTACGTACTCGCTTTTGAACCGCTTCTGCAGAGGTTGTCTTGTGACAGCAGAATTGGCAGGTTCCTACTTCGACCAGGTTCCCCCCCCGGTTGCACTCTTTGCCTATGCAGACGACTTGTCCATTATCGTCCCGGACGAAGCATCAGCTTGCGACGTCCAGGAGGTCATGGACAGTTACTGCGGGGCGAGCGGTGCAAGGTTGAATAGGTCGAAAAGTGCAGCAATGTACTTGAACTCCACTCCTTCCAGTCCGCAGCCCGTTCATGGTCTCCCCGTGAAAACGCGGCTGCGGATTCTAGGCTTCCAGTTCGAACCAGAATGTCTGTCTCCCGAAAACTGGCAACAGGCTAAGGAGAAGCTTGAAGCCAGGGTTCAGGAATACAGCGCGTTGTCATGCCCTTTGACTGCTCGAGCGACAATCCTTCGCTCACTTCTGTTTTCCTTTCTGACGTATGTGGCGTGTGTGTCTCCTATTCCAACCCGAACCAAGCTTATCTTGGAGAGGGTCTTGTTTCGCTTCCTCTGGAAGGGTACAACTGGTTGTGTAGCTAGCCGGGTGCTCAAGTTGCCCAGAGACAAGGGAGGACTCGAAATTCCCGACCTGGGCATCGTGGCTACTGCACTACACGTCAGTTGGACCCAGGTCGCTCTTAACTCGGATATGCTCCTAACTCGAAGCTTAACTTCCTTCTTTCTTAGCACCCGACTCCGCTTGTTCTCGCAGAGCACATTTTCCCACTGTGTTCCTCGTTCAGGTACCCCGTCCACCATTTATGCGGCGGCTGCCAACTCTTTGGTAAGCCTCTGCAAGGTTCACCCAGGCATCGACGTAGTTTCAGCTCCACTCCAAGAGTTAGTGGATATCCTCACCCCAGGACTCCCCCCACATTGCCAAATGTACGACCTGTCGATTCACAGGCCAAACTGGAAGCTCATTACAGCCGGTTTCCTCGAGGCCAGGCGAGCCACCTTTGTGTACCGCCTGGCGCGAGGGTGCCTGCTGTTGAGCTACAGGTCCTTCACAGCCATCCCGGCTCGTGGAGTGTGTCCTTTCTGTGGCGCTCGTGAGGACTCAGTTCGTATCTTTACGCAGTCTTTGCTTCCTGGAGCTCTTCTCCAAAGAGTTGCTAGTCTATTTAGGCTCCCAGGCGTTCCTTATGAGACAGTCCGATTTTTGCACCCTTTGCCCAATCAGGCGATCAACCACTTCGTGCTTCTCCTCGCCGAGTGCTCATACCAAGTTTGGCTGGCACGCTGCGATGCAATTTTCGGGGGGTCGGGCACCGGCCCTTCACGAAGTGCTTGCGAAAGCACGGAAGGAGGTCTGGTTCCACCTCACCCGGGAGCGGCACCGCTTGGGCGGGAAGTTTCTCGAAGTGTGGGCTCGTCCTGCCGTGATTTTTGACGAGTCAGGTGGAAAGCTATCCATTAAGTTATGATGCATGCTCCAAAGGTCGCACGACTCGGCCGTGTGCGCCAGTCGATCTACGGGGTTTTGTTTGGCTCAGTGGAACCCAGAGCTGGAACCGGTGGTGGTGCACCCTCAAGTGGTCGCGCTGCTCCGCGGACGGCTTTGGTGGTCTCCATTGTTGTATGCCTTGACCTCTTTTGCATCAGGGCAGTCCGAGGGTCAGTCAGGCTTGTGCCCTGCAAGACCGACATGGCTGTTTGTGTGTTGAGTGCAGTCCCTCAGTTGGGCTGCACCACAACAGCCGCCTTGTCCGGGAAGGACCGTTGGCCCGAACCAAGTCCCCCCACCCAGTCAGCCCGGGTTGTGGGGGAGTACCGGGGTTAATGTATCGAATGATGCTGGGTTGATGAGTACATGAAAGCTCTGGGACGCGGCGCCCCTGGTTGCCAAGTCCTCTTCCCATCTGACAACGGTACTCAGTCTACGCATCAACAGCACCAGCATGTCCGGACGTGGTAAGGGCGGCAAGGCGAAGGGCAAGAGCATGACGCGTTCCAGCCGCGCGGGTCTCCAGTTCCCCGTGGGCCGTATCCACCGTCTCTTGCGCAGGGGAAACTACGCCGAGCGCGTCGGAGCGGGCGCTCCCGTCTACCTCGCGGCCGTCCTCGAGTACGTGGCTGCCGAAGTGCTCGAGCTCGCTGGCAACGCAGCTCGTGACAACAAGAAGACCGGGATCATCCCCCGCCACCTGCAGCTCGCCATCCGCAACGACGAGGAGCTGAACAAGCTGCTCTCTGGCGTGAGGATCGCGCAGGGCGGCGTCTTGCCCAACATCCAAGCTGTGCTTCTCCCAAAGAAGACCGAGAAGAAGGCGTAAGCGAGCTCCCAGCCGCCGGACTACAGTCGCGCTCGTCGCACAACCCAACGGTCCTCGTCAGGACCACCGAAATGCATGTGACGGCAGGGTTTTGCTTGGCAATCCCGTTCTCTGCGCCCGTTTCCCTCTGTTTGAATTAGCGCAACCGTGCCTCTTGAACTGACGCTGCTGCTAGCTAGCTGGCATTTCAGTGCACGAATGTAAATGGAAAGCGAGCTTCCGGGTGTCCGGGGGCGCACAGGGACGAGCCTCACTGCAATTAGCGTACGATTCGCGTAGTGGAATGTGATAGGCGATTGGGCCCTTAAAAACAAACAAACAAAAAATGGGCCATATCCGCAACCAGCATGCACTTATGAGCCAGGCAGGTATGCATGAGGAACGTGAACAAACGCATGCATGGCATACCAATACACAAAAGCTTGCACGCAACATCGGCCGCATTAATTTCATTTTCGGGCGCGGCTTCTTCGCATGAATGCGCGCACCGTTTTGCAACGAACACGCATTTTGTTTATTTTTTTTCCCCTCTCTCTTCTTCTTCGTGCTCAAACGCGCGCAATACTTACCATATGCATACCAAACGAGGCACCACCTCGCACCGGCAGCCCACCACAGGCACACACAAAAAAATATTAATAATAAAAAATAACAACAAAACAGACAGACCGAGAGGGTACGGTTGGAGTACGTGGTCTCGCGTGCTCCCGTGCCCGAAGCAAACATGTAGGTGGTCCTGAGAAGGACCGTTTTGTGTTGCTTGCCTGACCGAGGCTACGGCGCAGACAGCGGCCGAACTTAGGCGCTCTCGCCACGGATGCGCCGGGCCAGCTGGATGTCCTTTGGCATGATGGTAACACGCTTGGCGTGGATGGCACACAGGTTGCTGTCTTCGAAGAGACCGACCAGGTATGCCTCGCTGGCCTCCTGAAGGGCCATCACAGCCGAACTCTGGAATCGGAGGTCGGTCTTGAAATCCTGAGCGATTTCCCTCACCAAGCGCTGGAACGGCAGCTTGCGGATGAGAAGTTCGGTCGACTTCTGGTAGCGGCGAATTTCACGAAGGGCCACGGTTCCAGGCCTGTAGCGATGCGGTTTCTTAACCCCTCCTGTGGCAGGTGCACTCTTGCGAGCAGCCTTGGTAGCAAGCTGCTTACGCGGAGCCTTCCCACCGGTGCTCTTACGGGCGGTTTGCTTGGTCCTGGCCATAGCGAACGGAGCGAGCGTCCGAAGTCGTCGACTGCCGGAGTGAAAATGACCCCTGCGCCGCGCGCGTCGTGCTTCGCCGCACTACTCTTCTCCTCTCCAACTCACTCGCCGATTGGCCAGCGCCGGCACAGCCGTCTTGTGCAGTGCGCGCGCCGCCGCCGTTCGCCAGGATGCTGGAGGAGGCACGTTTTCGCGCGGGCGCCTTGTTCGCGGCTAAGGAAAGCACATTCGCAGGCGCTTTAATTGAGTTTAAACACGACAGCATGCCGCGCTGTTCTCTTTCGTTTCAGCCAACACCACAATCTCGTTTATACCGCCGCGCGTCGCCAATTGCCAGTGCCGAGTGTGAGACCACACCACTAATCTCGACAGTGGTTAGCGCTCCACGCCCAACGCCATCGGAGCTGTTATCGCGATCTCCGCGCGACGCAGATGGGTGGCATGTTAAGGCTACATTATTGCTTGTCCACTGCCTTGCTTTGATCATGCTGATGCTCGTTTCACGAACGGTGCCTTCTCGAGGGCCACGGTGCCTTCTCGAGGGTCAACTACATCGTGTTTTGGCCGCACTCGGCAGCAAACCGTCTCGCATGTGCACACATGCCAGTACCGCACTTTCCCGTCCACGGAAAGAAGAACGCGAGGCCCGCATGCGCCTCACAAGATTAACGACAAACTCACGTATGGACTACCAGCACCACTTCAGAGTTACAGAGAAAACGATGCACTTCCGCTCTAAGAGCGAATTTGGAATACAATATTGACAGGTGTTGAACGCGCGTTAGGAGACCTGGACAACTAATTGGGGCCTCAAAACTGTGGATAGGCAAGCGGTACTTCCATATGTATGAAGGGTCCTTAAACAATATGTCAAGGTAGCATCAACCAATGCTTCGCAGGCGCGATCCCAAGCGCGGCTTCCCCGTGCCACGTATTCGGTGCGCAGTTTTCGCACTTGCAAGGGACACCATGTTTTGACAAACAATCATCAAACGCAACACTTTGCTCCATACAGTGCGTACATTTCGTCAGCTAGCTTTTTCGATTGCATTCCCGCACGCAACTTCGCCACAGGATCGACGGCATCAATGTCATGTTATAGCGAAGCTCCAGCTCGGCAGCCGCCGGGAGAAATCTATTTCCTCGCCAACTAATTCACCGAATTTGGAGCGCCTAATTGCGAGTAAAAGAAAATGTTCAAATGCCGCGCCTGCAACAGCGCGATTTTCAACTGATGCCAAGCGCTGCCTCTTTTTTCTTTACTATTTTTTTTCTCAGTGATTGTGGCAAACTGTGAAATGGAAGAGAGAACAAACAGTTCAACTGTGCGCTTTAAAGCTCCGTCACACAGCAATGGCACCGGATTTGGAAATTCTGTTAATTGCACAAGGCGATGTGTATAAAGGGAACACAATTTATAGGCCTCAATAAGATATACCAGTCATGTGTGAGTATGACTTTTACAATACCTTCACAGACATCACAGGCGTTTTCGATGGGATAAAATTTTTTAGACAGAACTTCCGTGAGTAGTTGCGTGCAATTCACACGATCGCGGTACCGCTTTGTATTGTTGAGATATGAAACTTTGTACTTCTTAACCTGCCAGTACTCGTGCATTATGGAAGGGAAAAAAGAGAGAAAGAGAGACGTCACCGTACCACCACACATTTTTCTCAGATGGAACAAGAAGCTTGTTTACATGGCTGCAGCAGTTCTCTCGTGACAACCCGTTGTTTTCTCTTGGGTGTGTTCCGATGCCTTACTTAGAGTTCACCTCCGAGCTACACGCACGACCGGTATGACCTCATTGCGCACTGTGTACGCCTTGCTTCGTCCTCGGCTATTCCCTTTGCACGCGCATGCCAGTGACTTCGTAGCAGTAATCATTACATAGACAAGAGAAAAGAAATCAGCAAAATTTCCGCGTTTCTTCAAAGCAAGAGGCCCGTACATTTTCTCTGACTGTTCCTTCCCCATTTGTTTACCTGTTTAGCCATCACCTCACTTTGCTATATACATCAAGGCCATAGGCACAGTTCCCGGTGGCTTCGTGGGACGAATGTAAAACAATAGGCGCGAGCTTGGCTTTCATTAAACGCAACACGAATGCGAAATCCGTGCAATGACGACGGCCGGCGTGTGTCAGCTTCCCTTACCTTGGCGTGCCAATATATGTGCCATGAGTGAGGGAGCCGGTTCGAATTCGGAATTTTTCTCTACAGCAGCTTGCACATTCACGATGTTCCAGGGATGCAGCGGCAGGAGGTAGTCTTGTGCACTTTGGCACGTCCATGCCATGGCATTACGCAACCGCCTCACAGCGCGTAATACGCCGGACATAAGCTGCCACAAGGAGAAATGTTCACATGTAGGACAGGTGGCTCCCTCTGGCGGCGAAGAGTTCGACAAATACGTGATGCACCGCTCAAATCGCCCATCGGGCGGCCGCTCGTCCCTCTCTCTCTTTTTCCCCCCTTCTCGCGGCGTGTGGCATACACAAATACATTGCTCGAAAAAGTTTGTTTTCTTTAAATACAGCGCGTGTCCAGCGCCCGCTTCCTTACCGATCTAAGTATATGGCGCCAACAAGGGTCGCCCAGCATCGCCTACACGCACGCATGACGAAAGGGCCAGTCGTACAGAAATAACGAGAGAAAGTGAGTCTGCACTGTGCAAGCATATTTCTGTCTCAGTAAGCACACTTCACCGCTCTGCTCCTTTATTTTATTTTCCTCTTGTTTTGGGCAACTCAGCGGTGCATTGTCTTGCAAGAAGATCCACGTTGGCCTCGAACCAACTGCTTATCACCTATAGCGCGCTGACAAGAAATGCCACTGTAACCCTGTACACAAGTATGAAAACAGCACGCGCCTCGGTGTCTACCGCGCGCACCCTCGTCCATTTGAATACAACGCAGTGAGCCCGGTTCTAGCGACAGCTACCTAGCTAATCTCACCTTTGCATTCATTTGCGTCGCTCAAAAGAGTTACACAATTGTGAATCGCACGGTGGTAGTTTACGGCCGCCCAGCTCGTAGGGCAAGAGGGCTGGTTCGTTATTGTTTCTCCGACGCACGCAAACCAACGACGCCATGCGAATGCCGCTCAGACACAGCGTCGCGCGTAGGCTCAATCATTTAACGCTTGCACTGGAAAGAACAAATAACCGCCGTCTGTAGAAAACTCACTTTCAGCTGTTACACACTGGCCCGTGCCCGGCAATATTTTCCTCGCGCTTTGCTTCGCTGCGTACCCACAGGAGCTATTGTTGTGAAATATGGGGCTTAACATATAAAACTTACTTAACTTAAATGCGCCCGCTGGCCGTCACGCTCTGCGTATGTATGTAACCGAGTGCTACTGCCCGGCTCATACTCTTCTCTAAGGGAGTAGAAGAAGCGAGCCATTTCAAAGCGACAAAAATGCGCATCGACGAGCTTACGATTACCTCTGTCTTTTAATCATCAGTCCACTCTGGTTGCCTCAATCAGGGTCCAACCAAAGGCGACAACTGAGCTGCACGAACGACCGCCACGTCGCAACTCGGACAGACTGAGGGCGGGTGAAATGGGAGCAACACAACACACAGGGGCGAGCGCAAATGCAATCGAGCAAACTCGCCTTGCGAGGGCGAAAAACAATGCTACCACACCTTATGAATACATGCGGTTGCGCTCGCTCACCTGACCAAAGTTTACCGCGCGTGTCTCGTACGGCCGAACGCGAGATAATGGCATGCAAAAGAGGGTCAACGGAGCAGGAGATCGCAAATCCTGCGCATCACTGCCGAAGCACCAAGTGGGTAGCCCTGAAGAGGGCTGTTGGGTTCTTCAGAGGAGCTGATGCGCTGCTTGCAGACGACGCCGCGCACGCGTGCTGCTTAGCCCCCGAAACCGCAGAGGGTGCGGCCCTGATGCTTGAGGGCATACACCACGTCCATGGCTTAAGTGTTTCCCCCAGAGCAAAAAAAAAACAGAAAAAGAAAAAGGGGGAGGCCCGCACCACCTTGCAGTATAACGGGCTTAACGCCAATTATAAGATAAAAAATGAGCGATCATCACGAGAGATGATCCATAGGAAATTTGGATATAAAAGCCAATATTTAAAAAAAAATTCGGAGCTGAAGCCAATGAAATCAGTGAGGAAGTAGTAGAAGACGAAGTAAGTCGCCAGGATTAGCAGCACATAGCGACCTGGTGCAGGCTCCTTTAGGGTGTAATGAGCCGAAGGCTCCGGCAGTGATGCGCGATCATTGCGAGGCTGCAGCTTTATTGCAAGTCAGTGCGAATAGAGTTCAGTCGGCACCGGTGGTAGTGTCTCCCGCCGGGTGTGCCAAGGGACGGAATGCGGAGCCCGGTACATTGCCGCTCGCCAAGACAAAGGCAGGGTCCGGAGTAGGCAAGAACGGGTGGTGACCTGGAGGAACTGGTGGTGACCTGGAAGCGTGCTGGTATGTTGAGAAGAGAGAATAGTACGCGGCAGGAGAAGGATAGGAAAGTCCGTCCATGGCTGTCACGGTCTTGCGCTTGGCGTGCTCAGTGTAGGTGACGGCGTCCCGGATCACGTTCTCGAGGAACACCTTGAGCACACCGCGTGTCTCCTCATAGATCAGGCCAGAGATACGCTTGACACCACCACGGCGAGCAAGGCGACGGATGGCTGGCTTGGTGATGCCTTGGATGTTGTCACGCAACACCTAACGATGACGCTTCGCGCCACCCTTGCCGAGCCCCTTGCCGCCCTTGCCACGTGCAGACATCTCGGCTGTTGCTGCTGCTTCGAAGCGAGTCAGGAAAGCGAATGCCGCGTCCTTGCGCCGCGACTGAGCGAGGAAGCCGCGCCGAATGGCGAGGAGGTGAAACGCGCGCCGATTGGCTCACGGGCAGCGCGGCCTCTCTTCGCGAGTGAGTCGCGGGTGGCAGCACTGAGCCCGGCTTAGGCCACGCACTGAGTTCACGACATGTGGCTTTGCAACACAATCGCGGAGTTTACTTTTTTTTCTTATGTTGTTTCTTTTTGGCATTTCTGACTGCAACGTAGGCTGATGTTCAACCCGCCTCCCTCCTTGTTTTGCTCAACTCGCCAAGAGAAAAACAAACGTGTCAACAATGTTATTGTGCTATGTTGCACGCACCCACTGCTCGTTTCGCGCCCCAGGAACAAGTTTATTGTCTTCTCATAATTATGATTACTCGATCTATTCACCGGTATCTCGGCTACGCTTTCAAGTGCACCCTGGTCATTGCCGCAAAGCACACCGTGCGCACAGCTTCAAATTCCGCCACGCCAACATCGTTCACTTGATCACTAGTCGCGAAACAGGGCGCGTTCATGCTCTGTTCGCCTCAGGCGTTTCAAATTTCGCACGCCGGCACCGCTGACTGGTGCCTACACGACCGTCAAATTTCGTCGCGATAGCTTACGTAGCCTCGTAGATAACGTCAGCGAAATCAGCCTAAGACGCGCGCGCGAGCCCAATTCAGCATTCTAGGGGACGGAAGAGAGCGAGGGAACTGTTTGCGCCGCTCCTCACTCCTCCCTCTCCCATCGCCCGTACGAAGGCAGCTACGCAGGGCGCGCGCGGAACCGCTAGCTATGCAGTATGCGGAGAGCGCGCGCATCTCTTCTTTTCCCACTTCAAAGTCACTTACTAGTGCTACATTTGTAATAACAGTGTAAAATTTCCCCTTAGGCAGTGCTGCTTCGTGAACGTGCGCACCCATTTCCGCTCGCCAGCCACCGCTACAGCAATGCGGCTCTGAATTTCAGTCCGGAGCACTGCTGCATACGTGCGGGCGGCCGCCGAGAGGGCATTCTAGCAGACGCAGCGACCGATGGCATTAGTTCTAGCAGCCATAGAGGCACACCTCAGGGCCCGCAAAAGTGCGTCGAACGACAAGAAGAAACAAAACGGTAAAAAGAAAAAAAGGAGGGATGAGGGCTGCCTGCTTTTAAAAGTTGCGCTACATCAGAATTAAGTAAATGTGCAGCAACGACCGCCTCATCATCCTCGGTGTGTGAAACACGCGCCGTGGTAATTAGTGCATGCAGGCGAACGTGGCCGCTCGCGCAGAGTCGCCTCACGCGCCCCATACTTGCTTAGTGTGTGTTGTTGTGCTGAGCCCCGTGGCGTTCCGTGCGGTTCTGCTACAAAATTTATAGCACACGCGCTCTCCGACCGCGCACGCCGCGTGTTTGAAAACAAGAAGTAGTAGTAAGTGCCGTTGAGATGGTAAAAGAAGAGAAGAGTGCAGTACCGTAGCTGTCTCTCGCTTAGGAGGTCACCTCAACAGTACTGCACGGGGGAGGGTAAGGAGAATAAAGGAGCCAAGAGAAACAAAGATTAAAGAGGACGAGCGGAAGGCCGTGAAGAAAAAAAAAGAGAGAGAGAGAAGCGTGAAACGGGGCCTATGGCAGCGTGGTAAGGTTCGACGACTCAAAGAACTCAATGAGCTGGGAAGGCTCCTTTGAGTAAAACCGCAAAACCCCTAGGAAACGAGAAAGTCCTCAGGACGGGCTATGGGGAGTCCAAGGCGTCGATTAGGATTTCACGAGCTGAGAGATATATGCAGTGCATATATCTATAATAAAAGTGCATATATCATATAAAAGGGACTCTCACGGGCCGATAGTCCCTTTTTGTGTGTGTTGTTGTGCTGCGCGCATGCCGTTGTGTGCGTTTCTGATACAAAACTTTCAGCACACGCGCTGTCGCAATGAGAATACGACAGCGCGCGCCTGGTGCGTGTAAACGAGGAAGCGTCGAACAGAGGGAACGGACGGAATTGTCGAGATTCTCACTACATCCCAATGCCAATGCAGACACTTTGGGTGGCTCTGAGAAGAGCCGTTGGGTGTTGGCTGCGCGGACGAGCGCTCGGTCGCCTACTTGGAGCTGGTGTACTTGGTGACGGCTTTGGTGCCCTCGGACACGGCGTGTTTGGCCAGCTCTCCGGGCAACAGCAGATGCACGGCAGTCTGGATCTCCCGGCTCACGATGGTCGAGCGCTTGTTGTAGTGAGCCAGACGGGACGACTGCGCGGCGATACGCTCGAAGATGTCGTTCACGAAGCTGTTCATGATAGACATGGCCTTGCTGGAGACTCCAGTGTCCGGGTGCACCTGCTTCAGCACCTTGTAGATATACATGGAGAAGCTCTCCTTCCTGCGGCGCTTCTTCTTCTTCTTGTCGGTGGCGCGCACGTTCTTCTGCGCCTTGCCGGCCTTCTTCACGGCCTTACCGCTGGGCTGGGGAGGCATGTCAGTAGCCGAGCAAACGAGATCGGAATACGCGCGACCGGTCGCGCGCGCCGCGTTTTTATCGCGGGAGGGTGGTGTTCACGCGACCTCGCAAAGCCGCGCTCGCCATTGGTCCGTGCGGCTTCTCTCCCTTTTCCTCGCGCTTTCCTTTGGGACCGGCGGCGGCGAGAGCGGCGACGGCGCTACGAGCACGGCTCAAATCGCTCACAGATCGCCACTGTGCAAGTCGTTGTTACTCAGTCTGACAGCAACACTGCGATGCCTCCCCAGGTGCTGTGGATAGGTGCTGTGGTGGCGTGATTTGTGCGTTCGAGCTTCGGTGCTATCGATCCCCTCCACGTGGGCCCCTCTCGGATGGTTGGATAGGATTACGGTGCGGATTCTTCTAGACTCCAACCCGCTGTCTTCGATTCGGTGAGGTGTTCCGGTGGCTCTTTTTTGTCCTTGGTTTTTTCCAGTGTTTAGCTGAGGGTTTCTAGCTTCCTACCTTGTGTAGTGTTAGCTTAAACTTCGGCTAGGCGCGGGCGCCACGTGGTTTTTACCGCGATGGTGGCCCCTTCGCGGCTTCGGCCGCTTACGTTTTTCGGGCGAGTTCCGAAAGGCGCGTCCAATGTAGATGTTTGCAAGGCGCTCGTAAAGCGCTTTTCCTTGAACGAGCTTAAGGCAGTGCAGGACTTTGGTGTAGGATGGTTTGAGATAACGTTTAAGAATAAGGTCGCGGTTGATCGCTTCTCAGCTGATCCCGCTTTGAAGGTTCGGGATGTGGAAGTTCGTTTTGAGTATAGAGGTGTGCGTGTGAAGTTGGTTAGGGTGTTTGGCTACCCCGCGGATCTTCCGGACCAGGCTCTCGTCTCCGAGCTAGAGGTCTTCGGAAAGGTTCACGGGATCTCCGAAGAATGCGTGCCCGGTTTCCCTGCCGTTGGCACCGGAAACCGGCGCATTCGGATAGAGATGGCGTGGCCCGTTCCTAACCTTCTTCGTGTAGGTGAGCGTGTCGTTCAGTGTGAGTACGAGGGTGTAGTTAGATTGTGCCGTAGGTGTAACATGGCAGGGCACCACGCCGCCGCGTGCGACACGCCTCAGTGCGCGCGCTGCGGGCAGTTTGGCCACGCGTCCTGCGACGTGGCGTGCGTACGTTGCGGCGGCGACCATGCGGTTTCGGCGTGTAGTGTCCGCACCTACTCGTCAGTGACCGCGAGGCCAGAACAGCAGAAACCTGCCGTCGTGGAAGCGGTTACTTCGCCGGTAGCTGATACGGTTGCTGCCTTAGAGGAAGGAGAGAGCCAGGGCTCCTTGAGCGTGGTCGATGCCGCCGAGCGCGGCGGCGATTCCGTGGACGCTACCGAGGTCGTTCCCCCTTCCGTCACGGCAACGTGCGAGGGGGCAGCGAGCGAGGAGGCTGAAGCGGCGGTCGCTGTCGCCTCCGTTGCGGGTACGCCTCTCGCTACGCCGGTCGCTATCTCTGGCGCGTCCGAACCGCTGACTGGCGCGACTGACACTGCTCGTCGGTCGAACCATAAGCGTAAGAGCCGGCGCGCACACCGCGCTGGCTCCTCCAGACTGGCCCTCCAGAATTTAAGTGCAGTGCTGTTGAAACGTCCGATTCTGATACTGAGGTCCCATCGGACGCGGAGGGTTCTCCTCCTTGTCCCAATTGCGGATGGGGACGTTGCGAATGCTCGTTGCTCTCAGACAGAACCTATGAGTCTACTGATGAGGGGTCCCCAACTTTGGAGACCCTCTCATAAGTAGTCTTTGCTTATTTGTCACTAGCGGCTAGTATTACCTAATACTAGCCTGCTCTTTATTTATTTTCCTAGCTCTTTTTGTCTTCCTTTGTTTCTACTAGCTCTTAGCTAATCTCTTTCTCCCTTAAAATGGCTTCTTCTCTCACTATAGCTACCTTTAACTGTCGTGGTTTGTCGCGTGCTTCTAAGCAGTTAGAGGTTATTAATTTGGCTAAATACAAAAAGGTAGATATTCTTGTGCTTCAGGAAACTTATATTCATAGGCTAGGCCAGATCAGCCACTTCAACCGGATTTTTCGCACTCGGTCTTTCTGGAGTTATGGCGCGACGGGCAGTCGAGGTACGGCCATCGTTTTGATGCCGAATTTCGACTGCCTTGTTATTCGCCATGCCAGGGATTCCGAGGGCCGCGTCTTGTCGGTGGACCTTGATTGTGGCATTTGAATTGTTAATGTTTATGCTCCAACCCGGTCTAAAGATCAGAGAGAGTTTTTCGCTACATTAGAACCCTACTTGGTAGGTCCCTCTCGGCTAATCCTTGTAGGCGACTTCAACTGTGTGTTAGAACAGGTTGATCGCATCCCGCATAGAGGGACTCCAAACCAGAAAGATAGGCGTGCAAATGTTGTACTACGAGAGCTCGTCGACGGGCTGGGACTTGTCGATGCTTGGCGTGTGCTTCGCCCTGGTCAGTCAGGAATGACTTGGACAGGAAGAGGCATTCTTCTTATGCATTATGCAGTATGCATTCTTCTTGGTTAACTCCTTCTGCTCTTAGCGACCACAGCTTCCAAATTCTGCGGTTCGCCCATTCTAGCATAGTCCCGCAAGGGAAGAGACCGTGGCGTCTGAATCCACGTCTTCTAAAAGACAGGCAGGCAACCGCAGAGGTATCATCCATTCTTTTTCGATCGCTGCACAATAGAGCGAATCTAAGTGGTACAGAATGGGATGACGTGAAGGTCAGAGTGCATGAGTGCTTCAGGTCTTGGGGCAAGCGTCGAGCGCGCGAGGAGCGTGAGGAGATTAAAATCGTCCCCGACGCGATCCTCCTGCTCTCGAGGCCACTGTCCGGCGGTCCTGGAGTTGCTTCGGCGCTGGCCTCACTCCGAAAGGAACTTCGGATTCTCCTGCAGCGACGCTGGGATGGCTTGAGGGCCACAACCCGAGCAGAGCTGTGGGAAATGGAAGCGTGGTGCAGCAGAAACGTCCTACGTAAACATCTCTCAAGGAAGAGCACAACTCTCTCCTCCCTAATAGATCCAAGCGATGGTAGCATAGTCGATTCACCAGATGGAGTTCTTGCACTGGCGAGGCAGTTTTACATGATCTTGTATGCCGAACCAGCTGCCACTCCAACTGCGTTTCCTTTTGCTTCGCCAGCTGAGCCGCCGCGAGTGTGCGACTCAGCCATAGATGAGGACGAGCTTTTTTCGGCATTGAAGTCTATGAAGCGTAATCGCAGTCCGGGATCCGATGGTCTGACAGTCGAATTTTATGTTAAATTTTGGACACTGTTAGGGAAGCCATTCACATCACTGGTGAACCGGCTACTCAGTGAAGGGACTTTGTCAGCGTCTCAATGAGAGGGGTTAATCCCTCTCCTTTGTAAGGACGAGTCGAGGAGCTCCGATCTGAGAGCATGGCGTCCAATCACACTTCTGAACTGCGATTATAAGCTCATAGCAAAGTGTCTGTGTATGCGACTCACGCCAGTGCTCAGCACTGTTTTGGGTCCATACCAGGCCTGTTGTGTCCAGGGGGGCTCTACTCAGCTTCACAGTATAGCACTAAGGGACCTTCTCCTGAGGGCAAATACCAGGAAACTTCCAGGTATTTGCTCCTTCGATCAGGAGAAGGCTTTCGATATCATTAGCCATAGGTACCTTTTCCGTGTTTTGGAAGAGGCTGGTTTTAGTGTGGGTTTTAGACAGATGATCCAAGCTTTGTATTCTCGACCGACTTCTGCTGTTGTCATACGAGACCGCCTCTCCGACGCGTTCATTGTGGGACGTGGTGTGCGACAGGGGGACCCGCTCTCACCTGCCCTCTACGTACTCGCTTTTGAACCGCTTCTGCAGAGGTTGTCTTGTGACAGCAGAATTGGCAGGTTCCTACTTCGACCAGGTTCCCCCCCCCCGGTTGCACTCTTTGCCTATGCAGACGACTTGTCCATTATCGTCCCGGACAAAGCATCAGCTTGCGACGTCCAGGAGGTCATGGACAGTTACTGCGGGGCGAGCGGTGCAAGGTTGAATAGGTCGAAAAGTGCAGCAATGTACTTGAACTCCACTCCTTCCAGTCCGCAGCCCGTTCATGGTCTCCCCGTGAAAACGCGGCTGCGGATTCTAGGCTTCCAGTTCGAACCAGATGGTCTCTCTCCCGAAAACTGGCAACAGGCTAAGGAGAAGCTTGAAGCCAGGGTTCAGGAATACAGCGCGTTGTCATGCCCTTTGACTGCTCGAGCGACAATCCTTCGCTCACTTCTGTTTTCCTTTCTGACGTATGTGGCGTGTGTGTCTCCTATTCCAACCCGAACCAAGCTTATCTTGGAGAGGGTCTTGTTTCGCTTCCTCTGGAAGGGTACAACTGGTTGTGTAGCTAGGTGGGTGCTCAAGTTGCCCAGGGACAAGGGAGGACTCGGAATTCCCGACCTGGGCATCGTGGCTACTGCACTACACGTCAGTTGGACCCAGGTCGCTCTTAACTCGGATATGCTCCTAACTCGAAGCTTAACTTCCTTCTTTCTTAGCACCCGACTCCGCTTGTTCTCGCAGAGCACATTTTCCCACTGTGTTCCTCGTTCAGGTACCCCGTCCACCATTTATGCGGCGGCTGCCAACTCTTTGGTAAGCCTCTGCAAGGTTCACCCAGGCATCGACGTAGTTTCAGCTCCACTCCAAGAGTTAGTGGATATCCTCACCCCAGGACTCCCCCCACATTGCCAAATGTACGACCTGTCGATTCACAGGCCAAACTGGAAGCTCATTACAGCCGGTTTCCTCGACGCCAGGCGAGCCACCTTTGTGTACCGCCTGGCGCGAGGGTGCCTGCTGTTGAGCTACAGGCCCTTCACAGCCATCCCGGCTCGTGGAGTGTGTCCTTTCTGTGGCGCTCGTGAGGACTCAGTTCGTATATTTACGCAGTGTTTGCTTCCTGCAGCTCTTCTCCAAAGTGTTGCTAGTCTATTTAGGCTCCCAGGCGTTCCTTATGAGACAGTCCGATTTTTGCACCCTTTGCCCAATCAGGCGATCAACCACTTCGTGCTTCTCCTCGCCGAGTGCTCATACCAAGTTTGGCTGGCACGCTGCGATGCAATTTTCGGGGGGTCGGGCACCGGCCCTTCACGAAGTGCTTGTGAAAGCACGGAAGGAGGTCTGGTTCCACCTCACCCGGGAGCGGCACCGCTTGGGCGAGAAGTTTCTCGAAGTGTGGGCTCGTCCTGCCGTGATTTTTGACGAGTCAGGTGGAAAGCTATCCATTAAGTTATCATGCATGCTCCAAAGGTCGCACGACTCGGCCGTGTGCGCCAGTCGATCTACGGGGTTTTGTTTGGCTCAGTGGAACCCAGAGCTGGAACCGGTGGTGGTGCACCCTCAAGTGGTCGCGCTGCTCCGCGGACGGCTTTGGTGCTCTCCATGGTTGTATGCCTTGACCTCTTTTGCATCATGGCAGTCCGAGGGTCAGTCAGGCTTGTGCCCTGCAAGACCGACATGGCTGTTTGTGTGTTGAGTGCAGTCCCTCAGTTGGGCTGCACCACAACAGCCCCCTTGTCCGGGAAGGACCGTTGGTACTCCCCCCCACTCAGCCAGCCCGGGTTGTGGGGGAGTACCGGGGTCAATGTATCGAATGATGCTGGGTTGATGAGTACATGAAAGCTCTGGGACGCGGCGCCCCTGGTTGCCAAGTCCTCTTCCCATCTGACAACGGTACTCAGTCTACGCGTCAACAGCACCAGCATGTCCGGACGTGGCAAAGGCGGCAAGGCGAAGGGCAAGAGCAAGACGCGTTCCAGCCGCGCGGGTCTCCAGTTCCCCGTGGGCCGTATCCACCGTCTCCTGCGCAAGGGAAACTACGCCGAGCGCGTCGGAGCGGGCGCTCCCGTCTACCTCGCGGCCGTCCTCGAGTACCTGGCTGCCGAAGTGCTCGAGCTCGCTGGCAACGCAGCTCGTGACAACAAGAAGACCAGGATCATCCCCCGCCACCTGCAGCTCGCCATCCGCAACGACGAGGAGCTGAACAAGCTGCTCTCCGGCGTGACGATCGCGCAGGGCGGCGTCTTGCCCAACATCCAAGCTGTGCTTCTCCCAAAGAAGACCGAGAAGAAGGCGTAAGCGAGCTCCCAGCCGCCGGACTACAGTCGCGCTCGTCGCACAACCCAACGGTCCTCGTCAGGACCACCGAAATGCGTGTGACGGCAGGGTTTTGCTTGGCAATCCCGTTCTCTGCGCCCGTTTCCCTCTGTTTGAATTAGCGCAACCGTGCCTCTTGAACTGACGCTGCTGCTAGCTAGCTGGCATTTCAGTGCACGAATGTAGATGGAAAGCGAGCTTCCGGGTGTCCGGGGGCGCACAGGGACGAGCCTCACTGCAATTAGCGTACGATTCGCGTAGTGGAATGTGATAGGCGATTGGGCCCTTAAAAACAAACAAACAAAAAATGGGCCATATCCGCAACCAGCATGCACTTATGAGCCAGGCAGGTATGCATGAGGAACGTGAACAAACGCATGCATGGCATACCAATACATACAAGCTTGCACGCAACATCGGCCGCATTAATTTCGTTTTCGGGCGCGGCTTCTTCGCATGAATGCGCGCACCGTTTTGCAACGAACACGCATTTTGTTTATTTTTTTCCCCTCTCTCTTCTTGTTCGTGCTCGAACGCGCGCAATACTTACCATATGCATACCAAACGAGGCACCACCTTGCACCGGCAGCCCACCACAGGCACACACAAAAAAATATTAATAATAAAAAATAACAACAAAACAGACAGACCGAGTGGGTACGGTTGGAGTACGTGGTCTCGCGTGCTCCCGTGGCCGAAGCAAACATGTAGGTGGTCCTGAGAAGGACCGTTTTGTGTTGCTTGCCTGACCGAGGCTGCGGCGCAGACAGCGGCCGAACTTAGGCGCGCTCGCCACGGATGCGCCGGGCCAGCTGGATGTCCTTTGGCATGATGGTAACACGCTTGGCGTGGATGGCGCACAGGTTGGTGTCTTCGAAGAGACCGACCAGGTATGCCTCGCTGGCCTCCTGAATGGCCATCACAGCCGAACTCTGGAATCAGAGGTCGGTCTTGAAATCCTGAGCGATTTCCCTCACCAAGCGCTGGAACGGCAGCTTGCGGATGAGAAGTTCGGTCGACTTCTGGTAGCGGCGAATTTCACGAAGGGCCACGGTTCCAGGCCTGTAGCGATGCGGTTTCTTAACCCCTCCTGTGGCAGGTGCACTCTTGCGAGCAGCCTTGGTAGCAAGCTGCTTACGCGGAGCCTTCCCACCGGTGCTCTTACGGGCGGTTTGCTTGGTCCTGGCCATAGCGAACGGAGCGAGCGTCCGAAGTCGTCGACTGCCAGAGTGAAAATGACCCCTGCGCCGCGCGCGTCGTGCTTCGCCGCACTACTCTTCTCCTCTCCAACTCACCCGCCGATTGGCCAGCGCCGGCACAGCCGTCTCGGGCGGTGCGCGCGCCGCCACCGTTCGCCAGGATGCTGGAGGAGGCACGTTTTCGCGCGGGCGCCTTGTTCGCGGCTAAGGAAAGCACATTCGCAGGCGGTTTAATTGAGTTTAAACACGACAGCATGCCGCGCTGTTCTCTTTCGTTTCAGCCAACACCACAATCTCGTTTATACCGCCGCGCGTCGCCAATTGCCAGTGCCGAGTGTGAGACCACACCACTAATCTCGACAGTGGTTAGCGCTCCACGCCCAACGCCATCGGAGCTGTTATCGCGATCTCCGCGCGACGCAGATGGGTGGCATGTTAAGGCTACATTATTGCTTGTCCACTGCCTTGCTTTGATCATGCCGATGCTCGTTTCACGAACTACAAGTGCGCGCCACGGTGCCTTCTTGAGGGGCAACTACATCGTGTTTTGGCTGCACTCGGCAGCAAACCGTCTCGCATGTGCACACATGCCAGTACCGCACTTTCCCGTCCACGCACAGAAGAACGCGAGGCCCGCATGCGCCTCACAAGATTAACGACAAACTCACGTATGGACTACCAGCACCACTTCAGAGTTACAGAGAAAACGATGCACTTCCGCTCTAAGAGCGAATTTGGAATACAATATTGACAGGTGTTGAACGCGCGTTACGAGACCTGGACAACTAATTGGGGCCTCAAAACTGTGGATAGGCAAGCGGTACTTCCATATGTATGAAGGGTCCTTAAACAATATGTCAAGGTAGCATCAACCAATGCTTCGCAGGCGCGATCCCAAGCGCGGCTTCCCCGTGCCACGTATTCGGTGCGCAGTTTTCGCACTTGCAAGGGACACCATGTTTTCACAAACAATCATCAAACGCAACACTTTGCTCCATACAGTGCGTACATTTCGTCAGCTAGCTTTTTCGATTGCATTCCCGCACGCAACTTCGCCACAGGATCGACGGCATCGATGTCATGTTATAGCGAAGCTCCAGCTCGGCAGCCGCCGGGAGAAATCTATTTCCTCGCCAACTAATTCACCGAATTTGGTGCGCCTAATTGCGAGTAAAAGAAAATGTTCAAATGCCGCGCCTGCAACAGCGCGATTTTCAACTGATGCCGAGCGCTGCCTCTTGTTTCTTTACAATTTTTTTTCTCAGTGATTGTGGCAAACTATGAAATGGAAGAGAGAACAAACAGTTCAACTGTGCGCTTTAAAGCTCCGTCACACAGCAATGGCACCGGATTTGGAAATTCTGTTAATTGCACAAGGCGATATGTATAAAGGGAACACAATTTATACGCCTCGATAAGATATACCAGTCATGTGTGAGTATGACTTTTACAATACCTTCACAGACATCACAGGCGTTTTCGATGGGATAAAATTTTTTAGACAGAACTTCCGTGAGTAGTTGCGCGCAATTCACACGATCGCGGTACCGCTTTGTATTGTTGAGATATGAAACTTTGTACTTCTTAACCTGCCAGTACTCGTGCATTATGGAACGGGAAAAAAAAGAGAGAGAGAGACGTCACCGCACCACCACACATTTTTCTCAGATGGAACAAGAAGCTTGTTTACATGGCTGCAGTAGTTCTCTCGTGACAACCCGTTGTTTTCTCTTGAGTGTGTTCCGATGCCTTACTTAGAGTTCACCTCCGAGCTACACGCACGACCGGTATGACCTCATTGCGCACTGTGTACGCCTTGCTTCGTCCTCGGCTATTCCCTTTGCACGCGCATGCCAGTGACTTCGCAGCAGTAATCATTACATAGACAAGAGAAAAGAAATAACCAAAAGTTCCGCGTTTCTTCAAAGCAAGAGGCCCGTACATTTTCTCTGACTGTTCCTTCCCCATTTGTTTACCTGTTTAGCCATCACCTCACTTCGCTATATACATCAAGGCCATAGCCGCAGTTCCCGGTGGCTTCGTGGGACGAATGTAAAACAATAGGCGCGAGCTTGGCTTTCATTAAACGCAACACGAATGCGAAATCCGTGCAATGACGACGGCCGGCGTGTGTCAGCTTCCCTTACCTTGGCGTGCAAATATATGTGCCATGAGTGAGGGAGCCGGTTCGAATTCGGTATTTTTCTCTACAGCAGCTTGCACATTCACGATGTTCAAGGGATGCAGCGGCAGGAGGTAGTCTTGTGCACTTTGGCGCGTCCATGCCATGGCATTACGCAACCGCCTCACAGCGCGTAATACGCCGGACATGAGCTGCCACAAGGAGAAATGTTCACATGTAGGACAGGTGGCTCCCTCTGGCGGCGAAGAGTTCTACAAATACGTGATGCACCGCTCAAATCGCCCATCGGGCAGCCGCTCGTCCCTCTCTCTCTTTTTCCCCCGTTCTCGCGGCATGTGGCTTACACAAATACGTTGCTCGAAAAATTTTGTTTTCTTTAAATACAGCGCGTGTCTAGCGCCCGCTTCCTTACCGATCTAAGTATATGGCGCGAACAAGGGTCGCCCAGCATCGCCTACACGCACGCCTACAATTTCGCACGTCACGATAGCATTAACACAGTCTTACAAATACCTAGGCGTAACGTTGTCTAACGATCTAACCTGGAACGCGCATGTCACTAGAGTGATATCATCTGCTAACAGAAGCCTTGGTTTCCTAAAACGTCATCTACGTCTAGCGCCACCAAACCTAAGATTGCTTGCATACAAGTCACTCGTACGCTCTAAGCTGGAATATGCCTCTGCCATCTGGAGCCCTAACCAAAAATATCTAACAAACTGTCTAGAATCAGTGCAGAATCGTGCCACAAGATTCATCCATTCATGCTATTCATATAATGTCAGTATATCATCGTTAAAAGCAGAATCCGGCTTAACAAGCCTGACTTGTCGGCGTCGTATCGCTACTATGTACTTATTTCATAGGTTTTTTTACAGCTCACTTCATCATCCACCCTACATCAGCCCTCCTGCACGCATTTCTCTCCGCATTGGTCATCCCTCTCAAGTCGCCCGTCCACGTACGCACACTACCACGTTTGCCACATCATTCTTCCCACGTTCAGCCTCGGACTGGAACGGCCGTCCACACGACATCGCCGCAATCACCTGCCCATCGACGTTTTTGAACTGTATAATCAACATATTTACCAGCGAGCAAACTTGTACCTAAACATCTTTCCCTTGTGTATATAATTTATTTTAATAGCTACCCACCCCTTATGTAATACCCCCAATCCTGGGGGCCTTTAAGGTAATAAAGTGAAGTGAAGTGAAGTGAAATGTCGAAAGGGCCAGTCGTACAGAAATAACGAAAGTGAGTCTGCACTGTGCAAGCATATTTCTGTCTCAGTAAGCACACTTCACCGCTCTGCTCCTTTATTTTATTTTCCTCTTGTTTTGGGCAACTCAGCGGTGCATTGTCTTGCAAGAAGAGCCACGTTGGCCTCGAACCAACTGCTTATCACCTAGAGCGCGCTGACAAGAAATGCCACTGTAACCCTGTACACCAGTATGAAAACAGCACGCGCCTCGGTGTCTACCGCGCGCACCCTCGTCCATTTGAATACAACGCAGTGAGCCCGGTTCTAGCGACAGCTACGTAGCTAATCTCATCTTTGCATTCATTTGCGTCGCTCAAAAGAGTTACACAATTGTGAATCGCACGGTGGTAGTTTACGGCCGCCCAGCTCGTAGGGCAAGAGGGCTGGCTCGTTATTGTTTCTCCGACGCACGCACACCAACGAAGCCATGCGAATGCCGCTCAGACACAGCGTCGCGCGTTGGCTCACTCATTTAACGCTTGCACTGGAAAGAACAAATAACCGCCGTCTGTAGAAAACTCACTTTCAGCTGTTACACACTGGCCCGTGACCGGCAATATTTTCCTCGCGCTTTGCTTTGCTGCGTTCCCACATGAGCTATTGTTGTGAAATATGGGGCTTAACATATAAAACTTACTTAACTTAAATGCGCCCGCTGACCGTCACGCTCGGCGTATGTATGTAACCGAGTGCTACTGCCCGGCTCATACTCTTCTCTAAGGGAGTAGAAGAAGCGAGCCACTTCAAAGCGACAAAAATGCGCATCGACGAGCTTACGATTACCTCTTTCTTTTAATCATCAGTCCACTCTGGTTGCCTCAATCAGGGTCCAACCAAAGGCGACAACTGAGCTGCACGAACGACCGCCACGTCGCAGATCGGACAGACTGAGGGCGGGTGAAATGGGAGCAACACAACACACAGTGGCGAGCGCAAATGCAATCGAGCAAAGCTCGCCTTGCGAGGGCGAAAAACAATGCTACCACGCCTTATGAATACATGCGGTTGCGCTCGCTCACCTGACCAAAGTTTACCGCGCGTGTCTCGTACGGCTGAACGCGCGATAATGGCATGCAAAAGAGGGTCAACGGAGCAGGAGATCGCAAATCCTGCGCATCACTGCCGAAGCACCAAGTGGGTAGCCCTGAAGAGGGCTGTTGGGTTCTTCAGAGGAGCTCATATGCTGCTTGCAGACGACGCCGCGCACGCGTGCTGCTTAGCCTCCGAAACCGTAGAGGGTGCGGCCCTGATGCTTGAGGGCATACACCACGTCCATGGCTTAAGTGTTTCCCCCAGAGCAAAAAGAACAGAAAAAGAAAAAGGGGGAGGCCCGCACCACCTTGCAGTATAACGGGCTTAATGCCAATTAAAAGATAAAAAATGAGGGATCATCACGAGAGATGATCCATAGGAAATTTGGATACAAAAGCCAATATTAAAAAAAACAAATTCGGAGCTGAAGCCAATGAAATCATTTAGGAAGTAGTAGAAGACGAAGTATGTCGCCAGGATTAGCAGCACATAGCGACCCGGGGCAGGCTCCTTTAGGGTGTAATGAGCCGAAGGCTCCGGCAGTGATGCGCGATCATTGCGAGGCTGCATCTTTATTGCAAGTCAGTGCGAATAGAGTTCAGTCGGGTCCGGTGGTAGTGTCTCCCGCCGGTTGTGCCAAGGGACGGAATGCGGAGCCCGGTACATTGCCGCTCGCCGTGACAGAGGCTGGGTCCGGAGTAGGCTCAGAGCAGCAAGAACTGGTGGTGACCTGGAGGAACTGGTGGTGACCTGGAGGCGTGCTGGTATGTTGAGAAGATAGAATAGTACGCGGCAGGAGAAGGATAGGAAAGAAAGGAAGGAGGTAATGGAGATGAAGCATGTAGTTAGTACCATTGGCAACGGTCCATGGCTGTCACGGTCTTGCGCTTGGCGTGCTCAGTGTAGGTGATGGCGTCCCGGATCACGTTCTCGAGGAACACCTTGAGCACACCGCGTGTCTCCTCGTAGATCAGGCCAGAGATACGCTTGACACCACCACGGCGAGCGAGGCGACGGATGGCTGGCTTGGTGATGCCTTGGATGTTGTCACGCAACACCTTACGATGACGCTTCGCGCCACCCTTGCCGAGCCCCTTGCCGCCCTTGCTTTGTCAGATGGAAGAGAGGGCAGCTGTATAAAGTGCTGTCCCCTAATGAGAGTTCAGATCTCAGCCAACCATCATCATCCATACAACCGCCTCAAGCTAGGTCCCCAACACGGCAGGGGTGAAGGAGATTTGGGGTTCGAGGCGGAGGTCATGTTCAGAACAGGATCAAGCCACTGTACTCTATCGGGAGCGGCTCTCGGCGCCATAGCACCGTATTGGAGCGCGCTGCCGGCGCCTTCGTAAGTGGCGATCGAGTTCTTCAGAACTCCACAACTATCTTTCCTTGTCGTTGGGAAAAAATTATCATAGGTCGGCACCATGTTCGGGAGAATTGGAGTGTACATAATCGACGTCTCTCCCTCTCCAGGTGGAACCATAGTTCCTTCCTGATTTTGGCCAGTACTTCGTGTAGTCCCGGTTGCTTGTCCGTGAACGTTGCTTTGCATCTCGCCAGCCACACCTGATAGCTACACTCAATCATCAACAGAGTAAACTGGTTTATCCCTTCTTTAGCGAGTGGGTTCATGTACCGGACAGTCAGGTATGGCACTCCCGGCAGCTTGAAAATATCTTTCACTCTTTCAATCAGTGCTGCCGGGATCAAGCACTCGTAGAAGATGTGCTCGGGCGTCTCTCTGGCATTACAAAATGGGCAGTTTTTGTTGAGACCGCCCGTGGCGGATACAAAGGCTCTTTTCCTTATGGGCAGACATCCACGTGCAAAGCGCCACATGAATGATGCTCTGCGAGCATCGAGGAAGTCTGCTAAAATCAAGTGCCAGTTCGGCTTTTCGGCCGGTTTGTTAAAAGGCACCAGTTGTCGTGGTAACTTCGGTGACAGGTGCTCTATGAGCACTTTGAGCGCCGTACTCGTCAAATCAAAGTTTGGTATGCTCTTCAATGTGCATAGCGCATTTGCGGCTTCTTTATAAAAGGGTAGGGGGAATTCGGAGCGGGGAGCGGAATGCGACAGTGGGGGACCAGTGAACACAACAATTTTCGTACTGAGAAAAAACGAAGTTAGCATCTTAGTTAAGCGAATGTCCGAGTCTAGGGCGATTTGGGTCCACTTGGTATGTAAGGCTAGTGCCATTACATTCAAGTCCGGAACGCCTAGGCCACCTTGGAATCGTGGCAGTTTTACTATTATTCGTTTTACTTGATCAGGGCCTCCTTGCCAGAGGAAGCGAAAAATTATCTTTTCTAGCTTCGTTTTTACTCCGTTAGGAATATCAAGCACACTCGCGGTATACATCAGGAAAGATATCAACAAACTTCTTATTATATTTGCTTGTGCCGTAATAGGGCATTTTAATGCACTATAATTATTAACTTTCTCTCGGAGTTTTTCTTCTGCATTAAACCAGTTAGATTGGGAGGGTCCCTTCCTATCGAATATGTAGCCGAGCATCTTAATTTCGTTTTTCAGAGGCAAGCCGTGCAAAAGTCCTGATAGTCCAGGCTCAGTGTGCAGGCTCATAATTGTGCTTTTAGTGCGGTTGAGGTTTGCTCCGCTTGCTAGACAGTACCGATCAACTACTTTTAGTAAACTAGCGACAGAGTTGCTGTCTGGTACGACTACTGTGACATCATCTGCGTATGCGAAAATCGGGGTGCAGTTAGGACCAACAGGAAGGGGGAATTTGCTGATGCTGTCATCAGCGGCGATTTGTTGTAGTAGCGGTTCTATGGCGAGTATATACAGTAGTGGGCTGAGTGGGCAGCCTTGCCGCACACCTCTTTCTATATGAAAATTTTCTGACATGCTTCCCTGTGTTATAACCGCTGATGTAAGGCCGCTGTGCAAACACTGGATTTGTTTACAAAATTCTTTCCTAATGCCTGCTTGTTGCAATACCTGAAAGAGAAATTCGTGGCTTATTTTATCGAACGCTTTTTCTTGGTCTAGTGAGCATATGTAACCGGGCAGATTTCTAGATGTAGCCAACGCTAATAGGTCCCTTAATCCTAAGCCGTGTAATTCAGCTGATCTACCCGGAATACAGTATGCTTGGTAGGTCCCGACTATGTTTGTTAGGGCGGGCGTCAAACGGAGCGAAAGGCTTTTCGCGATAATCTTATAGTCACTGTTGAGGAGTGTAATAGGGCGCCACGCTCGGAGGTCTGATGATTTTCCTACGTCCTTACATAAAAGCGTAATTAAACCCTGACGTTGCGAAACTGGTAGCGACCCTTCTTCTAAGGAGGCATTTACAAGGGCTGTAAAATATTTTGCCAGGAGGGGCCAAAATTTTGTATAAAAAGCGGGCGGGAGGCCGTCTGTTCCCGGACTTTTGTTTTGTTTCATTGCCTCTAGGGCTTCAAAAAGCTCTTCTGATTGAAATGGCGTATTTATAACTATGGGGCTGATTTCTGGGCTTTTCAAAGAGAAAGACGTGTGAGTGCAATTAGTTTTCTTATACAGATGCTCATAGAATGACCTAGCAGCCTCTGTTACCTCTTCTGGCTTTGTTGTTGTGACGCCCGTGACTGGGTCTGTCACTTCGCACAGTATGCTACTTCTTGTAGCTAGGCGGCGGCGTAGGAGATGCCTAGAGCACCATGTTTCTCTTTCCCACCTTTCCGCACGCGCTGTAGCTCGAAGTCGGTCCCATCTTTTGTTGAGCAAGCTGTGGAGCTCTTTTCTGAGTTCTACAAGAGCGCCTGCTATGCTTGGCCCTTGCGATAGTGGTGCGCTGAGAATTAAAATGGCATCTGAAACTTTCCTCATTTCCTCACGTTCTTCTCTAGCTAATTTAGTGCCCCATGTTTGGAAACATTCCTTAACGTTTACTTTAAAGCATTCCCATGCTGCGGCGGTCGGCGGAGATTTAAGGGAGCTCTTTATCAAGTTGATAATGTCCTCAACTACGCGTGCATCTTCGAGAAGTTTTATGTTAAGGCGCCAGCATCCTTTGGCTCGCGGAGCTAAATCATAATCGGTGAAGCGAAAGATTAAAAATTTGTGGTCACTCAATGCGGTGGGAAGGACCCACGCAGATTGTAGCGAAAGCGCCAATGCATTGGAAGTATACAAGCGGTCGATGCGGCTTTCGTAGCCGCGACCCGTCCATGTCATTCCTGAGCGGCCAAGCTGTAAGATTTTCCACGTGTCTATGAGCCCTATTTCATCTACCAAGGAGCGCAGTGTTTGCGCGCTATTGTAGTCGCGCCCAGTACGCGTAGGTGCGCCGCGGTGAGAGCGCCTATCGCTTGCTTCTAAGACACAGTTGAAATCACCTAAAAGAATCACTTTAGTCGGTCCAACTAAATAATGTTCTAATGACTGAAAATATTCTCTTTGACCGCGTTTACAGGGGGCATAAACATTAATTATTCTAATACCATTACCTAAGTCAATGCTCAGCGTGCGACCCGCGTTATCCCTTTCATAACGAAGTACTTTTAAATTTAATTCTCTAAGAAAAACAATTGCGACACCAGCCGAGCCCTTCCTTCCAAAATTCCAGTACGATTTTGTGTCGAATTTTAAGTCGAATTGCCTCATCTGATCGATGTGGTGGATGTACGTTTCTTGAAGTGCCAGTATATCGATTTTCAACTGGCGTGCCAATTGTATTACTTCCGCTTGTTTAGCTGCTCTCGTCAAACCACGGCAGTTGAGAGAAGCTATCTTGAGCGAAAGAGCCATCTTGGAAGGACGGGGGAAGGTGCGCCTAAATTAAAGCTTAGAAGGCAGTCTACCCCTAAGGGGAGGCAACGGCCGAGGGCAAGCCCTCGGCGTTGTCAGACATTATAGAACAATCACAGCTGCTGAGGTGGCAGAATTCGCATAGGGATTTTGCTTTTGGCATCTCTACAACGCTTTCTGTGCCGCATTCTGAGTTGCATTCGTCACTGCTACTTGCGAGGATTTGCCGTTTGTAGTGCGGCTTATCGCTCGAACTTTTGGAGCTCGGGCTTTCATTTCCCGACCCTGCTCCGTCCTTGGTAGGGGTGGCAGTTGGGGTATTCTTTTTGCTCTTTCGCTTTCTTTTGCTTGCTGTCTTTTTTGGCTCCCCCGCGACCTTTGCCACTTCTAACATGGGTGTCGCATTGTCTGGGGGCGAACTAGCCGGTTCGTCAACATGGTCCTTGACCTCCTCCCCTTTGTTGCAGGTGAGGCCCTTAGGCTCCCTTGGGGCAGGTGGGGTGTTGTTCGGCTGGGTTTCTTTGTCAGCAGCTTGAGGGGCCGAGAGGGGGGACAACACAAGTGCAGTTGGTTCCCAGTACTCGGCCACGACTGCATTTTCTTTGTCTGCTTCAAGCCCCTGGCTCGTCACGGCAGCAAAGGTGCGTTTGGTGCATTCGCTGACCGCATGGTCTTCTCCGCATTTGGGACAGGGGTCATTGCAGTCCACGTGGCCCTACATTCCGCACCTCTCGCATTGCGGAGTGTCGCAGGCGGCGCCAAAATGGCCTTCGCCAACACAGCGCCTGCACACTCGCACGACCCCTTCAAATTCACATTGAACAGTGGTGTCGATAACCTCCAGGAAGTTTGGTACTGGGGTCGTCATTTCAATCTTGACGCGGCGTATGCCGGTCGTAACTGATGGAAAGCCTGGTACACTCTCGCGAGTGACACTCAGGACCTTCCCGTCCTTCTCAAACGCCTTCGACAGTTCCACATCTTGATGCTCGGCAGAGTAACCAAAGACTCGCACAAGCTTTGCTCTCGTTCCTCTGTACTCAAACTGGACTGCTGTGTCCCGAATCACGACGACAGGATTGGTTAAAAACCTCTCGACCGCCGCGCGTGTCTTCAGGAAAATTTCATACTTTCCTGCTGTGAAGTCTTGCACACCTCCTAATTCAATCTTTGTGAACTTCGACGTCAGACATTTCGTCAGTTCAACGGTGGTCACGCCATGCGGGACGCGCCCGAAGGTAAACGGCTTGAGCCGCTTTAGGCTTGCCATCGCGGTTGGGGTACCGCGTGGCCAGCGCTTGCTAGACACACTAGAAACAGACAATCTAGCTAACCTCGAGAAGCGCAGACACGGCCTGGAAGGGAAGAGGGATGGAAAGCCGTCGGCTTACTCACCAAACCTAGGAACTCCTAGTACTTGGGGTAATCCAAATCCTAGTCCTTGCCGCCCTTGCCACGTCCAGACATCTCGGCTGTTGCTGCTGCTTCGAAGCGAGTCAGGAAAGCGAATGCCGCGTCCTTGCGCCGCGACTGAGCGAGGAAGCCGCGCCGAAGGGCGAGGAGGTGAAACGCGCGCCGATTGGCTCACGGGCAGCGCGGCCTCTCTTCGCGAGTGAGTCGCGGGTGGCAGCACTGAGCCCTGCTTAGGCCACGCACTGAGTTCAAGACTAGTGGTTTCGCAACACAATCGCGGAGTTTACTCTTTTTTTCTTATGTTGTTTCTTTTTGGCATTTCTGACTGCAACGTCGGCTGATGTTCAACCCGCCTCCCTTCTTCTTTTGCTCAACTCGCCAAGAGAAAAACAAACGTGTCAACAATGTTATTGTGCTATGTTGCACGCACCCACTGCTCGTGTCGCGCCCCAGGAACAAGTTTATTGTGTTCTCATAATTATGATTACTCGTTCTATTCACCGGTAGCTCGGCTACGCTTTCAAGCGCACCCTGGTCATTGCCGCAAAGCACACCGTGCGCACAGTTTCAAACTCCGCCACGCCAACATCGTTCACTTGATCACTAGTCGCGAAACAGGGCGCGTTCATGCTCTGTTCGCCTCAGGCGTTTCAAATTTCGCACGCCGGCACCGCTGACTGGTGCCTACACGACCGTCAAATTTCGTCGTGATAGCTTATGCAGCCTCGTAGATAACGTCAGCGAAATCAGCCTAAGACGCGCGCGCGAGCCCAATTCAGCATTCTAGGGGACGGAAGAGAGCGAGGGAACTGTTTGCGCCGCTCCTCACTCCTCCCTCTCCCATCGCCCGTACGAAGGCAGCTACGCAGGGCGCGCGCGAAACCGCTAGCTATGCAGCATGCGGAGAGCGCGCGCATCTCTTCTTTTCCCACTTCAAGGTACTAAATTTGTAATAACAGTGTAAAATTTCCCCTTAGGCAGTGCTGCTTCGTGAACGTGCGCACCCATTTCCGCTCGCCAGCCACCGCTACAGTAATGCGGCTCTGAATTTCAGTCCGGAGCACTGCTGCATACGTGCGGGCGGCCGCCGAGAGGGCATTAGTTCTAGCAGCCACAGAGGCACACCTCAGGGCCCGCAAAAGCGCGTCGAACGACAAGAAGAAACAAAACGTTAAAAAGAAAAAAGAGGAGGGATAACGGCTGCCTGCTTTTAAAAGTTGCGCTACATCAGAATGAAGTAAATGTGCAGCAACGACCGCCTCATCATCCTCGGTGTGTGAAACACGCGCCGTGGTAATTATTGTATGCAGGCGAACGTGGCCGCTCGCGCAGAGTCGCCTCACGCGCCCCATACTTGCTCTGTGTGTGTTGTGCTGAGCCCCATGGCGTTCCGTGCGGTTCTGCTACAAAAGGTGTAGCACACGCGCTGTCCGACCGCGCACGCCGCGTGTTTGAAAACAAGAAGCAGTAGCAAGTGCCGTTGAAATGGTAAAAGAAGAGAAGAGTGCAGTACCGTAGCTGTCTCTCGCTTAGGAGGTCACCTCAACAGTACTGCACGGGGGAGGGTAAGGAGAATAAAGGAGCCAAGAGAAACAAAGATTAAAGAGGACGAGCGGAAGGCCGTGAAGGAGAAAATAATAATAATAATAATAAGAGAGAGAGAGAGAAGCGTGAAACGGGGCCTATGGCAGCGTGGTAAGGTTCGACGACTCAAAAGAACTCAATGAGAGCTGGGAAGGCTCCTTTGAGTAAAACCGCAAAACCCCTAGGAGACAGAAACTCCTCAGGACGGGCTATGGGGAGTCCAAGGCGTCGATTAGGATTTCACGAGCTGAGAGATATATGCAGTGCATATATCTAAACAAGGGATATATAAAAGTGCACATATCATATAAAAGGGACTCTCACGGGCCTAACGACCCGTGAGAGTCCCTTTTTGTGTGTGTTGTTGTGCTGCGCGCACGGCGTTCTGATACAAAACTTTCAGCACACGCGCTGTCTCAATGAGAATGCGACAGCGCGCGCCGGGTGTGTGTAAACAAGGAAGTGTGGAACAGAGGGAACGGACGGAATTGTCGAGATTCTCACTACATCCCAATGCCAATGCAGACACTTTGGGTGGCTCTGAGAAGAGCCGTTGGGTGTTGGCTGCGCGGACGAGTGCTCGGTCGCCTACTTGGAGCTGGTGTACTTGGTGACGGCTTTGGTGCCCTCGGACACGGCGTATTTTTGAGCCCCTCGTAAAACAAAAATAACCTAAATAAAAATGAGGGAAAGCCGCACCACCAAGGTATAGCAGCTTTAAGCCAATCAAAATTAAATGAAGAGGAGTAGAAACCCAAAAGGTAATTTGAAGTAAAGCCAATTATTAAGAAAAAAACCGAGGTAAACCAACAGAGAATGTTGATGCATACCAGGAGGGGATAGGACGGCGGAGGACTTGTCTGCATCGGCGTGGGACGGGTGAGGTCTCGGTGCGTCTAATTTTTTATTTAGAAGGAGGCCAGCAGGTCCATCGGGGTTCCGAAAAGCGGTGCAGAGTTTCCGGTAGACCAGACTGCACCGGCCTGGAGGAGGATTGGCAAAACCGGATGGTTCCGGTAGGGGTGACTTGACATCAGGCAGCAGTGGGGTTGCAGAATCCACTGGACTACAGGTCAATGGAAGATCTGCAAGAAAGCTGAAAATGATGTCAGGCAGGTTGAGAAGGTGTATCGAGGGCACAGAGAAGGATGGGAAGAGAAGCTAAACTGCCAAAAGAAGAAAGCAGCCATTCCGTCTATAGTGTCCCCAGAGACAAGCTCCACCTTTGTTGGCATAACCAAGGACACTAGAAGACGAAAGGCGAAGGGCAAGGTGGGAGGGATATAAAGTGGAGACAGGGAAAGAGGAGAGGGAAAGGAAACCGATTAAGGAAAAGGTATGATTGTAGAAAGAATTAGGAGGAGTCCGGGAAAGTGTACGATGAAAAAAATGCGATACGGACGAATAAGAAGTGCGCGCTTTCTTTGATCTGTAAGAAAGGAGAGGTAACAATCAGGTGTAATGGTAGAGGGGAGATTCTCTTTAAGGGGATTAGCAATGTGAGATGTAAGGGGACAGTCATTGAAGTAGTGAAGCAAGTCTGTGCAAGGATTACCACAGGCACAGTTACTGTGGGATAAAAGGTGAAAGCGGAAATAATAGAAAGAGAAGCGGCCATGAGCGGAGGTGAGGTGGACAATGGGTCGTTTCGGAGGAAAGAAAGAGGAAATGCGATTGACGTTTTTCATCCATTGAAAGAGTGCAGTGTCGCTATTCTCTCGCGCCCAGTGAGCATTCCACTGGGCGAAGGAATAGGCACGCATCCTTGATTTGATAGAGGAGGGAGCGACAAGGAGGGTACGAGAAACACCATGGGAGGCGGCGGAGTTGGCGAGAAAGTCCGCCATCTCGTTTCCCTCTATGCCCTGGTGTGCCGGTACATGGAAAAGAGATACCCGTCGCCGGTTAGAGATGAACTGAAGGAGCTGCTTGATTTGCCTGACAGAGGGATTTGTTGTCGTGAAAGTATTCAATGTAGTGAGCATGGACAAGCAATCGGTGTAGATGTGTAGAGGGATGAAATGGGGCAAAGTCTGTATATAGGCTAATGCCTCCAGTAAAGCAGCTGTTTCGGTAGCATAAGATGAAGTGGCACGAAAAAGTTTAAATTTTCCAACTTTGGTGATGTGGCCTGTTGGACTATAAAGTACGAAAGCGGCTCCTGCAGACTGGGAAGTGTAGGAGCCGTCTGTATACAGATGATAGGCCGGCATAGTGGTTACAGAGGGTACATCTTGAAGTCGAAGGCGGTAATGGGTAAAACGAGATTTCATGCTTGGATGAAAGTCCCAAGGGTTCATAGGGTAGTTAACAAGCGCCGGATGGTAGGAGTCAGGGCCATAAAATGTGAGCGCTTTGGGTGCAAATAAAGAGAAGTAGGCGTTTAGACGGTCTAATTCAATATGGAGCGGTGGTGTGTTAGCCAGGACCTGAAGCGACGAGGTACGCGTCGTGCGGAAGGCACCGGTGATTGGGAGCAGAAGGGTACGTTGGATAGAGGATATTTTGATTGTAGACTGTGAAGTAGGAAACTTTGGCCACCAGACGGGAGAAGCATAAGTGATGGACGGAAGTAAAACCTGATTATAGAGGAGACGGAGAGTGGAAGGGGCCATCGAAAAATGCATGCGAACGAACAGGAGAAGACGGGAAGAGAGAAGGTCTGCTTTTGTACGGAGATTCGTTAAATTAGCGTTAAAGTTTAGGTGGGTGTCAAAGATGACCCCAAGAATTTTAATGTTCGACTGAAATTTGAGGGGAAAGCCATTAAAACGAACTATGGGAAGACGGGTGCGGGAAGACGAAGCAGAGTGGCTATTGGGGAAGTATAAACAGGAAGATTTGTCGGCACTAATGGTGAGTTTCGTACGCTGTGCCCAGGTCGAGATAAGATTAAGAGTAAGAGCTACCTTGGGTTCTAAAACGCGACGATTGTCTGCAGAGAGCACTATGACAGTGTCATCTGCATAGGCGTGCGCAACCACGTCCGGTGGAAAGGGGAGGTGAAGCAATCCGTAGATGACAATGTTCCACAGCAGTGGACTGAGTGGTGACCCTTGAGGGCTGCCCAAAGTAGGCGTAGCAGACACCTGACCAGTCTGCGAACGGAAAATGATCTGTCGGTTTTCTAAGAAAGATTGTAGAAGGTGGTACAGATTGGAAGGGCAGTTGTGCGAGCGTAAAAAATGAAGGACGACAGGGTGCCAAACGCTATCGAAAGCGCCTTTAAAGTCTAAGCAGATGAGAAGTGCGTGTTGTTGCCGGTCTTTGTAGGTGTTTAGAGTTTGTCTGAGACGGTACAAAGCGGTGGTCGCACTCTTCCCATGTGTAAAACCGAATTGACGCGGATGAAGTAAATGATTGGAGTGGAGAAAAAAGTAGAGCCGGGAATTTAGGAGACGTTCGAGAATTTTACTAAACAAAGAATGTATAACAATAGGGCGGTAGGATGAAGGAGAGTCGAGTGGGCGGTTGGGTTTAGCAATAAAGATAACACGTCCTTTGCGCCAATGAGTGGGGAAGTAGGAGAGATTGAGACAATGATTAAAAATGAAGAGGAAAAAGGACGGGTGATAGTAAAAAATCGTCTTGAGCATGGGAAGAGTCAGTCCGTCTGGACCTGGGGCGGCGTTGGTGTTGCCTGAATTGATAGCATGTTCAATTTCTGGAATAGTGAAAGGGAGATCACTAGTTTTGGATGAATAAGGCGTGGCAGTTATTTGACGCAGGCGCACGTGGTCGTCATTATCTGTGGAGGGAGAGTCGTGGGTCACATGAGCATTAAGGAGAAAGCGAGCCGACTCAAGCACGCTGCATGTGGGACGACCATCGGGTAAAAGAAGGGAGGGGAGTTGGTTGGTACGGGAAAGTTTGTCGAAGCAGATGCGGAAAGGAAGGCCGAAGAGATTGCGTTTGGAAAGGTCGGAACAGATAGATTTGGAGGCTGCAGATTTGGCTTGGTCGATGTGCAT
The DNA here is from genome assembly GCF_050947875.1 of Dermacentor variabilis. NCBI lineage: Eukaryota > Metazoa > Arthropoda > Arachnida > Ixodida > Ixodidae > Dermacentor > Dermacentor variabilis. The sequence goes on from NC_134574.1 coordinate 23,749,882, forward strand.
TTTGTATTCGGCATGGGCATCATTGTACTGAGCCTTAAACGCCTGTCGAAGGAGCGGGTCAGTGGTGCGCTGGAAGCGCCGACAGAAGGCACGGATCCGTTTGCGTTCAATAGTGAGGTCGGGAGTCCACCATGAATTAGTCGGAGAGGGTCGCGGCGTTATCCAGCGAGAATGGAGATGACGAAGCTTGTCGAAGAGAATGTAAAACTTCGTCAAAACCAAATCGACTGCGTTCGGAGATAGTAAAGTTGTCTGTTGGACCAACGAAAACCAAGAAGAGGTGACGAGTGACTGTAAAAGATGAGAGGTGGTCGATTTTGTTAATCGTTTATGGCGGGGTCTGGTATGGCCGAAAAAGGAAAATAGGATATATTTGTGGTCAGATAACGTTTCGGATTCGGCGACGAACCAGCTGTAGCCACATACGGCGAGAGGAACTGATGCAAAGGAAACATCGATCCAACTCTCAGCAAGGTGGGATTGAAAGGTAGGCGGCGAGCGAGGGTCATTTAATGCTTTTAAGTTGTTGGCGGCAGCAAATTGTGTGAGCTGCGCTCCCCTGATATCGCCTTCCACAGGGCCCCACAGTAAGTGCTTCGCATTAAAATCACCCGCCATCACCAGAAAAGGTTGAGTAAGAGAGGACAGGTGAGCTTGGAGGGCATCAAAAAGGGGTTCCAAGGGTTCGTGAGGGGGAGCGTAAACGGCGAGGATGACGAAAGAAACTGAAGGGGCAACACAGGAAACTATGACATATAGAGGGTCGGAATGGACTAGGAAGAGATCATAGGTATGTTTAGGAGCTAAAAGAGCAAGACGGGGACTGATTGGTGAAGCGAAAGTGATGTGCGTGTGAGGTAGGTGCGGAAGAGAGTTGCCTCGTGTATAAGGTTCGGAAATGATGATAAAATCAATGTGGTGCTGCTGGATAAAGTCCGACAACAACAATGTGGGTTGTCGGGAATGTGCCAGATTAGCCTGTAAAAATTTAATGGGTATGGCATGGGCCATGGTTCAGTATAGAAAAGAAAGGGGAAGAGAACGTGAAGATGAGTAGAGTATCGCGGGAGACAGAAATAAAGAAAGGCAGAATGTGCGAAGTTAAGGGGAGGCAGAAGGTAACAGAGAAGAGGGGAAGAGGGAGGAAAGAGAGATAGAAGATAGGAAGGAAGGAAAGAGAGAGAAGCAGACCACTAGAACGAAGCGAGGGACAAGGGGAGCAACCAGACGGGAACAAGGATTGAGGAGAATAGAGGGGCGCATGCACCCGCCCTCTAGAGAAAGGGGCTGCACAGCGGCAAACTGACAGAAGCGTCAAGTCCAGAAGCCGAGGTATAGAAAGGATACAAGTGTATCTGATGGCAGGGAGTATAAATGGCCAGAGCCACCGCGCAGCCCCCAGGGGACAGGGGTAGGTGGTGCATGCTATGTTATCCATAGTCTGTGCGCATGCGCATAGGCGCTATGCGTTCAAGCATCACTGGGTAAGTCGCATCTCCCGTGGGATGCGACGACGGCCTAGCCACCCGCCGGCACTCGGCGCACGATACCGCAGCGTCCCCCATACGCACCGAGCACGTGTCTGCTAAATGCGCCTCAGCACACTTAGTGCACACCATCCGTGAAGGGTCTGACTTATGGGGACAGGCGCGTTTGGAGTGTCCGTACGTTGAGCAGTAGGTGCAGGTGGGGACATGTAGGTCTTCTCGCACCGTCACCGAAGTCCAGCCTATGATCATACGCCCGAAGGCAGTAAGGGAGCGGAAGGACGCTGCATCGACGGCAAGGACATGGGTAAGGTTTCCGGAGCGTTCGCGGAAAGAGACTCGTATTTTACAGGTATCAGGATCGAGTTGGATTGATGGGTTGCGTGCATTGATAGCAGCAAGGAGGGCATGAGCTGGTACGTCGGGATCAACACCTGATATCCGAATATGGGGTTGTCGTTTTTGGGCAACCTTTATGGAAATCGCGGTACGCGTTATTGGGTTCCTTTCAATTGCATTCTTGAGATGGTCAAAAGAGTGACGCTCATTAGTGAATATGGTGATGCCGTGTCGTGTACGGCGCAGCGAGACGTCACCAATTCCCTCCGTTATTGGGTCTATGTTCGCCTTGAGAAGGGCTACGACATCGCGCGCCGGCGAGGCGGAAGGAGCGACAGGGGTGAGGAACAGGATAAATTCGTGTTCTCGCCTGATTGCATCGGGCCGTGGAGGAAGGATCGGCAAGTCCGTGACCGTTTGTTGAACATCTGCAGGGGTCCTGATTGGGAGCGGACGGGTCGTGGGTGAATCAGCCTACATACCAAGGTGCGCCGCAGCAGCGTATGTCCTGGGCTGACAAGGAGGACGCGGTGGAGCCGCCAGCGCATCGCCAGCAAGGCGACTCGCCTGTTGCAGCTGGTCCCGTAACTCTGCAACGCGACCCGCCTCATGTGCAGCAATCGCTCGAACGTCAGAGCATTCCTGTAAAATCTCGGCAAGCCAGGATACGATTTGCGAGCGTTGAGCATTTGGCACTTCGGAGGAGGCGTGGAAGATCAAGTCTGTGATTAGTTTTTGCCTCTCTACGATGCGGTGAATGGAGGCGGTAATGCGTTGCTCGGGATCCAGGGGAACAGTGGGAACCGAGGTGCCGCAAACGGAAGCTGGGGAACTGGGAGCAGCAACAACAGATGGTAAATACCCGGTAGCGGGGCCAACCCTTGCGGGTGGATCGCGTTCTCCCCCTGGCAACTCGGCCTCGCGAAGGACCTCGTCCCCTTCATCAGAAAAAACTGACTCATTTGAGCCGTCCGAGCGAGGCGGTTTGACACCGCTAGGGGAGTCTCGCCCGGTCGTCTGCTCGTCCTGAGGAACCGCAGGCTTAGGCATGGCCGCGTACACAAGCGGCCATGGCCACCGCCCGGCCGGCTCACGGTATTAGATGGCCAAAATAAGGAAAGGGGGCGCCCAAAAGCCCCAATCGTACGACGAAGCGAGTCCTGAGAGATTTAAAGGGATCCTCAAAGCAAGGTTAGGTTGGTAAGGTCAAAAAAACCTTACCTTTTGCGAGAAAACTCAGGAGCGGCGTGTTTGGCCAGCTCGCCGGGCAACAGCAGACGCACGGCAGTCTGGATCTCCCGGCTCGTGATGGTCGAGCGCTTGTTGTAGTGAGCCAGACGGGATGACTCCGCGGCGATACGCTCGAAGATGTCGTTCACGAAGCTGTTCATGATAGACATGGCCTTGCTGGAGACTCCAGTGTCCGGGTTCACCTGCTTCAGCACCTTGTAGATATAGATGGAGAAGCTCTCCTTCCTGCGGCGCTTCTTCTTCTTCTTGTCGGTGGCGCGCACGTTCTTCTGCACCTTGCCGGCCTTCTTCACGGCTTTACCGCTGGGCTGGGGAGGCAGCCCAGCGGTAAGGCCGTGAAGAATGCCTCTTCCTGTCCAAGTCATTCCTGACTGACCAGGGCGAAGCACACGCCAAGCATCGACAAGTCCCAGCCCGTCGACGAGCTCTCGTAGTACAACATTTGCACGCCTATCTTTATGGTTTGGAGTCCCTCTATGCGGGATGCGATCAACCTGTTCTAACACACAGTTGAAGTCGCCTACAAGGATTAGACGAGAGGGACCTACCAAGTAGGGTTCTAATGTAGCGAAAAACTCTCTCTGATCCTTAGACCGGGTTGGAGCATAAACATTAACAATTCGAATGCCACAATCAAGGTCCACCGACAAGACGCGGCCCTCGAAATCCCTGGCATGGCGAGTAACAAGGCCGTCGAAATTCGGCATCAAAACGATGACCGTACCTCGACTGCCCATCGCGCCATAACTCCAGAAAGACCGAGTGCGAAAAATCCGGTCGAAGTGGCTGATCTGGCCTAGCCTATGAATATAAGTTTCCTGAAGCACAAGAATATCTACCATTTTGGATTTAGTCAAATTAATAACCTCTAACTGCTTAGAAGCACGCGACAAACCACGACAGTTAAAGGTAGCTATGGTGAGAGAAGAAGCCATTTTAAGGGAGAAAGAGATTAGCTAAGAGCTAGTAGAAACAAAGGAAGACAAAAAGAGCTAGGAAAATAAATAAAGAGCAGGCTAGTATTAGGTAATACTAGCCGCTAGTGAGAAATAAGCAAAGACTACTTATGAGAGGGTCTCCAAAGTTGGGGACCCCTCATCAGTAGACTCATAGGTTCTGTCTGAAAGCAACGAGCATTCGCAACGTCCCCATCCGCAATTGGGACAAGGACGAGAACCCTCCGCGTCCGATGGAACCTCAGTATCAGAATCGGACGTTTCAACAGCACTGCGCTTAAATTCTGGAGGGCCAGTCTCCGAGCCCTGGGAGCCACCTTCGTCCGAGCTCGACTCACGCCCCGCGGCCGCCGCCCTGGCAGCAGAGCCAGCGCGGTGTGCGCGCCGGCTCTTACGCTTATGGTTCGACCGACGAGCAGTGTCAGTCGAGCCAGTCAGCGGTTCGGACGCGCCAGAGACAGCGACCGGCGTAGCGAGAGGCGTACCCGCCACGGAGGCGACAGCGACCGCCGCTTCAGCCTCCTCGCTCGCTGCCCCCTCGCACGTTGCCGTGACGGAAGGGGAAACGACCTCGGTAGCATCCACGGAATCGCTGCCGCGCTCGGCGGCATCGACCACGCTCAAGGAGCCCTGGCTTTCTCCTTCCTCTAAGGCAGCAACCGTATCAGCGACCGGCGAGGTAACCGCTTCCACGACGGCAGGTTTCTGCTGTTCTGGCCTCGCGGTCACTGACGAGTAGGTGCGGACACTACACGCCGAAACCGCATGGTCGCCGCCGCAACGTACGCACGCCGCGTCGCAGGACGCGTGGCCAAACTGCCCGCAGCGCGCGCACTGAGGCGTGTCGCACGCGGCGGCGTGGTGTCCTGCCATGTTACACCTACGGCACAACCTAACTACACCCTCGTACTCACACTGAACGACACGCTCACCTACACGAAGAAGGTTAGGAACGAGCCGCACCATCTCTATCCGAATGCGCCGGTTTCCGGTGCCAACGGCAGGGAAACTGGGCACGCATTCTTCGGAGATCCCGTGAACCTTTACGAAGACCTCTAGCTCGGAGACGAGAGGCTGGTCCGGAAGATCCGCGGGGTAGCCAAACACCCTAACCAACTTCACACGCACACCTCTATACTCAAACCGAACTTCCACATCCCGAACCTTCAAAGCGGGATCAGCTGAGAAGCGATCAACCGCGGCCTTATTCTTAAACGTTATCTCAAACCGTCCTGCACCAAAGTCCTGCACTGCCGTAAGGTCGTTCAAGGAAAAGCGCTTTACGAGCGCCTTGCAAACATCTACATTGGACGCGCCTTTCGGAACTCGCCCGAAAAACGTAAGCGGCAGAAGCCGCGAAGGGGCCACCATCGCGGTAAAAACCACGTGGCGCCCGCGCCTAGCCGAAGTTTAAGCTAACACTACACAAGGTAGGAAGCTAGAAACCCTCAGCTAAACACTGGAAAAGACCAAGGACAAAAAAAGAGCCACCGGAACACCTCAACGAATCGAAGACAGCGGGTTGGAGTCTAGAAGAATCCGCACCGTAATCCTATCCAACCATCCGAGAGGGGCCCACGTGGAGAGGATCCGTAGCACCGAAGCTCAAACGCACAAATCACGCCACCACAGCACCTATCCACAGCACCTGGGGGGGCATCACAGTGTACCGTTGTCAGATGGGAAGAGGACTTGGCAACCAGAGGCGCCGCGTCCCAGAGCTTTCATGTACTCATCAACCCAGCATCATTCGATACATTGACCCCGCTACTCCCCCACAACCCGGGCTGACTGGGTGGGGGGACTTGGTTCGGGCCAACGGTCCTTCCCGGACAAGGGGGCTGTTGTGGTACAGCCCAACTGAGGGACTGCACTCAACACACAAAGAGCCATGTCGGTCTTGCCGGGCACAACCCTGACTGACCCTCGGACTGCCCTGACGCAAAAGAGGTCAAAGCATACAACCATGGAGACCACCAAAGCCGTCCGCGGAGCAGCGCGACCAGTTCAGGGTGCGCCACCACAAGTTCCAGCTCTGGGTTCCACTGAGCCAAACAAAACCCCGTAGATCGACTGGCACACACGGCCGAGTCGTGCGACCTTTGGAGCATGCATCATAACTTAGTGGATAGCTTTCCACCTGACTCGTCAAAAATCACGGTAGGACGAGCCCACACTTCGAGAAACTTCTTCTCGCCCAAGCGGTGCCGCTCCCGGGTGAGGTGGAACCAGACCTCCTTCCGTGCTTTCGCAAGCACTTCGTGAAGGCCCGGTGCCCGACCCCCGAAAATTGCATCGCAGCGTGCCAGCCAAACTTGGTATGAGCACTCGGCGAGGAGAAGCACGAACTGGTTGATCGCCTGATTGGGCAAAGGGTGCAAAAATCGAACTGTCTCATAAGGAACGCCTGGGAGCATAAATAGACTAGCAACTCTTTGGAGAAGAGCTGCAGGAAGCAAACACTGCGTAAAGATATGAACTGAGTCCTCACGAGCGCCACAGAAGAGACACACTCCACGAGCCGGGAAGGCTGTGAAGGACCTGTAGCTCAACGGCAGGCACCCTCGCGCCAGGCGGTACATAAAGGTGGCTCGCCTGGCGTCGAGGAAACCGGCCGTAATGAGCTTCCAGTTTGGCCTGTGAATCGACAGGTCGTACCTTTGGCAATGTGGGGGGAGTCCTGGGGTGGGGATATCCACTAACTCTTGGAGTGGAGCTGAAACTACGTCGATGCCTGGGTGAACCTTGCGGAGGCTTACCAAAGAGTTGGCAGCCGCCGCATAAATGATGGACGGGGTACCTGAACGAGGAACACAGTGGGAAAATGTGCTCTGCGAGAACAAGCGGAGTCGGGTGCTAAGAAAGAAGGAAGTTAAGCTTCGAGTTAGGAGCATATCCGAGTTAAGAGCGACCTGGGTCCACCTGACGTGTAGTGCAGTAGCCACGATGCCCAGGGCGGGAATTCCGAGTCCTCCCTTGTCCCTGGGCAACTTGAGCACCCGCCTAGCTACACAACCAGTTGTACCCTTCCAGAGGAAGCGAAACAAGACCCTCTCCAAGATAAGCTTGGTTCGGGTTGGAATAGGAGACACACACGCCACATACGTCAGAAAGGAAAACAGAAGTGAGCGAAGGATTGTCGCTCGAGCAGTCAAAGGGCATGACAACGCGCTGAATTCCTGAAGCCTGGCTTCAAGCTTCTCCTTAGCCTGTTGCCAGTTTTCGGGAGAGAGACCATCCGGTTCGAACTGGAAGCCTAGAATCCGTAGCCGCGTTTTCACGGGGGGACCATGAACGGGCTGCGGACTGGAAGGAGTGGAGTTCAAGTACATTGCTGCACTTTTCGACCCATTCAACCTTGCACCGCTCGCCCCGCCGTAACTGTCCATGACCTTCAGGACGCCGCAAGCTGATGCTTCGTCCGGGACGACAATGGACAAGTCGTCTGCATAGGCAAAGAGTGCAACCGGGGGGGAACCTGGTGGAAGTAGGAACCTGCCAATTCTGCTGTCACAAGACAACCTCTGCAGAAGCGGTTCAAAAGCGAGTACGTAGAGGGCAGGTGAGAGCGGGTCCCCCTGTCGCACACCACGTCCCACAATGAACGCCTCCGAGAGGCGGTCTCGTATGAGAACAGCAGAAGTCGGTCGAGAATACAAAGCTTGGATCATCTGTCTAAAACCCACACTAAAACCAGCCTCTTACAAAACACGGAAAAGGTACCTATGGCTAATGATATCGAAAGCCTTCTCCTGATCGAAGGAGCAAAGAATACCTGGAAGTTTCCTGGTATTTGCCCATAGGAGAAGGTCCCTTAGTTCTATACCGTGAAGCTGAGTAGAGCGCCCCTGGACACAACATGCCTGGTATGGACCCAAAACAGTGCTGAGCACTGGCGTGAGTCGCATACACAGGCACTTTGCTATGAGCTTATAATCGCAGTTCAGAAGTGTGATTGGACGCCATGCTCTCAGATCGGAGCTCCTCGACTCGTCCTTACAAAGGAGAGTGATTAACCCCTCTCGTTGAGACGCTGACAAAGTCCCTTCACTGAGTAGCCGGTTCACCAGTGATGTGAATGGCTTCCCTAACAGTGTCCAAAATTTAACATAAAATTCGACTGTCAGACCATCGGATCCCGGACTGCGATTACGCTTCATAGACTTCAATGCCGAAAAAAGCTCGTCCTCATCTATGGCTGAGTCGCACACTTCCGGCGGCTCAGCTGGCGAAGCAAAAGGAAACGCAGTTGGAGTGGCAGCTGGTTCGGCATACAAGGTTATGTAAAACTGCCTCGCCAGTGCAAGAACTCCATCTGGTGAATCGACTATGCTACCATCGCTTGGATCTATTAGGGAAGAGAGAGTTGTGCTCTTCCTTGAGGGATGTTTACCTAGGACGTTTCTGCTGCACCACGCTTCCATTTCCCACAGCTCTGCTCGGGTTGTGGCCCTCAAGCCATCCCAGCGTCGCTGCAGGAGAATCTGAAGTTCCTTTCGGAGTGAGGCCAGCGCCGAAGCAACTCCAGGACCGCCGGACAGTGGCCTCGAGAGCAGGAGGATCGCGTCGGAGACGATTTTAATCTCCTCACGCTCCTCGCGCGCTCGACGCTTGCCCCAAGACCTGAAGCACTCACGCACTCTGACCTTCACGTCATCCCATTCTGTACCACTTAGATTCGCTCTATTTTGCAGCGATCGAAAAAGAATGGATGATACCTCTGCGGTTGCCTGCCTGTCTTTTAGAAGACGTGGATTCAGACGCCACGGTCTCTTCCCTTGCGGGACTATGCTAGAATCGGCGAACCGCAGAATTAGGAAGCTGTGGTCGCTAAGAGCAGAAGGAGTTAACCAAGAAGAATGCATACTAGGAGCCAGTGACGATGAGATGTAAAATCGATCGATGCGGCTCTGCATGCCTCTTCCTGTCCAAGTCATTCCTGACTGACCAGGGCGAAGCACACGCCAAGCACCGACAAGTCCCAGCCCGTCGACGAGCTCTCGTAGTACAACATTTGCACGCCTATCTTTATGGTTTGGAGTCCCTCTATGCGGGATGCGATCAACCTGTTCTAACACACAGTTGAAGTCGCCTACAAGGATTAGCCGAGAGGGACCTACCAAGTAGGGTTCTAATGTAGCGAAAAACTCTCTCTGATCTTTAGACCGGGTTGGAGCATAAACATTAACAATTCGAATGCCACAATCAAGGTCCACCGACAAGACGCGGCCCTCGGAATCCCTGGCATGGCGAGTAACAAGGCCGTCGAAATTCGGCATCAAAACGATGACCGTACCTCGACTGCCCGTCGCGCCATAACTCCAGAAAGACCGAGTGCGAAAAATCCGGTCGAAGTGGCTGATCTGGCCTAGCCAATGAATATAAGTTTCCTGAAGCACAAGAATATCTACCTTTTTGGATTTAGTCAAATTAATAACCTCTAACTGCTTAGAAGCACGCGACAAACCACGACAGTTAAAGGTAGCTATGGTGAGAGAAGAAGCCATTTTAAGGGAGAAAGAGATTAGCTAAGAGCTAGTAGAAACAAAGGAAGACAAAAAGAGCTAGGAAAATAAATAAAGAGCAGGCTAGTATTAGGTAATACTAGCCGCTAGTGAGAAATAAGCAAAGACTACTTATGAGAGGGTCTCCAAAGTTGGGGACCCCTCATCAGTAGACTCATAGGTTCTGTCTGAAAGCAACGAGCATTCGCAACGTCCCCATCCGCAATTGGGACAAGGACGAGAACCCTCCGCGTCCGATGGAAGCTCAGTATCAGAATCGGACGTTTCAACAGCACTGCGCTTAAATTCTGGAGGGCCAGTCTCCGAGCCCTGGGAGGCACCTTCGTCCGAGCTCGACTCACGCCCCGCGGCCGCCGCCCTGGCAGCGGAGCCAGCGCGGTGTGCGCGCCGGCTCTTACGCTTATGGTTCGACCGACGAGCAGTGTCAGTCGAGCCAGTCAGCCGTTCGGACGCGCCAGAGACAGCGATCGGCGTAGCGAGAGGCGTAGCGAGAGGCGTACCCGCCACGGAGGCGACAGCGACCGCCGCTTCAGCCTCCTCGCTCGCTGTCCCCTCGCACGTTGCCGTGACGGAAGGGGAAACGACCTCGGTAGCGTCCACGGAATCGCTGCCGCGCTCGGCGGCATCGACCACGCTCAAGGAGCCCTGGCTTTCTCCTTCCTCTAAGGCAGCAACCGTATCAGCTACCGGCGAAGTAACCGCTTCCACGACGGCAGGTTTCTGCTGTTCTGGCCTCGCGGTCACTGACGAGTAGGTGCGGACACTACACGCCGAAACGGCATGGTCGCCGCCGCAACGTACGCACGCCGCGTCGCAGGACGCGTGGCCAAACTGCCCGCAGCGCGCGCACTGAGGCGTGTCGCACGCGGCGGCGTGGTCTCCTGCCATGTTACACCTACGGCACAACCTAACTACACCCTCGTACTCACACTGAACGACACGCTCACCTACACGAAGAAGGTTAGGAACGAGCCGCACCATCTGTATCCGAATGCGCCGGTATCCGGTGCCAACGGCAGGGAAACTGGGCACGCATTCTTCGGAGATCCCGTGAACCTTTACGAATACGAAGACCTCTAGCTCGGAGACGAGAGCCAGGTCCGGAAGATCCGCGGGGTAGCCAAACACCCTAACCAACTTCACACGCACACCTCTATACTCAAACCGAACTTCCACATCCCGAACCTTCAAAGCGGGATCAGTTGAGAAGCGATCAACCGCGGCCTTATTCTTAAACGTTATCTCAAACCGTCCTGCACCAAAGTCCTGCGCTGCTGTAAGGTCATTCAAGGAAAATCGCATTACGAGCGCCTTGCAAACATCTACATTGGACGCGCCTTTCGGAACTCGCCCGAAAAACGTAAGCGGCCGAAGCCGGGAAGGGGCCACCATCGCGGTAAAAACCACGTGGCCCCGCGCCTAGCCGAAGTTTAAGCTAACACTACACAAGGTAGGAAGCTAGAAACCCTCAGCTAAACACTGGAAAAGACCAAGGACAATAAAAGAGCCACCGGAACACCTCAACGAATCGAAGACAGCGGGTTGGAGTCTAGAAGAATCCGCACCGTAATCCTATCCAACCATTCGAGAGGGGCCCACGTTGAGGGGATCCGTAGCACCGAAGCTCGAACGCACAAATCACGCCACCACAGCACCTATCCACAGCACCTGGGGAGGCATCGCAGTGTACCGTTGTCAGATGGGAAGAGGACTTGGCAACCAGAGGCGCCGCGTCCCAGAGCTTTCATGTACTCATCAACCCAGCATCATTCGATACATTGACCCCGGTACTCCCCCACAACCCGGGCTGACTGGGTGGGGGACTTGGTTCGGGCCAACGGTCCTTCCCGGACAAGGGGGCTGTTGTGGTACAGCCCAACTGAGGGACTGCACTCAACACACAAACAGCCATGTCGGTCTTGCCGGGCACAAGCCTGACTGACCCTCGGACTGCCCTGACGCAAAAGAGGTCAAAGCATACAACCATGGAGACCACCAAAGCCGTACGCGGAGCAGCGCGACCACTTGAGGGTGCGCCACCACCAGTTCCAGCTCTGGGTTCCACTGAGCCAAACAAAACCCCGTAGATCGACTGGCACACACGGCCGAGTCGTGCGACCTTTGGAGCATGCATCATAACTTAGTGGATAGCTTTCCACCTGACTCGTCAAAAATCACGGTAGGACGAGCCCTCACTTCGAGAAACTTCTTCTCGCCCAAGCGGTGCCGCTCCCGGGTGAGGTGGAACCAGACCTCCTTCCGTGCTTTCGCAAGCACTTCGTGAAGGCCCGGTGCCCGACCCCCGAAAATTGCATCGCAGCGTGCCAGCCAAACTTGGTATGAGCACTCGGCGAGGAGAAGCACGAGCTGGTTGATCGCCTGATTGGGCAAAGGGTGCAAAAATCGAACTGTCTCATAAGGAACGCCTGGGAGCCTAAATAGACTAGCAACTCTTTGGAGAAGAGCTGCAGGAAGCAAACACTGCGTAAAGATATGAACTGAGTCCTCACGAGCGCCACAGAAAGGACACACTCCACGAGCCGGGATGGCTGTGAAGGACCTGTAGCTCAACGGCAGGCACCCTCGCGCCAGGCGGTATATAAAGGTGGCTCGCCTGGCGTCGAGGAAACCGGCCGTAATGAGCTTCCAGTTTCGCCTGTGAATCGACAGGTCGTACCTTTGGCAATGTGGGGGGAGTCCTGGGGTGAGGATATCCACTAAATCTTGGAGTGGAGCTGAAACTACGTCGATGCCTGGGTGAACCTTGCGGAGGCTTACCAAAGAGTTTGCAGCCGCCGCATAAATGGTGGACGGGGTACCTGAACGAGGAACACAGTGGGAAAATGTGCTCTGCGAGAACAAGCGGAGTCGGGTGCTAAGAAAGAAGGAAGTTGAGCTTCGAGTTAGGAGCATAACCGAGTTAAGAGCGACCTGGGTCCGCCTGACATGTAGTGCAGTAGCCACGATGCCCAGGTCGGGAATTCCGAGTCCTCCCTTATCCCTGGGCAACTTGAGCACCCGCCTAGCTACACAACCAGTTGTACCCTTCCAGAGGAAGCGAAACAAGACCCTCTCTAAGATAAGCTTGGTTCGGGTTGGAATAGGAGACACACACGCCACATACGTCAGAAAGGAAAACAGAAGTGAGCGAAGGATTGTCGCTCGAGCAGTCAAAGGGCATGACAACGCGCTGAATTCCTGAACCCTGGCTTCAAGCTTCTCCTTAGCCTGTTGCCAGTTTTCGGGAGAGAAACCATCTGGTTCGAACTGGAAGCCTAGAATCCGCAGCCGCGTTTTCACGGGGAGACCATGAACGGGCTGCGGACTGGAAGGAGTGGAGTTCAAGTATATTGCTGCACTTTTCGACCTATTCAACCTTGCACCGCTCGCCCCGCAGTAACTGTCCATGACCTCCAGGACACCGCAAGCTGATGCTCCGTCCGGGACGACAATGGACAAGTCGTCTGCATAGGCGAAGAGTGCGACCGGGGAGAACCTGGTGGAAGTAGGAACCTGCCAATTCTGCTGTCACAAGACAACCTCTGCAGAAGCGGTTCAAAAGCGAGTACGTAGAGGGCAGGTGAGAGCGGGTCCCCCTGTCGCACACCACGTCCCACAATGAACGCCTCCGAGAGGCGGTCTCGTATGAGAACAGCAGAAGTCCGTCGAGAATACAAAGCTTGGATCATCTGTCTAAAACCCACACTAAAACCAGCCTCTTACAAAACACGGAAAAGGTACCTATGGCTAATGATATCGAAAGCCTTCTCCTGATCGAAGGAGCAAAGAATACCTGGAAGTTTCCTGGTATTTGCCCACAGGAGAAGGTCCCTTAGTGCTATACCGTGAAGCTGAGCAGAGCGCCCCTGGACACAACATGCCTGGTATGGACCCAAAACAGTGCTGAGCACTGGCGTGAGTCGCATACACAGGCACTTTGCTATGGGCTTATAATCGCAGTTCAGAAGTGTGATTGGACGCCATGCTCTCAGATCGGAGCTCCTCGACTCGTCCTTACAAAGGAGAGTGATTAACCCCTCTCGTTGAGACGCTGACAAAGTCCCTTCACTGAGTAGCCGGTTCACCAGTGATGTGAATGGCTTCCCTAACAGTGTCCAAAAGTGAACATAAAATTCGACTGTCAGACCATCGGATCCCAGACTGCGATTACGCTTCACAGACTTCAATGCCGACAAAAGCTCGTCCTCATCTATGGCTGAGTCGCACACTTCCGGCGGCTCAGCTGGCGAAGCAAAAGGAAACGCAGTTGGAGTGGCAGCTGGTTCGGCATACAAGGTCATGTAAAACTGCCTCGCCAGTGCAAGAACTCAATCTGGTGAATCGACTATGCTACCATCGCTTGGATCTATTAGGGAAGAGAGAGTTGTGCTCTTCCTTGAGGGATGTTTACCTAGGACGTTTCTGCTGCACCACGCTTCCATTTCCCACAGCTCTGCTCGGGTTGTGGCCCTAAAGCCATCCCAGCGTCGCTGCAGGAGAATCCGAAGTTCCTTTCGGAGTGAGGCCAGCGCCGAAGCAACTCCAGGACCACCGGAAAGTGGCCTCGAGAGCAGGAGGATCGCGTTGGACACGATTTTAATCTCCTCACGCTCCTCGCGCGCTCGACGCTTGCCCCAAGACCTGAAGCACTCACGCACTCTGACCTTCACGTCATCCCATTCTGTACCACTTAGATTCGCTCTAGTGCAGCGATGATGATGTGTAGTGTTTTATGGTGCAAGGGCCAGGGATGGCCAAAGAGCACCATGACAAAGGTAATGTTAACAGTGCATTGTGAATGATGCAGGCAATGAGTTAGACAATGAATTTCTCATGGTGTATGTGACATGGCTGTAAAAAGGCCTAAAATCGGTCGCTCTGGACGACGTAAAATATATAGTCGCTAAAATAATGACTCTAATTAAAGCTGTGGGCTGTGGTAATGGGGTTTCGTTAAAAGCATGATGCAATAAAACATAGCACTGACACTTAAGATTCAAGAAAGCCTTTGAATACAAGGCTGGTATACGTGAGCTAAAGATGTCCTGGCCAAATGATTTCGAGACTGTCTGTTTCAGCTAAAAACGCTAAAACTAGATTCGGATTAAAAAGCGGTTCATTGCCGAGAAAAAATTTCGGGTGAAGAGGAATATTTTCGCGATATGCAGAAATGAAATACTTTTTCCTCTGTGTTTCTATTGCAGGGCATTGAATAAGAACGTGCAGGACTGTGAGGTTTTGGCCGCACTTACTGCAAGTGGGAGGATCCCCCCCAGTCAAGAGGTAAGAGTGAGTGCCGTAAGTGTGTCCTATTCTTAAACGGCAAAGGAGGACTTCGTTATATCGTGACATTCTCTCCGATACCCAATATCCTAATTTGGGTTTTATCAAGTGCAGTTTATTTGATATCTCAGCATTCCACTGTTGCTGCCAATGGATTTTGAGGTTATGACGCAGGTATGCTTTAAGATCTGTGGCTGGGATGGGTATGTTTATATCCGTATCAGTAAAAGCTACTGAAGTAGCTTTCTCGTCAGCAGCTTCGTTGCCCTTTATGCCACAGTGGCCAGGTACCCAGCATAGGATGATCGTTTGTTTAGCACTATAAGCTGAGCATAGCAATGTATACAGTTCGTTAAAGACAGTGTTTTTAAGTTTACGTACGTTCATAAGGGCTCGCACTACACTCAATGAGTCTGTGTATACTATAGCCCTAGTAAGATTCGTTTGCCTGATGTGCTTCACTGCAGAAAGTATTGCATATGCTTCCGCTGTAAAGATACATGTATGTGGGTTCAATGTACCGGATATTAAGAATGCTGGTCCTAGTGCTGCGTATGCAACCCCAGAAGAAGACTTAGAGGCATCTGTGTAGAATTCAGCACAAGAATATTTCTCCTGAAGCTCGAGAAAATGTGACCGTATGTGTGCCTCAGGTGCTCGTTTTGATATTTCTGCAAACGACACGTCACACTCGATAGTCTTCCACTCCCAAGGCGGTGGAAGCCGTGTAGTTGCCATTATGACATTCTCTAAAATCGGCGCACCTGTTTCTTCGGACAATGCTTCCAACCGAAGGGACAGAGGAGGTCTAGTGCCTGGGCGGTTACGGAAAAGCCTAGCCGTAGACAGGTCGTAAATAACGGAATGGCAAGGATGATGGAAATCTGATTTCACTTTGAGGGCGTATGAGAGACTTAAATATGTTCTTTGAAGATGTAGGGACCATTCGTTAGATTCAGCATACAGGCTTTCTACGGGGCTAGTCCTGAACGCACCAGTAGCGAGACGGATACCCAAGTGGTGAACGGAATCGAGCATCTTCAAAGCACTAGGCGTCGCAGAGTTATACACAATGGCTCCGTAGTCAAGGCGTGACCTTATAAGGCTTTTGTACAAGCTCAAGAGGCATCTTCTGTCACTTCCCCAAGATGTGCGGGACAAGAGCTTCAGTAGATTCATTGTCCTCAAGCATTTCATTTTCAAATATTTTAAGTGTGGGATAAAAGTTAGTTTGGAGTCTAAAATGAGGCCTAGGAATTTATGTTCATGACTAACAGATAGCCGATCTCCATTAAGATCAATAACGGGCTCCGGTATTACCCCTCTCTTATTGGAGAAAAGAATGCATGTACTTTTTTCAGGGTTCAGTCTAAAGCCGTTCTCGTCTGCCCACTTAGACAACTTATTCAGGCCAAGCTGCACTTGTCGCTCGCAGATACTAAGATTACATGACTTGTAACCTATTTGGATATCATCCACGTATACGGAATAAAACATTGTACGTGGTATGATAGTATGGAGCGAATTCATTTTTACAAGGAATAAAGTACAGCTCAGCACTCCACCTTGTGGCACACCTGTTTCCTGAGTAAATAGACGAGACAGGACATTACCAACACGAACATGAAATGAGCGGTTGCACAGATAACTTTGAATCACCTTTAGCAAGTTGCCACGGACGCCCATTCCAGCTAGATCACGAAGAATTCCGAAACGCCAAGTTGTATCGTATGCTTTCTCCATGTCTAGAAATACCGATAGGAAAAACTGTTTGTGCACAAAGGCATCCCGGATATTTGTCTCGATACGGACAAGTTGATCTGTTGTGGATCTATGTTCCCTGAAGCCACACTGCAAGGGATCTAGTATCTTGTTACTTTCAAGAAAATGCACCAAGCGACGGTTAGTAATTTTCTCAAAAAACTTACATAGGCAGCTTGTTAGGGCTATAGGCCTATAGCTGCTGGTCAAAGACGGGTTCTTGCCCTCTTTCAGAATGGGGATTATGAGTGCTTGCTTCCAGGCTGACGGGATGTAGCTGGCAGAGAATATGGCGTTAAAAAGGGAGAGGAGCGTTTTGTGTGCTTCGGGATGCAGATGTTGGATCATCTCGTAAATTATTCGATCGGTGCCAGGAGCTGATTTATTAAAACTATGTAGTGCAGCCTGAAATTCAGCCATATTGAAAGGACGGTTGTACGATTCATTGTTCTTTCCTTTTAGGTCCAGAGGCCGTCTCTCAGCTTGTTTCTGGTATCTAAGGAATGCATCGGAGTAATGGATTGGGCTAGAAATGTTTTCAAAATGTGCCCCAAGAGAGTCAGCTTGGTCCTGAAGGGTATTTCCTTGCGTGTTTACTAATGGTAGAGGATGAGTTTGCCGACCTTTGATTTTATTCACCCTGTTCCACGCTTTTCGTTCGTCAGTATAAGAGTTGATGCTAGAAATATATCTTTGCCAGCTCTCCCTTTTGGCACGGCGCCGCGTTCTTCTACCTTCAGACTTTATTTTCTTGAATATGATCAAATTCTCCGTAGTTGGAGCGTCTCGAAGGTTGTTCCAAGCTTTATTTTGGTTTCTACGCGCTTTCTTGCAGTCATCGTTCCACCATGGAACACGTCGCTTACAGGACGATCCATTTGTTATGGGGATACATACTGACGCTGCATCAACTATGAACGCCGTGAAATATGTCACTGCATCTTCAATAGATAGATTACATATGTCGTTCCAAGTCAAATGTGTCAGCTCCCTGTATCGTGTCCAATCGGCACAATCGACTTTCCACCGAGAGACATGTGGGGAGCACTCGTCACCCTTTGTTAGTTTTATGACAATGGGGAAATGATCGCTCCCGTAAGGATTCTTAATTACGTTCCACTCCAGATGCGGTAAGAGTAAACTCGATGCGATGCTTAAATCGATAGATGAGAATGTTTTGTTTGCGACACTGTAAAATGTAGGTTCTTTCCCATTAAGTAAGCAAGCATCTGTAGTGAGGAGGAAGTTTTCAACTAAGCGTCCTCTGGCATCACAATGACGGCTTCCCCAAAGGGTGTTGTGTGCATTAAAATCTCCAACGACAATGTAGGGTTCGGGCAGTTCATAGATAAAGGTGTGAAATTCTGTTTTTGAAAGTTGGTAGTTCGGGGGGATGTATACAGAGCTAATTGTGATAAGTTTATTAAACAGTACCGCACGGACTGCAACTGCCTCTAGAGTTGTCTTAAGCTGTAGTTGCCGACAAGCAACACCCTTATCTACTATTATTGCCACGCCGCCAGACGAGGTGAGGGCGTCGTTGCGGTCTTTTCGATAAATGGTATACTGCCGGAGAAAGTTCGTGCGTGAAGGATTAAGATGTGTTTCTTGGACACACAGCACCTTTGGACTGTACTTATGTAAAAGTTCCTTAATGTCGTCTAGGTTGTGGAGTAAACCCCTGACGTTCCATTGTATTATCTGTGTATCCATAATGTATGTGTTTTGTGCTGTGTGTCTAAGAAATATGGACTAGATTATCTCACGAGATCTTTCCAGGCCCCGTGAAACGAGATCTCTCTATCTTCCGGGCGCGCTCAAGGGAGCTGCGCCGTTCCTTCGGCGGCTGAGACGCCGGATTTGTATTTGTATCCATCACCTCGTCTGAGGCGGTGGATAGTGCCCGCGCAGCGGGCACGTTCGCGGGGGTGGTGGGCCTATCTGCACGCGCAGTGGCCTTTGGTCCAACAGGCCCGGGGGTCTGCTGGTCCTCCTTTGTGGGGGCCGGTACAGCGCTGGCTGTTCCAGCCGGGGGGGCTGATGGCGTGATCGCCGTCACACTCCGTGTGACTTGGGCGGCCGCCGAAGGATGTAGCGCTGCCCCCCGGCGCGCCACATCGGTGTAGGATGGACTAGATTGATTGATGGAGAAGCGTTTGCGCGCCTCTTGGAAAGAAAGGTTCATTTTTACTTTGATTTCGATGATTTGTTTTTCTTTTTTCCAGGATGGACAAGAACGAGAGTATGCTGGGTGATCCCCTTCACAGTTAGCACAACGGATGGTGGAATTGCAAGTGTCAGACGAGTGCTCATTTGATGCACATTTTGCACAAGTAGTGCGCCCTCGGCAGCTTTGCGAACCGTGCCCGAACCGCTGACACTTGAAGCATCGGCGTGGGTTGGGAATGTATGGCCTTACACGGAGTTTGCAGTATCCTGTTTCTATTGAGTCTGGTAAGTTGCTAGTTCCAAAAGTGATGATTATATGCCTGGTTGGTATTTCTTTGTTATCGCGCCTTATTTTTATCCTTTGTACCTTGACGACGTTCTGTTCTTGCCATCCTTCTAGCAATTCTTCTTCGGTAAGTTCGATAAGGTCATCTTCCGAGATGACACCGCGCACTGTGTTCATTGACCTGTGTGGGCCCACAGAAACGGGAATGTCTCCAAATGCAACAAGTTTCGAGAGTTTGTCGTATTGTGGCTTGTCGCGAACTTCGAGTAGAAGATCGCCGCTTCCCATCTTCGTTACTTTATAACCGGGGCCTATTGCGTCAGTGATAGATTTGGCTACAAGAAATGGTGATATCATTCTGACTGTCTTTGTTTCGTGCTGACTGTGGACAACGTGGTATTTGGGAAAGGACACTTTCGGTTGCATGAAAAAATTGAACTGTGCATCGGTGCGCCCCCTCTTCAGGGAGCGATCAGGTATTGGGGGAAAAGCTTCTGCCATAAAAAATTTGAAAATTCGGCGGCGATGGTGGCCACCCACCACGGAGCCCAACAAGGGGACGCTACAGGATTGGAAGCCTGAAGACGCCAGCCATGCATCGCCACTATAACCTACTATAAAGTACCCAAGGTTGGATAATTACACCAGGTTAACCCTTGCCGCCAGGAAATGCGGAAGTAAAAGAAGTGAAGAGAAGACAGGAAAGATGTAAATGTGGGAGAGAAAGTCGAAGATTGGAGAGGAGGACAGGAAGAGGCGACTACCGATTTCCCCCGGGTGGGTCAGTCCGGGGGTGCCGTCTATGTGAAGCCGAGGCCGAAGAGGTGTGTTGCCTCCGCCGGGGGGCCTTAAAGGTCCAAACACCCAGCATCGGCTCAACCTCCAGGATCCCCCTTTCCCCAGACACGGCTAAGCCGCGCACGGCTACACGCGGGAGGGTCCAACCCTCGTGTGCTCGGGTCCGTGGTGTCGCAACACACCAAACGCCTGCTGACGCAGACGCCCCTGCGGGGTAGTGCAGCGATCGAAAAAGAATGGATGATACCTCTGCGGTTACCTGCCTGTCTTTTAGAAGACGTGGATTCAGACGCCACGGTCTCTTCCCTTGCGGGACTATGCTAGAATCGGCGAACCGCAGAGTTAGGAAGCTGTGGTCGCTAAGAGCAGAAGGAGTTAACCAAGAAGAATGGATACTAGGAGCCAGTGACGACGAGATGTAAAAACGATCGATGCGGCTCTGCATGCCTCTTCCTGTCCAAGTCATTCCTGACTGACCAGGGCGAAGCACACGCCAAGCATCGACAAGTCCCAGCCTGTCGACGAGCTCTCGTAGTACATTTGCACGCCTATCTTTATGGTTTGGAGTCCCTCTATGCGGGATGCGATCAACCTGTTCTAACACACAGTTGAAGTCGCCTACAAGGATTAGCCGAGAGGGACCTACCAAGTAGGGTTCTAATGTAGCGAAAAACTCTCTCTGATCTTTAGACCGGGTTGGAGCATAAACATTAACAATTCGAATGCCACAATCAAGGTCCACCGACAAGACGCGGCCCTCGGAATCCCTGGCATGGCGAGTAACAAGGCCGTCGAAATTCGGCATCAAAACGATGGCCGTACCTCGACTGCCCGTCGCGCCATAACTCCAGAAAGACCGAGTGCGAAAAATCCGGTCGAAGTGGCTGATCTGGCCTAGCCTATGAATATATGTTTCCTGAAGCACAAGAATATCTACCTTTTTGGATTTAGTCAAATTAATAACCTCTAACTGCTTAGAAGCACGCGACAAACCACGACAGTTAAAGGTAGCTATGGTGAGAGAAGAAGCCATTTTAAGGGAGAAAGAGATTAGCTAAGAGCTAGTAGAAACAAAGGAAGACAAAAAGAGCTAGGAAAATAAATAAAGAGCAGGCTAGTATTGGGTAATACTAGCCGCTAGTGAGAAATAAGCAAAGACTACTTATGAGAGGGTCTCCAAAGTTGGGGACCCCTCATCAGTAGACTCATAGGTTCTGTCTGAAAGCAACGAGCATTCGTAACGTCCCCATCCGCAATTGGGACAAGGACGAGAACCCTCCGCGTCCGATGGAAGCTCAGTATCAGAATCGGACGTTTCAACAGCACTGCGCTTAAATTCTGGAGGGCCAGTCTCCGAGCCCTGAAAGCCACCTTCGTCCGAGCTCGACTCACGCCCCGCGGCCGCCGCCCTGGCAGCGGAGCCAGCGCGGTGTACGCGCCGGCTCTTACGCTTATGGTTCGACCGACGAGCAGTGTCAGTCGCGCCAGTCAGCGGTTCGGACGCGCCAGAGACAGCGACCGGCGTAGCGAGAGACGTACCCGCCACGGAGGCGACAGCGACCGCCGCTTCAGCCTCCTCGCACGTTGCCGTGACGGAAGGGGAAACGACCTCGGTAGCGTCCACGGAATCGCTGCCGCGCTCGGCGGCATCGACCACGCTCAAGGAGCCCTGGCTTTCTCCTTCCTCTAAGGCAGCAACCGTATCAGCTACCGGCGAAGTAACCGCTTCCACGACGGCAGGTTTCTGCTGTTCTGGCCTCGCGGTCACTGACGAGTAGGTGCGGACACTACACGCCGAAACCGCAACGTACGGACGCCGCGTCGCAGGACGCGTGGCCAAACTGCCCGCAGCGTGCGCACTGAGGCATGTCGCACGCGGCGGCGTGGTGTCCTGCCATGTTACACCTACGGCACAACCTAACTACACCCTCGTACTCACACTGAACGACACGCTCACCTACACGAAGAAGGTTAGGAACGAGCCGCACCATCTCTATCCGAATGCGCCGGTTTCCGGTGCCAACGGCAGGGAAACCGGGCACGCATTCTTCGGAGATCCCGTGAACCTTTCCGAAGACCTCTAGCTCGGAGACGAGAGCCTGGTCCGGAAGATCCGCGGGGTAGGCAAACACCCTAACCAACTTCACACGCATACCTCTATACTCAAAACGAACTTCCACATCCCGAACCTTGAAAGCGGGATCAGCTGAGAAGCGATCAACCGCGGCCTTATTCTTAAACGTTATCTCAAACCGTCCTGCACCAAAGTCCTGCACTGCCTTGAGGTCGTTCAAGGAAAAGCGCTTTACGAGCGCCTTGCAAACATCTACATTGGACGCGCCTTTCGGAACTCGCCCGAAAAACGTAAGCGGCCGAAGCCGCGAAGGGGCCACCATCGCGGTAAAAACCACGTGGCGCCCGCACCTAGCCAAAGTTTAAGCTAACACTACACAAGGCAGGAAGCTAGAAACCCTCAGCAAAACACTGGAAAAAACCAAGGACAAAAAAGAGCCACCGGAACACCTCACCGAATCGAAGACAGTGGGTTGGAGTCTAGAAGAATCCGCACCGTAATCCTATCCAACCATCCGAGAGGGGCCCACGTGGAGAGGATCCGTAGCACCGAAGCTCGAACGTACGAATCACGCCACCACAGCACCTATCCACAGCACCTGGGGAGGCATCGCAGTGTTGTTGTCAGTAGCCGAGCAAACGAGATCGGAATAGGCGCGACCGGTCGCGCGCGCCGCGTTTTTATCGCGGCAGGGTGGTGTTCACGCGACCTCGGAAAGCCGCGCTCGCCATTGGTCCGCGCGGCTTCTCTCCCTTTCCCTTGCGCTTTCCTTTGGGACCGGCGGCGGCGAGAGCGGTGAAGGCGCTACGAGCACGGCTCAAATCGCTCACAGATCGCCACTGTGCAAGTCGTTGCTACTCAGTCTACGCATCAACAGCACCAGCATGTCTGGACGCGGCAAAGGCGGCAAGGCGAAGGGCAAGAGCAAGACGCGTTCCAGCCGCGCGGGTCTCCAGTTCCCCGTGGGCCGTATCCACCGTCTCCTGCGCAAGGGAAACTACGCCGAGCGCGTCGGAGCGGGCGCTCCCGTCTACCTCGCGGCCGTCCTCGAGTACCTGGCTGCCGAAGTGCTCGAGCTCGCTGGCAACGCGGCTCGTGACAACAAGAAGACCAGGATCATCCCCCGCCACCTGCAGCTCGCCATCCGCAACGACGAGGAGCTGAACAAGCTGCTCTCCGGCGTGACGATCGCGCAGGGCGGCGTCTTGCCCAACATCCAAGCTGTGCTTCTCCCAAAGAAGACCGAGAAGAAGGCGTAAGCGAGCTCCCAGCCGCCGGACTATAGTCGCGCTCGTCGCACAACCCAACGGTCCTTGTCAGGACCACCGAAATGCGTGTGACGGCAGGGTTTTGCTTGGCAATCCCGTTCTCTGCGCCCGTTTCCCTCTGTTTGAATTAGCGCAACCGTGCCTCTTGAACTGACGCTGCTGCTAGCTAGCTGGCAATTCAGTGCACGAATGTAGATGGAAAGCGAGCTTCCGGGTGTCCGGGGGCACACAGGGACGAGCCTCACTGCAATTAGCGTACGATTCGCGTACTGGAATGTGATAGGCGATTGGGCCCTTAAAAACAAACAAACAAAAAATGGGCCATATCCGCAACAAGCATGCACTTATGAGGCAGGTATGCATGAGGAACGTGAACAAACGCATGCATGGCATACCAATACACGAAAGCTTGCACGCAGCATCGGCCGCATTAATTTCGTTTTCGGACGCGGCTTCTTCGCATGAATGCGCGGACCGTTTTGCAATGAACACGCATTTTGTTTATTTTTTTCCCCTCTCTCTCTCTCGTCTTGTTCGTGCTCGAACGCGCGCAATACTTACCATATGCATACCAAACGAGGCACCACCTCGCACCGGCAGCCCACCACAGGCACACACAAAAAATATTATTAATAAAAAATAACAACAAAACAGACAGACCGAGAAGGTACGGTTGGAGTACGTGGTCTCGCGTGCTCCCGTGGCCGAAGCAAACATGTAGGTGGTCCTGAGAAGGACCGTTTTGTGTTGCTTGCCTGACCGAGGCTGCGGCGCAGACAGCGGCCGAACTTAGGCGCGCTCGCCACGGATGCGCCGGGCCAGCTGGATGTCCTTCGGCATGATGCTAACGCGCTTGGCGTGGATGGCGCACAGGTTGGTGGCCTCGAAGAGACCGACCAAGTAGGCCTCGCTGGCCTCCTGAAGGGCCATCACAGTCGAACTCTGGAATCGGAGGTCGGTCTTGAAATCCTGAGCGATTTCCCTCACCAAGCGCTGGAACGGCAGCTTGCGGATGAGAAGTTCGGTCGACTTCTGGTAGTGGCGAATTTCACGAAGGGCCACGGTCACAGGCCTGTAGCAATGCGGTTTCTTAACCCCTCCTGTGGCAGGTGCACTCTTGCGAGCAGCCTTGGTAGCAAGCTGCTTACGCGTAGCCTTCCCACCGGTGCTCTTATGGGCGGTTTGCTTGGTCCTGGCCACGGCGAACGGAGCGAGCGTCCGAAGTCGTCGACTGCCGGAGTGAAAATGACCCCTGCGCCGCGCGCGTCGTGCTTCGCCGCACTACTCTTCTCCTCTCCAACTCACTCGCCCATTGGCCAGCGCCGGCGCAGCCGTCTCAGGCGGTGTGCCGCCGCCGTTCGCCAGGATGCTGGAGGAGGCACGTTTTCGCGCGGGCGCCTTGTTCGCGGCTAAGGAAAGCACATTCGTTGGCGGTTTAATTGAGTTTAAACATGACAGCATGCCGCGCTGTTCTCTTTCGTTTCAGCCAACACCACAATCTCGTTTATACCGCCGCGCGTCGCCAATTGCCAGTGCCGAGTGTGAGACCACACCACTAATCTCGACAGTGGTTAGCGCTCCACGCCCAACGCCATCGGAGCTGTTATCGCGATCTCCGCGCGACGCAGATGGGTGGCATGTTAAGGCTACATTATTGCTTGTCCACTGCCTTGCTTTGATCATGCTGATGCTCGTTTCACGAACTACAAGTGCGCGGCACGGTGCCTTGTCGAGGGGCAACTACACCGTGTTTTGGCCGCACTCGGCAGCAAACCGTCTCGCATGTGCACACATGCCAGTACCGCACTTTCCCGTCCACGCACAGAAGAACGCGAGGCCCGCATGCGCCTCGCAAGATTAACGACAAACTCACGTATGGACTACCAGCACCACTTCAGAGTTACAGAGAAAACGATGCACTTCCGCTCTAAGAGCGAATTTGGAATACAATATTGACAGGTGTTCAATGCGCGTTAGGAGACCTGGACAACTAATTGGGGCCTCAAAACTGTGGATAGGCAAGCGGTACTTCCATATGTATGAAGGGTCCTTAAACAATATGTCAAGGTAGCATCAACCAATGCTTCGCAGGCGCGATCCCAAGCGCGGCTTCCCCGTGCCCCGTATTCGGTGCGCAGTTTTCGCACTTGCAAGGGACACCATGTTTTGACAAACAATCATCAAACGCAACACTTTGCTCCATACAGTGCGTACATTTCGTCAGCTAGCTTTTTCGATTGCATTCCCGCACGCAACTTCGCCACAGGATCGATGGCATCGATGTCATGTTATAGCGAAGCTCCAGCTCGGCAGCCGCCGGGAGAAATCTATTTCCTCGCCAACTAATGCACCGAATTTGGTGCGCCTAATTGCGAGTAAAAGAAAATGTTCAAATCGCCTACACGCACGCATGACGAAAGGGCCAGTCGTACAGAAATAACGAGAGAAAGTGAGGCTGCACTGTGCAAGCATATTTCTGTCTCAGTAAGCACACTTCACCGCTCTGCTCCTTTATTTTATTTTCCTCTTGTTTTGGGCAACTCAGCGGTGCATTGTCTTGCAAGAAGAGCCACGTTGGCCTCGAACCAACTGCTTATCACCTATAGCGCGCTGACAAGAAATGCCACTGTGACCCTGTACACAAGTATGAAAACAGCACGCGCCTCGGTGTCTACATCGCGCACCCTCGTCCATTTGAATACAACGCAGTGAGCCCGGTTCTAGCGACAGCTACCTAGCTAATCTCACCTTTGCATTCATTTGCGTCGCTCAAAAGAGTTACACAATTGTGAATCGCACGGTGGTAGTTTACGGCCGCCCAGCTCATAGGGCAAGAGGGCTGGCTCGTTATTGTTTCTCCGACGCACGCAAACCAACGAAGCCATGCGAATGCCGCTCAGACACAGCGTCGCGCGTAGGCTCAATCATTTAACGCTTGCACTGGAAAGAACAAATAACCGCCGTCTGTAGAAAACTCACTTTCAGCTGTTACACACTGGCCCGTGCCCGGCAATATTTTCCTCGCGCTTTGCTTCGTTGCGTACCCACATGAGCTATTGTTGTGAAATATGGGGCTTAACATATAAACCTTACTTAACTTAAATGCACCCGCTGACAGTCACGCTCGGCGTATGTATGTAACCGAGTGCTACTGCCCGGCTTATACTCTTCTCTAAGGGAGTAGAAGCGAGCCACTTCAAAGCGACAAAATGCGCATCGACGAGCTTATGATGATGATGATGTATGGGGTTTTTTGGCGCAAGGGCCAGGTATGGCCAAAGAGCGCCATGTCTGTGCTAATGGGTTTGCAATGTACTTATGATTACTATGAGGTTGGTGTGACGTGGCTGTAAAGGGGCCTTAAAATATACGCAATAAAGTGCGGAAAATCTGTATAATAAAATTATGGCGATGACCTATGACTTGTACTATGAACATTTAG
This sequence comes from Dermacentor variabilis, assembly GCF_050947875.1. NCBI lineage: Eukaryota > Metazoa > Arthropoda > Arachnida > Ixodida > Ixodidae > Dermacentor > Dermacentor variabilis. The sequence goes on from NC_134574.1 coordinate 23,776,521, forward strand.
ATGCAATTAAAAAGAATGGTACGATAGGTAAAATATAGCAGATTATAAGAAATGCTAGAGCACTGCTGCCTCCATATGGCCCTTGAAAACACAAGGGCCTGGAGGCATGTGCTATTCAGAACAATTATCGCAGCAGCATCCTCTGGAGCGAGGATGCTCTACGAATTTATTGGGCTTATAACGTGTAGAACTGCATCCTTTAAGAAGTCGAGGACTGCCTTGGTGTTAAAAAGCGGTTCCTTACCAAGAAACATAGCTGGGTGAAGAGGTATGCAATGACGATATGCAAGAGGAAAATGCTTCTTTCTTTCACGTTCGGCTTCGCGACACTCCAAGAGGACGTGGAGGACGGTCAGCCTCTCACCACATCGACCACAGGTTGGCGGTTTGTTTCCAGTAAGAAGAAAATTGTGTGTACCAAATGTGTGCCCTATTCTGAGGCGGCAAAATAGGACATCTGTTCGCCGTGATTTTGATGGGAAGGGCCAAAAACCAAGCTGTGGCTTTATAACGTGCAGTTTATTGTTTATTTCTGCGTTCCACATGCGTTGCCAGTGTTGTCGCAGTTTCTTACGCACGAAAGGCTTCAGATCTGTGACCGGGACAGCAACTGCAGAAGAAGTGTTTAGTGATATGAGTGATGTGGCCATTTGATCAGCCAGTACATTGCCCTCGATACCTCTGTGGCCAGGTACCCAGCATATTATAACGTTCTGGTTAGATGTGTACGCTTTACACAATACCGAATACAGTTCATTGAATACGGGATTTTTATGTTTGTAGAGTGACATTAGGGCCTTCACGACGCTTAGAGAGTCTGTATAGATCGCTGCTTTTGGAAGTTTTGATCTTCTAATATGCTTCAAAGCAGAGAGTAATGCGTAGGCCTCGGCCGTAAAAATGCTGGTTTCTGGATGCAGTACACCGGATTCCGAGAAGCATGGGCCGACGGCTGCATAGGATACCCCGGCATTTGACTTCGAAGCGTCTGTGTAGTACTCTGTGCAGGAGTGTTTGTACTGCAGCTCTAGGAAATGCATTCTTATTTCAGCCTCAGGAGCGTGCTTTGTAATTTTTATAAAGGATATGTCACATTGTATAACCTGCCACTCCCAAGGAGGTAAGAGATTGGTTAGGTGCATTAAGCGATGCTCGAGGAGTGGGACATGGATTTCATCGCTAAGCTGCTTCACACGCAGCGAGAAAGGCTGTCTTATGGAGGGGCGATTGCTGAAAAGTGTAGCGCACCTCATATCGGTAACGGTATCAAAACATGGATGTTCAGGATTAGAGCGTACTTTAAGGAGATATGTAAAGCTGATGTATGACCTCTGTAGGTAGAGAGACCATTCATTGGATTCGGCATATAGGCTTTCGATCGGGCTTGTTCTGAAAGCGCCTGTGGCTAAACGGATACCTAGATGGTGAACAGGGTCTAGCATCTTTAGCGTGCTTGGGGCGGCAGAGTTAATATCACGGCACCGGATTAATCGTGACCGGATTAGGCTCTTATAGAGATTCATTAGGCACTTCCTGTCACTACCCCACGTAGTCTGGGATAGAAGTTTCATTAGGTTCATTGTTTTCAGACACTTTTCTTTCAGATGTTTAATGTGTGGGACGAAAGTGAGTCTATTGTCAAGTATAACACCTAGAAATTTGTGCTCTTTGTTTACAGGTATCTGTTGTCCACACAGTTCTAAGGAAGGGTCCGGAACCAGGCCTCTCTTTCTTGTAAACAACACACAAGAACTCTTGTGAGGATTGATTTTAAATCCATTTTTCTCTGCCCACCCTGACACCTTGTTCAAACCATGCTGTACCTGTCTCTCACAGACTGCGAGGTTACAGGACTTGAAACCTATTTGAATGTCGTCCACATAGACGGAATACAAAATGGCTGGTGGTAAGGACGCTCGAAGCGTTGTCATTTTAACAATAAAAAGTGTGCAACTGAGCATGCCTCCTTGGGGTACACCAGTTTCTTGTGTAAAAGGACGTGACAGCACATTGCCAACTTTCACCCGGAAGGTGCGATTGGACAAGTGGCTTTTTATTACGTTTAGCATATTACCACGAATGCCCATTTCTGACAAATCTCTCAAGATTACGTAGCGCCAGGTCGTATCGTACGCCTTCTCCATATCGAGGAATATCGATAAGAAGAACTGTTTGTGTACAAACGCGTCACGAATATCTCCTTCAATACGTACAAGATGGTCGGTTGTGCAGCGCCCTTCGCGGAAGCCACACTGATAGGGATCAAGCATTTTGTTTTGTTCAAGGAAATGGATGAGACGCCTATTTATCATTTTTTCAAATACCTTGCACATGCAGCTTGTGAGGGCTATCGGGCGGTAACTTGCCACTGAAGAAGGGTCTTTCCCTTGTTTCAAAACAGGGACCACAATGGCTTCTTTCCATGCCGTTGGAAGGTACCCTGCGTCCCAGATGGTGTTGAAAAGTGTAAGTAGTGTTACTAGCATGTCATTGTGCGTGTTTTTGAGCATTTCGTACATGATTCTATCAGAGCCCGGTGCAGAGCTTTTGCATGCGCTCAAGGCAGCTCTCAACTCGGCAATGCTAAAAGGACAGACGAGCTTATGATTACCTCTTTCTTTTAATCATCAGTCCACTCTGGTTGCCTCAATCAGGGTCCAACCAAAGGCGACAACTGAGCTGCACGAACGACCGCTACGTCGCAACTCGGACAGACTGAGGGCGGGTGAAATGGGAGCAACACAACACACAGTGGCGAGCGCAAATGCAATCGAGCAAAGCTCGCCTTGCGAGGGCGAAAAACAATGCTACCACGCCTCATGAATACATGCGGTTGCGCTCGCTCACCTGACCCAAGTTTACCTCGCGTGTCTCGTACGGCCAAACGCGAGATAATGGCATGCAAAAGAGGGTCAACGGAGCAGGAGATCGCAAATCCTGCGCATCACTGCCGAAGCACCAAGTGGGTAGCCCTGAAGAGGGCTGTTGGGTTCTTCAGAGGAGCTGATATGCTGCTTGCAGACGACGCCGCGCACGCGTGCTGCTTAGCCTCCGAAACCGTAGAGGGTGCGGCCCTGACGCTTGAGGGCATACACCACGTCCATGGCTTAAGTGTTTCCCCCAGAGCTAAAAGAACAGAAAAAAAGGGGGAGGCCCGCACCACCTTGCGGTATAACGGGCTTAACGCCAATTAAAAGATAAAAAATGAGGGATCATCACGAGAGATGATCCATAGGAAATTTGGATAAAAAAGCCAATATTTAAAAAAAACAAATTCGGAGCTGAAGCCAATGATATCATTGAGGAAGTAGTGGAAGACGAAGTAGGTCACCAGAATTAGCAGCACATATCTACCAGGGGCAGGCTCCTTTAGGGTCTAATGAGCTTAAGGCTCCGGCAGTGATGCGCGATCATTGCGATGCTGCATCTTTATTGCAGGTCAATGCGAAAAGAGGTCAGTCGGCTCCGGTGGTAGTGTGTCTCCCGCCGCTTGTGCCAAGGGACAGAAAGCGGAGCCCGGTACATCGCCGCTCGCCGTGACAGAAGGCTGGGTCCGGAGTAGGCTCAGAGCAGCAAGAACTGGTGGTGACCTGGAGGAGCTACATCAGACATGCCCGGATTGGGCAAGAAGGAGGCAAAGATACATAAGGCGTGCGGGTATGTTGAGAAGATAGAATAGTACTCGGCAGGAGAAGGATAGGAAAGAAAGGAAGGGAGGAAATGGAGATGAAGCATGCAGTTAGTACCATTGGCAACGGGGTAAAGACCCCACCACGGTAGGCATGTACAGTGCTAAGGGCACAAACAGACATGCAAAAGTAACATGAAGGCGTGCCAGAGCGAGGGAGGAAGGGAAGTCATGTGGCATCCGGAAAAGGTATTGTGGCAGGATGTGCCGGCACAGAGCACACGATGGCAAGAGTAAACTGTAGTAATAATGCACGGTGTCGTTTAGTATGAAGCAACGCCGAGTATACTGCTGGCGTCACCTGTTCCAACCGCGAGTGAGCGCACAGTTGTGCCACGATCGACGCAGTACGCGCGCACTCGGAGAAATAATGTTCCACTCCCGCGCACTCCGCTCCACAGGTACAGAAATTAGTGGCACTGAGGTGAAATCGATGTAGGTAATAGCGAAAGTGCCCATGTCCCGTGAAAAGGTGAACGAGGAGGCGGTGAGGAGGGAACCAATGAGGAATCGAGTGGACACTGGGCACCCAAGCATAGAGGCTGGTGCCCAGTCCTTCCCGTTGCCAGTAGTCGTGCCACTGGTTCGCTGCGATCTGAAAGAAGCGCTTTCTGATCGAGAGTATAGAGAGGGCGCTCGTACGCACTGCACCTGTAGTGCATGCAGACGATGCGGCAGTGTCTGCAAGTTCATTCCCCAGTACGCCCCGGTGTCCTGGTACCTGAAATAACCGGACACCAGGTCTGGTGTGAGCCAGGAGATGCAGCACAGCTCTAACGCGTCGTAACTGCTCCCCCTCACAGCGCCATCGTGACAGGGCCACTAAAAGTGAGAGACAGTCAGAATATAAGTACACGGTGTGGTGCAAGGTTGCGACATAAATCAGCGCCTCTTCAAACGCACAAAGCTCCGTGCCGAATGCACTAGAAGCGCCCACTACCCGGTACTTGCCCACACGGACGACATGACCACTGCGATTGAAAGCTACAAACGCGGCGCCTGCCGCCGTAGTGGTGAAGGCACCGTCCGTGTAAACATGGTAGACCGGGGCCTGTGAAAGCTTATGCGCCTGCTCGGGAGTGAGGCGCGTGAAAGGGAACCGAACGCGCTCACTAGGGTGTTCCCGCCACGGGTCGCAGGGGAAGTCAAGTAAGCAGGGATGAAAGGATTCAACCCCATAATAAGTCACCTGTCGAAGCGTAAACAGGGAAAACTCCGCCGCCAATCGATCGAGCTCCACAGTAATGGGGGGACAGTTAGCGAGAACATGAAGGGCCGACGTGCGCGTCGTATGGTACGCGCCCGTCATGGCCACCAGAAGGGACCGCTGGGCAGACAGCACCCGCGTAGTAAGGTGGGTGGAAGGAAAGGGAGGCCACCAAACTGGGGACGCGTATGCAACTGCAGGCAGCCGGACCTGTCGGTAGAGCCGACAAATAAGTGCCGGAGGAAGCGCGCGATGTAAACGGATAAAATTGAGTAATCGGAAAGCCAAGACCTCTGATTTAGATTTAATATAGTCGACGTGGGCAAAGAAATTAAGTTTGTCGGCAAAGACCACACCAAGGAGCTTGATGCGATCTTTGCACTGCAGAAAAGCTCCATCCAAGCGGATAGACGGTCGGCGCTTTGATGTGCCAATGTGACCGTTGTTAAAGAATACAAAGAATGATTTGGGATGACTAATTTGAACCTTGTTCTGTCGAGACCAATTACAGACCAAGGTAAGGACAGATTCCGCCAAGGCCTGCAGTTGCAATCGCGACGTCCCAGTAACGAGGAGAACGGTGTCGTCCGCATAGGCCTGTATATGTACTCCCGCAGGAAGGTCAAGGTCTAAAAGGGAATAGATAATTATATTCCATAAGAGAGGGCTGACCGGCGATCCCTGAGGGGTGCCAATCGACGAGCGCGCTTTCACCTCTCCCGCGTTCGAGCGAAAGACAACCGATCGCCCCGTCAAGAAGGACTGGAGCAGGTTGTAGAGGATGATCGGGCAGCGGTGTTTGCGGAAGAAGAAAAGAACCGCGTCGTGCCACACGCTGTCAAAGGCCCCAGTAAAGTCTAAGGAAATCAGGACGGCTGGAGTCTTCGAGTATTTCAGGGCGCACAGCCTCTGACGCAAGGCGTAGAGAGCCTGAAGGGCACCACGAGCATGAGTAAAGCCGAACTGGCGGGGGTGAAGGAGATGGTTCGAGTGCAGGAAATGGTAAAGGCGGGAATTTAGTAAGCGTTCGAGGATCTTACAGAATAACGAGTTCATAACAAGGGGCCTATATGCAGATGGAAGGTGCGAAGGACGACCAGGCTTTAATGTAAAAATGATTCTGCCGACCTTCCAACAAGAGGGGAAGGCCCAGTTTAAGAGCACTGTTAAAGACAGCCAGAAAGAAGTGGGGATGCTGCTGAAAAAGTTGCCGGACAAACATGCCTGTGAGGCCATCGAGCCCCGGCGCCGCACGAGGGTTGCCTAGCAAGATGGCATGTTCAACCTCTGCCATGCTGAACGGGCAGTCCTTGTGGTGCCATGGATAGGGGGAAGTGGTGAGCCGCCGAAGGCGTTGGTGGAACTCGCCGTCAGAGGCCGGATCGTCAGTCGCCACATGCTCCCGCAAGAGCAACGCGGCAGAGTCGAGAATGGAGACCGTAGAACGTTTCGGAGATAGAGCGAGCGGGGGAAGGGGCAACTGTGCGACGTGGTTCCCAAATGCCAGTTTAAACGGTTTGCCAAATAGATTTTTTGCCGTGAGATCACGACAGACAGTTTTTTCGAAGCTCTCCTTCGCAATCCGGATGTGGTGTTTGTACACCGCGAAAGCGTTGGCATATTGCTGCCGGAAAATTGTACGGAGCGCAGGGTCCCTTGTCCGCTGAGCCCGGCGGCGCATCGCGCGCACTTTTGCCCGCTCCTCCCCTAATTGTGGGGTCCACCAAGCATTGGCCCGCTCACCCCTTTGTCGAATTACTCGCATGTGCTCGCGACAAAGCGCATCATACATACAATAGAATTTCGTTAACACCCATTCCAACGAGAGGGTTGTAGAAAAGGCACAACGAACCACGCGTGCGAACCAGTCGGAGCACTGCAAGACGCGCAGCATCTCGCATTGCGCATAAGTGGTTAGACGCTTGATGGGAAAACCGGAAGTCGCGCAAAGGGAAAATTCAATATACCTGTGGCCCGAAAGCGTGTCCGCGTCCGATACTGTCCAGATGTACCCCTTGCTGGCTAAAGGTATGGACAGCATCGTAACTTCGATCCACGAACTGGCATAGGGTGTGTCGAAGGTAGGGGCAGAGGCGGGGTCATTCAGGACTTGAAGACCATTGCCACTAGCAAAACTGGCCAGCTGGACGCCCCGTATATCACCACCTACAGGGCCCCAAAGCTCGTGCTTGGCATTAAAATCGCCTGCCAAAACAAAGTTCTGAGAAGGATGCCGTGAAAAGCATTGCCAGAGCTCATCGAGGATGGGGTCTATAGGACGATGCGGTGGGGCGTACGTCGCTACGATGATAAAATCCTGCCCCGGGCAAGCACAGCTGACCGCAACTACGTACTGCGAGATATACGTCGGGAATAAGTCAAAACCGGGAGCTCGTGCCAGGAGCAGTACACGCGGGTTCTCCAGTGCATGAAAAGCTGTTAAGGAAGGGGGCACATTGGCAATTTTGCCATCTCGGATGTGCGGCTCCGAGACAATGGCAAAAGTGAACCCGCCCCGGTCCATGTGGTCGACCAACACCTTCATCGCGTCCCTCGTGTGATCAATGTTAGCCTGCAAGAACTTATAGGTATGCATCTTGGCTAAAACCAACTAAAAGCCACTGATGCCGGGGCGAAGAGGGAAGCACGTTAAATAACCATGCGCGTGCGTCCTCGCACGCACGCACCCCGGAGAGGAGGATAGACAAGTGTCGAGAGATTGCAAAAGGGAGAAGATCGGACAGGAGGCGTAGAGAGGCACTGATCAGGGTGAGAGGCAGGGGAGAAAAAGGGATCAGAAATGAGCAAAAGCTAGTGGGGAGACAACGAGCAACGCAGGAGGCCGGAAGTAAAGATTCGTAGATAAAGAACAAATGAAGTCGCAGAACAAAGAGGACGCCACACGGCAGCCCCAGGCTCGCACGCGAGCTCAGAGGACATGTCCACCACTGCGTGCAAGTGCGGGACCAACCATCCGCTACACTGAAGCCGTCGCACGGCGACCCAGGAGCATCGTGGGAGGCGTCAGCCATAATCGGTTCTAGCCCTTAAGCGGGCCACCCGGCTGGCTAAGAGAGGGCAGAGACGGTCCCCAGTAGGGTGCGTGCTTGCTAAACCGGCCTTGCGTCACTCGTTACACCACACGGCCGCGTCACCCAAGCGAACAGTACACTGTGGGTAAAGATGTGGGCCCGCGCAGCGCGTGCAGACGGCCATATCCTCCTGCTGTCGCACGGGGCAGGCACGGCGAGGGTGACCATAAGTCGCAGAAAACGTACAAGTGGGGACATGGAGGTCTTCGACCACCGCTGCCGAAGTCCAGCCCACCATAACTCGCCCGCGGCTCAGGAGGGAGCGGAACGCCGAAGGAGTAACTTCTAACACGTGGGAAAAGTTACCCGAGCGTTCTTTAATGGATACACGTACCGAGCATAATGAGATATCTAAGTCCAAGCCAGGATTGCGGGCGTTGAGTTGCGCAACTAAAGTAGCGGCAGAGATGTCAGGATCAACCCCCGTTAACTTAATGTGGGGCTTACGTTTTAGCGGTAAGCGAATTGACATGGTGGTGTTCGTCACATGATTTCGTTCAAGGGCAGCCTTAAGCCGGTCCATTGATGTCTTGTCATTTGAAAGGATTGCCAGCCCATGTGAAGTCTTTCGAATAGTAACGGCTCCTATTTGTTCTTTGACTGGGTCAATGTTTGCTTTAAGTACAGAATGAATGTCCTGAGAGGATGTGGGAACGAGAGGTGATAAGAACATAATGTGTTCATGGTCTCGCCTGAAGTGGGTGTCGGTGGCGCCCTCGGTCAGGGTGGACGCCGAGGACAGCGCAGCAGCAGCGAGTCCAGCAGGTGCACTGAGGACTGTAGGTGCACCCTCGCGGACTACGGTAGCATAGGACGCCAGAGCCCCGGTCCGGACGTCCGCCGCGGGACACACCGCAGCACCCAACCGTGTCTGGGCCAACTGCTCACGAAGTTCGTCAGCACGCCCGCACTGCCGTGCCGCCACCGCTCTCATATCGGCGCACTCCTGGAGAATTTGCCGCAGATGTCCAAGGATTAGGGAGCGTTGGGCGTTCGTCACTTTACACTGAGAATCAAATAGGATGTCCATAATGTCCTTCTGGAGCGAGACGGCGCGATGAAAAGACGCCGTCAGCGCGCCATCCACACGGCTTTGGGCAGTAGAAGGCAGGTCGACCTCGCCACCATGAACAGAGTCAGCAGCAGGGGGGTCTCCTTCGCGAGATTCCAGGCTCAGCTGACGAAGCGCATTATCCCCGACCACCGAAAAGACAGCCGCCCGATCGCGGAGAAGAACCCGCTGAAGTGGGGTCGCCCCCGGTGGAAAGTCCAGCTGCGGTAGGCTGAACAGCAGCCATATCCCACTAGTGGGTATGAGCCATCAGCCCAGCCGCCGTCCGATGACACACCAGCACACGTCGATCCCGTCAAAAGTAAGGCCTTGCAGCACAGCAAACGACCTCGGCCGGGTGCACGAGACACTTATAAAGGTCCACCAACAACAGAGAGGGCGGCGAAGGAGGGAAAACCGACCTTTGGCCGAAACTGCGAAGAGCGAAGCGAGCAGCAACCAGGCTGAGGCGGTCACGGTCTTGCGCTTGGCGTGCTCAGTGTAGGTGACAGCGTCCCGGATCACGTTCTCGAGGAACACCTTGAGCACACCACGTGTCTCCTCGTAGATCAGGCCAGAGATACGCTTGACACCACCACGGCGAGCGAGGCGACGGATGGCTGGCTTGGTGATGCCTTGGATGTTGTCACGCAACACCTTACGATGACGCTTCGCGCCACCCTTGCCTCCCTTGCCACGTCCAGACATCTCGGCTGTTGCTGCTGCTTGTGTGAAGTGATTTTGAAAGGAGACGGAAGAGATGAGTGCAGCGCCGTAACTGCCTCTCACAGGAGGGCACCTCAACAGCACTGCACAGGGTAGGGGAAACGGGGAGAAAAAGGTGAAAGAGAGAAAGACAGGAGGAACGTGGCAAGGGCAAAAAAAACGATGAAAATGCGAGTGCGGGGCTCAGAGCCGCGCTCTCAAGTGCGTCGCATTGCAATAGTCCAGCAGTGCCGAAAGAGCGTGCTTCACGATTGACGAGTGAGCTGCAGGGAATAGCAGCGCCGTCGCCGTATCGTAAGTCAGTCCCAGTCGTCGATAGACTGTACACAAGTCCGTGCGCTGCACACCGAAGGCAGGGCAGTGTAGTAGCAAGTGGTCGAGCGTCTCCAAATCGCCGCAGTTGCTGCACGCGGGGCGGCCAATTCCCTGCAGCCTGTGCGTTCTGGCAGCCGTCTTGTAGCAGCCGACACGCAGGCGAAGGAGGAAGGAGCGGTCCGCCCGAGAGAAGCCCACGCGGGGAGGAGTCGAAGTGACGTAGTACCTGCGGCGATGCGCCGGTCCGGGTGCTGTGCGCGGAGCGCGCGCAGAATTGTTGTTTTCGCCACGTCGAAACCGTTTACCGAGGTGGCGAGGGGGAAGCGACAGGAATGAGCCTGCTTTGCGAGAGCGTCGGTGGCTTCGTTCCCTTGCAGGCCAATGTGCGCCGGAACCCATTGCAACGCCAAATCGCAGCTCTGGCTGACGAGATGGCGGAGCTTTGAGCCGACGCGCTGCACCAACGGAGGTCCCAGGTAATCCTTCGCCAGCATACACAGTGCCGCGCGCGAGTCCGAAAGGATCGCGGCAGAAACAACACTGCACTGTTGAAGCAGGAGATCAGCTGCTAGGTCGATCGCCGCAAGCTCGGCCACCGTCGACGACGACACAACACGAAGGCGGCACTGCCGTGTGGCACAAATATCCGGCGCCGTGCACGCTGCAGCACCGGAACCATCACTCGCCACTGAGCCATCGGTGTAAACAAACAGCCGGCCCTCCAAGCGCTCGTGCAGAAGTGCGGCCGTTTCCTGCTGCATACCACAAACAGCTGTTCGACGCTTGCACTTGACGCCCGGCACCGTGGTGTTGACATCGAGTAGCGCGGAGGCGTGCGGCGAGACCGGCAGGGGTAGAAGTTGCGGCGTCGACGCGACGAGTGCGCTGAATTCGGTGGCACGTTGGCCCATGACCGAGCCTTCGATGGTATGGAGGCGACACACGAGGCGTTGTCCCTGTGGTGAACGTTGAAGGCGCTCGATGTGGTTCATCGCTTGCTTCCGTGCGCGAAGTGAGGGCGGCCAGTCTCCCGCTTCGGCGAGAGTTGCTCCCACTTGCGAGTTGCGAGGAAGCCCGTAAAGTTGGCGGATTACGGTGCGGTGCTCCATATCGATCGCCCTCCAGTTGGCGGCTCTGACGTTGGTAATGGGCAGTGCATAGAGCGCACGCGACGTTGCTACCGAGTTGTAGACTCGGAGCGCAAGGTGCGGTGTGCATCCACGACCACGGGCGAGCAGGGAGCGTGCGGCGCCGGCTACCTTCTTCGAGTCCTTGCATAGCTGGGAGACAGCGGCGTCGAAGTTGAGGCGGCAGTCGATGTTGAGGCCGAGATAACGCACTTTTCTCTGCCACGGGAGGGGGCTTCCACGCAGGACGAGTGGCGGTACTACGAAGCGCGCGTGAGAGCGGGGATGCACCAACAGCGCCTCAGTTTTTGATGCCGAGAGCTGTAGCCCAATGCTGGCGAGGTGTTCATCCACAGCGTTCATCGCCGACTGCAGTGACTCTCGTACTGGATAGCCGGGGTCCGTGGGCCCGCACGCAAACAGCGCAATGTCGTCGGCGTAAATCGCCACACGAACTTCGTGTGCTGTGATCTTCGGAATAAAATCAGGAAGCCTTGCCAGTGCGAGGTTGAATAGAAACGGGCTGATGACGCTGCCCTGTGGAACGCCGGAAGTCACGCTTCGGGTGGAGCTGAGCGCGTTGCCAACTCGGACTCTGAGCATGCGGTCACTGAGGAAGGCCGCAACGTAGTCGAAGAGGCGGCCGGTGACATGCAGCTCACGTAGTGCTTGAGTGATGGTGGTATGGGGCAGACCATCGAATGCGCCTTGCACGTCAAGCAGCACGAGATATCCAGCCTCACGGCGACTTGCCGCGTCCTCGAGTGTAGCCACAACATCCGCGAGCGAGTCCGCTCTTGAGCGCAGTCGCCGGAATCCACTCTGTTCGGGGGCGAAAGCGTCGAGGGCGGAAGCGATCCACTCAAGGCGGTGCAAAGCCATGGCCTCCAGTGTTTTGCCGGCTACCGAGGTAAGCGACACTGGACGATACGAGCTGGTGTTCGTGGCCGCTTTGCCGCGCTTGAGTATGGGCACGACGATCGCTTCCTTCCACTCAGCAGGGATGATGCCGCTGCGCCAGACACTGTTGAATGCCTCGAGCAGTGAAGGGAGCTGCGCTGCATCGATGTTCCTCAGGACCTGATGTGTCAGTCCGTCGGCGCCAGGCGCGGAACGTCGTTTACGCGTGTTCAACACCCTTCGCAACTCACTCAGTGTAAAGTCCGCCGAACACAACACCTCGATATGTTCCAAAATTGCACGCGTAGGAAAATAGCGCAGGGGAGCGAGCAGTTCAGCCTTGTACGGCGGGAGTGCGCAGGCTGCACTCACGGGACGTGCAGCGGGTAACGGCGGCGCGAAGGAATCCGCGAATAGTTCTGCCAGTTGCTGTGTGCTCAAGCCCTGAGCTACTGCGATGGAGAGTGCAGGGTGGCGGGGGATCTCCGGGTGAAGGAGGGCAGCGAGAATGCGCCAAGGGCGCGACTTGTCGCGGCTATCCTCCAACGACACACAAAGGCTCTGGTTTCGGCGATGCCTGGCGTGACGGCGGCATGCAGCGTCAAGGCGGTTATATATCGACCAGTGTTCCACCTTGTCGCTTCTGATGGCACGGCGTTCGGCATGACGACGGACAGCGTGCAAGTTGAGGAGCTTCATATCGGGGGCCGGCGTTCCAGCAGGCACCACGCACGATTTGGTGGCGGCGTTCACGCACCTTGAAATATGCGTGACGAAATCTGTGTTCGCGGGAGGGGATGTGGCGCAGAGTGATCGGAACTTGGACCAGTCCGTGACGCGATACGTACACATTCTTGCGCGGTTGAAGCCGAGCGGGTCGAGGGAAATAGGGCAATGATCCGATCCCTGCGTGTCAGGGCTGCGGACCCACTCGTAGTGGCAGCGCTCGCTCACGAGCGACAGGTCTATTGCACTCCTGTGTACCCTCCGACGAACAAAAGTGGGACTGCCAGTGTTCAGGATTAGCAGGCCCGTTGAATTGATGCAGTTCAGCAGGTCCCTGCCACTCGGATCGCTGTGGGCGCTGCCCCATACCGTGTGGTGAGAGTTAAAATCACCGCACACGACACAGTCGCCACCGATGCGCGCGATGAGGCTCGAGATGAAGGCCGTATTCCACTGTCGTACGGGCTGCACAGACACGCTGGCGACACAAGTGTCGGTCCCCCCAACGCGCACAGTCACAGCCACGCACTCCACGGAAGCAGGGACGATGTCGGCCACTCGAACGACGGCTTGAGCAAGGCTCGCACGGATGTAAACAGACGCGCGGGAGCGACCAGGCGGGTGTAGCGGGTCACAACACGGCACGTTCGCGCAAGTCCGTAGCTCGCAGGTGGTCGCGCTGTGGTAGCCCACGAAACCCGGTAGGCTGCAGTCTCCGTTGCGCGTGTATGTTTCCTGCAACGCGAGTACGTCGTACTCGTGCAGGAGTAGGTGTGCGGCTAATTCCGCGTGACGCCGGTGCAGCGAACGCACATTCCACTGCAGGATGCGCGGCCGATGTTTGGCATTGCGACTAGCCCTGCTGGTTGTGTGGCTGTTGGCTAGCCACTGCGTGCAGGCAGATGGTCCGGAGCGGGTGGTCAGCTGGTAGCATAGTGCTGACTGCTTGCATGGTGAGTAGCAGATTTGCTAGCAGCTGATCCACAGTGGTCTGGGCACGTGGGGCGGCGGCTTCCTGTGTGGGCTGGCGTTGGGAAGCACGCGGCGCTGGTACTGGGCGCCTCGGTGCAGGGCTGGAGCCCTTCAGTGCACTGGCGTAGGACCGCGTCGCGGGTGAGGAGGACGCTGCTCCTCGCGAACTGCTGCCCTTACAGCGCGCCTTGACAGTGCCGAGGTGGATGAAGCCATGATCGTGGCCACCCTCCGTTCTTCCTGCCACTTGGGAAAAGCGGGAGTGTCTGCTCTGTGGGGGCCCCCGCAGTTTCTGCATCGGATGGTCTGGCAGGAGACGCTCGCCGCGTGGTTTTTGCCGCATGAGATGCAGTCGCTCGGCCATTGGCATGACTCTAGGACGTGCCCGAAGCGGCCGCACTGCCGGCACTGCACTGGACGGGGCCTGGCTGGCCTCAACCTGAAGCCGAGTTTGAGCACGCGAACATGCTCAGGGGGGACCGGTCCCGCAAAACGGAGGGTGGCGGTGCTCCCGTCCAGATGCGCCGACAGCACAGGAACGCTGGATTCGATTGCTCCCAGCAGGTCCGCGTCAGCAGGCAGCCCGTTCACCCCGTGTAGAAAGCCGGTACTCTTTCCACGCTCAGCCGGTAGTCGAGCAGTCACGGGGATCGCGTGCAGCTCGGTGAGCTTGAGCAGCCCTTCTAGGCACTCGTGGGTGGTGGTATCAGCGGCGACGATGTTGCGCCTGTGGTTGACTCGCACCGCTGATACCCCGGGCCGTGAAGAGAGGGCCGCAGCGAGTGCGAGGCGCGGTGCTCCCCGGAAGGCTCCGCCGGGTGCCGAGGAACGGAACAGCACCGTACCGATGACCGCAGGGTCCACTGGGAGTGCAGCAGTCTCCACGGCCCTCGCACGCCGCCTGTCCCCCCTCGACTGCACGAGGGTGAAGCCGTCTGAGGTTGGCTCGCTGGCGGGTGGTGAATTCCTCGGTACGGCTGCTACAGGCACGCTGGGGTTGAGAGGGTTGGCGGGCGGGCGCCGCGAGCCGTCCGAAGCATCGGGAGATGAAGGCGAGGCAGTGGCAGGAGCTTTGTGGTGCTTCTTCCCCTTTCGCTTCGGTAGCGGGGCAGGTTGGCGTGGCGGGTCCTTAAGGAATCGCGCCGCAGTGTGCTCGGGGCCCTGCTGCGACGAGCCGATGGGGCCTTCGTCCTCGAGCTCCATCGCGGCAGCATCGTTCTCGCGAGCAGCCAGAATGCTAGCAGACGACGCTGCGAGGGGCGCGCCGCCATCGGGAGCAGACGGCGCATTGGGGGCGGGGCCAGGGGCGCCCTCGTTCGGAGGAGGCGCGAAGCAGGTGGCTGTCGCCTCGTCGGGACGCCGAGAGATGGCGCCCGCGCTTTCCGGAGGGGCTCCTTGGTGGGCCAAAAGGGAGAGACTCGCAGCTGTTTCGCGGGAGGTTGGCAAAATGTCGCTGCCCTGGTCTCCTTGCCCCACGTGGCTGCTGGCTGCAACGTGCAGCTCCGAGGTAGGGAGAGCGCTCAGCGGCTGCTTACGACGCGTGGTGTGCTCGTCGTCGTCGCTCTCCGTTTCGCGAGCTCGCTTTCTCGAGCTCGACAGGTCCATATCCTCGTCGTCAGAGGAACGTAGGGGGATCGAGGTATGGGGCTCCTCGTGTGCTTGAACAGCGTCCGCGGGAGGCTCCAAGGCTACCTCGGGGGCTGACGGGTTCATGGCGTTTTCTGGGGTGTCCTCATGTGGTGGGGAAACCGTGGGTGGAGTAATGGTGGTGGCGCGGTGTTTGAGCCACTGGCCCAGCATGCGTGTGGCACGGATTTCAAGGTCTTCCCTTGACCGGAGTTCGTCCAGTGACGCGGGGCCGAGTGTCACCAAGCTTAGACTGGCGTGGCGACGGTGGCGAACGCGCGGCGGGCGCTCTCCGGGTGAGGCGAAATCCATGTTGTGCTCTGTTGCCGGTCCTTAGAGAGTCAGGAAAGCGGATCTATTGCTGCTACTCGTATCAATCAGGAGAGCGAATTCTCTTGCGGCTGCTTCGAAGCGAGTCAGGAAAGCGAATCTGCTGCTGCTTCGAAGCGAGTCAGGAAAGCGAATCTGCTGCTGCTTCGAAGCGAGTCAGGAAAGCGAATGTGCTGCTGCTTCGAAGCGAGTCAGGAAAGCGAATGCCTGCTGCTGCTTCGAAGCGAGTCAGGAAAGCGAATCGCTGCTGCTTCGAAGCGAGTCAGGAAAGCGAATGCCGCATCCTTGCGCCGCGACTGAGCGAGGAAGCCGCGCCGAAGGGCGAGGAGGTGAAACGCGCGCCGATTGGCTCAGGGGCAGCGCGGCCTCTCTTCGCGAGTGAGTCGCGGGTGGCAGCACTGAGCCCTGCTTAGGCCACGCACTGAGTTCAAGACAAGTGGTTTCGCAACACAATCGCGGAGTTTACTCTTTTTTTTCTTATGTTGTTTCTTTTTGGCATTTCTGACTGCAACGTAGGCTGATGTTCAACCCGCCTCCCTTCTTTTGCTCAACTCGCCAAGAGAAAAACAAACGTGTCAACAATGTTATTGTGCTATGTTGCACGTACCCACTGCTCGTGTCGCGCCCCAGGAACAAGTTTATTGTGTTCTCATAATTATGATTACTCGTTCTATTCACCGGTAGCTCGGCTACGCTTTCAAGTGCACCCTGGTCATTGCCGCAAAGCACACCGTGCGCACAGCTTCAAACTCCGCCACGCCAACATCGTTCACTTGATCACTAGTCGCGAAACAGGGCGCGTTCATGCTCTGTTGGCCTCAGGCGTTTCAAATTTCGCACGCCGGCACCGCTGACTGGTGCCTACACGACCGTCAAATTTCGTCGCGATAGCTTATGTAGGCTCGTAGATAACGTCAGCGAAATCAGCCTAAGACGCGCGCGCGAGCCCAATTCAGCATTCTAGGGGACGGAAGAGAGCGAGGGGACTGTTGGCGCCGCTCCTTACTCCTCCCTCTCCCATCGCCCGTACGAAGGCAGCTACGCAGGGCGCGCGCGAAACCGCTAGCTATGCAGCATGCGGAGAGCGCGCGCATCTCTTTTCCCACTTCAAGGTACTACATTTGTAATAACAGTGTAAAATTTCCCCTTAGGCAGTGCTGCTTCGTGAACGTGCGCACCCATTTCCGCTCGCCAGCCACCGCTACAGCAATGCGGCTCTGAATTTCAGTCCGGAGCACTGCTGCATACGTGCGGGCGGCCGCCGAGAGGGCATTAGTTCTAGCAGCCATAGAGACACACCTCAGGGCCCGCAAAAGCGCGTCGAACGACAAGAAGAAACAAAACGTTAAAAAGAAAAAAAAGGAGGGATGACGGCTGCCTGCTTTTAAATGTTGCGCTACATCAGAATTAAGTAAATGTGTAGCAACGACCGCCTCATCATCCTCGGTGTGTGAAACACGCGCCGTGGTAATTAGTGTATGCAGGCGAACGTGGCCGCTCGCGCAGTGTCGCCTCACGCGCCCCATACTTGCTCTGTGTGTGTTGTTGTGCTGAGCCCCATGGCGTTCCGTGCGGTTCTGCTGCAAAAGCTGTACCACACGCGCTGTCCGACCGCGCACGCCGCGTGTTTGAAAACAAGAAGCAGTAGCAAGTGCCGTCGAAATGGTAAAAGAAGAGAAGAGTGCAGTACCGTAGCTGTCTCTCGCTTAGGAGGTCACCTCAACAGTACTGCACGGGGGAGGGTAAGGAGAATAAAGGAGCCAAGAGAAAAAAAGATTAAAGAGGACGAGCGGAAGGCCGTGAAGAAGAAAAAAAAGAGAGAGAAAGAAGCGTGAAACGGGGCTTATGGCAGCGTGGCAAGGTTCGACGACTCAAAGAACTCAATGAGAGCTGGGAAGGCTCTCTTGAGTAAAACCGCAAAACCCCTAGGAAACAGAAAGTCCTCAGGACGGGCTATGGGGAGTCCAAGGCGTCGATTAGGATTTCACGAGCTGAGAGATATATGCAGTGCATATATCTATACAAGGGATATATAAAAGTGCATATATCATATAAAAGGGACTCTCACGGGCCTAATGGCCCGTGAGAGTCCCTTTTTGTGTGTGTTGTGCTGCGCGCATGGCGTTCTGATACAAAACTTTCAGCACACGCGCTGTCGCAATGAGAATGTGACAGCGCGCGCCGGGTGTGTGTAAACGAGGAAGCGTGGAACAGAGGGAACGGACGGAATTGTCGAGATTCTCACTACATCCCAATGCCAATGCAGACACTTTGGGTGGCTCTGAGAAGAGCCGTTGGGTGTTGGCTGCGCGGACGAGCGCTCGGTCGCCTACTTGGAGCTGGTGTACTTGGTGACGGCTTTGGTGCCCTCCGACACGGCGTATTTTGAGCCCCTCGTAAAACAAAAATAACCTAAACAAAAATGAGGCAAACCCGCACCACCAAGGTATAGCAGCTTTAAGCCAATCAAAAGTAAATGAAGAGGGGTGGAAACCCAAAATGTAATTTGAAGTAAAGCCAATTATTAAGAAAAAAACCGAGGTAAACCAACAGAGAATGTTGATGCGTAACAGGAGGGGATAGGACGGCGGAGGACTTGTCTGCATCAGCGTGGGATGGGTGAGGTCTCGTTCCGTCCAATTTTTTATTTCGTAGGAGGAAAAGGGGGAAAAGGAACTAGGACGTCTTAAGAGAGCATGGTCCAAGGAGGCCAGCAGGTCCATCAGGGTTCCGAAAAGCGGTGCAGAGTTTCCAGTAGACCAGACTGCACCGGCCAGGAGGAGTATTTGCATAACCGGATGGTTCCGGTAGGGGTGACTTGACATCAGGCAGCAGTGGGGTTGCAGAATCCACTGGACTGCAGGTCAATGGAAGATCTGCAAGAAAGCTGAAAATGCTGTCAGGCAGGTTGAGAAGGGGTATCTAGGGCACAGAGAAGGATGGGAAGAGGAGCTAAACTGCCAAAAGAAGAAAGCAGCCATTCCATCTATAGTGTCCCCGGAGACAAGCTCCACCTTAGTTGGCATAACCAAGGACACTATAAGACGAAAGGCGAAGGGCAAGGTGGGAGGGATATAAAGTGGAGACAGGGAAAGAGGAGAGGGAAAGGAAACCGATGAAGGAAAAGGTAGAAAGAATTAGGAGGAGTCCGGGAAAGTGAACGATGAAATGATTCGATATAGACGAATAAGAAGTGCGCGCTTTCTTTGATCTGTAAGAAAGGAGAGGTAACGATCAGGTGTAATGGTAGAGGGGAGATTCTCTTTAAGGGGATTAGCAATGTGAGATGTAAGGGTACAGTCATTGAAGTAGTGAAGCAAGTCTGTGCAAGGATTACCACAGGCACATTTACTGTGGGATAAAAGGTGAAAGCGGAAATAATAGAAAGGGAAGCGGCCATGAGCGGAGGTGAGGTGGACAATGGGTCTTTAAGGTGGAAAGAAAGAGGGAATGCGACTGACGTTTTTTATCCATTGAAAGAGTGCAGTGTCGCTATTCTCTCGCGCCCAGTGAGCATTCCACTGGGCGAAGGAATAGGCACGCATCCTTGATTTGATAGAGGAGGGAGCGACAAGGAGGGTTCGAGAAACACCATGGGAGGCGGCGGAGTTGGCGAGGGATCCGCCATCTCGTTTCCCTCGATGCCCTGGTGTGCCGGTACATGGAAAAGAGATACCCGTCGCCGGTTAGAGATGAACTGAAGGAGCTGCTTGATTTGCCTGACAGAGGGATTTGTTGTCGTGAAGTATTCAATGCAGTGAGTATGGACAAGCAATCGGTGTAGATGTGGAGAGGGATGAAATGGGGCAAAGTCTGTATATAGGCTAATGCCTCCAGTAAAGCAGCTGTTTCGGTAGCATAAGATGAAGTGGAACCAAAAAGTTTAAATTTTCCAACTTTGGTGATGTGGCCTGTTGGACTATAAAGTACGAAAGCGGCTCCAGCAGACTGGGAAGAGTAGGAGCCGTCGGTATACAGATGATAGGCCGGCATAGTGATTACAGAGGGTACATCTTGAAGGCGGGAATGGGTAAAACGAGATTTCATGCTTGGATGAAAGTCCCAAGGGTTCATAAAGTAGTTAACAAGCGCCGGATGGTAGGAGTCAGGGCCATAAAATGTGAGCGCTTTGAGTGCAAATAAAGAGAAGTAGGCGTTTAGACGGTCTAATTCAATATGGAGCGGTGGTGTGTTAGCCAGAACCTGAAGCGACGATGTACGCGTCGTGCGGAAGGCACCGGTGATTGGGAGCAGAAGGGTACGTTGGATAGAGGATATTTTGATTTTAGACTGTGAAGTAGGAAACGTTGGCCACCAGACGGGAGAAGCATAAGTGATGGACGGAAGTAAAACCTGATTATAGAGGAGACGGAGAGCGGAAGGGCCCATCGAATAATGCATGCGAACGAGCAGGAGAAGACGGGAAGAGAGAAGGTCTGCTTTTGTACGGAGATGCGTTAAATGAGCGTTAAAGTTTAGGTGGGTGTCAAAGATGACCCCAAAAATTTTAATGTTCGACTGAAATTTGAGGGGAAAGCCATTAAAACGAACTATGAGAAGACGGGTGCGGGAAGAGGAAGCAGAGTGGCTATTGGGGAAGTATAAACAGGAAGATTTGTCGGTACTAATGGAGAGTTTCGTACGCTGTGCCCAGGTCGAGATAAGATTAAGAGTAAGAGCTACCTTGGATTCTAAAGCGCGACGATTGTCTGCAGAGAGGACTATGACAGTGTCATCTGCATAGGCCTGCGCAACCACGTCCGGTGGAAAGGGGAGGTCAAGCAATCCGTAGATGACAATGTTCCACAGCAGTGGACTGAGTGGTGACCCTTGAGAGCTGCCCAAAGTAGGCGTAGCAGACACCTGACCACAGACAGAGCTGGCCAGACACGGCGTGTTTGGCCAGGTCGCCGGGCAACAGCAGACGCATGGCAGTCTGGATCTCCCGGCTCGTGATGGTCGAGCGCTTGTTGTAGTGAGCCAGACGGGACGACTCCGCGTCGATACGCTCGAAGATGTCGTTCACGAAGCTGTTCATGATAGACATGGCCTTGCTGGAGACTCCAGTGTCCGAGTGCACCTGCTTCAGCACCTTGTAGATATAGATCGAGAAGCTCTCCTTCCTGCGGCGCTTCTTCTTCTTGTCGGTGGCGCGCACGTTCTTCTGCGCCTTGCCGGCCTTCTTCACGGCCTTACCGCTGGGCTGGGGAGGCATCGCAGTGTTGTTGTCAGTAGCCGAGCAAACGAGATCGGAATACGCCCGACCGGTCGTGTGTGAGTGGTTTTAACGGGGAAAAGGGAGAGATAAGTACAGCGCTGTTACTGCCTCTCGTGCGAGGGCACCTCCACGGCGCTGTACGGGTGAGGGGAGAGGGATGAAAAGGGTGGCGAAGAAAACAGAGTATAGAAGTGAGAGATAGCCCAGCGGTAAGGCACGTCAGGAAGGCGCGGGGGCTACAGCCGCTCGTACAGTTCGGCGCCGTCCAACAAATCGAGCAGCGCCGCGAAGGCACGCCCGGTCACTGATGAATGCGCCGCCGGGAACAGAAGCGCATCGGTACTGTCGCACGGCAGGCCAAGGCGGCGGTAGGCGCTCGTGAGCGTGTCACGCTGCACCAAGTACTCTGGGCACCGTAAAAGCACGTGCTCTAAGTCCTCCACATCGGCGCACTTGAGGCAGAAGGGGCTCCCCGTACCTTGCAAGCGGTGCGTCCTTGCTGCGGTGCGGTAGCAGCCGATGCGGAGTCGAAGCAGCAGCGCCCGGTCTCGTCTGTGAAGTCCCGTGCGTGGCAGCAGCTTCGGCGGGTTGCCACTGGCGACGCGGGCGTCCGGGTGTCTCGCTCGCAACATGCCCGCCACAGTGTGACGGGCGACATCGAAGGGAGTCACGACGAGCGATCGAGGCACCGACGCCGTGTGGGCGGCCCTCCCGAGCCGGTCCGCTTCCTCGTTCCTGTGTATGCCGATGTGGGCAGGCACCCACTGCAGAATGAGGTCGCATCCCTGCTCGCAAACGCCGTGCATCTTGCGTAGGAGGCGCTGAATCAGCGGGGGTCCCTGGTCGGCCCTGGCCAGCATGTGCAGCGCCGCGCGGGAGTCTGTCAGGATGGCCGCCGCAGGGATGCGCCGTCGGTAGATCAGCTCGGCCGCCAAGTCGACGGCCGCCAGCTCCGCGTGTGTCGATGAGACCGCGCTCAACACGCGGCACTGACTCTGCGCCGGGATTGAAGGAGAGACGCACGCGGCAGCAGCCCCGCCGTCCCGCAAGACCGAGCCGTCGGTAAACACGAGCACCCGGCCGGCCAGCTGCTCATTGATGGCTGCAGCCGTCTCCTGTTGCAAGGCGCAAATCGGTGTGTTGCGCTTGCCTCGAACGCCAGGGATGGTCGTGCGAATGAGCAGACGACGCTCTCGATGCGGGGGCGGAGCGAGCCATGCGCTTGTGGCGCCGCCCCGTACCAGGTTGGAGAACTCGGCCACGCGGCGGCCCATGCCGGAGCTCGGGAGAGAGTGCAGCCGGTCGATCAGCTGCTGGCCGTGCCGAGAGCGATGCAAGCGCTCCACGTCGTTGAGGGCCCGCCCCTCGGCACGGAGAGAGATGGGCGTCTCCCCCGCCTCGGCGAGAGTAGCGCCGCACTGCGAAGACCGCGGGAGGCACAGGAACTGGCGTACGACGGCTCGGTGATCCGCGTCCATCACCGTCCATTGCGTCGGCTGCAGGTCCGCCAGGGGCAACGCGTACAGGATCCGCGCCGAGGCCACGGAGTTGTACAGGCGCAGCGCGAGGGTCGGCGAGCATCCTTGGCCACGAGCAAGCAGGGAGCGTGCGGCGCCCGCCACCTGCGCGACACCTTTCCGCATAGCAGCCACTGCATCACACCAATTGAGCCGCCGGTCTATCACAAGACCAAAGTAGCGAACACGCTTCTCCCACGGAAGCAGTACTCCCTTGAGGGTGAAGCGCGGCGTGTTGTACTGCCCCTCGTACTTTGGGTGTACGATGAGCGCCTTGGTCTTGGCTGCCGAGAGGGTGAGGCCGATCCCGCTGATGTAGGCGTCGACCCCATCCAGCGCGCACTGTACACAAGCACGCACCGCATAGCCGACACTGGTGGGGCCGCTCGCGAACAACGCGATGTCGTCCGCGTACATCGCGATGCGAACCTCGTGCGTCGGGAACTGGGGAATGTAGTCGGGGATGCGAGCCAGCGCGAGGTTGAACAGGAATGGGCTAAGCACACTGCCCTGTGGCACTCCTGTCCCAACCGCACGCGGCCGACTGAACGCTCCCCTCACGCGCACCCGCATCGTCCGGCCGCCGAGGAACGCCGCTACGTAGCTCCGCATTCGACCGCACACTCCGAGCGCATCGAGTGCGTCCATGATGGTAGTGTGCGGCAGACGGTCGAAGGCGCTCTCGACGTCGAGGAGGACGAGGTAGCCCGCCTCGCCCCGGCGTTTCGCTGTCTCCAGCGTGGTGATCACATCGGCCAGGCAGTCCACAGTGGCCCGGAGTCGCCGGAAGCCGCTCTGTTCCGCCGCAAAGGTGTCGAGTGCCGCCGTAATCCACTCGAGCCGCCGCAGCGCCATGGCCTCGAGCACCTTGCCAGCGGCGGAGGTGAGCGAAACGGGCCGGTACGAAGCAGGGTTGCTGGCTGCCTTGCCAGCCTTGAGCAGCGGGACGACCACCGCCTCGTTCCACTCGTCCGGGATGCAGCCAGTTCGCCAGACGTTGTTGTAGGCGTCGAGCAGCAGCAGGAGCTGGTCACCATCCAGGTTCCTAAGCATCTGATATGTGACGCCATCGGAACCTGGTGCTGACCGGCGTTTCCTCGATGTGAGCACTGTGCGAAGCTCACCGATAGTGAAGTGAGCATCGCACAGCGCCCTGATGTCCTCGAGGATCCCGGCCGTTGGGAAGTAGCGCTCCGGGGCAAGCAGCTCTCGCCTTGGATGCGGTTGCGGCTGCAGCACGTACGGCGCTGGTGCACGGATGGTGGGAGGCGGGCAGAAAGTCTCTGCGAGCAGCTCGGCCAGCTGCCCGTTGGTGATGCCACGCGCCACGGCGATGGAGAGGGCGGGGCAGCGCGGCACGCGGGGCCGCAGGATCGCTCCCAGGATTCGCCACGGGCTTGATCGCACACTCGCCCGTTCCAGCGACGAGCAGAGGCTGGACCAGCTGGCGTTGCGGCGCTGCTACGCGTGGCGACGGCATACCGCGTCGAGGCGGTTGTATAGCGTCCAATGCTCGCGTTTAACCGAGCGCAGCGCTATCCTCTCGGCTCTGCGACGCACAGCACGGATGTTCAACTGTTTCATGTCGGGAACGGGCGTCCCGGCCGGCACAACACAGCGAGTCGACGCGGCTCGCGCGCACCGCGCGATGTGTTCGAAAAAGAGGCCGCCCTCCGAGACTGGCACTATAGCACACAGTTCCCGGAATCGCGGCCAATTCACAACACTGTATGCGCGCGTCGGTAGGTGGGCGGCGTGGCGGGGCTCGAGGTGGATTGGGTAGTGGTCGGACCCTCGCATGTCGGGGCTGCGGCGCCAGGTGTAGTGGCAGCGCTCCGACACTAGCGAGAGGTCCAACACACTTCCCTCGGAACCACGACGGGTGAAAGTAACGCAGCCCGTGTTGGCTACGAGCAGAGCCGCCCGCTGGATGGCGTCAAGCAGGTCGCGGCCGCTACTGTCCGTGTGGCTTGAGCCCCACGCGGTGTTGTGGGAGTTAAAATCCCCGCACACAACGAGATCACCGGGCACCCGTTGCGACAGCCGGACGATCAGCTCCTCGTCCCAGAGGCCGCCGCAGCACGCGTAAACACTCGCGACGCACGTGTCGGTTGTTCCGATTCGTACGGTCACCGCCACTCACTCGACGCCCGTGCACGGCAAATCGTCCACACTCACCACGGCTTGAGGGAGCTCAGCGCGTACGTAAAGTGACGCGCGAGATCGCCCAGCCGGATGAGCGGAATCGGTACACGGAATGGCCTTGCATGACGCCTGCTCGCAGCTAGCAGCACTGTGGTAGCTGACGAAGCCTGGCAGGTTGAGCTCTCCCGGGCGAACGTGGGTTTCTTGCAAAGCAAGCACGTCGCATCCGTCCGACAGAGCCCCATCCGCCAGCTCTGGATGACGGCGGCGCATCGAACGAACGTTCCATTGACAGATGCGCGGCCGTTGCTCCACTGGTGTGCTAGCCATGCTGGATCAGGGCGTCATGCATTCCCAGAGCTGCCACACACATGTGACGCGCTGGCGAGTCGGCAGGTACCGATTCCAAAAGTGCACGCAATGCCGACGCGAGCGTCGTTATAACGAGGTCACGTGCGTCGGGTGTTGTCGCACTGTGGGGCTGTGCAGGGCTGCTCTCGGCGACTGGCTGCGGCGCTGTGTTGCCGGCTAACACGTCGCGAAAGGAGCGTCCCGGCTGAACCGTCGGCGATGGTCGTGGCTCGGGGGTGCGCTGTCCTGTAGTGGTGGCCGGCTGCCGGTTCAGCGCTGCAGGGGCACTGCTCCTCGCGAGAACCAAGGCTTGTCGGCGCGTGATGCACGGGACGGTTCTCGCGAGTATGCTCGCCACCCGTCGCTCGAGCTGCCAGTTGGGGCAGCGTGGCTCTGCTGACTCGTGCGGCCCCGGCAATTAATGCAGCGGGTCCGCTTTGAAGTGCAGGCGCTCGTCGCGTGCGACCCCGCGCACTGCAGACAGCGTGGGTCGCGGGAGCAGGTCGCTGTGGCGTGGCCGAACAGACCACATCGACCGCACTGCAACGGCCGCGGCAGCTGCGGGCGCACGACACGGCGGTGTCTGAAGAGGTGGACCTCTTCCGGCACGTCTCTGCCAGCGAAGCGGAGGGTTGCCACATCGCCGCTCCTGGTGACGGCGAGAACGGGCACCCGGGACTCGAGCCCCTCAAGTATGGAAGGCCCATCGATCGCCGGGTCCACGTTGAAGAGCGTGCCCGTGCAGGAGTCGGCAATGAGTGCCTTCCCCTTGACAGGCACGTCGCATATCACCAGGACGGCGAGTAGTGCGGAGAGGTCCGTGCCGGGCAGCGCGTCGATGGCTACGACGTTCCGCCGAAGGTTCGGCCGCACTCGATGGGTGCCTGGAACACCGGCAAGAAAAGCGGCAATCGCGTCGCGCGATGCCGCAAGAAAGTGGGCCTTTCTTGCCAGTGGTCTGTAGAGGACAGTTTCCCGTCCCTCAGCGGCCGGTGCGGTGTCTTCTGCTGTCGCAGGGGTGCTTGATCGTACGCCACCGGTAGCGACGGTGGTGATCGTCACCGAGCGCATGTTGCGGCGCTTACGCCTGCTGTGTTGTTTTTTCTTGCCCGGCTGCTTCGCGCTGGGGCGAGGAGGCTCCACGGGTGGCGGCTGCTCAACACCCTCTAGAGAACTTAAGGCCTTCTGGCTGACCCTCTCCCCTTGAGCGATGTCACGCACAAGAGGCCAACATAGAAGTTCCGTGCAGCGTGCTACGAAGCTACGAGCGGCGCACCAGTTTTGAAAATGAAGCGCGGAAGATATACAATGGTTAACCCTGGCTATTCGGAGAAGACCGAGGGGACGAAAGCGGCGACAACAATTCAATTAGTTCCAGGAGCCCCGGCGCTCCTTGAAAAGCTTCGGGGTTAAACAAGTCCCGGCATGCTCGGCCATGCTATTGCATGCTTCCGAACGCACATTTTTTTTCTAGATGGGACCAGTGCATGTAGTCTCAACACTTGTGCTGTGCTTGCGATTGTGTGTACCGCGAGTCTTCATTGCCCCGGAATGTGGAGTGCCATGCCAAGATATGCCTAATAAGTGCTGCGTGCCCAATTGCCGGAGCAATTACATGTACAAATCAAGGCAGAAAAATAGTTTCCGCAAGATTAAGAAGCCCAGAGTGTCTGGATTAGGGCGCTACCACGTGCAGACTTCATTGTATTAGCGCACTCCAGGGTAAGATGTTCAGAACTTCTTTAAATAGTAACTTTTGAAAAATACGGAAACGTTAATTGCTCAATTACAGCAAGTGCATTTATAGAAAGTGATGATTCCTCACAGTTCGACGCCTACGCGGATTGACATAAATCTGAATTTGTGCTAAGGCACCTTTTGTGGTGTAGCACGAATATTTTATTAATGTACTACTGCTGCAAGATGAATGACAAAATATTGGATGCCAATGCTAATGCAAGGAAGAGAAAAGCTGAAATTCTGCGCAATAAGGCAGCTGTTTTCGTGTAAATAGCTGCACAAATGTTTTATATCCCATTTCTAAACTCATTTGAGTTGTTGTAAATTAGTGGACTGCGGTAATTAGTGCGTGGAAAGCGAAATTATTCGTTTGACCATAATCTAGATTGTAATAAATACATGTGTCCCCAATAAAATTGTTCATACGCAATTGTGAAGCTAATCGAGTGCATTACATTCGTCATTGCCGTGCCGTAAAAACCACAAGTACAAAATACGGAAGGAGAGGCTTTTATGGATTCAATTTACTTGAAGTAATAGGCATGAAGTATGGGGTATAATAAATAATAATAATAATTCACAAAAAACGTACATTACAAAGACGACAAAGCGCGATGCTATAAAAGCTTCTGGCATCAATACATGCACAAGCTTTACAAAGCTGTTTTGTATCTGTGCCTCTAAATAAATGCTTTGTAAGGTGCCTGCTGCTCATTCCGCAGTTTCGACTAAAGAAAACGTGTGGAGTGGTCAATAAAAGCATACGGCTGCTAGGTGAACCAAGCCGCGATCCCTTCACTGAACCCGTATCCCCGAGCGTGCCGATGGCCTCTTGCCCGTGACGTCACTCGCCGAGCACTCCGGCCTTCTAGTCTAGGAGGTGTTGGGCTGCTTCGCGCCGGGGCGAGGAGGCTCCGCGGGTGGAGGCGGGGCTTCGCTTCGCGTGTCCGTGACGTCATTTGGCGGCGCATGCGCTGTCGGGCAGCTCTCGGGAGCGTCGCTCGTGGCCGCGTTTGTGCTCGCCTCGGCGAGGGCGACCGCGGGCTCATGCGGCGCTCGAGTAAGCACGGCCAACACGGCTTCAGTGCCTCGCTCGGCATAAGCGGGGATGCCGACGCTTTCTCCTTGCGCGCTGGGCGATGGGGAACGGCTTCTAATAGAATCCGTGGCCAGGGTCATCTGGCTGTCTTTGCTGCTGCTCGACGAGTACGAGCAGGAAGGCGGGCAGCTGCTAGAGCGGCGCGAGCTGGCAGTCTCGTCGTCGCTCTCGATGCCGGTGGTGTCTCCGCCGTCGTCAACGTTATCCGGGGCAGCACGGCTGCGTCGTCGTCGCTGTGTTGCCGCTGGTGCAATATCCCTGCAGGTTCCGGAACATAGGAACCTCGGGGATGGGGCAGCAGCCTTGGCAGGTTGTGCCTCGTTTGCCGTAGTGGCGCAAAACTGGCGTCTCGCTTCCGCAAGAAGCAGTTTGAGCGCCGGCGAGTGTGGTGAGGTGGGGCCACGTGGCCCCTGCACTGGGTTGTCAGAGACTGACATCCTCAGTGCAGTGGAAAAAGCAGTGGACGCTAGGACCTCCGACTGTGTATGACCCCTTGGGAGCCCTAAAAAGGGCTACGCTCGAGAGCGCGGTCGTGGGTGCAGAACACGGGCGGCATGGAGGTTCGTTGAGTTCGATAGACGTTCGAAGGTGTCCGAGGCGCAGAAGGAACTCGCGACCGGTCGCGCGCGCCGCGTTTTTATCGCGGCAGGGTGGTGTTCACGCGACCTCGGAAAGCCGCGCTCGCCATTGGTCCGCGCGGCTTCTCTCCCTTTCCCTCGCGCTTTCCTTTGGGACCGGCGGCGGCGAGAGCGGCGAAGGCGCTACGAGCACGGCTCAAATCGCTCACAGATCGCCACTGTGCAAGTCGTTGCTACTCAGTCTACGCATCAACAGCACCAGCATGTCCGGACGCGGCAAAGGCGGCAAGGCGAAGGGCAAGAGCAAGACGCGTTCCAGCCGCGCGGGTCTCCAGTTCCCCGTGGGCCATATCCACCGTCTCCTGCGCAAGGGAAACTACGCCGAGCGCGTCGGAGCGGGCGCTCCCGTCTACCTCGCGGCCGTCCTCGAGTACCTGGCTGCCGAAGTGCTCGAGCTCGCTGGCAACGCGGCTCGTGACAACAAGACCAGGATCATCCCCCGCCACCTGCAGCTCGCCATCCGCAACGACGAAGAGCTGAACAAGCTGCTCTCCAGCGTGACGATCGCGCAGGGCGGCGTCTTGCCCAACATCCAAGCTGTGCTTCTCCCAAAGAAGACCAAGAAGGCGTAAGCGAGCTCCCAGCCGCCGGACTACAGTCGCGCTCGTCGCACAACCCAACGGTCCTTGTCAGGACCACCGAAATGCGCGTGACGGCAGGGTTTTGCTTGGCAATCCCGTTCTCTGCGCCTGTTTCCCTTTGTTTGAATTAGCGCAACCGTGCCTCTTGAACTGACGCTGCTGCTAGCTAGCTGGCATTTCAGTGCACGAATGTAGATGGAAAGCGAGCTTCCGGGTGTCCGGGGGCGCACAGGGACGAGCCTCACTGCAATTAGCGTACGATTCGCGTGGTGGAATGTGATAGGCGTTTGGGTCCCTAAAAACAAACAAACAAAAAATGGGCCATATCCGCAACCAGCATGCACTTATGAGCCAGGCAGGTATGCATGAGGAACGTGAACAAACGCATGCATGGCATACCAATACACAAAAGCTTGCACGCAACATCGGCCGCATTAATTTCGTTTTCGGGCGCGGCTTCTTCGCATGAGTGCGCGGACCATTTTGCAACGAACACGCATTTTGTTTATTTTTTCCCCCCTCTCTCTCTCTCGTCTTGTTCGTGCTCGAACGCGCGCAATACTTACCATATGCATACCAAACGAGGCACCACCTCGCACCGGCAGCCCACCACAGGCACACACAAAAAAATATTAATAATAAAAAATAACAACAAAACAGACAGACCGAGAGGGTACGGTTGGAGTACGTGGTCTCGCGTGCTCCCGTGGCCGAAGCAAACATGTAGGTGGTCCTGAGAAGGACCGTTTTGTGGTGCTTGCCTGACCGAGGGTGCGGCGCAGACAGCGGCCGAACTTAGGCGCGCTCGCCACGGATGCGCCAGGCCAGCTGGATGTACTTCGGCATGATGGTAACGCGCTTGGCGTGGATGGCGCACAGGTTGGTGTCCTCGAAGAGACCGACCAGGTAGGTCTCGCTGGCCTCCTGAAGGGCCATCACAGCCGAACTCTGGAATCGGAGGTCGGTCTTGAAATCCTGAGCGATTTCCCTCACCAAGCGCTAGAACGGCAGCTTGCGGATGAGAAGTTCGGTCGACTTCGGCCACGGTCCCAGGCCTGTAGCGATGCGGTTTCTTAACCCCTCCTGTGGCCGGTGCACTCTTGCGAGCAGCCTTGGTAGCAAGCTGCTTACGCGGAGCCTTCCCACCGGTGCTCTTACGGGCGGTTTGCTTGGTCCTGGCCATGGCGAACGGAGCGAGCGTCCGAAGTCGTCGACTGCCGGAGTGAAAATGACCCCTGGGCCGCGCGCGTCGTGCTTCGCCGCACTACTCTTCTCCTCTCCAACTCACTCCAGGCATGCAGCGGCAGGAGGTAGTCTTGTGCACTTTGGCGCGTCCATGCCATGGCATTAGGGAACCGCCTCACAGCGCGTAATACGCCGGACATAAGCTGCCACAAGGAGAAATGTTCACATGTAAGACAGGTTGCTCCCTCTGGCGGCGAAGAGTTCGACAAATACGTGATGCACCGCTCAAATCGCCCATCGGGCGGCCGCTCGTCCCCCTCTCTCTTTTTCCCCCGTTCTCGCGGCGTGTGGCATGCACAAATACGTTGCTCAAAAAAGTTTGTTTTCTTTAAATACAGCGCGTGTCCAGCGCCCGCTTCCTTACCGATCTAAGTATATGGCGCGAACAAGGGTCGCCCAGCATCGCCTACACGCACGCATGACGAAAGGGCCAGTCGTACAGAAATAACGAGAGAAAGTGAGTCTGCACTGTGCAAGCATATTTCTGTCTCAGTAAGCACACTTCACTGCTCTGCTCCTTTATTTTATTTTCCTCTTGTTTTGGGCAACTCAGCAGTGCATTGTCTTGCAAGAAGAGCCACGTTGGCCTCGAACCAACTGCTTATCACCTATAGCGCGCTGACAAGAAATGCCACTGTGACCCTGTACACAAGTATGAAAACAGCACGCGCCTCGATGTCTACCGCGCGCACCCTCGTCCATTTGAATACAATGCAGTGAGCCCGGTTCTAGCGACAGCTACCTAGCTAATCTCACCTTTCCATTCATTTGCGTCGCTCAAAAGAGTTACACAATTGTGACTTGCACGGTGGTAGTTAACGGCCGCCCAGTTCGTAGGGCAAGAGGGCTGGCTCCTTATTGTTTCTCCGACGCACGCAAACCAACGAAGCCATGCGAATGCCGCTCAGACACATCGTCGCGCGTAGGCTCAATCATTTAACGCTTGCACTGGAAAGAACAAATAACCGCCGTCTGTAGAAAACTCACTTTCTGCTGTTACACACTGGCCCGTGCCCGGCAATATTTTCCTCGCGCTTTGCTTCGTTGCGTACCCACAGGAGCTATTGTTGTGAAATATGGGGCTTAACATATAAAACTTACTTAACTTAAATGCGCCCGCTGACCGTCACGCTCGGCGTATGTATGTAACCGAGTGCTACTGCCCGGCTCATACTCTTCTCTAAGGGAGTAGAAGAAGCGAGCCATTTCAAAGCGACAAAAATGCGCATCGACGAGCTTACGATTACCTCTATCTTTTAATCATCAGTCCACTCTGGTTGCCTCAATCAGGGTCCAACCAAAGGCGACAACTGAGCTGCACGAACGACCGCCACGTCGCAACTCGGACAGACTGAGGGCGGGTGAAATGGGAGCAACACAACACACAGTGGCGAGCGCAAATGCAATCGAGCAAAGCTCGCCTTGCGAGGGCGAAAAACAATGCTACCACACCTTATGAATACATGCGGTTGCGCTCGCTCACCTGAACAAAGTTTACCGCGCGTGTCTCGTACGGCCGAACGCGAGATAATGGCATGCAAAAGAGGGTCAACGGAGCAGGAGATCGCAAATCCTGCGCATCACTGCCGAAGCACCAAGTGGGTAGCCCTGAAGAGGGCTGTTGGGTTCTTCAGAGGAGCTGATGCGCTGCTTGCAGACGATGCCGCGCACGCGTGCTGCTTAGCCTCCGAAACCGTAGTGGGTGCGGCCCTGACGCTTGAGGGCATACACCACGTCCATGGCTTTGTTTGTCCCCATAAAAGAAAAAGAAAGTGGGGAAGCCCGCACCACCAGCTAGGTATGGCAGGCGTAAACCAATCAAAATAAATGAATAGGGGAGGCGAATGCCATCCCAAAGAAAATTTGTAGAAAAGCCAATTAGGAAAAGAAAAAAGACGGAGGCAAGCCTGTAGAAGTTGAGAAGAATTGTCAAGAGTGAAGAAGAAGAGAAGGAGCTAAGCGCAGAATGAAAATCATGCTCCTAACAAGAACCAACAAACCCCCCCCCCCAACCACCCACCCACCGCTCCGGGCACGTGTAGGCTGAGGATTAGAGGTGGCGGCAGCAGAGGAGGCATCTCCCAGACGGCCAGGAATGAAGGCCAGGCACGTGGAGCCTATGACAATGCCTGCGCATGTGGCTAACAAGAGAGTAAGAAAGGCCGGAGTGCACACAAAGAGCCAGAGATCATCATGTATGAAGGGAGAAGGCGGAGCCACGAAGGATAGAAAAAAAGAAAAACTAGCAAAATGAATGATGAGGCATGTAGCTAGAGCCAGCTGACACGGGGAAACCCCGCCAATTGTAGGCTGAAACAGTGCATTTGACAGAAGCAAACATGCAAAAGCAACATGGGTGAAAAGAATGAAGATAGTGTAGAAATGATATGGTCGAGTTATGAACCGTCAGGAGTACGAGAAGGAGGAGGAGAGGAAGGGGAAACAGAAAGGACGGCCAGGCGCACGAGACGCAGAAGTAAAGCTCGTGAGTGGCGAGACCGCAATAGACTCGCGTAATTGGCTGGAGTCAACGACTGCACGTGAGCATTGTGACACAACGCCCGATCGACGTGCACAGTGTTCGGGCAGGTGGTAAAGTAATGTGATACGTCCGCGCACACAGCGCCACACGTACACACGTTGGACGTGTGGAGGTTGAATCTGTAAAGATAGGAAACAGAATGACCATGGCCAGTAAACAAGTGGCTAAGAAGTTTAGTAGGTGGAAACCAGCGTGGAATGTCGTCGACACTCGGAACCCAGGGGTATAGGTGAGTGGAAGAACCCTCGCGCTGCCAGTAGCCACTCCATTGTAACCACGCAATGCGACGGAAACATGCGCGCACCGTATTAACTGACGCCGCCGCAACGCGGAGGAGTCCCGTGCGAGCCGCAGACGTTGCAGCAGTGTCTGCCAACTCGTTGCCCACGACGCCCCGGTGTCCAGGGACGTGGTGCAGGTAAATCCGCCGGCCCTGACGAGCAAGCAAGGTGAGGGTTCGCTTAAATGCCCATATCCGGGAGTCAGTGTCTCGAAGATGCGACAGGGTAGACAATAAGGAAAGGCAGTCAGTGTAAAGATGGACGGGAGCGCTGGCCGGTAACGAGACTATGTACGCGAGCGCCTCGGCGAAGGCAACAGCCTCGACGCTGTACGCACATGTTGCGTTGATGACCCGGAATTTACGGACGGCGGACAGGCGACCAGCCGGGTTAAATGCAACAAATGCCGCCCCCGCCGAAGTACTCGTGTACGCGCCATCAGTATAGACGTGGAAAGCGGAGCGGGTGGCGATGCGAGCAGCTCCTGCGGGGGAGAGCCGCGTGAACATAAACCGGCAGGTTTCGCGTGGGTGATGGGTCCAACGAGTAAATGAAGAGGCAACCTCGGTAGGGTGAAACGTGTCGCACCCAAAGTGCGTGACCTGGCGGAGCGTGAATAAAGAGAACTCCGCATTGAGGCGGCCCAGGTCAATCGTAAGAGGCAGACAGCGGGCTAAGATCTGGAGGGCGGAAGTCCGGGTGGTATGGTAGGCGCCGGTTAATGCGAGTAACAACGACCGTTGCACCGACAGGACACGCGCCTGCAGATGTGTGGTCGGGAAAGGCGGCCACCATACAGGGGACGCGTATGCAATCGCAGGCAGTAGAACCTGTCTATAGAAACGATGCAAAAGTACTGGGCGCAGCATAAAATGCATGCGAGCAAAAGTTAGTAATCGAGTAACCAATATCTCGGCTTTTGTCTTAAGAAAATCAACGTGGGCGTGAAAGTTAAGTTTGTTATCAAAGACCACGCCGAGGAGTTTAATGTGGTCCTGATGTTTTAGAAAAGCGCCATCCAATCGAATAGACGGACGGCGCTTAGATGTACCAATGTACCCGTTGTTGAAGAAGACAAAGAAAGATTTTGACTCGCTAACTTTGACCTTGTTTTGCCGGGCCCAATCGCAAATCAAGGTTAAGACAGATTCCGCTAAAGCCTGTGATTGCAAGCGCGACGAGCCAGAGAGCAATACAACTGTGTCATCAGCGTAAGCCTGTATATGGACGCCCTGTGGGAACGGGAGACTGAGTAATGAATGAATGATTAAATTCCATAGTAGAGGGCTAAGTGGCGAACCCTGGGGACTGCCGATGGAAGGGCGAGCCGTTAAGTCCCCAGTCTTACAGCGGAGGACGACCGTCCGATCTGTAAGAAAGGATTGGAGGAGGCGATATAGGTTCGTGGGGCAGCGATGCTTACGAAGAAAAAACAATACGCCATCATGCCATACACTGTCAAAGGCACCTGTAAAATCCAAGGAAATCAATACTGCAGGCGTCTTGGCGGCCTTTAGAGCACTAAGCCGGTGCTTGAGGGCGTATAGGGCCAGTGGTGCACTTCGGGCATGAGTGAAGCCAAATTGCTTTTCGTGAATGAGGTTGCAAGAATGAAGAAAATAATAAAGGCGAGAATAAAGAAGACGTTCCAGAACTTTACCGAATAAGGAATTCATTACGAGTGGACGATAGGATGACGGAAGACGGGCGGGGCGGCCAGGCTTAAGAATAAAAATAATGCGGCCTTGCTTCCAGTGAGAGGGAAAGTGCCCCAGTCGGAGAGCGGCGTTGAAGATGTGGAAAAAGAAGGTAGGATGTATCCGAAAGAGTTTGTGCACAAACATGCCCGTCAGCCCATCCAGCCCCGGCGCCGCGCGCATGTTCCCTAGAAGAAGGGAGTGCTCAATCTCTGGGAGCGTAAAAGGGTGATCGTTGGGCACCTCAGGATAAGGAGATCGCGTGATCGCGCGAATGCGGCTATGGTATGCACTGTCCGCTGCTAAATCATCAACCGCAACATGCGTACTTAGTAAAAGGGTAGCTGACGCCTGGACAGAGGTGGTAAGGGCGCCTTCGGAGGTCTCAAGCGGGGGAATGCAAGTTGTAGGGCGGAGCTTCGCAAACGCCGACTGGAAAGGCCGGCCGAAGAGGGTGCGCGACGTGATGTCCGAGCACAGGGCGCGATCGGCGGCAGCCCGTGCGCAACGAAGGCTGCGCTTATACGCCGCGAACGCCTGCGCGTACTGTGAACAAAACACCTCACGCAAGGCGGGGTCACGTACGCGCTGATATCGCCTGCGCATCGCGCGCAGCCTCGACCGTTCCGCAGTCAACTGAGGCGTCCACCACGCCTTGGCACCCCCACTATGTGGCCGAGGCCTGCGCGCGTACCGCTGGCATAAGGTGGTATATGTATCATAAAAAGGCTCAATCGCGGCATCGAGCGCCCAAGCCGACGAAAGGCGGTAGCGACAAATGCGATGGAACCAAGACTCGCGGCTAAGATGCTCCAAGATCTGCGCCCGAGCGTAGTTAGTGAGGCGCTTCTCAGGCACACACGCGGCAGCGCTGAACGTGAACTCAATGTAGCGGTGGTCGGATAATGTGTCCGCGTCCAAGACGGGCCAGCTGTACCCACCGCCGACTAGTGAGACAGACGCCAATGTCACGTCTATCTAGGAACGGGCATAGGGCGTCTCAAAAGTCGGGAGTGAGTCGGGAAAATTTACAATGCGGAGATTGTTAGCGCACGCAAATTGAGCAAGTTGCGCGCCGCGGTCATCCCCTGAGGTGGGTCCCCATAACGCGTGCTTCGCGTTGAAATCACCACCCAAGACAAAACTGTAGGATTGATATTTCACGAATATTTGGTTTAATTCATCCAGTATGGGCTCAAGGGGACGATGAGGCGGCGCATATACAGCAACAACGACAAAAGAAACTCCCACACCCTCGCATTGTATAGCCACAACCAGTTGTGATACGTAAATTGGGAAGAACTGGAGGCTCGAAGGGCGTGCCAGCAGGACCACACGGGGATGGTCGTTGGCATTAAAAGTGTAGAGAGTGGGGGGCACATTGGTTACTCTATTGCCGCGTGTGTGAAGTTCCGATATCAAAGCAAACGTGATGTCATGCTCAAGCATGCGATGAAATAATAACTTAGTAGCATCGCAGCTGCTGGCAAGGTTAGCCTGGATGAATTTGAATGGCTGCAAATCAGCCATGTTCAATAAAAGCATGGCGGAGCAACAGCCCCAGTGCAGCCAGACGAAACCAAGGTCTGAGATATGGGAAGTGCAAACTACAAATCATACGTGCCACCAGAGGCCTGCGCACGCTGAAGATGCCAGGACATAGTGTTCCAATGGCACCATTCAGAGTCGAATGCCAAACACACAACAGGTCCCCGCCCACCTCCGCAATCAACCGCACAAGCGGAGACATGGCGAACAGGAAAGAGGAGAAGATAAAGAGGCGCAAAAAAACGGTGAACCTGGAGAACAAAAAGCAAAGGAAAAACGAGGAAGATAGTCGAAAAATACGTGGCGATCCCACGCCAGCCCGCCACGCCGAAGGCCGCACGCTCGAAGAGGGCGCACGGCAGCAAACGCCGTAGGTGACTGCGAGCGACAGGGGACCGCCAAGCAGTGACGCAAAGATGGATATAGCGCG
Source organism: Dermacentor variabilis (assembly GCF_050947875.1). Classification (NCBI taxonomy): domain Eukaryota; kingdom Metazoa; phylum Arthropoda; class Arachnida; order Ixodida; family Ixodidae; genus Dermacentor; species Dermacentor variabilis. The sequence goes on from NC_134574.1 coordinate 23,813,313, forward strand.
CTCAGCCATAGTCGGTACGGGCCCGCAAACGGGCTATCCTGGCCCGAAGAAGCGGGCAGGCCGGTGAGCCCATAGGGTGAGCGCTCGAGCTTCCTCCACGCTTGCACTCGCTGCAGCAGACGGCCGCATCCCCTAAGCGAACGGTGCACCGCTCGCCGAGGTGCGGCCCCGCGCAGCGCGTGCACACCGCGCGCTCAGGCTGTGAACGTATGGGACACGCGCGCCGGGGGTGACCATAAGTGGAGCAAAATGTGCACGTAGGCACGTGGAGGTCTTCCACCACGGTCGCTGAGGTCCACCCCACAGCGACACGCCCGCGACTCATAAGCGTCCGAAACGTCGGAGGATCGACGGCAATTACGTGGGAGAAATTTCCCGAACGCTCCCGGAACGAGACGCGCACCGCACATGACGAAGGCTCAAGCTTTAGGTCTGTGTTGCGCAGGTTGATCTGATCAATGAGCGCATGAGCCGGAATGTCAGGGTCGACCCCCGTAAGTTTGACCTGTGGTTGACGACGATTTATCAGGCGAACAGACATAGCGATCTTGGTTGTGATGTTACTTTCTATCGCCTGTTGTAAACGTTGCATGGTATCAAGGTCGTCTGATAAAACCGTGACACCGCGAGGTGTTCGACGGAGCGTCAAATGGACGACCGTGACCGTCCATGGCTTTATGTGGCCCCTTGGTCAAAAAGGAAAGGAAAAGAAAAGGAGGGGCAAACCCGCACCACCGTTAAGGTATAACGGGTATAAAACCGAATAGAAAATAAATGAAAAGGGGCCGCCGAGGCAGCCCAAATCAGGTTTGGAGAAAAAGCCAATTGATAAAAGAAAAGAGACGGAGGCAAGCCAACAAGGAGGCCAAAATGAGGAATAAACAAATAGACTGGAAGAGAATGGGGGAGCAGTAAAGTAAAACTGCCTCCAGGGTCTGCAAGCAGTGCATGCTCCCAAACTCACCCCGTCCGCGGGGCAACCCAACAATGCCCACGCAGTGACGCGCAGTTGGTTTATTGTAAAAAGAACCGAAGCATGTGGCTGTCTTCGTGGGCGCGCTCGTGCCGTGTGGTCGTGTCACGCCGACTGGGAGAGTCCGGAGAAAGGTCATCGCAGTGGAGACGCCCACGGTCGGCTGGCTGGACAGCTGCACAAAGGGTAGGAGACTATACAATTGGGGAAAAGATGAAAAGGAAAGAAATGTGAATGTAGCATGCAGTTAGGACCATCCAACACGGGGAAGCCCCGCCATAGTTGGCATATGCAGTGTGGATGGCCACGAACAGTCATGCGAAAATAATATGAAAAGGTGAACCGAGAGGCATCAGTAGAAAGCAAATTAGTAGGCGTCGGGAAGAAGAGGAGGCACAGGAACAGGATGGGGAGGAACGGAAAGGGTGATAAGCCGGATGAGTTGCAGAAGCAGGGCGCGGGATCGAGGGGTTTTAAGGAGCGCGGGGTCCATGGCTTTATGTGGCCCCTTGGTCAAAAAGGAAAGGAAAAGAAAAGGAGGGGCAAACCCGCACCACCGTTAAGGTATAACGGGTATAAAGCCGAATAGAAAATAAATGAAAAGGGGCCGCCGAGGCAGCCCAAAGCAGGTTTGGAGAAAAAGCCAATTGAAAAAAGAAAACAGACGGAGGCAAGCCAACAAGGAGGCCAAAATGAGGAATAAACAAATAGACTGGAAGAGAAGGGGGGAGCAGTAAAGTAAAACTGCCTCCAGGGTCTCCAAGCAGCGCATGCTCCCAAACGCACCCCGTCCGCAGGGCAACCCAACAATGCCCACGCAGTGACGCGCAGTTGGTTTATTGCAAAAAGAACCGAAGCATATGGCTGTCTTCGTGGGCGCGCTCGTGCCATGTGGTCGTGTCACGCCGAGGCGACTGGGAGAGTCCGGAGAAAGGTCATCGCAGTGGAGACGCCCACGGTCGGCTGGCTGGACAGCTGCACAAAGGGTAGGAGACTATACAATTGGGGAAAGATGAAAAGGAAAGAAATGTGAATGGAGCACGCAGTTAGGACCATCCAACACGGGGAAGCCCCGCCATAGTTGGCATATGCAGTGTGGATGGCCACGAACAGTCATGCGAAAATAATATGAAAAGGTGAACCGAGAGGCAGCAGTAGAAAGCAAATTAGTAGGCGTCGGGAAGAAGAGGAGGCACAGGAACAGGATGGGGAGGAACGGAAAGGGTGATAAGCCGGATGAGTTGCAGAAGCAGGGCGCGGGATCGAGGGGTTTTAATGAGTGCGGGGTACAGGTCGGGAGAAAGGGCATGGACATGATGAAGTCGGCACAACCGCGAAGCAACAAATGCAGTGCGTGGGCAGGAGGTCAAGTAATGAAGGTCATCGACAGGAGAGGCACCACACGCGCACCGATCGGAGGCAATAAGTCGAAACCGATGGAGGTAGTAGGGAAAATGACCGTGGCCGGTGAAAAAATGCATAAACAGACGAGGCGGGGGAACCAAGAGGGGATTGCGTAGACACTTCCGACCCATCGATAAAGACTGGTACCGTGGCCCTCACGCTGCCAGTGCAAGTGCCACTGTTGTAATGAAGCCGCAAAGAGAGTCTTTCGGACCGACCGGACTGAGGTCGGGCAGGAACGAAGTATACCACGGCGGAGCGCCGATGACGCGGCCTCGTCTGCCAGTTCGTTACCCACTACGCCCTGGTGGCCAGGGACATGGAATAGGCGCACGCTGCGACCCACGAGGTGGAGCTGGCGCAGCACTTGCTGAAAGTGCCAGACGCGTGCATCTGTATGATGAAGGCTGGAAATCGCCCGCAAGAGTGACAGGCAGTCAGTGTAGAGGTGGGTTGTGCAAGGCCCACGCCTGTTCATTAGAAACAGGAGGGCCTCGTCAAAAGCAATAGCCTCAGCATCATATGCGCTAGTGGCATTGGGTATCCTGTATTTGCGCACCGCGAGAAGGCGACCGCGTGGGCCGAACACCACGTACGCCGCGCCTGCCCCGACTGACGTGAAGGCGCCGTCCGTGTACACATGGTATACCGGCAAGGAAGAATGGAGGGCAGCCTGGGAAGGTGTCAGGCGGGTGAAGGAAAAGCGACAGGCCATGCACGGGTGACGCGACCAGGCGTCGAATGGACGCGCGATGGAGGCCGGGTCGAACGTGACCTGGCCATAATGGGTGAATTGGCGGAGAGTCAGGATGGAGAACTCTGCCCCCAACCTGTCTAACTCCACATTCAAAGGTGGACAGTTGGCCAGGATGTGCAGTGCCGTGGTGCGCGTTGTATGATATGCACCGGTCAGGGCGACGAGAAGGGAGCGTTGAACCGACAAGACGCGTGTGGTGAGGAAGGAGGATGGAAAAGCCGGCCACCACACCGGAGACGCGTAAACAATCGCAGGAAGCAGGACCTGTCGATATAGACGCCGTATAAGCACGGGACGCAGCGAAAAATGCATGCGTAAAAATTTAAGAGATCGCGCAACCAATACCTCGGCTTTGGTTTTAATAAAATCAACATGGGCGTGGAAATTAAGTTTGTCATCAAAGACCACGCCGAGAATTTTAATATGGTCTTTGGTTTTTAGATAAGCGCCATCCAACCTAATGGAGGGACGCCGCTTAGATGTGCCAATGTGCCCATTGTTGAAAAAGACGAAATAGGACTTTTCGGAACTAATTTTGACCTTGTTTTGCCGTGCCCAATTGCAAACCAAGGTGAGTACAGATTCTGCAAGAGCCTGCAACTGTAAGCGCGACGAACCGGAAACGAGTATAATAGTATCGTCGGCATAAGCCTGGATGTGTACCCCCTGTGGTAATGGAAGGTCTAATAACGAGAAGATGACTAAATTCCACAGTAATGGGCTAATAGGGGAGCCCTGAGGACTGCCAATGGACGGACGCGCCGACGCGTCGCCCGCGTTCGCCCGGCAGACTACGTGGCGGTCCGTTAGGAAGGATTTAAGAAGGAAGTAAAGATTGGCGGGGCAGCGGTGTTGGCGCAGAAAAAACAACACCGAATCATGCCACACGCTGTCAAACGCACCGGAAAAGTCTAAGGAGATCAAAACCGCCGGGATTTTATCAGCCTTCAGCGCACTGAGGCGACGTTGGAGGACATGCAGAGCCAGAGGGGCGCTCCGCGCATGAGTAAAACCAAATTGTTGAGCGTGAAGGAGGTTGTGGGCGTGGAGAAAATAATAGAGGCGGGAATTTAGCAACCTTTCCAAGATCTTGCCGAATATAGAGTTCATGACGATTGGCCGATACGCGGAAGGAAGAGAAAGGGGGGCGACCGGGTTTAGGAATAAAAATAACCCGGCCGACCTTCCACATGGAGGGGAAGTGGCCCAAACGGAGAGAGGCATTAAAGACATCAAAGAAGAAACGCGGATGTAGCCGGTACAGGTGGCGGATGAACATGGCAGTAAGCCCGTCTAGTCCCGGCGCCGACTGCGGATTGCCCCGGTAAACCGCTCGTTCGATCTCGGCCGCGGTAAAGGGACAGTCATTCCGCACCTCAGGATACGGGCTCTGTACCACCGTCTGGATGCGACTATGATAGTCGCTGTCAGCGGTGGGGTCATCGAAAGCGACATGCGTCCGTAACAGGAGGGTCGCCGAGTCTAAGACGGACGTGGTTAGAGTACCGTCCGAACCCTGTAGCGGAGGAAGAGAGAGGAGAGGGGGAATTTTGTCAAAAGCGGTCCGAAAAGGGATACCAAAGAGGGACCGTACCGTAAGGTTGTGGCAAGCCGCCCGATCAGCCGCAGCCTTCGATTGCCGCAGATTGCGCTTATAGATAGCGTGGGCGGCAGCATATTGAGCTCGAAAGTGCGCACGCATGGAAGGGTCGCGCGCGCGCTGAAAACGCCGGCGCATCGCGCGCACCCTGGCTCGCTCTTCCTGCAAGAGAGGCGACCACCAAGACTTTGCCCCATCGCGGCGTGGACGGACCGTGCGAATGTAGCGTCTACAGAGGGTGTTGTAAGTGGTGTAGAACCCCTGTAACATGATGTCAAGCATAGTGGACGTGGAATATTGACACCGGGAGACGCCGCGGAACCACTTGTGGTCCCGGAGACATTCTAATATCTGGCCGCGTGCGAAGTTGGTAAGACGACGGACCGGTGTGGTCGTGGCCGCGAAAAGAGTGAATGCAATATAGCGGTGGTCGGACAGCGTCTCCTCCTCGCATACCGACCAGCTATAGCCCTGCCCAGTCAAGGAGAATGATGCTAAGGAGACATCGATCCATGACCGAGCATAGGGAGTCTCAAAGGTGGGGAGGGAGGCACAATTGTTTAAAATGAGCAAATCGTTCGCGCACGCGAACTGCACAAGTTGAGCGCCGCGCACATCGCCCCCCTCGGGACCCCACAACGCATGTTTCACATTAAAATCGCCGCCCAAGATAAAGCTGTGGGTGAGATGTTGAGAAACGACCAGGCTCAATTCATCTAGAATGGGGTCCAACGGGCGATGAGGAGGCGCATAGACCGCGACGACAATGAAAGCGTTCCCAGCACGTTCGCAGCGGAGCGCAACGACGAGCTGGGAACAGTGGACAGGAAAGATGTCAAAGTCAGGTGCCCGCGACAGCAAGACAACACGCGGGCGTTCGGGAGCGTGATAGGAAACGATGGACCGGGGCAGATTCTGCATGCGGTTGTCGCGCATGTGCGGGTCGGACACCAGCGCAAAACTGAAGTCCCCCGCGATCATGCGCTCCACGAGCAGCTTGGTGGCATCGCGCGTACTGGCAAGATTAGCCTGGAGGAATTTGAGAGGAGTGGCGCTAGCCATTGCGGGTGAGCACAGGTATATCAGCAAAATGAATACGCGCACTCAGCAAGAGCCAGGAAAAGCGCCAGCGAAAGCACCAAAACCGTGTGCACGAAGCCAAGGCCGTCAAGAGGCGTGACCCACCGAACAAGGGCATGACCCACAGCCAAGAGGGAGCAGCCCAAAACCTAAGAAGAGGACAAAGCTGCCCTGATCCTGCAACCGGCCGGCAGAGAATGCTATCGAAAAAAAGGTGGTGTGAGAGAAAGAAGGGGACAGAACAACGGAGACAGGAACATGGACGAAATGGGGACGCGAAAACGGGTAGGAAGACGCAGGGTACAGGTTCGAGTTGAGAGACGAAAGGAAGGCGATGTAACGAGGAGCCAAAATCAAAGGAGTGACGAAGGCACGGCGGCCCATGCCCCGCCGGCGAGGTGCGCAGTCTCCCGCGCACGCAAAAGCCACCGACCGCCGCGGACAAGGCGGAGCCGCCGCGCTGCAACAGAGGGACCATCAGATGGAAGCTAGCCATAATCGGTTCGCAACCTCAGGCGGGCTATGCGAGCCATCAAAAGAGGGCAGCCCCTATCGCCCGTCGGGTGCGAGCTCGGCCGCCCCGCCCGACGGCACTCGCTGCAGCACACCGTCGCATCTCCTATGCGCACGGTGCACTGCTCGCCGAGATGTTGGCCGGCGCAGCGGGTGCAAACCGCTCGCTCCGGTTGATCGCGCAGAGGACAGGCACGCCGGGGATGGCCGTACGAGGTGCAGAACGTGCACGTGGGGACGTGCAGGTCCTCCACCACGGTGGCAGATGTCCATCCCACCGTGACGCGGCCGCGGCTCGTGAGCGCCCGGAACGCCGCGGGGGTCACCGCAAGTACATGAGTGAAGTTGCCTGACCGTTCCCGAAATGACACGCGCACGTCAGACGTCGAAGGGTCGAGGTTGACATCGGGATTGCGCGAGTTGATCTGCGCGACGAGGGTGCTTGCCGGGACATCGGGATCAACGCCTGTGATCTTTACCTGAGGTTTACGCCGGTCAACGAGTCGCACCGACATAGTCGTTTTAGTGATGATATTTTGTTCGATCGCCTCTTTAAGTCGGAGGACAGATGGTAAATTGTTGGTGAGGACAGTGAGGCCGCGGGACGTCTTTCGAATAGTAATGTCACTGATGTTTTCCTTAGCCGGGTCGATGTTAGTTTTTAGGACGTGGGAGAGATCTTTCGCGGGAGTGGTGGTAGGGGTGAGTGGCGACAGGAACATGACGTGTGCGTGTTCTCGCCTGGGCAAGTCGTCCTCCACGGCAACGTCGACAGCCGAAGGCGCCGGGCCGAAGGCGACCGGAGCCGGCATGCCAAGCGCGCCCGCATGAGGTGCCAAATCGCCATCTCGGGCCACCGCGGCGTAGGAACGAGCCGGGGTCGCGGAAGGAACAGCAGCCGTGCACTGCACCGGACCAGCCGCTCCAGCCCGCGCCAGTTGGTGCCGCAACTCGTCAGCCCGTCCGCATTGCCGGGCCGCGACCGCACGCAGATCAGCACACTCCTGTATCAGACCTCTCAAAAGGCCCAAGATTTGTGACCGGTAGTTATTAGTGATTTTGCAGTTGTTCTCAAACATGATATCCGTGATTTGTTTGTGGTAATCAATGGCACGTTGAAAGGAGGCCGAAAGCGCGGCATCGACGGCCCCGCGCTCGGAACATGAGTCTGCATGCCCTCGGCCGTCCGGCCGGCGATCGGCATCCGCCCGCCCAGGAGGCGCGGGTATAGCAGGCGCGGAAGGGCCGAGGTGAACATCCGCTAGGAGCCGATCGCCATCAGTAGAGAACACTGACGCGTCCGAGCGCGACGAGCCGCCCGGCGAGGCAGAGCCGCTCGCAGGCGGAAGGTCAGTAGCGGGGTTGACACTCTCCGCCATGCCCCACTAGCGGGTATGAGCCATTGGCCCGTAGGCCGGCAGCCGGCCACGACGAAAGGTCGAAAATTAATGAAAAGTAGCCCCTTTTAGCCCAAACCCGCTCGTCGAATGCAAACCCCAAATGTTCAAAATTAACCCCTGGTAGAAATTAGAAGCCAGGAATCAGAAAGAACTGACCTTTCGCCGACAAACGGGAGCCCGATTCCACCGGCCAGCCAAGCACTTGCACGAGCGCTCGTGCAAGTGCTTGGTCCATGGCTTAAGTGTTTCCCCCAGAGCAAAAAAAAACAGAAAAAGAAAAAGGGGGAGGCCCGCACCACCTTGCAGTATAACGGGCTTAACGCCAATTATAAGATAAAAAATGAGGGATCATCACGAGAGATGATGCATAGGAAATTTGGATACAAAAGCCAATATTTAAAAAAACAAATTCGGAGCTGAAGCCAATGAAATCAGTGAGGAAGTAGTAGAAGACGAAGTAAGTCGCCAGGATTAGCAGCACATAGCGACCTGGTGCAGGCTCCTTTAGGGTGTAATGAGCCGAAGGCTCCGGCAGTGATGCGCGATCATTGCGGTCTTGCGCTTGGCGTGCTCAGTGTAGCTGACGGCGTCCCGGATCACGTTCTCGAGGAACACCTTGAGCACACCGCGTGTCTCCTCGTAGATCAGGCCAGAGATATGCTTGACACCACCACGGCGAGCGAGGCGACGGATGGCTGGCTTGGTGATGCCTTGGATGTTGTCACGCAACACCTTACGATGACGCTTCGCGCCACCCTTGCCGCCCTTGCTTTGTCAGATGGAAGAGAGGGCAGCTGTATAAAGTGCTGTCCCCTAATGAGAGTTCAGATCTCAGCCAACCATCATCATCCATACAACCGCCTCAAGCTAGGTCCCCAACACGGCAGGGGTGAAGGAGATTTGGGGTTCGAGGCGGAGGTCATGTTCAGAACAGGATCAAGCCACTGTACTCTATCGGGAGCGGCTCTCGGCGCCATAGCACCGTATTGGAGCGCGCTGCCGGCGCCTTCGTAAGTGGCGATCGAGTTCTTCAGAACTCCACAACTATCTTTCCTTGTCGTTGGGAAAAAAATATCATAGGTCGGCACCATGTTCGGGAGAATTGGAGTGTACCCAATCGACGTCTCTCCCTCTTCAGGTGGAACCATAGTTCCTTCCTGATTTTGGCCAGTACTTCGTGTAGTCCCGGTTGCTTGTCCGTGAACGTTGCTTTGCATCTCGCCAGCCACACCTGATAGCTACACTCAATCATCAACAGAGTAAACTGGTTGATCCCTTCTTTAGGGAGTGGGCTCATGTACCGGACAGTCAGGTATGGCGCTCCCGGCAGCTTGAAAATATCTTTCACTCTTTCAATCAGTGCTGCCGGGATCAAGCACTCGTAGAAGATGTGCTCGGGCGTCTCTCTGGCATTACAAAATGGGCAGTTTTTGTTGAGACCGCCCGTGGCGGATACAAAGGCTCTTTTCCTTATGGGCAGACATACACGTGCAAAGCGCCACATGAATGATGCTCTGCGAGCATCGAGGAAGTCTGCTAAAATCAAATGCCAGTTCGGCTTTTCGGCCGGTTTGTTAAAAGGCACCAGTTGTGGTAACTTTGGTGACAGGTGCTCTATGAGCACTTTGAGCGCCGTACTCGTCAAATCAAAGCTTGGTATGCTCTTCAATGTGCATAACGCATTTGCGGCTTCTTTATAAAAGGGTAGGGGGAATTCGGAGCGGGGGGCGGAATGCGACAGTGGGGGACCAGTGAACACAACAATTTTCGTACTGAGAAAAAACGAAGTTAGCATCTTAGTTAAGCGAATGTCCGAGTCTAGGGCAATTTGGGTCCACTTGGTATGTAAGGCTAGTGCCATTACATTCAAGTCCGGAACGCCTAGGCCACCTTGGAATCGTGGCAGTTTTACTATTATTCGTTTTACTTGATCAGGGCCTCCTTGCCAGAGGAAGCGAAAAATTATCTTTTCTAGCTTCGTTTTTACTCCATTAGGAACATCAAGCACACTCGCGGTATACATCAGGAAAGATATCAACAAACTTCTTATTATATTTGCTTGCGCCGTAATAGGGCATTTTAATGCACTGTAAATATTAACTTTCTCACGGAGTTTTTCTTCTGCAATAAACCAGTTAGATTGGGAGGGTCCCTTCCTATCTAATATGTAGCCGAGCATCTTAATTTCTTTTTTCAGAGGCAAGCCGTGCAAAAGTCCTGATAGTCCAGGCTCAGTGTGCAGGCTCATAATTGTGCTTTTAGTGCGGTTGAGGTTTGCTCCGCTTGCTAGACAGTACCGATCAACTACTTTTAGTAAACTAGCGACAGAGTTGCTGTCTGGTACGACTACTGTGACATCATCTGCGTATGCGAAAATCGGGGTGCAGTTAGGACCAACAGGAAGGGGGAATTTGCTGATGCTGTCATCAGCGGCGACTTGTTCTAGTAGCGGTTCTATAGCGAGTATATACAGTAGTGGGCTGAGTGGGCAGCCTTGCCGCACACCTCTTTCTATATGAAAATTTTCTGACATGCTTCCCTGTATTATAACCGCTGACGTAAGGCCGCTGTACAAACACTGGATTTGTTTACAAAATTCTTTACTACTGCCTGCTTGTTGCAATACCTGAAAGAGAAATTCGTGGTTTATTTTATCGAACGCTTTTTCTTGGTCTAGTGAGCATATGTAACCGGGCAGATTTCTAGATGTAGCCCACGCTAATAGGTACCTTAATCCTAAGCCGTGTATTTCAGCTAATCTACCCGGAATACAGCATGCTTGGTAGGTCCCGACTATGTTTGTTAGGGCGGGCGTCAAACGGAGCGAAAGGCTTTTCGCGATAATCTTATAGTCACTGTTTAGGAGTGTAATAGGGCGCCACGCTCGGAGGTCTGATGATTTTCCTACGTCCTTACATAAAAGCGTAATTAAACCCTGACGTTGCGAAACTGGTAGCGACCCTTCTTCTAAGGAGGCATTTACAAGGGCTGTAAAATATTTTGCCAGGAGGGGCCAAAATTTTGTATAAAAAGCGGGCGGGAGGCCGTCTGTTCCCGGACTTTTGTTTTGTTTCATTGCCTTTAGGGCTTCAAAAAGCTCTTCTGCTTGAAATGGCGTATCTATAACTATGGGGCTGATTTCTGGGCTTTTCAAAGAGAAAGACGTGGGAGTGCAATTAGTTTTCTTATGCAGATGCTCATAGAATGACCTAGCAGCCTCTGTTACCTCTTCTGGCTTTGTTGTTGCGACGCCCGTGACTGGGTCTGTCACTTCGCACAGTATGTTACTTCTTGTAGCTAGGCGGCGGCGTAGGAGATGCCTAGAGCACCATGTTTCTCTTTCCCACCTTTCCGCACGCGCTGTAGCTCGAAGTCGGTCCCATCTTTTGTTGAGCAAGCTGTGGAGCTCTTTTCTGAGTTCTACAAGAGCGCCTGCTATGCTTGGCCCTTGCGATAGTGGTGCGCTGAGAATTGAAATGGCACCTGAAAGTTTCCTTATTTCCTCACGTTCTTCTCTAGCTAATTTAGTGCCCCATGTTTGGAAACATTCCTTAACGTTTACTTTAAAGCATTCCCATGCTGCGGCGGTCGGCGGAGATTTAAGGGAGCTCTTTATCAAGTTGATAATGTCCTCAACTACGCGTGCATCTTCGAGAAGTTTTATGTTAAGGCGCCAGCATCCTTTGGCTCGCGGAGCTAAATCATAATCGGTGAAGCGAAAGATTAAAAATTTGTGGTCACTCAATGCGGTGGGAAGGACCCACGCAGTATGTAGCGCAGGCGCCAATGCGTTGGAAGTATACAAGCGGTCGATGCGGCTTTCGTAGCCGCGACCCATCCATGTCATTCCTGAGCGGCCAGGCTGTAAGATTTTCCACGCGTCTATGAGCCCTATTTTATCTACCAAGGAGCGCAGTGTTTGCGCGCTATTGTAGTCGCGCCCAGTACGCGTAGGTGCGCCGCGGTGAGAGCGCCTATCGCTTGCTTCTAAGACACAGTTGAAATCACCTAAAAGAATCACTTTAGTCGGTCCAACTAAATAATGTTCTAATGACTGAAAATATTCTCTTTGACCGCGTTTACAGGGGGCATAAACATTAGTTATTCTAATACCATTATCTAAGTCAATGCTCAGCGTGCGACCCGCGTTATCCCTTTCATAACGAAGTACTTTTAAATTTAATTCTCTAAGAAAAACAATTGCGACACCAGCCGAGCCCTTCCTTCCAAAATTCCAGTACGATTTTGTGTCGAATTTTAAGTCGAATTGCCTCATCTGATCGATGTGGTGAATGTACGTTTCTTGAAGTGCCAGTATATCGATTTTCAACTGCGTGCCAATTGTATTACTTCCGCTTGTTTAGCTGCTCTCGTCAAACCACGGCAGTTGAGAGAAGCTATCTTGAGCGAAAGAGCCATCTTGGAAGGACGGGGGAAGGTGCGCCTAAATTAAAGTTTAGAAGGCAGTCTTCCCCGAAGGGGAGGCAACGGCCGCGGGCAAGCCCTCGCTAGACGACGAGTAGGCGTTGTCAGACATTATAGAACAATCACAGCTGCTGAGGTGGCAGAATTCGCATAGGGATTTTGCTTTTGGCATCTCTACAACGCTTTCTGTGTCGCTTTCTAAGTTGCATTCGTCACTGCTACTTGCGCGGATTTGCCGTTTGTAGTGCGGCTTATCGCTCGAACTTTTGGAGCTCGGGCTTTCATTTCCCGACCCTGCTCCTTCCTTGGTAGGGGTGGCAGTTGGGGTATTCTTTTTGCTCTTTCGCTTTCTTTTGCTTGCTGTCTTTTTTGGTTCCCCCGCGACTTTTGCCACTTCTAACATGGGTGTCGCATTGTCTGGGGGCGAACTAGCCGGTTCGTCAACATGGTCCTTGACCTCCTCTTCTTTGTTGCAGGTGAGGTCCCTAGGCTCCCTTGGGGCAGGTGGGGTGTTGTTCGGCTGGGCTTCTTTGTCAGCAGCTTGAGGGGCCGAGAGGGGGGACAACCCAAGTGCAGTTGGTTCCCAGTAGTCGGCCACGACAGCATTTTCTTTGTCTGCTTCAAGCCCCTGGCTAGTCACGGCAGGAAAGGTGCGTTTGGTGCATTCGCTGACCGCATGGTCTCCGCATTTGGGACAGGGGTCATTGCAGTCCACGTGGCCGTACATTCCGCACCTCTCGCATTGCGGAGTGTCGCAGGCGGCGCCAAAATGGCCTTCGCCGCCACAGCGCCTACACACTCGCACGACCCCTTCAAATTCACATTGAACAGTGGTGTCGATAACCTCCAGGAAGTTTGGTACTGGGGTCGTATTTCAAACTTGACGCGGCGTATGCCGGTCGTAACTGATGGAAAGCCTGGTACACTCTCGCGAGTGACACTCAGGACCTTCCCGTACTTCTCAAACGCCTTCGACAGTTCCACATCTTGATGCTCGGCAAAGTAACCAATGACTCGCACAAGCTTTGCTCTCGTTCCTCTGTACTCAAACTGGACTGCTGTGTCCCGAATCACGACCACAGGATTGGTTAAAAACCTCTCGACCGCCGCGCGTGTCTTCAGGAACATTTCATACTTTCCTGCTGTGAAGTCTTGCACACCTCCTAATTCACTCTTTGTGAACATCGACGTCAGAAATTTAGTCAGTTCAACGGTGGTCACGCCATGCGGGACGCGCCCGCAGAAGCTAGACTAGCGGGTGTTTCGTCCGTTATCTCCATAGCGGCGGCGGTGTTTTCGTCTGCAGCCGGCTCGCTAGCAGACGACGCGGCCGGGCGCGCGCCGCCTCCCGGAGTAGTCGGCGCCTCGGGGGCGGAGTCAGGCGCGCCCTCCCTCGGAGGGGGCTCGAATGATGCGGCGGCCAACTCGGCGGGATGCCGAGAGGTGGCGCTCGAACTTTCCGCAGGTACCGCAGGTGGGGCGGTCTGCTCGCGTGATGCTGGCTCGGGTGGCCCTCCAACTTGCGCGTCCGGAGGGGAGGGGTTGGTAGCTGTTTTCCCCGCGTGTCGGGAGATGGCGCTGCCATGGTCTTCGTCCGCCGACGGCTCTCCCGGGCAGGAGGGGACGCTCGGCCGCTGCTTGCATGGCCCGGTGGCTTCATCATCCTCGCTCTCGGACTCGCGGGCGCGTTTACGAAAAATGGACAGGTCCATTTCCTCGTCGTCCGAGGGGGGAAGCGGCACCTCGGCGTGGATGTCCTGCACGCATGGGCCGTTCTCGCAAGGCTCTGTAGTGGCCGCTGCGGCTGCCGGTGTCGAAATGCTTCCTATTGCAGTCGTAGGCTGGGGGGAAGCCACAGGAACCTCCAAGGTGGCGGCCCGTATACGTAGCCACTCGCCCAGCATGCGAGTGGCGCGAAGCTCGAGGTCCTCCCTTGCCCGGAGCTCATCGAGGGTCGCGGGGCCGAGTGTCACCCGGCTCAAGCTGCCGTGGCGGCGATGGCGGACACGTGGCGGCGGCTCGCCGGGTGGCCGAAACTCCATATTGTGCTGCCGAGGCGTCTTCTCGCGCGCGGGAAGAAAGCCGTGAGCAGCGAAAGGTGCGACAACGTGTTCCTAAGCGGGCGCAACCATGCAAGATACCGAAACACGTGGTAGCTGTCGACGCGAAATCGTCAGAGCGAGGAGGAGCGTAACCTTCTCCGATCGCAGCTCAGACGCGACTCCCGTTGACACCACCACGGCGAGCGAGGCGACGGATGGCTGGCTTGGTGATGCCTTGGATGTTGTCACGCAACACCTTACGATGATGCTTCGCGCCACCCTTGCCGAGCCCCTTGCCGCCCTTGCCACGTCCAGACATCTCGGCTGTTGCTGCTGCTTCGGAGCGAGTCAGGAAAGTGAATGTCGCGTCCTTGCGCCGCGACTGAGCGAGGAAGCCGCGCCGAATGGCGAGGAGGTGAAACGCGCGCCGATTGGCTCACGGGCAGCGCGGCCTCTCTTCGCGAGTGAGTCGCGGGTGGCAGCACTGAGCCCTGCTTAGGCCACGCACTGAGTTCAAGACAAGTGGTTTCGCAACACAATCGCGGAGTTTACTCTTTTTTTTTCTTATGTTGTTTCTTTTTGGCATTTCTGACTGCAACGTAGGCTGATGTTCAACCCGCCTCCCTTCTTCTTTTGCTCAACTCGCCAAGAGAAAAACAAACGTGTCAACAATGTTATTGTGCTATGTTGCACGCACCCACTGCTCGTGTCGCGCCCCAGGAACAAGTTTATTGTGTTCTCATAATTATGATTACTTGTTCTATTCACCGGTAGCTCGGCTACGCTTTCAAGTGCACCCTGGTCATTGCCGCAAAGCACACCGTGCGCACAGCTTCAAACACCGCCACGCCAACATCGTTCACTTGATCACTAGTCGCGAAACAGGGCGCGTTCATGCTCTGTTCGCCTCAGGCGTTTCAAATTTCGCACGCCGGCACCGCTGACTGGTGCCTACACGACCGTCAAATTTCGTCGCGATAGCTTATGTAGCCTCGTAGATAACGTCAGCGAAATCAGCCTAAGACGCGCGCGCGAGCCCAATTCAGCATTCTAGGGGACGGAAGAGAGCGAGGAAACTGTTGGCGCCGCTCCTCACTCTCCCATCGCCCGTACGCAGGCAGCTACGCAGGGCGCGCGCGAAACCGCTAGCTATGCAGCATGCGGAGAGCGCGCGTATCTCTTCTTTTCCCACTTCAAAGTCACTTACTACTGCTACATTTGTAATAACAGTGTAAAATTTCCCCTTAGGCAGTGCTGCTTCGTGAACGTGCGCACCCATTCCCGCTCGCCAGCCACCGCTACAGCAATGCGGCTCTGAATTTCAGTCCGGAGCACTGCTGCATACGTGCGGGCGGCCGCCGAGAGGGCATTAGTTCTAGCAGCCATAGAGGCACACCTCAGGGCCCGCAAAAGCGCGTCGAACGACAAGAAGAAACAAAACGGTAAAAATAAAAAAAGGAGGGATGAGGGCTGCCTGCTCTTAAAAGTTGCGCTGCATCAGAATTAAGTAAATGTGCAGCAACGACCGCCTCATCATCCTCGGTGTGTGAAACACGCGCCGTGGTAATTAGTGTATGCAGGCAAACGTGGCCGCTCGCGCAGAGTCGCCTCACGCGCCCCATACTTGCTCTGTGTGTGTTGTTGTGCTGAGCCCCATGGCGTTCCGTGCGGTTCTGCTGCAAAAGCAGTAGCACACGCGCTGTCCGACCGCGCACGCCGCGTGTTTGAAAAAAAGAAGCAGTAGCAAGTGCCGTTGAAATGGTAAAAGAAGAGAAGAGTGCAGTACCGTAGCTGTCTCTCGCTTAGGAGGTCACCTCAACAGTACTGCACGGGGGAGGGTAAGGAGAATAAAGGAGCCAAGAGAAACAAAGATTAAAGAGGACGAGCGAAAGGCCGTGAAGAAAAAAAATAATAATAATAAGAGAAAGAGAGAAGCGTGAAACGGGGCCTATGGCAGCGTGGAGAGGTTCGACGACTCAAAAGAACTCAATGAGAGCTGGGAAGGCTCTTTTGAGTAAAACCGCAAAACCCCTAGGAGACAGAAACTCCTTAGGACGGGCTATGGGGAGTCCAAGGCGTCGATTAGGATTTCACGAGCTGAGAGATATATGCAGTGCATATATCTATACAAGGGATATATAAAAGTGCATATATCATATAAAAGGGACTCTCACGGGCCGTTAGGCCCGTGAGAGTCCCTTTTTGTGTGTGTTGTTGTGCTGCGCGCATGGCGTTCTGATACAAAACTTTCAGCACACGCGCTGTCGCAATGAAAATGCGACAGCGCGCGCCGGGTGTGTGTAAACGAGGAAGCGTGGAACAGAGGGAACGGACGGAATTGTCGAGATTCTCACTACATCCCAATGCCAATGCAGACACTTTGGGTGGCTCTGAGAAGAGCCGTTGGGTGTTGGCTGCGCGGACGAGCGCTCGGTCGCCTACTTGGAGCTGGTGTACTTGGTGACGGCTTTGGTGCCCTCGGACACGGCGTGTTTGGCCAGCTCGCCGGGCAACAGCAGACGCACGGCAGTCTGGATCTCCCGGCTCGTGATGGTCGAGCGCTTGTTGTAGTGAGCCAGACGGGACGACTCCGCGGCGATACGCTCGAAGATGTCGTTCACGAAGCTGTTCATGATAGACATGGCCTTGCTGGAGACTCCAGTGTCCGGGTGCACCTGCTTCAGCACCTTGTAGATATAGATGGAGAAGCTCTCCTTCCTACGGCGCTTCTTCTTGTCCGTGGCGCGCACGTTCTTCTGCGCCTTGCCGGCCTTCTTCACGGCCTTACCGCTGGGCTGGGGAGGCATCGCAGTGCTTTTGTCAGTAGCCGAGCAAACGAGATCGGAATACGCGCGACCGGTCGCGCGCGCCGCGTTTTTATCGCGGCAGGGTGGTGTTCACGCGACCGCGGATAAAGAGATTCTAAAGAAGTAGAATTGAAAATATGGGATTAAGTGCAGCGCAGTAACTATCTCTCCGCAGAGGACACCTCAACCGCGCTGCACAGGGGGAAAACGGGAATTAAAAGATGAGTGAGAAAGAAATAAAAAAATTACCGACGATTACGTTACTTCCTAATGCGAAATTTGAGCGCAGCAAATAAGCTGTTTCACCTTTTCGATAGATTGAGGCAAAGCAATCGAGCAACACATGTATGCGCTATCACAGAACTTATTTTTTATTTTTCACACGTATTCCTTTAACAAAGACTCCACTAGGTAAGCTTCTGCTTCGGCGGCACGCACATCTGGATTCTGACGGCGACGGCGCTGGGCCTCTGCTCTGGCAGCTCGTTTAGCAGCAGCAGACGGAGGACTTCCATCGGTCGTCTCGCTCATGGCTCAGAAAGAACTGGCAGATAATTTCGCAGTGGCGAACGGCAGCGGCAATTTCGGCTCGGGCGGTGCACATATACAGATCCGCCGCCACCGATCTGGCTCTCTGATTGCCACCGCACAGGGGTTGCATTGGAGGAGGAGCGAAGAAAGAAATTAAGTTCGAGCCGGCGCTTTGACAACCGGAGACTCGCAGGAAGAGGGGGGAGGGGGGCGGCGTGTACACCCAGCGGCAAACGATGGGGGCAGAAGCGCGCGCAGCAAGCAGACAACACGATAAAGGGAGGAGGGAAGAGATAGCAGCGACTGACTGATGCCGCTGACGCCGATAGTGAGTCAACCCCAGCTGCGGAGTTGGTTTCAGGGACAACGCCGCCGATGCCGACACAAACAATATGATACCCTCGCTTCCGCAGCGCTAAGAACCAGGTCTAGCCGTGGGAAGGTGGTCACGAATTCGTCGACGTGCCGGGGCCTACGTGAAATAACCGGCGCGTCGGCAACTGAAGAGCACCCTATCCGCCACACAACAGGGGGGGGGACCCTTTCCTCCTCTTTCTGTATGGCGGCGATGGTGTTCTATGCAGTCACGTTATCTTGACTCTCTAGCGGCATCCAGCGGTATCAGTCGGTCGCTGCTAGCGCTGGGGGGATGGAAGGGGGGCGGAGCTGGTTACGAGGCCGACGACAACGCCGACAACGACGCGAAACCCAGGAACGGACGCCAAAGAGCTGCGCTCTAAAACGCGGCGGCGACAGCCGCAGCGGTAAGGCCGTGGGTGGCGCATGTTTAGAGGCGGCTTTGAAGCGCCGCGTCCTCGGCGAAGGCCAAGAGCGCACGGAAAAGGCGCCTGTGTTGCGAAATGCAGCCCGAGGGATGCAGCAGGTCGTCCAGCGTAGCACACGGTACCGTTGTCAGATGGGAAGAGGACTTGGCAACCAGAGGCGCCGCGTCCCAGAGCTTTCATGTACTCATCAACCCAGCATCATTCGATACATTGACCCCGGTACTCCCCCACAACCCGGGCTGACTGGGTGGGGGGACTTGGTTCGGGCCAACGGTCCTTCCCGGACAAGGGGGCTGTTGTGGTGCAGTCCAACTGAGGGACTGCACTCAACACACAAACAGCCATGTCGGTCTTGCAGGGCACAAGCCTGACTGACCCTCGGACTGCCCTGACGCAAAAGAGGTCAAGGCATACAACCATGGAGACCACCAAAGCCGTCCGCGGAGCAGCGCGACCACTTGAGGGTGCACCACCACCGGTTCCAGCTCTGGGTTCCACTGAGCCAAACAAAACCCCGTAGATCGACTGGCGCACACGGCCGAGTCGTGCGACCTTTGGAGCATGCATCATAACTTAATGGATAGCTTTCCACCTGACTCGTCAAAAATCACGGCAGGACGAGCCCACACTTCGAGAAACTTCTTCTCGCCCAAGCGGTGCCGCTCCCGGGTGAGGTGGAACCAGACCTCCTTCCGTGCTTTCGCAAGCACTTCGTGAAGGCCCGGTGCCCGACCCCCGAAAATTGCATCGCAGCGTGCCAGCCAAACTTGGTATGAGCACTCGGCGAGGAGAAGCACGAACTGGTTGATCGCCTGATTGGGCAAAGGGTGCAAAAATCGGACTGTCTCATAAGGAACGCCTGGGAGCCTAAATAGACTAGCAACTCTTTGGAGAAGAGCTGCAGGAAGCAAACACTGCGTAAAGATATGAACTGAGTCCTCACGAGCGCCACAGAAAGGACACACTCCACGAGCCGGGATGGCTGTGAAGGGCCTGTAGCTCAACGGCAGGCACCCTCGCGCCAGGCGGTACATAAAGGTGGCTCGCCTGGCGTCGAGGAAACCGGCCGTAATGAGCTTCCAGTTTGGCCTGTGAATCGACAGGTCGTACCTTTGGCAATGTGGGGGGAGTCCTGGGGTGAGGATATCCACTAACTCTTGGAGTGGAGCTGAAACTACGTCGATGCCTGGGTGAACCTTGCGGAGGCTTACCAAAGAGTTGGCAGCCGCCGCATAAATGGTGGATGGGGTACCTGAACGAGGAACACAGTGGGAAAATGTGCTCTGCGAGAACAAGCGGAGTCGGGTGCTAAGAAAGAAGGAAGTTAAGCTTCGAGTTAGGAGCATATCCGAGTTAAGAGCGACCTGGGTCCACCTGACGTGTAGTGCAGTAGCCACGATGCCCAGGTCGGGAATTCCGAGTCCTCCCTTGTCCCTGGGCAACTTGAGCACCCGCCTAGCTACACAACCAGTTGTACCCTTCCAGAGGAAGCGAAACAAGACCCTCTCCAAGATAAGCTTGGTTCGGGTTGGAATAGGAGACACACACGCCACATACGTCAGAAAGGAAAACAGAAGTGAGCGAAGGATTGTCGCTCGAGCAGTCAAAGGGCATGACAACGCGCTGAATTCCTGAACCCTGGCTTCAAGCTTCTCCTTAGCCTGTTGCCAGTTTTCGGGAGAGAGACCATCTGGTTCGAACTGGAAGCCTAGAATCCGCAGCCGCGTTTTCACGGGGAGACCATGAACGGGCTGCGGACTGGAAGGAGTGGAGTTCAAGTACATTGCTGCACTTTTCGACCTATTCAACCTTGCACCGCTCGCCCCGCAGTAACTGTCCATGACCTCCAGGACGTCGCAAGCTGATGCTTCGTCCGGGACGACAATGGACAAGTCGTCTGCATAGGCAAAGAGTGCAACCGGGGGGGAACCTGGTGGAAGTAGGAACCTGCCAATTCTGCTGTCACAAGACAACCTCTGCAGAAGCGGTTCAAAAGCGAGTACGTAGAGGGCAGGTGAGAGCGGGTCCCCCTGTTGCACACCACGTCCCACAATGAACGCCTCCGAGAGGCGGTCTCGTATGAGAACAGCAGAAATCGGTCGAGAATACAAAGCTTGGATCATCAGTCTAAAACCCACACTAAAACCAGCCTCTTCCAAAACACGGAAAAGGTACCTATGGCTAATGATATCGAAAGCCTTCTCCTGATCGAAGGAGCAAAGAATACCTGGAAGTTTCCTGGTATTTGCCCACAGGAGAAGGTCCCTTAGTGCTATACCGTGAAGCTGAGTAGAGCGCCCCTGGACACAACATGCCTGGTATGGACCCAAAACAGTGCTGAGCACTGGCGTGAGTCGCATACACAGGCACTTTGCTATGAGCTTATAATCGCAGTTCAGAAGTGTGATTGGACGCCATGCTCTCAGATCGGAGCTCCTCGACTCGTCCTTACAAAGGAGAGTGATTAACCCCTCTCGTTGAGACGCTGACAAAGTCCCTTCACTGAGTAGCCGGTTCACCAGTGATGTGAATGGCTTCCCTAACAGTGTCCAAAATTTAACATAAAATTCGACTGTCAGACCATCGGATCCCGGACTGCGATTACGCTTCATAGACTTTAATGCCGAAAAAAGCTCGTCCTCATCTATGGCTGAGTCGCACACTTGCGGCGGCTCAGCTGGCGAAGCAAAAGGAAACGCAGTTGGAGTGGCAGCTGGTTCGGTAAGTTCCGCGCACGGTACACTTGTGTAAGCGCCGATCGCGCCGGCGAGAGAGCAGGGCACTCACATAGCAAGTGTTGCAACGTTTCCGTCGCGCCGCAGTCCTGGCAAAGGGGAGAGGGCGCTCGTTGCAAGCGATGCCTCCTCTCGGCGGGCCACACGGATCCGGTCCGCAGGGCGAGGAGGAAGGCGCGCTCGCGCCTGGTGAAACCGGCCTCCGGGAGATCGCGTGGCGGGCGCCCCCGCTCAACCCGGCCGTCAGGATGGCGGAGCGCGAGCTCTCGGCGGATCCTGAGCGGCGCGGTGTCGAACGAGCTGACCCGCTGCGTGATCGGCGTGTTGTTATCGTGTGCGCGTCGTGCGAGCTTGTCGACGGCCTCATTCCCGGCGACGCCAACATGCGAGGGCACCCATTGCAGGTGCAGATCCAGTCCCCATTGCTGCAAAGCGTGGAGTCTGCACGCAACACGCTGGGCGAGCAGTGGGGCACGATTCTCTAGTAACAGCTGCTGCAGCGCGGGCCTCGAGTCTGTGAGGATCGCCGCGCGAGCGATGTGTGGCGCTTGCTCGAGCACGTCTGCAGCCAGGTGTAGTCCCACGAGCTCAGCGGTGGTTGAGTTGGCTCGACAGGGCAGGCGACACTTGCTTTCGATGGCGAGGCTCGGGGCGATGCAAGCAGCAGCCGCGGAGCCGTCCTCGAGTACCGAGCCGTCCGTGTACAGGTGCGCTCTCCCTGCCTCATCGTCCTCTATCCTCGCTGCAGCCACCTGCATGATGGCGCAGAGAGGCGTGCGGTGCTTGGAGCGGACGCCTGGCAGTTCGAGACACACGTCCAGGGGCATGGCGAGACTCGGTGGCGGCCAGTCTGGTGCTGGAGCCGGCGGGTCAGCCACAATTGCCTCGAACAGCTCGAGCATCTTGCCCACGCGGGATGCAGGTAGCTGCCGAAGTAGTGAGACGATGGGGCTGGCATTGGGGGCACTGGAGAGGCGCTCGATGTGGCCGAGCGCGCGGAGATCGGCCGTCAAAGAGGGAGGCCACGCGCCGGTTTCCGCAAGGGTCTCCGCCACTCGTGATGCTCGCTGCAGGCCATGTCACATGGGTAGCACTCTGCAGTGATCACCGTCGATGTTGCGCCACTGTGAATCGCGCACACTACACAGCGGCAACGCGTAAAACACCCGCGAGAGCGCCAGCGCACTGTACATACGGACCGCGAACGATGGGGGGCTGCCGTCTCCGCGCGCGAGGAGGCGGCGTATCGCGCGCTCAACACGCAGTGTTTCAGCACGCAGGCGCCGCACAGCCGGAAGCCAAGTGAGCCGGTGGTCAATGGCAAGTCCGAGGTATCGCACCGTCGGCTGCCAACTCAGTGGGACACCATCGACGAGCACGCGGCCGGTGTGGCGGCGTGTGGCAGCGTGAGGGTGCACCATGAATGCCTCGCTCTTGGTCGACGACAGCTGCAGGCCAATGGCACGTAGGAAGCCGGCGACGGAGTCGAGGGCTTCCTGCAGCTCGCGGCGCATTTCGGCAATAGCAGTCCTCGGCCCCCGCACGTAGAGGGCGACGTCGTCCGCGTAGACAACAGCACGCACAGGGAAGCGACCAGCTTTCGGCAAGCACTCAATGATGGGAGCGAGGGCGAGGTTGAACAGAAAAGGGCTCAACACACTGCCCTGAGGCACGCCGGTGGTCACTGGTCGTGGCGAGCTGGTTGCGCGGCCAACGCGAACGGCGAACGTCCTGTCAGAGAGGAAAGCCTTGACGTATGCAAGTAGGTTGCCGACCACGCCGAGGGCCTCAACAGCTGAGATGATCGACTCGTGTGGGAGCGAGTCGAAAGCGCTGCGCACGTCGAGGAGGAGGAGGAAGGCAGCTGCGCCCGCGCGCCGGGCCTGCTCCAGCGTGCCGACAATCACAGCTATGCAGTCGCCAGTAGATCTGTGTGCACGGAAGCCGCACTGCTCAGGCGGTAGGGCACCGCGGGCACGCGCGATCCACTGCAGCCTCGACAGCGCCATCGTCTCCATGGTTTTTCCCGGCACCGACGTCAGCGAGACAGGCCGGTAGGAGGAGAGGTCACGTGCAGGCTTGCCGCGCTTCAGTACCGGAACGACGACAGCACAGCGCCAAGGGTCCGGCAGGCAGCCCTCGCGGAAGACGGCGTTGTAGGCGTCCAGGAGATGCCGGCGGTGGTCGTCGTCCAGGTCTCTCAGCATTTGGTGTGTGACTCCATCTGCTCCGGGTGCGCTGCGGCGCAGGACGCGCTGCTGCTCGTGAAAGGTAAAGTCGTCACGGCACAGGCTGTCAATCGCCCTCGCGGTATGCGCGCGATCTTCCCCTCTCACGAACACAGCCGTGTAGAGCGCCCGCAATGCAACCGCTGGGACGCCAGGCGAACTGGAGACGGCGACAGTAGCGAAACAGTCGGCGAGAAGCTCCGCGAGCGCCATCTCGGTGATGCCGCGCGCAACAGCGACAGCGAGGACTGGCCAGCGCGGGGATTTCGGGTTGACGAGCGCGCGCATGACGCGCCAGCCTCGGTGCTGGTTGCGCGGGTCAGCAAGTGATGAGCAGAGCCGTGGCCAGCTGCGGCGTCGCAGCGGCTTCGCGTGTCGTCGACACACTGCGTCCAGTCTGTTGTATACAGTCCAGTCGGACGCGTCTCCCGAGCGTATGGCACGGCGCTGAGCGCGGCGGCGGGCGGCGCGAAGGTTCAGCAGTTTGATGTCCGGGCAGGGAGAACCGGCAGGGACCACCACACGCGTCGATGCCCGTCTCGCACACCGCGACGTGCCCGAAGAAATCGGTGTCGCGCGACTACTCGCGGCACAAATCACGGTATACCGACCACCGAACAACCACGCACACACGAGTGACACCGCGGCTGGGAGAGGTGGGAGCCAGAGTGATAGGGTAATGATCCGATCCTGCAGTGTCGGGAGCGCGCTGCCACACGTATGAGCAGCGCTCCGAGACAATTGCCAGATCGATCGCTGATGTTATCCCACTGCGGCGCACGAATGTGGGCTTCCCGTTGTTTATAATGGAGAGGCCCAGTGATGACGCGGCACCGAAGAGAGCCCTTCCCCGCTGATCAGACGTAGCACTCCCGCAGCCGCGATGGTGAGCATTGAAGTCGCCGCACACAACACAGTCCGCCGTGAGCGATGCGGTCAGGCGCGCGAGAAAAGCGGAGTCGCGCTGTTGGCGGCGGTCGACGCGATCGGGGCGAATATACAAGGATGCCACGGAGGTGTCGGTGCCCTGAACGCGCACAGTAGCGGCCACGCACTCCACCACAGAGCTACACAGATGGGTCGTGTCGATCAGTATCTGCGGGAGAGCGGCGCGAATGTACATGGCGACACGGGGACGCTCGTGGGGGTGACTGCTGTCGCAACAGGGCGCCGATGTACACTCTGCCAAGGCGCACTCAGTCGCACTGCTGTAGCCGATGTAGCCCGGCAGTGGAACCTCCTCTGCACGCACATACGTTTCCTGAAAGGCGAGGACATCGTAGTCGTGCAGAGGCAGCTGGGCGACCAGTTCAGCGTGTCTGCGCAGCAGGTGGTTGCAATTCCACTGCAGGATGCGCGGCCGACCCTTAGCAGTGCGACTGGCCATGTTGGTTTGGTGGCTGCTGGGAAGCCACTGCCTGCAGGCCGATGTATCGGAGCGGGTGGTCAGCTGGCAGCATGGTGCTCACTGCTTGCATGGTGAGTAGCAGGTTCGCTACCAGCTGATCCACGGTAGGCTGGCCAGGTGGTGCAGCGGGGTCCCGCGTCTCCCGGCGGCGGGACGCACGAGGGGCTGGTACTGGAGGTGTTGCTGCGGTGCTGGGGCCCTTCAGCGCACTGGCATATGATCGTACCAGCGTTGAGGACTCCTGCTGCTTCTCCTCCCGGACGGCTGCCCTCACGGCGCGCCTCGACAGTGCTGCGGTGGAAGTAGCCATGATCGTGGCCACCCTCCTTTCTTCCTGCCATTTGGAGCAGGCAGGAGTGTCTGCCCTGTGGGGGCCCCCGCAGCTCCTGCAGCAGATGGTCTCGCAGGAGTCGCTCGCTGCATGGCTTTTGCCGCAGGATATGCAGTCGCTCGGCCACCAGCATGATTCCGGGACGTGACCGAAGCGGCTGAACTGTACAGGGCGGGGCCTGGCTGGCCTCACTCTGAAGCCGAGCTTGTAGAGGCGTACGTACTCGGGGGGGGACCGGTCCCGCAAACCGGATTGTGACGGTGCTCCCGTCCAACGTGGCCGACAGCACAGGAACGGCCGACTCGATCGCCCCCAGCAGGTCCGTGTCTGCAGGCAGCCCGCTCACCCCGTGCAGGAAACCGGTACTCTTGCCGCGCTCGGCCGGTAGTCGGGCAGTCACGGGATTGCGTGCAGTTCGGTAAGCTTGAGCAGCCCCTCCAAGCACTCCTGGGTAGTGGTGTCAGCGGCCACGATGTTGCGCCTGTGATTGACGCGAACCGCTGCTACACCTGGTCGGGAAGAGAGGGCCGCTGCAAGCGTGAGGCGCGGTGTTCCCTGGAAGGCTCCGCCGGGTGCCGAAGGACGGAACAGCACGAAGCCGATCACTGCAGGGTCCACCGGCAGTGCAGCAACCTCCAGGGCTTTCGTGCGCCGCCTGTCGCCTCTCGACTGTACAAGGATCAAGCCGTCTGCGTTTGACTCGCGGATGGGTGGCGTCTCCCTCTGTGCAGCCGCAGCAGGCACGCTGTGGCTGGCCGGTGAAGCGGGTGAGTGCCGCGATTCGTGCGAGGTATCGCGGGATGGAGGCGATACAGCAGCCGGCTTTTTCCTTCGCTTGTGCTGTTTTTTCCCTTTGCGCTTCGGCCGCGAAGCAGGCTGGCTTGGCAGGCCCTTCACGAAACGCGCCGCCGGGTGTTCAGGGTTCTGCTGCGGCGCACTAGCGGGTGTTTCGTCCGTTATCTCCATAGCGGCGGCGGTGTTTTCGTCTGCAGCCGGCTCGCTAGCAGACGACGCGGCCGGGCGCGCGCCGCCTCCCGGAGTAGTCGGCGCCTCGGGGGCGGAGTCAGGCGCGCCCTCCCTCGGAGGGGGCTCGAATGATGCGGCGGCCAACTCGGCGGGATGCCGAGAGGTGGCGCTCGAGCTTTCCGCAGGTACCGCAGGTGGGGCGGTCTGCTCGCGTGATGCTGGCTCGGGTGGCGCTCCAACTTGCGCGTCCGGAGGGGAGGGGTTGGTAGCTGTTTCCCCCGCGTGTCGGGAGATGGCGCTGCCATGGTCTTCGTCCGCCGACGGCTCTCCCGGGCAGGAGGGGACGCTCGGCCGCTGCTTGCATGGCCCGGTGGCTTCATCATCCTCGCTCTCGGACTCGCGGGCGCGTTTACGAAAAATGGACAGGTCCATTTCCTCGTCGTCCGAGGGGGGAAGCGGCACCTCGGCGTGGATGTCCTGCACGCATGGGCCGTTCTCGCAAGGCTCTGTAGTGGCCGCTGCGGCTGCCGGTGTCGAAATGCTTCCTGTTGCAGTCGTAGGCTGGGGGGAAGCCACAGGAACCTCCAAGGTGGCGGCCCGTATACGTAGCCACTCGCCCAGCATGCGAGTGGCGCGAAGCTCGAGGTCCTCCCTTGCCCGGAGCTCATCGAGGGTCGCGGGGCCGAGTGTCACCCGGCTCAAGCTGCCGTGGCGGCGATGGCGGACACGTGGCGGCGGCTCGCCGGGTGGCCGAAACTCCATATTGTGCTGCCGAGGCGTCTTCTCGCGCGCGGGAAGAAAGCCGTGAGCAGCGAAAGGTGCGACAACGTGTTCCTAAGCGGGCGCAACCATGCAAGATACCGAAACACGTGGTAGCTGTCGACGCGAAATCGTCAGAGCGAGGAGGAGCGTAACCTTCTCCGATCGCAGCTCAGACGCGACTCCCGTTGACACCACCACGGCGAGCGAGGCGACGGATGGCTGGCTTGGTGATGCCTTGGATGTTGTCACGCAACACCTTACGATGACGCTTCGCGCCACCCTTGCCGAGCCCCTTGCCGCCCTTGCCACGTCCAGACATCTCGGCTGTTGCTGCTGCTTCGGAGCGCGTCAGGAAAGCGAATGTCGCGTCCTTGCGCCGCGACTGAGCGAGGAAGCCGCGCCGAATGGCGAGGAGGTGAAACGCGCGCCGATTGGCTCACGGGCAGCGCGGCCTCTCTTCGCGAGTGAGTCGCGGGTGGCAGCACTGAGCCCTGCTTAGGCCACGCACTGAGTTCAAGACAAGTGGTTTCGCAACACAATCGCGGAGTTTACTCTTTTTTTTTCTTATGTTGTTTCTTTTTGGCATTTCTGACTGCAACGTAGGCTGATGTTCAATCCGCCTCCCTTCTTCTTTTGCTCAACTCGCCAAGAGAAAAACAAACGTGTCAACAATGTTATTGTGCTATGTTGCACGCACCCACTGCTCGTGTCGCGCCCCAGGAACAAGTTTATTGTGTTCTCATAATTATGATTACTCGTTCTATTCACCGGTAGCTCGGCTACGCTTTCAAGTGCACCCTGGTCATTGCCGCAAAGCACACCGTGCGCACAGCTTCAAACACCGCCACGCCAACATTGTTCGCTTGATCACTAGTCGCGAAACAGGGCTCGTTCATGCTCTGTTCGCCTCAGGCGTTTCAAATTTCGCACGCCGGCACCGCTGACTGGTGCCTACACGACTGTCAAATTTCGTCGCGATAGCTCATGTAGCCTCGTAGATAACGTCAGCGAAATCAGCCTAAGACGCGCGCGCGAGCCCAATTCAGCATTCTAGGGGACGGAAGAGAGCGAGGAAACTGTTGGCGCCGCTCCTCACTCTCCCATCGCCCGTACGCAGGCAGCTACGCAGGGCGCGCGCGAAACCGCTAGCTATGCAGCATGCGGAGAGCGCACGCATCTCTTCTTTTCCCACTTCAGTCACTTACTACTGCTACATTTGTAATAACTGTGTAAAATTTCCCCTTAGGCAGTGCTGCTTCGTGAACGTGCGCACCCATTCCCGCTCGCCAGCCACCGCTACAGCAATGCGGCTCTGAATTTCAGTCCGGAGCACTGCTGCATACGTGCGGGCGGCCGCCGAGAGGGCATTAGTTCTAGCAGCCATAGAGGCACACCTCAGGGCCCGCAAAAGCGCGTCGAACGACAAGAAGAAACAAAACGGTAAAAATAAAAAAAGGAGGGATGAGGGCTGCCTGCTCTTAAAAGTTGCGCTGCATCAGAATTAAGTAAATGTGCAGCAACGACCGCCTCATCATCCTCGGTGTGTGAAACACGCGCCGTGGTAATTAGTGTATGCAGGCAAACGTGGCCGCTCGCGCAGAGTCGCCTCACGCGCCCCATACTTGCTCTATGTGTGTTGTTGTGCTGAGCCCCATGGCGTTCCGTGCGGTTCTGCTGCAAAAGCAGTAGCACACGCGCTGTCCGACCGCGCACGCCGCGTGTTTGAAAAAAAGAAGCAGTAGCAAGTGCCGTTGAAATGGTAAAAGAAGAGAAGAGTGCAGTACCGTAGCTGTCTCTCGCTTAGGAGGTCACCTCAACAGTACTGCACGGGGGAGGGTAAGGAGAATAAAGGAGCCAAGAGAAAAAAAGATTAAAGAGGACGAGCGGAAGGCCGTGAAGAAGAAAAAAAAGAGAGAGAAAGAAGCGTGAAACGGGGCTTATGGCAGCGTGGCAAGGTTCGACGACTCAAAGAACTCAATGAGAGCTGGGAAGGCTCTCTTGAGTAAAACCGCAAAACCCCTAGGAAACAGAAAGTCCTCAGGACGGGCTATGGGGAGTCCAAGGCGTCGATTAGGATTTCACGAGCTGAGAGATATATGCAGTGCATATATCTATACAAGGGATATATAAAAGTGCATATATCATATAAAAGGGACTCTCACGGGCCGTTAGGCCCGTGAGAGTCCCTTTTTGTGTGTGTTGTTGTGCTGCGCGCATGGCGTTCTGATACAAAACTTTCAGCACACGCGCTGTCGCAATGAGAATGCGACAGCGCGTGCCGGGTGTTTGTAAGCGAGGAACTGTCGAACAGAGGGAACGGACGGAATTGTCGAGATTCTCACTATATCCCAATGCCAATGCAGACACTTTGGGTGGCTCTGAGATGGGTGTTGGCTGGGCGGACGAGCGCTCGGTCACCTACTTGGAGCTGGTGTACTTGGTGACGGCTTTGGTGCCCTCGGACACGGCGTATTTGGAGCCCCTCGTAAAACAAAAATAACCTAAATAAAAATGAGGGAAAGCCGCACCACCAAGGTATAGCAGCTTTAAGCCAATCAAAATTAAATGAAGAGGGGTAGAAACCCAAAATGTAATTTGAAGTAAAGCCAATTATTAAGAAAAAAAAACCGAGGAAACCAACAGAGAATGTTTATGCACACCAGGAGGGGATAGGACGCCGGAGGACTTGGCTGCATCGGCGTGGGACGGGTGAGGTCTCGTTGCGTCTAATATTTTATTTAGTAGGAGGAATAGGGGGAAAAGGAACTAGGACGTCTTAAGAGAGCATGGTCCAAGGAGGCCAGCAGGTCCATCAGCGTTCCGAAAAGCGGTGCAAAGTTTCCGGTAGACCAGACTGCACCGGCCTGGAGGAGTATTGGCATAACCGGATAGTTCCGGTAGGGGTGACTTGACATCAGGCGGCAGTGGGGTTGCAGAATCCACTGGACAGCAGGTCAACGGAAGAACTGCAAGAAAGCTGAAAATGATGTCAGGCAGGTTGAGAAGGTGTATCTAGGGCACAGAGAAGGATGGGAAGAGAAGCTAAACTGCCAAAAGAAGAAAGCAGCCATTCCGTCTATAGTGTCCCCGGAGACAAGCTCCACCTTTGTTGGCATAACCAAGGACACTATAAGACGAAAGGAGAAGGGCAAGATGGGAGGGATATAAAGTGGAGACAGGGAAAGAGGAGAGGGAAAGGAAACCGATGAAGGAAAAGGTAGAAAGAATTAGGAGGAGTCCGGGAAAGCGAACGATGAAATGATTCGATATAGACGAATAAGAAGTGCGCGCTTTCTTTGATATGTAAGGAAGGAGAGGTAACGATCAGGTGTAATGGTAGAGGGGAGATTCTCTTTAAGGGGATTAGCAATGTGAGATGTAAGGGGACAGTCATTGAAGTAGTGAAGCAAATCTGTGCAAGGATTACCACAGGCACAGTTACTGTGGGATAAAAGGTGAAAGCGGAAATAATAGAAAGGGAAGCGGCCATGAGCGGAGGTGAGGTGGACAATGGGTCTTTTCGGTGGAAAGAAAGAGGGAATGCGATTGACGTTTTGTATCCATTGAAAGAGTGCAGTGTCGCTATTCTCTCGCGCCCAGTGAGCATTCCACTGGGCGAAGGAATACGCACGCATCCTTGATGTGATAGAGGAGGGAGCGACAAGGAGGGTTCGAGAAACGCCATGGGAGGCGGCGGAGTTGGCGAGGAAGTCCGCCATCTCGTTTCCCTCGATGCCCTGGTGTGCCGGTACATGGAAAAGAGGTACCCGTCGCCGGTTAGAGATGAACTGAAGGAGCTGCTTGATTTGCCTGACAGAGGGATTTGTTGTCGTGAAAGTATTCAATGCAGTGAGCATGGACAAGCAATCGGTGTAGATGTGTAGAGGGATGAAATGGGGCAAAGTCTATATATAGGCTAATGCCTCCAGTAAAGCAGCTGTTTCGGTAGCATAAGATGAAGTGGCACCAAAAAGTTTAAATTTTCCAACTTTGGTGATGTGGCCTGTTGGACTATAAAGTACGAAAGCGGCTCCTGCAGACTGGGAAGTGTAGGAGCCGTCGGTATACAGATGATAGGCCGGCATAGTGTTTACAGAGGGTATATCTTGAAGTCGAAGGCGGTAATGGGTAAAACGAGATTTCATGCTTGGATGAAAGTCCCAAGGGTTCATAGGGTAGTTAACAAGCGCCGGATGGTAGGAGTCAGGGCCATAAAATGTGAGCGCTTTGAGTGCAAATAAAGAGAAGTAGGCGTTTAGACGGTCTAATTCAATATGGAGCGGTGGTGTGTTAGCCAGAACCTGAAGCGACGAGGTACGCGTCGTGCGGAAGGCAGCGTTGATTGGGAGCAGAAGGGTACGTTGGATAGAGGATATTTTGATTTTAGACTGTGAAGTAGGAAACGTTGGCCACCAGACGGGAGAAGCATAAGTGATGGACGGAAGTAAAACCTGATTATAGAGGAGACGGAGAGTGGAAGGGGCCATCGAATAATGCATGCGAACGAACAGGAGAAGACGGGAAGAGAGAAGGTCTGCTTTTGTACGGAGATTGGTTAAATGAGCGTTAAAGTTTAGGTGGGTGTCAAAGATGACCCCAAGAATTTTAATGTTCGACTGAAATTTGAGGGGAAAGCCATTAAAACGAACTATGGGAAGACGGGTGCGGGAAGAGGAAGCAGAGTGGCTATGGGGGAAGTATAGACAGGAAGATTTGTCGGTACTAATGGTGAGTTTCGTACGCTGTGCCCAGGTCGAGATAAGATTAAGAGTAAGAGCTACCTTGGATTCTAAAGCGCGACCATTGTCTGCAGAGAGCACTATGACAGTGTCATCTGCATAGGCCTGCGCAACCACGTCCGGTGGAAAGGGGAGGTCAAGCAATCCGTAGATGACAATGTTCCACAGCAGTGGACTGAGTGGTGACCCTTGAGGGCTGCCCAAAGTAGGCGTAGCAGACACCTGACCAGTCTGCGAACGGAAAATGATCTGTCGGTTTTCTAAGAAAGATTGTAGAAGGTGGTACAGATTGGAAGGGCAGTTGTGCGAGCGTAAAAAATGAAGGACGACAGGGTGCCAAACGCTATCGAAAGCGCCTTTAAAGTCTAAGCAGATGAGAATTGCGTGTTGTTTCCGGTCTTTGTAGGTGTTTAGAGTTTGTCTGAGACGGTACAAGGCGGTGGTCGCACTCTTCCCATGTGTAAAACCGAATTGATGCGGATGAAGTAAATGATTGGAGTGGAGAAACAAGTAGAGCCGGGAATTTAGGAGACGTTCGAGAATTTTACTAAACAAAGAATTTATAACAATAGGGCGGTAGGATGAAGGAGAGTCGAGTGGGCGGTTGGGTTTAGCCATAAAGATAACACGTCCTTTGCGCCAATGAGTGGGGAAGTAGGAGAGATTGAGACAATGATTAAAAATGAAGAGAAAAAAGGACGGGTGATAGTAAAAAATCGTCTTTAGCATGGGAAGAGTCAGTCCGTCTAGACCTGGGGCGGCGTTGGTGTTGCCTGAATTGATAGCATGTTGAATTTCTGGAATAGTGAAAGGGAGATCACTAGTTTTGGATGAATAAGGCATGGCAGTTATTTGACGCAGGCGCACGTGGTCGTCATTATCTGTGGAGGGAGAGTCGTGGGTCACATGAGCATTAAGGAGAAAGCGAGCCTACTCAAGCACGCTGCATGTGGGACGACCATCGGGTAAAAGAAGGGAGGGGAGTTGGTTGGTACGGGGAAGTTTGTCGAAGCAGATGCGGAAAGGAAGGTCGAAGGGATTGCGTTTGGAAAGGTCGGAACAGATAGATTTGGAGGCTTCAGATTTGGCCTGGTCGATGTGCATTTTGTATTCGGCATGGGCATCATAGTACTGAGCCTTAAATGCCTGTCGAAGGAGCGGGTGAGTGGTGCGCTGGAAGCGCCGACGGAAGGCACGGATCCGTTTGCGTTCAATAGTGAGGTCGGGAGTCCACCATGAATTAGTCGGAGAGGGGCGCGGCTTTATCCAGCGAGAATGGAGATGACGAAGCTTGTCGAAGAGAATGTAAAACTTCGTCAAAACCAAATCGACTGCGTTCGGAGATAGTAAAGTTGTCTGTTGGACCAACGAAAACCAAGGAGAGGTGACGAGTGACTGTAAAAGATGAGAGGTAGTCGATTTTGTTAATCGTTTATGGCGGGGTCTGGTATGGCCGAAAAAGGAAAATAGGATATATTTGTGGTCAGATAACGTTTCGGAATCGGCGACGAACCAGCTGTAGCCACATGCGGCGAGAGGAACTGATGCAAAGGAAAGATCGATCCAACTCTCAGCAAGGTGGGATTGAAAGGTAGGCGGCGAGCGAGGGTCATTTAATGCTTTTAAGTTGTTAGCGGCAGCAAATTGTGTGAGCAGCGCTCCCCTGATATCGCCTTCCACAGGGCCCCACAGTAAATGCTTCGCATTAAAATCACCCGCCATCACCTGAAAAGGTTGAGCAAGAGAGGACAGGTGAGCTTGGAGGGCATCAAAAAGGGGTTCCAGGGGTTCGTGAGGGGGAGCGTAAACGGCGAGGATGACGAAAGAAACTGAAGGGGCAACACAGGAAACTATGACATATAGAGGGTCGGAATGGACTAGGAAGAGATCATAGGTATGTTTAGTAGCTAAAAGAGCAAGACGGGGACTGATTGGTGAAGCGAAAGTGATGTGCGTGTGAGGTAGGTGCGGAAGAGAGTTGCCTCGTGTATAAGGTGCGGAAATGATGATAAAATCAATGTGGTGCTGCTGGATAAAGTCCGACAACAACAATTTGGGTTGTCGGGAATGTGCCAGATTAGCCTGTAAAAATTTAATGGGTATGGAATGGGAGTGTTTGGCCAGCTCGCCGGGCAACAGCAGACGCATGGCAGTCTGGATCTCCCGGCTCGTGATGGTCGAGCGCTTGTTGTAGTGAGCCAGACGGGACGACTCCGCGGCGATACGCTCGAAGATGTCGTTCACGAAGCTGTTCATGATAGACATGGCCTTGCTGGAGACTCCAGTGTCCGGGTGCACCTGCTTCAGCACCTTGTAGATATAGATGGAGAAGCTCTCCTTCCTGCGGCGCTTCTTCTTCTTGTCGGTGGCGCGCACGTTCTTCTGCGCCTTGCCGGCCTTCTTCACGGCCTTACCGCTCGGCTGAGGAGGCATGTCGAGCACGATGCGAATAGCTCAACTCACGAGATGGGAATACGAAAATTCCCTCGCACCTCCGGGGTTTTTTTATACGGGGGAGGTGGTGTTCACGCGACCTGCCTTAGTCGCGCGCGCCATTGGTCCGCGCGGCTTCTCCCCCTTTCCCTCGTGCTCGCTCGCGCTTTCCTTTGGGGCCGGCGGCGGCGAGAGCGGCGAAGGCACTACGAGCACGGCTCAAATCGCTCACAGATCGCCACTGTGTAAGTCTTTGTTTCGTCTCCGACTCAGTCTACACATCAACAGCACCAGCATGTCCGGACGCGGCAAAGGCGGCAAGGCGAAGGGCAAGAGCAAGACGCGTTCCAGCCGAGCGGGTCTCCAGTTCCCCGTGGGCCGTATCCACCGTCTCCTGCGCAAGGGAAACTACGCCGAGCGCGTCGGAGCGGGCGCTCCCGTCTACCTCGCGGCCGTCCTCGAGTACCTGGCTACCGAAGTGCTCGAGCTCGCTGGCAACGCGGCTCGTGACAACAAGAAGACCAGGATCATCCCCCGCCACCTGCAGCTCGCCATCCGCAACGACGAGGAGCTGAACAGGCTGCTCTCCGGCGTGACGATCGCGCAGGGCGGCGTCTTGCCCAACATCCAAGCTGTGCTTCTCCCAAAGAAGACCGAGAGGAAGGCGTAAGCGAGCTCCCAGCCGCCGGGCTACAGTCGCGCTCGTCGCACAACCCAACGGTCCTTGTCAGGACCACCGAAATGCGTGTGACGGCAAGGTTTTGCTTGGCAATCCCGTTCTCTGCGCCCGTTTCCCTCTGTTTGAATTAGCGCAACCGTGCCTCTTGAACTGACGCTGCTGCTAGCTAGCTGGCATTTCGGTGCACGGATGTAGAGAGAAAGCGAGGTTCCGGGTGTCCGGGGGCGCACAGGGACGAGCCTCACTGCAATTAGCGTACGATTCGCGTAGTGGAATGTGATAGGCGATTGGGCCCTTAAAAACAAACAAAAATGGGCCATATCCGCAACCAGCATGCACTTATGAGCCAGGCAAGTATGCATGAGGAACGTGAACAAACGTATGCATGGCATACCAATACACAAAAGCTTGCACGCAACATCGGCCGCATTAATTTCGTTTTCGGGCGCGGCTTCTTCGCATGAATGCGCGGACCGTTTTGCAACGAACACGCATTTTGTTTATTTTTTTCCCCTCTCTCTCTTCTCGTTCGTGCTCGAACGCGTGCAATACTTACCATATGCATACCAAACGAGGCACCACCTTGCACCGGCAGCCCACCACAGGCACACACAAAAAATATTAATAATAAAAAATAACAACAAAACAGACAGACCGAGAGGGTAGGGTTGGAGTACGTGGTCTCGCGTGCTCCCGTGGCCGAAGCAAACATGTAGGTGGTCTTGAGAAGGACCGTTTTGTGTTGCTTGCCTGACCGAGGCTGCGGCGCAGACAGCGGCCGAACTTAGGCGCGCTCGCCACGGATGCGCTGGGCCAGCTGGATGTCCTTCGGCATGATGGTAACGCGCTTGCGTGGATGGCGCACAGGTTGGTGTCCTCGAAGACCCCTGCGCCCACCAGCCCGGAGGTCGATGGGGCTCCCTGGGGAATTTGGCTGCGCCGGCCGTTGCCAGCGCTGGAAGGGACCTGGGAGGTTGAGGCAACCGCGGCTGCGCCCACCTTCGGGGTCGATGTTCCCTTCTCCGCGGTTGACGGAGCAGCGTTAGCTGCAACCGCCGCGGGGGCAGATGGCGTAACTGCCGACTCACTGCCTGTGGGTCGGACAGCCGCCGGAGGCCGTTGAGACGCTGCCCCCTTACGCGCCACATCGGCAAATGTTTTCTTGGGCAGGTAAGATACGCGCCTGCGTGCCTCTTTGAAACTTATATTTTCTTTTACTTTAACTGTTACTATTTCCTTTTCTTTTTTCCAGGATGGGCCCGACCGCGAGTACGCGGCTTGCTCCCCATCACAGTTTACACAGTGGAGAGCATTCTCACAAGCTTCAGAGGTGTGTTCGTGGGCACTGCACTTCGCACATGTTTGGCGGCCTCGGCAGCTCTGCGAACTGTGGCCGATGCGCTGGCATTTGAAACATCGCAGTGAATTGGGCACGTATGGCCTGACACGGAGCTTGATGTACCCGGCCTCGATTGACTGGGCAGGACACTTGAACCAAAGGTGATTATTAATTGCTTGGTTTGGATCTCTTTACCATCTCGCCTCATCTTTATTCTTTTGACATTGATAACATTTTACTCGCTGAAGCCCTCCAAGAGTTCAGCCTCAGTGAGCTCCAGCAAGTCATTGTCTGACACAACACCGCGGGTGGTGTTCATTGTACGGTGCGGGGTTACTGATATGGGGGTCTCTCCAAATGACACTAGTTGCGGTAGTTTTCCATATTGTTTGACATCACGGAGCTCTAAGAGGAGGTCGCCGCTTGCCATCCTACGACACCTTGTATCCTGGACCAAAAACATCAGTTAAGGACTTTGAGACAAGGAATGGTGAAATGTTTCGCACTGCTTTGTTTGGCTCTTCAGAGTGAATAACGGGGAACCGGGGAAAATTCAGGATTTGGTGTCCGAAAAACTGAAATACATCTTCGGTGCGCCCTCGTTTCAGAGGGCGATCAGGAAGTTTGGGGAAAGAAGTTTCCATGAAGATATGTGTACATTCGGCAACAGCGCCGACCGCCCACCACGGAGCCCAACAAGGGGACGCGGCAGAGCTTGCATGCAAGTCTGCACGATGCCAGTCGTACGCCGCCACTATAACCAAATATGGTGTACCCAAGGTTGGATAACCACACAGGGTTCACCCTTGCCGCCAAGAAGAAGGAAGTAAATAGAAGAGAGAAGGAGACAGGAAAGGTGGAAAGTAAGGGAAAGACGAAGATTGTAGGAAGAGAGAGACAGGAAAAGGCGACTGCCGATTTCCTCCAGGTGGGTCAGCCTGGAGGTGCCGTCTATGTGAAGCCGAGGCCGAAGAGGTGTGTTGCCACCGCCGGGGGGCCTTAAAGGTCCAAACACCCAGCATCGGCTCAACCCCCAGGATCCCCTTTTCCGCAGACACGGCTAAGCCGCGCACGGCTACACGCGGGAGGGTCCAACCCTCATGTGCTCGGGTACGTGGTGTCGGAACACACCAAACGCCTGCTGATGCAGACGCTCCTGCGGGGGACCAAATGTGTGTCCTATTCTTAGACGACAGAATAGGACATCTGTTCCGCGTGATTTTGTTGCAGAAGGCCAGAACCCTAATTGTGGCTTTATTACGTGCAGCTTATTATTTGTTTCCATGTCCCACGAGCGTTGCGAGTAGTTTCGCAGTTTCCGGCGCAAGAAGGGCCTCAGATCTGTTACAGGGACTGCAGCGCTAGGATTAACAGAATACGATGCAATTGATGTGACGATCTGGTCTGCCAGAACGTTACCTTCGATGCCTCTATGACCCGGCACCCAGCATATGATGACATGCTGGTTACATATATACGCTTTACATAGGACGGAATATAGTTCATTGATTACTGGATTTTTGTGCTTAGAAAATGATATTAAGGCCTTCACAGCACTTAGGGAGTCCGTATATATAAGTGATTTCTGGAGTTTTGATTTCTTTATATGCTTTACAGTCGACAACAGTGCGTGGGCCTCAGCCGTAAAGATACTAGTTTCCGGATGCAGTACATCGAATTCCGAGAAGGATGGACCGACAGCTGCATAGGACACCCCGTCGCGTGATTTCGATGCGTCTGTGTAGAATCCGCGCAGGAGTACTTGCACTGGAGTTCCAGGAAATGCATTCGGATTTGGATATCTGGGGCTTCCTTTGTAACTTGTAGGAAAGATATCGCATTGTATCATTTGCCACTCCCAAGGAGGTAGCAGCTTAGCTGGAGGCATTAGGCGAAGTTTGAGGATTGGGACATCCATTTCAACACTAAGCTCCCTCACACGAAGTGAAAAGGGCTGTCTTACAGAGGAACGATTACGAAAGAGTGTATCATATGTCATATCATTAACAGTATTGAAACATGGATGTTGAGGATTGGAGTGGATTTTCAGGAAATATGTTTGGCTGATCTATGTTCTTTGACGATGGAGTGACCACTCATTTGATTCTACATACAAACTTTCAATGGGACTTGTTCTGAAAGCGCCAGTGGCCAAGCGGATTCCTAAATGGTGAACCGGATCTAGCATCTTTAGCGCGCTCGGGGCTGCGGAATGATAAATCACGGCACCATAGTCCAATTGTGATCGAATGAGGCTTTTGTGAAGATTCATCAAACATTTTCTGTCGCTGCCCCATGTTGTATGGGATAAAATTTTCAGTAAGTTCGTTGTTTTTAAGCATTTCACCTTGAGATACTTTATGTGTGGAATAAATGTTAGTTTAGAGTCAAGTATGATACCTAAGAACTTGTGCTCTTTGTTCACAGGGATTTGCTGGCCATATATTTCGATATTGGGATCTGCAACGAGCCCTCTCTTTCTTGTGAAAAGCACACAAGAACTTTTGTTCGGATTCACTTTAAACCCGTTTTCGTCTGCCCACTTAGATATCTTGTTCAATCCCTGCTGTATTTTTCTTTCGCACACTGCAAGGTTACAGGATTTAAAACCTATTTGTATGTCATCTACGTAAACAGAATAGAAAATGGCTGGCGGTAATGCAGCGCGGAGCGTGTTCATCTTAATGACAAAGAGAGTGCAACTGAGTACGCCTCCCTGAGGTACACCAGTTTCCTGTGTGAATGTACGCGACAGTGCATTACCTATTTTCACCCGAAATGTACGGTTTTGTAGGTAGCTTTCGATAATGTTTAACATATTTCTGCGGATGCCCAGCGCCGACAGCTCGCGCAATATTCCGTACCGCCAAGTTGTATCGTACGCCTTCTCCATGTCAAGAAATACGGATAGGAAGGATTGTTTATGTACGAAAGCATCGCGAATGTTTGATTCAATGCACATGAGGTGGTCGGTTGTAGATCGCCCTTCCCTGAAGCCACATTGAAGTGGGTCAAGCATATTGGTAGACTCTAGAAAATGTACGAGGCGGCGATTGATCATTTTTTCAAAAAGCTTGCAGACAGCTCTTAAGCGCTATAGGACGGTAGCTGGTCAGCAGCGATGTATCTTTACCGTGCTTCAAAACAGGGATAACAATAGCTTCTTTCCATTTAGATGGGAGGTACCCGGCAGCCCATATAGCATTGAAAAGTGCGATTAGCGTTATTTGAGTATCATTGTGGAGATGTTCAAGCATATCGTACATGATCTTGTCAGGGCCAGGTGCGGAGCTCTGACATGCAGTCAAAGCAGCTGTCAATTCGGCAATGTTAAAAGGCTGGTTATATAATTCGTTCTGTCTCCATTTGCGGTTGATGGCCTCACGTTCTGCTATTTGTTTGTGCTTTAGGAATGCCTTGGAATAATTATTTGAGCTGGAAATCCGCTCAAAATATTCCCCGAGTGCGTCAGCTTGATCTTCTAAGCTATTGCCTTCATCGTTTACTAGGGGCAACGGATGAATTTCTTGTCCCTTTAGCCTTCTAAGCCCGTCCCACACTTTAGCCTCTTGAGTGTATGAATTTATATCTGACAGGAACCTCTGCCAGCTTGCCCTCTTTGCCTGTCTTCGCGTTCGTCTTCCCTGGGATTTAATCTGCTTAAATTCTACTAAATTTTCGGCGGTAGGGCATTCGCGTAGTTTGCCCCAGGCTTTATTCTGTCTCCTTCGTGCCTTTCTGCAATCGTTATTCCACCAGGGGACCCGTCTTTTTAATGAAGTGCCGTTTGTCTGAGGGATGAATTTGTCTGTTGCATCAATGATAAAAGCGGTAAAATATGATACGGCATGATCTATGCTAAAATCACTTACAAAATCTTGTAATATGTAGGTGGATTCTTTAAAGCATTCCCAATTAGCCTCCGCTCGTTTCCAGCGAGGAACAGGCGGAGGGGAGTCATGTTGTGTTACTAGGTTTAGAGTTAATGGGAAGCGATCACTTCCAAATGGATTTTTAATTACAGACCACTCTAAATCAGGGAAGATAGAGCCAGAACAGATAGACAGCTCTATTGAGGAGTATGAATTATGCTGTGTATTGTAGTAGGTCGGTTCTTTCTTATTAAAGAGGCACGAGCTGGAGTTTAAAAGGAAATTTTCAATGAGTCGACCTCTCGCGTCGCATCGTGAGTCTCCCCACATCGGATTATGGGCGTTAAAATCTCCCACGAGTATGTAAGGCGCGGGGAGCTGGTCAATGAGGTTATAAAAGTCTGTTTTTTCGAGACGTTGGTTTGGCGGTATATAAATGGAACACACTGTTATTAATTTGTGAAAAAGAATGGCCCCAACTGACACTGCCTCGAGGGGCGTGTTAAGGGCGTCGGGTCGGCAAGCGACAGATCTGTGGGCTACTATTGCTACACCGCCAGAGGCGGTAGCCTCGTTGCGGTCATTCCGAAAGATAGAGTAATTACGAAGGAAATTAGTGTTTGTAGGTTTCAGATGTGCCTCTTGAACACACAGCAACCTTGGATTATGTTTGTGTAACAGTTCGTTAATGTCGTCGAGGTTACGTAAAAGTCCTCGTACATTCCACTGTACTATTTGTGTTTCCATTATGATAAGTGTGTTGGGTGCTGTGTGTTTAAGAGAGAAGAGTTAGCTCACGGGCGTTTTTCAGGCGCCGTGACGGGAGTTTTGTCTCTTTTGGAGCGGTCGAGAGTGCCTCGCCGCTCCTTAGGCGCTGGTGGCGCCGTCTTGCTGGTTGTTGTGTCCATCGCCTCTTGCGAGGCGCTGGACAGGCGCTCTTCCGAGCGCTTTGTTTGACGTGAAGGCCTCGGCA
Organism: Dermacentor variabilis; assembly: GCF_050947875.1. NCBI lineage: Eukaryota > Metazoa > Arthropoda > Arachnida > Ixodida > Ixodidae > Dermacentor > Dermacentor variabilis. The sequence continues at coordinate 23,854,095 of NC_134574.1, forward strand.
CGTTGAACGAGGCCTTTGAGGTTACCTGCCCGGAGGTAGATGGCCCCTTCTCCTGGGTTGGCGTAGCAGCGTTAGCTGCAGCCGCCGGGGGGGCGGATGGTGTCACTGCCGCCTCACTGGATGTGAGTCGGACAGCCGCCGGAGACCGTTGTGGCCCTACCCCTGACGCGCCACTTCGGCAAATGTGTTTTTGGGCAGGTAGGATACCCGCCTGCGTGCCTCCTTGAAAGTGATATTTTCCTTTACTTTTATGGTCACAATTTCTCTTTCTTTTTTCCAAGACGGGCAGGACCGCGAGTACGCGGCATGCTCGCCATCACAGTTGACACAGTGTGGGGTATTCTGGCAGGTTTCAGAGGAGTGTTCATTTTCACTACACTTGGCACAAGTCATCCGGCCTCGACAGTTCTGTGAGCTGTGGCCGAACTGTGGCCGATCCACCCGGGGGAAATCGGCAGTCGCCTTTTCCTGTCCACCTCTTCAACCTTTTTCTTTCCTATCTTCTTTCTTTTACTGTCCTTTCATCTCTTTTCTTCGATCACTTCCTAATTTTCCTAGGCGGCTAGGGTTAACCTTGTGTATGTGCCCTCCCTTGGGTATAATATATTAGGTTATAGCGGCAATGTACGGTTGGCGCCAGCAGCCTTACCCGTTATGTGCAGCAGCGTCCACATGTTGGGCTCCGTGGTGGGTGGCCGCCATTGCTGCCGAAAAGGAACTGAAATACTATGGGAACACCGGCATTTCCCTGCCTACTTGATCGTCACCCTCAGAAGAGGGCGCACACCGAAGACCTGAGCACATGTTTCACCCGCACTAAAGAAACCTACCCGAAATACCACGTAGTACACAGTGAGAACCCTGAAAAACAAGCCAGACTAATTTCACCATTCATAGTTTCAAAATCTTTGACCGAAGCCTTAGGGTCAGGTTATAAGGTGACGAAAATGGCAAGCGGAGATCTTCTTCTTGAGATCCCACAGAAAAATCAACATGAAAAGCTAGGCAGTCTGGTGACGTTTGGTAACATTCCAATTTCTGTTACAGAACACCGAACAATGAATAGCTCACGGGGAGTCGTGTCAGAGGCAGACCTCCTAGACTTGACAGAAACTGAACTCCTGGAAGGCTGGAAAGAAGAAAATGTTACTGACGTAAAACGCATTATAATTAGACGAGACAACAAGGAAATCCCCACTAAGCATCTTATCCTCACATTCTCATGCAGCGTACTGCCAGAAACCATCGAAACAGGATACATCAGGTTAAATGTTCGACCATTTATCCCCAACCCTAGACGATGTTTCAAATGTCAGAGGTTCGGCCATGGCTCGCAGAGCTGCCGTGGTCAAATAACTTGTGCAAAGTGTGGAGTCCAGGGCCACCCCTCAGACAACTACAGTGGCACACCTCGCTGTGTGAACTGCAGTGGTGACCATCCAGCCTACTCACGCTCCTGTCCGAATTGGAAGAAAGAAAAAGAAATATTTACCCTCAAAGTCAAAGAAAACATTTCATTTAAGGAAGCCAGTAAACGGTGCTCTCCATTCCACAACACACCTTATGCTGATGCGGCGCGTCGGGGGGCAGCGTCGCAGCGGCAATCGCCGAGTGCCCTGCCCGCGTGCAGCGAGCAGGCACCTTTGGCTCCTGCCCCCAGGGTGGAAGTAGGTAAGCCTACTCCATCCAATCAGCAACCAGGCCCGGCTACCCTTGAGTTGCAGGCCCCACAAGAGTTATCTGCGGCAACCTGCGCTGCACGCAGCGATCCCGCAGGACCGATAGCGGCCACGATCTCCCCGGCCCCTCCCAGCGCTGGCAACAGCCGGCGCAGCCAAATCCCACAGGGAGCCCCATCGACCTCAGGGCTGGTGGGCGCAGGGGTCTTGCCTTCCGAGGTGAGACTCTCACGAAAAACTTCACGCTCGCAAGAGCGCGTGTCCGGCGCCTCACAAGAGGCAATGGACACCACACCTATACCTACGGCGCACCAAGCGCCTAAGGATCGGCGAGGTTCCCTCGAACGCTCCAGAAAAAGCAAAACCCCGGTTACAGGGCCTCGAAAGTGCTCTGTAACCTAAGGCATCACCTCCCTTTCCGTACATACAGTACTTATTTAAATTAAATATGGATACACAAATTATTCAATGGAACATCAGAGGTCTCCTTAGAAACCTTGATGATTTGCAAGAACTTATCCACAAACACAATCCAAGAGTGCTGTGTTTACAGGAAACACACTTAAAACCAAAATACACAAACTTTCTTCGACAGTATGTTACTTTTCGCAAAGATCGCGATGATGCCGTCGCATCATCGGGCGGTGTTGCCATTGTCATTCATAGAAGTACTGCGTGTCAACCTTTACAGCTACAAACGCCCCTTGAAGCAGTGGCGGTGCGAGTTGTCCTACTAAACAAACCCATTACCATTTGCTCCCTTTACATACCCCCGCATTACCAACTGAACAAACATGAATTCCAGTCCTTGATCGATCAATTCCCAGAACCTTATGTTGTTCTTGGCGATTTCAATGCGCACAGCTCCCTGTGGGGCGACTCTCGTATAGATTCGCGAGGTCGCCTTGTTGAACAATTCCTTTTTTCTTCTGGTGCGTGCCTGTTGAATAAGAAGGAACACACATATAACTCTCTTGCAAACAGAAACTATTCTTCAATAGATCTTAGCATAGTCTCCCCGCCTGTACTCTCTGAACTTGAATGGGAAGTTGCCGACAACCCTTATGGCAGCGACCACTTCCCTATACTGCTAAGATCACCTATAGAAAACGAATATTCACTACATGCTCCTAGGTGGAAGATTGAGACAGCTGATTGGGAGAAATTTCGAACTCTCACTATCATCTCATGGGCTGACATGTCTTCTTTAGAAATTGATGCTGCGGTGGAGTATCTTACAACATTCATAATAGACGCCGCATCAAAATGCATATCCGAAGTGAGTGGCTTAGCATGCAAACGGCGCGTCCCGTGGTGGAACGACGAATGTAGGACCGCCCGTAAGAAACAAAACAAAGCGCGGGGGTTGCTACGCGCCTCTCCCACTACAGAGAATCTTACTAACTTTAAAGAAGCAAAATCCGAAGGCAGGAGAACGCGCCGACAGGCCAGAAGAGAGAGTTGGCTGAAGTTTTTATCGAGTATTAACTCGTTTAGAGACGAGGCCAAAGCCTGGAACAGGGTTAATAGGATTAGAGGGTGCCAAACATATTCACTCCCTCTGGTAAACACACAAGGTGATACCCTGCAAGATCAGGCAGACTCACTTGGGGAGCACTTTGAGAGCGTGTCGAGCTCAACCCATTATTCTGAGTCCTTTCTCAAATATAAACAAATAGAAGAATGTAAGCCAATAATTAGAAACTCCAGGCAGAATGAACCCTATAACCGGCCTTTCAGTATTGCCGAGTTGAGAGCTGCCTTGAACACATGCAAAAGCACTGCACCGGGACCTGACAGAGTCATGTATGATATGATCAGAAACTTACATGCTGACACACAAGTTACACTACTCACACTTTGCAACACTATTTTAGCTGCGGGATACCTCCCATCTACATGGAAAAGGCGATTGTCGTTCCTGTCCTGAAGCAGGGAAAAGACCCCTCCTTGACAGCAAGTTATCGTCCAATAGCTCTTACGAATTGTTTGTGTAAGCTCTTTGAAAAAAATGATTAATCACAGACTCATACACTTCCTTGAATTCAACAATATACTCGATCCCTATCAGTGTGGCTTCAGACAAGGGCGGTCAACAACAGATCATCTTGTGCGCATTGAAGGACATATTCGCGATGCCTTTGTACACAAACAGTATTTCCTCTCCATATTCCTCGATATGGAGAAGGCATATGATACAACATGGCGCTACGGGATCTTGCGAGATTTGTCAGGAATGGGCATCTGTGGAAATATGTTGAAAATAATTGAAAGCTATTTGTCCAATCGTACCTTCCGTGTAAAAGTCGGCAATGCACTGTCACGTCCCTTTACCCAGGAAACTGGTGTACCCCAGGGAGGCGTGCTCAGCTGCACTCTCTTTATTGTTAAGATGAACAAACTACGTGCTTCACTACCACCTGCCATTTTTTATTCCGTATACGTAGACGATATACAAATAGGCTTCAAATCCTGCAACATCACAGTATGCGAAAGACAGGTACAGCAGGGCTTAAACAAAGTGTCCATATGGGCAGACCAAAACGGATTTAAGGTCAACCCCCACAAAAGTTCTTGTGTTCTCTTCACAAGAAAGAGAGGCCTGGTCCCGGATCCTTGTGTAGAACTGGGCGGACAACAAATTCCTGTCAACAAAGAACACAAATTCCTAGGTATTATTCTTGACTCCAGGCTCACTTTGATTGCTCACACAAAACATCTTAAAGAAAAATGTCTTAGAACAATGAACTTACTTAAAGTACTATCCCACACAACGTGGGGTAGCGACAGACAGTGTTTATTGAATATTTACAGGAGCCTAGTTCGATCACGGTTCGATTATGGTGCCGCAGTATACCACTCTGCTGCACCGAGGGCGCTTAAGATGTTAGATACCGTACACCATCTGGATATCCGTCTGGCCACTGGTGCATTTAGGACAAGCCCTGTTGAAAGTTTATATGTAGAGTCGGATGAGTGGCCACTCCATCTTCAGCGAACCAACATCAGCTTAACGTATTTTCTCAAGGTTCGCTCTAATAAGGAACATCCGTGTTTCACAACCATTAAGGACTTCACGTGTGAAACACTTTTTAATAACAGACCCTCTATGAGACTTCCTTTCTCACTGCGAGCAAGAGAACTTAGCAAGGAAATGGATGTCCCAATTCTCGAACAATGCCTAATGCCTCCAGCTAAGCTAGTACCGCCCTGGGAGTGGCAGCTGATAGAGTGTGACACATCCTTTGTAAAGGTCACTAAACATGCACCAGAGACACATATCAAAATGCATTTCTTGGAGCTCCAGTACAAGTACTCGTGCACAGAGTTTTACACAGACGCTTCTAAGTCGCATGCCGGGGTGTCCTACGCAGCCATTGGTCCATCCTTCTCGGAATCCGGTGTACTGCACCCTGAAACAAGTATATTTACAGCTGAGGCCCATGCACTATTGTCGGCTGTCAAACACATCAGAAAATCAAATATTCAAAAAACAATTTTATTTACAGACTCCCTAAGCATCGTGAAAGCCTTGAAGTCACACTGTAAACACAGAAACCCCGTAATTACTGAGCTCTATGCCATTCTCTGTAGAGCGTATATGTCTAACCAGCATGTCATTGTATGCTGGGTGCCTGGACATAGGGGCATCGAGGGTAACGTTCTAGCAGACCAGATGGCCACATCAATTTCATTGCATACAGTTAAACCTACCGCTTCGGTCCCTGTCACAGACCTGAAGCCTTTTTTAAGACGGAAACTGCAAAACCACTGGCAACGTAAGTGGGACGCAGAAGTAAACAACAAAGTGCACGTGATAAAGCCACAATTAGGTTCTTGGCCCTCCGTAACAAAAGCACGGCGAACAGATGTCCTATTCTGTCGCCTCAGAATAGGACACACATTTGGCACACATAACTTTTTACTCACTAAAAATGATCCTCCAACCTGCGGTAGATGCGGGGAGAGGCTGATCGTCCTCCACGTCCTCCTGGAGTGTCGGGCAGCCGAATCTGAGAGAAAGAAACATTTTCCCCTAGCATACAGGCAGCAGATCCCCCTTCATCCAGTAATGTTACTCGGCCCAGAACCGCTATTTGACACCAACGCTGTCCTAAGTTATCTGAAAGATGTTGTGTTACATGTAATTAACCCCATACGTTCATAGCGTCTCCTCTCTCCAGAGGATGCCGCTGTGAAAGCTATTTCGTATAGCACATGTCTCTAGGCCCTTGTGTTTCAAGGGCTCTGGCGTGGCAGCAGTGCCCCAAGTAATTTTACCATGTTATATATTTTATATTTTGCATCATTCTACTACGATTGATTTTAATGTTCATAGTATTCGTCATTAGTCATCGCCATAATTTTATAGCACGTAGATTTTACGCACTTTACAGCGAATATTTTTAGGCCACTTTACAGCCAAGTCACATCTTCCATAGTACATCGTCAACACTACCACGTGTCATGGCGCTCTTTGGCCAAACCTGGCCCGTGCGCCACAAAACACAACACATCATCATCATCATCGAATGCATTTTCTTGAACTCCAGCACAAGCACTCTTGCGCAGAGTTCTACGCAGACGCTTCGAAGTCAAATGCCGGGGTGTCTTATGCTGCCTTCGGCCCGTCGTTCTCAGAATCTGGTGTACTGCATCCGGAAACAGTATCTTTACGGCCGAGGCCTACGCAGTACTGTCTTCTGTAAATCACATAGGAAAATCGAAACTTCAAAAATCAGCGATATATACAGACTCCCTAAGCGTCGTGAAGGCCTTGATGTCACCCTATAGACACACAAATCCAGTACTTAATGAACTATATTCCGTCTTGTTTAAAGCGTGCATATCTAACCAGCATATCATTATATGCTGGGTGCCTGGCCATAGGAGCATTGAGGGCAACGTTCTGGCGGCCAAGATGGCCACGTCTATAGCATCGCAAGCCGTTAACCCTACCGCTGAGGTGCCTGTCACAGATCTGAGGCCTTTCTTGCGAAGGCGGCTGCGGGCCCACTGGCAACGCATGTGGGACGCGGAAAAAGATAATAAGCTCCACCTAATAAAGCCACAGTTAGGACTCTGGCCCTCTACAACAAAATCGCGCCGAACAGATGTCCTATTCTGTCGTTTAAGAATAGGACACACATATGGCACCCATAATTTTCTACTGACCGGAAGTGAGCCTCCAACCTGTGGTAGATGCGGGGAGACGCTGACCGTACTCCACGTCCTCCTGGAGTGTCGGGAAGCCGAATCTGAGAGAGAGAGAGACATTTTTCATTAGCATACCGACAGCACATTCCTCTTCATCCTGCGATGCTTCTTGGTCCAGAACCTCTTTTTAATACAGACTCAGTGCTAGGTTTTCTGAGAGATGTGGTCTTAAATGTTATTAGTCCCATGAATTCGTAGCGCCTCCTCTCTCGAGAGGATGCCACTGCGATAATTGTTTTGCATAGCACATGCCTCCAGGCCCTTGTGTTTCAAGGGCTCTAAGGAGGCAGCAGTGCTCTGGCATTTCTCATAATCTGATATATTTTACCTATCGTATCATTCTTTTTATATGCATCTAAATTTTCATAGTACAAGTCATACATCATCGCCATAATTTTATCATACAGATTTTACGCACTTTAGAGCGTATATTTTAAGGCCTCTTTACAGCCACCTCACACCAACTCCATAGTAATCATAGGTACATTGCAAACTCATTAGCATAGACATGGCGCTCTTTGGCCATACCTGGTTTTTGCGCCACAAAACGCCATACATCATCTCTTTGAGTGAAATAAGCACACGGCACCTTAGCAACTGCGGATGGACGCTATTGCCTGAAACACCACAGGCGACGCTTTGATGTCATGCCGTGAGGATTAGGCACTGTGCCTTCCAAATTTTATGAGGCGGGGCCGCATTATATGCGGCCCGGCCTCTACTACATGGTCTCTACTTCTCCCCTGGGAAAATCGGTGATGTTATATTGAAGGCTGGCGCGAGGAAGATATCCAGCACGACTGACTCAGCATGAGCACTGCAAGCACAAGAGAGTTGTCCGGCACAGTGATCTTCAAATTGGGCATCGGTACCCACTGCGTCACCTGTTTCACCGCGCCAGCATCCGGGCGTAAACTTGAACCCACTCGACAATGCAGGCACGCCAAGGGACAGATGCATACAACACAAGCAAAGAAACTTCTCCTTAGTGCCTAGGCAGCGAGATATTCAAGGCGCAAATGCCCGCACATTTCACAAATGCCTGCCTAAATGCAAATATCCTACTGGAACAGGTCGTCTGCTTCCGAAGTTGCATATCTTTGAGGTGTGCCACGATCATGGCCGGAGCTCTTTATGAGTGAACATAAATACAATGTTTCGTTCACTTGTCAGAAATTGTACCATTGCCATAATAAGTGTAAAAAAATGTGGCTTGTTGCTTTGTGTGTCAAAGCTTCATGTAGCTATCTGGTAGACTAGGAGAGCAAAGGTATGCGACACTGTACTCCACTGTAAGTTTAGGAACAGCCTCAGAGTTTTGGTGCATTGTAAGTGCCGAAATTGGAAGTAGTGGTATCTTCGTGAGCACACAAATTCAAATTTAAACTGCCAACCATGGTGACATTTAATACGTGGAGGGTAGTAGGTATGCCCCGCTCTGCCGTAGCTTTCGCAGTGCAAAGGCATTGAAGGACCAGGAGCCCCGCGGAGGGGATCAGGGCGATCTTTGATTGCTTCTGCTGAATGTATTGTACTTCTTACGGCAAAGTATTTCTGAAATAGTTTATTTTAACTTCAAACGCATTTCTTGAACGCAATAAAATGTGGTTCACGGCCTTTCAGATGTTGTTACTTTATGCAACAGGGAAGAAATTTTAGCATAAAAAAAAACAACCTGGCAAATCTAAACACGTAGCAGTTTAACTCGGCATACTATGATACATACAGCTGCACGCTTAGTCTTGTGTATGCATCTTGTTAGTATGTTTACTTGTGCTTTAGTTCACCAGCTGTCTCAGTACTTTGCTCTGTTGCTTTACTACTTTATATCTAAATTTTCTTCCTTCACACCATCAGTTTACCCCGCAGGGGCGTCTGCGTCAGCAGGCGTTTGGTGTGTTGCGACACCACGTACCCGAGCACACGAGGGTTGGATCCTCCCGCGTGTAGCCGTGCGCGGCTTAGCTGTGTCTGGGGAAAGGGGGATCCTGGAGGTTGAGCCGATGCTGGGTGTTTGGACCTTTAAGGCCCCCCGGCGGAGGCAACACACCTCTTCGGCCTCGGCTTCACATAGACGGCACCCCCGGACTGACTCTCTTTCTTGTGAAGAGAACACAAGAACTTTTGTGGGGGTTGACCTTAAATCCGTTTTGGTCTGCTCATTTGGACACTTTGTTTAAGCCCTGCTGTACCTGTCTTTCGCATACTGTGAGGTTGCAGGATTTGAAGCCTATTTGTATATCGTCTACGTATACGGAATAAAAAATGGCAGGTGGTAGTGAAGCACGTAGTTTGTTCATCTTAACAATAAAGAGAGTGCAGCTGAGCACGCCTCCCTGGGGTACACCAGTTTCCTGGGTAAAGGGACGGGACAGTGCATTGCCGACTTTTACACGGAAGGTACGATTGGACAAATAGCTTTCAATTCTTTTGAACATATTCCCAAAGATGCCCCTTCCCGACAGATCTCGCAAGATCCCGTAGCGCCATGTTGTATCATATGCCTTCTCCATATCGAGGAATATGGAGAGGAAATACTGCTTGTGAACAAAGGCATCGCGAATATATCCTTCAATGCGCACAAGATGATCTGTTGTTGACCGCCCTTGTCTGAAGCCACACTGATAGGGATCGAGTATATTGTTGAATTCAAGGAAGTGTATGAGTCTGTGATTAATCATTTTTTCGAAGAGCTTACACAAACAATTCGTAAGAGCTATTGGACGATAACTTGCTGTCAAGGAGGGGTCTTTTCCCTGCTTCAGGACAGGAACGACAATCGCCTCTTTCCATGTAGATGGGAGGTATCCCGCAGCTAAAATAGTGTTGTAAAGTGTGAGTAGTGTAACTTGTGTGTCAGCATGTAAGTTTCTGATCATATCATACATGACTCTGTCAGGTCCCGGTGCAGTGCTTTTGCATGTGTTCAAGGCAGCTCTCAACTCGGCAATACTGAAAGGCCGGTTATATGGTTCATTCTGCCTGGAGTTTCTAATTATTGGCTTACATTCTTCTATTTGTTTATATTTGAGAAAGGACTCAGAATAATGGGTTGAGCTCGACACGCTCTCAAAGTGCTCCCCAAGTGAGTCTGCCTGATCTTGCAGGGTATCACCTTGTGTGTTTACCAGAGGGAGTGAATATGTTTGGCGCCCTCTAATCCTATTAACCCTGTTCCAGGCTTTGGCCTCGTGTCTAAACGAGTTAATACTCGATAAAAACTTCAGCCAACTCTCTCTTCTGGCCTGTCGGCGCGTTCTCCTGCCTTCGGATTTTGCTTTTTTAAAGTTAGTAAGATTCTCTGCAGTGGGAGAGGCGCGTAGCAACCCCCACGCTTTGTTTTGATTCCTACGTGCGACTCTACATTCATCGTTCCACCACAGGACATGCCGTTTGCATGCCGAGCCACTTACTTCACGTATGTATTTAGATGCGGCATCTATTATGAATGATGTAAGATATTCCACAGCCGCATGAATTTCTAAAGAAGACATGTCGGCCCATGAGATGTTAGCGAGAGTTCGAAATTTCTCCCAGTCGGCTGTATCTAACTTCCACCTAGGAGCTCGTGGAGGAAGTTCATTTTCTTTAGATGTTCTTAGCAATACGGGGAAGTGATCGCTCCCCTAAGGGTTTCTCGTAACTTCCCATTCGAGTTCGAGCAGTAAAGAGGCGGAAACTATACTAAGATCTATTGACGAAAAGGTTCTGTTCGCAAGAGAGTAATATGTGGGTTCTTTCTTATTTAGAAGGCACGCTCCAGAAGAGAAAAGGAACTGTTCAACGAGACGACCTCGCGCGTCTCTACGAGAGTCGCCCCACAGGGAGCTGTGTGCATTGAAATCGCCGAGAATAACATAAGGTTCTGGCAATTGATCTATATAGGATTGAAATTCTTGTTTCGTTAATTTGTGATGTGGGGGTATGTAAAGAGGGCTAATGGTGATGAGTTTGTTTAGTAGGACAACTCGAACCGCCACTGCTTCAAGGGGCGTTTGTAGCTATAAGGTTGACACGCAATACTTCTATGAGTAAGAATGGCAACACCACCCGATGATGCGACGGCATCATCGCGATCTTCGCGAAACGTAACATACGTACGGAGAAAGTTTGTGTGTTTTGATTTTAAGTGTGTTTCCTGTAAACACAGCACTTTTGGATTATTTTTGTGAATGAGTTCTTGCAAATCATCAAGGTTTCTAAGGAGACCTCTGATGTTCCATTGAATGATTTGTATATCCATGTTTAGGGTAAATTGGTGCTGTGTTTACGGAAACGAAAGTGATGCCTTAGATTACAGAGCCCTTTCGAGGCCCTGTAATAGGTGTTTTGTTCTTTCTGAAGCGTTCGAGCAATTCTCGCCGCTCCTTAGGCGTTTGGTGCGCCTTGGGGACAGGTGTAGTGTCCATTGCCTCGTGTGAGGCGCCGGACAAGCGCTCTTGCGAGCGAGAGGTTTTCAGAGGGAGTCCCGCATTGGAGGGCAAGACCCCTGCGCCCACCAGCCCGGAAGTCGATGGGGCTCCCTGAGGGATTTGGCTGCGCTGGCCGTTGCCAGCGCTGGAAGGGGCCTCGGAGGTTGGGGCAGCCTCGGCTGCACCCACCTTCGGGGTGGATGGTCCCTTCTCTTCGGTTGACGGAGCAGCGCTAGCTGCAACCGCCGCGGGGGCAGATGGCGTAACTTGCGACTCACTGCCTGTGGGTCGGACAGCCGCCGGAGGCCGTTGTGACGCTGCCCCCTTACGCGCCACATCGGCAAAGCTGCTCTTAGACAGGTATGACACCCGCCTGCGCGCCTCCTTGAAAGATATATTTTCTTTGACTTTGATTGTCACAATCTCTTTTTCTCTTTTCCATGACGGGCAGGCGCGCGAGTATGCGGCGTGCTCGCCATCACAGTTGACACAATGTGGAGTCTTCTGGCATGTTTCGGAGGAATGTTCAGTGTCACTACACTTGGCACATGTGAGCCGGCCTCGACAGTTCTGTGAACTGTGGCCGAACCTTTGGCACTTAAAGCATCTGAGAGGATTTGGCACGTATGGCCTAACACGAAGTTTGATATAACCGGCCTCAATGGACTCGGGGAGGACACTTGAACCGAAAGTGAGTATCAGGTGCTTCGTATTGATCTCTTTACCGTCTCGCCTGATCTTAATTCGCTTAAGATTTATGACATTCTGTTCACTGAAGCCCTCCAAGAGTTCAGCTTCAGTGAGCTCTAGCATGTCATCATCCGAGACAACGCCGCAGGTGGTGTTCATGGTACGGTGCGGGGTTACTGTTACTTGGGTCTCCCCAAATGACACAAGTTTCGGCAGCTTCTCATACTGCTTCTGATTTTGGAGCTCCGAAAGGAGATCACCACTTGACATTCTCGACACCTTATATCCTGTACCGAAAACTTCGGTCAAGGACTTGGAAACAAGGAATGGTGAAATGGATCGCACTAGTTTGTCTGGCTTTTCTGAGTGAATCACCTGGAATCGAGCAAAGTTGTGGACTTGTCGTCCGAAAAATTGAAACAGATCTTCGGTGCGCCCTCGTTTCTGAGGGCGATCAGGAAGTTTGGAGAAGGAATTTTCCATGAAAATGTATAAAAATTCGGCAACAGCGCCGACCGCCCACCACGGAGCCCAACGAGGGGACGCGGCAGAGCTTGCATGCAAGTCTGCATGACGCCAGTCGTACGCCGCCACTATAACCAAATATGGTGTACCCAAGGTTGGGTAGCCACACATGGTTAACCCTTGCCGCCTAGGACAAAGGAAGTAAACAGAAGAGAGAAGGAGACAGGAAAGGTGGAAAGTAAGGGAAAGACGAAGTTTGTAGGGAGAGAGAGACAGGAAAAGGCGACTGCCGATTTCCTCCAGGTGGGTCAGTCTGGAGGTGCTGTCTATGTGAAGCTGAGGCCGAAGAGGTGTGTTGCCTCCGCCGGGGGGCCTTAATGGTCCAAAACACCCAGCATCGGCTCAACCCCCAGGATCCCCTTTTCCCCAGGCACGGCTAAGCCGCGCACGGCTACACGCGGGAGGGTCCAACCCTCGTGTGCTCGGGTTCGTGGTGTCGCAACACACCAAAAGCCTGCTGACGCAGACGCCCCTGCGGGGAAGATAGGAAAGAAAAAGGTTGAAGAGGTGGACAGGAAAAGGCGACTGCCGATTTCCCCCGGGTGGGTCGGCCACAGTTCGGCCACAGCTCACAGAACTGTCGAGGCCGGATGACTTGTGCCAAGTGTAGTGAAAATGAACACTCCTCTGAAACCTGCCAGAATACCCCACACTGTGTCAACTGTGATGGCGAGCATGCCGCGTACTCGCGGTCCTGCCCGTCTTGGAAAAAAGAAAAAGAAATTGTGACCATAAAAGTAAAGGAAAATATCACTTTCAAGGAGGCACGCAGGCGGGTATTCTAACTGCCCAAAAACACATTTGCCAAAGTGGCGCGTCAGGGGGCAGCGCCACAACGGTCTCCGGCGGCTGTCCGACTCACATCCAGTGAGGCGGCAGTGACACCATCCGCCCCCCCGGCGGCTGCAGCTAACGCTGCTACGCCAACCCAGGAGAAGGGGCCATCTACCTCCGTGCAGGTGACCTCAAAGGCCTCGTCCAACGTGCCGAGGCCTTCACGTCAAACAAAGCGCTCGGAAGAGCGCCTGTCCAGCGCCTCGCAAGGGGCGATGGACACAACAACCAGCAAGACGGCGACACCAGCGCCTAAGGAGCGGCGAGGCACTCTCGGCCGCTCCAAAAGAGACAAAACTCCCGTTACGGCGCCTGAAAAACGCCCGTGAGCTAACTCTTCTCTCTTAAACACGCAGCACCCAACACACTTATCATAATGGAAACACAAATACTACAGTGGAATGTACGAGGACTTTTACGTAACCTCGACGACATTAACGAACTGTTACACAAACATAATCCAAGGTTGCTGTGTGTTCAAGAGACACATCTGAAACCTACAAACACTAATTTCCTTCGTAATTACTCTATCTTTCGGAATGACCGCAACGAGGCTACCGCCTCTGGCGGTGTAGCAATAGTAGCCCACAGACCTGTCGCTTGCCGACCCGACGCCCTTAACACGCCCCTCGAGGCAGTGTCAGTTGGGGCCATTCTTTTTCACAAATTAATAACAGTGTGTTCCATTTATATACCGCCAAACCAACGTCTCGAAAAAACAGACTTTTATAACCTCATTGACCAGCTCCCCGAGCCTTACATACTCGTGGGAGATTTTAACACCCATAATCCGATGTGGGGAGACTCACGATGCGACGCGAGAGGTCGACTCATTGAAAATTTTCTTTTAAACTCCAGCTCGTGCCTCTTTAATAAGAAAGAACTGACCTACTACAATCCACAGCATAATTCATACTCCTCAATAGACCTGTCTATCGATTCTGGCTCTATCTTCCCTGATTTAGAGTGGTCTGTAATTAAAAATCCATTTGGAAGTGATCACTTCCCATGAACTCTAAACCTAGTAACACAACATGACTCCCCTCCGCCTGTTCCTCGCTGGAAACGAGCGGAGGCTAATTGGGAATGCTTTAAAGAATCCACCTACATATTACCAGATTTTGTAAGTGATTTTAGCATAGATCATGCCGTATCATATTTTACCGCTTTTATCATTGATGCAGCAGACAAATTCATCCCTCAGACAAACGGCACTTCATTAAAAAGACGGGTCCCCTGGTGGAATAACGATTGCAGAAAGGCACGAAGGAGACAGAATAAAGCCTGGGGCAAACTACGCGAATGCCCTACCGCCGAAAATTTAGTAGAATTTAAACAGATTAAATCCCAGGGAAGACGAACGCGAAGACAGGCAAAGAGGGCAAGCTGGCAGAGGTTCCTGTCAGATATAAATTCATACACTCAGGAGGCTAAAGTGTGGGACGGGCTTAGAAGGCTAAAGGGACAAGAAATTCATCCGTTGCCCCTAGTAAACGATGAAGGCAATAGCTTAGAAGATCAAGCTGACGCACTCGGGGAACATTTTGAGCGGATTTCCAGCTCAAATAATTATTCCAAGGCATTCCTGAAGCACAAACAAATAGCAGAACGTGAGGCCATCAACCGCAAATGGAGACAGAACGAATTATATAACCAGCCTTTTAACATTGCCGAATTGACAGCTGCTTTGACTGCATGTCAGAGCTCCGCACCTGGTCCTGACAGGATCATGTACGATATGCTTAAACATCTCCACAATGATACTCAAATAACGCTACTCGTACTTTTCAATGCTATATGGGCTGCCGGGTACCTCCCATCTAAATGGAAAGACGCTATTGTTATCCCTGTTTTGAAGCACGGTAAAGATACATCACTGCTGACCTGCTACCGTCCTATACCGCTTACGAGCTGTCTTTGCAAGCTTTTTGAAAAAATGATCAATCGCCGCCTCGTACATTTTCTAGAGTCTACCAATATGCTTGACCCTGTTCATTGTGGCTTCAGGGAAGGGCGATCTACAACCGACCACCTCATGCGCATTGAAACAAACATTCGCGATGCTTTCGTACATAAACAATCCTTCCTATCCGTATTTCTTGACATGGAGAAGGCGTACGATACAACTTGGCGGTACGGAATATTGCGCGAGCTGTCGGCGCTGGGCATCCGCGGCAATATGTTAAACATTATCGAAAGCTACCTACAAAACCGTACATTTCGGGTGAAAATAGGTAATGCACTGTCGCGCACATTCACACAGGAAACTGGTGTACCTCAGGGAGGCGTACTCAGTTGCACTCTCTTTGTCATTAAGATGAACACGCTCCGCGCTGCATTACCGCCAGCCATTTTCTATTCTGTTTACATAGATGACATACAAATAGGTTTTAAATCCTGTAACCTTGCAGTGTGCGAAAGACAAATACAGCAGGGATTGAACAAGATATCTAAGTGGGCAGACGAAAACGGGTTTAAAGTGAATCCGAACAAAAGCTCTTGTGTGCTTTTCGCAAGAAAGACAGGGCTCGTTGCAGATCCCAATATCGAAATATATGGCCAGCAAATCCCTGTGAACAAAGAGCACAAGTTCTTAGGTATCATACTTGACTCTAAACTAACATTTATTCCACACATAAAGTATCTCAAAGTGAAATGCTTAAAAACAATGAACTTACTGAAAATTTTATCCCATACAACATGGGGCAGCGATAGAAAATGTTTGATGAATCTTCACAAAAGCCTCATTCGATCACGATTGGACTATGGTGCCGTGATTTATCATTCCGCAGCCCCGAGCGCGCTAAAGATGCTAGATCCGGTTCACCATTTAGGAATCCGCTTGGCCACTGGCGCTCTCAGAACAAGTCCCATTGAAAGTTTGTATGTAGAATCAAATGAGTGGTCACTCCATCTTCAAAGAACATAGATCAGCCAAACATATTTCCTGAAAATCCACTCCAATCCTCAACATCCTGTTTCAATACTGTTAATGATATGACATATGATACACTCTTTCGTAATCGTTCCTCTGTAAGACAGCCCTTTTCACTTCGTGTGAGGGAGCTTAGTGTTGAAATGGATGTCCCAATCCTCAAACATCGCCTAATGCCTCCAGCTAAGCTGCTACCTCCTTGGGAGTGGCAAATGATACAATGCGCTATCTTTCCTACAAGTTACAAAGGAAGCCCCAGATATCGAAATCCGAATCCATTTCCTGGAACTCCAGTGCAAGTACTCCTGCACGGAGTTCTACACAGACGCATCGAAATCACGCGACGGGGTGTCCTATGCAGCTGTCGGTCTATCCTTCTCGGAATCCGATGTACTGCATCCGGAAACTAGTATCTTTACGGCTGAGGCCTACGCACTGTTGTCGACTGTAAAGCACATAAAGAAATCAAAACTCCAGAAATCAGTTATATATACGGACTCCCTAAGTGCTGTGAAGGCCTTAATATCATTTTCAAAGCACAAAAATCCAGTTATCAATGAACTATATTCCGTCCTATGTAAAGGGTATATATGTAACCAGCATGTCATCATATGCTGGGTGCCGGGTCATAGGGGCATCGAAGGTAACGCTCTGGCGGACCAGATCGCCACATCAATTGCATCGTATTCTGTTAATCCTACCGCTGCAGTCCCTGTAACAGATCTGAGGCCCTTCTTGCGCAGGAAACTGCGAAACTACTGGCAACGCTCGTGGGACATGGAAACAAATAATAAGCTGCACGTAATAAAGCCACAATTAGGGTTCTGGCCTTCTGCAACAAAATCACGCGGAACAGATGTCCTATTCTGTCGTCTAAGAATAAGACACACATTTGGTCCCCCGCAGGAGCGTCTGCGTCAGCAGGCGTTTGGTGTGTTCCGACACCACGTACCCGAACACATGAGGGTTGGACCCTCCCGCTTGTAGCCGTGCGCGGCTTAGCCGTGTCTGCGGAAAAGGGGATCCTGGGGGTTGAGCCGATGCTGGGTGTTTGGACCTTTAAGGGCCCCCGGCGGAGGCAACACACCTCTTCGGCCTCGGCTTCACATAGACGGCACCTCCAGGCTGACCCACTTGGAGGTAATCGGCAGTCGCCTTTTCCTGTCTCTCTCTTCCTACAATCTTCGTCTTTCCCTTACTTTCCACCTTTCCTGTCTCCTTCTCTCTTCTATTTACTTCCTTCTTATTGGCGGCAAGGGTTAACCCTGTGTGGTTATCCAACCTTGGGTACACCATATTTGGTTATATTGGCGGCGTACGACTGGCGTCGTGCAGACTTGCATGCAAGCTCTGCCGCGTCCCGTTGTTGGGCTCCGTGGTGGGCGGTCGGCGCTGTTGCCGAATGTGCACATATCTTCATGGAAACTTCTTTCCCCAAACTTCCTGATCGCCCTCCGAAACGAGGGCGCACCGAAGATGTGTTTCAGTTTTTCGGACACCAAATCCAGAATTTCCCCCGGTTCCACGTTATTCACTCTGAAAAGCCAAACAAAGCAGTGCGAAACATTTCACCATTCCTTGTCTCAAAGTCCTTAACTGATGTTTTTGGTCCAGGATACAAGGTGTCGAGGATGGAAAGCGGCGACCTCCTCTTAGAGCTCCGCGATGTCAAACAATACGAAAAACTACCGCAACTAGTGTCATTTGGAGAGACACCCATAACAGTAACCCCGCACCGTACAATGAACACCACCCGCGGCGTTGTGTCAGACGATGACTTGCTGGAGCTCACTGAGGCCAGAGTCCTTCCATGTTTTTTTCTGGTCACGAAACTGCCGCCTCAGTTTCATATAGCGCCAGCGCCCGCCGCTAGAGGCGCAACCGTGCATGAGAGGGCATGCGAACGCCGCTGCCACTGTGGTTGTGTGTGGGGCAGCCTCGGTATTCTAGCTTTCTCAACTTCCTCAACCATCGCTTTAGTTTCACGTAACTATTTTTAACATTGAATATAGTTAAATTACTGCCCGAGCGTGTCTTCTGCGATGATATGAGCGCACGGGACGAAAAAAAAGCCGCTCATAACATGGAGCTTGCGGTGGTCTCAGACCAAAAAAAACAGAAAGATCTGGAATTTTAAGAGCCAGAACCGCGATACGATTATGAGGCACGCCGTAGTGGGGGACTCGGGATTAGTTTTGATCACCTGGGATCCTTTAAAATGCGCCTAAATTTAAATTAACGGGTGTTTTGCATTTCGCCCCCGTCGAAGTGCGTCCGCTGTGCACGGCCGGGCGGTCTCGGTCCGGATTTCTTCATCATCGCCGTTCGCCTCAACGCTTCGGTGGGCTCCGCTTTTTAATATTTGCCTTAAACACCGCGCATTCGCAACAAAACGCCAGTGGTCCCGCTTATCACCAGATGAGTAAGCGCCAATTCTCCGTTGCGCATAGCGCCAGATTGTTCGCCGAGCACAGCTGTTCAGTTTCTGTTAAACTGTGGCAGAGAAGGACTATGTGGGCAGTATCTTATAACGAGATCAAAAGAATGAAATTGCTATTGCAAAGGGCTGCTACCGTAGAATACTTCATGACAAAGAAAAGCGAACTGAGCTGCTCCATGCGCTTAAGATTTCTTGCAAAGCGATGCCATTTCTGGATAAGATAATGCAAGACGAACTTCGCTACTAAATGTCTTCGGCGCGGCTTTTAACAACGGATTAAGGCGAACCTGAAGTGTTAGGTTCAGTTGAAACTAGCTGTAATTAGGCAATTGCCTTAGCAAGCAGTCGTTTAGAAGCGTCAGTAAGCCCAGCACTTATTCACGCTGCTCGTGGTTTCGACGCAGAAACGACGAGACTAGGTATTTTGGTTCTTAATTCGCAACTATATACAATGTGTTAAAATGTTGCAATTACCGGTCCTGATATTCTTATCATGGTCGAAAAATGAAAAAAAAACTTTATAATTCGATTAAGAAAAGAAATAAAACGTGTTGGTGCAAAAACAAAATACAAGCACGATCATTTATTTATCATGTAAAACAAGCGGAGCGAAATACAGATAGTACAGAGGCGTCCGGTCATAAATGGTCCACCATTCACAATGCAAGAAGTTTGTTAAAAGCATCTTTGAAACGGCGTTAGTCTTCAGCGTTGGCTTCTCACGCTCCAGGGACACGTCGTCGCCGTTGATGTTGAAATTGTACGCAGTGACGATGTCCGAGGCGTCAAAGTGTTTCGCGCACACACGCGTATACTTCGATTCGAAATTAAAACCGCCACTTTCCTGCCGCGGTATGGCCCGCTTCCATTTCTCGCGCTGCTCCTTGTTATTAGGTAAACAGAACAACGACACCTTTTCGGTCGTGCCCTTGTAGCCGGAACGGCACCCAGGCACGCAACACGTGTTCGGCATCGTTGTCCCACCCCGCCACTTCAACCAAACAGCCCAGCACAGCACATAACGCACCCGATCACTCAGCTTGCCTCGCACTGCGCGCGCGTTTCGGTACGCGAACGATGCCCTCTGTGGCACAGTGGCGCCGCGTCGCGGCACCTTTGGGCAGCATATGAACCTCTCCCATAGCGTGACGGCGGAGTTTCGTGACCAGAAAAACATGGAAGGACTCTGCTGAGGCTGAACTCTTGGAGGGCTTCAGCGAGCAAAATGTTATCAATGTCAAAAGAATAAAGATGAGGCGAGATGGTAAAGAGATCCAAAGCAAGCACCTAATAATCACCTTTGGTTCAAGTGTCCTGCCCGAGTCAATCGAGGCCGGGTACATCAAGCTCCGTGTCAGGCCATACGTGCCCAATCCACTGCGATGTTTCAAATGCCAGCGCTTTGGCCACAGTTCGCAGAGCTGCCGAGGCCGCCAAACATGTGCGAAGTGCAGTGCCCACGAACACACCTCTGAAGCTTGTGAGAATGCTCTCCACTGTGTAAACTGTGATGGGGAGCACGCCGCGTACTCGCGGTCGTGCCCATCCTGGAAAAAAGGAAAGGAAATAGTAACAGTTAAAGTAAACGAAAATATAAGTTTCAAAGAGGCACGCAGGCCGGTATCTTACCTGCCCAAGAAAACATTTGCCGATGTGGCGCGTAAGGGGGCAGCGTCTCAACAGCCTCCGGCGGCTGTCCGACCCACAGGCAGTGAGTCGGCAGTTACGCCATCTGCCCCGCGGCGGTTGCAGCTAACACTGCTCCGTCAACCGCGGAGAAGCGACGATCGACCCCGAAGGTGGGCGCAGCCGAGGCTGCCTCAACCTCCCAGGTCCCTTCCAGCGCTGGCAACGGCCGGCACAGCCAAATTCCCCAGGGAGCCCCATCGACCTCCGGGCTGGTGGGCGCAGTGGTCTTGGCCTCCAAGGCGGGACCCTCGCTGGTAACTTCCCGCTCGCAAGAGCACGTGTCCGGCGCCTCGCAAGAGGCAATGGACACTACACATGTCCTCAAGGCGCAACAAACGCCTAAGGAGCGGCGAGGCTCCCTCGAACGCTCCAAAAGGGGCAGAACTCCCGTTACAGGGCCTCGAAAGAGCTCTGTAACCTAAGGCATCACCTCCGTTTACGTAAACGCAGCACAAATATTTCTTTAAATATGGATACACAAATCATCCAATGGAATGTCAGAGGTCTTCTCAGGAATCTCGATGATGTGCAAGAGATTATACACAAACACAATCCAAAAGTGCTGCGTCTACAGGAAACACACCTAAAAACACAACACACAAACTTTCTCCGACAGTATGTTACTTTTCGCAAAGATCGCGATGATGCAATCGCATCATCGGGAGGTGTTGCAATTGTAATCCAAGAGAGCATAGCAGGTCAACATTTACAGCTACGAACGGCCCTTGAAGCAGTGACGGTTCGAATAGTTTTGCTAAACAAACTTATGACTATTTGCTCGATTTATATACCCCCACACTACAAACTAAGCAAACATGAATTTCAGTCCTTCATAGATGAATTTCCAGAACCTTAAGTTGTTCTTGACGATTTCAATGCACACAGCACCTTGTGGGGAGGCTCTCGTATCGATGCGCGAGGTCGTCTCGTTGAACAGTTCCTTTTCCCTTCTGGAGCGTGCCTTCTAAATAAGAAAGAACCCACATATTACTCTCTTGCGAACAGAACCTTTTCGTCAATAGATCTTAGTATAGTTTCCGCCTCTTTACTGCTCGAACTCGAATGGGAAGTTACGAGAAACCCTTAGGGGAGCGATCACTTCCCCGTATTGCTAAGAACATCTAAAGAAAATGAACTTCCTCCACGAGCTCCTAGGTGGAAGTTAGATACAGCCGACTGGGAGAAATTTCGAACTCTCGCTAACATCTCATGGGCCGACATGTCTTTTTTAGAAATTCATGCGGCTGTGGAATATCTTACATCATTCATAATAGATGCCGCATCTAAATGCATACGTGAAGTAAGTGGCTCGGCATGCAAACGGCATGTCCTGTGGTGGAACGATGAATGTAGAGTCGCACGTAGGAATCAAAACAAAGCGTGGGGGTTGCTACGTGCTTCACCCACTGCAGAGAATCTTGTCAACTTTAAGAAAGTTAAGTCTCAAGGCAGGAGAACCCGCCGACAGGCCAGAAGAGAGAGTTGGCAAAAGTTTTTATCGAACATCAACTCGTTTACAGATGAGGCGAAAGTCTGGAACCGCGTAAATAGAATTAGAGGGAGACAAACATATTCACTCCCTCTGGTAAACACACAGGGTGATACGCTGCAACATCAGGCAGACTCAATTGGGGAGCACTTTGAGAGTGTGTCAAGTTCAAAACATTATTCGAAATCCTTCCTGAAGTATAAGCAAATAGAACAATGTAAGCCACTCAAAAGAAAATGTCTGCAGAATGAATCGTACAACTGCCCTTTCAGTATTGCCGAGTTGAGAGCTGCCTTGAGCTCATGCAAGAGCTCTGCACCGGGATCTGACAGAATCATGTACGAAATGCTCAAAAACTTACACAATGACAAGCAGGTTACACTACTCATACTTTTCAACACCATTTGGGATTCAGGGTACCTTCCAACCGCATGGAAGGAAGCCATTGTGGTCCCTGTATTGAAACAAGGCAAGGACCCCTCCTCAGTGGCAAGTTACCGCCCGATAGCCCTCACGAGTTGCATTTGTAAGGTGTTTGAAAAAATGATTAATCGGCGACTCATTCATTTCCATGAACTGAGCAAAATCCTTGATCCCTATCAGTGCGGCTTCCGAGAAGGGCGCTCCACAACTGACCATCTTGTACGTGTAGAAGCAAATATTCGGGACGCATTTGTACACAATTCTTCTTATCCATATTCCTCGATATGGAGAAGGCGTACGATACGACGTGGCGTAACGGAATTTTAAGAGACTTGTCAGAAATGGGCATCCATGGCAATATGCTAAACCTAACAGAAAGCTATCTGTCCACTCGTCCCTTCCGCGTAAAAGTCGGTAATGTACTTTCGCGTCCTTTTACGCAAGAAACTGGAGTACCCCAAGGAGGCGTGCTCAGCTGCACAGTCTTCATCGTGAAGATGAACACGCTTCGCGCTTCATTACCATCGGCAATCTCTTATTCTGTCTACGTGGACGACATACAAATAGCTTTCAAATCTTGTAACCTCGCAGTGTGCGAGAGACAGGTACAGCATGGCCTGAACAAAGTGTCGATGTGAGCAGACAAGAATGGATTTAAGATCAATCCTAACAAAAGCTCTTGCGTTCTTTTTACAAGCAAGAGAGGAATGATCCCAGATCCTTGCTTAGAACTATGTGGACTACAAATACCCGTAAACAAAGAACACAAATTTCTAGGTGTTATACTAGACTACAGACTAACTTTCGTCTCCCACATTAAACATCTTAAAGAAAAATGTCTGAAAACAATGAACCTAATCAAACTTCTATCCCATACTTCGTGGGGTAGTGACAGGAAGTGCTTAATTAATCTTAATTAAGAGCCTGATTCGTTCACGATCAGATTATGGTGCCGTGATCTATCATTCTGCCGCTCCAAGTACACTAAAGATGCTAGACCCTGTTCACCATCTAGGTATCCGTTTAGCCACAGGAGCCTTCAGAACGAGTCCCATACAAAGTTTATATGCAGAATCGAATGAGTGGTCACTTCATATCCAGAGAACATACATCAGCCAAACATATTTTCTGAAAGTCCATTCTAATCCTCAACATCCGTGTTTTAATACCATTAACGATATGACATGCTACACTTTTTCATAATCGTCCCTCCGTAAGACAGCCTTTCTCGCTGCGTGTGAGGGAGCTTAGTGATCAAATGCACGTCCCACTCCTCGAGCTCCGCCTAATGCATCCAGCCAAGCTGCTACCTCCTTGGGAGTGGCAGCTCATACAATGCGATATATCTTTTGTGCAAGTCACAAAGCATGCTCCAGATATCGAAATCCAGATGCATTTCCGGGAACTCCAGTACAAGTATGCCTGCACCGAGTTCTACACAGACGCATCGAAATCGCGCGAGGGGGTGTCCTATGCAGCCGTCGGTCCATCCTTCCCGGAATCCGACATGCTGCACGCGGAAACTAGTATCTTTACGGCTGAGGCCTACGCACTGCTGTCGGCCGTAAAGCATATAAATAAATCACAACTCCAGAAATCAGTTATATATACGGATTCCCTCAGTGTTGTAAAGGCCTTGATGTCTTTCTGTAACCACAAAAATCCAGTATTTAATGAACTCTACTCCGCACTGTGTAAAGCATATATATCTAACCAACATGTGATTATATGCTGGGTGCCTGGACATAGGGGCATCGAGGGAAACGTTCTAGCCGATCAGATGGCCACATCAACTTCATTTCATGCAGTTCATCCTACTGCTTCGGTCCCTGTCACAGACCTGAAGCCTTTCTTAAGAAGGAAACTACGAAACTACTGGCAACACATGTGGGACGAAGAAATAAATAACAAACTGCATGTAATAAAGCCACAATTAGGTTTCTGGCCTCCTGTAACAAAATCCCGCCGGACAGATGTCCTATTCTGCCGTCTAAGAATAGGACACACTTTTGGCACACATAACTTTTTACTCACAGGAAACGAGCCTCCAACCTGTGGTAGATGCGGGGAGAGGCTGACCGTCCTCCACGTCCTACTGGAGTGTCGGGAAGCCGAATCTGAAAGAAAGAAACATTTTCTCTTAGCGTACCGGCAACACATCCCCCTTCATCCTGTTATGTTACTTGGTCCAGAACCACTCTTTGACACCAACGCTGTCCTAGGTTTTTTGAAAGATGTTGTATTGCATGTTATTAGCCCCACACGTTCGTAGCGCTTCCTCTCTTCAGAGGATGCCGCTGCGATAATTATTTTAAATAGCACATGCCTCTAGGCCCTTGTGGTTCAAGGGCTCTGGCGAGTCAGTAGTGCTGTAAGCAATTCAACATTTCGCATATTTTAAACAATGCATCGTTCTTCTACGATGGATTTTAATGTTCATAGTATTCGTCATTAGACATCGCCATAATTTTATAGCACGTAGATTTTACGCGCTTTGCAGCGACTATTTTGAGGCCTCTTTACAGCCAAGTCACATCTTCACAGAACTCATTATCATCTCCGCTAAATCACTAACACTGTCTTGGCGCTCTTTGGCCATATCTGGCCCTTGCGCCACTAAACCACACACATTCATTCATTCATTCATTCACATTTGGTACCCATAATTTTCTACTTACTGGAAGTGAACCTCCAACCTATGGTAGATGCGGTGAGAGGCTGACCGTCCTCCATGTCCTCTTGGAGTGTCGGAAAGCCGAACCTGAAAGAAACATTTTCCACTTGCATACCGTTATAACATCCCTCTACACCCAGCTATGTTTATTGGTAAGGAACCGCTTTTTAACACCAAGGCAGTTCTCGACTTCGTAAAGGATGTAGTTCTACGCGTTATAAGCCCATTAAATTCGTAGAGCATCCTCGCTCCTGAGGATGCCACTGTGATAATTGTTTTGAATGGCACATGCCTACAGGCCCTTGTGTTTGAAGGGCTCTTAGGAGGCAGTAGTGCTCTAGGATATCTTATATACCCTGATATATTTTTTAGACATCATATCATTCTTTTTAAATGCGTCTTATTGTTCATAGTACACTTCATAAGTCATCGCCATAATTTTATTACACGTACATTTTACGCACATTAGAGTGACTATATTTTAGGCCCCTTTACAGCCACGTCACATCAACATCACAGAAGTCATAACTCCACTGCGAAATCACTAACACTCGCATGGCGCTCTTTGGCCATACCTGGCCCTTGCGCCAATAAAAACTACACATTCATTCATTCATTATTGGGGACACATGTATTTATTCCAATCTAGGTTATGGTCAAACGAATAATTTCGCTTTCGGCGCACTAATTACCGCAGTCCACAAATTTACACCAACTCAAATGAGTTTACAAATGGGATATAAAACATTTGTGCAGCAATTTACACGGAAACAGCTGCCTTATAGCGCAGAGTTTCAGCTTTTCTCTTCCTTGGCTTAGCATTGGCATCCAATATTTTGTCATTCATCTTGCAGCAGTAGTTCTTCAATAAAATATTCGTGCTACACCACAAAAGGTGCCTTAACACAAATTCGTATTTATGTCTATCCTCGCAGGCGTCGAACTCTGAGGAATTGTCACTTTCTGTAAAGGCACTTGCTGTAATTGAGCAATTACCCTTTCCGTATTTTTCAAAAGTAACTATGTAAAGAAGTTCTGAACATCTTACCCTTGAGTGCGCTAATACAATGAAGTCTGCACGTTGTAGTGCCCTAATCCAGGCACTCTGGGCTTCATATTGCAGAAACTTGAAGACATTATTTTTCTGCCCCGATTTGTACATGTAATTGCTCCGGCAATTGGGCACGCAGCACTTATTAGGCATATCTTGGCACGGCACTCCATATTCCGAGGCGATGAAGACTCGCGGTACACACAATCGCAAACACAGCACAAGTGTTGAGACTACATGCACTGGTCACGTCTAGAAAAATTTGCGTTTAAAAGCATGCTATAGCATGGCCGTTTAGCTAATAGTATAGGCAGTAAGCCCGCACACAAGTAACAATATGGCTGAGCACTGGCTATGCTGGAAAAACATTGGATACAAAATGGCTGAGCACCGGTTATGCTGGAAAAACATTGGATACAAAATGGCTGAGCACCGGCTATGCTGAAAAAACATTGGATACAAAATGGCTGAGCACCGGCTATGCTGGAAAAACATTGGGTACAAAATGGCTGAGCACCGGCTATGCTGGAAGAAGATTGGGTACAAAATGGCTAAACACTGGCTATGCCGGTAATACATTGGATACAACATGGCTGAGCACCGGCTACGCTGGAAAAACATGAGATACAAGACGGCTGAGCACCGGCTATGCTGAAAAAACATTGGGTACAAAATGGCTGAGCACTGGCTATGCTGGAACCCCGCAGGGGCGTCTGCGTGAGCAGGCGTTTGGTGTGTTGCGACACCACGGACCCGAGCACATGAGGGTTGGACCCTCCCGCGTGTAGCCGTGCGCGGCTTAACCGTGTCTGGGGAAAGGGGGATCCTGGGGGTTGAGCCGATGCTGGGTGTTTGGACCTTTAAGGCCCCCCGGCTGAGGCAACACACCCCTTTGGCCTCTGCTTCACATAGACGGCACCCCCGGACTGACCCACCCGGGGGAAATCGGCAGTCGCCTTTTCCTGTCTCTTCCACTCGAATCTTCGTCTTTATCTCTTACTTTTTGACTTTCCTGTCCTCTCCTCTCTTCCATTTACTTCATTCTCCTCGGCGGCAAGGGTTAACCTTGTGTGGGATAGCCAACCTTGGTTATAACAGATTTGGTTATAGTAGTGTCGTACAGCTGTCGCGTGCAGGCCGTCTTTTCAAGGTCCTGCAGCGTCCCCTTGTTGGGCTCCATGGTGGGTGGCTGGCGGCGCTGCCGAATTTTTACACATATCTATGGAAAGTTCTTTTCCAACCCTTCCTGATCGCCCTCATAAACGAGGGCGCACCGAAGAAGTTTTCAAGTTTTTTGGCCGAAATAATGACAATTTTCCAAGATTTCATGAAGTACATTCAGAGAAAAAAGAAAAGGCAGCGAGAATGATCTCACCTTTTCTTGTGATGATGATGATATGTGGTGTTTAATGGCGCAAGGGCAAGGTGTGGCCAAAGAGCGCCATGACAAGTGGTGATGTTGACGATGTATTATGGAGATGTGACTTGTCTGTAAAGTGGCCTAAAAATAGTTGCTCTAAAGTGCATAAAATCTACGTGATATAAAATTATGGCGATGACTAATGACGAATACTGTGAACATTAAAATCCATCGTAAAAGAATGACATAGCAATGAAAATATATGAGATGGTAAAAATGGCTGGAGCACTGTTGCCTCGCCGGAGCCCTTGAAACACAAGGGCCTAGAGGCACGTGCTATACGAAAGAGCTATCACAGCGGTATCCTCTGAAGAGAGGACCCGCTATGAACATGTGCGGCTAATAACATTCAGGACAACATCTTTCAGGAAACTTAGGACTGCGTTGGTATCAAATAGCGGTTCTGGGCCGATTAACATTGCGGGATGAAGGGGGATCTGCTGCCGGTATGCTAGGGGAAAATGCTTCTTTCTCTCAGATTCGGCTGCCCGACACTCCAGGAGGACGTGGAGGACGGTCAGCCTCTCCCCGCATCTACCGCAGGTCGGAGGATCATTTTCATGGAGTAAAAAATTATGTGTGCCAAATGTGTGTCCTATTCTGAGGCGACAGAATAGGACATCCGTTCACCGTGATTTTGTTACGAAGGGCCAAGAACCTAATTGTGGCTTTATCACGTGCAGTTTGTTATGTACTTCTGCGTCCCACTTACGTTGCCAGTGGTTTCGCAGTTTCCTTCTTAAAAAAGGCTTCAGGTCTGTGACAGGGACCGAAGCAGTAGGATTAGCTGCATGCAATGAAATTGATGGCCATCTGGTCTGCTAGAACGTTACCCTCAATGCCCCTATGCCCGGGCACCCAGCATATAATGACATGCTGCTTAGACATGTATGCTCTACAGAGAATGGAATAGAGCTCGATTATTACGGGGTTTCTGTGTTTACAGTGTGACTTCAAGGCTTTAACGACACTTAAGGAGCCTGTAAATAAAATTGTTTTTTGAATATTTGATTTTCTGATATGTTTCACAGCCGACAATAGTGCATGGGCCTCAGCCGTAAATATACTTGTTTCAGGGTGCAGTACACCGGATTCCGAGAAGGACGGACCAATGGCTGCGTAGGACACCCCGGCATGCGACTTTGAAGCGTCTGTGTAAAACTCTGTGCACGAGTACTTGTACTGGAGCTCCAAGAAATGCATTTTGATATGTGTCTCTGGCGCATGTTTAGTGACCTCTACAAAGGATGTGTCACACTCTATCAGCTGCCACTCCCAGGGCGGTACTAGCTTAGCTGGAGGCATTAGGCGTTGTTCGAGAACTGGGACATCTATATCCGTGCTAAGTTCTCTTGCACGCAGTGAGAAAGGAAGTCTCATAGAGGGTCTGTTATGAAAAAGTGTTTCACACGTCAAGTCGTTAGCGATTGTGAAACACGGATGTTCCTTATTAGAGCGAACCTTGAGAAAATGCGTTAAGCTGATGTTTGTTCTCTGAAGATGGAGTGGCCACTCATCCGACTCTACATATAGGCTTTCAACAGGGGATGTCCTAAATGCGCCAGTGGCCAGACGGATACCCAGATGGTGAACGGGGTCTAACATCTTAAGTGCGCTCGCTGCGGCAGCGTGATATACTACGGCACGATAATCTAAACGTGATCGAACTAGGCTCTTGTAAATATTCAATAAACACTGTCTGTCGCTACCCCACGTTGTGTGGGATAGGATTTTAAGTAAGTTCGTTGTTCTAAGACATTTTTCTTTAAGATGTTTTATGTGAGGTATGAAAGTGAGCCTGGAGTCAAGAATAACACCAAGGAATTTGTGTTCTTTGTTGACAGGGATTTGTTGTCCGCCCAGTTCTACACAAGGATCTGGGACCAGGCCTCTCTTTCTTGTGAAGAGAACACAAGAACTTTTGTGGGGGTTGACCTTAAATCCGTTTTCGTCTGCCCACTTGGAAACCTTGTTCAAGCCCTGCTGTACCTGTCTTTCGCATACTGTGAGGTTGCAGGATTTGAAGCCTATTTGTATATCGTCTACGTATACGGAATAAAAAATGGCAGGTGGTAGTGAAGGACGTAGCGTGTTCATCTTAACGATAAAGAGAGTGCAGCTGAGCACGCCTCCCTGGGGTACACCAGTTTCCTGCATAAAGGGACGTGACAGTGCATTGCCGACTTTTACTCGGAAGGTACGATTTGACAAATAGCTTTCAATTGTGTTCAGCATATTTCCACGGATGCCAATTTCCGACAGGTCTCGCAAGATACCGTAACGCCATGCCGTGTCATATGCCTTCTCCATATCGAGGAATATCGATAGGAAAGACTGTTTATGTATAAAGGCATCGCGGATATTTCCTTCCATGCGCACAAGATGATCGGTCGTCGACCGCCCTTCTCGGAATCCACACTGATAAGGATCGAGCATATTGTTGACCTCGAGGAAATGTATAAGTCTGCGATTTACCATTTTTTCAAAAAGCTTACACAGACAATTAGTTAGAGCTATCGGACGGTAACTTGCCGCCAAGGAGGGGTCTTTTCCGTGCTTCAGAACAGGGACTACAATCGCTTCTTTCCATGTGGATGGGAGGTATCCGGAAGCCCAAATAGTGTTGAATAGTGTAAGTAGTGTAACTTGTGTGTCAGTATGTAGGTTTCTGATCATGTCATACATGACTCTGTCAGGTCCCGGTGCAGTGCTTTGGCATGTGTTCAAGGCAGCTTTCAACTCGGCAATACTGAAAGGCCGGTTATACGGTTCATTCTGCCTGGATTTTCGTATGATTGGCTTACGTTCTATTATTTCTTAATGTTTAAGAAAGGACTGGGAATAATTGATTGAGCTCGACACACGCTCAAAGTGCTCCCCAAGTGAATGGGGAGCACTTGGGGGGGAGCACTCCCCAATGGGGAGCACTCCCCAAGTGAATGGGGCGTGACGCGTTTGTACACAAACAGTTTTTCTTATCGATATTCCTCGTTATGGAGAAGGCGTACGATACGAGCTGGCGCTACAGAATCTTGAGAGATTTGTCAGAAAGGAGCATTCATGGTAATATGCTAAACGTAATAAAAAGCTACTTGTCCAATCGTACCTTCCGGGTGAAAGTAGGCAATGTGCTGTCACGTCCTTTTATACAAGAAACCGGTGTACCCCAGGGTGGCGTGCTCAGCTGCACACTCTTTATTGTTAAGATGACAACACTTCGTGCTTCCTTACTACCGGCTATTTTATATTCTGTCTATGTGGACGACATTCAAATAGGCTTCAAATCCTGTAACCTCGCAGTATGCGAGAGACAGGTACAGCATGGTTTGAACAAGGTGTCAGGGTGGGCAGAGGAAAATGGTTTTAAAATCAATCCACAAAAGAGTTCTTGCGTGCTGTTTACAAGGAAGAGAGGCCTGGTTCCGGATCCTTGCTTGCAAATGTGTGGACAACAGATACCTGTAAACAAAGAGCACAAATTTCTAGGTGTTATACTTGACAATATACTCACTTTCGTCCCACACATTAAACATCTTAAAGAAAAGTGTCTAAAAACAATGAACATGATGAAACTTCTATCCCAGACTACGTGGGGTAGTGACAGGAAAGGCCTAATGAATCTCTATAAGAGCCTCATCCGGTCACGATTAGATTATGGTGCCGTGGTATATAACTCTGCCGCCCCGAGCGTGCTAAAGATGCTAGACCCTGTTCACCATCTGGGTATCCGTTTAGCCACAAGAGCTTTCGGAACGAGTCCCGTACAAAGTTTATATGCAGAATCGAATGAGTGGTCACTTCATATCCAGAGAACATACATCAGCCAAACACATTTTTTGAAAGTCCACTCTAATCCTGAACATCCCTGTTTTAACACCATTAATGATATGACATATGCTACACTATTTCGTAATCGTCCTTCCGTAAGACAGCCTTTCTCGCTGCGTGTGAGGGAGCTTAGTCATGAAATGCATGTTGCACTCCTCGAACTTCGCCTAATGCATCCAGCCAAGCTGCTACCTCCTTGGGAGTGGCTGTTGATACAATGCGATACATCTTTCATGGAAGTTACAAAAAAACGCTCCAGAGATTGAAATCCAAATGCATTTCCGGGAACTCCAGCACAAACACTCCTGCACGGAGTTCTACACAGACGCATCGAAGTCACACGACGGGGTATCCTACGCAGCCGTCGGGCCATCCTTCTCGGAAACCGATGTACTCCATGCGGAAACTAGTATCTTTGCGGCTGAGGCCTACGCACTATTGTCGGCTGTGAAGCATATCAGGAAATCAAAACTCCAGAAAGCAGTCATATATACGGATTCCCTTAGTGTTGTGAAGGCCTTGATTGCATTCTCTAACAACAAAAATCCGGTAATTAACGAACTCTATTCTGCTCTGTGTAAAGCGTATATAGGTAATCAACATGTCATTATATGCTGGGTGCCAGGTCATAGGGGCATCGAAGGTAACGTTGTGGCGGACCAGATGGCCACGTCAGTTGCATCACATTCTGCTAATCCCACCGCTGCAGTTCCTGTCACAGACCTGAAGCCCTTCTTACGGAGGAAACTACGGAACCAGTGGCAACGCCTATGGGACGCGGAAACAAATAATAAGCTCCACGTGATAAAGCCGCAGTTAGGATTCTGGCCTTCCGTAACAAAATCACGTCGGACAGAGGTCCTATTCTGTCGTGTAAGAATAGGACACACATTTGGCACACATAACTTTTTACTAACCGGACATGAGCCTCCAACCTGCGGTAGATGCGGGCAGAGGCTCACCGTCCTCCACGTCCTTCTGGAGTGTCGGAAAGCCGAATCTGAAAGAAAGAAACATTTTCCCATTGCATACCGGCAGCAGATCCCCCTTCATCCAGTAATGTTACTCGGCCTAGAACCGCTATTTGACACCAACGCAGTCCTAAGTTATCTGAAAGATGTTGTGTTGCATGTTCTTAGCCCCATACGTTCATAGCGTCTCCTCTCTTCAGAGTATGGCACTGTGATAATTATTTTGAATAGCACATGCCTCTAGGCCCTTGTGGTTCAAGGGCTCTGGCGAGGCAGCAGTGCTCCGAGTAATTTTACCATCTTATGTATTTTATATTTTGCATCATCCTTCTATGATGCATTTTAATGTTCATAGTACCCGTCATTAATCATCGCCATAATTTTATAGCCGATAGATTTTACGCACTTTACAGCGAATATTTTAGGCCACTTTACAGCCAAGTCACATCTTCCATAGTACATCGTCAACATTACCACGTGTCATGGCGCTCTTTGGCCAAACCTGGCCCTTGCGCCACAAAACACAACACATCATCATCATCAGCTACCGACCTAAAGCACTCACAAGCTGTCCCGCCAAGTCCTATGAATCCATTATAAACATCAGATTGGCATACGTCCTCGAAACTGAGAACCTGCTCGATAATCATCAGTGTGGGTACAAGAAAGGCTGCTCTACAACAGATCATCTAGTTCGGTTAGAACACGAGATACCCCGCAGGAGCGTCTGCGTCAGCAGGCGTTTGGTGTATTGCGACACCACGGACCCGAGCACACGAGGGTTGGACCCTCCCGCGTGTAGCCGTGCGCGGCTTAGCCGTGTCTGGGGAAAAGGGGATCCTGGGGGTTGAGCCGATGCTGGGTGTTTGGACCTTTAAGGCCCCCCGGCAGAGGCAACACACCTCTTCGGCCTCGGCTTCACATAGACGGCACACCCGGACTGACCCACCCGGGGGAAATCGGCAGTCGCCTTTTCCTGCCCACCTCTTCAACCTTTTTCTTTCCTATCTTCTTTCTTTTACTGTCCTTTCATCTCTTTTCTTCCACCACTTCCTAATTTTCCTAGGCGGCTAGGGTTAACCTTGTGTATGTGCCCTCCCTTGGGTATAATATATTAGGTTATAGCGGCAATGTACGGTTGGCGCCAGCAGCCTTACCCGTTAAGTGCAGCAGCGTCCCCATGTTGGGCTCCGTGGTGGGTGGCCGCCAAAGGATGGACCGACAGCTGCATAGGACACCCCGTCGCGTGATTTCGATGCGTCTGTGTAGAACTCCGTGCAGGAGTACTTGCACTGGAGTTCCAGGAAATGCATACGGATTTCGATATCTGGGGCTTCCTTTATAACTTGTAGGAAAGATATATCGCATTGTATCATTTGCCACTCCCAAGGAGGTAGCAGCTTAGCTGGAGGCATTAGGCGAAGTTTGAGGATTGGGACATCCATTTCAACAATAAGCTCCCTCACACGAAGTGAAAAGGGCTGTCTTACAGAGGAACGATTACGAAAGAGTGTATCACATGTCATATCATTAACGGTATTGAAACATGGATGTTGAGGATTGGAGTGGATTTTCAGGAAATATGTTTGGCTGATGTATGTTCTTTGAAGATGGAGTGACCACTCATTTGATTCTACATACAAACTTTCAATGGGACTTGTTCTGAAAGCGCCAGTGGCCAAGCGGATTCCTAAATGGTGAACCGGATCTAGCATCTTTAGCGCGCTCGGGGCTGCGGAATTATAAATCACGGCACCATAGTCCAATCGTGATCGAATGAGGCTTTTGTGAAGATTCATCAAACATTTTCTGTCGCTGCCCCATGTTGTATGGGATAAAATTTTCAGTAAGTTCATTGTTTTTAAGCATTTCACCTTGAGATACTTTATGTGTGGAATAAATGTTAGTTTAGAGTCAAGTATGATACCTAAGAACTTGTGCTCTTTGTTCACAGAGATTTGCTGGCCATATATTTCGATATTGGGATCTGCAACGAGCCCTCTCTTTCTTGTGAAAAGCACACAAGAACTTTTGTTCGGATTCACTTTAAACCCGTTTTCGTCTGCCCACTTAGATATCTTGTTCAATCCCTGCTGTATTTGTCTTTCACACACTGCAAGGTTACAGGATTTAAAACCTATTTGTATGTCATCTACGTAAACAGAATAGAAAATGGCTGGCGGTAATGTAGCGCGAAGCGTCTTCATCTTAATGACAAAGAGAGTGCAACTGAGTACGCCTCCCTGAGGTACACCAGTTTCCTGTGTGAATGTACGCGACAGTGCATTACCTATTTTCACCCGAAATGTACGGTTTTGTAGGTAGCTTTCGATAATGTTTAACATATTGCCGCGGATGCCCAGCGCCGACAGCTCGCGCAATATTCCGTACCGCCAAGTTGTATCGTACGCCTTCTCCATGTCAAGAAATACGGATAGGAAGGATTGTTTATGCACGAAAGCACCGCGAATGTTTGATTCAATGCGCATGAGGTGGTCGGTTGTAGATCGCCCTTCCCTGAAGCCACATTGAAGTGGGTCAAGCATATTGGTAGACTCTAGAAAATGTACGAGGCGGCGATTGATCATTTTTTCAAAAAGCTTGCAAAGACAGCTCGTAAGCGCTATAGGACGGTAGCTAGTCAGCAGTGATGTATCTTTACCGTGCTTCAAAACAGGGATAACAATAGCTTCTTTCCATTTAGATGGGAGGTACCCGGCAGCCCATATAGCATTGAAAAGTGCGAGTAGCGTTATTTGAGTATCATTGCGGAGATGTTTAAGCATATCGTACATGATCCTGTCAGAGCCAGGTGCGGACCTCTGACATGCAGTCAAAGCAGCTGTCAATTCGGCAATGTTAAAAGGCTGGTTATATAATTCGTTCTGTCTCCATTTGCGGTTGATGGCCTCACGTTCTGCTATTTGTTTGTGCTTTAGGAATGCCTTGGAATAATTATTTGAGCTGGAAATCCGCTCAAAATGTTCCCCGAGTGCGTCAGCTTGATCTTCTAAGCTATTGCCTTCATCGTTTACTAGGGGCAACGGATGAATTTCTTGTCCCTTTAGCCTTCTAAGCCCGTCCCACACTTTAGCCTCTTGAGTGTATGAATTTATATCTGACAGGAACCTCTGCCAGCTTGCCCTCTTTGCCTGTCTTCGCGTTCGTCTTCCCTGGGATTTAATCTGTTTAAATTCTACTAAATTTTCGGTGGTAGGGAATTCGCGTAGTTTGCCCCAGGCTTTATTCTGTCTCCTCCGTGCCTTTCTGCAATCGTTATTCCACCAGGGGACCAGTCTTTTCAATGAAGTGCCGTTTGTCTGAGGGATGAATTTCTCTGCTGCATCAATGATAAAAGCGGTAAAATATGATACGGCATGATCTATGCTAAAATCAGTTATAAAATCTGGTAATATGTAGGTGGATTCCTTAAAGCATTCCCAATTAGCCTCCGCTCGTTTCCAGCGAGGAACAGGCGGAGGGGAGTCATGTTGTGTTACTAGGTTTAGAGTTAATGGGAAGTGATCACTTCCAAATGGATTTTTAATTACAGACCACTCTAAATCAGGGAAAATAGAGCCAGAACCGATAGACAGGTCTATTGAGGAGTATGAATTATGCTGTGGATTGTAGTAGGTCGGTTCTTCCTTATTAAAGAGGCACGAGCTGGAGTTTAAAAGGAAATTTTCAATGAGTCGACCTCTCGCGTCGCATCGTGAGTCTCCCCACATCGGATTATGGGCGTTAAAATCTCCCACGAGTATGTAAGGCTCGGGGAGCTGGTCAATGAGGTTATAAAAGTCTGTTTTTTCGAGACGTTGGTTTGGCGGTATATAAATGGAACACACTGTTATTAATTTGTGAAAAAGAATGGCCCGAACTGACACTGCCTCGAGGGGCGTGTTAAGGGCGTCGCGTCGGCAAGCGACAGATCTGTGGGCTACTATTGCTACACCGCCAGAGGCGGTAGCCTCGTTGCGGTCATTCCGAAAGATAGAGTAATTACGAAGGAAATTAGTGTTTGTAGGTTTCAGATGTGTCTCTTGAACACACAGCAACCTTGGATTATGTTTGTGTAACAGTTCGTTAATGTCGTCGAGGTTACGTAAAAGTCCTCGTACATTCCACTGTAGTATTTGTGTTTCCGTTATGATAAGTGTGTTGGGTGCTGTGTGTTTAAGAGAGAAGAGTTAGCTCACGGGCGTTTTTCAGGCGCCGTGACGGGAGTTTTGTCTCTTTTGGAGCGGTCGAGAGTGCCTCGCCGCTCCTTAGGCGCTGGTGGCGCCGTCTTGCTGGTTGTTGTGTCCATCGCCTCTTGCGAGGCGCTGGACAGGCGCTCTTCCGAGCGCTTTGTTTGACGTGAAGGCCTCGGCACGTTGGACGAGGCCTTTGAGGTCACCTGCCCGGAGGTAGATGGCCCCTTCTCCTGGGTTGGCGTAGCAGCGTTAGCTGCAGCCGCCGGGGGGGCGGATGGTGTCACTGCCGCCTCACTGGATGTGAGTCGGACAGCCGCCGGAGACCGTTGTGGCGCTGCCCCCTGACGCGCCACTTCGGCAAATGTGTTTTTGGGCAGGTAGGATACCCGCCTGCGTGCCTCCTTAAAAGTGATATTTTCCTTTACTTTTATGGTCACAATTTCCTTTTCTTTTTCCAAGACGGGCAGGACCGCGAGTACGCGGCATGCTCGCCATCACAGTTGACAGTGTGTGGGGTATTCTGGCAGGTTTCAGAGGAGTGTTCATTTTCACTACACTTGGCACAAGTCATCCGACCTCGACAGTTCTGTGAGCTGTGGCCGAACCTTTGACACTTGAAGCATCTCAGGGGATTTGGCACATATGGCCTAACACGAATCTTGAGGTACCCGGTCTCGATGGTGTCGGGCAGAACACTAGAGCCGAAAGTAAGTATTAGGTGTTTCGTCTGAATTTCTTTTCCTTCCCGCCTCATCTTAATTCGTTTGACACTGATGACGTTCTGATCACTCCAGCCCTCCAGGAGTTCAGTTTCAGATAGCTCTAGCAAATCAGCATCAGAGACGACGCCGCGTGTGGTATTCATGGTATGGTGTGGGGTAACTGTAACGGGAACATCACCAAAGGACACTAGTTTAGGAAGTTTTTCATGTTGTTTCTCGTCACGAAGCTACAGTAGGAGATCGCCGCTTGCCATTTTCGACGCTTTGTATCCAGGTCCAAAGACTTCAGTCAGAGTTTTCGATACCAGAAAAGGTGAGATTCTTCTCACCGTCTTTCCAGATTGATCAGAGTGGACGACGTGAAAGCGGGGGAAGTTGCATGTTCGGTTGCCCGAAAATTGAAAGACTTCGGTGCGCCCTCGTTTAGGAGGGCGATCAGGAAGTGGGGGAAAGGAATTTTTCACGAATAGGCATAATAAATTCAGCAACAGCGCCGACCACCCACCACGGAGCCCAACGAGGGGACGCGGAAGAAATTGTACACAAGTCTGCACGACGCCAGCCGTACGCCGTCACTATAACCAAATATGGTGTACCCAAGGTAGGATAGCCACACAAGGTTAACCCTTGCCGCCGTGGAGAAAGGAAGTAAATGGAAGAGAGAAGAAGACAGGAAAGGTGAAAAAGTGAGAGATAAAGACGAAGATTCGAGGAGGGAGAGACAGGAAAAGGCGACTGCCGATGTCCTCCAGGTGGGTCAGTCTGGAGGTGCCGTCTATGTGAAGCCGAGGCCGAAGAGGTGTGTTGCCTCCGCCGGGGGGCCTTAAAGGTCCAAACACCCAGCATCGGCTCAACCCCCAGGATCCCCTTTTCCGCAGACACGGCTAAGCCGCGCACGGCTACACGCGGGAGGGTCCAACCCTCATGTGCTCGGGTACGTGGAGTCGGAACACACCAAACGCCTGCTTACGCAGGCGCCCCTGCGGGGTAAGAGCTTGGTTAGGTGCATTAAGCGATGGTCGAGGAGCGGGACATGCATTTCATCGCTAAGCTGCTTCACACGCAGCGAGAAAGCCTGTCTTACGGAGGGACGATTGCTGAAAAGTGTAGCGCACGTCATATCGGTAACGTTATGAAAACATGGATGTTCAGGATTGGAGAGTGCTTTAAGGAAATATGTAAAGCTAATGTATGATCTCTGTAGGTGGAGAGACCATTCATTTGATTCCACATATAGACTTTGTATGGGACTCGTTCTGAAAGTGCCAGTGGCCAGTCGGATTCCCAGAGGGTGGACTGGACATCTTTAGCGCGCTCGGGGCGCAGAGGTATACACAACGGCACCATAATCCAATCGAGACCGAATTAGGCTCTTGTATAGGTTCATTAAACACTTCCTATCACTACCCCATGTAGTCTGGGATAGAATTTTCAATAAGTTCATTGTTTTCAGACACTTTTCTTTAAGATGTTTAATGTGTGGGACGAAAGTAAGTTTATTGTCGAGTATAACACCTTGAAATTTGTGCTCTTTGTTTACAGGTATCTGATGTCCACACATTTCCAAACAAGGATCCGGGACCAGGCCTCTCTTCCTTGTGAACAGCACACAAGAACTCTTTTGAGGATTGATTTTAAAACCATTTTTCTCTGCCCACCCTGACACCTTGTTCAAACCATGCTGTACCTGTCTCGCGCATACTGCGAGGTTACAGGATTTGAAGCCTATTTGAATGTCATCCACATAGACGGAATACAAAATGGCCGGGGGTAAGGAAGCACGAAGCGTTGTCAACTTAACAATAAAAAGTGTGCAACTGGGCGCGCCTCCCTGGGGTACACCAGTTTCTTGTGTAAAAGGACGTGACAGCACATTGCCAACTTTCACCCGGAAGGTACGATTGGACAAGTAGCTTTTTATTACGTTGAGCATATTATCATGAATGCCCATTTCCGATAAGTCTCGCAAGATGCCGTATCGCCACGTTGTGTCATACGCCTTTTACATATCGAGAAATATCGAGAGGAAGAACTGTTTATGTATAAATGCGTCCTGGATATTTGTTTCAATACGTACAAGATGGTCGGTTGTGGAGCGCCCTTCTCGGAAGCCACACTGATAGGGATCAAGCATTTTGTTCTGTTCAAGGAAATGGATCAGCCGCCGATTTATCATTTTTTCAAATACCTTACATATGCAACTTGTGAGGGCTATCGGGCGGTAGCTTGCCACTGATGAAGGATCTTTGCCTTGTTTTGATGATGTGTGGCGTTTTATGGCGCAAGGGCCAGTTATGGCCAAAGAGTGCCATGACAAATGTAATGTTTACAGTGCATTGTGAATGGTGCAGACAATGAATTCCTCATGATATATCTGAGATGGCTGTAAAGAGGCCTAAAATCTGTTGCTGTGGATGGCGTAAAATGTATTGTTGCTAAAATAATGACACGTAGTAGTGCTGTGGGCTATGGCAATGATTAAACGCATGATGCGATAAAACGTTGATGCGGTAAAGGCATGATGCGATAAAAATAACGTTGACACTTTAGCTTCAAGAATTTCTTTGAGTACAGGGGCTGTTATAGTGCACTGAAAATTCCCTGGCCAAATTATTTCGAGAGTGTGTGTTTCAGCTAAAAACTCTAAAACTAGTTTCGGATTAAAAAGCGGTTCATTGCTGAGAAAAAAATTCGGGTGAAGAGGAATATTTTCGCGATATGCGGAAATGAAATGCTTTTTCCTCTGTGCTTCTATTGCAGGGCATTGAATAAGAACGTGCAGAACTGTGAGATTTTGGCTGCACTTACTGCAAGTCGGAGGATACCCCCCAGTCAAGAGGTAAGAGTGGGTGCCGTAAGTGTGTCCTATTCTTAATCGGTAAAGGAGCACTCCGTTATATCGTGATGTTCTCTCCGATACCCAATATTCTAATTTGGGTTTTATCAAGTGCAGTTTATTTGATATCTGAGCATTCCACTGTTGCTGCCAATGGATTTTGAGCTTGTGACGCAGGTTTGCTTTAAGATCTGTGGCTGGGATGGGTATGTTTATATCCGTGGCACTAAAAGCTACTGAAGAAGCTTTCTCGTCAGCAGCTTCGTTGCCCTTTATGCCACAGTGGCCAGGTACCCAGCATATGATGATCGTTTGCTTAGCACTATAAGCTGAGCATAGCAATGTATACAGTTCATTAAAGACAGTGTTTTTATGTTTACGTATATTTATAAGGGATCGCACTACACTCAATGAGTCTGTGAATACTATAGCCCTAGTAAGATTCGTTTGCCTGATGTGCTTCACTGCAGAGAGTATTGCATATGCTTCCGCTGTAAAGATACATGTATGTGGCTTCAATGTACCGGATATTAAGAATGCTGGTCCTAGTGCTGCGTAAGCAACACCAGAAGAAGACTTAGAGGCATCTGTGTAGAATTCAGCACAAGAATATTTCTCCTGAAGCTCAAGAAAATGTGATCGTATGTGTGCCTCAGGTGCTCGTTTTGATATTTCTGCAAACGAGACGTCACATTTGATAGACTGCCAATCCCACGGCGGTGGAAGCCGCGTAGTTGTCATTATCACATTCTCTAAAATCGGCGCACCTGTTTCTTCGGACAATGCTTCCAACCGAAGGGACAGAGGGGGTCTAGTGCCTGGGCGGTTACGGAAAACCCTAGCCGTAGACAGGTCGTAAATAACTGAATGGCATGGATGATGGAAATCTGATTTCACTTTGAGGGCGTATGAGAGACTTAAATATATTCTTTGAAGATGTAGGGACCATTCGTTAGATTCAGCGTACAGGCTTTCTACGGGGCTAGTCCTGAACGCACCAGTAGCAAGACGGATACCCAAGTGGTGGACGGAATCGAGCATCTTCAAAGCACTAGGCGTCGCAGAGTTATATACAATGGCTCCGTAGTCAAGGCGTGACCGTATGAGGCTTTTGTACAAGCTCAAGAGGCATCTTCTGTCACTTCCCCAAGATGTGCGGGACAAGAGCTTTAGTAGATTCATTGTCCTCAAGCATTTCATTTTTAAATATTTTAAGTGTGGGATAAAAGTTAATTTGGAGTCTAAAATGAGGCCTAGAAATTGATGTTCATGACTAACAGATAGCCGTTCTCTATTAAGATCAATAATGGGCTCCGGTATTACCCCTCTCTTACTGGAGAAAAGAATGCATGTACTTTTTTCAGGGTTTAGTTTAAACCCATTCTCGTCTGCCCACTTAGACAATTTATTCAGGCCAAGCTGCACTTGTCGCTCGCAGATACTAAGATTACATGACTTGTAACCTATTTGGATATCATCCACGTATACAGAATAAAACATTGCACGAGGTATGATAGTATGGAGCGAATTCATTTTTACAAGGAATAAAGTACAGCTCAGCACTCCACCTTGTGGCACACCTGTTCCCTGAGTAAATAGACGAGATAGGACATTACCAACACGAACATGAAATGTGCGCTTGCACAGATAACTTTGAATCACCTTTAGCAAGTTGCCTCGGATGGCCATTCCAGCTAGATCACGAAGAATTCCGAAACGCCACGTAGTATCGTATGCTTTC
The DNA here is from genome assembly GCF_050947875.1 of Dermacentor variabilis. NCBI lineage: Eukaryota > Metazoa > Arthropoda > Arachnida > Ixodida > Ixodidae > Dermacentor > Dermacentor variabilis. Next base: position 23,895,867 of record NC_134574.1, read on the forward strand.
TCCATGTCTAAAAATACTGATAAGAAAAACTGTTTGTGCACAAAGGCATCCCGGATATTTGTCTCGATACGGACAAGTTGATCTGTTGTGGATCTATGTTCCCTGAAGCCACACTGCAAGGGATCTAGTATCTTGTTACTTTCAAGAAAATGCACCAAGCGACGGTTAGTAATTTTCTCAAAAAACTTACATAGGCAGCTTGTTAGGGCTATAGGCCTATAGCTGCTTGCCAAAGACGGGTCCTTGCCCTCTTTCAGAATAGGGATTATGACTGCTTGCTTCCAGGCTGACGGGATGTAGCTGGCAGAGAATATGACGTTAAAAAGGGAGAGGAGTGTTTTGTGTGCTTCGGGATGCAGGTGTTGAATCATCTCGTAAATTATTCGATCGGTTCCAGGAGCTGATTTATTACAACTATGTAGTGCAGCCTGAAATTCAGCCATATTGAAAGGGCGGTTGTAAAATTCATTTCTCTTTCCTTTTAGGTCCAGAGGCAGTCTCTCAGCATGTTTCTGGTATCTAAGGAATGCATCGGAGTAATGCAATGGGCTAGAAATGTTTTCAAAATGTGCCCCTAGAGAGTCAGCTTGGTCCTGAAGAGTGTTTCCTTGTGTGTTTACTAATGGTAGAGGATGAGTTTGCCGACCTTTGATTTTATTCACTCTGTTCCAGGCTTTTCGTTCGTCAGTATATGAGTTAATGCTAGAAATATATTTCTGCCAGCTTTCCCTTTGGGCACGGCGCCGCGTTCCTCTACCCTCAGACTTTATTTTCTTGAAAATGATCAAATTCTCCGTAGTTGGAGAGTCTCGAAGGTTGTTCCAAGTTTTATTTTGATTTCTATGCACTTTCTTGCAGTCCTCGTTCCACCATGGAACACGTCGTTTACCGGATGATCCATTTGTTACGGGGATACATACTGACGCCGCATCAACTATGAACGCCGTGAGATATGCCACCGCATCTTCGATAGAAAGATTGCTGATATCATTCCAAGTCAAATGTGTCATCTCCCTGTATCGTGTCCAGTCGGCACCATCGACTTACCACCGGGGGACATGTGGAGAGCACTCATCACCTTCTGTTAGTTTTATGACAGTGGGGAAATGATCGCTCCCGTAGCGATTCTTAATTACGTTCCACTCCAGATGCGGCAAGAGTAAACTCGATGCGATGCTTAAATCGATAGATGAGAATGTTTTGTTTGCGACACTGTAAAATGTAGGGTCTTTCCCATTAAGCAAGCAAGCATCTGTAGTGAGGAGGAAGTTTTCAACTAAGCGCCCTCTGGCGTCACAACGACGGCTTCCCCAAAGGGTGTTGTGTGCATTAAAATCTCCAACGACAATGTACGGTTTGGGCAGTTCATAAATAAAGGTGTGAAATTCTGTTTTTGAAAGTTGGTAGTTCGGGGGGATGTATACAGAGGTAATTGTGATCAGTTTATTAAATAGTACCGCACGGACTGCAACTGCCTCTAGAGTTGTTTTAAGCTGTAGTTGCCGGCAAGCAACACCCTTATCTACTATTATTGCCACGCCGCCAGACGAGGTGAGCGCGTCGTTGCGGTCTTTTCGATAAACGGTATACTGCCGGAGAAAGTTCGTGCGTGAAGAATTAAGATGTGTTTCTTGGACACACAGCACCTTTGGACTGTACTTGTGTAAGAGTTCCTTAATGTCGTCTAGGTTGTGGAGTAATCCCCTGACGTTCCATTGTATAATCTGTGTATCCATAATGTATGTGTATTGTGCTGTGTGTCTAAGAAATATGGATTAGATTATCTCACGAGACCTTTCCAGGCCCCGTGAAACGAGATCTCTCTATCTTCCGGGCGCGCTCAAGGGAGCTGCGCCGTTCCTTCGGCGTCTGAGACGCCGGATTTGTATTTGTATCCATCACCTCGTCTGAGGCGGTGGATAGTGCCTGTGCAGCGGGCACGTTCGCAGGGGTGACGGGCCTATCTGCACGCGCAGTGGCCTTGGGTCCAACAGGCCCGAGGGTCTGCTGGTCCTCCTTTGTGGGGGCCGGTACAGTGCTGGCTGTTCCAGCCGGGGGGGCTGATGGCGTGACCGCCGTCACACTCCGTGTGACTGGGGCGGCCGCCGAAGGATGTAGCGCTGCCCCCCGGCGCGCCACGTCGGTGTAGTATGGACTAGATTGATTGATCGAGAAGCGTTTGCGCGCCTCTTGGAAGGATAGGTTCATTTTTACTTTGATTTCGATTATTCGTTTTTCTTTTTTCCAGGATGGACAAGAGCGAGAGTATGCGGGGTGATCTCCTTCACAGTTAGCGCAACGGATGGTGGATTTGCAAGTGTCGGACGAGTGCTCATTTGATGCACATTTTGCACAAGTAGTGCGACCTCGGCAGCTTTGCGAACCGTGCCCGAACCGCTGACACCTGAAGCATCGGCGTGGGTTAGGAATGAATGGCCTTACACGGAGTTTGCAGTATCCTGTTTCTATTGAGTCTGGTAAGTTGCTAGTTGCAAAAGTGATGATTATGTGCCTTGTTGATATTTCTTTGTCATCTCGCCTTATTTTTATCCTTTGTACCTTGACAACGTTCTGCTCTTGCCATCCTTCCAGTAATTCGCTTTCGGTAAGTTCGATAAGGTCATCTTCCGAGATGACCCCGCGCACTGTATTCATCGTCCTGTGTGGTCCCACAGAAACGGGAATGTCCCCAAACGCTACAAGTTTTGAAAGTTTGTCATACTGTGGCTTCTCGCGAACTTCCAGTAGAAGATCGCCACTTCCCATCTTCGTTACTTTGTAACCCGGGCCTATTGCTTCAGTCATAGATTTGGCAACTAGAAATGGTGATATCATTCGGACTGTTTTCGTTTCGTGCTCACTGTGGACAACGTGGTATTTCGGAAAGGACACTTTCGGTTGCATGAAAAAGTTGAATTGTTCATCGGTGCGCCCCCTCTTCAGGGAGCGATCAGGTAATGGGGGAAAAGCTTCTGCCATAACAAATTGGAAAATTCGGCGGCGATGGTGGCCACCCATAACGGAGCCCAACTAGGGGACGCTACAAGATTGGAAGCTTGAGGACGCCAGCTATGCATCGCCACTATAACCTACTATAAAATACCCAAGGTTGGATAATTACACCAGGTTAAGCCTTGCCGCCAGGAACTACGGAAGTAAAAGAAGTGAGGAGAAGACAGGAAAGATGCGAAAGTGGGAGAGAAAGACGAAGATTGGAGAGGAGGACAGGAAAAGGCGACTGCCGATTTCCTCCAAGTGGGTCAGCCTGGAGGTGCCGTCTATGCGAAGCAGAGGCCGAAGAGGTGTGTTGCCTCCGCCGGGGGGCCTTAAAGGTCCAAACACCCAGCATCGGCTCAACCTCCAGGATCCCCCTTTCCCCAGACACAGCTAAGCCGCGCACGGCTACACGCGGGAGGGTCCAACCCTCGTGTGCTCGGGTACGTGGTGTCGCAACACACCAAACGCCTGCTGACGCAGACGCCCCTGCGGGGTGCCTTGTTTTAGAACAGGGATCACAATGGCTTCTTTACATGCGGTCGGAAGGTACCCTGCGTCCCAGATAGTGTTGAAAAGTGTAAGTAGTGTCACTTGCTTGTCATTGTGTAAGTTTTTCAGCATTTCGTACATGATTCTATCAGATCCTGGTGCGGAGCTCTTGCATGCACTCAAGGCAGCTCTCAATTCGGCAATACTGAAAGGACGGTTGTAAGGCTCATTCTCTCGGCTTTTTCTTGTTAAAGGCTTACGTTCTTCTATTTCTTTATATATGAGAAAAGATTGCGAATAATTGTTTGAACTTGACACGCTCTGAAAGTGCTCCGCAAGTGAGTCTGCCTGATCTTGCAGTGTATCGCCTTGTGTATTTACCAGGGGGAGTGAATATGTTTCTCGCCCTCTAATTCTATTTACCCTGTTCCAGACTTTGGCCTCGTCTGTAAACGAGTTAATGCTCGATAAATACTTCTGCCAGCTTTCTCTTCTGGCCAGTCGGCGGGTTCTCCTGCCTTGGAATTTTACTTGCTTAGTGTTGACTAGATTCTCTGCAGTGGGAGAAGCGCGCAGCAACCCCCACGCTTTGTTTTGTTTCTTACGAGCGATCCTGCAGTCTTCGTTCCACCACGGGACTCGCCGTTTACATGCCAAGCCATGTGCTTCTGATATGCATTTAGATGCCATGTCTATAATGAAGCCTGTGAGATACTGGACAGCAGCATGAATTCCTGAACAAGACATGTCATTCCATGAGATATTAGTTAAGTTTCGGAACTTCTCCCAGTCGGCTGTATCGATCCTCCACCTAGGAGCCTGTCGTAGACATTCTTTTTCTTTATGTGTTTTTAGCAGTATGGGGAAGTGGTCGCTTCCGTAAGGATTCTTGGTGACCTCCCATTCGAGTTCAGACAGCATACAAGGGGAAACTACGCTGAGATCAATTGAAGAAAATGTTCTGTTTGCGAGTGAATAATATGTGGGTGTCTTCTTATTCAGCAGACACGCACCGGACGAAAAAAGGAACTGTTCAATGAGGCGACCTCGCGCATCGATACGAGAGTCTGCCCACAGGCTGCTGTGCGCATTGAAATCCCCAAGCACAACGTAAGGTTCTGGCAATTCGTCTATGAAGGACTGAAATTCATGTTTAGTTAATTTGTAATGGTGGGGTATGTAGAGCGAGCAGACAGTGATAAGTTTGTTGAGGAGAACAGCACGAACCGCCACTGCCTCAAGGGGCGTTTGTAGCTGCAAACGTTGACACGCTATGCCTTTCTGAATAACAATGGCGACACCGCCCGATGATGCGAGAGCATCATCGCGATCTCTGCGAAACGTAACATACTATAGCAGGAAATTTGTTTGTTTAGATTTTAAGTGTGTTTCCTGTAAACACAGCACTTTGATTGATTTGATTTGTAGAGTTTATTGGCGCAAGGGCCAGATATGGCCGAGGAGCGCCATGTCGATGATCAGTGCTTGTCAATGATATGTGAGTGTTAATAGTGGGGGGTATATGATACACGGCTGTATAGTGGCCTAAAAATATTCACTAAAATGTGCAAAATATACATATGGTGCAATGTGGCTGTAAGAGGGCCTAAAATTTATTCGCTCTTAAGTGCGTAAAATACAAGTATAAAAAATGGGAGTGATTGATCGTTTCTGTGATGACAATAGATGTTTCTCGGGATGAGGGATGATCAGTAAAATATGTAGTGTTTCTAGCACTAGTGCCTCAGCAAGGCCTTGAAGGCAAGGGCTGGGAGGCACGTGCTCTAATAAGTGTTTTCATTGCAGCTACGACCTCCAAGTGGAATGAATGAATGAATGTGTGGGTTTTATTGGCGCAAGGGCCAGGTATGGCCAAAGAGCGCCATGGAAGTGTTAGTGATTTCGCAGTGGAGTTGTGAATTCTGTGAAGTTGATGTGACGTGGCTGTAAAGGGGCCTAAAACATAGTCGCTGTGAAGTGCGTAAAATGTACGTTTAATAAAATTATGGCGGTGACAAATGACGTGTACTATGAGCATTAAGGTGCATTGTAAAATAATGATACGATATAAAATAATGCATAGGTTTCTAAAGTTAACTAGAGCACCATGGCCTCGTTAGAGCCCTTGAGACACAAGGGCCTGGAGGCACGTGCTAATAAAACAACTATCACAGCGGCATCCTCTGGAGAGAGGATGCGCTACGAATTTATTGGGCTCATAACATGTAGGACAACCTCATTTAAAAAATTGAGGACTGCTTTGGTGTTGAAAAATGGTTCTTTACCAAAAAACATAGCTGGGTGAAGAGGTATGCAATAACGATATGCAAGAGGAAAATGCTTCTTTCTTTCAGGTTCGGCTTTGCGACACTCCAAGAGGACGTGGAGGACTGTCAGCCTCTCACCACATCGACCACAGGACCACAGGTAAGCAGAAAATTGTGTGTACCAAATGTGTGCCCTATTCTGAGGCGGCAGAATAAGACATCTGTTCGCCGTGATTTTGTTGGGGAGGGCCAAAAACCTAGCTGTGGCTTTATAACGTGAAGTTTATTGTTTATTTCTGCGTTCCACATGCGTTGCCAGTATTGTCGCAGTTTCTTACGCAAGAAAGGCTTCAAATCTGTCACCGGGACAGCAGCTGCAGAAAAAGTGTTTAGTGATGTGAGTGATGTGGCCATTTTATCAGCCAGTACATTACCCTCGATACCTCTATGGCCAGGTACCCAGCATATTACTACATGTATATGCGATATATAAATACTGCATAAGAGGGAGTAAAGTTCAATGAATACAGGATTTTTAAGCTTTTGTAATGAAATTAACGCTTTTACGAGACTTAGCGAGTCTGTGTATACAATTGCTCTGTCGAGTTTTAGTTTCTGTATATGTCTTACTGCAGACAGTACTGCATAAGCTTCTGCAGTGAAGATACTTGTTTGCGGGTTCAGTAAGTCAGATATAGAAAGAGAGGGACCAACCGCAGCATAAGATACACCAGCATGCGATTTAGACGCGTCTGTGTAGAATTCGGAGCACCTGTACTTCGATTGAAGTTCGCGGAAATGCATAGCGATTTCGATGTCGGGTGCGTGTTTTGTGACCTCTACAAAGGATACGTCACAGTCTATCACCTGCCACCCCCAGGGCGGTAATAGCTTAGTTGGAGGCATTAGTCGATGTTCAAGAACAGGGACATCCATTTCCGTGCTAAGTTCTCTTGCACGCAGTGAGAAAGGAAGTCTCATGGAGGGTTTATTATTAAAAAGGGTTTGACACGTTAAGTCATTAACAGTCTTGAAACACGGATGTTCTTTATTGGAGCGCACATTGAGAAAATAAATTAAGCTGATGTACGTTCTCTGAAAATGTAGTGACCATTCGTCTGACTCTGCATATAGACTTTCCACCGGGCTTGTTCTAAATGCGCCAGTGGCCAGGCGGATACCCAGATGATGAACGGGGTCTAACATTTTTAGCGCACTCGGTGCAGCAGAGTGATATACTACGGCACCATAATCTAATCGTGATCTAACTAGGCTCCTGTAAAGATTTAGGAGGCACCTCCTGTCGCTACCCCATGTAGTGTGGGATAGAACTTTAAGTAAGTTCATGGTTTTTAGACATTTTTCTTTAAGATATTTTATGTGTGAAATGAAAGTGAGCCTGGAGTCGAGAATAACACCTAGAAATTTGTGCTCTTTCTTGAAGGGAATTTGTTGTCCACCCAGTTCTACACAGGGATCAGGTACCAGGCCTCTCTTTCTTGTGAAGAGAACACAAGAGCTTTTGTGCGGGTTGATTTTAAATCCATTTTGGTCTGCCCACTTGGACACCTTGCTTAGGCCCTGCTGTACCTGTCTTTCACACACAGTAAGGTTGCAAGATTTGAAACCTATCTGTATATCATCTACGTAGACGGAATAAAAAATGGCCGCTGGCAGTGAACGACGAAGTGTGTTCATTTTAACGATAAAGAGAGTGCAACTGAGTACTCCTCCCTGGGGTACACCTGTTTCCTGTATAAAACGTCGCGACAATACGTTGCCGATTTTCACGCGGAAGCTACGATCCGACAAATAACTTTCAATTATGTTCAGCATATTTCCACGGATGCCCATCTCCGACAGGTCTCGCAAGACCCCGTAACGCCATGCCGTGTCATACGCTTTTTCCATGTCAACGAATACCGATAGGAAATACTGCCCATGTACAAATGCATCGCGGATATTTCCTTCAATGCGCACCAGATGATCGGTTGTCGACCGCCCTTCTCTGAATCCACACTGAAAAGGATCGAGCATAATGTTGACCTCAAGGAAATGTATCAGTCTGCGATTTATCATTTTTTCAAAAAGCTTACACAGACAATTAGTTAGAGCTATTGGACGATAACTTGATGCCAAGGAAGGGTCTTTTCCCTGCTTTAGAACAGGAACTACAATCGCTTCTTTCCATGTGGATGGGAGGTATCCTGAAGCCCAAATAGTATTGAAGAGTGTAAGAAGTGTAACTTGTGCGTCAGTATGTATGTTTCTGATCATGTCATACATGACTCTGTCAGGTCCCGGTGCAGTGCTTTTACATGTGTTCAAGGCAGCTCTCAACTCGGCAATACCGAAAGGCCGGTTATACGGTTCATTCTGCCTGGACTTTCGTATGATTGGCTTACGCTCTACTATTTCTTTATGTTTAAGAAAGGATTGGGAATAGTGCGTTGGGCTCGACACTTGCTCAAAGTGCTCCCCAAGTGAGTCTGCCTGATCTTGCAGTGTATCGCCCTGTGTATTTACCAGAGGGAGTGAATATGTTTGTCGCCCTCTAATTCTATTTACCTTGTTCCATACTTTGGCCTCATCTGTATAAGAGTTTATACTCGATAAAAACTTCTCCCAACTTTCTCTTCTAGCCTGTCGCCGGGTTCTCCTGCCTTGGGACTTTATTTTCTTAAAGTTGACAAGGTTTTCTGCAGTGGGGAAAGCGCGTAGCAACCCCCCCGCTTTGTTCTGATTCTTACGTGCGATTCTGCATTCATCGTTCCACCACGGGACATGTCGTTTGCATGCCGAACCACTTACTTCACGTATGCATTTAGATGCGGCATCTATTATGAAGGCTGTGAAGTACTCTACAGCAGCATCGATTTCTAAAGAAGACATGTCATCCCATGATATACTAGTTAAGTTTCGGAATTTCTCCCAGTCTGCTGTGTCGATCTTCCACCTAGGAGCCTGTGGTGGATATTCATTTTCTTTAAGGGTTCTTAATAGTATGGGGAAGTGATCGCTTCCGTAGGGATTGTTCGTAACTTCCCATTCGAGTTCAGGCAGTATGGACGGGGAAACTATGCTCAAATCGATTGAAGAAAAGGTATTGTTTGCAAGACAGTAATAAGTGGGTTCTTTCTTATTTAAAATGCACGCACCAGAAGAGAAAAGGAATTGTTCGACAAGTCGTCCTCGCGCATCTATACGAGAGTCGCCCCACAGGGAGCTGTGCGCATTGAAATCGCCAAGAACAGCATAAGGTTCTGGCAATTGATCTATAAACGATTGGAATTCATGTCTCGATGATGTGTGTGGTTTAGTGGCGCAAGGGCCAGATATGGCCAAAGAGCGCCATGTCCGTGTTAATTTGTTTGCAGTGAAATCATGAGTACTATGAAGTTGGTGTGCCGTGGCTGTAGAGGGGCCTTAAAAATGGTAGCGCTAAAGTGCGTAAAATCTGTATAATAAGATTATGCCGATGACTTATGAAGTGTACTATGAACAATAAGACAATTAAAAAGAATGATATGATGTCTAAAGATATATCAGGTTATATAAGATATGCTAGAGCACTAATGCCTCCTTAGAGCCCTTGAAACACAAGGGCCTGGAGGCATGTGCTATTTAAAACAATTATCGCAGCGGCATCCTCTGGAACGAGGATGCTCTACGAGTTTAATGGGCTTATGACGTGTAGAACTACATCTTTTAAGAAGTCGAGGACTGCCTTGGTGTTAAAAAGTGGTTCATGACCAAGAAACATAGCCGGGTGCAGAGGGATGTAATAACGGTATGCTAGCGGAAAATGTTTCTTTCTATCAGGTTCGGCTTTCCGACACTCCAAGAGGACATGGAGGACGGTCAGCCTCTCACCGCATCTACCACAGGTTGGAGGATCGTTTCCCGTGAGTAAAAAGTTGTGGGTCCCAAATGTGTGTCCTATTCTGAGGCGACAGAATAGGACTTCTGTTCGCCGAGATTTTGTTGGGGAGGGCCAAAAACCTAACCTGGGCTTTATACCGTGCAGTTTGTTATTTGTTTGCGCGTCCCACGTGCACTGCCAGTGACTTCGCAGTTTATTTCGTACGAAAGGCCTCAGGTCTGTGACAGGCACATCAGCGGTAGGGTTAACAGCTTGCGATGTGATTGAAGTGGCCATCTCGTCCGCGAGAACGTTACCTTCGATTCCCCTATGACCAGGGACCCAGCATATTATGATATTCTGGTTAGATGAGTACGCTTTACATAATGCCGAATACAGTTCATTGAATACGGGATTTTTATGTTTGTAGAGTGACTTTAAGGCCTTCACGACGCTTAGAGAGTCTGTATAGATCGCTGCTTTTGAAAGTTTTGATCTTCTTATATGCTTCACGGCAGAGAGTAATGCGTAGGCCTCGGCCGTAAAGGTGCTTGTTTCCGGATGCAGTACATCGGATTCCGAAAAGGATGGGCCGACTGCTGCATAGGATACCCCGGCATTTGACTTTGAAGCGTCTGTGCAGAAATCTGCGCAGGAGTGTTTGTACTGAAGTTCTAGGAAATGCATTCTGATTTCGGCCTCAGGAGCGTGCTTTGTAACTTTTATAAAGGATATGTCACATTGTATCACCTGCCACTCCCAGGGAGGTAAGAGCTTGATTGTGTGCATTAAGCGATGCTCGAGGAGTGGGACATGCATTTCATTGCTAAGCTCCTTCACACGCAGCGAAAAAGGCTGTCTTATGGAGGGACGGTTGCTGAAAAGTGTAGCGCACGTCATATCGGTAACTGTATCAAAACATGGATGTTCAGGATTGGAGCGTACTTTAAGGAAATATGTAACGCTGATGTATGATCTCTGTAGGCGGAGAGACCATTCATTGGATTCGGCATATAAGCTTTCAATTGGGCTTGTTCTGAAAGCGCCCGTAGCTAAGCGGATACCTAGATGGTGAACAGCGTCTAGCATCTTTAGCGCGCTCGGGGCGGCAGAGTTATATACCACGGCACCATAATCTAATCGTGACCGGATGAGGCTCTTATACAGATTCATTAGGCACTTCCTGTCACTACCCCACGTAGTCTGGGATAGAAGTTTCATTAAGTTCATTGTTTTCAGACACTTTTCTTTGAGTTGTTTAATGTGTGGGACGAAAGAGAGTCTATTGTCAAGTATAACACCTAGAAATTTGTGCTCTTTGTTTACAGGTATCTGTTGTCCACACACTTCTAAGCAGGGATCTGGAACCAGGCCTCTCTTCCTTGTAAACAAAACACAAGAACTCTTATGAGGATTGATTTTGAATCCATTTTTCTCTGCCCACCCTGACACCTTGTTCAAACCATGCTGTACCTGTCTCTCGCAGACTGCGAGGTTACAGGATTTGAAACCTATTTGAATGTCGTCCACATAGACGGAATACAAAATGGCCGGTGGTAAGGAAGCACGAAGTGTTGTCATCTTAACAATAAAGAGTGTGCAACTGAGCACGCCACCCTGGGGTACACCGGTTTCTTGTGCAAAAGGACGTGACAGCACATTGCCTACTTTCACCCGGAAGGTACGATTGGACAAGTAGCTTTTTATTACGTTTAGCATATTACCATGAATGCCCATTTCTGACAAATCTCTCAAGATTCCGAAGCGCCAGGTCGTATCGTACGCCTTCTCCATATCGAGGAATATCGATAAGAAGAACTGTTTGTGTACAAACGCGTCACGAATATGTCCTTCAATACGTACAAGATGGTCGGTTGTGCAGCGCCCTTCTCGGAAGCCACACTGCAAAGGATCAAGCATTTTGTTTTGTTCAAGGAAATGGATGAGTCGCCGATTTATCATTTTTTCAAATACCTTACACATGCAGCTTGTAAGGGCTATCGGTCGGTAACTTGCCACTGAAGAAGGGTCTTTCCCTTGTTTCAAAACAGGGACCACAATGGCTTCTTTCCATGCCGTTGGAAGGTACCCTGCGTCCCAGGTTGTGTTGAAAAGTGTAAGTAGTGTTACTTGCGTGTCATTGTGTAAGTTTTTGAGCATTTCATACATGATTCTATCGGATCCCGGTGCAGAGCTTTTGCATGCGCTCAAGGCAGCTTTCAACTCGGCAGCCCTAAAAGGGCAATTGTACGGTTCATTCTGTCGGCATTTATTGATGAGTGGCTTGCATTCTTCTATTTGTTTATATTTTAGGAAGCATTGCGAATAATGATTTGAGCTTGATACACTCTCAAAGTGCTCCCCAAGTGAGTCGGCCTGGTCTTTCAGTGTATCGCCCTGTGTATTTACTAGAGGGAGTGAATATGTTTGTCGCCCTCTAATCCTATTAATCCTGTTCCAGGCTTTGGCCTCATCTCTAAACGAGTTAATACTGGATAAAAACATGTGCCAGCTTTCTCTTCTGGCCTGCCGGCGGGTTCTCCTACCTTGGGATTTTATTTTTTTAAAGTTGACAAGATTCTCAGCGGTGGGAGAAGCTCGCAGCAACCCCCACGCCCTGTTCTGATTCTTACGGGCGGTCCGACATTCGCTGTTCCACCACGGTACGCGTGGTTTGCATGCCAAACCACTTACTTCGGATATGCATTTTGATGCGGCATCTATTATGAATGCTGTAAGATAATCTACAGCAGCATCAATTTCTAAAGAAGACAGGTCGGCCCATGAGATGCTAGAGAGAGTTCGAAATTTCTGCCAGTCGGCTGTGTCTATCTTCCACCTAGGAGCTTGTGGAGGATATTCGTTTTCTTTAGATGTTTTTATCAGTATGGGGAAGTGGTCGCTCCCGTAAGGATTGTTCATAGCTTCCCATTCGAGTTCAGGCAGTATACACGGGGAAACTAGGCTGAGGTCAATTGATGAAAATGTTCTATTGGCGAGAGAATAATATGTGGGTGCCTTCTTATTCAGTAGGCATGCACCAGAAGAGAAGAGGAACTGTTCAACAAGACGACCTCGCGCATCTATACGAGAGTCGCCCCACAGGCTGTTGTGCGCATTGAAATCCCCAAGTACAACGTAAGGTTCTGGCAATTCATCTATGAAGGACTGAAATTCATGTTTGCTTAGTTTGTAGTGTGGGGGTATATAAATCGAGCAAATAGTGATAAGTTTGTTTAGCAAAACAATTCGAACCGCCACTGCTTCAAGGGCTGTTCGTAGCTGTAAATGTTGACAGGCTATACTTTTATGAGTGAGAATCGCAACACCACCGGATGATGCGACGGCATCATCGCGATCTTTGCGAAGCGTATCATACGTACGGAGAAAGTTTGTGTGTTTGGATTTTAAATGTGTTTCCTGTAAACACAGCACTTTTGGATTATGTTTGTGGATGAGTTCCTGCAAATCATCAAGGTTTCTCAGAAGACCTCTGACATTCCATTGTATGATTTGTGTATCCATATTTAAAGTGAATTTGTGCTGTGTTTACGGAAACGGAAGTGATGTCTTAGATTACAGAGCTCTTGCGAGGCCCTGTAACCGGGGTTCTGCCTTTTTTGGAGCGTTCGAGGGAGCCTCGCCGCTCCTTAGGCGCTTGGAGCGCCGTGGGGATAGGTGTTGTGTCCATTGCCTCATGCGAGGCGCCGGACACGCGCTCTTGAGAGCGAGAAGTTTTTCGAGAGAGTCTCACCTCGGAAGGCGAGACCCCTGCGCCCACCAGCCCGGAGGTCGATGGGGCTCCCTGAGGAATTTGGCTGCGCCGGCTGTTGCCAGCGCTGGAAGGGGCCTGGGAGGTTGGGGCAGCCTCGGCTGCGCCCACCTTCGGGGTGGATGGCCCCGTCTGCTGTGTTGGCGTAGCAGCGTCAGCTGCAGCCGCCGGGGGGGCGGATGGCGTCACTGCCGCCTCACTGGGTGTGGGTCGGACAGCCGCCGGAGACCGTTGTGGCGCTGCCCTCTGACGCGCCACATCGGCAAAGGTGTGCTTTGGCAGGAAGGATACCCGCCTGCGTGCTTCTTTGAAACTGATATTTTCTTTTACTTTGATCGTTACAATCTCTTTCTCTTTTTTCCAAGATGGGCACGACCGCGAGTACGCGGCGTGCTCCCCATCACAGTTCAAACAGTGGAAGAGTGTTTTCACACGATTCAGCGGAGTGCTCATGAGCACTGCATTTTGCACAGGTTTGGCGGCCGCGGCAGTTCGATGAGCTGTGGCCAAATCGCTGGCATTTAAAACATCTCAGAGGGTTTGGGACATATGGTCTGACCCGAAGCTTTACATATCCTGTCTCAATACTCTCAGGGAGCACACTTGTTCCAAAGGTGAGAATTAGATGTTTTGTTTTGATTTCTTTTCCATCGCGCCTTAGCAGAATTCTCTTAACATTGATTACGTTTTGATCACTCCAGCCTTCTAATAGTTCAGCGTCCGTAAGTTCCATCAGGTCATCATCCGAAACTACACCACGGGTGGTGTTCATCGTGCGGTGCGGGGTAACTGTGACTGGGACATCTCCAAATGATAGAAGGTTAGGCAGTTTCTCGTGTTGTTTTTTGTCGCGGGGCTCCAAAAGGAGATCACCGCTAGCCATCTTTGATGCTTTATATCCTGGTCCAAATGCCTGAGTTAGAGTTTTTGAAACAACAAAAGGTGAGATTGTTCGTGCTTGTTTTCCTTGTTTTTCAGAATGGATTACATGGAATCGCGGTAAAGTGTCTTTTTGGCGTCCAAAAAATTCAAAGATATCTTCGGTGCGCCCCCTTTTCAGGGAGCGATCAGATAGTGGAGGGAAAGAACTAGCCATAAGTGGGAGTGTATTTTTCGGCAGTAGCGCCAGCCACCCACCATGGAGCCCAACAAGGGGACGCTGCAGGGCCTGTAAAACAGGGCCTACAAGCGCCAGCTGTACGCTACCGCTATAACCAAATATGATATAACCAAGGTTGGCTACTCACACAAGGTTAACCCTTGCTGCCAGGAAGGTCGGAAGTAATAAAGAAATGAGAAGGAGACAGGAAAGGTGGAAAGCAAGAGAAAGACGAAGGCTGGAGGGAGAGAGAGACAGGAAAAGGCAACTACCGATTTCCCCCGGGTGGGTCAGTCCGGGGGTGCCGTCTATGTGAAGCAGAGGCCAAAGAGTGTGTTGCCTCCGCCGGGGGGCCTTAAAGGTCCGAACACCCAGCATCGGCTCAACCCCCAGGATCCCCTTTTCCCCGGACACGGCTGAGCCGCGCACGGCTACACGCGGGAGGGTCCAACCCTCGTGTGCTCGGGTACGTGGTGTCGCAACACACCAAACGCCTGCTGACGCAGACGCCCCTGCGGGGGGAATTCATGTCTCGTTAATTTTTAGTGTGGGGGTATGTAAAGCGAGCAAATGGTGACGAGTTTATTGAGAAGAACAGCTCGAACCGCCACTGCTTCAAGGGGTGTTTGCAGCTGTAAACGCTGACAGGAAATACTTTTATGAATAAGCATGGCAACACCTCCTGATGATACGACAGCATCATCGCGATCTTTGCGGAACTTGACATACGGTCGGAGAAAGTTTGTGTGTTGTGGTGTTAAGTGTGTTTCCTGTAGACACAGCACTTTTGGATTGTGTTTTTGGATAAGCTCTTGTACGTCATCAAGGTTCCTAAGATAACCTCTGACATTCCATTGAATTATTTGTGTAGCCATATTGGAAGTAAATAAGTGCTGTGTCTATGGAAAGGGAGGTGATGCCTTAGGTTACAGAGCTCTTTCGAGGCCCTGTAACAGGGGTTCTGCCCTTTCTGGAGCGTTCGAGGGAGCCTCGACGCTTAGGCGTTTGGTGCGCCTTGAGGACGGGTGTAGTGTCCATTGCCTCTTGTGAGGCGCCGGACACGTGCTCTTGCGAGCGAGAAGTTACAAGGGAGAGTCCTGCCTTGGGGGCAAGACCCCTGCGCCCACCAGCCCGGAGGTCGATGGGGAATTCTGCGGGATTTGGCTGCGCCGGCTGTTGCCAGCGCTGGAAGGGGCCGGGGTGGTTGGGGCACCCTCGGCTGCGCCCACCTTCGAGGTTGATGGTCCCTCTTGCAGTGTTGACGGAGCAGCGCTAGCTGTAACCGCCGCAGGGGCAGATGGCGTAACAGCCGACTCACTGCTTGTGGGTCGGACAGCCGCCGGAGGCCGTTGTGACGCTGCCCCCGTACGCGCCACATCGGCAAAGCTGCTCTTAGACAGGTATGACACCCGCCTACGTGCCTCTTTGAAAGATATGTTTTCTTTGACTTTGATTGTCACAATCTCTTTTTCTCTTTTCCAGGACGGGCAGGCGCGCGAGTATGCGGCATGCTCGCCATCACAGTTGATACAATGTGGAGTGTTTTGGCACATTTCGGAGGAATGTTCGTTGTCACTACACTTGGCAAAAGTCAGCCGGCCTCGACAGTTCTGTGAACTGTGGCCGAAACGTTGGCACTTAAAGCATCTGAGAGGATTGGGAACGTATGGCCGAACACGAAGTTTGATATAACCAGCCTCGATGGACTCGGGAAGGACACTTGAGCCGAAAGTGAGTATCAGGTGTTTCGTCTTGATCTCTTTTCCATCTCTCCTCATTTTAATTCGTTTAACATTGATAACATTCTGTTCACTGAAGCCCTCCAAGAGTTCACGGGTGGTGTTCATCGTGCGGTGCGGGGTTATAATTATTTGGGTTTCCCCAAATGACACTAGTGTTGACAATTTTTCATATTGTTTTTGATCGCGGAGCTCCAAGAGGAGATCACCGCTTGACATCCTCGATGCCTTATATCCAGGACCAAAGGCTTCAGTCAGCGACTTCGAAACAAGAAAGGGTGAGATAGTTCTTACTGGTTTATCTGGTTTTACAGAGTGGATGACATGGAAACGCGGGAAGGATTCTTTTTGGCGGCCAAAAAATTGGAAGACTTCATCGGTGCGCCCTCTTTTCTGAGGGCGATCAGGTAGTGGAGGGAAAGAGGTAGCCATGAGTGGACGTGCAGTTTTCGGCAGCAACGCCAGCCACCCACCATGGAGTCCAACAAGGGGACGCTGCAGGGCCTGAAAAACAGGGCCTGCAAACGCCAGCTGTACGTTGCCACTATAACCCAGTATGACATAACCAAGGTTGGCTACTCACACAAGGTTAACCCTTGCCGCCAAGAAGAAGGAAGTAAATAGAAGAGAGAAGGAGATAGGAAAGGTGGAAAGTAAGGGAAAGACGAAGGTTGTACGAAGAGGTTGGGGCAGCCTCGACTGTGCCCACCTTCGGGGTCGATGGCCCTGTCTGCTGTGTTGGCGTAGCAGCGTCAGCTGCTACCGCCGGGGGGGCGGATGGCGTCACGGCCGCCTCACTGGGTGTGGGTCGGACAGCCGCCGGAGACCGCTGTGGCGCGGCCCCCTGACGCGCCACATCGGCAAAGCTATTCTTCGGTAAGAAGGATACGCGCCTGCGTGCCTCCTTAAACGAAATGTTCTCTTTGGTTTTGAGTTTTCCTTTTCTTTTTTCCAATGTGGGCAGGACCGCGAGTACGCGGGGTGCTCCCCTTCACAATTTACACAGTGTGGAGTGTTCTGGCATGACTCGGACGGATGTTCATTTTCGCTACATTTGGCGCAGGTTAGTCGGCCACGGCAGTTCTGGGAACTGTGGCCAAACCTTTGACACTTAAAACATCGGAGGGGATTTGGGATGTACGGCCTCACCCTGATCTTCACATAGCCTGCGTCGATTGTTTCGGGCAGGACACTTGAACCAAATGTAAGGATAAGATGCTTTGTCTGAATTTCTTTACCATCGCGCCTCATTTTGATTCGTTTTACAATGATCACATTCTGGTCACTCCAGCCTTCAAGTACTTCAGCCTCTGTCAGGTCAATCAGGTCACTATCTGATACAACACCACGGCTTGTGTTCATGGTGCGATGCTGTGTCACATTCACTGGAATGTCCCCAAAAGAGACAAGATTCGGCAGCTTTTCAAACTGATTTTTATCTCGGAGTTCCAAAAGGAGATCTCCACTTGCAAGTTTGGTTACCTTAAAGCCTTGGCCAAGAATATCGGTTATTGATTTAGACACTAGAAAAGGAGAGATCATTCTCGCTGACTTTGCGGTTTTCTCCGAGTGGATGACATGATATTTGGGGAAGTTTTCATTATGACGACCATAGAACTTAAATACTTCTTCGGTGCGCCCTCGTTTATGAGGGCGATCAGGAAGGGGTGGAAAAGAACTTGCCATAGATATATGCGGAAATTCGACAGCACCGCCAGCCACCTACCATGGAGCCCAACAAGGGGACGCTGCAGGACCGTGAAAAGACACGGCCTGCACACGCCAGCTGTACGACACTACTATAACCAAATCTGTTATAACCAAGGTTGGCTATACCACACAAGGTTAACCCTTGCTGCCTGGGAAAAGTGGAAATAAAAAGGAAGCTAGGAGGAGACAGGAAAGACCGAAAGCAAGAGAAAGACGAAGATTAGAGAGGAGGATAGGAAAAGGCAACTACCGATTTCCCCCGAGTGGGTCAGTCCAGGGTTGCCGTCTACGTGAAGCCGAGGCCAAAGGGGTGTGTTGCCGCTGCCTAGGGGCCGTAAAGGTCCAAACACCCGGCATTGGCTCAACCCCCAGGATCCCCTTTTCCCCGGACACGGCTAAGCCGCGCACGGCTACACGCGGGAGGGTCCAACCCTCGTGTGCTCGGGTACGTGGTGTCGCAACACACCAAACGCCTGCTGACGCAGACGCCCCTGCGGGGTTAGAGTACCGGAGGTGGAAAAAAATGGTCCAAGTGCTGCATACGCAACATCAGTGCATGATTTGGAAGCATCTGTATAAAACTCGGCACAGCAGTACTTCGCTTGGATTTCGAGGAAGTGTGATCGTATGTGTGCCTCAGGTGCATGTTTCGTTATTGCGACAAAAGAGATATCGCACTCCATGGTCTGCCATTCCCAAGGCGGTGGAAGGCGAGTGGGAGGCATTAGTATACTTTCTGGGATATAAATATCTGTTTCTTCTGCCATTGCTTCCAAGCGCAGGCTCAAAGGAGTTCTAATAAATGGGCGGTTACGGTAAAGTGTGGCAGCGGACAGGTCGCTAACGATGGAATGGCATGGATGTTCGGTGTCAGATTTTGCCTTAGTGTAGTATGAGAAACTTAAGAATATTCTTCGTAGATGTAAGGAACATTCGTTGGACTCAACATAGAGACTTTCAACAGGGCTCGTTCTAAAGGCGCCTGTTGCCAGTCGTATACCAAGGTTGTGAACAGGATCTAGAATCTTTAGCGCACTCTCAGTTGCGGAGTGGTACACCACGGCTCCGTAGTCGAGGCGTGATTGTACGAGACTCTTATATAAGCTAAGCAGACACTTCCTGTCACTGCCCCAAGTTGTTCGAGAAAGCAGCTTGAGGAGGCTCATCGTCTTTAGGCACTTTTCTTTAAGATATTTTAAGTGGGGAATGAAGTTGAGTTTTGTGTCCAGGATAACACCTAAGAATTTGTGTTCACGGCTGACGGTTAGTCTTTCTCCCTTAAGGTTAATATCTGGTTCTGGTAGTACACCTCTCTTGTTTGAGAACAGGACACATGTGCTTTTTTGGGGGTTCAGTTTAAAACCATTCTCATCCGCCCACTTTGAGAATCTATTCAAGCCAAGCTGTAGCTGCCTCTCGCCAATGCTAAGGTTACACGACCTGAACCCTATCTGTACATCGTCCACATAGACAGAGTAGAAGAGTGTGCGAGGCAATACGGTATGGAGGGAATTCATTTTAACAATAAATAAAGTACAGCTCAGTACTCCACCCTGCGGTACACCTGTCTCCTGTATAAATGGCCGAGACTGTACGTTGCCAACTCTGACACGAAATGTCCTGTCAGAGAGATAACTTTCAATTATTCTCAGCAGGTTGCCGCGAATGCCCATTGCAGAAAGATCCCGAAGGATCCCGAAGGATCCCGAAGCGCCACGTAGTATCATACGCCTTCTCCATGTCAAGAAACACAGATAACACAAGCTGTTTGTGGACAAATGCTTCCCTGATGTACATTTCCATGCGTACAAGCTGATCTGTCGTCGATCTGCCTTCTCTGAAACCCCACTGATATGGGTCTAATTTCTTGTTTATTTCTAGATAGTGGACCAAGCGACTGTTAACCATTTTCTCAAAAACTTTGCATAAGCAGCTCGTCAATGCTATAGGCCTATAACTATTTGCCAAAAAAGGGTCCTTACCCTGTTTCAAAATAGGAATTATGATGGCCTCTTTCCAAGCAGAGGGAATGTGGCCGGACGACCATATAGAATTGTAAAGACAAAGAAGGGTTTTTGTGTTTCAGGCGGCAGGTGTTTTAGCATTTCATAGAAGATGCGGTCAGAACCGGGGGCAGATTTGTTGCAGCTGTTTAGGGCTGCCTGAAGCTCTGCCATGCAAAAAGGTCTATTGTATGCCTCGCATTTTGTGCTTTTCCGGTCTAGTGGTTTTCCTTCTATTTGCCTTTTGTACCTTTGGAATGTTTCAGAGTAGTGCGACGAGCTGGATATCTGTTCGAAATGTGCGCCAAGAAAGTTCGCCTGATCTTCTATGCTGTCGCCTTGAGTATTCACTAAAGGCAGAGAGTAAGACTGTCGACCCTTTATTCTATTAACTCTATTCCAAACCTTTGTTTCGTCAGTGTAAGAGTTAATGCCTGATATATACTTTCTCCAACTCTCTCTTCTAGCTTGTCGCCGCGTTCTCCGACCCTGGGATTTGACCTGCTTGAAATTGACTAGATTTTCTGCTGTCGGAGAATCCCGAAGTAAACCCCGTGCCTTGTTTTGCTTCTTTCGCGCTATTCGACACTCATCGTTCCCCCACGGAAGGCGGCGTTTTGTGGACAATGCACTTGTTACAGGGATACATTTGGAGGAGGTGTCAAGGAGAAAAACAGTAAAATATTCAACCGCAGCGTCTATGCTTAAAGCACACATGTCGTCCCAGGATAAAGAAGCAAGACTTTCGAACTTTTCCCAGTCAGCGGAGTCAGTTCTCCAGCGAGGTAATTGTGGAAGGCATTCATTAGACATTGGTGTGCTTAGAACTACAGGGAAATGGTCGCTCCCGTAAGGGTTTTTAATAACTTTCCATTTAAAGTAAGGTAGAAGAGTAGCAGATGCAAGGCTAAGATCTATTGAGGAGTATGTTTTGTTTGCCAGATTGTAATACGTGGGCTCCTTCTCATTCAAAAGACATGCACCTGAAGAAAAAAGGAACTGTTCAATCAAGCGACCTCTCGCGTCACAGCGCGAGTCGCCCCATAGGTTGCTGTGCGCATTTAAATCTCCAAGCACAAGATATGGCTCAGGCAACTGATCTATTAATGTTTGGAATTCTTCTTTGTGAAGATGAAAATGCGGCGGTATATACAGGGAACAGATGGTTATCAGTTTACTTAGAAGTACAGCTCGAATGGCCACTGCCTCAAGGGGCGTTTGTAGCTGTTAGTGTTGACAGGCTATAGATTTGTCAGCTATGATGGCTACACCACCTGATGATGCGAGAGCATCATCGCGATCCTTCCGAAAAATAACATAGTGACGAAGGAAGTGTTTATGTTTAGAATTCAAGTGAGTCTCTTGGACACACAGCACTTTTGGAGTTAGTTCATTAAGGATTTCTTGGATATCATCGAGGTTGCAAAGCAGGCCTCTGATATTCCACTGAATAATTAGTGTATTCATATTAAAATAAATATTGTGCTATGTGTCGAAGAGAATGTACATCGTTTAGGTTACAGTGCCCTTTTGGGGTCCTGTAATTGGAATTTTGTCTTTCCTGGAGCGGTCGAGAAAATCGCGCCGCTCCTTTGGCGTCAACTGCGCCTTCTGACTGGGTGTTGTGTCCATGGCCTCTTGAGAGGCACTGGACACGTGCTCTTGCGAGCGGTGTGTTTTCCGTGGAGGCCTTGTGTCGGAAGACAAGGCCTTGGAGCCCACCGTGCTGGTGGTTGATGGGCTTGTGCTGACCTCTGAGCTGTGCTGACTAGTGCCAGCACTAGCAGGGGCCTCCGCTGGGGTCAAATTTGGGAGACGTAGGGCAGGCTTCGCTGCTCCCACCGTGGGGACGGGTGGCGTTGCCACACGCTCGCTATGCGTGGCGCTGGCGTCCACCAAGTGCCGTTGTGGTACTGCCCCCCTACGTACCACTTCGGCGAAAGATGTGCTCTGTGCAAATGTTGGTGAGATGCGTTGTCGCGCTTCTCTGAAAGTTATGTTTTCTTTTACCTTTATCGTAATTATTTCTTTTTCTTTTTTCCAGACCGCGCATGATCGAGAATATGCAGGGTGGCCACCGTTGCAATTGCTACAACGGGGCTCAGCCTTGCAGTCATCTGCAGAGTGATCACTGATGCCGCATTTTGCACATGTTAGCCGCCCTCGGCAGCTCTGGGAAGCGTGACCAAACCTCTGGCATTTAAAACAGCGTCGCGGGTTGGGGATGTACGGTCGTACTCTGATTTTGATATATCCAGTTTCTATTGTCTCTGGTAACGTGCTAGAGCCAAAGGTAACTATCAGGTGCTTAGTTGGCAGCTCCTTATTGTCCCGTCTGATCTTTATTCTTTGTACGTTTATTACATTTTCATCCTTCCATCCTTCCAGGAGTTCTTGTTCGGTCAAATCCATCAAGTCAATGTCAGAAATTACGCTTTTGGCCGTATTCATGGTTCGATGTGCTGTTAGGCTGACGGGGATGTCTCCAAGTTGTACAAGGTTCGTTAGCTTGTCGTGTTGTGCTTTGTCTTTCAATTCGAGTAACAAGTCGCCACTGGCCAGCTTGGTGATTTTATAGCCGCCTCCAATGGTCTCTGTGAGATACTTCGCCACAATGAATGGCGAAATCATTCTTGCCTTCTTGTCAGGTTTTTCACTGTGTACAACGTGAAATTTCGGGAAAGTCTGAGAGGGTTTGAGAGAAAACTGAAATGTAGCGTCGGTGCGCCCCCTTTTAGAGGGACGATCGGTTGAAAAAGGGTTGGAAGTTCGCATGAGATATGTTGAGTATTCAGCGACGACGCCAGTCACCCACCACCGAGCCCAACAAGGGGACAAGGCAAGGTATGTGGTGAAACAAGCCCTGCCATGCCAACTGTACGTCGTCGCTATAACCACATATGTTATAACCAAGGTAGGTCATACCACACCAGGTTAACCCTCGCCGCCAGGAATGTTGGAAGTTATCAGAAGAAAAAGAAGACAGGAAAGACTAAAAGGGAGAGGGAAAGACGAAGATGTGCGAAGAGAGAGACAGGAAAAGGCGACTGCCGATTTCCTCCAGGTGGGTCAGTCTGGAGGTGCCGTCTATGTGAAGCCGAGGCCGAAGAGGTGTGTTGCCTCTGCCGGGGGGCCTTAAAGGTCCAGACACCCAGCATCGGCTCAACCCCCAGGATCCCCTTTTCCCCAGACACGGCTAAGCCGCGCACGGCTACACGCGGGAGGGTCCAGCCCTCGTGTGCTCGGGTACGTGGTGTCGCAACACACCAAACGCCTGCTGACGCGGACGCCCCTGCGGGGAAACACAGCACTTTCGGATTGTGTTTGTGGATGAGTTCTTGCACATCATCAAGGTTTCTAAGGAGACCTCTGACGTTCCATTGAGTTATCTGTCTAGCCATGTTGGTAGTAAATAGGTGCTGTGTGTACAGAAACAGTAGTGATTACGGAAATTACAGAGATTAAATTACAGAGCCCTTTCGAGGCCCTGTAACGGGGGTTCGGCCCTTTCTGGAGCGTTCGAGGGAGCCTCGCCGCTCCTTAGGAGCTTGGTGCGCCTTGAGAATAGGTGTAGTGTCCATTGCCTCTTGTGAGGCGCCGGACACATGCTCTTGCGAGCGAGAAGTTTTTGAGGGTCCTGCCTCGGAAGGCAACACCCCTGTGCCCACCAGCCCGGAGGTCGATGGGGCTCCCTGAGGGATCTGGCTGCGCCGGCTGTTGCCAGCGCTGGATGGGGCCGGGGAGGTTGGGGCAGCCTCGGCTGCGCCCACCTTCGGGGTCGATGGCCCCGTCTGCTGTGTTGGCGTAGCAGCGTTAGCTGCAGCCGCCGAGGGGGCGGATGGCGTCACTGCCGCCTCACTGGGTGTGGGTCGGACAGCCGCCGGAGGCCGTTGTGGCGCTGCCCCCTGACGCGCCACATCGGCAAAGCTGTGCTTTGGCAGGAAGGATACCCGCCTGCGTGCCTCTTTGAAACATGTTTTCTTTTACTTTAATTGTAACTATTTCCTTTTCTTTCTTCCACGATGGGCACGACCGCGAGTATGCAGCGTGCTCCCCTTCACAGTTTACACAATGGAGAGAGTTTTCACAAGTTTCAGAGGTGTGCTCATGAGCACTGCATTTCGCGCAGGTTCGGCGGCCTCGACAGCTCTGAACTGTGACCGAAATGCCGGCATTTGAAGCAACGCAGGGGATTTGGAACATATGGGCGAACACGGAGCTTGATATAGCCGGCCTCGATGGACTCGGGATGAACACTTGTGCCAAAAGTAAGTATCAGGTGTTTGGTCTGAATTTCCTTATCACGCCTCATCTTAATTCGCTTAACGTTGATGACGTTCTGCTCGCTGAAGCCCTCCAATAGCTCAGCCTCAGTCAGCTCCAAGAGATCATCATCGGAGACTACGCCACGGCTGGTATTCATAGTACGATGCGGTGTTACTGTTACTTTGGCGTCGCCAAATGACACTAGATTGGGTAGCTTTTCATATTGCTTCAGGTTGCAGAGCTCCAAGAGGAGATCACCGCTTGCCATTCTGGATGCTTTGTAGCCGGTACCAAAAACTTGGGTCAGAGAATTAAACACGAGGAATGGTGAGATTGTTCGAACGGGTTTGTTTGGCGTTTCAGAGTGGACTACATGAAATCGAGGGAAAGTTTCTTTTTGACGGGCAAAAAATTCTAAGACATCATCGGTGCGCCCCCTCTTCAGGGAGCGATCAGGTAGTGGGGGAAAGGAAGTAGCCATATGAGATTGTAATTTCGGCAGTAACGCCAGCCACCCAACGTGGAGTCCTACAAGGGGACGCTGCAGGGCCTGTGAAACACGGCCTGCAAACGCCAGCTGTACATTACTACTATAACCAAATATGAAATAACCTAGGTTGGTTATTCACACAAGGTTAACCCTTGCTGCCTGGAAAAATTGGAAGTAAAGAGAAGCGAGGAGAAGACAGGAAAGATGGAAAGTAAGAGAAAGACGAAGGTTGGAGGGAGAACGAGAGACAGGAAAAGGCAACTACCGATTTCCCCCGAATGGGTCAGTGCGGGGGTGCCGTCTACGTGAAGCAGAGGCCAAAGAGGTGTGTTGCCTCCGCCGGGGGGCCTTAAAGGTCCGAACACCCGGCATCGGCTCAACCCCCAGGATCCCCCTTTCCCCGGACACGGCTAAGCCGCGCACGGTTAGACGCGGGAGGGTCCAACCCTCGTGTGCTCTGGTACGTGGTGTCGCAACACACCAAACGCCTGCTGACGCAGACGCCCCTGCGCGGTTTCTCATATTGTTTCTGATCGCGGAGTTCCAAGAGATCACCGCTTGCCATCCTCGACGCCTTATAACGTGGACGAAAGACTTCAGTCAATGTCTTAGAAACAAGGAATGGTGAGATAGTTCGCACTGGTTTAGCTGGTTTTTCAGAGTGGATCACGTGAAAACGAGGGAAGGATTCTTTTTGCCGACCAAAAAACTGGAATACATCATCGGCGCGCCCTCTTTTCTGAGGGCGATCAGGAAGCGGAGGGAAAGAGGTTGCCATAAAGGGATTGAATTTTCGGCAATAACGCCAGCCACCCACCGGGGAGTCCTACAAGGGGACGCTACAGGGACTGTAAGAACAGGTCCTGCAAACGCCAGCTGTACGTTATCACTATAACCAAATATGAGATAACCTAGGTTGGTTATTCACACAAGGTTAACCCTTGCTGCCTGGAAAATTGGAAGTGAGAGGAAGATAGGAGAAGACAGGAAAGATGGAAAGTAAGAAAAAGACGAAGGTTGGAGGGAGAGCGAGAGACATCAAAAGGCCACTACCGATTTCCCCCGGGTGGGTCAGTCCGGGGGTGCCGTCTATGTGAAGCAGAGGCCAAAGAGGTGTGTTGCCTCCGCCGGGGGGCCTTAAAGGTCCGAACACCCGGCATCGGCTCAACCTCCAGGATCCCCCTTTCCCCGGACACGGCTAAGCCGCGCCCGGCTACACGCGGGAGGGTCCAACCCTCGTATGCTCGGGTACGTGGTGTCGCAACAAACCAAACGCCTGCTGACGCAGACGCCCCTGCGGGGCTGCTGTATTTGTCTTTCGCACACTGCAAGGTTACAGGATTTAAAACCTATTTGTATGTCATCTACGTAAACAGAATAGAAAATGGCTGGCGGTAATGCAGCGCGGAGCGTGTTCATCTTAATGAGAAAGAGAGTGCAACTGAGTACGCCTCCCTGAGGTACACCAGTTTCCTGTGTGAATGTACGCGACAGTGCATTACCTATTTTCACCCGAAATGTACGGTTTTGTAGGTAGCTTTCGATAATGTTTAACATATTGCCGCGGATGCCCAGCGCCGACAGCTCGCGCAATATTCCGTACCACCAAGTTGTATCGAACGCCTTCTCCATGTCAAGAAATACGGATAGGAAGGATTGTTTATGTACGAAAGCATCGCGAATGTTTGATTCAATGCGCATGAGATGGTCGGTTGTAGATCGCCCTTCCCTGAAGCCACATTGAAGTGGGTCAAGCATATTGGTAGACTCTAGAAAATGTACGAGGCGGCGATTGATCATTTTTTCATGATGATGTGTAGTGTTTTATGGTGCATGGGCCAGGGATGGCCAAAGAGCACCATGACAAAGGTAATGTTAACCGTGCATTGTGAATGATGCAGGCAATGAATTAGACAATGAATTTCTCATGGTGTATGTGACATGGCTGTAAAAAGGCCTAAAATCGGTCGCTGTGGATGGCGTAAAATATATAGTCGCTAAAATAATGACTCTAAGTAAAGCTGTGGGCTATGGTAATGGGGTTTCGTTAAAAGCATGATGCAATAAAACATAGCACTGACACTTAAGATTCAAGAAAGCCTTTGAATACAAGGCTGGTATACGTGAGCTAAAGATGTCCTGGCCAAATGATTTCGAGACTGTCTGTTTCAGCTAAAAACGCTAAAACTAGATTCGGATTAAAAAGCGGTTCATTGCAGAGAAAAAATTTCGGGTGAAGAGGAATATTTTCGCGATATGCAGAAATGAAATACTTTTTCCTCTGTGTTTCTATTGCAGGGCATTGAATAAGAACGTGCAGGACTGTGAGGTTTTAGCCGCACTTACTGCAAGTGGGAGGATCCCCCCCCAGTCAAGAGGTAAGAGTGAGTGCCGTAAGTGTGTCCTATTCTTAATCGGCAAAGGAGGACTTCGTTATATCGTGACATTCTCTCCGATACCCAATATCCTAATTTAGGCTTTATCAAGTGCAGTTTATTTGATATCTCGGCATTCCACTGTTGCTGCCAACAGATTTTGAGCTTGTAACGCAAGTATGCTTTAAGATCTGGGGCTGGGATGGGTATGTTTATGTCCGTGTCACTAAAAGCTACTAAAATAGCTTTCTCGTCAGCAGCTTCGTTGCCTTTTATGCCACAGTGGCCAGTTACCCAGCATAGGATGATCATTTGTTTAGCACTATAAGCTGAGCATAGCAATGTATACAGTTCATTAAAGACAGTGTTTTTATGTTTACGTACATTCATTAAAGCTCGCACTACACTCAGTGAGTCTGTGAACACTATAGCCTTAGGCAGATTGGTTTGCTTGATGTGCTTCACTGCAGAGAGGATTGCATATGCTTCCGCTGTGAAGATACATGTATGTGGGTTCAATGTACCGGATATTAAAAATGCTGGTCCTAGTGCTGCGTAAGCAACACCAGACGAAGACTTAGAGGCATCTGTGTAAAATTCAGCACAAGAATATTTCTCCTGAAGCTCAACAAAATGTGACCGTATGTGTGCTTCAGGTGCTCGTTTTGATATTTCTGCAAACGAGATGTCACATTCGATAGTCTGCAACTCCCACGGCGGTGGAAGCCGCGTAGTTGCCATTATGACATTCTCTAATATCGGCACACCCGTTTCTTCGGACAATGCTTCCAACCGAAGGGACAGAGGAGGTCTAGTGCCTGGGCGGTTACGGAAAAGCCTAGCCGTAGACAGGTCGTAAATAACTGAATGGCATGGATGATGGAAATCTGATTTAACTTTGAGGGCGTATGAGAGACTTAAATATATGCTTTGAAGATGTAGGGACCATTCGTTAGATTCAGCATACAGGCTTTGTACGGGGCTAGTCCTAAAGGCACCTGTAGCAAGGCGGATGCCTAAGTGATGAATAGGATCTAGCATTTTCAAAGCGCTAGGTGCAGCAGAATTATAAACTATTGCTCCATAGTCAAGCCGTGTTAATATTAGACTTTTGTAAAGCTTTAAAAGGCACCGCCTGTCGCTTCCCCAAGATGTGCGCGACAAGAGCTTCAGCAGATTCATAGTCTTGAGGCACTTTGATTTCAGATACTTCAGATGTGGTACAAAAGTCAGCTTGCTGTCTAAACGGATTCCTAGAAATTTGTGTTCACGGCTCACAGATAGCCGTTCTCCATTCAGTTCTACTGCGGGGTCCGGGAGTATGCCTCTCTTGTTAGAAAACAGGACGCATGTACTTTTTTGTGGGTTTAGCTTGAAACCGTTTTGGTCCGCCCACTTAGATAATTTATTTATGCAAAGCTGTACATGTCGCTCGCAGATACTTAGGTTACATGATTTGAAACCTATCTGGATGTCGTCCACATATACAGAATAAAACATAGTATGTGGGATGGCAGACTGGATCGAGTTCATTTTTACAATAAGAAGAGTGCAGCTTAGCACACCACCTTGTGGAACACCAGTCTCTTGCGTAAGTGGACGAGACAGAACGTTACCAACTCTAACCCGGAACGTGCGATTGGAGAGGTAACTCTGAATCACGTTCAGCAAGCTGCCTCCAACTCCCATTTCAAACAGATCACGGAGAATTCTAAAGCGCCAGGTTGTGTCGTATGCCTTTTCCATATCAAAAAATACTGATAGGAAGAACTGTTTGTGGACAAAGGTATCACGGATATTTGTCTCGATGCGGACAAGGTGATCTGTTGTGGATCTACCCTCCCTAAAACCGCACTGAAATGGATCGAGTATCTTGTTGCTTTCAAGAAAATGGATGAGGCGACGGTTAATCATTTTCTCAAATAATTTGCATAGCCAACTAGTCAGAGCTATGGGCCTGTAACTGTTGGGTGACGAAGGGTCCTTGCCCTCTTTGAGAATAGGGATCACGATTGCTTCTTTCCAGACAGAAGGAATGTAGCCGGCAGAGAACATGGAATTGAAGAGTGACAGTAATGTTTTTTTGGGTTTCAGGGTGTAAGTGTCTTATCATCTCATACATTATTCTGTCACTTCCTGGAGCGGACTTGTTGCAACAGTTCAGTGAGGCTTGGAACTCAGCCATACCAAATGGACGATTGTATCCTTCATTGGATGAGCTCTTCCGACCCAAATTCATCTGTTCTGATGATGTGTGGTGTTTTATGGCGCAAGGGCCAGGTTTGGCCAAAGAGCGCCATGACAAATGGTAATGATGACGATGTATTACGGATGGCGCGCACAATGAATTCCTCATGGTATATGTGACATGGCTGTAGAAGGGCCTAAAATCTGTAGCTGTAAATGGCGTAGAATATATAGTTGCTAAAATAATGACGGTGACTAGGCAGTGATGTGGGCTATGGCAATGGGCTTTCGTTAAAACATTATGAAATAAAACATAACACTGACACCAGAGTTTAGAGCAAGCCCTTGAATGCAGGGCTGTTAGTCACGTGCTAAAAATTGCCTGGCCAAATGATTTTCAGGATGTCAGTTTCATCTAAAAACCTAAGACTGCAGTTTGAAAAACGGTTCGTCACTAAGAAAAAATGCAGGGTGGAGAGGTATATTTTCGCGATATGCAGAAGGGAAATACTTTTTCCTCTCTGTTTCTATTGCAGGGCACTGGATAAGAACATGGAGGACAGTCAGGCTATCGCCGCACCTGATGATGATGATATATGGCGTTTTATGGCGCAAGGGCCAGTTATGGCCAAAGAGCGCCATGACAAATGTAATGTTTACAGTGCATTGTGAATGGTGTAGACAATGAATTCCTCATGATATATCTGAGATGGCTGTAAAGAGGCCTAAAATCTGTTGCTGTGGATGGCGTAAAATGTGTTGTTGCTAAAATAATGACACGTAGTAGTGCTGTGGGCTATGGCAATGATTAAAGGCATGATGCGATAAAACATAACGTTGACACTTTAGCTTCAAGAATTTCTTTGAGTACAGGGGCTGTTATAGTGCGCAAAAAATTCCCTGGCCAAATTATTTCAAGAGTGTCTGTTTCAGCTAAAAACTCTAAAACTAGTTTCGGATTAAAAAGCGGTTCATTGTTGAGAAAAAATTTCGGGTGAAGAGGAATATTTTCGCGATATGCGGAAATGAAATACTTTTTCCTCTGTGCTTCTATTGCAGGGCATTGAATAAGAACGTGCAGGACTGTGAGATTTTGGCCGCACTTACTACAAGTGGGAGGATACCCCCCAGTCAAGAGGTAAGAGTGAGTGCCGTAAGTGTGTCCTATTCTTAATCGGCAAAGGAGCACTTCGTTATATCGTGATGTTCTCTCTGATACCCAATATCCTAATTTGGGTTTTATCAAGTGCAGTTTATTTGATATCTCAGCATTCCACTGTTGCTGCCAATGGATTTTGAGCTTATGACGCAGGTATGCTTTAAGATCTGTGGCTGGGATGGGTATGTTTATATCCGTGTCAGTAAAAGCTACTGAAGTAGCTTTCTCGTCAGCAGCTTCGTTGCCCTTTATGCCACAGTGGCCAGGTACCCAGAATAGGATGATCGTTTGTTTAGCACTATAAGCTGAGCATAGCAATGTATACAGTTCGTTAAAGACAGTGTTTTTAAGTTTACCTACGTTCATAAGGGCTCGCACTACACTCAATGAGTCTGTGAATACTATAGCCCTAGTAAGATTCGTTTGCCTGATGTGCTTCACTGCAGAGAGTATTCCATATGCTTCCGCTGTAAAGATACATGTATGTGGGATCAATGTACCGGATATTAAGAATGCTGGTCCTAGTGCTGCGTAAGCAACCCCAGAAGAAGACTTAGAGGCATCTGTGTAGAATTCAGCACAAGAATATTTCTCCTGAAGCTCGAGAAAATGTGACCGTATGTGTGCCTCAGGTGCTCGTTTTGATATTTCTGCAAACGACACGTCACACTCGATAGTCTTCCACTCCCAAGGCGGTGGAAGCCGCGTAGTTGCCATTATGACATTCTCTAAAATCCGTGCACCTGTTTCTTCGGACAATGCTTCCAACCGAAGGGACAGAGGAGGTCTAGTGCCTGGGCGGTTACGGAAAAGCCTAGCCGTAGACAGGTCGTAAATAACTGAATGGCATGGATGATGGAAATCTGATTTCACTTTGAGGGCGTATGAGAGACTTAAATATGTTCTTTGAAGATGTAGGGACCATTCGTTAGATTCAGCATACAGGCTTTCTACGGGGCTAGTCCTGAACGCACCAGTAGCGAGACGGATACCCAAGTGGTGAACGGAATCGAGCATCTTCAAAGCACTAGGCGTCGCAGAGTTATACACAATGGCTCCGTAGTCAAGGCGTGACCGTATAAGGCTTTTGTACAAGCTCAAGAGGCATCTTCTGTCACTTCCCCAAGATGTGCGGGACAAGAGCTTCAGTAGATTCATTGTCCTCAAGCATTTCATTTTCAGATATCTTAAGTGTGGGATAAAAGTTAGTTTGGAGCCTAAAATGAGGTCTGGAAATTTATGTTCATGACTAACAGATAGCCGTTCTCCATTAAGATCAATAACGGGCTCCGGTATTACCCCTCTCTTATTGGAGAAAAGAATGCATGTACTTTTTTCAGGGTTTAGTTTAAAGCCATTCTCGTCTGCCCACTTAGACAACTTATTCACGCCAAGCTGCACTTGTCGCTCGCAGATACTAAGATTACATGACTTGTAACCTATTTGGATATCATCCACGTATACGGAATAAAACATTGTACGTGGTATGATAGTATGGAGCGAATTCATTTTTACAAGGAATAAAGTACAGCTCAGCACTCCACCTTGTGGCACACCTGTTTCTTGAATAAATAGACGAGACAGGACATTACCAACACGAACATGAAATGTGCGGTTGCACAGATAACTTTGAATCACCTTTAGCAAGTTGCCACGGACGCCCATTCCAGCTAGATCACGAAGAATTCCGAAACGCCAAGTTGTATCGTATGCTTCCTCCATGTCTAGAAATACCGATAGGAAAAACTGTTTGTGCACAAAGGCATCCCGGATATTTGTCTCGATACGGACAAGTTGATCTGTTGTGGATCTATGTTCCCTGAAGCCGCACTGCAAGGGATCTAGTATCTTGTTACTTTCAAGAAAATGCACCAAGCGACGGTTAGTAATTTTCTCAAAAAACTTACATAGGCAGCTTGTTAGGGCTATAGGCCTATAGCTGCTGGTCAAAGACGGGTTCTTGCCTTCTTTCAGAATCGGGATTATGAGTGCTTGCTTCCAGGCTGACGGGATGTAGCTGGCAGAGAATATGGCGTTAAAAAGGGAGAGGAGCGTTTTGTGTGCTTCGGGATGCAGATGTTGGATCATCTCGTAAATTATTCGATCGGTGCCAGGAGCTGATTTATTAAAACTATGTAGTGCAGCCTGAAATTCAGCCATATTGAAAGGACGGTTGTACGATTCATTGTTCTTTCCTTTTAGGTCCAGAGGCCGTCTCTCAGCTTGTTTCTGGTATCTAAGGAATGCATCGGAGTAATGGATTGGGCTAGAAATGTTTTCAAAATGTGCCCCAAGAGAGTCAGCTTGGTCCTGAAGGGTATTTCCTTGCGTGTTTACTAATGGTAGAGGATGAGTTTGCCGACCTTTGATTTTATTCACCCTGTTCCACGCTTTTCGTTCGTCAGTATAAGAGTTGATGCTAGAAATATATCTTTGCCAGCTCTCCCTTTTGGCACGGCGCCGCGTTCTTCTACCTTCAGACTCCATTTTCTTGAATATGATCAAATTCTCCGTAGTTGGAGTGTCTCGAAGGTTGTTCCAAGCTTTATTTTGGTTTCTACGCGTTTTCTTGCAGTCATCGTTCCACCATGGAACACGTCGCTTACAGGACAATCCATTTGTTACGGGGATACATACTGACCCTGCATCAACTATGAACGCCGTGAAATATGTCACTGCATCTTCAATAGATAGATTACAGATGTCGTTCCAAGTCAAATGTGTCAGCTCCCTGTATCGTGTCCAATCGGCACAATCGACTTTCCACCGGGAGACATGTGGGGAGCACTCGTCACCTTTTGTTAGTTTTATGACAATGGGGAAATGATCGCTCCCGTAAGGATTCTTAATTACGTTCCACTCCAGATGCGGTAAGAGTAAACTCGATGCGATGCTTAAATCGATAGATGAGAATGTTTTGTTTGCGACACTGTAAAATGTAGGTTCTTTCCCATTAAGCAAGCAAGCATCTGTAGTGAGGAGGAAGTTTTCAACTAAGCGTCCTCTGGCATCACAACGACGGCTTCCCCAAAGGGTGTTGTGTGCATTAAAATCTCCAACGACAATGTAGGGTTCGGGCAGTTCATAGATAAAGGTGTGAAATTCTGTTTTTGAAAGTTGGTAGTTCGGGGGGATGTATACAGAGCTAATTGTGATAAGTTTATTAAACAGTACCGCACGGAGTGCAACTGCCTCTAAAGTTGTCTTAAGCTGTAGTTGCCGGCAAGCAACACCCTTATCTACTATTATTGCCACGCCGCCAGACGAGGTGAGGGCGTCATTGCGGTCTTTTCGATAAATGGTACACTGCCGGAGAAAGTTCGTGCGTGAAGGATTAAGATGTGTTTCTTGGACACACAGTACCTTTGGACTGTACTTATGTAAAAGTTCCTTCATGTCGTCTAGGTTGTGGAGTAAACCCCTGACGTTCCATTGTATTATCTGTGTATCCATAATGTATGCGTTTTGTGCTGTGTGTCTAAGAAATATGGACTAGATTATCTCACGAGATCTTTCCAGGCCCCGTGAAACGAGATCTGTCTATCTTCCGGGCGCGCTCAAGGGAGGTGCGCCGTTCCTTCGGCGGCTGAGACGCCGGATTTGTATTTGTATCCATCACCTCCTCGGAGGCGGTGGATAGTGCCTGCGCAGCGGGCACGTTCACGGGGGTGGTGGGCCTATCTGCACGCGCAGTGGCCTTGGGTCCAACAGGCCCGGGGGTCTGCTGGTCTTCCTTTGTGGGGGCCGGTACAGCGCTGGCTGTTCCAGCCGGGGGGGCTGATGGCGTGATCGCCGTCACACTCCGTGTGACTTGGGCGGCCGCCGAAGGATGTAGCGCTGCCCCCCGGCGCGCCACATCGGTGTAGGATGGACTAGATTGATTGATGGAGAAGCGTTCGCGCGCCTCTTGGAAAGAAAGGTTCATTTTTACTTTGATTTCGATGATTTGTTTTTCTTTTTTCAGGATGGACAAGAACGAGAGTATGCGGGGTGATCCCCTTCACAGTTAGCGCAATGGATGGTGGAATTGCAAGTGTCAGACGAGTGCTCATTTGATGCACATTTTGCACAAGTAGTGCGCCCTCGGCAGCTTTGCGAACCGTGCCCGAACCGCTGACACTTGAAGCATCGGCGTGGGTTAGGAATGTATGGCCTTACACGGAGTTTGCAGTATCCTGTTTCTATTGAGTCTGGTAAGTTGCTAGTTCCAAAAGTGATGATTATATGCCTGGTTGGTATTTCTTTGTTATCGCGCCTTATTTTTATCCTTTGTACCTTGACGACGTTCTGTTCTTGCCATCCTTCCAGCAATTCTTCTTCGGTAAGTTCGATAAGGTCATCTTCCGAGATGACACCACGCACTGTGTTCATTGACCTGTGTGGGCCCACAGAAACGGGAATGTCTCCAAATGCAACAAGTTTCGAGAGTTTGTCGTATTGTGGCTTGTCGCGAACTTCGAGTAGAAGATCACCACTTCCCATCTTCGTTACTTTATAACCTGGGCCTATTGCGTCAGTGATAGATTTGGCTACAAGAAATGGTGATATCATTCTGACTGTCTTTGTTTCGTGCTGACTGTGGACAACGTGGTATTTGGGAAAGGACACTTTCGGTTGCATGAAAAAATTGAACTGTTCATCGGTGCGCCCCCTCTTCAGGGAGCAATCAGGTAATGGGGGAAAAGCTTCTGCCATAAAAAATTGGAAAATTCGGCGGCGATGGTGGCCACCCACCACGGAGCCCAACAAGGGGACGCTACAGGATTGGAAGCCTGAAGACGCCAGCCATGCATCGCCACTATAACCTACTATAAAGTACCCAAGGTTGGATAATTACACCAGGTTAACCCTTGCCGCCAGGAAATACGGAAGTAAAAGAAGTGAAGAGAAGACAGGAAAGATGTAAATGTGGGAGAGAAAGTCGAAGATTGGAGAGGAGGACAGGAAGAGGCGACTACCGATTTCCCCCGGGTGGGTCAGTCCGGGGGTGCCGTCTACGTGAAGCAGAGGCCAAAGAGGTGTGTTGCCTCCGCCGAGGGGCCTTAAAGGTCCGAACACCCGGCATCGGCTCAACCTCCAGGATCCCCCTTTCCCCGAACACGGCTAAGCCGCGCACGGCTACACGCGGGAGGGTCCAACCCTCGTGTGCTCGGGTACGTGGTGTCGCAACACACCAAACGCCTGCTTACGCAGACGCCCCTGCGGGGCTATCGCCGCACCTACTACAGGTAGGAGGATCCCCGCCAGTCAAGAGGTAGGAGTGAGTACTGTAAGTGTGTCCTATTCTTAATCGGCATAGAAAAACTTCCTTGTACCGTGCTGTTCTGTCACTTATCCAATTCCGCAATTTTGGTTTTATAATGTGTAACTTATTCAATGTTTGTGTATCCCACTCTTCTTGCCAATGATTCCTCAATTTACGGCGCAGAAAGGGCTTTAGTTCTGTGGCAGGAATGGGGATATTTCCATCTGTGGTGCTAAAACTCACTGACGTAGCTTTTTCGTCAGCATCTACGTTGCCTTTTATGCCTTTATGGCCAGGTACCCAGCATAGTATAATCGCTTGGCTGCACATATATGCGGAGCATAACAAGCTATACAGCTCATTAAAAACAGAGTTCTTATGCTTTCGTAAGCTAATTAGGGCTCTCACTACACTTAATGAGTCTGTGAAGACAATAGCCTTGGCGATATTTGTGAGCCGTATGTGTTGAATAGCCTTAAGAATGGCGTATGCTTCCGCTGTAAAGATACTGGTGTGTGGGTTTAGTGGTCCTGATGTTGAAAGTGAGGGTCCCAGAGCTGCATAAGCAACACCAGCTGGAGACTTCGAAGCATCTGTATAAAATTCATCACATGAGTACTTCTCCTTGAGTTCCAGAAAATGCGAATATATGTGCGCCTCCGGGGCTCGTTTCGATATTTCTAAGAAAGAGATGTCGTATTGGATAGTCTGCCACTCCCAAGGCGGTGGAAGCCGTGTAGGAGCCATTAGGACATTGTGTAAAAGAGGGACCCGTTTTTTCTGAGAGTGCTTCCAACCGGAGGGACAGAGGAGGCCTAGTGGCTGGGCGGTTACGAAACAGCCTAGCAGTGGACAAGTCGCATATAGTGGAATGACAAGGATGTTCAACATCTGAGTTAACTTTTAGGGCGTAGGAGAAAGTTAAATATGTCCTTTGGTAGTGCAATGACCATTCGTTTGATTCGACGTAGAGGCTTTGCACAGGGCTAGTCCTAAAGGCGCCTGTAGCAAGGCGGATGCCTAAGTGGTGGACAGGATCTAGCATTTTTAGAGTACTAGGTCCTGCAGAATTATAGACTATGGCGCCATAGTCAAGGCGTGTTAATATTAGACTTTTGTACAGCTTTATTAGGCACCTCCTGTCGCTTCCCCAAGCTGTACGTGACAACAGCTTCAGAAGATTCATAGTCTTGAGGCACTTTGCCTTAAGATACTTAAGGTGTGGCACAAAAGTTAGCTTACTGTCTAGAAGGATCCCTAAGAATTTGTGTTCATGGCTCACAGATAACCGTTCTCCATTGAGACTGATTACGGGTTCCGCCAGTATCCCTCTTTTATTAGAGAACAGGACACAAGTACTTTTTCTCGGATTTAGCCTAAAACCATTTTTGTCCGCCCACTTAGACAATTTATTTATGCAAAGCTGTACATGTCGCTCACAGATACTTAGATTACATGATTTAAAACCTATCTGGATATCATCTACATATACAGAATAAAACATACTACGTGGTATGGCAGTCTGGATGGAGTTCATTTTGACAATAAAGAGAGTGCAGCTCAGCACACCTCCTTGTGGAACACCAGCCTCCTGTGTAAATGGACGAGAAAGAACGTTACCGACTCTAACACGGAACGTGCGATTGGAGAGGTAACTCTGAATGATGTGTAGCAAGTTGCCTCGAACTCCCATTTCAGACAGATCGCGGAGGATTCCAAAGCGCCAGGTTGTGTCGTATGCCTTCTCCATATCTAAAAATACGGACAGGAAAAACTGTTTGTGGACGAAGGCATCGTGGATATTTGTTTCGATGCGGACAAGGTGATCTGTCGTGGATCTACCTTCTCTAAAACCGCACTGTAAGGGATCGAGTATCTTGCTGCTTTCAAGAAAATGGATGAGGCGACGGTTAATCATTTTCTCAAATAATTTGCATATACCACTTGTCAGAGCTATGGGCCTATAATTGTTGGGTGAGGAAGGGTCCTTGCCCTCTTTGAGAATAGGGATTACGATTGCTTCTTTCCAAACAGAAGGAATGTAGCCTGCGGAGAACAAGGAATTAAAGAGTGACAGTAGTGTTTTTTGGGTTTCGGGGTGTAAGTGTCTGATCATCTCATACATTATCCTGTCACTTCCTGGAGCGGACTTGTTGCAACAGTTCAGTGAGGCCTGGAACTCAGCCATTCCAAATGGACCATTGTATACTTCGTTGGATGTGCTTTTCCGATCCAAATTCATCTGTTCTGCTAGTCGCTGGTATTTTACGAATGTATCTGTGTAGTGAGATGTACTGGAAATGTGCTCGAAATGTGCTCCTAGACAATCTGCCTGATCCTCCACGGTGTCTCCTTGTGTATTTAATAAAGGTAAGGGATGAGTTTCGCGGCCTTTTATTTTGTTAACCCTGTTCCAGGCTTTTTGTTCGTCTGTATATGAATTGATGCTGCTTATGTAGTTTTTCCAACTTTCCCGTTTAGCGCGGCGGCGTGTAATTCTCCCTTGCGACTTGATCGCCTTGAAATTGATTAGATTCTCTGTGGTTGGTGAGTTACGGAGGAGATTCCAAGCCTTGTTTTGTTTTTTCCTGGCTTCCCTACACTCCTCATTCCACCATGGAATACGGCGTTTCGTAAGCGCATGTTGTGGCGCTTACGCCTGCTGTATTGTTTTTTCTTGCCCGGCTGCTTCGCGCCGGGACGAGGAGGCTCCACGGGTGGCGGCTGCTTCGCGCCGGGGCGAGGAGGCTCCGCGGGTGGAGGCGGGGCTTCGCTTCGCGTGTCCGTGACGTCATTTGGCGGCGCAAGCGCTGTGGGGCAGCTCTCGGGAGCGTCGCTCGTGGCCGCGTTTGCGCTGGCCTCGGCGAGCGCGACCGCGGGTACCGTGGGCTCATGCGGTGCTCGAGTAAGCACGGCCAACACGGCTTCAGTGCCTCGCTCGGTATCAGCGGGGATGCCGACGCTTTCTCCTTGCGTGCTGGGCGATGGGGAACGGCTTCTAATAGAATCCGTAGCCAGGGTCATCTGGCTTTCTTCGCTGTTGCTCGACGAGTACGAGCAGGAAGGCGGGCAGCTGCTAGAGCGGCGCGAGCTGGCAGTCTCGTCGTCGCTCTCGCTGCCGGTGGTGTCTCCGCCGTCGTCAACGTTGTCCGGGGCAGCACGGCCGCGTCGTCGTAGCTGTGTTGCCGCTGGTGCAATATCCCTGCAGGTTCCGGAACGTAGGAACCTCGGGGATGGGGCAGCACCCTCGGCTGGTAGTGCCTCGTTCGCCGTAGCGGCGCAAAAGGGCTACGCTCGAGAGCGCGGTCGTGGGTGCAGAACACGGGCGGCATGGAGGTTCGTTGAGTTCGATAGACGTTCGAAGGTGTCCGAGGCGCACAAGGAACTCCGTGACCGGTCGCGCGCGCCGCGTTTTTATGGCGGCAGGGTGGTGTTCACGCGACCTCGGAAAGCCGCGCTCGCCATTGGTCCGCGCGGCTTCTCTCCCTTTCCCTCGCGCTTTCCTTTGGGACCGGCGGCGGCGAGAGCGGCGAAGGCGCTACGAGCACGGCTCAAATCGCTCACAGATCGCCACTGTGCAAGTCGTTGCTACTCAGTCTATGCATCAACAGCACCAGCATGTCCGGACGCGGCAAAGGCGGCAAGGCGAAGGGCAAGAGCAAGACGCGTTCCAGCTGTGCGGGTCTCCAGTTCCCCGTGGGCCGTATCCACCGTCTCCTGCGCAAGGGAAACTACGCCGAGCGCGTCGGAGCGGGCGCTCCCGTCTACCTCGCGGCCGTCCTCGAGTACCTGGCTGCCGAAGTGCTCGAGCTCGCTGGCAACGCGGCTCGTGACAACAAGAAGACCAGGATCATCCCCCGCCAACTGCAGCTCGCCATCCGCAACGACGAGGAGCTGAACAAGCTGCTCTCCGGCGTGACGATCGCGCAGGGCGGCGTCTTGCCCAACATCCAAGCTGTGCTTCTCCCAAAGAAGACCGAGAAGGCGTAAGCGAGCTCCCAGCCGCCGGACTACAGTCGCGCTCGTCGCACAACCCAACGGTCATCGTCAGGACCACCGAAATGCGTGTGACGGCAGGGTTTTGCTTGGCAATCCCGTTCTCTGCGCCCGTTTCCCTCTGTTTGAATTAGCGCAACCGTGCCTCTTGAACTGACGCTGCTGCTAGCTAGCTGGCATTTCAGTGCACGAATGTAGATGGAAAGCGAGCTTCCGGGTGTCCGGGGGCGCACAGGGACGAGCCTCACTGCAATTAGCGTACGATTCGCGTAGTGGAATGTGATAGGCGATTGGGCCCTTAAGAACAAACAAACAAAAAATGGGCCATATCCGCAACCAGCATGCACTTATGAGCCAGGCAGGTATGCATGAGGAACGTGAACAAACGCATGCATGGCATACCAATACACAAAAGCTTGCACGCAACATCGGCCGCATTAATTTCGTTTTCGGGCGCGGCTTCTTCGCATGAATGCGCGCACCGTTTTGCAACGAACACGCATTTTGTTTATTTTTTTCCCCTCTCTCTTCTTGAGGGCATACACCACGTCCATGGTTGTCACGGTCTTGCGCTTGGCGTGCTCAGTGTAGGTGACGGCGTCCCGGATCACGTTCTCGAGGAACACCTTGAGCACACCGCGTGTCTCCTCATAGATCGGGCCAGAGATACGCTTGACACCACCACGGCGAGCGAGGCGACGGATGGCTGGCTTGGTGATGCCTTGGATGTTGTCACGCAACACCTTACGATGACGCTTCGCGCCACCCTTGCCGAGCCCCTTGCCGCCCTTGCCACGTCCAGACATCTCGGCTGTTGCTGCTGCTTCGAAGCGAGTCTGGAAAGCGAATGCCGCGTCCTTGCGCCGCGACTGAGCGCGGAAGCCGCGCCGAAGGGCGAGGAGGTGAAACGCGCGCCGATTTGGCTCACGGGCAGCGCGGCCACTCTTCGCGAGTGAGTCGCGCGTGGCAGCACTGAGCCCTGCTTAGGCCACGCACTGAGTTCACGACATGTGGCTGCGCAACACAATCGCGGAGTTTACTTTTTTTTATGATGTTTCTTTTTGGCATTTCTGACTGCAACGTAGGCTGATGTTCAACCCGCCTCCCTCCTTTTGCTCAACTCGCCAAGAGAAAAAACAAACGTGTCAACAATGTTATTGTGCTATGTTGCACGCACCCACTGCTCGTTTCGCGCCCCAGGAACAAGTTTATTGTCTTCTCATAATTATGATTACTCGTTCTATTCACCGGTAGCTCGGCTGCGCTTTCAAGTGCACCCTGGTCATTGCCGCAAAGCACACCGTGCGCACAACTTCAAATTCCGCCACGCCAACATCGTTCACTTGATCACTAGTCGCGAAACAGGGCGCGTTCATGCTCTGTTCGCCTCAGGCGTTTCAAATTCGCACGCCGGCACCGCTGACT
This sequence comes from Dermacentor variabilis, assembly GCF_050947875.1. Lineage (NCBI taxonomy): Eukaryota > Metazoa > Arthropoda > Arachnida > Ixodida > Ixodidae > Dermacentor > Dermacentor variabilis. The sequence continues at coordinate 23,936,948 of NC_134574.1, forward strand.
GGTGCCTACACGACCGTCAAATTTCGTCGCGATAGCTTACGTAGCCTCGTAGATAACGTCAGCGAAATCAGCCTAAGACGCGCGCGCGAGCCCAATTCAGCATTCTAGGGGACGGAAGAGAGCGAGGGAACTGTTTGCGCCGCTCCTCACTCCTCCCTCTCCCATCGCCCGTGCGAAGGCAGCTACGCAGGGCGCGCGCGGAACCGCTAGCTATGCAGTATGCGGAGAGCGCGCGCATCTCTTCTTTTCCCACTTCAAAGTCACTTACTACTGCTACATTTGTAATAACAGTGTAAAATTTCCTTAGGCAGTGCTGCTTCGTGAACGTGCGCACCCATTTCCACTCGCCAGCCACCGCTACAGCAATGCGGCTCTGAATTTCAGTCCGGAGCACTGCTGCATACGTGCGGGCGGCCGCCGAGAGGGCATTCTAGCAGACGCAGCAACCAATGGCATTAGTTCTAGCAGCCATAGAGGCACACCTCAGGGCCCGCAAAAGCGCGTCGAACGACAAGAAGAAACAAAACGGTAAAAAGAAAAAAAGGAGGGATGAGGGCTGCCTGCTTTTAAAAGTTGCGCTACATCAGAATTAAGTAAATGTGCAGCAACGACCGCCTCATCATCCTCGGTGTGTGAAACACGCGCCGTGGTAATTAGTGCATGCAGGCGAACGTGGCCTCTCGCGCAGAGTCGCCTCACGCGCCCCATACTTGCTTAGTGTGTGTTGTTGTGCTGAGCCCCGTGGCATTCCGTGCGGTTCTGCTACAAAAGTTATAGCACACGCGCTGTCCGACCGCGCACGCCGCGTGTTTGAAAACAAGAAGTAGTAGTAAGTGCCGTTGAGATGGTAAAAGAAGAGAAGAGTGCAGTACCGTAGCTGTCTCTCGCTTAGGAGGTCACCTCAACAGTACTACACGGGGGAGGGTAAGGAGAATAAAGGAGCCAAGAGAAACAAAGATTAAAGAGGACGAGCGGAAGGCCGTGAAGAAAAAAAAAGAGAGAGAGAAGCGTGAAACGGGGCCTATGGCAGCGTGGTAAGGTTCGACGACTCAAAGAACTCAATGAGCTGGGAAGGCTCTTTTGAGTAAAACCGCAAAACCCCTAGGAAACGAGAAAGTCCTCAGGACGGGCTATGGGGAGTCCAAGGCGTCGATTAGGATTTCACGAGCTGAGAGATATATGCAGTGCATATATCTATAATAAAAGTGCATATATCATATAAAAGGGACTCTCACGGGCCTATCGGCCCGTGAGAGTCCCTTTTTGTGTGTGTTGTTGTGCTGCGCGCATGCCGTTGTGTGCGTTTCTGATACAAAACTTTCAGCACACGCGCTGTCGCAATGAGAATACGACAGCGCGCGCCGGGTGCGTGTAAACGAGGAAGCGTCGAACAGACGGAACGGACGGAATTGTCGAGATTCTCACTACATCCCAATGCCAATGCAGACACTTTGGGTGGCTCTGAGAAGAGCCGTTGGGTGTTGGCTGCGCGGACGAGCGCTCGGTCGCCTACTTGGAGCTGGTGTACTTGGTGACGGCTTTGGTGCCCTCGGACACGACGTGTTTGGCCAGCTCTCCGGGCAACAGCAGATGCACGGCAGTCTGAATCTCCCGGCTCGCGATGGTCGAGCGCTTGTTGTAGTGAGCCAGACGGGACGACTGCGCGGCGATACGCTCGAAGATGTCGTTCACGAAGCTGTTCATGATAGACATGGCCTTGCTGGAGACTCCAGTGTCCGGGTGCACCTGCTTCAGCACCTTGTAGATATACATGGAGAAGCTCTCCTTCCTGCGGCGCTTCTTCTTCTTGTCGGTGGCGCGCACGTTCTTCTGCGCCTTGCCGGCCTTCTTCACGGCCTTACCGCTGGTCCGGGGAGGAATGTCAGTAGCCGAGCAAACGAGATCGGAATACGCGCGACCGGTCGCGCGCGCCGCGTTTTTATCGCGGGAGGGTGTGTTCACGCGACCTCGCAAAGCCGCGCTCGCCATTGGTCCGCGCGGCTTCTCTCCCTTTTCCTCGCGCTTTCCTTTGGGACCGGCGGCGGCGAGAGCGGCGACGGCGCTACGAGCACGGCTCAAATCGCTCACAGATCGCCACTGTGCAAGTCGTTGTTACTCAGTCTGACAGCAACACTGCGATGCCTCCCCAGGTGCTGTGGATAGGTGCTGTGGTGGCGTGATTTGTGCGTTCGAGCTTCGGTGCTATGGATCCCCTCCACGTGGGCCCCTCTCGGATGGTTGGATAGGATTACGGTGCGGATTCTTCTAGACTCCAACCCGCTGTCTTCGATTCGGTGAGGTGTTCCGGTGGCTCTTTTTTGTCCTTGGTTTTTTCCAGTGTTTAGCTGAGGGTTTCTAGCTTCCTACCTTGTGTAGTGTTAGCTTAAACTTCGGCTAGGCGCGGGCGCCACGTGGTTTTTACCGCGATGGTGGCCCCTTCGCGGCTTCGGCCGCTTACGTTTTTCGGGCGAGTTCCGAAAGGCGCGTCCAATGTAGATGTTTGCAAGGCGCTCGTAAAGCGCTTTTCCTTGAACGACCTTAAGGCAGTGCAGGACTTTGGTGTAGGACGGTTTGAGATAACGTTTAAGAATAAGGCCGCAGTTGATCGCTTCTCACCTGATCCCGCTTTGAAGGTTCGGGATGTGGAAGTTCGTTTTGAGTATAGAGGTGTGCGTATGAAGTTGGTTAGGGTGTTTGGTTACCCCGCGGATCTTCCGGACCAGGCTCTCGTCTCCGAGCTAGAGGTCTTCGGAAAGGTTCACGGGATCTCCGAAGAATGCGTGCCCGGTTTCCCTGCCGTTGGCACCGGAAACCGGCGCATTCGGATAGAGATGGCGCGGCCCGTTCCTAACCTTCTTCGTGTAGGTGAGCGTGTCGTTCAGTGTGAGTACGAGGGTGTAGTTAGATTGTGCCGTAGGTGTAACATGGCAGGACACCACGCCGCCGCGTGCGACACGCCTCAGTGCGCGCGCTGCGGGCAGTTTGGCCACGCGTCCTGCGACGCGGCGTGCGTACGTTGCGGCGGCGACCATGCGGTTTCGGCGTGTAGTGTCCGCACCTACTCGTCAGTGACCGCGAGGCCAGAACAGCAGAAACCTGCCGTCGTGGAAGCGGTTACTTCGCCGGTAGCTGATACGGTTGCTGCCTTAGAGGAAGGAGAGAGCCAGGGCTCCTTGAGCGTGGTCGATGCCGCCGAGCGCGGCGGCGATTCCGTGGACGCTACCGAGGTCGTTCCCCCTTCAGTCACGGCAACGTGCGAGGGGGCAGCGAGGAGGCTGAAGCGGCGGTCGCTGTCGCATCCGTGGCGGGTACGCCTCTCGCTACGCCGGTCGCTATCTCTGGCGCGTCCGAACCGCTGACTGGCGCGACTGACACTGCTCGTCAGTCGAACCATAAGCGTAAGAGCCGGCGCGCACACCGCGCTGGCTCCGCTGCCAGGGCGGCGGCCGCGGGGCGTGAGTCGAGCTCGGACGAAGGTGGCTCCCAGGGCTCGGAGACTGGATCTCCAGAATTTAAGTGCAGTGCTGTTGAAACGTCCGATTCTGATACTGAGGCCCCATCTGACGCGGAGGGTTCTCCTCCTTGTCCCAATTGCGGATGGGGACGTTGCGAATGCTCGTTGCTCTCAGACAGAACCAATGAGTCTACTGATGAGGGGTCCCCAACTTTGGAGACCCTCTCATAAGTAGTCTTTGCTTATTTGTCACTAGCGGCTAGTATTACCTAATACTAGCCTGCTCTTTCTTTATTTTCCTAGCTCTTTTTGTCTTCCTTTGTTTCTACTAGCTCTTAGCTAATCTCTTTCTCCCTTAAAATGGCTTCTTCTCTCACCATAGCTACCTTTAACTGTCGTGGTTTGTCGCGTGCTTCTAAGCAGTTAGAGGTTATTAATTTGGCTAAATCCAAAAAGGTAGATATTCTTGTGCTTCAGGAAACTTATATTCATAGGCTAGGCCAGATCAGCCACTTCGACCGGATTTTTCGCACTCGGTCTTTCTGGAGTTATGGCGCGACGGGCAGTCGAGGTACGGCCATCGTTTTGATGCCGAATTTCGACTGCCTTGTTATTCGCCATGCCACGGATTCCGAGGGCCGCGTCTTGTCGGTGGACCTTGATTGTGGCATTCGAATTGTTAATATTTATGCTCCAACCCGGTCTAAAGATCAGAGAGAGTTTTTCGCTACATTAGAACCCTACTTGGTAGGTCCTTCTCGGCTAATCCTTGTAGGCGACTTCAACTGTGTGTTAGAACAGGTTGATCGCATCCCGCATAGAGGGACTCCAAACCAAAAAGATAGGCGTGCAAATGTTGTGCTACGAGAGCTCGTCGACGGGCTGGGACTTGTCGATGCTTGGCGTGTGCTTCGCCCTGGTCAGTCAGGAATGACTTGGATAGGAAGAGGCATGCAGAGCCGCATCGATCGTTTTTACATCTCGTCGTCACTGGCTCCTAGTATGCATTCTTCTTGGTTAACTCCTTCTGCTCTTAGCGACCACAGCTTCCTAATTCTGCGGTTCGGCGATTCTAGCATAGTCCCGCAAGGGAAGAGACTGTGGCGTCTGAATCCACGTCTTCTAAAAGACAGGCAGGCAACCGCAGAGGTATCATCCATTCTTTTTCGATCGCTGCACAATAGAGCGAATCTAAGTGGTACAGAATGGGATGACGTGAAGGTCAGAGTGCGTGAGTACTTCAGGTCTTGGGGCAAGCGTCGAGCGCGCGAGGAGCGTGAGGAGATTAAAATCGTCTCCGACGCGATCCTCCTGCTCTCGAGGCCACTGTCCGGCGGTCCTGGAGTTGCTTCGGCGCTGGCCTCACTCCGAAAGGAACTTCGGATTCTCCTGCAGCGACGCTGGGATGGCTTGAGGGCCACAACCCGAGCAGAGCTGTGGGAAATGGAAGCGTGGTGCAGCAGAAACGTCCTACGTAAACATCTCTCAAGGAAGAGCACAACTCTCTCTTCCCTAATAGATCCAAGCGATGGTAGCATAGTCGATTCACCAGATGGAGTTCTTGCACTGGCGAGGCAGTTTTACATGACCTTGTATGCCGAACCAGCTGCCACTCCAACTGCATTTCCTTTTGCTTCGCCATGCTGAGCCGCCGCAAGTGTGCGACTCAGCCATAGATGAGGACGAGCTTTTTTCGGCATTGAAGTCTATGAAGCGTAATCGCAGTCCGGGATCCGATGGTCTGACAGTCGAATTTTATGTTAAATTTTGGACACTGTTAGGGAAGTCATTCACATCACTGGTGAACCGGCTACTCAGTGAAGGGACTTTGTCAGCGTCTCAACGAGAGGGGTTAATCACTCTCCTTTGTAACGACGAGTCGAGGAGCTCCGATCTGAGAGCATGGCGTCCAATCACACTTCTGAACTGCGATTATAAGCTCATAGCAAAGTGCCTGTGTATGCGACTCACACCAGTGCTCAGCACTGTTTTGGGTCCATACCAGGCATGTTGTGTCCAGGGGCGCTCTACTCAGCTTCACGGTATAGCACTAAGGGACCTTCTCCTGTGGGCAAATACCAGGAAACTTCCAGGTATCCTTTGCTCCTTCGATCAGGAGAAGGCTTTCGATATCATTAGCCATAGGTACCTTTTCCGTGTTTTGGAAGAGGCTGGTTTTAGTGTGGGTTTTAGACAGATGATCCAAGCTTTGTATTCTCGACCGACTTCTGCTGTTCTCATACGAGACCGCCTCTCGGAGGCGTTCATTGTGGGACGTGGTGTGCGACAGGGGGACCCGCTCTCACCTGCCCTTTACGTACTCGCTTTTGAACCGCTTCTGCAGAGGTTGTCTTGTGACAGCAGAATTGGCAGGTTCCTACTTCCACCAGGTTCCCCCCGGTTGCACTCTTTGCCTATGCAGACGACTTGTCCATTGTCGTCCCGGACGAAGCATCAGCTTGCGACGTCCTGGAGGTCATGGACAGTTACTGCGGGGCGAGCGGTGCAAAGTTGAATAGGTCGAAAAGTGCAGCAATGTACTTGAACTCCACTCCTTCCAGTCCGCAGCCCGTTCATGGTCTCCCCGTGAAAACGCGGCTGCGGATTCTAGGCTTCCAGTTCGAACCAGATGGTCTCTCTGCCGAAAACTGGCAACAGGCTAAGGAGAAGCTTGAAGCCAGGGTTCAGGAATTCAGCGCGTTGTCATGCCCTTTGACTGCTCGAGCGACAATCCTTTGCTCACTTCTCTTTTCCTTTCTGACGTATGTGGCGTGTGTGTCTCCTATTCCAACCCGAACCAAGCTTATCTTGGAGAGGGTCTTGCTTCGCTTGCTCTGGAAGGGTACAACTGGTTGTGTAGCTAGGTGGGTGCTCAAGTTGCCCAGGGACAAGGGAGGACTCGGAATTCCCGACCTGGGCATCGTGGCTACTGCACAACACGTCAGTTGGACCCAGGTCGCTCTTAACTCGGATATGCTCCTAACTCGAAGCTTAACTTCCTTCTTTCTTAGCACCCGACTCCGCTTGTTCTCGAAGAGCACATTTTCCCACTGTGTTCCTCGTTCAGGTACCCCGTCCACCATTTATGCGGCGGCTGCCAACTCTTTGGTAAGCCTCCGCAAGGTTCACCCAGGCATCGACGTAGTTTCAGCTCCACTCCAAGAGTTAGTGGATATCCTCACCCCAGGACTCCCCCCACATTGCCAAAGGTACGACCTGTCGATTCACAGGCCAAACTGGAAGCTCATTACGGCCGGTTTCCTCGACGCCAGGCGAGCCACCTTTATGTACCGCCTGGCGCGAAGGTGCCTGCCGTTGAGCTACAGGCCCTTCACAGCCATCCCGGCTCGTGGAGTGTGTCCTTTCTGTGGCGCTCGTGAGGACTCAGTTCATATTTTTACGCAGTGTTTGCTTCCTGCAGCTCTTCTCCAAAGAGTTGCTTGTCTATTTAGGCTCCCAGGCGTTCCTTATGAGACAGTCCGATTTTTGCACCCTTTGCCCAATCAGGCGATCAACCAGTTCGTGCTTCTCCTCGCCGAGTGCTCATACCAAGTTTGGCTGGCACGCTGCGATGCAATTTTCGGGGGTCGGGCAACGGGCCTTCACGAAGTGCTTGCGAAAGCACGGAAGGAGGTCTGGTTCCACCTCACCCGGGAGCGGCACCGCTTGGGCGAGAAGAAGTTTCTCGAAGTGTGGGCTCGTCCTGCCGTGATTTTTGACGAGTCAGGTGGAAAGCTATCCATTAAGTTATGATGCATGCTCCAAAGGTCGCACGACTCGGCCGTGTGCGCCAGTCGATCTACGGGGTTTTGTTTGGCTCAGTGGAACCCAGAGCTGGAACCGGTGGTGGTGCACCCTCAAGTGGTCGCGCTGCTCCGCGGACGGCTTTGGTGGTCTCCATGGTTGTATGCCTTGACCTCTTTTGCGTCAGGGCAGTCGAGGGTCAGTCAGGCTTGTGCCCTGCAAGACCGACATGGCTGTTTGTGTGTTGAGTGCAGTCCCTCAGTTGGGCTGCACCACAACAGCCCCCTTGTCCGGGAAGGACCGTTGGCCCGAACCAAGTCCCCCCACCCAGTCAGCCCGGGTTGTGGGGGAGTACCGGGGTCAATGTATCGAATGATGCTGGGTTGATGAGTACATGAAAGCTCTGGCACGCGGCGCCCCTGGTTGCCAAGTCCTCTTCCCATCTGACAACGGTACTCAGTCTACGCATCAACAGCACCAGCATGTCCGGATGCGGCAAAGGCGGCAAGGCAAAGGGCAAGAGCAAGACGCGTTCCAGCCGCGCGGGTCTCCAGTTCCCCATGGGCCGTATCCACCGTCTCCTGCGCAAGGGAAACTACGCCGAGCGCGTCGGAGCGGGCGCTCCCGTCTACCTCGCGGCCGTCCTCGAGTACCTGGCTGCCGAAGTACTCGAGCTCGCTGGCAACGCGGCTCGTGACAACAAGAAGACCAGGATCATCCCCCGACACCTGCAGCTCGCCATCCGCAACGACGAGGAGCTGAACAAGCTGCTCTCCGGCGTGACGATCGCGCAGGGCGGCGTCTTGCCCAACATCCAAGCTGTGCTTCTCCCAAAGAAGACCGAGAAGAAGGCGTAAGCGAGCTCCCAGCTGCCTGACTACAGTCGCGCTCGTCGCACAACCCAACGGTCCTTGTCAGGACCACCGAAATGCGTGTGACGGCAGGGTTTTGCTTGGCAATCCCATTCTCTGCGCCCGTTTCCCTCTGTTTGAATTAGCGCAACCGTGCCTCTTGAACTGACGCTGCTGCTAGCTAGCTGGCATTTCAGTGCACGAATGTAAATGGAAAGCGAGCTTCCGGGTGTCCGGGCGCGCACAGGGACGAGCCTCAATGCAATTAGCGTACGATTCGCGTAGTCGAATGTGATAGGCGATTGGGCCCTTAAAAACAAACAAACAAAAAATGGGCCATATCCGCAACCAGCATGCACTTATGAGCCAGGCAGGTATGCATCAGGAACGTGAACAAACACATGCATGGTATACCAATACACAAAAGCTTGCACGCAACATCGGCCGCATTAATTTCGTTTTCGGGCGCGGCTTCTTCGCATGAATGCGTGCACCGTTTTGCAACGAACACGCATTTTGTTTATTTTTTTCTCCTCTCTCTTGTTCGTGCTCGAACGCGCGCAATACTTACCATATGCATACCAAACGAGGCACCACCTCGCACCGGCAGCCCACCACAGGCACACACAAAAAAATATTAATAATAAAAAATAAAAACAAAACAGACAGACCAGAGGGTACGGTTGGAGTATGTGGTCTCGCGTGCTCCCGTGGCCGAAGCAAACATGTAGGTGGTCCTGAGAAGGACCGTTTTGTGTTGCTTGCCTGACCGAGGCTGCGGCACTGACAGCGGCCGAACTTAGGCGCGCTCGCCACGGATGCGCCGGGGCCAGCTGGATGTCCATCGGCATGATAGTAACGCGCTTGGCATGGATGGCGCACAGGTTAGTGTCCTCGAAGAGACCGACCAGGTATGCCTCGCTGGCCTCCTGAAGGGCCATCACAGCCGAACTCTGGAATCGGAGGTCGGTCTTGAAATCCTGAGCGATTTCCCTCACCAAGTGCTGGAACAGCAGCTTGCAGATGAGAAGTTCGGTCGACTTCTGGTAGCGGCGAATTTCACGAAGGGCCACGGTTCCAGGCCTGTACCGATGCGGTTTCTTAACCCCTCCTGTGGCAGGTACACTCTTGCGAGCAGCCTTGGTGGCAAGCTGCTTACGCGGAGCCTTCCCACAGGTGCTCTTACGGGCGGTTTGCTTGGTCCTGGCCATGGCGAACGGAGCGAGCGTCCGAAGTCGTCGACTGCCAGAGTGAAAATGACCCCTGCGCCGCGCGCGTCGTGCTTCGCCGCACTACTCTTCTCCTCTCCAACTCACCCGCCGATTGGCCAGCGCCGGCACAGCCGTCTCGGGCGGTGCGCGCGCCGCCAACGTTCGCCAGGATGCTGGAGAAGGCACGTTTTCGCGCGGGCGCCTTGTTCGCGGCTAAGGAAAGCACATTCGCAGGCGGTTTAATTGAGTTTAAACACGACAGCATGCCGCGCTGTTCTCTTTCGTTTCAGCCAACACCACAATCTCGTTTATACCGCCGTGCGTCGCCAATTGCCAGTGCCGAGTGTGAGACCACACCACTAATCTCGACAGTGGTTAGCGCTCCACGCCCGACGCCATCGGAGCTGTTATCGCGATCTCCGCGCGATGGAGATGGGTGGCATGTTTAGGCTACATTATTGCTTGTCCACTGCCTTGTTTTGATCATGCTGGTGCTCGTTTCACGAACTACAAGTGCGCGCCACGTTGCCTTCTCGAGGGGCAACTGCATCGTGTTTTGGCCGCACTCGGCAGCAAACCGTCTCGCATGTGCACACATGCCAGTACCGCACTTTCCCGTCCACGCAAAGAAGAACGCGAGGCCCGCATGCGCCTCGCAAGATTAACGACAAACTGACTACCAGCACCACTTCAGAGTCACAGAGAAAACGATGCACTTCCGCTCTAAGAGCGAATTTGGAATACAATATTGACAGGTGTTGAACGCGCGTTAGGAGACCTGGACAACTAATTGGGGCCTCAAAACTGTGGATAGGCAAGCGGTACTTCCATATGTATGAAGGGTCCTTAAACAATATGTCAAGATAGCATCAACCAATGCTTCGCAGGCGCGATCCCAAGCGCGGCTTCCCCGTGCCCCGTATTCGGTGCGCAGTTTTCGCACTTGCAAGGGACACCATGTTTTGACAAACAATCATCAAACGCAACACTTTGCTCCATACAGTGCGTACATTTCGTCAGCTAGCTTTTTCGATTGCATTCCCGCACGCAACTTCGCCACAGGATCGACGGCATCGATGTCATGTTATAGCGAAGCTCCAGCTCGGCAGCCGCCGGGAGAAATCTATTTCCTCGCCAACTAATTCACCGAATTTGGTGCGCCTAATTACGAGTAAAAGAAAATGTTCAAATGCCGCGCCTGCAACAGCGCGATTTTCAATTGATGCCGAGCGCTGCCTCTTTTTTCTTTACTATTTTTTTTCTCAGTGATTGTGGCAAACTGTGAAATGGAAGAGAGAACAAACAGTTCAACTGTGCGCTTTAAAGCTCTGTCACACAGCAATGGCACCGGATTTGGAAATTCTGTTAATTGCACAAGGCGATATGTATAAAGGGAACACAATTTATACGCCTCGATAAGATGTACCAGTCATGTGTGAGTATGACCTTTACAATACCTTCACAGACATCACAGGTGTTTTCGATGGGATAAAATTTTTTAGACAGAACTTCCGTGAGTAGTTGCGTGCAATTCACACGATCGCGGTACCGCTTTGTATTGTTGAGATATGAAACTTTGTACTTCTTAACCTGCCAGTACTCGTGCATTATGGAAGGGAAAAAAAGAGAGACGTCACCGCACCACCACACATTTTTCTCAGATGGAACAAGAAGCTTGTTTACATGGCTGCAGTAGTTCTCTCGTGACAACCCGTTGTTTTCTCTTGGGTGTGTTCCGATGCCTTACTTAGAGTTCACCTCCGAGCTACACGCACGACCGGTATGACCTCATTGCGCACTGTTTACGCCTTGCTTCGTCCTCGGCTATCCCCTTTGCACGCGCATGCCAGTGACTTCGTAGCAGTAATCATTACATAGACAAGAGAAAAGAAATAACCAAAAGTTCCGCGTTTCTTCAAAGCAAGAGGCCCGTACATTTTCTCTGACTGTTCCTTCCCCATTTGTTTACCTGTTTAGCCATCACCTCACTTTGCTATATACATCAAGGCCATAGGCGCAGTTCCCGGTGGCTTCGTGGGACGAATGTAAAACAATAGGCGCGAGCTTGGCTTTCATTAAACGCAACACGAATGCGAAATCCGTGCAATGACGACGGCCGGCGTGTGTCAGCTTCCCTTACCTTGGCGTGCCAATATATGTGCCATGAGTGAGGGAGCCGGTTCGAATTCGGAATTTTTCTCTACAGCAGCTTGCACATTCACGATGTTAGGGATGCAGCGGCAGGAGGTAGTCTTGTGCACATGGCGCGTCCATGCCATGGCATTATGCAACCGCCTCACAGCGCGTAATACGCCGGACATAAGCTGCCACAAGGAGAAATGTTCACATGTAGGACAGGTGGCTCCCTCTGGCGGCGAAGAGTTCGACAAATACGTGATGCACCGCTCAAATCGCCCATCGGGCGGCCGCTCGTCCCTCTCTCTCTTTTTCCCCCGTTCTCGCGGCGTGTGGCATACACAAATACGTTGCTCGAAAAAGTTTGTTTTCTTTAAATACAGCGCGTGTCCAGCGCCCGCTTCCTTACCGATCTAAGTATATGGCGCGAACAAGGGTCGCCCAGCATCGCCTACACGCACGCATGACGAAAGGGCCAGTCGTACAGAAATAACGAGAGAAAGTGAGTCTGCACTGTGCAAGCATATTTCTGTCTCAGTAAGCACACTTCACCGCTCTGCTCCTTTATTTTATTTTCCTCTTGTTTTGGGCAACTCAGCGGTGCATTGTCTTGCAAGAAGAGCCACGTTGGCCTCGAACCAACTGCTTATCACCTATAGCGCGCTGACAAGAAATGCCACTGTAACCCTGTACACAAGTATGAAAACAGCACGCGCCTCGGTGTCTACCGCGCGCACCCTCGTCTATTTGAATACAACGCAGTGAGCCCGGTTCTAGCGACAGCTACCTAGCTAATCTCACCTTTGCATTCATTTGCGTCGCTCAAAAGAGTTACACAATTGTGAATCGCACGGTGGTAGTTTACGGCCGCCCAGCTCGTAAGGCAGGAGGGCTGGCTCGTTATTGTTTCTCCGACGCACTCAAACCAACGAAGCCATGCGAATGCCGCTCAGACACAGCGTCGCGCGTAGGCTCAATCATTTAACGCTTGCACTGGAAAGAACAAATAACCGCCGTCTGTAGAAAACTCACTTTCAGCTGTTACACACTGGCCCGTGCCCGGCAATATTTTCCTCGCGCTTTGCTTCGCTGCGTACCCACAGGAGCTATTGTTGTGAAATATGGGGCTTAACATATAAAACTTACTTAACTTAAATGCGCCCGCTGACCGTCACGCTCGGCGTATGTATGTAACCGAGTGCTACTGCCCGGCTCATACTCTTCTCTAAGGGAGTAGAAGAAGCGAGCCATTTCAAAGCGACAAAAATGCGCATCGACGAGCTTACGATTACCTCTGTCTTTTAATCATCAGTCCACTCTGGTTGCCTCAATCAGGGTCCAACCAAAGGCGACAACTGAGCTGCACGAACGACCGCCACGTCTTAACTCGGACAGACTGAGGGCGGGTGAAATGGGAGCAACACAACACACAGTGGCGAGCGCAAATGCAATCGAGCAAAGCTCGCCTTGCGAGGGCGAAAAACAATGCTACCACACCTTATGAATACATGCGGTTGTGCTCGCTCACCTGACCAAAGTTTACCGCGCGTGTCTCGTACGGCCGAACGCGAGATAATGGCATGCAAAAGAGGGTCAACGGAGCAGGAGATCGCAAATCCTGCGCATCACTGCCGAAGCACCAAGTGGGTAGCCCTGAAGAGGGCTGTTGGGTTCTTCAGAGGAGCTGATGCGCTGCTTGCAGACGACGCGGCGCACGCGTGCTGCTTAGCCTCCGAAACCGTCGAGGGTGCGGCCCTGACGCTTGAGGGCATACACCACGTCCATGGCTGTCACGGTCTTGCGCTTGGCGTGCTCAGTGTAGGTGACGGCGTCCCGGATCACGTTCTCGAGGAACACCTTGAGCACACCGCGTGTCTCCTCATAGATCAGGCCAGAGATACGCTTGACACCACCACGGCGAGCAAGGCGACGGATGGCTGGCTTGGTGATGCCTTGGATGTTGTCACGCAACACCTTACGATGACGCTTCGCGCCACCCTTGCCGAGCCCCTTGCCGCCCTTGCCACGTGCAGACATCTCGGCTGTTGCTGCTGCTTCGAAGCGAGTCAGGAAAGCGAATGCCGCGTCCTTGCGCCGCGACTGAGCGAGGAAGCCGCGCCGAAGGGCGAGGAGGTGAAACGCGCGCCGATTGGCTCACGGGCAGCGCGGCCTCTCTTCGCGAGTGAGTCGCGGGTGGCAGCACTGAGCCCTGCTTAGGCCACGCACTGAGTTCACGACGTGTGGCTTCGCAACACAATCGCGGAGTTTACTTTTTTTTCTTATGTTGTTTCTTTTTGGCATTTCTGACTGCAACGTAGGCTGATGTTCAACCCGCCTCCCTCCTTGTTTTGCTCAACTCGCCAAGAGAAAAACACACGTGTCAACAATGTTATTGTGCTATGTTGCACGCACCCACTGCTCGTTTCGCGCCCCAGGAACAAGTTTATTGTCTTCTCATAATTATGATTACTCGTTCTATTCACCGGTAGCTCGGCTACGCTTTCAAGTGCACCCTGGTCATTGCCGCAAAGCACACCGTGCGCACAGCTTCAAATTCCGCCACGCCAACATCGTTCACTTGATCACTAGTCGCGAAACAGGGCGCGTTCATGCTCTGTTAGCCTCAGGCGTTTCAAATTTCGCACGCCGGCACCGCTGACTGGTGCCTACACGACCGTCAAATTTCGTCGCGATAGCTTACGTAGCCTCGTAGATAACGTCAGCGAAATCAGCCTAAGACGCGCGCGCGAGCCCAATTCAGCATTCTAGGGGACGGAAGAGAGCGAGGGAACTGTTTGCGCCGCTCCTCACTCTCCCATCGCCCGTACGAAGGCAGCTACGCAGGGCGCGCGCGCGGAACCGCTAGCTATGCAGTATGCAGAGAGCGCGCGCATCTCTTCTTTTCCCACTTCAAAGTCACTTACTACTGCTACATTTGTAATAACAGTGTAAAATTTCCCCTTAGGCAGTGCTGCTTCGTGAACGTGCGCACCCATTTCCGCTCGCCAGCCACCGCTACAGCAATGCGGCTCTGAATTTCAGTCCGGAGCACTGCTGCATACGTGCGGGCGGCCGCCGAGAGGGCATTCTAGCAGACGCAGCGACCGATGGCATTAGTTCTAGCAGCCATAGAGGCACACCTCAGGGCCCGCAAAAGCGCGTCGAACGACAAGAAGAAACAAAACGGTAAAAAGAAAAAAAGGAGGGATGAGGGCTGCCTGCTTTTAAAAGTTGCGCTACATCAGAATTAAGTAAATGTGCAGCAACGACCGCCTCATCATCCTCGGTGTGTGAAACACGCGCCGTGGTAATTAGTGCATGCAGGCGAACGTGGCCGCTCGCGCAGAGTCGCCTCACGCGCCCCATACTTGCTTAGTGTGTGTTGTTGTGCTGAGCCCCGTGGCGTTCCGTGCGGTTCTGCTACAAAAGTTATAGCACACGCGCTGTCCGACCGCGCACGCCGCGTGTTTGAAAACAAGAAGTAGTAGTAAGTGCCGTTGAGATGGTAAAAGAAGAGAAGAGTGCAGTACCGTAGCTGTCTCTCGCTTAGGAGGTCACCTCAGCAGTACTACACGGGGGAGGGTAAGGAGAATAAAGGAGCCAAGAGAAACAAAGATTAAAGAGGACGAGCGGAAGGCCGTGAAGAAAAAAAAAGAGAGAGAGAAGCGTGAAGCGGGGCCTATGGCAGCGTGGTAAGGTTCGACGACTCAAAGAACTCAATGAGCTGGGAAGGCTCCTTTGAGTAAAACCGCAAAACCCCTAGGAAACGAGAAAGTCCTCAGGACGGGCTATGGGGAGTCCAAGGCGTCGATTAGGATTTCACGAGCTGAGAGATATATGCAGTGCATATATCTATAATAAGAGTGCATATATCATATAAAAGGGACTCTCACGGGCCTATCGGCCCGTGAGAGTCCCTTTTTGTTTGTGTTGTTGTGCTGCGCGCATGCCGTTGTGTGCGTTTCTGATACAAAACTTTCAGCACACGCGCTGTCGCAATGAGAATACGACAGCGCGCGCCGGGTGCGTGTAAACGAGGAAGCGTCGAACAGAGGGAACGGACGGAATTGTCGAGATTCTCACTACATCCCAATGCCAATGCAGACACTTTGGGTGGCTCTGAGAAGAGCCGTTGGGTGTTGGCTGCGCGGACGAGCGCTCGGTCGCCTACTTGGAGCTGGCGTACTTGGTGACGGCTTTGGTGCCCTCGGACACGGCGTGTTTGGCCAGCTCTCCGGGCAACAGCAGATGCACGGCAGTCTGGATCTCCCGGCTCGCGATGGTCGAGCGCTTGTTGTAGTGAGCCAGACGGGACGACTGCGCGGCGATACGCTCGAAGATGTCGTTCACGAAGCTGTTCATGATAGACATGGACTTGCTGGAGACTCCAGTGTCCGGGTGCACCTGCTTCAGCACCTTGTAGATATACATGGAGAAGCTCTCCTTCCTGCGGCGCTTCTTCTTCTTCTTGTCGGTGGCGCGCACGTTCTTCTGCGCCTTGCCGGCCTTCTTCACGGCCTTACCGCTGGGCTGGGGAGGCATGTCAGTAGCCGAGCAAACGAGATCGGAATACGCGTGACCGGTCGCGCGCGCCGCGTTTTTATCGCGGGAGGGTGGTGTTCACGCGACCTCGCAAAGCCGCGCTCGCCATTGGTCCGTGCGGCTTCTCTCCCTTTAACTCGCGCTTTCCTTTGGGACCGGCGGCGGCGAGAGCGGCGACGGCGCTACGAGCACGGCTCAAATCGCTCACAGATCGCCACTGTGCAAGTCGTTGTTACTCAGTCTGACAGCAAAATTGCGATGCCTCCCCAGGTGCTGTGGATAGGTGCTGTGGTGGCGTGATTTGTGCGTTCGAACTTCGGTGCTATTGTTACCCTCCAGATGTGGGCCCCTCTCGGATGGTTGGATAGGATTACGGTGCGGATTCTTCTAGACTCCAACCCGCTGTCTTCGATTCGGTGAGGTGTTCCGGTGGCTCTTTTTTGTCCTTGGTTTTTTCCAGTGTTTAGCTGAGGGTTTCTAGCTTCCTACCTTGTGTAGTGTTAGCTTAAACTTCGGCTAGGCGCGGGCGCCACGTGGTTTTTACCGCGATGGTGGCCCCTTCGCGGCATCGGCCGCTTACGTTTTTCGGGCGAGTTCCGAAAGGCGCGTCCAATGTAGATGTTTGCAAGGCGCTCGTAAAGCGCTTTTCCTTGAACGACCTTAAGGCAGTGCAGGACTTTGGTGTAGGACGGTTTGAGATAACGTTTAAGAATAAGGCCGCGGTTGATCGCTTCTCAGCTGATCCCGCTTTGAAGGTTCGGGATGTGGAAGTTCGTTTTGAGTATAGAGGTGTGCGTGTGAAGTTGGTTAGGGTGTTTGGCTACCCCGCGGATCTTCCGGACCAGGCTCTCGTCTCCGAGCTAGAGGTCTTCGGAAAGGTTCACGGGATCTCCGAAGAATGCGTGCCCGGTTTCCCTGCCGTTGGCACCGGAAACCGGCGCATTCGGATAGAGATGGCGCGGCCCGTTCCTAACCTTCTTCGTGTAGGTGAGCGTGTCGTTCAGTGTGAGTACGAGCGTGTAGTTAGATTGTGCCGTAGGTGTAACATGGCAGGACACCACGCCGCCGCGTGCGACACGCCTCAGTGTGCGAACTGCGGGCAGTTTGGCCGCGCGTCCTGCGACGCGGCGTGCGTACGTTGCGGCGGCGACCATGCGGTTTCGGCGTGTAGTGTCCGCACCTACTCGTCAGTGACCGCGAGGCCAGAACAGCAGAAACCTGCCGTCGTAGAAGCGGTTACTTCGCCGGTAGCTGATACGGTTGCTGCCTTAGAGGAAGGAGAGAGCCAGGGCTCCTTGAGCGTGGTCGATGCCGCCGAGCGCGGCGGCGATTCCGTGGACGCTACCGAGGTCGTTCCCCCTTCCGTCACGGCAACGTGCGAGGGGGCAGCGAGCGAGGAGGCTGAAGCGGTGGTCGCTGTCGCCTCCGTGGCGGGTACGCCTCTTGCTACGCCGGTCGCTATCTCTGGCGCGTCCGAACCACTGACTGGCGCGACTGACACTGCTCGTCGGTCGAACCATAAGCGTAAGAGCCGGCGCGCACACAGCGCTGGCTCCTCCAGACTGGCCCTCCAGAATTTATGCGCAGTGCTGTTGAAACGTCCGATTCTGATAATGAGGTCCCATCGGACGGGGAGGGTTCTCCTCCTTGTCCCAATTGCGGATGGGGACGTTGCGAATGCTCGTTGCTCTCAGACAGAACCTATGAGTCTACTGATGAGGGGTCCCCCACTTTGGAGACCCTCTCATAAGTAGTCTTTGCTTATTTGTCACTAGCGGCTAGTATTACCTAATACTAGCCTGCTCTTTATTTATTTTCCTAGCTCTTTTTGTCTTCCTTTGTTTCTACTAGCTCTTAGCTAATCTCTTTCTCCCTTAAAATGGCTTCTTCTCTCACCATAGCTACCTTTAACTGTCGTGGTTTGTCGCGTGCTTCTAAGCAGTTAGAGGTTATTAATTTGGCTAAATACAAAAAGGTAGATATTCTTGTGCTTCAGGAAACTTATATTCATAGGCTAGGCCAGATCAGCCACTTCGACCGGATTTTTCGCACTCGGTCTTTCTGGAGTTATGGCGCGACGGGCAGTCGAGGTACGGCCATCGTTTTGATGCCGAATTTCGACTGCCTTGTTATTCGCCATGCCAGGGTTTCCGAGGGCCGCGTCTTGTCGGTGGACCTTGATTGTGGCATTCGAATTGTTAATGTTTATGCTCCAACCCAGTCTCAAGATCAGAGAGAGTTTTTCGCTACATTAGAACCCTACTTGGTAGGTCCCTCTCGGCTAATCCTTGTAGGCGACTTCAACTGTGTGTTAGAACAGGTTGATCGCATCCCGCATAGAGGGACTTCAAAGCAGAAAGATAGGCGTGCAAATGTTGTACTACGAGAGCTCGTCGACGGGCTGGGACTTGTCGATGCTTGGCGTGTGCTTCGCCCTGGTCAGTCAGGAATGACTTGGACAGGAAGAGGCATGCAGAGCCGCATCGATCGTTTTTACATCTCGTCGTCACTGGCTCCTAGTATGCATTCTTCT
The DNA here is from genome assembly GCF_050947875.1 of Dermacentor variabilis. Taxonomy (NCBI): domain Eukaryota; kingdom Metazoa; phylum Arthropoda; class Arachnida; order Ixodida; family Ixodidae; genus Dermacentor; species Dermacentor variabilis. The sequence goes on from NC_134574.1 coordinate 23,955,419, forward strand.
TGGTTAACTCCTTCTGCTCTTAGCGACCACAGCTTCCAAATTCTGCGGTTCGCCCATTCTAGCATAGTCCCGCAAGGGAAGAGAGCGTGTCGTCTGAATCCACGTCTTCTAAAAGACAGGCAGGCAACCGCAGAGGTATCATCCATTCTTTTTCGATCGCTTCACAATAGAGCGAATCTAAGTGGTACAGAATGGGATGACCTGAAGGTCAGTTTGCGTGAGTGCTTCAGGTCTTGGGGCAAGCGTCGAGCGCGCGAGGAGCGTGAGGAGATTAAAATCGTCTCCGACGCGATCCTCCTGCTCTCGAGGCCACTGTCCGGCGGTCCTGGAGTTGCTTCGGCGCTGGCCTCACTCCGAAAGGAACTTCGGATTCTCCTGCAGCGACGCTGGGATGGCTTGAGGGCCACAACCCGAGCAGAGCTGTGGGAAATGGAAGCGTGGTGCAGCAGAAACGTCCTACGTAAACATCTCTCAAGGAAGAGCACAACTCTCTCCTCCCTAATAGATCCAAGCGATGGTAGCATAGTCGATTCACCAGATGGAGTTCTTGCACTGGCGAGGCAGTTTTACATGATCTTGTATGCCGAACCAGCTGCCACTCCAACTGCGTTTCCTTTTGCTTCGCCAGCTGAGCCGCCGCAAGTGTGCGACTCAGCCATAGATGAGGGCGAGCTTTTTTCGGCATTGAAGTCTATGAAGTGTAATCGCAGTCCGGGATCCGATGGTCTGACAGTCGAATTTTATGTTAAATTTTGGACACTGTTAGGGAAGCCATTCACATCACTGGAACCGCCTACTCAGTGAAGGGACTTTGTCAGCGTCTCAACAAGAGGGGTTAATCACTCTCCTTTGTAAAGACGAGTCGAGGAGCTCCGATCTGAGAGCATGGCGTCCAATCACATTTCCGAACTGCGATTATAAGCTCATAGCAAAGTGCCTGTGTATGCGACTCACGCCAGTGCTCAGCACCGTTTTGGGTCCATACCAGGCATGTTGTGTCCAGGGGCGCTCTACTCAGCTTCACGGTATAGCACTAAGGGACCTTCTCCTGTGGGCAAATACCAGGAAACTTCCAGGCATTCTTTGCTCCTTCGATCAGGAGAAGGCTTTCGATATCATTAGCCATAGGTACCTTTTCCGTGTTTTGTAAGAGGCTGGTTTTAGTGTGGGTTTTAGACAGATGATCCAAGCTTTGTATTCTCGACCGACTTCTGCTGTCCTCATACGAGACCGCCTCTCGGAGGCGTTCATTGTGGGACGTGGTGTGCGACAGGGGGACCAACTCTCACCTGCCCTCTACGTACTCGCTTTTGAACCGCTTCTGCAGAGGTTGTCTTGTGACAGCAGAATTGGCAGGTTCCTACTTGCACCAGGTTCCCCCCCGGTTGCACTCTTTGCCTATGCAGACGACTTGTCCATTGTCGTCCCGGACGAAGCATCAGCTTGCGACGTCCTGGAGGTCATGGACAGTTACTGCGGGGCGAGCGGTGCAAGGTTGAATAGGTCGAAAAGTGCAGCAAAGTACTTGAACTCCACTCCTTCCAGTCCGCAGCCCATTCATGGTCTCCCCGTGAAAACGCGGCTGCGGATTCTAGGCTTCCAGTTCGAACCAGATTGTCTCTCTCCCGAAAACTGGCAACAGGCTAAGGAGAAGCTTGAACCCAGGGTTCAGGAATACAGCGCGTTCTCATGCCCTTTGACTGCTCGAGCGACAATCCTTCGCTCACTTCTGTTTTCCTTTCTGACGTATGTGGCGTGTGTGTCTCCTATTCCAACCCGAACCAAGCTTATCTTGGAGAGGGTCTTGTTTCGCTTCCTCTGGAAGGGTACAACTGGTTGTGTAGCTAGCCGGGTGCTCAAGTTGCCCAGGGACAAGGGAGGACTCGGAATTCCCGACCTGGACGTCGTGGCTACTGCACTACACGTCAGTTGGACCCAGGTCGCTCTTAACTCGGATATGCTCCTAACTCGAAGCTTAACTTCCTTCTTTCTTAGCACCCGACTCCGCTTGTTCTCGCAGAGCACATTTTCCCACTCTGTTCCTCGTTCAGGTACCCCGTCCACCATTTATGCGGCGGCTGCCAACTCTTTGGTAAGCCTCTGCAAGGTTCACCCAGGCATCGACGTAGTTTCAGCTCCACTCCAAGAGTTAGTGGATATCCTCACCCCAGGACTCCCCCCACATTACCAAAGGTACGACCTGTCGATTCACAGGCCAAACTGGAAGCTCATTACAGCCGGTTTCCTCGACGCCAGGCGAGCCACCTTTGTGTACCGCCTGGCGCGAGGGTGCCTGCTGTTGAGCTACAGGCCCTTCACAGCCATCCCAGCTCGTGGAGTGTGTCCTTTCTATGGCGCTCGTGAGGACTCAGTTCGTATCTTTACGCAGTCTTTGCTTCCTGCAGCTCTTCTCCAAAGAGTTGCTAGTCTATTTAGGCTCCCAGGCGTTCCTTATGAGACAGTCCGATTTTTGCACCCTTTGCCCAATCAGGCGATCAACTACTTCGTGCTTCTCCTCGCCGAGTGCTCATACCAAGTTAGGCTGGCACGCTGCGATGCAATTTTCGGGGGGTCGGGCACCGGCCCTTCACGAAGTGCTTGCGAAAGCACGGAAGGAGGTCTGGTTCTACCTCACCCGGGAGCGGCACCGCTTGGGCGAGAAGTTTCTCGAAGTGTGGGCTCGTCCTGCCGTGATTTTTGACGAGTCAGGTGGAAAGCTATCCATTAAGTTATGATGCATGCTCCAAAGGTCGCACGACTCGGCCGTGTGCGCCAGTCGATCTACGGGGTTTTGTTTGGCTCAGTGGAACCCAGAGCTGGAACCGGTGGTGGTGCACCCTCAAGTGGTCGCGCTGCTCCGCGGACGGCTTTGGTGGTCTCCATTGTTGTATGCCTTGACCTCTTTTGCATCAGGGCAGTCCGAGGGTCAGTCAGGCTTGTGCCCTGCAAGACCGACATGGCTGTTTGTGTGTTGAGTGCAGTCCCTCAGTTGGGCTGCACCACAACAGCCCCCTTGTCCGGGAAGGACCGTTGGCCCGAACCAAGTCCCCCCACCCAGTCAGCCCGGGTTGTGGGGGAGTACCGGGGTCAATGTATCGAATGATGCTGGGTTGATGAGTACATGAAAGCTCTGGGACGCGGCGCCCCTGGTTGCCAAGTCCTCTTCCCATCTGACAACGGTACTCTGTCTACGCATCAACAGCACCAGCATGTCCGGACGTGGTAAAGGCGGCAAGGCGAAGGGCAAGAGCAAGACGCGTTCCAGCCGCGCGGGTCTCCAGTTCCCCGTGGGCCGTATCCACCGTCTCTTGCGCAAGGGAAACTACGCCGAGCGCGTCGGAGCGGGCGCTCCCGTCTACCTCGCGGCCGTCCTCGAGTACCTGGCTGCCGAAGTGCTCGAGCTCGCTGGCAACGCAGCTCGTGACAACAAGAAGACCAGGATCATCCCCCGCCACCTGCAGCTCGCCATCCGCAACGACGAGGAGCTGAACAAGCTGCTCTCTGGCGTGAGGATCGCGCAGGGCGGCGTCTTGCCCAACATCCAAGCTGTGCTTCTCCCAAAGAAGACCGAGAAGAAGGCGTAAGCGAGCTCCCAGCCGCCGGACTACAGTCGCGCTCGTCGCACAACCCAACGGTCCTCGTCAGGACCACCGAAATGCATGTGACGGCAGGGTTTTGCTTGGCAATCCCGTTCTCTGCGCCCGTTTCCCTCTGTTTGAATTAGCGCAACCGTGCCTCTTGAACTGACGCTGCTGCTAGCTAGCTGGCATTTCAGTGCACGAATGTAAATGGAAAGCGAGCTTCCGGGTGTCCGGGGGCGCACAGGGACGAGCCTCACTGCAATTAGCGTACGATTCGCGTATTGGAATGTGATAGGCGATTGGGCCCTTAAAAACAAACAAACAAAAAATGGGCCATATCCGCAACCAGCATGCACTTATGAGCCAGGCAGGTATGCATGAGAAACGTGAAAAAACGCATGCATGGCATACCAATACACAAAAGCTTGCACGCAACATTGGCCGCATTAATTTCGTTTTCGGGCGCGGCTTCTTCGCATGAATGCGCGCACCGTTTTGCAACGAACACGCATTTTGTTTATTTTTTCCCCTCTCTCTTCTTGTTCGTGCTCGAACGCGCGCAATACTTACCATATGCATACCAAACGAGGCACCATCTCGCACCGGCAGCCCACCACAGGCACACACAAAAAAATATTAATAATAAAAAATAACAACAAAACAGACAGACCGAGAGGGTACGGTTGGAGTACGTGGTCTCGCGTGCTCCCGTGGCCGAAGCAAACATGTAGGTGGTCCTGAGAAGGACCGTTTTGTGTTGCTTGCCTGACCGAGGCTGCGGCGCAGACAGCGGCCGAACTTAGGCACTCTCGCCACGGATGCGCCGGGCCAGCTGGATGTCCTTTGGCATGATGGTAACACGCTTGGCGTGGATGGCGCACAGGTTGGTGTCTTCGAAGAGACCGACCAGATATGCCTCGCTGGCCTCCTGAAGGGCCATCACAGCCGAACTCTGGAATCGGAGGTCGGTCTTGAAATCCTGAGCGATTTCCCTCACCAAGCGCTGGAACGGCAGCTTGCAGATGAGAAGTTCGGTCGACTTCTGGTAGCGGCGAATTTCACGAAGGGCCACGGTTCCAGGCCTGTAGCGATGCGGTTTCTTAACCCCTCCTCTGGCAGGTGCACTCTTGCGAGCAGCCTTGGTAGCAAGCTGCTTACGCGGAGCCTTCCCACCGGTGCTCTTACGGGCGGTTTGCTTGGTCCTGGCCATAGCGAACGGAGCGAGCGTCCGAAGTCGTCCACTGCCGGAGTGAAAATGACCCCTGCGCCGCGCGCGTCGTGCTTCGCCGCACTACTCTTCTCCTCTCCAACTCACCCGCCAATTGGCCAGCGCCGGCACAGCCGTCTCGGGCGGTGCGCGCGCCGCCACCGTTCGCCAGGATGCTGGAGGAGGCACGTTTTCGCGCGGGCGCCTTGTTCGCGGCTAAGGAAAGCACATTCGCAGGCAGTTTAATTGAGTTTAAACACGACAGCATGCCGCGCTGTTCTCTTTCGTTTCAGCCAACACCACAATCTCGTTTATACCGCCGCGCGTCGCCAATTGCCAGTGCCGAGTGTGAGACCACACCACTAATCTCGACAGTGGTTAGCGCTCCACGCTCAACGCCATCGGAGCTGTTATCGCGATCTCCGCGCGACGCAGATGGGTGGCATGTTAAGGCTACATTATTGCTTGTCCACTGCCTTGCTTTGATCATGCTGATGCTCGTTTCACGAACTACAAGTGCGCGCCACGGTGCCTTCTCGAGGGGCAACTACATCGTGTTTTGGCCGCACTCGGCAGCAAACCGTCTCGCATGTGCACACATGCCAGTACCGCACTTTCCCGTCCACGCACAGAAGAACGCGAGGCCCGCATGCGCCTCACAAGATTAACGACAAACTCACGTATGGACTACCAGCACCACTTCAGAGTTAGAGAAAACGATGCACTTCCGCTCTAAGAGCGAATTTGGAATACAATATTGACAGGTGTCGAACGCGCGTTAGGAGACCTGGACAACTAATTGGGGCCTCAAAACTGTGGATAGGCAATCGGTACTTCCATATGTATGAAGGGTCCTTAAACAATATGTCAAGGTAGCATCAACCAATGCTTCGCAGGCGCGATCCCAAGCGCGGCTTCCCCGTGCCCCGTATTCGGTGCGCAGTTTTCGCACTTGCAAGGGACACCATGTTTTGACAAACAATCATCAAACGCAACACTTTGCTCCATACAGTGCGTACATTTCGTCAGCTAGCTTTTTCGATTGCATTCCCGCACGCAACTTCGCCACAGGATCGACGGCATCGATGTCATGTCATAGCGAAGCTCCAGCTCGGCAGCCGCAGGGAGAAATCTATTTCCTCACCAACTAATGCACCGAATTTGGTGCGCATAATTGCGTGTAAAAGAAAATGTTCAAATGCCGCGCCTGCAACAGCGCGATTTTCAACTGATGCCGAGCGCTGCCTCTTTTTTCTTTACTATTTTTTTTCTCAGTGATTGTGGCAAACTGTGAAATGGAAGAGAGAAAAAACAGTTCAACTGTGCGCTTTAAAGCTCTGTCACACAGCAATGGCACCGGATTTGGAAATTCTGTTAATTGCACAAGGCGATATGTATAAAGGGAACACAATTTATACGCCTCGATAAGATATGCCAGTCATGTGTGAGTATGACTTTTACAATACCTTCACAGACATCACAGGCGTTTTCGATGGGATAAAATTTTTTAGACAGAACTTCCGTGAGTAGTTGCGTGCAATTCACACGATCGCGGTACCGCTTTGTATTGTTGAGATATGAAACTTTGTACTTCTTAACCTGCCAGTACTCGTGCATTATGGAAGGGAAAAAAAGATAGAAAGAGTGACGTCACCGCACCACCACACATTTTTCGCAGATGGAACAAGAAGCTTGTTTACATGGCTGCAGTAGTTCTCTCGTGACAACCCGTTGTTTTCTCTTGGGTGTGTTCCGATGCCTTACTTAGAGTTCACCTCCGAGCTACACGCACGACCGGTATGACCTCATTGCGCACTGTGTACGCCTTGCTTCGTCCTCGGCTATTCCCTTTGCACGCGCATGCCAGTGACTTCGTAGCAGTAATCATTACATAGACAAGAGAAAAGAAATAACCAAAAGTTCCGCGTTTCTTCAAAGCAAGAGGCCCGTACATTTTCTCTGACCGTTCCTTCCCCATTTGTTTACCTGTTTAGCCATCACCTCGCTTTGCCATATACATCAAGGCCATAGGCGCAGTTCCCGGTGGCTTCGTGGGACGAATGTAAAACAATAGGCGCGAGCTTGGCTTTCATTAAACGCAACACGAATGCGAAATCCGTGCAATGACGACGGCCGGTGTGTGTCAGCTTCCCTTACCTTGGCGTGCCAATATATGTGCCATGAGTGAGGGAGCCGGTTCGAATTCGGAATTTTTCTCTACAGCAGCTTGCACATTCACGACGTTCCAGGGATGCAGCGGCAGGAGGTAGTCTTGTGCACTTTGGCGCGTCCATGCCATGGCATTACGCAACCGCCTCACAGCGCGTAATACGCCGGACATAAGCTGCCACAAGGAGAAATGTTCACATGTAGGACAGGTGGCTCCCTCTGGCGGCGAAGAGTTCGACAAATACGTGATGCACCGCTCAAATCACCCATCGGGCGGCCGCTCGTCCCTCTCTCTCTTTTTCCCCCGTTCTCGCGGCGTGTGGCATACACAAATACGTTGCCCGAAAAAGTTTGTTTTCTTTAATTACAGCGCGTGTCCAGCGCCCGCTTCCTTACCGATCTAAGTATATGGCGCGAACAAGGGTCGCCCAGCATCGCCTACACGCACGCATGACGAAAGGGCCAGTCGTACAGAAATAACGAGAGAAAGTGAGTCTGCACTGTGCAAGCACATTTCTGTCTCAGTAAGCACACTTCACCGCTCTGCTCCTTTATTTTATTTTCCTCTTGTTTTGGGCAACTCAGCGGTGCATTGTCTTGCAAGAAGAGCCACGTTGGCCTCGAACCAACTGCTTATCACCTATAGCGCGCTGACAAGAAATGCCACTGTAACCCTGTACACAAGTATGAAAACAGCACGCGCCTCGGTGTCTACCGCGCGCACCCTCGTCCATTTGAATACAACGCAGTGAGCCCGGTTCTAGCGACAGCTACCTAGCTAATCTCACCTTTGCATTCATTTGCGTCGCTCAAAAGAGTTACACAATTGTGAATCGCACGGTGGTAGTTTACGGCCGCCCAGCTCGTAGGGCAATAGGGCTGGCTCGTTATTGTTTCTCCGACGCACGCAAACCAACGAAGCCATGCGAATGCCGCTCAGACACAGCGTCACGCGTAGGCTCAATCATTTAACGCTTGCACTGGAAAGAACAAATAACCGCCGTCTGTAAAAAACTCACTTTCAGCTGTTACACACTGGCCCGTGCCCGGCAATATTTTCCTCGCGCTTTGCTTCGCTGCGTACCCACAGGAGCTATTGTTGGGAAATATGGGGCTTAACATATAAAACTTACTTAACTTAAATGCGCCCGCTGACCGTCACGCTCGGCGTATGTATGTAACCGAGTGCTACTGCCCGGCTCATACTCTTCTCTAAGGGAGTAGAAGAAGCGAGCCATTTCAAAGCGACAAAAATGCGCATCGACGAGCTTACGATTACCTCTGTCTTTTAATCATCAGTCCACTCTGGTTGCCTCAATCAGGGTCCAACCAAAGGCGACAACTGAGCTGCACGAACGACCGCCACGTCGCAACTCGGACAGACTGAGGGCGGGTGAAATAGGAGCAACACAACACACAGTGGCGAGCGCAAATGCAATCGAGCAAAGCTCGCCTTGCGAGGGCGAAAAACAATGCTACCACACCTTATGAATACATGCGGTTGCGCTCGCTCACCTGAACAAAGTTTACCGCGCGTGTCTCGTACGGCCGTACGCGAGATAATGGCATGCAAAAGAGGGTCAACGGAGCAGGAGATCGCAAATCCTGCGCATCACTGCCGAAGCACCAAGTGGGTAGCCCTGAAGAGGGCTGTTGGGTTCTTCAGAGGAGCTGATGCGCTGCTTGCAGACGACGCCGCGCACGCGTGCTGCTTAGCCTCCGAAACTGTCGAGGGTGCGGCCCTGACGCTTGAGGGCCTACACCACGTCCATGGCTTAAGTGTTTCCCCCAGAGCAAAAAAAAACAGAAAAAGAAAAAGGGGGAGGCCCGCACCACCTTGCAGTATAACGGGCTTAACGCCAGTTATAATATAAAAAATGAGGGATCATCACGAGAGATGATCCATAGGAAATTTGGATACAAAAGCCAATATTTAAAAAAAAAATGCGGAGCTGAAGCCAATGAAATGAGTGAGGAAGTAGTAGAAGACGAAGTAAGTCGCCAGGATTAGCAGCACATAGCGACCCGGTGCAGGCTCCTTTAGGGTGTAATGAGCCGAAGGCTCCGGCAGTGATGCGCGATCATGGCGAGGCTGCAGCTTTATTGCAAGTCAGTGCGAATAAAGTTCAGTCGGCTCCGGTGGTAGTGTCTCCCGCCGGGTGTGCCAAGGGACGGAATGCGGAGCCCGGTACATTGCCGCTCGCCGAGACAGAGGCAGGGTCCGGAGTTGGCTCAGAGCAGCAAGAACTGGTGGTGACCTGGAGGAACTGGTGGTGACCTGGAAGCGTGCTGGTATGTTGAGAAGAGAGAATAGTACGCGGCAGGAGAAGGATAGGAAAGAAAGGAAGGAGGTAATGGAGATGAAGCATGTAGTTAGTACCATTGGCAACGGGGTAAAGACCCCACCACGGTAGGCATGTACAGAGCCAAGGGCACAAACAGACATGCAAAAGTAACATGAAGGCGTGCCAGAGCGAGGGAGGAAGGGAAGTTATGAGGCATCCGGAAAAGGTATTGTGGCAGGGTGTGCCGGCACAGAGCGCACGATGGCAAGAGTAAACTGTAATAATAATGCACGGTGTCGTTTAGTATGAAGCAACTCCGGGTAGACTGCTGGCGTCACCTGGTCGAACCGCGAGTGAGCGCACAGTTGTGCCACGATCGACGCAGTACGCGGGCACGCGGAAAAATAATGGGCCACTCCCGCACACTCCGCTCCACAGGTACAGAGATTAGTGGCACTGAGGTGAAAGCGATGTAGGTAATAGGGAAAGTGCCCATGTCCCGTGAAAAGGTGAACAAGGAGGCGGTGAGGAGGGAACCAACGAGGAATCGAGTGGACACTGGGCACCCAAGCATAGAGGCTGGTGCCCAGTCCTTCCCGTTGCCAGTAGTCGTGCCACTGGTTCGCTGCGATTTGAAAGAAGCGCTTTCTGATCGAGCGTATAGAGAGGGCGCTCGTACGCACTGCACCTGTAGAGCACGCAGACGATGCGGCAGTGTCTGCAAGTTCATTCCCCAGTACGCGCCGTTGTCCTGGGACGTGAAATAACCGGACACCAGGTCCGGTGTGAGCCAGGAGACGCAGCACAGCTCTAACGCGTCGTAACTGCTCCCCCTCACAGCGCCATCGTGACAAGGCCACTAAAAGTGTGAGAGTCAGAATACAAGTACGCGGTGTGGTGCAAGGTTGCGACATAACGCAGTGCCTCTTCAAACGCACAAAGCTCCGTGCCGAAGGCAATAGAAGCGCCAACGACCCGGTACTTGCCCACACGGACGACTTGACCACTCCGATTGAAAGCTACAAACGCGGCGCCCGCCGCCGTAGTGGTGAAGGCACCGTCCGTGTAAACATGGTAGACCGGGGCCTGTGAAAGCTTAAGCGCCTGCTCGGGAGTGAGGCGCGTGAAAGGGAACCGAATGCGCTCACTAGGGTGTTCCCGCCACGGGTCGCAGGGGAAGTCAAGTAAGCAGGGATGAAAGGATTCGACCCCATAATAAGTCACCTGTCGAAGCGTAAACAGGGAAAACTCCGCCGCCAATCGATCGAGCTCCACAGTAAGGGGGGGACAGTTAGCGAGAACATGAAGGGCCGACGTGCGCGTCGTATGGTACGCGCCCGTCATGGCCACCAGAAGGGACCGCTGGGCAGACAGCACCCGCGTAGTAAGGTGGGTGGAGGGAAAGGGAGGCCACCAAACTGGGGACGCGTATGCAACTGCAGGCAGCAGGACCTGTCGGTAGAGCCGACAAATAAGTGCCGGAGGAAGCGCGCGATGTAAGCGGATAAAATTGAGTAATCGGAAAGCCAGGACCTCTGATTTAGATTTAATATAGTCAACGTGGGCAAAGAAATTAAGTTTGTCGTCAAAGACCACACCAAGGAGCTTGGGGTGCTCAGTGTAGGTGACGGCGTCCCGGATCACGTTCTCGAGGAACACCTTGAGCACACCGCGTGTCTCCTCATAGATCAGGCCAGAGATACGCTTGACACCACCACGGCGAGCGAGGCGACGGATGGCTGGCTTGGTGATGCCTTGGATGTTGTCACGCAACACCTTACGATGACGCTTCGCGCCACCCTTGCCGAGCCCCTTGCCGCCCTTGCCACGTCCAGACATCTCAGCTGTTGCTGCTGCTTCGAAGCGAGTCAGGAAAGCGAATGCCGCGTCCTTGCGCCGCGACTGAGCGAGGAAGCCGCGCCGAAGGGCGAGGAGGTGAAACGCGCGCCGATTGGCTCACGGGCAGCGCGGCCTCTCTTCGCGAGTGAGTCGCGGGTGGCAGCACTGAGCCCTGCTTAGGCCACGCTCTGAGTTCACGACGTGTGGCTTCGCAACACAATCGCGGAGTTTACTTTTTTTTCTTATGTTGTTTCTTTTTGGCATTTCTGACTGCAACGTAGGCTGATGTTCAACCCGCCTCCCTCCTTGTGTTGCTCAACTCGCCAAGAGAAAAACAAACGTGTCAACAATATTATTGTGCTATGTTGCACGCACCCACTGCTCGTTTCGCGCCCCAGGAACAAGTTTATTGTCTTCTCATAATTATGATTACTCGTTCTATTCACCGGTAGCTCGGCTACGCTTTCAAGTGCACCCTGGTCATTGCGGCAAAGCACACCGTGCGCACAGCTTCAAATTCCGCCACGCCAACATCGTTCACTTGATCACTAGTCGCGAAACAGGGCGCGTTCATGCTCTGTTCGCCTCAGGCGTTTCAAATTTCGCACGCCGGCACCGCTGACTGGTGCCTACACGACCGTCAAATTTCGTCGCGATAGCTTACGTAGCCTCGTAGATAACGTCAGCGAAATCAGCCTAAGACGCGCGCGCGAGCCCAATTCAGCATTCTAGGGGACGGAAGAGAGCGAGGGAACTGTTTGCGCCGCTCCTCACTCTCCCATCGCCCGTACGAAGGCAGCTACGCAGGGCGCGCGCGCGGAACCGCTAGCTATGCAGTATGCGGAGAGCGCGCGCATCTCTTCTTTTCCCACTTCAAAGTCACTTACTACTGCTACATTTGTAATAACAGTGTAAAATTTCCGCTTAGGCAGTGCTGCTTCGTGAACGTGGGTACCCATTTCCGCTCGCCAGCCACCGCTACAGCAATGCGGCTCTGAATTTCAGTCCGGAGCACTGCTGCATACGTGCGGGCGGCCGCCGAGAGGGCATTCTAGCAGACGCAGCGACCGATGGCATTAGTTCTAGCAGCCATAGAGGCACACCTCAGGGCCCGCAAAAGTGCGTCGAACGACAAGAAGAAACAAAACGGTAAAAAGAAAAAAAGGAGGGATGAGGGCTGCCTGCTTTTAAAAGTTGCGCTACATCAGAATTAAGTAAATGTGCAGCAACGACCGCCTCATCATCCTCCGTGTGTGAAACACGCGCCGTGGTAATTAGTGCATGCAGGCGAACGTGGCCGCTCGCGCAGAGTCGCCTCACGCGCCCCATACTTGCTTAGTGTGTGTTGTTGTGCTGAGCCCCGTGGCGTTCCGTGCGGTTCTGCTACAAAAGTTATAGCACACGCGCTGTCCGAACGCGCACGCCGCGTGTTTCAAAACAACAAGTAGTAGTAAGTGCCGTTGAGATGGTAAAAGAAGAGAAGAGTGCAGTACCGTAGCTGTCTCTCGCTTAGGAGGTCACCTCAACAGTACTACACGGGGGAGGGTAAGGAGAATAAAGGAGCCAAGAGAAACAAAGATTAAAGAGGACGAGCGGAAGGCCGTGAAGAAAAAAAAAGAGAGAGAGAAGCGTGAAACGGGGCGTATGGCAGCGTGGTAAGGTTCGACGACTCAAAGAACTCAATGAGCTGGGAAGGCTCCTTTGAGTAAAACCGCAAAACCCCTAGGAAACGAGAAAGTCCTCAGGACGGGCTATGGGGAGTCCAAGGCGTCGATTAGGATTTCACGAGCTGACAGATATATGCAGTGCATATATCTATAATAAAAGTGCATATATCATATAAAAGGGACGCTCACGGGCCGACAGGCCCGTGACAGTCCCTTTTTGTGTGTGTTGTTGTGCTGCGCGCATGCCGTTGTGTGCGTTTCTGATACAAAACTTTCAGCACACGCGCTGTCGCAATGAGAATACGACAGCGCGCGCCGGGTGCGTGTAAACGAGGAAGCGTCGAACAGAGGGAACGGACGGAATTGTCGAGATTCTCACTACATCCCAATGCCAATGCAGACACTTTGGGTGGCTCTGAGAAGAGCCGTTGGGTGTTGGCTGCGCGGACGAGCGCTCGGTCGCCTACTTGGAGCTGGTGTACTTGGTGACGGCTTTGGTGCCCTCGGACACGGCGTGTTTGGCCAGCTCTCCGGGCAACAGCAGATGCACGGCAGTCTGGATCTCCCGGCTCGCGATGGTCGAGCGCTTGTTGTAGTGAGCCAGGCGGGACGACTGCGCGGCGATACGCTCGAAGATGTCGTTCACGAAGCTGTTCATGATAGACATGGACTTGCTGGAGACTCCAGTGTCCGGGTGCATCCGTTTCGGCACCTTGTAGATATACATGGAGAAGCTCTCCTTCCTGCGGCGCTTCTTCTTCTTCTTGTCGGGGGCGCGCACGTTCTTCTGCGCCTTGCCGGCCTTCTTCACGGCCTTACCGCTGGGCTGGGGAGGCATGTCAGTAGCCGAGAAAACGAGATCGGAATACGCGCGACCGGTCGCGCGCGCCGCGTTTTTATCGCGGGAGGGTGGTGTTCACGCGACCTCGCAAAGCCGCGCTCGCCATTGGTCCGTGCGGCTTCTCTCCCTTTTCCTCGCGCTTTCCTGTGGGACCGGCGGCGGCGAGAGCGGCGACGGCGCTACGAGCACGGCTCAAATCGCTCACAGATCGCCACTGTGCAAGTCGTTGTTACTCAGTCTGACAGCAACACTGCGATGCCTCCCCAGGTGCTGTGGATAGGTGCTGTGGTGGCGTGATTTGTGCGTTCGAGCTTCGGTGCTATGGATCCCCTCCACGTGGGCCCCTCTCGGATGGTTGGATAGGATTACGGTGCGGATTCTTCTAGACTCCATCCCGCTGTCTTCGATTCGGTGAGGTGTTCCGGTGGCTCTTTTTTGTCCTTGGTTTTTTCCAGTGTTTAGCTGAGGGTTTCTAGCTTCCTACCTTGTGTAGTGTTAGCTTAAACTTCGGCTAGGCGCGGGCGCCACGTGGTTTTTACCGCGATGGTGGCCCCTTCGCGGCTTCGGCCGCTTACGTTTTTCGGGCGAGTTCCGAAAGGCGCGTCCAATGTAGATGTTTGCAAGGCGCTCGTAAAGCGCTTTTCCTTGAACGACCTTAAGGCAGTGCAGGACTTTGGTGTAGGACTGTTTGAGATAACGTTTAAGAATAAGGCCGCGGTTGATCGCTTCTCAGCTGATCCCGCTTTGAAGGTTCGGGATGTGGAAGTTCGTTTTGAGTATAGAGGTGTGCGTGTGAAGTTGGTTAGGGTGTTTGGCTACCCCGCGGATCTTCCGGACCAGGCTCTCGTCTCCGAGCTAGAGGCCTTCGGAAAGGTTCACGGGATCTCCGAAGAATGCGTGCCCGGTTTCCCTGCCGTTGGCACCGGAAACCGGCGCATTCGGATAGAGATGGCGCGGCCCGTTCCTAACCTTCTTCGTGTAGGTGAGCGCGTCGTTCAGTGTGAGTACGAGGGTGTAGTTAGATTGTGCCGTAGGTGTAACATGGCAGGACACCACGCCGCCGCGTGCGACACGCCTCAGTGCGCGCGCTGCGGGCAGTTTGGCCACGCGTCCTGCGACGCGGCGTGCGTACGTTGCGGCGGCGACCATGCGGTTTCGGCGTGTAGTGTCCGCACCTACTCGTCAGTGACCGCGAGGCCAGAACAGCAGAAACCTGCCGTCGTGGAAGCGGTTACTTCGCCGGTAGCTGATACGGTTGCTGCCTTAGAGGAAGGAGAGAGCCAGGGCTCCTTGAGCGTGGTCGATGCCGCCGAGCGCGGCGGCGATTCCGTGGACGCTACCGAGGTCGTTCCCCCTTCCGTCACGGCAACGTGCGAGGAGGCTGAAGCAGCGGTCGCTGTCGCCTCCGTGGCGGGTACGCCTCTCGCTACGCCGGTCGCTATCTCTGGCGCGTCCGAACCGCTGACTGGCGCGACTGACACTGCTCGTCGGTCGAACCATAAGCGTAAGAGCCGGCACGCACACCGCGCTGGCTCCTCCAGACTGGCCCTCCAGAATTTAAGCGCAGTGCTGTTGAAACGTCCGATTCTGATACTGAGGTCCCATCGGACGCGGAGGGTTCTCCTCCTTGTCCCAATTGCGGATGGGGACGTTGCGAATGCTCGTTGCTCTCAGACAGAACCTATGAGTCTACTGATGAGGGGCCCCCCACTTTGGAGACCCTCTCATAAGTAGTCTTTGCTTATTTGTCACTAGCGGCTAGTATTACCTAATACTAGCCTTCTCTTTATTTATTTTCCTAGCTCTATTTGTCTTCCTTTGTTTCTACTAGCTCTTAGCTAATCTCTTTCTCCCTTAAAATGGCTTCTCCTCTCACCATAGCTACCTTTAACTGTCGTGGTTTGTCGCGTGCTTCTAAGCAGTTAGAGGTTATTAATTTGGCTAAATCCAAAAAGGTAGATATTCTTGTGCTTCAGGAAACTTATTTTCATAGGCTAGGCCAGATCAGCCACTGCGACCGGATTTTTCGCACTCGGTCTTTCTGGAGTTATGGCGCGACGGGCAGTCGAGGTACGGCCATCGTTTTGATGCCGAATTTCGACTGCCTTGTTATTCGCCATGCCAGGGATTCCGAGGGCCGCGTCTTGTCGGTGGACCTTGATTGTGGCATTCGAATTGTTAATGTTTATGCTCCAACCCGGTCTAATGATCAGAGAGAGTTTTTCGCTACATTAGAACCCTACTTGGTAGGTCCCTCTCGGCTAATCCTTGTAGGCGACTTCAACTGTGTGTTAGAACAGGTTGATCGCATCCCGCATAGAGGGACTCCAAACCAGAAAGATAGGCGTGCAAATGTTGTACTACGAGAGCTCGTCGACGGGCTGGGACTTGTCGATGCTTGGCGTGTGCTTCGCCCTGGTCAGTCAGGAATGACTTGGACAGGAAGAGGCATTCTTCTTATGCATTATGCAGTATGCATTCTTCTTGGTTAACTCCTTCTGCTCTTAGCGACCACAGCTTCCAAATTCTGCGGTTCGCCCATTCTAGCATAGTCCCGCAAGGGAAGAGACCGTGGCGTCTGAATCCACGTCTTCTAAAAGACAGGCAGGCAACCGCAGAGGTATCATCCATTCTTTTTCGATCGCTGCACAATAGAGCGAATCTAAGTGGTACAGAATGGGATGACGTGAAGGTCAGAGTGCGTGAGTGCTTCAGGTCTTGGGGCAAGCGTCGAGCGCGCGAGGAGCGTGAGGAGATTAAAATCGTCTCCGACGCGATCCTCCTGCTCTCGAGGCCACTGTCCGGCGGTCCTGGAGTTGCTTCGGCGCTGGCCTCACTCCGAAAGGAACTTCGGATTCTCCTGCAGCGACGCTGGGATGGCTTGAGGGCCACAACCCGAGCAGAGCTGTGGGAAATGGAAGCGTGGTGCAGCAGAAACGTCCTACGTAAACATCTCTCTAGGAAGAGCACAACTCTCTCCTCCCTAATAGATCCAAGCGATGGTAGCATAGTCGATTCACCAGATGGAGTTCTTGCACTGGCGAGGCAGTTTTACATGATCTTGTATGCCGAACCAGCTGCCACTCCAACTGCGTTTCCTTTTGCTTCGCCAGCTGAGCCGCCGCAAGTGTGCGACTCAGCCATAGATGAGGACGAGCTTTTTTCGGCATTGAAGTCTATGAAGCGTAATCGCAGTCCGGGATCCGATGGTCTGACAGTCGAATTTTATGTTAAATTTTGGACACTGTTAGGGAAGCCATTCACATCACTGGTGAACCGGCTACTCAGTGAAGGGACTTTGTCAGCGTCTCAACGAGCGGGGTTAATCACTCTCCTTTGTAAAGACGAGTCGAGGAGCTCCGATCTGAGAGCATGGCGTCCAATCACACTTCCGAACTGCGATTATAAGCTCATAGCAAAGTGCCTGTGTATGCGACTCATGCCAGTGCTCAGCACTGTTTTGGGTCCATACCAGGCATGTTGTGTCCAGGGGCACTCTACTCAGCTTCACGGTATAGCACTAAGGGACCTTCTCCTGTAGGCAAATACCAGGAAACTTCCAGGTATTCTTTGCTCCTTCGATCAGGAGAAGGCTTTCGATATTATTAGCCATAGGTACCTTTTCCGTGTTTTGTAAGAGGCTGGTTTTAGTGTGGGTTTTAGACAGATGATCCAAGCTTTGTATTCTCGACCGACTTCTGCTGTTCTCATACGAGACCGCCTCTCGGAGGCGTTCATTGTGGGACGTGGTGTGCGACAGGGGGACCCGCTCTCACCTGCCCTCTACGTACTCGCTTTTGAAGCGCTTCTGCAGAGGTTGTCTTGTGACAGCAGAATTGGCAGGTTCCTACTTCCACCAGGTTCCCCCCGGTTGCACTCTTTGCCTATGCAGACGACTTGTCCATTGTCGTCCCGGACGAAGCATCAGCTTGCGACGTCCTGGAGGTCATGGACAGTTACTGCGGGGCGAGCGGTGCAAGGTTGAATAGGTCGAAAAGTGCAGCAATGTACATGAACTCCACTCCTTCCAGTCCGCAGCCCGTTCATGGTCTCCCCGTGAAAACGCGGCTGCGGATTCTAGGCTTCCAGTTCGAACCAGATGGTCTCTCTCCCGAAAACTGGCAACAGGCTAAGGAGAAGCTTGAAGCCAGGCTTCAGGAATACAGCGCGTTGTCATGCCCTTTGACTGCTCGAGCGACAATCCTTCGCTCACTTCTGTTTTCTTTCTGACGTATGTGGCGTGTGTGTCTCCTATTCCAACCCGAACCAAGCTTATCTTGGAGAGGGTCTTGTTTCGCTTCCTCTGGAAGGGTACAACTGGTTGTGTAGCTAGCCGGGTGCTCAAGTTGCCCAGGGACAAGGGAGGACTCGGCATTCCCGACGTGGGCGTCGTGGCTACTGCACTACACGTCAGTTGGACCCAGGTCGCTCTTAACTCGGATATGCTCCTAACTCGAAGCTTAACTTCCTTCTTTCTTAGCACCCGACTCCGCTTGTTCTCGCAGAGCACATTTTCCCACTGTGTTCCTCGTTCAGGTACCCCGTCCACCATTTATGCGGCGGCTGCCAACTCTTTAGTAAGCCTCTGCAAGGTTCACCCAGGCATCGACGTAGTTTCAGCTCCACTCCAAGAGTTAGTGGATATCCTCACCCCAGGACTCCCCCCACATTGCCAAATGTACGACCTGTCGATTCACAGGCCAAACTGGAAGCTCATTACAGCCGGTTTCCTCGACGCCAGGCGAGCCACCTTTGTGTACCGCCTGGCGCGAGGGTGCCTGCTGTTGAGCTACAGGCCCTTCACAGCCATCCCAGCTCGTGGAGTGTGTCCTTTCTGTGGCGCTCGTGAGGACTGAGTACGTATCTTTACGCAGTCTTTGCTTCCTGCAGCTCTTCTCCAAAGAGTTGCTAGTCTATTTAGGCTCCCAGGGGTTCCTTATGAGACTGTCCGATTTTTGCACCCTTTGCCCAATCAGGCGATCAACCACTTCGTGCTTCTCCTCGCCGAGTGCTCATACCAAGTTTGGCTGGCACGCTGCGATGCAATTTTCGGGGGGTCGGGCACCGGCCCTTCACGAAGTGCTTGCGAAATCACGGAAGGAGGTCTGGTTCCACCTCGCCCGGGAGCGGCACCGCTTGGGCGAGAAGTTTCTCGAAGTGTGGGCTCGTTCTGCCGTGATTTTTGACGAGTCAGGTGGAAAGCTATCCATTAAGTTATGATGCATGCTCCAAAGGTCGCACGACTCGGCCGTGTGCGCCAGTCGATCTACGGGGTTTTGTTTGGCTCAGTGGAACCCAGAGCTGGAACCGGTGGTGGTGCACCCTCAAGTGGTCGCGCTGCTGCGGACGGCTTTGCTGGTCTCCATGGTTGTATGCCTTGACCTCTTTTACATCAGGGCAGTCCGAGGGTAAGTCAGGCTTGTGCCCTGCAAGATCGACATGGCTGTTTGTGTGTTGAGTGCAGTCCCTCAGTTGGGCTGCACCACAACAGCCCCCTTGTCCGGGAAGGACCGTTGGCCCGAACCAAGTCCCCCCACACAGCCAGCCCGGGTTGTGGGGGAGTACCGGGGTCAATGTATCGAATGATACTGGGTTGATGAGTACATGAAAGCTCTGGGACGCGGCCTCCCTGGTTGCCAAGTCCTCTTCCCATCTGACAACGGTACTCAGTCTACGTGTCAACAGCACCAGCATGTCCGGACGTGGCAAAGGCGGCAATGCGAAGGGCAAGAGCAAGACGCGTTCCAGCCGCGCGGGTCTCCAGTTCCCCGTGGGCCGTATCCACCGTCCCCTGCGCAAGGGAAACTACGCCGAGCGCGTCAGAGCGGGCGCTCGCGTCTACCTCGCGGCCGTCCTCGAGTACCTGGCTGCCGAAGTGCTCGAGCTCGCTGGCAACGCGGCTCGTGACAACAAGAAGACCAGGATCATCCCCCGCCACCTGCAGCTTGCCATCCGCAACGACGAGGAGCTGAACAAGCTGCTCTCCGGCGTGACGATCGCGCAGGGCGGCGTCTTGCCCAACATCCAAGCTGTGCTTCTCCCAAAGAAGACCGAGAAGAAGGCTTAAGCGAGCTCCCAGCCGCCGGACTACAGTCGCGCTCGTCGCACAACCCAACGGTCCTCGTCAGGACCACCGAAATGCGTGTGACGGCAGGGTTTTGCTTGGCAATCCCGTTCTCTGCGCCCGTTTCCCTCTGTTTGAATTAGCGCAACCGTGCCTCTTGAACTGACGCTGCTGCTAGCTAGCTGGCATTTCAGTGCACGAATGTAGATGGAAAGCGAGCTTCCGGGTGTCCGGGGGCGCACAGGGACGAGCCTCACTGCAATTAGCGTACGATTCGCGTAGTGGAATGTGATAGGCGATTGGGCCCTTAAAAACAAACAAACAAAAAATGGGCGATATCCGCAACCGGCATGCACTTATGAGCCAGGCAGGTATGCATGAGGCACGTGAACAAACGCATGCATGGCATACCAATACATAAAAGCTTGCACGCAACATCGGCCGCATTAATGTCGTTTTCGGGCGCGGTTTCTTCGCATGAATGCGCGCACCGTTTTGCAACGAACACGCATATTGCTTATTTTTTTCCCCTCTCTCTTCTTGTTCGTGCTCGAACGCGCGCAATACTTACCATATGCATACCAAACGAGGCACCACCTTGTACCGGCAGCCCACCACAGGCACACACAAAAAAATATTAATAATAAAAAATAACAAAACAGACAGACCGAGAGGGTACGGTTGGAGTACGTGGTCTCGCGTGCTCCCGTGGCCGAAGCAAACATGTAGGTGGTCCTGAGAAGGACCGTTTTGTGTTGCTTGCCTGACCGAGGCTGCAGCGCAGACAGCTGCCGAACTTAGGCGCGCTCGCCACGGATGCGCCGGGCCAGCTGGATGTCCTTTGGCATGATGGTAACACGCTTGGCGTGGATGGCGCACAGGTTGGTGTCTTCGAAGAGACCGACCAGGTATGCCTCGCTGGCCTCCTGAAGGGCCATCACAGCCGAACTCTGGAATCGGAGGTCGGTCTTGAAATCCTGAGCGATTTCCCTTACCAAGCGCTGGAACGGCAGCTTGCGGATGAGAAGTTCGGTCGACTTCTGGTAGCGGCGAATTTCACGAAGGGCCACGGTTCCAGGCCTGTAGCGATGCGGTTTCTTAACCCCTCCTGTGGCAGGTGCACTCTTGCGAGCAGCCTTGGTAGCAAGCTGCTTACGCGGAGCCTTCCCACCGGTGCTCTTACGGGCGGTTTGCTTGGTCCTGGCCATAGCGAACGGAGCGAGCGTCCGAAGTCGTCGACTGCCGGAGTGAAAATGACCCCTGCGCCGCGCGCGTCGTGCTTCGCCGCACTACTCTTCTCCTCTCCAACTCACCCGCCGATTGGCCAGCGCCGGCACAGCCGTCTCGGGCGGTGCACGCGCCGCCACCGTTCGCCAGGATGCTGGAGGAGGCACGTTTTCGCGCGGGCGCCTTGTTCGCGGCTAAGGAAAGCACATTCGCAGGCGGTTTAATTGAGTTTAAACACGACAGCATGCCGCGCTGTTCTCTTTCGTTTCAGCCAACACCACAATCTCGTTTATACCGCCGCGCGTCGCCAATTGCCAGTGCCGAGTGTGAGACCACACCACTAATCTCGACAGTGGTTAGCGCTCCACGCCCAACGCCATCGGAGCTGTTATCGCGATCTCCGCGCGACGCAGATGGGTGGCATGTTAAGGCTACATTATTGCTTGTCCACTGCCTTGCTTTGATCATGCTGATGCTCGTTTCACGAACTACAAGTGCGCGCCACGGTGCCTTCTCGAGGGGCAACTACATCGTGTTTTGGCCGCACTCGGCAGCAAACCGTCTCGCATGTGCACACATGCCAGTACCGCACTTTCCCGTCCACGCACAGCAGAACGCGAGGCCCGCATGCGCCTCACAAGATTAACGACAAACTCACGTATGGACTACCAGCACCACTTCAGAGTTACAGAGAAAACGATGCACTTCCGCTCTAAGAGCGAATTTGGAATACAATATTGACAGGTGTTCAACGCGCGTTAGGAGACCTGGACAACTAATTGGGGCCTCAAAACTGTGGATAGGCAAGCGGTACTTCCATATGTATGAAGGGTCCTTAAACAATATGTCAAGGTAGCATCAACCAATGCTTCGCAGGTGCGATCCCAAGCGCGGCTTCCCCGTGCCACGTATTCGGTGCGCAGTTTTCGCACTTGCAAGGGACACCATGTTTTGACAAACAATCATCAAACGCAACACTTTGCTCCATACAGTGCGGACATTTCGTCAGCTAGCTTTTTCGATTGCATTCCCGCACGCAACTTCGCCACAGGATCGACGGCATCGATGTCATGTTATAGCGAAGCTCCAGCTCGGCAGCCGCCGGGAGAAATCTATTTCCTCGCCAACTAATTCACCGAATTTGGTGCGCCTAATTGCGAGTAAAAGAAAATGTTCAAATGCCGCGCCTGCAACAGCGCGATTTTCATCTGATGCCGAGCGCTGCCTCTTTTTTCTTTACTATTTTTTCTCTCAGTGATTGTGGCAAACTGTGAAATAGAAGAGAGAACAAACAGTTCAACTGTGCGCTTTAAAGCTCCGTCACACAGCAATGGCACCGGATTTGGAAATTCTGTTAATTGCACAAGGCGATATGTATAAAGGGAACACAATTTATACGCCTCGATAAGATATACCAGTCATGTGTGAGTATGACTTTTACAATACCTTCACAGACATCACAGGCGTTTTCGATGGGATAAAATTTTTTAGACAGAACTTCCGTGAGTAGTTGCGTACAATTCACACGATCGCGGTACCGCTTTGTATTGTTGAGATATGAAACTTTGTACTTCTTAACCTGCCAGTACTCGTGCATTATGGAAGGGAAAAAAAGAGAGAAAGAGAGACGTCACCGCACCACCACACATTTTTCTCAGATGGAACAAGAAGCTTGTTTACATGGCTGCAGTAGTTCTCTCGTGACAACCCGTTGTTTTCTCTTGGGTGTGTTCCGATGCCTTACTTAGAGTTCACCTCCGAGCTACACACACGACCGGTATGACCTCATTGCGCACTGTGTACGCCTTGCTTCGTCCTCGGCTATTCCCTTTGCACGCGCATGCCAGTGACTTCGTAGCAGTAATCATTACATAGACAAGAGAAAAGAAATAACCAAAAGTTCCGCGTTTCTTCAAAGCAAGAGGCCCGTACATTTTCTCTGACTGTTCCTTCCCCATTTGTTTACCTGTTTAGCCATCACCTCACTTTGCTATATACATCAAGGCCATAGGCGCCGTTCCCGGTGGCTTCGTGGGACGAATGTAAAACAATAGGCGCGAGCTTGACTTTCATTAAACGCAACACGAATGCGAAATCCGTGCAATGACGACGGCCGGCGTGTGTCAGCTTCCCTTACCTTGGCGTGCCAATATATGTGTCATGAGTGAGGGAGCCGGTTCGAATTCGGAATTTTTCTCTACAGCAGCTTGCACATTCACGATGTTCCAGGGATGCAACGGCAGGAGGTAGTCTTGTGCACTTTGGCGCGTCCATGCCATGGCATTATGCAACCGCCTCACAGCGTGTAATACGCCGGACATAAGCTGCCACAAGGAGAAATGTTCACATGTAGGACAGGTGGCTCCCTCTGGCGGCGAAGAGTTCAACAAATACGTGATGCACCGCTCAAATCGCCCATCGGGCGGCCGCTCGTCCCTCTCTCTCTTTTTCCCCCCTTCTCGCGGCGTGTGGCATACACAAATACGTTGCTCGAAAAAGTTTGTTTTCTTTAAATACAGCGCGTGTCCAGCGCCCGCTTCCTTACCGATCTAAGTATATGGCGCGAACAAGGGTCGCCCAGCATCGCCTACACGCACGCATGACGAAAGGGCCAGTCGTACAGAAATAACGAGAGAAAGTGAGTCTGCACTGTGCAAGCATATTTCTGTCTCAGTAAGCACACTTCACCGCTCTGCTCCTTTATTTTATTTTCCTCTTGTTTTGGGCAACTCAGCGGTGCATTGTCTTGCATAAAGAGCCACGTTGGCCTCGAACCAACTGCTTATCACCTATAGCGTGCTGACAAGAAATGCCACTGTAACCCTGTACACAAGTATGAAAACAGCACGCGCCTCGGTGTCTACCGCGCGCACCCTCGTCCATTTGAATACAACGCAGTGAGCCCGGTTCTAGCGACAGCTACCTAGCTAATCTCACCTTTGCATTCATTTGCGTCGCTCAAAAGAGTTACACAATTGTGAATCGCACGGTGGTAGTTTACGGCCGCCCAGCTCGTAGGGCAAGAGGGCTGGCTCGTTATTGTTTCTCCGACGCACGCAAACCAACGAAACCATGCGAATGCCGCTCAGACACAGCGTCGCGCGTAGGCTCAATCATTTAACGCTTGCACTGGAAAGAACAAATAACCGCCGTCTGTAGAAAACTCACTTTCAGCTGTTACACACTGGCCCGTGCCCGGCAATATTTTCCTCGCGCTTTGTTTCGCTGCGTACCCTCAGGAGCTATTGTTGTGAAATATGGGGCTTAACATATAAAACTTACTTAACTTAAATGCGCCCGCTGACCGTCACGCTCGGCGTATGTATGTAACCGAGTGCTACTGCCCGGCTCATACTCTTCTCTAAGGGAGTAGAAGAAGCGAGCCATTTTAAAGCGACAAAAATGCGCATCGACGAGCTTACGATTACCTCTGTCTTTTAATTATCAGTCCACTTGGTTGCCTCAATCAGGGTCCAACCAAAGGCGACAACTGAGCTGCACGAACGACCGCCACGTCGCAACTCGGACAGACTGATGGCGGGTGAAATGGGAGCAACACAACACACAGTGGCGAGCGCAAATGCAATCGAGCAAAGCTCGCCTTGCGAGGGCGAAAAACAATGCTACCACACCTTTTGAATACATGCGGTTGCGCTCGCTCACCTGACCAAAGTTTACCGCGCGTGTCTCGTACGGCCGAACGCGAGATAATGGCATGCAAAAGAGGGTCAACGGAGCAGGAGATCGCAAATCCTGCGCATCACTGCCGAAGCACCAAGTGGGTAGCCCTGAAGCGGGCTGTTGGGTTCTTCAGAGGAGCTGATGCGCTGCTTGCAGACGACGCCGCGCACGCGTGCTGCTTAGCCTCCGAAACCGTCGAGGGTGCGGCCCTGACGCTTGAGGGCATACACCACGTCCATGGCTGTCACGGTCTTGCACTTGGCGTGCTCAGTGTAGGTGACGGCGTCCCGGATCACGTTCTCTCGGAACACCTTGAGCACACCGCGTGTCTCCTCATAGATCAGGCCAGAGATACGCTTGACACCACCACGGCGAGCGAGGCGACGGATGGCTGGCTTGGTGATGCCTTGGATGTTGTCACGCAACACCTTACGATGACGCTTCGCGCCACCCTTGCCAAGCCCCTTGCCGCCCTTGCCACGTCCAGACATCTCGGCTGTTGCTGCTGCTTCGAAGCGAGTCAGGAAAGCGAATGCCGCGTCCTTGCGCCGCGACTGAGCGAGGAAGCCGCGCCGAAGGGCGAGGAGGTGAAACGCGCGCCGATTGGCTCACGGGCAGCGCGGCCTCTCTTCGCGAGTGAGTCGCGGGTGGCAGCACTGAGCCCTGCTTAGGCCATGCACTGAGTTCACGACATGTGGCTTCGCAACACAATCGCGGAGTTTACCTTTTTTTCTTATGTTGTTTCTTTTTGGCATTTCTGACTGCAACGTAGGCTGATGTTCAACCCGCCTCCCTCCTTCTTTTGCTCAACTCGCCAAGAGAAAAACAAACGTGTCAACAATGTTATTGTGCTATGTTGCACGCACCCACTGCTCGTTTCGCGCCCCAGGAACAAGTTTATTGTCTTCTCATAATTATGATTACTCGTTCTATTCACCGGTAGCTCGTCTACGCTTTCAAGTGCACCCTGGTCATTGCCGCAAAGCACACCGTGCGCACAGCTTCAAGTTCCGCCACTCCAACATCGTTCACTTGAGCACTAGTCGCGAAACAGGGCGCGTTCATGCTCTGTTCGCCTCAGGCGTTTCAAATTTCGCACGCCGACACCGCTGACTGGTGCCTACACGACCGTCAAATTTCCTCGCGATAGCTTACGTAGCCTCGTAGATAACGTCAGCGAAATCAGCCTAAGACGCGCGCGCGATCCCAATTCAGCATTCTAGGGGACGGAAGAGAGCGAGGGAACTGTTTGCGCCGCTCCTCACTCCTCCCTCTCCCATCGCCCGTACGAAGGCAGCTACGCAGGGCGCGCGCGGAACCGCTAGCTATGCAGTATGCGGAGAGCGCGCGCATCTCTTCTTTTCCCACTTCAAAGTCACTTACTACTGCTACATTTGTAATAACAGTGTAAAATTTCCCCTTAGGCAGTGCTGCTTCGTGAACGTGCGCACCCATTTCCGCTCGCCAGCCACCGCTACAGCAATGCGGCTCTGAATTTCAGTCCGGAGCACTGCTGCATACGTGCGGGCGGCCGCCGAGAGGGCATTCTAGCAGACGCAGCGACCGATGGCATTAGTTCCAGCAGCCATAGAGGCACACCTCAGGGCTCGCAAAAGCGCGTCGAACGACAAGAAGAAACAAAACGGTAAAAAGAAAAAAAGGAGGGATGAGGGCTGCCTGCTTTTAAAAGTTGCGCTACATCAGAATTAAGTAAATGTGCAGCAACGACCGCCTCATCATCCTCGGTGTGTGAAACACGCGCCGTGGTAATTAGTGCATGCAGGCGAACGTGGCCGCTCGCGCAGAGTCGCCTCACGCGCCCCATACTTGCTTTGTGTGTGTTGTTGTGCTGAGCCCCGTGGCGTTCTGTGCGGTTCTGCTACAAAAGTTATAGCACACGCGCTGTCCGACCGCGCACGCCGCGTGTTTGAAAACAAGAAGTAGTAGTAAGTGCCGTTGAGATGGTAAAAGAAGAGAAGAGTGCAGTACCGTAGCTGTCTCTCGCTTAGGAGGTCACCTCAACAGTACTACACGGGGGAGGGTAAGGAGAATAAAGGAGCCAGGAGAAACAAAGATTAAAGAGGACGAGCGGAAGGCCGTGAAGAAAAAAAAGAGAGAGCGAGAAGCGTGAAACGGGGCCTATGGCAGCGTGGTAAGGTTCGACGACTCAAAGAACTCAATGAGCTGGGAAGGCTCCTTTGAGTAAAACCGCAAAACCCCTAGGAAACGAGAAAGTCCTCAGGACGGGCTATGGGGAGTCCAAGGCGTCGATTAGGATTTCACGAGCTGAGAGATATATGCAGTGCATATATCTATAATAAAAGTGCATATATCATATAAATGGGACTCTCACGGGCCGATAGGCCCGTGAGAGTCCCTTTTTGTGTGTGTTGTTGTGCTGCGCGCAAGGCGTTGTGTGCGTTTCTGATACAAAACTTTCAGCACACGCACTGTCGCAATACGACAGCGAGCGCCGGGTGTGTGTAAACGAGGAAGCGTCGAACAGAGGGAACGGACGGAATTG
This sequence comes from Dermacentor variabilis, assembly GCF_050947875.1. NCBI lineage: Eukaryota > Metazoa > Arthropoda > Arachnida > Ixodida > Ixodidae > Dermacentor > Dermacentor variabilis. The sequence continues at coordinate 23,982,504 of NC_134574.1, forward strand.
TCGAGATTCTCACTACATCCCAATGCCAATGCAGACACTTTGGGTGGCTCTGAGAAGAGCCGTTGGGTGTTGGCTGCGCGGTCGAGCGCTCGGTCGCCTACTTGGAGCTGGTGTACTTGGTGACGGTTTTGGTGCCCTCGGACACGGCGTGTTTGGCCAGCTCTCCGGGCAACAGCAGATGCACGGCAGTCTGGATCTCCCGGCTCGCGATGGTCGAGCGCTTGTTGTAGTGAGCCAGACGGGACGACTGCGCGGCGATACGCTCGAAGATGTCGTTCACGAAGCTGTTCATGATAGACATGGCCTTGCTGGAGACTCCAGTGTCCGGGTGCACCTGCTTCAGCACCTTGTAGATATACATGGAGAAGCTCTCCTTCCTGCGGCGCTTCTTCTTCTTCTTGTCGGTGGCGCGCACGTTCTTCTGCGCCTTGCCGGCCTTCTTCACGGCCTTACCGCTGGGCTGGGGAGGCATGTCAGTAGCCGAGCAAACGAGATCAGAATACGCGCGACCGGTCGCGCGCGCCGCGTTTTTATCGCGGGAGGGTGGTGTTCACGCGACCTCGCAAAGCCGCGCTCGCCATTGGTCCGCGCGGCTTCTCTCCCTTTTCCTCGCGCTTTCTTTTGGGACCGGCGGCGGCGAGAGCGGCGACGGCGCTACGAGCACGGCTCAAATCGCTCACAGATTGCCACTGTGCAAGTCGTTGTTACTCAGTCTGACAGCAACACTGCGATGCCTCCCCAGGTGCTGTGGATAGGTGCTGTGGTGGCATGATTTGTGCGTTCGAGCTTCGGTGCTATGGATCCCCTCCACGTGGGCCCCTCTCGGATGGTTGGATAGGATTACGGTGCGGATTCTTCTAGACTCCAACCCGCTGTCTTCGATTCGGTGAGGTGTTCCGGTGGCTCTTTTTTGTCCTTGGTTTTTTCCAGTGTTTAGCTGAGGGTTTCTAGCTTCCTACCTTGTGTAGTGTTAGCTTAAACTTCGGCTAGGCGCGGGCGCCACGTGGTTTTTACCGCGATGGTGGCCCCTTCGCGGCATCGGCCGCTTACGTTTTTCGGGCGAGTTCCGAAAGGCGCGTCCAATGTAGATGTTTGCAAGGCGCTCGTAAAGCGCTTTTCCTTGGACGACCTTAAGGCAGTGCAGGACTTTGGTGTAGGACGGTTTGAGATAACGTTTAAGAATAAGGCCGCGGTTGATCGCTTCTCAGCTGATCTTGCTTTGAAGGTTCGGGATGTGGAAGTTCGTTTTGAGTATAGAGGTGTGCGTGTGAAGTTGGTTAGGGTGTTTGGCTACCCCGCGGATCTTCCGGACCAGGCTCTCGTCTCCGAGCTAGAGGTCTTCGGAAAGGTTCACGGGATCTCCGAAGAATGCGTGCCCGGTTTCCCTGCCGTTGGCACCGGAAACCGGCGCATTCGGATAGAGATGGCGCGGCCCGTTCCTAACCTTCTTCGTGTAGGTGAGCGTGTCGTTCAGTGTGAGTACGAGGGTGTAGTTAGGTTGTGCCGTAGGTGTAACATGGCAGGACACCACGCCGCCGCGTGCGACACGCCTCAGTGCGCGCGCTGCGGGCAGTTTGGCCACGCGTCCTGCGGCGCGGCGTGCGTACGTTGCGGCGGCGACCATGCGGTTTCGGCGTGTAGTGTCCGCACCTACTCGTCAGTGACCGCGAGGCCAGAACAGCAGAAACCTGCCGTCGTAGAAGCGGTTACTTCGCCGGTAGCTGATACGGTTGCTGCCTTAGAGGAAGGAGAGAGCCAGGGCTCCTTGAGCGTGGTCGATGCCGCCGAGCGCGGCGGCGATTCCGTGGACGCTACCGAGGTCGTTCCCCCTTCCGTCACGGCAACGTGCGAGGGGGCAGCGAGCGAGGAGGCTGAAGCGGCGGTCGCTGTCGCCTCCGTGGCGGGTACGCCTCTTGCTACGCCGGTCGCTATCTCTGGCGCGTCCGAACCACTGACTGGCGCGACTGACACTGCTCGTCGGTCGAACCATAAGCGTAAGAGCCGGCGCGCACACAGCGCTGGCTCCTCCAGACTGGCCCTCCAGAATTTATGCGCAGTGCTGTTGAAACGTCCGATTCTGATAATGAGGTCCCATCGGACGGGGAGGGTTCTCCTCCTTGTCCCAATTGCGGATGGGGACGTTGCGAATGCTCGTTGCTCTCAGACAGAACCTATGAGTCTACTGATGAGGGGTCCCCCACTTTGGAGACCCTCTCATAAGTAGTCTTTGCTTATTTGTCACTAGCGGCTAGTATTACCTAATACTAGCCTGCTCTTTATTTATTTTCCTAGCTCTTTTTGTCTTCCTTTGTTTCTACTAGCTCTTAGCTAATCTCTTTCTCCCTTAAAATGGCTTCTTCTCTCACCATAGCTACCTTTAACTGTCGTGGTTTGTCGCGTGCGTCTAAGCAGTTAGAGGTTATTAATTTGGCTAAATCCAAAAAGGTAGATATTCTTGTGCTTCAGGAAACTTATTTTCATAGGCTAGGCCAGATCAGCCACTGCGACCGGATTTTTCGCGCTCGGTCTTTCTGGAGTTATGGCGCGACGGGCAGTCGAGGTACGGCCATCGTTTTGATGCCGAATTTCGACTGCCTTGTTCTTCGCCATGCCAGGGATTCCGAGGGCCGCGTCTTGTCGGTGGACCTTGATTGTGGCATTCGAATTGTTAATGTTTATGCTCCAACCCGGTCTAAAGATCAGAGAGAGTTTTTCGCTACATTAGAACCCTACTTGGTAGGTCCCTCTCGGCTAATCCTTGTAGGCGACTTCAACTGTGTGTTAGAACAGGTTGATCGCATCCCGCATAGAGGGACTCCAACCCAGAAAGATAGGCGTGCAAATGTTGTACTACGAGAGCTCGTCGACGGGCTGGGACTTGTCGATGCTTGGCGTGTGCTTCGCCCTGGTCAGTCAGGAATGACTTGGACAGGAAGAGGCATTCTTATGCAGTATGCATTCTTCTTGGTTAACTCCTTCTGCTCTTAGCGACCACAGCTTCCAAATTCTGCGGTTCGCCCATTCTAGCATAGTCCCGCAAGGGAAGAGACCGTGGCGTCTGAATCCACGTCTTCTAAAAGACAGGCAGGCAACCGCAGAGGTATCATCCATTCTTTTTCGATCGCTGCACAATAGAGCGAATCTAAGTGGTACAGAATGGGATGACGTGAAGGTCAGAGTGCGTGAGTGCTTCAGGTCTTGGGGCAAGCGTCGAGCGCGCGAGGAGCGTGAGGAGATCAAAATCGTCTCCGACGCGATCCTCCTGCTCTCGAGGCCACTGTCCGGCGGTCCTGGAGTTGCTTCGGCGCTGTCCTCACTCCAAAAGGAACTTCGGATTCTCCTGCAGCGACGCTGGGATGGCTTGAGGGCCACAGCCCGAGCAGAGCTGTGGGAAATGGAAGCGTGGTGCAGCAGAAACGTCCTACGTAAACATCTCTCAAGGAAGAGCACAACTCTCTCCTCCCTAATAGATCCAAGCGATGGTAGCATAGTCGATTCACCAGATGGAGTTCTTGCACTGGCGAGGCAGTTTTACATGATCTTGTATGCCGAACCAGCTGCCACTCCAACTGCGTTTCCTTTTGCTTCGCCAGCTGAGCCGCCGCAAGTGTGCGACTCAGCCATAGATGAGGACGAGCTTTTTTCGGCATTGAAGTCTATGAAGCGTAATCGCAGTCCGGGATCCGATGGTCTGACAGTCGAATTTTATGTTAAATTTTGGACACTGTTAGGGAAGCCATTCACATCACTGGTGAACCGGCTACACTGTGAAGGGACTTTGTCAGCGTCTCAACGAGAGGGGTTAATCACTCTCCTTTGTAAAGACGAGTCGAGGAGCTCCGATCTGAGAGCATGGCGTCCAATCACACTTCCGAACTGCGATTATAAGCTCATAGCAAAGTGCCTGTGTATGCGACTCACACCAGTGCTCAGCACTGTTTTGGGTCTATACCAGGCATGTTGTGTCCAGGGGCGCTCTACTCAGCTTCACGGTATAGCACTAAGGGACCTTCTCCTGTGGGCAAATACCAGGAAACTTCCAGGTATTCTTTGCTCCTTCGATCAGGAGAAGGCTTTCGATATCATTAGCCATAGGTACCTTTTCCGTGTTTTGTAAGAGGCTGGTTTTAGTGTGGGTTTTAGACAGATGATCCAAGCTTTGTATTCTCGACCTACTTCTGCTGTTCTCATACGAGACCGCCTCTCGGAGGCGTTCATTGTGGGACGTGGTGTGCGACAGGGGGACCCGCTCTCACCTGCCCTCTACGTACTCGCTTTTGAACCGCTTCTGCAGAGGTTGTCTTGTGACAGCAGAATTGGCAGGTTCCTACTTCCACCAGGTTCCCCCCCGGTTGCACTCTTTGCCTATGCAGACGACTTGTCCATTATCGTCCCAGACGAAGCATCAGCTTGCGACGTCCTGGAGGTCATGGACAGTTACGGCGGGGCGAGCGGTGCAAGGTTGAATGGGTCGAAAAGTGCAGCAATGTACTTGAACTCCACTCCTTCTAGTCCGCAGCCCGTTCATGGTCGCCCCGTGAAAACGCGGCTGCAGATTCTAGGCTTCCAGTTCGAACCAGATTTTCTCTCTCCCGAAAACTGGCAACAGGCTAAGGACAAGCTTGAAGCCAGGGTTCAGGAATACAGCGCGTTGTCATGCCCTTTGACTGCTCGAGGGACAATCCTTCGCTCACTTCTGTTTTCCTTTCTGACGTATGTGGCGTGTGTGTCTCCTATTCCAACCCGAACCAAGCTTATCTTGGACAGGGTCTTGTTTCGCTTCCTCTCGAAGGGTACAACTGGTTGTGTAGCTAGCCGGGTGCTCAAGTTGCCCAGGGACAAGGGAGGACTCGGAATTCCCGACCTGGGCGTCGTGGCTACTGCACTACACGTCATTGGACCCAGGTCGCTCTTAACTCGGATATGCTCCTAACTCGAAGCTTAACTTCCTTCTTTCTTAGCACCCGACTCCGCTTGTTCTCGCAGAGCACATTTTCCCACTGTGTTCCTCGTTCAGGTACCCCGTCCACCATTTATGCGGCGGCTGCCAACTCTTTGGTAAGCCTCTGCAAGGTTCACCCAGGCATCGACGTAGTTTCAGCTCCACTCCAAGAGTTAGTGGATATCCTCACCCCAGGACTCCCCCCACATTGCCAAATGTACGACCTGTCGATTCACAGGCCAAACTGGAAGCTCATCACAGCCGGTTTCCTCGACGCCAGGCGAGCCACCTTTGTGTACCGCCTGGCGCGAGGGTGCCTGCTGTTGAGCTACAGGCCCTTCACAGCCATCCCGGCTCGTGCAGTGTGTCCTTTCTGTGGCGCTCGTGAGGACTCAGTTCGTATATTTACGCAGTGTTTGCTTCCTGCAGCTCTTCTCCAAAGAGTTGCTAGTCTATTTAGGCTCCCAGGCGTTCCTTATGAGACAGTCCGATTTTTGCACCCTTTGCCCAATCAGGCGATCAACCACTTCGTGCTTCTCCTCGCCGAGTGCTCATACCAAGTTTGGCTGGCACGCTGCGATGCAATTTTCGGGGGGTCGGGCACCGGCCCTTCACGAAGTGCTTGTGAAAGCACGGAAGGAGGTCTGGTTCCACCTCACCCGGGAGCGGCACCGCTTGGGCGAGAAGTTTCTCGAAGTGTGGGCTCGTCCTGCCGTGATTTTTGACGAGTCAGGTGGAAAGCTATCCATTAAGTTATCATGCATGCTCCAAAGGTCGCACGACTCGGCCGTGTGCGCCAGTCGATCTACGGGGTTTTGTTTGGCTCAGTGGAACCCAGAGCTGGAACCGGTGGTGGTGCACCCTCAAGTGGTCGCGCTGCTCCGCGGACGGCTTTGGTGGTCTCCATTCTTGTATGCCTTGACCTCTTTTACATCAGGGCAGTCCGAGGGTCAGTCAGGCTTGTCCCCTGCAAGACCGACATGGCTGTTTGTGTGTTGAGTGCAGTCCCTCAGTTGGGCTGCACCACAACAGCCCCCTTGTCCGGGAAGGACCGTTGGCCCGAACCAAGTCCCCCACCCAGTCAGCCCGGGTTGTGGGGGAGTACCGGGGTCAATGTATCGAATGATGCTGGGTTGATGAGTACATGAAAGCTCTGGGACGCAGCGCCCCTGGTTGCCAAGTCCTCTTCCCATCTGACAACGGTACTCAGTCTACGCGTCAACAGCACCAGCATGTCCAGACGTGGCAAAGGCGGCAAGGCGAAGGGCAAGAGCAAGACGCGTTCCAGCCGCGCGGGTCTCCAGTTCCCCGTGGGCCGTATCCACCGTCTCCTGCGCAAGGGAAACTACGCCGAGCGCGTCGGAGCGGGCGCTCCCGTCTACCTCACAGCCGTCCTCGAGTACCTGGCTGCCGAAGTGCTCGAGCTCGCTGGCAACGCAGCTCGTGACAACAAGAAGACCAGGATCATCCCCCGCCACCTGCAGCTCGCCATCCGCAACGACGAGGAGCTGAACAAGCTGCTCTCCGGCGTGACGATCGCGCAGGGCGGCGTCTTGCCCAACATCCAAGCTGTGCTTCTCCCAAAGAAGACCGAGAAGAAGGCGTAAGCGAGCTCCCAGCCGCCGGACTACAGTCGCGCTCGTCGCACAACCCAACGGTCCTCGTCAGGACCACCGAAATGCGTGTGACGGCAGGGTTTTGCTTGGCAATCCCGTTCTCTGCGCCCGTTTCCCTCTGTTTGAATTAGCGCAACCGTGCCTCTTGAACTGACGCTGCTGCTAGCTAGCTGGCATTTCAGTGCACGAATGTAGATGGAAAGCGAGCTTCCGGGTGTCCGGGGGCACACAGGGACGAGCCTCACTGCAATTAGCGTACGATTCGCGTAGTGGAATGTGATAGGCGATTGGGCCCTTAAAAACAAACAAACAAAAAATGGGCCATATCCGCAACCAGCATGCACTTATGAGCCAGGCAGGTATGCATGAGGAACGTGAACAAACGCATGCATGGCATACCAATACATAAAAGCTTGCACGCAACATCGGCCGCATTAATTTCGTTTTCGGGCGCGGCTTCTTCGCATGAATGCGCGCACCGTTTTGCAACGAACACGCATTTTGTTTATTTTTTTCCCCTCTCTCTTCTTGTTCGTGCTCGAACGCGCGCAATACTTACCATATGCATACCAAACAAGGCACCACCTTGCACCGGCAGCCCACCACAGGCACACACAAAAAAAATATTAATAATAAAAAATAACAACAAAACAGACAGACCGAGTGGGTACGGTTGGAGTACGTGGTCTCGCGTGCTCCCGTGGCCGAAGCAAACATGTAGGTGGTCCTGAGAAGGACCGTTTTGTGTTGCTTGCCTGACCGAGGCTGCGGCGCAGACAGCGGCCGAACTTAGGCGCGCTCGCCACGGATGCGCCGGGCCAGCTGGATGTCCTTTGGCATGATGGTAACACGCTTGGCGTGGATGGCGCACAGGTTGGTGTCTTCGAAGAGACCGACCAGGTATGCCTCGCTGGCCTCCTGAATGGCCATCACAGCCGAACTCTGGAATCAGAGGTCGGTCTTGAAATCCTGAGCGATTTCCCTCACCAAGCGCTGGAACGGCAGCTTGCGGATGAGAAGTTCGGTCGACTTCTGGTAGCGGCGAATTTCACGAAGGGCCACGGTTCCAGGCCTGTAGCGATGCGGTTTCTTAACCCCTCCTGTGGCAGGTGCACTCTTGCGAGCAGCCTTGGTAGCAAGCTGCTTACGCGGAGCCTTCCCACCGGTGCTCTTACGGGCGGTTTGCTTGGTCCTGGCCATAGCGAACGGAGCGAGCGTCCGAAGTCGTCGACTGCCGGAGTGAAAATGACCCCTGCGCCGCGCGCGTCGTGCTTCGCCGCACTACTCTTCTCCTCTCCAACTCACCCGCCGATTGGCCAGCGCCGGCACAGCCGTCTCGGGCGGTGCGCGCGCCGCCACCGTTCGCCAGGATGCTGGAGGAGGCACGTTTTCGCGCGGGCACCTTGTTCGCGGCTAAGGAAAGCACATTCACAGGCGGTTTAATTGAGTTTAAACACGACAGCATGCCGCGCTGTTCTCTTTCGTTTCAGCCAACACCACAATCTCGTTTATACCGCCGCGCGTCGCCAATTGCCAGTGCCGAGTGTGAGACCACACCACTAATCTCGACAGTGGTTACCGCTCCACGCCCAACGCCATCGGAGCTATTATCGCGATGTCCGCGCGACGCAGATGGGTGGCATGTTAAGGCTACATTATTGCTTGTCCACTGCCTTGCTTTGATCATGCTGATGCTCGTTTCACGAACTGCAAGTGCGCGCCACGGTGCCTTCTTGAGGGGCAACTACATCGTGTTTTGGCCGCACTCGGCAGCAAACCGTCTCGCATGTGCACACATGCCAGTACCGCACTTTCCCGTCCACGCACAGAAGAACGCGAGGCCCGCATGCGCCTCACAAGATTAACGACAAACTCACGTATGGACTACCAGCACCACTTCAGAGTTACAGAGAAAACGATGCACTTCCGCTCTAAGAGCGAATTTGGAATACAATATTGACAATTGTTGAACGCGCGTTAGGAGACCTGGACAACTAATTGGGGCCTCAAAACTGTGGATAGGCAAGCGGTACTTCCATATGTATGAAGGGTCCTTAAACAATATGTCAAGGTAGCATCAACCAATGCTTCGCAGGCGCGATCCCAAGCGCGGCTTCCCCGTGCCACGTATTCGGTGCGCAGTTTTCGCACTTGCAAGGGACACCATGTTTTGACAAACAATCATCAAACGCAACACTTTGCTCCATACAGTGCGTACATTTCGTCAGCTAGCTTTTTCGATTGCATTCCCGCACGCAACTTCGCCACAGGATCGACGGCATCGATGTCATGTTATAGCGAAGCTCCAGCTCGGCAGCCGCCGGGAGAAATCTATTTCCTCGCCAACTAATTCACCGAATTTGGTGCGCCTAATTGCGAGTAAAAGAAAATGTTCAAATGCCGCGCCTGCAACAGCGCGATTTTCAACTGATGCCGAGCGCTGCCTCTTTTTTCTTTACTATTTTTTTTCTCAGTGATTGTGGCAAACTGTGAAATGGAAGAGAGAACAAACAGTTCAACTGTGCGCTTTAAAGCTCCGTCACACAGCAATGGCACCGGATTTGGAAATTCTGTTAATTGCACAAGGCGATATGTATAAAGGGAACACAATTTATACGCCTCGATAAGATATACCAGTCATGTGTGAGTATGACTTTTACAATACCTTCACAGACATCACAGGCGTTTTCGATGGGATAAAATTTTTTAGACAGAACTTCCGTGAGTAGTTGCGCGCAATTCACACGATCGCGGTACCGCTTTGTATTGTTGAGATATGAAACTTTGTACTTCTTAACCTGCCAGTACTCGTGCATTATGGAACGGGAAAAAAGAGAGAGAGAGAGACGTCACCGCACCACCACACATTTTTCTCAGATGGAACAAGAAGCTTGTTTACATGGCTGCAGTAGTTCTCTCGTGACAACCCGTTGTTTTCTCTTGGGTGTGTTCCGATGCCTTACTTAGAGTTCACCTCCGAGCTACACGCACGACCGGTATGACCTCATTGCGCACTGTGTACGCCTTGCTTCGTCCTCGGCTATTCCCTTTGCACGCGCATGCCAGTGACTTCGCAGCAGTAATCATTACATAGACAAGAGAAAAGAAATAACCAAAAGTTCCGCGTTTCTTCAAAGCAAGAGGCCCGTACATTTTCTCTGACTGTTCCTTCCCCATTTGTTTACCTGTTTAGCCATCACCTCACTTTGCTATATACATCAAGGCCATAGCCGCAGTTCCCGGTGGCTTCGTGGGACGAATGTAAAACAATAGGCGCGAGCTTGGCTTTCATTAAACGCAACACGAATGCGAAATCCGTGCAATGACGACGGCCGGCGTGTGTCAGCTTCCCTTACCTTGGCGTGCAAATATATGTGCCATGAGTGAGGGAGCCGGTTCGAATTCGGTATTTTTCTCTAGAGCAGCTTGCACATTCACGATGTTCCAGGGATGCAGCGGCAGGAGGTAGTCTTGTGCACTTTGGCGCGTCCATGCCATGGCATTACGCAACCGCCTCACAGCGCGTAATACGCCGGACATGAGCTGCCACAAGGAGAAATGTTCACATGTAGGACAGGTGGCTCCCTCTGGCGGCGAAGAGTTCGACAAATACGTGATGCACCGCTCAAATCGCCCATCGGGCAGCCGCTCGTCCCTCTCTCTCTTTTTCCCCCGTTCTCGTGGCATGTGGCTTACACAAATACGTTGCTCGAAAAATTTTGTTTTCTTTAAGTACAGCGCGTGTCTAGCGCCCGCTTCCTTACCGATCTAAGTATATGGCGCGAACAAGGGTCGCCCAGCATCGCCTACACGCACGCCTACAATTTCGCACGTCACGATAGCATTAACACAGTCTTACAAATACCTAGGCGTAACGTTGTCTAACGATCTAACCTGGAACGCGCATGTCACTAGAGTGATATCATCTGCTAACAGAAGCCTTGGTTTCCTAAACCGTCATCTACGTCTAGCGCCACCAAACCTAAGATTGCTTGCATACAAGTCACTCGTACGCTCTAAGCTGGAATATGCCTCTGCCATCTGGAGCCCTAACCAAAAATATCTAACAAACTGTCTAGAATCAGTGCAGAATCGTGCCACAAGATTCATCCATTCATGCTATTCATATAATGTCAGTATATCATCGTTAAAAGCAGAATCCGGCTTAACAAGCCTGACTTGTCGGCGTCGTATCGCTACTATGTACTTATTTCATAGGTTTTTTTACAGCTCACTTCATCATCCACCCTACATCAGCCCTCCTGCACGCATTTCTCTCCGCATTGGTCATCCCTCTCAAGTCGCCCGTCCACGTACGCACACTACCACGTTTGCCACATCATTCTTCCCACGTTCAGCCTCGGACTGGAACGGCCTTCCACACGACATCGCCGCAATCACCTGCCCATCGACGTTTTTGAACTGTATAATTAACATATTTACCAGCGAGCAAACTTGTACCTAAACATCTTTCCCTTGTGTATATAATTTATTTTAATAGCTACCCACCCCTTATGTAATACCCCCAATCCTGGGGGCCTTTAAGGTAATAAAGTGAAGTGAAGTGAAGTGAAATGACGAAAGGGCCAGTCGTACAGAAATAACGAAAGTGAGTCTGCACTGTGCAAGCATATTTCTGTCTCAGTAAGCACACTTCACCGCTCTGCTCCTTTATTTTATTTTCCTCTTGTTTTGGGCAACTCAGCGGTGCATTGTCTTGCAAGAAGAGCCACGTTGGCCTCGAACCAACTGCTTATCACCTAGAGCGCGCTGACAAGAAATGCCACTGTAACCCTGTACACCAGTATGAAAACAGCACGCGCCTCGGTGTCTACCGCGCGCACCCTCGTCCATTTGAATACAACGCAGTGAGCCCGGTTCTAGCGACAGCTACCTAGCTAATCTCACCTTTGCATTCATTTGCGTCGCTCAAAAGAGTTACACAATTGTGAATCGCACGGTGGTAGTTTACGGCCGCCCAGCTCGTAGGGCAAGAGGGCTGGCTCGTTATTGTTTCTCCGACGCACGCAAACCAACGAAGCCATGCGAATGCCGCTCAGACACAGCGTCGCGCGTTGGCTCAATCATTTAACGCTTGCACTGGAAAGAACAAATAACCGCCGTCTGTAGAAAACTCACTTTCAGCTGTTACACACTGGCCCGTGACCGGCAATATTTTCCTCGCGCTTTGCTTCGCTGCGTACCCACATGAGCTATTGTTGTGAAATATGGGGCTTAACATATAAAACTTACTTAACTTAAATGCGCCCGCTGACCGTCACGCTCGGCGTATGTATGTAACCGAGTGCTACTGCCCGGCTCATACTCTTCTCTAAGGGAGTAGAAGAAGCGAGCCACTTCAAAGCGACAAAAATGCGCATCGACGAGCTTACGATTACCTCTTTCTTTTAGTCATCAGTCCACTCTGGTTGCCTCAATCAGGGTCCAACCAAAGGCGACAACTGAGCTGCACGAACGACCGCCACGTCGCAACTCGGACAGACTGAGGGCGGGTGAAATGGGAGCAACACAACACACAGTGGCGAGCGCAAATGCAATCGAGCAAAGCTCGCCTTGCGAGGGCGAAAAACAATGCTACCACGCCTTATGAATACATGCGGTTGCGCTCGCTCACCTGACCAAAGTTTACCGCGCGTGTCTCGTACGGCCGAACGCGCAATAATGGCATGCAAAAGAGGGTCAACGGAGCAGGAGATCGCAAATCCTGCGCATCACTGCCGAAGCACCAAGTGGGTAGCCCTGAAGAGGGCTGTTGGGTTCTTCAGAGGAGCTCATATGCTGCTTGCAGACGACGCCGCGCACGCGTGCTGCTTAGCCTCCGAAACCGTAGAGGGTGCGGCCCTGATGCTTGAGGGCATACACCACGTCCATGGCTTAAGTGTTTCCCCCAGAGCAAAAAGAACAGGAAAAGAAAAAGGGGGAGGCCCGCACCACCTTGCAGTATAACGGGCTTAACGCCAATTAAAAGATAAAAAATGAGGGATCATCACGAGAGATGATCCATAGGAAATTTGGATACAAAAGCCAATATTAAAAAAAAACAAATTCGGAGCTGAAGCCAATGAAATCATTTTGGAAGTAGTAGAAGACGAAGTATGTCGCCAGGATTAGCAGCACATAGCGACCCGGGGCAGGCTCCTTTAGGGTGTAATGAGCCGAAGGCTCCGGCAGTGATGCGCGATCATTGCGAGGCTGCATCTTTATTGCAAGTCAGTGCGAATAGAGTTCAGTCGGCTCCGGTGGTAGTGTCTCCCGCCGGTTGTGCCAAGGGACGGAATGCGGAGCCCGGTACATTGCCGCTCGCCGTGACAGAGGCTGGGTCCGGAGTAGGCTCAGAGCAGCAAGAACTGGTGGTGACCTGGAGGAACTGGTGGTGACCTGGAGGCGTGCTGGTATGTTGAGAAGATAGAATAGTACGCGGCAGGAGAAGGATAGGAAAGAAAGGAAGGAGGTAATGGAGATGAAGCATGTAGTTAGTACCATTGGCAACGGTCCATGGCTGTCACGGTCTTGCGCTTGGCGTGCTCAGTCTAGGTGACGGCGTCCCGGATCACGTTCTCGAGGAACACCTTGAGCACACCGCGTGTCTCCTCGTAGATCAGGCCAGAGATACGCTTGACACCACCACGGCGAGCGAGGCGACGGATGGCTGGCTTGGTGATGCCTTGGATGTTGTCACGCAACACCTTACGATGACGCTTCGCGCCACCCTTGCCGAGCCCCTTGCCGCCCTTGCTTTGTCAGATGGAAGAGAGGGCAGCTGCATAAAGTGCTGTCCCCTAATGAGAGTTCAGATCTCAGCCAACCATCATCATCCATACAACCGCCTCAAGCTAGGTCCCCAACACGGCAGGGGTGAAGGAGATTTGGGGTTCGAGGCGGAGGTCATGTTCAGAACAGGATCAAGCCACTGTACTCTATCGGGAGCGGCTCTCGGCGCCATAGCACCGTATTGGAGCGCGCTGCCGGCGCCTTCGTAAGTGGCGATCGAGTTCTTCAGAACTCCACAACTATCTTTCCTTGTCGTTGGGAAAAAATTATCATAGGTCGGCACCATGTTCGGGAGAATTGGAGTGTACCCAATCGACGTCTCTCCCTCTCCAGGTGGAACCATAGTTCCTTCCTGATTTTGGCCAGTACTTCGTGTAGTCCCGGTTGCTTGTCCGTGAACGTTGCTTTGCATCTCGCCAGCCACACCTGATAGCTACACTCAATCATCAACAGAGTAAACTGGTTTATCCCTTCTTTAGGGAGTGGGTTCATGTACCGGACAGTCAGGTATGGCACTCCCGGCAGCTTGAAAATATCTTTCACTCTTTCAATCAGCACTCGTAGATGTGCTCGGGCGTCTCTCTGGCATTACAAAATGGGCAGTTTTTGTTGAGACCGCCCGTGGCGGATACAAAGGCTCTTTTCCTTATGGGCAGACATCCACGTGCAAAGCGCCACATGAATGATGCTCTGCGAGCATCGAGGAAGTCTGCTAAAATCAAGTGCCAGTTCGGCTTTTCGGCCGGTTTGTTAAAAGGCACCAGTTGTCGTGGTAACTGCGGTGACAGGTGCTCTATGAGCACTTTGAGCGCCGTACTCGTCAAATCAAAGTTTGGTATGCTCTTCAATGTGCATAGCGCATTTGCGGCTTCTTTATAAAAGGGTAGGGGGAATTCGGAGCGGGGAGAAGAATGCGACAGTGGGGGACCAGTGAACACAACAATTTTCGTACTGAGAAAAAACGAAGTTAGCATCTTAGTTAAGCGAATGTCCGAGTCTAGGGCGATTTGGGTCCACTTGGTATGTAAGGCTAGTGCCATTACAATAAAGTCCGGAACGCCTAGGCCACCTTGGAATCGTGGCAGTTTTACTATTATTCGTTTTACTTGATCAGGGCCTCCTTGCCAGAGGAAGCGAAAAATTATCTTTTCTAGCTTCGTTTTTACTCCGTTAGGAACATCAAGCACACTCGCGGTATACATCAGGAAAGATATCAACAAACTTCTTATTATATTTGCTTGTGCCGTAATAGGGCATTTTAATGCACTATAATTATTAACTTTCTCTCGGAGTTTTTCTTCTGCATTAAACCAGTTAGATTGGGAGGGTCCCTTCCTATCGAATATGTAGCCGAGCATCTTAATTTCGTTTTTCAGAGGCAAGCCGTGCAAAAGTCCTGATAGTCCAGGCTCAGTGTGCAGGCTCATAATTGTGCTTTTAGTGCGGTTGAGGTTTGCTCCGCTTGCTAGACAGTACCGATCAACTACTTTTAGTAAACTAGCGACAGAGTTGCTGTCTGGTACGACTACTGTGACATCATCTGCGTATGCGAAAATCGGGGTGCAGTTAGGACCAACAGGAAGGGGGAATTTGCTGATGCTGTCATCAGCGGCGATTTGTTGTAGTAGCGGTTCTATGGCGAGTATATACAGTAGTGGGCTGAGTGGGCAGCCTTGCCGCACACCTCTTTCTATATGAAAATTTTCTGACATGCTTCCCTGTGTTATAACCGCTGACGTAAGGCCGCTGTGCAAACACTGGATTTGTTTACAAAATTCTTTCCTAATGCCTGCTTGTTGCAATACCTGAAAGAGAAATTCGTGGCTTATTTTATCGAACGCTTTTTCTTGGTCTAGTGAGCATATGTAACCGGGCAGATTTCTAGATGTAGCCCACGCTAATAGGTCCCTTAATCCTAAGCCGTGTAATTCAGCTGATCTACCCGGAATACAGCATGCTTGGTAGGTCCCGACTATGTTTGTTAGGGCGGGCGTCAAAGGGAGCGAAAGGCTTTTCGCGATAATCTTATAGTCACTGTTGAGGAGTGTAATAGGGCGCCACGCTCGGAGGTCTGATGATTTTCCTACGTCGTTACATAAAAGCGTAATTAAACCCTGACTTTGCGAAACTGGTAGCGACCCTTCTTCTAAGGAGGCATTTACAAGGGCTGTAAAATATTTTGCCAGGAGGGGCCAAAATTTTGTATAAAAAGCGGGCGGGAGGCCGTCTGTTCCCGGACTTTTGTTTTGTTTCATTGCCTCTAGGGCTTCAAAAAGCTCTTCTGATTGAAATGGCGTATTTATAACTATGGGGCTGATTTCTGGGCTTTTCAAAGAGAAAGACGTGGGAGTGCAATTAGTTTTCTTATACAGATGCTCATAGAATGACCTAGCAGCCTCTGTTACCTCTTCTGGCTTTGTTGTTGTGACGCCCGTGACTGGGTCTGTCACTTCGCACAGTATGCTACTTCTTGTAGCTAGGCGGCGGCGTAGGAGATGCCTAGAGCACCATGTTTCTCTTTTCCACCTTTCCGCACGCGCTGTAGCTCGAAGTCGGTCCCATCTTTTGTTGAGCAAGCTGTGGAGCTCTTTTCTGAGTTCTACAAGAGCGCCTGCTATGCTTGGCCCTTGCGATAGTGGTGCGCTGAGAATTAAAATGGCATCTGAAACTTTCCTCATTTCCTCACGTTCTTCTCTAGCTAATTTAGTGCCCCATGTTTGGAAACATTCCTTAACGTTTACTTTAAAGCATTCCCATGCTGCGGCGGTCGGCGGAGATTTAAGGGAGCTCTTTATCAAGTTGATAATGTCCTCAACTACGCGTGCATCTTCGAGAAGTTTTATGTTACGGCGCCAGCATCCTTTGGCTCGCGGAGCTAAATCATAATCGGTGAAGCGAAAGATTAAAAATTTGTGGTCACTCAATGCGGTGGGAAGGACCCACGCAGATTGTAGCGAAGGCGCCAATGCGTTGGAAGTATACAAGCGGTCGATGCGGCTTTCGTAGCCGCGACCCGTCCATGTCATTCCTGAGCGGCCAAGCTGTAAGATTTTCCACGTGTCTATGAGCCCTATTTCATCTACCAAGGAGCGCAGTGTTTGCGCGCTATTGTAGTCGCGCCCAGTACGCGTAGGTGCGCCGCGGTGAGAGCGCCTATCGCTTGCTTCTAAGACACAGTTGAAATCACCTAAAAGAATCACTTTAGTCGGTCCAACTAAATAATGTTCTAATGACTGAAAATATTCTCTTTGACCGTGTGTACAGGGGGCATAAACATTAATTATTCTAATACCATTACCTAAGTCAATGCTCAGCGTGCGACCCGCGTTATCCCTTTCATAACGAAGTACTTTTAAATTTAATTCTCTAAGAAAAACAATTGCGACACCAACCGAGCCCTTCCTTCCAAAATTCCAGTACGATTTTGTGTCGAATTTTAAGTCGAATTGCCTCATCTGATCGATGTGGTGGATGTACGTTTCTTGAAGTGCCAGTATATCGATTTTCAACTGGCGTGCCAATTGTATTACTTCCGCTTGTTTAGCTGCCCTCGTCAAACCACGGCAGTTGAGAGAAGCTATCTTGAGCGAAAGAGCCATCTTGGAAGGACGGGGGAAGGTGCGCCTAAATTAAAGCTTAGAAGGCAGTCTACCCCTAAGGGGAGGCAACGGCCGAGGGCAAGCCCTCGGCGTTGTCAGACATTATAGAACAATCACAGCTGCTGAGGTGGCAGAATTCGCATAGGGATTTTGCTTTTGGCATCTCTACAACGCTTTCTCTGCCGCATTCTGAGTTGCATTCGTCACTGCTACTTGCGAGGATTTGCCGTTTGTAGTGCGGCTTATCGCTCGAACTTTTGGAGCTCGGGCTTTCATTTCCCGACCCTGCTCCTTCCTTGGTAGGGGTGGCAGTTGGGGTATTCTTTTTGCTCTTTCGCTTTCTTTTGCTTGCTGTCTTTTTTGGCTCCCCCGCGACCTTTGCCACTTCTAACATGGGTGTCGCATTGTCTGGGGGCGAACTAGCCGGTTCGTCAACATGGTCCTTGACCTCCTCCCCTTTGTTGCAGGTGAGGCCCTTAGGCTCCCTTGGGGCAGGTGGGGTGTTGTTCGGCTGGGTTTCTTTGTCAGCAGCTTGAGGGGCCGAGAGGGGGGACAACACAAGTGCAGTTGGTTCCCAGTAGTCGGCCACGACTGCATTTTCTTTGTCTGCTTCAAGCCCCTGGCTCGTCACGGCAGCAAAGGTGCGTTTGGTGCATTCGCTGACCGCATGGTCTTCTCCGCATTTGGGACAGGGGTAATTGCAGTCCACGTGGCCCTACATTCCGCACCTCTCGCATTGCGGAGTGTCACAGGCGGCGCCACAATGGCCTTCGCCGCCACAGCGCCTGCACACTCGCACGACCCCTTCAAATTCACATTGAACAGTCGTGTCGATAACCTCCAGGAAGTTTGGTACTGGGGTCGTCATTTCAATCTTGACGCGGCGTATGCCGGTCGTAACTGATGGAAAGCCTGGTACACTCTCGCGAGTGACACTCAGGACCTTCCCGTACTTCTCAAACGCCTTCGACAGTTCCACATCTTGATGCTCGGCAGAGTAACCAAAGACTCGCACAAGCTTTGCTCTCGTTCCTCTGTACTCAAACTGGACTGCTGTGTCCCGAATCACGACGACAGGATTGGTTAAAAACCTCTCGACCGCCGCGCGTGTCTCCAGGAAAATTTCATACTTTCCTGCTAGGAGACAGAAACTCCTCAGGACGGGCTATGGGGAGTCCAAGGCGTCGATTAGGATTTCACGAGCTGAGAGATATATGCTGTGCATATATCTAAACAAGGGATATATAAAAGTGCACATATCATATAAAAGGGACTCTCACGGGCCTAACGACCCGTGAGAGTCCCTTTTTGTGTGTGTTGTTGTGCTGCGCGCACGGCGTTCTGATACAAAACTTTCAGCACACGCGCTGTCACAATGAGAATGCGACAGCGCGCGCCGGGTGTGTGTAAACAAGGAAGTGTGGAACAGAGGGAACGGACGGAATTGTCGAGATTCTCACTACATCCCAATGCCAATGCAGACACTTTGGGTGGCTCTGAGAAGAGCCGTTGGGTGTTGGCTGCGCGGACGAGTGCTCGGTCGCCTACTTGGAGCTGGTGTACTTGGTGACGGCTTTGGTGCCCTCGGACACGGCGTATTTTTGAGCCCCTCGTAAAACAAATATAACCTAAATAAAAATGAGGGAAAGCCGCACCACCAAGGTATAGCAGCTTTAAGCCAATCAAAATTAAATGAAGAGGAGTAGAAACCCAAAAGGTAATTTGAAGTAAAGCCAAGTATTAAGAAAAAAAACCGAGGTAAACCAACAGAGAATGTTGATGCATACCAGGAGGGGATAGGACGGCGGAGGACTTGTCTGCATCGGCGTGGGACGGGTGAGGTCTCGGTGCGTCTAATTTTTTATTTAGAAGGAGGCCAGCAGGTCCATCAGGGTTCCGAAAAGCGGTGCAGAGTTTCCGGTAGACCAGACTGCACCGGCCTGGAGGAGGATTGGCAAAACCGGATGGTTCCGGTAGGGGTGACTTGACATCAGGCAGCAGTGGGGTTGCAGAATCCACTGGACTACAGGTCAACGGAAGATCTGCAAGAAAGCTGAAAATGATGTCAGGCAGGTTGAGAAGGTGTATCGAGGGCACAGAGAAGGATGGGAAGAGAAGCTAAACTGCCAAAAGAAGAAAGCAGCCATTCCGTCTATAGTGTCCCCAGAGACAAGCTCCACCTTTGTTGGCATAACCAAGGACACTAGAAGACGAAAGGCGAAGGGCAACGTGGGAGGGATATAAAGTGGAGACAGGGAAAGAGGAGAGGGAAAGGAAACCGATTAAGGAAAAGGTATGATTGTAGAAAGAATTAGGAGGAGTCCGGGAAAGTGTACGATGAAAAAAATGCGATATGGACGAATAAGAAGTGCGCGCTTTCTTTGATCTGTAAGAAAGGAGAGGTAACGATCAGGTGTAATGGTAGAGGGGAGATTCTCTTTAAGGGGATTAGCAATGTGAGATGTAAGGGGACAGTCATTGAAGTAGTGAAGCAAGTCTGTGCAAGGATTACCACAGGCACAGTTACTGTGGGATAAAAGGTGAAAGCGGAAATAATAGAAAGAGAAGCGGCCATGAGCGGAGGTGAGGTGGACAATGGGTCGTTTCGGAGGAAAGAAAGAGGGAATGCGATTGACGTTTTTCATCCATTGAAAGAGTGCAGTGTCGCTATTCTCTCGCGCCCAGTGAGCATTCCACTGGGCGAAGGAATAGGCACGCATCCTTGATTTGATAGAGGAGGGAGCGACAAGGAGGGTACGAGAAACACCATGGGAGGCGGCGGAGTTGGCGAGAAAGTCCGCCATCTCGTTTCCCTCTATGCCCTGGTGTGCCGGTACATGGAAAAGAGATACCCGTCGCCGGTTAGAGATGAACTGAAGGAGCTGCTTGATTTGCCTGACAGAGGGATTTGTTGTCGTGAAAGTATTCAATGTAGTGAGCATGGACAAGCAATCGGTGTAGATGTGTAGAGGGATGAAATGGGGCAAAGTCTGTATATAGGCTAATGCCTCCAGTAAAGCAGCTGTTTCGGTAGCATAAGATGAAGTGGCACGAAAAAGTTTAAATTTTCCAACTTTGGTGATGTGGCCTGTTGGACTATAAAGTACGAAAGCGGCTCCTGCAGACTGGGAAGTGTAGGAGCCGTCTGTATACAGATGATAGGCCGGCATAGTGGTTACAGAGGGTACATCTTGAAGTCGAAGGCGGTAATGGGTAAAACGAGATTTCATGCTTGGATGAAAGTCCCAAGGGTTCATAGGGTAGTTAACAAGCGCCGGATGGTAGGAGTCAGGGCCATAAAATGTGAGCGCTTTGGGTGCAAATAAAGAGAAGTAGGCGTTTAGACGGTCTAATTCAATATGGAGCGGTGGTGTGTTAGCCAGGACCTGAAGCGACGAGGTACGCGTCGTGCGGAAGGCACCGGTGATTGGGAGCAGAAGGGTACGTTGGATAGAGGATATTTTGATTGTAGACTGTGAAGTAGGAAACGTTGGCCACCAGACGGGAGAAGCATAAGTGATGGACGGAAGTAAAACCTGATTATAGAGGAGACGGAGAGTGGAAGGGGCCATCGAAAAATGCATGCGAACGAACAGGAGAAGACGGGAAGAGAGAAGGTCTGCTTTTGTACGGAGATTCGTTAAATTAGCGTTAAAGTTTAGGTGGGTGTCAAAGATGACCCCAAGAATTTTAATGTTCGACTGAAATTTGAGGGGAAAGCCATTAAAACGAACTATGGGAAGACGGGTGCGGGAAGACGAAGCAGAGTGGCTATTGGGGAAGTATAAACAGGAAGATTTGTCGGCACTAATGGTGAGTTTCGTACGCTGTGCCCAGGTCGAGATAAGATTAAGAGTAAGAGCTACCTTGGGTTCTAAAACGCGACGATTGTCTGCAGAGAGCACTATGACAGTGTCATCTGCATAGGCGTGCGCAACCACGTCCGGTGGAAAGGGGAGGTCAAGCAATCCGTAGATGACAATGTTCCACAGCAGTGGACTGAGTGGTGACCCTTGAGGGCTGCCCAAAGTAGGCGTAGCAGACACCTGACCAGTCTGCGAACGGAAAATGATCTGTCGGTTTTCTAAGAAAGATTGTAGAAGGTGGTACGGATTGGAAGGGCAGTTGTGCGAGCGTAAAAAATGAAGGACGACAGGGTGCCAAACGCTATCGAAAGCGCCTTTAAAGTCTAAGCAGATGAGAAGTGCGTGTTGTTGCCGGTCTTTGTAGGTGTTTAGAGTTTGTCTGAGACGGTACAAAGCGGTGGTCGCACTCTTCCCATGTGTAAAACCGAATTGACGCGGATGAAGTAAATGATTGGAGTGGAGAAAAAAGTAGAGCCGGGAATTTAGGAGACGTTCGAGAATTTTACTAAACAAAGAATGTATAACAATAGGGCGGTAGGATGAAGGAGAGTCGAGTGGGCGGTTGGGTTTAGCAATAAAGATAACACGTCCTTTGCGCCAATGAGTGGGGAAGTAGGAGAGATTGAGACAATGATTAAAAATGAAGAGGAAAAAGGACGGGTGATAGTAAAAAATCGTCTTGAGCATGGGAAGAGTCAGTCCGTCTGGACCTGGGGCGGCGTTGGTGTTGCCTGAATTGATAGCATGTTGAATTTCTGGAATAGTGAAAGGGAGATCACTAGTTTTGGATGAATAAGGCATGGCAGTTATTTGACGCAGGCGCACGTGGTCGTCATTATCTGTGGAGGGAGAGTCGTGGGTCACATGAGCATTAAGGAGAAAGCGAGCCGACTCAAGCACGCTGCATGTGGGACGACCATCGGGTAAAAGAAGGGAGGGGAGTTGGTTGGTACGGGAAAGTTTGTCGAAGCAGATGCGGAAAGGAAGGCCGAAGAGATTGCGTTTGGAAAGGTCGGAACAGATAGATTTGGAGGCTGCAGATTTGGCTTGGTCGATGTGCATTTTGTATTCGGCATGGGCATCATTGTACTGAGCCTTAAACGCCTGTCGAAGGAGCGGGTCAGTGGTGCGCTGGAAGCGCCGACAGAAGGCACGGATCCGTTTGCGTTCAATAGTGAGGTCGGGAGTCCACCATGAATTAGTAGGAGAGGGTCGCGGCGTTATCCAGCGAGAATGGAGATGACGAAGCTTGTCGAAGAGAATGTAAAACTTCGTCAAAACCAAATCGACTGCGTTCGGAGATAGTAAAGTTGTCTGTTGGACCAACGAAAACCAAGAAGAGGTGACGAGTGACTGTAAAAGATGAGAGGTAGTCGATTTTGTTAATCGTTTATGGCGGGGTCTGGTATGGCCGAAAAAGGAAAATAGGATATATTTGTGGTCAGATAACGTTTCGGATTCGGCGACGAACCAGCTGTAGCCACATACGGCGAGAGGAACTGATGCAAAGGAAACATCGATCCAACTCTCAGCAAGGTGGGATTGAAAGGTAGGCGGCGAGCGAGGGTCATTTAATGCTTTTAAGTTGTTGGCGGCAGCAAATTGTGTGAGCTGCGCTCCCCTGATATCGCCTTCCACAGGGCCCCACAGTAAGTGCTTCGCATTAAAATCACCCGCCATCACCAGAAAAGGTTGAGTAAGAGAGGACAGGTGAGCTTGGAGGGCATCAAAAAGGGGTTCCAAGGGTTCGTGAGGGGGAGCGTAAACGGCGAGGATGACGAAAGAAACTGAAGGGGCAACACAGGAAACTATGACATATAGAGGGTCGGAATGGACTAGGAAAAGATCATAGGTATGTTTAGGAGCTAAAAGAGCAAGACGGGGACTGATTGGTGAAGCGAAAGTGATGTGCGTGTGAGGTAGGTGCGGAAGAGAGTTGCCTCGTGTATAAGGTTCGGAAATGATGATAAAATCAATGTGGTGCTGCTGGATAAAGTCCGACAACAACAATGTGGGTTGTCGGGAATGTGCCAGATTAGCCTGTAAAAATTTAATGGGTATGGAATGGGCCATGGTTCAGTATAGAAAAGAAAGGGGAAGAGAACGTGAGGATGAGTAGAGTATCGCGGGAGACAGAAATAAAGAAAGGCAGAATGTGCGAAGTTAAGGGGAGGCAGAAGGTAACAGAGAAGAGGGGAAGAGGGAGGAAAGAGAGATAGAAGATAGGAAGGAAGGAAAGAGAGAGAAGCAGACCACTAGAACGAAGCGAGGGACAAGGGGAGCAACCAGACGGGAACAAGGATTGAGGAGAATAGAGGGGCGCATGCACCCGCCCTCTAGAGAAAGGGGCTGCACAGCGGCAAACTGACAGAAGCGTCAAGTCCAGAAGCCGAGGTATAGAAAGGATACAAGTGTATCTGATGGCAGGGAGTATAAATGGCCAGAGCCACCGCGCAGCCCCCAGGGGACAGGGGTAGGTGGTGCATGCTATGTTATCCATAGTCGGTGCGCATGCGCATAGGCGCTATGCGTTCAAGCATCACTGGGTAAGTCGCATCTCCCGTGGGATGCGACGACGGCCTAGCCACCCGCCAGCACTCGGCGCACGATACCGCAGCGTCCCCCATACGCACCGAGCACGTGTCTGCTAAATGCGCCTCAGCACACTTAGTGCACACCATCCGTGAAGGGTCTGACTTATGGGGACAGGCGCGTTTGGAGTGTCCGTACGTTGAGCAGTAGGTGCAGGTGGGGACATGTAGGTCTTCTCGCACCGTCACCGAAGTCCAGCCTATGATCAAACGCCCGAGGGCAGTAAGGGAGCGGAAGGACGCTGCATCGACGGCAAGGACATGGGTAAAGTTTCCGGAGCGTTCGCGGAAAGAGACTCGTATTTTACAGGTATCAGGATCGAGTTGGATTGATGGGTTGCGTGCATTGATAGCAGCAAGGAGGGCATGAGCTGGTACGTCGGGATCAACACCTGATATCCGAATATGGGGTTGTCGTTTTTGGGCAACCTTTATGGAAATCGCGGTACGCGTTATTGGGTTCCTTTCAATTGCATTCTTGAGATGGTCAAAAGAGTGACGCTCATTAGTGAATATGGTGATGCCGTGTCGTGTACGGCGCAGCGAGACGTCACCAATTCCCTCCGTTATTGGGTCTATGTTCGCCTTGAGAAGGGCTACGACATCGCGCGCCGGCGAGGCGGAAGGAGCGACAGGGGTGAGGAACAGGATAAATTCGTGTACTCGCCTGATTGCATCGGGCCGTGGAGGAAGGATCGGCAAGTCCGTGACCGTTTGTTGAACACCTGCAGGGGTCCTGATTGGGAGCAGACGGGTCGTGGGTGAAGCAGCCTACATACCAAGGTGCGCCGCAGCAGCGTATGTCCGGGGCTGACAAGGAGGACGCGGTAGAGCCGCCAGCGCATCGCCAGCAAGGCGACTCGCCTGTTGCAGCTGGTCCCGTAACTCTGCAACGCGACCCGCCTCATGTGCAGCAATCGCTCGAACGTCAGAGCATTCCTGTAAAATCTCGGCAAGCCAGGATACGATTTGCGAGCGTTGAGCATTTGGCACTTTGGAGGAGGCGTGGAAGATCAAGTCTGTGATTAGTTTTTGCCTCTCTACGATGCGGTGAATGGAGGCGGTAATGCGTTGCTCGGGATCCAGGGGAACAGTGGGAACCGAGGTGCCGCAAACGGAAGCTGGGGAACTGGGAGCAGCAACAACAGATGGTAAATACCCGGTAGCGGGGCCAACCCTTGCGGGTGGATCGCGTTCTCCCCCTGGCAACTCGGCCTCGCGAAGGACCTCGTCCCCTTCATCAGAAAAAACTGACTCATTTGAGCCGTCCGAGCGAGGCGGTTTGACACCGCTAGGCGAGTCTCGCCCGGTCGTCTGCTCGTCCTGAGGAACCGCAGGCTTAGGCATGGCCGCGTACACAAGCGGCCATGGCCACCGCCCGGCCGGCTCACGGTATTAGATGGCCAAAATAAGGAAAGGGGGCGCCCAAAAGCCCCAATCGTACGACGAAGCGAGTCCTGAGAGATTTAAAGGGATCCTCAAAGCAAGGTTAGGTTGGTAAGGTCGAAAAAACCTTACCTTTTGCGAGAAAACTCAGGAGCGGCGTGTTTGGCCAGCTCGCCGGGCAACAGCAGACGCACGGCAGTCTGGATCTCCCGGCTCGTGATGGTCGAGCGCTTGTTGTAGTGAGCCAGACGGGACGACTCCGCGGCGATACGCTCGAAGATGTCGTTCACGAAGCTGTTCATGATAGACATGGCCTTGCTGGAGACTCCAGTGTCCGGGTGCACCTGCTTCAGCACCTTGTAGATATAGATGGAGAAGCTCTCCTTCCTGCGGCGCTTCTTCTTCTTCTTGTCGGTGGCGCGCACGTTCTTCTGCACCTTGCCGGCCTTCTTCACGGCCTTACCGCTGGGCGGGGGAGGCAGCCCAGCGGTAAGGCCGTGCAGAATGCCTCTTCCTGTCCAAGTCATTCCTGACTGACCAGGGCGAAGCACACGCCAAGCATCGACAAGTCCCAGCCCGTCGACGAGCTCTCGTAGTACAACATTTGCACGCCTATCTTTATGGTTTGGAGTCCCTCTATGCGGGATGCGATCAACCTGTTCTAACACACAGTTGAAGTCGCCTACAAGGATTAGACGAGAGGGACCTACCAAGTAGGGTTCTAATGTAGCGAAAAACTCTCTCTGATCTTTAGACCGGGTTGAAGCATAAACATTAACAATTCGAATGCCACAATCAAGGTCCACCGACAAGACGCGGCCCTCGGAATCCCTGGCATGGCGAGTAACAAGGCCGTCGAAATTCGGCATCAAAACGATGACCATACCTCGACTGCCCATCGCGCCATAACTCCAGAAAGACCGAGTGCGAAAAATCCGGTCGAAGTGGCTGATATGGCCTAGCCTATGAATATAAGTTTCCTGAAGCACAAGAATATCTACCTTTTTGGATTTAGTCAAATTAATAACCTCTAACTGCTTAGAAGCACGCGACAAACCACGACAGTTAAAGGTAGCTATGGTGAGAGAAGAAGCCATTTTAAGGGAGAAAGAGATTAGCTAAGAGCTAGTAGAAACAAAGGAAGACAAAAAGAGCTAGGAAAATAAATAAAGAGCAGGCTAGTATTAGGTAATACTAGCCGCTAGTGAGAAATAAGCAAAGACTACTTATGAGAGGGTCTCCAAAGTTGGGGACCCCTCATCAGTAAACTCATAGGTTCTGTCTGAAAGCAACGAGCATTCGCAACGTCCCCATCCGCAATTGGGACAAGGACGAGAACCCTCCGCGTCCGATGGAACCTCAGTATCAGAATCGGACGTTTCAACAGCACTGCGCTTAAATTCTGGAGGGCCAGTCTCCGAGCCCTGGGAGCCACCTTCGTCCGAGCTCGACTCACGCCCCGCGGCCGCCGCCCTGGCAGCAGAGCCAGCGCGGTGTGCGCGCCGGCTCTTACGCTTATGGTTCGACCGACGAGCAGTGTCAGTCGAGCCAGTCAGCGGTTCGGACGCGCCAGAGACAGCGACCGGCGTAGCGAGAGGTGTACCCGCCACGGAGGCGACAGCGACCGCCGCTTCAGCCTCCTCGCTCGCTGCCCCCTCGCACGTTGCCGTGACGGAAGGGGAAACGACCTCGGTAGCGTCCACGGAATCGCTGCCGCGCTCGGCGGCATCGACCACGCTCAAGGAGCCCTGGCTTTCTCCTTCCTCTAAGGCAGCAACCGTATCAGCGACCGGCGAAGTAACCGCTTCCACGACGGCAGGTTTCTGCTGTTCTGGCCTCGCGGTCACTGACGAGTAGGTGCGGACACTACACGCCGAAACCGCATGGTCGCCGCCGCAACGTACGCACGCCGCGTCGCAGGACGCGTGGCCAAACTGCCCGCAGCGCGCGCACTGAGGCGTGTCGCACGCGGCGGCGTGGTGTCCTGCCATGTTACACCTACGGCACAACCTAACTACACCCTCGTACTCACACTGAACGACACGCTCACCTACACGAAGAAGGTTAGGAACGAGCCGCACCATCTCTATCCGAATGCGCCGGTTTCCGGTGCCAACGGCAGGGAAACTGGGCACGCATTCTTCGGAGATCCCGTGAACCTTTACGAAGACCTCTAGCTCGGAGACGAGAGCCTGGTCCGGAAGATCCGCGGGGTAGCCAAACACCCTAACCAACTTCACACGCACACCTCTATACTCAAACCGAACTTCCACATCCCGAACCTTCAAAGCGGGATCAGCTGAGAAGCGATCAACCGCGGCCTTATTCTGAAACGTTATCTCAAACCGTCCTGCACCAAAGTCCTGCACTGCCGTAAGGTCGTTCAAGGAAAAGCGCTTTACGAGCGCCTTGCAAACATCTACATTGGACGCGCCTTTCGGAACTCGCCCGAAAAACGTAAGCGGCCGAAGCCGCGAAGGGGCCACCATCGCGGTAAAAACCACGTGGCGCCCGCGCCTAGCCGAAGTTTAAGCTAACACTACACAAGGTAGGAAGCTAGAAACCCTCAGCTAAACACTGGAAAAGACCAAGGACAAAAAAAGAGCCACCGGAACACCTCAACGAATCGAAGACAGCGGGTTGGAGTCTAGAAGAATCCGCACCGTAATCCTATCCAACCATCCGAGAGGGGCCCACGTGGAGAGGATCCGTAGCACCGAAGCTCGAACGCACAAATCACGCCACCACAGCACCTATCCACAGCACCTGGGGAGGCATCACAGTGTACCGTTGTCAGATGGGAAGAGGACTTCGCAACCAGAGGCGCCGCGTCCCAGAGCCTTCATGTACTCATCAACCCAGCATCATTCGATACATTGACCCCGCTACTCCCCCACAACCCGGGCTGACTGGGTGGGGGGACTTGGTTCGGGCCAACGGTCCTTCACGGACAAGGGGGCTGTTGTGGTACAGCCCAACTGAGGGACTGCACTCAACACACAAACAGCCATGTCGGTCTTGCCGGGCACAACCCTGACTGACCCTCGGACTGCCCTGACGCAAAAGAGGTCAAAGCATACAACCATGGAGACCACCAAAGCCGTCCGCGGAGCAGCGCGACCACTTGAGGGTGCGCCACCACAAGTTCCAGCTCTGGGTTCCACTGAGCCAAACAAAACCCCGTAGATCGACTGGCACACACGGCCGAGTCGTGCGACCTTTGGAGCATGCATCATAACTTAGTGGATAGCTTTCCACCTGACTCGTCAAAAATCACGGTAGGACGAGCCCACACTTCGAGAAACTTCTTCTCGCCCAAGCGGTGCCGCTCCCGGGTGAGGTGGAACCAGACCTCCTTCCGTGCTTTCGCAAGCACTTCGTGAAGGCCCGGTGCCCGACCCCCGAAAATTGCATCGCAGCGTGCCAGCCAAACTTGGTATGAGCACTCGGCGAGGAGAAGCACGAACTGGTTGATCGCCTGATTGGGCAAAGGGTGCAAAAATCGAACTGTCTCATAAGGAACTCCTGGGAGCCTAAATAGACTAGCAACTCTTTGGAGAAGAGCTGCAGGAAGCAAACACTGCGTAAAGATATGAACTGAGTCCTCACGAGCGCCACAGAAAAGACACACTCCACGAGCCGGGATGGCTGTGAAGGACCTGTAGCTCAACGGCAGGCACCCTCGCGCCAGGCGGTACATAAAGGTGGCTCGCCTGGCGTCGAGGAAACCGGCCGTAATGAGCTTCCAGTTTGGCCTGTGAATCGACAGGTCGTACCTTTGGCAATGTGGGGGGAGTCCTGGGGTGGGGATATCCACTAACTCTTGGAGTGGAGCTGAGCCTCCGCGAGCTGAACCTTGCGGAGGCTTACCAAAGAGTTGGCAGCCGCCGCATAAATGGTGGACGGGGTACCAGAACGAGGAACACAGTGGGAAAATGTGCTCTGCGAGAACAAGCGGAGTCGGGTGCTAAGAAAGAAGGAAGTTAAGCTTCGAGTTAGGAGCATATCCGAGTTAAGAGCGACCTGGGTCCACCTGACGTGTAGTGCAGTAGCCACGATGCCCAGGGCGGGAATTCCGAGTCCTCCCTTGTCCCTGGGCAACTTGAGCACCCGCCTAGCTACACAACCAGTTGTACCCTTCCAGAGGAAGCGAAACAAGACCCTCTCCAAGATAAGCTTGGTTCGGGTTGGAATAGGAGACACACACGCCACATACGTCAGAAAGGAAAACAGAAGTGAGCGAAGGATTGTCGCTCGAGCAGTCAAAGGGCATGACAACGCGCTGAATTCCTGAACCCTGGCTTCAAGCTTCTCCTTAGCCTGTTGCCAGTTTTCGGGAGAGAGACCATCCGGTTCGAACTGGAAGCCTAGAATCCGTAGCCGCGTTTTCCCGGGGAGACCATGAACGGGCTGCGGACTGGAAGGAGTGGAGTTCAAGTACATTGCTGCACTTTTCGACCCATTCAACCTTGCACCGCTCGCCCCGCCGTAACTGTCCATGACCTTCAGGACGCCGCAAGCTGATGCTTCGTCCGGGACGACAATGGACAAGTCGTCTGCATAGGCAAAGAGTGCAACCGGGGGGGAACCTGGTAGAAGTAGGAACCTGCCAATTCTGCTGTCACAAGACAACCTCTGCAGAAGCGGTTCAAAAGCGAGTACGTAGAGGGCAGGTGAGAGTGGGTCCCCCTGTCGCACACCACGTCCCACAATGAACGCCTCCGAGAGGCGGTCTCGTATGAGAACAGCAGAAGTCGGTCGAGAATACAAAGCTTGGATCATCTGTCTAAAACCCACACTAAAACCAGCCTCTTACAAAACACGGAAAAGGTACCTATGGCTAATGATATCGAAAGCCTTCTCCTGATCGAAGGAGCAAAGAATACCTGGAAGTTTCCTGGTATTTGCCCACAGGAGAAGGTCCCTTAGTTCTATACCGTGAAGCTGAGTAGAGCGCCCCTGGACACAACATGCCTGGTATGGACCCAAAACAGTGCTGAGCACTGGCGTGAGTCGCATACACAGGCACTTTGCTATGAGCTTATAATCGCAGTTCAGAAGTGTGATTGGACGCCATGCTCTCAGATCGGAGCTCCTCGACTCGTCCTTACAAAGGAGAGTGATTAACCCCTCTCGTTGAGACGCTGACAAAGTCCCTTCACTGAGTAGCCGGTTCACCACTGATGTGAATGGCTTCCCTAACAGTGTCCAAAATTTAACATAAAATTCGACTGTCAGACCATCGGATCCCGGACTGCGATTACGCTTCATAGACTTCAATGCCGAAAAAAGCTCGTCCTCATCTATGGCTGAGTCGCACACTTGCGGCGGCTCAGCTGGCGAAGCAAAAGGAAACGCAGTTGGAGTGGCAGCTGGTTCGGCATACAAGGTCATGTAAAACTGCCTCGCCAGTGCAAGAACTCCATCTGGTGAATCGACTATGCTACCATCGCTTGGATCTATTAGGGAAGAGAGAGTTGTGCTCTTCCTTGAGGGATGTTTACGTAGGACGTTTCTGCTGCACCACGCTTCCATTTCCCACAGCTCTGCTCGGGTTGTGGCCCTCAAGCCATTCCAGCGTCGCAGCAGGAGAATCCGAAGTTCCTTTCGGAGTGAGGCCAGCGCCGAAGCAACTCCAGGACCGCCGGACAGTGGCCTCGAGAGCAGGAGGATCGCGTCGGAGACGATTTTAATCTCCTCACGCTCCTCGCGCGCTCGACGCTTGCCCCAAGACCTGAAGCACTCACGCACTCTGACCTTCACGTCATCCCATTCTGTACCACTTAGATTCGCTCTATTGTGCAGCGATCGAAAAAGAATGGATGATACCTCTGCGGTTGCCTGCCTGTCTTTTAGAAGACGTGGATTCAGACGCCACGGTCTCTTCCCTTGCGGGACTATGCTAGAATCGGCGAACCGCAGAATTAGGAAGCTGTGGTCGCTAAGAGCAGAAGGAGTTAACCAAGAAGAATGCATACTAGGAACCAGTGACGATGAGATGTAAAAACGATCGATGCGGCTCTGCATGCCTCTTCCTGCCCAAGTCATTCCTGACTGACCAGGGCGAAGCACACGCCAAGCATCGACAAGTCCCAGCCCGTCGACGAGCTCTCGTAGTACAACAATTGCACGCCTATCTTTATGGTTTGGAGTCCCTCTATGCGGGATGCGATCAACCTGTTCTAACACACAGTTGAAGTCGCCTACAAGGATTAGCCGAGAGGGACCTACCAAGTAGGGTTCTCATGTAGCGAAAAACTCTCTCTGATCTTTAGACCGGGTTGGAGCATAAACATTAACAATTCGAATGCCACAATCAAGGTCCACCGACAAGACGCGGCCCTCGGAATCCCTGGCATGGCGAGTAACAAGGCCGTCGAAATTCGGCATCAAAACGATGACCGTACCTCGACTGCCCGTCGCGCCATAACTCCAGAAAGACCGAGGGCGAAAAATCCGGTCGAAGTGGCTGATCTGGCCTAGCCTATGAATATAAGTTTCCTGAAGCACAAGAATATCTACCTTTTTGGATTTAGTCAAATTAATAACCTCTAACTGCTTAGAAGCACGCGACAAACCACGACAGCTAAAGGTAGCTATGGTGAGAGAAGAAGCCATTTTAAGGGAGAAAGAGATTAGCTAAGAGCTAGTAGAAACAAAGGAAGACAAAAAGAGCTAGGAAAATAAATAAAGAGCAGGCTAGTATTAGGTAATACAAGCCGCTAGTGAGAAATAAGCAAAGACTACTTATGAGAGGGTCTCCAAAGTTGGGGACCCCTCATCAGTAGACTCATAGGTTCTGTCTGAAAGCAACGAGCATTCGCAACGTCCCCATCCGCAATTGGGACGAGGACGAGAACCCTCCGCGTCCGATGGAACCTCAGTATCAGAATCGGACGTTTCGACAGCACTGCGCTTAAATTCTGGAGGGCCAGTCTCCGAGCCCTGGGAGCCACCTTCGTCCGAGCTCGACTCACGCCCCGCGGCCGCCGCCCTGGCAGCGGAGCCAGCGCGGTGTGCGCGCCGGCTCTTACGCTTATGGTTCGACCGACGAGCAGTGTCAGTCGAGCCAGTCAGCGGTTCGGACGCGCCAGAGACAGCGACCGGCGTAGCGAGAGGCGTAGCGAGAGGCGTACCCGCCACGGAGGCGACAGCGACCGCCGCTTCAGCCTCCTCGCTCGCTGTCCCCTCGCACGTTGCCGTGACGGAAGGAGAAACGACCTCGGTAGCGTCCACGGAATCGCTGCCGCGCTCGGCGGCATCGACCACGCTCAAGGAGCCCTGGCTTTCTCCTTCCTCTAAGGCAGCAACCGTATCAGCTACCGGCGAAGTAACCGCTTCCACGACGGCAGGTTTCTGCTGTTCTGGCCTCGCGGTCACTGACGAGTAGGTGCGGACACTACACGCCGAAACCGCATGGTCGCCGCCGCAACGTACGCACGCCGCGTCGCAGGACGCGTGGCCAAACTGCCCGCAGCGCGCGCACTGAGGCGTGTCGCACGCGGCGGCGTGGTCTCCTGCCATGTTACACCTACGGCACAACCTAACTACACCCTCGTACTCACACTGAACGACACGCTCACCTACACGAAGAAGGTTAGGAACGAGCCGCACCATCTGTATCCGAATGCGCCGGTATCCGGTGCCAACGGCAGGGAAACTGGGCACGCATTCTTCGGAGATCCCGTGAACCTTTACGAATACGAAGACCTCTAGCTCGGAGACGAGAGCCTGGTCCGGAAGATCCGCGGGGTAGCCAAACACCCTAACCAACTTCACACGCACACCTCTATACTCAAAACGAACTTCCACATCCCGAACCTTCAAAGCGGGATCAGCTGAGAAGCGATCAACCGCGGCCTTATTCTTAAACGTTATCTCAAACCGTCCTGCACCAAAGTCCTGCACTGCTGTAAGGTCATTCAAGGAAAAGCGCTTTACGAGCGCCTTGCAAACATCTACATTGGACGCGCCTTTCGGAACTCGCCCGAAAAACGTAAGCGGCCGAAGCCGGGAAGGGGCCACCATCGCGGTAAAAACCACGTGGCCCCGCGCCTAGCCGAAGTTTAAGCTAACACTACACAAGGTAGGAAGCTAGAAACCCTCAGCTAAACACTGGAAAAGACCAAGGACAATAAAAGAGCCACCGGAACACCTCAACGAATCGAAGACAGCGGGTTGGAGTCTAGAAGAATCCGCACCGTAATCCTATCCAACCATTCGAGAGGGGCCCACGTTGAGGGGATCCGTAGCACCGAAGCTCGAACGCACAAATCACGCCACCACAGCACCTATCCACAGCACCTGGGGAGGCATCGCAGTGTACCGTTGTCAGATGGGAAGAGGACTTGGCAACCAGAGGCGCCGCGTCCCAGAGCTTTCATGTACTCATCAACCCAGCATCATTCGATACATTGACCCCGGTACTCCCCCACAACCCGGGCTGACTCGGTGGGGGACTTGGTTCGGGCCAACGGTCCTTCCCGGACAAGGGGGCTGTTGTGGTACAGCCCAACTGAGGGACTGCACTCAACACACAAACAGCCATGTCGGTCTTGCCGGGCACAAGCCTGACTGACCCTCGGACTGCCCTGACGCAAAAGAGGTCAAAGCATACAACCATGGAGACCACCAAAGCCGTCCGCGGAGCAGCGCGACCACTTGAGGGTGCGCCACCACCAGTTCCAGCTCTGGGTTCCACTGAGCCAAACAAAACCCCGTAGATCGACTGGCACACACGGCCGAGTCGTGCGACCTTTGGAGCATGCATCATAACTTAGTGGATAGCTTTCCACCTGACTCGTCAAAAATCACGGTAGGACGAGCCCACACTTCGAGAAACTTCTTCTCGCCCAAGCGGTGCCGCTCCCGGGTGAGTTGGAACCAGACCTCCTTCCGTGCTTTCGCAAGCACTTCGTGAAGGCCCGGTGCCCGACCCCCGAAAATTGCATCGCAGCGTGCCAGCCAAACTTGGTATGAGCACTCGGCGAGGAGAAGCACGAACTGGTTGATCGCCTGATTGGGCAAAGGGTGCAAAAATCGAACTGTCTCATAAGGAACGCCTGGGAGCCTAAATAGACTAGCAACTCTTTGGAGAAGAGCTGCAGGAAGCAAACACTGCGTAAAGATATGAACTGAGTCCTCACGAGCGCCACAGAAAAGACACACTCCACGAGCCGGGATGGCTGTGAAGGACCTGTAGCTCAACGGCAGGCACCCTCGCGCCAGGCGGTACATAAAGGTGGCTCGCCTGGCGTCGAGGAAACCGGCCGTAATGAGCTTCCAGTTTCGCCTGTGAATCGACAGGTCGTACCTTTGGCAATATGGGGGGAGTCCTGGGGTGAGGATATCCACTAAATCTTGGAGTGGAGCTGAAACTACGTCGATGCCTGGGTGAACCTTGCGGAGGCTTACCAAAGAGTTTGCAGCCGCCGCATAAATGGTGGACGGGGTACCTGAACGAGGAACACAGTGGGAAAATGTGCTCTGCGAGAACAAGCGGAGTCGGGTGCTAAGAAAGAAGGAAGTTGAGCTTCGAGTTAGGAGCATAACCGAGTTAAGAGCGACCTGGGTCTACCTGACGTGTAGTGCAGTAGCCACGATGCCCAGGTCGGGAATTCCGAGTCCTCCCTTGTCCCTGGGCAACTTGAGCACCCGCCTAGCTACACAACCAGTTGTACCCTTCCAGAGGAAGCGAAACAAGACCCTCTCTAAGATAAGCTTGGTTTGGGTTGGAATAGGAGACACACACGCCACATACGTCAGAAAGGAAAACAGAAGTGAGCGAAGGATTGTCGCTAGAGCAGTCAAAGGGCATGACAACGCGCTGAATTCCTGAACCCTGGCTTCAAGCTTCTCCTTAGCCTGTTGGCAGTTTTCGGGAGAGAAACCATCTGGTTCGAACTGGAAGCCTAGAATCCGCAGCCGCGTTTTCACGGGGAGACCATGAACGGGCTGCGGACTGGAAGGAGTGGAGTTCAAGTACATTGCTGCACTTTTCGACCTATTCAACCTTGCACCGCTCGCCCCGCAGTAACTGTCCATGACCTCCAGGACACCGCAAGCTGATGCTCCGTCCGGGACGACAATGGACAAGTCGTCTGCATAGGCAAAGAGTGCGACCGGGGGGAACCTGGTGGAAGTAGGAACCTGCCAATTCTGCTGTCACAAGACAACCTCTGCAGAAGCGGTTCAAAAGCGAGTACGTAGAGGGCAGGTGAGAGCGGGTCCCCTGTCGCACACCACGTCCCACAATGAACGCCTCCGAGAGGCGGTCTCGTATGAGAACAGCAGAAGTCGGTCGAGAATACAAAGCTTGGATCATCTGTCTAAAACCCACACTAAAACCAGCCTCTTACAAAACACGGAAAAGGTACCTATGGCTAATGATATCGAAAGCCTTCTCCTGATCGAAGGAGCAAAGAATACCTGGAAGTTTCCTGGTATTTGCCCACAGGAGAAGGTCCCTTAGTGCTATACCGTGAAGCTGAGTAGAGCGCTCCTGGACACAACATGCCTGGTATGGACCCAAAACAGTGCTGAGCACTGGCGTGAGTCGCATACACAGGCACTTTGCTATGGGCTTATAATCGCACTTCAGAAGTGTGATTGGACGCCATGCTCTCAGATCGGAGCTCCTCGACTCGTCCTTACAAAGGAGAGTGATTAACCCCTCTCGTTGAGACGCTGACAAAGTCCCTTCACTGAGTAGCCGGTTCACCAGTGATGTGAATGGCTTCCCTAACAGTGTCCAAAAGTGAACATCAAATTCGACTGTCAGACCATCGGATCCCAGACTGCGATTACGCTTCACAGACTTCAATGCCGACAAAAGCTAGTCCTCATCTATGGCCGAGTCGCACACTTGCGGCGGCTCAGCTGGCGAAGCAAAAGGAAACGCAGTTGGAGTGGCAGCTGGTTCGGCAAACAAGGTCATGTAAAACTGCCTCGCCAGTGCAAGAACTCAATCTGGTGAATCGACTATGCTACCATCGCTTCGATCTATTAGGGAAGAGAGAGTTGTGCTCTTCCTTGAGGGATGTTTACCTAGGACGTTTCTGCTGCACCACGCTTCCATTTCCCACAGCTCTGCTCGGGTTGTGGCCCTCAAGCCATCCCAGCGTCGCTGCAGGAGAATCCGAAGTTCCTTTCGGAGTGAGGCCAGCGCCGAAGCAACTCCAGGACCACCGGACAGTGGCCTCGAGAGCAGGAGGATCGCGTTGGCCACGATTTTAATCTCCTCACGCTCCTCGCGCGCTCGACGCTTGCCCCAAGACCTGAAGCACTCACGCACTCTGAACTTCACGTCATCCCATTCTGTACCACTTAGATTCGCTCTATTGTGCAGCGATCGAAAAAGAATGGATGATACCTCTGCGGTTGCCTGCCTGTCTTTTAGAAGACGTGGATTCAGACGCCACGGTCTCTTCCCTTGCGGGACTATGCTAGAATCGGCGAACCGCAGAATTAGGAAGCTGTGGTCGCTAAGAGCAGAAGGAGTTAACCAAGAAGAATGCATACTAGGAGCCAGTGACGACGAGATGTAAAAACGATCGATGCGGCTCTGCATGCCTCTTCCTGTCCAAGTCAATCCTGACTGACCAGGGCGAAGCACACGCCAAGCATCGACAAGTCCCAGTCCGTCGACGAGCTCTCGTAGTACATTTGCACGCCTATCTTTATGGTTTGGAGTCCCTCTATGCGGGATGCGATCAACCTGTTCTAACACACAGTTGAAGTCGCCTACAAGGATTAGCCGAGAGGGACCTACCAAGTAGGGTTCTAATGTAGCGAAAAACTCTCTCTGATCTTTAGACCGGGTTGGAGCATAAACATTAACAATTCGAATGCCACAATCAAGGTCCACCGACAAGACGCGGCCCTCGGAATCCCTGGCATGGCGAGTAACAAGGCCGTCGAAATTCGGCATCAAAACGATGGCCGTACCTCGACTGCCCGTCGCGCCATAACTCCAGAAAGACCGAGTGCGAAAAATCCGGTCGAGGTGGCTGATCTGGCCTAGCCTATGAATATATGTTTCCTGAAGCACAAGAATATCTACCTTTTTGGATTTAGTCAAATTAATAACCTCTAACTGCTTAGAAGCACGCGACAAACCACGACAGTTAAAGGTAGCTATGGTGAGAGAAGAAGCCATATTAAGGGAGAAAGAGATTAGCTAAGAGCTAGTAGAAACAAAGGAAGACAGAAAGAGCTAGGAAAATAAATAAAGAGCAGGCTAGTATTGGGTAATAGCCGCTAGTAATAGCCGCTAGTGAGAAATAAGCAAAGACTACTTATGAGAGGGTCTCCAAAGTTGGGGACCCCTCATCAGTAGACTCATAGGTTCTGTCTGAAAGCAACGAGCATTCGCAACGTCCCCATCCGCAATTGGGACAAGGAGGAGAACCCTCCGCGTCCGATGGGACCTGAGTATCAGAATCGGACGTTTCAACAGCACTGCGCTTAAATTCTGGAGGGCCAGTCTCCGAGCCCTGGGAGCCACCTTCGTCCGAGCTCGACTCACGCCCCGCGGCCGCCGCCCTGGCAGCGGAGCCAGCGCGGTGTGCGCGCCGGCTCTTACGCTTATGGTTCGACCGACGAGCAGTGTCAGTCGCGCCAGTCAGCGGTTCGGACGCGCCAGAGACAGCGACCGGCGTAGCGAGAGGCGTACCCGCCACGGAGGCGACAGCGACCGCCGCTTCAGCCTCCTCGCACGTGGCCGTGACGGAAGGGGAAACGACCTCGGTAGCGTCCACGGAATCGCTGCCGCGCTCGGCGGCATCGACCACGCTCAAGGAGCCCTGGCTTTCTCCTTCCTCTAAGGCAGCAACCGTATCAGCTACCGGCGAAGTAACTGCTTCCACGACGGCAGGTTTCTGCTGTTCTGGCCTCGCGGTCACTGACGAGTAGGTGCGGACACTACACGCCGAAACCGCAACGTACGGACGCCGCGTCGCAGGACGCGTGGCCAAACTGCCCGCAGCGCGCGCACTGAGGCATGTCGCACGCGACGGCGTGGTGTCCTGCCATGTTACACCTACGGCACAACCTAACTACACCCTCGTACTCACACTGAACGACACGCTCACCTACACGAAGAAGGTTAGGAACGAGCCGCACCATCTCTATCCGAATGCGCCGGTTTCCGGTGCCAACGGCAGGGAAACCGGGCACGCATTCTTCGGAGATCCCGTGAACCTTTCCGAAGACCTCTAGCTCGGAGACGAGAGCCTGGTCCGGAAGATCCGCGGGGTAGCCAAACACCCTAACCAACTTCACCCGCATACCTCTATACTCAAAACGAACTTCCACATCCCGAACCTTGAAAGCGGGATCAGCTGAGAAGCGATCATCCGCGGCCTTATTCTTAAACGTTATCTCAAACCGTCCTGCACCAAAGTCCTGCACTGCCTTGAGGTCGTTCAAGGAAAAGCGCTTTACGAGCGCCTTGCAAACATCTACATTGGACGCGCCTTTCGGAACTCGCCCGAAAAACGTAAGCGGCCGAAGCCGCGAAGGGGCCACCATCGCGGTAAAAACCACGTGGCGCCCGCACCTAGCCAAAGTTTAAGCTAACACTACACAAGGTAGGAAGCTAGAAACCCTCAGCAAAACACTGGAAAAAACCAAGGACAAAAAAGAGCCACCGGAACACCTCACCGAATCGAAGACAGTGGGTTGGAGTCTAGAAGAATCCGCACCGTAATCCTATCCAACCATCCGAGAGGGGCCCACGTGGAGGGGATCCGTAGCACCGAAGCTCGAACGTACGAATCACGCCACCACAGCACCTATCCACAGCACCTGGGGAGGCATCGCAGTGTTGTTGTCAGTAGCCGAGCAAACGAGATCGGAATAGGCGCGACCGGTCGCGCGCGCCGCGTTTTTATCGCGGCATGGTGGTGTTCACGCGACCTCGGAAAGCCGCGCTCGCCATTGGTCCGCGCGGCTTCTCTCCCTTTCCCTTGCGCTTTCCTTTGGGACCGGCGGCGGCGAGAGCGGTGAAGGCGCTACGAGCACGGCTCAAATCGCTCACAGATCGCCACTGTGCAAGTCGTTGCTACTCAGTCTACGCATCAACAGCACCAGCATGTCCGGACGCGGCAAAGGCGGCAAGGCGAAGGGCAAGAGCAAGACGCGTTCCAGCCGCGCGGGTCTCCAATTCCCCGTGGGCCGTATCCACCGTCTCCTGCGCAAGGGAAACTACGCCGAGCGCGTCGGAGCGGGCGCTCCCGTCTACCTCGCGGCCGTCCTCGAGTACCTGGCTG
Organism: Dermacentor variabilis; assembly: GCF_050947875.1. Lineage (NCBI taxonomy): Eukaryota > Metazoa > Arthropoda > Arachnida > Ixodida > Ixodidae > Dermacentor > Dermacentor variabilis. Next base: position 24,021,566 of record NC_134574.1, read on the forward strand.
CCGAAGTGCTCGAGCTCGCTGGCAACGCGGCTCGTGACAACAAGAAGACCAGGATCATCCCCCGCCACCTGCAGCTCGCCATCCGCAACGACGAGGAGCTGAACAAGCTGCTCTCCGGCGTGACGATCGCGCAGGGCGGCGTCTTGCCCAACATCCAAGCTGTGCTTCTCCCAAAGAAGACCGAGAAGAAGGCGTAAGCGAGCTCCCAGCCGCCGGACTATAGTCGCGCTCGTCGCACAACCCAACGGTCCTTGTCAGGACCACCGAAATGCGTGTGACGGCAGGGTTTTGCTTGGCAATCCCGTTCTCTGCGCCCGTTTCCCTCTGTTTGAATTAGCGCAACCGTGCCTCTTGAACTGACGCTGCTGCTAGCTAGCTGGCAATTCATTGCACGAATGTAGATGGAAAGCGAGCTTCCGGGTGTCCGGGGGCGCACAGGGACGAGCCTCACTGCAATTAGCGTACGATTCGCGTACTGGAATGTGATAGGCGATTGGGCCCTTAAAAACAAACAAACAAAAAATGGGCCATATCCGCAACAAGCATGCACTTATGAGCCAGGCAGGTATGCATGAGGAACGTGAACAAACGCATGAATGCATACCAATACACGAAAGCTTGCACGCAACATCGGCCGCATTAATTTCGTTTTCGGACGCGGCTTCTTCGCATGAATGCGCGGACCGTTTTGCAATGAACACGCATTTTGTTTATTTTTTTCCCCTCTCTCTCTCGTCTTGGTCGTGCTCGAACGCGCGCAATACTTACCATATGCATACCAAACGAGGCACCACCTCGCACCGGCAGCCCACCACAGGCACACACAAAAAATATTATTAATAAAAAATAACAACAAAACAGACAGACCGAGAAGGTACGGTTGGAGTACGTGGTCTCGCGTGCTCCCGTGGCCGAAGCAAACATGTAGGTGGTCCTGAGAAGGACCGTTTTGTGTTGCTTGCCTGACCGAGGCTGCGGCGCAGACAGCGGCCGAACTTAGGCGCGCTCGCCACGGATGCGCCGGGCCAGCTGGATGTTCTTCGGCATAATGCTAACGCGCTTGGCGTGGATGGCGCACAGGTTGGTGGCCTCGAAGAGACCGACCAAGTAGGCCTCGCTGGCCTCCTGAAGGGCCATCACAGTCGAACTCTGGAATCGGAGGTCGGTCTTGAAATCCTGAGCGATTTCCCTCACCAAGCGCTGGAACGGCAGCTTGCGGATGAGAAGTTCGGTCGACTTCTGGTAGCGGCGAATTTCACGAAGGGCCACGGTCACAGGCCTGTAGCAATGCGGTTTCTTAACCCCTCCTGTGGCAGGTGCACTCTTGCGAGCAGCCTTGGTAGCAAGCTGCTTACGCGTAGCCTTCCCACCGGTGCTCTTATGGGCGGTTTGCTTGGTCCTGGCCATGGCGAACGGAGCGAGCGTCCGAAGTCGTCGACTGCCGGAGTGAAAATGACCCCTGCGCCGCGCGCGTCGTGCTTCGCCGCACTACTCTTCTCCTCTCCAACTCACTCGCCCATTGGCCAGCGCCGGCGCAGCCGTCTCAGGCGGTGTGCCGCCGCCGTTCGCCAGGATGCTGGAGGAGGCACGTTTTCGCGCGGGCGCCTTGTTCGCGGCTAAGGAAAGCACATTCGTTGGCGGTTTAATTGAGTTTAAACATGACAGCATGCCGCGCTGTTCTCTTTCGTTTCAGCCAACACCACAATCTCGTTTATACCGCCGCGCGTCGCCAATTGCCAGTGCCGAGTGTGAGACCACACCACTAATCTCGACAGTGGTTAGCGCTCCACGCCCAACGCCATCGGAGCTGTTATCGCGATCTCCGCGCGACGCAGATGGGTGGCATGTTAAGGCTACATTATTGCTTGTCCACTGCCTTGCTTTGATCATGCTGATGCTCGTTTCACGAACTACAAGTGCGCGGCACGGTGCCTTCTCGAGGGGCAACTACATCGTGTTTTGGCCGCACTCGGCAGCAAACCGTCTCGCATGTGCACACATGCCAGTACCGCACTTTCCCGTCCACGCACAGAAGAACGCGAGGCCCGCATGCGCCTCGCAAGATTAACGACAAACTCACGTATGGACTACCAGCACCACTTCAGAGTTACAGAGAAAACGATGCACTTCCGCTCTAAGAGCGAATTTGGAATACAATATTGACAGGTGTTCAATGCGCGTTAGGAGACCTGGACAACTAATTGGGGCCTCAAAACTGTGGATAGGCAAGCGGTACTTCCATATGTATGAAGGGTCCTTAAACAATATGTCAAGGTAGCATCAACCAATGCTTCGCAGGCGCGATCCCAAGCGCGGCTTCCCCGTGCCACGTATTCGGTGCGCAGTTTTCGCACTTGCAAGGGACACCATGTTTTGACAAACAATTATCAAACGCAACACTTTGCTCCATACAGTGCGTACATTTCGTCAGCTAGCTTTTTCGATTGCATTCCCGCACGCAACTTCGCCACAGGATCGACGGCATCGATGTCATGTTATAGCGAACCTCCAGCTCGGCAGCCGCCGGGAGAAATCTCTTTCCTCGCCAACTAATGCGCCGAATTTGGTGCGCCTAATTGCGAGTAAAAGAAAATGTTCAAATCGCCTACACGCACGCATGACGAAAGGGCCAGTCGTACAGAAATAACGAGAGAAAGTGAGGCTGCACTGTGCAAGCATATTTCTGTCTCAGTAAGCACACTTCACCGCTCTGCTCCTTTATTTTATTTTCCTCTTGTTTCGGGCAACTCAGCGGTGCATTGTCTTGCAAGAAGAGCCACGTTGGCCTCGAACCAACTGCTTATCACCTATAGCGCGCTGACAAGAAATGCCACTGTGACCCTGTACACAAGTATGAAAACAGCACGCGCCTCGGTGTCTACATCGCGCACCCTCGTCCATTTGAATACAACGCAGTGAGCCCGGTTCTAGCGACAGCTACCTAGCTAATCTCACCTTTGCATTCATTTGCGTCGCTCAAAAGAGTTACACAATTGTGAATCGCACGGTGGTAGTTTACGGCCGCCCAGCTCATAGGGCAAGAGGGCTGGCTCGTTATTGTTTCTCCGACGCACGCAAACCAACGAAGCCATGCGAATGCCGCTCAGACACAGCGTCGCGCGTAGGCTCAATCATTTAACGCTTGCACTGGAAAGAACAAATAACCGCCGCCTGTAGAAAACTCACTTTCAGCTGTTACACACTGGCCCGTGCCCGGCAATATTTTCCTCGCGCTTTGCTTCGTTGCGTACCCACATGAGCTATTGTTGTGAAATATGGGGCTTAACATATAAACCTTACTTAACTTAAATGCGCCCGCTGACAGTCACGCTCGGCGTATGTATGTAATCGAGTGCTACTGCCCGGCTTATACTCTTCTCTAAGGGAGTAGAAGAAGCGAGCCACTTCAAAGCGACAAAATGCGCATCGACGAGCTTATGATGATGATGATGTATGGGGTTTTTTGGCGCAAGGGCCAGGTATGGCCAAAGAGCGCCATGTCTGTGCTAATGGGTTTGCAATGTACTTATGATTACTATGAGGTTGGTGTGACGTGGCTGTAAAGGGGCCTTAAAATATACGCAATAAAGTGCGGAAAATCTGTATAATAAAATTATGGCGATGACGTATGACTTGTACTATGAACATTTAGATGCATTTAAAAAGAATGGTACGATAGGTAAAATATAGCAGATTATAAGAAATGCTAGAGCACTACTGCCTCCATATGGCCCTTGAAAACACAAGGGCCTGGAGGCATGTGCTATTCAGAACAATTATCGCAGCAGCATCCTCTGGAGCGAGGATGCTCTACGAATTTATTGGGCTTATAACGTGTAGAACTACATCCTTTAAGAAGTCGAGGACTGCCTTGGTGTTAAAAAGCGGTTCCTTACCAAGAAACATAGCTGGGTGAAGAGGTATGCAATGACGATATGCAAGAGGAAAATGCTTCTTTCTTTCACGTTCGGCTTCGCGACACTCCAAGAGGACGTGGAGGACGGTCAGCCTCTCACCACATCGACCACAGGTTGGCGGTTTGTTTCCAGTAAGAAGAAAATTGTGTGTACCAAATGTGTGCCCTATTCTGAGGCGGCAAAATAGGACATCTGTTCGCCGTGATTTTGATGGGAAGGGCCAAAAACCTAGCTGTGGCTTTATAACGTGCAGTTTATTGTTTATTTCTGCGTTCCACATGCGTTGCCAGTGTTGTCGCAGTTTCTTACGCACGAAAGGCTTCAGATCTGTGACCGGGACAGCAACTGCAGAAGAAGTGTTTAGTGATATGAGTGATGTGGCCATTTGATCAGCCAGTACATTGCCCTCGATACCTCTGTGGCCAGGTACCCAGCATATTATAACGTTCTGGTTAGATGTGTACGCTTTACACAATACCGAATACAGTTCATTGAATACGGGATTTTTATGTTTGTAGAGTGACATTAGGGCCTTCACGACGCTTAGAGAGTCTGTATAGATCGCTGCTTTTGGAAGTTTTGATCTTCTAATATGCTTCAAAGCAGAGAGTAATGCGTAGGCCTCGGCCGTAAAAATGCTGGTTTCTGGATGCAGTACATCGGATTCCGAGAAGGATGGGCCGACGGCTGCATAGGATACCCCGGCATTTGACTTCGAAGCGTCTGTGTAGTACTCTGTGCAGGAGTGTTTGTACTGCAGCTCTAGGAAATGCATTCTTATTTCAGCCTCAGGAGCGTGCTTTGTAATTTTTATAAAGGATATGTCACATTGTATAACCTGCCACTCCCAAGGAGGTAAGAGATTGGTTAGGTGCATTAAGCGATGCTCGAGGAGTGGGACATGGATTTCATCGCTAAGCTGCTTCACACGCAGCGAGAAAGGCTGTCTTATGGAGGGGCGATTGCTGAAAAGTGTAGCGCACCTCATATCGGTAACGGTATCAAAACATGGATGTTCAGGATTAGAGCGTACTTTAAGGAGATATGTAAAGCTGATGCATGACCTCTGTAGGTAGAGAGACCATTCATTGGATTCGGCATATTGGCTTTCGATCGGGCTTGTTCTGAAAGCGCCTGTGGCTAAACGGATACCTAGATGGTGAACAGGGTCTAGCATCTTTAGCGTGCTTGGGGCGGCAGAGTTATATATCACGGCACCGGATTAATCGTGACCGGATTAGGCTCTTATAGAGATTCATTAGGCACTTCCTGTCACTACCCTACGTAGTCTGGGATAGAAGTTTCATTAGGTTCATTGTTTTCAGACACTTTTCTTTCAGATGTTTAATGTGTGGGACGAAAGTGAGTCTATTTTCAAGTATAACACCTAGAAATTTGTGCTCTTTGTTTACAGGTATCTGTTGTCCACACAGTTCTAAGGAAGGGTCCGGAACCAGGCCTCTCTTTCTTGTAAACAACACACAAGAACTCTTGTGAGGATTGATTTTAAATCCATTTTTCTCTGCCCACCCTGACACCTTGTTCAAACCATGCTGTACCTGTCTCTCACAGACTGCGAGGTTACAGGACTTGAAACCTATTTGAATGTCGTCCACATAGACGGAATACAAAATGGCTGGTGGTAAGGACGCTCGAAGCGTTGTCATTTTAACAATAAAAAGTGTGCAACTGAGCATGCCTCCTTGGGGTACACCAGTTTCTTGTGTAAAAGGACGTGACAGCACATTGCCAACTTTCACCCGGAAGGTGCGATTGGACAAGTGGCTTTTTATTACGTTTAGAATATTACCACGAATGCCCATTTCTGACAAATCTCTCAAGATTACGTAGCGCCAGGTCGTATCGTACGCCTTCTCCATATCGAGGAATATCGATAAGAAGAACTGTTTGTGTACAAACGCGTCACGAATATCTCCTTCAATACGTACAAGATGGTCGGTTGTGCAGCGCCCTTCTCGGAAGCCACACTGATAGGGATCAAGCATTTTGTTTTGTTCAAGGAAATGGATGAGACGCCTATTTATCATTTTTTCAAATACCTTGCACATGCAGCTTGTGAGGGCTATCGGGCGGTAACTTGCCACTGAAGAAGGGTCTTTCCCTTGTTTCAAAACAGGGACCACAATGGCTTCTTTCCATGCCGTTGGAAGGTACCCTGCGTCCCAGATGGTGTTGAAAAGTGTAAGTAGTGTTACTTGCATGTCATTGTGCGTGTTTTTGAGCATTTCGTACATGATTCTATCAGAGCCCGGTGCAGAGCTTTTGCATGCGCTCAAGGCAGCTCTCAACTCGGCAATGCTAAAAGGACAGACGAGCTTATGATTACCACTTTCTTTTAATCATCAGTCCACTCTGGTTGCCTCAATCAGGGTCCAACCAAAGGCGACAACTGAGCTGCACGAACGACCGCCCCGTCGCAACTCGGACAGACTGAGGGCGGGTGAAATGGGAGCAACACAACACACAGTGGCGAGCGCAAATGCAATCGAGCAAAGCTCGCCTTGCGAGGGCGAAAAACAATGCTACCACGCCTCATGAATACATGCGGTTGCGCTCGCTCACCTGACCCAAGTTTACCTCGCGTGTCTCGTACGGCCGAACGCGAGATAATGGCATGCAAAAGAGGGTCAACGGAGCAGGAGATCGCAAATCCTGCGCATCACTGCCGAAGCACCAAGTGGGTAGCCCTGAAGAGGGCTGTTGGGTTCTTCAGAGGAGCTGATATGCTGCTTGCAGACGACGCCGCGCACGCGTGCTGCTTAGCCTCCGAAACCGTAGAGGGTGCGGCCCTGACGCTTGAGGGCATACACCACGTCCATGGCTTAAGTGTTTCCCCCAGAGCTAAAAGAACAGAAAAAAAAAGGGGGAGGCCCGCACCACCTTGCGGTATAACGGGCTTAACGCTAATTAAAAGATAAAAAATGAGGGATCATCACGAGAGATGATCCATAGGAAATTTGGATAAAAAAGCCAATATTTAAAAAAAAACAAATTCGGAGCTTAAGCCAATGATATCATTGAGGAAGTAGTGGAAGACGAAGTAGGTCACCAGAATTAGCAGCACATATCTACCAGGGGCAGGCTCCTTTAGGGTCTAATGAGCCTAAGGCTCCGGCAGTGATGCGCGATCATTGCGATGCTGCATCTTTATTGCAGGTCAATGCGAAAAGAGGTCAGTCGGCTCCGGTGGTAGTGTGTCTCCCGCCGCTTGTGCCAAGGGACAGAAAGCGGAGCCCGGTACATCGCCGCTCGCCGTGACAGAAGGCTGGGTCCGGAGTAGGCTCAGAGCAGCAAGAACTGGTGGTGACCTGGAGGAGCTACATCAGACATGCCCGGATTGGGCAAGAAGGAGGCAAAGATACATAAGGCGTGCGGGTATGTTGAGAAGATAGAATAGTACTCGGCAGGAGAAGGATAGGAAAGAAAGGAAGGGAGGAAATGGAGATGAAGCATGCAGTTAGTACCATTGGCAACGGGGTAAAGACCCCACCACGGTAGGCATGTACAGTGCTAAGGGCACAAACAGACATGCAAAAGTAACATGAAGGCGTGCCAGAGCGAGGGAGGAAGGGAAGTCATGTGGCATCCGGAAAAGGTATTGTGGCAGGATGTGCCGGCACAGAGCGCACGATGGCAAGAGTAAACTGTAGTAATAATGCACGGTGTCGTTTAGTATGAAGCAACGCCGAGTATACTGCTGGCGTCACCTGTTCCAACCGCGAGTGAGCGCACAGTTCTGCCACGATCGACGCAGTACGCGCGCACTCGGAGAAATAATGTTCCACTCCCGCGCACTCCGCTCCACAGGTACAGAAATTAGTGGCACTGAGGTGAAATCGATGTAGGTAATAGGGAAAGTGCCCATGTCCCGTGAAAAGGTGAACGAGGAGGCGGTGAGGAGGGAACCAATGAGGAATCGAGTGGACACTGGGCACCCAAGCATAGAGGCTGGTGCCCAGTCCTTCCCGTTGCCAGTAGTCGTGCCACTGGTTCGCTGCGATCTGAAAGAAGCGCTTTCTGATCGAGAGTATAGAGAGGGCGCTCGTACGCACTGCACCTGTAGTGCATGCAGACGATGCGGCAGTGTCTGCAAGTTCATTCCCCAGTACGCCCCGGTGTCCTGGTACGTGAAATAACCGGACACCAGGTCTGGTGTGAGCCAGGAGATGCAGCACAGCTCTAACGCGTCGTAACTGCTCCCCCTCACAGCGCCATCGTGACAGGGCCACTAAAAGTGAGAGACAGTCAGAATACAAGTACACGGTGTGGTGCAAGGTTGCGACATAAATCAGCGCCTCTTCAAACGCACAAAGCTCCGTGCCGAATGCACTAGAAGCGCCCACTACCCGGTACTTGCCCACACGGACTACATGACCACTGCGATCGAAAGCTACAAACGCGGCGCCTGCCGCCGTAGTGGTGAAGGCACCGTCCGTGTAAACATGGTAGACCGGGGCCTGTGAAAGCTTATGCGCCTGCTCGGGAGTGAGGCGCGTGAAAGGGAACCGAACGCGCTCACTAGGGTGTTCCCGCCACGGGTCGCAGGGGAAGTCAAGTAAGCAGGGATGAAAGGATTCAACCCCATAATAAGTCACCTGTCGAAGCGTAAACAGGGAAAACTCCGCCGCCAATCGATCGAGCTCCACAGTAATGGGGGGACAGTTAGCGAGAACATGAAGGGCCGACGTGCGCGTCGTATGGTACGCGCCCGTCATGGCCACCAGAAGGGACCGCTGGGCAGACAGCACCCGCATAGTAAGGTGGGTGGAAGGAAAGGGAGGCCACCAAACTGGGGACGCGTATGCAACTGCAGGCAGCCGGACCTGTCGGTAGAGCCGACAAATAAGTGCCGGAGGAAGCGCGCGATGTAAACGGATAAAATTGAGTAATCGGAAAGCCAAGACCTCTGATTTAGATTTAATATAGTCGACGTGGGCAAAGAAATTAAGTTTGTCGGCAAAGACCACACCAAGGAGCTTGATGCGATCTTTGCACTGCAGAAAAGCTCCATCCAAGCGGATAGACGGTCGGCGCTTTGATGTGCCAATGTGACCGTTGTTAAAGAATACAAAGAATGATTTGGGATGACTAATTTGAACCTTGTTCTGTCGAGACCAATTACAGACCAAGGTAAGGACAGATTCCGCCAAGGCCTGCAGTTGCAATCGCGACGTCCCAGTAACGAGGAGAACGGTGTCGTCCGCATAGGCCTGTATATGTACTCCCGCAGGAAGGTCAAGGTCTAAAAGGGAATAGATAATTATATTCCATAAGAGAGGGCTGACCGGCGATCCCTGAGGGGTACCAATCGACGAGCGCGCTTTCACCTCTCCCGCGTTCGAGCGAAAGACAACCGATCGCCCCGTCAAGAAGGACTGGAGCAGGTTGTAGAGGTTGATCGGGCAGCGGCGTTTGCGGAAGAAGAAAAGAACCGCGTCGTGCCACACGCTGTCAAAGGCCCCAGTAAAGTCTAAGGAAATCAGGACGGCTGGAGTCTTGGAGTATTTCAGGGCGCACAGCCTCTGACGCAAGGCGTAGAGAGCCTGAAGGGCACCACGAGCATGAGTAAAGCCGAACTGGCGGGGGTGAAGGAGATGGTTCGAGTGCAGGAAATGGTAAAGGCGGGAATTTAGTAAGCGTTCGAGGATCTTACAGAATAACGAGTTCATAACAAGGGGTCTATATGCAGATGGAAGGTGCGAAGGACGACCAGGCTTTAATGTAAAAATGATTCTGCCGACCTTCCAACAAGAGGGGAAGTGGCCCAGTTTAAGAGCACTGTTAAAGACAGCCAGAAAGAAGTGGGGATGCTGCTGAAAAAGTTGCCGGACAAACATGCCTGTGAGGCCATCGAGCCCCGGCGCCGCACGAGGGTTGCCTAGCAAGATGGCATGTTCAACCTCTGCCATGCGGAACGGGCAGTCCTTGTGTTGCCATGGATAGGGGGAAGTGGTGAGCCGCCGAAGGCGTTGGTGGAACTCGCCGTCAGAGGCCAGATCGTCAGTCGCCACATGCTCCCGCAAGAGCAACGCGGCAGAGTCGAGAATGGAGACCGTAGAACGTTTCGGAGATAGAGCGAGCGGGGGAAGGGGCAACTGTGCGACGTGGTTCCCAAATGCCAGTTCAAACGGTTTGCCAAATAGATTTTTTGCCGTGAGATCACGACAGACAGTTTTTTCGAAGCTCTCCTTCGCAATCCGGATGTGGTGTTTGTACACCGCGAAAGCGTTGGCATATTGCTGCCGGAAAATTGTACGGAGCGCAGGGTCCCTTGTCCGCTGAGCCCGGCGGCGCATCGCGCGCACTTTTGCCCGCTCCTCCCCTAATTGTGGGGTCCACCAAGCATTGGCCCGCTCACCCCTTTGTCGAATTACTCGCATGTGCTTGCGACAAAGCGCATCATACATACAATAGAATTTCGTTAACACCCATTCCAACGAGAGGGTTGTAGAAAAGGCACAACGAACCACGCGTGCGAACCAGTCGGAGCACTGCAAGACGCGCAGCATCTCGCATTGCGCATAAGTGGTTAGAAGCTTGATGGGAAAACCGGAAGTCGCGCAAAGGGAAAATTCAATATACCTGTGGCCCGAAAGCGTGTCCGCGTCCGATACTGTCCAGATGTACCCCTTGCTGGCTAAAGGTATGGACAGCATCGTAACTTCGATCCACGAACTGGCATAGGGTGTGTCGAAGGTAGGGGCAGAGGCGGGGTCTTTCAGGACTTGAAGACCATTGCCACTAGCAAAACTGGCCAGCTGGACGCCCCGTATATCACCACCTACAGGGCCCCAAAGCTCGTGCTTGGCATTAAAATCGCCTGCCAAAACAAAGTTCTGAGAAGGATGCCGTGAAAAGCATTGCCAGAGCTCATCGAGGATGGGGTCTATAGGACGATGCGGTGGGGCGTACGTCGCTACGATGATAAAATCCTGCCCCGGGCAAGCACAGCTGACCGCAACTACGTACTGCGAGATATACGTCGGGAATAATTCAAAACCGGGAGCTCGTGCCAGGAGCAGTACACGCGGGTTCTCCAGTGCATGAAAAGCTGTTAAAGAAGGGGGCACATTGGCAATTTTGCCATCTCGGATGTGCGGCTCCGAGACAATGGCAAAAGTGAACCCGCCCCGGTCCATGTGGTCGACCAACACCTTCATCGCGTCCCTCGTGTGATCAATGTTAGCCTGCAAGAACTTATAGGTATGCATCTTGGCTAAAACCAACTAAAAGCCACTGATGCCGGGGCGAAGAGGGAAGCACGTTAAATAACCATGCGCGTGCGTCCTCGCACGCACGCACCCCGGAGAGGAGGATAGACAAGTGTCGAGAGATTGCAAAAGGGAGAAGATCGGACAGGAGGCGTAGAGAGGCACTGATCAGGGTGAGAGGCAGGGGAGAAAAAGGGATCAGAAATGAGCAAAAGCTAGTGGGGAGACAACGAGCAACGCAGGAGGCCGGAAGTAAAGATTCGTAGATAAAGAACAAATGAAGTCGCAGAACAAAGAGGACGCCACACGGCAGCCCCAGGCTCGCACGCGAGCTCAGAGGACATGTCCACCACTGCGTGCAAGTGCGGGACCAACCATCCGCTACACTGAAGCCGTCGCACGGCGACCCAGGAGCATCGTGGGAGGCGTCAGCCATAATCGGTTCTAGCCCTTAAGCGGGCCACCCGGCTGGCTAAGAGAGGGCAGAGACGGTCCCCAGTAGGGTGCGTGCTTGCTAAACCGGCCTTGCGTCACTCGTTACACCACACGGCCGCGTCACCCAAGCGAACAGTACACTGTGGGTAAAGATGTGGGCCCGCGCAGCGCGTGCAGACGGCCATATCCTCCTGCTGTCGCACGGGGCAGGCACGGCGAGGGTGACCATAAGTCGCACAAAACGTACAAGTGGGGACATGGAGGTCTTCGACCACCGCTGCCGAAGTCCAGCCCACCATAACTCGCCCGCGGCTCAGGAGGGAGCGGAACGCCGAAGGAGTAACTTCTAACACGTGGGAAAAGTTACCCGAGCGTTCTTTAATGGATACACGTACCGAGCATAATGAGATATCTAAGTCCAAGCCAGGATTGCGGGCGTTGAGTTGCGCAACTAAAGTAGCGGCAGGGATGTCAGGATCAACCCCCGTTAACTTAATGTGGGGCTTACGTTTTAGCGGTAAGCGAATTGACATGGTGGTGTTCGTCACATGATTTCGTTCAAGGGCAGCCTTAAGCCGGTCCATTGATGTCTTGTCATTTGAAAGGATTGCCAGCCCATGTGAAGTCTTTCGAATAGTAACGGCTCCTATTTGTTCTTTGACTGGGTCAATGTTTGCTTTAAGTACAGAATGAATGTCCTGAGAGGATGTGGGAACGAGAGGTGATAAGAACATAATGTGTTCATGGTCTCGCCTGAAGTGGGTGTCGGTGGCGCCCTCGGTCAGGGTGGACGCCGAGGACAGCGCAGCAGCAGCGAGTCCAGCAGGTGCACTGAGGACTGTAGGTGCACCCTCGCGGACTACGGTAGCATAGGACGCCAGAGCCCCGGTCCGGACGTCCGCCGCGGGACACACCGCAGCACCCAACCGTGTCTGGGCCAACTGCTCACGAAGTTCGTCAGCACGCCCGCACTGCCGTGCCGCCACCGCTCTCATATCGGCGCACTCCTGGAGAATTTGCCGCAGATGTCCAAGGATTAGGGAGCGTTGGGCGTTCGTCACTTTACACTGAGAATCAAATAGGATGTCCATAATGTCCTTCTGGAGCGAGACGGCGCGATGAAAAGACGCCGTCAGCGCGCCATCCACACGGCTTTGGGCAGTAGAAGGCAGGTCGACCTCGCCACCATGAACAGAGTCAGCAGCAGGGGGTCTCCTTCGCGAGATTCCAGGCTCAGCTGACGAAGCGCATTATCCCCGACCACCGAAAAGACAGAGCCGCCCGATCGCGGAGAAGAACCCGCCGAAGTGGGGTCGCCCCCGGTGGAAAGTCCAGCTGCGGTAGGCTGAACAGCAGCCATATCCCACTAGTGGGTATGAGCCATCAGCCCAGCCGCCGTCCGATGACACACCAGCACACGTCGATCCCGTCAAAAGTAAGGCTTTGCAGCACAGCAACCGACCTCGGCCGGGTGCACGAGACACTTATAAAGGTCCACCAACAAGAGAGAGGGCGGCGAAGGAGGGAAAACCGACCTTTGGCCGAAACTGCGAAGAGCGAAGCGAGCAGCAACCAGGCTGAGGCGGTCAAGGTCTTGCGCTTGGCGTGCTCAGTGTAGGTGACGGCGTCCCGGATCACATTCTCGAGGAACACCTTGAGCACACCGCGTGTCTCCTCGTAGATCAGGCCAGAGATACGCTTGACACCACCACGGCGAGCGAGGCGACGGATGGCTGGCTTGGTGATGCCTTGGATGTTGTCACGCAACACCTTACGATGACGCTTCGCGCCACCCTTGCCGAGCCCCTTGCCGCCCTTACCACGTCCAGACATCTCGGCTGTTGCTGCTACTTCGAAGCGAGTCAGGAAAGCGAATGCCGCGTCCTTGCGCCGCGACTGAGCGAGGAAGCCGCGCCGAAGGGCGAGGAGGTGAAACGCGCGCCGATTGGCTCACGGGCAGCGCGGCCTCTCTTCGCGAGTGAGTCGCGGGTGGCAGCACTGAGCCCTGCTTAGGCCACGCACTGAGTTCACGACATGTGGCTGCGCAACACAATCGCGGAGTTTACTTTTTTTATGATGTTTCTTTTTGGCATTTATGACTGCAACGTAGGCTGATGTTCAACCCGCCTCCCTCCTTCTTTTGCACAACTCGCCAAGAGAAAAACAAACGTGTCAACAATGTTATTGTGCTATGTTGCACGCACCCACTGCTCGTTTCGCGCCCCAGGAACAAGTTTATTGTCTTCTCATAATTATGATTACTCGTTCTATTCACCGGTAGCTCGCCTACGCTTTCAAGTGCACCCTGGTCATTGCCGCAAAGCACACCGTGCGCACAGCTTCAAACTCCGCCACGCCTACATAGTTCACTTGATCACTAGTCACGAAACAGGGCGCGTTCATGCTCTGTTCGCCTCAGGCGTTTCAAATTTCGCACGCCGGCACCGTTGACTGGTGCCTACACGACCGTCAAATTTCGTCGCGATAGCTTACGTAGCCTCGTAGATAACGTCAGCGAAATCAGCCTAAGACGCGCGCGCGAGCCCAATTCAGCATTCTAGGGGACGGAAGAGAGCGAGGGAACTGTTTGCGCCGCTCCTCAATCCTCCCTCTCCCATCGCCCGTACGAAGGCAGCTACGCAGGGCGCGCGCGGAACCGCTAGCTATGCAGTATGCGGAGAGCGCGCGCATCTCTTCTTTTCCCACTTCAAAGTCACTTACTACTGCTACATTTGTAATAACAGTGTAAAATTTCCCCTTAGGCAGTGCTGCTTCGTGAACGTGCGCACCCATTTCCGCTCGCCAGTCACCGCTACAGCAATGCGGCTCTGAATTTCAGTCCGGAGCACTGCTGCATACGTGCGGGCGGCCGCCGAGAGGGCATTCTAGCAGACGCAGCGACCGATGGCATTAGTTCTAGCAGCCATAGAGGCACACCTCAGGGCCCGCAAAAGCGCGTCGAACGACAAGAAGAAACAAAACGGTAAAAAGAAAAAAAGGAGGGATGAGGGCTGCCTGCTTTTAAAAGTTGCGCTACATCAGAATTAAGTAAATGTGCAGCAACGACCGCCTCATCATCCTCGGTGTGTGAAACACGCGCCGTGGTAATTAATGCATGCAGGCGAACGTGGCCGCTCGCGCAGAGTCGCCTCACGCGCCCCACACTTGCTTAGTGTGTGTTGTTGTGCTGAGCCCCATGGCGTTCCGTGCGGTTCTGCTACAAAAGTTGTAGCACACGCGCTGTCCTACCGCGCACGCCGCGTGTTTGAAAACAAGAAGTAGTAGTAAGTGCCGTTGAGATGGTAAAAGAAGAGAAGAGTGCAGTACCGTAGCTGTCCCTCGCTTAGGAGGTCACCTCAACAGTACTACACGGGGGAGGGTAAGGAGAATAAAGGAGCCAAGAGAAACAAAGATTAAAGAGGACGAGCGGAAGGCCGTGAAGAAAAAAAAGAGAGAGAGAGAGAAGCGTGAAACGGGCCCTATGGCAGCGTGGTAAGGTTCGACGACTCAATGAGCTGGGAAGGCTCTTTTGAGTAAAACCGCAAAACCCCTAGGAAACGAGAAAGTCCTCGGGACGGGCTATGGGGAGTCCAAGGCGTCGATTAGGATTTCACGAGCTGAGAGATATATGCAGTGCATATATCTATAATAAAAGCGCATATATCAGATAAAAGGGACTCTCACGGGCCGATAGGCCCGTGAGAGTCCCTTTTTGTGTGTGTTGTTGTGCTGCGCGCATGGCGTTGTGTGCGTTTCTCATACAAAACTTTCAGCACACACGCTGTCGCAATGAGAATACGACAGCGCGCGCCGGGTGTGTGTAAACGAGGAAGCGTCGAACAGAGGGAACGGACGGAATTGTCGAGATTCTCACTACATCCCAATGCCAATGCAGACACTTTGGGTGGCTCTGAGAAGAGCCGTTGGGTGTTGGCTGCGCGGACGAGCGCTCGGTCGCCTACTTGGAGCTGGTGTACTTGGTGACGGCTTTGGTGCCCTCGGACACGGTGTGTTTGGCCAGCTCTCCGGGCAACAGCAGACGCATGGCAGTCTGGATCTCCCGGCTCGTGATGGTCGAGCGCTTGTTGTAGTGAGCCAGACGGGACGACTCCGCGGCGATACGCTCGAAGATGTCGTTCACGAAGCTGTTCATGATAGACATGGCCTTGCTGGAGACTCCAGTGTCTGGGTGCACCTGCTTCAGCACCTTGTAGATATAGATGGAGAAGCTCTCCTTCCTGCGGCGCTTCTTCATCTTCTTGTCGGTGGCGCGCACGTTCTTCTGCGCCTTGCCGGCCTTCTTCACGGCCTTACCGCTGGGCTGGGGAGGCATGTCAGTAGCCGAGCAAACGAGATCGGAATACGCGCGACCGGTCGCGCGCGCCGCGTTTTTATCGCGGGAGGGTGGTGTTCACGCGACCTCGCAAAGCCGCGCTCGCCATTGGTCCGCGCGGCTTCTCTCCCTTTCCCTCGCGCTTTCCTTTGGGACCGGCGGCGGCGAGAGCGGCGAAGGCGCTACGAGCACGGCTCAAATCGCTCACAGATCGCCACTGTGCAAGTCGTTGTTACTCAGTCGGACAGCAACACTGCGATGCCTCCCCAGGTGCTGTGGATAGGTGCTGTGGTGGCGTGATTTGTGCGTTCGAGCTTCGGTGCTACGGATCCCCTCCACGTGGGCCCCTCTCGGATGGTTGGATCGGATTACGGTGCGGATTCTTCTAGACTCCAACCCGCTGTCTTCGATTCGGTGAGGTGTTCCGGTGGCTCTTTTTTGTCCTTGGTTTTTTCCAGTGTTTAGCTGAGGGTTTCTAGCTTCCTAGCTTGTGTAGTGTTAGCTTAAACTTCGGCTAGGCGCGGGCGCCACGTGGTTTTTACCGCGATGGTGGCCCCTTCGCGGCTTCGGCCGCTTACGTTTTTCGGGCGAGTTCCGAAAGGCGCGTGCAATGTAGATGTTTGCAAGGCGCTCGTAAAGCGCTTTTCCTTGAACGACCTTAAGGCAGTGTAGGACTTTGGTGCAGGACGGTTTGAGATAACGTTTAAGAATAAGGCCGCGGTTGATCGCTTCTCAGCTGATCCCGCTTTAAAGGTTCGGGATGTGGAAGTTCGTTTTGAGTATAGAGGTGTGCGTGTGAAGTTGGTTAGGGTGTTTGGCTACCCCGCGGATCTTCCGGACCAGGCTCTCGTCTCCGAGCTAGAGGTCTTCGGAAAGGTTCACGGGATCTCCGAAGAATGCGTGCCCGGTTTCCCTGCCGTTGGCACCGGAAACCGGCGCATTCGGATAGAGATGGCGCGGCCCGTTCCTAACCTTCTTCGTGTAGGTGAGCGTGTCGTTCAGTGTGAGTACGGGGGTGTAGTTAGATTGTGCCGTAGGTGTAACATGGCAGGACACCACGCCGCCGCGTGCGACACGCCTCAGTGCGCGCACTGCGGGCAGTTTGGCCACACGTCCTGCGACGCGGCGTGCGTACGTTGCGGCGGCGACCATGCGGTTTTGGCGTGTAGTGTCCGCACCTACTCGTCAGTGACCGCGAGGCCAGAACAGCAGAAACCTGCCGTCGTGGAAGCGGTTACTTCGCCGGTAGCTGATACGGTTTTTGCCTTAGAGGAAGGAGAGAGCCAGGGCTCCTTGAGCGTGGTCGATGCCGCAGGGCGCGGCAGCGATTCCGTGGACGCTACCGAGGTCGTTCCCCCTTCCGTCACGGCAACGTGCGAGGGGGCAGCGAGCGAGGAGGCTGAAGCGGCGGTCGCTGTCGCCTCCGTGGCGGGTACGCCTCTCGCTACGCCGGTCGCTATCTCTGGCGCGTCCGAACCGCTGACACTGCTCGTCGGTCGAACCATAAGCGTAAGAGCCGGCGCGCACACCGCGCTGGCTGCGCTGCCAGGGCGGCGGCCGCGGGGCGTGAGTCGAGCTCGGACGAAGGTGGCTCCCAGGGCTCGGAGACTGGCCCTCCAGAATTTAAGCGCAGTGCTGTTGAAACGTCCGATTCTGATACTGAGGTCCCATCGGACGCGGAGGGTTCTCCTCCTTGTCCCAATTGCGGATGGGGACGTTGCGAATGCTCGTTGCTCTCAGACAGAACCTATGAGTCTACTGATGAGGGGTCCCCAACTTTGGAGACCCTCTCATAAGTAGTCTTTGCTTATTTGTCACTAGCGGCTAGTATTACCTAATACTAGCCTGCTCTTTCTTTATTTTCCTAGCTCTTTTTGTCTTCCTTTGTTTCTACTAGCTCTTAGCTAATCTCTTTCTGCCTTAAAATGGCTTCTTTTCTCACCATAGCTACCTTTAACTATCGTGGTTTGTCGCGTGCTTCTAAGCAGTTAGAGGTTATTAATTTGGCTAAATCCAAAAAGGTAGATATTCTTGTGCTTCAGGAAACTTATATTCATAGGCTAGGCCAGATCAGCCACTTCGACCGGATTTTTCGCACTCGGTCTTTCTGGAGTTATGGCGCGACGGGCAGTCGAGGTACGGCCATCGTTTTGATGCCGAATTTCGACTGCCTTGTTATTCGCCATGCCACGGATTCCGAGGGCCGCGTCTTGTCGGTGGACCTTGATTGTGGCATTCGAATTGTTAATATTTATGCTCCAACCCGGTCTAAAGATCAGAGAGAGTTTTTCGCTACATTAGAACCCTACTTGGTAGGTTCCTCTCGGCTAATCCTTGTAGGCGACTTCAACTGTGTGTTAGAACAGGTTGATCGCATCCCGCATAGAGGGACTCCAAACCAAAAAGATAGGCGTGCAAATGTTGTGCTACGAGAGCTCGTCGACGGGCTGGGACTTGTCGATTCTTGGCGTGTGCTTCGCCCTGGTCAGTCAGGAATGACTTGGACAGGAAGAGGCATGCAGAGCCGCATCGATCGTTTTTACATCTCGTCGTCACTGGCTCCTAGTATGCATTCTTCTTGGTTAACTCCTTCTGCTCTTAGCGACCACAGCTTCCTAATTCTGCGGTTCGGCGATTCTAGCATAGTCCCGCAAGGGAAGAGACCGTGGCGTCTGAATCCACATCTTCTAAAAGACAGGCAACCGCAGAGGTATCATCCATTCTTTTTCGATCGCTGCACGATAGAGCGAATCTAAGTGGTACAGAATGGGATGACGTGAAGGTCAGAGTGCGTGAGTGCTTCAGGTCTTGGGGCAAGCGTCGAGCGCGTGAGGAGATTAAAATCGTCTCCGACGCGATCCTCCTGCTCTCGAGGCCGCTGTCCGGCGGTCCTGCAGTTGCTTCGCCGCTGGCCCCACTCCGAAAGGAACTTCGGATTCTCCTCCAGCGACGCTGGGATGGCTTGAGGGCCACAACCCGAGCAGAGCTGTGGGAAATGGAAGCGTGGTGCAGCAGAAACGTCCTACGTAAACATCTCTCAAGGAAGAGCACAACTCTCTCTTCCCTAATAGATCTAAGCGATGGTAGCATAGTCGATTCACCAGATGGAGTTCTTGCACTGGCGAGGCAGTTTTACATGACCTTGTATGCCGAACCAGCCGCCACTCCAACTGCATTTCCTTTTGCTTCGCCATGCTGAGCCGCCGCAAGTGTGCGACTCAGCCATAGATGAGGACGAGCTTTTTTCGGCATTGAAGTCTATGAAGCGTAATCGCAGTCCGGGATCCGATGGTCTGACAGTCGAATTTTATGTTAAATTTTGGACACTGTTAGGGAAGCCATTCACATCACTGGTGAACCGGCTACTCAGTGAAGGGACTTTGTCAGCGTCTCAACGAGAGGGGTTAATCACTCTCCTTTGTAAGGACGAGTCGAGGAGCTCCGATCTGAGAGCATGGCGTCCAATCACACTTCTGAACTGCGATTATAAGCTCATAGCAAAGTGCCTGTGTATGCGACTCACGCCAGTGCTCAGCACTGTTTTGGGTCCATACCAGGCATGTTGTGTCCAGGGGCGCTCTACTCAGCTTCACGGTATAGCACTAAGGGACCTTCTCCTGTGGGCAAATACCAGGAAACTTCCAGGTATCCTTTGCTCCTTCGATCAGGAGAAGGCTTTCGATATCATTAGCCATAGGTACCTTTTCCGTGTTTTGGAAGAGGCTGGTTTTAGTGTGGGTTTTAGACAGATGATCCAAGCTTTGTATTCTCGACCGACTTCTACTGTTCTCATACGAGACCGCCTCTCGGAGGCGTTCATTGTGCGACGTGGTGTGCGACAGGGGGACCCGCTCTCACCTGCCCTTTACGTACTCGCTTTTGAACTGCTTCTGCAGAGGTTGTCTTGTGACAGCAGAATTGGCAGGTTCCTACTTCCACCAGGTTCCCCCCCGGTTGCACTCTTTGCCTATGCAGACGACTTGTCCATTGTCGTCCCGGACGAAGCATCAGCTTGCGACGTCCTGGAGGTCATGGACAGTTACTGCGGGGCGAGCGGTGCAAGGTTGAATAGGTCGAAAAGTGCAGCAATGTACTTGAACTCCACTCCTTCCAGTCCGCAGCCCGTTCATGGTCTCCCCGTGAAAACGCGGCTGCGGATTCTAGGCTTCCAGTTCGAACCAGATGGTCTCTCTCCCGAAAACTGGCAACAGGCTAAGGAGAAGCTTGAAGCCAGGGTTCAGGAATTCAGCGCGTTGTCATGCCCTTTGACTGCTCGAGCGACAATCCTTCGCTCACTTCTCTTTTCCTTTCTGACGTATGTGGCGTGTGTGTCTCCTATTCCAACCCGAACCAAGCTTATCTTGGAGAGGGTCTTGTTTCGCTTCCTCTGGAAGGGTACAACTGGTTCTGTAGCTAGGCGGGTGCTCAAGTTGCCCAGGGACAAGGGAGGACTCGGAATTCCCGACCTGGGCATCGTGGCTACTGCACTACACGTCAGGTAGACCCAGGTCGCTCTTAACTCGGATATGCTCCTAACTCGAAGCTTAACTTCCTTCTTTCTTAGCACCCGACTCCGCTTGTTCTCGCAGAGCACATTTTCCCACTGTGTTCCTCGTTCAGGTACCCCGTCCACCATTTATGCGGCGGCTGCCAACTCTTTGGTAAGCCTCCGCAAGGTTCACCTAGGCATCGACGTAGTTTCAGCTCCACTCCAAGAGTTAGTGGATATCCTCACCCCAGGACTCCCCCCACATTGCCAAAGGTACGACCTGTCGATTCACAGGCCAAACTGGAAGCTCATTACGGCCGGTTTCCTCGACGCCAGGCGAGCCACCTTTATGTACCGCCTGGCGCGAGGGTGCCTGCCGTTGAGCTACAGGCCCTTCACAGCCATCCCGGCTCGTGGAGTGTGTCCTTTCTGTGGCGCTCGTGAGGACTCAGTTCATATCTTTACGCAGTGTTTGCTTCCTGCAGCTCTTCTCCAAAGAGTTGCTAGTCTATTTAGGCTCCCAGGCGTTCCTTATGAGACAGTCCGATTTTTGCACCCTTTGCCCAATCAGGCGATCAACCAGTTCGTGCTTCTCCTCGCCGAGTGCTCATGCCAAGTTTGGCTGGCACGCTGCGATGCAATTTTCGGGGGTCGGGCACCGGGCCTTCACGAAGTGCTTGCGAAAGCACGGAAGGAGGTCTGGTTCCACCTCACCCGGGAGCGGCACCGCTTGGGCGAGAAGAAGTTTCTCGAAGTGTGGGCTCGTCCTGCCGTGATTTTTGACGAGTCAGGTGGAAAGCTATCCATTAAGTTATGATGCATGCTCCAAAGGTCGCACGACTCGGCCGTGTGCGCCAGTCGACCTACGGGGTTTTGTTTGGCTCCGTGGAACCCAGAGCTGGAACCGGTGGTGGTGCACCCTCAAGTGGTCGCGCTGCTCCGCGGACGGCTTTGGTGGTCTCCATGGTTGTATGCCTTGACCTCTTTTGCGTCAGGGCAGTCGACGGTCAGTCAGGCTTGTGCCCTGCAAGACCGACATGGCTGTTTGTGTGTTGAGTGCAGTCCCTCAGTTGGGCTGCACCACAACAGCCCCCTTGTCCGGGAAGGACCGTTGGCCCGAACCAAGTCCCCCCACCCAGTCAGCCCGGGTTGTGGGGGAGTACCGGGGTCAATGTATCGAATGATGCTGGGTTGATGAGTACATGAAAGCTCTGGCACGCGGCGCCCCTGGTTGCCAAGTCCTCTTCCCATCTGACAACGGTACTCAGTCTATGCATCAACAGCACCAGCATGTCCGGACGCGGCAAAGGCGGCAAGGCGAAGGGCAAGAGCAAGACGCGTTCCAGCCGCACGGGTCTCCAGTTCCCTATGGGCCGTATCCACCGTCTCCTGCACAAGGGAAACTACGCCGAGCGCGTCGGAGCGGGCGCTCCCGTCTACTTCGCGGCCGTCCTCGAGTACCTGGCTGCCGAAGTGCTCGAGCTCGCTGGCAACGCGGCTCGTGACAACAAGAAGACCAGGATGATCCCCCGCCACCTGCAGCTCGCCATCCGCAACGACGAGGAGCTGAACAAGCTGCTCTCCGGCGTGACGATCGCGCAGGGCGGCGTCTTGCCCAACATCCAAGCTGTGCTTCTCCCAAAGAAGACCGAAAAGAAGGCGTAAGCGAGCTCCCAGACGCCGGACTACATTCGCGCTCGCCGCACAACCCAACGGTCCTTGTCAGGACCACCGAAATGCGTGTGACGGCAGGGTTTTGCTTGGCAATCCCGTTCTCTGCGCCCGTTTCGCTCTGTTTGAATTAGCGCAACCGTGCCTCTTAAACTGACGCTGCTGCTAGCTAGCTGGCATTTCAGTGCACGAATGTAAATGGAAAGCGAGCTTCCGGGTGTCCGGGGGCGCGCAGGGACGAGCCTCACTGCAATTAGCGTACGATTCGCGTAGTCGAATGTGATAGGCGATTGGGCCCTTAAAAACAAACAAACAAAAAATGGGCCATATCCGCAACCAGCATGCACTTATGAGCCAGGCAGGTATGCATCAGGAACGTGAACAAACGCATGCATTGTATACCAATACACAAAGGCTTGCACGCAACATCGGCCGCATTAATTTCGTTTTCGGGCGCGGCTTCTTCGCAGGAATGCGTGCACCGTTTTGCAACGAACACGCATTTTGTTTATTTTTTTCCCCTATCTCTTCTTGTTCGTGCTCGAACGTGCGCAATACTTACCATATGCATACCAAACGAGGCACCACCTCGCACCGGCAGCCCACCACAGGCACACACAAAAAAATATTAATAATAAAAAATAAAAACAAAACAGACAGACCGGGAGGGTACGGTTGGAGTACGTGGTCTCGCGTGCTCCCGTGGCCGAAGCAAACATGTAGGTGGTCCTGAGAAGGACCGTTTTGTGTTGCTTGCCTGACCGCGGCTGTGGCACAGACAGCGGCCGAACTTAGGCGCGCTCGCCACGGATATGCCGGGGCCAGCTAGATGTCCTTCGGCATGATGGTAACGCGCTTGGCGTGGATTGCGCACAGGTTAGTGTCCTCGAAGAGACCGACCAGGTATGCCTCGCTGGCCTCCTGAACGGCCATCACAGCCGAACTCTGGAATCGGAGGTCGGTCTTGAAATCCTGAGCGATTTCCCTCACCAAGCGCTGGAACGGCAGCTTGCGGATGAGAAGTTCGATCGACTTCTGGTAGCGGCGAATTTCACGAAGGGCCACGGTTCCAGGCCTGTACCGATGCGGTTTCTTAACCCCTCCTGTGGCAGGTACACTCTTGCGAGCAGCCTTGGTAGCAAGCTGCTTACGCGGAGCCTTCCCACCGGTGCTCTTACGGGCGGTTTGCTTGGTCCTGGCCATGGCGAACGGAGCGAGCGTCCGAAGTCGTCGACTGCCAGAGTGCAAATGACCCCTGCGCCGCGCGCGTCGTGCTTCGCCGCACTACTCTTCTCCTCTCCAACTCACCCGCCAATTGGCCAGCGCCGGCACAGCCGTCTCGGGCGGCGCGCGCGCCGCCGCCGTTCGCCAGGATGCTGGAGGAGGCACGTTTTCGCGCGGGCGCCTTGTTCGCGGCTAAGGAAAGCACATTCGTAGGCGGTTTAATTGAGTTTAAACACGACAGCATGCCGCGCTGTTCTGTTTCAGCCAACACCACAATCTCGTTTATACCGCCGCGCGTCGCCAATTGCCAGTGCCGAGTGTGAGACCACACCACTAATCTCGACAGTGGTTAGCGCTCCACGCCCAACGCCATCGGAGCTGTTATCGCGATCTCCGCGCGACGGAGATGGGTGGCATGTTTAGGCTACATTATTGCTTGTCCACTGCCTTGCTGTGATCATGCTGGTGCTCGTTTCACGAACTACAAGTGCGCGCCACGGTGCCTTCTCGAGGGGCAACTGCATCGTGTTTTGGCCGCACTCGGCAGCAAACCGTCTCGCATGTGCACACATGCCAGTACCGCACTTTCCCGTCCACGCATAGAAGAACGCGAGGCCCGCATGCGCCTCACAAGATTAACGACAAACTCACGTATGGACTACCAGCACCACTTCAGAGTTACAGAGAAAACGATGCACTTCCGCTCTAAGAGCGAATTTGGAATACAATATTGACAGGTGTTGAACGCGCGTTAGGAGACCTGGACAACTAATTGGGGCCTCAAAACTGTGGATAGGCAAGCGGTACTTCCATATGTATGAAGGGTCCTTAAACAATATGTCAGGGTAGCATCAACCAATGCTTCGCAGGCGCGATCCCAAGCGCGGCTTCCCCGTGCCACGTACTCGGTACGCAGTTTTCGCGCTTGCAAGGGACACCATGTTTTGACAAACAATCATCAAACGCAACACTTTGCTCCATACAGTGCGTACATTTCGTCAGCTAGCTTTTTCGATTGCATTCCCGCACGCAACTTCGCCACAGGATCGACGGCATCGATGTCATGTCATAGCGAAGCTCCAGCTCGGCAGCCGCCGGGAGAAATCTATTTCCTCGCCAACTAATGCACCGAATTTGGTGCGCCTAATTGCGTGTAAAAGAAAATGTTCAAATGCCGCGCCTGCAACAGCGCGATTTTCAACTGATGCCGAGCGCTGCCTCCTTTTTCTTTACTATTTTTTTTCTCAGTGATTGTGGCAAACTGTGAAATGGAAGAGAGAAAAAACAGTTCAACTGTGCGCTTTAAAGCTCCGTCACGCAGCAATGGAACCGGATTTGGAAATTCTGGTAATTGCACAAGGCGATATGTATAAAGGGAACACAATTTATACGCCTCGATAAGATATACCAGTCATGTGTGAGTATGACTTTTACAATACCTTCACAGACATCACAGGCGTTTTCGATGGGATAAAATTTTTTAGACAGAACTTCCGTGAGTAGTTGCGTGCAATTCACACGATCGCGGTACCGCTTTGTATTGTTGAGATATGAAACTTTGTACTTCTTTAACTGCCAGTACTCGTGCATAATGGAAGGGAAAAAAAGAGAGAGAGAGACGTCACCGCACCACCACACATTTTTCTCAGATGGAACAAGCAGCTTGTTTACATGGCTGCAGTAGTTCTCTCGTGACAACCCGTTGTTTTCTCTTGGGTGTGTTCCGATGCCTTACTTAGAGTTCACCTCCGAGCTACACGCACGACCGGTATGACCTCATTGCGCACTGTGTACGCCTTGCTTTGTCCTCGTCTATTCCCTTTGCACGCGCATGCCAGTGACTTCGCAGCAGTAATCATTACATAGACAATAGAAAAGAAATAACCAAAAGTGCCGCGTTTCATCAAAGCAAGAGGCCCGTACATTTTCTCTGACTGTTCCTTCCCCATTTGTTTACCTGTTTAGCCATCACCTCACTTTGCTATATACATCAAGGCCATAGGCGCAGTTCCCGGTGGCTTCGTGGGACGAATGTAAAATAATAGGCGCGAGCTTGGCTTTCGTTAAACGCAACACGAATGCGAAATCCGTGCAATGACGACGGCCGGCGTGTGTCAGCTTCCCTTACCTTGGCGTGAAAATATATGTGCCATGAGTGAGGGAGCCGGTACGAATTCGGACTTTTTCTCAACAGCAGCTTGCACATTCACGATATTCCAGGGATGCAGCGGCAGGAGGTAGTCTTGTGCACTTTGGCGCGTCCATGCCATGGCATTACGCAACCGCCTCACAGCGCGTAATACGCCGGACATGAGCTGCCACAAGGAGAAATATTCACATGTAGGACAGGTGGCTCCCTCTGGCGGCGAAGCGTTCGACAAATACGTGATGCACCGCTCCCATCGGGCGGCCGCTCGTCCCTCTCTCTCTTTTTCCCCCGTTCTCGCGGCGTGTGGCATGCACAAATACATTGCTCGAAAAAGTTTGTTTTCTTTAAATGCAGCGCATGTCCAGCGCCCGCTTCCTTACCGATCTAAGTATATGGCGCGAACAAGGGTCGCCCAGCATCGCCTACACGCACGCATGACGAAAGGGCCAGTCGTACAGAAATAACGAGAGAAAGTGAGTCTGCACTGTGCAAGCATATTTCTGTCTCAGTAAGCACACTTCACCGCTCTGCTCCTTTATTTTATTTTCCTCTTGTTTTGGGCAACTCAGCACTGCATTGTCTTGCAAGAAGAGCCACGTTGGCCTCGAACCAACTGCTTATCACCTATAATGCGCTGACAAGAAATGCCACTGTGACCCTGTGCACAAGTATGAAAACAGCACGCGCCTCGGTGTCTACGGCGCGCACCCTCGTCCATTCGAATACAACGCAGTGAGCCCGGTTCTAGCGACAGCTACCTAGCTAATCTCACCTTTGCATTTATTTGCGTCGCTCAAAAGAGTTAGACAATTGTGGATCGCACAGTGGTAGTTTATGGCCGCCCAGCTCGTAGGGCAAGAGGGCTGGCTCGTTATTGCTTCTCCGACGCACGCAAACCAACGAAGCCATGAGAATGCCGCTCAGACACAGCGTCGCGCGTAGGCTCAATCATTTAACGCTTGCACTGGAAAGAACAAATAACCGCCGTCTGTAGAAAACTCACTTTCAGCTGTTACACACTGGCCCGTGCCTGGCAATATTTTCCTCGCGCTTTGCTTCGCTGCGTACCCACATGAGCTATTGTTGTGAAATATGGGGCTTAACATATAAAACTTACTTAACTTAAATGCGAACGCTGACTGTCACGCTCGGCGTATGTATCTAACCGAGTGCTACTGCCCGGCTCATACTCTTCTCTAAGGGAGTAGAAGAAGCGAGCCACTTCAAAGCGACAAAAATGCGCATCGACGAGCTTACGATTACCTCTTTCTTTTATTCATCAGTCCACTCTGGTTGCCTCAATCAGGGTCCAACCAAAGGCGACAACTGAGCTGCACGAACGACCGCCACGTCGCAACTCGGACAGACTGAGGGTGGGTGAAATGGGAGCAACACAACACACAGTGGCGAGCGCAAATGCAATCGAGCAAAACTCGCCTTGCGAGGGCGAAAAACAATGCTACCACGCCTTATGAATACATGCGGTTGCGCTCGCTCACCTGACCAAAGTTTACCGCGCGTGTCTCGTACGGCCGAACGCGAGATAATGGCATGCAAAAGAGGCTCAACGGAGCAGGAGATCGCAAATCCTGCGCATCACTGCCGAAGCACCAAGTGGGTAGCCCTGAAGAGGGCTGTTGGGTTCTTCAGAGCAGCTGATGCGCTGTTTGCAGACGACGCCGCGCACGCGTGCTGCTTAGCCTCCGAAACCGTAGAGGGTGCGGCCCTGACGCTTGAGGGCATACACCACGTCCATGGCTTTATGTGGCCCCTAGGTCAAAAGGAAAGGAAAAGAAAAGGAGGGGCAAACCCGCACCACCGTTAAGGTATAACCGGTATAAAGCCGAATAAAAAATAAATGAAAAGGGGCCGCCGAGGCAGCCCAAATCAGGTTTGGAGAAAAAGCCAATTGATAAAAGAAAACAGCCGGAGGCAAGCCAACAAGGAGGCCAAAATGAGGAATAAACAAATAGACGGGAAGAGAAGGGGGGAGCAGTAAAGTAAAACTGCCTCCAGGGTCTGCAAGCAGCGCATGCTCCCAAACGCACCCCGTCCGCAGGGCAACCCAACAATGCCCACGCAGTGACGCGCAGGTGGTTTATTGTAAAAAGAACCGAAGCATATGGCTGTCTTCATGGGCGCGCTCGTGCCGTGTGGTCGTGTCACGCTGAGGCGACTGGGAGAGTCCGGAGAAAGGTCATCGCAGTGGAGACGCCCACGGTCGGCTGGCTGGACAGCTGCACAAAGGGTAGGAGACTATACAATGGGGGAAAGATGAAAAGGAAAGAAATGTGAAGGATCTTTAACGTGCGCTACGATGCACACGGGCGCCTTCGCAGCTTGCCTTCATTCAAATTGAAATCTCCGAAGCCGGGGATTAGCCCGCAATTTCGAGCCGAGTATACTAGCGCCTTAGCTAGTGCTCAGTGTAGGTGACGGCGTCCCGGATCACGTTCTCGAGGAACACCTTGAGCACACCGCGTGTCTCCTCGTAGATCAGGCCAGAGATACGCTTTACACCACCACGGCGAGCGAGGCGACGGATGGCTGGCTTGGTGATGCCTTGGATGTTGTCACGCAACACCTTACGATGACGCTTCGCGCCACCCTTGCCGAGCCCCTTGCCGCCCTTGCCACGTCCAGACATCTCGGCTGTTGCTGCTGCTTCGAAGCGAGTCAGGAAAGCGAATGCCGCGTCCTTGCGCCGCGACTGAGCGAGGAAGCCGCGCCGAAGGGCGAGGAGGTGAAATGCGCACCGATTGGCTCACGGGCAGCGCGGCCTCTCTTCGCGAGTGAGTCGCGGGTGGCAGCACTGAGCCCTGCTTAGGCCACGCACTGAGTTCACGACATGTGGCTGCGCAACACAATCGCGGAGTTTACTTTTTTTTTCTTATGTTGTTTCTTTTTGGCATTTCTGACTGCAACGTAGGCTGATGTTCAACCCGCCTCCCTCCTTCTTTTGCTCAACTCGCCAAGAGAAAAACAAACGTGTCAACAATGGTATTGTGCTATGTTGCACGCACCCACTGCTCGTTTCGCGCCCCAGGAACAAGTTTATTGTCTTCTCATAATTATGATTACTCGTTCTATTCACCGGTAGCTCGGCTACACTTTCAAGTGCACCCTGGTCATTGCCGCAAAGCACACCGTGCGCACAGCTTCAAACTCCGCCACGCCAACATCGTTCACTTGATCACTAGTCGCGAAACAGGGGCGTTCATGCTCTGTTCGTCTCAGGCGTTTCAAATTTCGCACGCCGGCACCGCTGACTGGTGCCTACACGACCGTCAAATTTCGTCGCGATAGCTTACGTAGCCTCGTAGATAACGTCAGCGAAATCAGCCTAAGACGCGCGCGCGAGCCCAATTCAGCATTCTAGGGGACGGAAGAGAGCGAGGGAACTGTTTGCGCCGCTCCTCCCTCTCCCATCGCCCGTACGAAGACAGCTACGCAGGGCGCGCGTGGAACCGCTAGCTATGCAGTATGCGGAGAGCGCGCGCATCTCTTCTTTTCCCATTCAAAGTCACTTACTACATTTGTAATAACAGTGTAAAATTTCCCCTTAGGCAGTGCTGCTTCGTGAACATGCGCACCCATTACCGCTCGCCAGCCACCGCTACAGCAATGCGGCTCTGAATTTCAGTCCGGAGCACTGCTGCATACGTGCGGGCGGCCGCCGAGAGGGCATTCTAGCAGACGCAGCGACCAATGGCATTAGTTCTAGCAGCCATAGAGGCACACCTCAGGGCCCGCAAAAGCGCGTCGAACGACAAGAAGAAACAAAACGGTAAAAAGAAAAAAAGGAGGGATGAGGGCTGCCTGCTTTTAAAAGTTGCGCTACATCAGAATTAAGTAAATGTGCAGCAACGACAGCCTCATCATCTTCGGTGTGTGAAACACGCGCCGTGGTAATTAGTGCATGCAGGCGAACGTGGCCGCTCGCGCAGAGTCGCCTCACGCGCCCCATACTTGCTTAGTGTGTGTTGTTGTGCTGAGCCCCATGGCGCTCCGTGCGGTTCTGCTACAAAAGTTGTAGCACACGCGCTGTCCGACCGCGCACGCCACGTGTTTGAAAACAAGAAGTAGTAGTAAGTGCCGTTGAGATGGTAAAAGAAGAAAAGAGTGCAGTACCGTAGCTGTCTCTCGCTTAGGAGGTCACCTCAACATTACTACACGGGGGAGGGTAAGGAGAATAAAGGAGCCAAGAGAAACAAAGATTAAAGAGGACGAGCGGAAGGCCTTGAAGAAAAAAAAAGAGAGAGAGAAGCGTGAAACGGGGCCTATGGCAGCGTGGTAAGGTTCGACGACTCAAAGAACTCAATGAGCTGGGAAGGCTCTTTGGAGTAAAACCGCAAAACCCCTAGGAAACGAGAAAGTCCTCAGGGCGGGATATGGGGAGTCCAAGGCGTCGATTAGGATTTCACGAGCTGAGAGATATATGCAGTGCATATATCTATAATAAAAGAGCATAAATCATATAAAAGGGACTCTCCCGGGCCTATCGGCCCGTGAGAGTCCCTTTTTGTGTGTGTTGTTGTGCTGCGCGCATGGCGTTGTGTGCGTTTCTGATACAAAACTTTCAGCACACGCGCTGTCGCAATGAGAATAAGACAGCGCGCGCCGGGTGTGTGTAAACGAGGAAGCGTCGAACAGAGGGAACGGACGGAATTGTCGAGATTCTCACTACATCCCAATGCCAATGCAGACACTTTGGGTGGCTCTGAGAAGAGCCGTTGGGTGTTGGCTGCGCGGACGAGCGCTCGGTCGCCTACTTGGAGCTGGTGTACTTGGTGACGGCTTTGGTGCCCTCGGACACGGCGTGTTTGGCCAGCTCTCCGGGCAACAGCAGACGCACGGCAGTCTGGATCTCCCGGCTCGTGATGGTCGAGCGCTTGTTGTAGTGAGCCAGACGGGACGACTCCGCGGCGATACGCTCGAAGATGTCGTTCACGAAGCTGTTCATGATAGACATGGCCTTGCTGGAGACTCCAGTGTCCGGGTGCACCTGCTTCAGCATTTTGTAGATATAGATGGAGAAGCTCTCCTTCCTGCGGTGCTTCTTCTTGTCGGTGGCACGCACGTTCTTCTGCGCTTTGCCGGCCTTCTTCACGGCCTTACCGCTGGGCTGGGGAGGCATGTCAGTAGCCGAGCAAACGAGATCGGAATACGCGCGACCGGTCGCGTGTGAGTGGTTTTAAAGGGGAAAAGGAAGAGATAAGTACAGCGCTGTTACTGCCTCTCGTGCGAGGGCACCTCCACGGCGCTGTACGGGTGAGGAGAGAGGGATGAAAAGGGTGGCGAAGAAAACAGAGCATAGAAGTGAGAGATAGCCCAGCGGTAAGGCACGTGAGGAAGGCGCGGTGGGTACAGCCGCTCATACAGTTCGGCGCCGTCCAAGAAATCGAGCAGCGCCGCGAAGGCGCGCCCGGTCACTGATGAATGCGCCGCCGGGAACAGAAGCGCATCGGTTCTGTCGCACGGCAACCCAAGGCGGCGGTAGGCGCTCGTGAGCGTGTCACGCTGTACCGAGTACGCTGGGCACCGTAAAAGTACGTGCTCTAAGTCCTCCACATCGGCGCACTTGAGGCAAAAGGGGCTCCCCGTACCTTGGAAGCGGTGAGTCCTTGCTGAGGTGCGGCAGCAGCCGATGCGGAGGCGGAGCAGCAGCGCCCGTTCTCGTCGATGAAGACCCGTTCGCAGCAGGAGTCTCGGCGGGTTGCCACTGGCGACGCGGGCGTCCGGGTGTCTCGCTCGCAACGTGCCAGCCACGGTGTGACGGGCGACATCGAAGGGAGTCACAACGAGCGATCGAGGCACCGACGCCGCGTGGGCAGCCTTCGCGAGCCGGTCCGCTTCCTCGTTCCCGTGTATGCAAATGTGGGCAGGCACGCACTGCAGAACGAGGTGGCATCCCTGCTCGCACACGCCGTGCATCTTGCGTAGGAGGCGCTGAATTAGCGGGGATCCCTGGTCGGCCCCGGGCAGCATGTGCAGTGCCGCACGGGAGTCCGTCAGGATGGCCGCCGCAGGGATGCGCCGCCGGAACATCAGCTCGGCCGCCAAGTCGATGGCCGCCAGCTCCGCGTGCGTTGAAGAGACCGCGCTCAAAACGCGGCACTGACTGTGCGCCGGGATTGAAGGGGCGACGCACGCGGCAGCGGCAGCACCGTCCCGCAAGACAGAGGCGTCGGTGAACACGAGCACCTGCCAGCCAGCTGCTCGTTGATGGCTGCAGGCGTCTCTTGTTGCAAGGCGCAGAGCGGTGTGTTGCGCTTCCCTCGAACGCCAGGGACGGTCGTGCGGATGAGCAGACGACGCTCTCGATGCGGGGGCGGAGCAAGCCACGCACACGTGGCGCCGCCCCGTACCAGGTTGGCGAACTCGGCGACGCGGCGACCCATGCCGGAGCTCGGGAGAGAGTGCAGCCGGCTGATCAGCTGCTGGCCTTGCCGCTAGCGATGCAAGCGCTCCACGTGGTTGAGCGCCCGCCCCTCGGCACGGAGAGAGATGGGCGTCTCCCCCGCCTCGGCGAGAGTGGCGCCGCTCTGTGAAGACCGCGGGAGGCACAGGAACTGGCGTACGACGGCTCGGTGATCTGCGTCCATCACCTTCCATTGCGTCGGCTGCAGCTCCGCCAGGGGCAGCGCGTACAGGATCCGCGCCGAGGCCACGGAATTGTAGAGGCGCAGCGCGAGGGTGGGCGAGCAGCCTTGGCCACGAGCGAGTAGGGAGCGCGCGGCGCCCGCCACCTGCGCGGCACCTTTCCGCAAGTCAGCTACTGCAGAACGCCAGTTCAGCCGTCGGCCGATCGCAAGGCCAAGGTAACGTACACGCTTCTCCCACGGAAGCAGCACTCCATGGAGGGTGAAGCCCGGCGTGTTGTACTGCCCCTTGTACTTTGGGTGAACGATGAGCGCCTTGGTCTTGGATGCCGAGAGGGTGAGACCGATGCCGCTGATGTAAGCATCTACCCCATCCAGCTCGCGCTGTACACACGCATGCACCGCATTGCCGACGCTGGTGGGGCCGCTCGCAAACAACGCGATATCGTCCGCGTACACTGCGACGCGAACCTCATGCGCGGGGAGCTGGGGAATGTAGTCGGGGATGCGTGATAGCGCGAGGTTGAACAGGAATGGGCTGAGCACACTGCCCTGCGGCACTCCTGTCACAATCGCACGCGGTCGACTACACTCCACCCACACGCACCCGCATCGTCCGCCGCCGAGAAACGCCGCAACGTAACTCCGCATTCGTCCGCACACTCCCAGCGCATCGAGTGCGTCCATGATGGTGGCGTGTGGCAGCCGGTCGAAGGCACTCTCGACGTCAAGGAGAATGAGGTAGCCTGCCTCGCCCCGGCGCTTCGCTGTCTCCAGCGTCGCGATGACGTCGGCCAGGCAGTCCGCAGTGGCCTGGAGTCGCCGGAAGCCGCTCTGCTCCGCTGCAAAGGTGTCGAGCGCCGCCGCAATCCACTCGAGCCGCCGCAGCGCCATGGCCTCGAGCACCTTGCCAGCGGCGGAGGTGAGCGAAACGGGCCGGTACGAAGCAGGGTTGCTGGCTGCCTTGCCAGCCTTGAGCAGCGGGACGACCACCGCCTCGTTCCACTCGTCCGGGATGCTGCCGGTCCGCCATACCCCGTTGAAGGCGTCGAGCAGCAGCAGGAGCTGTTCGCCGTCCAGGTTCCGAAGCATCTGATACGTGACGCCATCAGAACCCGGAGCTGAACGGCGCTTCCGCGACGCGAGCACTCTGCGAAGCTCACTGAGAGTGAAGTCAGTCTCGCACAGTGCCCTGATGTCCTCGAGGATCCCGGCCATTGGGAAATACCGCTCCGGCGCAAGCAGCTCGCGCCTTGGATGCGGTTGCGGCTGCAGCACGTACTGCACTGGTGCACGGATGGTGGGAGGTGGGCAGAAAGTCTCTGCGAGCAGCTCGGCCAGCTGCCCGTTGGTGATGCCGCGCGCCACAGCGATGGAGAGGGCGGGGCAGCGCGGCACGCGGGGCCGCAGGATCGCTCCCAGGATTCGCCACGGGCTTGATCGCACACTCGCCCGTTCCAGTGACGAGCAGAGGCTGGACCAGCTGGCGTTGCGGCGCTGCTTCGCGTGGCGACGGCATACCGCGTCGAGCCGGTTGTATAGCGTCCAATGATCGCGTTTACCCGAGCGCAGCAGTATCCTCTCGGCTCTGCGATGCGCAGCGCGGATGTTCAACTGTTTCATGTCGGGAACGGGCCTCCCGGCCGGCACAACACAGCGAGTCGACGCGGCTCGCGCGCACCGCGCGATGTGTTCGAAAAAGAGGCTACCCTCCGAGACTGGCACTGTAGCACACAGTTGCCGGAATCGCGGCCAATTCACAACACTGTATGCGTGCGTCGGTAGGTGGGCGGCGTGGCGGGGCTCGAGGTGGATTGGGTAGTGGTCGGACCCTCGCATGTCGGGGCTGCGGCGCCAGGTGTAATGGCAGCGCTCCGACACTAGCGAGAGGTCCAACATTCCCTCGGAACCACGACGGGTGAAAGTAACGCAGCCCGTGTTGACTACGAGCAGAGCCGCCCGCTGGATGGCGTCAAGCAGGTCGCGGCCGCTACTGTCCGTGTGGCTTGAGCCCCAAGCGCTGTTGTAGGAGTTAAAATCCCCGCACACATCGAGATCACCGCGCACCCGTTGCGACAGCCGGACGATCAGCTCCTTGTCCCAGCTGCCGCCGCAGCACGCGTAAACACTCGCGACGCACGTGTCGGTTCTTCCGATTCGCACGGTCACCGCCACGCACTCGACGCCCGTGCACGGCAAATCGTCCACACTCACCACGGCCTGGGGGAGCCCAGCGCGTACGTAAAGTGACGCGCGAGATCACCCAGCCGGATGAGCGGAATCGGTACACGGAATGGCCGTGCATGACGCCTGCTCGCAGCTAGCAGCACTGTGATAGCTGACGAAGTCTGGCAGGTTGAGCTCTCCCGGGCGAACGTGGGTTTCTTGCAAAGCAAGCACGTCGCATTCGTCCGACAGAGCCCCATCCGCCAGCTCTGGATGACGGCGGCGCATCGAACGAACGTTTCATTGAACGATGCGCGGCCGTTGCTCCACTGGTGTGCTAGCCATGCTGGATCAGGGTGTCATGCATTCCCAGAGCTGCCACACACATGTGACGCGCTGGCGAGTCGGCAGGTACCGATTCCAAGAGTGCACGCAATGCCGACGCGAGCGTCGTTTAACGAGGTCACGTGCGTCGGGTGTTGTCGCACTGCGGGGCTGTGCAGGGCTGCTCTCGGCGACAGGCTGCGGCACTGTGTTGCCGGCTAGCACGTCGCGAAAGGAGCGTCCCGGCTGAACCGTCGGCGATGGTCGTCGCTCGGGGGTGTGCTGTCCTGTAGTGGTGGCCGGCTGCCGGTTCAGCGCTGCAGGGGCACTGCTCCTCGCGAGAACCAAGGCTTGTCGGCGCGTGATGCGCGGGACGGTTCTCGCGAGTATGCTCGCCACCCGCCGCTCGAGCTGCCAGTTGGGGCAGTGTGGCTCTGCTGACTCGTGCGGGCCCCGGCAAATTAATGCAGCGGGTCCGCTTTGAAGTGCAGGCGCTCGTCGCGTGCGACCACGCGCACTGCAGACAGCGTGGGTCGCGGGAGCAAGTCGCTGTGGCGTGGCCGAACAGACCACATCGACCGCACTGCAACGGCCGCGGCAGCTGCGGGCGCACGACACGGCGCTGTCTGAAGAGGTGGACCTCTTCCGGCACGTCTCTGCCAGCGAAGCTGAGGGTTGCCACATCGCCGCTCCTGGTGACGGCGAGAACGGGCACCCGGGACTCGAGCCCCTCAAGTATGGAAGGCCCATCGATCGCCGGGTCCACGTTGAAGAGCGTGCCCGTGCAGGAGTCGGCGATGAGTGCCTTCGCCTTGACAGGCACGTCGCATATCACCCGGACGGCGAGTAGTGGGGAGAGGTCCGTGCCGGGCAGCGCGTCGACGGCTACGACGTTCCGCCGAAGGTTCGGCCGCACTCGATGGGTGCCTGGAACACCGGCAAGAAAAGCGGCAATCGCGTCGCGCGATGCCGCAAGAAAGTGGGCCTTTCTTGCCAGTGGTCTGTAGAGGACAGTTTCCCGTCCCTCAGCGGCCGGTCCGGTGTCTTCTGCTGTCGCAGGGGTGCTTGATCGTACGCCACCGGTAGCAACGGTGGTGATCGTCACCGAGCGCATGTTGTGGCGCTTATGGCTGCTGTATTGTTTTTTCTTGCCCGGCTGCTTCGCGCCGGGACGAGGAGGCTCCACGGGTGGCGGCTGCTTCGCGCCGGGGCGAGGGGGCTCCGCGGGTGGAGGCGGGGCTTCGCTTCGCGTGTCCGTGACGTCATTTGGCGGCGCAAGCGCTGTGGGGCAGCTCTCGGGAGCGTCGCTCGTGGCCGCGTTTGTGCTCGCCTCGGCGAGCGCGACCGCGGGTACCGTGGGCTCATGCGGTGCTCGAGTAAGCACGGCCAACACGGCTTCAGTGCCTCGCTCGGTATCAGCGGGGATGCCGACGCTTTCTCCTTGCGCGCTGGGCGATGGGGAACGGCTTCTAATAGAATCCGTAGCCAGGGTCATCTGGCTGTCTTCGCTGTTGCTCGACGAGTACGAGCAGGAAGGCGGGCAGCTGCTAGAGCGGCGCGAGCTGGCAGTCTCGTCGTCGCTCTCGCTGCCGGTGGTGTCTCCGCCGTCGTCAACGTTGTCCGGGGCAGCACGGCCGCGTCGTCGTAGCTGTGTTGCCGCTGGTGCAATATCCCTGCAGGTTCCGGAACGTAGGAACCTCGGGGATGGGGCAGCACCCTCGGCTGGTAGTGCCTCGTTCGCCGTAGTGGCGCAAAACTGGCGTCTCGCTTCCGCAAGAAGCAGTTTGAGCGCCGGCGAGTGCGCTGAGGTGGGGCCACGTGGCCCCTGCACTGGGTTGTCAGAGACTGACATCCTCAGTGCAGTGGAAAAAGCGGTGGACGCTAGGACCTCCGACTGCGTCTGCACCCTTGGGAGCCCTAAAAAGGGCTACGCTCGAGAGCGCGGTCGTGGGTGCAGAACACGGGCGGCATGGAGGTTCGTTGAGTTCGATAGACGTTCGAAGGTGTCCGAGGCGCACAAGGAACTCCGTGACCGGTCTCGCGCGCCGCGTCTTTATGGCGGCAGGGTGGTGTTCACGCGACCTCGGAAAGCCGCGCTCGCCATTGGTCCGCGCGGCTTCTCTCCCTTTCCCTCGCGCTTTCCTTTGGGACCGGCGGCGGCGAGAGCGGCGAAGGCGCTACGAGCACGGCTCAAATCGCTCACAGATCGCCACTGTGCAAGTCGTTGCTACTCAGTCTACGCATCAACAGCACCAGCATGTCCGGACGCGGCAAAGGCGGCAAGGCGAAGGGCAAGAGCAAGACGCGTTCCAGCTGCGCGGGTCTCCAGTTCCCCGTGGGCCGTATCCACCGTCTCCTGCGCAAGGGAAACTACGCCGAGCGCGTCGGAGTGGGCGCTCCCGTCTACCTCGCGGCCGTCCTCGAGTACCTGGCTGCCGAAGTGCTCGAGCTCGCTGGCAACGCGGCTCGTGACAACAAGAAGACCAGGATGATCCCCCGCCACCTGCAGCTCGCCATCCGCAACGACGAGGAGCTGAACAAGCTGCTCTCCGGCGTGACGAACGCGCAGGGCGGCGTCTTGCCCAACATCCAAGCTGTGCTTCTCCCAAAGAAGACCGAGAAGAAGGCGTAAGCGAGCTCCCAGCCGCCGGACTACAGTCGCGCTCGTCGCACAACCCAACGGTCATCGTCAGGACCACCGAAATGCGTGTGACGGCAGGGTTCTGCTTGGCAATCCCGTTCTCTGCGCCCGTTTCCCTCTGTTTGAATTAGCGCAACCGTGCCTCTTGAACTGACGCTGCTGCCAGCTAGCTGGCATTTCAGTGCACGAATGTAGATGGAAAGCGAGCTTCCGGGTGTCCGGGGGCGCACAGGGACGAGCCTCACTGCAATTAGCGTACGATTCGCGTAGTGTAATGTGATAGGCGATTGGGCCCTTAAGAACAAACAAACAAAAAATGGGCCATATCCGCAACCAGCATGCACATATGAGCCAGGCAGGTATGCATGAGGAACGTGAACAAACGCATGCATGGCATACCAATACATAAAAGCTTGCACGCAACATCGGCCGCATTAATTTCCTTTTCGGGCGCGGCTTCTTCGCATGAATGCACGCACCGTTTTGCAACGAACACGCATTTTGTTTATTTTTTTCCCCTCTCTCTTCCTGTTCGTGCTCGAACGCGCGCAATACTTACCATATGCATACCAAACGAGGCACCACCTTGCACCGGCAGCCCACCACAGGCACACACAAAAAAAAATATTAATGATAAAAAATAAAAACAAAACAGACAGACCAGAGGGTACGGTTGGAGTACGTGGTCTCGCGTGCTCCCGTGGCCGAAGCAAAGATGTAGGTGGTCCTGAGAAGGACCGTTTTGTGTTGCTTGCCTGACCGAGGCTGCGGCACTGACAGCGGCCGAACTTAGGCGCGCTCGCCACGGATGCGCCGGGGCCAGCTGGATGTCCATCGGCATGATAGTAACGCGCTTGGCATGGATGGCGCACAGGTTAGTGTCCTCGAAGAGACCGACCAGGTATGCCTCGCTGGCCTCCTGAAGGGCCATCACAGCCGAACTCTGGAATCGGAGGTCGGTCTTGAAATCCTGAGCGATTTCCCTCACCAAGCGCTGGAACGGCAGCTTGCGGATGAGAAGTTCGGTCGACTTCTGGTAGCGGCGAATTTCACGAAGGGCCACGGTTCCAGGCCTGTACCGATGCGGTTTCTTAACCCCTCCTGTGGCAGGTACACTCTTGCGAGCAGCCTTGGTAGCAAGCTGCTTACGCGGAGCCTTCCCACCGGTGCTCTTACGGGCGGTTTGCTTGGTCCTGGCCATGGCGAACGGAGCGAGCGTCCGAAGTCGTCGACTGCCAGAGTGAAAATGACCCCTGCGCCGCGCGCGTCGTGCTTCGCCGCACTACTCTTCTCCTCTCCAACTCACCCGCCGATTAGCCAGCGCCGGCACAGCCGTCTCGGGTGGTGCGCGCGCCGCCGCCGTTCGCCAGGATGCTGGAGTAGGCACGTTTTCGCGCGGGCGCCTTGTTCGCGGCTAAGGAAAGCACATTCGCAGGCGGTTTAATTGAGTTGAAACACGACAGCATGCCGCGCTGTTCTCTTTCGTTTCAGCCAACACCACAATCTCGTTTATACCGCCGTGCGTCGCCAATTGCCAGTGCCGAGTGTGAGACCACACCACTAATCTCGACAGTGGTAAGCGCTCCACGCCCGACGCCATCGGAGCTGTTATCGCGATCTCCGCGCGACGGAGATGGGTGGCATGTTTAGGCTACATTATTGCTTGTCCACTGCCTTGCTTTGATCATGCTGGTGCTCGTTTCACGAACTACAAGTGCGCGCCACGTTGCCTTCTCGAGGGGCAACTGCATCGTGTTTTGGCCGCACTCGGCAGCAAACCGTCTCGCATGTGCACACATGCCAGTACCGCACTTTCCCGTCCACGCATAGAAGAACGCGAGGCCCGCATGCGCCTCGCAAGATTAACGACAAACTGACTACCAACACCACTTCAGAGTTACAGAGAAAACGATGCACTTCCGCTCTAAGAGCGAATTTGGAATACAATATTGACAGGTGTTGAACGCGCGTTAGGAGACCTGGACAACTAATTGGGGCCTCAAAACTGTGGATAGGCAAGCGGTACTTCCATATGTATGAAGGGTCCTTAAACAATATGTCAGGGTAGCATCAACCAATGCTTCGCAGGCGCGATCCCAAGCGCGGCTTCCCCGTGCCACGTACTCGGTACGCAGTTTTCGCGCTTGCAAGGGACACCATGTTTTGACAAAAAATCATAAAACGCAACACTTTGCTCCATACAGTGCGTACATTTCGTCAGCTAGCTTTTTCGATTGCATTCCCGCACGCAACTTCGCCACAGGATCGACGGCATCGATGTCATGTCATAGCGAAGCTCCAGCTCGGCAGCCGCAGGGAGAAATCTATTTCCTCGGCAACTAATGCACCGAATTTGGTGCGCCTAATTGCGTGTAAAAGAAAATGTTCAAATGCCGCGCCTGCAACAGCGCGATTTTCAACTGATGCCGAGCGCTGCCTCTTTTTTCTTTACTATTTTTTTTCTCAGTGATTGTGGCAAACTGTGAAATGGAAGAGAGAAAAAACAGTTCAACTGTGCGCTTTAAAGCTCCATCACACAGCAATGGAACCGGATTTGGAAATTCTGTTAATTGCACAAGGCGATATGTATAAAGGGAACACAATTTATACGCCTCGATAAGATATACCAGTCATGTGTGAGTATGACTTTTACAATACCTTCACAGACATCACAGGCGTTTTCGATGGGATAAAATTTTTTAGACAGAACTTCTGTGAGTAGTTGCGTGCAATTCACACGATCGCGGTACCGCTTTGTATTGTTGAGATATGAAACTTTGTACTTCTTAAACTGCCAGTACTCGTGCATAATGGAAGGGAAAAAAAGAGAGAGAGAGACGTCACCGTACCACCACACATTTTTCTCAGATGGAACAAGCAGCTTGTTTACATGGCTGCAGTAGTTCTCTCGTGACAACCCGTTGTTTTCTCTTGGGTGTGTTCCGATGCCTTACTTAGAGTTCACCTCCGAGCTACACGCACGACCGGTATGACCTCATTGCGCACTGTGTACGCCTTGCTTCGTCCTCGTCTATTCCCTTTGCACGCGCATGCCAGTGACTTCGCAGCAGTAATCATTACATAGACAATAGAAAAGAAATAACCAAAAGTGCCGCGTTTCATCAAAGCAAGAGGCCCTTAC
Source organism: Dermacentor variabilis (assembly GCF_050947875.1). Taxonomy (NCBI): domain Eukaryota; kingdom Metazoa; phylum Arthropoda; class Arachnida; order Ixodida; family Ixodidae; genus Dermacentor; species Dermacentor variabilis. The sequence goes on from NC_134574.1 coordinate 24,061,891, forward strand.
ATTTTCTCTGACTGTTCCTACCCCATTTGTTTACCTGTTTAGCCATCACCTCACTTTGCTATATACATCATGGCCATAGGCGCAGTTCCCGGTGGCTTCGTGGGACGAATGTAAAATAATAGGCGCGAGCTTGGCTTTCGTTAAACGCAACACGAATGCGAAATCCGTGCAATGACGACGGCCGGCGGGTGTCAGCTTCCCTTACCTTGGCGTGCCAATATATGTGCCATGAGTGAGCGAGCCGGTTCGAATTCGGAATTTTTCTCTACAGCAGCTTGCACATTCACGATATTCCAGGGATGCAGCGGCAGGAGGTAGTCTTGTGCACTTTGGCGCGTCCATGCCATGGCATTACGCAACCGCCTCACAGCGCGTAATACGCCGGACATGAGCTGCCACAAGGAGAAATATCCACATGAAGGACAGGTGGCTCCCTCTGGCGGCGAAGAGTTCGACAAATACGTGATGCACCGCTCCCATCGGGTGGCCGCTCGTCCCTCTCTTTCTTTTTCCCCCGTTCTCGCGGCGTGTGGCATGCACAAATACGTTGCTCGAAAAAGTTTGTTTTCTTTAAATGCAGCGCATGTCCAGCGCCCGCTTCCTTACCGATCTAAGTATATGGCGCGAACAAGGGTCGCCCAGCATCGCCTACACGCACGCATGACGAAAGGGCCAGTCGTACAGAAATAACGAGAGAAAGTGAGTCTGCACTGTGCAAGCATATGTCTGTCTCAGTAAGCACACTTCACCGCTCTGCTCCTTTATTTTATTTTCCTCTTGTTTTGGGCAACTCAGCACTGCATTGTCTTGCAAGAAGAGCCACGTTGGCCTCGAACCAACTGCTTATCACCTATAACGCGCTGACAAGAAATGCCACTGTGACCCTGTACACAAGTATGAAAACAGCACGCGCCTCGGTGTCTACGGCGCGCACCCTCGTCCATTTGAATACAACGCAGTGAGCCCGATTCTAGCGACAGCTACCTAGCTAATCTCACCTTTGCATTTATTTGCGTCGCTCAAAAGAGTTACACAATTGTGAATCGCACGGTGGTAGTTTATGTCCGCCCAGCTCGTAGGGCAAGAGGGCTGGCTCGTTATTGTTTCTCCGACGCACGCAAACCAACGAAGCCATGCGAATGCCGCTCAGACACAGCGTCGCGCGTAGGCTCAATCATTTAACGCTTGCACTGGAAAGAACAAATAACCGCCGTCTGTAGAAAACTCACTTTCAGCTGTTACACACTGGCCCGTGCCCTGCAATATTTTCCTCGCGCTTTGCTTCGCTGCGTACCCACATGAGCTATTGTTGTGAAATATGGGGCTTAACATATAAAACTTACTTAACTTAAATGCGAACGCTGACCGTCACGCTCGGCGTATGTATCTAACCGAGTGCTACTGCCCGGCTCATACTCTTCTCTAAGGAAGTAGAAGAAGCGAGCCACTTCAAAGCGACGAAAATGTGCATCGACGAGCTTACGATTACCTCTTTCTTTTAATCATCAGTCTACTCTGGTTGCCTCAATCAGGGTCCAACCAAAGGCGACAACTGAGCTGCACGAACGACCGCCACGTCGCAACTCGGACAGGCTGAGGGCGGGTGAAATGGGAGCAACACAACACACAGTGGCGAGCGCAAATGCAATCGAGCAAAACTCGCCTTGCGAGGGCGAAAAACAATGCTACCACGCCTTATGAATACATGCGGTTGCGCTCGCTCACCTGACCAAAGTTTACCGCGCGTGTCTCGTACGGCCGAACGCGAGATAATGGCATGCAAAAGAGGGTCAACGGAGCAGGAGATCGCAAATCCTGCGCATCACTGCCGAAGCACCAAGTCGGTAGCCCTGAAGAGGGCTGTTGGGTTCTTCAGAGCAGCTGATGCGCTGTTTGCAGACGACGCCGCGCACGCGTGCTGCTTAGCCTCCGAAACCGTAGAGGGTGCGGCCCTGACGCTTGAGGGCATACACCACGTCCATGGCTTAAGTGTTTCCCCCAGAGCAAAAATAAAACAGAAAAAGAAAAAGGGGGAGGCCCGCACCACCTTGCAGTATAACGGGCTTAACGCCAATTATAAGATAAAAAATGAGGGATCATCACGAGAGATGATCCATAGGAAATTTGGATACAAAAGCCAATATTTAAAAAAAACAAATTCGGAGCTGAAGCCAATGAAATCAGTGAGGAAGTAGTAGAAGACGAAGTAAGTCACCAGGATTAGCAGCACATAGCGACCCGGTGCAGGGTCCTTTAGTGTGTAATGAGCCGAAGCCTCCGGCAGTGATGCGCGATCATTGCGAGGCTCCATCTTTATTGCAAGTCAGTGCGAATAGAGTTCAGTCGGCTCCGGTGGTAGTGTCTCCCGCCGGTTGTGCCAAGGGACGGTCTTGCGCTTGGCATGCTCAGTGTAGGTGACGGCGTCCCGGATCACGTTCTCGAGGAACACCTTGAGCACACCGCGTGTCTCCTCGTAGATCAGGCCAGAGATACGCTTGACACCACCACGGCGAGCGAGGCGACGGATGGCTGGCTTGGTGATGCCTTGGATGTTGTCACGCAACACCTTACGATGACGCTTCGCGCCGCCCTTGCCACGTCCAGAAATCTCGGCTGTTGCTGCTGCTTCGAAGCGAGTCAGGAAAGCGAATGCCGCGTCCTTACGCCGCGACTGAGCGAGGAAGCCGCGCCGAAGGGCGAGGAGGTGAAACGCGCACCGATTGGCTCACGGGCAGCGCGGCCTCTCTTCGCGAGTGAGTCGCGGGTGGCAGCACTGAGCCCTGCTTAGGCCACGCACTGAGTTCACGACATGTGGCTGCGCAACACAATCGCGGAGTTTACTTTTTTTTTCTTATGTTGTTTCTTTTTGGCATTTCTGACTGCAACGTAGGCTGATGTTCAACCCGCCTCCCTCCTTCTTTCGCTCAACTCGCCAAGAGAAAAACAAACGTGTCAACAATGGTATTGTGCTATGTTGCACGCACCCACTGCTCGTTTCGCGCCCCAGGAACAAGTTTATTGTCTTCTCATAATTATGATTACTCGTTCTATTCACCGGTAGCTCGGCTACGCTTTCAAGTGCACCCTGGTCATTGCCGCAAAGCACACCGTGCGCACAGCTTCAAACTCCGCCACGCCAACATCGTTCACTTGATCACTAGTCGCGAAACAGGGCGCGTTCATGCTCTGTTCGTCTCAGGCGTTTCAAATTTCGCACGCCGGCACCGCTGACTGGTGCCTACACGACCGTCAAATTTCGTCGCGATAGCTTACGTAGCCTCGTAGATAACGTCAGCGAAATCAGCCTAAGACGCGCGCGCGAGCCCAATTCAGCATTCTATGGGACGGAAGAGAGCGAGGGAACTGTTTGCGCCGCTCCTCACTCCTCCCTCTCCCATCGCCCGTACGAAGGCAGCTACGCAGGGCGCGCGCGGAACCGCTAGCTATGCAGTATGCGGAGAGCGCGCATCTCTTCTTTTCCCACTTCAAAGTCACTTACTACATTTGTAATAACAGTGTAAAATTTCCCCTTAGGCAGTGCTGCTTCGCGAACGTGCGCACCCATTACCGCTCGCCAGCCACCGCTACAGCAATGCGGCTCTGAATTTCAGTCCGGAGCACTGCTGCATACGTGCGGGCGGCCGCCGAGAGGGCATTCTAGCAGACGCAGCGACCAATGGCATTAGTTCTAGCAGCCATAGAGGCACACCTCAGGGCCCGCAAAAGCGCGTCGAACGACAAGAAGAAACAAAACGGTAAAAAGAAAAAAAGGAGGGATGAGGGCTGCCTGCTTTTAAAAGTTGCGCTACATCAGAATTAAGTAAATGTGCAGCAACGACAGTCTCATCATCTTCGGTGTGTGAAACACTCGCCGTGGTAATTAGTGCATGCAGGCGAACGTGGCCGCTCGCGCAGAGTCGCCTCACGCGCCCCATACTTGCTTAGTGTGTGTTGTTGTGCTGAGCCCCATGGCGCTCCGTGCGGTTCTGCTACAAAAGTTGTAGCACACGCGCTGTCCGACCGCGCACGCCACGTGTTTGAAAACAAGTAGTAGTAAGTGCCGTTGAGATGGTAAAAGAAGAGAAGAGTGCAGTACCGTAGCTGTCTCTCGCTTAGGGGGTCACCTCAACATTACTACACGGGGGAGGGTAAGGAGAATAAAGGAGCCAAGAGAAACAAAGATTAAAGAGGACAAGCGGAAGGCCGTGAAGAAAAAAAAAGAGAGAGAGAGAAGCGTGAAACGGGGCCTATGCCAGCGTGGTAAGGTTCGACGACTCAAAGAACTCAATGAGCTGGGAAGGCTCTTTTGAGTAAAACCGCAAAACCCCTAGGAAACGAGAAAGTCCTCAGGGCGGGATATGGGGAGTCCAAGGCGTCGATTAGGATTTCACGAGCTGAGAGATATATGCAGTGCATATATCTATAATAAAAGAGCATAAATCATATAAAAGGGACTCTCACGTGCCGATAGGCCCGTGAGAGTCCCTTTTTGTGTGTGTTGTTGTGCTGCGCACATGGCGTTGTGTGCGTTTCTGATACAAAACTTTCAGCACACGCGCTGTCGCAATGAGAATACGACCGCGCGCGCCGGGTGTGTGTAAACGAGGAAGCGTCGAACAGAGGGAACGGACGGAATTGTCGAGATTCTCACTACATCCCAATGCCAATGCAGACACTTTGGGTGGCTCTGAGAAGAGCCGTTGGGTGTTGGCTGCGCGGACGAGCGCTCGGTCGCCTACTTGGAGCTGGTGTACTTGGTGACGGCTTTGGTGCCCTCGGACACGGCGTGTTTGGCCAGCTCTCCGGGCAACAGCAGACGCACGGCAGTCTGGATCTCCCGGCTCGTGATGGTCGAGCGCTTGTTGTAGTGAGCCAGACGGGACGACTCCGCGGCGATACGCTCGAAGATGTCGTTCACGAAGCTGTTCATGATAGACATGGCCTTGCTGGAGACTCCAGTGTCCGGGTGCACCTGCTTCAGCATCTTGTAGATATAGATGGAGAAGCTCTCCTTCCTGCGGCGCTTCTTCTTGTCGGTGGCACGCACGTTCTTCTGCGCCTTGCCGGCCTTCTTCACGGCCTTACCGCTGGGCTGGGGAGGCATGTCAGTAGCCGAGCAAACGAGATCGGAATACGCGCGACCGGTCGCGTGTGAGTGGTTTTAAAGGGGAAAAGGAAGAGATAAGTACAGCGCTGTTACTGCCTCTCGTGCGAGGGCACCTCCACGGCGCTGTACGGGTGAGGAGAGAGGGATGAAAACGGTGGCGAAGAAAACAGAGTATAGAAGTGAGAGATAGCCCAGCGGTAAGGCACGTCAGGAAGGCGCGGCGGGTACAGCCGCTCATACAGTTCGGCGCCGTCCAAGAAATCGAGCAGCGCCGCGAAGGCGCGCCCGGTCACTGATGAATGCGCCGCCGGGAACAGAAGCGCATCGGTACTGTCGCACGGCAGCCCAAGGCGGCGGTAGGCGCTCGTGAGCGTGTCACGCTGTACCGAGTACGCTGGGCACCGTAAAAGTACGTGCTCTAAGTCCTCCACATCGGCGCACTTGAGGCAAAAGGGGCTCCCCGTACCTTGGAAGCGGTGAGTCCTTGCTGAGGTGCGGCAGCAGCCGATGCGGAGGCGGAGCAGCAGCGCCCGGTCTCGTCGATGAAGACCCGTTCGCAGCAGGAGTCTCGGCGGGTTGCCACTGGCGACGCGGGCGTCCGGGTGTCTCGCTCGCAACGTGCCAGCCACGGTGTGACGGGCGACATCGAAGGGAGTCACAACGAGCGATCGAGGCACCGACGCCGCGTGGGCGGCCTTCGCGAGCCGGTCCGCTTCCTCGTTCCCGTGTATGCAAATGTGGGCAGGCACCCACTGCAGAACGAGGTGGCATCCCTGCTCGCACACGCCATGCATCTTGCGTAGGAGGCGCTGAATTAGCGGGGATCCCTGGTCGGCCCCGGGCAGCATGTGCAGTGCCGCACGGGAGTCCGTCAGGATGGCCGCCGCAGGGATGCGCCGCCGCAGGGATGCGTCGCCGGAAGATCAGCTCGGCCGCCAAGTCGATGGCCGCCAGCTCCGCGTGCGTTGAAGAGACCGCACTCAAAACGCGGCACTGACTGTGCGCCGGGATTGAAGGGGCGACGTACGCGGCAGCGGCAGCACCGTCCCGCAAGACAGAGGCGTCGGTGAACACGAGCACCCGGCCAGCCAGCTGCTCGTTGATGGCTGCAGGCGTCTCTTGTTGCATGGCGCAGAGCGGTGTGTTGCGCTTCCCTCGAACACCAGGGACGGTCGTGCGGATGAGCAGACGACGCTCTCGATGCGGGGGCGGAGCAAGCCACGCACACGTGGCGCCGCCCCGTACCAGGTTGGCGAACTCGGCGACGCGGCGACCCATGCCGGAGCTCGGGAGAGAGTGCAGCCGGCTGATCAGCTGCTGGCCTTGCCGCTAGCGATGCAAGCGCTCCACGTGGTTGAGCGCCCGCCCCTCGGCACGGAGAGAGATGGGCGTCTCCCCCGCCTCGGCGAGAGTGGCGCCGCTCTGTGAAGACCGCGGGAGGCACAGGAACTGGCGTACGACGGCTCGGTGATCCGCGTCCATCACCTTCCATTGCGTCGGCTGCAGGTCCGCCAGGGGCAGCGCGTACAGGATCCGCGCCGAGGCCACGGAATTGTAGAGGCGCAGCGCGAGGGTGGGCGAGCAGCCTTGGCCACGAGCGAGTAGGGAGCGCGCGGCGCCCGCCACCTGCGCGGCCCCTTTCCGCAAGTCAGCTACTGCAGAACACCAGTTCAGCCGTCGGCCGATCACAAGGCCAAGGTAACGTACACGCTTCTCCCACGGAAGCAGCACTCCATGGAGGGTGAAGCCCGGCGTGTTGTGCTGCCCCTTGTACTTTGGGTGAACGATGAGCGCCTTGGTCTTGGATGCCGAGAGGGTGAGACCGATGCCGCTGATGTAAGCATCGACCCCATCCAGCACGCGCTGTACACACGCATGCACCGCATAGCCGACGCTGGTGGGGCCGCTCGCAAACAACGCGATATCGTCCGCGTACACTGCGACGCGAACCTCATGCGCGGGGAGCTGGGGAATGTAGTTGGGGATGCGTGCCAGCGCGAGGTTGAACAGGAATGGGCTGAGCACACTGCCCTGCGGCACTCCTGTCACAACCGCACGCGGTCGACTACACTCCACCCACACGCACCCGCATCGTCCGCCGCCGAGAAACGCCGCAACGTAACTCTGCATTCGTCCGCACACTCGCAGGGCATCGAGTGCGTCCATGATGGTGGCGTGTAGCAGCCGGTCGAAGGCACTCTCGACGTCAAGGAGAATGAGGTAGCCTGCCTCGCCCCGGCGCTTCGCTGTCTCCAGTGTCGCGATGACGTCGGCCAGGCAGTCCGCAGTGGCCTGGAGTCGCCGGAAGCCGCTCTGCTCCGCTGCAAAGGTGTCGAGCGCCGCCGCAATCCACTCGAGCCGCCGCAGCGCCATGGCCTCGAGCACCTTGCCAGCGGCGGAGGTGAGCGAAACGGGCCGGTACGAAGCAGGGTTGCTGGCTGCCTTGCCAGCCTTGAGCAGCGGGACGACCACCGCCTCGTTCCACTCGTCCGGGATGCTGCCGGTCCGCCATACCCCGTTGAAGGCGTCGAGCAGCAGCAGGAGCTGTTCGCCGTCCAGGTTCCGAAGCATCTGATACGTGACGCCATCGGAACCCGGAGCTGAACGGCGCTTCCGCGACGCGAGCACTGTGCGAAGCTCACTGAGAGTGAAGTCAGTCTCGCACAGTGCCCTGATGTCCTCGAGGATCCCGGCCGTTGGGAAATACCGCTCCGGCGCAAGCAGCTCGCGCCTTGGATGCGGTTGCGGCTGCAGCACGTACGGCGCTGGTGCACGGATGGTGGGAGGTGGGCAGAAAGTCTCTGCGAGCAGCTCGGCCAGCTGCCCGTTGGTGATGCCGCGCGCCACAGCGATGGAGAGGGCGGGGCAGCGCGGCACGCGGGGCCGCAGGATCCCTCCCAGGATTCGCCACGGGCTTGATCGCACACTCGCCCGTTCCAGTGACGAGCAGAGGCTGGACCAGCTGGCGTTGCGGCGCTGCTTCGCGTGGCGACGGCATACCGCGTCGAGCCGGTTGTATAGCGTCCAATGATCGCGTTTACCCGAGCGCAGCACTATCCTCTCGGCTCTGCGACGCGCAGCGCGGATGTTCAACTGTTTCATGTCGGGAACGGGCCTCCCGGCCGGCACAACACAGCGAGTCGACGCGGCTCGCGCGCACCGCGCGATGTGTTCGAAAAAGAGGCTACCCTCCGAGACTGGCACTGTAGCACACAGTTCCCGGAATCGCGGCCAATTCACAACACTGTATGCGTGCGTCGGTAGGTGGGCGGCGTGGCGGGGCTCGAGGTGGATTGGGTAGTGGTCGGACCCTCGCATGTCGGGGCTGCGGCGCCAGGTGTAATGGCAGCGCTCCGACACTAGCGAGAGGTCCAACACACTTCCCTCGGAACCACGACGGGTGAAAGTAACGCAGCCCGTGTTGACTACGAGCAGAGCCGCCCGCTGGATGGCGTCAAGCAGGTCGCGGCCGCTACTGTCCGTGTGGCTTGAGCCCCAAGCACTGTTGTGGGAGTTAAAATCCCCGCACACATCGAGATCACCGCGCACCCGTTGCGACAGCCGGACGATCAGCTCCTTGTCCCAGCTGCCGCCGCAGCACGCGTAAACACTCGCGACGCACGTGTCGGTTCTTCCGATTCGCACGGTCACCGCCACGCACTCGACGCCCGTGCACGGCAAATCGTCCACACTCACCACGGCCTGGGGGAGCCCAGTGCGTACGTAAAGTGACGCGCGTGATCGCCCAGCCGGATGAGCGGAATCGGTACACGGAATGGCCGTGCATGACGCCTGCTCGCAGCTAGCAGCACTGTGGTAGCTGACGAAGTCTGGCAGGTTGAGCTCTCCCGGGCGAACGTGGGTTTCTTGCAAAGCAAGCACGTCGCATTCGTCCGACAGAGCCCCATGCGCCAGCTCTGGATGACGGCGGCGCATCGAACGAACGTTTCATTGAACGATGCGCGGCCGTTGCTCTACTGGTGTGCTAGCCATGCTGGATCAGGGTGTCATGCATTCCCAGAGCTGCCACACACATGTGACGCGCTGGCGAGTCGGCAGGTACCGATTCCAAGAGTGCACGCAATGCCGACGCGAGCGTCGTTATAACGAGGTCACGTGCGTCGGGTGTTGTCGCACTGCGGGGCTGTGCAGGGCTGCTCTCGGCGACAGGCTGCGGCACTGTGTTGCCGGCTAGCACGTCGCGAAAGGAGCGTCCCGGCTGAACCGTCGGCGATGGTCGTCGCTCGGGGGTGCGCTGTCCTGTAGTGGTGGCCGGCTGCCGGTTCAGCGCTGCAGGGGCACTGCTCCTCGCGAGAACCAAGGCTTGTCGGCGCGTGATGCGCGGGACGGTTCTCGCGAGTATGCTCGCCACCCGCCGCTCGAGCTGCCAGTTGGGGCAGTGTGGCTCTGCTGACTCGTGCGGGCCCCGGCAAATTAATGCAGCGGGTCCGCTTTGAAGTGCAGGCGCTCGTCGCGTGCGACCCCGCGCACTGCAGACAGCGTGGGTCGCGGGTGCAAGTCGCTGTGGCGTGGCCGAACAGACCACATCGACCGCACTGCAACGGCCGCGGCAGCTGCGGGCGCACGACACGGCGCTGTCTGAAGAGGTGGACCTCTTCCGGCACGTCTCTGCCAGCGAAGCTGAGGGTTGCCACATCGCCGCTCCTGGTGACGGCGAGAACGGGCACCCGGGACTCGAGCCCCTCAAGTATGGAAGGCCCATCGATCGCCGGGTCCACGTTGAAGAGCGTGCCCGTGCAGGAGTCGGCGATGAGTGCCTTCGCCTTGACAGGCACGTCGCATATCACCCGGACGGCGAGTAGTGGGGAGAGGTCCGTGCCGGGCAGCGCGTCGACGGCTACGACGTTCCGCCGAAGGTTCGGCCGCACTCGATGGGTGCCTGGAACACCGGCAAGAAAAGCGGCAATCGCGTCGCGCGATGCCGCAAGAAAGTGGGCCTTTCTTGCCAGTGGTCTGTAGAGGACAGTTTCCCGTCCCTCAGCGGCCGGTCCGGTGTCTTCTGCTGTCGCAGGGGTGCTTGATCGTACGCCACCGGTAGCGACGGTGGTGATCGTCACCGAGCGCATGTTGTGGCGCTTACGCCTGCTGTATTGCTTTTTCTTGCCCGGCTGCTTCGCGCCGGGACGAGGAGGCTCCACGGGTGGCGGCTGCTTCGCGCCGGGGTGAGGAGGCTCCGCGGGTGGAGCCGGGGCTTCGCTTCGCGTGTCCGTGACGTCATTTGGCGGCGCAAGCGCTGTGGGGCAGCTCTCGGGAGCGTCGCTCGTGGCCGCGTTTGTGCTCGCCTCGGCGAGGGCGACCGCGGGTACCCTGGGCTCATGCGGTGCTCGAGTAAGCACGGCCAACACGGCTTCAGTGCCTCGCTCAGTATCAGCGGGGATGCCGACGCTTTCTCCTTGCGCGCTGGGCGATGGGGAACGGCTTCTAATAGAATCCGTAGCCAGGGTCATCTGGCTGTCTTCGCTGCTGCTCGACGAGTACGAGCAGGAAGGCGGGCAGCTGCTAGAGCGGCGCGAGCTGGCAGTCTCGTCGTCGCTCTCGCTGCCGGTGGTGTCTCCGCCGTCGTCAACGTTGTCCGGGGCAGCACGGCCGCGTCGTCGTAGCTGTGTTGCCGCTGGTGCAATATCCCTGCAGGTTCCGGAACGTAGGAACCTCGGGGATGGGGCAGCAGCCTCGGCTGGTAGTGCCTCGTTCGCCGTAGTGGCGCAAAACTGGCGTCTCGCTTCCGCAAGAAGCAGTTTGAGCGCCGGCGAGTGCGCTGAGGTGGGGCCACGTGGCCCCTGCACTGGGTTGTCAGAGACTGACATCCTCAGTGCAGTGGAAAAAGCGGTGGACGCTAGGACCTCCGACTGCATCTGCACCCTTGGGAGACCTAAAAAGGGCTACGCTCGAGAGCGCGGTCGTGGGTGCAGAACACGGGCGGCATGGAGGTTCGTTGAGTTCGATACACGTTCGAAGGTGTCCGAGGCGCACAAGGAACTCCGTGACCGGTCGCGCGCGCCGCGTTTTTATCGCGGCAGGGTGGTGTTCACGCGACCTCGGAAAGCCGCGCTCGCCATTGGTCCGCGCGGCTTCTCTCCCTTTCCCTCGCGCTTTCCTTTGGGACCGGCGGCGGCGAGAGCGGCGAAGGCGCTACGAGCACGGCTCAAATCGCTCACAGATCGCCACTGTGCAAGTCGTTGCTACTCAGTCTACGCATCAACAGCACCAGCATGTCCGGACGCGGCAAAGGCGGCAAGGCGAAGGGCTAGAGCAAGACGCGTTCCAGCCGCGCGGGTCTCCAGTTCCCCGTGGGCCGTATCCACCGTCTCCTGCGCAAGGGAAACTACGCCGAGCGCGTCGGAGCGGGCGCTCCCGTCTACCTCGCGGCCGTCCTCGAGTACCTGGCTGCCGAAGTGCTCGAGCTCGCTGGCAACGCGGCTCGTGACAACAAGAAGACCAGGATCATCCCCCGCCACCTGCAGCTCGCCATCTGCAACGACGAGGAGCTGAACAAGCTGCTCTCCGGCGTGACGATCGCGCAGGGCGGCGTCTTGCCCAACATCCAAGCTGTGCTTCTCCCAAAGAAGACCGAGAAGAAGGCGTAAGCGAGCTCCCAGCCGCCGGACTACAGTCGCGCTCGTCGCACAACCCAACGGTCATCGTCAGGACCACCGAAATGCGTGTGACGGCAGGGTTTTGCTTGGCAATCCCGTTCTCTGCGCCCGTTTCCCTCTGTTTGAATTAGCGCAACCGTGCCTCTTGAACTGACGCTGCTGCTAGCTAGCTGGCATTTCAGTGCACGAATGTAGATGGAAAGCGAGCTTCCGGGTGTCCGGGGGCGCACAGGGACGAGCCTCACTGCAATTAGCGTACGATTCGCGTAGTGGAATGTGATAGGCGATTGGGCCCTTAAGAACAAACAAACAAAAAATGGGCCATATCCGCAACCAGCATGCACTTATGAGCCAGGCAGGTATGCATGAGGAACGTGAACAAACGCATGCATGGCATAACAATACATAAAAGCTTGCACGCAACATCGGCCGCATTAATTTCCTTTTCGTGTGCGGCTTCTTCGCATGAATGCGCGCACCGTTTTGCAACGAACACGCATTTTGTTTATTTTTTTTCCCCTCTTTCTTCCTGTTCGTGCTCGAACGCGCGCAATACTTACCATATGCATACCAAACGAGGCACCACCTTGCACCAGCAGCCCACCACAGGCACACAAAAAAAATATTAATAATAAAAAATAACAACAAAACAGACAGACCAAGAGGGTACGGTTGGAGTACGTGGTCTCGCGTGCTCCCGTGGCCAAAGCAAACATGTAGGTGGTCCTGAGAAGGACCGTTTTGTGTTGCTTGCCTGACCGAGGCTGCGGCGCAGACAGCGGCCGAACTTAGGCGCGCTCGCCACGGATGCGCTGGGCCAGCTGGATGTCCTTTGGCATGATGGTAACACGCTTGGCGTGGATGGCGCACAGGTTGGTGTCTTCGAAGAGACCGACCAGGTATGCCTCGCTGGCCTCCTGAAGGGCCATCACAGCCGAACTCTGGAATCGGAGGTCGGTCTTGAAATCCTGAGCGATTTCCCTCACCAAGCGCTGGAACGGCAGCTTGCGGATGAGAAGTTCGGTCGACTTCTGGTAGCGGCGAATTTCACGAAGGGCCACGGTTCCAGGCCTGTAGCGATGCGGTTTCTTAACCCCTCCTGTGGCAGGTGCACTCTTGCGAGCAGCCTTGGTAGCAAGCTGCTTACGCGGAGCCTTCCCACCGGTGCTCTTACGGGCGATTTGCTTGGTCCTGGCCATAGCGAACGGAGCGAGCGTCCGAAGTCGTCGACTGCCGGAGTGAAAATGACCCCTGCGCCGCGCGCGTCGTGCTTCGCCGCACTACTCTTCTCCTCTCGAACTCACCCGCCGATTGGCCAGCGCCGGCACAGCCGTCTCGGGCGGTGCGCGCGCCGCCAACGTTCGCCAGGATGCTGGAGAAGGCACGTTTTCGCGCGGGCGCCTTGTTCGCGGCTAAGGAAAGCACATTCGCAGGCGGTTTAATTGAGTTTAAACACGACAGCATGCCGCGCTGTTCTCTTTCGTTTCAGCCAACACCACAATCTCGTTTATACCGCCGCGCGTCGCCAATTGCCAGTGCCGAGTGTGAGACCACACCACTAATCTCGACAGTGGTTAGCGCTCCACGCCCAACGCCATCGGAGCTGTTATCGCGATCTGCGCGCGACGCAGATGGGTGGCATGTTAAGGCTACATTATTGCTTGTCCACTGCCTTGCTTTGGTCATGCTGATGCTCGTTTCACGAACTACAAGTGCGCGCCACGGTGCCTTCTCGAGGGGCAACTACATCGTGTTTTGGCCGCACTCGGCAGCAAACCGTCTCGCATGTGCACACATGCCAGTACCGCACTTTCCCGTCCACGCACAGAAGAACGCGAGGCCCGCATGCGCCTCACAAGATTAACGACAAACTCACGTATGGACTACCAGCACCACTTCAGAGTTACAGAGAAAACGATGCACTTCCGCTCTAAGAGCGAATTTGGAATACAATATTGACAGGTGTTGAACGCGCGTTAGGAGACCTGAACAACTAATTGGGGCCTCAAAACTGTGGATAGGCAAGCGGTACTTCCATATTTATGAAGGGTCCTTAAACAATATGTCAAGGTAGCATCAACCAATGCTTCGCAGGCGCGATCCCAAGCGCGGCTTCCCCGTGCCACGTATTCGGTGCGCAGTTTTCGCACTTGCAAGGGACACCATGTTTTCACAAACAATCATCAAACGCAACACTTTGCTCCATACAGTGCGTACATTTCGTCAGCTAGCTTTTTCGATTGCATTCCCGCACGCAACTTCGCCACAGGATCGACGGCATCGATGTCATGTTATAGCGAAGCTCCAGCTCGGCAGCCGCCGGGAGAAATCTATTTCCTCGCCAACTAATTCACCGAATTTGGTGCGCCTAATTGCGAGTAAAAGAAAATGTTCAAATGCCGCGCCTGCAACAGCGCGATTTTCAACTGATGCCGAGCGCTGCCTCTTTTTTCTTTACTATTTTTTTTCTCAGTGATTGTGGCAAACTGTGAAATGGAAGAGAGAACAAACAGTTCAACTGTGCGCTTTAAAGCTCCGTCACACAGCAATGGCACCGGATTTGGAAATTCTGTTAATTGCACAAGGCGATATGTATAACCTCCTGAGACCCCGCTATGGGGATTTGTCCAATATATTGGACATTGAGATATGAGACAGTACTCCTGTGACAAGGCTTTCATCCTCATAAAACCACACTGTACAACTTATTGGACACCTGCTTGCGCCATCTATGCAGCATTGATGAAAATACATCGTTCAAATTCCCGCCGAAACAGTTCCACAATGGCGGCATTAAGCGGCGCGGCGTTTTACGGCAGCTGCCGGAGAAGTAAGCACTGTTTCTCGTATTTCTACCTGCTTTTAGGGCATATCTTTGATTTTATAATAAAGGTGATACAACAGCGTACGCGCAGGATACAAAATTTTAACTATTCGCTCGCTTACCTTTTTTTACTCTTCCTTTGATTTCGCGTGTCCATTACGTTGGACGCTAGGACTCAACCCGGTTATTTTGACCGCGCTTTTTCAATGGCCTTGTTATGAACAGTAGGCGAGTACTGATGGCGTTTAGCGGCTTGCGGACGAAATTGCTTATTTTTTTCTTCGGGGGACCGGCCTCGCGTGTCTCATGAATTAATCCAATAACGTTTCTTTTTTCAATCCATGGCTTCGATCCGCAAGACACCTACTGTCGCAGATGGTCTCGTAAGGCAAAAAAATATCAATATCCCTCTACCAGATATTGTTCGCATGTACAACTTCAACATGGGCGTTGTTGACAAGGCAGAACGAATGCTAAGTTACTACAGGATAAAAGCAGGCGTGAACAAGTGGACAATCAGAGCCATCTTTCACCTCTTCGACATTGCCCTCAACAACTCCTGGGTGCAGAACACGCGGGACATACGCTCCGTAAAGAAACAGCGGAAATAAATACTCAAATATATGCAGTTCCACCCATCTGTTGCTGAGACTCTCGTGGCTCAAGGGAAGAAGCAGGATGAAACGAAGAGTGAGAACGAAGCCGAGTGGCATCCGCCATCAAAGCAGGCTCGGCTGTCTCCTCGAGAACAGCAAGAAAAGAGCACTACCCACTACTCAATACTGGCAGACACTGCAAACACTGCCCGTTGCAGACTACAGGGCTGCGACATGAAAACGAAGTTGTTGTTGTTGTTGTCCTGAGTGGCCGTGGCACACACCCACAGTGGGGGATTGGCCAAGAATCGGGCGGTTTAATTAGGTGCCTAAATAATAATTCTTTTGCACCAAATGTCGGCTCTTCTTCTGCATCACCAAGGACAAACAGGTGTTTTGAAATTGCCCACGGGAAGTGAACACAAGAGCGAAATTTTTTTTTTTTGAGCAGAGGAATGCTCTTCTTATGTACTTTATTGAATACTTTGCCTTTTGAGTTGTTAAAATATTTTTGCACATGAGTTTTGCGTAATATCCGCTGTATGTCATTACGTGCGCCCTGGGTGAAGAAAGACCGGGTAGCATCCCAATGTCCAATATATTGGACATCGCGCTGAGCTGAAATTATCACGGCTATTGAAAAAACATTTAACACTTTTCACCTTCATAACCATCCTGATTTATTCTGAAAGTTTGGTAAAAATCTGTGCACCCAAATGCATCCCGGGTCTCAGGAGGATAAAGGGAACACAATTTATACGCCTCGATAAGATATACCAGTCATGTGTGAGTATGACTTTTACAATACCTTCACAGACATCACAGGCGTTTTCGATGGGATAAAATTTTTTAGACAGAACTTCCGTGAGTAGTTGCGTGCAATTCACACGATCGCGGTACCGCTTTGTATTGTTGAGATATGAAACTTTGTACTTCTTAACCTGCCAGTACTCGTGCATTATGGAAGGGAAAAAAAGAGAGAAAGAGAGACGTCACCGCACCACCACACATTTTTCTCAGATGGAACAAGAAGCTTGTTTACATGGCTGCAGTAGTTCTCTCGTGACAACCCGTTGTTTTCTCTTGGGTGTGTTCCGATGCCTTACTTAGAGTTCACCTCCGAGCTACACGCACGACCGGTATGACCTCATTGCGCACTGTGTACGCCTTGCTTCGTCCTCGGCTATTCCCTTTGCACGCGCATGCCAGTGACTTCGTAGCAGTAATCATTACATAGACAAGAGAAAAGGAATAACCAAAAGTTCCGCGTTTCTTCAAAGCAAGAGGCCCGTACATTTTCTCTGACAGTTCCTTCCCCATTTGTTTACCTGTTTAGCCATCACCTCACTTTGCCATATACATCAAGGCCATAGGCGCAGTTCCCGGTGGCTTCGTGGGACGAATGTAAAACAATAGGCGCGAGCTTGGCTTTCATTAAACGCAACACGAATGCGAAATCCGTGCAATGACGACGGCCGGCGTGTGTCAGCTTCCCTTACCTTGGCGTGCCAATATATGTGCCATGAGTGAGGGAGCCGGTTCGAATTCGGAATTTTTCTCTACAGCAGCTTGCACATTCACGATGTTCCAGGGATGCAGCGGCAGGAGGTAGTCTTGTGCACTTTGGCGCGTCCATGCCATGGCATTACGCAACCGCCTCACAGCGCGTAATACGCCGGACATAAGCTGCCACAAGGAGAAATGTTCACATGTAGGACAGGTGGCTCCCTCTGGTGGCGAAGAGTTCGACAAATACGTGATGCACCGCTCAAATCGCCCATCGGGCGGCCGCTCGTCCCTCTCTCTCTTTTTCCCCCGTTCTCGCGGCGTGTGGCATACACAAATACGTTGCTCGTAAAAGTTTGTTTTCTTTAAATACAGCGCGTGTCCAGCGCCCGCTTCCTTACCGATCTAAGTATATGGCGCGAACAAGGGTCGCCCAGCATCGCCTACACGCACGCATGACGAAAGGGCCAGTCGTACAGAAATAACGAGAGAAAGTGAGTCTCCACTGTGCAAGCATATTTCTGTCTCAGTAAGCACACTTCACCGCTCTGCTCCTTTATTTTATTTTCGTCTTGTTTTGGGCAACTCAGCGGTGCATTGTCTTGCAAGAACAGCCACGTTGGCCTCGAACCAACTGCTTATCACCTATAGCGCGCTGACAAGAAATGCCACTGTAACCCTGTACACAAGTATGAAAACAGCACGCGCCTCGGTGTCTACCGCGCGCACCCTCGTCCATTTGAATACAACGCAGTGAGCCCGGTTCTAGCGACAGCTACCTAGCTAATCTCACCTTTGCATTCATTTGCGTCGCTCAAAAGAGTTACACAATTGTGAATCGCACGGTGGTAGTTTACGGCCGCCCAGCTCGTAAGGCAAGAGGGCTGGCTCGTTATTGTTTCTCCGACGCACGCAAACCAACGAAGCCATGCGAATGCCGCTCAGACACAGCGTCGCGCGTAGGCTCAATCATTTAACGCTTGCACTGGAAAGAACAAATAACCGCCGTCTGTAGAAAACTCACTTTCAGCTGTTACACACTGGCCCGTGCCCGGCAATATTTTCCTCGCGCTTTGCTTCGCTGCGTACCCACAGGAGCTATTGTTGTGAAATATGGGGCTTAACATATAAAACTTACTTAACTTAAATGCGCCCGCTGACCGTCACGCTCGGCGTATGTATGTAACCGAGTGCTACTGCCCGGCTCATACTCTTCTCTAAGGGAGTAGAAGAAGCGAGCCATTTCAAAGCGACAAAAATGCGCATCGACGAGCTTACGATTACCTCTGTCTTTTAATCATCAGTCCACTCTGGTTGCCTCAATCAGGGTCCAAGCAAAGGCGACAACTGAGCTGCACGAACGACCGCCACGTCGCAACTCGGACAGACTGAGGGCGGGTGAAATTGGAGCAACACAACACACAGTGGCGAGCGCAAATGCAACCGAGCAAAGCTCGCCTTGCGAGGGCGAAAAACAATGCTACCACACCTTATGAATACATGCGGTTGCGCTCGCTCACCTGACCAAAGTTTACCGCGCGTGTCTCGTACGGCCGAACGCGAGATAATGGCATGCAAAAGAGGATCAACGGAGCAGGAGATCGCAAATCCTGCGCATCACTGCCGAAGCACCAAGTGGGTAGCCCTGAAGAGGGCTGTTGGGTTCTTCAGAGGAGCTGATGCGCTGCTTGCAGACGACGCCGCGCACGCGTGCTGCTTAGCCTCCGAAACCGCCGAGGGTGCGGCCCTGACGCTTGAGGGCATACACCACGTCCATGCCTGTCACGGTCTTGCGCTTGGCGTGCTCAGTGTAGGTGACGGCGTCCCGGATCACGTTCTCGAGGAACACCTTGAGCACACCGCGTGTCTCCTCATAGATCAGGCCAGAGATACGCTTGACACCACCACGGCGAGCGAGGCGACGGATGGCTGGCTTGGTGATGCCTTGGATGTTGTCACGCAACACCTTACGATGACGCTTCGCGCCACCCTTGCCGAGCCCCTTGACGCCCTTGCCACGTCCAGACATCTCGGCTGTTGCTGCTGCTTCGAAGCGAGTCAGGAAAGCGAATGCCGCGTCCTTGCGCCGCGACTGAGCGAGGAAGCCGCGCCGAAGGGCGAGGAGGTGAAACGCGCGCCGATTGGCTCACGGGCAGCGCGGCCTCTCTTCGCGAGTGAGTCGCGGGTGGCAGCACTGAGCCCTGCTTAGGCCACGCACTGAGTTCACGACGTGTGGCTTCGCAACACAATCGTGGAGTTTACTTTTTTTTCTTATGTTGTTTCTTTTTGGCATTTCTGTTTGCAACGTAGGCTGATGTTCAACCCGCCTCCCTCCTTTTGCACAACTCGCCAAGAGAAAAACAAACGTGTCAACAATGTTATTGTGCTATGTTGCACGCACCCACTGCTCGTTTCGCGCCCCAGGAACAAGTTTATGGTCTTCTCATAATTATGATTACTCGTTCTATTCACCGGTAGCTCGGCTACGCTTTCAAGTGCACCCTGGTCATTGCCGCAAAGCACACCGTGCGCACAGCTTCAAATTCCGCCACGCCAACATCGTTCACTTGATCACTAGTCGCGAAACAGGGCGCGTTCATGCTCTGTTCGCCTCAGGCGTTTTAAATATCGCACGCCGGCACCGCTGACTGGTGCCTACACGACCGTCAAATTTCGTCGCGATAGCTTACGTAGCCTCGTAGATAACGTCAGCGAAATCAGCCTAAGACGCGCGCGCGAGCCCAATTCAGCATTCTAGGGGACGGAAGAGAGCGAGGGAACTGTTTGCGCCGCTCCTCAGTCCTCCCTCTCCCATCGCCCGTACGAAGGCAGCTACGCAGGGCGCGCGCGGAACCGCTAGCTATGCAGTATGCGGAGAGCGCGCGCATCTCTTCTTTTCCCACTTCAAAGTCACTTACTACTGCTACATTTGTAATAACAGTGTAAAATTTCCCCTTAGGCAGTGCTGCTTCGTGAACGTGCGCACCCATTTCCGCTCGCCAGCCACCGCTACAGCAATGCGGCTCTGAATTTCAGTCCGGAGCACTGCTGCATACGTGCGGGCGGCCGCCGAGAGGGCATTCTAGCAGACGCAGCGACCGATGGCATTAGTTCTAGCAGCCATAGAGGCACACCTCAGGGCCCGCAAAAGCGCGTCGAACGACAAGAAGAAACAAAACGGTAAAGAGAAAAAAAGGAGGGATGAGGGCTGCCTGCTTTTAAAAGTTGCGCTACATCAGAATTAAGTAAATGTGCAGCAACGACCGCCTCATCATCCTCGGTGTGTGAAACACGCGCCGTGGTAATTAGTGCATGCAGGCGAACGTGGCCGCTCGCGCAGAGTCGCCTCACGCGCCCCATACTTGCTTAGTGTGTGTTGTTGTGCTGAGACCCGTGGTGTTCCGTGCGGTTCTGCTACAAAAGTTATAGCACACGCGCTGTCCGACCGCGCACGCCGCGTGTTTGAAAACAAGAAGTAGTAGTAAGTGCCGTTGAGATGGTAAAAGAAGAGAAGAGTGCAGTACCGTAGCTGTCTCTCGCTTAGGAGGTCACCTCAACAGTACTACACGGGGGAGGGTAAGGAGAATAAAGGAGCCAAGAGAAACAAAGATTAAAGAGGACGAGCGGAAGGCCGTGAAGAAAAAAAAGAGAGAGAGAGAAGCGTCAAACGGGGCCTATGGCAGCGTGGTAAGGTTCGACGACTCAAAGAACTCAATGAGCTGGGAAGGCTCTTTTGAGTAAAACCGCAAAACCCCTAGGAAACGAGAAAGTCCTCAGGACGGGCTATGGGGAGTCCAAGGCGTCGATTAGGATTTCACGAGCTGAGAGATATATGCAGTGCATATATCTATAATAAAAGTGCATATATCATATAAAAGGGACTCTCACGGGCCTATCGGCCCGTGAGAGTCCCTTTTTGTGTGTGTTGTTGTGCTGCGCGCATGCCGTTGTGTGCGTTTCTGATACAAAACTTTCAGCACACGCGCTGTCGCAATGAGAATACGACAGCGCGCGCCGGGTGCGTGTAAACGAGGAAGCGTCGAACAGAGGGAACGGACGGAATTGTAGAGATTCTCACTACATCCCAATGCCAATGCAGACCCTTTGGGTGGCTCTGAGAAGAGCCAATGGGTGTTGGCTGCGCGGACGAGCGCTCGGTCGCCTACTTGGAGCTGGTGTGCTTGGTAACGGCTTTGGTGCCCTCGGACACGGCGTGTTTGGCCAGCTCTCCGGGACACAGCAGATGCACGGCAGTCTGGATCTCCCGGCTCGCGATGGTCGAGCGCTTGTTGTAGTGAGCCAGACGGGACGACTGCGCGGCGATACGCTCGAAGATGTCGTTCACGGAGCTGTTCATGATAGACATGGACTTGCTGGAGACTCCAGTGTCCGGGTGCACCTGCTTCAGCACCTTGTAGATATACATGGAGAAGCTCTCCTTCCTGCGGCGCTTCTTCTTCTTCTTGTCGGTGGCGCGCACGTTCTTCTGCGCCTTGCCGGCCTTCTTCACGGCCTTACCGCTGGGCTTGGGAGGCCTGTCAGTAGCCGAGCAAACGAGATCAGAATACGCGCGACCGGTCGCGCGCGCCGCGTTTTTATCGCGGGAGGGTGGTGTTCACGCGACCTCGCAAAGCCGCGCTCGCCATTGGTCCGCGCGGCTTCTCTCCCTTTTCCTCGCGCTTTCCTTTGGGACCGGCGGCGGCGAGAGCGGCGACGGCGCTACGAGCACGGCTCAAATCGCTCACAGGTCGCCACTGTGCAAGTCGTTGTTACTCAGTCTGACAGCAACACTGCGATGCCTCCCCAGGTGCTGTGGATAGGTGCTGTGGTGGCGTGATTTGTGCGTTCGAGCTTCGGTGCTATGCATCCCCTCCACGTGGGCCCCTCTCGGATGGTTGGATAGGATTACGGTGCGGATTCTTCTAGACTCCAACCCGCTGTCTTCGATTTGGTGAGGTGTTCCGGGGGCTCTTTTTTGTCCTTGGTTTTTTTCCAGTGTTTAGCTGAGGGTTTCTAGCTTCCTACCTTGTGTAGTGTTAGCTTAAACTTCGGCTAGGCGCGGGCGCCACGTGGTTTTTACCGCGATGGTGGCCCCTTCGCGGCTTCGGCCGCTTACGTTTTTCGGGCGAGTTCCGAAAGGCGCGTCCAATGTAGATGTTTGCAAGGCGCTCGTAAAGCGCTTTTCCTTGAACGACCTTAAGGCAGTGCAGGACTTTGGTGTAGGACGGTTTGAGATAACGTTTAAGAATAAGGCCGCGGTTGATCGCTTCTCAGCTGATCCCGCTTTGAAGGTTCGGGATGTGGAAGTTCGTTTTGAGTATAGAGGTGTGCGTGTGAAGTTGGTTAGGGTGTTTGGCTACCCCGCGGATCTTCCGGACCAGGCTCTCGTCTCCGAGCTAGAGGTCTTCGGAAAGGTTCACGGGATCTCCGAAGAATGCGTGCCCGGTTTCCCTGCCGTTGGCACCGGAAACCGGCGCATTCGGATAGAGATGGCGCGGCCCGTTCCCAACCTTCTTCGTGTAGGTGAGCGTGTCGTTCAGTGTGAGTACGAGGGTGTAGTTAGATTGTGCCGTAGGTGTAACATGGCAGGACACCACGCCGCCGCGTGCGACACGCCTCAGTGCGCGCGCTGCGGGCAGTTTGGCCACGCGTCCTGCGACGCGGCGTGCGTACGTTGCGGCGGCGACCATGCGGTTTCGGCGTGTAGTGTCCGCACCTACTCGTCAGTGACCGCGAGGCCAGAACAGCAGAAACCTGCCGTCGTGGAAGCGGTTACTTCGCCGGTAGCTGATACGGTTGCTGCCTTAGAGGAAGGAGAGAGCCAGGGCTCCTTGAGCGTGGTCGATGCCGCCGAGCGCGGCGGCGATTCCGTGGACGCTACCGAGGTCGTTCCCCCTTCAGTCACGGCAACGTGCGAGGGGGCATTGAGGAGGCTGAAGCGGCGGTCGCTGTCGCCTCCGTGGCGGGTACGCCTCTCGCTACGCCGGTCGCTATCTCTGGCGCGTCCGAACCGCTGACTGCCGCGACTGACACTGCTCGTCAGTCGAACCATAAGCGTAAGAGCCGGCGCGAACACCGCGCTGGCTCCGCTGCCAGGGCGGCGGCCGCGGGCCGTGAGTCGAGCTCGGACGAAGGTGACTCCCAGGGCTCGGAGACTGGCCCTCCCGAATTTAAGCGCAGTGCTGTTGAAACGTCCGATTCTGATACTGAGGTCCCATCGGACGCGGAGGGTTCTCCTCCTTGTCCCAATTGCGGATGGGGACGTTGCGAATGCTCGTTGCTCTCAGACAGAACCTATGAGTCTACGGATGAGGGGTCCCCAACTTTGGAGACCCTCTCATAAGTAGACTTTGCTTATTTGTCACTAGCGGCTAGTATTACCTAATACTTGCCTGCTCTTTATTTATTTTCCTAGCTCTTTTTGTCTTCCTTTGTTTCTACTAGCTCTTAGCTAATCTCTTTCTCCCTTAAAATGGCTTCTTCTCTCACCATAGCTACCTTTAACTATCGTGGTTTGTCGCGTGCTTCTAAGCAGTTAGAGGTTATTAATTTGCCTAAATCCAAAAAGGTAGATATTCTTGTGCTTCAGGAAACTTATATTCATAGGCTAGGCCAGATCAGCCACTTCGACCGGATTTTTCGCACTCGGTCTTTCTGGAGTTATGGCGCGACGGGCAGTCGAGGTACGGCGATCGTTTTGATGCCGAATTTCGACTGCCTTGTTATTCGCCATGCCAGGGATTCCGAGGGCCGCGTCTTGTCGGTGGACCTTGATTGTGGCATTCAAATTGTTAATGTTTATGCGCCAACCCGGTCTAAAGATCAGAGAAAGTTTTTCGCTACATTAGAACCCTACTTGGTAGGTCCCTCTCGGCTAATCCTTGTAGGCGACTTCAACTGTGTGTTAGAACAGGTTGATCGCATCCCGCATAGAGGGACTCCAAACCAGAAAGATAGGCGTGCAAATGTTGTACTACGAGAGCTCGTCGACGGGCTGGGACTTGTCGATGCTTGGCGTGTGCTTCGCCCTGGTCAGTCAGGAATGACTTGGACAGGAAGAGGCATGCAGAGCCACATCGATCGTTTTTACATCTCGTCGTCACTGGCTCCTAGTATGCATTCTTCTTGGTTAACTCCTTCTGCTCTTAGCGACCACAGCTTCCAAATTCTGCGGTTCGCCGATTCTAGCATATTCCCGCAAGGGAAGAGACCGTGGCGTCTGAATCCACGTCTTCGAAAAGACAGGCAGGCAACCGCAGAGGTATCATCCATTCTTTTTCGATCGCTGCACAATAGAGCGAATCTAAGTGGTACAGAACGGGATGACGTAAAGTCAGAGTGCGTGAGTGCTTCAGGTCTTGGGGCAAGCGTCGAGCGCGCGAGGAGCGTGAGGAGATTAAAATCGTCTCCGACGCGATCCTCCTGCTCTCGAGGCCACTGTCCGGCGGTCCTGGAGTTGCTTCGGCGCTGGCCTCACTCCGAAAGGAACTTCGGATTCTCCTGCAGCGATGCTGGGATGGCTTGAGGGCCACAACCCGAGCAGAGCTGTGGGAAATGGAAGCGTGGTGCAGCAGAAACGTCCTACGTAAACATCTCTCAAGGAAGAGCACAACTCTCTCCTCTCTAATAGATCCAAGTGATGGTAGCATAGTCGATTCAGCAGATGGAGTTCTTGCACTGACGAGGCAGTTTTACATGATCTTGTATGCCGAACCAGCTGCCACTCCAACTGCGTTTCCTTTTGCTTCGCCAGCTGAGCCGCCGCAAGTGTGCGACTCAGCCATAGATGAGGACGAGCTTTTTTCGGCATTGAAGTCTATGAAGCGTAATCGCAGTCCGGGATCCGATGGTCTGACAGTCGAATTTTATGTTAAATTTTGGACACTGTTAGGGAAGCCATTCACATCACTGGTGAACCGGCTACTCAGTGAAGGGACTTTGTCAGCGTCTCAACGAGAGGGGTTAATCCCTCTCCTTTGTAAGGACGAGTCGAGGAGCTCCGATCTGAGAGCATGGCGTCCAATCACACTTCTGAACTGCGATTATAAGCTCATAGCAAAGTGCCTGTGTATGCGACTCACGCCAGTGCTCAGCACTGTTTTGGGTCCATACCAGGCATGTTGTGTCCAGGGGCGCTCTACTCAGCTTCACGGTATAGCACTAAGGGACCTTCTCCTGAGGGCAAATACCAGGAAACTTCCAGGTATTTGCTCCTTCGATCAGGAGAAGGCTTTCGATATCATTAGCCATAGGTACCTTTTCCGTGTTTTGGAAGAGCCTGGTTTTAGTGTGGGTTTTAGACAGATGATCCAAGCTTTGTATTCTCGACCGACTTCTGCTGTTCTCATACGAGACCGCCTCTCGGAGGCGTTCATTGTGGGACGTGGTGTGCGACAGGGGGACCCGCTCTCACCTGCCCTCTACGTACTCGCTTTTGAACCACTTCTGCAGAGGTTGTCTTGTGACAGCAGAATTGGCAGGTTCCTACTTCCACCAGGTTCCCCCCGGGTTGCACTCTTTGCCTATGCAGACGACTTGTCCATTATCGTCCGGGACGAAGCATCAGCTTGCGACCGCCTGGAGATCATGGACAGTTACTGCGGGGCGAGCGGTGCAAGGTTGAATAGGTCGAAAAGTGCAGCAATGTACTTGAACTCCAGTCCTTCCAGTCCGCAGCCCGTTCATGGTCTCCCCGTGAAAACGCGGCTGCGGATTCTAGGCTTCCAGTTCGAACCAGATGGTGTCTCTCCCGAAAACTGGCAACAGGCTAAGGAGAAGCTTGAAGCCAGGGTTCAGGAATTCAGCGCGTTGTCATGCCCTTTGACTGCTCGAGCGACAATCCTTCGCTCACTTCTGTTTTCCTTTCTGACGTATGTGGCGTGTGTGTCTCCTATTCAAACCCGAACCAAGCTTATCTTGGAGAGGGTCTTGTTTCGCTTCCTCTGGAAGGGTACAACTGGTTGTGTAGCTAGGTGGGTGCTCAAGTTGCACAGGGACAAGGGAGGACTCGGAATTCCCGACCTGGGCGTCGTCTCTACGACACTACACGTCAGTTGGACCCAGGTCGCTCTTAACTCGGATATGCTCCTAACTCGAAGCTTAACTTCCTTCTTTCTTAGCACCCGACTCTGCTTGTTCTCGCAGAGCACATTTTCCCACTGTGTTCCTCGTTCAGGTACCCCGTCCACCATTTATGCGGCGGCTGCCAACTCTTTGGTAAGCCTCTGCAAGGTTCACCTAGGCATCGACGTAGTTTCAGCTCCACTCCAAGAGTTAGTGGATATCCTTACCCCAGGACTCCCCCCACATTACCAAAGGTACGACCTGTCGATTCACAGGCCAAACTGGAAGCTCAATACAGCCGGTTTCCTCGACGCCAGGCGAGCCACCTTTGTGTACCGCCTGGCGCGAGGGTGCCTGCCGTTGAGCCACAGGCCCTTCACAGCCATCCGGGCTCGTGGAGTGTGTCCTTTCTGTGGTGCTCGTGAGGACTCAGTTCATATCTTTACGCAGTGTTTGCTTCCAGCAGCTCTTCTCCAAAGAGTTGCTAGTCTATTTAGGCTCCCAGGCGTTCCTTATGAGACAGTCCGATTTTTGCACCCTTTGCCCAATCACACGATCAACCAGTTCGTGCTTCTCCTCGCCGAGTGCTCATACCAAGTTTGGCTGGCACGCTGCGATGCAATTTTCGGGGGGTCGGGCACCGGCCCTTCACGAAGTGCTTGCGAAAGCACGGAAGGAGGTCTGGTTCCACCTCGCCCGGGAGCGGCACCGCTTGGGCGAGAAGTTTCTCGAAGTCTGGGCTCGTCCTGCCGTGATTTTTGACGAGTCAGGTGGAAAGCTATCCATTAAGTTATGATGCATGCTCCAAAGGTCGCACGACTCGGCCGTGTGCGCCAGTCGATCTACGGGGTTTTGTTTGGCTCAGTGGAACCCAGAGCTGGAACCGGTGGTGGTGCACCCTCAAGTGGTCGCGCTGCTCCGCGGACGGCTTTGGTGTTCTCCATGGTTGTATGCCTTGACCTCTTTTGTATCAGGGCAGTCCGAGGATCAGTCAGGCTTGTGCCCTGCAAGACCGACATGGCTGTTTGTGTGTTGAGTGCAGTCCCTCAGTTGGGCTGCACCACAACAGCCCCCTTGTCCGGGAAGCACCGTTGGCCCGAACCAAGTCCCCCCACCCAGTCAGCCCGGGTTGTGGGGGAGTACCGGGGTCAATGTATCCAATGATGCTGGGTTGATGAGTACATGAAAGCTCTGGGACGCGACGCCCCTGGATGCCAAGTCCTCTTCCCATCTGACAACGGTACTCAGTCTACACATCAACAGCACCAGCATGTCCGGACGTGGCAAAGGCGGCAAGGCGAAGGGCAAGAGCAAGACGCGTTCCAGCCGCGCGGGTCTCCAGTTCCCCGTGGGCCGTATCCACCGTCTCCTGCGCAAGGGAAACTACGCCGAGCGCGTCGGAGCGGGCGCCCTCGTCTACCTCGCGGCCGTCCTCGAGTACCTGGCTACCGAAGTGCTCGAGCTCGCTGGCAACGCGGCTCGTGACAACAAGAAGACCAGGATCATCCCCCGCCACCTGCAGCTCACCATCCGCAACGACGAGGAGCTGAACAAGCTGCTCTCCGGCGTGACGATCGCGCAGGGCGGCGTCTTGCCCAACATCCAAGCTGTGCTTCTCCCAAAGAAGACCGAGAAGAAGGCGTAAGCGAGCTCCAAGCCGCCGGACTACAGTCGCGCTCGTCGCACAACCCAACGGTCCTCGTCAGGACCACCGAAATGCGTGTGACGGCAGGGTTTTGCTTGGCAATCCCGTTCTCTGCGCCCGTTTCCCTCTGTTTGAATTAGCGCAACCGTGCCTCTTGAACTGACGCTGCTGCTAGCTAGCTGGCATTTCAGTGCACGAATGTAGATGGAAAGCGAGCTTCCGGGTGTCCGGGGGCGCACAGGGACGAGCCTCACTGCAATTAGAGTACGATTCGCGTAGTGGAATGTGATAGGCGATTGGGCCCTTAAAAACAAACAAGCAAAAAATGGGCCATATCCGTAACCAGCATGCACTTATGAGCCAGGCAGGTATGCATAAGGAACGTGAACAAACGCATGCATGGCATACCAATACACAAAAGCTTGCACGCAATATCGGCCGCATTAATTTCGATTTCGGGCGCGGCTTCTTCGCATGAATGCGCGCACCGTTTTGCAACGAACACGCATTTTGTTTATTGTTTTTCCCCTCTCTCTTCTTGCTCGTGCTCGAACGCGCGCAATACTTACCATATGCATACCAAACAGGCACCACCTCGCACCGGCAGCCCACCACAGGCACACACAAAAAAATATTAATAATAAAAAATAACAACAAAACAGACAGACCGAGAGGGTACGGTTGGAGTACGTGGTCTCGCGTGCTCCCGTGGCCGAAGCAAACATGTAGGTGGTCCTGAGAAGGACCGTTTTGTGTTGCTTGCCTGACCGAGGCTGCGGCGAAGACAGCGGCCGAACTTAGGCACTCTCGCCACGGATGCGCCGGGCCAGCTGGATGTCCTTCGGCATGATGGTAACGCGCTTGGCGTGGATGGCGCACAGGTTGGTGTCTTCGAAGAGACCGACCAGGTATGCCTCGCTGGCCTCCTGAAGGGCCACCACAGCCGAATTCTGGAATCGGAGGTCGGTCTTGAAATCCTGAGCGATTTCCCTCACCAAGCGCTGGAATGGCAGCTTGTGGATGAGAAGTTCGGTCGACTTCTGGTAGCGGCGAATTTCACGAAGGGCCACGGTTCCAGGCCTGTAGCGATGCGGTTTCTTAACCCCTCCTGTGGCAGGTGCACTCTTGCGAGCAGCCTTGGTAGCAAGCTGCTTACGCGGAGCCTTCCCACCGGTGCTCTTACGGGCGGTTTGCTTGGTCCTGACCATAGCGAACGGAGCGAGCGTCCGAAGTCATCGACTGCCGGAGTGAAAATGACCCCTGCACCGCGCGCGTCGTGCTTCGCCGCACTGCTCTTCTCCTCTACAACTCACCCGCCGATTGGCCAGCGCCGGCACAGTCGTCTCGGGCGATGCGCGCGCCGCCACCGTTCGCCAGGATGCTGGAGGAGGCACGTTTTCGCGCGGGCGCCTTGTTCGCGGCTAGGGAAAGCACATTCGCAGGCGGTTTAATTGAGTTTAAACACGACAGCATGCCGCGCTGTTCTCTTTCGTTTCAGCCAACACCACAATCTCGTTTATACCGCCGCGCGTCGCCAATTGCCAGTGCCGAGTGTGAGACCACACCACTAATCTCGACAGTGGTTAGCGCTCCACGCCCAACGCCATCAGAGCTGTTATCGCGATCTTCGCGCGACGCAGATGGGTGGCATGTTAAGGCTACATTATTGCTTGTCCACTGCCTTGCTTTGACCTTGCTGATGCTCGTTTCACGAACTACAAGTGCGCGCCACGGTGCCTTCTCGAGGGGCAACTACATCGTGTTTTGGCCGCACTCGGCAGCAAACCGTCTCGCATGTGCACACATGCCAGTACCGCACTTTCCCGTCCACGCACAGAAGAACACGAGGCCCGCATGCGCCTCACAAGATTAACGACAAACTCACGTATGGACTACCAGCACCACTTCAGAGTTACAGAGAAAACGATGCACTTCCGCTCTAAGAGCGAATTTGGAATACAATATTGACAGGTGTTGAACGCGCGTTAGGAGACCTGGACTACTAATTGGGGCCTCAAAACTGTGTATAGGCAAGCGGTACTTCCATATGTATGAAGGGTCCTTAAACAATATGTCAAGGTAGCATCAACCAATGCTTCGCAGGCGCGATCCCAAGCGCGGCTTCCCCGTGCCACGTATTCGGTGCGCAGTTTTCGCACTTGCAAGGGACACCATGTTTTGACAAACAATCATCAAACGCAACACTTTGCTCCATACAGTGCGTACATTTCGTCAGCTAGCTTTTTCGATTGCATTCCCGCACGCAACTTCGCCACAGGATCGACGGCATCGATGTCATGTTATAGCGAAGCTCCAGCTCGGCAGCCGCCGGGAGAAATCTATTTCCTCGCCAACTAATTCACCGAATTTGGTGCGCCTAATTGCGAGTAAAAGAAAATGTTCAAATGCCGCGCATGCAACAGCACGATCTTCAACTGATGCCGAGCGCTGCCTCTTTTTTCTTTACTATTTTTTTTCTCAGTGATTGTGGCAAACTGTGAAATGGAAGAGAGAACAAACAGTTCAACTGTGCGCTTTAAAGCTCCGTCACACAGCAATGGCACCGTATTTAGAAATTCTGTTAATTGCTCAAGACGATATGTATAAAGGGAACACAGTTTATACGCCTCGATAAGATATACCACTCATGTGTGAGTATGACTTCTACAATACCTTCACAGACATCACAGGCGTTTTCGATGGGATAAAATTTTTTAGACAGAACTTCCGTGAGTAGTTGCGTGCAATTCACACGATCGCGGTACCGCTTTGTATTGTTGAGATATGAAACTTTGTACTTCTTAACCTGCCAGTACTCGTGCATTATGGAAGGGAAAAAAAAGAGAGAAAGAGAGACGTCACCGCACTACCACACATTTTTCTCAGATGGAACAAGAAGCTTGTTTACATGGCTGCAGTAGTTCTCTCGTGACAACCCGTTGTTTTCTCTTGGGTGTGTTCCGATGCCTTACTTAGAGTTCACATCCGAGCTACACGCACGATCGGTATGACCTCATTGCGCACTGTGTACGCCTTGCTTCGTCCTCGGCTATTCCCTTTGCACGCGCATGCCAGTGACTTCGTAGCAGTAATCATTACATAGACAAGAGAAAAGAAATAACCAAAAGTTCCGCGTTTCTTCAAAGCAAGAGGCCCGTACATTTTCTCTGACTGTTCCTTCCCCATTTGTTTACCTGCTTGATAAAAGAAAAGAGACGGAGGCAAGCCAACAAGGAGGCCAAAATGAGGAATAAACAAATAGACTGGAAGAGAAGGAGGGAGCAGTAAAGTAAAACTGCCTCCAGGGTCTGCAAGCAGTGCATGCTCCCAAACGCACCCCGTCCGCAGGGCAACCCAACAATGCCCACGCAGTGACACGCAGTTGGTTTATTGTAAAAAGAACCGAAGCATGTGGCTGTCTTCGTGGGCGCGCTCGTGCCGTGTGGTCGTGTCACGCCGAGGCGACTGGGAGAGTCCGGAGAAAGGTCATCGCAGTGGAGACGCCCACGGTCGGCTGGCTGGACAGCTGCACAAAGGGTAGCAGACAATACAATTGGGGAAAAGATGAAAAGGAAAGAAATGTGAATGTAGCATGCAGTTAGGACCATCCAACATGGGGAAGCCCCGCCATAGTTGGCATATGCAGTGTGGATGGCCACGAACAGTCATGCGAAAATAATATGAAAAGGTTAACCGAGAGGCATCAGTAGAAAGCAAATTAGTAGGCGTCGGGAAGAAGAGGAGGCACAGGAACAGGATGGGGAGGAACGGAAAGGGTGATAAGCCGGATGAGTTGCAGAAGCAGGGCGCGGGATCGAGGGGTTTTAATGAGTGCGGGGTACAGGTCGGGAGAAAGGGCATGGACATGATGAAGTCGGCACAACCGCGAAGCAACAAATGCAGTGCGTGGGCAGGAGGTCAAGTAATGAAGGTCATCGACAGGAGAGGCACCACACGCGCACCGATCGGAGGCAATAAGTCGAAACCGATGGAGGTAGTAGGGAAAATGACCGTGGCCAGTGAAAAAATGCGTAAACAGACGAGGCGGGGGGAACCGAGAGGGGATTGCATAGACACTTCCGACCCATCGATAAAGACTGGTACCGTGGCCCTCACGCTGCCAGTGCAAGTGCCACTGCTGTAATGAAGCCACAAAGAGAGTCTTTCGGACCGACCGGACTGAGGTCGGGCAGGAACGAAGTATACCACGGCGGAGCGCCGATGACGCAGCCTCGTCGGCCAGTTCGTTGCCCACTACGCCCTGGTGGCCAGGGACATGGAAGAGGCGCACGGTGCGACCCACGAGGTGGAGCTGGCGCAGCACTTGCTGAAAGTTCCAGACGCGTGCATCTGTATGATGAAGGCTGGAAAGCGCCCGCAAAAGTGACAGGCAGTCAGTGTAGAGGTGGGTTATGCAAGGCCCACGCCTGTTCATTAGAAACAGGAGGGCCTCTTCAAAAGCAATAGCCTCAGCATCATATGCGCTAGTGGCATTGTGTATCCTGTATTTGCGCACTGCAAGAAGGCGCCCGCGCGGGCCAAACACCACGTACGCCGCGCCTGCCCCGACTGACGTGAAGGCGCCGTCCGTGTATACATGGTATACCGGCAAGGAAGAATGGAGGGCAGCCTGGGAAGGTGTCAGACGGGTGAAGGAAAAGCGACAGGCCATGCACGGGTGATGCGACCAGGCGTCGAATGGACGCGCGATGGAGGCCGGGTGGAACGTGACCTGGCCATAATGGGTGAATTGGCGGAGAGTCAGGACGGAGAACTCCGCCCCCAACCTGTCTAACTCCACATTCAAAGGTGGACAGTTGGCCAGGATGTGCAGTGCCGTGGTGCGCGTTGTATGATATGCACCGGTCAGGGCCACGAGAAGGGAGCGTTGAACCGACAAGACGCGTGTGGTGAGGAAGGAGGATGGAAAAGCCGGCCACCACACCGGAGACGCGTAAACAATCGCAGGAAGCAGGACCTGTCTATATAGACGCCGTATAAGCACGGGACGCAGCGAAAAATGCATGCGTAAAAATTTAAGAGATCGCGCAACCAATACCTCGGCTTTGGTTTTAAGAAAATCAACATGGGCGTGGAAATTAAGTTTGTTATCAAAGACCACGCCGAGAATTTTAATATGGTCTTTGGTTTTAGATAAGCGCCGTCCAACCTAATGGAGGGACGCCGCTTAGATGTGCCAATGTGCCCATTGTTGAAAAAGACGAAATAGGACTTTTCGGAACTAATTTTGACCTTGTTTTGCCGTGCCCAATTGCAAACCAAGGTGAGTACAGATTCTGCAAGAGCCTGCAACTGCAAGCGCGACGAACCGGAAACGAGTATAATGGTATCGTCGGCATAAGCCTGGATGTGTACCCCCTGTGGTAATGGAAGGTCTAATAACGAGAACATGACTAAATTCCACAGTAATGGGCTAATAGGAGAGCCCTGAGGACTTCCAATGGACGGACGCGCCGACGCGTCGCCCGCGTTCGCCCAGAAGACTACTTGGCGGTCCGTTAGGAAGGATTTAAGAAGGAAGTAAAGATCGGCGGGGCAGCGGTGTTGGCGCAGAAAAAACAACACCGAATCATGCCACACGCTGTCAAACGCACCGGTAAAGTCTAAGGAGATCAAAACCGCCGGGATTTTATCAGCCTTCAGCGCACTGAGGTGACGTTGGAGGACATGCAGAGCCAGAGGGGCGCTCCGCGCATGAGTAAAACCAAATTGTTGAGCGTGAAGGAGGTTGTGGGCGTGGAGAAAATAATAGAGGCGGGAATTTAGCAACCGTTCCAAGATCTTGCCGAATATAGAGTTCCTGACGATTGGCCGATACGCGGAAGGAAGAGAAGGGGGCCAACCGGGTTTAGGAATAAAAATAACCCGGCCGACCTTCCACACGGAGGGGAAGTGTCCCAAACGGAGAGAGGCATTAAAGACATCAAAAAAGAAACGCGGATGTAGCCGCTACAGGTGGCGGATGAACATGGCAGTAAGCCCGTCTAGTCCCGGCGCCGACTGCGGATTGCCCCGGTAAACCGCTCGTTCGATCTCGGCCGCGGTAAAGGGACAGTCATTCCGCACCTCAGGATACGGGCTCTGTACCACCGTCCGGATGCGACTATGATAGTCGCTGTCAGCGGTGGGGTCATCGAAAGCGACATGCGTCCGTAACAGGAGGGTCGCCGAGTCTAAGACGGACGTGGTTAGAGTACCGTCCGAACCCTGTAGCGGAGGAAGAGAGATGAGAGGGGGAATTTTGTCAAAAGCGGTCCGAAAAGGGATACCAAAGAGGGACCGTGCCGTAAGGTCGTGGCATGCCGCCCGATCAGCCGCAGCCTTCGATTGCCGCAGATTGCGCTTATAGATAGCGTAGGCGGCAGCATATTGAGCTCGAAAGTGCGCACGCATGGCAGGGTCGCGCGCGCGCTGAAAACGCCGGCGCATCGCGCGCACCCTGGCCCGCTCCTCCTGCAAGAGAGGCGACCACCAAGACTTTGCCCCGTCGCGTCGTGGACGGACCGTGCGAATGTAGCGTCTACAGAGGGTGTTGTAAGTGGTATAGAACCCCTGTAACACGACGTCAAGCATAGTGTACGTGGAATATTGACAACGGGAGACGCTGCGGAACCACTTGTGTTGCCGGAGACATTCCAATATCTGGCCGCGTGCGA
Organism: Dermacentor variabilis; assembly: GCF_050947875.1. Classification (NCBI taxonomy): domain Eukaryota; kingdom Metazoa; phylum Arthropoda; class Arachnida; order Ixodida; family Ixodidae; genus Dermacentor; species Dermacentor variabilis. Next base: position 24,095,923 of record NC_134574.1, read on the forward strand.
AGTTGGTAAGACGACGGACCGGTGTGGTCGTGGCTGCGAAAAGAGTGAATGCAATATAGCGGTGGTCGGACAGCGTCTCCTCCTCGCATACCGACCAGCTATAGCCCTGCTCAGTCAAGGAGAATGATGCTAATGAGACATCGATCCATGACCGAGCATAGGGAGTCTCAAAGGTGGGGAGGGAGGCACAATTGTTTAAAATGAGCAAATCGTTCGCGCACGCGAACTGCACAAGTTGAGCGCCGCGCACATCGCTCCTCTCGGGAACCCACAACGCATGTTTCGCATTAAAATTACCGCCCAAGATAAAGCTGTGGGTGAGATGTTGAGAAACGACCAGGCTCAATTCATCTAGAATGGGGTCCAACGGGCGATGAGGTGGCGCATAGACCGCGACGACAATGAAAGCCTTCCCAGCACGTTCGCAGCGGAGTGCAACGACGAACTGGGAACAGTGGACAGGAAAGATGTCAAAGTCAGGTGCCCGCACCAGCAAGACAACACGCGGGCGTTCGGGAGCGTGATAGGAAACGATGGACCGGGGCAGATTCTGCATGCTGTTGTCGCGCATGTGCGGGTCGGACACCAGCGCAAAACTGAAGTCCCCCTCGATCATGCGCTCCACAGGCATCTTGGTGGCATCGCGCGTACTGGCAAGATTAGCCTGGAGGAATTTGAGAGGAGTGGCGCTAGCCATTGCGGGTGAGCACAGGTGTGTCATCAAAATGAATACGCGCACTCAGCAAGAGCCAGGAAAAGCGCCAGCGAAAGCACCAAAACCGTGTGCACGAAGCCAAGGCCGTCAAGAGGCGTGACCCACCGAACAAGGGCATGACCCACAGCCAAGAGGGAGCAGCACGAAACCTAAGAAGAGGACAAAGCTGCCCTGATCCTGCAACCGGCCGGCAGAGAATGCTATCGAAAAAAAGGTGGTGTGAGAGAAAGAAGGGGACAGAACAACGGAGACAGGAACATGGACGAAATGGGGACGCGAAAACGGGTAGGAAGACGCAGGGTACAGGTTCGAGTTGAGAGACGAAAGGAAGGCGATGTAACGAGGAGCCAAAATCAAAGGAGTGACGAAGGCACGGCGGCCCCGCCCCCGCCGGCGAGGTGCGCCGTCTCCCGCGCACGCAAAAGCCACCGACTGCCGCGGACAAGGCGGAGCCGCCGCGCTGCAACAGAGGGGCCATCAGATGGAAGCTAGCCATAATCGGTTCGCAACCGCAGGCGGGCTATGCGAGCCATCAAAAGAGGGCACCCCCTATCGCCCGTCGGGTGCGAGCTCGGCCGCCCCGCCCGACGGCACTCGCTGCAGCACACCGTCGCATCTCCTATACGCACGGTGCACTGCTCGCCGAGATGTTGGCCGGCGCAGCGGGTGCAAACCGCTCGCTCCGGTTGATCGCGCAGAGGACAGGCACGCCGGGGATGGCCGTACGAGGCGCAGAACGTGCACGTGGGGACGTGCAGGTCCTCCACCACGGTGGCAGATGTCCATCCCACCGTGACGCGGCCGCGGCTCGTGAGCGCCCGGAACGCCGCGGGGGTCACCGCAAGTACATGAGTGAAGTTGCCTGACCGTTCCCGAAATGACACGCGCACGTCAGACGTCGAAGGGTCGAGGTTGACATCGGGATTGCGCGAGTCGATCTGCGCGACGAGGGTGCTTGCCGGGACATTGGGAACAACGCCTGTGATCTTTACCTGAGGTTTACGCCGGTCAACGAGTCGCACCGACATAGTCGTTTTAGTGATGATATTTTGTTCGATCGCCTCTTTAAGTCGGAGGACAGATGGTAATTTGTTGGTGAGGACAGTGAGGCCGCGGGACGTCTTTCGAATAGTAATGTCACTGATGTTTTCCTTAGCCGGGTCGATGTTAGTTTTTAGGACGTGGGAGAGATCTTTCGCGGGAGAGGTGGTAGGGGTGAGTGGCGACAGGAACATGACGTGGGCGTGTTCTCGCCGGGGCAAGTCGTCCTCCACGGTGACGTCGACAGCCGAAGGCGCCGGGCCGAAGGCGACGGGAGCCGGCATGCCAAGCGCGCCCGCATGTGGTGCCAAACCGCCATCTCGGGCCACCGCGGCGTAGGAACGAGCCGGGGTCGCGGAAGCAACAGCAGCCGCACACGGCACCGGACCAGCCGCTCCAGCCCGCGCCAGTTGGTGCCGCAACTCGTCAGCCCGTCCGCATTGCCGGGCCGCGACCGCACGCAGATCAGCACACTCCTGTATCAGACCTCGCAAAAGGCCCAAGATTTGTGACCGGTAGTTATTAGTGATTTTGCAGTTGTTCTCAAACATGATATCCGTGATTTGTTTGTGGTAATCAATGGCACGTTGAAAGGAGGCCGAAAGCGCGGCATCGACGGCCCCGCGCTCGGAACATGAGTCTGCATGCCCTCGGCCGTCCGGCCGGCGATCGGCATCCGCCCGCCCAGGAGGCGCGGGTATAGCAGGCGCGGAAGGGCCGAGGTGAACATCCGCTAGGAGCCGATCGCCATCAGTAGAGAGCACTGACGCGTCCGAGCGCGACGAGCCGCCCGGCGAGGCAGAGCCGCTCGCAGGCGGAAGGTCAGTAGCGGGATTGACGCTCTCCGCCATGCCCCACTAGCGGGTATGAGCCATTGGCCCGTAGGCCGGCAGCCGGCCGCGACGAAAGGTCGAAAATTAATGAAAAGTAGCCCCTTTTAGCCCAAACCCGCTGGTCGAATGCAAACCCCAAATGTTCAAAAATAACCCCTGATAGAAATTAGAAGCCAGGAATCAGAAAGAACTGACCTTTCGCCGACAAACGGGAGCCCGATTCCACCGGCCAGCCAAGCCAAGGCCGGCGTGCTCAGTGTAGGTGACGGCGTCCCGGATCACGTTCTCAAGGAACGCCTTGAGCACACCGCGTGTCTCCTCATAGACCAGGCCACAGATACGCTTGACACCACCACGGCGAGCGAGGCGACGGATGGCTGGCTTGGTGATGCCTTGGATGTTGTCACGCAACACCTTACGATGACGCTTCGCGCCACCCTTGCCGAGCCCCTTGCCGCCCTTGCCACGTCCAGACATCTCGGCTGTTGCTGCTGCTTCGAAGCGAGTCAGGAAAGCGAATGCCGCGTCCTTGCGCCGCGACTGAGCGAGGAAGCCGCGCCGAAGGGCGAGGAGGTGAAACGCGCGCCGATTGGCTCACGGGCAGCGCGGCCTCTCTTCGCGAGTGAGTCGCGGGTGGCAGCACTGAGCCCTGCTTAGGCCACGCACTGAGTTCACAACGTGTGGCTTCGCAACACAATCGCGGAGTTTACTTTCTTTCTTATGTTGTTTCTTTTTGGCATTTCTGACTGCAACGTAGGCTGATGTTCAACCCGCCTCCCTCCTTCTTTTGCTCAACTCGCCAAGAGAAAAACAAACGTGTCAACAATGTTATTGTGCTATGTTGCACGCACCCACTGCTCGTTTCGCGCCCCAGGAACAAGTTTATTGTCTTCTCATAATTATGATTACTCGTTCTATTCACCGGTAGCTCGGCTACACTTTCAAGTGCACCCTGGTCATTGCCGCAAAGCACACCGTGCGCACAGCTTCAAATTCCGCCACGCCAACATCGTTCACTTGATCACTAGTCGCGAAACAGGGCGCGTTCATGCTCTGTTCGCCTCAGGCATTTCAAATTTCGCACGCCGGCACCGCTGACTGGTGCCTACACGACCGTCAAATTTCGTCGCGATAGCTTACGTAGCCTCGTAGATAACGTCAGCGAAATCAGCCTAAGACGCGCGCGCGAGCCCAATTCAGCATTCTAGGGGACGGAAGAGAGCGAGGGAACTGTTTGCGCGGCTCCTCACTCCTCCCTCTCCCATCGCCCGTACGAAGGCAGCTACGCAGGGCGCGCGCGGAACCGCTAGCTATGCAGTATGCGGAGAGCGCGCGCATCTCTTCTTTTCCCACTTCAAAGTCACTTACTACTGCTACATTTGTAATACCAGTGTAAAATTTCCCCTTAGGCAGTGCTGCTTCGTGAACGTGCGCACCCATTTCCGCTCGCCAGCCACCGCTACAGCAATGCGGCTCTGAATTTCAGTCCGGAGCACTGCTGCATACGTGAGGGCGGCCGCCGAGAGGGCATTCTAGCAGACGCAGCGACCGATGGCATTAGTTCTAGCAGCCATAGAGGCACACCTCAGGGCCCGCAAAAGCGCGTCGAACGACAAGAAGAAACAAAACGGTAAAAAGAAAAAAAGGAGGGATGAGGGCTGCCTGCTTTTAAAAGTTGTGCTACATCAGAATTAAGTAAATGTGCAGCAACGACCGCCTCATCATCCTCGGTGTGTGAAACACGCGCCTTGGTAATTAGTGCATGCAGGCGAACGTGGCCGCTCGCGCAGAGTCGCCTCACGCGCCCCATACTTGCTTAGTGTGTGTTGTTGTGCTGAGCCCTGTGGCGTTCCGTGCGGTTCTGCTACAAAAGATATAGCACACGCGCTCTCCGACCGCGCACGCCGCGTGTTTGAAAACGAGAAGTAGTAGTAAGTGCCGTTGAGATGGTAAAAGAAGAGAAGAGTGCAGTACCGTAGCTGTCTCTCGCTTAGGAGGTCACCTCAACAGTACAACACGGGGGAGGGTAAGGAGAATAAAGGAGCCATGAGAAACAAAGATTAAAGAGGACGAGCGGAAGGCCGTGAAGAAAAAAAAAGAGAGAGAGAGAAGCGTGAAACGGGGCCTATGGCAGCGTGGTAAGGTTCGACGACTCAAAGAACTCAATGAGCTGGGAAGGCTCCTTTGAGTAAAACCGCAAAACCCCTAGGAAACGAGAAAGTCCTCAGGACGGGCTATGGGGAGTCCAAGGCGTCGATTAGGATTTCACGAGCTGAGAGATATATGCAGTGCATATATCTATAATAAAAGTGCATATATCATATAAAAGGGACTCTCACGGGCCGATAGGCCCGTGAGAGTCCCTTTTTGTGTGTGTTGTTGTGCTGCGCGCATGCCGTTGTGTGCGTTTCTGATACGAAACTTTCAGCACACGCGCTGTCGCAATGAGAATACGACAGCGCGCACCGGGTGCGTGTAAACGAGGAAGCGTCGAACAGAGGGAACGGACGGAATTGTCGAGATTCTCACTACATCCCAATGCCAATGCAGACACTTTGGGTGGCTCTGAGAAGAGCCGTTGGGTGTTGGCTGCGCGGACGAGCGCTCGGTCGCCTACTTGGAGCTGGTGTACTTGGTGACGGCTTTGGTGCCCTCGGACACGGCGTGTTTGGCCAGCTCTCCGGGCAACAGCAGATGCACGGCAGTCTGGATCTCCCGGCTCGCGATGGTCGAGCGCTTGTTGTAGTGAGCCAGACGGGACGACTGCGCGGCGATACGTTCGAAGATGTCGTTCACGAAGCTGTTCATGATAGACATGGCCTTGCTGGAGACTCCAGTGTCTGGGTGCACCTGCTTCAGCACCTTGTAGATATACATGGAGAAGCTCTCCTTCCTGCGGCGCTTCTTCTTCTTGTCGGTGGCGCACACGTTCTTCTGCGCCTTGCCGGCCTTCTTCACGGCCTTACCGCTGGGCTGGGGAGGCATGTCAGTAGCCGAGCAAACGAGATCGGAATACGCGCGACCGGTCGCGCGCGCCGCGTTTTTATTGCGGGAGGGTGGTGTTCACGCGACCTCGCAAAGCCGCGCTCGCCATTGGTCCGCGCGGCTTCTCTCCCTTTTCCTCGCGCTTTCCTTTGGGACCGGCGGCGGCGAGAGCGGCGACGGCGCTACGAGCACGGCTCGAATCGCTCACAGATCGCCACTGTGCAAGTCGTTGTTACTCAGTCTGACAGCAACACTGCGATACCTCCCCAGGTGCTGTGGATAGGTGCTGTGGTGGCGTGATTTGTGCGTTCGAGCTTCGGTGCTATGGATCCCCTCCACGTGGGCCCCTCTCGGATGGTTGTAGGATTACGGTGCGGATTCTTCTAGACTCCAACCCGCTGTCTTCGATTCGGTGAGGTGTTCCGGCGGCTCTTCTTTGTCCTTGGTTTTTCCAGTGTTTAGCTGAGGGTTTCTAGCTTCCTACCTTGTGTAGTGTTAGCTTAAACTTCGGCTAGGCGCGGGCGCCACGTGGTTTTTACCGCGATGGCGGCCCCTTCGCGGCTGCGGCCGCTTGCGTTTTTCGGCCGAGTTCCGAAAGGCGCGTCCAATGTAGATGTTTGCAAGGCGCTCGTAAAGCGCTTTTCCTTGAACGATTTTAAGGCAGTGCAGCACTTTGGTGTAGGACGGTTTGAGATAACGTTTAAGAATAAGGCCGCGGTTGATCGCTTCTCAGCTGATCCCGCTTTGAAGGTTCGGGATGTGGAAGTTCGTTTTGAGTATAGAGGTGTGCGTGTGAAGTTGGTTAGGGTGTTTGGCTACCACGCGGATCTTCCGGACCAGGCTCTCGTCTCCGAGGTAGAGGTCTTCGGAAAGGTTCACGGGATCTCCGAAGAATGCGTGCCCGGTTTCCCTGCCGTTGGCACCGGAAACCGGCGCATTCGGATAGAGATGGCGCGGCCCGTTCCTAACCTTCTTCGTGTAGGTGAGCGTGTCGTTCAGTGCGAGTACGAGGGTGTAGTTAGATTGTGCCGTAGGTGTAACATGGCAGGACACCACGCCGCCGCGTGCGACATGCCTCAGTGCGCGCGCTGCGGGCAGTTTGGCCACGCGTCCTGCGACGCGGCGTGCGTACGTTGCGGCGGCGACCATGCGGTGTCGGCGTGTACTGTCCGCACCTACTCGTCAGTGACCGCGAGGCCAGAACAGCAGAAACCTGCCGTCGTGGAAGCGGTTACTTCGCCGGTAGCTGATACGGTTGCTGCCTTAGAGGAAGGAGAGAGCCAGGGCTCCTTGAGCGTGGTCGATGCCGCCGAGCACGGCGGCGATTCCGTGGACGCTACCGAGGTCGTTCCCCCTTCCGTCACGGCAACGTGCGAGGGTGGCAGCGAGCGAGGAGGCTGAAGCGGCGGTCGCTGTCGCCTCCGTGGCGGGTACGCCTCTCGCTACGCCGGTCGCTATCTCTGGCGCGTCCAAACCGCTGACTGGCGCGACTGACACTGCTCGTCGGTCGAACCGTAAGCGTAAGAGCCGGCGCGCACACCGCGCTGGCTCCGCTGCCAGGGCGGCGGCCGCGGGGCGTGAGTCGAGCTCGGACGAAGGTGACTCCCAGGGCTCGGAGACTGGCCCTCCAGAATTTAAGCGCAGTGCTGTTGAAACGTCCGATTCTGATACTGAGGTCCCATCGGACGCGGAGGGTTCTCCTCCTTGTCTCAATTGCGGATGGGGACGTTGCGAATGCTCGTTGCTCTCAGACAGAACCTATGAGTCTACTGATGAGGGGTCCCCAACTTTGGAGACGCTCTCATAAGTAGACTTTCCTTATTTGTCACTAGCGGCTAGTATTACCTAATACTTGCCTGCTCTTTATTTATTTTCCTAGCTCTTTTTGTCTTCCTTTGTTTCTACTAGCTCTTAGCTAATCTCTTTCTCCCTTAAAATCGCTTCTTCTCTCACCATAGCTACCTTTAACTGTCGTGGTTTGTCGCGTGCTTCTAAGCAGTTAGAGGTTATTAATTTGGCTAAATCGTAAAAGTTAGATATTCTTGTGCTTCAGGAAACTTATATTCATAGGCTAGGCCAGATCAGCCACTTCGACCGGATTTTTCGCACTCGGTCTTTCTGGAGTTATGGCGCGACAGGCAGTCGAGGTACGGCGATCGTTTTGATGCCGAATTTCGACTGCCTTGTTATTCGCCATGCCAGGGATTCCGAGGGCCGCGTCTTGTCGGTGGACCTTGATTGTGGCATTCGAATTGTTAATGTTTATGCTCCAACCCAGTCTCAAGATCAAAGAGTTTTTCGCTACATTAGAACCCTACTTGGTAGGTCCCTCTCGGCTAATCCTTGTAGGCGACTTCAACTGTGTGTTAGAACAGGTTGATCGCATCCCGCATAGAGGGACTCCAAACCAGAAAGATAGGCGTGCAAATGTTGTACTACGAGAGCTCGTCGACAGGCTGGGACTTGTCCATGCTTGGCGTGTGCTTCGCCCTGGTCAGTCAGGAATGACTTGGACAGGAAGAGGCATGCAGAGCCGCATCGATCGTTTTTACATCTCGTCGTCACTGGCTCCTAGTATGCATTCTTCTTGGTTAACTCCTGCTCTGAGCGACCACAGCTTCCAAATTCTGCGGTACACCGATTCTAGCATAGTCCCGCAAGGGAAGAGACCGTGGCGTCTGAATCCACGTCTTCTAAAAGACAGGCAGGCAACCGCAGAGGTATCATCCATTCTTTTTCGATCGCTGCACAATAGAGCGAATCTAAGTGGTACAGAATGGTATGACGTGAAGGTCAGAGTGCGTGAGTGCTTCAGGTCTTGGGGCAAGCGTTGAGCGCGCGAGGAGCGTGAGGAGATTAAAATCGTCTCCCACGCGATCCTCCTGCTCTCGAGGCCACTGTCCGGCGGTCCTGGAGTTGCTTCGGCGCTGGCCTCACTCCGAAAGGAACTTCGGATTCTCCTGCAGCGACGCTGGCATGGCTTGAGGGCCACAACCCGAGCAGAGCTGTGGGAAATGGAAGCGTGGTGCAGCAGAAACGTCCTACGTAAACATCTCTCAAGGAAGAGCACAACTCTCTCCTCCCTAATAGATCCAAGCGATGGTAGCATAGTCGATACACCAGATGGAGTTCTTGCGCTGGCGAGGCAGTTTTACATGATCTTGTATGCCGAACCAGCTGCCACTCCAACTGCGTTTCCTTTTGCTTCGCCAGCTGAGCCGCCGCAAGTGTGCGACTCAGACATAGATGAGGACGAGCTTTTTTCGGCATTGAAGTCTATGAAGCGTAATCGCAGTCCGGGATCCGATGGTCTGACAGTCGAATTTTATGTTAAATTTTGGACACTGTTAGGGAAGCCATTCACATCACTGGTGAACCGGCTACTCAGTGAAGGGACTTTGTCAGCGTCTCAACGAGAGGGGTTAATCCCTCTCCTTTGTAAGGACGAGTCGAGGAGTTCCGATCTGAGAGCATGGCGTCCAATCACACTTCTGAACTGCGATTATAAGCTCATAGCAAAGTGCCTGTGTATGCGACTCACGCCAGTGCTCAGCACTGTTTTGGGTCCATACCAGGCATGTTGTGTCCAGGGGCGCTCTACTCAGCTTCACGGTATAGCACTAAGGGACCCTCTCCTGAGGGCAAATACCAGGAAACTTCCAGGTATTTGCTCGTTCGATCAGGAGAAGGCTTTCGATATCATTAGCCATAGGTACCTTTTCCGTGTTTTGGAAGAGGCTGGTTTTAGTGTGGGTTTTAGACAGATGATCCACGCTTTGTATTCTCGACCGACTTCTGCTGTCCTCATACGAGACCGCCTCTCGGAGGCGTTCATTGTGGGACGTGGTGTGCGACAGGGGGACCCGCTCTCACCTGCCCTCTACGTACTCGCTTTTGAACCGCTTCTGCAGAGGTTGTCTTGTGACAGCAGAATTGGCAGGTTCCTACTTCCACCAGGTTCCCCCCCGGTTGCACTCTTTGCCTATGCAGACGACTTGTCCATTATCGTCCCGGACGAAGCATCAGCTTGCGACGTACTGGAGGTCATGGACAGTTACTGCGGCGCGAGCGGTGCAAGGTTGAATAGGTCGAAAAGTGCAGCAATGTACTTGAACTCCACTCCTTCCAGTCCGCAGCCCGTTCATGGTCTCCCCGTGAAAACGCGGCTGCGGCTTCTAGGCTTCCAGTTCGAACCAGATGGTCTCTCTCCCGAAAACTGGCAACAGGCTAAGGAGAAGCTTGAAGCCAGGGTTCAGGAATACAGCGCGTTGTCATGCCCTTTGACTGCTCGAGCGACAATCCTTCGCTCACTTCTGTTTTCCTTTCTGACGTATGTGGCGTGTGTGTCTCCTATTCCAACCCGAACCAAGCTTATCTTGGAGAGGGTCTTGTTGCGCTTCCTCTGGAAGGGTACAACTGGTTGTGTAGCTAGGTGGGTGCTCAAGTTGCCCAGGGACAAGGGAGGACTCGGAATTCCGGACCTGGACGTCGTGGCTACTGCACTACACATCAGTTGGACCCAGGTCGCTCTTAACTCGGATATGCTCCTAACTCGAAGCTTAACTTCCTTCTTTCTTAGCACCCGACTCCGCTTGTTCTCGCAGAGCACATTTTCCCACTGTGTTCCTCGTTCAGGTACCCCGTCCACCATTTATGCGGCGGCTGCCAACTCTTTGGTAAGCCTCTGCAAGGTTCACCTAGGCATCGACGTAGTTTCAGCTCCACTCCAAGAGTTAGTGGATATCCTCACCCCAGGACTCCCCCCACATTACCAAAGGTACGACCTGTCGATTCACAGGCCAAACTGGAAGCTCATTACAGCCGGTTTCCTCGACGCCAGGGGAGCCACCTTTGTGTACCGCCTGGCGCGAGGGTGCCTGCCGTTGAGCTACAGGCCCTTCACAGCCATCCCGGCTCGTGGAGTGTGTCCTTTCTGTGGCGCTCGCGAGGACTCAGTTCATATCTTTACGCAGTGTTTGCTTCCAGCAGCTCTTCTCCAAAGAGTTGCTAGTCCATTTAGGCTCCCAGGCGTTCCTTATGAGACAGTCCGATTTTTGCACCCTTTGCCCAATCACACGATCAACCAGTTCGTGCTTCTCCTCGCCGAGTGCTCATACCAAGTTTGGCTGGCACGCTGCGATGCAATTTTCGGGGGGTCGGGCACCGGCCCTTCAGGAAGTGCTTGCGAAAGCACGGAAGGAGGTCTGGTTCCACCTCGCCCGGGAGCGGCACCGCTTGGGCGAGAAGTTTCTCGAAGTGTGGGCTCGTCCTGCCGTGATTTTTGACGAGTCAGGTGGAAAGCTATCCATTAAGTTATGATGCATGCTCCAAAGGTCGCACGACTCGGCCGTGTGCGCCAGTCGATCTACGGGGTTTTGTTTGGCTCAGTGGAACCCAGAGCTGGAACCGGTGGTGGTGCACCCTCAAGTGGTCGCGCTGCTCCGCGGACGGCTTTGGTGGTCTCCATTGTTGTAGTCCCTCAGTTGGGCTGCACCACAACATCTCCAGTGCAGTCCCTCAGTTGGGCTGCACCACAACAGCCCCCTTGTCCGGGAAGGACCGTTGGCCCGAACCAAGTCCCCCCACCCAGTCAGCCCGGGTTGTGGGAGAGTACCGGGGTCAATATATCGAATGATGCTGGGTTGATGAGTCCATGAAAGCTCTGGGACGCGGCGCCCCTGGTTGCCAAGTCCTCTTCCCATCTGACAACGGTACTCAGTCTACGCATCAACAGCACCAGCATGTCCGGACGTGGCAATGGCGGCAAGGCGAAGGGCAAGAGCAAGACGCGTTCCAGCCGCGCGGGTCTCCAGTTCCCCGTGGGCCGTATCCACCGTCTCCTGCGCAAGGGAAACTACGCCGAGCGCGTCGGAGCGGGCGCTCCCGTCTACCTCGCGGCCGTCCTCGAGTACCTTGCTGCTGAAGTGCTCGAGCTCGCTGGCAACGCGGCTCGTGACAACAAGAAGACCAGGATCATCCCCCGCCACCTGCAGCTCGCCATCCGCAACGACGAGGAGCTGAACAAGCTGCTCTCTGGCGTGAGGATCGCGCAGGGCGGCGTCTTGCCCAACATCCAAGCTGTGCTTCTCCCAAAGAAGACCGAGAAGAAGGCGTAAGCGAGCTCCCAGCCGCCGGACTACAGTCGCGCTCGTCGCACAACCCAACGGTCCTCGTCAGGACCACCGAAATGCGTGTGACGGCAGGGTTTTGCTTGGCAATCCCGTTCTCTGCGCCCGTTTCCCTCTGTTTGAATTAGCGCAACCGTGCCTCTTGAACTGACGCTGCTGCTAGCTAGCTGGCATTTCAGTGCACGAATGTAGATGGAAAGCGAGCTTCCGGGTGTCCGGGGGCGCACAGGGACGAGCCTCACTGCAATTAGCGTACGATTCGCGTAGTGGAATGTGATAGGCGATTGGGCCCTTAAAAACAAACAAACAAAAAATGGGCCATATCCGCAACCAGCATGCACTTATGAGCCAGGCAGGTATGCATGAGGAACGTGAACAAACGCATGCATGGCATACCAATACATAAAAGCTTGCACGCAACATCGGCCGCATTAATTTCGTTTTCGGGCGCGGCTTCTTCGCATGAATGTGCGCACCGTTTTGCAACGAACACGCATTTTGTTTATTTTTTTTTCCCCTCTCTCTTCTTGTTCGTACTCGAACGCGCGCAATACTTACAATATGCATACCAAACGAGGCACCACCTTGCACCGGCAGCCCACCACAGGCACACACAAAAAAATATTAATAATAAAAATAAAAACAAAACAGACAGACCGAGAGGGTACGGTTGGAGTACGTGGTCTCGCGCGCTCCCGTGGCCGAAGCAAACATGTGGGTGGTCCTGAGAAGGACCGTTTTGTGTTGCTTGCCTCACCGAGGCTGCAGCGCAGACAGCGGCCGAACTTAGGCGCGCTCGCCACGGATGCGCCGGGCCAGCTGGATGTCCTTTGGCATGATGGTAACACGCTTGGCGTGGATGGCGCACAGGTTGGTGTCTTCGAAGAGACCGACCAGGTATGCCTCGCTGGCCTCCTGAAGGGCCATCACAGCCGAACTCTGGAATCGGAGGTCGGTCTTGAAATCCTGAGCGATTTCCCTCACCAAGCGCTGGAACGGCAGCTTGCGGATGAGAAGTTCGGTCGACTTCTGGTAGCGGCGAATTTCACGAAGGGCCACGGTTCCAGGCCTGTAGCGATGCGGTTTCTTAACCCCTCCTGTGGCAGGTGCACTCTTGCGAGCAGCCTTGGTAGCAAGCTGCTTACGTGGAGCCTTCCCACCGGTGCTCTTACGGGCGGTTTGCTTGGTCCTGGCCATAGCGAACGGAGCGAGCGTCCGAAGTCGTCGACTGTCGGAGTGAAAATGACCCCTGCGCCGCGCGCGTCGTGCTTCGCCGCACTACTCTTCTCCTCTCCAACTCACCCGCCGATTGGCCAGCGCCGGCACAGCCGTCTCGGGCGGTGCGCGCGCCGCCACCGTTCGCCAGGATGCTGGAGGAGGCACGTTTTCGCGCGGGCGCCTTGTTCGCGGCTAAGGAAAGCACATTCGCAGGCGGTTTAATTGAGTTTAAACACGACAGCATGCCGCGCTGTTCTCTTTCGTTTCAGCCAACACCACAATCTCGTTTATACCGCCGCGCGTCGCCAATTGCCAGTGCCGAGTGCGAGACCACACCACTAATCTCGACAGTGGTTAGCGCTCCACGCCCAACACCATCGGAGCTGTTATTGCGATCTCCGCGCGACGCAGATGGGTGGCATGTTAAGGCTACATTATTGCTTGTCCACTGCCTTGCTTTGATCATGCTGATGCTCGTTTCACGAACTACAAGTGCGCGCCACGGTGCCTTCTCGAGGGTCAACTACATCGTGTTTTGGCCGCACTCGGCAGCAAACCGTCTCGCATGTGCACACATGCCAGTACCGCACTTTCCCGTCCACGCACAGAAGAACGCGAGGCCCGCATGCGCCTCACAAGATTAACGACAAACTCACGTATGGACTACCAGCACCACTTCAGAGTTACAGAGAAAACGATGCACTTCCGCTCTAAGAGCGAATTTGGAATACAATATTGACAGGTGTTGAACGCGCGTTAGGAGACCTGGACAACTAATTGGGGCCTCAAAACTATGGATAGGCAAGCGGTACTTCCATATGTATGAAGGGTCGTTAAACAATATGTCAAGGTAGCATCAACCAATGCTTCGCAGGCGCGATCCCAAGCGCGGCTTCCCCGTACCACGTATTCGGTGCGCAGTTTTCGCACTTGCAAGAGACACCATGTTTTGACAAACAATCATCAAACGCAACACTTTGCTCCATACAGTGCGTACATTTCGTCAGCTAGCTTTTTCGATTGCATTCCCGCACGCAACTTCGCCACAGGATCGACGGCATCGATGTCATTTTATAGCGAAGCTCCAGCTCGGCAGCCGCCGGGAGAAATCTATTTCCTCGTCAACTAATTCACCGAATTTGGTGCGCCTAATTGCGAGTAAAAGAAAATGTTCAAATGCCGCGCCTGCAACAGCGCGATTTTCAACTGATGCGGAGCGCTGCCTCTTTTTTCTTTACTATTTTTTTTCTCAGTGATTGTGGCAAACTGTGAAATGGAAGAGAGAACAAACAGTTCAACTGTGCGCTTTAAAGCTCCGTCACACAGCAATGGCACCGGATTTGGAAATTCTGTTAATTGCACAAGGCGATATGTATAAAGGGAACACAATTTATACGCCTCGATAAGATATACCAGTCATGTGTGAGTATGACTTTTACAATACCTTCACAGACATCACAGGCGTTTTCGATGGGATAAAATTTTTTAGACAGAACTTCCGTGAGTAGTTGCGTGCAATTCACACGATCGCGGTACCTCTTTGTATTGTTGAGATATGAAACTTTGTACTTCTTAACCTGCCAGTACTCGTGCATTATGGAAGGGAAAAAAAGAGAGAAAGAGAGACGTCACCGCACCACCACACATTTTTCTCAGATGGAACAAGAAGCTTGTTTACATGGCTGCAGTACTCTCGTGACAACCCGTTGTTTTCTCTTGGGTGTGTTCCGATGCCTTACTTAGAGTTCACCTCCGAGCTACACGCACGACCGGTATGACCTCATTGCGCACTGTGTACGCCTTGCTTCGTCCTCGGCTATTCCGTTTGCACGCGCATGCCAGTGACTTCGTAGCAGTAATCATTACATAGACAAGAAAAAAGAAATAACCAAAAGTTCCGCGTTTCTTCAAAGCAAGAGGCCCGTACATTTTCTCTGACTGTTCCTTCCCCATTTGTTTACCTGTTTAGCCATCACCTCACTTTGCTATATACATCAAGGCCATAGGCGCAGTTCCCGGTGGCTTCGTGGGACGAATGTAAAACAATAGGCGCGAGCTTGGCTTTCATTAAACGCAACACGAATGCGAAATCCGTGCAATGACGACGGCCGGCGTGTGTCAGCTTCCCTTACCTTGGCGTGCCAATATATGTGCCATGAGTGAGGGAGCCGGTTCGAATTCGGAATTTTTCTCTACAGCAGCTTGCACATTCACGATGTTCCAGGGATGCAGCGGCAGGAGGTAGTCTTGTGCACTTTGGCGCGTCCATGCCATGGCATTACGCAACCGCCTCACAGCGCGTAATACGCCGGACATAAGCTGCCACAAGGAGAAATGTTCACATGTAAGACAGGTGGCTCCCTCTGGCGGCGAAGAGTTCGACAAATACGTGATGCACCGCTCAAATCGCCCATCGGACGGCCGCTCGTCCCTCTCTCTCTATTTCCCCCGTTCTCGCGGCGTGTGGCATACACAAATACGTTGCTCGAAAAAGTTTGTTTTCTTTAAATACAGCGCGTGTCCAGCGCCCGCTTCCTTACCGATGTAAGTATATGGCGCGAACAAGGTTCGCCCAGCATCGCCTACACGCACGCATGACGAAAGGGCCAGTCGTACAGAAATAACGAGAGAAAGTGAGTCCGCACTGTGCAAGCATATTTCTGTCTCAGTAAGCACACTTCACCGCTCTGCTCCTTTATTTTATTTTCCTCTTGTTTTGGGAAACTCAGCGGTGCATTGTCTTGCAAGAACAGCCACATTGGCCTCGAACCAACTGCTTATCACCTATAGCGCGCTGACAAGAAATGCCACTGTAACCCTGTACACAAGTATGAAAACAGCACGCGCCTCGGTGTCTACCGCGCGCACCCTCGTCCATTTGAATACAACGCAGTGAGCCCGGTTCTAGCGACAGCTACCTAGCTAATCTCACCTTTGCATTCATTTGCGTCACTCAAAGAGTTACACAATTGTGAATCGCACGGTGGTAGTTTACGGCCGCCCAGCTCGTAGGGCAAGAGGGCTGGCTCGTTATTGTTTCTCCGACGCACGCAAACCAACGAAGCCATGCGAATGCCGCTCAGACACAGCGTCGCGCGTAGGCTCAATCATTTGACGCTTGCACTGGAAAGAACAAATAACCGCCGTCTGTAGAAAACTCACTTTCAGCTGTTACACACTGGCCCGTGCCCGGCAATATTTTCCTCGCGCTTTGCTTCGCTGCATACCCACAGGAGCTATTGTTGTGAAATATGGGGCTTAACATATAAAACTTACTTAACTTAAATGCGCCCGCTGACCGTCACGCTCGGCGTATGTATGTAACCGAGTGCTACTGCCCGGCTCATACTCTTCTCTAAGGGAGTAGAAGAAGCGAGCCATTTCAAAGCGACAAGAATGCGCATCGACGAGCTTACGATTACCTCTGTCTTTTAATCATCAGTCCACTCTGGTTGCCTCAATCAGGGTCCAACCAAAGGCGACAACTGAGCTGCACGAACGACCGCCACGTCGCAACTCGGACAGACTGAGGGCGGGTGAAATGGGAGCAACACAACACACAGTGGCGAGCGCAAATGCAATCGAGCAAAGCTCGCCTTGCGAGGGCGAAAAACAATGCTACCACACCTTATGAATACATGCGGTTGCGCTCGCTCACCTGACCAAAGTTTACCGCGCGTGTCTCGTACGGCCGAACGCGAGATAATGGCATGCAAAAGAGGGTCAACGGAGCAGGAGATCGCAAATCCTGCGCATCACTGCCGAAGCACCAAGTGGGTAGCCCTGAAGAGGGCTGTTGGGTTCTTCAGAGGAGCTGATGCGCTGCTTGCAGACGACGCCGCGCACGCGTGCTGCTTAGCCTCCAAAACCGTCGAGGGTGCGGCCCTGACGCTTGAGGGCATACACCACGTCCATGGCTTAAGTGTTTCCCCCAGAGCAAAAAGAACAGAAAAAGAAAAAGGGGGAGGCCCGCACCACCTTGCAGTATAACGGTCTTAACGCCAATTAAAAGATAAAAAATGAGGGATCATCACGAGAGATGATCCATAGGAAATTTGGATACAAAGCCAATATTTAAAAAAAACAAATTCGGAGCTGAAGCCAATGAAATCATTGAGGAAGTAGTAGAAGACGAAGTATGTCGCCAGGATTAGCAGCACATAGCGACCCGGGGCAGGCTCCTTTAGGGTGTAATGAGCCGAAGGCTCTGGCAGTGGTGCGCGATCATTGCGAGGCTGCATCTTTATTGCAAGTCAGTGCGAATAGAGTTCAGTCGGCTCCGGTGGTAGTGTCTCCCGCCGGTTGTGCCAAGGGACGGAATGCGGAGCCCGGTACATTGCCGCTCGCCGTGACAGAGGCTGGGTCCGGAGTAGGCTCAAAGCAGCAAGAACTGGGGGTGACCTGGAGGAACTGGTGGTGACCTGGAGGCGTGCTGGTATGTTGACAAGATAGAATAGTACGCGGCAGGAGAAGGATAGGAAAGAAAGGAAGGAGGTAATGGAGATGAAGCATGTAGTTTGTACCATTGGCAACGGGGTAAAGACCCCACCACGGTAGGCATGTACAGTGCTAAGGGCACAAACAGACATGCAAAAGTAACATGAAGGCGTGCCAGAGCGAGGGAGGAAGGGAAGTTATGTGGCGTCCGGAAAAGGTATTGTGGCAGGGTGTGCCGGCACAGAGCGCACGATGGCAAGAGTAAACTGTAGTAATAATGCACGGTGTCGTTTAGTATGAAGCAACTCCGGGTAGACTGCTGGCGTCACCTGGTCGAACCGCGAGTGAGCGCACAGTTGTGCCACGATCGACGCAGTACGCGGGCACGCGGAAAAATAATGTTCCACTCCCGCGCACTCCGCTCCACAGGTACAGAAATTAGTGGCACTGAGGTGAAAGCGATGTAGGTAATAGGGAAAGTGCCCATGTCCCGTGAAAAGGTGAACAAGGAGGCGGTGAGGAGGGAACCAACGAGGAATCGAGTGGACACTGGGCACCCAAGCATAGAGGCTGGTGCCCAGTCCTTCCCGTTGCCAGTAGTCGTGCCACTGGTTCGCTGCGATTTGAAAGAAGCGCTTTCTGATCGAGCGTATAGAGAGGGCGCTCGTACGCACTGCACCTGTGGTGCACGCAGACGATGCGGCAGTGTCTGCAAGTTCATTCCCCAGTACGCCCCGGAGTCCTGGTACGTGAAATAACCGGACACCAGGTCCGGTATGAGCCAGGAGACGCGGCACAGCTCTAACGCGTCGTAACTGCTCCCCCTCACAGTGCCATCGTGACAAGGCCACTAAAAGTGAGAGACAGTCAGAATACAAGTACGCGGTGTGGTGCAAGGTTGCGACATAAAGCAGCGCCTCTTCAAACGCACAAAGCTCCGTGCCGAATGCACTAGAAGCGCCAACGACCCGGTACTTGCCCACACGGACGACTTGACCACTCCGATTGAAAGCTACAAACGCGGCGCCCGCCGCCGTAGTGGTGAAGGCACCGTCCGTGTAAACATGGTAGACCGGGGCCTGTGAAAGCTTATGCGCCTGCTCGGGAGTGAGGCGCGTGAAAGGGAACCGAATGCGCTCGCTAGGGTGTTCCCGCCACGGGTCGCAGGGGAAGTCAAGTAAGCAGGGATGAAAGGATTCGACCCCATAATAAGTCACCTGTCGAAGCGTAAACAGGGAAAACTCCGCCGCCAATCGATCGAGCTCCACAGTAAGGGGGGGACAGTTAGCGAGAACATGAAGGGCCGACGTGCGCGTCGTATGGTACGCGCCCGTCATGGCCACCAGAAGGGACCGCTGGGCAGACAGCACCCGCGTAGTAAGGTGGGTGGAGGGAAAGGGAGGCCACCATACTGGGGACGCGTATGCAACTGCAGGCAGCAGGACCTGTCGGTAGAGCCGAAAAATAAGTGCCGGAGGAAGCGCGCGATGTAAGCGGATAAAATTGAGTAATCGGAAAGCCAGGACCTCTGATTTAGATTTAATATAGTCAACGTGGGCAAAGAAATTAAGTTTGTCGTCAAAGACCACACCAAGGAGCTTGATGCGATCTTTGCACTGCAGAAAAGCGCCATCCAAGCGGATAGGCGGTCGGCGCTTTGATGTGCCAATGTGACCGTTGTTAAAGAATACAAAGAATGATTTGGGATGACTAATTTGAACCTTGTTTTGTCGAGACCAATTACAGACCAAGGTAAGGACAGATTCCGCCAAGGCCTGCAGTTGCAATCGCGACGTCCCAGTAACGAGGAGAACGGTGTCGTCCGCATAGGCCTGTATATGTACTCCCGCAGGAAGGTCAAGGTCTAAAAGGGAATAGATAATTATATTCCATAGGAGAGGGCTGACCGGCGATCCCTGAGGGGTGCCAATCGACGAGCGCGCTTTCACCTCTCCCGCGTTCGAGCGAAAGACAACCGATCGCCCCGTCAAGAAGGACTGGAGTAGGTTGTAAAGGTTGATCGGGCAGCGGTGTTTGCGGAAGAAGAAAAGAACCGTGTCGTGCCACACGCTGTCAAAGGCCCCAGTAAAGTCTAAGGAAAGCAGGACGGCTGGAGTCTTGGAGGATTTCAGGGCGCACAGCCTCTGACGCAAGGCGTAGAGAGCCTGAAGGGCACCACGAGCATGAGTAAAGCCGAACTGGCGGGGGTGAAGGAGATGGTTGGAGTGCAGGAAATGGTAAAGGCGGGAATTTAGTAAGCGTTCGAGAATCTTACCGAATAACGAGTTCATAACAAGGGGCCTATATGCAGATGGAAGGTGCGAAGGACGACCAGGCTTTAATGTAAAAATGATTCTGCCGACCTTCCAACAAGAGGGGAAGTGGCCCAGTTTAAGAGCACTGTTAAAGACAGCCAGAAAGAAGTGGGGATGCTGCTGAAAAAGTTGCCGGACAAACATGCCTGTGAGGCCATCGGGCCCCGGCGCCGCACGAGGGTTGCCTAGCAAGATGGCATGTTCAACCTCTGCCATGCTGAACGGGCAGTCCTTGTGGTGCCACGGATAGGGGGAAGCGGTGAGCCGCCGAAGGCGTTGGTGGAACTCGCCGTCAGAGGCCGGATCGTCAGTCGCCACATGCTCCCGCAAGAGCAACGCGGCAGGGTCGAGAATGGAGACCGTAGAACGTTCCGGAGATAGAGCGAGCGGGGGAAGGGGCAACTGTGCGACGTGCTTCCCAAATGCCAGTTTAAACGGTTTGCCAAATAGATTTTTTGCCGTGAGATCACGACAGACAGTTTTTTCGAAGCTCTCCTTCGCAATCCGGATGTGGTGTTTGTACACCGCGAAAGCGGTGGCATATTGCTGCCGGAAAATTGTACGGAGCGCAGGGTCCCTTGTCCGCTGAGCCCGGCGGCGCATCGCGCGCACTTTTGCCCGCTCCTCCCCTAATTGTGGGGTCCACCAAGCATTGGTCCGCTCACCCCTTTGTCGAATTACTCGCATGTGCTTGCGACAAAGCGCATCATACAGACAATAGAATTTCGTTAACACCAATTCCAACGAGAGGGTTGTGGAAAAGGCACAACGAACCACGCGTGCGAACCAGTCGGAGCACTGCAAGACGCGCAGCATCTCGCATTGCGCATAAGTGGTTAGACGCTTGATGGGAAAACCGGAAGCCGCGCAAAGGGAAAATTCAATATACCTGTGGCCCGAAAGCGTGTCCACGTCCGATACTGTCCAGATGTACCCCTTGCTGGCTAAAGGTATGGACAGCATCGTAACATCGATCCACGAACTGGCATAGGGTGTGTCGAAGGTAGGGGCAGAGGCGGGGTCATTCAGGACCTGAAGACCATTGCCACTAGCAAAACTGGCCAGCTGGACGCCCCGTATATCACCACCTACAGGGCCCCAAAGCTCGTGCTTGGCATTAAAATCGCCTGCCAAAACAAAGTTCTGAGAAGGATGCCGTGAAAAGCATTGCCAGAGCTCATCGAGGATGGGGTCTATAGGACGATGCGGTGGGGCGTACGTCGCTACGATGATAAAATCCTGCCCCGGGCAAGCACAACTGACCGCAACGACGTACTGCGAGATATACGTCGGGAATAAGTCAAAACCGGGAGCTCGTGCCAGGAGCAGTACTCGCGGGTTCTCCAGTGCATGAAAAGCGGTTAAAGAAGGGGGCACATTGGCAATTTTGCCATCTCGGATGTGCGGCTCCGAGACAATGGCAAAAGTGAACCCGCCCCGGTCCATGTGGTCGACCAACACCTTCATCGCGTCCCTCGTGTGATCAATGTTAGCCTGCAAGAACTTAAGGGTATGCATCTTGGCTAAAACCAACTAAAAGCCACTGATGCCGGGGCGAAGAGGGAAGCACGTTAAAGAAACATGCGCGTGCGTCCTCGCACGCACGCACCCCGGAGAGGAGGTGACAACAGTGTCGAGAGATTGCAAAAAGGAGAAGATCGGACAGGAGGCGGAGAGAGGCACTGATCAGGGGGAGAGGCAGGGGAGAGAAAGCGATCAGAAATGAGCAAAAGCAAGTGGGGAGACAACGAGCAACGCAGGAGGCCGGAAGTAAATATTCGTAGATAAAGAACAAATGAAGTCGCAGAACAGAGAGGACGCCGCACGGCAGCCCCAGGCTCGCACGCGAGCTCAGAGGACATGCCCACCACTGCGTGCAAGTGCGGGACCAACCATCCGCTACACTGAAGCCGTCGCACGGCGACCCAGGAGCATCGTGGGAGGCGTCAGCCATAATCGGTTCTTGCCCTTAAGCGGGCCACCCGGCTGGCTAAGAGAGGGCAGAGACGGTCCCCAGTAGGGTGCGTGCTTGCTAAACCGGCCTTGCGGCACTCGTTACAACACACGGCCGCGTCTCCAAGCGAACAGTACACTGAGGGTAAAGATGTGGGCCCGCGCAGCGCGTGCAGACGGCCATATCATCCTGCTGTCGCACGGGGCAGGCACGGCGAGGGTGACCATAAGTCGCACAAAACGTACAGGTGGGGACATGGAGGTCTTCGACCACCGCTGCCGAAGTCCAGCCCACCATAACGCGCCCGCGGCTCAGGAGGGAGCGGAACGCCGAAGGAGGAACTTCTAACACGTGGGAAAAGTTACCCGAGCGTTCTTTACTGGATACACGTACCGAGCATAATGAGATATCTAAGTCCAAGCCAGGATTGCGGGCGTTGAGTTGCGGAACTAAAGTAGCGGCAGGGATGTCAGGATCAACCCCCGTTAACTTAATGTGGGGCTTACGTTTTAGCGGTAAGCGAATTGACATGGTGGTGTTCGTCACATGATTTCGTTCAAGGGCAGCCTTAAGCCGGTCTATTGATGTCTTGTCATTGGAAAGGATTGTCAGCCCATGTGAAGTCTTTCGAATAGTAACGGCTCCTATTTGTTCTTTGACTGGGTCAATGTTTGCTTTAAGTACAGAATGAATGTCCTGAGCGGCAGAGGATGTGGGAACGAGAGGTGATAAGAACATAATGTGTTGATGGTCTCGCCTGAAGTGGGTGTCGGTGGCGCCCTCAGTCAGGGTGGACGTCGAGGACGGCGCAGCAGCAGCGAGTCCAGCAGGCGCCCTGAGGACTGTAGGGGCACCCTCGCGGACTACGGTAGCATAGGACGCCAGAGCCCCGGTCCGGACGTCCGCCCCGGGGCACACCGCAGCACCCAACCGCGGCTGGGCCAACTGCTCACGAAGTGCGTCAGCACGCCCGCACTGCCGTGCCGCCACCGCTCTCATATCGGCGCACTCCTGGATAATTTGCCGCAGATGTCCAAGGATTAGGGAGCGTTGGGCGTTCGTCACTTTACACTGAGAATCAAAGAGGATGTCCATAATGTCCTTCTGGAGCGAGACGGCGCGATGAAAAGACGCCGTCAGCGCGCCATCCACACGGCTTTGGGCAGTAGAAGGCAGGTCGACCTCGCCACCATGAACAGAGGCAGCAGCAGGGGGGTCTCCTTCGCGAGATTCCAGGCTCAGCTGACGAAGCGCATTATCCCCGACCACCGAAAAGACAGAGCCGCCCGATCGCGGAGAAGAACCCGCTGAAGTGGGGTCGCCCCCGGTGGAAAGTCCAGCTGCGGTAGGCTGAACAGCAGCCATATCCCACTAGTGGGTATGAGCCATCAGCCCAACCGCCGTCCGATGACACACCAGCACACGCCGATCCCGTCAAAAGGAAGGCCTTGCAGCACAGCAAACGACCTCGGCCGGGTGCGCGAGACACTTATAAAGGTCCACCAACAAGAGAGAGGGCGGCAAAGGAGGGAAAAACAACCTTTGTCCGAAACTACGAAGAGCGAAGCGAGCAGCAACCAGGCTGAGGCAGTGGCGATGGCTGTCACGGTCTTGCGCTTGGCGTGCTCAGTGTAGGTGACGGCGTCCCGGATCACGTTCTCGAGGAACACCTTGAGCACACCGCGTGTCTCCTCATAGATCAGGCCAGAGATACGCTTGACACCACCACGGCGAGCGAGGCGACGGATGGCTGGCTTGGTGATGCCTTGGATGTTGTCACGCAACACCTTACGATGACGCTACGCGCCACCCTTGCCGAGCCCCTTGCCGCCCTTGCCATGTCCAGACAACTCGGCTGTTGCTGCTGCTTCGAAGCGAGCCAGGAAAGCGAATGCCGCGTCCTTGCGCCGCGACTGAGCGAGGAAGCCGCGCCGAAGGGCGAGGAGGTGAAACGCGCGCCGATTGGCTCACGGGCAGCGCGGCCTCTCTTCGCGAGTGAGTCGCGGTGGCAGCCCTGAGCCCTGCTTAGGCCACGCACTGAGTTCACGACGTGTGGCTTCGCAACACAATCGCGGAGTTTACTTTTTTTTCTTATGTTGTTTCTTTTTGGCATTTCTGACTGCAACGTAGGCTGATGTTCAACCCGCCTCCCTCCTTGTTTTGCTCAACTCGCCAAGAGAAAAACAAACGTGTCAACAATGTTATTGTGCTATGTTGCACGCGCCCACTGCTCGTTTCGCGCCCCAGGAACAAGTTTATTGTCTTCTCATAATTATGATTACTCGTTCTATTCACCGGTAGCTCGGCTACGCTTTCAAGTGCACCCTGGTCATTGCCGCAAAGCACACCGTGCGCACAGCTTCAAATTCCGCCACGCCAACATCGTTCACTTGATCACTAGTCGCGAAACAGGGCGCGTTCATGCTCTGTTCGCCTCAGGCGTTTCAAATTTCGCACGCCGGCACCGCTGACTGGTGCCTACACGACCGTCAAATTTCGTCGCGATAGCTTACGTAGCCTCGTAGATAACGCAGCGAAATCAGCCTAAGACGCGCGCGCGAGCCCAATTCAGCATTCTAGGGGACGGAAGAGAGCGAGGGAACTGTTTGCGCCGCTCCTCACTCCTCCCTCTCCCATCGAAGGCAGCTACGCAGGGCGCGCGCGGAACCGCTAGCTATGCAGTATGCGGAGAGCGCGCGCATCTCTTCTTTTCCCACTTCAAAGTCACTTACTACTGCTACATTTGTAATAACAGTGTAAAATTTCCCCTTAGGCAGTGCTGCTTCGTGAACGTGCGCACCCATTTCCGCTCGCCAGCCACCGCTACAGCAATGCGGCTCTGAATTTCAGTCCGGAGCACTGCTGCATACGTGCGGGCGGCCGCCGAGAGGGCATTCTAGCAGACGCAGCGACCGATGGCATTAGTTCTAGCAGCCCTAGAGGCAAACCTCAGGGCCCGCAAAAGCACGTCGAACGACAAGAAGAAACAAAACGGTAAAAAGAAAAAAAGGAGGGATGAGGGCTGCCTGCTTTTAAAAGTTGCGCTACATCAGAATTAAGTAAATGTGCAGCAACGACCGCCTCATCATCCTCGGTGTGTGAAACACGCGCCGTGGTAATTAGTGCATGCAGGCGAACGTGGCCGCTCGGGCAGAGTCGCCTCACGCGCCCCATACTTGCTTAGTGTGTGTTGTTGTGCTGAGCCCCGTGGCGTTCCTTGTGGTTCTGCTACTAAAGTTATAGCACACGCGCTGTCCGACCGCGCACGCCGCGTGTTTGAAAACAAGAAGTAGTAGTAAGTGCCGTTGAGATGGTAAAAGAAGAGAAGAGTGCAGTACCGTAGCTGTCTCTCGCTTAGGAGGTCACCTCAACAGTATTACACGGGGGAGGGTAAGGAGAATAAAGGAGCCAAGAGAAACAAAGATTGAAGAGGACGAGCGGAAGGCCGTGAAGAAAAAAAAGAGAGAGAGAGAAGCGTCAAACGGGGCCTATGGCAGCGTGGTAAGGTTCGACGACTCAAAGAACTCAATGAGCTGGGAAGGCTCCTTTGAGTAAAACCGCAAAACCCCTAGGAAACGAGAAAGTCCTCAGGACGGGCTATGGGGAGTCCAAGGCGTCGATTAGGATTTCACGAGCTGAGAGATATATGCAGTGCATATATCTATAATAAAAGTGCATATATCATATAAAAGGGACTCTCACGGGCCGACAGGCCCGTGAGAGTCCCTTTTTGTGTGTGTTGTTGTGCTGCGCGCATGCCGTTGTGTGCGTTTCTGATACAAAACTTTCAGCACACGCGCTGTCGCAATGAGAATACGACAGCGCGCGCCGGGTGCGTGTAAACGAGGAAGCGTCGAACAGAGGGAACGGACGGAATTGTCGAGATTCTCACTACATCCCAATGCCAATGCAGACACTTTGGGTGGCTCTGAGAAGAGCCGTTGGGTGTTGGCTGCGCGGACGAGCGCTCGGTCGCATACTTGGAGCTGGTGTACTTGGTGACGGCTTTGGTGCCCTCGGACACGGCGTGTTTGGCCAGTTCTCCGGGCAACAGCAGATGCACGGCAGTCTGGATCTCCCGGCTCGCGATGGTCGAGCGCTTGTTGTAGTGAGCCAGACGGGACGACTGCGCGGCGATACGCTCGAAGATGTTCACGAAGCTGTTCATGGTAGACATGGCCTTGCTGGAGACTCCAGTGTCCGGGTGCACCTGCTTCAGCACCTTGTAGATATACATGGAGAAGCTCTCCTTCCTGCGGCGCTTCTTCTTCTTGTCGGTGGCGCGCACGTTCTTCTGCGCCTTGCCGGCCTTCTTCACGGCCTTACCGCTGGGCTGGGGAGGCATGTCAGTAGCCGAGCAAACGAGATCGGAATACGCGCGACCGGTCGCGCGCGCCGCGTTTTATCGCGGGAGGGTGGTGTTCACGCGACCTCGCAAAGCCGCGCTCGCCATTGGTCCGCGCAGCTTCTCTCCCTTTTCCTCGCGCTTTCCTTTGGGACCGGCGGCGGCGAGAGCGGCGACGGCGCTACGAGCACGGCTCAAATCGCTCACAGATCGCCACTGTGCAAGTCGTTGCTACTCAGTCTGACAGCAACACTGCGATGCCTCCCCAGGTGCTGTGGATAGGTGCTGTGGTGGCGTGATTTGTGCGTTCGAACTTCGGTGCTATTGTTACCCTCCACGTGGGCCCCTCTCGGATGGTTGGATAGGATTACGGTGCGGATTCTTCTAGACTCCAACCCGCTGTCTTCGATTCGGTGAGGTGTTCCGGTTGCTCTTTTTTGTCCTTGGTTTTTGCCAGTGTTTAGCTGAGGGTTTCTAGCTTCCTATCTTGTGTAGTGTTAGCTTAAACTTCGGCTAGGCGCGGGCGCCACGTGGTTTTTACCCCGATGGTGGCCCCTTCGCGGCATCGGCCGCTTACGTTTTTCGGGCGAGTTCCGAAAGGCGCGTCCAATGTAGATGTTTGCAAGGCGCTCGTAAAGCGCTTTTCCTTGAACGACCTTAAGGCAGTGCAGGACTTTGGTGTAGGACGGTTTGAGATAAAGTTTAAGAATAAGGCCGCGGTTGATCGCTTCTCAGCTGATCCCGCTTTGAAGGTTCGGGATGTGGAAGTTCGTTTTGAGTATAGAGGTGTGCGTGTGAAGTTGGTTAGGGTGTTTGGCTACCCTGCGGATCTTCCGGACCAGGCTCTCGTCTCCGAGCTAGAGGTCTTCGGAAAGGTTCACGGGATCTCCGAAGAATGCGTGCCCGGTTTCCCTGCCGTTGGCACCGGAAACCGGCGCATTCGGATAGAGATAGCGCGGCCCGTTCCTAACCTTCTTCGTGTAGGTGAGCGTGTCGTTCAGTGTGAGTACGAGGGTGTAGTTAGATTGTGCCATAGGTGTAACATGGCAGGACACCACGCCGCCGCGTGCGACACGCCTCAGTGTGCGCACTGCGGGCAGTTTGGCCACGCGTCCGGCGACGCGGCGTGCGTACGTTGCGGCGGCGACTATGCGGTTTCGGCGTGTAGTGTCCGCACCTACTCGTCAGTGACCGCGAGGCCAGAACAGCAGAAACCTGCCGTCGTGGAAGCGGTTACTTCGCCGGTAGCTGATACGGTTGCTGCCTTAGAGGAAGGAGAGAGCCAGGGCTCCTTGAGCGTGGTCGATGCCGCCGAGCGCGGCGGCGATTCCGTGGACGCTACCGAGGTGGTTCCCCCTTCCGTCACGGCAACGTGCGAGGGGGCAGCGAGCGAGGAGGCTGAAGCGGCGGTCGTTGTCGCCTTCGTGGCGGGTACGCCTCTCGCTACGCCGGTCGCTATCTCTGGCGCGTCCGAACCGCTGACTGGCGCGACTGACACTGCTCGTCGGTCGAACCATAAGCGTAAGAGCCGGCGCGCACACCGCGCTGGCTCCGCTGCCAGGGCGGCGGCCGCGGGGCGTGAGTCGAGCTCGGACGAAGGTGACTCCCAGGGCTCGGAGACTGGCCCTCCAGAATTTAAGCGCAGTGCTGTTGAAACGTCCGATTCTGATACTGAGGTCCCATCGGACGCGGAGGGTTCTCCTCCTTGTCCCAATTGCGGATGGGGACGTTGCGAATGCTCGTTGCTCTCAGACAGAACCTATGAGTCTACTGATGAGGGGTCCCCAACTTTGGAGACCCTCTCATAAGTAGACTTTGCTTATTTGTCACTAGCGGCTAGTATTACCTAATACTTGCCTGCTCTTTATTTATTTTCCTAGCTCTTTTTGTCTTCCTTTTTTTTCTACTAGCTCTTAGCTAATCTCTTTCTCCCTTCAAATGGCTTCTTCTCTCACCATAGCTACCTTTAACTGCCGTGGTTTGTCGCGTGCTTCCAAGTAGTTAGAGGTTATTAATTTGGCTAAATCCAAAAAGGTAGATATTCTTGTGCTTCAGGAAACTTATATTCATAGGCTAGGCCAGATCAGCCACTTCGACCGGATTTTTCACACTCGGTCTTTCTGGAGTTATGGCGCGACGGGCAGTCGAGGTACGGCGATCGTTTTGATGCCGAATTTCGACTGCCTTGTTATTCGCCATGCCAGGGATTCCGAGGGCCGCGTCTTGTCGGTGGACCTTGATTGTGGCATTCGAATTGTTAATGTTTATGCTCCAACCCAGTCTCAAGATCAGAGAGAGTTTTTCGCTACATTAGAACCCTACTTGGTAGGTCCCTCTCGGCTAATCCTTGTAGGCGACTTCAACTGTGTGTTAGAACAGGTTGATCGCATCCCGCATAGAGGGACTTCAAACCAGAAAGATAGGCGTGCAAATATTGTACTACGAGAGCTCGTCGACGGGCTGGGACTTGTCGATGCTTGGCGTGTGCTTCGCCCTGGTCAGTCAGGAATGGCTTGGACAGGAAGAGGCATGCAGAGCCGCATCGATCTTTTTTACATCTCGTCGTCACTGGCTCCTAGTATGCATTCTTCTTGGTTAACTCCTTCTGCTCTTAGCGACCACAGCTTCCAAATTCTGCGGTTCGCCGATTCTAGCATAGTCCCGCAAGGGAAGAGACCGTGGCGTCTGAATCAACGTCTTCTAAAAGACAGGCAGGCAACCGCAGAGGTATCATCCATTCTTTTTCGATCGCTGCACAATAGAGCGAATCTAAGTGGTACAGAATGGGATGACGTGATGGTCAGAGTGCGTGAGTGCTGCAGGTCTTGGGGCAAGCGTCGAGCGCGTGAGGAGCGTGAGGAGATTAAAATCGTGTCCAACGCGATTCTCCTGCTCTCGAGGCCACTGTCCGGTGGTCCTGGAGTTGCTTCGGCGCTGGCCTCACTCCGAAAGGAACTTCGGATTCTCCTGCAGCGACGCTGGGATGGCTTGAGGGCCACAACCCGAGCAGAGCTGTGGGAAATGGAAGCGTGGTGCAGCAGAAACGTCCTACGTAAACATCTCTCAAGGAAGAGCACAACTCTCTCCTCCCTAATATATCCAAGCGATGGTAGCATAGTCGATTCACCAGATGGAGTTCTTGCAATGGCGAGGCAGTTTTACATGATCTTGTATGCAGAACCAGCTGCCACTCCAACTGCGTTTCCTTTTGCTTCGCCAGCTGAGCCGCCGCAAGTGTGCGACTCAGCCATAGATGAGGACGAGCTTTTTCGGCATTGAAGTCTATGAAGCGTAATCGCAGTCCGGGATCCGATGGTCTGACAGTCGAATTTTATGTTAAATTTTGGACACTGTTAGGGAAGCCATTCACATCACTGGTGAACCGGCTACTCAGTGAAGGGACTTTGTCAGCGTCTCAACGAGAGGGGTCAATCCCTCTCCTTTGTAAGGACGAGTCGAGGAGCTCCGATCTGAGAGCATGGCGTGCAATCACACTTCTGAACTGCGATTATAAGCTCATAGCAAAGTGCCTGTGTATGCGACTCACGCCAGTGCTCAGCACTGTTTTGGGTCCATACCAGGCATGTTGTGTCCAGGGGCGCTCTACTCAGCTTCACGGTATAGCACTAAGGGACCTTCTCCTGAGGGCAAATACCAGGAAACTTCCAGGTATTTGCTCCTTCGATCAGGAGAAGGCTTTCGATATCATTAGCCATAGGTACCTTTTCCGTGTTTTGGAAGAGGCTGGTTTTAGTGTGGGTTTTAGACAGATGATCCAAGCTTTGTATTCTCGACCGACTTCTGCTGTTCTCATACGAGACCGCCTCTCGGAGGCATTCATTGTGGGACGTGGTGTGCGACAGGGGGACCCGCTCTCACCTGCCCTCTACGTACTCGCTTTTGAACCGCTTCTGCAGAGGTTGTCTTGTGACAGCAGAATTGGCAGGTTCCTACTTCCACCAGGTTCCCCCCCAGTTGCACTCTTTGCCTATGCAGACGACTTGTCCATTATCGTCCCGGACGAAGCATCAGCTTGCAACGTCCTGGAGGTCATGGACAGTTACTGCGGGGCGAGCGGTGCAAGGTTGAATAGGTCGAAAAGTGCAGCAATGTACTTGAACTCCACTCCTTCCAGTCCGCAGCCCGTTCATGGTCTCCCCGTGAAAACGCGGCTGCGGATTCTAGGCTTCCAGTTCGAACCAGATTGTCTCTCTCCTGAAAACTGGCAACAGGCTAAGGAGAAGCTTGAAGCCAGGGTTCAGGAATACAGCGCGTTGTCATGCCCTTTGACTGCTCGAGCGACAATCCTTCGCTCACTTCTGTTTTCCTTTCTGACGTATGTGGCGTGTGTGTCTCCTATTCCAACCCGAACCAAGCTTATCTTGGAGAGGGTCTTGTTTCGCTTCCTCTGGAAGGGTACAACTGGTTGTGTAGCTAGGTGGGTGCTCAATTTGCCCAGGGACAAGGGAGGACTCGGAATTCCCGACCTGGACGTCGTGGCTACTGCACTACACGTCAGTTGGACCCAGGTCGCTCTTAACTCGGATATGCTCCTAACTCGAAGCTTAACTTCCTTCTTTCTTAGCACCCGACTCCGCTTGTTCTCGCAGAGCACATTTTCCCACTGTGTTCCTCGTTCAGGTACCCCGTCCACCATTTATGCGGCGGCTGCCAACTCTTTGGAAAGCCTCTGCAAGGTTCACCCAGGCATCGACGTAGTTTCAGCTCCACTCCAAGAGTTAGTGGATATCCTCACCCCAGGACTCCCCCCACATTACCAAAGGTACGACCTGTCGATTCACAGGCCAAACTGGAAGCTCATTACAGCCGGTTTCCTCGACGCCAGACGAGCCACCTTTGTGTACCGCCTGGCGCGAGGGTGCCTGCCGTTGAGCTACAGGCCCTTCACAGCCATCCCGGCTCGTGGAGTGTGTCCTTTCTGTGGCGATCGTGAGGACTCAGTTCATATCTTTAAGCAGTGTTTGCTTCCAGCAGCTCTTCTCCAAAGAGTTGCTAGTCTATTTAGGCTCCCAGGCGTTCCTTACGAGACAGTCCGATTTTTGCACCCTTTGCCCAATCAGACGATCAACCAGTTCGTGCTTCTCCTCGCCGAGTGCTCATACCAAGTTTGGCTGGCACGCTGCGATGCAATTTTCGGGGGGTCGGGCACCGGCCCTTCACGAAGTGCTTGCGAAAGCACGGAAGGAGGTCTGGTTCCACCTCGCCCGGGAGCGGCACCGCTTGGGCGAGAAGTTTCTCGAAGTGTGGGCTCGTCCTGCCGTGATTTTTGACGAGTCAGGTGGAAAGCTATCCATTAAGTTATGATGCATGCTCCAAAGGTCGCACGACTCGGCCGTGTGCGCCAGTCGATCTACGGGGTTTTGTTTGGCTCAGTGGAACCCAGAGCTGGAACCGGTGGTGGTGCACCCTCAAGTGGTCGCGCTGCTCCGCGGACGGCTTTGGTGGTCTCCATGGTTGTATGCCTTGACCTCTTTTGCATCAGGGCAGTCCGAGGGTCAGTCAGGCTTGTGCCCTGCAAGACCGACATGGCTGTTTGTGTGTTGAGTGCAGTCCCTCAATTGGGCTGCACCACAACAGCCCCCTTGTCCGGGAAGGACCGTTGGCCCGAACCAAGTCCCCCCACCCAGTCAGCCCGGGTTGTGGGGGAGTACCGGGGTCAATGTATCGAATGATGCTGGGTTGATGAGTACATGAAAGCTCTGGGACGCGGCGCCCCTGGTTGCCAAGTCCTCTTCCCATCTGACAACGGTACTCTGTCTACGCATCAACAGCACCAGCATGTCAGGACGTGGTAAAGGCGGCAAGGCGAAGGGCAAGAGCAAGACGCGTTCCAGCCGCGCGGGTCTCCAGTTCCCCGTGGGCCGTATCCACCGTCTCTTGTGCAAGGGAAACTACGCCGAGCGCGTCGGAGCGGGCGCTCCCGTCTACCTCGCGGCCATCCTCGAGTACCTGGCTGCCGAAGTGCTCGAGCTTGCTGGCAACGCAGCTCGTGACAACAAGAAGACCAGGATCATCCCCCGCCACCTGCAGCTCGCCATCCGCAACGACGAGGAGCTGAACAAGCTGCTCTCTGGCGTGAGGATCGCGCAGGTCGGCGTCTTGCCCAACATCCAAGCTGTGCTTCTCCCAAAGAAGACCGAGAAGAAGGCGTACGCGAGCTCCCAGCCGCCGGACTACAGTCGCGCTCGTCGCACAACCCAACGGTCCTCGTCAGGACCACCGAAATGCATGTGACGGCAGGGTTTTGCTTGGCAATCCCGTTCTCTGCGCCCGTTTCCCTCTGTTTGAATTAGCGCAACCGTGCCTCTTGAACTGACGCTGCTGCTAGCTAGCTGGCATTTCAGTGCACGAATGTAAATGGAAAGCGAGCTTCCGGGTGTCCGGGGGCGCACAGGGACGAGCCTCACTGCAATTAGCGTACGATTCGCGTAGTGGAATGTGATAGGCGATTGGGCCCTTAAAAACAAACAAACAAAAAATGGGCCATATCCACAACCAGCATGCACTTATGAGCCAGGCAGGTATGCATGAGGAACGTGAACAAACGCATGCATGGCATACCAATACACAAAAGCTTGCACGCAACATTGGCCGCATTAATTTCGTTTTCGGGCGCGGCTTCTTCGCATGAATGCGCGCACCGTTTTGCAACGAACACGCATTTTGTTTATTTTTTCCCCTCTCTCTTCTTGTTCGTGCTCGAACGCGCGCAATACTTACCATATGCATACCAAACGAGGCACCACCTCGCACCGGCAGCCCACCACAGGCACACACAAAAAAATAATAATAATAAAAAATAACAACAAAACAGACAGACCGAGAGGGTACGGTTGGAGTACGTGGTCTCGCGTGCTCCCGTGGCCGAAGCAAACATGTAGGTGGTCCTGAGAAGGAGCGTTTTGTGTTGCTTGCCTGACCGAGGCTGCGGCGCAGACAGCGGCCGAACTTAGGCACTCTCGCCACGGATGCGCCGGGCCAGCTGGATGTCCTTTGGCATGATGGTAACACGCTTGGCGTGGATGGCGCACAGGTTGGTGTCTTCGAAGAGACCGACCAGGTATGCCTCGCTGGCCTCCTGAAGGGCCATCACAGCCGAACTCTGGAATCGGAGGTCGGTCTTGAAATCCTGAGCGATTTCCCTCACCAAGCGCTGGAACGGCAGCTTGCGGATGAGAAGTTCGGTCGACTTCTGGTAGCGGCGAATTTCACGAAGGGCCACGGTTCCAGGCCTGTAGCGATGCGGTTTCTTAACCCCTCCTGTGGCAGGTGCACTCTTGCGAGCAGCCTTGGTAGCAAGCTGCTTAAGCGGAGCCTTCCCACCGGTGCTCTTACGGGCGGTTTGCTTGGTCCTGGCCATAGCGAACGGAGCGAGCGTCCGAAGTCGTCGACTGCCGGAGTGAAAATGACCCCTGCGCCGCGCGCGTCGTGCTTCGCCGCACTACTCTTCTCCTCTCCAACTCACCCGCCGATTGGCCAGCGCCGGCACAACCGTCTCGGGCGGTGCGCGCGCCGCCACCGTTCGCCAGGATGCTGGAGGAGGCACGTTTTCGCGCGGGCGCCTTGTTCGCGGCTAAGGAAAGCACATTCGCAGGCGGTTTAATTGAGTTTAAACACGACAGCATGCCGCGCTGTTCTCTTTCGTTTCAGCCAACACCACAATCTCGTTTATACCGCCGCGCGTCGCCAATTGCCAGTGCCGAGTGTGAGAACACACCACTAATCTCGACAGTGGTTAGCGCTCCACGCCCAACGCCATCGGAGCTGTTATCGCGATCTCCGCGCGACGCAGATGGGTGGCATGTTAAGGCTACATTATTGCTTGTCCACTGCCTTGCTTTGATCATGCTGATGCTCGTTTCACGAACTACAAGTGCGCGCCACGGTGCCTTCTCGAGGGGCAACTACATCGTGTTTTGGCCGCACTCGGCAGCAAACCGTCTCGCATGTGCACACATGCCAGTACCGCACTTTCCCGTCCACGCACAGAAGAACGCGAGGCCCGCATGCGCCTCACAAGATTAACGACAAACTCACGTATGGACTACCAGCACCACTTCAGAGTTACAGAGAAAACGATGCACTTCCGCTCTAAGAGCGAATTTGGAATACAATATTGACAGGTGTTGAACGCGCGTTAGGAGACCTGGACAACTAATTGGGGCCTCAAAACTATGGATAGGCAAGCGGTACTTCCATATGTATGAAGGGTCGTTAAACAATATGTCAAGGTAGCATCAACCAATGCTTCGCAGGCGCGATCCCAAGCGCGGCTTCCCCGTACCACGTATTCGGTGCGCAGTTTTCGCACTTGCAAGAGACACCATGTTTTGACAAACAATCATCAAACGCAACACTTTGCTCCATACTGTGCGTACATTTCGTCAGCTAGCTTTTTCGATTGCATTCCCGCACGCAACTTCGCCACAGGATCGACGGCATCGATGTCATTTTATAGCGAAGCTCCAGCTCGGCAGCCGCCGGGAGAAATCTATTTCCTCGTCAACTAATTCACCGAATTTGGTGCGCCTAATTGCGAGTAAAAGAAGATGTTCAAATGCCGCGCCTGCAACAGCGCGATTTTCAACTGATGCGGAGCGCTGCCTCTTTTTTCTTTACTATTTTTTTTCTCAGTGATTGTGGCAAACTGTGAAATGGAAGAGAGAACAAACAGTTCAACTGTGCGCTTTAAAGCTCCGTCACACAGCAATGGCACCAGATTTGGAAATTCTGTTAATTGCACAAGGCGATATGTATAAAGGGAACACAATTTATACGCCTCGATAAGATATACCAGTCATGTGTGAGTATGACTTTTACAATACCTTCACAGACATCACAGGCGTTTTCGATGGGATAAAATTTTTTAGACAGAACTTCCGTGAGTAGTTGCGTGCAATTCACACGATCGCGGTACCTCTTTGTATTGTTGAGATATGAAACTTTGTACTTCTTAACCTGCCAGTACTCGTGCATTATGGAAGGGAAAAAAAGAGAGAAAGAGAGACGTCACCGCACCACCACACATTTTTCTCAGATGGAACAAGAAGCTTGTTTACATGGCTGCAGTACTCTCGTGACAACCCGTTGTTTTCTCTTGGGTGTGTTCCGATGCCTTACTTAGAGTTCACCTCCGAGCTACACGCACGACCGGTATGACCTCATTGCGCACTGTGTACGCCTTGCTTCGTCCTCGGCTATTCCGTTTGCACGCGCATGCCAGTGACTTCGTAGCAGTAATCATTACATAGACAAGAAAAAAGAAATAACCAAAAGTTCCGCGTTTCTTCAAAGCAAGAGGCCCGTACATTTTCTCTGACTGTTCCTTCCCCATTTGTTTACCTGTTTAGCCATCACCTCACTTTGCTATATACATCAAGGCCATAGGCGCAGTTCCCGGTGGCTTCGTGGGACGAATGTAAAACAATAGGCGCGAGCTTGGCTTTCATTAAACGCAACACGAATGCGAAATCCGTGCAATGACGACGGCCGGCGTGTGTCAGCTTCCCTTACCTTGGCGTGCCAATATATGTGCCATGAGTGAGGGAGCCGGTTCGAATTCGGAATTTTTCTCTACAGCAGCTTGCACATTCACGATGTTCCAGGGATGCAGCGGCAGGAGGTAGTCTTGTGCACTTTGGCGCGTCCATGCCATGGCATTACGCAACCGCCTCACAGCGCGTAATACGCCGGACATAAGCTGCCACAAAGAGAAATGTTCACATGTAAGACAGGTGGCTCCCTCTGGCGGCGAAGAGTTCGACAAATACGTGATGCACCGCTCAAATCGCCCATCGGGCGGCCGCTCGTCCCTCTCTCTCTTTTTCCCCCGTTCTCGCGGCGTGTGGCATACACAAATACGTTGCTCGAAAAAGTTTGTTTTCTTTAAATACAGCGCGTGTCCAGCGCCCGCTTCCTTACCGATCTAAGTATATGGCACGAACAAGGGTCGCCCAGCATCGCCTACACGCACGCATGACGAAAGGGCCAGTCGTACAGAAATAACGAGAGAAAGTGAGTCTGCACTGTGCAAGCATATTTCTGTCTCAGTAAGCACACTTCACCGCTCTGCTCCTTTATTTTATTTTCCTCTTGTTTTGGGCAACTCAGCGGTGCATTGTCTTGCAAGAAGAGCCATGTTGGCCTCGAACCAACTGCTTATCACCTATAGCGCGCTGACAAGAAATGCCACTGTAACCCTGTACACAAGTATGAAAACAGCACGCGCCTCGGTGTCTACCGCGCGCACCCTCGTCCATTCGAATACAACGCAGTGAGCCCGGTTCTAGCGACAGCTACCTAGCTAATCTCACCTTTGCATTCATTTGCGTCGCTCAAAAGAGTTACACAATTGTGAATCGCACGGTGGTAGTTTACGGCCGCCCAGCTCGTAGGGCAAGAGGGCTGGCTCGTTATTGTTTCTCCGACGCACGCAAACCAACGAAGCCATGAAAATGCCGCTCAGACACAGCGTCGCGCGGAGGCTCAATCATTTAACGCTTGCACTGGAAAGAACAAATAACCGCCGTCTGTAAAAAACTCACTTTCAGCTGTTACACACTGGCCCGTGCCCGGCAATATTTTCCTCGCGCTTTGCTTCGCTGCGTACCCACAGGAGCTATTGTTGTGAAATATGGGGCTTAACATATAAAACTTACTTAACTTAAATGCGCCCGCTGACCGTCACGCTCGGCGTATGTATGTAACCGAGTGCTACTGCCCGGCTCATACTCTTCTCTAAGGGAGTAGAAGCGAGCCATTTCAAAGCGACAAAAATGCGCATCGACGAGCTTACGATTACCTCTGTCTTTTAATCATCAGTCCACTCTGGTTGCCTCAATCATAGTCCAACCAAAGGCGACAACTGAGCTGCACGAACGACCGCCACGTCGCAACTCGGAAAGACTGAGGGCGGGTGAAAAGGGAGCAACACAACACACAGTGGCGAGCGCAAATGCAATCGAGCAAAGCTCGCCTTGCGAGGGCGAAAAACAATGCTACCACACCTTATGAATACATGCGGTTGCGCTCGCTCACCTGACCAGAGTTTACCGCGCGTGTCTCGTACGGCCGAACGCGAGATAATGGCATGCAAAAGAGGGTCAACGGAGCAGGAGATCGCAAATCCTGCGCATCACTGCCGAAGCACCAAGTGGGTAGCCCTGAAGAGGGCTGTTGGGTTCTTCAGAGGAGCTGATGCGCTGCTTGCAGACGACGCCGTGCACGCGTGCTGCTTAGCCTCCGAAACCGTCGAGGGTGCGGCCCTGACGCTTGAGGGCATACACCACGTCCATGGCTTAAGTGTGTCCCCCAGAGCAAAAAAAAACAGAAAAAGAAAAAGGGGGAGGCCCGCACCACCTTGCAGTATAACGGGCTTGCTGTCACGGTCTTGCGCTTGGCGTGCTCAGTGTAGGTGACGGCGTCCCGGATCACGTTCTCGAGGAACACCTTGAGCACACCGCGTGTCTCCTCATAGATCAGGCCAGAGATACGCTTGACACCACCACGGCGAGCGAGGCGACGGATGGCTGGCTTGGAGATGCCTTGGATGTTGTCACGCAACACCTTACGATGACGCTTCGCGCCACCCTTGCCGAGCCCCTTGCCGCCCTTGCCACGTCCAGACATCTCGGCTGTTGCCGCTGCTTCGAAGCGAGTCAGGAAAGCGAATGCCGCGTCCTTGCGCCGCGACTGAGCGAGGAAGCCGCGCCGAAGGGCGAGGAGGTGAAACGCGCGCCGATTGGCTCACGGGCAGCGCGGCCTCTCTTCGCGAGTGAGTCGCGGGTGGCAGCACTGAGCCCTGCTTAGGCCACGCACTGAGTTCACGACGTGTGGCTTCGCAACACAATCGCGGAGTTTACTTTTTTTTCTTATGTTGTTTCTTTTTGGCATTTCTGACTGCAACGTAGGCTGATGTTCAACCCGCCTCCCTCCTTGTTTTGCTCAACTCGCCAAGAGAAAAACAAACGTGTCAACAATGTTATTGTGCTATGTTGCACGCACCCACTGCTCGTTTCGCGCCCCAGGAACAAGTTTATTGTCTTCTCATAATTATGATTACTCGTTCTATTCACCGGTAGCTCGGCTACGCTTTCAAGTGCACCCTGGTCATTGCCGCAAAGCACACATTGCGCACAGCTTCAAATTCCGCCACGCCAACATCGTTCACTTGATCACTAGTCGCGAAACAGGGCGCGTTCATGCTCTGTTCGCCTAAGGCGTTTAAAATTTCGCACGCCGGCACCGCTGACTGGTGCCTACACGACCGTCAAATTTCGTCGCGATAGCTTACGTAGCCTCGTAGATAACGTCAGCGAAATCAGCCTAAGACGCGCGCGCGAGCCCAATTCAGCATTCTAGGGGACGGAAGAGAACGAGGGAACTGTTTGCGCCGCTCCTCACTCTCCCATCGCCCGTACGAAGGCAGCTACGCAAGGCGCGCGCGCGGAACCGCTAGCTATGCAGTATGCGGAGAGCGCGCGCATCTCTTCTTTTCCCACTTCAAAGTCACTTACTACTGCTACATTTTTAATAACAGTGTAAAATTTCCGCTTAGGCAGTGCTGCTTCGTGAACGTGCGTACCCATTTCCGCTCGCCAGCCACCGCTACAGCAATGCGGCTCTGAATTTCAGTCCGGAGCACTGCTGCATACGTGCGGGCGGCCGCCGAGAGGGCATTCTAGCAGACGCAGCGACCGATGGCATTAGTTCTAGCAGCCATAGAGGCACACCTCAGGGCCCGCAAAAGTGCGTCGAACGACAAGAAGAAACAAAACGGTAAAAAGAAAAAAAGGAGGGATGAGGGCTGCCTGCTTTTAAAAGTTGCGCTACATCAGAATTAAGTAAATGTGCAGCAACGACCGCCTCATCATCCTCGGTGTGTGAAACACGCGCCGTGGTAATTAGTGCATGCAGGCGAACGTGGCCGCTCGCGCAGAGTCGCCTCACGCGCCCCATACTTGCTTAGTGTGTGTTGTTGTGCTGAGCCCCGTGGCGTTCCGTGCGGTTCTGCTACAAAAGTTATAGCACACGCGCTGTCCGACCGCGCACGCCGCGTGTTTGAAAACAAGAAGTAGTAGTAAGTGCCGTTGAGATGGTAAAAGAAGAGAAGAGTGCAGTACCGTAGCTGTCTCTCGCTTAGGAGGTCACCTCAACAGTACTACACGGGGGAGGGTAAGGAGAATAAAGGAGCCAAGAGAAACAAAGATTAAAGAGGACGAGCGGAAGGCCGTGAAGAAAAAAAAAGAGAGAGAGAGAAGCGTGAAACGGGGCCTATGGCAGCGTGGTAAGGTTCGACGACTCAAAGAACTCAATGAGCTGGGAAGGCTCCTTTGAGTAAAACCGCAAAACCCCTAGGAAACGAGAAAGTCCTGAGGACGGGCTATGGGGAGTCCAAGGTGTCGATTAGGATTTCACGAGCTGAGAGATATATGCAGTGCATATATCTATAATAAAAGTGCATATATCATATAAAAGGGACTCTCACGGGCCTATCGGCCCGTGAGAGTCCCTTTTTGTGTGTGTTGTTGTGTTGCGCGCATGCCGTTGTGTGCGTTTCTGATACAAAACTTTCAGCACATGCGCTGTCGCAATGAGAATACGACAGCGCGCGCCGGGTGCGTGTAAACGAGGAAGCGTCGAACAGAGGGAACGGACGGAATTGTCGAGATTCTCACTACATCCCAATGCCAATGCAGACACTTTGGGTGACTCTGAGAAGAGCCGTTGGGTGTTGGCTGCGCGGACGAGCGCTCGGTCGCCTACTTGGAGCTGGTGTACTTGGTGACGGCTTTGGTGCCCTCGGACACGGCGTGTTTGGCCAGCTCTCCGGGCAACAGCAGATGCACGGCAGTCTGGATCTCCCGGCTCGCGATGGTCGAGCGCTTGTTGTAGTGAGCCAGACGGGACGACTGCGCGGCGATACGCTCGAAGATGTCGTTCACGAAGCTGTTCATGATAGACATGGACTTGCTGGAGACTCCAGTGTCCGGGTGCACCTGCTTCAGCACCTTGTAGATATACATGGAGAAGCTCTCCTTCCTGCGGCGCTTCTTCTTCTTCTTGTCGGTGGCGCGCACGTTCTTCTGCGCCTTGCCGGCCTTCTTCACGGCCTTACCGCTGGGCTGGGGAGGCATGTCAGTAGCCGAGCAAACGAGATCGGAATACGCGCGACCGGTCGCGCGCGCCGCGTTTTTATCGCGGGAGGGTGGTGTTCACGCGACCTCGCAAAGCCGCGCTCGCCATTGGTCCGTGCGGCTTCTCTCCCTTTTCCTCGCGCTTTCCTTTGGGACCGGCGGCGGCGAGAGCGGCGACGGCGCTACGAGCACGGCTCAAATCGCTCACAGATCGCCACTGTGCAAGTCGTTGTTACTCAGTCTGACAGCAACACTGCGATGCCTCCCCAGGTGCTGTGGATAGGTGCTGTGGTGGCGTGATTTGTGCGTTCGAACTTCGGTGCTATTGTTACCCTCCACGTGGGCCCCTCTCGGATGGTTGGATAGGATTACGGTGCGGATTCTTCTAGACTCCAACCCGCTGTCTTCGATTCGGTGAGGTGTTCCGGTGGCTCTTTTTTGTCCTTGGTTTTTTCCAGTGTTTAGCTGAGGGTTTCTAGCTTCCTATCTTGTGTAGTGTTAGCTTAAACTTCGGCTAGGCGCGGGCGCCACGTGGTTTTTACCCCGATGGTGGCCCCTTCGCGGCATCGGCCGCTTACGTTTTTCGGGCGAGTTCCGAAAGGCGCGTCCAATGTAGATGTTTGCAAGGCGCTCGTAAAGCGCTTTTCCTTGAACGACCTTAAGGCAGTGCAGGACTTTGGTGTAGGACGGTTTGAGATAACGTTTAAGAATAAGGCCGCGGTTGATCGCTTCTCAGCTGATCCCGCTTTGAAGGTTCGGGATGTGGAAGTTCGTTTTGAGTATAGAGGTGTGCGTGTGAAGTTGGTTAGGGTGTTTGGCTACCCCGCGGATCTTCCGGACCAGGCTCTCGTCTCCGAGCTAGAGGTGTTCGGAAAGGTTCACGGGATCTCCGAAGAATGCGTGCCCGGTTTCCCTGCCGTTGGCACCGGAAACCGGCGCATTCGGATAGAGATGGCGCGGCCCGTTCCTAACCTTCTTCGTGTAGGTGAGCGTGTCGTTCAGTGTGAGTACGAGGGTGTAGTTATTTTGTGCCGTAGGTGTAACATGGCAGGACACCACGCCGCCGCGTGCGACACGCCTCAGTGCGCGCACTGCGGGCAGTTTGGCCACACGTCCTGCGACGCGGCGTGCGTACGTTGCGGCGGCG
Organism: Dermacentor variabilis; assembly: GCF_050947875.1. Lineage (NCBI taxonomy): Eukaryota > Metazoa > Arthropoda > Arachnida > Ixodida > Ixodidae > Dermacentor > Dermacentor variabilis. Next base: position 24,137,197 of record NC_134574.1, read on the forward strand.
ACCATGCGGTTTCGGCGTGTAGTGTCCGCACCTACTCGTCAGTGACCGCGAGGCCAGAACAGCAGAAACCTGCCGTCGTGGAAGCGGTTACTTCGCCGGTAGCTGATACGGTTGCTGCCTTAGAGGAAGGAGAGAGCCAGGGCTCCTTGAGCGTGGTCGATGCCGCCGAGCGCGGCGGCGATTCCGTGGACGCTACCGAGGTCGTTCCCCCTTCTGTCACGGCAACGTGCGAGGGGGCAGCGAGCGAGGAGGCTGAAGCGGCGGTCGCTGTCGCCTCCGTGGCGGGTACGCCTCTCGCTACGCCGGTCGCTATCTCTGGCGCGTTCGAACCGCTGACTGGCGCGACTGACACTGCTCGTCGGTCGAACCATAAGCGTAAGAGCCGGCGCGCACACCGCGCTGGCTCCGCTGCCAGGGCGGCGGCCGTGGGGTGTGAGTCGAGCTCGGACGAAGGTGACTCCCAGGGCTCGGAGACTGGCCCTCCAGAATTTAAGCGCAGTGCTGTTGAAACGTCCGATTCTGATACTGAGGTCCCATCGGACGCGGAGGGTTCTCCTCCTTGTCCCAATTGCGGATGGGGACGTTGCGAATGCTCGTTGCTCTCAGACAGAACCTATGAGTCTACTGATGAGGGGTCCCCAACTTTGGAGACCCTCTCATAAGTAGACTTTGCTTATTTGTCACTAGCGGCTAGTATTACCTAATACTTGCCTGCTCTTTATTTATTTTCCTAGCTCTTTTTGTCTTCCTTTTTTTTCTACTAGCTCTTAGCTAATCTCTTTCTCCCTTCAAATGGCTTCTTCTCTCACCATAGCTACCTTTAACTGTCGTGGTTTGTCGCGTGCTTCTAAGCAGTTAGAGGTTATTATTTTGGCTAAATCCAAAAAGGTAGATATTCTTGTGCTTCAGGAAACTTATATTCATAGGCTAGGCAAGATCAGCCACTTCGACCGGATTTTTCGCACTCGGTCTTTCTGGAGTTATGGCGCGACGGGCAGTCGAGGTACGGCGATCGTTTTGATGCCGAATTTCGACTGCCTTGTTATTCGCCATGCCAGGGATTCCGAGGGCCGCGTCTTGTCGGTGGACCTTGATTGTGGCATTCGAATTGTTAATGTTTATGCGCCAACCCAGTCTCAAGATCAGAGAGAGTTTTTCGCTACATTAGAACCCTACTTGGTAGGTCCCTCTCGGCTAATCCTTGTAGGCGACTTCAACTGTGTGTTAGAACAGGTTGATCGCATCCCGCATAGAGGGACTTCAAACCAGAAAGATAGGCGTGCAAATGTTGTACTACGAGAGCTCGTCGACGGGCTGGGACTTGTCGATGCTTGGCGTGTGCTTCGCCCTGGTCAGTCAGGAATGACTTGGACAGGAAGAGGCATGCAGAGCCGCATCGATCGTTTTTACATCTCGTCGTCACTGGCTCCCAGTATGCATTCTTCTTGGTTAACTCCTTCTGCTCTTAGCGACCACAGCTTCCAAATTCTGCGGTTCGCCGATTCTAGCATAGTCCCGCAAGGGAAGAGACCGAGGCGTCTGAATCCACGTCTTCTAAAAGACAGGCAGGCAACCGCAGAGGTATCATCCATTCTTTTTCGATCGCTGCACAATAGAGCGAATCTAAGTGGTACAGAATGGGATGACGTGAAGGTCAGAGTGCGTGAGTGCTGCAGGTCTTGGGGCAAGCGTCGAGCGCGTGAGGAGCGTGAGGAGATTAAAATCGTGTCCAACGCGATTCTCCTGCTCTCGAGGCCACTGTCCGGTGGTCCTGGAGTTGCTTCGGCGCTGGCCTCACTCCGAAAGGAACTTCGGATTCTCCTGCAGCGACGCTGGGATGGCTTGAGGGCCACAACCCGAGCAGAGCTGTGGGAAATGGAAGCGTGGTGCAGCAGAAACGTCCTACGTAAACATCTCTCAAGGAAGAGCACAACTCTCTCCTCCCTAATAGATCCAAGCGATGGTAGCATAGTCGATTCACCAGATGGAGTTCTTGCAATGGCGAGGCAGTTTTACATGATCTTGTATGCAGAACCAGCTGCCACTCCAACTGCGTTTCCTTTTGCTTCGCCAGCTGAGCCGCCGCAAGTGTGCGACTCAGCCATAGATGAGGACGAGCTTTTTTCGGCATTGAAGTCTATGAAGCGTAATCGCAGTCCGGGATCCGATGGTCTGACAGTCGAATTTTATGTTAAATTTTGGACACTGTTAGGGAAGCCATTCACATCACTGGTGAACCGGCTACTCAGTGAAGGGACTTTGTCAGCGTCTCAACGAGAGGGGTTAATCCCTCTCCTTTGTAAGGACGAGTCGAGGAGCTCCGATCTGAGAGCATGGCGTGCAATCACACTTCTGAACTGCGATTATAAGCTCATAGCAAAGTGCCTGTGTATGCGACTCACGCCAGTGCTCAGCACTGTTTTGGGTCCATACCAGGCATGTTGTGTCCAGGGGCGCTCTACTCAGCTTCACGGTATAGCACTAAGGGACCTTCTCCTGAGGGCAAATACCAGGAAACTTCCAGGTATTTGCTCCTTCGATCAGGAAAAGGCTTTCGATATCATTAGCCATAGGTACCTTTTCCGTGTTTTGGAAGAGGCTGGTTTTAGTGTGGGTTTTAGACAGATGATCCAAGCTTTGTATTCTCGACCGACTTCTGCTGTTCTCATACGAGACCGCCTCTCGGAGGCATTCATTGTGGGACGTGGTGTGCGACAGGGGGACCCGCTCCCACCTGCCCTCTACGTACTCGCTTTAGAACCGCTTCTGCAGAGGTTGTCTTGTGACAGCAGAATTGGCAGGTTCCTACTTCCACCAGGTTCCCCCCCAGTTGCACTCTTTGCCTATGCAGACGACTTGTCCATTATCGTCCCGGACGAAGCATCAGCTTGCGACGTCCTGGAGGTCATGGACAGTTACTGCGGGGCGAGCGGTGCAAGGTTGAATAGGTCGAAAAGTGCAGCAATGTACTTGAACTCCACTCCTTCCAGTCCGCAGCCCGTTCATGGTCTCCCCGTGAAAACGCGGCTGCGGATTCTAGGCTTAAAGTTCGAACCAGATGGTCTCTCTCCCTAAAACTGGCAACAGGCTAAGGAGAAGCTTGAAGCCAGGGTTCAGGAATACAGCGCGTTGTCATGCCCTTTGACTACTCGAGCGACAATCCTTCGCTCACTTCTGTTTTCCTTTCTGACGTATGTGGCGTGTGTGTCTCCTATTCCAACCCGAACCAAGCTTATCTTGGAGAGGGTCTTGTTTCGCTTCCTCTGGAAGGGCACAACTGGTTGTGTAGCTAGGTGGGTGCTCAAGTTGCCCAGGGACAAGGGAGGACTCGGAATTTCCGACCTGGGCATCGTGGCTACTGCACTACACGTCAGTTGGACCCAGGTCGCTCTTAACTCGGATATGCTCCTAACTCGAAGCTTAACTTCCTTCTTTCTTAGCACCCGACTCCGCTTGTTCTCGCAGAGCACATTTTCCCACTGTGTTCCTCGTTCAGGTACCCCGTCCACCATTTATGCGGCGGCTGCCAACTCTTTGGTAAGCCTCTGCAAGGTTCACGTAGGCATCGAAGTAGTTTCAGCTCCACTCCAAGAGTTAGTGGATATCCTCACCCCAGGACTCCCCCCACATTACCAAAGGTACGACCTGTCGATTCACAGGCCAAACTGGAAGCTCATTACAGCCGGTTTCCTCGACGCCAGACGAGCCACCTTTGTGTACCGCCTGGCGCGAGGGTGCCTGCCGTTGAGCTACAGGCCCTTCACAGCCATCCCGGCTCGTGGAGTGTGTCCTTTCTGTGGCGCTCGTGAGGACTCAGTTCATATCTTTACGCAGTGTTTGCTTCCAGCAGCTCTTCTCCAAAGAGTTGCTAGTCTATTTAGGCTCCCAGGCGTTCCTTATGAGACAGTCCGATTTTTGCACCCTTTGCCCAATCAGACGATCAACCAGTTCGTGCTTCTCCTCGCCGAGTGCTCATACCAAGTTTGGCTGGCACGCTGCGATGCAATTTTCGGGGGGTCGGGCACCGGCCCTTCACGAAGTGCTTGCGAAAGCACGGAAGGAGGTCTGGTTCCACCTCGCCCGGGAGCGGCACCGCTTGGGCGAGAAGTTTCTCGAAGTGTGGGCTCGTCCTGCCGTGATTTTTGACGAGTCAGGTGGAAAGCTATCCATTAAGTTATGATGCATGCTCCAAAGGTCGCACGACTCGGCCGTGTGCGCCAGTCGATCTACGGGGTTTTGTTTGGCTCAGTGGAACCCAGAGCTGGAACCGGTGGTGGTGCACCCTCAAGTGGTCGCGCTGCTCCGCGGACGGCTTTGGTGGTCTCCATGGTTGTATGCCTTGACCTCTTTTGCATCAGGGCAGTCCGAGGGTCAGTCAGGCTTGTGCCCTGCAAGACCAACATGGCTGTTTGTGTGTTGAGTGCAGTCCCTCAGTTGGGCTGCACCACAACAGCCCCCTTGTCCGGGAAGGACCGTTGGCCCGAACCAAGTCCCCCCACCCAGCCAGCCCGGGTTGTGGGGGAGTACCGGGGTCAATGTATCGAATGATGCTGGGTGTATGAGTACATGAAAGCTCTGGGACGCGGCGCCCCTGGTTGCCAAGTCCTCTTCCCATCTGACAACGGTACTCAGTCTACGCGTCAACAGCACCAGCATGTCCGGACGTGGCAAAGGCGGCAAGGCGAAGGGCAAGAGCAAGACGCGTTCCAGCCGCGCGGGTCTCCAGTTCCCCGTAGGCCGTATCCACCGTCTCCTGCGCAAGGGAAGCTACGCCGAGCGCGTCGGAGCGGGCGCTCCCGTCTACCTCGCGGCCGTCCTCGAGTACCTGGCTGCCGAAGTGCTCGAGCTCGCTGACAACGCGGCTCGTGACAACAAGAAGACCAGGATCATCTCCCGCCACCTGCAGCTCGCCATCCGCAACGACGAGGAGCTGAACAAGCTGCTCTCCGGCATGACGATCGCGCAGGGCGGCGTCTTGCCCAACATCCAAGCTGTGCTTCTCCCAAAGAAGACCGAGAAGAAGGCTTAAGCGAGCTCCCAGCCGCCGGACTACAGTCGTGCTCGTCGCACAACCCAACGGTCCTCGTCAGGACCACCGAAATGCATGTGACGGCAGGGTTTTGCTTGGCAATCCCGTTCTCTGCGCCCGTTTCCCTCTGTTTGAATTAGCGCAACCCTGCCTCTTGAACTGACGCTGCTGCTAGCTAGCTGGCATTTCAGTGCACGAATGTAAATGGAAAGCGAGCTTCCGGGTGTCCGGGGGCGCACAGGGACGAGCCTCACTGCAATTAGCGTACGATTCGCGTAGTGCAATGTGATAGGCGATTGGGCCCTTAAAAACAAACAAACAAAAAATGGGCCATATCCGCAACCAGCATGCACTTATGAGCCAGGCAGGTATGCATGAGGAACGTGAACAAACGCATGCATGGCATACCAATACACAAAAGCTTGCACGCAACATTGGCCGCATTAATTTCGTTTTCGGGCGCGGCTTCTTCGCATGAATGCGCGCACCGTTTTGCAACGAACACGCATTTTGTTTATTTTTTTTCCCCTCTCTCGTCTTGTTCGTGCTCGAACGCGCGCAATACTTACCATATGCATACCAAACGAGGCACCACCTCGCACCGGCAGCCCACCACAGGCACACACAAAAAAATATTAATAATAAAAAATAACAACAAAACAGACAGACCGAGAGGGTACGGTTGGAGTACGTGGTCTCGCGTGCTCCCGTGGCCGAAGCAAACATGTAGGTGGTCCTGAGAAGGACCGTTTTGTGTTGCTTGCCTGACCGAGGCTGCGGCGCAGACAGCGGCCGAACTTAGGCACTCTCGCCACGGATGCGCCGGGCCAGCTGTGTGTCCTTTGGCATGATGGTAACACGCTTGGCGTGGATGGCGCACAGGTTGGTGTCTTCGAAGAGACCGACCAGGTATGCCTCGCTGGCCTCCTGAAGGGCCATCACAGCCGAACTCTGGAATCGGAGGTCGGTCTTGAAATCCTGAGCGATTTCCCTCACCAAGCGCTGGAACGGCAGCTTGCGGATGAGAAGTTCGGTCGACTTCTGGTAGCGGCGAATTTCACGAAGGGCCACGGTTCCAGGCCTGTAGCGATGCGGTTTCTTAACCCCTCCTGTGGCAGGTGCACTCTTGCGAGCAGCCTTGGTAGCAAGCTGCTTACGCGGAGCCTTCCCACCGGTGCTCTTACGGGCGGTTTGCTTGGTCCTGGCCATAGCGAACGGAGCGAGCGTCCGAAGTCGTCGACTGCCGGAGTGAAAATGACCCCTGCGCCGCGCGCGTCGTGCTTCGCCGCACTACTCTTCTCCTCTCCAACTCACCCGCCGATTGGCCAGCGCCGGCACAGCCGTCTCGGGCGGTGCGCGCGCCGCCACCGTTCGCCAGGATGCTGGAGGAGGCACGTTTTCGCGCGGGCGCCTTGTTCGCGGCTAAGGAAAGCACATTCGCAGGCGGTTTAATTGAGTTTAAACACGACAGCATGCCGCGCTGTTCTCTTTCGTTTCAGCCAACACCACAATCTCGTTTATACCGCCGCGCGTCGCCAATTGCCAGTGCCGAGTGTGAGACCACACCACTAATCTCGACAGTGGTTAGCGCTCCACGCCCAACGCCATCGGAGCTGTTATCGCGATCTCCGCGCGACGCAGATGGGTGGCATGTTAAGGCTACATTATTGCTTGTCCACTGCCTTGCTTTGATCATGCTGATGCTCGTTTCACGAACTACAAGTGCACGCCACGGTGCCTTCTCGAGGGGCAACTACATCGTGTTTTGGCCGCACACGGCAGCAAACCGTCTCGCATGTGCACACATGCCAGTACCGCACTTTCCAGTCCACGCACAGAAGAACGCGAGGCCCGCATGCGCCTCACAAGATTAACGACAAACTCAAGTATGGACTACCAGCACCACTTCAGAGTTACAGAGAAAACGATGCACTTCCGCTCTAAGAGCGAATTTGGAATACAATATTGACAGGTGTTGAACGCGCGTTAGGAGACCTGGACAACTAATTGGGGCCTCAAAACTGTGGATAGGCAAGCGGTACTTCCATATGTATGAAGGGTCCTTAAACAATATGTCAAGGTAGCATCAACCAATGCTTCGCAGGCGCGATCCCAAGCGCGGCTTCCCCGTGCCCCGTATTCGGTGCGCAGTTTTCGCACTTGCAAGGGACACCATGTTTTGACAAACAATCATCAAACGCAACACTTTGCTCCATACAGTGCGTACATTTCGTCAGCTAGCTTTTTCGATTGCATTCCCGCACGCAACTTCGCCACAGGATCGACGGCATCGATGTCATGTTATAGCGAAGCTCCAGCTCGGCAGCCGCCGGGAGAAATCTATTTCCTCGCCAACTAATTCACCGAATTTGGTGCGCCTAATTACGAGTAAAAGAAAATGTTCAAATGCCGCGCCTGCAACAGCGCGATTTTCAACTGATGCCGAGCGCTGCCTCTTTTTTCTTTACTATTTTTTTTCTCAGTGATTGTGGCAAACTGTGAAATGGAAGAGAGAACAAACAGTTCAACTGTGCGCTTTAAAGCTCTGTCACACAGCAATGGCAACGGATTTGGAAATTCTGTTAATTGCACAAGGCGATATGTATAAAGGGAACACAATTTATACGCCTCGATAAGATATGCCAGGCATGTGTGAGTATGACTTTTACAATACCTTCACAGACATCACAGGCGTTTTCGATGGGATAAAATTTTTTAGACAGAACTTCCGTGAGTAGTTGCGTGCAATTCACACGATCGCGGTACCGCTTTGTATTGTTGAGATATGAAACTTTGTACTTCTTAACCTGCCAGTACTCGTGCATTATGGAAGGTGTGGTGAAGACGAAGACGAAGAAGGCGCTCTTGTGTCGGCTGTGCGCGTGATCAGCTTTCGTCTACTGCCAGTGCTACTAGACTGGGCCTAGTGCCTCATAATAAATCATCTTATTACATTTGGTGGAAGGTGCTGCACTCCCCGACCTCACCCTGGAACTTCGCAGCCGAACTTTAACATCTGCTCCAGCCGCTACTATGAACGACGCTCCCAACAATCCGCTTGGCGCATCTGCCGTTCCTGTCATGTGCGGCGCCGTGCAACGGCAGCGGGACCCTCCTGTTTATAGCGGATCAGGTGAGACTGACGTAGAAGATTGGCTCTCTACCTACGAGCGCGTCAGTGAACACAACAAGTGGGATGACCCGACGAAGCTCCGTAGCGTCATCTTCTACCTTGCTGACGTTGCGAACCTCTGGTTCCACAATCACGAACGGGAACTCCAAACTTGGTCCGCTTTCAAAACTGCATTCGCGGAAGTCTTCGGTCGCCCAGCCTTGCGAAAACTCCGTGCTGAACAACGCCTCCGCCAGCGCGCTCAACAGCCCGGCGAGACTTATACTAGTTACATAGAGGATGTCGTTGATATTTGCGCCCGCGTCGATTCCACCATGCCTGAAGAGGACAAGGTGAAGCACATCCTCAAGGGCATCGAGGACGACGCATTTCAAATGCTCCTGGCGCGGAACCCTACTTCTGTCGCAGCTGTCGTCACTCTTTGCCAGAGCTTCGATGAGCTGCGTCGACAGAGGGTCCTTGCGCGCAGCGCTCTCGCACCTGGCGACTCGCTCTCGGGCCTCACGCTTCGCTCACACACCACACCAGCAGCATCGCTCTCTGTTGAGATTAAGGATTTCATTCGTGAGGAGGTGGCGCGCCAATTGTCTATGCTGCCTCTCAACGATGGACCTCCCCAGCCTGACACATCTTTGGCTGCTCCCATTAGGCGGGCCATTCGCGAGGAACTTGCTGGGTCTTTACCTTTCGCCCAACCCTGCCCTCCCGTGGCTGCACCTCTGACCTATGCCGAAGTCGCCGCGCGACCTGCGCCGCCGACGTTCTCGTTTCCGGCGCCAATGCGACTTCAAGCTGCACCTCCTCCCGCATCGCCTGCCGTTCCATCTCGACGCCCAGTTCAGACCCCTTGGCGCACACGCGACAACCGACCCATATGCTTCGCTTGCGGTGTCGCCGGCCACGTTGCGCGCTTCTGCCATCGTCGTATGCCAGCTGCTAACGCTACTGTCGCACCACCTGGATATGCCTATTCCCACGATACCACCGGGCATGCGATGCTTCCCGACCACGAGTTTTCGCCGCCTCCTCGACGCCCTGTCGGCACCCATCGTTCGCCATCACCACGTCGTCGCTCACTTTCCCCCTTACGTCGCCGCCAGTCACCTAGCGAGGGAAACTAGTTGCTGCAGTTCTGCAGGCACGAACTGCCAGCTTCGCGACTTCTACAAGGCCTGCACAGTCGCCACGCAATTTATTGGACGTTTTGGTCGAAGGAACCGCCGCAATTGCGCTTATTGATACTGGGGCTGCTGTTTCTGTTATCGACGAAAAGCTTTGTCGCCGCCTCCATAAGGTCACAATGCCGTTGTCTGGTATGCTTCTAAGCACCGCGACTGCGCAGCATATAGCCCCGCTCGCTCAATGTACTGCAAGGGTGGTCATCGACGGCATTGTCTATGTTGTTGAATTTCTCGTGTTGTCATCATGTTCGCATGACATTATTCTCGGCTGGGACTTCTTGTCTCACCATCGTGCCATCATCGACTGTGCCCGGGCCGAAGTAGCGCTTTTCCCGCTTGCCGATGCCCCGCTGCCTGACCCCTCTGAACAAACAGCCTCCAAGCTCACTATTGTGTCCGATACGGACATACCACCCGACATGTGTGTGCTTGTGCCCGTCTCTTGCTCTACCGCGCCAGACGCTACAGTACTTTTTACACCATCGCCGATTTTTCTACGTCGCAAGGCCCTACCTCTCCCATTTGCCGTACTCACCACTGAGTCTGGATTATCCTCAATGCTTGTGTGTAACCCGTCTCACTACCATGTGACGTTACTGCGCGGCGAATCCCTCGGTCGGGTTCAGCCCCTTGACCCGCTTCACATTCTCGATGTTTCCGACGACACGGCCTGTTATGAACTCGACGCCCTCACTTCTCCCGTGCCGTGCACATCATCATCATCATTGTCGTCGTCCGACGTTCTTGAATCTGTCGTAGACGCCGATCTGCCGCCTCCATATCGCCAACAAGTCTTCGCGCTTCTTCAGAATTTTCGCTCGTCGTTTGACTGTGACCAACTATCTCTGGGGCGTACGGCAACCGTCACTCACAGCGTCCACACTGGTTCCCATCCTCCTTTACGCCAGCGACCATACCGCGTGTCGGCAGCCGAGCGAAAGATCATCAACGAGCAGGTCGACGACATGCTGCAACGTGGCGTCATTCGCCCTTCCCACAGTCCTTGGGCGTCTCCTGTAGTATTAGTACGCAAGAAGGACGGGTCAATACGCTTCTGTGTGGATTACCGTCGACTCAATAAGATCACTCGTAAAGATGTCTATCCGCTGCCTCGGATAGATGACGCCCTCGACTCCTTGCAAGGCGCGGAGTACTTCTCATCTTTGGATCTTCGCTCCGGCTATTGGCAAGTGCCGATGGCAGATGATGACTGTGAGAAGACAGCTTTCATCACGCCCGATGGCTTGTGCGAATTTACCGTAATGCCATTCGGGCTCTGCAACGCGCCCGCTACTTTCGAGCGTATGATGGACACCATCCTTCGCAACTACAAGTGGAAAACATGTCTGTGCTACCTTGATGATATCGTGGTGTTTTCGCCAGATTTCCCGACGCACCTCGTTCGCTTGCATGAGATACTGACCTGCCTCACCTCTGCTGGCCTCCAACTTAACATCAAAAAGTGCCGTTTTGCTGCTCGCAAGTTAACAATATTGGGTCACGTTGTATCGAAGGACGGCGTGCTTCCTGACCCAGCCAAGCTTCGCGCGGTCGCAGAGTTTCCGACGCCCACTACTCTTAAGGCGCTCCGCAGCTTTATAGGGCTCTGCTCTTACTTTCGGCGTTTTGTGCGCAATTTCGCGACTATCATCGCACCACTGACCAATTTGCTTACCGCTACCAACGGCATCTCCGCGTGGTCAACTTCCTGTGACGAAGCCTTCCAGCAACTACGTCGCCTACTTACTTCGCCACCGATTCTTCGACACTACGATCCCACAGCGCCTACAGAGGTACATACGGACGCCAGCGGTATCGGACTTGGTGCAGTCCTCGCACAACGGAAAGACGGCTATGACGAGTACGTCGTCGCGTATGCGAGCCGCACTTTAAAGAAGGCAGAAGCCAACTACTCAGTAACAGAAAAGGAGTGCTTGGCCATTATTTGGGCGCTCGTCAAATTTCGTCCATACCTATATGGTCGCCCTTTTGACATTGTCACCGACCACCATTCACTTTGCTGGCTGTCCTCGTTGAAGGATCCGTCAGGTCGCCTAGGGCGATGGGCACTCCGCTTACAAGAATATGATATCCGCGTTGTCTACCGATCGGGCAGAAAGCACTCTGACGCCGATGCGCTTTCCCGATCGCCGCTACCTTGTGATGTGGCTTCAGTGTCTCCGCTCTTCGCATCCATGTCAGCCTTCAACGTCGCTGATATGCCGGACGAGCAGCGTAAGGATCCCCTGCTTTCAACTATGCTGAATTTCCTCCACGACCCATCCGCCACACCCTCTTGTCGAACACTTCGTCGCCAAGCCGCTCACTTTACTGTCCGCGACAACGTTCTTTACCGCAGAAATTATTTGCCTGATGGTCACAAATGGCTCCTGGTGATACCACGACACATGCGTTCTGACATATGCGCTTATTTTCATGCTGCTCCTCATAATGGTCACGCCGGTGTTCTGAAAACGTATACTCGGCTAAGGCAGCGTTTCTACTGGCACGGCATGTATCACTTCGTGCGCCAGTACGTACGCGCTTGCACGGCGTGCCAACGGCGTAAAATTCCACAGCGCCCTTCTGGTGAGCTACAGCCGCTGCCCTGCCCGGCTCGGCCCTTCGATCGCGTCGGCATAGACCTATACGGGCCACTTCCCTGCAGTTCCTCGGGTAACCGATGGATAATTGTAGGTGTCGACCACCTGACGCGCTACGCCGAGACTGCCGCACTCCCGGCAGCCTCTGCGCGCGAAGTTGCGTTCTTCATCTTGCGGAACTTCGTTCTTCGACATGGCGCTCCACCCGAACTGCTCAGCGACAGGGGACGTGTCTTCTTGTCCGAAGTCGTCCAAGCCCTTCTCGCTGCATGCAGCAACGTTCACCGCAAGTCTACAGCCTACCACCCGCAAACGAACGGCTTGACAGAGAGGTTCAACCGCACACTCGGTGACATGTTGACTATGTACGTCGCCTCGGATCACAGTAACTGGGACACTGTTTTGCCTTTCGTCACATATGCCTATAATACGGCCACACAAGCTACCACTGGCTTTTCGCCCTTTTTTCTGCTGTATGGACGAGAGCCCTCGTGTACTATGGACACAATGCTCCCATACCGACCCGACGCTTCCGAATGCACGACTGTGTCTGAAGCCGCCAAATACGCCGAGGACTGTAGGCAGCTCGCGCGAACCCTTACGACCGCTGCTCAAGGTCGTCAAAAGCTGCGGTGTGACAGTGACGCGCTTACACCAGTTTTCCCGACTGGTTCCCTTGTTTGGTTGTGGGTCCCGCCTCACAGCCCTGGCCTTTCGACCAAACTCCTTGCACGCTATGATGGCCCCTACCGCGTCATAGACCGTACCTCCGCTGTCACCTATGTTGTGGAACCTGTGACACCTTCACCCGACCATAGGCATCGCGGGCGTGACACGGTTCATGTCAACCGACTTAAGCCGTACTATGACCCCCTCATCCTACCTACGCCGTAAGTCGCCAGGATGGCTCCTCTTCTCTCCCGGGGGCCATTGTGGTGAAGACGAAGACGAAGAAGGCGCTCTTGTGTCGGCTGTGCGCGTGATCAGCTTTCGTCTACTGCCAGTGCTACTAGACTGGGCCTAGTGCCTCATAATAAATCATCTTATTACAAAGGGAAAAAAGAGAGAAAGAGAGACGTCACCGCACCACCACACATTTTTCTTAGATGGAACAAGAAGCTTGTTTACATGGCTGCAGTAGTTCTCTCGTGACAACCCGTTGTTTTCTCTTGGGTGTGTTCCGATGCCTTACTTAGAGTTCACCTCCGAGCTACACGCACGACCGGTATGACCTCATTGCGCACTGTGTACGCCTTGCTTCGTCCTCGGCTATTCCCTTTGCACGCGCATGCCAGTGACTTCGTTGCAGTAATCATTACATAGACAAGAGAAAAGAAATAACCAAAAGTTCCGCGTTTCTTCAAAGCAAGAGGCCCGTACATTTTCTCTGACTGTTCCTTCCCCATTTGTTTACCTGTTTAGCCATCACCTCACTTTGCTATATACATGAAGGCCATAGGCGCAGTTCCGGGTGGCTTCGTGGGACGAATGTAAAACAATAGGCGCGAGCTTGGCTTTCATTAAACGCAACACGAATGCGAAATCCGTGCAATGACGACGGCCGGCGTGTGTCAGCTTCCCTTACCTTGGCGTGCCAATATATGTGCCATGAGTGAGGGAGCCGGTTCGAATTCGGAATTTTTCTCTACAGCAGCTTGCACATTCACGATGTTCCAGGGATTAAGCGGCAGGAGGTAGTCTTGTGCACTTTGGCGCGTCCATGCCATGGCATTACGCAACCGCCTCACAGCGCGTAATACGCCGGACATAAGCTGCCACAAGGAGAAATGTTCACATGTAGGACAGGTGGCTCCCTCTGGCGGCGAAGAGTTCGACAAATACGTGATGCACCGCTCAAATCGCCCATCGGGCGGCCGCTCGTCCCTCTCTCTCTTTTTCCCCCGTTCTCGCGGCGTGTGGCATACACAAATACGTTGCTCGAAAAAGTTTGTTTTCTTTAAATACAGCGCGTGTCCAGCGCCCGCTTCCTTACCGATCTAAGTATATGGCGCGAACAAGGGCCGCCCAGCATCGCCTACACGCACGCATGACGAAAGGGCCAGTCGTACAGAAATAACGAGAGAAAGTGAGTCTGCACTGTGCAAGCATATTTCTGTCTCAGTAAGCACACTTCACCGTTCTGCTCCTTTATTTTATTTTCCTCTTGTTTTGGGCAACTCAGCGGTGCATTGTCTTGCAAGAAGAGCCACGTTGGCCTCGAACCAACTGCTTATCACCTACAGCGCGCTGACAAGAAATGCCACTGTAACCCTGTACACTAGTATGAAAAGAGCACGCGCCTCGGTGTCTATCGCGCGCACCCTCGTCCATTTGAATACAACGCAGTGAGCCCGGTTCTAGCGACAGCTACCTAGCTAATCTCACCTTTGCATTCATTTGCGTCGCTCAAAAGAGTTACACAATTGTGAATCGCACGGTGGTAGTTTACGGCCGCCCAGCTCGTAGGGCAAGAGGGCTGGCTCGTTATTGTTTCTCCGACGCACGCAAAACAACGAAGCCATGCGTATGCCGCTCAGACACAGCGTCGCGCGTAGGCTCAATCATTTAACGCTTGCACTGGAAAGAACAAATAACCGCCGTCTGTAGAAAACTCACTTTCAGCTGTTACACACTGGCCCGTGCCCGGCAATATTTTCCTCGCGCTTTGCTTCGCTGCGTACCCACAGGAGCTATTGTTGTGAAATATGGGGCTTAACATATAAAACTTACTTAACTTAAATGCGCCCGCTGACCGTCACGCTCGGCGTATGTATGTAACCGAGTGCTACTGCCCGGCTCATACTCTTCTCTAAGGGAGTAGAAGAAGCGAGCCATTTCAAAGCGACAAAAATGCGCATCGACGAGCTTACGATTACCTCTGTCTTTTAATCATCAGTCCACTCTGGTTGCCTCAATCAGGGTCCAACCAAAGGCGACAACTGAGCTGCACGAACGACCGCCACGTCGCAACTCGGACAGACTGAGGGCGGGTGAAATGGGAGCAACACAACACACAGGGGCGAGCGCAAATGCAATCGAGCAAACTCGCCTTGCGAGGGCGAAAAACAATGCTACCACACCTTATGAATACATGCGGTTGCGCTCGCTCACCTGACCAAAGTTTACCGCGCGTGTCTCGTACGGCCGAACGCGAGATAATGGCATGCAAAAGAGGGTCAACGGAGCAGGAGATCGCAAATCCTGCGCATCACTGCCGAAGCACCAAGTGGGTAGCCCTGAAGAGGGCTGTTGGGTTCTTCAGAGGAGCTGATGCGCTGCTTGCAGACGACGCCGCGCACGCGTGCTGCTTAGCCTCCGAAACCGTCGAGGGTGCGGCCCTGACGCTTGAGGGCATACACCACGTCCATGGCTGTCACGGTCTTGCGCTTGGCGTGCTCAGTGTAGGTGACGGCGTCCCGGATCACGTTCTCGAGGAACACCTTGAGCACACCGCGTGTCTCCTCATAGATCAGGCCAGAGATACGCTTGACACCACCACGGCGAGCGAGGCGACGGATGGCTGGCTTGGTGATGCCTTGGATGTTGTCACGCAACACCTTACGATGACGCTTCGCGCCACTCTTGCCACGTCCAGACATCTCGGCTGTTGCTGCTGCTTCGAAGCGAGTCAGGAAAGCGAATGCCGCGTCCTTGCGCCGCGACTGAGCGAGGAAGCCGCGCCGAAGGGCGAGGAGGTGAAACGCGCGCCGATTGGCTCACGGGCAGCGCGGCCTCTCTTCGTGAGTCGCGGGTGGCAGCACTGAGCCCTGCTTAGGCCACGCACTGAGTTCACGACGTGTGGCTTCGCAACACAATCGCGGAGTTTACTTTTTTTTCTTATGTTGTTTCATTTTGGCATTTCTGACTGCAACGTAGGCTGATGTTCAACCCGCCTCCCTCCTTGTTTTGCTCAACTCGCCAAGAGAAAAACAAACGTGTCAACAATGTTATTGTGCTATGTTGCACGCACCCACTGCTCGTTTCGCGCCCCAGGAACAAGTTTATTGTCTTCTCATAATTATGATTACTCGTTCTATTCACCGGTAGCTCGGCTACGCTTTCAAGTGCACCCTGGTCATTGCCGCAAAGCACACCGTGCGCACAGCTTCAATTTCCGCCACGCCAACATCGTTCACTTGATTACTAGTCGCGAAACAGGGCGCGTTCATGCTCTGTTCGCCTCAGGCGTTTCAAATTTCTCACGCCGGCACCGCTGACTGGTGCCTACACGACCGTCAAATTTCGTCGCGATAGCTTACGTAGCCTCGTAGATAACGTCAGCGAAATCAGCCTAAGACGCGCGCGCGAGCCCAATTCAGCATTCTAGGGGACGGAAGAGAGCGAGGGAACTGTTAGCGCCGCTCCTCACTCTCCCATCGCCCGTACGAAGGCAGCTACGCAGGGCGCGCGCGCGGAACCGCTAGCTATGCAGTATGCGGAGAGCGCGCGCATCTCTTCTTTTCCCACTTCAAAGTCACTTACTACTGCTACATTTGTAATAACAGTGTAAAATTTCTCCTTAGGCAGTGCTGCTTCGTGAACGTGCGTACCCATTTCCGCTCGCCAGCCACCGCTACAGCAATGCGGCTCTGAATTTCAGTCCGGAGCACTGCTGCATACGTGCGGGCGGCCGCCGAGAGGGCATTCTAGCAGACGCAGCGACCGATGGCATTAGTTCTAGCAGCCATAGAGGCACACCTCAGGGCCCGCAAAAGTGCGTCGAACGACAAGAAGAAACAAAACGGTAAAAAGAAAAAAAGGAGGGATGAGTGCTGCCTGCTTTTAAAAGTTGCGCTACATCAGAATTAAGTAAATGTGCAGCAACGACCGCCTCATCATCCTCGGTGTGTGAAACACGCGCCGTGGTAATTAGTGCATGCAGGCGAACGTGGCCGCTCGCGCAGAGTCGCCTCACGCGCCCCATACTTGCTTAGTGTGTGTTGTTGTGCTGAGCCCCGTGGCGTTCCGTGCGGTTCTGCTACAAAAGTTATAGCACACGCGCTGTCCGACCGCGCACGCCGCGTGTTTGAAAACAAGAAGTAGTAGTAAGTGCCGTTGAGATGGTAAAAGAAGAGAAGAGTGCAGTACCGTAGCTGTCTCTCGCTTAGGAGGTCACCTCAACAGTACTACACGGGGGAGGGTAAGGAGAATAAAGGAGCCAAGAGAAACAAAGATTAAAGAGGACGAGCGGAAGGCCGTGAAGAAAAAAAAAGAGAGAGAGAGAAGCGTGAAACGGGGCCTATGGCAGCGTGGTAAGGTTCGACGACTCAAAGAACTCAATGAGCTGGGAAGGCTCCTTTGAGTAAAACCGCAAAACCCCTAGGAAACGAGAAAGTCCTCAGGACGGGCTATGGGGAGTCCAAGGCGTCGATTAGGATTTCACGAGCTGAGAGATATATGCAGTGCATATATCTATAATAAAAGTGCATATATCATATCAAAGGGACTCTCACGGGCCGATAGTCCCTTTTTGTGTGTGTTGTTCTGCTGCGCGCATGCCGTTGTGTGCGTTTCTGATACAAAACTTTCAGCACACGCGCTGTCGCAATGAGAATACGACAGCGCGCGCCGGGTGCGTGTAAACGAGGAAGCGTCGAACAGAGGGAACGGACGGAATTGTCGAGATTCTCACTACATCCCAATGCCAATGCAGACACTTTGGGTGGCTCTGAGAAGAGCCGTTGGGTGTTGGCTGCGCGGACGAGCGCTCGGTCGCCTACTTGGAGCTGGTGTACTTGGTGACGGCTTTGGTGCCCTCGGACACGGCGTGTTTGGCCAGCTCTCCGGGCAACAGCAGAAGCACGGCAGTCTGGATCTCCCGGCTCGCGATGGTCGAGCGCTTGTTGTAGTGAGCCAGACGGGACGACTGCGCGGCGATACGCTCGAAGATGTCGTTCACGAAGCTGTTTATGATAGACATGGACTTGCTGGAGACTCCAGTGTCCGGGTGCACCTGCTTCAGCACCTTGTAGATATACATGGAGAAGCTCTCCTTCCTGCGGCGCTTCTTCTTGTCGGTGGCGCGCACGTTCTTCTGCGCCTTGCCGGCCTTCTTCACGGCCTTACCGCTGGGCTGGGGAGGCATGTCAGTAGCCGAGCAAACGATATCGGAATACGCGCGACCGGTCGCGCGCGCCGCGTTTTTATCGCGGGAGGGTGGTGTTCACGCGACCTCGCAAAGCCGCGCTCGCCATTGGTCCGTGCGGCTTCTCTCCCTTTTCCTCGCGCTTTCCTTTGGGACCGGCGGCGGCGAGAGCGGCGACGGCGCTACGAGCACGGCTCAAATCGCTCACAGATCGCCACTGTGTAAGTCGTTGTTACTCAGTCTGACAGCAACACTGCGATGCCTCCCCAGGTGCTGTGGATAGGTGCTGTGGTGGCGTGATTTGTGCGTTCGAACTTCGGTGCTATTGTTACCCTCCACGTGGGCCCCTCTCGGATGGTTGGATAGGATTACGGTGCGGATTCTTCTAGACTCCAACCCGCTGTCTTCGATTCGGTGAGGTGTTCCGGTGGCTCTTTTTTGTCCTTGGTTTTTTCCAGTGTTTAGCTGAGGGTTTCTAGCTTCCTACCTTGTGTAGTGTTAGCTTAAACTTCGGCTAGGCGCGGGCGCCACGTGGTTTTTACCGCGATGGTGGCCCCTTCGCGGCATCGGCCGCTTACGTTTTTCGGGCGAGTTCCGAAAGGCGCGTCCAATGTAGATGTTTGCAAGGCGCTCGTAAAGCGCTTTTCCTTGAACGACCTTAAGGCAGTGCAGGACTTTGGTGTAGGACGGTTTGAGATAACGTTTAAGAATAAGGCCGCGGTTGATCGCTTCTCAGCTGATCCCGCTTTGAAGGTTCGGGATGTGGAAGTTCGTTTTGAGTATAGAGGTGTGCGTGTGAAGTTGGTTAGGGTGTTTGGCTACCCCGCGGATCTTCCGGACCAGGCTCTCGTCTCCGAGCCAGAGGTCTTCGGAAAGGTTCACGGGATCTCCGAAGAATGCGTGCCCGGTTTCCCTGCCGTTGGCACCGGAAACGGGGCATTCGGATAGAGATGGCGCGGCCCGTTCCTAACCTTCTTCGTGTAGGTGAGCGTGTCGTTCAGTGTGAGTACGAGGGTGTAGTTAGATTGTGCCGTAGGTGTAACATGGCAGGACACCACGCCGCCGCGTGCGACACGCCTCAGTGCGCGCACTGCGGGCAGTTTGGCCACGCGTCCTGCGACGCGGCGTGCGTACGTTGCGGCGGCGACCATGCGGTTTCGGCGTGTAGTGTCCGCACCTACTCGTCAGTGACCGCGAGGCCAGAACAGCAGAAACCTGCCGTCGTGGAAGCGGTTACTTCGCCGGTAGCTGATACGGTTGCTGCCTTAGAGGAAGGAGAGAGCCAGGGCTCCTTGAGCGTGGTCGATGCCGCCGAGCGCGGCGGCGATTCCGTGGACGCTACCGAGGTCGTTCCCCCTACCGTCACGGCAACGTGCGAGGGGGCAGCGAGCGAGGAGGCTGAAGCGGCGGTCGCTGTCGCCTCCGTGGCGGGTACGCCTCTCGCTACGCTGGTCGCTATCTCTGGCGCGTCCGAACCGCTGACTGGCGCGACTGACACTGCTCGTCGGTCGAACCATAAGCGTAAGAGCCGGCGCGCACACCGCGCTGGCTCCGCTGCCAGGGCGGCGGCCGCGGGGTGTGAGTCGAGCTCGGACGAAGGTGACTCCCAGGGCTCGGAGACTGGCCCTCCAGAATTTAAGCGCAGTGCTGTTGAAACGTCCGATTCTGATACTGAGGTCCCATCGGACGCGGAGGGTTCTCCTCCTTGTCCCAATTGCGGATGGGGACGTTGCGAATGCTCGTTGCTCTCAGACAGAACCTATGAGTCTACTGATGAGGGGTCCCCAACTTTGGAGACCCTCTCATAAGTAGTCTTTGCTTATTTGTCACTAGCGGCTAGTATTACCTAATACTAGCCTGCTCTTTATTTATTTTCCTAGCTCTTTTTGTCTTCCTTTGTTTCTACTAGCTCTTAGCTAATCTCTTTCTCCCTTAAAATGGCTTCTTCTCTCACCATAGCTACCTTTAACTGTCGTGGTTTGTCGCGTGCTTCTAAGCAGTTAGAGGTTATTAATTTGGCTAAATCCAAAAAGGTAGATATTCTTGTGCTTCAGGAAACTTATATTCATAGGCTAGGCCAGATCAGCCACTTCGACCGGATTTTTCGCACTCGGTCTTTCTGGAGTTATGGCGCGACGGGCAGTCGAGGTACGGCGATCGTTTTGATGCCGAATTTCGACTGCCTTGTTATTCGCCATGCCAGGGATTCCGAGGGCCGCGTCTTGTCGGTGGACCTTGATTGTGGCATTTGAATTGTTAATGTTTATGCTCCAACCCAGTCTCAAGATCAGAGAGAGTTTTTGGCTACATTAGAACCCTACTTGGTAGGTCCTTCTCGGCTAATCCTTGTAGGCGACTTCAACTGTGTGTTAGAACAGGTTGATCGCATCCCGCATAGAGGGACTTCAAACCAGAAAGATAGGCGTGCAAATGTTGTACTACGAGAGCTCGTCGACGGGCTGGGACTTGTCGATGCTTGGCGTGTGCTTCGCCCTAGTCAGTCAGGAATGACTTGGACAGGAAGAGGCATGCAGAGCCGCATCGATCGTTTTTACATCTCGTCGTCACTGGCTCCTAGTATGCATTCTTCTTGGTTAACTCCTTCTGCTCTTAGCGACCACAGCTTCCAAATTCTGCGGTTCGCCGATTCTAGCATAGTCCCGCAAGGGAAGAGACCGTGGCGTCTGAATCCACGTCTTCTAAAAGACAGGCAGGCAACCGCAGAGGTATCATCCATTCTTTTTCGATCGCTGCACAATAGAGCGAATCTAAGTGGTACAGAATGGGATGATGTGAAGGTCAGAGTGCGTGAGTGCTTCAGGTCTTGGGGCAAGCGTCGAGCGCGCGAGGAGCGTGAGGAGATTAAAATCGTGTCCAACGCGATCCTCCTGCTCTCGAGGCCACTGTCCGGCGGTCCTGGAGTTGCTTTGGCGCTGGCCTCACTCCGAAAGGAACTTCGGATTCTCCTGCAGCGACGCTGGGATGGCTTGAGGGCCACAACCCGAGCAGAGCTGTGGGAAATGGAAGCGTGGTGCAGCAGAAACGTCCTACGTAAACATCTCTCAAGGAAGAGCACAACTCTCTCCTCCCTAATAGATCCAAGCGATGGTAGCATAGTCGATTCACCAGATGGAGTTCTTGCAATGGCGAGGCAGTTTTACATGATCTTGTATGCCGAACCAGCTGCCACTCCAACTGCGTTTCCTTTTGCTTCGCCAGCTGAGCCGCCGCAAGTGTGCGACTCAGCCATAGGTGAGGACGAGCTTTTTTCGGCATTGAAGTCTATGAAGCGTAATCGCAGTCCGGGATCCGATGGTCTGACAGTCGAATTTTATGTTAAATTTTGGACACTGTTAGGGAAGCCATTCACATCACTGGTGAACCGGCTACTCAGTGAAGGGACTTTGTCAGCGTCTCAACGAGAGGGGTTAATCCCTCTCCTTTGTAAGGACGAGTCGAGGAGCTCCGATCTGAGCGCATGGCGTGCAATCACACTTCTGAACTGCGATTATAAGCTCATAGCAAAGTGCCTGTGTATGCGACTCACGCCAGTGCTCAGCACTGTTTTGGGTCCATACCAGGCATGTTGTGTCCAGAGGCGCTCTACTCAGCTTCACGGTATAGCACTAAGGGACCTTCTCCTGAGGGCAAATATTAGGAAACTTCCAGGTATTTGCTCCTTCGATCAGGAGAAGGCTTTCGATATCATTAGCCATAGGTACCTTTTCCGTGTTTTGGAAGAGGCTGGTTTTAGTGTGGGTTTTAGACAGATGATCCAAGCTTTGTATTCTCGACCGACTTCTGCTGTTCTCATACGAGACCGCCTCTCGGAGGCATTCATTGTGGGACGTGGTGTGCGACAGGGGGATCCGCTCTCACCTGCCCTCTACATACTCGCTTTTGAACCGCTTCTGCAGAGGTTGTCTTGTGACAGCGGAATTGGCAGGTTCCTACTTCCACCAGGTTCCCCCCCAGTTGCACTCTTTGCCTATGCAGACGACTTGTCCATTATCGTCCCGGACGAAGCATCAGCTTGCGACGTCCTGGAGGTCATGGACAGTTACTGCGGGGCGAGCGGTGCAAGGTTGAATAGGTCGAAAAGTGCAGCAATGTACTTGAACTCCACTCCTTCCAGTCCGCAGCCCGTTCATGGTCTCCCCGTGAAAACGCGGCTGCGGATTCTAGGCTTCCAGTTCGAACCAGATGGTCTCTCTCCCGAAAACTGGCAACAGGCTAAGGAGAAGCTTGAAGCCAGGGTTCAGGAATACAGCGCGTTGTCATGCCCTTTGACTGCTCGAGCGACAATCCTTCGCTCACTTCTGTTTTCCTCTTGACGTATGTGGCGTGTGTGTCTCCTATTCCAACCCGAACCAAGCTTATCTTGGAGAGGGTCTTGTTTCGCTTCCTCTGGAAGGGTACAACTGGTTGTGTAGCTAGGTGGGTGCTCAAGTTGCCCAGGGACAAGGGAGGACTCGGAATTCCCGACCTGGGCATCGTGGCTACTGCACTACACGTCAGTTGGACCCAGGTCGCTCTTAACTCGGATATGCTCCTAACTCGAAGCTTAACTTCCTTCTTTCTTAGCACCCGACTCCGCTTGTTCTCGCAGAGCACATTTTCCCACTGTGTTCCTCGTTCAGGTACCCCGTCCACCATTTATGCGGCGGCTGCCAACTCTTTGGTAAGCCTCTGCAAGGTTCACCTAGGCATCGACGTAGTTTCAGCTCCACTCCAAGAGTTAGTGGATATCCTCACCCCAGGACTCCCCCCACATTACCAAAGGTACGACCTGTCGATTCACAGGCCAAACTGGAAGCTCATTACAGCCGGTTTCCTCGACGCCAGGCGAGCCACCTTTGTGTACCGCCTGGCGCGAGGGTGCCTGCCGTTGAGCTACAGGCCCTTCACAGCCATCCCGGCTCGTGGAGTGTGTCCTTTCTGTGGCGCTCGTGAGGACTCAGTTCATATCTTTACGCAGTGTTTGCTTCCAGCAGCTCTTCTCCAAAGAGTTGCTAGTCCATTTAGGCTCCCAGGCGTTCCTTATGAGACAGTCCGATTTTTGCACCCTTTGCCCAATCAGACGATCAACCAGTTCGTGCTTCTCCTCGCCGAGTGCTCATACCAAGTTTGGCAGGCACGCTGCGATGCAATTTTCGGGGGGTCGGGCACCGGCCCTTCAGGAAGTGCTTGCGAAAGCACGGAAGGAGGTCTGGTTCTACCTCGCCCGGGAGCGGCACCGCTTGGGCGAGAAGTTTCTCGAAGTGTGGGCTCGTCCTGCCGTGATTTTTGACGAGTCAGGTGGAAAGCTATCCATTAAGTTATGATGCATGCTCCAAAGGTCGCACGACTCGGCCGTGTGCGCCAGTCGATCTACGGGGTTTTGTTTGGCTCAGTGGAACCCAGAGCTGGAACCGGTGGTGGTGCACCCTCAAGTGGTCGCGCTGCTCCGCGGACGGCTTTGGTGGTCTCCATGGTTGTATGCCTTGACCTCTTTTGCATCAGGGCAGTTCGAGGGTCAGTCAGGCTTGTGCCCTGCAAGACCGACATGGCTGTTTGTGTGTTGACTGCAGTCCCTCAGTTGGGCTGCACCACAACAGCCCCCTTGTCCGGGAAGGACCGTTGGCCCGAACCAAGTCCCCCCACCCAGCCAGCCCGGGTTGTGGGGGAGTGCCGGGGTCAACGTATCGAATGATGCTGGGTTGATGAGTACATGAAAGCTCTGGGACGCGGCGCCCCTGGTTGCCAAGTCCTCTTCCCATCTGACAACGGTACTCAGTCTACGCGTCAACAGCACCAGCATGTCCGGACGTGGCAAAGGCGGCAAGGCGAAGGGCAAGAGCAAGACGCGTTCCAGCCGCGCGGGTCTCCAATTCCCCGTGGGCCGTATCCACCGTCTCCTGCGCAAGGGAAACTACGCCGAGCGCGTCGGAGCGGGCGCTCCCGTCTACCTCGCGGCCGTCCTCGAGTACCTGGCTGCCGAAGTGCTCGAGCTCGCTGACAACGCGGCTCGTGACAACAAGAAGACCAGGATCATCTCCCGCCACCTGCAGCTCGCCATCCGCAACGACGAGGAGCAGAACAAGCTGCTCTCCGGCATGATGATCGCGCAGGGCGGCGTCTTGCCCAACATCCAAGCTGTGCTTCTCCCAAAGAAGACCGAGAAGAAGGCGTAAGCGAGCTCCCAGCCGCCGGACTACAGTCGCGCTCGTCGCACAACCCAACGGTCCTCGTCAGGACCACCGAAATGCATGTGACGGCAGGGTTTTGCTTGGCAATCCCGTTCTCTGCGCCCGTTTCCCTCTGTTTGAATTAGCGCAACCGTGCCTCTTGAACTGACGCTGCTGCTAGCTAGCTGGCATTTCAGTGCACGAATGTAAATGGAAAGCGAGCTTCCGGGTGTCCGGGGGCGCACAGGGACGAGCCTCACTGCAATTAGCGTACGATTCGCATAGTGCAATGTGATAGGCGATTGGGCCCTTAAAAACAAACAAACAAAAATGGGCCATATCCGCAACCAGCATGCACTTATGAGCCAGGCAGGTATGCATGAGGAACGTGAACAAACGCATGCATGGCATACCAATACACAAAAGCTTGCACGCAACATTGGCCGCATTAATTTCGTTTTCGGGCGCGGCTTCTTCGCATGAATGCGCGCACCGTTTTGCAACGAACACGCATTTTGTTTATATTTTTCCCCCCTCTCGTCTTGTTCGTGCTCGAACGCGCGCAATACTTACCATATGCATACCAAACGAGGCACCACCTCGCACCGGCAGCCCACCACAGGCACACACAAAAAAATATTAATAATAAAAAATAACAACAAAACAGACAGACCGAGAGGGTACGGTTGGAGTACGTGGTCTCGCGTGCTCCCGTGGCCGAAGCAAACATGTAGGTGGTCCTGAGAAGGACCGTTTTGTGTTGCTTGCCTGACCGAGGCTGCGGCGCAGACAGCGGCCGAACTTAGGCACTCTCGCCACGGATGCGCCGGGCCAGCTGGATGTCCTTTGGCATGATGGTAACACGCTTGGCGTGGATGGCGCACAGGTTGGTGTCTTCGAAGAGACCGACCAAGTATGCCTCGCTGGCCTCCTGAAGGGCCATCACAGCCGAACTCTGGAATCGGAGGTCGGTCTTGAAATCCTGAGCGATTTCCCTCACCAAGTGCTGGAACGGCAGCTTGCGGATGAGAAGTTCGGTCGACTTCTGGTAGCGGCGAATTTCACGAAGGGCCACGGTTCCAGGCCTGTAGCGATGCGGTTTCTTAACCCCTCCTGTGGCAGGTGCACTCTTGCGAGCAGCCTTGGTAGCAAGCTGCTTACGCGGAGCCTTCCCACCGGTGCTCTTACGGGCGGTTTGCTTGGTCCTGGCCATAGCGAACGGAGCGAGCGTCCGAAGTCGTCGACTGCCGGAGTGAAAATGACCCCTGCGCCGCGCGCGTCGTGCTTCGCCGCACTACTCTGCTCCTCTCCAACTCACCCGCCGATTGGCCAGCGCCGGCACAGCCGTCTCGGGCGGTGCGCGCGCCGCCACCGTTCGCCAGGATGCTGGAGGAGGCACGTTTTCGCGCGGGCGCCTTGTTCGCGGCTAAGGAAAGCACATTCGCAGGCGGTTTAATTGAGTTTAAACACGACAGCATGCCGCGCTGTTCTCTTTCGTTTCAGCCAACACCACAATCTCGTTTATACCGCCGCGCGTCGCCAATTGCCAGTGCCGAGTGTGAGACCACACCACTAATCTCGACAGTGGTTAGCGCTCCACGCCCAACGCCATCGGAGCTGTTATCGCGATCTCCGCGCGACGCAGATGGGTGGCATGTTAAGGCTACATTATTGCTTGTCCACTGCCTTGCTTTGATCATGCTGATGCTCGTTTCACGAACTACAAGTGCACGCCACGGTGCCTTCTCGAGGGGCAACTACATCGTGTTTTGGCCGCACTCGGCAGCAAACCGTCTCGCATGTGCACACATGCCCGTACCGCACTTTCCCGTCCACGCACAGAAGAACGCGAGGCCCGCATGCGCCTCACAAGATTAACGACAAACTCACGTATGGACTACCAGTACCACTTCAGAGTTACAGAGAAAACGATGCACTTCCGCTCTAAGAGCGAATTTGGAATACAATATTGACAGGTGTTGAACGCGCGTTAGGAGACCTGGACAACTAATTGGGGCCTCAAAACTGTGGATAGGCAAGCGGTACTTCCATATGTATGAAGGGTCCTTAAACAATATGTCAAGGTAGCATCAACCAATGATTCGCAGGCGCGATCCCAAGCGCGGCTTCCCCGTGCCCCGTATTCGGTGCGCAGTTTTCGCACTTGCAAGGGACACCATGTTTTGACAAACAATCATCAAACGCAACACTTTGCTCCATACAGTGCGTACATTTCGTCAGCTAGCTTTTTCGATTGCATTCCCGCACGCAACTTCGCCACAGGATCGACGGCATCGATGTCATGTTATAGCGAAGCTCCAGCTCGGCAGCCGCCGGGAGAAATCTATTTCCTCGCCAACTAATTCACCGAATTTGGTGCGCCTAATTACGAGTAAAAGAAAATGTTCAAATGCCGCGCCTGCAACAGCGCGATTTTCAACTGATGCCGAGCGCTGCCTCCTTTTTCTTTACTATTTTTTTTCTCAGTGATTGTGGCAAACTGTGAAATGGAAGAGAGAACAAACAGTTCAACTGTGCGCTTTAAAGCTCCGTCACACAGCAATGGCACCGGATTTCTAAATTTTGTTAATTGCACAAGGCGATATGTATAAAGGGAACACAATTTATACGCCTCGATAAGATATACCAGTCATGTGTGAGTATGACTTTTACAATACCTTCACAGACATCACAGGCGTTTTCGATGGGATAAAATTTTTTAGACAGAACTTCCGTGAGTAGTTGCGTACAATTCACACGATCGCGGTACCGCTTTGTATTGTTGAGATATGAAACTTTGTACTTCTTAACCTGCCAGTACTCGTGCATTATGGAAGGGAAAAAAAGAGAGAAAGAGAGACGTCACCGCACCACCACACATTTTTCTCAGATGGAACAAGAAGCTTGTTTACATGGCTGCAGTAGTTCTCTCGTGACAACCCGTTGTTTTCTCTTGGGTGTGTTCCGATGCCTTACTTAGAGTTCACCTCCGAGCTACACGCACGACCGGTATGACCTCATTGCGCACTGTGTACGCCTTGCTTCGTCCTCGGCTATTCCCTTTGCACGCGCATGCCAGTGACTTCGTAGCAGTAATCATTACATAGACAAGAGAAAAGAAATAACCAAAAGTTCCGCGTTTCTTCAAAGCAAGAGGCCCGTACATTTTCTCTGACTGTTCCTTCCCCATTTGTTTACCTGTTTAGCCATCACCTCACTTTGCTATATACATCAAGGCCTTAGGCGCAGTTCCCGGTGGCTTCGTGGGACGAATGTAAAACAATAGGCGCGAGCTTGGCTTTCATTAAACGCAACACGAATGCGAAATCCGTGCAATGACGACGGCCGGCGTGTGTCAGCTTCCCTTACCTTGGCGTGCCAATATATGTGCCATGAGTGGGGGAGCCGGTTCGAATTCGGAATTTTTCTCTACAGCAGCTTGCACATTCACAATGTTCCAGGGATGCAGCGGCAGGATGTAGTCTTGTGCACTTTGGCGCGTCCATGCCATGGCATTACGCAACCGCCTCACAGCGCGTAATACGCCGGACATAAGCTGCCACAAGGAGAAATGTTCACATGTAGGACAGGTGGCTCCCTCTGGCGGCGAAGAGTGCGACAAATACGTGATGCACCGCTCAAATCGCCCATCGGGCGGCCGCTCGTCCCTCTCTCTCTTTTTCCCCCCGTTCTCGCGGCGTGTGGCATACACAAATACGTTGCTCGAAAAAGTTTGTTTTCTTTAAATACAGCGCGTGTCCAGCGCCCGCTTCCTTACCGATCTAAGTATATGGCGCGAACAAGGGCCGCCCAGCATCGCCTACACGCACGCATGACGAAAGGGCCAGTCGTACAGAAATAACGAGAGAAAGTGAGTCTGCACTGTGCAAGCATATTTCTGTCTCAGTAAGCACACTTCACCGTTCTGCTCCTTTATTTTATTTTCCTCTTGTTTTGGGCAACTCAGCGGTGCATTGTCTTGCAAGAAGAGCCACGTTGGCCTCGAACCAACTGCTTATCACCTATAGCGCGCTGACAAGAAATGCCACTGTAACCCTGTACACAAGTATGAAAACAGCACGCGCCTCGGTGTCTACCGCGCGCACCCTCGTCCATTTGAATACAACGCAGTGAGCCCGGTTCTAGCGACAGCTACCTAGCTAATCTCACCTTTGCATTCATTTGCGTCGCTCAAAAGAGTTACACAATTGTGAATCGCACGGTGGTAGTTTACGGCCGCCCAGCTCGTAGGGCAAGAGGGCTGGCTCGTTATTGTTTCTCCGGCGCACGCAAAACAACGAAGCCATGCGAATGCCGCTCAGGCACAGCGTCGCGCGTAGGCTCAATCATTTAACGCTTGCACTGGAAAGAACAAATAACCGCCGTCTGTAAAAAACTCACTTTCAGCTGTTACACACTGGCCCGTGCCCGGCAATATTTTCCTCGCGCTTTGCTTCGCTGCGTACCCACAGGAGCTATTGTTGTGAAATATGGGGCTTAACATATAAAACTTACTTAACTTAAATGCGCCCGCTGACCGTCACGCTCGGCGTATGTATGTAACCGAGTGCTACTGCCCGGCTCATACTCTTCTCTAAGGGAGTAGAAGAAGCGAGCCATTTCAAAGCGACAAAAATGCGCATCGACGAGCTTACGATTACCTCTGTCTTTTAATCATCAGTCCACTCTGGTTGCCTCAATCAGGGTCCAACCAAAGGCGACAACTGAGCTGCACGAACGACCGCCACGTCGCAACTCGGACAGACTGAGGGCGGGTGAAATGGGAGCAACACAACACACAGTGGCGAGCGCAAATGCAATCGAGCAAAGCTCGCCTTGCGAGGGCGAAAAACAATGCTACCACACCTTATGAATACATGCGGTTGCGCTCGCTCACCTGAACAAAGTTTACCGCGCGTGTCTCGTACGGCCGAACGCGAGATAATGGCATGCAAAAGAGGGTCAACGGAGCAGGAGATCGCAAATCCTGCGCATCACTGCCGAAGCACCAATTGGGTAGCCCTGAAGAGGGCTGTTGGGTTCTTCAGAGGAGCTGATGCGCTGCTTGCAGACGACGCCGCGCACGCGTGCTGCTTAGCCTCCGAAACCGTCGAGGGTGCGGCCCTGACGCTTGAGGGCATACACCACGTCCATGGCTGTCACGGTCTTGCGCTTGGCGTGCTCAGTGTAGGTGACGGCGTCCCGGATCACGTTCTCGAGGAACACCTTGAGCACACCGCGTGTCTCCTCATAGATCAGGCCATAGATACGCTTGACACCACCACGGCGAGCGAGGCGACGGATGGCTGGCTTGGTGATGCCTTGGATGTTGTCACGCAACACCTTACGATGACGCTTCGCGCCACCCTTGCCGAGCCCCTTGCCGCCCTTGCCACGTCCAGACATCTCGGCTGTTGCTGCTGCTTCGAAGCGAGTCAGGAAAGCGAATGCCGCGTCCTTGCGCCGCGACTGAGCGAGGAAGCCGCGCCGAAGGGCGAGGAGGTGAAACGCGCGCCGATTGGCTCACGGGCAGCGCGGCCTCTCTTCGCGAGTGAGTCGCGGGTGGCAGCACTGAGCCCTGCTTAGGCCACGCACTGAGTTCACGACGTGTGGCTTCGCAACACAATCGCGGAGTTTACTTTTTTTTCTTATGTTGTTTCTTTTTGGCATTTCTGACTACAACGTAGGCTGATGTTCAACCCGCCTCCCTCCTTGTTTTGCTCAACTCGCCAAGAGAAAAACAAACGTGTCAACAATGTTATTGTGCTATGTTGCACGCACCCACTGCTCGTTTCGCGCCCCAGGAACAAGTTTATTGTCTTCTCATAATTATGATTACTCGTTCTATTCACCGGTAGCTCGGCTATACTTTCAAGTGCACCCTGGTCATTGCCGCAAAGCACACCGTGCGCACAGCTTCAAATTCCGCCACGCCAACATCGTTCACTTGATCACTAGACGCGAAACAGGGCGCGTTCATGCTCTGTTCGCCTCAGGCGTTTCAAATTTCGCACGCCGGCACCGCTGACTGGTGCCTACACGACCGTCAAATTTCGTCGCGATAGCTTACGTAGCCTCGTAGATAACGTCAGCGAAATCAGCCTAAGACGCGCGCGCGAGCCCAATTCAGCATTCTAGGGGACGGAAGAGAGCGAGGGAAATGTTTGCGCCGCTCCTCACTCTCCCATCGCCCGTACGAAGGCAGCTACGCAGGGCGCGCGCGCGGAACCGCTAGCTATGCAGTATGCGGAGAGCGCGCGCATCTCTTCTTTTCCCACTTCAAAGTCACTTACTACTGCTACATTTGTAATAACAGTGTAAAATTTTCCCTTAGGCAGTGCTGCTTCGTGAACGTGCGTACCCATTTCCGCTCGCCAGCCACCGCTACAGCAATGCGGCTCTGAATTTCAGTCCGGAGCACTGCTGCATACGTGCGGGCGGCCGCCGAGAGGGCATTCTAGCAGACGCAGCGACCGATGGCATTAGTTCTAGCAGCCATAGAGGCACACCTCAGGGCCCGCAAAAGTGCGTCGAACGACAAGAAGAAACAAAACGGTAAAAAGAAGAAAAGGAGGGATGAGGGCTGCCTGCTTTTAAAAGTTGCGCTACATCAGAATTAAGTAAATGTGCAGCAACGACCGCCTCATCATCCTCGGTGTGTGAAACACGCGCCGTGGTAATTAGTGCATGCAGGCGAACGTGGCCGCTCGCGCAGAGTCGCCTCACGCGCCCCATACTTGCTTAGTGTGTGTTGTTGTGCTGAGCCCCATGGCGTTCAGTGCGGTTGTGCTACAAAAGTTGTAGCACACGCGCTGTCCGACCGCGCACGCCGCGTGTTTGAAAACAAGAAGTAGTAGTAAGTGCCGTTGAGATGGTAAAAGAAGAGAAGAGTGCAGTACCGTAGCTGTCTCTCGCTTAGGAGGTCACCTCAACAGTACTACACGGGGGAGGGTAAGGAGAATAAAGGAGCCAAGAGAAACAAAGATTAATGAGGACGAGCGGAAGGCCGTGAAGAAAAAAAAAGAGAGAGAGAGAAGCGTGAAACGGGGCCTATGGCAGCGTGGTAAGGTTCGACGACTCAAAGAACTCAATGAGCTGGGAAGGCTCCTTTGAGTAAAACCGCAAAACCCCTAGGAAACGAGAAAGTCCTCAGGACGGGCTATGGGGAGTCCAAGGCGTCGATTAGGATTTCACGAGCTGAGAGATATATGCAGTGCATATATCTATAATAAAAGTGCATATATCATATAAAAGGGACTCTCACGGGCCGATAGTCCCTTTTTGTGTGTGTTGTTGTGCTGCGCGCATGCCGTTGTGTGCGTTTCTGATGCAAAACTTTCAGCACACGCGCTGTCGCAATGAGAATACGACAGCGCGCGCCGGGTGCGTGTAAACGAGGAAGCGTCGAACAGAGGGAACAGACGGAATTGTCGAGATTCTCACTACATCCCAATGCCAATGCAGACACTTTGGGTGGCTCTGAGAAGAGCCGTTGGGTGTTGGCTGTGCGGACGAGCGCTCGGTCGCCTACTTGGAGCTGGTGTACTTGGTGACGGCTTTGGTGCCCTCGGACACGGCGTGTTTGGCCAGCTCTCCGGGCAACAGCAGATGCACGGCAGTCTGGATCTCCCGGCTCGCGATGGTCGAGCGCTTGTTGTAGTGAGCCAGACGGGACGACTGCGCGGCGATACGCTCGAAGATGTCGTTCACGAAGCTGTTCATGATAGACATGGACTTGCTGGAGACTCCAGTGTCCGGGTGCACCTGCTTCAGCACCTTGTAGATATACATGGAGAAGCTCTCCTTCCTGCGGCGCTTCTTCTTCTTGTCGGTGGCGCGCACGTTCTTCTGCGCCTTGCCGGCCTTCTTCACGGCCTTACCGCTGGGCTGCTGGGGAGGCATGTCAGTAGCCGAGCAAACGAGATCGGAATACGCGCGACCGGTCGCGCGCGCCGCGTTTTTATCGCGGGAGGGTGGTGTTCACGCGACCTCGCAAAGCCGCGCTCGCCATTGGTCCGCGCGGCTTCTCTCCCTTTTCCTCGCGCTTTCCTTTGGGACCGGCGGCGGCGAGAGCGGCGACGGCGCTACGAGCACGGCTCAAATCGCTCACAGATCGCCACTGTGCAAGTCGTTGTTACTCAGTCTGACAGCAACACTGCGATGCCTCCCCAGGTGCTGTGGATAGGTGCTGTGGTGGCGTGATTTGTGCGTTCGAGCTTCGGTGCTATCGATCCCCTCCACGTGGGCCCCTCTCGGATGGTTGGATAGGATTACGGTGCGGATTCTTCTAGACTCCAACCCGCTGTCTTCGATTCGGTGAGGTGTTCCGGTGGCTCTTTTTTGTCCTTGGTTTTTTCCAGTGTTTAGCTGAGGGTTTCTAGCTTCCTACCTTGTGTAGTGTTAGCTTAAACTTCGGCTAGGCGCGGGCGCCACGTGGTTTTTACCGCGATGGTGGCCCCTTCGCGGCTTCGGCCGCTTACGTTTTTCGGGCGAGTTCCGAAAGGCGCGTCCAATGTAGATGTTTGCAAGGCGCTCGTAAAGCGCTTTTCCTTGAACGACCTTAAGGCAGTGCAGGACTTTGGTGTAGGACGGTTTGAGATAACGTTTAAGAATAAGGCCGCGGTTGATCGCTTCTCAGCTGATCCCGCTTTGAAGGTTCGGGATGTGGAAGTTCGTTTTCAGTATAGAGGTGTGCGTGTGAAGTTGGTTAGGATGTTTGGCTACCCCGCGGATCTTCCGGACCAGGCTCTCGTCTCCGAGCTAGAGGTCTTCGGAAAGGTTCACGGGATCTCCGAAGAATGCGTGCCCGGTTTCCCTGCCGTTGGCACCGGAAACCGGCGCATTCGGATAGAGATGGCGCGGCCCGTTCCTAACCTTCTTCGTGTAGGTGAGCGTGTCGTTCAGTGTGAGTACGAGGGTGTAGTCAGATTGTGCCGTAGGTGTAACATGGCAGGACACCACGCCGCCGCGTGCGACACGCCTCAGTACGCACGCTGCGGGCAGTTTGGCCACGCGTCCTGCGACGCGGCGTGCGTACGTTGCGGCGGCGACCATGCGGTTTCGGCGTGTAGTGTCCGCACCTACTCGTCAGTGACCGCGAGGCCAGAACAGCAGAAACCTGCCGTCGTGGAAGCGGTTACTTCGCCGGTAGCTGATACGGTTGCTGCCTTAGAGGAAGGAGAGAGCCAGGGCTCCTTGAGCGTGGTCGATGCCGCCGAGCGCGGCAGCGATTCCGTGGACGCTACCGAGGTCGTTCCCCCTTCCGTCACGGCAACGTGCGAGGGGGCAGCGAGCGAGGAGGCTGAAGCGGCGGTCACTGTCGCCTCCGTGGCGGGTACGCCTCTCGCTACGCCGGTCGCTATCTCTGGCGCGTCCGAACCGCTGACACTGCTCGTCGGTCGAACCATAAGCGTAAGAGCCGGCGCGCACACCGCGCTGGCTCATCCAGACTGGCCCTCCAGAATTTAAGCGCAGTGCTGTTGAAACGTCCGATTCTGATACTGAGGTCCCATCGGACGCGGAGGGTTCTCCTCCTTGTCCCAATTGCGGATGGGGACGTTGCGAATGCTCGTTGCTCTCAGACAGAACCTATGAGTCTACTGATGAGGGGTCCCCCACTTTGGAGACCCTCTCATAAGTAGTCTTTGCTTATTTGTCACTAGCGGCTAGTATTACCTAATACTAGCCTGCTCTTTATTTATTTTCCTAGCTCTTTTTGTCTTCCTTTGTTTCTACTAGCTCTTAGCTAATCTTTCTCCCTTAAAATGGCTTCTTCTCTCACCATAGCTACCTTTAACTGTCGTGGTTTGTCGCGTGCTTCTAAGCAGTTAGAGGTTATTAATTTGGCTAAATACAAAAAGGTAGATATTCTTGTGCTTCAGGAAACTTATATTCATAGGCTAGGCCAGATCAGCCACTTCGACCGGATTTTTCGCACTCGGTCTTTCTGGAGTTATGGCGCGACGGGCAGTCGAGGTACGGCCATCGTTTTGATGCCGAATTTCGACTGCCTTGTTATTCGCCATGCCAGGGATTCCGAGGGCCGCGTCTTGTCGGTGGACCTTGATTGTGGCATTCGAATTGTTAATGTTTATGCTACAACCCGGTCTAAAGATCAGAGAGAGTTTTTCGCTACATTAGAACCCTACTTGGTAGGTCCCTCTCGGCTAATCCTTGTAGGCGACTTCAACTGTGTGTTAGAACAGGTTGATCGCATCCCGCATAGAGGGACTCCAAACCAGAAAGATAGGCGTGCAAATGTTGTACTACGAGAGCTCGTCGACGGGCTGGGACTTGTCGATGCTTGGCGTGTGCTTCGCCCTGGTCAGTCAGGAAT
This sequence comes from Dermacentor variabilis, assembly GCF_050947875.1. Classification (NCBI taxonomy): domain Eukaryota; kingdom Metazoa; phylum Arthropoda; class Arachnida; order Ixodida; family Ixodidae; genus Dermacentor; species Dermacentor variabilis. Next base: position 24,171,731 of record NC_134574.1, read on the forward strand.
GACTTGGACAGGAAGAGGAATTCTTCTTATGCATTATGCAGTATGCATTTTTCTTGGTTAACTCCTTCTGCTCTTAGCGACCACAGCTTCCAAATTCTGCGGTTCGCCCATTCTAGCATAGTCCCGCAAGGGAAGAGACCGTGGCGTCTGAATCCACGTCTTCTAAAAGACAGGCAGGCAACCGCAGAGGTATCATCCATTCTTTTTCGATCGCTGCACAATAGAGCGAATCTAAGTGGTACAGAATGGGATGACGTGAAGGTCAGAGTGCGTGAGTGCTTCAGGTCTTGGGGCAAGCGTCGAGCGCGCGAGGAGCGTGAGGAGATTAAAATCGTCTCCGACGTGATCCTCCTGCTCTCGAGGCCACTGTCCGGCGGTCCTGGAGTTGCTTCGGCGCTGGCCTCACTCCGAAAGGAACTTCGGATTCTCCTGCAGCGACGCTGGGATGGCTTGAGGGCCACCACCCGAGCAGAGCTGTGGGAAATGGAAGCGTGGTGCAGCAGAAACGTCCTACGTAAACATCTCTCAAGGAAGAGCACAACTCTTTCCTCCCTAATAGATCCAAGCGATGGTAGCATAGTCGATTCACCAGATGGAGTTCTTGCAATGGCGAGGCAGTTTTACATGATCTTGTATGCCGAACCAGCTGCCACTCCAACTGCATTTCCTTTTGCTTCGCCAGCTGAGCCGCCGCAAGTGTGCGACTCAGCCATAGATGAGGACGAGCTTTTTTCGGCATTGAAGTCTATGAAGCGTAATCGCAGTCCGGGATCCGATGGTCTGACAGTCGAATTTTATGTTAAATTTTGGACACTGTTAGGGAAGCCATTCAATCACTGGTGAACCGGCTACTCAGTGAAGGGACTTTGTCAGCGTGTCAACGAGAGGGGTTAATCACTCTCCTTTGTAAAGACGAGTCGAGGAGCTCCGATCTGAGAGCATGGCGTCCAATCACACTTCCGAACTGCGATTATAAGCTCATAGCAAAGTGCCTGCGTATGCGACTCACACCAGTGCTCAGCACTGCTTTGGGTGAATACCAGGCATGTTGTGTCCAGGGGCGCTCTACTCAGCTTCACGGTATAGCACTAAGGGACCTTCTCCTGTAGGCAAATACCAGGAAACTTCCAGGTATTCTTTGCTCCTTCGATCAGGAGAAGGCTTTCGATATCATTAGCCATAGGTACCTTTTCCGTGTTTTGTAAGAGGCTGGTTTTAGTGTGGGTTTTAGACAGATGATCCAAGCTTTGTATTCTCGACCGACTTCTGCTGTTCTCATACGAGACCGCCTCTCCGACGCGTTCATTGTGGGACGTGGTGTGCGACAGGGGGACCCGCTCTCACCTGCCCTCTACGTACTCGCTTTTGAACCGCTTCTGCAGAGGTTGTCTTGTGACAGCAGAATTGGCAGGTTCCTACTTCGACCAGGTTCCCCCCCCGGTTGCACTCTTTGCCTATGCAGACGACTTGTCCATTATCGTCCCGGACGAAGCATCAGCTTGCGACGTCCAGGAGGTCATGGACAGTTACTGCGGGGCGAGCGGTGCAAGGTTGAATAGGTCGAAAAGTGCAGCAATGTACTTGAACTCCACTCCTTCCAGTCCGCAGCCCGTTCATGGTCTCCCCGTGAAAACGCGGCTGCGGATTCTAGGCTTCCAGTTCGAACCAGAATGTCTGTCTCCCGAAAACTGGCAACAGGCTAAGGAGAAGCTTGAAGCCAGGGTTCAGGAATACAGCGCGTTGTCATGCCCTTTGACTGCTCGAGCGACAATCCTTCGCTCACTTCTGTTTTCCTTTCTGACGTATGTGGCGTGTGTGTCTCCTATTCCAACCCGAACCAAGCTTATCTTGGAGAGGGTCTTGTTTCGCTTCCTCTGGAAGGGTACAACTGGTTGTGTAGCTAGCCGGGTGCTCAAGTTGCCCAGAGACAAGGGAGGACTCGAAATTCCCGACCTGGGCATCGTGGCTACTGCACTACACGTCAGTTGGACCCAGGTCGCTCTTAACTCGGATATGCTCCTAACTCGAAGCTTAACTTCCTTCTTTCTTAGCACCCGACTCCGCTTGTTCTCGCAGAGCACATTTTCCCACTGTGTTCCTCGTTCAGGTACCCCGTCCACCATTTATGCGGCGGCTGCCAACTCTTTGGTAAGCCTCTGCAAGGTTCACCCAGGCATCGACGTAGTTTCAGCTCCACTCCAAGAGTTAGTGGATATCCTCACCCCAGGACTCCCCCCACATTGCCAAATGTACGACCTGTCGATTCACAGGCCAAACTGGAAGCTCATTACAGCCGGTTTCCTCGAGGCCAGGCGAGCCACCTTTGTGTACCGCCTGGCGCGAGGGTGCCTGCTGTTGAGCTACAGGTCCTTCACAGCCATCCCGGCTCGTGGAGTGTGTCCTTTCTGTGGCGCTCGTGAGGACTCAGTTCGTATCTTTACGCAGTCTTTGCTTCCTGGAGCTCTTCTCCAAAGAGTTGCTAGTCTATTTAGGCTCCCAGGCGTTCCTTATGAGACAGTCCGATTTTTGCACCCTTTGCCCAATCAGGCGATCAACCACTTCGTGCTTCTCCTCGCCGAGTGCTCATACCAAGTTTGGCTGGCACGCTGCGATGCAATTTTCGGGGGGTCGGGCACCGGCCCTTCACGAAGTGCTTGCGAAAGCACGGAAGGAGGTCTGGTTCCACCTCACCCGGGAGCGGCACCGCTTGGGCGGGAAGTTTCTCGAAGTGTGGGCTCGTCCTGCCGTGATTTTTGACGAGTCAGGTGGAAAGCTATCCATTAAGTTATGATGCATGCTCCAAAGGTCGCACGACTCGGCCGTGTGCGCCAGTCGATCTACGGGGTTTTGTTTGGCTCAGTGGAACCCAGAGCTGGAACCGGTGGTGGTGCACCCTCAAGTGGTCGCGCTGCTCCGCGGACGGCTTTGGTGGTCTCCATTGTTGTATGCCTTGACCTCTTTTGCATCAGGGCAGTCCGAGGGTCAGTCAGGCTTGTGCCCTGCAAGACCGACATGGCTGTTTGTGTGTTGAGTGCAGTCCCTCAGTTGGGCTGCACCACAACAGCCCCCTTGTCCGGGAAGGACCGTTGGCCCGAACCAAGTCCCCCCACCCAGTCAGCCCGGGTTGTGGGGGAGTACCGGGGTTAATGTATCGAATGATGCTGGGTTGATGAGTACATGAAAGCTCTGGGACGCGGCGCCCCTGGTTGCCAAGTCCTCTTCCCATCTGACAACGGTACTCAGTCTACGCATCAACAGCACCAGCATGTCCGGACGTGGTAAGGGCGGCAAGGCGAAGGGCAAGAGCAAGACGCGTTCCAGCCGCGCGGGTCTCCAGTTCCCCGTGGGCCGTATCCACCGTCTCTTGCGCAGGGGAAACTACGCCGAGCGCGTCGGAGCGGGCGCTCCCGTCTACCTCGCGGCCGTCCTCGAGTACGTGGCTGCCGAAGTGCTCGAGCTCGCTGGCAACGCAGCTCGTGACAACAAGAAGACCGGGATCATCCCCCGCCACCTGCAGCTCGCCATCCGCAACGACGAGGAGCTGAACAAGCTGCTCTCTGGCGTGAGGATCGCGCAGGGCGGCGTCTTGCCCAACATCCAAGCTGTGCTTCTCCCAAAGAAGACCGAGAAGAAGGCGTAAGCGAGCTCCCAGCCGCCGGACTACAGTCGCGCTCGTCGCACAACCCAACGGTCCTCGTCAGGACCACCGAAATGCATGTGACGGCAGGGTTTTGCTTGGCAATCCCGTTCTCTGCGCCCGTTTCCCTCTGTTTGAATTAGCGCAACCGTGCCTCTTGAACTGACGCTGCTGCTAGCTAGCTGGCATTTCAGTGCACGAATGTAAATGGAAAGCGAGCTTCCGGGTGTCCGGGGGCGCACAGGGACGAGCCTCACTGCAATTAGCGTACGATTCGCGTAGTGGAATGTGATAGGCGATTGGGCCCTTAAAAACAAACAAACAAAAAATGGGCCATATCCGCAACCAGCATGCACTTATGAGCCAGGCAGGTATGCATGAGGAACGTGAACAAACGCATGCATGGCATACCAATACACAAAAGCTTGCACGCAACATCGGCCGCATTAATTTCATTTTCGGGCGCGGCTTCTTCGCATGAATGCGCGCACCGTTTTGCAACGAACACGCATTTTGTTTATTTTTTTTCCCCTCTCTCTTCTTCTTCGTGCTCAAACGCGCGCAATACTTACCATATGCATACCAAACGAGGCACCACCTCGCACCGGCAGCCCACCACAGGCACACACAAAAAAATATTAATAATAAAAAATAACAACAAAACAGACAGACCGAGAGGGTACGGTTGGAGTACGTGGTCTCGCGTGCTCCCGTGCCCGAAGCAAACATGTAGGTGGTCCTGAGAAGGACCGTTTTGTGTTGCTTGCCTGACCGAGGCTACGGCGCAGACAGCGGCCGAACTTAGGCGCTCTCGCCACGGATGCGCCGGGCCAGCTGGATGTCCTTTGGCATGATGGTAACACGCTTGGCGTGGATGGCACACAGGTTGCTGTCTTCGAAGAGACCGACCAGGTATGCCTCGCTGGCCTCCTGAAGGGCCATCACAGCCGAACTCTGGAATCGGAGGTCGGTCTTGAAATCCTGAGCGATTTCCCTCACCAAGCGCTGGAACGGCAGCTTGCGGATGAGAAGTTCGGTCGACTTCTGGTAGCGGCGAATTTCACGAAGGGCCACGGTTCCAGGCCTGTAGCGATGCGGTTTCTTAACCCCTCCTGTGGCAGGTGCACTCTTGCGAGCAGCCTTGGTAGCAAGCTGCTTACGCGGAGCCTTCCCACCGGTGCTCTTACGGGCGGTTTGCTTGGTCCTGGCCATAGCGAACGGAGCGAGCGTCCGAAGTCGTCGACTGCCGGAGTGAAAATGACCCCTGCGCCGCGCGCGTCGTGCTTCGCCGCACTACTCTTCTCCTCTCCAACTCACTCGCCGATTGGCCAGCGCCGGCACAGCCGTCTTGTGCAGTGCGCGCGCCGCCGCCGTTCGCCAGGATGCTGGAGGAGGCACGTTTTCGCGCGGGCGCCTTGTTCGCGGCTAAGGAAAGCACATTCGCAGGCGCTTTAATTGAGTTTAAACACGACAGCATGCCGCGCTGTTCTCTTTCGTTTCAGCCAACACCACAATCTCGTTTATACCGCCGCGCGTCGCCAATTGCCAGTGCCGAGTGTGAGACCACACCACTAATCTCGACAGTGGTTAGCGCTCCACGCCCAACGCCATCGGAGCTGTTATCGCGATCTCCGCGCGACGCAGATGGGTGGCATGTTAAGGCTACATTATTGCTTGTCCACTGCCTTGCTTTGATCATGCTGATGCTCGTTTCACGAACGGTGCCTTCTCGAGGGCCACGGTGCCTTCTCGAGGGTCAACTACATCGTGTTTTGGCCGCACTCGGCAGCAAACCGTCTCGCATGTGCACACATGCCAGTACCGCACTTTCCCGTCCACGGAAAGAAGAACGCGAGGCCCGCATGCGCCTCACAAGATTAACGACAAACTCACGTATGGACTACCAGCACCACTTCAGAGTTACAGAGAAAACGATGCACTTCCGCTCTAAGAGCGAATTTGGAATACAATATTGACAGGTGTTGAACGCGCGTTAGGAGACCTGGACAACTAATTGGGGCCTCAAAACTGTGGATAGGCAAGCGGTACTTCCATATGTATGAAGGGTCCTTAAACAATATGTCAAGGTAGCATCAACCAATGCTTCGCAGGCGCGATCCCAAGCGCGGCTTCCCCGTGCCACGTATTCGGTGCGCAGTTTTCGCACTTGCAAGGGACACCATGTTTTGACAAACAATCATCAAACGCAACACTTTGCTCCATACAGTGCGTACATTTCGTCAGCTAGCTTTTTCGATTGCATTCCCGCACGCAACTTCGCCACAGGATCGACGGCATCAATGTCATGTTATAGCGAAGCTCCAGCTCGGCAGCCGCCGGGAGAAATCTATTTCCTCGCCAACTAATTCACCGAATTTGGAGCGCCTAATTGCGAGTAAAAGAAAATGTTCAAATGCCGCGCCTGCAACAGCGCGATTTTCAACTGATGCCAAGCGCTGCCTCTTTTTTCTTTACTATTTTTTTTCTCAGTGATTGTGGCAAACTGTGAAATGGAAGAGAGAACAAACAGTTCAACTGTGCGCTTTAAAGCTCCGTCACACAGCAATGGCACCGGATTTGGAAATTCTGTTAATTGCACAAGGCGATGTGTATAAAGGGAACACAATTTATAGGCCTCAATAAGATATACCAGTCATGTGTGAGTATGACTTTTACAATACCTTCACAGACATCACAGGCGTTTTCGATGGGATAAAATTTTTTAGACAGAACTTCCGTGAGTAGTTGCGTGCAATTCACACGATCGCGGTACCGCTTTGTATTGTTGAGATATGAAACTTTGTACTTCTTAACCTGCCAGTACTCGTGCATTATGGAAGGGAAAAAAGAGAGAAAGAGAGACGTCACCGTACCACCACACATTTTTCTCAGATGGAACAAGAAGCTTGTTTACATGGCTGCAGCAGTTCTCTCGTGACAACCCGTTGTTTTCTCTTGGGTGTGTTCCGATGCCTTACTTAGAGTTCACCTCCGAGCTACACGCACGACCGGTATGACCTCATTGCGCACTGTGTACGCCTTGCTTCGTCCTCGGCTATTCCCTTTGCACGCGCATGCCAGTGACTTCGTAGCAGTAATCATTACATAGACAAGAGAAAAGAAATCAGTAAAATTTCCGCGTTTCTTCAAAGCAAGAGGCCCGTACATTTTCTCTGACTGTTCCTTCCCCATTTGTTTACCTGTTTAGCCATCACCTCACTTTGCTATATACATCAAGGCCATAGGCACAGTTCCCGGTGGCTTCGTGGGACGAATGTAAAACAATAGGCGCGAGCTTGGCTTTCATTAAACGCAACACGAATGCGAAATCCGTGCAATGACGACGGCCGGCGTGTGTCAGCTTCCCTTACCTTGGCGTGCCAATATATGTGCCATGAGTGAGGGAGCCGGTTCGAATTCGGAATTTTTCTCTACAGCAGCTTGCACATTCACGATGTTCCAGGGATGCAGCGGCAGGAGGTAGTCTTGTGCACTTTGGCACGTCCATGCCATGGCATTACGCAACCGCCTCACAGCGCGTAATACGCCGGACATAAGCTGCCACAAGGAGAAATGTTCACATGTAGGACAGGTGGCTCCCTCTGGCGGCGAAGAGTTCGACAAATACGTGATGCACCGCTCAAATCGCCCATCGGGCGGCCGCTCGTCCCTCTCTCTCTTTTTCCCCCCTTCTCGCGGCGTGTGGCATACACAAATACGTTGCTCGAAAAAGTTTGTTTTCTTTAAATACAGCGCGTGTCCAGCGCCCGCTTCCTTACCGATCTAAGTATATGGCGCCAACAAGGGTCGCCCAGCATCGCCTACACGCACGCATGACGAAAGGGCCAGTCGTACAGAAATAACGAGAGAAAGTGAGTCTGCACTGTGCAAGCATATTTCTGTCTCAGTAAGCACACTTCACCGCTCTGCTCCTTTATTTTATTTTCCTCTTGTTTTGGGCAACTCAGCGGTGCATTGTCTTGCAAGAAGATCCACGTTGGCCTCGAACCAACTGCTTATCACCTATAGCGCGCTGACAAGAAATGCCACTGTAACCCTGTACACAAGTATGAAAACAGCACGCGCCTCGGTGTCTACCGCGCGCACCCTCGTCCATTTGAATACAACGCAGTGAGCCCGGTTCTAGCGACAGCTACCTAGCTAATCTCACCTTTGCATTCATTTGCGTCGCTCAAAAGAGTTACACAATTGTGAATCGCACGGTGGTAGTTTACGGCCGCCCAGCTCGTAGGGCAAGAGGGCTGGTTCGTTATTGTTTCTCCGACGCACGCAAACCAACGACGCCATGCGAATGCCGCTCAGACACAGCGTCGCGCGTAGGCTCAATCATTTAACGCTTGCACTGGAAAGAACAAATAACCGCCGTCTGTAGAAAACTCACTTTCAGCTGTTACACACTGGCCCGTGCCCGGCAATATTTTCCTCGCGCTTTGCTTCGCTGCGTACCCACAGGAGCTATTGTTGTGAAATATGGGGCTTAACATATAAAACTTACTTAACTTAAATGCGCCCGCTGGCCGTCACGCTCTGCGTATGTATGTAACCGAGTGCTACTGCCCGGCTCATACTCTTCTCTAAGGGAGTAGAAGAAGCGAGCCATTTCAAAGCGACAAAAATGCGCATCGACGAGCTTACGATTACCTCTGTCTTTTAATCATCAGTCCACTCTGGTTGCCTCAATCAGGGTCCAACCAAAGGCGACAACTGAGCTGCACGAACGACCGCCACGTCGCAACTCGGACAGACTGAGGGCGGGTGAAATGGGAGCAACACAACACACAGGGGCGAGCGCAAATGCAATCGAGCAAACTCGCCTTGCGAGGGCGAAAAACAATGCTACCACACCTTATGAATACATGCGGTTGCGCTCGCTCACCTGACCAAAGTTTACCGCGCGTGTCTCGTACGGCCGAACGCGAGATAATGGCATGCAAAAGAGGGTCAACGGAGCAGGAGATCGCAAATCCTGCGCATCACTGCCGAAGCACCAAGTGGGTAGCCCTGAAGAGGGCTGTTGGGTTCTTCAGAGGAGCTGATGCGCTGCTTGCAGACGACGCCGCGCACGCGTGCTGCTTAGCCCCCGAAACCGCAGAGGGTGCGGCCCTGACGCTTGAGGGCATACACCACGTCCATGGCTTAAGTGTTTCCCCCAGAGCAAAAAAAAAACAGAAAAAGAAAAAGGGGGAGGCCCGCACCACCTTGCAGTATAACGGGCTTAACGCCAATTATAAGATAAAAAATGAGCGATCATCACGAGAGATGATCCATAGGAAATTTGGATATAAAAGCCAATATTTAAAAAAAAATTCGGAGCTGAAGCCAATGAAATCAGTGAGGAAGTAGTAGAAGACGAAGTAAGTCGCCAGGATTAGCAGCACATAGCGACCTGGTGCAGGCTCCTTTAGGGTGTAATGAGCCGAAGGCTCCGGCAGTGATGCGCGATCATTGCGAGGCTGCAGCTTTATTGCAAGTCAGTGCGAATAGAGTTCAGTCGGCACCGGTGGTAGTGTCTCCCGCCGGGTGTGCCAAGGGACGGAATGCGGAGCCCGGTACATTGCCGCTCGCCAAGACAAAGGCAGGGTCCGGAGTAGGCAAGAACGGGTGGTGACCTGGAGGAACTGGTGGTGACCTGGAAGCGTGCTGGTATGTTGAGAAGAGAGAATAGTACGCGGCAGGAGAAGGATAGGAAAGTCCGTCCATGGCTGTCACGGTCTTGCGCTTGGCGTGCTCAGTGTAGGTGACGGCGTCCCGGATCACGTTCTCGAGGAACACCTTGAGCACACCGCGTGTCTCCTCATAGATCAGGCCAGAGATACGCTTGACACCACCACGGCGAGCAAGGCGACGGATGGCTGGCTTGGTGATGCCTTGGATGTTGTCACGCAACACCTAACGATGACGCTTCGCGCCACCCTTGCCGAGCCCCTTGCCGCCCTTGCCACGTGCAGACATCTCGGCTGTTGCTGCTGCTTCGAAGCGAGTCAGGAAAGCGAATGCCGCGTCCTTGCGCCGCGACTGAGCGAGGAAGCCGCGCCGAATGGCGAGGAGGTGAAACGCGCGCCGATTGGCTCACGGGCAGCGCGGCCTCTCTTCGCGAGTGAGTCGCGGGTGGCAGCACTGAGCCCGGCTTAGGCCACGCACTGAGTTCACGACATGTGGCTTTGCAACACAATCGCGGAGTTTACTTTTTTTTCTTATGTTGTTTCTTTTTGGCATTTCTGACTGCAACGTAGGCTGATGTTCAACCCGCCTCCCTCCTTGTTTTGCTCAACTCGCCAAGAGAAAAACAAACGTGTCAACAATGTTATTGTGCTATGTTGCACGCACCCACTGCTCGTTTCGCGCCCCAGGAACAAGTTTATTGTCTTCTCATAATTATGATTACTCGATCTATTCACCGGTATCTCGGCTACGCTTTCAAGTGCACCCTGGTCATTGCCGCAAAGCACACCGTGCGCACAGCTTCAAATTCCGCCACGCCAACATCGTTCACTTGATCACTAGTCGCGAAACAGGGCGCGTTCATGCTCTGTTCGCCTCAGGCGTTTCAAATTTCGCACGCCGGCACCGCTGACTGGTGCCTACACGACCGTCAAATTTCGTCGCGATAGCTTACGTAGCCTCGTAGATAACGTCAGCGAAATCAGCCTAAGACGCGCGCGCGAGCCCAATTCAGCATTCTAGGGGACGGAAGAGAGCGAGGGAACTGTTTGCGCCGCTCCTCACTCCTCCCTCTCCCATCGCCCGTACGAAGGCAGCTACGCAGGGCGCGCGCGGAACCGCTAGCTATGCAGTATGCGGAGAGCGCGCGCATCTCTTCTTTTCCCACTTCAAAGTCACTTACTAGTGCTACATTTGTAATAACAGTGTAAAATTTCCCCTTAGGCAGTGCTGCTTCGTGAACGTGCGCACCCATTTCCGCTCGCCAGCCACCGCTACAGCAATGCGGCTCTGAATTTCAGTCCGGAGCACTGCTGCATACGTGCGGGCGGCCGCCGAGAGGGCATTCTAGCAGACGCAGCGACCGATGGCATTAGTTCTAGCAGCCATAGAGGCACACCTCAGGGCCCGCAAAAGTGCGTCGAACGACAAGAAGAAACAAAACGGTAAAAAGAAAAAAAGGAGGGATGAGGGCTGCCTGCTTTTAAAAGTTGCGCTACATCAGAATTAAGTAAATGTGCAGCAACGACCGCCTCATCATCCTCGGTGTGTGAAACACGCGCCGTGGTAATTAGTGCATGCAGGCGAACGTGGCCGCTCGCGCAGAGTCGCCTCACGCGCCCCATACTTGCTTAGTGTGTGTTGTTGTGCTGAGCCCCGTGGCGTTCCGTGCGGTTCTGCTACAAAATTTATAGCACACGCGCTCTCCGACCGCGCACGCCGCGTGTTTGAAAACAAGAAGTAGTAGTAAGTGCCGTTGAGATGGTAAAAGAAGAGAAGAGTGCAGTACCGTAGCTGTCTCTCGCTTAGGAGGTCACCTCAACAGTACTGCACGGGGGAGGGTAAGGAGAATAAAGGAGCCAAGAGAAACAAAGATTAAAGAGGACGAGCGGAAGGCCGTGAAGAAAAAAAAAGAGAGAGAGAGAAGCGTGAAACGGGGCCTATGGCAGCGTGGTAAGGTTCGACGACTCAAAGAACTCAATGAGCTGGGAAGGCTCCTTTGAGTAAAACCGCAAAACCCCTAGGAAACGAGAAAGTCCTCAGGACGGGCTATGGGGAGTCCAAGGCGTCGATTAGGATTTCACGAGCTGAGAGATATATGCAGTGCATATATCTATAATAAAAGTGCATATATCATATAAAAGGGACTCTCACGGGCCGATAGTCCCTTTTTGTGTGTGTTGTTGTGCTGCGCGCATGCCGTTGTGTGCGTTTCTGATACAAAACTTTCAGCACACGCGCTGTCGCAATGAGAATACGACAGCGCGCGCCTGGTGCGTGTAAACGAGGAAGCGTCGAACAGAGGGAACGGACGGAATTGTCGAGATTCTCACTACATCCCAATGCCAATGCAGACACTTTGGGTGGCTCTGAGAAGAGCCGTTGGGTGTTGGCTGCGCGGACGAGCGCTCGGTCGCCTACTTGGAGCTGGTGTACTTGGTGACGGCTTTGGTGCCCTCGGACACGGCGTGTTTGGCCAGCTCTCCGGGCAACAGCAGATGCACGGCAGTCTGGATCTCCCGGCTCACGATGGTCGAGCGCTTGTTGTAGTGAGCCAGACGGGACGACTGCGCGGCGATACGCTCGAAGATGTCGTTCACGAAGCTGTTCATGATAGACATGGCCTTGCTGGAGACTCCAGTGTCCGGGTGCACCTGCTTCAGCACCTTGTAGATATACATGGAGAAGCTCTCCTTCCTGCGGCGCTTCTTCTTCTTCTTGTCGGTGGCGCGCACGTTCTTCTGCGCCTTGCCGGCCTTCTTCACGGCCTTACCGCTGGGCTGGGGAGGCATGTCAGTAGCCGAGCAAACGAGATCGGAATACGCGCGACCGGTCGCGCGCGCCGCGTTTTTATCGCGGGAGGGTGGTGTTCACGCGACCTCGCAAAGCCGCGCTCGCCATTGGTCCGTGCGGCTTCTCTCCCTTTTCCTCGCGCTTTCCTTTGGGACCGGCGGCGGCGAGAGCGGCGACGGCGCTACGAGCACGGCTCAAATCGCTCACAGATCGCCACTGTGCAAGTCGTTGTTACTCAGTCTGACAGCAACACTGCGATGCCTCCCCAGGTGCTGTGGATAGGTGCTGTGGTGGCGTGATTTGTGCGTTCGAGCTTCGGTGCTATCGATCCCCTCCACGTGGGCCCCTCTCGGATGGTTGGATAGGATTACGGTGCGGATTCTTCTAGACTCCAACCCGCTGTCTTCGATTCGGTGAGGTGTTCCGGTGGCTCTTTTTTGTCCTTGGTTTTTTCCAGTGTTTAGCTGACGGTTTCTAGCTTCCTACCTTGTGTAGTGTTAGCTTAAACTTCGGCTAGGCGCGGGCGCCACGTGGTTTTTACCGCGATGGTGGCCCCTTCGCGGCTTCGGCCGCTTACGTTTTTCGGGCGAGTTCCGAAAGGCGCGTCCAATGTAGATGTTTGCAAGGCGCTCGTAAAGCGCTTTTCCTTGAACGACCTTAAGGCAGTGCAGGACTTTGGTGTAGGATGGTTTGAGATAACGTTTAAGAATAAGGTCGCGGTTGATCGCTTCTCAGCTGATCCCGCTTTGAAGGTTCGGGATGTGGAAGTTCGTTTTGAGTATAGAGGTGTGCGTGTGAAGTTGGTTAGGGTGTTTGGCTACCCCGCGGATCTTCCGGACCAGGCTCTCGTCTCCGAGCTAGAGGTCTTCGGAAAGGTTCACGGGATCTCCGAAGAATGCGTGCCCGGTTTCCCTGCCGTTGGCACCGGAAACCGGCGCATTCGGATAGAGATGGCGTGGCCCGTTCCTAACCTTCTTCGTGTAGGTGAGCGTGTCGTTCAGTGTGAGTACGAGGGTGTAGTTAGATTGTGCCGTAGGTGTAACATGGCAGGGCACCACGCCGCCGCGTGCGACACGCCTCAGTGCGCGCGCTGCGGGCAGTTTGGCCACGCGTCCTGCGACGTGGCGTGCGTACGTTGCGGCGGCGACCATGCGGTTTCGGCGTGTAGTGTCCGCACCTACTCGTCAGTGACCGCGAGGCCAGAACAGCAGAAACCTGCCGTCGTGGAAGCGGTTACTTCGCCGGTAGCTGATACGGTTGCTGCCTTAGAGGAAGGAGAGAGCCAGGGCTCCTTGAGCGTGGTCGATGCCGCCGAGCGCGGCGGCGATTCCGTGGACGCTACCGAGGTCGTTCCCCCTTCCGTCACGGCAACGTGCGAGGGGGCAGCGAGCGAGGAGGCTGAAGCGGCGGTCGCTGTCGCCTCCGTTGCGGGTACGCCTCTCGCTACGCCGGTCGCTATCTCTGGCGCGTCCGAACCGCTGACTGGCGCGACTGACACTGCTCGTCGGTCGAACCATAAGCGTAAGAGCCGGCGCGCACACCGCGCTGGCTCCTCCAGACTGGCCCTCCAGAATTTAAGTGCAGTGCTGTTGAAACGTCCGATTCTGATACTGAGGTCCCATCGGACGCGGAGGGTTCTCCTCCTTGTCCCAATTGCGGATGGGGACGTTGCGAATGCTCGTTGCTCTCAGACAGAACCTATGAGTCTACTGATGAGGGGTCCCCAACTTTGGAGACCCTCTCATAAGTAGTCTTTGCTTATTTGTCACTAGCGGCTAGTATTACCTAATACTAGCCTGCTCTTTATTTATTTTCCTAGCTCTTTTTGTCTTCCTTTGTTTCTACTAGCTCTTAGCTAATCTCTTTCTCCCTTAAAATGGCTTCTTCTCTCACTATAGCTACCTTTAACTGTCGTGGTTTGTCGCGTGCTTCTAAGCAGTTAGAGGTTATTAATTTGGCTAAATACAAAAAGGTAGATATTCTTGTGCTTCAGGAAACTTATATTCATAGGCTAGGCCAGATCAGCCACTTCAACCGGATTTTTCGCACTCGGTCTTTCTGGAGTTATGGCGCGACGGGCAGTCGAGGTACGGCCATCGTTTTGATGCCGAATTTCGACTGCCTTGTTATTCGCCATGCCAGGGATTCCGAGGGCCGCGTCTTGTCGGTGGACCTTGATTGTGGCATTTGAATTGTTAATGTTTATGCTCCAACCCGGTCTAAAGATCAGAGAGAGTTTTTCGCTACATTAGAACCCTACTTGGTAGGTCCCTCTCGGCTAATCCTTGTAGGCGACTTCAACTGTGTGTTAGAACAGGTTGATCGCATCCCGCATAGAGGGACTCCAAACCAGAAAGATAGGCGTGCAAATGTTGTACTACGAGAGCTCGTCGACGGGCTGGGACTTGTCGATGCTTGGCGTGTGCTTCGCCCTGGTCAGTCAGGAATGACTTGGACAGGAAGAGGCATTCTTCTTATGCATTATGCAGTATGCATTCTTCTTGGTTAACTCCTTCTGCTCTTAGCGACCACAGCTTCCAAATTCTGCGGTTCGCCCATTCTAGCATAGTCCCGCAAGGGAAGAGACCGTGGCGTCTGAATCCACGTCTTCTAAAAGACAGGCAGGCAACCGCAGAGGTATCATCCATTCTTTTTCGATCGCTGCACAATAGAGCGAATCTAAGTGGTACAGAATGGGATGACGTGAAGGTCAGAGTGCATGAGTGCTTCAGGTCTTGGGGCAAGCGTCGAGCGCGCGAGGAGCGTGAGGAGATTAAAATCGTCCCCGACGCGATCCTCCTGCTCTCGAGGCCACTGTCCGGCGGTCCTGGAGTTGCTTCGGCGCTGGCCTCACTCCGAAAGGAACTTCGGATTCTCCTGCAGCGACGCTGGGATGGCTTGAGGGCCACAACCCGAGCAGAGCTGTGGGAAATGGAAGCGTGGTGCAGCAGAAACGTCCTACGTAAACATCTCTCAAGGAAGAGCACAACTCTCTCCTCCCTAATAGATCCAAGCGATGGTAGCATAGTCGATTCACCAGATGGAGTTCTTGCACTGGCGAGGCAGTTTTACATGATCTTGTATGCCGAACCAGCTGCCACTCCAACTGCGTTTCCTTTTGCTTCGCCAGCTGAGCCGCCGCGAGTGTGCGACTCAGCCATAGATGAGGACGAGCTTTTTTCGGCATTGAAGTCTATGAAGCGTAATCGCAGTCCGGGATCCGATGGTCTGACAGTCGAATTTTATGTTAAATTTTGGACACTGTTAGGGAAGCCATTCACATCACTGGTGAACCGGCTACTCAGTGAAGGGACTTTGTCAGCGTCTCAATGAGAGGGGTTAATCCCTCTCCTTTGTAAGGACGAGTCGAGGAGCTCCGATCTGAGAGCATGGCGTCCAATCACACTTCTGAACTGCGATTATAAGCTCATAGCAAAGTGTCTGTGTATGCGACTCACGCCAGTGCTCAGCACTGTTTTGGGTCCATACCAGGCCTGTTGTGTCCAGGGGGGCTCTACTCAGCTTCACAGTATAGCACTAAGGGACCTTCTCCTGAGGGCAAATACCAGGAAACTTCCAGGTATTTGCTCCTTCGATCAGGAGAAGGCTTTCGATATCATTAGCCATAGGTACCTTTTCCGTGTTTTGGAAGAGGCTGGTTTTAGTGTGGGTTTTAGACAGATGATCCAAGCTTTGTATTCTCGACCGACTTCTGCTGTTGTCATACGAGACCGCCTCTCCGACGCGTTCATTGTGGGACGTGGTGTGCGACAGGGGGACCCGCTCTCACCTGCCCTCTACGTACTCGCTTTTGAACCGCTTCTGCAGAGGTTGTCTTGTGACAGCAGAATTGGCAGGTTCCTACTTCGACCAGGTTCCCCCCCCCGGTTGCACTCTTTGCCTATGCAGACGACTTGTCCATTATCGTCCCGGACAAAGCATCAGCTTGCGACGTCCAGGAGGTCATGGACAGTTACTGCGGGGCGAGCGGTGCAAGGTTGAATAGGTCGAAAAGTGCAGCAATGTACTTGAACTCCACTCCTTCCAGTCCGCAGCCCGTTCATGGTCTCCCCGTGAAAACGCGGCTGCGGATTCTAGGCTTCCAGTTCGAACCAGATGGTCTCTCTCCCGAAAACTGGCAACAGGCTAAGGAGAAGCTTGAAGCCAGGGTTCAGGAATACAGCGCGTTGTCATGCCCTTTGACTGCTCGAGCGACAATCCTTCGCTCACTTCTGTTTTCCTTTCTGACGTATGTGGCGTGTGTGTCTCCTATTCCAACCCGAACCAAGCTTATCTTGGAGAGGGTCTTGTTTCGCTTCCTCTGGAAGGGTACAACTGGTTGTGTAGCTAGGTGGGTGCTCAAGTTGCCCAGGGACAAGGGAGGACTCGGAATTCCCGACCTGGGCATCGTGGCTACTGCACTACACGTCAGTTGGACCCAGGTCGCTCTTAACTCGGATATGCTCCTAACTCGAAGCTTAACTTCCTTCTTTCTTAGCACCCGACTCCGCTTGTTCTCGCAGAGCACATTTTCCCACTGTGTTCCTCGTTCAGGTACCCCGTCCACCATTTATGCGGCGGCTGCCAACTCTTTGGTAAGCCTCTGCAAGGTTCACCCAGGCATCGACGTAGTTTCAGCTCCACTCCAAGAGTTAGTGGATATCCTCACCCCAGGACTCCCCCCACATTGCCAAATGTACGACCTGTCGATTCACAGGCCAAACTGGAAGCTCATTACAGCCGGTTTCCTCGACGCCAGGCGAGCCACCTTTGTGTACCGCCTGGCGCGAGGGTGCCTGCTGTTGAGCTACAGGCCCTTCACAGCCATCCCGGCTCGTGGAGTGTGTCCTTTCTGTGGCGCTCGTGAGGACTCAGTTCGTATATTTACGCAGTGTTTGCTTCCTGCAGCTCTTCTCCAAAGTGTTGCTAGTCTATTTAGGCTCCCAGGCGTTCCTTATGAGACAGTCCGATTTTTGCACCCTTTGCCCAATCAGGCGATCAACCACTTCGTGCTTCTCCTCGCCGAGTGCTCATACCAAGTTTGGCTGGCACGCTGCGATGCAATTTTCGGGGGGTCGGGCACCGGCCCTTCACGAAGTGCTTGTGAAAGCACGGAAGGAGGTCTGGTTCCACCTCACCCGGGAGCGGCACCGCTTGGGCGAGAAGTTTCTCGAAGTGTGGGCTCGTCCTGCCGTGATTTTTGACGAGTCAGGTGGAAAGCTATCCATTAAGTTATCATGCATGCTCCAAAGGTCGCACGACTCGGCCGTGTGCGCCAGTCGATCTACGGGGTTTTGTTTGGCTCAGTGGAACCCAGAGCTGGAACCGGTGGTGGTGCACCCTCAAGTGGTCGCGCTGCTCCGCGGACGGCTTTGGTGCTCTCCATGGTTGTATGCCTTGACCTCTTTTGCATCATGGCAGTCCGAGGGTCAGTCAGGCTTGTGCCCTGCAAGACCGACATGGCTGTTTGTGTGTTGAGTGCAGTCCCTCAGTTGGGCTGCACCACAACAGCCCCCTTGTCCGGGAAGGACCGTTGGTACTCCCCCCCACTCAGCCAGCCCGGGTTGTGGGGGAGTACCGGGGTCAATGTATCGAATGATGCTGGGTTGATGAGTACATGAAAGCTCTGGGACGCGGCGCCCCTGGTTGCCAAGTCCTCTTCCCATCTGACAACGGTACTCAGTCTACGCGTCAACAGCACCAGCATGTCCGGACGTGGCAAAGGCGGCAAGGCGAAGGGCAAGAGCAAGACGCGTTCCAGCCGCGCGGGTCTCCAGTTCCCCGTGGGCCGTATCCACCGTCTCCTGCGCAAGGGAAACTACGCCGAGCGCGTCGGAGCGGGCGCTCCCGTCTACCTCGCGGCCGTCCTCGAGTACCTGGCTGCCGAAGTGCTCGAGCTCGCTGGCAACGCAGCTCGTGACAACAAGAAGACCAGGATCATCCCCCGCCACCTGCAGCTCGCCATCCGCAACGACGAGGAGCTGAACAAGCTGCTCTCCGGCGTGACGATCGCGCAGGGCGGCGTCTTGCCCAACATCCAAGCTGTGCTTCTCCCAAAGAAGACCGAGAAGAAGGCGTAAGCGAGCTCCCAGCCGCCGGACTACAGTCGCGCTCGTCGCACAACCCAACGGTCCTCGTCAGGACCACCGAAATGCGTGTGACGGCAGGGTTTTGCTTGGCAATCCCGTTCTCTGCGCCCGTTTCCCTCTGTTTGAATTAGCGCAACCGTGCCTCTTGAACTGACGCTGCTGCTAGCTAGCTGGCATTTCAGTGCACGAATGTAGATGGAAAGCGAGCTTCCGGGTGTCCGGGGGCGCACAGGGACGAGCCTCACTGCAATTAGCGTACGATTCGCGTAGTGGAATGTGATAGGCGATTGGGCCCTTAAAAACAAACAAACAAAAAATGGGCCATATCCGCAACCAGCATGCACTTATGAGCCAGGCAGGTATGCATGAGGAACGTGAACAAACGCATGCATGGCATACCAATACATACAAGCTTGCACGCAACATCGGCCGCATTAATTTCGTTTTCGGGCGCGGCTTCTTCGCATGAATGCGCGCACCGTTTTGCAACGAACACGCATTTTGTTTATTTTTTTCCCCTCTCTCTTCTTGTTCGTGCTCGAACGCGCGCAATACTTACCATATGCATACCAAACGAGGCACCACCTTGCACCGGCAGCCCACCACAGGCACACACAAAAAAATATTAATAATAAAAAATAACAACAAAACAGACAGACCGAGTGGGTACGGTTGGAGTACGTGGTCTCGCGTGCTCCCGTGGCCGAAGCAAACATGTAGGTGGTCCTGAGAAGGACCGTTTTGTGTTGCTTGCCTGACCGAGGCTGCGGCGCAGACAGCGGCCGAACTTAGGCGCGCTCGCCACGGATGCGCCGGGCCAGCTGGATGTCCTTTGGCATGATGGTAACACGCTTGGCGTGGATGGCGCACAGGTTGGTGTCTTCGAAGAGACCGACCAGGTATGCCTCGCTGGCCTCCTGAATGGCCATCACAGCCGAACTCTGGAATCAGAGGTCGGTCTTGAAATCCTGAGCGATTTCCCTCACCAAGCGCTGGAACGGCAGCTTGCGGATGAGAAGTTCGGTCGACTTCTGGTAGCGGCGAATTTCACGAAGGGCCACGGTTCCAGGCCTGTAGCGATGCGGTTTCTTAACCCCTCCTGTGGCAGGTGCACTCTTGCGAGCAGCCTTGGTAGCAAGCTGCTTACGCGGAGCCTTCCCACCGGTGCTCTTACGGGCGGTTTGCTTGGTCCTGGCCATAGCGAACGGAGCGAGCGTCCGAAGTCGTCGACTGCCAGAGTGAAAATGACCCCTGCGCCGCGCGCGTCGTGCTTCGCCGCACTACTCTTCTCCTCTCCAACTCACCCGCCGATTGGCCAGCGCCGGCACAGCCGTCTCGGGCGGTGCGCGCGCCGCCACCGTTCGCCAGGATGCTGGAGGAGGCACGTTTTCGCGCGGGCGCCTTGTTCGCGGCTAAGGAAAGCACATTCGCAGGCGGTTTAATTGAGTTTAAACACGACAGCATGCCGCGCTGTTCTCTTTCGTTTCAGCCAACACCACAATCTCGTTTATACCGCCGCGCGTCGCCAATTGCCAGTGCCGAGTGTGAGACCACACCACTAATCTCGACAGTGGTTAGCGCTCCACGCCCAACGCCATCGGAGCTGTTATCGCGATCTCCGCGCGACGCAGATGGGTGGCATGTTAAGGCTACATTATTGCTTGTCCACTGCCTTGCTTTGATCATGCCGATGCTCGTTTCACGAACTACAAGTGCGCGCCACGGTGCCTTCTTGAGGGGCAACTACATCGTGTTTTGGCTGCACTCGGCAGCAAACCGTCTCGCATGTGCACACATGCCAGTACCGCACTTTCCCGTCCACGCACAGAAGAACGCGAGGCCCGCATGCGCCTCACAAGATTAACGACAAACTCACGTATGGACTACCAGCACCACTTCAGAGTTACAGAGAAAACGATGCACTTCCGCTCTAAGAGCGAATTTGGAATACAATATTGACAGGTGTTGAACGCGCGTTACGAGACCTGGACAACTAATTGGGGCCTCAAAACTGTGGATAGGCAAGCGGTACTTCCATATGTATGAAGGGTCCTTAAACAATATGTCAAGGTAGCATCAACCAATGCTTCGCAGGCGCGATCCCAAGCGCGGCTTCCCCGTGCCACGTATTCGGTGCGCAGTTTTCGCACTTGCAAGGGACACCATGTTTTCACAAACAATCATCAAACGCAACACTTTGCTCCATACAGTGCGTACATTTCGTCAGCTAGCTTTTTCGATTGCATTCCCGCACGCAACTTCGCCACAGGATCGACGGCATCGATGTCATGTTATAGCGAAGCTCCAGCTCGGCAGCCGCCGGGAGAAATCTATTTCCTCGCCAACTAATTCACCGAATTTGGTGCGCCTAATTGCGAGTAAAAGAAAATGTTCAAATGCCGCGCCTGCAACAGCGCGATTTTCAACTGATGCCGAGCGCTGCCTCTTGTTTCTTTACTATTTTTTTTCTCAGTGATTGTGGCAAACTATGAAATGGAAGAGAGAACAAACAGTTCAACTGTGCGCTTTAAAGCTCCGTCACACAGCAATGGCACCGGATTTGGAAATTCTGTTAATTGCACAAGGCGATATGTATAAAGGGAACACAATTTATACGCCTCGATAAGATATACCAGTCATGTGTGAGTATGACTTTTACAATACCTTCACAGACATCACAGGCGTTTTCGATGGGATAAAATTTTTTAGACAGAACTTCCGTGAGTAGTTGCGCGCAATTCACACGATCGCGGTACCGCTTTGTATTGTTGAGATATGAAACTTTGTACTTCTTAACCTGCCAGTACTCGTGCATTATGGAACGGGAAAAAAAAGAGAGAGAGAGACGTCACCGCACCACCACACATTTTTCTCAGATGGAACAAGAAGCTTGTTTACATGGCTGCAGTAGTTCTCTCGTGACAACCCGTTGTTTTCTCTTGAGTGTGTTCCGATGCCTTACTTAGAGTTCACCTCCGAGCTACACGCACGACCGGTATGACCTCATTGCGCACTGTGTACGCCTTGCTTCGTCCTCGGCTATTCCCTTTGCACGCGCATGCCAGTGACTTCGCAGCAGTAATCATTACATAGACAAGAGAAAAGAAATAACCAAAAGTTCCGCGTTTCTTCAAAGCAAGAGGCCCGTACATTTTCTCTGACTGTTCCTTCCCCATTTGTTTACCTGTTTAGCCATCACCTCACTTCGCTATATACATCAAGGCCATAGCCGCAGTTCCCGGTGGCTTCGTGGGACGAATGTAAAACAATAGGCGCGAGCTTGGCTTTCATTAAACGCAACACGAATGCGAAATCCGTGCAATGACGACGGCCGGCGTGTGTCAGCTTCCCTTACCTTGGCGTGCAAATATATGTGCCATGAGTGAGGGAGCCGGTTCGAATTCGGTATTTTTCTCTACAGCAGCTTGCACATTCACGATGTTCAAGGGATGCAGCGGCAGGAGGTAGTCTTGTGCACTTTGGCGCGTCCATGCCATGGCATTACGCAACCGCCTCACAGCGCGTAATACGCCGGACATGAGCTGCCACAAGGAGAAATGTTCACATGTAGGACAGGTGGCTCCCTCTGGCGGCGAAGAGTTCGACAAATACGTGATGCACCGCTCAAATCGCCCATCGGGCAGCCGCTCGTCCCTCTCTCTCTTTTTCCCCCGTTCTCGCGGCATGTGGCTTACACAAATACGTTGCTCGAAAAATTTTGTTTTCTTTAAATACAGCGCGTGTCTAGCGCCCGCTTCCTTACCGATCTAAGTATATGGCGCGAACAAGGGTCGCCCAGCATCGCCTACACGCACGCCTACAATTTCGCACGTCACGATAGCATTAACACAGTCTTACAAATACCTAGGCGTAACGTTGTCTAACGATCTAACCTGGAACGCGCATGTCACTAGAGTGATATCATCTGCTAACAGAAGCCTTGGTTTCCTAAAACGTCATCTACGTCTAGCGCCACCAAACCTAAGATTGCTTGCATACAAGTCACTCGTACGCTCTAAGCTGGAATATGCCTCTGCCATCTGGAGCCCTAACCAAAAATATCTAACAAACTGTCTAGAATCAGTGCAGAATCGTGCCACAAGATTCATCCATTCATGCTATTCATATAATGTCAGTATATCATCGTTAAAAGCAGAATCCGGCTTAACAAGCCTGACTTGTCGGCGTCGTATCGCTACTATGTACTTATTTCATAGGTTTTTTTACAGCTCACTTCATCATCCACCCTACATCAGCCCTCCTGCACGCATTTCTCTCCGCATTGGTCATCCCTCTCAAGTCGCCCGTCCACGTACGCACACTACCACGTTTGCCACATCATTCTTCCCACGTTCAGCCTCGGACTGGAACGGCCGTCCACACGACATCGCCGCAATCACCTGCCCATCGACGTTTTTGAACTGTATAATCAACATATTTACCAGCGAGCAAACTTGTACCTAAACATCTTTCCCTTGTGTATATAATTTATTTTAATAGCTACCCACCCCTTATGTAATACCCCCAATCCTGGGGGCCTTTAAGGTAATAAAGTGAAGTGAAGTGAAGTGAAATGTCGAAAGGGCCAGTCGTACAGAAATAACGAAAGTGAGTCTGCACTGTGCAAGCATATTTCTGTCTCAGTAAGCACACTTCACCGCTCTGCTCCTTTATTTTATTTTCCTCTTGTTTTGGGCAACTCAGCGGTGCATTGTCTTGCAAGAAGAGCCACGTTGGCCTCGAACCAACTGCTTATCACCTAGAGCGCGCTGACAAGAAATGCCACTGTAACCCTGTACACCAGTATGAAAACAGCACGCGCCTCGGTGTCTACCGCGCGCACCCTCGTCCATTTGAATACAACGCAGTGAGCCCGGTTCTAGCGACAGCTACGTAGCTAATCTCATCTTTGCATTCATTTGCGTCGCTCAAAAGAGTTACACAATTGTGAATCGCACGGTGGTAGTTTACGGCCGCCCAGCTCGTAGGGCAAGAGGGCTGGCTCGTTATTGTTTCTCCGACGCACGCACACCAACGAAGCCATGCGAATGCCGCTCAGACACAGCGTCGCGCGTTGGCTCACTCATTTAACGCTTGCACTGGAAAGAACAAATAACCGCCGTCTGTAGAAAACTCACTTTCAGCTGTTACACACTGGCCCGTGACCGGCAATATTTTCCTCGCGCTTTGCTTTGCTGCGTTCCCACATGAGCTATTGTTGTGAAATATGGGGCTTAACATATAAAACTTACTTAACTTAAATGCGCCCGCTGACCGTCACGCTCGGCGTATGTATGTAACCGAGTGCTACTGCCCGGCTCATACTCTTCTCTAAGGGAGTAGAAGAAGCGAGCCACTTCAAAGCGACAAAAATGCGCATCGACGAGCTTACGATTACCTCTTTCTTTTAATCATCAGTCCACTCTGGTTGCCTCAATCAGGGTCCAACCAAAGGCGACAACTGAGCTGCACGAACGACCGCCACGTCGCAGATCGGACAGACTGAGGGCGGGTGAAATGGGAGCAACACAACACACAGTGGCGAGCGCAAATGCAATCGAGCAAAGCTCGCCTTGCGAGGGCGAAAAACAATGCTACCACGCCTTATGAATACATGCGGTTGCGCTCGCTCACCTGACCAAAGTTTACCGCGCGTGTCTCGTACGGCTGAACGCGCGATAATGGCATGCAAAAGAGGGTCAACGGAGCAGGAGATCGCAAATCCTGCGCATCACTGCCGAAGCACCAAGTGGGTAGCCCTGAAGAGGGCTGTTGGGTTCTTCAGAGGAGCTCATATGCTGCTTGCAGACGACGCCGCGCACGCGTGCTGCTTAGCCTCCGAAACCGTAGAGGGTGCGGCCCTGATGCTTGAGGGCATACACCACGTCCATGGCTTAAGTGTTTCCCCCAGAGCAAAAAGAACAGAAAAAGAAAAAGGGGGAGGCCCGCACCACCTTGCAGTATAACGGGCTTAATGCCAATTAAAAGATAAAAAATGAGGGATCATCACGAGAGATGATCCATAGGAAATTTGGATACAAAAGCCAATATTAAAAAAAACAAATTCGGAGCTGAAGCCAATGAAATCATTTAGGAAGTAGTAGAAGACGAAGTATGTCGCCAGGATTAGCAGCACATAGCGACCCGGGGCAGGCTCCTTTAGGGTGTAATGAGCCGAAGGCTCCGGCAGTGATGCGCGATCATTGCGAGGCTGCATCTTTATTGCAAGTCAGTGCGAATAGAGTTCAGTCGGGTCCGGTGGTAGTGTCTCCCGCCGGTTGTGCCAAGGGACGGAATGCGGAGCCCGGTACATTGCCGCTCGCCGTGACAGAGGCTGGGTCCGGAGTAGGCTCAGAGCAGCAAGAACTGGTGGTGACCTGGAGGAACTGGTGGTGACCTGGAGGCGTGCTGGTATGTTGAGAAGATAGAATAGTACGCGGCAGGAGAAGGATAGGAAAGAAAGGAAGGAGGTAATGGAGATGAAGCATGTAGTTAGTACCATTGGCAACGGTCCATGGCTGTCACGGTCTTGCGCTTGGCGTGCTCAGTGTAGGTGATGGCGTCCCGGATCACGTTCTCGAGGAACACCTTGAGCACACCGCGTGTCTCCTCGTAGATCAGGCCAGAGATACGCTTGACACCACCACGGCGAGCGAGGCGACGGATGGCTGGCTTGGTGATGCCTTGGATGTTGTCACGCAACACCTTACGATGACGCTTCGCGCCACCCTTGCCGAGCCCCTTGCCGCCCTTGCTTTGTCAGATGGAAGAGAGGGCAGCTGTATAAAGTGCTGTCCCCTAATGAGAGTTCAGATCTCAGCCAACCATCATCATCCATACAACCGCCTCAAGCTAGGTCCCCAACACGGCAGGGGTGAAGGAGATTTGGGGTTCGAGGCGGAGGTCATGTTCAGAACAGGATCAAGCCACTGTACTCTATCGGGAGCGGCTCTCGGCGCCATAGCACCGTATTGGAGCGCGCTGCCGGCGCCTTCGTAAGTGGCGATCGAGTTCTTCAGAACTCCACAACTATCTTTCCTTGTCGTTGGGAAAAAATTATCATAGGTCGGCACCATGTTCGGGAGAATTGGAGTGTACCCAATCGACGTCTCTCCCTCTCCAGGTGGAACCATAGTTCCTTCCTGATTTTGGCCAGTACTTCGTGTAGTCCCGGTTGCTTGTCCGTGAACGTTGCTTTGCATCTCGCCAGCCACACCTGATAGCTACACTCAATCATCAACAGAGTAAACTGGTTTATCCCTTCTTTAGCGAGTGGGTTCATGTACCGGACAGTCAGGTATGGCACTCCCGGCAGCTTGAAAATATCTTTCACTCTTTCAATCAGTGCTGCCGGGATCAAGCACTCGTAGAAGATGTGCTCGGGCGTCTCTCTGGCATTACAAAATGGGCAGTTTTTGTTGAGACCGCCCGTGGCGGATACAAAGGCTCTTTTCCTTATGGGCAGACATCCACGTGCAAAGCGCCACATGAATGATGCTCTGCGAGCATCGAGGAAGTCTGCTAAAATCAAGTGCCAGTTCGGCTTTTCGGCCGGTTTGTTAAAAGGCACCAGTTGTCGTGGTAACTTCGGTGACAGGTGCTCTATGAGCACTTTGAGCGCCGTACTCGTCAAATCAAAGTTTGGTATGCTCTTCAATGTGCATAGCGCATTTGCGGCTTCTTTATAAAAGGGTAGGGGGAATTCGGAGCGGGGAGCGGAATGCGACAGTGGGGGACCAGTGAACACAACAATTTTCGTACTGAGAAAAAACGAAGTTAGCATCTTAGTTAAGCGAATGTCCGAGTCTAGGGCGATTTGGGTCCACTTGGTATGTAAGGCTAGTGCCATTACATTCAAGTCCGGAACGCCTAGGCCACCTTGGAATCGTGGCAGTTTTACTATTATTCGTTTTACTTGATCAGGGCCTCCTTGCCAGAGGAAGCGAAAAATTATCTTTTCTAGCTTCGTTTTTACTCCGTTAGGAATATCAAGCACACTCGCGGTATACATCAGGAAAGATATCAACAAACTTCTTATTATATTTGCTTGTGCCGTAATAGGGCATTTTAATGCACTATAATTATTAACTTTCTCTCGGAGTTTTTCTTCTGCATTAAACCAGTTAGATTGGGAGGGTCCCTTCCTATCGAATATGTAGCCGAGCATCTTAATTTCGTTTTTCAGAGGCAAGCCGTGCAAAAGTCCTGATAGTCCAGGCTCAGTGTGCAGGCTCATAATTGTGCTTTTAGTGCGGTTGAGGTTTGCTCCGCTTGCTAGACAGTACCGATCAACTACTTTTAGTAAACTAGCGACAGAGTTGCTGTCTGGTACGACTACTGTGACATCATCTGCGTATGCGAAAATCGGGGTGCAGTTAGGACCAACAGGAAGGGGGAATTTGCTGATGCTGTCATCAGCGGCGATTTGTTGTAGTAGCGGTTCTATGGCGAGTATATACAGTAGTGGGCTGAGTGGGCAGCCTTGCCGCACACCTCTTTCTATATGAAAATTTTCTGACATGCTTCCCTGTGTTATAACCGCTGATGTAAGGCCGCTGTGCAAACACTGGATTTGTTTACAAAATTCTTTCCTAATGCCTGCTTGTTGCAATACCTGAAAGAGAAATTCGTGGCTTATTTTATCGAACGCTTTTTCTTGGTCTAGTGAGCATATGTAACCGGGCAGATTTCTAGATGTAGCCAACGCTAATAGGTCCCTTAATCCTAAGCCGTGTAATTCAGCTGATCTACCCGGAATACAGTATGCTTGGTAGGTCCCGACTATGTTTGTTAGGGCGGGCGTCAAACGGAGCGAAAGGCTTTTCGCGATAATCTTATAGTCACTGTTGAGGAGTGTAATAGGGCGCCACGCTCGGAGGTCTGATGATTTTCCTACGTCCTTACATAAAAGCGTAATTAAACCCTGACGTTGCGAAACTGGTAGCGACCCTTCTTCTAAGGAGGCATTTACAAGGGCTGTAAAATATTTTGCCAGGAGGGGCCAAAATTTTGTATAAAAAGCGGGCGGGAGGCCGTCTGTTCCCGGACTTTTGTTTTGTTTCATTGCCTCTAGGGCTTCAAAAAGCTCTTCTGATTGAAATGGCGTATTTATAACTATGGGGCTGATTTCTGGGCTTTTCAAAGAGAAAGACGTGTGAGTGCAATTAGTTTTCTTATACAGATGCTCATAGAATGACCTAGCAGCCTCTGTTACCTCTTCTGGCTTTGTTGTTGTGACGCCCGTGACTGGGTCTGTCACTTCGCACAGTATGCTACTTCTTGTAGCTAGGCGGCGGCGTAGGAGATGCCTAGAGCACCATGTTTCTCTTTCCCACCTTTCCGCACGCGCTGTAGCTCGAAGTCGGTCCCATCTTTTGTTGAGCAAGCTGTGGAGCTCTTTTCTGAGTTCTACAAGAGCGCCTGCTATGCTTGGCCCTTGCGATAGTGGTGCGCTGAGAATTAAAATGGCATCTGAAACTTTCCTCATTTCCTCACGTTCTTCTCTAGCTAATTTAGTGCCCCATGTTTGGAAACATTCCTTAACGTTTACTTTAAAGCATTCCCATGCTGCGGCGGTCGGCGGAGATTTAAGGGAGCTCTTTATCAAGTTGATAATGTCCTCAACTACGCGTGCATCTTCGAGAAGTTTTATGTTAAGGCGCCAGCATCCTTTGGCTCGCGGAGCTAAATCATAATCGGTGAAGCGAAAGATTAAAAATTTGTGGTCACTCAATGCGGTGGGAAGGACCCACGCAGATTGTAGCGAAAGCGCCAATGCATTGGAAGTATACAAGCGGTCGATGCGGCTTTCGTAGCCGCGACCCGTCCATGTCATTCCTGAGCGGCCAAGCTGTAAGATTTTCCACGTGTCTATGAGCCCTATTTCATCTACCAAGGAGCGCAGTGTTTGCGCGCTATTGTAGTCGCGCCCAGTACGCGTAGGTGCGCCGCGGTGAGAGCGCCTATCGCTTGCTTCTAAGACACAGTTGAAATCACCTAAAAGAATCACTTTAGTCGGTCCAACTAAATAATGTTCTAATGACTGAAAATATTCTCTTTGACCGCGTTTACAGGGGGCATAAACATTAATTATTCTAATACCATTACCTAAGTCAATGCTCAGCGTGCGACCCGCGTTATCCCTTTCATAACGAAGTACTTTTAAATTTAATTCTCTAAGAAAAACAATTGCGACACCAGCCGAGCCCTTCCTTCCAAAATTCCAGTACGATTTTGTGTCGAATTTTAAGTCGAATTGCCTCATCTGATCGATGTGGTGGATGTACGTTTCTTGAAGTGCCAGTATATCGATTTTCAACTGGCGTGCCAATTGTATTACTTCCGCTTGTTTAGCTGCTCTCGTCAAACCACGGCAGTTGAGAGAAGCTATCTTGAGCGAAAGAGCCATCTTGGAAGGACGGGGGAAGGTGCGCCTAAATTAAAGCTTAGAAGGCAGTCTACCCCTAAGGGGAGGCAACGGCCGAGGGCAAGCCCTCGGCGTTGTCAGACATTATAGAACAATCACAGCTGCTGAGGTGGCAGAATTCGCATAGGGATTTTGCTTTTGGCATCTCTACAACGCTTTCTGTGCCGCATTCTGAGTTGCATTCGTCACTGCTACTTGCGAGGATTTGCCGTTTGTAGTGCGGCTTATCGCTCGAACTTTTGGAGCTCGGGCTTTCATTTCCCGACCCTGCTCCGTCCTTGGTAGGGGTGGCAGTTGGGGTATTCTTTTTGCTCTTTCGCTTTCTTTTGCTTGCTGTCTTTTTTGGCTCCCCCGCGACCTTTGCCACTTCTAACATGGGTGTCGCATTGTCTGGGGGCGAACTAGCCGGTTCGTCAACATGGTCCTTGACCTCCTCCCCTTTGTTGCAGGTGAGGCCCTTAGGCTCCCTTGGGGCAGGTGGGGTGTTGTTCGGCTGGGTTTCTTTGTCAGCAGCTTGAGGGGCCGAGAGGGGGGACAACACAAGTGCAGTTGGTTCCCAGTACTCGGCCACGACTGCATTTTCTTTGTCTGCTTCAAGCCCCTGGCTCGTCACGGCAGCAAAGGTGCGTTTGGTGCATTCGCTGACCGCATGGTCTTCTCCGCATTTGGGACAGGGGTCATTGCAGTCCACGTGGCCCTACATTCCGCACCTCTCGCATTGCGGAGTGTCGCAGGCGGCGCCAAAATGGCCTTCGCCAACACAGCGCCTGCACACTCGCACGACCCCTTCAAATTCACATTGAACAGTGGTGTCGATAACCTCCAGGAAGTTTGGTACTGGGGTCGTCATTTCAATCTTGACGCGGCGTATGCCGGTCGTAACTGATGGAAAGCCTGGTACACTCTCGCGAGTGACACTCAGGACCTTCCCGTACTTCTCAAACGCCTTCGACAGTTCCACATCTTGATGCTCGGCAGAGTAACCAAAGACTCGCACAAGCTTTGCTCTCGTTCCTCTGTACTCAAACTGGACTGCTGTGTCCCGAATCACGACGACAGGATTGGTTAAAAACCTCTCGACCGCCGCGCGTGTCTTCAGGAAAATTTCATACTTTCCTGCTGTGAAGTCTTGCACACCTCCTAATTCAATCTTTGTGAACTTCGACGTCAGACATTTCGTCAGTTCAACGGTGGTCACGCCATGCGGGACGCGCCCGAAGGTAAACGGCTTGAGCCGCTTTAGGCTTGCCATCGCGGTTGGGGTACCGCGTGGCCAGCGCTTGCTAGACACACTAGAAACAGACAATCTAGCTAACCTCGAGAAGCGCAGACACGGCCTGGAAGGGAAGAGGGATGGAAAGCCGTCGGCTTACTCACCAAACCTAGGAACTCCTAGTACTTGGGGTAATCCAAATCCTAGTCCTTGCCGCCCTTGCCACGTCCAGACATCTCGGCTGTTGCTGCTGCTTCGAAGCGAGTCAGGAAAGCGAATGCCGCGTCCTTGCGCCGCGACTGAGCGAGGAAGCCGCGCCGAAGGGCGAGGAGGTGAAACGCGCGCCGATTGGCTCACGGGCAGCGCGGCCTCTCTTCGCGAGTGAGTCGCGGGTGGCAGCACTGAGCCCTGCTTAGGCCACGCACTGAGTTCAAGACTAGTGGTTTCGCAACACAATCGCGGAGTTTACTCTTTTTTTCTTATGTTGTTTCTTTTTGGCATTTCTGACTGCAACGTCGGCTGATGTTCAACCCGCCTCCCTTCTTCTTTTGCTCAACTCGCCAAGAGAAAAACAAACGTGTCAACAATGTTATTGTGCTATGTTGCACGCACCCACTGCTCGTGTCGCGCCCCAGGAACAAGTTTATTGTGTTCTCATAATTATGATTACTCGTTCTATTCACCGGTAGCTCGGCTACGCTTTCAAGCGCACCCTGGTCATTGCCGCAAAGCACACCGTGCGCACAGTTTCAAACTCCGCCACGCCAACATCGTTCACTTGATCACTAGTCGCGAAACAGGGCGCGTTCATGCTCTGTTCGCCTCAGGCGTTTCAAATTTCGCACGCCGGCACCGCTGACTGGTGCCTACACGACCGTCAAATTTCGTCGTGATAGCTTATGCAGCCTCGTAGATAACGTCAGCGAAATCAGCCTAAGACGCGCGCGCGAGCCCAATTCAGCATTCTAGGGGACGGAAGAGAGCGAGGGAACTGTTTGCGCCGCTCCTCACTCCTCCCTCTCCCATCGCCCGTACGAAGGCAGCTACGCAGGGCGCGCGCGAAACCGCTAGCTATGCAGCATGCGGAGAGCGCGCGCATCTCTTCTTTTCCCACTTCAAGGTACTAAATTTGTAATAACAGTGTAAAATTTCCCCTTAGGCAGTGCTGCTTCGTGAACGTGCGCACCCATTTCCGCTCGCCAGCCACCGCTACAGTAATGCGGCTCTGAATTTCAGTCCGGAGCACTGCTGCATACGTGCGGGCGGCCGCCGAGAGGGCATTAGTTCTAGCAGCCACAGAGGCACACCTCAGGGCCCGCAAAAGCGCGTCGAACGACAAGAAGAAACAAAACGTTAAAAAGAAAAAAGAGGAGGGATAACGGCTGCCTGCTTTTAAAAGTTGCGCTACATCAGAATGAAGTAAATGTGCAGCAACGACCGCCTCATCATCCTCGGTGTGTGAAACACGCGCCGTGGTAATTATTGTATGCAGGCGAACGTGGCCGCTCGCGCAGAGTCGCCTCACGCGCCCCATACTTGCTCTGTGTGTGTTGTGCTGAGCCCCATGGCGTTCCGTGCGGTTCTGCTACAAAAGGTGTAGCACACGCGCTGTCCGACCGCGCACGCCGCGTGTTTGAAAACAAGAAGCAGTAGCAAGTGCCGTTGAAATGGTAAAAGAAGAGAAGAGTGCAGTACCGTAGCTGTCTCTCGCTTAGGAGGTCACCTCAACAGTACTGCACGGGGGAGGGTAAGGAGAATAAAGGAGCCAAGAGAAACAAAGATTAAAGAGGACGAGCGGAAGGCCGTGAAGGAGAAAATAATAATAATAATAATAAGAGAGAGAGAGAGAAGCGTGAAACGGGGCCTATGGCAGCGTGGTAAGGTTCGACGACTCAAAAGAACTCAATGAGAGCTGGGAAGGCTCCTTTGAGTAAAACCGCAAAACCCCTAGGAGACAGAAACTCCTCAGGACGGGCTATGGGGAGTCCAAGGCGTCGATTAGGATTTCACGAGCTGAGAGATATATGCAGTGCATATATCTAAACAAGGGATATATAAAAGTGCACATATCATATAAAAGGGACTCTCACGGGCCTAACGACCCGTGAGAGTCCCTTTTTGTGTGTGTTGTTGTGCTGCGCGCACGGCGTTCTGATACAAAACTTTCAGCACACGCGCTGTCTCAATGAGAATGCGACAGCGCGCGCCGGGTGTGTGTAAACAAGGAAGTGTGGAACAGAGGGAACGGACGGAATTGTCGAGATTCTCACTACATCCCAATGCCAATGCAGACACTTTGGGTGGCTCTGAGAAGAGCCGTTGGGTGTTGGCTGCGCGGACGAGTGCTCGGTCGCCTACTTGGAGCTGGTGTACTTGGTGACGGCTTTGGTGCCCTCGGACACGGCGTATTTTTGAGCCCCTCGTAAAACAAAAATAACCTAAATAAAAATGAGGGAAAGCCGCACCACCAAGGTATAGCAGCTTTAAGCCAATCAAAATTAAATGAAGAGGAGTAGAAACCCAAAAGGTAATTTGAAGTAAAGCCAATTATTAAGAAAAAAACCGAGGTAAACCAACAGAGAATGTTGATGCATACCAGGAGGGGATAGGACGGCGGAGGACTTGTCTGCATCGGCGTGGGACGGGTGAGGTCTCGGTGCGTCTAATTTTTTATTTAGAAGGAGGCCAGCAGGTCCATCGGGGTTCCGAAAAGCGGTGCAGAGTTTCCGGTAGACCAGACTGCACCGGCCTGGAGGAGGATTGGCAAAACCGGATGGTTCCGGTAGGGGTGACTTGACATCAGGCAGCAGTGGGGTTGCAGAATCCACTGGACTACAGGTCAATGGAAGATCTGCAAGAAAGCTGAAAATGATGTCAGGCAGGTTGAGAAGGTGTATCGAGGGCACAGAGAAGGATGGGAAGAGAAGCTAAACTGCCAAAAGAAGAAAGCAGCCATTCCGTCTAAAGTGTCCCCAGAGACAAGCTCCACCTTTGTTGGCATAACCAAGGACACTAGAAGACGAAAGGCGAAGGGCAAGGTGGGAGGGATATAAAGTGGAGACAGGGAAAGAGGAGAGGGAAAGGAAACCGATTAAGGAAAAGGTATGATTGTAGAAAGAATTAGGAGGAGTCCGGGAAAGTGTACGATGAAAAAAATGCGATACGGACGAATAAGAAGTGCGCGCTTTCTTTGATCTGTAAGAAAGGAGAGGTAACAATCAGGTGTAATGGTAGAGGGGAGATTCTCTTTAAGGGGATTAGCAATGTGAGATGTAAGGGGACAGTCATTGAAGTAGTGAAGCAAGTCTGTGCAAGGATTACCACAGGCACAGTTACTGTGGGATAAAAGGTGAAAGCGGAAATAATAGAAAGAGAAGCGGCCATGAGCGGAGGTGAGGTGGACAATGGGTCGTTTCGGAGGAAAGAAAGAGGGAATGCGATTGACGTTTTTCATCCATTGAAAGAGTGCAGTGTCGCTATTCTCTCGCGCCCAGTGAGCATTCCACTGGGCGAAGGAATAGGCACGCATCCTTGATTTGATAGAGGAGGGAGCGACAAGGAGGGTACGAGAAACACCATGGGAGGCGGCGGAGTTGGCGAGAAAGTCCGCCATCTCGTTTCCCTCTATGCCCTGGTGTGCCGGTACATGGAAAAGAGATACCCGTCGCCGGTTAGAGATGAACTGAAGGAGCTGCTTGATTTGCCTGACAGAGGGATTTGTTGTCGTGAAAGTATTCAATGTAGTGAGCATGGACAAGCAATCGGTGTAGATGTGTAGAGGGATGAAATGGGGCAAAGTCTGTATATAGGCTAATGCCTCCAGTAAAGCAGCTGTTTCGGTAGCATAAGATGAAGTGGCACGAAAAAGTTTAAATTTTCCAACTTTGGTGATGTGGCCTGTTGGACTATAAAGTACGAAAGCGGCTCCTGCAGACTGGGAAGTGTAGGAGCCGTCTGTATACAGATGATAGGCCGGCATAGTGGTTACAGAGGGTACATCTTGAAGTCGAAGGCGGTAATGGGTAAAACGAGATTTCATGCTTGGATGAAAGTCCCAAGGGTTCATAGGGTAGTTAACAAGCGCCGGATGGTAGGAGTCAGGGCCATAAAATGTGAGCGCTTTGGGTGCAAATAAAGAGAAGTAGGCGTTTAGACGGTCTAATTCAATATGGAGCGGTGGTGTGTTAGCCAGGACCTGAAGCGACGAGGTACGCGTCGTGCGGAAGGCACCGGTGATTGGGAGCAGAAGGGTACGTTGGATAGAGGATATTTTGATTGTAGACTGTGAAGTAGGAAACGTTGGCCACCAGACGGGAGAAGCATAAGTGATGGACGGAAGTAAAACCTGATTATAGAGGAGACGGAGAGTGGAAGGGGCCATCGAAAAATGCATGCGAACGAACAGGAGAAGACGGGAAGAGAGAAGGTCTGCTTTTGTACGGAGATTCGTTAAATTAGCGTTAAAGTTTAGGTGGGTGTCAAAGATGACCCCAAGAATTTTAATGTTCGACTGAAATTTGAGGGGAAAGCCATTAAAACGAACTATGGGAAGACGGGTGCGGGAAGACGAAGCAGAGTGGCTATTGGGGAAGTATAAACAGGAAGATTTGTCGGCACTAATGGTGAGTTTCGTACGCTGTGCCCAGGTCGAGATAAGATTAAGAGTAAGAGCTACCTTGGGTTCTAAAACGCGACGATTGTCTGCAGAGAGCACTATGACAGTGTCATCTGCATAGGCGTGCGCAACCACGTCCGGTGGAAAGGGGAGGTGAAGCAATCCGTAGATGACAATGTTCCACAGCAGTGGACTGAGTGGTGACCCTTGAGGGCTGCCCAAAGTAGGCGTAGCAGACACCTGACCAGTCTGCGAACGGAAAATGATCTGTCGGTTTTCTAAGAAAGATTGTAGAAGGTGGTACAGATTGGAAGGGCAGTTGTGCGAGCGTAAAAAATGAAGGACGACAGGGTGCCAAACGCTATCGAAAGCGCCTTTAAAGTCTAAGCAGATGAGAAGTGCGTGTTGTTGCCGGTCTTTGTAGGTGTTTAGAGTTTGTCTGAGACGGTACAAAGCGGTGGTCGCACTCTTCCCATGTGTAAAACCGAATTGACGCGGATGAAGTAAATGATTGGAGTGGAGAAAAAAGTAGAGCCGGGAATTTAGGAGACGTTCGAGAATTTTACTAAACAAAGAATGTATAACAATAGGGCGGTAGGATGAAGGAGAGTCGAGTGGGCGGTTGGGTTTAGCAATAAAGATAACACGTCCTTTGCGCCAATGAGTGGGGAAGTAGGAGAGATTGAGACAATGATTAAAAATGAAGAGGAAAAAGGACGGGTGATAGTAAAAAATCGTCTTGAGCATGGGAAGAGTCAGTCCGTCTGGACCTGGGGCGGCGTTGGTGTTGCCTGAATTGATAGCATGTTCAATTTCTGGAATAGTGAAAGGGAGATCACTAGTTTTGGATGAATAAGGCGTGGCAGTTATTTGACGCAGGCGCACGTGGTCGTCATTATCTGTGGAGGGAGAGTCGTGGGTCACATGAGCATTAAGGAGAAAGCGAGCCGACTCAAGCACGCTGCATGTGGGACGACCATCGGGTAAAAGAAGGGAGGGGAGTTGGTTGGTACGGGAAAGTTTGTCGAAGCAGATGCGGAAAGGAAGGCCGAAGAGATTGCGTTTGGAAAGGTCGGAACAGATAGATTTGGAGGCTGCAGATTTGGCTTGGTCGATGTGCATTTTGTATTCGGCATGGGCATCATTGTACTGAGCCTTAAACGCCTGTCGAAGGAGCGGGTCAGTGGTGCGCTGGAAGCGCCGACAGAAGGCACGGATCCGTTTGCGTTCAATAGTGAGGTCGGGAGTCCACCATGAATTAGTCGGAGAGGGTCGCGGCGTTATCCAGCGAGAATGGAGATGACGAAGCTTGTCGAAGAGAATGTAAAACTTCGTCAAAACCAAATCGACTGCGTTCGGAGATAGTAAAGTTGTCTGTTGGACCAACGAAAACCAAGAAGAGGTGACGAGTGACTGTAAAAGATGAGAGGTGGTCGATTTTGTTAATCGTTTATGGCGGGGTCTGGTATGGCCGAAAAAGGAAAATAGGATATATTTGTGGTCAGATAACGTTTCGGATTCGGCGACGAACCAGCTGTAGCCACATACGGCGAGAGGAACTGATGCAAAGGAAACATCGATCCAACTCTCAGCAAGGTGGGATTGAAAGGTAGGCGGCGAGCGAGGGTCATTTAATGCTTTTAAGTTGTTGGCGGCAGCAAATTGTGTGAGCTGCGCTCCCCTGATATCGCCTTCCACAGGGCCCCACAGTAAGTGCTTCGCATTAAAATCACCCGCCATCACCAGAAAAGGTTGAGTAAGAGAGGACAGGTGAGCTTGGAGGGCATCAAAAAGGGGTTCCAAGGGTTCGTGAGGGGGAGCGTAAACGGCGAGGATGACGAAAGAAACTGAAGGGGCAACACAGGAAACTATGACATATAGAGGGTCGGAATGGACTAGGAAGAGATCATAGGTATGTTTAGGAGCTAAAAGAGCAAGACGGGGACTGATTGGTGAAGCGAAAGTGATGTGCGTGTGAGGTAGGTGCGGAAGAGAGTTGCCTCGTGTATAAGGTTCGGAAATGATGATAAAATCAATGTGGTGCTGCTGGATAAAGTCCGACAACAACAATGTGGGTTGTCGGGAATGTGCCAGATTAGCCTGTAAAAATTTAATGGGTATGGCATGGGCCATGGTTCAGTATAGAAAAGAAAGGGGAAGAGAACGTGAAGATGAGTAGAGTATCGCGGGAGACAGAAATAAAGAAAGGCAGAATGTGCGAAGTTAAGGGGAGGCAGAAGGTAACAGAGAAGAGGGGAAGAGGGAGGAAAGAGAGATAGAAGATAGGAAGGAAGGAAAGAGAGAGAAGCAGACCACTAGAACGAAGCGAGGGACAAGGGGAGCAACCAGACGGGAACAAGGATTGAGGAGAATAGAGGGGCGCATGCACCCGCCCTCTAGAGAAAGGGGCTGCACAGCGGCAAACTGACAGAAGCGTCAAGTCCAGAAGCCGAGGTATAGAAAGGATACAAGTGTATCTGATGGCAGGGAGTATAAATGGCCAGAGCCACCGCGCAGCCCCCAGGGGACAGGGGTAGGTGGTGCATGCTATGTTATCCATAGTCTGTGCGCATGCGCATAGGCGCTATGCGTTCAAGCATCACTGGGTAAGTCGCATCTCCCGTGGGATGCGACGACGGCCTAGCCACCCGCCGGCACTCGGCGCACGATACCGCAGCGTCCCCCATACGCACCGAGCACGTGTCTGCTAAATGCGCCTCAGCACACTTAGTGCACACCATCCGTGAAGGGTCTGACTTATGGGGACAGGCGCGTTTGGAGTGTCCGTACGTTGAGCAGTAGGTGCAGGTGGGGACATGTAGGTCTTCTCGCACCGTCACCGAAGTCCAGCCTATGATCATACGCCCGAGGGCAGTAAGGGAGCGGAAGGACGCTGCATCGACGGCAAGGACATGGGTAAGGTTTCCGGAGCGTTCGCGGAAAGAGACTCGTATTTTACAGGTATCAGGATCGAGTTGGATTGATGGGTTGCGTGCATTGATAGCAGCAAGGAGGGCATGAGCTGGTACGTCGGGATCAACACCTGATATCCGAATATGGGGTTGTCGTTTTTGGGCAACCTTTATGGAAATCGCGGTACGCGTTATTGGGTTCCTTTCAATTGCATTCTTGAGATGGTCAAAAGAGTGACGCTCATTAGTGAATATGGTGATGCCGTGTCGTGTACGGCGCAGCGAGACGTCACCAATTCCCTCCGTTATTGGGTCTATGTTCGCCTTGAGAAGGGCTACGACATCGCGCGCCGGCGAGGCGGAAGGAGCGACAGGGGTGAGGAACAGGATAAATTCGTGTTCTCGCCTGATTGCATCGGGCCGTGGAGGAAGGATCGGCAAGTCCGTGACCGTTTGTTGAACATCTGCAGGGGTCCTGATTGGGAGCGGACGGGTCGTGGGTGAATCAGCCTACATACCAAGGTGCGCCGCAGCAGCGTATGTCCTGGGCTGACAAGGAGGACGCGGTGGAGCCGCCAGCGCATCGCCAGCAAGGCGACTCGCCTGTTGCAGCTGGTCCCGTAACTCTGCAACGCGACCCGCCTCATGTGCAGCAATCGCTCGAACGTCAGAGCATTCCTGTAAAATCTCGGCAAGCCAGGATACGATTTGCGAGCGTTGAGCATTTGGCACTTCGGAGGAGGCGTGGAAGATCAAGTCTGTGATTAGTTTTTGCCTCTCTACGATGCGGTGAATGGAGGCGGTAATGCGTTGCTCGGGATCCAGGGGAACAGTGGGAACCGAGGTGCCGCAAACGGAAGCTGGGGAACTGGGAGCAGCAACAACAGATGGTAAATACCCGGTAGCGGGGCCAACCCTTGCGGGTGGATCGCGTTCTCCCCCTGGCAACTCGGCCTCGCGAAGGACCTCGTCCCCTTCATCAGAAAAAACTGACTCATTTGAGCCGTCCGAGCGAGGCGGTTTGACACCGCTAGGGGAGTCTCGCCCGGTCGTCTGCTCGTCCTGAGGAACCGCAGGCTTAGGCATGGCCGCGTACACAAGCGGCCATGGCCACCGCCCGGCCGGCTCACGGTATTAGATGGCCAAAATAAGGAAAGGGGGCGCCCAAAAGCCCCAATCGTACGACGAAGCGAGTCCTGAGAGATTTAAAGGGATCCTCAAAGCAAGGTTAGGTTGGTAAGGTCAAAAAAACCTTACCTTTTGCGAGAAAACTCAGGAGCGGCGTGTTTGGCCAGCTCGCCGGGCAACAGCAGACGCACGGCAGTCTGGATCTCCCGGCTCGTGATGGTCGAGCGCTTGTTGTAGTGAGCCAGACGGGATGACTCCGCGGCGATACGCTCGAAGATGTCGTTCACGAAGCTGTTCATGATAGACATGGCCTTGCTGGAGACTCCAGTGTCCGGGTTCACCTGCTTCAGCACCTTGTAGATATAGATGGAGAAGCTCTCCTTCCTGCGGCGCTTCTTCTTCTTCTTGTCGGTGGCGCGCACGTTCTTCTGCACCTTGCCGGCCTTCTTCACGGCTTTACCGCTGGGCTGGGGAGGCAGCCCAGCGGTAAGGCCGTGAAGAATGCCTCTTCCTGTCCAAGTCATTCCTGACTGACCAGGGCGAAGCACACGCCAAGCATCGACAAGTCCCAGCCCGTCGACGAGCTCTCGTAGTACAACATTTGCACGCCTATCTTTATGGTTTGGAGTCCCTCTATGCGGGATGCGATCAACCTGTTCTAACACACAGTTGAAGTCGCCTACAAGGATTAGACGAGAGGGACCTACCAAGTAGGGTTCTAATGTAGCGAAAAACTCTCTCTGATCCTTAGACCGGGTTGGAGCATAAACATTAACAATTCGAATGCCACAATCAAGGTCCACCGACAAGACGCGGCCCTCGAAATCCCTGGCATGGCGAGTAACAAGGCCGTCGAAATTCGGCATCAAAACGATGACCGTACCTCGACTGCCCATCGCGCCATAACTCCAGAAAGACCGAGTGCGAAAAATCCGGTCGAAGTGGCTGATCTGGCCTAGCCTATGAATATAAGTTTCCTGAAGCACAAGAATATCTACCATTTTGGATTTAGTCAAATTAATAACCTCTAACTGCTTAGAAGCACGCGACAAACCACGACAGTTAAAGGTAGCTATGGTGAGAGAAGAAGCCATTTTAAGGGAGAAAGAGATTAGCTAAGAGCTAGTAGAAACAAAGGAAGACAAAAAGAGCTAGGAAAATAAATAAAGAGCAGGCTAGTATTAGGTAATACTAGCCGCTAGTGAGAAATAAGCAAAGACTACTTATGAGAGGGTCTCCAAAGTTGGGGACCCCTCATCAGTAGACTCATAGGTTCTGTCTGAAAGCAACGAGCATTCGCAACGTCCCCATCCGCAATTGGGACAAGGACGAGAACCCTCCGCGTCCGATGGAACCTCAGTATCAGAATCGGACGTTTCAACAGCACTGCGCTTAAATTCTGGAGGGCCAGTCTCCGAGCCCTGGGAGCCACCTTCGTCCGAGCTCGACTCACGCCCCGCGGCCGCCGCCCTGGCAGCAGAGCCAGCGCGGTGTGCGCGCCGGCTCTTACGCTTATGGTTCGACCGACGAGCAGTGTCAGTCGAGCCAGTCAGCGGTTCGGACGCGCCAGAGACAGCGACCGGCGTAGCGAGAGGCGTACCCGCCACGGAGGCGACAGCGACCGCCGCTTCAGCCTCCTCGCTCGCTGCCCCCTCGCACGTTGCCGTGACGGAAGGGGAAACGACCTCGGTAGCATCCACGGAATCGCTGCCGCGCTCGGCGGCATCGACCACGCTCAAGGAGCCCTGGCTTTCTCCTTCCTCTAAGGCAGCAACCGTATCAGCGACCGGCGAGGTAACCGCTTCCACGACGGCAGGTTTCTGCTGTTCTGGCCTCGCGGTCACTGACGAGTAGGTGCGGACACTACACGCCGAAACCGCATGGTCGCCGCCGCAACGTACGCACGCCGCGTCGCAGGACGCGTGGCCAAACTGCCCGCAGCGCGCGCACTGAGGCGTGTCGCACGCGGCGGCGTGGTGTCCTGCCATGTTACACCTACGGCACAACCTAACTACACCCTCGTACTCACACTGAACGACACGCTCACCTACACGAAGAAGGTTAGGAACGAGCCGCACCATCTCTATCCGAATGCGCCGGTTTCCGGTGCCAACGGCAGGGAAACTGGGCACGCATTCTTCGGAGATCCCGTGAACCTTTACGAAGACCTCTAGCTCGGAGACGAGAGGCTGGTCCGGAAGATCCGCGGGGTAGCCAAACACCCTAACCAACTTCACACGCACACCTCTATACTCAAACCGAACTTCCACATCCCGAACCTTCAAAGCGGGATCAGCTGAGAAGCGATCAACCGCGGCCTTATTCTTAAACGTTATCTCAAACCGTCCTGCACCAAAGTCCTGCACTGCCGTAAGGTCGTTCAAGGAAAAGCGCTTTACGAGCGCCTTGCAAACATCTACATTGGACGCGCCTTTCGGAACTCGCCCGAAAAACGTAAGCGGCAGAAGCCGCGAAGGGGCCACCATCGCGGTAAAAACCACGTGGCGCCCGCGCCTAGCCGAAGTTTAAGCTAACACTACACAAGGTAGGAAGCTAGAAACCCTCAGCTAAACACTGGAAAAGACCAAGGACAAAAAAAGAGCCACCGGAACACCTCAACGAATCGAAGACAGCGGGTTGGAGTCTAGAAGAATCCGCACCGTAATCCTATCCAACCATCCGAGAGGGGCCCACGTGGAGAGGATCCGTAGCACCGAAGCTCAAACGCACAAATCACGCCACCACAGCACCTATCCACAGCACCTGGGGGGGCATCACAGTGTACCGTTGTCAGATGGGAAGAGGACTTGGCAACCAGAGGCGCCGCGTCCCAGAGCTTTCATGTACTCATCAACCCAGCATCATTCGATACATTGACCCCGCTACTCCCCCACAACCCGGGCTGACTGGGTGGGGGGACTTGGTTCGGGCCAACGGTCCTTCCCGGACAAGGGGGCTGTTGTGGTACAGCCCAACTGAGGGACTGCACTCAACACACAAAGAGCCATGTCGGTCTTGCCGGGCACAACCCTGACTGACCCTCGGACTGCCCTGACGCAAAAGAGGTCAAAGCATACAACCATGGAGACCACCAAAGCCGTCCGCGGAGCAGCGCGACCAGTTCAGGGTGCGCCACCACAAGTTCCAGCTCTGGGTTCCACTGAGCCAAACAAAACCCCGTAGATCGACTGGCACACACGGCCGAGTCGTGCGACCTTTGGAGCATGCATCATAACTTAGTGGATAGCTTTCCACCTGACTCGTCAAAAATCACGGTAGGACGAGCCCACACTTCGAGAAACTTCTTCTCGCCCAAGCGGTGCCGCTCCCGGGTGAGGTGGAACCAGACCTCCTTCCGTGCTTTCGCAAGCACTTCGTGAAGGCCCGGTGCCCGACCCCCGAAAATTGCATCGCAGCGTGCCAGCCAAACTTGGTATGAGCACTCGGCGAGGAGAAGCACGAACTGGTTGATCGCCTGATTGGGCAAAGGGTGCAAAAATCGAACTGTCTCATAAGGAACGCCTGGGAGCATAAATAGACTAGCAACTCTTTGGAGAAGAGCTGCAGGAAGCAAACACTGCGTAAAGATATGAACTGAGTCCTCACGAGCGCCACAGAAGAGAC
The DNA here is from genome assembly GCF_050947875.1 of Dermacentor variabilis. Classification (NCBI taxonomy): domain Eukaryota; kingdom Metazoa; phylum Arthropoda; class Arachnida; order Ixodida; family Ixodidae; genus Dermacentor; species Dermacentor variabilis. Next base: position 24,213,850 of record NC_134574.1, read on the forward strand.
ACACTCCACGAGCCGGGAAGGCTGTGAAGGACCTGTAGCTCAACGGCAGGCACCCTCGCGCCAGGCGGTACATAAAGGTGGCTCGCCTGGCGTCGAGGAAACCGGCCGTAATGAGCTTCCAGTTTGGCCTGTGAATCGACAGGTCGTACCTTTGGCAATGTGGGGGGAGTCCTGGGGTGGGGATATCCACTAACTCTTGGAGTGGAGCTGAAACTACGTCGATGCCTGGGTGAACCTTGCGGAGGCTTACCAAAGAGTTGGCAGCCGCCGCATAAATGATGGACGGGGTACCTGAACGAGGAACACAGTGGGAAAATGTGCTCTGCGAGAACAAGCGGAGTCGGGTGCTAAGAAAGAAGGAAGTTAAGCTTCGAGTTAGGAGCATATCCGAGTTAAGAGCGACCTGGGTCCACCTGACGTGTAGTGCAGTAGCCACGATGCCCAGGGCGGGAATTCCGAGTCCTCCCTTGTCCCTGGGCAACTTGAGCACCCGCCTAGCTACACAACCAGTTGTACCCTTCCAGAGGAAGCGAAACAAGACCCTCTCCAAGATAAGCTTGGTTCGGGTTGGAATAGGAGACACACACGCCACATACGTCAGAAAGGAAAACAGAAGTGAGCGAAGGATTGTCGCTCGAGCAGTCAAAGGGCATGACAACGCGCTGAATTCCTGAAGCCTGGCTTCAAGCTTCTCCTTAGCCTGTTGCCAGTTTTCGGGAGAGAGACCATCCGGTTCGAACTGGAAGCCTAGAATCCGTAGCCGCGTTTTCACGGGGGGACCATGAACGGGCTGCGGACTGGAAGGAGTGGAGTTCAAGTACATTGCTGCACTTTTCGACCCATTCAACCTTGCACCGCTCGCCCCGCCGTAACTGTCCATGACCTTCAGGACGCCGCAAGCTGATGCTTCGTCCGGGACGACAATGGACAAGTCGTCTGCATAGGCAAAGAGTGCAACCGGGGGGGAACCTGGTGGAAGTAGGAACCTGCCAATTCTGCTGTCACAAGACAACCTCTGCAGAAGCGGTTCAAAAGCGAGTACGTAGAGGGCAGGTGAGAGCGGGTCCCCCTGTCGCACACCACGTCCCACAATGAACGCCTCCGAGAGGCGGTCTCGTATGAGAACAGCAGAAGTCGGTCGAGAATACAAAGCTTGGATCATCTGTCTAAAACCCACACTAAAACCAGCCTCTTACAAAACACGGAAAAGGTACCTATGGCTAATGATATCGAAAGCCTTCTCCTGATCGAAGGAGCAAAGAATACCTGGAAGTTTCCTGGTATTTGCCCATAGGAGAAGGTCCCTTAGTTCTATACCGTGAAGCTGAGTAGAGCGCCCCTGGACACAACATGCCTGGTATGGACCCAAAACAGTGCTGAGCACTGGCGTGAGTCGCATACACAGGCACTTTGCTATGAGCTTATAATCGCAGTTCAGAAGTGTGATTGGACGCCATGCTCTCAGATCGGAGCTCCTCGACTCGTCCTTACAAAGGAGAGTGATTAACCCCTCTCGTTGAGACGCTGACAAAGTCCCTTCACTGAGTAGCCGGTTCACCAGTGATGTGAATGGCTTCCCTAACAGTGTCCAAAATTTAACATAAAATTCGACTGTCAGACCATCGGATCCCGGACTGCGATTACGCTTCATAGACTTCAATGCCGAAAAAAGCTCGTCCTCATCTATGGCTGAGTCGCACACTTCCGGCGGCTCAGCTGGCGAAGCAAAAGGAAACGCAGTTGGAGTGGCAGCTGGTTCGGCATACAAGGTTATGTAAAACTGCCTCGCCAGTGCAAGAACTCCATCTGGTGAATCGACTATGCTACCATCGCTTGGATCTATTAGGGAAGAGAGAGTTGTGCTCTTCCTTGAGGGATGTTTACCTAGGACGTTTCTGCTGCACCACGCTTCCATTTCCCACAGCTCTGCTCGGGTTGTGGCCCTCAAGCCATCCCAGCGTGGCTGCAGGAGAATCTGAAGTTCCTTTCGGAGTGAGGCCAGCGCCGAAGCAACTCCAGGACCGCCGGACAGTGGCCTCGAGAGCAGGAGGATCGCGTCGGAGACGATTTTAATCTCCTCACGCTCCTCGCGCGCTCGACGCTTGCCCCAAGACCTGAAGCACTCACGCACTCTGACCTTCACGTCATCCCATTCTGTACCACTTAGATTCGCTCTATTTTGCAGCGATCGAAAAAGAATGGATGATACCTCTGCGGTTGCCTGCCTGTCTTTTAGAAGACGTGGATTCAGACGCCACGGTCTCTTCCCTTGCGGGACTATGCTAGAATCGGCGAACCGCAGAATTAGGAAGCTGTGGTCGCTAAGAGCAGAAGGAGTTAACCAAGAAGAATGCATACTAGGAGCCAGTGACGATGAGATGTAAAATCGATCGATGCGGCTCTGCATGCCTCTTCCTGTCCAAGTCATTCCTGACTGACCAGGGCGAAGCACACGCCAAGCACCGACAAGTCCCAGCCCGTCGACGAGCTCTCGTAGTACAACATTTGCACGCCTATCTTTATGGTTTGGAGTCCCTCTATGCGGGATGCGATCAACCTGTTCTAACACACAGTTGAAGTCGCCTACAAGGATTAGCCGAGAGGGACCTACCAAGTAGGGTTCTAATGTAGCGAAAAACTCTCTCTGATCTTTAGACCGGGTTGGAGCATAAACATTAACAATTCGAATGCCACAATCAAGGTCCACCGACAAGACGCGGCCCTCGGAATCCCTGGCATGGCGAGTAACAAGGCCGTCGAAATTCGGCATCAAAACGATGACCGTACCTCGACTGCCCGTCGCGCCATAACTCCAGAAAGACCGAGTGCGAAAAATCCGGTCGAAGTGGCTGATCTGGCCTAGCCAATGAATATAAGTTTCCTGAAGCACAAGAATATCTACCTTTTTGGATTTAGTCAAATTAATAACCTCTAACTGCTTAGAAGCACGCGACAAACCACGACAGTTAAAGGTAGCTATGGTGAGAGAAGAAGCCATTTTAAGGGAGAAAGAGATTAGCTAAGAGCTAGTAGAAACAAAGGAAGACAAAAAGAGCTAGGAAAATAAATAAAGAGCAGGCTAGTATTAGGTAATACTAGCCGCTAGTGAGAAATAAGCAAAGACTACTTATGAGAGGGTCTCCAAAGTTGGGGACCCCTCATCAGTAGACTCATAGGTTCTGTCTGAAAGCAACGAGCATTCGCAACGTCCCCATCCGCAATTGGGACAAGGACGAGAACCCTCCGCGTCCGATGGAAGCTCAGTATCAGAATCGGACGTTTCAACAGCACTGCGCTTAAATTCTGGAGGGCCAGTCTCCGAGCCCTGGGAGGCACCTTCGTCCGAGCTCGACTCACGCCCCGCGGCCGCCGCCCTGGCAGCGGAGCCAGCGCGGTGTGCGCGCCGGCTCTTACGCTTATGGTTCGACCGACGAGCAGTGTCAGTCGAGCCAGTCAGCCGTTCGGACGCGCCAGAGACAGCGATCGGCGTAGCGAGAGGCGTAGCGAGAGGCGTACCCGCCACGGAGGCGACAGCGACCGCCGCTTCAGCCTCCTCGCTCGCTGTCCCCTCGCACGTTGCCGTGACGGAAGGGGAAACGACCTCGGTAGCGTCCACGGAATCGCTGCCGCGCTCGGCGGCATCGACCACGCTCAAGGAGCCCTGGCTTTCTCCTTCCTCTAAGGCAGCAACCGTATCAGCTACCGGCGAAGTAACCGCTTCCACGACGGCAGGTTTCTGCTGTTCTGGCCTCGCGGTCACTGACGAGTAGGTGCGGACACTACACGCCGAAACGGCATGGTCGCCGCCGCAACGTACGCACGCCGCGTCGCAGGACGCGTGGCCAAACTGCCCGCAGCGCGCGCACTGAGGCGTGTCGCACGCGGCGGCGTGGTCTCCTGCCATGTTACACCTACGGCACAACCTAACTACACCCTCGTACTCACACTGAACGACACGCTCACCTACACGAAGAAGGTTAGGAACGAGCCGCACCATCTGTATCCGAATGCGCCGGTATCCGGTGCCAACGGCAGGGAAACTGGGCACGCATTCTTCGGAGATCCCGTGAACCTTTACGAATACGAAGACCTCTAGCTCGGAGACGAGAGCCAGGTCCGGAAGATCCGCGGGGTAGCCAAACACCCTAACCAACTTCACACGCACACCTCTATACTCAAACCGAACTTCCACATCCCGAACCTTCAAAGCGGGATCAGTTGAGAAGCGATCAACCGCGGCCTTATTCTTAAACGTTATCTCAAACCGTCCTGCACCAAAGTCCTGCGCTGCTGTAAGGTCATTCAAGGAAAATCGCATTACGAGCGCCTTGCAAACATCTACATTGGACGCGCCTTTCGGAACTCGCCCGAAAAACGTAAGCGGCCGAAGCCGGGAAGGGGCCACCATCGCGGTAAAAACCACGTGGCCCCGCGCCTAGCCGAAGTTTAAGCTAACACTACACAAGGTAGGAAGCTAGAAACCCTCAGCTAAACACTGGAAAAGACCAAGGACAATAAAAGAGCCACCGGAACACCTCAACGAATCGAAGACAGCGGGTTGGAGTCTAGAAGAATCCGCACCGTAATCCTATCCAACCATTCGAGAGGGGCCCACGTTGAGGGGATCCGTAGCACCGAAGCTCGAACGCACAAATCACGCCACCACAGCACCTATCCACAGCACCTGGGGAGGCATCGCAGTGTACCGTTGTCAGATGGGAAGAGGACTTGGCAACCAGAGGCGCCGCGTCCCAGAGCTTTCATGTACTCATCAACCCAGCATCATTCGATACATTGACCCCGGTACTCCCCCACAACCCGGGCTGACTGGGTGGGGGACTTGGTTCGGGCCAACGGTCCTTCCCGGACAAGGGGGCTGTTGTGGTACAGCCCAACTGAGGGACTGCACTCAACACACAAACAGCCATGTCGGTCTTGCCGGGCACAAGCCTGACTGACCCTCGGACTGCCCTGACGCAAAAGAGGTCAAAGCATACAACCATGGAGACCACCAAAGCCGTCCGCGGAGCAGCGCGACCACTTGAGGGTGCGCCACCACCAGTTCCAGCTCTGGGTTCCACTGAGCCAAACAAAACCCCGTAGATCGACTGGCACACACGGCCGAGTCGTGCGACCTTTGGAGCATGCATCATAACTTAGTGGATAGCTTTCCACCTGACTCGTCAAAAATCACGGTAGGACGAGCCCTCACTTCGAGAAACTTCTTCTCGCCCAAGCGGTGCCGCTCCCGGGTGAGGTGGAACCAGACCTCCTTCCGTGCTTTCGCAAGCACTTCGTGAAGGCCCGGTGCCCGACCCCCGAAAATTGCATCGCAGCGTGCCAGCCAAACTTGGTATGAGCACTCGGCGAGGAGAAGCACGAGCTGGTTGATCGCCTGATTGGGCAAAGGGTGCAAAAATCGAACTGTCTCATAAGGAACGCCTGGGAGCCTAAATAGACTAGCAACTCTTTGGAGAAGAGCTGCAGGAAGCAAACACTGCGTAAAGATATGAACTGAGTCCTCACGAGCGCCACAGAAAGGACACACTCCACGAGCCGGGATGGCTGTGAAGGACCTGTAGCTCAACGGCAGGCACCCTCGCGCCAGGCGGTACATAAAGGTGGCTCGCCTGGCGTCGAGGAAACCGGCCGTAATGAGCTTCCAGTTTCGCCTGTGAATCGACAGGTCGTACCTTTGGCAATGTGGGGGGAGTCCTGGGGTGAGGATATCCACTAAATCTTGGAGTGGAGCTGAAACTACGTCGATGCCTGGGTGAACCTTGCGGAGGCTTACCAAAGAGTTTGCAGCCGCCGCATAAATGGTGGACGGGGTACCTGAACGAGGAACACAGTGGGAAAATGTGCTCTGCGAGAACAAGCGGAGTCGGGTGCTAAGAAAGAAGGAAGTTGAGCTTCGAGTTAGGAGCATAACCGAGTTAAGAGCGACCTGGGTCCGCCTGACATGTAGTGCAGTAGCCACGATGCCCAGGTCGGGAATTCCGAGTCCTCCCTTATCCCTGGGCAACTTGAGCACCCGCCTAGCTACACAACCAGTTGTACCCTTCCAGAGGAAGCGAAACAAGACCCTCTCTAAGATAAGCTTGGTTCGGGTTGGAATAGGAGACACACACGCCACATACGTCAGAAAGGAAAACAGAAGTGAGCGAAGGATTGTCGCTCGAGCAGTCAAAGGGCATGACAACGCGCTGAATTCCTGAACCCTGGCTTCAAGCTTCTCCTTAGCCTGTTGCCAGTTTTCGGGAGAGAAACCATCTGGTTCGAACTGGAAGCCTAGAATCCGCAGCCGCGTTTTCACGGGGAGACCATGAACGGGCTGCGGACTGGAAGGAGTGGAGTTCAAGTATATTGCTGCACTTTTCGACCTATTCAACCTTGCACCGCTCGCCCCGCAGTAACTGTCCATGACCTCCAGGACACCGCAAGCTGATGCTCCGTCCGGGACGACAATGGACAAGTCGTCTGCATAGGCGAAGAGTGCGACCGGGGAGAACCTGGTGGAAGTAGGAACCTGCCAATTCTGCTGTCACAAGACAACCTCTGCAGAAGCGGTTCAAAAGCGAGTACGTAGAGGGCAGGTGAGAGCGGGTCCCCCTGTCGCACACCACGTCCCACAATGAACGCCTCCGAGAGGCGGTCTCGTATGAGAACAGCAGAAGTCCGTCGAGAATACAAAGCTTGGATCATCTGTCTAAAACCCACACTAAAACCAGCCTCTTACAAAACACGGAAAAGGTACCTATGGCTAATGATATCGAAAGCCTTCTCCTGATCGAAGGAGCAAAGAATACCTGGAAGTTTCCTGGTATTTGCCCACAGGAGAAGGTCCCTTAGTGCTATACCGTGAAGCTGAGCAGAGCGCCCCTGGACACAACATGCCTGGTATGGACCCAAAACAGTGCTGAGCACTGGCGTGAGTCGCATACACAGGCACTTTGCTATGGGCTTATAATCGCAGTTCAGAAGTGTGATTGGACGCCATGCTCTCAGATCGGAGCTCCTCGACTCGTCCTTACAAAGGAGAGTGATTAACCCCTCTCGTTGAGACGCTGACAAAGTCCCTTCACTGAGTAGCCGGTTCACCAGTGATGTGAATGGCTTCCCTAACAGTGTCCAAAAGTGAACATAAAATTCGACTGTCAGACCATCGGATCCCAGACTGCGATTACGCTTCACAGACTTCAATGCCGACAAAAGCTCGTCCTCATCTATGGCTGAGTCGCACACTTCCGGCGGCTCAGCTGGCGAAGCAAAAGGAAACGCAGTTGGAGTGGCAGCTGGTTCGGCATACAAGGTCATGTAAAACTGCCTCGCCAGTGCAAGAACTCAATCTGGTGAATCGACTATGCTACCATCGCTTGGATCTATTAGGGAAGAGAGAGTTGTGCTCTTCCTTGAGGGATGTTTACCTAGGACGTTTCTGCTGCACCACGCTTCCATTTCCCACAGCTCTGCTCGGGTTGTGGCCCTAAAGCCATCCCAGCGTCGCTGCAGGAGAATCCGAAGTTCCTTTCGGAGTGAGGCCAGCGCCGAAGCAACTCCAGGACCACCGGAAAGTGGCCTCGAGAGCAGGAGGATCGCGTTGGACACGATTTTAATCTCCTCACGCTCCTCGCGCGCTCGACGCTTGCCCCAAGACCTGAAGCACTCACGCACTCTGACCTTCACGTCATCCCATTCTGTACCACTTAGATTCGCTCTAGTGCAGCGATCGAAAAAGAATGGATGATACCTCTGCGGTTACCTGCCTGTCTTTTAGAAGACGTGGATTCAGACGCCACGGTCTCTTCCCTTGCGGGACTATGCTAGAATCGGCGAACCGCAGAGTTAGGAAGCTGTGGTCGCTAAGAGCAGAAGGAGTTAACCAAGAAGAATGGATACTAGGAGCCAGTGACGACGAGATGTAAAAACGATCGATGCGGCTCTGCATGCCTCTTCCTGTCCAAGTCATTCCTGACTGACCAGGGCGAAGCACACGCCAAGCATCGACAAGTCCCAGCCTGTCGACGAGCTCTCGTAGTACATTTGCACGCCTATCTTTATGGTTTGGAGTCCCTCTATGCGGGATGCGATCAACCTGTTCTAACACACAGTTGAAGTCGCCTACAAGGATTAGCCGAGAGGGACCTACCAAGTAGGGTTCTAATGTAGCGAAAAACTCTCTCTGATCTTTAGACCGGGTTGGAGCATAAACATTAACAATTCGAATGCCACAATCAAGGTCCACCGACAAGACGCGGCCCTCGGAATCCCTGGCATGGCGAGTAACAAGGCCGTCGAAATTCGGCATCAAAACGATGGCCGTACCTCGACTGCCCGTCGCGCCATAACTCCAGAAAGACCGAGTGCGAAAAATCCGGTCGAAGTGGCTGATCTGGCCTAGCCTATGAATATATGTTTCCTGAAGCACAAGAATATCTACCTTTTTGGATTTAGTCAAATTAATAACCTCTAACTGCTTAGAAGCACGCGACAAACCACGACAGTTAAAGGTAGCTATGGTGAGAGAAGAAGCCATTTTAAGGGAGAAAGAGATTAGCTAAGAGCTAGTAGAAAGAAAGGAAGACAAAAAGAGCTAGGAAAATAAATAAAGAGCAGGCTAGTATTGGGTAATACTAGCCGCTAGTGAGAAATAAGCAAAGACTACTTATGAGAGGGTCTCCAAAGTTGGGGACCCCTCATCAGTAGACTCATAGGTTCTGTCTGAAAGCAACGAGCATTCGTAACGTCCCCATCCGCAATTGGGACAAGGACGAGAACCCTCCGCGTCCGATGGAAGCTCAGTATCAGAATCGGACGTTTCAACAGCACTGCGCTTAAATTCTGGAGGGCCAGTCTCCGAGCCCTGAAAGCCACCTTCGTCCGAGCTCGACTCACGCCCCGCGGCCGCCGCCCTGGCAGCGGAGCCAGCGCGGTGTACGCGCCGGCTCTTACGCTTATGGTTCGACCGACGAGCAGTGTCAGTCGCGCCAGTCAGCGGTTCGGACGCGCCAGAGACAGCGACCGGCGTAGCGAGAGACGTACCCGCCACGGAGGCGACAGCGACCGCCGCTTCAGCCTCCTCGCACGTTGCCGTGACGGAAGGGGAAACGACCTCGGTAGCGTCCACGGAATCGCTGCCGCGCTCGGCGGCATCGACCACGCTCAAGGAGCCCTGGCTTTCTCCTTCCTCTAAGGCAGCAACCGTATCAGCTACCGGCGAAGTAACCGCTTCCACGACGGCAGGTTTCTGCTGTTCTGGCCTCGCGGTCACTGACGAGTAGGTGCGGACACTACACGCCGAAACCGCAACGTACGGACGCCGCGTCGCAGGACGCGTGGCCAAACTGCCCGCAGCGTGCGCACTGAGGCATGTCGCACGCGGCGGCGTGGTGTCCTGCCATGTTACACCTACGGCACAACCTAACTACACCCTCGTACTCACACTGAACGACACGCTCACCTACACGAAGAAGGTTAGGAACGAGCCGCACCATCTCTATCCGAATGCGCCGGTTTCCGGTGCCAACGGCAGGGAAACCGGGCACGCATTCTTCGGAGATCCCGTGAACCTTTCCGAAGACCTCTAGCTCGGAGACGAGAGCCTGGTCCGGAAGATCCGCGGGGTAGGCAAACACCCTAACCAACTTCACACGCATACCTCTATACTCAAAACGAACTTCCACATCCCGAACCTTGAAAGCGGGATCAGCTGAGAAGCGATCAACCGCGGCCTTATTCTTAAACGTTATCTCAAACCGTCCTGCACCAAAGTCCTGCACTGCCTTGAGGTCGTTCAAGGAAAAGCGCTTTACGAGCGCCTTGCAAACATCTACATTGGACGCGCCTTTCGGAACTCGCCCGAAAAACGTAAGCGGCCGAAGCCGCGAAGGGGCCACCATCGCGGTAAAAACCACGTGGCGCCCGCACCTAGCCAAAGTTTAAGCTAACACTACACAAGGCAGGAAGCTAGAAACCCTCAGCAAAACACTGGAAAAAACCAAGGACAAAAAAGAGCCACCGGAACACCTCACCGAATCGAAGACAGTGGGTTGGAGTCTAGAAGAATCCGCACCGTAATCCTATCCAACCATCCGAGAGGGGCCCACGTGGAGAGGATCCGTAGCACCGAAGCTCGAACGTACGAATCACGCCACCACAGCACCTATCCACAGCACCTGGGGAGGCATCGCAGTGTTGTTGTCAGTAGCCGAGCAAACGAGATCGGAATAGGCGCGACCGGTCGCGCGCGCCGCGTTTTTATCGCGGCAGGGTGGTGTTCACGCGACCTCGGAAAGCCGCGCTCGCCATTGGTCCGCGCGGCTTCTCTCCCTTTCCCTTGCGCTTTCCTTTGGGACCGGCGGCGGCGAGAGCGGTGAAGGCGCTACGAGCACGGCTCAAATCGCTCACAGATCGCCACTGTGCAAGTCGTTGCTACTCAGTCTACGCATCAACAGCACCAGCATGTCTGGACGCGGCAAAGGCGGCAAGGCGAAGGGCAAGAGCAAGACGCGTTCCAGCCGCGCGGGTCTCCAGTTCCCCGTGGGCCGTATCCACCGTCTCCTGCGCAAGGGAAACTACGCCGAGCGCGTCGGAGCGGGCGCTCCCGTCTACCTCGCGGCCGTCCTCGAGTACCTGGCTGCCGAAGTGCTCGAGCTCGCTGGCAACGCGGCTCGTGACAACAAGAAGACCAGGATCATCCCCCGCCACCTGCAGCTCGCCATCCGCAACGACGAGGAGCTGAACAAGCTGCTCTCCGGCGTGACGATCGCGCAGGGCGGCGTCTTGCCCAACATCCAAGCTGTGCTTCTCCCAAAGAAGACCGAGAAGAAGGCGTAAGCGAGCTCCCAGCCGCCGGACTATAGTCGCGCTCGTCGCACAACCCAACGGTCCTTGTCAGGACCACCGAAATGCGTGTGACGGCAGGGTTTTGCTTGGCAATCCCGTTCTCTGCGCCCGTTTCCCTCTGTTTGAATTAGCGCAACCGTGCCTCTTGAACTGACGCTGCTGCTAGCTAGCTGGCAATTCAGTGCACGAATGTAGATGGAAAGCGAGCTTCCGGGTGTCCGGGGGCACACAGGGACGAGCCTCACTGCAATTAGCGTACGATTCGCGTACTGGAATGTGATAGGCGATTGGGCCCTTAAAAACAAACAAACAAAAAATGGGCCATATCCGCAACAAGCATGCACTTATGAGGCAGGTATGCATGAGGAACGTGAACAAACGCATGCATGGCATACCAATACACGAAAGCTTGCACGCAGCATCGGCCGCATTAATTTCGTTTTCGGACGCGGCTTCTTCGCATGAATGCGCGGACCGTTTTGCAATGAACACGCATTTTGTTTATTTTTTTCCCCTCTCTCTCTCTCGTCTTGTTCGTGCTCGAACGCGCGCAATACTTACCATATGCATACCAAACGAGGCACCACCTCGCACCGGCAGCCCACCACAGGCACACACAAAAAATATTATTAATAAAAAATAACAACAAAACAGACAGACCGAGAAGGTACGGTTGGAGTACGTGGTCTCGCGTGCTCCCGTGGCCGAAGCAAACATGTAGGTGGTCCTGAGAAGGACCGTTTTGTGTTGCTTGCCTGACCGAGGCTGCGGCGCAGACAGCGGCCGAACTTAGGCGCGCTCGCCACGGATGCGCCGGGCCAGCTGGATGTCCTTCGGCATGATGCTAACGCGCTTGGCGTGGATGGCGCACAGGTTGGTGGCCTCGAAGAGACCGACCAAGTAGGCCTCGCTGGCCTCCTGAAGGGCCATCACAGTCGAACTCTGGAATCGGAGGTCGGTCTTGAAATCCTGAGCGATTTCCCTCACCAAGCGCTGGAACGGCAGCTTGCGGATGAGAAGTTCGGTCGACTTCTGGTAGTGGCGAATTTCACGAAGGGCCACGGTCACAGGCCTGTAGCAATGCGGTTTCTTAACCCCTCCTGTGGCAGGTGCACTCTTGCGAGCAGCCTTGGTAGCAAGCTGCTTACGCGTAGCCTTCCCACCGGTGCTCTTATGGGCGGTTTGCTTGGTCCTGGCCACGGCGAACGGAGCGAGCGTCCGAAGTCGTCGACTGCCGGAGTGAAAATGACCCCTGCGCCGCGCGCGTCGTGCTTCGCCGCACTACTCTTCTCCTCTCCAACTCACTCGCCCATTGGCCAGCGCCGGCGCAGCCGTCTCAGGCGGTGTGCCGCCGCCGTTCGCCAGGATGCTGGAGGAGGCACGTTTTCGCGCGGGCGCCTTGTTCGCGGCTAAGGAAAGCACATTCGTTGGCGGTTTAATTGAGTTTAAACATGACAGCATGCCGCGCTGTTCTCTTTCGTTTCAGCCAACACCACAATCTCGTTTATACCGCCGCGCGTCGCCAATTGCCAGTGCCGAGTGTGAGACCACACCACTAATCTCGACAGTGGTTAGCGCTCCACGCCCAACGCCATCGGAGCTGTTATCGCGATCTCCGCGCGACGCAGATGGGTGGCATGTTAAGGCTACATTATTGCTTGTCCACTGCCTTGCTTTGATCATGCTGATGCTCGTTTCACGAACTACAAGTGCGCGGCACGGTGCCTTGTCGAGGGGCAACTACACCGTGTTTTGGCCGCACTCGGCAGCAAACCGTCTCGCATGTGCACACATGCCAGTACCGCACTTTCCCGTCCGCGCACAGAAGAACGCGAGGCCCGCATGCGCCTCGCAAGATTAACGACAAACTCACGTATGGACTACCAGCACCACTTCAGAGTTACAGAGAAAACGATGCACTTCCGCTCTAAGAGCGAATTTGGAATACAATATTGACAGGTGTTCAATGCGCGTTAGGAGACCTGGACAACTAATTGGGGCCTCAAAACTGTGGATAGGCAAGCGGTACTTCCATATGTATGAAGGGTCCTTAAACAATATGTCAAGGTAGCATCAACCAATGCTTCGCAGGCGCGATCCCAAGCGCGGCTTCCCCGTGCCCCGTATTCGGTGCGCAGTTTTCGCACTTGCAAGGGACACCATGTTTTGACAAACAATCATCAAACGCAACACTTTGCTCCATACAGTGCGTACATTTCGTCAGCTAGCTTTTTCGATTGCATTCCCGCACGCAACTTCGCCACAGGATCGATGGCATCGATGTCATGTTATAGCGAAGCTCCAGCTCGGCAGCCGCCGGGAGAAATCTATTTCCTCGCCAACTAATGCACCGAATTTGGTGCGCCTAATTGCGAGTAAAAGAAAATGTTCAAATCGCCTACACGCACGCATGACGAAAGGGCCAGTCGTACAGAAATAACGAGAGAAAGTGAGGCTGCACTGTGCAAGCATATTTCTGTCTCAGTAAGCACACTTCACCGCTCTGCTCCTTTATTTTATTTTCCTCTTGTTTTGGGCAACTCAGCGGTGCATTGTCTTGCAAGAAGAGCCACGTTGGCCTCGAACCAACTGCTTATCACCTATAGCGCGCTGACAAGAAATGCCACTGTGACCCTGTACACAAGTATGAAAACAGCACGCGCCTCGGTGTCTACATCGCGCACCCTCGTCCATTTGAATACAACGCAGTGAGCCCGGTTCTAGCGACAGCTACCTAGCTAATCTCACCTTTGCATTCATTTGCGTCGCTCAAAAGAGTTACACAATTGTGAATCGCACGGTGGTAGTTTACGGCCGCCCAGCTCATAGGGCAAGAGGGCTGGCTCGTTATTGTTTCTCCGACGCACGCAAACCAACGAAGCCATGCGAATGCCGCTCAGACACAGCGTCGCGCGTAGGCTCAATCATTTAACGCTTGCACTGGAAAGAACAAATAACCGCCGTCTGTAGAAAACTCACTTTCAGCTGTTACACACTGGCCCGTGCCCGGCAATATTTTCCTCGCGCTTTGCTTCGTTGCGTACCCACATGAGCTATTGTTGTGAAATATGGGGCTTAACATATAAACCTTACTTAACTTAAATGCGCCCGCTGACAGTCACGCTCGGCGTATGTATGTAACCGAGTGCTACTGCCCGGCTTATACTCTTCTCTAAGGGAGTAGAAGCGAGCCACTTCAAAGCGACAAAATGCGCATCGACGAGCTTATGATGATGATGATGTATGGGGTTTTTTGGCGCAAGGGCCAGGTATGGCCAAAGAGCGCCATGTCTGTGCTAATGGGTTTGCAATGTACTTATGATTACTATGAGGTTGGTGTGACGTGGCTGTAAAGGGGCCTTAAAATATACGCAATAAAGTGCGGAAAATCTGTATAATAAAATTATGGCGATGACCTATGACTTGTACTATGAACATTTAGATGCAATTAAAAAGAATGGTACGATAGGTAAAATATAGCAGATTATAAGAAATGCTAGAGCACTGCTGCCTCCATATGGCCCTTGAAAACACAAGGGCCTGGAGGCATGTGCTATTCAGAACAATTATCGCAGCAGCATCCTCTGGAGCGAGGATGCTCTACGAATTTATTGGGCTTATAACGTGTAGAACTGCATCCTTTAAGAAGTCGAGGACTGCCTTGGTGTTAAAAAGCGGTTCCTTACCAAGAAACATAGCTGGGTGAAGAGGTATGCAATGACGATATGCAAGAGGAAAATGCTTCTTTCTTTCACGTTCGGCTTCGCGACACTCCAAGAGGACGTGGAGGACGGTCAGCCTCTCACCACATCGACCACAGGTTGGCGGTTTGTTTCCAGTAAGAAGAAAATTGTGTGTACCAAATGTGTGCCCTATTCTGAGGCGGCAAAATAGGACATCTGTTCGCCGTGATTTTGATGGGAAGGGCCAAAAACCAAGCTGTGGCTTTATAACGTGCAGTTTATTGTTTATTTCTGCGTTCCACATGCGTTGCCAGTGTTGTCGCAGTTTCTTACGCACGAAAGGCTTCAGATCTGTGACCGGGACAGCAACTGCAGAAGAAGTGTTTAGTGATATGAGTGATGTGGCCATTTGATCAGCCAGTACATTGCCCTCGATACCTCTGTGGCCAGGTACCCAGCATATTATAACGTTCTGGTTAGATGTGTACGCTTTACACAATACCGAATACAGTTCATTGAATACGGGATTTTTATGTTTGTAGAGTGACATTAGGGCCTTCACGACGCTTAGAGAGTCTGTATAGATCGCTGCTTTTGGAAGTTTTGATCTTCTAATATGCTTCAAAGCAGAGAGTAATGCGTAGGCCTCGGCCGTAAAAATGCTGGTTTCTGGATGCAGTACACCGGATTCCGAGAAGCATGGGCCGACGGCTGCATAGGATACCCCGGCATTTGACTTCGAAGCGTCTGTGTAGTACTCTGTGCAGGAGTGTTTGTACTGCAGCTCTAGGAAATGCATTCTTATTTCAGCCTCAGGAGCGTGCTTTGTAATTTTTATAAAGGATATGTCACATTGTATAACCTGCCACTCCCAAGGAGGTAAGAGATTGGTTAGGTGCATTAAGCGATGCTCGAGGAGTGGGACATGGATTTCATCGCTAAGCTGCTTCACACGCAGCGAGAAAGGCTGTCTTATGGAGGGGCGATTGCTGAAAAGTGTAGCGCACCTCATATCGGTAACGGTATCAAAACATGGATGTTCAGGATTAGAGCGTACTTTAAGGAGATATGTAAAGCTGATGTATGACCTCTGTAGGTAGAGAGACCATTCATTGGATTCGGCATATAGGCTTTCGATCGGGCTTGTTCTGAAAGCGCCTGTGGCTAAACGGATACCTAGATGGTGAACAGGGTCTAGCATCTTTAGCGTGCTTGGGGCGGCAGAGTTAATATCACGGCACCGGATTAATCGTGACCGGATTAGGCTCTTATAGAGATTCATTAGGCACTTCCTGTCACTACCCCACGTAGTCTGGGATAGAAGTTTCATTAGGTTCATTGTTTTCAGACACTTTTCTTTCAGATGTTTAATGTGTGGGACGAAAGTGAGTCTATTGTCAAGTATAACACCTAGAAATTTGTGCTCTTTGTTTACAGGTATCTGTTGTCCACACAGTTCTAAGGAAGGGTCCGGAACCAGGCCTCTCTTTCTTGTAAACAACACACAAGAACTCTTGTGAGGATTGATTTTAAATCCATTTTTCTCTGCCCACCCTGACACCTTGTTCAAACCATGCTGTACCTGTCTCTCACAGACTGCGAGGTTACAGGACTTGAAACCTATTTGAATGTCGTCCACATAGACGGAATACAAAATGGCTGGTGGTAAGGACGCTCGAAGCGTTGTCATTTTAACAATAAAAAGTGTGCAACTGAGCATGCCTCCTTGGGGTACACCAGTTTCTTGTGTAAAAGGACGTGACAGCACATTGCCAACTTTCACCCGGAAGGTGCGATTGGACAAGTGGCTTTTTATTACGTTTAGCATATTACCACGAATGCCCATTTCTGACAAATCTCTCAAGATTACGTAGCGCCAGGTCGTATCGTACGCCTTCTCCATATCGAGGAATATCGATAAGAAGAACTGTTTGTGTACAAACGCGTCACGAATATCTCCTTCAATACGTACAAGATGGTCGGTTGTGCAGCGCCCTTCGCGGAAGCCACACTGATAGGGATCAAGCATTTTGTTTTGTTCAAGGAAATGGATGAGACGCCTATTTATCATTTTTTCAAATACCTTGCACATGCAGCTTGTGAGGGCTATCGGGCGGTAACTTGCCACTGAAGAAGGGTCTTTCCCTTGTTTCAAAACAGGGACCACAATGGCTTCTTTCCATGCCGTTGGAAGGTACCCTGCGTCCCAGATGGTGTTGAAAAGTGTAAGTAGTGTTACTTGCATGTCATTGTGCGTGTTTTTGAGCATTTCGTACATGATTCTATCAGAGCCCGGTGCAGAGCTTTTGCATGCGCTCAAGGCAGCTCTCAACTCGGCAATGCTAAAAGGACAGACGAGCTTATGATTACCTCTTTCTTTTAATCATCAGTCCACTCTGGTTGCCTCAATCAGGGTCCAACCAAAGGCGACAACTGAGCTGCACGAACGACCGCTACGTCGCAACTCGGACAGACTGAGGGCGGGTGAAATGGGAGCAACACAACACACAGTGGCGAGCGCAAATGCAATCGAGCAAAGCTCGCCTTGCGAGGGCGAAAAACAATGCTACCACGCCTCATGAATACATGCGGTTGCGCTCGCTCACCTGACCCAAGTTTACCTCGCGTGTCTCGTACGGCCAAACGCGAGATAATGGCATGCAAAAGAGGGTCAACGGAGCAGGAGATCGCAAATCCTGCGCATCACTGCCGAAGCACCAAGTGGGTAGCCCTGAAGAGGGCTGTTGGGTTCTTCAGAGGAGCTGATATGCTGCTTGCAGACGACGCCGCGCACGCGTGCTGCTTAGCCTCCGAAACCGTAGAGGGTGCGGCCCTGACGCTTGAGGGCATACACCACGTCCATGGCTTAAGTGTTTCCCCCAGAGCTAAAAGAACAGAAAAAAAGGGGGAGGCCCGCACCACCTTGCGGTATAACGGGCTTAACGCCAATTAAAAGATAAAAAATGAGGGATCATCACGAGAGATGATCCATAGGAAATTTGGATAAAAAAGCCAATATTTAAAAAAAACAAATTCGGAGCTGAAGCCAATGATATCATTGAGGAAGTAGTGGAAGACGAAGTAGGTCACCAGAATTAGCAGCACATATCTACCAGGGGCAGGCTCCTTTAGGGTCTAATGAGCTTAAGGCTCCGGCAGTGATGCGCGATCATTGCGATGCTGCATCTTTATTGCAGGTCAATGCGAAAAGAGGTCAGTCGGCTCCGGTGGTAGTGTGTCTCCCGCCGCTTGTGCCAAGGGACAGAAAGCGGAGCCCGGTACATCGCCGCTCGCCGTGACAGAAGGCTGGGTCCGGAGTAGGCTCAGAGCAGCAAGAACTGGTGGTGACCTGGAGGAGCTACATCAGACATGCCCGGATTGGGCAAGAAGGAGGCAAAGATACATAAGGCGTGCGGGTATGTTGAGAAGATAGAATAGTACTCGGCAGGAGAAGGATAGGAAAGAAAGGAAGGGAGGAAATGGAGATGAAGCATGCAGTTAGTACCATTGGCAACGGGGTAAAGACCCCACCACGGTAGGCATGTACAGTGCTAAGGGCACAAACAGACATGCAAAAGTAACATGAAGGCGTGCCAGAGCGAGGGAGGAAGGGAAGTCATGTGGCATCCGGAAAAGGTATTGTGGCAGGATGTGCCGGCACAGAGCACACGATGGCAAGAGTAAACTGTAGTAATAATGCACGGTGTCGTTTAGTATGAAGCAACGCCGAGTATACTGCTGGCGTCACCTGTTCCAACCGCGAGTGAGCGCACAGTTGTGCCACGATCGACGCAGTACGCGCGCACTCGGAGAAATAATGTTCCACTCCCGCGCACTCCGCTCCACAGGTACAGAAATTAGTGGCACTGAGGTGAAATCGATGTAGGTAATAGCGAAAGTGCCCATGTCCCGTGAAAAGGTGAACGAGGAGGCGGTGAGGAGGGAACCAATGAGGAATCGAGTGGACACTGGGCACCCAAGCATAGAGGCTGGTGCCCAGTCCTTCCCGTTGCCAGTAGTCGTGCCACTGGTTCGCTGCGATCTGAAAGAAGCGCTTTCTGATCGAGAGTATAGAGAGGGCGCTCGTACGCACTGCACCTGTAGTGCATGCAGACGATGCGGCAGTGTCTGCAAGTTCATTCCCCAGTACGCCCCGGTGTCCTGGTACCTGAAATAACCGGACACCAGGTCTGGTGTGAGCCAGGAGATGCAGCACAGCTCTAACGCGTCGTAACTGCTCCCCCTCACAGCGCCATCGTGACAGGGCCACTAAAAGTGAGAGACAGTCAGAATATAAGTACACGGTGTGGTGCAAGGTTGCGACATAAATCAGCGCCTCTTCAAACGCACAAAGCTCCGTGCCGAATGCACTAGAAGCGCCCACTACCCGGTACTTGCCCACACGGACGACATGACCACTGCGATTGAAAGCTACAAACGCGGCGCCTGCCGCCGTAGTGGTGAAGGCACCGTCCGTGTAAACATGGTAGACCGGGGCCTGTGAAAGCTTATGCGCCTGCTCGGGAGTGAGGCGCGTGAAAGGGAACCGAACGCGCTCACTAGGGTGTTCCCGCCACGGGTCGCAGGGGAAGTCAAGTAAGCAGGGATGAAAGGATTCAACCCCATAATAAGTCACCTGTCGAAGCGTAAACAGGGAAAACTCCGCCGCCAATCGATCGAGCTCCACAGTAATGGGGGGACAGTTAGCGAGAACATGAAGGGCCGACGTGCGCGTCGTATGGTACGCGCCCGTCATGGCCACCAGAAGGGACCGCTGGGCAGACAGCACCCGCGTAGTAAGGTGGGTGGAAGGAAAGGGAGGCCACCAAACTGGGGACGCGTATGCAACTGCAGGCAGCCGGACCTGTCGGTACAGCCGACAAATAAGTGCCGGAGGAAGCGCGCGATGTAAACGGATAAAATTGAGTAATCGGAAAGCCAAGACCTCTGATTTAGATTTAATATAGTCGACGTGGGCAAAGAAATTAAGTTTGTCGGCAAAGACCACACCAAGGAGCTTGATGCGATCTTTGCACTGCAGAAAAGCTCCATCCAAGCGGATAGACGGTCGGCGCTTTGATGTGCCAATGTGACCGTTGTTAAAGAATACAAAGAATGATTTGGGATGACTAATTTGAACCTTGTTCTGTCGAGACCAATTACAGACCAAGGTAAGGACAGATTCCGCCAAGGCCTGCAGTTGCAATCGCGACGTCCCAGTAACGAGGAGAACGGTGTCGTCCGCATAGGCCTGTATATGTACTCCCGCAGGAAGGTCAAGGTCTAAAAGGGAATAGATAATTATATTCCATAAGAGAGGGCTGACCGGCGATCCCTGAGGGGTGCCAATCGACGAGCGCGCTTTCACCTCTCCCGCGTTCGAGCGAAAGACAACCGATCGCCCCGTCAAGAAGGACTGGAGCAGGTTGTAGAGGATGATCGGGCAGCGGTGTTTGCGGAAGAAGAAAAGAACCGCGTCGTGCCACACGCTGTCAAAGGCCCCAGTAAAGTCTAAGGAAATCAGGACGGCTGGAGTCTTCGAGTATTTCAGGGCGCACAGCCTCTGACGCAAGGCGTAGAGAGCCTGAAGGGCACCACGAGCATGAGTAAAGCCGAACTGGCGGGGGTGAAGGAGATGGTTCGAGTGCAGGAAATGGTAAAGGCGGGAATTTAGTAAGCGTTCGAGGATCTTACAGAATAACGAGTTCATAACAAGGGGCCTATATGCAGATGGAAGGTGCGAAGGACGACCAGGCTTTAATGTAAAAATGATTCTGCCGACCTTCCAACAAGAGGGGAAGGCCCAGTTTAAGAGCACTGTTAAAGACAGCCAGAAAGAAGTGGGGATGCTGCTGAAAAAGTTGCCGGACAAACATGCCTGTGAGGCCATCGAGCCCCGGCGCCGCACGAGGGTTGCCTAGCAAGATGGCATGTTCAACCTCTGCCATGCTGAACGGGCAGTCCTTGTGGTGCCATGGATAGGGGGAAGTGGTGAGCCGCCGAAGGCGTTGGTGGAACTCGCCGTCAGAGGCCGGATCGTCAGTCGCCACATGCTCCCGCAAGAGCAACGCGGCAGAGTCGAGAATGGAGACCGTAGAACGTTTCGGAGATAGAGCGAGCGGGGGAAGGGGCAACTGTGCGACGTGGTTCCCAAATGCCAGTTTAAACGGTTTGCCAAATAGATTTTTTGCCGTGAGATCACGACAGACAGTTTTTTCGAAGCTCTCCTTCGCAATCCGGATGTGGTGTTTGTACACCGCGAAAGCGTTGGCATATTGCTGCCGGAAAATTGTACGGAGCGCAGGGTCCCTTGTCCGCTGAGCCCGGCGGCGCATCGCGCGCACTTTTGCCCGCTCCTCCCCTAATTGTGGGGTCCACCAAGCATTGGCCCGCTCACCCCTTTGTCGAATTACTCGCATGTGCTCGCGACAAAGCGCATCATACATACAATAGAATTTCGTTAACACCCATTCCAACGAGAAGGTTGTAGAAAAGGCACAACGAACCACGCGTGCGAACCAGTCGGAGCACTGCAAGACGCGCAGCATCTCGCATTGCGCATAAGTGGTTAGACGCTTGATGGGAAAACCGGAAGTCGCGCAAAGGGAAAATTCAATATACCTGTGGCCCGAAAGCGTGTCCGCGTCCGATACTGTCCAGATGTACCCCTTGCTGGCTAAAGGTATGGACAGCATCGTAACTTCGATCCACGAACTGGCATAGGGTGTGTCGAAGGTAGGGGCAGAGGCGGGGTCATTCAGGACTTGAAGACCATTGCCACTAGCAAAACTGGCCAGCTGGACGCCCCGTATATCACCACCTACAGGGCCCCAAAGCTCGTGCTTGGCATTAAAATCGCCTGCCAAAACAAAGTTCTGAGAAGGATGCCGTGAAAAGCATTGCCAGAGCTCATCGAGGATGGGGTCTATAGGACGATGCGGTGGGGCGTACGTCGCTACGATGATAAAATCCTGCCCCGGGCAAGCACAGCTGACCGCAACTACGTACTGCGAGATATACGTCGGGAATAAGTCAAAACCGGGAGCTCGTGCCAGGAGCAGTACACGCGGGTTCTCCAGTGCATGAAAAGCTGTTAAAGAAGGGGGCACATTGGCAATTTTGCCATCTCGGATGTGCGGCTCCGAGACAATGGCAAAAGTGAACCCGCCCCGGTCCATGTGGTCGACCAACACCTTCATCGCGTCCCTCGTGTGATCAATGTTAGCCTGCAAGAACTTATAGGTATGCATCTTGGCTAAAACCAACTAAAAGCCACTGATGCCGGGGCGAAGAGGGAAGCACGTTAAATAACCATGCGCGTGCGTCCTCGCACGCACGCACCCCGGAGAGGAGGATAGACAAGTGTCGAGAGATTGCAAAAGGGAGAAGATCGGACAGGAGGCGTAGAGAGGCACTGATCAGGGTGAGAGGCAGGGGAGAAAAAGGGATCAGAAATGAGCAAAAGCTAGTGGGGAGACAACGAGCAACGCAGGAGGCCGGAAGTAAAGATTCGTAGATAAAGAACAAATGAAGTCGCAGAACAAAGAGGACGCCACACGGCAGCCCCAGGCTCGCACGCGAGCTCAGAGGACATGTCCACCACTGCGTGCAAGTGCGGGACCAACCATCCGCTACACTGAAGCCGTCGCACGGCGACCCAGGAGCATCGTGGGAGGCGTCAGCCATAATCGGTTCTAGCCCTTAAGCGGGCCACCCGGCTGGCTAAGAGAGGGCAGAGACGGTCCCCAGTAGGGTGCGTGCTTGCTAAACCGGCCTTGCGTCACTCGTTACACCACACGGCCGCGTCACCCAAGCGAACAGTACACTGTGGGTAAAGATGTGGGCCCGCGCAGCGCGTGCAGACGGCCATATCCTCCTGCTGTCGCACGGGGCAGGCACGGCGAGGGTGACCATAAGTCGCAGAAAACGTACAAGTGGGGACATGGAGGTCTTCGACCACCGCTGCCGAAGTCCAGCCCACCATAACTCGCCCGCGGCTCAGGAGGGAGCGGAACGCCGAAGGAGTAACTTCTAACACGTGGGAAAAGTTACCCGAGCGTTCTTTAATGGATACACGTACCGAGCATAATGAGATATCTAAGTCCAAGCCAGGATTGCGGGCGTTGAGTTGCGCAACTAAAGTAGCGGCAGAGATGTCAGGATCAACCCCCGTTAACTTAATGTGGGGCTTACGTTTTAGCGGTAAGCGAATTGACATGGTGGTGTTCGTCACATGATTTCGTTCAAGGGCAGCCTTAAGCCGGTCCATTGATGTCTTGTCATTTGAAAGGATTGCCAGCCCATGTGAAGTCTTTCGAATAGTAACGGCTCCTATTTGTTCTTTGACTGGGTCAATGTTTGCTTTAAGTACAGAATGAATGTCCTGAGAGGATGTGGGAACGAGAGGTGATAAGAACATAATGTGTTCATGGTCTCGCCTGAAGTGGGTGTCGGTGGCGCCCTCGGTCAGGGTGGACGCCGAGGACAGCGCAGCAGCAGCGAGTCCAGCAGGTGCACTGAGGACTGTAGGTGCACCCTCGCGGACTACGGTAGCATAGGACGCCAGAGCCCCGGTCCGGACGTCCGCCGCGGGACACACCGCAGCACCCAACCGTGTCTGGGCCAACTGCTCACGAAGTTCGTCAGCACGCCCGCACTGCCGTGCCGCCACCGCTCTCATATCGGCGCACTCCTGGAGAATTTGCCGCAGATGTCCAAGGATTAGGGAGCGTTGGGCGTTCGTCACTTTACACTGAGAATCAAATAGGATGTCCATAATGTCCTTCTGGAGCGAGACGGCGCGATGAAAAGACGCCGTCAGCGCGCCATCCACACGGCTTTGGGCAGTAGAAGGCAGGTCGACCTCGCCACCATGAACAGAGTCAGCAGCAGGGGGGTCTCCTTCGCGAGATTCCAGGCTCAGCTGACGAAGCGCATTATCCCCGACCACCGAAAAGACAGCCGCCCGATCGCGGAGAAGAACCCGCTGAAGTGGGGTCGCCCCCGGTGGAAAGTCCAGCTGCGGTAGGCTGAACAGCAGCCATATCCCACTAGTGGGTATGAGCCATCAGCCCAGCCGCCGTCCGATGACACACCAGCACACGTCGATCCCGTCAAAAGTAAGGCCTTGCAGCACAGCAAACGACCTCGGCCGGGTGCACGAGACACTTATAAAGGTCCACCAACAACAGAGAGGGCGGCGAAGGAGGGAAAACCGACCTTTGGCCGAAACTGCGAAGAGCGAAGCGAGCAGCAACCAGGCTGAGGCGGTCACGGTCTTGCGCTTGGCGTGCTCAGTGTAGGTGACAGCGTCCCGGATCACGTTCTCGAGGAACACCTTGAGCACACCACGTGTCTCCTCGTAGATCAGGCCAGAGATACGCTTGACACCACCACGGCGAGCGAGGCGACGGATGGCTGGCTTGGTGATGCCTTGGATGTTGTCACGCAACACCTTACGATGACGCTTCGCGCCACCCTTGCCTCCCTTGCCACGTCCAGACATCTCGGCTGTTGCTGCTGCTTGTGTGAAGTGATTTTGAAAGGAGACGGAAGAGATGAGTGCAGCGCCGTAACTGCCTCTCACAGGAGGGCACCTCAACAGCACTGCACAGGGTAGGGGAAACGGGGAGAAAAAGGTGAAAGAGAGAAAGACAGGAGGAACGTGGCAAGGGCAAAAAAAAACGATGAAAATGCGAGTGCGGGGCTCAGAGCCGCGCTCTCAAGTGCGTCGCATTGCAATAGTCCAGCAGTGCCGAAAGAGCGTGCTTCACGATTGACGAGTGAGCTGCAGGGAATAGCAGCGCCGTCGCCGTATCGTAAGTCAGTCCCAGTCGTCGATAGACTGTACACAAGTCCGTGCGCTGCACACCGAAGGCAGGGCAGTGTAGTAGCAAGTGGTCGAGCGTCTCCAAATCGCCGCAGTTGCTGCACGCGGGGCGGCCAATTCCCTGCAGCCTGTGCGTTCTGGCAGCCGTCTTGTAGCAGCCGACACGCAGGCGAAGGAGGAAGGAGCGGTCCGCCCGAGAGAAGCCCACGCGGGGAGGAGTCGAAGTGACGTAGTACCTGCGGCGATGCGCCGGTCCGGGTGCTGTGCGTGGAGCGCGCGCAGAATTGTTGTTTTCGCCACGTCGAAACCGTTTACCGAGGTGGCGAGGGGGAAGCGACAGGAATGAGCCTGCTTTGCGAGAGCGTCGGTGGCTTCGTTCCCTTGCAGGCCAATGTGCGCCGGAACCCATTGCAACGCCAAATCGCAGCTCTGGCTGACGAGATGGCGGAGCTTTGAGCCGACGCGCTGCACCAACGGAGGTCCCAGGTAATCCTTCGCCAGCATACACAGTGCCGCGCGCGAGTCCGAAAGGATCGTGGCAGAAACAACACTGCACTGTTGAAGCAGGAGATCAGCTGCTAGGTCGATCGCCGCAAGCTCGGCCACCGTCGACGACGACACAACACGAAGGCGGCACTGCCGTGTGGCACAAATATCCGGCGCCGTGCACGCTGCAGCACCGGAACCATCACTCGCCACTGAGCCATCGGTGTAAACAAACAGCCGGCCCTCCAAGCGCTCGTGCAGAAGTGCGGCCGTTTCCTGCTGCATACCACAAACAGCTGTTCGACGCTTGCACTTGACGCCCGGCACCGTGGTGTTGACATCGAGTAGCGCGGAGGCGTGCGGCGAGACCGGCAGGGGTAGAAGTTGCGGCGTCGACGCGACGAGTGCGCTGAATTCGGTGGCACGTTGGCCCATGACCGAGCCTTCGATGGTATGGAGGCGACACACGAGGCGTTGTCCCTGTGGTGAACGTTGAAGGCGCTCGATGTGGTTCATCGCTTGCTTCCGTGCGCGAAGTGAGGGCGGCCAGTCTCCCGCTTCGGCGAGAGTTGCTCCCACTTGCGAGTTGCGAGGAAGCCCGTAAAGTTGGCGGATTACGGTGCGGTGCTCCATATCGATCGCCCTCCAGTTGGCGGCTCTGACGTTGGTAATGGGCAGTGCATAGAGCGCACGCGACGTTGCTACCGAGTTGTAGACTCGGAGCGCAAGGTGCGGTGTGCATCCACGACCACGGGCGAGCAGGGAGCGTGCGGCGCCGGCTACCTTCTTCGAGTCCTTGCATAGCTGGGAGACAGCGGCGTCGAAGTTGAGGCGGCAGTCGATGTTGAGGCCGAGATAACGCACTTTTCTCTGCCACGGGAGGGGGCTTCCACGCAGGACGAGTGGCGGTACTACGAAGCGCGCGTGAGAGCGGGGATGCACCAACAGCGCCTCAGTTTTTGATGCCGAGAGCTGTAGCCCAATGCTGGCGAGGTGTTCATCCACAGCGTTCATCGCCGACTGCAGTGACTCTCGTACTGGATAGCCGGGGTCCGTGGGCCCGCACGCAAACAGCGCAATGTCGTCGGCGTAAATCGCCACACGAACTTCGTGTGCTGTGATCTTCGGAATAAAATCAGGAAGCCTTGCCAGTGCGAGGTTGAATAGAAACGGGCTGATGACGCTGCCCTGTGGAACGCCGGAAGTCACGCTTCGGGTGGAGCTGAGCGCGTTGCCAACTCGGACTCTGAGCATGCGGTCACTGAGGAAGGCCGCAACGTAGTCGAAGAGGCGGCCGGTGACATGCAGCTCACGTAGTGCTTGAGTGATGGTGGTATGGGGCAGACCATCGAATGCGCCTTGCACGTCAAGCAGCACGAGATATCCAGCCTCACGGCGACTTGCCGCGTCCTCGAGTGTAGCCACAACATCCGCGAGCGAGTCCGCTCTTGAGCGCAGTCGCCGGAATCCACTCTGTTCGGGGGCGAAAGCGTCGAGGGCGGAAGCGATCCACTCAAGGCGGTGCAAAGCCATGGCCTCCAGTGTTTTGCCGGCTACCGAGGTAAGCGACACTGGACGATACGAGCTGGTGTTCGTGGCCGCTTTGCCGCGCTTGAGTATGGGCACGACGATCGCTTCCTTCCACTCAGCAGGGATGATGCCGCTGCGCCAGACACTGTTGAATGCCTCGAGCAGTGAAGGGAGCTGCGCTGCATCGATGTTCCTCAGGACCTGATGTGTCAGTCCGTCGGCGCCAGGCGCGGAACGTCGTTTACGCGTGTTCAACACCCTTCGCAACTCACTCAGTGTAAAGTCCGCCGAACACAACACCTCGATATGTTCCAAAATTGCACGCGTAGGAAAATAGCGCAGGGGAGCGAGCAGTTCAGCCTTGTACGGCGGGAGTGCGCAGGCTGCACTCACGGGACGTGCAGCGGGTAACGGCGGCGCGAAGGAATCCGCGAATAGTTCTGCCAGTTGCTGTGTGCTCAAGCCCTGAGCTACTGCGATGGAGAGTGCAGGGTGGCGGGGGATCTCCGGGTGAAGGAGGGCAGCGAGAATGCGCCAAGGGCGCGACTTGTCGCGGCTATCCTCCAACGACACACAAAGGCTCTGGTTTCGGCGATGCCTGGCGTGACGGCGGCATGCAGCGTCAAGGCGGTTATATATCGACCAGTGTTCCACCTTGTCGCTTCTGATGGCACGGCGTTCGGCATGACGACGGACAGCGTGCAAGTTGAGGAGCTTCATATCGGGGGCCGGCGTTCCAGCAGGCACCACGCACGATTTGGTGGCGGCGTTCACGCACCTTGAAATATGCGTGACGAAATCTGTGTTCGCGGGAGGGGATGTGGCGCAGAGTGATCGGAACTTGGACCAGTCCGTGACGCGATACGTACACATTCTTGCGCGGTTGAAGCCGAGCGGGTCGAGGGAAATAGGGCAATGATCCGATCCCTGCGTGTCAGGGCTGCGGACCCACTCGTAGTGGCAGCGCTCGCTCACGAGCGACAGGTCTATTGCACTCCTGTGTACCCTCCGACGAACAAAAGTGGGACTGCCAGTGTTCAGGATTAGCAGGCCCGTTGAATTGATGCAGTTCAGCAGGTCCCTGCCACTCGGATCGCTGTGGGCGCTGCCCCATACCGTGTGGTGAGAGTTAAAATCACCGCACACGACACAGTCGCCACCGATGCGCGCGATGAGGCTCGAGATGAAGGCCGTATTCCACTGTCGTACGGGCTGCACAGACACGCTGGCGACACAAGTGTCGGTCCCCCCAACGCGCACAGTCACAGCCACGCACTCCACGGAAGCAGGGACGATGTCGGCCACTCGAACGACGGCTTGAGCAAGGCTCGCACGGATGTAAACAGACGCGCGGGAGCGACCAGGCGGGTGTAGCGGGTCACAACACGGCACGTTCGCGCAAGTCCGTAGCTCGCAGGTGGTCGCGCTGTGGTAGCCCACGAAACCCGGTAGGCTGCAGTCTCCGTTGCGCGTGTATGTTTCCTGCAACGCGAGTACGTCGTACTCGTGCAGGAGTAGGTGTGCGGCTAATTCCGCGTGACGCCGGTGCAGCGAACGCACATTCCACTGCAGGATGCGCGGCCGATGTTTGGCATTGCGACTAGCCCTGCTGGTTGTGTGGCTGTTGGCTAGCCACTGCGTGCAGGCAGATGGTCCGGAGCGGGTGGTCAGCTGGTAGCATAGTGCTGACTGCTTGCATGGTGAGTAGCAGATTTGCTAGCAGCTGATCCACAGTGGTCTGGGCACGTGGGGCGGCGGCTTCCTGTGTGGGCTGGCGTTGGGAAGCACGCGGCGCTGGTACTGGGCGCCTCGGTGCAGGGCTGGAGCCCTTCAGTGCACTGGCGTAGGACCGCGTCGCGGGTGAGGAGGACGCTGCTCCTCGCGAACTGCTGCCCTTACAGCGCGCCTTGACAGTGCCGAGGTGGATGAAGCCATGATCGTGGCCACCCTCCGTTCTTCCTGCCACTTGGGAAAAGCGGGAGTGTCTGCTCTGTGGGGGCCCCCGCAGTTTCTGCATCGGATGGTCTGGCAGGAGACGCTCGCCGCGTGGTTTTTGCCGCATGAGATGCAGTCGCTCGGCCATTGGCATGACTCTAGGACGTGCCCGAAGCGGCCGCACTGCCGGCACTGCACTGGACGGGGCCTGGCTGGCCTCAACCTGAAGCCGAGTTTGAGCACGCGAACATGCTCAGGGGGGACCGGTCCCGCAAAACGGAGGGTGGCGGTGCTCCCGTCCAGATGCGCCGACAGCACAGGAACGCTGGATTCGATTGCTCCCAGCAGGTCCGCGTCAGCAGGCAGCCCGTTCACCCCGTGTAGAAAGCCGGTACTCTTTCCACGCTCAGCCGGTAGTCGAGCAGTCACGGGGATCGCGTGCAGCTCGGTGAGCTTGAGCAGCCCTTCTAGGCACTCGTGGGTGGTGGTATCAGCGGCGACGATGTTGCGCCTGTGGTTGACTCGCACCGCTGATACCCCGGGCCGTGAAGAGAGGGCCGCAGCGAGTGCGAGGCGCGGTGCTCCCCGGAAGGCTCCGCCGGGTGCCGAGGAACGGAACAGCACCGTACCGATGACCGCAGGGTCCACTGGGAGTGCAGCAGTCTCCACGGCCCTCGCACGCCGCCTGTCCCCCCTCGACTGCACGAGGGTGAAGCCGTCTGAGGTTGGCTCGCTGGCGGGTGGTGAATTCCTCGGTACGGCTGCTACAGGCACGCTGGGGTTGAGAGGGTTGGCGGGCGGGCGCCGCGAGCCGTCCGAAGCATCGGGAGATGAAGGCGAGGCAGTGGCAGGAGCTTTGTGGTGCTTCTTCCCCTTTCGCTTCGGTAGCGGGGCAGGTTGGCGTGGCGGGTCCTTAAGGAATCGCGCCGCAGTGTGCTCGGGGCCCTGCTGCGACGAGCCGATGGGGCCTTCGTCCTCGAGCTCCATCGCGGCAGCATCGTTCTCGCGAGCAGCCAGAATGCTAGCAGACGACGCTGCGAGGGGCGCGCCGCCATCGGGAGCAGACGGCGCATTGGGGGCGGGGCCAGGGGCGCCCTCGTTCGGAGGAGGCGCGAAGCAGGTGGCTGTCGCCTCGTCGGGACGCCGAGAGATGGCGCCCGCGCTTTCCGGAGGGGCTCCTTGGTGGGCCAAAAGGGAGAGACTCGCAGCTGTTTCGCGGGAGGTTGGCAAAATGTCGCTGCCCTGGTCTCCTTGCCCCACGTGGCTGCTGGCTGCAACGTGCAGCTCCGAGGTAGGGAGAGCGCTCAGCGGCTGCTTACGACGCGTGGTGTGCTCGTCGTCGTCGCTCTCCGTTTCGCGAGCTCGCTTTCTCGAGCTCGACAGGTCCATATCCTCGTCGTCAGAGGAACGTAGGGGGATCGAGGTATGGGGCTCCTCGTGTGCTTGAACAGCGTCCGCGGGAGGCTCCAAGGCTACCTCGGGGGCTGACGGGTTCATGGCGTTTTCTGGGGTGTCCTCATGTGGTGGGGAAACCGTGGGTGGAGTAATGGTGGTGGCGCGGTGTTTGAGCCACTGGCCCAGCATGCGTGTGGCACGGATTTCAAGGTCTTCCCTTGACCGGAGTTCGTCCAGTGACGCGGGGCCGAGTGTCACCAAGCTTAGACTGGCGTGGCGACGGTGGCGAACGCGCGGCGGGCGCTCTCCGGGTGAGGCGAAATCCATGTTGTGCTCTGTTGCCGGTCCTTAGAGAGTCAGGAAAGCGGATCTATTGCTGCTACTCGTATCAATCAGGAGAGCGAATTCTCTTGCGGCTGCTTCGAAGCGAGTCAGGAAAGCGAATCTGCTGCTGCTTCGAAGCGAGTCAGGAAAGCGAATCTGCTGCTGCTTCGAAGCGAGTCAGGAAAGCGAATGTGCTGCTGCTTCGAAGCGAGTCAGGAAAGCGAATGCCTGCTGCTGCTTCGAAGCGAGTCAGGAAAGCGAATCGCTGCTGCTTCGAAGCGAGTCAGGAAAGCGAATGCCGCATCCTTGCGCCGCGACTGAGCGAGGAAGCCGCGCCGAAGGGCGAGGAGGTGAAACGCGCGCCGATTGGCTCAGGGGCAGCGCGGCCTCTCTTCGCGAGTGAGTCGCGGGTGGCAGCACTGAGCCCTGCTTAGGCCACGCACTGAGTTCAAGACAAGTGGTTTCGCAACACAATCGCGGAGTTTACTCTTTTTTTTCTTATGTTGTTTCTTTTTGGCATTTCTGACTGCAACGTAGGCTGATGTTCAACCCGCCTCCCTTCTTTTGCTCAACTCGCCAAGAGAAAAACAAACGTGTCAACAATGTTATTGTGCTATGTTGCACGTACCCACTGCTCGTGTCGCGCCCCAGGAACAAGTTTATTGTGTTCTCATAATTATGATTACTCGTTCTATTCACCGGTAGCTCGGCTACGCTTTCAAGTGCACCCTGGTCATTGCCGCAAAGCACACCGTGCGCACAGCTTCAAACTCCGCCACGCCAACATCGTTCACTTGATCACTAGTCGCGAAACAGGGCGCGTTCATGCTCTGTTGGCCTCAGGCGTTTCAAATTTCGCACGCCGGCACCGCTGACTGGTGCCTACACGACCGTCAAATTTCGTCGCGATAGCTTATGTAGGCTCGTAGATAACGTCAGCGAAATCAGCCTAAGACGCGCGCGCGAGCCCAATTCAGCATTCTAGGGGACGGAAGAGAGCGAGGGGACTGTTGGCGCCGCTCCTTACTCCTCCCTCTCCCATCGCCCGTACGAAGGCAGCTACGCAGGGCGCGCGCGAAACCGCTAGCTATGCAGCATGCGGAGAGCGCGCGCATCTCTTTTCCCACTTCAAGGTACTACATTTGTAATAACAGTGTAAAATTTCCCCTTAGGCAGTGCTGCTTCGTGAACGTGCGCACCCATTTCCGCTCGCCAGCCACCGCTACAGCAATGCGGCTCTGAATTTCAGTCCGGAGCACTGCTGCATACGTGCGGGCGGCCGCCGAGAGGGCATTAGTTCTAGCAGCCATAGAGACACACCTCAGGGCCCGCAAAAGCGCGTCGAACGACAAGAAGAAACAAAACGTTAAAAAGAAAAAAAAGGAGGGATGACGGCTGCCTGCTTTTAAATGTTGCGCTACATCAGAATTAAGTAAATGTGTAGCAACGACCGCCTCATCATCCTCGGTGTGTGAAACACGCGCCGTGGTAATTAGTGTATGCAGGCGAACGTGGCCGCTCGCGCAGAGTCGCCTCACGCGCCCCATACTTGCTCTGTGTGTGTTGTTGTGCTGAGCCCCATGGCGTTCCGTGCGGTTCTGCTGCAAAAGCTGTAGCACACGCGCTGTCCGACCGCGCACGCCGCGTGTTTGAAAACAAGAAGCAGTAGCAAGTGCCGTCGAAATGGTAAAAGAAGAGAAGAGTGCAGTACCGTAGCTGTCTCTCGCTTAGGAGGTCACCTCAACAGTACTGCACGGGGGAGGGTAAGGAGAATAAAGGAGCCAAGAGAAAAAAAGATTAAAGAGGACGAGCGGAAGGCCGTGAAGAAGAAAAAAAAGAGAGAGAAAGAAGCGTGAAACGGGGCTTATGGCAGCGTGGCAAGGTTCGACGACTCAAAGAACTCAATGAGAGCTGGGAAGGCTCTCTTGAGTAAAACCGCAAAACCCCTAGGAAACAGAAAGTCCTCAGGACGGGCTATGGGGAGTCCAAGGCGTCGATTAGGATTTCACGAGCTGAGAGATATATGCAGTGCATATATCTATACAAGGGATATATAAAAGTGCATATATCATATAAAAGGGACTCTCACGGGCCTAATGGCCCGTGAGAGTCCCTTTTTGTGTGTGTTGTGCTGCGCGCATGGCGTTCTGATACAAAACTTTCAGCACACGCGCTGTCGCAATGAGAATGTGACAGCGCGCGCCGGGTGTGTGTAAACGAGGAAGCGTGGAACAGAGGGAACGGACGGAATTGTCGAGATTCTCACTACATCCCAATGCCAATGCAGACACTTTGGGTGGCTCTGAGAAGAGCCGTTGGGTGTTGGCTGCGCGGACGAGCGCTCGGTCGCCTACTTGGAGCTGGTGTACTTGGTGACGGCTTTGGTGCCCTCCGACACGGCGTATTTTGAGCCCCTCGTAAAACAAAAATAACCTAAACAAAAATGAGGCAAACCCGCACCACCAAGGTATAGCAGCTTTAAGCCAATCAAAAGTAAATGAAGAGGGGTGGAAACCCAAAATGTAATTTGAAGTAAAGCCAATTATTAAGAAAAAAACCGAGGTAAACCAACAGAGAATGTTGATGCGTAACAGGAGGGGATAGGACGGCGGAGGACTTGTCTGCATCAGCGTGGGATGGGTGAGGTCTCGTTCCGTCCAATTTTTTATTTCGTAGGAGGAAAAGGGGGAAAAGGAACTAGGACGTCTTAAGAGAGCATGGTCCAAGGAGGCCAGCAGGTCCATCAGGGTTCCGAAAAGCGGTGCAGAGTTTCCAGTAGACCAGACTGCACCGGCCAGGAGGAGTATTTGCATAACCGGATGGTTCCGGTAGGGGTGACTTGACATCAGGCAGCAGTGGGGTTGCAGAATCCACTGGACTGCAGGTCAATGGAAGATCTGCAAGAAAGCTGAAAATGCTGTCAGGCAGGTTGAGAAGGGGTATCTAGGGCACAGAGAAGGATGGGAAGAGGAGCTAAACTGCCAAAAGAAGAAAGCAGCCATTCCATCTATAGTGTCCCCGGAGACAAGCTCCACCTTAGTTGGCATAACCAAGGACACTATAAGACGAAAGGCGAAGGGCAAGGTGGGAGGGATATAAAGTGGAGACAGGGAAAGAGGAGAGGGAAAGGAAACCGATGAAGGAAAAGGTAGAAAGAATTAGGAGGAGTCCGGGAAAGTGAACGATGAAATGATTCGATATAGACGAATAAGAAGTGCGCGCTTTCTTTGATCTGTAAGAAAGGAGAGGTAACGATCAGGTGTAATGGTAGAGGGGAGATTCTCTTTAAGGGGATTAGCAATGTGAGATGTAAGGGTACAGTCATTGAAGTAGTGAAGCAAGTCTGTGCAAGGATTACCACAGGCACATTTACTGTGGGATAAAAGGTGAAAGCGGAAATAATAGAAAGGGAAGCGGCCATGAGCGGAGGTGAGGTGGACAATGGGTCTTTAAGGTGGAAAGAAAGAGGGAATGCGACTGACGTTTTTTATCCATTGAAAGAGTGCAGTGTCGCTATTCTCTCGCGCCCAGTGAGCATTCCACTGGGCGAAGGAATAGGCACGCATCCTTGATTTGATAGAGGAGGGAGCGACAAGGAGGGTTCGAGAAACACCATGGGAGGCGGCGGAGTTGGCGAGGGATCCGCCATCTCGTTTCCCTCGATGCCCTGGTGTGCCGGTACATGGAAAAGAGATACCCGTCGCCGGTTAGAGATGAACTGAAGGAGCTGCTTGATTTGCCTGACAGAGGGATTTGTTGTCGTGAAGTATTCAATGCAGTGAGTATGGACAAGCAATCGGTGTAGATGTGGAGAGGGATGAAATGGGGCAAAGTCTGTATATAGGCTAATGCCTCCAGTAAAGCAGCTGTTTCGGTAGCATAAGATGAAGTGGAACCAAAAAGTTTAAATTTTCCAACTTTGGTGATGTGGCCTGTTGGACTATAAAGTACGAAAGCGGCTCCAGCAGACTGGGAAGAGTAGGAGCCGTCGGTATACAGATGATAGGCCGGCATAGTGATTACAGAGGGTACATCTTGAAGGCGGGAATGGGTAAAACGAGATTTCATGCTTGGATGAAAGTCCCAAGGGTTCATAAAGTAGTTAACAAGCGCCGGATGGTAGGAGTCAGGGCCATAAAATGTGAGCGCTTTGAGTGCAAATAAAGAGAAGTAGGCGTTTAGACGGTCTAATTCAATATGGAGCGGTGGTGTGTTAGCCAGAACCTGAAGCGACGATGTACGCGTCGTGCGGAAGGCACCGGTGATTGGGAGCAGAAGGGTACGTTGGATAGAGGATATTTTGATTTTAGACTGTGAAGTAGGAAACGTTGGCCACCAGACGGGAGAAGCATAAGTGATGGACGGAAGTAAAACCTGATTATAGAGGAGACGGAGAGCGGAAGGGCCCATCGAATAATGCATGCGAACGAGCAGGAGAAGACGGGAAGAGAGAAGGTCTGCTTTTGTACGGAGATGCGTTAAATGAGCGTTAAAGTTTAGGTGGGTGTCAAAGATGACCCCAAAAATTTTAATGTTCGACTGAAATTTGAGGGGAAAGCCATTAAAACGAACTATGAGAAGACGGGTGCGGGAAGAGGAAGCAGAGTGGCTATTGGGGAAGTATAAACAGGAAGATTTGTCGGTACTAATGGAGAGTTTCGTACGCTGTGCCCAGGTCGAGATAAGATTAAGAGTAAGAGCTACCTTGGATTCTAAAGCGCGACGATTGTCTGCAGAGAGGACTATGACAGTGTCATCTGCATAGGCCTGCGCAACCACGTCCGGTGGAAAGGGGAGGTCAAGCAATCCGTAGATGACAATGTTCCACAGCAGTGGACTGAGTGGTGACCCTTGAGAGCTGCCCAAAGTAGGCGTAGCAGACACCTGACCACAGACAGAGCTGGCCAGACACGGCGTGTTTGGCCAGGTCGCCGGGCAACAGCAGACGCATGGCAGTCTGGATCTCCCGGCTCGTGATGGTCGAGCGCTTGTTGTAGTGAGCCAGACGGGACGACTCCGCGTCGATACGCTCGAAGATGTCGTTCACGAAGCTGTTCATGATAGACATGGCCTTGCTGGAGACTCCAGTGTCCGAGTGCACCTGCTTCAGCACCTTGTAGATATAGATCGAGAAGCTCTCCTTCCTGCGGCGCTTCTTCTTCTTGTCGGTGGCGCGCACGTTCTTCTGCGCCTTGCCGGCCTTCTTCACGGCCTTACCGCTGGGCTGGGGAGGCATCGCAGTGTTGTTGTCAGTAGCCGAGCAAACGAGATCGGAATACGCCCGACCGGTCGTGTGTGAGTGGTTTTAACGGGGAAAAGGGAGAGATAAGTACAGCGCTGTTACTGCCTCTCGTGCGAGGGCACCTCCACGGCGCTGTACGGGTGAGGGGAGAGGGATGAAAAGGGTGGCGAAGAAAACAGAGTATAGAAGTGAGAGATAGCCCAGCGGTAAGGCACGTCAGGAAGGCGCGGGGGCTACAGCCGCTCGTACAGTTCGGCGCCGTCCAACAAATCGAGCAGCGCCGCGAAGGCACGCCCGGTCACTGATGAATGCGCCGCCGGGAACAGAAGCGCATCGGTACTGTCGCACGGCAGGCCAAGGCGGCGGTAGGCGCTCGTGAGCGTGTCACGCTGCACCAAGTACTCTGGGCACCGTAAAAGCACGTGCTCTAAGTCCTCCACATCGGCGCACTTGAGGCAGAAGGGGCTCCCCGTACCTTGCAAGCGGTGCGTCCTTGCTGCGGTGCGGTAGCAGCCGATGCGGAGTCGAAGCAGCAGCGCCCGGTCTCGTCTGTGAAGTCCCGTGCGTGGCAGCAGCTTCGGCGGGTTGCCACTGGCGACGCGGGCGTCCGGGTGTCTCGCTCGCAACATGCCCGCCACAGTGTGACGGGCGACATCGAAGGGAGTCACGACGAGCGATCGAGGCACCGACGCCGTGTGGGCGGCCCTCCCGAGCCGGTCCGCTTTCTCGTTCCTGTGTATGCCGATGTGGGCAGGCACCCACTGCAGAATGAGGTCGCATCCCTGCTCGCAAACGCCGTGCATCTTGCGTAGGAGGCGCTGAATCAGCGGGGGTCCCTGGTCGGCCCTGGCCAGCATGTGCAGCGCCGCGCGGGAGTCTGTCAGGATGGCCGCCGCAGGGATGCGCCGTCGGTAGATCAGCTCGGCCGCCAAGTCGACGGCCGCCAGCTCCGCGTGTGTCGATGAGACCGCGCTCAACACGCGGCACTGACTCTGCGCCGGGATTGAAGGAGAGACGCACGCGGCAGCAGCCCCGCCGTCCCGCAAGACCGAGCCGTCGGTAAACACGAGCACCCGGCCGGCCAGCTGCTCATTGATGGCTGCAGCCGTCTCCTGTTGCAAGGCGCAAATCGGTGTGTTGCGCTTGCCTCGAACGCCAGGGATGGTCGTGCGAATGAGCAGACGACGCTCTCGATGCGGGGGCGGAGCGAGCCATGCGCTTGTGGCGCCGCCCCGTACCAGGTTGGAGAACTCGGCCACGCGGCGGCCCATGCCGGAGCTCGGGAGAGAGTGCAGCCGGTCGATCAGCTGCTGGCCGTGCCGAGAGCGATGCAAGCGCTCCACGTCGTTGAGGGCCCGCCCCTCGGCACGGAGAGAGATGGGCGTCTCCCCCGCCTCGGCGAGAGTAGCGCCGCACTGCGAAGACCGCGGGAGGCACAGGAACTGGCGTACGACGGCTCGGTGATCCGCGTCCATCACCGTCCATTGCGTCGGCTGCAGGTCCGCCAGGGGCAACGCGTACAGGATCCGCGCCGAGGCCACGGAGTTGTACAGGCGCAGCGCGAGGGTCGGCGAGCATCCTTGGCCACGAGCAAGCAGGGAGCGTGCGGCGCCCGCCACCTGCGCGACACCTTTCCGCATAGCAGCCACTGCATCACACCAATTGAGCCGCCGGTCTATCACAAGACCAAAGTAGCGAACACGCTTCTCCCACGGAAGCAGTACTCCCTTGAGGGTGAAGCGCGGCGTGTTGTACTGCCCCTCGTACTTTGGGTGTACGATGAGCGCCTTGGTCTTGGCTGCCGAGAGGGTGAGGCCGATCCCGCTGATGTAGGCGTCGACCCCATCCAGCGCGCACTGTACACAAGCACGCACCGCATAGCCGACACTGGTGGGGCCGCTCGCGAACAACGCGATGTCGTCCGCGTACATCGCGATGCGAACCTCGTGCGTCGGGAACTGGGGAATGTAGTCGGGGATGCGAGCCAGCGCGAGGTTGAACAGGAATGGGCTAAGCACACTGCCCTGTGGCACTCCTGTCCCAACCGCACGCGGCCGACTGAACGCTCCCCTCACGCGCACCCGCATCGTCCGGCCGCCGAGGAACGCCGCTACGTAGCTCCGCATTCGACCGCACACTCCGAGCGCATCGAGTGCGTCCATGATGGTAGTGTGCGGCAGACGGTCGAAGGCGCTCTCGACGTCGAGGAGGACGAGGTAGCCCGCCTCGCCCCGGCGTTTCGCTGTCTCCAGCGTGGTGATCACATCGGCCAGGCAGTCCACAGTGGCCCGGAGTCGCCGGAAGCCGCTCTGTTCCGCCGCAAAGGTGTCGAGTGCCGCCGTAATCCACTCGAGCCGCCGCAGCGCCATGGCCTCGAGCACCTTGCCAGCGGCGGAGGTGAGCGAAACGGGCCGGTACGAAGCAGGGTTGCTGGCTGCCTTGCCAGCCTTGAGCAGCGGGACGACCACCGCCTCGTTCCACTCGTCCGGGATGCAGCCAGTTCGCCAGACGTTGTTGTAGGCGTCGAGCAGCAGCAGGAGCTGGTCACCATCCAGGTTCCTAAGCATCTGATATGTGACGCCATCGGAACCTGGTGCTGACCGGCGTTTCCTCGATGTGAGCACTGTGCGAAGCTCACCGATAGTGAAGTGAGCATCGCACAGCGCCCTGATGTCCTCGAGGATCCCGGCCGTTGGGAAGTAGCGCTCCGGTGCAAGCAGCTCTCGCCTTGGATGCGGTTGCGGCTGCAGCACGTACGGCGCTGGTGCACGGATGGTGGGAGGCGGGCAGAAAGTCTCTGCGAGCAGCTCGGCCAGCTGCCCGTTGGTGATGCCACGCGCCACGGCGATGGAGAGGGCGGGGCAGCGCGGCACGCGGGGCCGCAGGATCGCTCCCAGGATTCGCCACGGGCTTGATCGCACACTCGCCCGTTCCAGCGACGAGCAGAGGCTGGACCAGCTGGCGTTGCGGCGCTGCTACGCGTGGCGACGGCATACCGCGTCGAGGCGGTTGTATAGCGTCCAATGCTCGCGTTTAACCGAGCGCAGCGCTATCCTCTCGGCTCTGCGACGCACAGCACGGATGTTCAACTGTTTCATGTCGGGAACGGGCGTCCCGGCCGGCACAACACAGCGAGTCGACGCGGCTCGCGCGCACCGCGCGATGTGTTCGAAAAAGAGGCCGCCCTCCGAGACTGGCACTATAGCACACAGTTCCCGGAATCGCGGCCAATTCACAACACTGTATGCGCGCGTCGGTAGGTGGGCGGCGTGGCGGGGCTCGAGGTGGATTGGGTAGTGGTCGGACCCTCGCATGTCGGGGCTGCGGCGCCAGGTGTAGTGGCAGCGCTCCGACACTAGCGAGAGGTCCAACACACTTCCCTCGGAACCACGACGGGTGAAAGTAACGCAGCCCGTGTTGGCTACGAGCAGAGCCGCCCGCTGGATGGCGTCAAGCAGGTCGCGGCCGCTACTGTCCGTGTGGCTTGAGCCCCACGCGGTGTTGTGGGAGTTAAAATCCCCGCACACAACGAGATCACCGGGCACCCGTTGCGACAGCCGGACGATCAGCTCCTCGTCCCAGAGGCCGCCGCAGCACGCGTAAACACTCGCGACGCACGTGTCGGTTGTTCCGATTCGTACGGTCACCGCCACTCACTCGACGCCCGTGCACGGCAAATCGTCCACACTCACCACGGCTTGAGGGAGCTCAGCGCGTACGTAAAGTGACGCGCGAGATCGCCCAGCCGGATGAGCGGAATCGGTACACGGAATGGCCTTGCATGACGCCTGCTCGCAGCTAGCAGCACTGTGGTAGCTGACGAAGCCTGGCAGGTTGAGCTCTCCCGGGCGAACGTGGGTTTCTTGCAAAGCAAGCACGTCGCATCCGTCCGACAGAGCCCCATCCGCCAGCTCTGGATGACGGCGGCGCATCGAACGAACGTTCCATTGACAGATGCGCGGCCGTTGCTCCACTGGTGTGCTAGCCATGCTGGATCAGGGCGTCATGCATTCCCAGAGCTGCCACACACATGTGACGCGCTGGCGAGTCGGCAGGTACCGATTCCAAAAGTGCACGCAATGCCGACGCGAGCGTCGTTATAACGAGGTCACGTGCGTCGGGTGTTGTCGCACTGTGGGGCTGTGCAGGGCTGCTCTCGGCGACTGGCTGCGGCGCTGTGTTGCCGGCTAACACGTCGCGAAAGGAGCGTCCCGGCTGAACCGTCGGCGATGGTCGTGGCTCGGGGGTGCGCTGTCCTGTAGTGGTGGCCGGCTGCCGGTTCAGCGCTGCAGGGGCACTGCTCCTCGCGAGAACCAAGGCTTGTCGGCGCGTGATGCACGGGACGGTTCTCGCGAGTATGCTCGCCACCCGTCGCTCGAGCTGCCAGTTGGGGCAGCGTGGCTCTGCTGACTCGTGCGGCCCCGGCAATTAATGCAGCGGGTCCGCTTTGAAGTGCAGGCGCTCGTCGCGTGCGACCCCGCGCACTGCAGACAGCGTGGGTCGCGGGAGCAGGTCGCTGTGGCGTGGCCGAACAGACCACATCGACCGCACTGCAACGGCCGCGGCAGCTGCGGGCGCACGACACGGCGGTGTCTGAAGAGGTGGACCTCTTCCGGCACGTCTCTGCCAGCGAAGCGGAGGGTTGCCACATCGCCGCTCCTGGTGACGGCGAGAACGGGCACCCGGGACTCGAGCCCCTCAAGTATGGAAGGCCCATCGATCGCCGGGTCCACGTTGAAGAGCGTGCCCGTGCAGGAGTCGGCAATGAGTGCCTTCCCCTTGACAGGCACGTCGCATATCACCAGGACGGCGAGTAGTGCGGAGAGGTCCGTGCCGGGCAGCGCGTCGATGGCTACGACGTTCCGCCGAAGGTTCGGCCGCACTCGATGGGTGCCTGGAACACCGGCAAGAAAAGCGGCAATCGCGTCGCGCGATGCCGCAAGAAAGTGGGCCTTTCTTGCCAGTGGTCTGTAGAGGACAGTTTCCCGTCCCTCAGCGGCCGGTGCGGTGTCTTCTGCTGTCGCAGGGGTGCTTGATCGTACGCCACCGGTAGCGACGGTGGTGATCGTCACCGAGCGCATGTTGCGGCGCTTACGCCTGCTGTGTTGTTTTTTCTTGCCCGGCTGCTTCGCGCTGGGGCGAGGAGGCTCCACGGGTGGCGGCTGCTCAACACCCTCTAGAGAACTTAAGGCCTTCTGGCTGACCCTCTCCCCTTGAGCGATGTCACGCACAAGAGGCCAACATAGAAGTTCCGTGCAGCGTGCTACGAAGCTACGAGCGGCGCACCAGTTTTGAAAATGAAGCGCGGAAGATATACAATGGTTAACCCTGGCTATTCGGAGAAGACCGAGGGGACGAAAGCGGCGACAACAATTCAATTAGTTCCAGGAGCCCCGGCGCTCCTTGAAAAGCTTCGGGGTTAAACAAGTCCCGGCATGCTCGGCCATGCTATTGCATGCTTCCGAACGCACATTTTTTTTCTAGATGGGACCAGTGCATGTAGTCTCAACACTTGTGCTGTGCTTGCGATTGTGTGTACCGCGAGTCTTCATTGCCCCGGAATGTGGAGTGCCATGCCAAGATATGCCTAATAAGTGCTGCGTGCCCAATTGCCGGAGCAATTACATGTACAAATCAAGGCAGAAAAATAGTTTCCGCAAGATTAAGAAGCCCAGAGTGTCTGGATTAGGGCGCTACCACGTGCAGACTTCATTGTATTAGCGCACTCCAGGGTAAGATGTTCAGAACTTCTTTAAATAGTAACTTTTGAAAAATACGGAAACGTTAATTGCTCAATTACAGCAAGTGCATTTATAGAAAGTGATGATTCCTCACAGTTCGACGCCTACGCGGATTGACATAAATCTGAATTTGTGCTAAGGCACCTTTTGTGGTCTAGCACGAATATTTTATTAATGTACTACTGCTGCAAGATGAATGACAAAATATTGGATGCCAATGCTAATGCAAGGAAGAGAAAAGCTGAAATTCTGCGCAATAAGGCAGCTGTTTTCGTGTAAATAGCTGCACAAATGTTTTATATCCCATTTCTAAACTCATTTGAGTTGTTGTAAATTAGTGGACTGCGGTAATTAGTGCGTGGAAAGCGAAATTATTCGTTTGACCATAATCTAGATTGTAATAAATACATGTGTTCCCAATAAAATTGTTCATACGCAATTGTGAAGCTAATCGAGTGCATTACATTCGTCATTGCCGTGCCGTAAAAACCACAAGTACAAAATACGGAAGGAGAGGCTTTTATGGATTCAATTTACTTGAAGTAATAGGCATGAAGTATGGGGTATAATAAATAATAATAATAATTCACAAAAAACGTACATTACAAAGACGACAAAGCGCGATGCTATAAAAGCTTCTGGCATCAATACATGCACAAGCTTTACAAAGCTGTTTTGTATCTGTGCCTCTAAATAAATGCTTTGTAAGGTGCCTGCTGCTCATTCCGCAGTTTCGACTAAAGAAAACGTGTGGAGTGGTCAATAAAAGCATACGG
Organism: Dermacentor variabilis; assembly: GCF_050947875.1. NCBI lineage: Eukaryota > Metazoa > Arthropoda > Arachnida > Ixodida > Ixodidae > Dermacentor > Dermacentor variabilis. The sequence goes on from NC_134574.1 coordinate 24,255,636, forward strand.
CTGCTAGGTGAACCAAGCCGCGATCCCTTCACTGAACCCGTATCCCCGAGCGTGCCGATGGCCTCTTGCCCGTGACGTCACTCGCCGAGCACTCCGGCCTTCTAGTCTAGGAGGTGTTGGGCTGCTTCGCGCCGGGGCGAGGAGGCTCCGCGGGTGGAGGCGGGGCTTCGCTTCGCGTGTCCGTGACGTCATTTGGCGGCGCATGCGCTGTCGGGCAGCTCTCGGGAGCGTCGCTCGTGGCCGCGTTTGTGCTCGCCTCGGCGAGGGCGACCGCGGGCTCATGCGGCGCTCGAGTAAGCACGGCCAACACGGCTTCAGTGCCTCGCTCGGCATAAGCGGGGATGCCGACGCTTTCTCCTTGCGCGCTGGGCGATGGGGAACGGCTTCTAATAGAATCCGTGGCCAGGGTCATCTGGCTGTCTTTGCTGCTGCTCGACGAGTACGAGCAGGAAGGCGGGCAGCTGCTAGAGCGGCGCGAGCTGGCAGTCTCGTCGTCGCTCTCGATGCCGGTGGTGTCTCCGCCGTCGTCAACGTTATCCGGGGCAGCACGGCTGCGTCGTCGTCGCTGTGTTGCCGCTGGTGCAATATCCCTGCAGGTTCCGGAACATAGGAACCTCGGGGATGGGGCAGCAGCCTTGGCAGGTTGTGCCTCGTTTGCCGTAGTGGCGCAAAACTGGCGTCTCGCTTCCGCAAGAAGCAGTTTGAGCGCCGGCGAGTGTGGTGAGGTGGGGCCACGTGGCCCCTGCACTGGGTTGTCAGAGACTGACATCCTCAGTGCAGTGGAAAAAGCAGTGGACGCTAGGACCTCCGACTGTGTATGACCCCTTGGGAGCCCTAAAAAGGGCTACGCTCGAGAGCGCGGTCGTGGGTGCAGAACACGGGCGGCATGGAGGTTCGTTGAGTTCGATAGACGTTCGAAGGTGTCCGAGGCGCAGAAGGAACTCGCGACCGGTCGCGCGCGCCGCGTTTTTATCGCGGCAGGGTGGTGTTCACGCGACCTCGGAAAGCCGCGCTCGCCATTGGTCCGCGCGGCTTCTCTCCCTTTCCCTCGCGCTTTCCTTTGGGACCGGCGGCGGCGAGAGCGGCGAAGGCGCTACGAGCACGGCTCAAATCGCTCACAGATCGCCACTGTGCAAGTCGTTGCTACTCAGTCTACGCATCAACAGCACCAGCATGTCCGGACGCGGCAAAGGCGGCAAGGCGAAGGGCAAGAGCAAGACGCGTTCCAGCCGCGCGGGTCTCCAGTTCCCCGTGGGCCATATCCACCGTCTCCTGCGCAAGGGAAACTACGCCGAGCGCGTCGGAGCGGGCGCTCCCGTCTACCTCGCGGCCGTCCTCGAGTACCTGGCTGCCGAAGTGCTCGAGCTCGCTGGCAACGCGGCTCGTGACAACAAGACCAGGATCATCCCCCGCCACCTGCAGCTCGCCATCCGCAACGACGAAGAGCTGAACAAGCTGCTCTCCAGCGTGACGATCGCGCAGGGCGGCGTCTTGCCCAACATCCAAGCTGTGCTTCTCCCAAAGAAGACCAAGAAGGCGTAAGCGAGCTCCCAGCCGCCGGACTACAGTCGCGCTCGTCGCACAACCCAACGGTCCTTGTCAGGACCACCGAAATGCGCGTGACGGCAGGGTTTTGCTTGGCAATCCCGTTCTCTGCGCCTGTTTCCCTTTGTTTGAATTAGCGCAACCGTGCCTCTTGAACTGACGCTGCTGCTAGCTAGCTGGCATTTCAGTGCACGAATGTAGATGGAAAGCGAGCTTCCGGGTGTCCGGGGGCGCACAGGGACGAGCCTCACTGCAATTAGCGTACGATTCGCGTGGTGGAATGTGATAGGCGTTTGGGTCCCTAAAAACAAACAAACAAAAAATGGGCCATATCCGCAACCAGCATGCACTTATGAGCCAGGCAGGTATGCATGAGGAACGTGAACAAACGCATGCATGGCATACCAATACACAAAAGCTTGCACGCAACATCGGCCGCATTAATTTCGTTTTCGGGCGCGGCTTCTTCGCATGAGTGCGCGGACCATTTTGCAACGAACACGCATTTTGTTTATTTTTTCCCCCCTCTCTCTCTCTCGTCTTGTTCGTGCTCGAACGCGCGCAATACTTACCATATGCATACCAAACGAGGCACCACCTCGCACCGGCAGCCCACCACAGGCACACACAAAAAAATATTAATAATAAAAAATAACAACAAAACAGACAGACCGAGAGGGTACGGTTGGAGTACGTGGTCTCGCGTGCTCCCGTGGCCGAAGCAAACATGTAGGTGGTCCTGAGAAGGACCGTTTTGTGGTGCTTGCCTGACCGAGGGTGCGGCGCAGACAGCGGCCGAACTTAGGCGCGCTCGCCACGGATGCGCCAGGCCAGCTGGATGTACTTCGGCATGATGGTAACGCGCTTGGCGTGGATGGCGCACAGGTTGGTGTCCTCGAAGAGACCGACCAGGTAGGTCTCGCTGGCCTCCTGAAGGGCCATCACAGCCGAACTCTGGAATCGGAGGTCGGTCTTGAAATCCTGAGCGATTTCCCTCACCAAGCGCTAGAACGGCAGCTTGCGGATGAGAAGTTCGGTCGACTTCGGCCACGGTCCCAGGCCTGTAGCGATGCGGTTTCTTAACCCCTCCTGTGGCCGGTGCACTCTTGCGAGCAGCCTTGGTAGCAAGCTGCTTACGCGGAGCCTTCCCACCGGTGCTCTTACGGGCGGTTTGCTTGGTCCTGGCCATGGCGAACGGAGCGAGCGTCCGAAGTCGTCGACTGCCGGAGTGAAAATGACCCCTGGGCCGCGCGCGTCGTGCTTCGCCGCACTACTCTTCTCCTCTCCAACTCACTCCAGGCATGCAGCGGCAGGAGGTAGTCTTGTGCACTTTGGCGCGTCCATGCCATGGCATTAGGGAACCGCCTCACAGCGCGTAATACGCCGGACATAAGCTGCCACAAGGAGAAATGTTCACATGTAAGACAGGTTGCTCCCTCTGGCGGCGAAGAGTTCGACAAATACGTGATGCACCGCTCAAATCGCCCATCGGGCGGCCGCTCGTCCCCCTCTCTCTTTTTCCCCCGTTCTCGCGGCGTGTGGCATGCACAAATACGTTGCTCAAAAAAGTTTGTTTTCTTTAAATACAGCGCGTGTCCAGCGCCCGCTTCCTTACCGATCTAAGTATATGGCGCGAACAAGGGTCGCCCAGCATCGCCTACACGCACGCATGACGAAAGGGCCAGTCGTACAGAAATAACGAGAGAAAGTGAGTCTGCACTGTGCAAGCATATTTCTGTCTCAGTAAGCACACTTCACTGCTCTGCTCCTTTATTTTATTTTCCTCTTGTTTTGGGCAACTCAGCAGTGCATTGTCTTGCAAGAAGAGCCACGTTGGCCTCGAACCAACTGCTTATCACCTATAGCGCGCTGACAAGAAATGCCACTGTGACCCTGTACACAAGTATGAAAACAGCACGCGCCTCGATGTCTACCGCGCGCACCCTCGTCCATTTGAATACAATGCAGTGAGCCCGGTTCTAGCGACAGCTACCTAGCTAATCTCACCTTTCCATTCATTTGCGTCGCTCAAAAGAGTTACACAATTGTGACTTGCACGGTGGTAGTTAACGGCCGCCCAGTTCGTAGGGCAAGAGGGCTGGCTCCTTATTGTTTCTCCGACGCACGCAAACCAACGAAGCCATGCGAATGCCGCTCAGACACATCGTCGCGCGTAGGCTCAATCATTTAACGCTTGCACTGGAAAGAACAAATAACCGCCGTCTGTAGAAAACTCACTTTCTGCTGTTACACACTGGCCCGTGCCCGGCAATATTTTCCTCGCGCTTTGCTTCGTTGCGTACCCACAGGAGCTATTGTTGTGAAATATGGGGCTTAACATATAAAACTTACTTAACTTAAATGCGCCCGCTGACCGTCACGCTCGGCGTATGTATGTAACCGAGTGCTACTGCCCGGCTCATACTCTTCTCTAAGGGAGTAGAAGAAGCGAGCCATTTCAAAGCGACAAAAATGCGCATCGACGAGCTTACGATTACCTCTATCTTTTAATCATCAGTCCACTCTGGTTGCCTCAATCAGGGTCCAACCAAAGGCGACAACTGAGCTGCACGAACGACCGCCACGTCGCAACTCGGACAGACTGAGGGCGGGTGAAATGGGAGCAACACAACACACAGTGGCGAGCGCAAATGCAATCGAGCAAAGCTCGCCTTGCGAGGGCGAAAAACAATGCTACCACACCTTATGAATACATGCGGTTGCGCTCGCTCACCTGAACAAAGTTTACCGCGCGTGTCTCGTACGGCCGAACGCGAGATAATGGCATGCAAAAGAGGGTCAACGGAGCAGGAGATCGCAAATCCTGCGCATCACTGCCGAAGCACCAAGTGGGTAGCCCTGAAGAGGGCTGTTGGGTTCTTCAGAGGAGCTGATGCGCTGCTTGCAGACGATGCCGCGCACGCGTGCTGCTTAGCCTCCGAAACCGTAGTGGGTGCGGCCCTGACGCTTGAGGGCATACACCACGTCCATGGCTTTGTTTGTCCCCATAAAAGAAAAAGAAAGTGGGGAAGCCCGCACCACCAGCTAGGTATGGCAGGCGTAAACCAATCAAAATAAATGAATAGGGGAGGCGAATGCCATCCCAAAGAAAATTTGTAGAAAAGCCAATTAGGAAAAGAAAAAAGACGGAGGCAAGCCTGTAGAAGTTGAGAAGAATTGTCAAGAGTGAAGAAGAAGAGAAGGAGCTAAGCGCAGAATGAAAATCATGCTCCTAACAAGAACCAACAAACCCCCCCCCCAACCACCCACCCACCGCTCCGGGCACGTGTAGGCTGAGGATTAGAGGTGGTGGCAGCAGAGGAGGCATCTCCCAGACGGCCAGGAATGAAGGCCAGGCACGTGGAGCCTATGACAATGCCTGCGCATGTGGCTAACAAGAGAGTAAGAAAGGCCGGAGTGCACACAAAGAGCCAGAGATCATCATGTATGAAGGGAGAAGGCGGAGCCACGAAGGATAGAAAAAAAGAAAAACTAGCAAAATGAATGATGAGGCATGTAGCTAGAGCCAGCTGACACGGGGAAACCCCGCCAATTGTAGGCTGAAACAGTGCATTTGACAGAAGCAAACATGCAAAAGCAACATGGGTGAAAAGAATGAAGATAGTGTAGAAATGATATGGTCGAGTTATGAACCGTCAGGAGTACGAGAAGGAGGAGGAGAGGAAGGGGAAACAGAAAGGACGGCCAGGCGCACGAGACGCAGAAGTAAAGCTCGTGAGTGGCGAGACCGCAATAGACTCGCGTAATTGGCTGGAGTCAACGACTGCACGTGAGCATTGTGACACAACGCCCGATCGACGTGCACAGTGTTCGGGCAGGTGGTAAAGTAATGTGATACGTCCGCGCACACAGCGCCACACGTACACACGTTGGACGTGTGGAGGTTGAATCTGTAAAGATAGGAAACAGAATGACCATGGCCAGTAAACAAGTGGCTAAGAAGTTTAGTAGGTGGAAACCAGCGTGGAATGTCGTCGACACTCGGAACCCAGGGGTATAGGTGAGTGGAAGAACCCTCGCGCTGCCAGTAGCCACTCCATTGTAACCACGCAATGCGACGGAAACATGCGCGCACCGTATTAACTGACGCCGCCGCAACGCGGAGGAGTCCCGTGCGAGCCGCAGACGTTGCAGCAGTGTCTGCCAACTCGTTGCCCACGACGCCCCGGTGTCCAGGGACGTGGTGCAGGTAAATCCGCCGGCCCTGACGAGCAAGCAAGGTGAGGGTTCGCTTAAATGCCCATATCCGGGAGTCAGTGTCTCGAAGATGCGACAGGGTAGACAATAAGGAAAGGCAGTCAGTGTAAAGATGGACGGGAGCGCTGGCCGGTAACGAGACTATGTACGCGAGCGCCTCGGCGAAGGCAACAGCCTCGACGCTGTACGCACATGTTGCGTTGATGACCCGGAATTTACGGACGGCGGACAGGCGACCAGCCGGGTTAAATGCAACAAATGCCGCCCCCGCCGAAGTACTCGTGTACGCGCCATCAGTATAGACGTGGAAAGCGGAGCGGGTGGCGATGCGAGCAGCTCCTGCGGGGGAGAGCCGCGTGAACATAAACCGGCAGGTTTCGCGTGGGTGATGGGTCCAACGAGTAAATGAAGAGGCAACCTCGGTAGGGTGAAACGTGTCGCACCCAAAGTGCGTGACCTGGCGGAGCGTGAATAAAGAGAACTCCGCATTGAGGCGGCCCAGGTCAATCGTAAGAGGCAGACAGCGGGCTAAGATCTGGAGGGCGGAAGTCCGGGTGGTATGGTAGGCGCCGGTTAATGCGAGTAACAACGACCGTTGCACCGACAGGACACGCGCCTGCAGATGTGTGGTCGGGAAAGGCGGCCACCATACAGGGGACGCGTATGCAATCGCAGGCAGTAGAACCTGTCTATAGAAACGATGCAAAAGTACTGGGCGCAGCATAAAATGCATGCGAGCAAAAGTTAGTAATCGAGTAACCAATATCTCGGCTTTTGTCTTAAGAAAATCAACGTGGGCGTGAAAGTTAAGTTTGTTATCAAAGACCACGCCGAGGAGTTTAATGTGGTCCTGATGTTTTAGAAAAGCGCCATCCAATCGAATAGACGGACGGCGCTTAGATGTACCAATGTACCCGTTGTTGAAGAAGACAAAGAAAGATTTTGACTCGCTAACTTTGACCTTGTTTTGCCGGGCCCAATCGCAAATCAAGGTTAAGACAGATTCCGCTAAAGCCTGTGATTGCAAGCGCGACGAGCCAGAGAGCAATACAACTGTGTCATCAGCGTAAGCCTGTATATGGACGCCCTGTGGGAACGGGAGACTGAGTAATGAATGAATGATTAAATTCCATAGTAGAGGGCTAAGTGGCGAACCCTGGGGACTGCCGATGGAAGGGCGAGCCGTTAAGTCCCCAGTCTTACAGCGGAGGACGACCGTCCGATCTGTAAGAAAGGATTGGAGGAGGCGATATAGGTTCGTGGGGCAGCGATGCTTACGAAGAAAAAACAATACGCCATCATGCCATACACTGTCAAAGGCACCTGTAAAATCCAAGGAAATCAATACTGCAGGCGTCTTGGCGGCCTTTAGAGCACTAAGCCGGTGCTTGAGGGCGTATAGGGCCAGTGGTGCACTTCGGGCATGAGTGAAGCCAAATTGCTTTTCGTGAATGAGGTTGCAAGAATGAAGAAAATAATAAAGGCGAGAATAAAGAAGACGTTCCAGAACTTTACCGAATAAGGAATTCATTACGAGTGGACGATAGGATGACGGAAGACGGGCGGGGCGGCCAGGCTTAAGAATAAAAATAATGCGGCCTTGCTTCCAGTGAGAGGGAAAGTGCCCCAGTCGGAGAGCGGCGTTGAAGATGTGGAAAAAGAAGGTAGGATGTATCCGAAAGAGTTTGTGCACAAACATGCCCGTCAGCCCATCCAGCCCCGGCGCCGCGCGCATGTTCCCTAGAAGAAGGGAGTGCTCAATCTCTGGGAGCGTAAAAGGGTGATCGTTGGGCACCTCAGGATAAGGAGATCGCGTGATCGCGCGAATGCGGCTATGGTATGCACTGTCCGCTGCTAAATCATCAACCGCAACATGCGTACTTAGTAAAAGGGTAGCTGACGCCTGGACAGAGGTGGTAAGGGCGCCTTCGGAGGTCTCAAGCGGGGGAATGCAAGTTGTAGGGCGGAGCTTCGCAAACGCCGACTGGAAAGGCCGGCCGAAGAGGGTGCGCGACGTGATGTCCGAGCACAGGGCGCGATCGGCGGCAGCCCGTGCGCAACGAAGGCTGCGCTTATACGCCGCGAACGCCTGCGCGTACTGTGAACAAAACACCTCACGCAAGGCGGGGTCACGTACGCGCTGATATCGCCTGCGCATCGCGCGCAGCCTCGACCGTTCCGCAGTCAACTGAGGCGTCCACCACGCCTTGGCACCCCCACTATGTGGCCGAGGCCTGCGCGCGTACCGCTGGCATAAGGTGGTATATGTATCATAAAAAGGCTCAATCGCGGCATCGAGCGCCCAAGCCGACGAAAGGCGGTAGCGACAAATGCGATGGAACCAAGACTCGCGGCTAAGATGCTCCAAGATCTGCGCCCGAGCGTAGTTAGTGAGGCGCTTCTCAGGCACACACGCGGCAGCGCTGAACGTGAACTCAATGTAGCGGTGGTCGGATAATGTGTCCGCGTCCAAGACGGGCCAGCTGTACCCACCGCCGACTAGTGAGACAGACGCCAATGTCACGTCTATCTAGGAACGGGCATAGGGCGTCTCAAAAGTCGGGAGTGAGTCGGGAAAATTTACAATGCGGAGATTGTTAGCGCACGCAAATTGAGCAAGTTGCGCGCCGCGGTCATCCCCTGAGGTGGGTCCCCATAACGCGTGCTTCGCGTTGAAATCACCACCCAAGACAAAACTGTAGGATTGATATTTCACGAATATTTGGTTTAATTCATCCAGTATGGGCTCAAGGGGACGATGAGGCGGCGCATATACAGCAACAACGACAAAAGAAACTCCCACACCCTCGCATTGTATAGCCACAACCAGTTGTGATACGTAAATTGGGAAGAACTGGAGGCTCGAAGGGCGTGCCAGCAGGACCACACGGGGATGGTCGTTGGCATTAAAAGTGTAGAGAGTGGGGGGCACATTGGTTACTCTATTGCCGCGTGTGTGAAGTTCCGATATCAAAGCAAACGTGATGTCATGCTCAAGCATGCGATGAAATAATAACTTAGTAGCATCGCAGCTGCTGGCAAGGTTAGCCTGGATGAATTTGAATGGCTGCAAATCAGCCATGTTCAATAAAAGCATGGCGGAGCAACAGCCCCAGTGCAGCCAGACGAAACCAAGGTCTGAGATATGGGAAGTGCAAACTACAAATCATACGTGCCACCAGAGGCCTGCGCACGCTGAAGATGCCAGGACATAGTGTTCCAATGGCACCATTCAGAGTCGAATGCCAAACACACAACAGGTCCCCGCCCACCTCCGCAATCAACCGCACAAGCGGAGACATGGCGAACAGGAAAGAGGAGAAGATAAAGAGGCGCAAAAAAACGGTGAACCTGGAGAACAAAAAGCAAAGGAAAAACGAGGAAGATAGTCGAAAAATACGTGGCGATCCCACGCCAGCCCGCCACGCCGAAGGCCGCACGCTCGAAGAGGGCGCACGGCAGCAAACGCCGTAGGTGACTGCGAGCGACAGGGGACCGCCAAGCAGTGACGCAAAGATGGATATAGCGCGCTCAGCCATAGTCGGTACGGGCCCGCAAACGGGCTATCCTGGCCCGAAGAAGCGGGCAGGCCGGTGAGCCCATAGGGTGAGCGCTCGAGCTTCCTCCACGCTTGCACTCGCTGCAGCAGACGGCCGCATCCCCTAAGCGAACGGTGCACCGCTCGCAGAGGTGCGGCCCCGCGCAGCGCGTGCACACCGCGCGCTCAGGCTGTGAACGTATGGGACACGCGCGCCGGGGGTGACCATAAGTGGAGCAAAATGTGCACGTAGGCACGTGGAGGTCTTCCACCACGGTCGCTGAGGTCCACCCCACAGCGACACGCCCGCGACTCATAAGCGTCCGAAACGTCGGAGGATCGACGGCAATTACGTGGGAGAAATTTCCCGAACGCTCCCGGAACGAGACGCGCACCGCACATGACGAAGGCTCAAGCTTTAGGTCTGTGTTGCGCAGGTTGATCTGATCAATGAGCGCATGAGCCGGAATGTCAGGGTCGACCCCCGTAAGTTTGACCTGTGGTTGACGACGATTTATCAGGCGAACAGACATAGCGATCTTGGTTGTGATGTTACTTTCTATCGCCTGTTGTAAACGTTGCATGGTATCAAGGTCGTCTGATAAAACCGTGACACCGCGAGGTGTTCGACGGAGCGTCAAATGGACGACCGTGACCGTCCATGGCTTTATGTGGCCCCTTGGTCAAAAAGGAAAGGAAAAGAAAAGGAGGGGCAAACCCGCACCACCGTTAAGGTATAACGGGTATAAAACCGAATAGAAAATAAATGAAAAGGGGCCGCCGAGGCAGCCCAAATCAGGTTTGGAGAAAAAGCCAATTGATAAAAGAAAAGAGACGGAGGCAAGCCAAGAAGGAGGCCAAAATGAGGAATAAACAAATAGACTGGAAGAGAATGGGGGAGCAGTAAAGTAAAACTGCCTCCAGGGTCTGCAAGCAGTGCATGCTCCCAAACTCACCCCGTCCGCGGGGCAACCCAACAATGCCCACGCAGTGACGCGCAGTTGGTTTATTGTAAAAAGAACCGAAGCATGTGGCTGTCTTCGTGGGCGCGCTCGTGCCGTGTGGTCGTGTCACGCCGAGGCGACTGGGAGAGTCCGGAGAAAGGTCATCGCAGTGGAGACGCCCACGGTCGGCTGGCTGGACAGCTGCACAAAGGGTAGGAGACTATACAATTGGGGAAAAGATGAAAAGGAAAGAAATGTGAATGTAGCATGCAGTTAGGACCATCCAACACGGGGAAGCCCCGCCATAGTTGGCATATGCAGTGTGGATGGCCACGAACAGTCATGCGAAAATAATATGAAAAGGTGAACCGAGAGGCATCAGTAGAAAGCAAATTAGTAGGCGTCGGGAAGAAGAGGAGGCACAGGAACAGGATGGGGAGGAACGGAAAGGGTGATAAGCCGGATGAGTTGCAGAAGCAGGGCGCGGGATCGAGGGGTTTTAAGGAGCGCGGGGTCCATGGCTTTATGTGGCCCCTTGGTCAAAAAGGAAAGGAAAAGAAAAGGAGGGGCAAACCCGCACCACCGTTAAGGTATAACGGGTATAAAGCCGAATAGAAAATAAATGAAAAGGGGCCGCCGAGGCAGCCCAAAGCAGGTTTGGAGAAAAAGCCAATTGAAAAAAGAAAACAGACGGAGGCAAGCCAACAAGGAGGCCAAAATGAGGAATAAACAAATAGACTGGAAGAGAAGGGGGGAGCAGTAAAGTAAAACTGCCTCCAGGGTCTCCAAGCAGCGCATGCTCCCAAACGCACCCCGTCCGCAGGGCAACCCAACAATGCCCACGCAGTGACGCGCAGTTGGTTTATTGCAAAAAGAACCGAAGCATATGGCTGTCTTCGTGGGCGCGCTCGTGCCATGTGGTCGTGTCACGCCGAGGCGACTGGGAGAGTCCGGAGAAAGGTCATCGCAGTGGAGACGCCCACGGTCGGCTGGCTGGACAGCTGCACAAAGGGTAGGAGACTATACAATTGGGGAAAGATGAAAAGGAAAGAAATGTGAATGGAGCACGCAGTTAGGACCATCCAACACGGGGAAGCCCCGCCATAGTTGGCATATGCAGTGTGGATGGCCACGAACAGTCATGCGAAAATAATATGAAAAGGTGAACCGAGAGGCAGCAGTAGAAAGCAAATTAGTAGGCGTCGGGAAGAAGAGGAGGCACAGGAACAGGATGGGGAGGAACGGAAAGGGTGATAAGCCGGATGAGTTGCAGAAGCAGGGCGCGGGATCGAGGGGTTTTAATGAGTGCGGGGTACAGGTCGGGAGAAAGGGCATGGACATGATGAAGTCGGCACAACCGCGAAGCAACAAATGCAGTGCGTGGGCAGGAGGTCAAGTAATGAAGGTCATCGACAGGAGAGGCACCACACGCGCACCGATCGGAGGCAATAAGTCGAAACCGATGGAGGTAGTAGGGAAAATGACCGTGGCCGGTGAAAAAATGCATAAACAGACGAGGCGGGGGAACCAAGAGGGGATTGCGTAGACACTTCCGACCCATCGATAAAGACTGGTACCGTGGCCCTCACGCTGCCAGTGCAAGTGCCACTGTTGTAATGAAGCCGCAAAGAGAGTCTTTCGGACCGACCGGACTGAGGTCGGGCAGGAACGAAGTATACCACGGCGGAGCGCCGATGACGCGGCCTCGTCTGCCAGTTCGTTACCCACTACGCCCTGGTGGCCAGGGACATGGAATAGGCGCACGCTGCGACCCACGAGGTGGAGCTGGCGCAGCACTTGCTGAAAGTGCCAGACGCGTGCATCTGTATGATGAAGGCTGGAAATCGCCCGCAAGAGTGACAGGCAGTCAGTGTAGAGGTGGGTTGTGCAAGGCCCACGCCTGTTCATTAGAAACAGGAGGGCCTCGTCAAAAGCAATAGCCTCAGCATCATATGCGCTAGTGGCATTGGGTATCCTGTATTTGCGCACCGCGAGAAGGCGACCGCGTGGGCCGAACACCACGTACGCCGCGCCTGCCCCGACTGACGTGAAGGCGCCGTCCGTGTACACATGGTATACCGGCAAGGAAGAATGGAGGGCAGCCTGGGAAGGTGTCAGGCGGGTGAAGGAAAAGCGACAGGCCATGCACGGGTGACGCGACCAGGCGTCGAATGGACGCGCGATGGAGGCCGGGTCGAACGTGACCTGGCCATAATGGGTGAATTGGCGGAGAGTCAGGATGGAGAACTCCGCCCCCAACCTGTCTAACTCCACATTCAAAGGTGGACAGTTGGCCAGGATGTGCAGTGCCGTGGTGCGCGTTGTATGATATGCACCGGTCAGGGCGACGAGAAGGGAGCGTTGAACCGACAAGACGCGTGTGGTGAGGAAGGAGGATGGAAAAGCCGGCCACCACACCGGAGACGCGTAAACAATCGCAGGAAGCAGGACCTGTCGATATAGACGCCGTATAAGCACGGGACGCAGCGAAAAATGCATGCGTAAAAATTTAAGAGATCGCGCAACCAATACCTCGGCTTTGGTTTTAATAAAATCAACATGGGCGTGGAAATTAAGTTTGTCATCAAAGACCACGCCGAGAATTTTAATATGGTCTTTGGTTTTTAGATAAGCGCCATCCAACCTAATGGAGGGACGCCGCTTAGATGTGCCAATGTGCCCATTGTTGAAAAAGACGAAATAGGACTTTTCGGAACTAATTTTGACCTTGTTTTGCCGTGCCCAATTGCAAACCAAGGTGAGTACAGATTCTGCAAGAGCCTGCAACTGTAAGCGCGACGAACCGGAAACGAGTATAATAGTATCGTCGGCATAAGCCTGGATGTGTACCCCCTGTGGTAATGGAAGGTCTAATAACGAGAAGATGACTAAATTCCACAGTAATGGGCTAATAGGGGAGCCCTGAGGACTGCCAATGGACGGACGCGCCGACGCGTCGCCCGCGTTCGCCCGGCAGACTACGTGGCGGTCCGTTAGGAAGGATTTAAGAAGGAAGTAAAGATTGGCGGGGCAGCGGTGTTGGCGCAGAAAAAACAACACCGAATCATGCCACACGCTGTCAAACGCACCGGAAAAGTCTAAGGAGATCAAAACCGCCGGGATTTTATCAGCCTTCAGCGCACTGAGGCGACGTTGGAGGACATGCAGAGCCAGAGGGGCGCTCCGCGCATGAGTAAAACCAAATTGTTGAGCGTGAAGGAGGTTGTGGGCGTGGAGAAAATAATAGAGGCGGGAATTTAGCAACCTTTCCAAGATCTTGCCGAATATAGAGTTCATGACGATTGGCCGATACGCGGAAGGAAGAGAAAGGGGGGCGACCGGGTTTAGGAATAAAAATAACCCGGCCGACCTTCCACACGGAGGGGAAGTGGCCCAAACGGAGAGAGGCATTAAAGACATCAAAGAAGAAACGCGGATGTAGCCGGTACAGGTGGCGGATGAACATGGCAGTAAGCCCGTCTAGTCCCGGCGCCGACTGCGGATTGCCCCGGTAAACCGCTCGTTCGATCTCGGCCGCGGTAAAGGGACAGTCATTCCGCACCTCAGGATACGGGCTCTGTACCACCGTCTGGATGCGACTATGATAGTCGCTGTCAGCGGTGGGGTCATCGAAAGCGACATGCGTCCGTAACAGGAGGGTCGCCGAGTCTAAGACGGACGTGGTTAGAGTACCGTCCGAACCCTGTAGCGGAGGAAGAGAGAGGAGAGGGGGAATTTTGTCAAAAGCGGTCCGAAAAGGGATACCAAAGAGGGACCGTACCGTAAGGTTGTGGCAAGCCGCCCGATCAGCCGCAGCCTTCGATTGCCGCAGATTGCGCTTATAGATAGCGTGGGCGGCAGCATATTGAGCTCGAAAGTGCGCACGCATGGAAGGGTCGCGCGCGCGCTGAAAACGCCGGCGCATCGCGCGCACCCTGGCTCGCTCTTCCTGCAAGAGAGGCGACCACCAAGACTTTGCCCCATCGCGGCGTGGACGGACCGTGCGAATGTAGCGTCTACAGAGGGTGTTGTAAGTGGTGTAGAACCCCTGTAACATGATGTCAAGCATAGTGGACGTGGAATATTGACACCGGGAGACGCCGCGGAACCACTTGTGGTCCCGGAGACATTCTAATATCTGGCCGCGTGCGAAGTTGGTAAGACGACGGACCGGTGTGGTCGTGGCCGCGAAAAGAGTGAATGCAATATAGCGGTGGTCGGACAGCGTCTCCTCCTCGCATACCGACCAGCTATAGCCCTGCCCAGTCAAGGAGAATGATGCTAAGGAGACATCGATCCATGACCGAGCATAGGGAGTCTCAAAGGTGGGGAGGGAGGCACAATTGTTTAAAATGAGCAAATCGTTCGCGCACGCGAACTGCACAAGTTGAGCGCCGCGCACATCGCCCCCCTCGGGACCCCACAACGCATGTTTCACATTAAAATCGCCGCCCAAGATAAAGCTGTGGGTGAGATGTTGAGAAACGACCAGGCTCAATTCATCTAGAATGGGGTCCAACGGGCGATGAGGAGGCGCATAGACCGCGACGACAATGAAAGCGTTCCCAGCACGTTCGCAGCGGAGCGCAACGACGAGCTGGGAACAGTGGACAGGAAAGATGTCAAAGTCAGGTGCCCGCGACAGCAAGACAACACGCGGGCGTTCGGGAGCGTGATAGGAAACGATGGACCGGGGCAGATTCTGCATGCGGTTGTCGCGCATGTGCGGGTCGGACACCAGCGCAAAACTGAAGTCCCCCGCGATCATGCGCTCCACGAGCAGCTTGGTGGCATCGCGCGTACTGGCAAGATTAGCCTGGAGGAATTTGAGAGGAGTGGCGCTAGCCATTGCGGGTGAGCACAGGTATATCAGCAAAATGAATACGCGCACTCAGCAAGAGCCAGGAAAAGCGCCAGCGAAAGCACCAAAACCGTGTGCACGAAGCCAAGGCCGTCAAGAGGCGTGACCCACCGAACAAGGGCATGACCCACAGCCAAGAGGGAGCAGCCCAAAACCTAAGAAGAGGACAAAGCTGCCCTGATCCTGCAACCGGCCGGCAGAGAATGCTATCGAAAAAAAGGTGGTGTGAGAGAAAGAAGGGGACAGAACAACGGAGACAGGAACATGGACGAAATGGGGACGCGAAAACGGGTAGGAAGACGCAGGGTACAGGTTCGAGTTGAGAGACGAAAGGAAGGCGATGTAACGAGGAGCCAAAATCAAAGGAGTGACGAAGGCACGGCGGCCCATGCCCCGCCGGCGAGGTGCGCAGTCTCCCGCGCACGCAAAAGCCACCGACCGCCGCGGACAAGGCGGAGCCGCCGCGCTGCAACAGAGGGACCATCAGATGGAAGCTAGCCATAATCGGTTCGCAACCTCAGGCGGGCTATGCGAGCCATCAAAAGAGGGCAGCCCCTATCGCCCGTCGGGTGCGAGCTCGGCCGCCCCGCCCGACGGCACTCGCTGCAGCACACCGTCGCATCTCCTATGCGCACGGTGCACTGCTCGCCGAGATGTTGGCCGGCGCAGCGGGTGCAAACCGCTCGCTCCGGTTGATCGCGCAGAGGACAGGCACGCCGGGGATGGCCGTACGAGGTGCAGAACGTGCACGTGGGGACGTGCAGGTCCTCCACCACGGTGGCAGATGTCCATCCCACCGTGACGCGGCCGCGGCTCGTGAGCGCCCGGAACGCCGCGGGGGTCACCGCAAGTACATGAGTGAAGTTGCCTGACCGTTCCCGAAATGACACGCGCACGTCAGACGTCGAAGGGTCGAGGTTGACATCGGGATTGCGCGAGTTGATCTGCGCGACGAGGGTGCTTGCCGGGACATCGGGATCAACGCCTGTGATCTTTACCTGAGGTTTACGCCGGTCAACGAGTCGCACCGACATAGTCGTTTTAGTGATGATATTTTGTTCGATCGCCTCTTTAAGTCGGAGGACAGATGGTAAATTGTTGGTGAGGACAGTGAGGCCGCGGGACGTCTTTCGAATAGTAATGTCACTGATGTTTTCCTTAGCCGGGTCGATGTTAGTTTTTAGGACGTGGGAGAGATCTTTCGCGGGAGTGGTGGTAGGGGTGAGTGGCGACAGGAACATGACGTGTGCGTGTTCTCGCCTGGGCAAGTCGTCCTCCACGGCAACGTCGACAGCCGAAGGCGCCGGGCCGAAGGCGACCGGAGCCGGCATGCCAAGCGCGCCCGCATGAGGTGCCAAATCGCCATCTCGGGCCACCGCGGCGTAGGAACGAGCCGGGGTCGCGGAAGGAACAGCAGCCGTGCACTGCACCGGACCAGCCGCTCCAGCCCGCGCCAGTTGGTGCCGCAACTCGTCAGCCCGTCCGCATTGCCGGGCCGCGACCGCACGCAGATCAGCACACTCCTGTATCAGACCTCTCAAAAGGCCCAAGATTTGTGACCGGTAGTTATTAGTGATTTTGCAGTTGTTCTCAAACATGATATCCGTGATTTGTTTGTGGTAATCAATGGCACGTTGAAAGGAGGCCGAAAGCGCGGCATCGACGGCCCCGCGCTCGGAACATGAGTCTGCATGCCCTCGGCCGTCCGGCCGGCGATCGGCATCCGCCCGCCCAGGAGGCGCGGGTATAGCAGGCGCGGAAGGGCCGAGGTGAACATCCGCTAGGAGCCGATCGCCATCAGTAGAGAACACTGACGCGTCCGAGCGCGACGAGCCGCCCGGCGAGGCAGAGCCGCTCGCAGGCGGAAGGTCAGTAGCGGGGTTGACACTCTCCGCCATGCCCCACTAGCGGGTATGAGCCATTGGCCCGTAGGCCGGCAGCCGGCCACGACGAAAGGTCGAAAATTAATGAAAAGTAGCCCCTTTTAGCCCAAACCCGCTCGTCGAATGCAAACCCCAAATGTTCAAAATTAACCCCTGGTAGAAATTAGAAGCCAGGAATCAGAAAGAACTGACCTTTCGCCGACAAACGGGAGCCCGATTCCACCGGCCAGCCAAGCACTTGCACGAGCGCTCGTGCAAGTGCTTGGTCCATGGCTTAAGTGTTTCCCCCAGAGCAAAAAAAAACAGAAAAAGAAAAAGGGGGAGGCCCGCACCACCTTGCAGTATAACGGGCTTAACGCCAATTATAAGATAAAAAATGAGGGATCATCACGAGAGATGATGCATAGGAAATTTGGATACAAAAGCCAATATTTAAAAAAACAAATTCGGAGCTGAAGCCAATGAAATCAGTGAGGAAGTAGTAGAAGACGAAGTAAGTCGCCAGGATTAGCAGCACATAGCGACCTGGTGCAGGCTCCTTTAGGGTGTAATGAGCCGAAGGCTCCGGCAGTGATGCGCGATCATTGCGGTCTTGCGCTTGGCGTGCTCAGTGTAGCTGACGGCGTCCCGGATCACGTTCTCGAGGAACACCTTGAGCACACCGCGTGTCTCCTCGTAGATCAGGCCAGAGATATGCTTGACACCACCACGGCGAGCGAGGCGACGGATGGCTGGCTTGGTGATGCCTTGGATGTTGTCACGCAACACCTTACGATGACGCTTCGCGCCACCCTTGCCGCCCTTGCTTTGTCAGATGGAAGAGAGGGCAGCTGTATAAAGTGCTGTCCCCTAATGAGAGTTCAGATCTCAGCCAACCATCATCATCCATACAACCGCCTCAAGCTAGGTCCCCAACACGGCAGGGGTGAAGGAGATTTGGGGTTCGAGGCGGAGGTCATGTTCAGAACAGGATCAAGCCACTGTACTCTATCGGGAGCGGCTCTCGGCGCCATAGCACCGTATTGGAGCGCGCTGCCGGCGCCTTCGTAAGTGGCGATCGAGTTCTTCAGAACTCCACAACTATCTTTCCTTGTCGTTGGGAAAAAAATATCATAGGTCGGCACCATGTTCGGGAGAATTGGAGTGTACCCAATCGACGTCTCTCCCTCTTCAGGTGGAACCATAGTTCCTTCCTGATTTTGGCCAGTACTTCGTGTAGTCCCGGTTGCTTGTCCGTGAACGTTGCTTTGCATCTCGCCAGCCACACCTGATAGCTACACTCAATCATCAACAGAGTAAACTGGTTGATCCCTTCTTTAGGGAGTGGGCTCATGTACCGGACAGTCAGGTATGGCGCTCCCGGCAGCTTGAAAATATCTTTCACTCTTTCAATCAGTGCTGCCGGGATCAAGCACTCGTAGAAGATGTGCTCGGGCGTCTCTCTGGCATTACAAAATGGGCAGTTTTTGTTGAGACCGCCCGTGGCGGATACAAAGGCTCTTTTCCTTATGGGCAGACATACACGTGCAAAGCGCCACATGAATGATGCTCTGCGAGCATCGAGGAAGTCTGCTAAAATCAAATGCCAGTTCGGCTTTTCGGCCGGTTTGTTAAAAGGCACCAGTTGTGGTAACTTTGGTGACAGGTGCTCTATGAGCACTTTGAGCGCCGTACTCGTCAAATCAAAGCTTGGTATGCTCTTCAATGTGCATAACGCATTTGCGGCTTCTTTATAAAAGGGTAGGGGGAATTCGGAGCGGGGGGCGGAATGCGACAGTGGGGGACCAGTGAACACAACAATTTTCGTACTGAGAAAAAACGAAGTTAGCATCTTAGTTAAGCGAATGTCCGAGTCTAGGGCAATTTGGGTCCACTTGGTATGTAAGGCTAGTGCCATTACATTCAAGTCCGGAACGCCTAGGCCACCTTGGAATCGTGGCAGTTTTACTATTATTCGTTTTACTTGATCAGGGCCTCCTTGCCAGAGGAAGCGAAAAATTATCTTTTCTAGCTTCGTTTTTACTCCATTAGGAACATCAAGCACACTCGCGGTATACATCAGGAAAGATATCAACAAACTTCTTATTATATTTGCTTGCGCCGTAATAGGGCATTTTAATGCACTGTAAATATTAACTTTCTCACGGAGTTTTTCTTCTGCAATAAACCAGTTAGATTGGGAGGGTCCCTTCCTATCTAATATGTAGCCGAGCATCTTAATTTCTTTTTTCAGAGGCAAGCCGTGCAAAAGTCCTGATAGTCCAGGCTCAGTGTGCAGGCTCATAATTGTGCTTTTAGTGCGGTTGAGGTTTGCTCCGCTTGCTAGACAGTACCGATCAACTACTTTTAGTAAACTAGCGACAGAGTTGCTGTCTGGTACGACTACTGTGACATCATCTGCGTATGCGAAAATCGGGGTGCAGTTAGGACCAACAGGAAGGGGGAATTTGCTGATGCTGTCATCAGCGGCGACTTGTTGTAGTAGCGGTTCTATAGCGAGTATATACAGTAGTGGGCTGAGTGGGCAGCCTTGCCGCACACCTCTTTCTATATGAAAATTTTCTGACATGCTTCCCTGTATTATAACCGCTGACGTAAGGCCGCTGTACAAACACTGGATTTGTTTACAAAATTCTTTACTACTGCCTGCTTGTTGCAATACCTGAAAGAGAAATTCGTGGTTTATTTTATCGAACGCTTTTTCTTGGTCTAGTGAGCATATGTAACCGGGCAGATTTCTAGATGTAGCCCACGCTAATAGGTACCTTAATCCTAAGCCGTGTATTTCAGCTAATCTACCCGGAATACAGCATGCTTGGTAGGTCCCGACTATGTTTGTTAGGGCGGGCGTCAAACGGAGCGAAAGGCTTTTCGCGATAATCTTATAGTCACTGTTTAGGAGTGTAATAGGGCGCCACGCTCGGAGGTCTGATGATTTTCCTACGTCCTTACATAAAAGCGTAATTAAACCCTGACGTTGCGAAACTGGTAGCGACCCTTCTTCTAAGGAGGCATTTACAAGGGCTGTAAAATATTTTGCCAGGAGGGGCCAAAATTTTGTATAAAAAGCGGGCGGGAGGCCGTCTGTTCCCGGACTTTTGTTTTGTTTCATTGCCTTTAGGGCTTCAAAAAGCTCTTCTGCTTGAAATGGCGTATCTATAACTATGGGGCTGATTTCTGGGCTTTTCAAAGAGAAAGACGTGGGAGTGCAATTAGTTTTCTTATGCAGATGCTCATAGAATGACCTAGCAGCCTCTGTTACCTCTTCTGGCTTTGTTGTTGCGACGCCCGTGACTGGGTCTGTCACTTCGCACAGTATGTTACTTCTTGTAGCTAGGCGGCGGCGTAGGAGATGCCTAGAGCACCATGTTTCTCTTTCCCACCTTTCCGCACGCGCTGTAGCTCGAAGTCGGTCCCATCTTTTGTTGAGCAAGCTGTGGAGCTCTTTTCTGAGTTCTACAAGAGCGCCTGCTATGCTTGGCCCTTGCGATAGTGGTGCGCTGAGAATTGAAATGGCACCTGAAAGTTTCCTTATTTCCTCACGTTCTTCTCTAGCTAATTTAGTGCCCCATGTTTGGAAACATTCCTTAACGTTTACTTTAAAGCATTCCCATGCTGCGGCGGTCGGCGGAGATTTAAGGGAGCTCTTTATCAAGTTGATAATGTCCTCAACTACGCGTGCATCTTCGAGAAGTTTTATGTTAAGGCGCCAGCATCCTTTGGCTCGCGGAGCTAAATCATAATCGGTGAAGCGAAAGATTAAAAATTTGTGGTCACTCAATGCGGTGGGAAGGACCCACGCAGTATGTAGCGCAGGCGCCAATGCGTTGGAAGTATACAAGCGGTCGATGCGGCTTTCGTAGCCGCGACCCATCCATGTCATTCCTGAGCGGCCAGGCTGTAAGATTTTCCACGCGTCTATGAGCCCTATTTTATCTACCAAGGAGCGCAGTGTTTGCGCGCTATTGTAGTCGCGCCCAGTACGCGTAGGTGCGCCGCGGTGAGAGCGCCTATCGCTTGCTTCTAAGACACAGTTGAAATCACCTAAAAGAATCACTTTAGTCGGTCCAACTAAATAATGTTCTAATGACTGAAAATATTCTCTTTGACCGCGTTTACAGGGGGCATAAACATTAGTTATTCTAATACCATTATCTAAGTCAATGCTCAGCGTGCGACCCGCGTTATCCCTTTCATAACGAAGTACTTTTAAATTTAATTCTCTAAGAAAAACAATTGCGACACCAGCCGAGCCCTTCCTTCCAAAATTCCAGTACGATTTTGTGTCGAATTTTAAGTCGAATTGCCTCATCTGATCGATGTGGTGAATGTACGTTTCTTGAAGTGCCAGTATATCGATTTTCAACTGCGTGCCAATTGTATTACTTCCGCTTGTTTAGCTGCTCTCGTCAAACCACGGCAGTTGAGAGAAGCTATCTTGAGCGAAAGAGCCATCTTGGAAGGACGGGGGAAGGTGCGCCTAAATTAAAGTTTAGAAGGCAGTCTTCCCCGAAGGGGAGGCAACGGCCGCGGGCAAGCCCTCGCTAGACGACGAGTAGGCGTTGTCAGACATTATAGAACAATCACAGCTGCTGAGGTGGCAGAATTCGCATAGGGATTTTGCTTTTGGCATCTCTACAACGCTTTCTGTGTCGCTTTCTAAGTTGCATTCGTCACTGCTACTTGCGCGGATTTGCCGTTTGTAGTGCGGCTTATCGCTCGAACTTTTGGAGCTCGGGCTTTCATTTCCCGACCCTGCTCCTTCCTTGGTAGGGGTGGCAGTTGGGGTATTCTTTTTGCTCTTTCGCTTTCTTTTGCTTGCTGTCTTTTTTGGTTCCCCCGCGACTTTTGCCACTTCTAACATGGGTGTCGCATTGTCTGGGGGCGAACTAGCCGGTTCGTCAACATGGTCCTTGACCTCCTCTTCTTTGTTGCAGGTGAGGTCCCTAGGCTCCCTTGGGGCAGGTGGGGTGTTGTTCGGCTGGGCTTCTTTGTCAGCAGCTTGAGGGGCCGAGAGGGGGGACAACCCAAGTGCAGTTGGTTCCCAGTAGTCGGCCACGACAGCATTTTCTTTGTCTGCTTCAAGCCCCTGGCTAGTCACGGCAGGAAAGGTGCGTTTGGTGCATTCGCTGACCGCATGGTCTCCGCATTTGGGACAGGGGTCATTGCAGTCCACGTGGCCGTACATTCCGCACCTCTCGCATTGCGGAGTGTCGCAGGCGGCGCCAAAATGGCCTTCGCCGCCACAGCGCCTACACACTCGCACGACCCCTTCAAATTCACATTGAACAGTGGTGTCGATAACCTCCAGGAAGTTTGGTACTGGGGTCGTATTTCAAACTTGACGCGGCGTATGCCGGTCGTAACTGATGGAAAGCCTGGTACACTCTCGCGAGTGACACTCAGGACCTTCCCGTACTTCTCAAACGCCTTCGACAGTTCCACATCTTGATGCTCGGCAAAGTAACCAATGACTCGCACAAGCTTTGCTCTCGTTCCTCTGTACTCAAACTGGACTGCTGTGTCCCGAATCACGACCACAGGATTGGTTAAAAACCTCTCGACCGCCGCGCGTGTCTTCAGGAAAATTTCATACTTTCCTGCTGTGAAGTCTTGCACACCTCCTAATTCACTCTTTGTGAACATCGACGTCAGAAATTTAGTCAGTTCAACGGTGGTCACGCCATGCGGGACGCGCCCGCAGAAGCTAGACTAGCGGGTGTTTCGTCCGTTATCTCCATAGCGGCGGCGGTGTTTTCGTCTGCAGCCGGCTCGCTAGCAGACGACGCGGCCGGGCGCGCGCCGCCTCCCGGAGTAGTCGGCGCCTCGGGGGCGGAGTCAGGCGCGCCCTCCCTCGGAGGGGGCTCGAATGATGCGGCGGCCAACTCGGCGGGATGCCGAGAGGTGGCGCTCGAACTTTCCGCAGGTACCGCAGGTGGGGCGGTCTGCTCGCGTGATGCTGGCTCGGGTGGCCCTCCAACTTGCGCGTCCGGAGGGGAGGGGTTGGTAGCTGTTTTCCCCGCGTGTCGGGAGATGGCGCTGCCATGGTCTTCGTCCGCCGACGGCTCTCCCGGGCAGGAGGGGACGCTCGGCCGCTGCTTGCATGGCCCGGTGGCTTCATCATCCTCGCTCTCGGACTCGCGGGCGCGTTTACGAAAAATGGACAGGTCCATTTCCTCGTCGTCCGAGGGGGGAAGCGGCACCTCGGCGTGGATGTCCTGCACGCATGGGCCGTTCTCGCAAGGCTCTGTAGTGGCCGCTGCGGCTGCCGGTGTCGAAATGCTTCCTATTGCAGTCGTAGGCTGGGGGGAAGCCACAGGAACCTCCAAGGTGGCGGCCCGTATACGTAGCCACTCGCCCAGCATGCGAGTGGCGCGAAGCTCGAGGTCCTCCCTTGCCCGGAGCTCATCGAGGGTCGCGGGGCCGAGTGTCACCCGGCTCAAGCTGCCGTGGCGGCGATGGCGGACACGTGGCGGCGGCTCGCCGGGTGGCCGAAACTCCATATTGTGCTGCCGAGGCGTCTTCTCGCGCGCGGGAAGAAAGCCGTGAGCAGCGAAAGGTGCGACAACGTGTTCCTAAGCGGGCGCAACCATGCAAGATACCGAAACACGTGGTAGCTGTCGACGCGAAATCGTCAGAGCGAGGAGGAGCGTAACCTTCTCCGATCGCAGCTCAGACGCGACTCCCGTTGACACCACCACGGCGAGCGAGGCGACGGATGGCTGGCTTGGTGATGCCTTGGATGTTGTCACGCAACACCTTACGATGATGCTTCGCGCCACCCTTGCCGAGCCCCTTGCCGCCCTTGCCACGTCCAGACATCTCGGCTGTTGCTGCTGCTTCGGAGCGAGTCAGGAAAGTGAATGTCGCGTCCTTGCGCCGCGACTGAGCGAGGAAGCCGCGCCGAATGGCGAGGAGGTGAAACGCGCGCCGATTGGCTCACGGGCAGCGCGGCCTCTCTTCGCGAGTGAGTCGCGGGTGGCAGCACTGAGCCCTGCTTAG
Source organism: Dermacentor variabilis (assembly GCF_050947875.1). Taxonomy (NCBI): domain Eukaryota; kingdom Metazoa; phylum Arthropoda; class Arachnida; order Ixodida; family Ixodidae; genus Dermacentor; species Dermacentor variabilis. The sequence goes on from NC_134574.1 coordinate 24,279,627, forward strand.
GCCACGCACTGAGTTCAAGACAAGTGGTTTCGCAACACAATCGCGGAGTTTACTCTTTTTTTTTCTTATGTTGTTTCTTTTTGGCATTTCTGACTGCAACGTAGGCTGATGTTCAACCCGCCTCCCTTCTTCTTTTGCTCAACTCGCCAAGAGAAAAACAAACGTGTCAACAATGTTATTGTGCTATGTTGCACGCACCCACTGCTCGTGTCGCGCCCCAGGAACAAGTTTATTGTGTTCTCATAATTATGATTACTTGTTCTATTCACCGGTAGCTCGGCTACGCTTTCAAGTGCACCCTGGTCATTGCCGCAAAGCACACCGTGCGCACAGCTTCAAACACCGCCACGCCAACATCGTTCACTTGATCACTAGTCGCGAAACAGGGCGCGTTCATGCTCTGTTCGCCTCAGGCGTTTCAAATTTCGCACGCCGGCACCGCTGACTGGTGCCTACACGACCGTCAAATTTCGTCGCGATAGCTTATGTAGCCTCGTAGATAACGTCAGCGAAATCAGCCTAAGACGCGCGCGCGAGCCCAATTCAGCATTCTAGGGGACGGAAGAGAGCGAGGAAACTGTTGGCGCCGCTCCTCACTCTCCCATCGCCCGTACGCAGGCAGCTACGCAGGGCGCGCGCGAAACCGCTAGCTATGCAGCATGCGGAGAGCGCGCGTATCTCTTCTTTTCCCACTTCAAAGTCACTTACTACTGCTACATTTGTAATAACAGTGTAAAATTTCCCCTTAGGCAGTGCTGCTTCGTGAACGTGCGCACCCATTCCCGCTCGCCAGCCACCGCTACAGCAATGCGGCTCTGAATTTCAGTCCGGAGCACTGCTGCATACGTGCGGGCGGCCGCCGAGAGGGCATTAGTTCTAGCAGCCATAGAGGCACACCTCAGGGCCCGCAAAAGCGCGTCGAACGACAAGAAGAAACAAAACGGTAAAAATAAAAAAAGGAGGGATGAGGGCTGCCTGCTCTTAAAAGTTGCGCTGCATCAGAATTAAGTAAATGTGCAGCAACGACCGCCTCATCATCCTCGGTGTGTGAAACACGCGCCGTGGTAATTAGTGTATGCAGGCAAACGTGGCCGCTCGCGCAGAGTCGCCTCACGCGCCCCATACTTGCTCTGTGTGTGTTGTTGTGCTGAGCCCCATGGCGTTCCGTGCGGTTCTGCTGCAAAAGCAGTAGCACACGCGCTGTCCGACCGCGCACGCCGCGTGTTTGAAAAAAAGAAGCAGTAGCAAGTGCCGTTGAAATGGTAAAAGAAGAGAAGAGTGCAGTACCGTAGCTGTCTCTCGCTTAGGAGGTCACCTCAACAGTACTGCACGGGGGAGGGTAAGGAGAATAAAGGAGCCAAGAGAAACAAAGATTAAAGAGGACGAGCGAAAGGCCGTGAAGAAAAAAAATAATAATAATAAGAGAAAGAGAGAAGCGTGAAACGGGGCCTATGGCAGCGTGGAGAGGTTCGACGACTCAAAGAACTCAATGAGAGCTGGGAAGGCTCTTTTGAGTAAAACCGCAAAACCCCTAGGAGACAGAAACTCCTTAGGACGGGCTATGGGGAGTCCAAGGCGTCGATTAGGATTTCACGAGCTGAGAGATATATGCAGTGCATATATCTATACAAGGGATATATAAAAGTGCATATATCATATAAAAGGGACTCTCACGGGCCGTTAGGCCCGTGAGAGTCCCTTTTTGTGTGTGTTGTTGTGCTGCGCGCATGGCGTTCTGATACAAAACTTTCAGCACACGCGCTGTCGCAATGAAAATGCGACAGCGCGCGCCGGGTGTGTGTAAACGAGGAAGCGTGGAACAGAGGGAACGGACGGAATTGTCGAGATTCTCACTACATCCCAATGCCAATGCAGACACTTTGGGTGGCTCTGAGAAGAGCCGTTGGGTGTTGGCTGCGCGGACGAGCGCTCGGTCGCCTACTTGGAGCTGGTGTACTTGGTGACGGCTTTGGTGCCCTCGGACACGGCGTGTTTGGCCAGCTCGCCGGGCAACAGCAGACGCACGGCAGTCTGGATCTCCCGGCTCGTGATGGTCGAGCGCTTGTTGTAGTGAGCCAGACGGGACGACTCCGCGGCGATACGCTCGAAGATGTCGTTCACGAAGCTGTTCATGATAGACATGGCCTTGCTGGAGACTCCAGTGTCCGGGTGCACCTGCTTCAGCACCTTGTAGATATAGATGGAGAAGCTCTCCTTCCTACGGCGCTTCTTCTTGTCCGTGGCGCGCACGTTCTTCTGCGCCTTGCCGGCCTTCTTCACGGCCTTACCGCTGGGCTGGGGAGGCATCGCAGTGCTTTTGTCAGTAGCCGAGCAAACGAGATCGGAATACGCGCGACCGGTCGCGCGCGCCGCGTTTTTATCGCGGCAGGGTGGTGTTCACGCGACCGCGGATAAAGAGATTCTAAAGAAGTAGAATTGAAAATATGGGATTAAGTGCAGCGCAGTAACTATCTCTCCGCAGAGGACACCTCAACCGCGCTGCACAGGGGGAAAACGGGAATTAAAAGATGAGTGAGAAAGAAATAAAAAAATTACCGACGATTACGTTACTTCCTAATGCGAAATTTGAGCGCAGCAAATAAGCTGTTTCACCTTTTCGATAGATTGAGGCAAAGCAATCGAGCAACACATGTATGCGCTATCACAGAACTTATTTTTTATTTTTCACACGTATTCCTTTAACAAAGACTCCACTAGGTAAGCTTCTGCTTCGGCGGCACGCACATCTGGATTCTGACGGCGACGGCGCTGGGCCTCTGCTCTGGCAGCTCGTTTAGCAGCAGCAGACGGAGGACTTCCATCGGTCGTCTCGCTCATGGCTCAGAAAGAACTGGCAGATAATTTCGCAGTGGCGAACGGCAGCGGCAATTTCGGCTCGGGCGGTGCACATATACAGATCCGCCGCCACCGATCTGGCTCTCTGATTGCCACCGCACAGGGGTTGCATTGGAGGAGGAGCGAAGAAAGAAATTAAGTTCGAGCCGGCGCTTTGACAACCGGAGACTCGCAGGAAGAGGGGGGAGGGGGGCGGCGTGTACACCCAGCGGCAAACGATGGGGGCAGAAGCGCGCGCAGCAAGCAGACAACACGATAAAGGGAGGAGGGAAGAGATAGCAGCGACTGACTGATGCCGCTGACGCCGATAGTGAGTCAACCCCAGCTGCGGAGTTGGTTTCAGGGACAACGCCGCCGATGCCGACACAAACAATATGATACCCTCGCTTCCGCAGCGCTAAGAACCAGGTCTAGCCGTGGGAAGGTGGTCACGAATTCGTCGACGTGCCGGGGCCTACGTGAAATAACCGGCGCGTCGGCAACTGAAGAGCACCCTATCCGCCACACAACAGGGGGGGGGACCCTTTCCTCCTCTTTCTGTATGGCGGCGATGGTGTTCTATGCAGTCACGTTATCTTGACTCTCTAGCGGCATCCAGCGGTATCAGTCGGTCGCTGCTAGCGCTGGGGGGATGGAAGGGGGGCGGAGCTGGTTACGAGGCCGACGACAACGCCGACAACGACGCGAAACCCAGGAACGGACGCCAAAGAGCTGCGCTCTAAAACGCGGCGGCGACAGCCGCAGCGGTAAGGCCGTGGGTGGCGCATGTTTAGAGGCGGCTTTGAAGCGCCGCGTCCTCGGCGAAGGCCAAGAGCGCACGGAAAAGGCGCCTGTGTTGCGAAATGCAGCCCGAGGGATGCAGCAGGTCGTCCAGCGTAGCACACGGTACCGTTGTCAGATGGGAAGAGGACTTGGCAACCAGAGGCGCCGCGTCCCAGAGCTTTCATGTACTCATCAACCCAGCATCATTCGATACATTGACCCCGGTACTCCCCCACAACCCGGGCTGACTGGGTGGGGGGACTTGGTTCGGGCCAACGGTCCTTCCCGGACAAGGGGGCTGTTGTGGTGCAGTCCAACTGAGGGACTGCACTCAACACACAAACAGCCATGTCGGTCTTGCAGGGCACAAGCCTGACTGACCCTCGGACTGCCCTGACGCAAAAGAGGTCAAGGCATACAACCATGGAGACCACCAAAGCCGTCCGCGGAGCAGCGCGACCACTTGAGGGTGCACCACCACCGGTTCCAGCTCTGGGTTCCACTGAGCCAAACAAAACCCCGTAGATCGACTGGCGCACACGGCCGAGTCGTGCGACCTTTGGAGCATGCATCATAACTTAATGGATAGCTTTCCACCTGACTCGTCAAAAATCACGGCAGGACGAGCCCACACTTCGAGAAACTTCTTCTCGCCCAAGCGGTGCCGCTCCCGGGTGAGGTGGAACCAGACCTCCTTCCGTGCTTTCGCAAGCACTTCGTGAAGGCCCGGTGCCCGACCCCCGAAAATTGCATCGCAGCGTGCCAGCCAAACTTGGTATGAGCACTCGGCGAGGAGAAGCACGAACTGGTTGATCGCCTGATTGGGCAAAGGGTGCAAAAATCGGACTGTCTCATAAGGAACGCCTGGGAGCCTAAATAGACTAGCAACTCTTTGGAGAAGAGCTGCAGGAAGCAAACACTGCGTAAAGATATGAACTGAGTCCTCACGAGCGCCACAGAAAGGACACACTCCACGAGCCGGGATGGCTGTGAAGGGCCTGTAGCTCAACGGCAGGCACCCTCGCGCCAGGCGGTACATAAAGGTGGCTCGCCTGGCGTCGAGGAAACCGGCCGTAATGAGCTTCCAGTTTGGCCTGTGAATCGACAGGTCGTACCTTTGGCAATGTGGGGGGAGTCCTGGGGTGAGGATATCCACTAACTCTTGGAGTGGAGCTGAAACTACGTCGATGCCTGGGTGAACCTTGCGGAGGCTTACCAAAGAGTTGGCAGCCGCCGCATAAATGGTGGATGGGGTACCTGAACGAGGAACACAGTGGGAAAATGTGCTCTGCGAGAACAAGCGGAGTCGGGTGCTAAGAAAGAAGGAAGTTAAGCTTCGAGTTAGGAGCATATCCGAGTTAAGAGCGACCTGGGTCCACCTGACGTGTAGTGCAGTAGCCACGATGCCCAGGTCGGGAATTCCGAGTCCTCCCTTGTCCCTGGGCAACTTGAGCACCCGCCTAGCTACACAACCAGTTGTACCCTTCCAGAGGAAGCGAAACAAGACCCTCTCCAAGATAAGCTTGGTTCGGGTTGGAATAGGAGACACACACGCCACATACGTCAGAAAGGAAAACAGAAGTGAGCGAAGGATTGTCGCTCGAGCAGTCAAAGGGCATGACAACGCGCTGAATTCCTGAACCCTGGCTTCAAGCTTCTCCTTAGCCTGTTGCCAGTTTTCGGGAGAGAGACCATCTGGTTCGAACTGGAAGCCTAGAATCCGCAGCCGCGTTTTCACGGGGAGACCATGAACGGGCTGCGGACTGGAAGGAGTGGAGTTCAAGTACATTGCTGCACTTTTCGACCTATTCAACCTTGCACCGCTCGCCCCGCAGTAACTGTCCATGACCTCCAGGACGTCGCAAGCTGATGCTTCGTCCGGGACGACAATGGACAAGTCGTCTGCATAGGCAAAGAGTGCAACCGGGGGGGAACCTGGTGGAAGTAGGAACCTGCCAATTCTGCTGTCACAAGACAACCTCTGCAGAAGCGGTTCAAAAGCGAGTACGTAGAGGGCAGGTGAGAGCGGGTCCCCCTGTTGCACACCACGTCCCACAATGAACGCCTCCGAGAGGCGGTCTCGTATGAGAACAGCAGAAATCGGTCGAGAATACAAAGCTTGGATCATCAGTCTAAAACCCACACTAAAACCAGCCTCTTCCAAAACACGGAAAAGGTACCTATGGCTAATGATATCGAAAGCCTTCTCCTGATCGAAGGAGCAAAGAATACCTGGAAGTTTCCTGGTATTTGCCCACAGGAGAAGGTCCCTTAGTGCTATACCGTGAAGCTGAGTAGAGCGCCCCTGGACACAACATGCCTGGTATGGACCCAAAACAGTGCTGAGCACTGGCGTGAGTCGCATACACAGGCACTTTGCTATGAGCTTATAATCGCAGTTCAGAAGTGTGATTGGACGCCATGCTCTCAGATCGGAGCTCCTCGACTCGTCCTTACAAAGGAGAGTGATTAACCCCTCTCGTTGAGACGCTGACAAAGTCCCTTCACTGAGTAGCCGGTTCACCAGTGATGTGAATGGCTTCCCTAACAGTGTCCAAAATTTAACATAAAATTCGACTGTCAGACCATCGGATCCCGGACTGCGATTACGCTTCATAGACTTTAATGCCGAAAAAAGCTCGTCCTCATCTATGGCTGAGTCGCACACTTGCGGCGGCTCAGCTGGCGAAGCAAAAGGAAACGCAGTTGGAGTGGCAGCTGGTTCGGTAAGTTCCGCGCACGGTACACTTGTGTAAGCGCCGATCGCGCCGGCGAGAGAGCAGGGCACTCACATAGCAAGTGTTGCAACGTTTCCGTCGCGCCGCAGTCCTGGCAAAGGGGAGAGGGCGCTCGTTGCAAGCGATGCCTCCTCTCGGCGGGCCACACGGATCCGGTCCGCAGGGCGAGGAGGAAGGCGCGCTCGCGCCTGGTGAAACCGGCCTCCGGGAGATCGCGTGGCGGGCGCCCCCGCTCAACCCGGCCGTCAGGATGGCGGAGCGCGAGCTCTCGGCGGATCCTGAGCGGCGCGGTGTCGAACGAGCTGACCCGCTGCGTGATCGGCGTGTTGTTATCGTGTGCGCGTCGTGCGAGCTTGTCGACGGCCTCATTCCCGGCGACGCCAACATGCGAGGGCACCCATTGCAGGTGCAGATCCAGTCCCCATTGCTGCAAAGCGTGGAGTCTGCACGCAACACGCTGGGCGAGCAGTGGGGCACGATTCTCTAGTAACAGCTGCTGCAGCGCGGGCCTCGAGTCTGTGAGGATCGCCGCGCGAGCGATGTGTGGCGCTTGCTCGAGCACGTCTGCAGCCAGGTGTAGTCCCACGAGCTCAGCGGTGGTTGAGTTGGCTCGACAGGGCAGGCGACACTTGCTTTCGATGGCGAGGCTCGGGGCGATGCAAGCAGCAGCCGCGGAGCCGTCCTCGAGTACCGAGCCGTCCGTGTACAGGTGCGCTCTCCCTGCCTCATCGTCCTCTATCCTCGCTGCAGCCACCTGCATGATGGCGCAGAGAGGCGTGCGGTGCTTGGAGCGGACGCCTGGCAGTTCGAGACACACGTCCAGGGGCATGGCGAGACTCGGTGGCGGCCAGTCTGGTGCTGGAGCCGGCGGGTCAGCCACAATTGCCTCGAACAGCTCGAGCATCTTGCCCACGCGGGATGCAGGTAGCTGCCGAAGTAGTGAGACGATGGGGCTGGCATTGGGGGCACTGGAGAGGCGCTCGATGTGGCCGAGCGCGCGGAGATCGGCCGTCAAAGAGGGAGGCCACGCGCCGGTTTCCGCAAGGGTCTCCGCCACTCGTGATGCTCGCTGCAGGCCATGTCACATGGGTAGCACTCTGCAGTGATCACCGTCGATGTTGCGCCACTGTGAATCGCGCACACTACACAGCGGCAACGCGTAAAACACCCGCGAGAGCGCCAGCGCACTGTACATACGGACCGCGAACGATGGGGGGCTGCCGTCTCCGCGCGCGAGGAGGCGGCGTATCGCGCGCTCAACACGCAGTGTTTCAGCACGCAGGCGCCGCACAGCCGGAAGCCAAGTGAGCCGGTGGTCAATGGCAAGTCCGAGGTATCGCACCGTCGGCTGCCAACTCAGTGGGACACCATCGACGAGCACGCGGCCGGTGTGGCGGCGTGTGGCAGCGTGAGGGTGCACCATGAATGCCTCGCTCTTGGTCGACGACAGCTGCAGGCCAATGGCACGTAGGAAGCCGGCGACGGAGTCGAGGGCTTCCTGCAGCTCGCGGCGCATTTCGGCAATAGCAGTCCTCGGCCCCCGCACGTAGAGGGCGACGTCGTCCGCGTAGACAACAGCACGCACAGGGAAGCGACCAGCTTTCGGCAAGCACTCAATGATGGGAGCGAGGGCGAGGTTGAACAGAAAAGGGCTCAACACACTGCCCTGAGGCACGCCGGTGGTCACTGGTCGTGGCGAGCTGGTTGCGCGGCCAACGCGAACGGCGAACGTCCTGTCAGAGAGGAAAGCCTTGACGTATGCAAGTAGGTTGCCGACCACGCCGAGGGCCTCAACAGCTGAGATGATCGACTCGTGTGGGAGCGAGTCGAAAGCGCTGCGCACGTCGAGGAGGAGGAGGAAGGCAGCTGCGCCCGCGCGCCGGGCCTGCTCCAGCGTGCCGACAATCACAGCTATGCAGTCGCCAGTAGATCTGTGTGCACGGAAGCCGCACTGCTCAGGCGGTAGGGCACCGCGGGCACGCGCGATCCACTGCAGCCTCGACAGCGCCATCGTCTCCATGGTTTTTCCCGGCACCGACGTCAGCGAGACAGGCCGGTAGGAGGAGAGGTCACGTGCAGGCTTGCCGCGCTTCAGTACCGGAACGACGACAGCACAGCGCCAAGGGTCCGGCAGGCAGCCCTCGCGGAAGACGGCGTTGTAGGCGTCCAGGAGATGCCGGCGGTGGTCGTCGTCCAGGTCTCTCAGCATTTGGTGTGTGACTCCATCTGCTCCGGGTGCGCTGCGGCGCAGGACGCGCTGCTGCTCGTGAAAGGTAAAGTCGTCACGGCACAGGCTGTCAATCGCCCTCGCGGTATGCGCGCGATCTTCCCCTCTCACGAACACAGCCGTGTAGAGCGCCCGCAATGCAACCGCTGGGACGCCAGGCGAACTGGAGACGGCGACAGTAGCGAAACAGTCGGCGAGAAGCTCCGCGAGCGCCATCTCGGTGATGCCGCGCGCAACAGCGACAGCGAGGACTGGCCAGCGCGGGGATTTCGGGTTGACGAGCGCGCGCATGACGCGCCAGCCTCGGTGCTGGTTGCGCGGGTCAGCAAGTGATGAGCAGAGCCGTGGCCAGCTGCGGCGTCGCAGCGGCTTCGCGTGTCGTCGACACACTGCGTCCAGCCTGTTGTATACAGTCCAGTCGGACGCGTCTCCCGAGCGTATGGCACGGCGCTGAGCGCGGCGGCGGGCGGCGCGAAGGTTCAGCAGTTTGATGTCCGGGCAGGGAGAACCGGCAGGGACCACCACACGCGTCGATGCCCGTCTCGCACACCGCGACGTGCCCGAAGAAATCGGTGTCGCGCGACTACTCGCGGCACAAATCACGGTATACCGACCACCGAACAACCACGCACACACGAGTGACACCGCGGCTGGGAGAGGTGGGAGCCAGAGTGATAGGGTAATGATCCGATCCTGCAGTGTCGGGAGCGCGCTGCCACACGTATGAGCAGCGCTCCGAGACAATTGCCAGATCGATCGCTGATGTTATCCCACTGCGGCGCACGAATGTGGGCTTCCCGTTGTTTATAATGGAGAGGCCCAGTGATGACGCGGCACCGAAGAGAGCCCTTCCCCGCTGATCAGACGTAGCACTCCCGCAGCCGCGATGGTGAGCATTGAAGTCGCCGCACACAACACAGTCCGCCGTGAGCGATGCGGTCAGGCGCGCGAGAAAAGCGGAGTCGCGCTGTTGGCGGCGGTCGACGCGATCGGGGCGAATATACAAGGATGCCACGGAGGTGTCGGTGCCCTGAACGCGCACAGTAGCGGCCACGCACTCCACCACAGAGCTACACAGATGGGTCGTGTCGATCAGTATCTGCGGGAGAGCGGCGCGAATGTACATGGCGACACGGGGACGCTCGTGGGGGTGACTGCTGTCGCAACAGGGCGCCGATGTACACTCTGCCAAGGCGCACTCAGTCGCACTGCTGTAGCCGATGTAGCCCGGCAGTGGAACCTCCTCTGCACGCACATACGTTTCCTGAAAGGCGAGGACATCGTAGTCGTGCAGAGGCAGCTGGGCGACCAGTTCAGCGTGTCTGCGCAGCAGGTGGTTGCAATTCCACTGCAGGATGCGCGGCCGACCCTTAGCAGTGCGACTGGCCATGTTGGTTTGGTGGCTGCTGGGAAGCCACTGCCTGCAGGCCGATGTATCGGAGCGGGTGGTCAGCTGGCAGCATGGTGCTCACTGCTTGCATGGTGAGTAGCAGGTTCGCTACCAGCTGATCCACGGTAGGCTGGCCAGGTGGTGCAGCGGGGTCCCGCGTCTCCCGGCGGCGGGACGCACGAGGGGCTGGTACTGGAGGTGTTGCTGCGGTGCTGGGGCCCTTCAGCGCACTGGCATATGATCGTACCAGCGTTGAGGACTCCTGCTGCTTCTCCTCCCGGACGGCTGCCCTCACGGCGCGCCTCGACAGTGCTGCGGTGGAAGTAGCCATGATCGTGGCCACCCTCCTTTCTTCCTGCCATTTGGAGCAGGCAGGAGTGTCTGCCCTGTGGGGGCCCCCGCAGCTCCTGCAGCAGATGGTCTCGCAGGAGTCGCTCGCTGCATGGCTTTTGCCGCAGGATATGCAGTCGCTCGGCCACCAGCATGATTCCGGGACGTGACCGAAGCGGCTGAACTGTACAGGGCGGGGCCTGGCTGGCCTCACTCTGAAGCCGAGCTTGTAGAGGCGTACGTACTCGGGGGGGGACCGGTCCCGCAAACCGGATTGTGACGGTGCTCCCGTCCAACGTGGCCGACAACACAGGAACGGCCGACTCGATCGCCCCCAGCAGGTCCGTGTCTGCAGGCAGCCCGCTCACCCCGTGCAGGAAACCGGTACTCTTGCCGCGCTCGGCCGGTAGTCGGGCAGTCACGGGATTGCGTGCAGTTCGGTAAGCTTGAGCAGCCCCTCCAAGCACTCCTGGGTAGTGGTGTCAGCGGCCACGATGTTGCGCCTGTGATTGACGCGAACCGCTGCTACACCTGGTCGGGAAGAGAGGGCCGCTGCAAGCGTGAGGCGCGGTGTTCCCTGGAAGGCTCCGCCGGGTGCCGAAGGACGGAACAGCACGAAGCCGATCACTGCAGGGTCCACCGGCAGTGCAGCAACCTCCAGGGCTTTCGTGCGCCGCCTGTCGCCTCTCGACTGTACAAGGATCAAGCCGTCTGCGTTTGACTCGCGGATGGGTGGCGTCTCCCTCTGTGCAGCCGCAGCAGGCACGCTGTGGCTGGCCGGTGAAGCGGGTGAGTGCCGCGATTCGTGCGAGGTATCGCGGGATGGAGGCGATACAGCAGCCGGCTTTTTCCTTCGCTTGTGCTGTTTTTTCCCTTTGCGCTTCGGCCGCGAAGCAGGCTGGCTTGGCAGGCCCTTCACGAAACGCGCCGCCGGGTGTTCAGGGTTCTGCTGCGGCGCACTAGCGGGTGTTTCGTCCGTTATCTCCATAGCGGCGGCGGTGTTTTCGTCTGCAGCCGGCTCGCTAGCAGACGACGCGGCCGGGCGCGCGCCGCCTCCCGGAGTAGTCGGCGCCTCGGGGGCGGAGTCAGGCGCGCCCTCCCTCGGAGGGGGCTCGAATGATGCGGCGGCCAACTCGGCGGGATGCCGAGAGGTGGCGCTCGAGCTTTCCGCAGGTACCGCAGGTGGGGCGGTCTGCTCGCGTGATGCTGGCTCGGGTGGCGCTCCAACTTGCGCGTCCGGAGGGGAGGGGTTGGTAGCTGTTTCCCCCGCGTGTCGGGAGATGGCGCTGCCATGGTCTTCGTCCGCCGACGGCTCTCCCGGGCAGGAGGGGACGCTCGGCCGCTGCTTGCATGGCCCGGTGGCTTCATCATCCTCGCTCTCGGACTCGCGGGCGCGTTTACGAAAAATGGACAGGTCCATTTCCTCGTCGTCCGAGGGGGGAAGCGGCACCTGGGCGTGGATGTCCTGCACGCATGGGCCGTTCTCGCAAGGCTCTGTAGTGGCCGCTGCGGCTGCCGGTGTCGAAATGCTTCCTGTTGCAGTCGTAGGCTGGGGGGAAGCCACAGGAACCTCCAAGGTGGCGGCCCGTATACGTAGCCACTCGCCCAGCATGCGAGTGGCGCGAAGCTCGAGGTCCTCCCTTGCCCGGAGCTCATCGAGGGTCGCGGGGCCGAGTGTCACCCGGCTCAAGCTGCCGTGGCGGCGATGGCGGACACGTGGCGGCGGCTCGCCGGGTGGCCGAAACTCCATATCGTGCTGCCGAGGCGTCTTCTCGCGCGCGGGAAGAAAGCCGTGAGCAGCGAAAGGTGCGACAACGTGTTCCTAAGCGGGCGCAACCATGCAAGATACCGAAACACGTGGTAGCTGTCGACGCGAAATCGTCAGAGCGTAACCTTCTCCGATCGCAGCTCAGACGCGACTCCCGTTGACACCACCACGGCGAGCGAGGCGACGGATGGCTGGCTTGGTGATGCCTTGGATGTTGTCACGCAACACCTTACGATGACGCTTCGCGCCACCCTTGCCGAGCCCCTTGCCGCCCTTGCCACGTCCAGACATCTCGGCTGTTGCTGCTGCTTCGGAGCGAGTCAGGAAAGCGAATGTCGCGTCCTTGCGCCGCGACTGAGCGAGGAAGCCGCGCCGAATGGCGAGGAGGTGAAACGCGCGCCGATTGGCTCACGGGCAGCGCGGCCTCTCTTCGCGAGTGAGTCGCGGGTGGCAGCACTGAGCCCTGCTTAGGCCACGCACTGAGTTCAAGACAAGTGGTTTCGCAACACAATCGCGGAGTTTACTCTTTTTTTTTCTTATGTTGTTTCTTTTTGGCATTTCTGACTGCAACGTAGGCTGATGTTCAATCCGCCTCCCTTCTTCTTTTGCTCAACTCGCCAAGAGAAAAACAAACGTGTCAACAATGTTATTGTGCTATGTTGCACGCACCCACTGCTCGTGTCGCGCCCCAGGAACAAGTTTATTGTGTTCTCATAATTATGATTACTCGTTCTATTCACCGGTAGCTCGGCTACGCTTTCAAGTGCACCCTGGTCATTGCCGCAAAGCACACCGTGCGCACAGCTTCAAACACCGCCACGCCAACATCGTTCGCTTGATCACTAGTCGCGAAACAGGGCGCGTTCATGCTCTGTTCGCCTCAGGCGTTTCAAATTTCGCACGCCGGCACCGCTGACTGGTGCCTACACGACCGTCAAATTTCGTCGCGATAGCTTATGTAGCCTCGTAGATAACGTCAGCGAAATCAGCCTAAGACGCGCGCGCGAGCCCAATTCAGCATTCTAGGGGACGGAAGAGAGCGAGGAAACTGTTGGCGCCGCTCCTCACTCTCCCATCGCCCGTACGCAGGCAGCTACGCAGGGCGCGCGCGAAACCGCTAGCTATGCAGCATGCGGAGAGCGCGCGCATCTCTTCTTTTCCCACTTCAAAGTCACTTACTACTGCTACATTTGTAATAACAGTGTAAAATTTCCCCTTAGGCAGTGCTGCTTCGTGAACGTGCGCACCCATTCCCGCTCGCCAGCCACCGCTACAGCAATGCGGCTCTGAATTTCAGTCCGGAGCACTGCTGCATACGTGCGGGCGGCCGCCGAGAGGGCATTAGTTCTAGCAGCCATAGAGGCACACCTCAGGGCCCGCAAAAGCGCGTCGAACGACAAGAAGAAACAAAACGGTAAAAATAAAAAAAGGAGGGATGAGGGCTGCCTGCTCTTAAAAGTTGCGCTGCATCAGAATTAAGTAAATGTGCAGCAACGACCGCCTCATCATCCTCGGTGTGTGAAACACGCGCCGTGGTAATTAGTGTATGCAGGCAAACGTGGCCGCTCGCGCAGAGTCGCCTCACGCGCCCCATACTTGCTCTATGTGTGTTGTTGTGCTGAGCCCCATGGCGTTCCGTGCGGTTCTGCTGCAAAAGCAGTAGCACACGCGCTGTCCGACCGCGCACGCCGCGTGTTTGAAAAAAAGAAGCAGTAGCAAGTGCCGTTGAAATGGTAAAAGAAGAGAAGAGTGCAGTACCGTAGCTGTCTCTCGCTTAGGAGGTCACCTCAACAGTACTGCACGGGGGAGGGTAAGGAGAATAAAGGAGCCAAGAGAAAAAAAGATTAAAGAGGACGAGCGGAAGGCCGTGAAGAAGAAAAAAAAGAGAGAGAAAGAAGCGTGAAACGGGGCTTATGGCAGCGTGGCAAGGTTCGACGACTCAAAGAACTCAATGAGAGCTGGGAAGGCTCTCTTGAGTAAAACCGCAAAACCCCTAGGAAACAGAAAGTCCTCAGGACGGGCTATGGGGAGTCCAAGGCGTCGATTAGGATTTCACGAGCTGAGAGATATATGCAGTGCATATATCTATACAAGGGATATATAAAAGTGCATATATCATATAAAAGGGACTCTCACGGGCCGTTAGGCCCGTGAGAGTCCCTTTTTGTGTGTGTTGTTGTGCTGCGCGCATGGCGTTCTGATACAAAACTTTCAGCACACGCGCTGTCGCAATGAGAATGCGACAGCGCGTGCCGGGTGTTTGTAAACGAGGAACTGTCGAACAGAGGGAACGGACGGAATTGTCGAGATTCTCACTATATCCCAATGCCAATGCAGACACTTTGGGTGGCTCTGAGATGGGTGTTGGCTGGGCGGACGAGCGCTCGGTCACCTACTTGGAGCTGGTGTACTTGGTGACGGCTTTGGTGCCCTCGGACACGGCGTATTTGGAGCCCCTCGTAAAACAAAAATAACCTAAATAAAAATGAGGGAAAGCCGCACCACCAAGGTATAGCAGCTTTAAGCCAATCAAAATTAAATGAAGAGGGGTAGAAACCCAAAATGTAATTTGAAGTAAAGCCAATTATTAAGAAAAAAAACCGAGGAAACCAACAGAGAATGTTTATGCGCACCAGGAGGGGATAGGACGCCGGAGGACTTGGCTGCATCGGCGTGGGACGGGTGAGGTCTCGTTGCGTCCAATATTTTATTTAGTAGGAGGAATAGTGGGAAAAGGAACTAGGACGTCTTAAGAGAGCATGGTCCAAGGAGGCCAGCAGGTCCATCAGGGTTCCGAAAAGCGGTGCAAAGTTTCCGGTAGACCAGACTGCACCGGCCTGGAGGAGTATTGGCATAACCGGATAGTTCCGGTAGGGGTGACTTGACATCAGGCGGCAGTGGGGTTGCAGAATCCACTGGACAGCAGGTCAACGGAAGAACTGCAAGAAAGCTGAAAATGATGTCAGGCAGGTTGAGAAGGTGTATCTAGGGCACAGAGAAGGATGGGAAGAGAAGCTAAACTGCCAAAAGAAGAAAGCAGCCATTCCGTCTATAGTGTCTCCGGAGACAAGCTCCACCTTTGTTGGCATAACCAAGGACACTATAAGACGAAAGGAGAAGGGCAAGATGGGAGGGATATAAAGTGGAGACAGGGAAAGAGGAGAGGGAAAGGAAACCGATGAAGGAAAAGGTAGAAAGAATTAGGAGGAGTCCGGGAAAGTGAACGATGAAATGATTCGATATAGACGAATAAGAAGTGCGCGCTTTCTTTGATCTGTAAGGAAGGAGAGGTAACGATCAGGTGTAATGGTAGAGGGGAGATTCTCTTTAAGGGGATTAGCAATGTGAGATGTAAGGGGACAGTCATTGAAGTAGTGAAGCAAGTCTGTGCAAGGATTACCACAGGCACAGTTACTGTGGGATAAAAGGTGAAAGCGGAAATAATAGAAAGGGAAGCGGCCATGAGCGGAGGTGAGGTGGACAATGGGTCTTTTCGGTGGAAAGAAAGAGGGAATGCGATTGACGTTTTGTATCCATTGAAAGAGTGCAGTGTCGCTATTCTCTCGCGCCCAGTGAGCATTCCACTGGGCGAAGGAATACGCACGCATCCTTGATGTGATAGAGGAGGGAGCGACAAGGAGGGTTCGAGAAACGCCATGGGAGGCGGCGGAGTTGGCGAGGAAGTCCGCCATCTCGTTTCCCTCGATGCCCTGGTGTGCCGGTACATGGAAAAGAGATACCCGTCGCCGGTTAGAGATGAACTGAAGGAGCTGCTTGATTTGCCTGACAGAGGGATTTGTTGTCGTGAAAGTATTCAATGCAGTGAGCATGGACAAGCAATCGGTGTAGATGTGTAGAGGGATGAAATGGGGCAAAGTCTATATATAGGCTAATGCCTCCAGTAAAGCAGCTGTTTCGGTAGCATAAGATGAAGTGGCACCAAAAAGTTTAAATTTTCCAACTTTGGTGATGTGGCCTGTTGGACTATAAAGTACGAAAGCGGCTCCTGCAGACTGGGAAGTGTAGGAGCCGTCGGTATACAGATGATATTCCGGCATAGTGTTTACAGAGGGTATATCTTGAAGTCGAAGGCGGTAATGGGTAAAACGAGATTTCATGCTTGGATGAAAGTCCCAAGGGTTCATAGGGTAGTTAACAAGCGCCGGATGGTAGGAGTCAGGGCCATAAAATGTGAGCGCTTTGAGTGCAAATAAAGAGAAGTAGGCGTTTAGACGGTCTAATTCAATATGGAGCGGTGGTGTGTTAGCCAGAACCTGAAGCGACGAGGTACGCGTCGTGCGGAAGGCAGCGTTGATTGGGAGCAGAAGGGTACGTTGGATAGAGGATATTTTGATTTTAGACTGTGAAGTAGGAAACGTTGGCCACCAGACGGGAGAAGCATAAGTGATGGACGGAAGTAAAACCTGATTATAGAGGAGACGGAGAGCGGAAGGGGCCATCGAATAATGCATGCGAACGAACAGGAGAAGACGGGAAGAGAGAAGGTCTGCTTTTGTACGGAGATTGGTTAAATGAGCGTTAAAGTTTAGGTGGGTGTCAAAGATGACCCCAAGAATTTTAATGTTCGACTGAAATTTGAGGGGAAAGCCATTAAAACGAACTATGGGAAGACGGGTGCGGGAAGAGGAAGCAGAGTGGCTATGGGGGAAGTATAGACAGGAAGATTTGTCGGTACTAATGGTGAGTTTCGTACGCTGTGCCCAGGTCGAGATAAGATTAAGAGTAAGAGCTACCTTGGATTCTAAAGCGCGACCATTGTCTGCAGAGAGCACTATGACAGTGTCATCTGCATAGGCCTGCGCAACCACGTCCGGTGGAAAGGGGAGGTCAAGCAATCCGTAGATGACAATGTTCCACAGCAGTGGACTGAGTGGTGACCCTTGAGGGCTGCCCAAAGTAGGCGTAGCAGACACCTGACCAGTCTGCGAACGGAAAATGATCTGTCGGTTTTCTAAGAAAGATTGTAGAAGGTGGTACAGATTGGAAGGGCAGTTGTGCGAGCGTAAAAAATGAAGGACGACAGGGTGCCAAACGCTATCGAAAGCGCCTTTAAAGTCTAAGCAGATGAGAATTGCGTGTTGTTTCCGGTCTTTGTAGGTGTTTAGAGTTTGTCTGAGACGGTACAAGGCGGTGGTCGCACTCTTCCCATGTGTAAAACCGAATTGATCCGGATGAAGTAAATGATTGGAGTGGAGAAACAAGTAGAGCCGGGAATTTAGGAGACGTTCGAGAATTTTACTAAACAAAGAATTTATAACAATAGGGCGGTAGGATGAAGGAGAGTCGAGTGGGCGGTTGGGTTTAGCCATAAAGATAACACGTCCTTTGCGCCAATGAGTGGGGAAGTAGGAGAGATTGAGACAATGATTAAAAATGAAGAGAAAAAAGGACGGGTGATAGTAAAAAATCGTCTTTAGCATGGGAAGAGTCAGTCCGTCTAGACCTGGGGCGGCGTTGGTGTTGCCTGAATTGATAGCATGTTGAATTTCTGGAATAGTGAAAGGGAGATCACTAGTTTTGGATGAATAAGGCGTGGCAGTTATTTGACGCAGGCGCACGTGGTCGTCATTATCTGTGGAGGGAGAGTCGTGGGTCACATGAGCATTAAGGAGAAAGCGAGCCTACTCAAGCACGCTGCATGTGGGACGACCATCGGGTAAAAGTAGGGAGGGGAGTTGGTTGCTACGGGGAAGTTTGTCGAAGCAGATGCGGAAAGGAAGGTCGAAGGGATTGCGTTTGGAAAGGTCGGAACAGATAGATTTGGAGGCTTCAGATTTGGCCTGGTCGATGTGCATTTTGTATTCGGCATGGGCATCATAGTACTGAGCCTTAAATGCCTGTCGAAGGAGCGGGTGAGTGGTGCGCTGGAAGCGCCGACGGAAGGCACGGATCCGTTTGCGTTCAATAGTGAGGTCGGGAGTCCACCATGAATTAGTCGGAGGGCGCGGCTTTATCCAGCGAGAATGGAGATGACGAAGCTTGTCGAAGAGAATGTAAAACTTCGTCAAAACCAAATCGACTGCGTTCGGAGATAGTAAAGTTGTCTGTTGGACCAACGAAAACCAAGGAGAGGTGACGAGTGACTGTAAAAGATGAGAGGTAGTCGATTTTGTTAATCGTTTATGGCGGGGTCTGGTATGGCCGAAAAAGGAAAATAGGATATATTTGTGGTCAGATAACGTTTCGGAATCGGTGACGAACCAGCTGTAGCCACATGCGGCGAGAGGAACTGATGCAAAGGAAAGATCGATCCAACTCTCAGCAAGGTGGGATTGAAAGGTAGGCGGCGAGCGAGGATCATTTAATGCTTTTAAGTTGTTAGCGGCAGCAAATTGTGTGAGCAGCGCTCCCCTGATATCGCCTTCCACAGGGCCCCACAGTAAATGCTTCGCATTAAAATCACCCGCCATCACCTGAAAAGGTTGAGCAAGAGAGGACAGGTGAGCTTGGAGGGCATCAAAAAGGGGTTCCAGGGGTTCGTGAGGGGGAGCGTAAACGGCGAGGATGACGAAAGAAACTGAAGGGGCAACACAGGAAACTATGACATATAGAGGGTCGGAATGGACTAGGAAGAGATCATAGGTATGTTTAGTAGCTAAAAGAGCAAGACGGGGACTGATTGGTGAAGCGAAAGTGATGTGCGTGTGAGGTAGGTGCGGAAGAGAGTTGCCTCGTGTATAAGGTGCGGAAATGATGATAAAATCAATGTGGTGCTGCTGGATAAAGTCCGACAACAACAATTTGGGTTGTCGGGAATGTGCCAGATTAGCCTGTAAAAATTTAATGGGTATGGAATGGGAGTGTTTGGCCAGCTCGCCGGGCAACAGCAGACGCATGGCAGTCTGGATCTCCCGGCTCGTGATGGTCGAGCGCTTGTTGTAGTGAGCCAGACGGGACGACTCCACGGCGATACGCTCGAAGATGTCGTTCACGAAGCTGTTCATGATAGACATGGCCTTGCTGGAGACTCCAGTGTCCGGGTGCACCTGCTTCAGCACCTTGTAGATATAGATGGAGAAGCTCTCCTTCCTGCGGCGCTTCTTCTTCTTGTCGGTGGCGCGCACGTTCTTCTGCGCCTTGCCGGCCTTCTTCACGGCCTTACCGCTCGGCTGAGGAGGCATGTCGAGCACGATGCGAATAGCTCAACTCACGAGATGGGAATACGAAAATTCCCTCGCACCTCCGGGGTTTTTTTATACGGGGGAGGTGGTGTTCACGCGACCTGCCTTAGTCGCGCGCGCCATTGGTCCGCGCGGCTTCTCCCCCTTTCCCTCGTGCTCGCTCGCGCTTTCCTTTGGGGCCGGCGGCGGCGAGAGCGGCGAAGGCACTACGAGCACGGCTCAAATCGCTCACAGATCGCCACTGTGTAAGTCTTTGTTTCGTCTCCGACTCAGTCTACACATCAACAGCACCAGCATGTCCGGACGCGGCAAAGGCGGCAAGGCGAAGGGCAAGAGCAAGACGCGTTCCAGGCGAGCGGGTCTCCAGTTCCCCGTGGGCCGTATCCACCGTCTCCTGCGCAAGGGAAACTACGCCGAGCGCGTCGGAGCGGGCGCTCCCGTCTACCTCGCGGCCGTCCTCGAGTACCTGGCTACCGAAGTGCTCGAGCTCGCTGGCAACGCGGCTCGTGACAACAAGAAGACCAGGATCATCCCCCGCCACCTGCAGCTCGCCATCCGCAACGACGAGGAGCTGAACAGGCTGCTCTCCGGCGTGACGATCGCGCAGGGCGGCGTCTTGCCCAACATCCAAGCTGTGCTTCTCCCAAAGAAGACCGAGAGGAAGGCGTAAGCGAGCTCCCAGCCGCCGGGCTACAGTCGCGCTCGTCGCACAACCCAACGGTCCTTGTCAGGACCACCGAAATGCGTGTGACGGCAAGGTTTTGCTTGGCAATCCCGTTCTCTGCGCCCGTTTCCCTCTGTTTGAATTAGCGCAACCGTGCCTCTTGAACTGACGCTGCTGCTAGCTAGCTGGCATTTCGGTGCACGAATGTAGAGAGAAAGCGAGGTTCCGGGTGTCCGGGGGCGCACAGGGACGAGCCTCACTGCAATTAGCGTACGATTCGCGTAGTGGAATGTGATAGGCGATTGGGCCCTTAAAAAAAACAAAAAATGGGCCATATCCGCAACCAGCATGCACTTATGAGCCAGGCAAGTATGCATGAGGAACGTGAACAAACGTATGCATGGCATACCAATACACAAAAGCTTGCACGCAACATCGGCCGCATTAATTTCGTTTTCGGGCGCGGCTTCTTCGCATGAATGCGCGGACCGTTTTGCAACGAACACGCATTTTGTTTATTTTTTTCCCCTCTCTCTCTTCTCGTTCGTGCTCGAACGCGTGCAATACTTACCATATGCATACCAAACGAGGCACCACCTTGCACCGGCAGCCCACCACAGGCACACACAAAAAATATTAATAATAAAAAATAACAACAAAACAGACAGACCGAGAGGGTAGGGTTGGAGTACGTGGTCTCGCGTGCTCCCGTGGCCGAAGCAAACATGTAGGTGGTCCTGAGAAGGACCGTTTTGTGTTGCTTGCCTGACCGAGGCTGCGGCGCAGACAGCGGCCGAACTTAGGCGCGCTCGCCACGGATGCGCTGGGCCAGCTGGATGTCCTTCGGCATGATGGTAACGCGCTTGCGTGGATGGCGCACAGGTTGGTGTCCTCGAAGACCCCTGCGCCCACCAGCCCGGAGGTCGATGGGGCTCCCGGGGGAATTTGGCTGCGCCGGCTGTTGCCAGCGCTGGAAGGGACCTGGGAGGTTGAGGCAACCGCGGCTGCGCCCACCTTCGGGGTCGATGGTCCCTTCTCCGCGGTTGACGGAGCAGCGTTAGCTGCAACCGCCGCGGGGGCAGATGGCGTAACTGCCGACTCACTGCCTGTGGGTCGGACAGCCGCCGGAGGCCGTTGAGACGCTGCCCCCTTACGCGCCACATCGGCAAATGTTTTCTTGGGCAGGTAAGATACGCGCCTGCGTGCCTCTTTGAAACTTATATTTTCTTTTACTTTAACTGTTACTATTTCCTTTTCTTTTTTCCAGGATGGGCCCGACCGCGAGTACGCGGCTTGCTCCCCATCACAGTTTACACAGTGGAGAGCATTCTCACAAGCTTCAGAGGTGTGTTCGTGGGCACTGCACTTCGCACATGTTTGGCGGCCTCGGCAGCTCTGCGAACTGTGGCCGAAGCGCTGGCATTTGAAACATCGCAGTGAATTGGGCACGTATGGCCTGACACGGAGCTTGATGTACCCGGCCTCGATTGACTGGGCAGGACACTTGAACCAAAGGTGATTATTAATTGCTTGGTTTGGATCTCTTTACCATCTCGCCTCATCTTTATTCTTTTGACATTGATAACATTTTACTCGCTGAAGCCCTCCAAGAGTTCAGCCTCAGTGACCTCCAGCAAGTCATTGTCTGACACAACACCGCGGGTGGTGTTCATTGTACGGTGCGGGGTTACTGATATGGGGGTCTCTCCAAATGACACTAGTTGCGGTAGTTTTCCATATTGTTTGACATCGCGGAGCTCTAAGAGGAGGTCGCCGCTTGCCATCCTACGACACCTTGTATCCTGGACCAAAAACATCAGTTAAGGACTTTGAGACAAGGAATGGTGAAATGTTTCGCACTGCTTTGTTTGGCTCTTCAGAGTGAATAACGGGGAACCGGGGAAAATTCAGGATTTGGTGTCCGAAAAACTGAAATACATCTTCGGTGCGCCCTCGTTTCAGAGGGCGATCAGGAAGTTTGGGGAAAGAAGTTTCCATGAAGATATGTGTACATTCGGCAACAGCGCCGACCGCCCACCACGGAGCCCAACAAGGGGACGCGGCAGAGCTTGCATGCAAGTCTGCACGACGCCAGTCGTACGCCGCCACTATAACCAAATATGGTGTACCCAAGGTTGGATAACCACACAGGGTTCACCCTTGCCGCCAAGAAGAAGGAAGTAAATAGAAGAGAGAAGGAGACAGGAAAGGTGGAAAGTAAGGGAAAGACGAAGATTGTAGGAAGAGAGAGACAGGAAAAGGCGACTGCCGATTTCCTCCAAGTGGGTCAGCCTGGAGGTGCCGTCTATGTGAAGCCGAGGCCGAAGAGGTGTGTTGCCTCCGCCGGGGGGCCTTAAAGGTCCAAACACCCAGCATCGGCTCAACCCCCAGGATCCCCTTTTCCGCAGACACGGCTAAGCCGCGCACGGCTACACGCGGGAGGGTCCAACCCTCATGTGCTCGGGTTCGTGGTGTCGGAACACACCAAACGCCTGCTGATGCAGACGCTCCTGCGGGGGACCAAATGTGTGTCCTATTCTTAGACGACAGAATAGGACATCTGTTCCGCGTGATTTTGTTGCAGAAGGCCAGAACGCTAATTGTGGCTTTATTACGTGCAGCTTATTATTTGTTTCCATGTCCCACGAGCGTTGCGAGTAGTTTCGCAGTTTCCGGCGCAAGAAGGGCCTCAGATCTGTTACAGGGACTGCAGCGCTAGGATTAACAGAATACGATGCAATTGATGTGACGATCTGGTCTGCCAGAACGTTACCTTCGATGCCCCTATGACCCGGCACCCAGCATATGATGACATGCTGGTTACATATATACGCTTTACATAGGACGGAATATAGTTCATGGATTACTGGATTTTTGTGCTTAGAAAATGATATTAAGGCCTTCACAGCACTTAGGGAGTCCGTATATATAAGTGATTTCTGGACTTTTGATTTCTTTATATGCTTTACAGTCGACAACAGTGCGTGGGCCTCAGCCGTAAAGATACTAGTTTCCGGATGCAGTACATCGAATTCCGAGAAGGATGGACCGACAGCTGCATAGGACACCCCGTCGCGTGATTTCGATGCGTCTGTGTAGAATCCGTGCAGGAGTACTTGCACTGGAGTTCCAGGAAATGCATTCGGATTTGGATATCTGGGGCTTCCTTTGTAACTTGTAGGAAAGATATCGCATTGTATCATTTGCCACTCCCAAGGAGGTAGCAGCTTAGCTGGAGGCATTAGGCGAAGTTTGAGGATTGGGACATCCATTTCAACACTAAGCTCCCTCACACGAAGTGAAAAGGGCTGTCTTACAGAGGAACGATTACGAAAGAGTGTATCATATGTCATATCATTAACAGTATTGAAACATGGATGTTGAGGATTGGAGTGGATTTTCAGGAAATATGTTTGGCTGATCTATGTTCTTTGACGATGGAGTGACCACTCATTTGATTCTACATACAAACTTTCAATGGGACTTGTTCTGAAAGCGCCAGTGGCCAAGCGGATTCCTAAATGGTGAACCGGATCTAGCATCTTTAGCGCGCTCGGGGCTGCGGAATGATAAATCACGGCACCATAGTCCAATTGTGATCGAATGAGGCTTTTGTGAAGATTCATCAAACATTTTCTGTCGCTGCCCCATGTTGTATGGGATAAAATTTTCAGTAAGTTCGTTGTTTTTAAGCATTTCACCTTGAGATACTTTATGTGTGGAATAAATGTTAGTTTAGAGTCAAGTATGATACCTAAGAACTTGTGCTCTTTGTTCACAGGGATTTGCTGGCCATATATTTCGATATTGGGATCTGCAACGAGCCCTCTCTTTCTTGTGAAAAGCACACAAGAACTTTTGTTCGGATTCACTTTAAACCCGTTTTCGTCTGCCCACTTAGATATCTTGTTCAATCCCTGCTGTATTTTTCTTTCGCACACTGCAAGGTTACAGGATTTAAAACCTATTTGTATGTCATCTACGTAAACAGAATAGAAAATGGCTGGCGGTAATGCAGCGCGGAGCGTGTTCATCTTAATGACAAAGAGAGTGCAACTGAGTACGCCTCCCTGAGGTACACCAGTTTCCTGTGTGAATGTACGCGACAGTGCATTACCTATTTTCACCCGAAATGTACGGTTTTGTAGGTAGCTTTCGATAATGTTTAACATATTTCTGCGGATGCCCAGCGCCCACAGCTCGCGCAATATTCCGTACCGCCAAGTTGTATCGTACGCCTTCTCCATGTCAAGAAATACGGATAGGAAGGATTGTTTATGTACGAAAGCATCGCGAATGTTTGATTCAATGCACATGAGGTGGTCGGTTGTAGATCGCCCTTCCCTGAAGCCACATTGAAGTGGGTCAAGCATATTGGTAGACTCTAGAAAATGTACGAGGCGGCGATTGATCATTTTTTCAAAAAGCTTGCAGACAGCTCGTAAGCGCTATAGGACGGTAGCTGGTCAGCAGCGATGTATCTTTACCGTGCTTCAAAACAGGGATAACAATAGCTTCTTTCCATTTAGATGGGAGGTACCCGGCAGCCCATATAGCATTGAAAAGTGCGATTAGCGTTATTTGAGTATCATTGTGGAGATGTTCAAGCATATCGTACATGATCTTGTCAGGGCCAGGTGCGGAGCTCTGACATGCAGTCAAAGCAGCTGTCAATTCGGCAATGTTAAAAGGCTGGTTATATAATTCGTTCTGTCTCCATTTGCGGTTGATGGCCTCACGTTCTGCTATTTGTTTGTGCTTTAGGAATGCCTTGGAATAATTATTTGAGCTGGAAATCCGCTCAAAATATTCCCCGAGTGCGTCAGCTTGATCTTCTAAGCTATTGCCTTCATCGTTTACTAGGGGCAACGGATGAATTTCTTGTCCCTTTAGCCTTCTAAGCCCGTCCCACACTTTAGCCTCTTGAGTGTATGAATTTATATCTGACAGGAACCTCTGCCAGCTTGCCATCTTTGCCTGTCTTCGCGTTCGTCTTCCCTGGGATTTAATCTGCTTAAATTCTACTAAATTTTCGGCGGTAGGGCATTCGCGTAGTTTGCCCCAGGCTTTATTCTGTCTCCTTCGTGCCTTTCTGCAATCGTTATTCCACCAGGGGACCCGTCTTTTTAATGAAGTGCCGTTTGTCTGAGGGATGAATTTGTCTGCTGCATCAATGATAAAAGCGGTAAAATATGATACGGCATGATCTATGCTAAAATCACTTACAAAATCTTGTAATATGTAGGTGGATTCTTTAAAGCATTCCCAATTAGCCTCCGCTCGTTTCCAGCGAGGAACAGGCGGAGGGGAGTCATGTTGTGTTACTAGGTTTAGAGTTAATGGGAAGTGATCACTTCCAAATGGATTTTTAATTACAGACCACTCTAAATCAGGGAAGATAGAGCCAGAACAGATAGACAGCTCTATTGAGGAGTATGAATTATGCTGTGTATTGTAGTAGGTCGGTTCTTTCTTATTAAAGAGGCACGAGCTGGAGTTTAAAAGGAAATTTTCAATGAGTCGACCTCTCGCGTCGCATCGTGAGTCTCCCCACATCGGATTATGGGCGTTAAAATCTCCCACGAGTATGTAAGGCGCGGGGAGCTGGTCAATGAGGTTATAAAAGTCTGTTTTTTCGAGACGTTGGTTTGGCGGTATATAAATGGAACACACTGTTATTAATTTGTGAAAAAGAATGGCCCCAACTGACACTGCCTCGAGGGGCGTGTTAAGGGCGTCGGGTCGGCAAGCGACAGATCTGTGGGCTACTATTGCTACACCGCCAGAGGCGGTAGCCTCGTTGCGGTCATTCCGAAAGATAGAGTAATTACGAAGGAAATTAGTGTTTGTAGGTTTCAGATGTGCCTCTTGAACACACAGCAACCTTGGATTATGTTTGTGTAACAGTTCGTTAATGTCGTCGAGGTTACGTAAAAGTCCTCGTACATTCCACTGTACTATTTGTGTTTCCATTATGATAAGTGTGTTGGGTGCTGTGTGTTTAAGAGAGAAGAGTTAGCTCACGGGCGTTTTTCAGGCGCCGTGACGGGAGTTTTGTCTCTTTTGGAGCGGTCGAGAGTGCCTCGCCGCTCCTTAGGCGCTGGTGGCGCCGTCTTGCTGGTTGTTGTGTCCATCGCCTCTTGCGAGGCGCTGGACAGGCGCTCTTCCGAGCGCTTTGTTTGACGTGAAGGCATCGGCACGTTGAACGAGGCCTTTGAGGTTACCTGCCCGGAGGTAGATGGCCCCTTCTCCTGGGTTGGCGTAGCAGCGTTAGCTGCAGCCGCCGGGGGGGCGGATGGTGTCACTGCCGCCTCACTGGATGTGAGTCGGACAGCCGCCGGAGACCGTTGTGGCCCTACCCCTGACGCGCCACTTCGGCAAATGTGTTTTTGGGCAGGTAGGATACCCGCCTGCGTGCCTCCTTGAAAGTGATATTTTCCTTTACTTTTATGGTCACAATTTCTCTTTCTTTTTTCCAAGACGGGCAGGACCGCGAGTACGCGGCATGCTCGCCATCACAGTTGACACAGTGTGGGGTATTCTGGCAGGTTTCAGAGGAGTGTTCATTTTCACTACACTTGGCACAAGTCATCCGGCCTCGACAGTTCTGTGAGCTGTGGCCGAACTGTGGCCGATCCACCCGGGGGAAATCGGCAGTCGCCTTTTCCTGTCCACCTCTTCAACCTTTTTCTTTCCTATCTTCTTTCTTTTACTGTCCTTTCATCTCTTTTCTTCGATCACTTCCTAATTTTCCTAGGCGGCTAGGGTTAACCTTGTGTATGTGCCCTCCCTTGGGTATAATATATTAGGTTATAGCGGCAATGTACGGTTGGCGCCAGCAGCCTTACCCGTTATGTGCAGCAGCGTCCACATGTTGGGCTCCGTGGTGGGTGGCCGCCATTGCTGCCGAAAAGGAACTGAAATACTATGGGAACACCGGCATTTCCCTGCCTACTTGATCGTCACCCTCAGAAGAGGGCGCACACCGAAGACCTGAGCACATGTTTCACCCGCACTAAAGAAACCTACCCGAAATACCACGTAGTACACAGTGAGAACCCTGAAAAACAAGCCAGACTAATTTCACCATTCATAGTTTCAAAATCTTTGACCGAAGCCTTAGGGTCAGGTTATAAGGTGACGAAAATGGCAAGCGGAGATCTTCTTCTTGAGATCCCACAGAAAAATCAACATGAAAAGCTAGGCAGTCTGGTGACGTTTGGTAACATTCCAATTTCTGTTACAGAACACCGAACAATGAATAGCTCACGGGGAGTCGTGTCAGAGGCAGACCTCCTAGACTTGACAGAAACTGAACTCCTGGAAGGCTGGAAAGAAGAAAATGTTACTGACGTAAAACGCATTATAATTAGACGAGACAAGGAAATCCCCACTAAGCATCTTATCCTCACATTCTCATGCAGCGTACTGCCAGAAACCATCGAAACAGGATACATCAGGTTAAATGTTCGACCATTTATCCCCAACCCTAGACGATGTTTCAAATGTCAGAGGTTCGGCCATGGCTCGCAGAGCTGCCGTGGTCAAATAACTTGTGCAAAGTGTGGAGTCCAGGGCCACCCCTCAGACAACTACAGTGGCACACCTCGCTGTGTGAACTGCAGTGGTGACCATCCAGCCTACTCACGCTCCTGTCCGAATTGGAAGAAAGAAAAAGAAATATTTACCCTCAAAGTCAAAGAAAACATTTCATTTAAGGAAGCCCGTAAACGGTGCTCTCCATTCCACAACACACCTTATGCTGATGCGGCGCGTCGGGGGGCAGCGTCGCAGCGGCAATCGCCGAGTGCCCTGCCCGCGTGCAGCGAGCAGGCACCTTTGGCTCCTGCCCCCAGGGTGGAAGTAGGTAAGCCTACTCCATCCAATCAGCAACCAGGCCCGGCTACCCTTGAGTTGCAGGCCCCACAAGAGTTATCTGCGGCAACCTGCGCTGCACGCAGCGATCCCGCAGGACCGATAGCGGCCACGATCTCCCCGGCCCCTCCCAGCGCTGGCAACAGCCGGCGCAGCCAAATCCCACAGGGAGCCCCATCGACCTCAGGGCTGGTGGGCGCAGGGGTCTTGCCTTCCGAGGTGAGACTCTCACGAAAAACTTCACGCTCGCAAGAGCGCGTGTCCGGCGCCTCACAAGAGGCAATGGACACCACACCTATACCTACGGCGCACCAAGCGCCTAAGGATCGGCGAGGTTCCCTCGAACGCTCCAGAAAAAGCAAAACCCCGGTTACAGGGCCTCGAAAGTGCTCTGTAACCTAAGGCATCACCTCCCTTTCCGTACATACAGTACTTATTTAAATTAAATATGGATACACAAATTATTCAATGGAACATCAGAGGTCTCCTTAGAAACCTTGATGATTTGCAAGAACTTATCCACAAACACAATCCAAGAGTGCTGTGTTTACAGGAAACACACTTAAAACCAAAATACACAAACTTTCTTCGACAGTATGTTACTTTTCGCAAAGATCGCGATGATGCCGTCGCATCATCGGGCGGTGTTGCCATTGTCATTCATAGAAGTACTGCGTGTCAACCTTTACAGCTACAAACGCCCCTTGAAGCAGTGGCGGTGCGAGTTGTCCTACTAAACAAACCCATTACCATTTGCTCCCTTTACATACCCCCGCATTACCAACTGAACAAACATGAATTCCAGTCCTTGATCGATCAATTCCCAGAACCTTATGTTGTTCTTGGCGATTTCAATGCGCACAGCTCCCTGTGGGGCGACTCTCGTATAGATTCGCGAGGTCGCCTTGTTGAACAATTCCTTTTTTCTTCTGGTGCGTGCCTGTTGAATAAGAAGGAACACACATATAACTCTCTTGCAAACAGAAACTATTCTTCAATAGATCTTAGCATAGTCTCCCCGCCTGTACTCTCTGAACTTGAATGGGAAGTTGCCGACAACCCTTATGGCAGCGACCACTTCCCTATACTGCTAAGATCACCTATAGAAAACGAATATTCACTACATGCTCCTAGGTGGAAGATTGAGACAGCTGATTGGGAGAAATTTCGAACTCTCACTATCATCTCATGGGCTGACATGTCTTCTTTAGAAATTGATGCTGCGGTGGAGTATCTTACAACATTCATAATAGACGCCGCATCAAAATGCATATCCGAAGTGAGTGGCTTAGCATGCAAACGGCGCGTCCCGTGGTGGAACGACGAATGTAGGACCGCCCGTAAGAAACAAAACAAAGCGCGGGGGTTGCTACGCGCCTCTCCCACTACAGAGAATCTTACTAACTTTAAAGAAGCAAAATCCGAAGGCAGGAGAACGCGCCGACAGGCCAGAAGAGAGAGTTGGCTGAAGTTTTTATCGAGTATTAACTCGTTTAGAGACGAGGCCAAAGCCTGGAACAGGGTTAATAGGATTAGAGGGTGCCAAACATATTCACTCCCTCTGGTAAACACACAAGGTGATACCCTGCAAGATCAGGCAGACTCACTTGGGGAGCACTTTGAGAGCGTGTCGAGCTCAACCCATTATTCTGAGTCCTTTCTCAAATATAAACAAATAGAAGAATGTAAGCCAATAATTAGAAACTCCAGGCAGAATGAACCCTATAACCGGCCTTTCAGTATTGCCGAGTTGAGAGCTGCCTTGAACACATGCAAAAGCACTGCACCGGGACCTGACAGAGTCATGTATGATATGATCAGAAACTTACATGCTGACACACAAGTTACACTACTCACACTTTGCAACACTATTTTAGCTGCGGGATACCTCCCATCTACATGGAAAAGGCGATTGTCGTTCCTGTCCTGAAGCAGGGAAAAGACCCCTCCTTGACAGCAAGTTATCGTCCAATAGCTCTTACGAATTGTTTGTGTAAGCTCTTTGAAAAAATGATTAATCACAGACTCATACACTTCCTTGAATTCAACAATATACTCGATCCCTATCAGTGTGGCTTCAGACAAGGGCGGTCAACTACAGATCATCTTGTGCGCATTGAAGGACATATTCGCGATGCCTTTGTACACAAACAGTATTTCCTCTCCATATTCCTCGATATGGAGAAGGCATATGATACAACATGGCGCTACGGGATCTTGCGAGATTTGTCAGGAATGGGCATCTGTGGAAATATGTTGAAAATAATTGAAAGCTATTTGTCCAATCGTACCTTCCGTGTAAAAGTCGGCAATGCACTGTCACGTCCCTTTACCCAGGAAACTGGTGTACCCCAGGGAGGCGTGCTCAGCTGCACTCTCTTTATTGTTAAGATGAACAAACTACGTGCTTCACTACCACCTGCCATTTTTTATTCCGTATACGTAGACGATATACAAATAGGCTTCAAATCCTGCAACATCACAGTATGCGAAAGACAGGTACAGCAGGGCTTAAACAAAGTGTCCAAATGGGCAGACCAAAACGGATTTAAGGTCAACCCCCACAAAAGTTCTTGTGTTCTCTTCACAAGAAAGAGAGGCCTGGTCCCGGATCCTTGTGTAGAACTGGGCGGACAACAAATTCCTGTCAACAAAGAACACAAATTCCTAGGTATTATTCTTGACTCCAGGCTCACTTTGATTGCTCACACAAAACATCTTAAAGAAAAATGTCTTAGAACAATGAACTTACTTAAAGTACTATCCCACACAACGTGGGGTAGCGACAGACAGTGTTTATTGAATATTTACAGGAGCCTAGTTCGATCACGGTTCGATTATGGTGCCGCAGTAAACCACTCTGCTGCACCGAGGGCGCTTAAGATGTTAGATACCGTACACCATCTGGATATCCGTCTGGCCACTGGTGCATTTAGGACAAGCCCTGTTGAAAGTTTATATGAAGAGTCGGATGAGTGGCCACTCCATCTTCAGCGAACCAACATCAGCTTAACGTATTTTCTCAAGGTTCGCTCTAATAAGGAACATCCGTGTTTCACAACCATTAAGGACTTCACGTGTGAAACACTTTTTAATAACAGACCCTCTATGAGACTTCCTTTCTCACTGCGAGCAAGAGAACTTAGCAAGGAAATGGATGTCCCAATTCTCGAACAATGCCTAATGCCTCCAGCTAAGCTAGTACCGCCCTGGGAGTGGCAGCTGATAGAGTGTGACACATCCTTTGTAAAGGTCACTAAACATGCACCAGAGACACATATCAAAATGCATTTCTTGGAGCTCCAGTACAAGTACTCGTGCACAGAGTTTTACACAGACGCTTCTAAGTCGCATGCCGGGGTGTCCTACGCAGCCATTGGTCCATCCTTCTCGGAATCCGGTGTACTGCACCCTGAAACAAGTATATTTACAGCTGAGGCCCATGCACTATTGTCGGCTGTCAAACATATCAGAAAATCAAATATTCAAAAAACAATTTTATTTACAGACTCCCTAAGCATCGTGAAAGCCTTGAAGTCACACTGTAAACACAGAAACCCCGTAATTACTGAGCTCTATGCCATTCTCTGTAGAGCGTATATGTCTAACCAGCATGTCATTGTATGCTGGGTGCCTGGACATAGGGGCATCGAGGGTAACGTTCTAGCAGACCAGATGGCCACATCAATTTCATTGCATACAGTTAAACCTACCGCTTCGGTCCCTGTCACAGACCTGAAGCCTTTTTTAAGACGGAAACTGCAAAACCACTGGCAACGTAAGTGGGACGCAGAAGTAAACAACAAAGTGCACGTGATAAAGCCACAATTAGGTTCTTGGCCCTCCGTAACAAAAGCACGGCGAACAGATGTCCTATTCTGTCGCCTCAGAATAGGACACACATTTGGCACACATAACTTTTTACTCACTAAAAATGATCCTCCAACCTGCGGTAGATGCGGGGAGAGGCTGACCGTCCTCCACGTCCTCCTGGAGTGTCGGGCAGCCGAATCTGAGAGAAAGAAACATTTTCCCCTAGCATACAGGCAGTAGATCCCCCTTCATCCAGTAATGTTACTCGGCCCAGAACCGCTATTTGACACCAACGCTGTCCTAAGTTATCTGAAAGATGTTGTGTTACATGTAATTAACCCCATACGTTCATAGCGTCTCCTCTCTCCAGAGGATGCCGCTGTGAAAGCTATTTCGTATAGCACATGTCTCTAGGCCCTTGTGTTTCAAGGGCTCTGGCGTGGCAGCAGTGCCCCAAGTAATTTTACCATGTTATATATTTTATATTTTGCATCATTCTACTACGATTGATTTTAAAGTTCATAGTATTCGTCATTAGTCATCGCCATAATTTTATAGCACGTAGATTTTACGCACTTTACAGCGAATATTTTTAGGCCACTTTACAGCCAAGTCACATCTTCCATAGTACATCGTCAACACTACCACGTGTCATGGCGCTCTTTGGCCAAACCTGGCCCGTGCGCCACAAAACACAACACATCATCATCATCATCGAATGCATTTTCTTGAACTCCAGCACAAGCACTCTTGTGCAGAGTTCTACGCAGACGCTTCGAAGTCAAATGCCGGGGTGTCTTATGCTGCCTTCGGCCCGTCGTTCTCAGAATCTGGTGTACTGCATCCGGAAACAGTATCTTTACGGCCGAGGCCTACGCAGTACTGTCTTCTGTAAATCACATAGGAAAATAGAAACTTCAAAAATCAGCGATATATACAGACTCCCTAAGCGTCGTGAAGGCCTTGATGTCACCCTATAGACACACAAATCCAGTACTTAATGAACTATATTCCGTCTTGTTTAAAGCGTGCATATCTAACCAGCATATCATTATATGCTGGGTGCCTGGCCATAGGAGCATTGATGGCAACGTTCTGGCGGCCAAGATGGCCACGTCTATAGCATCGCAAGCCGTTAACCCTACCGCTGAGGTGCCTGTCACAGATCTGAGGCCTTTCTTGCGAAGGCGGCTGCGGGCCCACTGGCAACGCATGTGGGACGCGGAAAAAGATAATAAGCTCCACCTAATAAAGCCACAGTTAGGACTCTGGCCCTCTACAACAAAATCGCGCCGAACAGATGTCCTATTCTGTCGTTTAAGAATAGGACACACATATGGCACCCATAATTTTCTACTGACCGGAAGTGAGCCTCCAACCTGTGGTAGATGCGGGGAGACGCTGACCGTACTCCACGTCCTCCTGGAGTGTCGGGAAGCCGAATCTGAGAGAGAGAGAGACATTTTTCATTAGCATACCGACAGCACATTCCTCTTCATCCTGCGATGCTTCTTGGTCCAGAACCTCTTTTTAATACAGACTCAGTGCTAGGTTTTCTGAGAGATGTGGTCTTAAATGTTATTAGTCCCATGAATTCGTAGCGCCTCCTCTCTCGAGAGGATGCCACTGCGATAATTGTTTTGCATAGCACATGCCTCCAGGCCCTTGTGTTTCAAGGGCTCTAAGGAGGCAGTAGTGCTCTGGCATTTCTCATAATCTGATATATTTTACCTATCGTATCATTCTTTTTATATGCATCTAAATTTTCATAGTACAAGTCATACATCATCGCCATAATTTTATCATACAGATTTTACGCACTTTAGAGCGTATATTTTAAGGCCTCTTTACAGCCACCTCACACCAACTCCATAGTAATCATAGGTACATTGCAAACTCATTAGCATAGACATGGCGCTCTTTGGCCATACCTGGTTCTTGCGCCACAAAACGCCATACATCATCTCTTTGAGTGAAATAAGCACACGGCACCTTAGCAACTGCGGATGGACGCTATTGCCTGAAACACCACAGGCGACGCTTTGATGTCATGCCGTGAGGATTAGGCACTGTGCCTTCCAAATTTTATGAGGCGGGGCCGCATTATATGCGGCCCGGCCTCTACTACATGGTCTCTACTTCTCCCCTGGGAAAATCGGTGATGTTATATTGAAGGCTGGCGCGAGGAAGATATCCAGCACGACTGACTCAGCATGAGCACTGCAAGCACAAGAGAGTTGTCCGGCACAGTGATCTTCAAATTGGGCATCGGTACCCACTGCGTCACCTGTTTCACCGCGCCAGCATCCGGGCGTAAACTTGACCCCACTCGACAATGCAGGCACGCCCAGGGACAGATGCATACAACACAAGCAAAGAAACTTCTCCTTAGTGCCTAGGCAGCGAGATATTCAAGGCGCAAATGCCCGCACATTTCACAAATGCCTGCCTAAATGCAAATATCCTACTGGAACAGGTCGTCTGCTTCCGAAGTTGCATATCTTTGAGGTGTGCCACGATCATGGCCGGAGCTCTTTATGAGTGAACATAAATACAATGTTTCGTTCACTTGTCAGAAATTGTACCATTGCCATAATAAGTGTAAAAAAATGTGGCTTGTTGCTTTGTGTGTCAAAGCTGCATGTAACTATCTGGTAGACTAGGAGAGCAAAGGTATGC
Organism: Dermacentor variabilis; assembly: GCF_050947875.1. NCBI lineage: Eukaryota > Metazoa > Arthropoda > Arachnida > Ixodida > Ixodidae > Dermacentor > Dermacentor variabilis. The sequence continues at coordinate 24,313,871 of NC_134574.1, forward strand.
GACACTGTACTCCACTGTAAGTTTAGGAACAGCCTCAGAGTTTTGGTGCATTGTAAGTGCCGAAATTGGAAGTAGTGGTATCTTCGTGAGCACACAAATTCAAATTTAAACTGCCAACCATGGTGACATTTAATACGTGGAGGGTAGTAGGTATGCCCCGCTCTGCCGTAGCTTTCGCAGTGCAAAGGCATTGAAGGACCAGGAGCCCCGCGGAGGGGATCAGGGCGATCTTTGATTGCTTCTGCTGAATGTATTGTACTTCTTACGGCAAAGTATTTCTGAAATAGTTTATTTTAACTTCAAACGCATTTTTTGAACGCAATAAAATGTGGTTCACGGCCTTTCAGATGTTGTTACTTTATGCAACAGGCAAGAAATTTTAGCATAAAAAAAACAACCTGGCACATCTAAACACGTAGCAGTTTAACTCGGCATACTATGATACATACAGCTGCACGCTTAGTCTTGTGTATGCATCTTGTTAGTATGTTTACTTGTGCTTTAGTTCACCAGCTGTCTCAGTACTTTTCTCTGTTGCTTTACTACTTTATATCTAAATTTTCTTCCTTCACACCTTCAGTTTACCCCGCAGGGGCGTCTGCGTCAGCAGGCGTTTGGTGTGTTGCGACACCACGTACCCGAGCACACGAGGGTTGGATCCTCCCGCGTGTAGCCGTGCGCGGCTTAGCCGTGTCTGGGGAAAAGGGGAACCTGGGGGTTGAGCCGATGCTGGGTGTTTGGACCTTTAAGGCCCCCCGGCGGAGGCAACACACCTCTTCGGCCTCGGCTTCACATAGACGGCACCCCCGGACTGACTCTCTTTCTTGTGAAGAGAACACAAGAACTTTTGTGGGGGTTGACCTTAAATCCGTTTTGGTCTGCTCATTTGGACACTTTGTTTAAGCCCTGCTGTACCTGTCTTTCGCATACTGTGAGGTTGCAGGATTTGAAGCCTATTTGTATATCGTCTACGTATACGGAATAAAAAATGGCAGGTGGTAGTGAAGCACGTAGTTTGTTCATCTTAACAATAAAGAGAGTGCAGCTGAGCACGCCTCCCTGGGGTACACCAGTTTCCTGGGTAAAGGGACGGGACAGTGCATTGCCGACTTTTACACGGAAGGTACGATTGGACAAATAGCTTTCAATTCTTTTGAACATATTCCCAAAGATGCCCCTTCCCGACAGATCTCGCAAGATCCCGTAGCGCCATGTTGTATCATATGCCTTCTCCATATCGAGGAATATGGAGAGGAAATACTGCTTGTGAACAAAGGCATCGCGAATATATCCTTCAATGCGCACAAGATGATCTGTTGTTGACCGCCCTTGTCTGAAGCCACACTGATAGGGATCGAGTATATTGTTGAATTCAAGGAAGTGTATGAGTCTGTGATTAATCATTTTTTCGAAGAGCTTACACAAACAATTCGTAAGAGATATTGGACGATAACTTGCTGTCAAGGAGGGGTCTTTTCCCTGCTTCAGGACAGGAACGACAATCGCCTCTTTCCATGTAGATGGGAGGTATCCCGCAGCTAAAATAGTGTTGTAAAGTGTGAGTAGTGTAACTTGTGTGTCAGCATGTAAGTTTCTGATCATATCATACATGACTCTGTCAGGTCCCGGTGCAGTGCTTTTGCATGTGTTCAAGGCAGCTCTCAACTCGGCAATACTGAAAGGCCGGTTATATGGTTCATTCTGCCTGGAGTTTCTAATTATTGGCTTACATTCTTCTATTTGTTTATATTTGAGAAAGGACTCAGAATAATGGGTTGAGCTCGACACGCTCTCAAAGTGCTCCCCAAGTGAGTCTGCCTGATCTTGCAGGGTATCACCTTGTGTGTTTACCAGAGGGAGTGAATATGTTTGGCGCCCTCTAATCCTATTAACCCTGTTCCAGGCTTTGGCCTCGTGTCTAAACGAGTTAATACTCGATAAAAACTTCAGCCAACTCTCTCTTCTGGCCTGTCGGCGCGTTCTCCTGCCTTCGGATTTTGCTTTTTTAAAGTTAGTAAGATTCTCTGCAGTGGGAGAGGCGCGTAGCAACCCCCACGCTTTGTTTTGATTCCTACGTGCGACTCTACATTCATCGTTCCACCACAGGACATGCCGTTTGCATGCCGAGCCACTTACTTCACGTATGCATTTAGATGCGGCATCTATTATGAATGATGTAAGATATTCCACAGCCGCATGAATTTCTAAAAAAGACATGTCGGCCCATGAGATGTTAGCGAGAGTTCGAAATTTCTCCCAGTCGGCTGTATCTAACTTCCACCTAGGAGCTCGTGGAGGAAGTTCATTTTCTTTAGATGTTCTTAGCAATACGGGGAAGTGATCGCTCCCCTAAGGGTTTCTCGTAACTTCCCATTCGAGTTCGAGCAGTAAAGAGGCGGAAACTATACTAAGATCTATTGACGAAAAGGTTCTGTTCGCAAGAGAGTAATATGTGGGTTCTTTCTTATTTAGAAGGCACGCTCCAGAAGAGAAAAGGAACTGTTCAACGAGACGACCTCGCGCGTCTCTACGAGAGTCGCCCCACAGGGAGCTGTGTGCATTGAAATCGCCGAGAATAACATAAGGTTCTGGCAATTGATCTATATAGGATTGAAATTCTTGTTTCGTTAATTTGTGATGTGGGGGTATGTAAAGAGGGCTAATGGTGATGAGTTTGTTTAGTAGGACAACTCGAACCGCCACTGCTTCAAGGGGCGTTTGTAGCTATAAGGTTGACACGCAATACTTCTATGAGTAAGAATGGCAACACCACCCGATGATGTGACGGCATCATCGCGATCTTCGCGAAACGTAACATACGTACGGAGAAAGTTTGTGTGTTTAGATTTTAAGTGTGTTTCCTGTAAACACAGCACTTTTGGATTATTTTTGTGAATGAGTTCTTGCAAATCATCAAGGTTTCTAAGGACACCTCTGATGTTCCATTGAATGATTTGTATATCCATGTTTAGGGTAAATTGGTGCTGTGTTTACGGAAACGAAAGTGATGCCTTAGATTACAGAGCCCTTTCGAGGCCCTGTAATAGGTGTTTTGTTCTTTCTGAAGCGTTCGAGCGATTCTCGCCGCTCCTTAGGCGTTTGGTGCGCCTTGGGGACAGGTGTAGTGTCCATTGCCTCGTGTGAGGCGCCGGACAAGCGCTCTTGCGAGCGAGAGGTTTTCAGAGGGAGTCCCGCATTGGAGGGCAAGACCCCTGCGCCCACCAGCCCGGAAGTCGATGGGGCTCCCTGAGGGATTTGGCTGCGCTGGCCGTTGCCAGCGCTGGAAGGGGCCTCGGAGGTTGGGGCAGCCTCGGCTGCACCCACCTTCGGGGTGGATGGTCCCTTCTCTTCGGTTGACGGAGCAGCGCTAGCTGCAACCGCCGCGGGGGCAGATGGCGTAACTTGCGACTCACTGCCTGTGGGTCGGACAGCCGCCGGAGGCCGTTGTGACGCTGCCCCCTTACGCGCCACATCGGCAAAGCTGCTCTTAGACAGGTATGACACCCGCCTGCGCGCCTCCTTGAAAGATATATTTTCTTTGACTTTGATTGTCACAATCTCTTTTTCTCTTTTCCATGACGGGCAGGCGCGCGAGTATGCGGCGTGGTCGCCATCACAATTGACACAATGTGGAGTCTTCTGGCATGTTTCGGAGGAATGTTCAGTGTCACTACACTTGGCACATGTGAGCCGGCCTCGACAGTTCTGTGAACTGTGGCCGAACCTTTGGCACTTAAAGCATCTGAGAGGATTGGGCACGTATGGCCTAACACGAAGTTTGATATAACCGGCCTCAATGGACTCGGGGAGGACACTTGAACCGAAAGTGAGTATCAGGTGCTTCGTATTGATCTCTTTACCGTCTCGCCTGATCTTAATTCGCTTAAGATTTATGACATTCTGTTCACTGAAGCCCTCCAAGAGTTCAGCTTCAGTGAGCTCTAGCATGTCATCATCCGAGACAACGCCGCAGGTGGTGTTCATGGTACGGTGCGGGGTTACTGTTACTTGGGTCTCCCCAAATGACACAAGTTTCGGCAGCTTCTCATACTGCTTCTGATTTTGGAGCTCCGAAAGGAGATCACCACTTGACATTCTCGACACCTTATATCCTGTACCGAAAACTTCGGTCAAGGACTTGGAAACAAGGAATGGTGAAATGGATCGCACTAGTTTGTCTGGCTTTTCTGAGTGAATCACCTGGAATCGAGCAAAGTTGTGGACTTGTCGTCCGAAAAATTGAAACAGATCTTCGGTGCGCCCTCGTTTCTGAGGGCGATCAGGAAGTTTGGAGAAGGAATTTTCCATGAAAATGTATAAAAATTCGGCAACAGCGCCGACCGCCCACCACGGAGCCCAACGAGGGGACGCGGCAGAGCTTGCATGCAAGTCTGCATGACGCCAGTCGTACGCCGCCACTATAACCAAATATGGTGTACCCAAGGTTGGGTAGCCACACAGGGTTAACCCTTGCCGCCTAGGACAAAGGAAGTAAACAGAAGAGAGAAGGAGACAGGAAAGGTGGAAAGTAAGGGAAAGACGAAGTTTGTAGGGAGAGAGAGACAGGAAAAGGCGACTGCCGATTTCCTCCAGGTGGGTCAGTCTGGAGGTGCTGTCTATGTGAAGCTGAGGCCGAAGAGGTGTGTTGCCTCCGCCGGGGGGCCTTAATGGTCCAAAACACCCAGCATCGGCTCAACCCCCAGGATCCCCTTGTCCCCAGGCACGGCTAAGCCGCGCACGGCTACACGCGGGAGGGTCCAACCCTCGTGTGCTCGGGTTCGTGGTGTCGCAACACACCAAAAGCCTGCTGACGCAGACGCCCCTGCGGGGAAGATAGGAAAGAAAAAGGTTGAAGAGGTGGACAGGAAAAGGCGACTGCCGATTTCCCCCGGGTGGGTCGGCCACAGTTCGGCCACAGCTCACAGAACTGTCGAGGCCGGATGACTTGTGCCAAGTGTAGTGAAAATGAACACTCCTCTGAAACCTGCCAGAATACCCCACACTGTGTCAACTGTGATGGCGAGCATGCCGCGTACTCGCGGTCCTGCCCGTCTTGGAAAAAAGAAAAAGAAATTGTGACCATAAAAGTAAAGGAAAATATCACTTTCAAGGAGGCACGCAGGCGGGTATTCTAACTGCCCAAAAACACATTTGCCAAAGTGGCGCGTCAGGGGGCAGCGCCACAACGGTCTCCGGCGGCTGTCCGACTCACATCCAGTGAGGCGGCAGTGACACCATCCGCCCCCCCCGGCGGCTGCAGCTAACGCTGCTACGCCAACCCAGGAGAAGGGGCCATCTACCTCCGTGCAGGTGACCTCAAAGGCCTCGTCCAACGTGCCGAGGCCTTCACGTCAAACAAAGCGCTCGGAAGAGCGCCTGTCCAGCGCCTCGCAAGGGGCGATGGACACAACAACCAGCAAGACGGCGACACCAGCGCCTAAGGAGCGGCGAGGCACTCTCGGCCGCTCCAAAAGAGACAAAACTCCCGTCACGGCGCCTGAAAAACGCCCGTGAGCTAACTCTTCTCTCTTAAACACACAGCACCCAACACACTTATCATAATGGAAACACAAATACTACAGTGGAATGTACGAGGACTTTTACGTAACCTCAACGACATTAACGAACTGTTACACAAACATAATCCAAGGTTGCTGTGTGTTCAAGAGACACATCTGAAACCTACAAACACTAATTTCCTTCGTAATTACTCTATCTTTCGGAATGACCGCAACGAGGCTACCGCCTCTGGCGGTGTAGCAATAGTAGCCCACAGACCTGTCGCTTGCCGACCCGACGCCCTTAACACGCCCCTCGAGGCAGTGTCAGTTGGGGCCATTCTTTTTCACAAATTAATAACAGTGTGTTCCATTTATATACCGCCAAACCAACGTCTCGAAAAAACAGACTTTTATAACCTCATTGACCAGCTCCCCGAGCCTTACATACTCGTGGGAGATTTTAACACCCATAATCCGATGTGGGGAGACTCACGATGCGACGCGAGAGGTCGACTCATTGAAAATTTTCTTTTAAACTCCAGCTCGTGCCTCTTTAATAAGAAAGAACTGACCTACTACAATCCACAGCATAATTCATACTCCTCAATAGACCTGTCTATCGGTTCTGGCTCTATTTTCCCTGATTTAGAGTGGTCTGTAATTAAAAATCCATTTGGAAGTGATCACTTCCCATTAACTCTAAACCTAGTAACACAACATGACTCCCCTCCGCCTGTTCCTCGCTGGAAACGAGCGGAGGCTAATTGGGAATGCTTTAAGGAATCCACCTACATATTACCAGATTTTATAACTGATTTTAGCATAGATCATGCCGTATCATATTTTACCGCTTTTATCATTGATGCAGCAGAGAAATTCATCCCTCAGACAAACGGCACTTCATTAAAAAGACGGGTCCCCTGGTGGAATAACGATTGCAGAAAGGCACGAAGGAGACAGAATAAAGCCTGGGGCAAACTCCGCGAATGCCCTACCGCCGAAAATTTAGTAGAATTTAAACAGATTAAATCCCAGGGAAGACGAACGCGAAGACAGGCAAAGAGGGCAAGCTGGCAGAGGTTCCTGTCAGATATAAATTCATACACTCAGGAGGCTAAAGTGTGGGACGGGCTTAGAAGGCTAAAGGGACAAGAAATTCATCCGTTGCCCCTAGTAAACGATGAAGGCAATAGCTTAGAAGATCAAGCTGACGCACTCGGGGAACATTTTGAGCGGATTTCCAGCTCAAATAATTATTCCAAGGCATTCCTGAAGCACAAACAAATAGCAGAACGTGAGGCCATCAACCGCAAATGGAGACAGAACAAATTATCTAACCAGCCTTTTAACATTGCCGAATTGACAGCTGCTTTGACTGCATGTCAGAGCTCCGCACCTGGTCCTGACAGGATCATGTACGATATGCTTAAACATCTCCACAATGATACTCAAATAACGCTACTCGTACTTTTCAATGCTATATGGGCTGCCGGGTACCTCCCATCTAAATGGAAAGACGCTATTGTTATCCCTGTTTTGAAGCACGGTAAAGATACATCACTGCTGACCTGCTACCGTCCTATACCGCTTACGAGCTGTCTTTGCAAGCTTTTTGAAAAAATGATCAATCGCCGCCTCGTACATTTTCTAGAGTCTACCAATATGCTTGACCCTGTTCATTGTGGCTTCAGGGAAGGGCGATCTACAACCGACCACCTCATGCGCATTGAATCAAACATTCGCGATGCTTTCGTACATAAACAATCCTTCCTATCCGTATTTCTTGACATGGAGAAGGCGTACGATACAACTTGGCGGTACGGAATATTGCGCGAGCTGTCGGCGCTGGGCATCCGCGGCAATATGTTAAACATTATCGAAAGCTACCTACAAAACCGTACATTTCGGGTGAAAATAGGTAATGCACTGTCGCGCACATTCACACAGGAAACTGGTGTACCTCAGGGAGGCGTACTCAGTTGCACTCTCTTTGTCATTAAGATGAACACGCTCCGCGCTGCATTACCGCCAGCCATTTTCTATTCTGTTTACATAGATGACATACAAATAGGTTTTAAATCCTGTAACCTTGCAGTGTGCGAAAGACAAATACAGCAGGGATTGAACAAGATATCTAAGTGGGCAGACGAAAACGGGTTTAAAGTGAATCCGAACAAAAGCTCTTGTGTGCTTTTCGCAAGAAAGACAGGGCTCGTTGCAGATCCCAATATCGAAATATATGGCCAGCAAATCCCTGTGAACAAAGAGCACAAGTTCTTAGGTATCATACTTGACTCTAAACTAACATTTATTCCACACATAAAGTATCTCAAAGTGAAATGCTTAAAAACAATGAACTTACTGAAAATTTTATCCCATACAACATGGGGCAGCGATAGAAAATGTTTGATGAATCTTCACAAAAGCCTCATTCGATCACGATTGGACTATGGTGCCGTGATTTATCATTCCGCAGCCCCGAGCGCGCTAAAGATGCTAGATCCGGTTCACCATTTAGGAATCCGCTTGGCCACTGGCGCTCTCAGAACAAGTCCCATTGAAAGTTTGTATGTAGAATCAAATGAGTGGTCACTCCATCTTCAAAGAACATAGATCAGCCAAACATATTTCCTGAAAATCCACTCCAATCCTCAACATCCATGTTTCAATACTGTTAATGATATGACATATGATACACTCTTTCGTAATCGTTCCTCTGTAAGACAGCCCTTTTCACTTCGTGTGAGGGAGCTTAGTGTTGAAATGGATGTCCCAATCCTCAAACATCGCCTAATGCCTCCAGCTAAGCTGCTACCTCCTTGGGAGTGGCAAATGATACAATGCGCTATCTTTCCTACAAGTTACAAAGGAAGCCCCAGATATCGAAATCCGAATCCATTTCCTGGAACTCCAGTGCAAGTACTCCTGCACGGAGTTCTACACAGACGCATCGAAATCACGCGACGGGGTGTCCTATGCAGCTGTCGGTCTATCCTTCTCGGAATCCGATGTACTGCATCCGGAAACTAGTATCTTTACGGCTGAGGCCTACGCACTGTTGTCGACTGTAAAGCACATAAAGAAATCAAAACTCCAGAAATCAGTTATATATACGGACTCCCTAAGTGCTGTGAAGGCCTTAATATCATATTCAAAGCACAAAAATCCAGTAATCAATGAACTATATTCCGTCCTATGTAAAGGGTATATATGTAACCAGCATGTCATCATATGCTGGGTGCCGGGTCATAGGGGCATCGAAGGTAACGCTCTGGCGGACCAGATCGCCACATCAATTGCATCGTATTCTGTTAATCCTACCGCTGCAGTCCCTGTAACAGATCTGAGGCCCTTCTTGCGCAGGAAACTGCGAAACTACTGGCAACGCTCGTGGGACATGGAAACAAATAATAAGCTGCACGTAATAAAGCCACAATTAGGGTTCTGGCCTTCTGCAACAAAATCACGCGGAACAGATGTCCTATTCTGTCGTCTAAGAATAAGACACACATTTGGTCCCCCGCAGGAGCGTCTGCGTCAGCAGGCGTTTGGTGTGTTCCGACACCACGTACCCGAACACATGAGGGTTGGACCCTCCCGCTTGTAGCCGTGCGCGGCTTAGCCGTGTCTGCGGAAAAGGGGATCCTGGGGGTTGAGCCGATGCTGGGTGTTTGGACCTTTAAGGGCCCCCGGCGGAGGCAACACACCTCTTCGGCCTCGGCTTCACATAGACGGCACCTCCAGGCTGACCCACTTGGAGGTAATCGGCAGTCGCCTTTTCCTGTCTCTCTCTTCCTACAATCTTCGTCTTTCCCTTACTTTCCACCTTTCCTGTCTCCTTCTCTCTTCTATTTACTTCCTTCTTATTGGCGGCAAGGGTTAACCCTGTGTGGTTATCCAACCTTGGGTACACCATATTTGGTTATAGTGGCGGCGTACGACTGGCGTCGTGCAGACTTGCATGCAAGCTCTGCCGCGTCCCCTTGTTGGGCTCCGTGGTGGGCGGTCGGCGCTGTTGCCGAATGTGCACATATCTTCATGGAAACTTCTTTCCCCAAACTTCCTGATCGCCCTCCGAAACGAGGGCGCACCGAAGATGTGTTTCAGTTTTTCGGACACCAAATCCAGAATTTCCCCCGGTTCCACGTTATTCACTCTGAAAAGCCAAACAAAGCAGTGCGAAACATTTCACCATTCCTTGTCTCAAAGTCCTTAACTGATGTTTTTGGTCCAGGATACAAGGTGTCGAGGATGGAAAGCGGCGACCTCCTCTTAGAGCTCCGCGATGTCAAACAATACGAAAAACTACCGCAACTAGTGTCATTTGGAGAGACACCCATAACAGTAACCCCGCACCGTACAATGAACACCACCCGTGGCGTTGTGTCAGACGATGACTTGCTGGAGCTCACTGAGGCCAGAGTCCTTCCATGTTTTTTCTGGTCACGAAACTGCCGCCTCAGTTTCATATAGCGCCAGCGCCCGCCGCTAGAGGCGCAACCGTGCATGAGAGGGCATGCGAACGCCGCTGCCACTGTGGTTGTGTGTGGGGCAGCCTCGGTATTCTAGCTTTCTCAACTTCCTCAACCATCGCTTTAGTTTCACGTAACTATTTTTAACATTGAATATAGTTAAATTACTGCCCGAGCGTGTCTTCTGCGATGATATGAGCGCACGGGACGAAAAAAAAGCCGCTCATAACATGGAGCTTGCGGTGGTCTCAGACCAAAAAAAAACAGAAAGATCTGGAATTTTAAGAGCCAGAACCGCGATACGATTATGAGGCACGCCGTAGTGGGGGACTCGGGATTAGTTTTGATCACCTGGGATCCTTTAAAATGCGCCTAAATTTAAATAAACGGGTGTTTTGCATTTCGCCCCCGTCGAAGTGCGTCCGCTGTGCACGGCCGGGTGGTCTCGGTCCGGATTTCTTCATCATCGCCGTTCGCCTCAACGCTTCGGTGGGCTCCGCTTTTTAATATTTGCCTTAAACACCGCGCATTCGCAACAAAACGCCAGTGGTCCCGCTTATCACCAGATGAGTAAGCGCCAATTCTCCGTTGCGCATAGCGCCAGATTGTTCGCCGAGCACAGCTGTTCAGTTTCTGTTAAACTGTGGCAGAGGAGGACTATGTGGGCAGTATCTTATAACGAGATCAAAAGAATGAAATTGCTATTGCAAAGGGCTGCTACCGTAGAATACTTCATGACAAAGAAAAGCGAACTGAGCTGCTCCATGCGCTTAAGATTTCTTGCAAAGCGATGCCATTTCTGGATAAGATAATGCAAGACGAACTTCGCTACTAAATGTCTTCGGCGCGGCTTTTAACAACGGATTAAGGCGAACCTGAAGTGTTAGGTTCAGTTGAAACTAGCTGTAATTAGGCAATTGCCTTAGCAAGCAGTCGTTTAGAAGCGTCAGTAAGCCCAGCACTTATTCACGCTGCTCGTGGTTTCGACGCAGAAACGACGAGACTAGGTATTTTGGTTCTTAATTCGCAACTATATACAATGTGTTAAAATGTTGCAATCACCGGTCCTGATATTCTTATCATGGTCGAAAAATGAAAAAAAAACTTTACAATTCGATTAAGAAAAGAAATAAAACGTGTTGGTGCAAAAACAAAATACAAGCACGATCATTTATTTATCATGTAAAACAAGCGGAGCGAAATACAGATAGTACAGAGGCGTCCGGTCATAAATGGTCCACCATTCACAATGCAAGAAGTTTGTTAAAAGCATCTTTGAAACGGCGTTAGTCTTCAGCGTTGGCTTCTCACGCTCCAGGGACACGTCGTCGCCGTTGATGTTGAAATTGTACGCAGTGACGATGTCCGAGGCGTCAAAGTGTTTCGCGCACACACGCGTATACTTCGATTCGAAATTAAAACCGCCACTTTCCTGCCGCGGTATGGCCCGCTTCCATTTCTCGCGCTGCTCCTTGTTATTAGGTAAACAGAACAACGACACCTTTTCGGTCGTGCCCTTGTAGCCGGAACGGCACCCAGGCACGCAACACGTGTTCGGCATCGTTGTCCCACCCCGCCACTTCAACCAAACAGCCCAGCACAGCACATAACGCACCCGATCACTCAGCTTGCCTCGCACTGCGCGCGCGTTTCGGTACGCGAACGATGCCCTCTGTGGCACAGTGGCGCCGCGTCGCGGCACCTTTGGGCAGCATATGAACCTCTCCCATAGCGTGACGGCGGAGTTTCGTGACCAGAAAAACATGGAAGGACTCTGCTGAGGCTGAACTCTTGGAGGGCTTCAGCGAGCAAAATGTTATCAATGTCAAAAGAATAAAGATGAGGCGAGATGGTAAAGAGATCCAAAGCAAGCACCTAATAATCACCTTTGGTTCAAGTGTCCTGCCCGAGTCAATCGAGACCGGGTACATCAAGCTCCGTGTCAGGCCATACGTGCCCAATCCACTGCGATGTTTCAAATGCCAGCGCTTTGGCCACAGTTCGCAGAGCTGCCGAGGCCGCCAAACATGTGCGAAGTGCAGTGCCCACGAACACACCTCTGAAGCTTGTGAGAATGCTCTCCACTGTGTAAACTGTGATGGGGAGCACGCCGCGTACACGCGGTCGTGCCCATCCTGGAAAAAAGGAAAGGAAATAGTAACAGTTAAAGTAAACGAAAATATAAGTTTCAAAGAGGCACGCAGGCCGGTATCTTACCTGCCCAAGAAAACATTTGCCGATGTGGCGCGTAAGGGGGCAGCGTCTCAACAGCCTCCGGCGGCTGTCCGACCCACAGGCAGTGAGTCGGCAGTTACGCCATCTGCCCCGCGGCGGTTGCAGCTAACACTGCTCCGTCAACCGCGGAGAAGCGACGATCGACCCCGAAGGTGGGCGCAGCCGAGGCTGCCTCAACCTCCCAGGTCCCTTCCAGCGCTGGCAACGGCCGGCGCAGCCAAATTCCCCAGGGAGCCCCATCGACCTCCGGGCTGGTGGGCGCAGTGGTCTTGGCCTCCAAGGCGGGACCCTCGCTGGTAACTTCCCGCTCGCAAGAGCACGTGTCCGGCGCCTCGCAAGAGGCAATGGACACTACACATGTCCTCAAGGCGCAACAAACGCCTAAGGAGCGGCGAGGCTCCCTCGAACGCTCCAAAAAGGGCAGAACTCCCGTTACAGGGCCTCGAAAGAGCTCTGTAACCTAAGGCATCACCTCCGTTTACGTAAACGCAGCACAAATATTTCTTTAAATATGGATACACAAATCATCCAATGGAATGTCAGAGGTCTTCTCAGGAATCTCGATGATGTGCAAGAGATTATACACAAACACAATCCAAAAGTGCTGCGTCTACAGGAAACACACCTAAAAACACAACACACAAACTTTCTCCGACAGTATGTTACTTTTCGCAAAGATCGCGATGATGCAATCGCATCATCGGGAGGTGTTGCAATTGTAATCCAAGAGAGCATAGCAGGTCAACATTTACAGCTACGAACGGCCCTTGAAGCAGTGGCGGTTCGAATAGTTTTGCTAAACAAACTTATGACTATTTGCTCGATTTATATACCCCCACACTACAAACTAAGCAAACATGAATTTCAGTCCTTCATAGATGAATTTCCAGAACCTTATGTTGTTCTTGACGATTTCAATGCGCACAGCACCTTGTGGGGAGGCTCTCGTATCGATGCGCGAGGTCGTCTCGTTGAACAGTTCCTTTTCCCTTCTGGAGCGTGCCTTCTAAATAAGAAAGAACCCACATATTACTCTCTTGCGAACAGAACCTTTTCGTCAATAGATCTTAGTATAGTTTCCGCCTCTTTACTGCTCGAACTCGAATGGGAAGTTACGAGAAACCCTTAGGGGAGCGATCACTTCCCCGTATTGCTAAGAACATCTAAAGAAAATGAACTTCCTCCACGAGCTCCTAGGTGGAAGTTAGATACAGCCGACTGGGAGAAATTTCGAACTCTCGCTAACATCTCATGGGCCGACATGTCTTTTTTAGAAATTCATGCGGCTGTGGAATATCTTACATCATTCATAATAGATGCCGCATCTAAATGCATACGTGAAGTAAGTGGCTCGGCATGCAAACGGCATGTCCTGTGGTGGAACGATGAATGTAGAGTCGCACGTAGGAATCAAAACAAAGCGTGGGGGTTGCTACGTGCTTCACCCACTGCAGAGAATCTTGTCAACTTTAAGAAAGTTAAGTCTCAAGGCAGGAGAACCCGCCGACAGGCCAGAAGAGAGAGTTGGCAAAAGTTTTTATCGAACATCAACTCGTTTACAGATGAGGCGAAAGTCTGGAACCGCGTAAATAGAATTAGAGGGAGACAAACATATTCACTCCCTCTGGTAAACACACAGGGTGATACGCTGCAACATCAGGCAGACTCAATTGGGGAGCACTTTGAGAGTGTGTCAAGTTCAAAACATTATTCGAAATCCTTCCTGAAGTATAAGCAAATAGAACAATGTAAGCCACTCAAAAGAAAATGTCTGCAGAATGAATCGTACAACTGCCCTTTCAGTATTGCCGAGTTGAGAGCTGCCTTGAGCTCATGCAAGAGCTCTGCACCGGGATCTGACAGAATCATGTACGAAATGCTCAAAAACTTACACAATGACAAGCAGGTTACACTACTCACACTTTTCAACACCATTTGGGATTCAGGGTACCTTCCAACCGCATGGAAGGAAGCCATTGTGGTCCCTGTATTGAAACAAGGCAAGGACCCCTCCTCAGTGGCAAGTTACCGCCCGATAGCCCTCACGAGTTGCATTTGTAAGGTGTTTGAAAAAATGATTAATCGGCGACTCATTCATTTCCTTGAACTGAGCAAAATCCTTGATCCCTATCAGTGCGGCTTCCGAGAAGGGCGCTCCACAACTGACCATCTTGTAAGTGTAGAAGCAAATATCCGGGACGCATTTGTACACAATTCTTCTTATCCATATTCCTCGATATGGAGAAGGCGTACGATACGACGTGGCGTAACGGAATTTTAAGAGACTTGTCAGAAATGGGCATCCATGGCAATATGCTAAACCTAACAGAAAGCTATCTGTCCACTCGTACCTTCCACGTAAAAGTCGGTAATGTACTTTCGCGTCCTTTTACGCAAGAAACTGGAGTACCCCAAGGAGGCGTGCTCAGCTGCACAGTCTTCATCGTGAAGATGAACACGCTTCGCGCTTCATTACCATCGGCAATCTCTTATTCTGTCTACGTGGACGACATACAAATAGCTTTCAAATCTTGTAACCTCGCAGTGTGCGAGAGACAGGTACAGCATGGCCTGAACAAAGTGTCGATGTGAGCAGACAAGAATGGATTTAAGATCAATCCTAACAAAAGCTCTTGCGTTCTTTTTACAAGCAAGAGAGGAATGATCCCAGATCCTTGCTTAGAACTATGTGGACTACAAATACCCGTAAACAAAGAACACAAATTTCTAGGTGTTATACTAGACTACAGACTAACTTTCGTCTCCCACATTAAACATCTTAAAGAAAAATGTCTGAAAACAATGAACCTAATCAAACTTCTATCCCATACTTCGTGGGGTAGTGACAGGAAGTGCTTAATTAATCTTAATTAAGAGCCTGATTCGTTCACGATCAGATTATGGTGCCGTGATCTATCATTCTGCCGCTCCAAGTACACTAAAGATGCTAGACCCTGTTCACCATCTAGGTATCCGTTTAGCCACAGGAGCCTTCAGAACGAGTCCCATACAAAGTTTATATGCAGAATCGAATGAGTGGTCACTTCATATCCAGAGAACATACATCAGCCAAACATATTTTCTGAAAGTCCATTCTAATCCTCAACATCCGTGTTTTAATACCATTAACGATATGACATGCTACACTTTTTCATAATCGTCCCTCCGTAAGACAGCCTTTCTCGCTGCGTGTGAGGGAGCTTAGTGATCAAATGCACGTCCCACTCCTCGAGCTCCGCCTAATGCATCCAGCCAAGCTGCTACCTCCTTGGGAGTGGCAGCTCATACAATGCGATATATCTTTTGTGCAAGTCACAAAGCATGCTCCAGATATCGAAATCCAAATGCATTTCCGGGAACTCCAGTACAAGTATGCCTGCACCGAGTTCTACACAGACGCATCGAAATCGCGCGAGGGGGTGTCCTATGCAGCCGTCGGTCCATCCTTCCCGGAATCCGACATGCTGCACGCGGAAACTAGTATCTTTACGGCTGAGGCCTACGCACTGCTGTCGCCCGTAAAGCATATAAATAAATCACAACTCCAGAAATCAGTTATATATACGGATTCCCTCAGTGTTGTAAAGGCCTTGATGTCTTTCTGTAACCACAAAAATCCAGTATTTAATGAACTCTACTCCGCACTGTGTAAAGCATATATATCTAACCAACATGTGATTATATGCTGGGTGCCTGGACATAGGGGCATCGAGGGAAACGTTCTAGCCGATCAGATGGCCACATCAACTTCATTTCATGCAGTTCATCCTACTGCTTCGGTCCCTGTCACAGACCTGAAGCCTTTCTTAAGAAGGAAACTACGAAACTACTGGCAACACATGTGGGACGAAGAAATAAATAACAAACTGCATGTAATAAAGCCACAATTAGGTTTCTGGCATCCTGTAACAAAATCCCGCCGGACAGATGTCCTATTCTGCCGTCTAAGAATAGGACACACTTTTGGCACACATAACTTTTTACTCACAGGAAACGAGCCTCCAACCTGTGGTAGATGCGGGGAGAGGCTGACCGTCCTCCACGTCCTACTGGAGTGTCGGGAAGCCGAATCTGAAAGAAAGAAGCATTTTCTCTTAGCGTACCGGCAACACATCCCCCTTCATCCTGTTATGTTACTTGGTCCAGAACCACTCTTTGACACCAACGCTGTCCTAGGTTTTTTGAAAGATGTTGTATTGCATGTTATTAGCCCCACACGTTCGTAGCGCTTCCTCTCTTCAGAGGATGCCGCTGCGATAATTATTTTAAATAGCACATGCCTCTAGGCCCTTGTGGTTCAAGGGCTCTGGCGAGTCAGTAGTGCTGTAAGCAATTCAACATTGCGCATATTTTAAACAATGCATCGTTCTTCTACGATGGATTTTAATGTTCATAGTATTCGTCATTAGACATCGCCATAATTTTATAGCACGTAGATTTTACGCGCTTTGCAGCGACTATTTTGAGGCCTCTTTACAGCCAAGTCACATCTTCACAGAACTCATTATCATCTCCGCGAAATCACTAACACTGTCTTGGCGCTCTTTGGCCATATCTGGCCCTTGCGCCACTAAACCACACACATTCATTCATTCATTCACATTTGGTACCCATAATTTTCTACTTACTGGAAGTGAACCTCCAACCTATGGTAGATGCGGTGAGAGGCTGACCGTCCTCCATGTCCTCTTGGAGTGTCGGAAAGCCGAACCTGAAAGAAACATTTTCCACTTGCATACCGTTATAACATCCCTCTACACCCAGCTATGTTTATTGGTAAGGAACCGCTTTTTAACACCAAGGCAGTTCTCGACTTCGTAAAGGATGTAGTTCTACGCGTTATAAGCCCATTAAATTCGTAGAGCATCCTCGCTCCTGAGGATGCCACTGTGATAATTGTTTTGAATGGCACATGCCTCCAGGCCCTTGTGTTTGAAGGGCTCTTAGGAGGCAGTAGTGCTCTAGGATATCTTATATACCCTGATATATTTTTTAGACATCATATCATTCTTTTTAAATGCGTCTTATTGTTCATAGTACACTTCATAAGTCATCGCCATAATTTTATTACACGTACATTTTACGCACATTAGAGTGACTATATTTTAGGCCCCTTTACAGCCACGTCACATCAACATCACAGAAGTCATAACTCCACTGCGAAATCACTAACACTCGCATGGCGCTCTTTGGCCATACCTGGCCCTTGCGCCAATAAAAACTACACATTCATTCATTCATTATTGGGGACACATGTATTTATTCCAATCTAGGTTATGGTCAAACGAATAATTTCGCTTTCGGCGCACTAATTACCGCAGTCCACAAATTTACACCAACTCAAGTGAGTTTACAAATGGGATATAAAACATTTGTGCAGCTATTTACACGGAAACAGCTGCCTTATAGCGCAGAGTTTCAGCTTTTCTCTTCCTTGGCTTAGCATTGGCATCCAATATTTTGTCATTCATCTTGCAGCAGTAGTTCTTCAATAAAATATTCGTGCTACACCACAAAAGGTGCCTTAACACAAATTCGTATTTATGTCTATCCTCGCAGGCGTCGAACTCTGAGGAATTGTCACTTTCTGTAAAGGCACTTGCTGTAATTGAGCAATTAACCTTTCCGTATTTTTCAAAAGTAACTATGTAAAGAAGTTCTGAACATCTTACCCTTGAGTGCGCTAATACAATGAAGTCTGCACGTTGTAGTGCCCTAATCCAGGCACTCTGGGCTTCATATTGCAGAAACTTGAAGACATTATTTTTCTGCCCCGATTTGTACATGTAATTGCTCCGGCAATTGGGCACGCAGCACTTATTAGGCATATCTTGGCACGGCACTCCATATTCCGAGGCGATGAAGACTCGCGGTACACACAATCGCAAACACAGCACAAGTGTTGAGACTACATGCACTGGTCACGTCTAGAAAAATTTGCGTTTAAAAGCATGCTATAGCATGGCCGTTTAGCTAATAGTATAGGCAGTAAGCCCGCACACAAGTAACAATATGGCTGAGCACTGGCTATGCTGGAAAAACATTGGATACAAAATGGCTGAGCACCGGTTATGCTGGAAAAACATTGGATACAAAATGGCTGAGCACCGGCTATGCTGAAAAAACATTGGATACAAAATGGCTGAGCACCGGCTATGCTGGAAAAACATTGGGTACAAAATGGCTGAGCACCGGCTATGCTGGAAGAAGATTGGGTACAAAATGGCTAAACACTGGCTATGCCGGTAATACATTGGATACAACATGGCTGAGCACCGGCTACGCTGGAAAAACATGAGATACAAGACGGCTGAGCACCGGCTATGCTGAAAAAACATTGGGTACAAAATGGCTGAGCACTGGCTATGCTGGAACCCCGCAGGGGCGTCTGCGTGAGCAGGCGTTTGGTGTGTTGCGACACCACGGACCCGAGCACATGAGGGTTGGACCCTCCCGCGTGTAGCCGTGCGCGGCTTAACCGTGTCTGGGGAAAGGGGGATCCTGGGGGTTGAGCCGATGCTGGGTGTTTGGACCTTTAAGGCCCCCCGGCTGAGGCAACACACCCCTTTGGCCTCTGCTTCACATAGACGGCACCCCCGGACTGACCCACCCGGGGGAAATCGGCAGTCGCCTTTTCCTGTCTCTTCCACTCGAATCTTCGTCTTTATCTCTTACTTTTTGACTTTCCTGTCCTCTCCTCTCTTCCATTTACTTCATTCTCCTCGGCGGCAAGGGTTAACCTAGTGTGGGATAGCCAACCTTGGTTATAACAGATTTGGTTATAGTAGTGTCGTACAGCTGTCGCGTGCAGGCCGTCTTTTCAAGGTCCTGCAGCGTCCCCTTGTTGGGCTCCATGGTGGGTGGCTGGCGGCGCTGCCGAATTTTTACACATATCTATGGAAAGTTCTTTTCCAACCCTTCCTGATCGCCCTCATAAACGAGGGCGCACCGAAGAAGTTTTCAAGTTTTTTGGCCGAAATAATGACAATTTTCCAAGATTTCATGAAGTACATTCAGAGAAAAAAGAAAAGGCAGCGAGAATGATCTCACCTTTTCTTGTGATGATGATGATATGTGGTGTTTAATGGCGCAAGGGCCAGGTGTGGCCAAAGAGCGCCATGACAAGTGGTGATGTTGACGATGTATTATGGAGATGTGACTTGTCTGTAAAGTGGCCTAAAAATAGTTGCTCTAAAGTGCATAAAATCTACGTGATATAAAATTATGGCGATGACTAATGACGAATACTGTGAACATTAAAATCCATCGTAAAAGAATGACATAGCATTGAAAATATATGAGATGGTAAAAATGGCTGGAGCACTGTTGCCTCGCCGGAACCCTTGAAACACAAGGGCCTAGAGGCACGTGCTATACGAAAGAGCTATCACAGCGGTATCCTCTGAAGAGAGGACCCGCTATGAACATGTGCGGCTAATAACATTCAGGACAACATCTTTCAGGAAACTTAGGACTGCGTTGGTATCAAATAGCGGTTCTGGGCCGATTAACATTGCGGGATGAAGGGGGATCTGCTGCCGGTATGCTAGGGGAAAATGCTTCTTTCTCTCAGATTCGGCTGCCCGACACTCCAGGAGGACGTGGAGGACGGTCAGCCTCTCCCCGCATCTACCGCAGGTCGGAGGATCATTTTCATGGAGTAAAAAATTATGTGTGCCAAATGTGTGTCCTATTCTGAGGCGACAGAATAGGACATCCGTTCACCGTGATTTTGTTACGAAGGGCCAAGAACCTAATTGTGGCTTTATCACGTGCAGTTTGTTATGTACTTCTGCGTCCCACTTACGTTGCCAGTGGTTTCGCAGTTTCCTTCTTAAAAAAGGCTTCAGGTCTGTGACAGGGACCGAAGCAGTAGGATTAGCTGCATGCAATGAAATTGATGGCCATCTGGTCTGCTAGAACGTTACCCTCAATGCCCCTATGCCCGGGCACCCAGCATATAATGACATGCTGCTTAGACATGTATGCTCTACAGAGAATGGAATAGAGCTCGATTATTACGGGGTTTCTGTGTTTACAGTGTGACTTCAAGGCTTTAACGACCCTTAAGGAGCCTGTAAATAAAATTGTTTTTTGAATATTTGATTTTCTGATATGTTTCACAGCCGACAATAGTGCATGGGCCTCAGCCGTAAATATACTTGTTTCAGGGTGCAGTACACCGGATTCCGAGAAGGACGGACCAATCGCTGCGTAGGACACCCCGGCATGCGACTTTGAAGCGTCTGTGTAAAACTCTGTGCACGAGTACTTGTACTGGAGCTCCAAGAAATGCATTTTGATATGTGTCTCTGGCGCATGTTTAGTGACCTCTACAAAGGATGTGTCACACTCTATCAGCTGCCACTCCCAGGGCGGTACTAGCTTAGCTGGAGGCATTAGGCGTTGTTCGAGAACTGGGACATCTATATCCGTGCTAAGTTCTCTTGCACGCAGTGAGAAAGGAAGTCTTAGAGGGTCTGTTATGAAAAAGTGTTTCACACGTCAAGTCGTTAGCGATTGTGAAACACGGATGTTCCTTATTAGAGCGAACCTTGAGAAAATGCGTTAAGCTGATGTTTGTTCTCTGAAGATGGAGTGGCCACTCATCCGACTCTACATATAGGCTTTCAACAGGGGTTGTCCTAAATGCGCCAGTGGCCAGACGGATACCCAGATGGTGAACGGGGTCTAACATCTTAAGTGCGCTCGCTGCGGCAGCGTGATATACTACGGCACGATAATCTAAACGTGATCGAACTAGGCTCTTGTAAATATTCAATAAACACTGTCTGTCGCTACCCCACGTTGTGTGGGATAGGATTTTAAGTAAGTTCGTTGTTCTAAGACATTTTTCTTTAAGATGTTTTATGTGAGGTATGAAAGTGAGCCTGGAGTCAAGAATAACACCAAGGAATTTGTGTTCTTTGTTGACAGGGATTTGTTGTCCGCCCAGTTCTACACAAGGATCTGGGACCAGGCCTCTCTTTCTTGTGAAGAGAACACAAGAACTTTTGTGGGGGTTGACCTTAAATCCGTTTTCGTCTGCCCACTTGGAAACCTTGTTCAAGCCCTGCTGTACCTGTCTTTCGCATACTGTGAGGTTGCAGGATTTGAAGCCTATTTGTATATCGTCTACGTATACGGAATAAAAAATGGCAGGTGGTAGTGAAGGACGTAGCGTGTTCATCTTAACGATAAAGAGAGTGCAGCTGAGCACGCCTCCCTGGGGTACACCAGTTTCCTGCATAAAGGGACGTGACAGTGCATTGCCGACTTTTACTCGGAAGGTACGATTTGACAAATACCTTTCAATTGTGTTCAGCATATTTCCACGGATGCCAATTTCCGACAGGTCTCGCAAGATACCGTAACGCCATGCCGTGTCATATGCCTTCTCCATATCGAGGAATATCGATAGGAAAGATTGTTTATGTATAAAGGCATCGCGGATATTTCCTTCCATGCGCACAAGATGATCGGTCGTCGACCGCCCTTCTCGGAATCCACACTGATAAGGATCGAGCATATTGTTGACCTCGAGGAAATGTATAAGTCTGCGATTTACCATTTTTTCAAAAAGCTTACACAGACAATTAGTTAGAGCTATCGGACGGTAACTTGCCGCCAAGGAGGGGTCTTTTCCGTGCTTCAGAACAGGGACTACAATCGCTTCTTTCCATGTGGATGGGAGGTATCCGGAAGCCCAAATAGTGTTGAATAGTGTAAGTAGTGTAACTTGTGTGTCAGTATGTAGGTTTCTGATCATGTCATACATGACTCTGTCAGGTCCCGGTGCAGTGCTTTGGCATGTGTTCAAGGCAGCTTTCAACTCGGCAATACTGAAAGGCCGGTTATACGGTTCATTCTGCCTGGATTTTCGTATGATTGGCTTACGTTCTATTATTTCTTAATGTTTAAGAAAGGACTGGGAATAATTGATTGAGCTCGACACACGCTCAAAGTGCTCCCCAAGTGAATGGGGAGCACTTGGGGGGGAGCACTCCCCAATGGGGAGCACTCCCCAAGTGAATGGGGCGTGACGCGTTTGTACACAAACAGTTTTTCTTATCGATATTCCTCGATATGGAGAAGGCGTACGATACGAGCTGGCGCTACAGAATCTTGAGAGATTTGTCAGAAAGGAGCATTCATGGTAATATGCTAAACGTAATAAAAAGCTACTTGTCCAATCGTACCTTCCGGGTGAAAGTAGGCAATGTGCTGTCACGTCCTTTTATACAAGAAACCGGTGTACCCCAGGGTGGCGTGCTCAGCTGCACACTCTTTATTGTTAAGATGACAACACTTCGTGCTTCCTTACTACCGGCTATTTTATATTCTGTCTATGTGGACGACATTCAAATAGGCTTCAAATCCTGTAACCTCGCAGTATGCGAGAGACAGGTACAGCATGGTTTGAACAAGGTGTCAGGGTGGGCAGAGGAAAATGGTTTTAAAATCAATCCACAAAAGAGTTCTTGCGTGCTGTTTACAAGGAAGAGAGGCCTGGTTCCGGATCCTTGCTTGCAAATGTGTGGACAACAGATACCTGTAAACAAAGAGCACAAATTTCTAGGTGTTATACTTGACAATATACTCACTTTCGTCCCACACATTAAACATCTTAAAGAAAAGTGTCTAAAAACAATGAACATGATGAAACTTCTATCCCAGACTACGTGGGGTAGTGACAGGAAAGGCCTAATGAATCTCTATAAGAGCCTCATCCGGTCACGATTAGATTATGGTGCCGTGGTATATAACTCTGCCGCCCCGAGCGTGCTAAAGATGCTAGACCCTGTTCACCATCTGGGTATCCGTTTAGCCACAAGAGCTTTCGGAACGAGTCCCGTACAAAGTTTATATGCAGAATCGAATGAGTGGTCACTTCATATCCAGAGAACATACATCAGCCAAACACATTTTTTGAAAGTCCACTCTAATCCTGAACATCCCTGTTTTAACACCATTAATGATATGACATATGCTACACTATTTCGTAATCGTCCTTGCGTAAGACAGCCTTTCTCGCTGCGTGTGAGGGAGCTTAGTCATGAAATGCATGTTGCACTCCTCGAACTTCGCCTAATGCATCCAGCCAAGCTGCTACCTCCTTGGGAGTGGCTGTTGATACAATGCGATACATCTTTCATGGAAGTTACAAAAAAACGCTCCAGAGATTGAAATCCAAATGCATTTCCGGGAACTCCAGCACAAACACTCCTGCACGGAGTTCTACACAGACGCATCGAAGTCACACGACGGGGTATCCTACGCAGCCGTCGGGCCATCCTTCTCGGAAACCGATGTACTCCATGCGGAAACTAGTATCTTTACGGCTGAGGCCTACGCACTATTGTCGGCTGTGAAGCATATCAGGAAATCAAAACTCCAGAAAGCAGTCATATATACGGATTCCCTTAGTGTTGTGAAGGCCTTGATTGCATTCTCTAACAACAAAAATCCGGTAATTAACGAACTCTATTCTGCTCTGTGTAAAGCGTATATAGGTAATCAACATGTCATTATATGCTGGGTGCCAGGTCATAGGGGCATCGAAGGTAACGTTGTGGCGGACCAGATGGCCACGTCAGTTGCATCACATTCTGCTAATCCCACCGCTGCAGTTCCTGTCACAGACCTGAAGCCCTTCTTACGGAGGAAACTACGGAACCAGTGGCAACGCCTATGGGACGCGGAAACAAATAATAAGCTCCACGTGATAAAGCCGCAGTTAGGATTCTGGCCTTCCGTAACAAAATCACGTCGGACAGAGGTCCTATTCTGTCGTGTAAGAATAGGACACACATTTGGCACACATAACTTTTTACTAACCGGACATGAGCCTCCAACCTGCGGTAGATGCGGGCAGAGGCTCACCGTCCTCCACGTCCTTCTGGAGTGTCGGAAAGCCGAATCTGAAAGAAAGAAACATTTTCCCATTGCATACCGGCAGCAGATCCCCCTTCATCCAGTAATGTTACTCGGCCTAGAACCGCTATTTGACACCAACGCAGTCCTAAGTTATCTGAAAGATGTTGTGTTGCATGTTCTTAGCCCCATACGTTCATAGCGTCTCCTCTCTTCAGAGTATGGCACTGTGATAATTATTTTGAATAGCACATGCCTCTAGGCCCTTGTGGTTCAAGGGCTCTGGCGAGGCAGCAGTGCTCCGAGTAATTTTACCATCTTATATATTTTATATTTTGCATCATCCTTCTATGATGCATTTTAATGTTCATAGTACCCGTCATTAATCATCGCCATAATTTTATAGCCCATAGATTTTACGCACTTTACAGCGAATATTTTAGGCCACTTTACAGCCAAGTCACATCTTCCATAGTACATCGTCAACATTACCACGTGTCATGGCGCTCTTTGGCCAAACCTGGCCCTTGCGCCACAAAACACAACACATCATCATCATCAGCTACCGACCTAAAGCACTCACAAGCTGTCCCGCCAAGTCCTATGAATCCATTATAAACATCAGATTGGCATACGTCCTCGAAACTGAGAACCTGCTCGATAATCATCAGTGTGGGTACAAGAAAGGCTGCTCTACAACAGATCATCTAGTTCGGTTAGAACACGAGATACCCCGCAGGAGCGTCTGCGTCAGCAGGCGTTTGGTGTATTGCGACACCACGGACCCGAGCACACGAGGGTTGGACCCCCCGCGTGTAGCCGTGCGCGGCTTAGCCGTGTCTGGGGAAAAGGGGATCCTGGGGGTTGAGCCGATGGTGGGTGTTTGGACCTTTAAGGCCCCCCGGCAGAGGCAACACACCTCTTCGGCCTCCGCTTCACATAGACGGCACACCCGGACTGACCCACCCGGGGGAAATCGGCAGTCGCCTTTTCCTGCCCACCTCTTCAACCTTTTTCTTTCCTATCTTCTTTCTTTTACTGTCCTTTCATCTCTTTTCTTCCACCACTTCCTAATTTTCCTAGGCGGCTAGGGTTAACCTTGTGTATGTGCCCTCCCTTGGGTATAATATATTAGGTTATAGCGGCAATGTACGGTTGGCGCCAGCAGCCTTACCCGTTAAGTGCAGCAGCGTCCCCATGTTGGGCTCCGTGGTGGGTGGCCGCCAAAGGATGGACCGACAGCTGCATAGGACACCCCGTCGCGTGATTTCGATGCGTCTGTGTAGAACTCCGTGCAGGAGTACTTGCACTGGAGTTCCAGGAAATGCATACGGATTTCGATATCTGGGGCTTCCTTTGTAACTTGTAGGAAAGATATATCGCATTGTATCATTTGCCACTCCCAAGGAGGTAGCAGCTTAGCTGGAGGCATTAGGCGAAGTTTGAGGATTGGGACATCCATTTCAACACTAAGCTCCCTCACACGAAGTGAAAAGGGCTGTCTTACAGAGGAACGATTACGAAAGAGTGTATCACATGTCATATCATTAACGGTATTGAAACATGGATGTTGAGGATTGGAGTGGATTTTCAGGAAATATGTTTGGCTGATGTATGTTCTTTGAAGATGGAGTGACCACTCATTTGATTCTACATACAAACTTTCAATGGGACTTGTTCTGAAAGCGCCAGTGGCCAAGCGGATTCCTAAATGGTGAACCGGATCTAGCATCTTTAGCGCGCTCGGGGCTGCGGAATTATAAATCACGGCACCATAGTCCAATCGTGATCGAATGAGGCTTTTGTGAAGATTCATCAAACATTTTCTGTCGCTGCCCCATGTTGTATGGGATAAAATTTTCAGTAAGTTCATTGTTTTTAAGCATTTCACCTTGAGATACTTTATGTGTGGAATAAATGTTAGTTTAGAGTCAAGTATGATACCTAAGAACTTGTGCTCTTTGTTCACAGAGATTTGCTGGCCATATATTTCGATATTGGGATCTGCAACGAGCCCTCTCTTTCTTGTGAAAAGCACACAAGAACTTTTGTTCGGATTCACTTTAAACCCGTTTTCGTCTGCCCACTTAGATATCTTGTTCAATCCCTGCTGTATTTGTCTTTCACACACTGCAAGGTTACAGGATTTAAAACCTATTTGTATGTCATCTACGTAAACAGAATAGAAAATGGCTGGCGGTAATGTAGCGCGAAGCGTGTTCATCTTAATGACAAAGAGAGTGCAACTGAGTACGCCTCCCTGAGGTACACCAGTTTCCTGTGTGAATGTACGCGACAGTGCATTACCTATTTTCACCCGAAATGTACGGTTTTGTAGGTAGCTTTCGATAATGTTTAACATATTGCCGCGGATGCCCAGCGCCGACAGCTCGCGCAATATTCCGTACCGCCAAGTTGTATCGTACGCCTTCTCCATGTCAAGAAATACGGATAGGAAGGATTGTTTATGTACGAAAGCATCGCGAATGTTTGATTCAATGCGCATGAGGTGGTCGGTTGTAGATCGCCCTTCCCTCAAGCCACATTGAAGTGGGTCAAGCATATTGGTAGACTCTAGAAAATGTACGAGGCGGCGATTGATCATTTTTTCAAAAAGCTTGCAAGGACAGCTCGTAAGCGCTATAGGACGGTAGCTAGTCAGCAGTGATGTATCTTTACCGTGCTTCAAAACAGGGATAACAATAGCTTCTTTCCATTTAGATGGGAGGTACCCGGCAGCCCATATAGCATTGAAAAGTGCGAGTAGCGTTATTTGAGTATCATTGCGGAGATGTTTAAGCATATCGTACATGATCCTGTCAGAGCCAGGTGCGGACCTCTGACATGCAGTCAAAGCAGCTGTCAATTCGGCAATGTTAAAAGGCTGGTTATATAATTCGTTCTGTCTCCATTTGCGGTTGATGGCCTCACGTTCTGCTATTTGTTTGTGCTTTAGGAATGCCTTGGAATAATTATTTGAGCTGGAAATCCGCTCAAAATGTTCCCCGAGTGCGTCAGCTTGATCTTCTAAGCTATTGCCTTCATCGTTTACTAGGGGCAACGGATGAATTTCTTGTCCCTTTAGCCTTCTAAGCCCGTCCCACACTTTAGCCTCCTGAGTGTATGAATTTATATCTGACAGGAACCTCTGCCAGCTTGCCCTCTTTGCCTGTCTTCGCGTTCGTCTTCCCTGGGATTTAATCTGTTTAAATTCTACTAAATTTTCGGCGGTAGGGCATTCGCGGAGTTTGCCCCAGGCTTTATTCTGTCTCCTTCGTGCCTTTCTGCAATCGTTATTCCACCAGGGGACCCGTCTTTTTAATGAAGTGCCGTTTGTCTGAGGGATGAATTTCTCTGCTGCATCAATGATAAAAGCGGTAAAATATGATACGGCATGATCTATGCTAAAATCAGTTATAAAATCTGGTAATATGTAGGTGGATTCCTTAAAGCATTCCCAATTAGCCTCCGCTCGTTTCCAGCGAGGAACAGGCGGAGGGGAGTCATGTTGTGTTACTAGGTTTAGAGTTAATGGGAAGTGATCACTTCCAAATGGATTTTTAATTACAGACCACTCTAAATCAGGGAAAATAGAGCCAGAACCGATAGACAGGTCTATTGAGGAGTATGAATTATGCTGTGGATTGTAGTAGGTCGGTTCTTTCTTATTAAAGAGGCACGAGCTGGAGTTTAAAAGGAAATTTTCAATGAGTCGACCTCTCGCGTCGCATCGTGAGTCTCCCCACATCGGATTATGGGCGTTAAAATCTCCCACGAGTATGTAAGGCTCGGGGAGCTGGTCAATGAGGTTATAAAAGTCTGTTTTTTCGAGACGTTGGTTTGGCGGTATATAAATGGAACACACTGTTATTAATTTGTGAAAAAGAATGGCCCGAACTGACACTGCCTCGAGGGGCGTGTTAAGGGCGTCGCGTCGGCAAGCGACAGATCTGTGGGCTACTATTGCTACACCGCCAGAGGCGGTAGCCTCGTTGCAGTCATTCCGAAAGATAGAGTAATTACGAAGGAAATTAGTGTTTGTAGGTTTCAGATGTGTCTCTTGAACACACAGCAACCTTGGATTATGTTTGTGTAACAGTTCGTTAATGTCGTCGAGGTTACGTAAAAGTCCTCGTACATTCCACTGTAGTATTTGTGTTTCCATTATGATAAGTGTGTTGGGTGCTGTGTGTTTAAGAGAGAAGAGTTAGCTCACGGGCGTTTTTCAGGCGCCGTGACGGGAGTTTTGTCTCTTTTGGAGCGGTCGAGAGTGCCTCGCCGCTCCTTAGGCGCTGGTGGCGCCGTCTTGCTGGTTGTTGTGTCCATCGCCTCTTGCGAGGCGCTGGACAGGCGCTCTTCCGAGCGCTTTGTTTGACGTGAAGGCCTCGGCACGTTGGACGAGGCCTTTGAGGTCACCTGCCCGGAGGTAGATGGCCCCTTCTCCTGGGTTGGCGCAGCAGCGTTAGCTGCAGCCGCCGGGGGGGCGGATGGTGTCACTGCCGCCTCACTGGATGTGAGTCGGACAGCCGCCGGAGACCGTTGTGGCGCTGCCCCCTGACGCGCCACTTCGGCAAATGTGTTTTTGGGCAGGTAGGATACCCGCCTGCGTGCCTCCTTAAAAGTGATATTTTCCTTTACTTTTATGGTCACAATTTCCTTTTCTTTTTCCAAGACGGGCAGGACCGCGAGTACGCGGCATGCTCGCCATCACAGTTGACAGTGTGTGGGGTATTCTGGCAGGTTTCAGAGGAGTGTTCATTTTCACTACACTTGGCACAAGTCATCCGACCTCGACAGTTCTGTGAGCTGTGGCCGAACCTTTGACACTTGAAGCATCTCAGGGGATTTGGCACATATGGCCTAACACGAATCTTGAGGTACCCGGTCTCGATGGTGTCGGGCAGAACACTAGAGCCGAAAGTAAGTATTAGGTGTTTCGTCTGAATTTCTTTTCCTTCCCGCCTCATCTTAATTCGTTTGACACTGATGACGTTCTGATCACTCCAGCCCTCCAGGAGTTCAGTTTCAGATAGCTCTAGCAAATCAGCATCAGAGACGACGCCGCGTGTGGTATTCATGGTATGGTGTGGGGTAACTGTAACGGGAACATCACCAAAGGACACTAGTTTAGGAAGTTTATCATGTTGTTTCTCGTCACGAAGCTACAGTAGGAGATCGCCGCTTGCCATTTTCGACGCTTTGTATCCAGGTCCAAAGACTTCAGTCAGAGTTTTCGATACCAGAAAAGGTGAGATTCTTCTCACCGTCTTTCCAGATTGATCAGAGTGGACGACGTGAAAGCGGGGGAAGTTGCATGTTCGGTTGCCCGAAAATTGAAAGACTTCGGTGCGCCCTCGTTGAGGAGGGCGATCAGGAAGTGGGGGAAAGGAATTTTTCACGAATAGGCATAATAAATTCAGCAACAGCGCCGACCACCCACCACGGAGCCCAACGAGGGGACGCGGAAGAAATTGTACACAAGTCTGCACGACGCCAGCCGTACGCCGTCACTATAACCAAATATGGTGTACCCAAGGTAGGATAGCCACACAAGGTTAACCCTTGCCGCCGTGGGGAAAGGAAGTAAATGGAAGAGAGAAGAAGACAGGAAAGGTGAAAAAGTGAGAGATAAAGACGAAGATTCGAGGAGGGAGAGACAGGAAAAGGCGACTGCCGATGTCCTCCAGGTGGGTCAGTCTGGAGGTGCCGTCTATGTGAAGCCGAGGCAGAAGAGGTGTGTTGCCTCCGCCGGGGGGCCTTAAAGGTCCAAACACCCAGCATCGGCTCAACCCCCAGGATCCCCTTTTCCGCAGACACGGCTAAGCCGCGCACGGCTACACGCGGGAGGGTCCAACCCTCATGTGCTCGGGTACGTGGAGTCGGAACACACCAAACGCCTGCTTACGCAGGCGCCCCTGCGGGGTAAGAGCTTGGTTAGGTGCATTAAGCGATGGTCGAGGAGCGGGACATGCATTTCATCGCTAAGCTGCTTCACACGCAGCGAGAAAGCCTGTCTTACGGAGGGACGATTGCTGAAAAGTGTAGCGCACGTCATATCGGTAACGTTATGAAAACATGGATGTTCAGGATTGGAGAGTGCTTTAAGGAAATATGTAAAGCTAATGTATGATCTCTGTAGGTGGAGAGACCATTCATTTGATTCCACATATAGACTTTGTATGGGACTCGTTCTGAAAGTGCCAGTGGCCAGTCGGATTCCCAGAGGGTGGACTGGACATCTTTAGCGCGCTCGGGGCGCAGAGTTATACACAACGGCACCATAATCCAATCGAGACCGAATTAGGCTCTTGTATAGGTTCATTAAACACTTCCTATCACTACCCCATGTAGTCTGGGATAGAATTTTCAATAAGTTCATTGTTTTCAGACACTTTTCTTTAAGATGTTTAATGTGTGGGACGAAAGTAAGTTTATTGTCGAGTATAACACCTTGAAATTTGTGCTCTTTGTTTACAGGTATCTGATGTCCACACATTTCCAAACAAGGATCCGGGACCAGGCCTCTCTTCCTTGTGAACAGCACACAAGAACTCTTTTGAGGATTGATTTTAAAACCATTTTTCTCTGCCCACCCTGACACCTTGTTCAAACCATGCTGTACCTGTCTCGCGCATACTGCGAGGTTACAGGATTTGAAGCCTATTTGAATGTCATCCACATAGACGGAATACAAAATGGCCGGGGGTAAGGAAGCACGAAGCGTTGTCAGCTTAACAATAAAAAGTGTGCAACTGGGCGCGCCTCCCTGGGGTACACCAGTTTCTTGTGTAAAAGGACGTGACAGCACATTGCCAACTTTCACCCGGAAGGTACGATTGGACAAGTAGCTTTTTATTACGTTGAGCATATTATCATGAATGCCCATTTCCGATAAGTCTCGCAAGATGCCGTATCGCCACGTTGTGTCATACGCCTTTTACATATCGAGAAATATCGAGAGGAAGAACTGTTTATGTATAAATGCGTCCTGGATATTTGTTTCAATACGTACAAGATGGTCGGTTGTGGAGCGCCCTTCTCGGAAGCCACACTGATAGGGATCAAGCATTTTGTTCTGTTCAAGGAAATGGATCAGCCGCCGATTTATCATTTTTTCAAATACCTTACATATGCAACTTGTGAGGGCTATCGGGCGGTAGCTTGCCACTGATGAAGGATCTTTGCCTTGTTTTGATGATGTGTGGCGTTTTATGGCGCAAGGGCCAGTTATGGCCAAAGAGTGCCATGACAAATGTAATGTTTACAGTGCATTGTGAATGGTGCAGACAATGAATTCCTCATGATATATCTGAGATGGCTGTAAAGAGGCCTAAAATCTGTTGCTGTGGATGGCGTAAAATGTATTGTTGCTAAAATAATGACACGTAGTAGTGCTGTGGGCTATGGCAATGATTAAACGCATGATGCGATAAAACGTTGATGCGGTAAAGGCATGATGCGATAAAAATAACGTTGACACTTTAGCTTCAAGAATTTCTTTGAGTACAGGGGCTGTTATAGTGCACTGAAAATTCCCTGGCCAAATTATTTCGAGAGTGTGTGTTTCAGCTAAAAACTCTAAAACTAGTTTCGGATTAAAAAGCGGTTCATTGCTGAGAAAAAATTTCGGGTGAAGAGGAATATTTTCGCGATATGCGGAAATGAAATGCTTTTTCCTCTGTGGTTCTATTGCAGGGCATTGAATAAGAACGTGCAGAACTGTGAGATTTTGGCTGCACTTACTGCAAGTCGGAGGATACCCCCCAGTCAAGAGGTAAGAGTGGGTGCCGTAAGTGTGTCCTATTCTTAATCGGTAAAGGAGCACTCCGTTATATCGTGATGTTCTCTCCGATACCCAATATTCTAATTTGGGTTTTATCAAGTGCAGTTTATTTGATATCTGAGCATTCCACTGTTGCTGCCAATGGATTTTGAGCTTGTGACTCAGGTTTGCTTTAAGATCTGTGGCTGGGATGGGTATGTTTATATCCGTGGCACTAAAAGCTACTGAAGTAGCTTTCTCGTCAGCAGCTTCGTTGCCCTTTATGCCACAGTGGCCAGGTACCCAGCATATGATGATCGTTTGCTTAGCACTATAAGCTGAGCATAGCAATGTATACAGTTCATTAAAGACAGTGTTTTATGTTTACGTATATTTATAAGGGATCGCACTACACTCAATGAGTCTGTGAATACTATAGCCCTAGTAAGATTCGTTTGCCTGATGTGCTTCACTGCAGAGAGTATTGCATATGCTTCCGCTGTAAAGATACATGTATGTGGGTTCAATGTGCCGGATATTAAGAATGCTGGTCCTAGTGCTGCGTAAGCAACACCAGAAGAAGACTTAGAGGCATCTGTGTAGAATTCAGCACAAGAATATTTCTCCTGAAGCTCAAGAAAATGTGATCGTATGTGTGCCTCAGGTGCTCGTTTTGATATTTCTGCAAACGAGACGTCACATTTGATAGACTGCCAATCCCACGGCGGTGGAAGCCGCGTAGTTGTCATTATCACATTCTCTAAAATCGGCGCACCTGTTTCTTCGGAAAATGCTTCCAACCGAAGGGACAGAGGGGGTCTAGTGCCTGGGCGGTTACGGAAAACCCTAGCCGTAGACAGGTCGTAAATAACTGAATGGCATGGATGATGGAAATCTTATTTCACTTTGAGGGCGTATGAGAGACTTAAATATATTCTTTGAAGATGTAGGGACCATTCGTTAGATTCAGCATACAGGCTTTCTACGGGGCTAGTCCTGAACGCACCAGTAGCGAGACGGATACCCAAGTGGTGAACGGAATCGAGCATCTTCAAAGCACTAGGCGTCGCAGAGTTATACACAATGGCTCCGTAGTCAAGGCGTGACCGTATAAGGCTTTTGTACAAGCTCAAGAGGCATCTTCTGTCACTTCCCCAAGATGTGCGGGACAAGAGCTTCAGTAGATTCATTGTCCTCAAGCATTTCATTTTCAGATATCTTAAGTGTGGGATAAAAGTTAGTTTGGAGTCTAAAATGAGGTCTAGAAATTTATGTTCATGACTAACAGATAGCCGTTCTCCATTAAGATCAATAACGGGCTCCGGTATTACCCCTCTCTTATTGGAGAAAAGAATGCATGTACTTTTTTCAGGGTTTAGTTTAAAGCCATTCTCGTCTGCCCACTTAGACAACTTATTCACGCCAAGCTGCACTTGTCGCTCGCAGATACTAAGATTACATGACTTGTAACCTATTTGGATATCATCCACGTATACGGAATAAAACATTGTACGTGGTATGATAGTATGGAGCGAATTCATTTTTACAAGGAATAAAGTACAGCTCAGCACTCCACCTTGTGGCACACCTGTTTCTTGAATAAATAGACGAGACAGGACATTACCAACACGAACATGAAATGTGCGGTTGCACAGATAACTTTGAATCACCTTTAGCAAGTTGCCACGGACGCCCATTCCAGCTAGATCACGAAGAATTCCGAAACGCCACGTAGTATCGTATGCTTTCTCCATGTCTAAAAATACTGATAAGAAAAACTGTTTGTGCACAAAGGCATCCCGGATATTTGTCTCGATACGGACAAGTTGATCTGTTGTGGATCTATGTTCCCTGAAGCCACACTGCAAGGGATCTAGTATCTTGTTACTTTCAAGAAAATGCACCAAGCGACGGTTAGTAATTTTCTCAAAAAACTTACATAGGCAGCTTGTTAGGGCTATAGGCCTATAGCTGCTTGCCAAAGACGGGTCCTTGCCCTCTTTCAGAATAGGGATTATGACTGCTTGCTTCCAGGCTGACGGGATGTAGCTGGCAGAGAATATGACGTTAAAAAGGGAGAGGAGTGTTTTGTGTGCTTCGGGATGCAGGTGTTGAATCATCTCGTAAATTATTCGATCGGTTCCAGGAGCTGATTTATTACAACTATGTAGTGCAGCCTGAAATTCAGCCATATTGAAAGGGCGGTTGTAAAATTCATTTCTCTTTCCTTTTAGGTCCAGAGGCAGTCTCTCAGCATGTTTCTGGTATCTAAGGAATGCATCGGAGTAATGCAATGGGCTAGAAATGTTTTCAAAATGTGCCCCTAGAGAGTCAGCTTGGTCCTGAAGAGTGTTTCCTTGTGTGTTTACTAATGGTAGAGGATGAGTTTGCCGACCTTTGATTTTATTCACTCTGTTCCAGGCTTTTCGTTCGTCAGTATATGAGTTAATGCTAGAAATATATTTCTGCCAGCTTTCCCTTTGGGCACGGCGCCGCGTTCCTCTACCCTCAGACTTTATTTTCTTGAAAATGATCAAATTCTCCGTAGTTGGAGAGTCTCGAAGGTTGTTCCAAGTTTTATTTTGATTTCTATGCACTTTCTTGCAGTCCTCGTTCCACCATGGAACACGTCGTTTACCGGATGATCCATTTGTTACGGGGATACATACTGACGCCGCATCAACTATGAACGCCGTGAGATATGCCACCGCATCTTCGATAGAAAGATTGCTGATATCATTCCAAGTCAAATGTGTCATCTCCCTGTATCGTGTCCAGTCGGCACCATCGACTTACCACCGGGGGACATGTGGAGAGCACTCATCACCTTCTGTTAGTTTTATGACAGTGGGGAAATGATCGCTCCCGTAGCGATTCTTAATTACGTTCCACTCCAGATGCGGCAAGAGTAAACTCGATGCGATGCTTAAATCGATAGATGAGAATGTTTTGTTTGCGACACTGTAAAATGTAGGGTCTTTCCCATTAAGCAAGCAAGCATCTGTAGTGAGGAGGAAGTTTTCAACTAAGCGCCCTCTGGCGTCACAACGACGGCTTCCCCAAAGGGTGTTGTGTGCATTAAAATCTCCAACGACAATGTACGGTTTGGGCAGTTCATAAATAAAGGTGTGAAATTCTGTTTTTGAAAGTTGGTAGTTCGGGGGGATGTATACAGAGGTAATTGTGATCAGTTTATTAAATAGTACCGCACGGACTGCAACTGCCTCTAGAGTTGTTTTAAGCTGTAGTTGCCGGCAAGCAACACCCTTATCTACTATTATTGCCACGCCGCCAGACGAGGTGAGCGCGTCGTTGCGGTCTTTTCGATAAACGGTATACTGCCGGAGAAAGTTCGTGCGTGAAGAATTAAGATGTGTTTCTTGGACACACAGCACCTTTGGACTGTACTTGTGTAAGAGTTCCTTAATGTCGTCTAGGTTGTGGAGTAATCCCCTGACGTTCCATTGTATAATCTGTGTATCCATAATGTATGTGTATTGTGCTGTGTGTCTACGAAATATGGATTAGATTATCTCACGAGACCTTTCCAGGCCCCGTGAAACGAGATCTCTCTATCTTCCGGGCGCGCTCAAGGGAGCTGCACCGTTCCTTCGGCGTCTGAGACGCCGGATTTGTATTTGTATCCATCACCTCGTCTGAGGCGGTGGATAGTGCCTGTGCAGCGGGCACGTTCGCAGGGGTGACGGGCCTATCTGCACGCGCAGTGGCCTTGGGTCCAACAGGCCCGAGGGTCTGCTGGTCCTCCTTTGTGGGGGCCGGTACAGTGCTGGCTGTTCCAGCCGGGGGGGCTGATGGCGTGACCGCCGTCACACTCCGTGTGACTGGGGCGGCCGCCGAAGGATGTAGCGCTGCCCCCCGGCGCGCCACGTCGGTGTAGGATGGACTAGATTGATTGATCGAGAAGCGTTTGCGCGCCTCTTGGAAGGATAGGTTCATTTTTACTTTGATTTCGATTATTCGTTTTTCTTTTTTCCAGGATGGACAAGAGCGAGAGTATGCGGGGTGATCTCCTTCACAGTTAGCGCAACGGATGGTGGATTTGCAAGTGTCGGACGAGTGCTCATTTGATGCACATTTTGCACAAGTAGTGCGACCTCGGCAGCTTTGCGAACCGTGCCCGAACCGCTGACACCTGAAGCATCGGCGTGGGTTAGGAATGAATGGCCTTACACGGAGTTTGCAGTATCCTGTTTCTATTGAGTCTGGTAAGTTGCTAGTTCCAAAAGTGATGATTATGTGCCTTGTTGATATTTCTTTGTCATCTCGCCTTATTTTTATCCTTTGTACCTTGACAACGTTCTGCTCTTGCCATCCTTCCAGTAATTCGCTTTCGGTAAGTTCGATAAGGTCATCTTCCGAGATGACCCCGCGCACTGTATTCATCGTCCTGTGTGGTCCCACAGAAACGGGAATGTCCCCAAACGCTACAAGTTTTGAAAGTTTGTCATACTGTGGCTTCTCGCGAACTTCCAGTAGAAGATCGCCACTTCCCATCTTCGTTACTTTGTAACCCGGGCCTATTGCTTCAGTGATAGATTTGGCAACTAGAAATGGTGATATCATTCGGACTGTTTTCGTTTCGTGCTCACTGTGGACAACGTGGTATTTCGGAAAGGACACTTTCGGTTGCATGAAAAAGTTGAATTGTTCATCGGTGCGCCCCCTCTTCAGGGAGCGATCAGGTAATGGGGGAAAAGCTTCTGCCATAACAAATTGGAAAATTCGGCGGCGATGGTGGCCACCCATAACGGAGCCCAACTAGGGGACGCTACAAGATTGGAAGCTTGAGGACGCCAGCTATGCATCGCCACT
The DNA here is from genome assembly GCF_050947875.1 of Dermacentor variabilis. Classification (NCBI taxonomy): domain Eukaryota; kingdom Metazoa; phylum Arthropoda; class Arachnida; order Ixodida; family Ixodidae; genus Dermacentor; species Dermacentor variabilis. Next base: position 24,350,548 of record NC_134574.1, read on the forward strand.
ATAACCTACTATAAAATACCCAAGGTTGGATAATTACACCAGGTTAAGCCTTGCCGCCAGGAACTACGGAAGTAAAAGAAGTGAGGAGAAGACAGGAAAGATGCAAAAGTGGGAGAGAAAGACGAAGATTGGAGAGGAGGACAGGAAAAGGCGACTGCCGATTTCCTCCAAGTAGGTCAGCCTGGAGGTGCCGTCTATGCGAAGCAGAGGCCGAAGAGGTGTGTTGCCTCCGCCGGGGGGCCTTAAAGGTCCAAACACCCAGCATCGGCTCAACCTCCAGGATCCCCCTTTCCCCAGACACAGCTAAGCCGCGCACGGCTACACGCGGGAGGGTCCAACCCTCGTGTGCTCGGGTACGTGGTGTCGCAACACACCAAACGCCTGCTGACGCAGACGCCCCTGCGGGGTGCCTTGTTTTAGAACAGGGATCACAATGGCTTCTTTCCATGCGGTCGGAAGGTACCCTGCGTCCCAGATAGTGTTGAAAAGTGTAAGTAGTGTCACTTGCTTGTCATTGTGTAAGTTTTTCAGCATTTCGTACATGATTCTATCAGATCCTGGTGCGGAGCTCTTGCATGCACTCAAGGCAGCTCTCAATTCGGCAATACTGAAAGGACGGTTGTAAGGCTCATTCTCTCGGCTTTTTCTTGTTAAAGGCTTACGTTCTTCTATTTCTTTATATATGAGAAAAGATTGCGAATAATTGTTTGAACTTGACACGCTCTGAAAGTGCTCCGCAAGTGAGTCTGCCTGATCTTGCAGTGTATCGCCTTGTGTATTTACCAGGGGGAGTGAATATGTTTCTCGCCCTCTAATTCTATTTACCCTGTTCCAGACTTTGGCCTCGTCTGTAAACGAGTTAATGCTCGATAAATACTTCTGCCAGCTTTCTCTTCTGGCCAGTCGGCGGGTTCTCCTGCCTTGGAATTTTACTTGCTTAATGTTGACTAGATTCTCTGCAGTGGGAGAAGCGCGCAGCAACCCCCACGCTTTGTTTTGTTTCTTACGAGCGATCCTGCAGTCTTCGTTCCACCACGGGACTCGCCGTTTACATGCCAAGCCATGTGCTTCTGATATGCATTTAGATGCCATGTCTATAATGAAGCCTGTGAGATACTGGACAGCAGCATGAATTCCTGAACAAGACATGTCATTCCATGAGATATTAGTTAAGTTTCGGAACTTCTCCCAGTCGGCTGTATCGATCCTCCACCTAGGAGCCTGTCGTAGACATTCTTTTTCTTTATGTGTTTTTAGCAGTATGGGGAAGTGGTCGCTTCCGTAAGGATTCTTGGTGACCTCCCATTCGAGTTCAGACAGCATACAAGGGGAAACTAGGCTGAGATCAATTGAAGAAAATGTTCTGTTTGCGAGTGAATAATATGTGGGTGTCTTCTTATTCAGCAGACACGCACCGGACGAAAAAAGGAACTGTTCAATGAGGCGACCTCGCGCATCGATACGAGAGTCTGCCCACAGGCTGCTGTGCGCATTGAAATCCCCAAGCACAACGTAAGGTTCTGGCAATTCGTCTATGAAGGACTGAAATTCATGTTTAGTTAATTTGTAATGGTGGGGTATGTAGAGCGAGCAGACAGTCATAAGTTTGTTGAGGAGAACAGCACGAACCGCCACTGCCTCAAGGGGCGTTTGTAGCTGCAAACGTTGACACGCTATGCCTTTCTGAATAACAATGGCAACACCGCCCGATGATGCGAGAGCATCATCGCGATCTCTGCGAAACGTAACATACTATAGCAGGAAATTTGTTTGTTTAGATTTTAAGTGTGTTTCCTGTAAACACAGCACTTTGATTGATTTGATTTGTAGAGTTTATTGGCGCAAGGGCCAGATATGGCCGAGGAGCGCCATGTCGATGATCAGTGCTTGTCAATGATATGTGAGTGTTAATAGTGGGGGGTATATGATACACGGCTGTATAGTGGCCTAAAAATATTCACTAAAATGTGCAAAATATACATATGGTGCAATGTGGCTGTAAGAGGGCCTAAAATTTATTCGCTCTTAAGTGCGTAAAATACAAGTATAAAAAATGGGAGTGATTGATCGTTTCTGTGATGACAATAGATGTTTCTCGGGATGAGGGATGATCAGTAAAATATGTAGTGTTTCTAGCACTAGTGCCTCAGCAAGGCCTTGAAGGCAAGGGCTGGGAGGCACGTGCTCTAATAAGTGTTTTCATTGCAGCTACGACCTCCAAGTGGAATGAATGAATGAATGTGTGGGTTTTATTGGCGCAAGGGCCAGGTATGGCCAAAGAGCGCCATGGAAGTGTTAGTGATTTCGCAGTGGAGTTGTGAATTCTGTGAAGTTGATGTGACGTGGCTGTAAAGGGGCCTAAAATATAGTCGCTGTGAAGTGCGTAAAATGTACGTTTAATAAAATTATGGCGGTGACAAATGACGTGTACTATGAGCATTAAGGTGCATTGTAAAATAATGATACGATATAAAATAATGCATAGGTTTCTAAAGTTAACTAGAGCACCATGGCCTCGTTAGAGCCCTTGAGACACAAGGGCCTGGAGGCACGTGCTATATAAAACAACTATCACAGCGGCATCCTCTGGAGAGAGGATGCGCTACGAATTTATTGGGCTCATAACATGTAGGACAACCTCATTTAAAAAATTGAGGACTGCTTTGGTGTTGAAAAATGGTTCTTTACCAAAAAACATAGCTGGGTGAAGAGGTATGCAATAACGATATGCAAGAGGAAAATGCTTCTTTCTTTCAGGTTCGGCTTTGCGACACTCCAAGAGGACGTGGAGGACTGTCAGCCTCTCACCACATCGACCACAGGACCACAGGTAAGCAGAAAATTGTGTGTACCAAATGTGTGCCCTATTCTGAGGCGGCAGAATAAGACATCTGTTCGCCGTGATTTTGTTGGGGAGGGCCAAAAACCTAGCTGTGGCTTTATAACGTGAAGTTTATTGTTTATTTCTGCGTTCCACATGCGTTGCCAGTATTGTCGCAGTTTCTTACGCAAGAAAGGCTTCAAATCTGTCACCGGGACAGCAGCTGCAGAAAAAGTGTTTAGTGATGTGAGTGATGTGGCCATTTTATCAGCCAGTACATTACCCTCGATACCTCTATGGCCAGGTACCCAGCATATTACTACATGTATATGCGATATATAAATACTGCATAAGAGGGAGTAAAGTTCAATGAATACAGGATTTTTAAGCTTTTGTAATGAAATTAACGCTTTTACGAGACTTAGCGAGTCTGTGTATACAATTGCTCTGTCGAGTTTTAGTTTCTGTATATGTCTTACTGCAGACAGTACTGCATAAGCTTCTGCAGTGAAGATACTTGTTTGCGGGTTCAGTAAGTCAGATATAGAAAGAGAGGGACCAACCGCAGCATAAGATACACCAGCATGCGATTTAGACGCGTCTGTGTAGAATTCGGAGCACCTGTACTTCGATTGAAGTTCGCGGAAATGCATAGCGATTTCGATGTCGGGTGCGTGTTTTGTGACCTCTACAAAGGATACGTCACAGTCTATCACCTGCCACCCCCAGGGCGGTAATAGCTTAGTTGGAGGCATTAGTCGATGTTCAAGAACAGGGACATCCATTTCCGTGCTAAGTTCTCTTGCACGCAGTGAGAAAGGAAGTCTCATGGAGGGTTTATTATTAAAAAGGGTTTGACACGTTAAGTCATTAACAGTCTTGAAACACGGATGTTCTTTATTGGAGCGCACATTGAGAAAATAAATTAAGCTGATGTACGTTCTCTGAAAATGTAGTGACCATTCGTCTGACTCTGCATATAGACTTTCCACCGGGCTTGTTCTAAATGCGCCAGTGGCCAGGCGGATACCCAGATGATGAACGGGGTCTAACATTTTTAGCGCACTCGGTGCAGCAGAGTGATATACTACGGCACCATAATCTAATCGTGATCTAACTAGGCTCCTGTAAAGATTTAGGAGGCACCTCCTGTCGCTACCCCATGTAGTGTGGGATAGAACTTTAAGTAAGTTCATGGTTTTTAGACATTTTTCTTTAAGATATTTTATGTGTGAAATGAAAGTGAGCCTGGAGTCGAGAATAACACCTAGAAATTTGTGCTCTTTCTTGAAGGGAATTTGTTGTCCACCCAGTTCTACACAGGGATCAGGTACCAGGCCTCTCTTTCTTGTGAAGAGAACACAAGAGCTTTTGTGCGGGTTGATTTTAAATCCATTTTGGTCTGCCCACTTGGACACCTTGTTTAGGCCCTGCTGTACCTGTCTTTCACACACAGTAAGGTTGCAAGATTTGAAACCTATCTGTATATCATCTACGTAGACGGAATAAAAAATGGCCGCTGGCAGTGAACGACGAAGTGTGTTCATTTTAACGATAAAGAGAGTGCAACTGAGTACTCCTCCCTGGGGTACACCTGTTTCCTGTATAAAAGGTCGCGACAATACGTTGCCGATTTTCACGCGGAAGCTACGATCCGACAAATAACTTTCAATTATGTTCAGCATATTTCCACGGATGCCCATCTCCGACAGGTCTCGCAAGACCCCGTAACGCCATGCCGTGTCATACGCTTTTTCCATGTCAACGAATACCGATAGGAAATACTGCCCATGTACAAATGCATCGCGGATATTTCCTTCAATGCGCACCAGATGATCGGTTGTCGACCGCCCTTCTCTGAATCCACACTGAAAAGGATCGAGCATAATGTTGACCTCAAGGAAATGTATCAGTCTGCGATTTATCATTTTTTCAAAAAGCTTACACAGACAATTAGTTAGAGCTATTGGACGATAACTTGATGCCAAGGAAGGGTCTTTTCCCTGCTTTAGAACAGGAACTACAATCGCTTCTTTCCATGTGGATGGGAGGTATCCTGAAGCCCAAATAGTATTGAAGAGTGTAAGAAGTGTAACTTGTGCGTCAGTATGTATGTTTCTGATCATGTCATACATGACTCTGTCAGGTCCCGGTGCAGTGCTTTTACATGTGTTCAAGGCAGCTCTCAACTCGGCAATACCGAAAGGCCGGTTATACGGTTCATTCTGCCTGGACTTTCGTATGATTGGCTTACGCTCTACTATTTCTTTATGTTTAAGAAAGGATTGGGAATAGTGCGTTGGGCTCGACACTTGCTCAAAGTGCTCCCCAAGTGAGTCTGCCTGATCTTGCAGTGTATCGCCCTGTGTATTTACCAGAGGGAGTGAATATGTTTGTCGCCCTCTAATTCTATTTACCTTGTTCCATACTTTGGCCTCATCTGTATAAGAGTTTATACTCGATAAAAACTTCTCCCAACTTTCTCTTCTAGCCTGTCGCCGGGTTCTCCTGCCTTGGGACTTTATTTTCTTAAAGTTGACAAGGTTTTCTGCAGTGGGGAAAGCGCGTAGCAACCCCCCCGCTTTGTTCTGATTCTTACGTGCGATTCTGCATTCATCGTTCCACCACGGGACATGTCGTTTGCATGCCGAACCACTTACTTCACGTATGCATTTAGATGCGGCATCTATTATGAAGGCTGTGAAGTACTCTACAGCAGCATCGATTTCTAAAGAAGACATGTCATCCCATGATATACTAGTTAAGTTTCGGAATTTCTCCCAGTCTGCTGTGTCGATCTTCCACCTAGGAGCCTGTGGTGGATATTCATTTTCTTTAAGGGTTCTTAATAGTATGGGGAAGTGATCGCTTCCGTAGGGATTGTTCGTAACTTCCCATTCGAGTTCAGGCAGTATGGACGGGGAAACTATGCTCAAATCGATTGAAGAAAAGGTATTGTTTGCAAGACAGTAATAAGTGGGTTCTTTCTTATTTAAAATGCACGCACCAGAAGAGAAAAGGAATTGTTCGACAAGTCGTCCTCGCGCATCTATACGAGAGTCGCCCCACAGGGAGCTGTGCGCATTGAAATCGCCAAGAACAGCATAAGGTTCTGGCAATTGATCTATAAACGATTGGAATTCATGTCTCGATGATGTGTGTGGTTTAGTGGCGCAAGGGCCAGATATGGCCAAAGAGCGCCATGTCCGTGTTAATTTGTTTGCAGTGAAATCATGAGTACTATGAAGTTGGTGTGCCGTGGCTGTAGAGGGGCCTTAAAAATGGTAGCGCTAAAGTGCGTAAAATCTGTATAATAAGATTATGCCGATGACTTATGAAGTGTACTATGAACAATAAGACAATTAAAAAGAATGATATGATGTCTAAAGATATATCAGGTTATATAAGATATGCTAGAGCACTAATGCCTCCTTAGAGCCCTTGAAACACAAGGGCCTGGAGGCATGTGCTATTTAAAACAATTATCGCAGCGGCATCCTCTGGAACGAGGATGCTCTACGAGTTTAATGGGCTTATGACGTGTAGAAGTACATCTTTTAAGAAGTCGCGGACTGCCTTGGTGTTAAAAAGTGGTTCATGACCAAGAAACATAGCCGGGTGCAGAGGGATGTAATAACGCTATGCTAGCGGAAAATGTTTCTTTCTTTCAGGTTCGGCTTTCCGACACTCCAAGAGGACATGGAGGACGGTCAGCCTCTCACCGCATCTACCACAGGTTGGAGGATCGTTTCCCGTGAGTAAAAAGTTGTGGGTCCCAAATGTGTGTCCTATTCTGAGGCGACAGAATAGGACTTCTGTTCGCCGAGATTTTGTTGGGGAGGGCCAAAAACCTAACCTGGGCTTTATACCGCGCAGTTTGTTATTTGTTTGCGCGTCCCACGTGCACTGCCAGTGACTTCGCAGTTTATTTCGTACGAAAGGCCTCAGGTCTGTGACAGGCACATCAGCGGTAGGGTTAACAGCTTGCGATGTGATTGAAGTGGCCATCTCGTCCGCGAGAACGTTACCTTCGATTCCCCTATGACCAGGGACCCAGCATATTATGATATTCTGGTTAGATGAGTACGCTTTACATAATGCCGAATACAGTTCATTGAATACGGGATTTTTATGTTTGTAGAGTGACTTTAAGGCCTTCACGACGCTTAGAGAGTCTGTATAGATCGCTGCTTTTGAAAGTTTTGATCTTCTTATATGCTTCACGGCAGAGAGTAATGCGTAGGCCTCGGCCGTAAAGGTGCTTGTTTCCGGATGCAGTACATCGGATTCCGAAAAGGATGGGCCGACTGCTGCATAGGATACCCCGGCATTTGACTTTGAAGCGTCTGTGCAGAAATCTGCGCAGGAGTGTTTGTACTGAAGTTCTAGGAAATGCATTCTGATTTCGGCCTCAGGAGCGTGCTTTGTAACTTTTATAAAGGATATGTCACATTGTATCACCTGCCACTCCCAGGGAGGTAAGAGCTTGATTGTGTGCATTAAGCGATGCTCGAGGAGTGGGACATGCATTTCATTGCTAAGCTCCTTCACACGCAGCGAAAAAGGCTGTCTTATGGAGGGACGGTTGCTGAAAAGTGTAGCGCACGTCATATCGGTAACTGTATCAAAACATGGATGTTCAGGATTGGAGCGTACTTTAAGGAAATATGTAACGCTGATGTATGATCTCTGTAGGCGGAGAGACCATTCATTGGATTCGGCATATAAGCTTTCAATTGGGCTTGTTCTGAAAGCGCCCGTAGCTAAGCGGATACCTAGATGGTGAACCGCGTCTAGCATCTTTAGCGCGCTCGGGGCGGCAGAGTTATATACCACGGCACCATAATCTAATCGTGACCGGATGAGGCTCTTATACAGATTCATTAGGCACTTCCTGTCACTACCCCACGTAGTCTGGGATAGAAGTTTCATTAAGTTCATTGTTTTCAGACACTTTTCTTTGAGTTGTTTAATGTGTGGGACGAAAGAGAGTCTATTGTCAAGTATAACACCTAGAAATTTGTGCTCTTTGTTTACAGGTATCTGTTGTCCACACACTTCTAAGCAGGGATCTGGAACCAGGCCTCTCTTCCTTGTAAACAAAACACAAGAACTCTTATGAGGATTGATTTTGAATCCATTTTTCTCTGCCCACCCTGACACCTTGTTCAAACCATGCTGTACCTGTCTCTCGCAGACTGCGAGGTTACAGGATTTGAAACCTATTTGAATGTCGTCCACATAGACGGAATACAAAATGGCCGGTGGTAAGGAAGCACGAAGTGTTGTCATCTTAACAATAAAGAGTGTGCAACTGAGCACGCCACCCTGGGGTACACCGGTTTCTTGTGCAAAAGGACGTGACAGCACATTGCCTACTTTCACCCGGAAGGTACGATTGGACAAGTAGCTTTTTATTACGTTTAGCATATTACCATGAATGCCCATTTCTGACAAATCTCTCAAGATTCCGAAGCGCCAGGTCGTATCGTACGCCTTCTCCATATCGAGGAATATCGATAAGAAGAACTGTTTGTGTACAAACGCGTCACGAATATGTCCTTCAATACGTACAAGATGGTCGGTTGTGCAGCGCCCTTCTCGGAAGCCACACTGCAAAGGATCAAGCATTTTGTTTTGTTCAAGGAAATGGATGAGTCGCCGATTTATGATTTTTTCAAATACCTTACACATGCAGCTTGTAAGGGCTATCGGTCGGTAACTTGCCACTGAAGAAGGGTCTTTCCCTTGTTTCAAAACAGGGACCACAATGGCTTCTTTCCATGCCGTTGGAAGGTACCCTGCGTCCCAGGTAGTGTTGAAAAGTGTAAGTAGTGTTACTTGCGTGTCATTGTGTAAGTTTTTGAGCATTTCATACATGATTCTATCGGATCCCGGTGCAGAGCTTTTGCATGCGCTCAAGGCAGCTTTCAACTCGGCAGCCCTAAAAGGGCAATTGTACGGTTCATTCTGTCGGCATTTATTGATGAGTGGCTTGCATTCTTCTATTTGTTTATATTTTAGGAAGCATTGCGAATAATGATTTGAGCTTGATACACTCTCAAAGTGCTCCCCAAGTGAGTCGGCCTGGTCTTTCAGTGTATCGCCCTGTGTATTTACTAGAGGGAGTGAATATGTTTGTCGCCCTCTAATCCTATTAATCCTGTTCCAGGCTTTGGCCTCATCTCTAAACGAGTTAATACTGGATAAAAACATGTGCCAGCTTTCTCTTCTGGCCTGCCGGCGGGTTCTCCTACCTTGGGATTTTATTTTTTTAAAGTTGACAAGATTCTCAGCGGTGGGAGAAGCTCGCAGCAACCCCCACGCCCTGTTCTGATTCTTACGGGCGGTCCGACATTCGCTGTTCCACCACGGTACGCGTGGTTTGCATGCCAAACCACTTACTTCGGATATGCATTTTGATGCGGCATCTATTATGAATGCTGTAAGATAATCTACAGCAGCATCAATTTCTAAAGAAGACAGGTCGGCCCATGAGATGCTAGAGAGAGTTCGAAATTTCTGCCAGTCGGCTGTGTCTATCTTCCACCTAGGAGCTTGTGGAGGATATTCGTTTTCTTTAGATGTTTTTATCAGTATGGGGAAGTGGTCGCTCCCGTAAGGATTGTTCATAGCTTCCCATTCGAGTTCAGGCAGTATACACGGGGAAACTAGGCTGAGGTCAATTGATGAAAATGTTCTATTGGCGAGAGAATAATATGTGGGTGCCTTCTTATTCAGTAGGCATGCACCAGAAGAGAAGAGGAACTGTTCAACAAGACGACCTCGCGCATCTATACGAGAGTCGCCCCACAGGCTGTTGTGCGCATTGAAATCCCCAAGTACAACGTAAGGTTCTGGCAATTCATCTATGAAGGACTGAAATTCATGTTTGCTTAGTTTGTAGTGTGGGGGTATATAAATCGAGCAAATAGTGATAAGTTTGTTTAGCAAAACAATTCGAACCGCCACTGCTTCAAGGGCCGTTCGTAGCTGTAAATGTTGACAGGCTATACTTTTATGAGTGAGAATCGCAACACCACCGGATGATGCGACGGCATCATCGCGATCTTTGCGAAGCGTATCATACGTACGGAGAAAGTTTGTGTGTTTGGATTTTAAATGTGTTTCCTGTAAACACAGCACTTTTGGATTATGTTTGTGGATGAGTTCCTGCAAATCATCAAGGTTTCTCAGAAGACCTCTGACATTCCATTGTATGATTTGTGTATCCATATTTAAAGTGAATTTGTGCTGTGTTTACGGAAACGGAAGTGATGTCTTAGATTACAGAGCTCTTGCGAGGCCCTGTAACCGGGGTTCTGCCTTTTTTGGAGCGTTCGAGGGAGCCTCGCCGCTCCTTAGGCGCTTGGAGCGCCGTGGGGATAGGTGTTGTGTCCATTGCCTCATGCGAGGCGCCGGACACGCGCTCTTGAGAGCGAGAAGTTTTTCGAGAGAGTCTCACCTCGGAAGGCGAGACCCCTGCGCCCACCAGCCCGGAGGTCGATGGGGCTCCCTGAGGAATTTGGCTGCGCCGGCTGTTGCCAGCGCTGGAAGGGGCCTGGGAGGTTGGGGCAGCCTCGGCTGCGCCCACCTTCGGGGTGGATGGCCCCGTCTGCTGTGTTGGCGTAGCAGCGTCAGCTGCAGCCGCCGGGGGGGCGGATGGCGTCACTGCCGCCTCACTGGGTGTGGGTCGGACAGCCGCCGGAGACCGTTGTGGCGCTGCCCTCTGACGCGCCACATCGGCAAAGGTGTGCTTTGGCAGGAAGGATACCCGCCTGCGTGCTTCTTTGAAACTGATATTTTCTTTTACTTTGATCGTTACAATCTCTTTCTCTTTTTTCCAAGATGGGCACGACCGCGAGTACGCGGCGTGCTCCCCATCACAGTTCAAACAGTGGAAGAGTGTTTTCACACGATTCAGCGGAGTGCTCATGAGCACTGCATTTTGCACAGGTTTGGCGGCCGCGGCAGTTCGATGAGCTGTGGCCAAATCGCTGGCATTTAAAACATCTCAGAGGGTTTGGGACATATGGTCTGACCCGAAGCTTTACATATCCTGTCTCAATACTCTCAGGGAGCACACTTGTACCAAAGGTGAGAATTAGATGTTTTGTTTTGATTTCTTTTCCATCGCGCCTTAGCAGAATTCTCTTAACATTGATTACGTTTTGATCACTCCAGCCTTCTAATAGTTCAGCGTCCGTAAGTTCCATCAGGTCATCATCCGAAACTACACCACGGGTGGTGTTCATCGTGCGGTGCGGGGTAACTGTGACTGGGACATCTCCAAATGATAGAAGGTTAGGCAGTTTCTCGTTGTTTTTTGTCGCGGGGCTCCAAAAGGAGATCACCGCTAGCCATCTTTGATGCTTTATATCCTGGTCCAAATGCCTGAGTTAGAGTTTTTGAAACAACAAAAGGTGAGATTGTTCGTGCTTGTTTTCCTTGTTTTTCAGAATGGATTACATGGAATCGCGGGAAAGTGTCTTTTTGGCGTCCAAAAAATTCAAAGATATCTTCGGTGCGCCCCCTTTTCAGGGAGCGATCAGATAGTGGAGGGAAAGAACTAGCCATAAGTGGGAGTGTATTTTTCGGCAGTAGCGCCAGCCACCCACCATGGAGCCCAACAAGGGGACGCTGCAGGGCCTGTAAAACAGGGCCTACAAGCGCCAGCTGTACGCTACCGCTATAACCAAATATGATATAACCAAGGTTGGCTACTCACACAAGGTTAACCCTTGCTGCCAGGAAGGTCGGAAGTAATAAAGAAATGAGAAGGAGACAGGAAAGGTGGAAAGCAAGAGAAAGACGAAGGCTGGAGGGAGAGAGAGACAGGAAAAGGCAACTACCGATTTCCCCCGGGTGGGTCAGTCCGGGGGTGCCGTCTATGTGAAGCAGAGGCCAAAGGGGTGTGTTGCCTCCGCCGGGGGGCCTTAAAGGTCCGAACACCCAGCATCGGCTCAACCCCCAGGATCCCCTTTTCCCCGGACACGGCTGAGCCGCGCACGGCTACACGCGGGAGGGTCCAACCCTCGTGTGCTCGGGTACGTGGTGTCGCAACACACCAAACGCCTGCTGACGCAGACGCCCCTGCGGGGGGAATTCATGTCTCGTTAATTTGTAGTGTGGGGGTATGTAAAGCGAGCAAATGGTGACGAGTTTATTGAGAAGAACAGCTCGAACCGCCACTGCTTCAAGGGGCGTTTGCAGCTGTAAACGCTGACAGGAAATACTTTTATGAATAAGCATGGCAACACCTCCTGATGATACGACAGCATCATCGCGATCTTTGCGGAACTTGACATACGGTCGGAGAAAGTTTGTGTGTTGTGGTGTTAAGTGTGTTTCCTGTAGACACAGCACTTTTGGATTGTGTTTTTGGATAAGCTCTTGTACGTCATCAAGGTTCCTAAGATAACCTCTGAAATTCCATTGAATTATTTGTGTAGCCATATTGGAAGTAAATAAGTGCTGTGTCTATGGAAAGGGAGGTGATGCCTTAGGTTACAGAGCTCTTTCGAGGCCCTGTAACAGGGGTTCTGCCCTTTCTGGAGCGTTCGAGGGAGCCTCGACGCTTAGGCGTTTGGTGCGCCTTGAGGACGGGTGTAGTGTCCATTGCCTCTTGTGAGGCGCCGGACACGTGCTCTTGCGAGCGAGAAGTTACAAGGGAGAGTCCTGCCTTGGGGGGCAAGACCCCTGCGCCCACCAGCCCGGAGGTCGATGGGGAATTCTGCGGGATTTGGCTGCGCCGGCTGTTGCCAGCGCTGGAAGGGGCCGGGGTGGTTGGGGCACCCTCGGCTGCGCCCACCTTCGAGGTTGATGGTCCCTCTTGCAGTGTTGACGGAGCAGCGCTAGCTGTAACCGCCGCAGGGGCAGATGGCGTAACAGCCGACTCACTGCTTGTGGGTCGGACAGCCGCCGGAGGCCGTTGTGACGCTGCCCCCGTACGCGCCACATCGGCAAAGCTGCTCTTAGACAGGTATGACACCCGCCTACGTGCCTCTTTGAAAGATATGTTTTCTTTGACTTTGATTGTCACAATCTCTTTTTCTCTTTTCCAGGACGGGCAGGCGCGCGAGTATGCGGCATGCTCGCCATCACAGTTGATACAATGTGGAGTGTTTTGGCACATTTCGGAGGAATGTTCGTTGTCACTACACTTGGCAAAAGTCAGCCGGCCTCGACAGTTCTGTGAACTGTGGCCGAAACGTTGGCACTTAAAGCATCTGAGAGGATTGGGAACGTATGGCCGAACACGAAGTTTGATATAACCAGCCTCGATGGACTCGGGAAGGACACTTGAGCCGAAAGTGAGTATCAGGTGTTTCGTCTTGATCTCTTTTCCATCTCTCCTCATTTTAATTCGTTTAACATTGATAACATTCTGTTCACTGAAGCCCTCCAAGAGTTCACGGGTGGTGTTCATCGTGCGGTGCGGGGTTATAATTATTTGGGTTTCCCCAAATGACACTAGTGTTGACAATTTTTCATATTGTTTTTGATCGCGGAGCTCCAAGAGGAGATCACCGCTTGACATCCTCGATGCCTTATATCCAGGACCAAAGGCTTCAGTCAGCGACTTCGAAACAAGAAAGGGTGAGATAGTTCTTACTGGTTTATCTGGTTTTACAGAGTGGATGACATGGAAACGCGGGAAGGATTCTTTTTGGCGGCCAAAAAATTGGAAGACTTCATCGGTGCGCCCTCTTTTCTGAGGGCGATCAGGTAGTGGAGGGAAAGAGGTAGCCATGAGTGGACGTGCAGTTTTCGGCAGCAACGCCAGCCACCCACCATGGAGTCCAACAAGGGGACGCTGCAGGGCCTGAAAAACAGGGCCTGCAAACGCCAGCTGTACGTTGCCACTATAACCCAGTATGACATAACCAAGGTTGGCTACTCACACAAGGTTAACCCTTGCCGCCAAGAAGAAGGAAGTAAATAGAAGAGAGAAGGAGATAGGAAAGGTGGAAAGTAAGGGAAAGACGAAGGTTGTACGAAGAGGTTGGGGCAGCCTCGACTGTGCCCACCTTCGGGGTCGATGGCCCTGTCTGCTGTGTTGGCGTAGCAGCGTCAGCTGCTACCGCCGGGGGGGCGGATGGCGTCACTGCCGCCTCACTGGGTGTGGGTCGGACAGCCGCCGGAGACCGCTGTGGCGCGGCCCCCTGACGCGCCACATCGGCAAAGCTATTCTTCGGTAAGAAGGATACGCGCCTGCGTGCCTCCTTAAACGAAATGTTCTCTTTGGTTTTGAGTTTTCCTTTTCTTTTTTCCAATGTGGGCAGGACCGCGAGTACGCGGGGTGCTCCCCTTCACAATTTACACAGTGTGGAGTGTTCTGGCATGACTCGGACGGATGTTCATTTTCGCTACATTTGGCGCAGGTTAGTCGGCCACGGCAGTTCTGGGAACTGTGGCCAAACCTTTGACACTTAAAACATCGGAGGGGATTTGGGATGTACGGCCTCACCCTGATCTTCACATAGCCTGCGTCGATTGTTTCGGGCAGGACACTTGAACCAAATGTAAGGATAAGATGCTTTGTCTGAATTTCTTTACCATCGCGCCTCATTTTGATTCGTTTTACACTGATCACATTCTGGTCACTCCAGCCTTCAAGTAGTTCAGCCTCTGTCAGGTCAATCAGGTCACTATCTGATACAACACCACGGCTTGTGTTCATGGTGCGATGCTGTGTCACATTCACTGGAATGTCCCCAAAAGAGACAAGATTCGGCAGCTTTTCAAACTGATTTTTATCTCGGAGTTCCAAAAGGAGATCTCCACTTGCAAGTTTGGTTACCTTAAAGCCTTGGCCAAGAATATCGGTTATTGATTTAGACACTAGAAAAGGAGAGATCATTCTCGCTGACTTTGCGGTTTTCTCCGAGTGGATGACATGATATTTGGGGAAGTTTTCATTATGACGACCATAGAACTTAAATACTTCTTCGGTGCGCCCTCGTTTATGAGGGCGATCAGGAAGGGGTGGAAAAGAACTTGCCATAGATATATGCGGAAATTCGACAGCACCGCCAGCCACCTACCATGGAGCCCAACAAGGGGACGCTGCAGGACCGTGAAAAGACACGGCCTGCACACGCCAGCTGTACGACACTACTATAACCAAATCTGTTATAACCAAGGTTGGCTATACCACACAAGGTTAACCCTTGCTGCCTGGGAAAAGTGGAAATAAAAAGGAAGCTAGGAGGAGACAGGAAAGACCGAAAGCAAGAGAAAGACGAAGATTACAGAGGAGGATAGGAAAAGGCAACTACCGATTTCCCCCGAGTGGGTCAGTCCAGGGTTGCCGTCTACGTGAAGCCGAGGCCAAAGGGGTGTGTTGCCGCTGCCGAGGGGCCGTAAAGGTCCAAACACCCGGCATTGGCTCAACCCCCAGGATCCCCTTTTCCCCGGACACGGCTAAGCCGCGCACGGCTACACGCGGGAGGGTCCAACCCTCGTGTGCTCGGGTACGTGGTGTCGCAACACACCAAACGCCTGCTGACGCAGACGCCCCTGCGGGGTTAGAGTACCGGAGGTGGAAAAAAATGGTCCAAGTGCTGCATACGCAACATCAGTGCATGATTTGGAAGCATCTGTATAAAACTCGGCACAGCAGTACTTCGCTTGGATTTCGAGGAAGTGTGATCGTATGTGTGCCTCAGGTGCATGTTTCGTTATTGCGACAAAAGAGATATCGCACTCCATGGTCTGCCATTCCCAAGGCGGTGGAAGGCGAGTGGGAGGCATTAGTATACTTTCTGGGATATAAATATCTGTTTCTTCTGCCATTGCTTCCAAGCGCAGGCTCAAAGGAGTTCTAATAAATGGGCGGTTACGGTAAAGTGTGGCAGCGGACAGGTCGCTAACGATGGAATGGCATGGATGTTCGGTGTCAGATTTTGCCTTAGTGTAGTATGAGAAACTTAAGAATATTCTTCGTAGATGTAAGGAACATTCGTTGGACTCAACATAGAGACTTTCAACAGGGCTCGTTCTAAAGGCGCCTGTTGCCAGTCGTATACCAAGGTTGTGAACAGGATCTAGAATCTTTAGCGCACTCTCAGTTGCGGAGTGGTACACCACGGCTCCGTAGTCGAGGCGTGATTGTACGAGACTCTTATATAAGCTAAGCAGACACTTCCTGTCACTGCCCCAAGTTGTTCGAGAAAGCAGCTTGAGGAGGCTCATCGTCTTTAGGCACTTTTCTTTAAGATATTTTAAGTGGGGAATGAAGTTGAGTTTTGTGTCCAGGATAACACCTAAGAATTTGTGTTCACGGCTGACGGTTAGTCTTTCTCCCTTAAGGTTAATATCTGGTTCTGGTAGTACACCTCTCTTGTTTGAGAACAGGACACATGTGCTTTTTTGGGGGTTCAGTTTAAAACCATTCTCATCCGCCCACTTTGAGAATCTATTCAAGCCAAGCTGTAGCTGCCTCTCGCCAATGCTAAGGTTACACGACCTGAACCCTATCTGTACATCGTCCACATAGAGTAGAAGAGTGTGCGAGGCAATACGGTATGGAGGGAATTCATTTTAACAATAAATAAAGTACAGCTCAGTACTCCACCCTGCGGTACACCTGTCTCCTGTATAAATGGCCGAGACTGTACGTTGCCAACTCTGACACGAAATGTCCTGTCAGAGAGATAACTTTCAATTATTCTCAGCAGGTTGCCGCGAATGCCCATTGCAGAAAGATCCCGAAGGATCCCGAAGGATCCCGAAGCGCCACGTAGTATCATACGCCTTCTCCATGTCAAGAAACACAGATAACACAAGCTGTTTGTGGACAAATGCTTCCCTGATGTACATTTCCATGCGTACAAGCTGATCTGTCGTCGATCTGCCTTCTCTGAAACCACACTGATATGGGTCTAATTTCTTGTTTATTTCTAGATAGTGGACCAAGCGACTGTTAACCATTTTCTCAAAAACTTTGCATAAGCAGCTCGTCAATGCTATAGGCCTATAACTATTTGCCAAAAAAGGGTCCTTACCCTGTTTCAAAATAGGAATTATGATGGCCTCTTTCCAAGCAGAGGGAATGTGGCCGGACGACCATATAGAATTGTAAAGACAAAGAAGGGTTTTTGTGTTTCAGGCGGCAGGTGTTTTAGCATTTCATAGAAGATGCGGTCAGAACCGGGGGCAGATTTGTTGCAGCTGTTTAGGGCTGCCTGAAGCTCTGCCATGCAAAAAGGTCTATTGTATGCCTCGCATTTTGTGCTTTTCCGGTCTAGTGGTTTTCCTTCTATTTGCCTTTTGTACCTTTGGAATGTTTCAGAGTAGTGCGACGAGCTGGATATCTGTTCGAAATGTGCGCCAAGAAAGTTCGCCTGATCTTCTATGCTGTCGCCTTGAGTATTCACTAAAGGCAGAGAGTAAGACTGTCGACCCTTTATTCTATTAACTCTATTCCAAACCTTTGTTTCGTCAGTGTAAGAGTTAATGCCTGATATATACTTTCTCCAACTCTCTCTTCTAGCTTGTCGCCGCGTTCTCCGACCCTGGGATTTGACCTGCTTGAAATTGACTAGATTTTCTGCTGTCGGAGAATCCCGAAGTAAACCCCGTGCCTTGTTTTGCTTCTTTCGCGCTATTCGACACTCATCGTTCCACCACGGAAGGCGGCGTTTTGTGGACAATGCACTTGTTACAGGGATACATTTGGAGGAGGTGTCAAGGAGAAAAACAGTAAAATATTCAACCGCAGCGTCTATGCTTAAAGCACACATGTCGTCCCAGGATAAAGAAGCAAGACTTTCGAACTTTTCCCAGTCAGCGGAGTCAGTTCTCCAGCGAGGTAATTGTGGAAGGCATTCATTAGACATTGGTGTGCTTAGAACTACAGGGAAATGGTCGCTCCCGTAAGGGTTTTTAATAACTTTCCATTTAAAGTAAGGTAGAAGAGTAGCAGATGCAAGGCTAAGATCTATTGAGGAGTATGTTTTGTTTGCCAGATTGTAATACGTGGGCTCCTTCTCATTCAAAAGACATGCACCTGAAGAAAAAAGGAACTGTTCAATCAAGCGACCTCTCGCGTCACAGCGCGAGTCGCCCCATAGGTTGCTGTGCGCATTTAAATCTCCAAGCACAAGATATGGCTCAGGCAACTGATCTATTAATGTTTGGAATTCTTGTTTGTGAAGATGAAAATGCGGCGGTATATACAGGGAACAGATGGTTATCAGTTTACTTAGAAGTACAGCTCGAATGGCCACTGCCTCAAGGGGCGTTTGTAGCTGTTAGTGTTGACAGGCTATAGATTTGTCAGCTATGATGGCTACACCACCTGATGATGCGAGAGCATCATCGCGATCCTTCCGAAAAATAACATAGTGACGAAGGAAGTGTTTATGTTTAGAATTCAAGTGAGTCTCTTGGACACACAGCACTTTTGGAGTTAGTTCATTAAGGATTTCTTGGATATCATCGAGGTTGCAAAGCAGGCCTCTGATATTCCACTGAATAATTAGTGTATTCATATTAAAATAAATATTGTGCTATGTGTCGAAGAGAATGTACATCGTTTAGGTTACAGTGCCCTTTTGGGGTCCTGTAATTGGAATTTTGTCTTTCCTGGAGCGGTCGAGAAAATCGCGCCGCTCCTTTGGCGTCAACTGCGCCTTCTGACTGGGTGTTGTGTCCATGGCCTCTTGAGAGGCACTGGACACGTGCTCTTGCGAGCGGTGTGTTTTCCGTGGAGGCCTTGTGTCGGAAGACAAGGCCTTGGAGCCCACCGTGCTGGTGGTTGATGGGCTTGTGCTGACCTCTGAGCTGTGCTGACTAGTGCCAGCACTAGCAGGGGCCTCCGCTGGGGTCAAATTTGGGAGACGTAGGGCAGGCTTCGCTGCTCCCACCGTGGGGACGGGTGGCTTTGCCACACGCTCGCTATGCGTGGCGCTGGCGTCCACCAAGTGCCGTTGTGGTACTGCCCCCCTACGTACCACTTCGGCGAAAGATGTGCTCTGTGCAAATGTTGGTGAGATGCGTTGTCGCGCTTCTCTGAAAGTTATGTTTTCTTTTACCTTTATCGTAATTATTTCTTTTTCTTTTTTCCAGACCGCGCATGATCGAGAATATGCAGGGTGGCCACCGTTGCAATTGCTACAACGGGGCTCAGCCTTGCAGTCATCTGCAGAGTGATCACTGATGCCGCATTTTGCACATGTTAGCCGCCCTCGGCAGCTCTGGGAAGCGTGACCAAACCTCTGGCATTTAAAACAGCGTCGCGGGTTGGGGATGTACGGTCGTACTCTGATTTTGATATATCCAGTTTCTATTGTCTCTGGTAACGTGCTAGAGCCAAAGGTAACTATCAGGTGCTTAGTTGGCAGCTCCTTATTGTCCCGTCTGATCTTTATTCTTTGTACGTTTATTACATTTTCATCCTTCCATCCTTCCAGGAGTTCTTGTTCGGTCAAATCCATCAAGTCAATGTCAGAAATTACGCTTTTGGCCGTATTCATGGTTCGATGTGCTGTTAGGCTGACGGGGATGTCTCCAAGTTGTACAAGGTTCGTTAGCTTGTCGTGTTGTGCTTTGTCTTTCAATTCGAGTAACAAGTCGCCACTGGCCAGCTTGGTGATTTTATAGCCGCCTCCAATGGTCTCTGTGAGATACTTCGCCACAATGAATGGCGAAATCATTCTTGCCTTCTTGTCAGGTTTTTCACTGTGTACAACGTGAAATTTCGGGAAAGTCTGAGAGGGTTTGAGAGAAAACTGAAATGTAGCGTCGGTGCGCCCCCTTTTAGAGGGACGATCGGTTGAAAAAGGGTTGGAAGTTCCCATGAGATATGTTGAGTATTCAGCGACGACGCCAGTCACCCACCACCGAGCCCAACAAGGGGACAAGGCAAGGTATGTGGTGAAACAAGCCCTGCCATGCCAACTGTACGTCGTCGCTATAACCACATATGTTATAACCAAGGTAGGTCATACCACACCAGGTTAACCCTCGCCGCCAGGAATGTTGGAAGTTATCAGAAGAAAAAGAAGACAGGAAAGACTAAAAGGGAGAGGGAAAGACGAAGATGTGCGAAGAGAGAGACAGGAAAAGGCGACTGCCGATTTCCTCTAGGTGGGTCAGTCTGGAGGTGCCGTCTATGTGAAGCCGAGGCCGAAGAGGTGTGTTGCCTCTGCCGGGGGGCCTTAAAGGTCCAGACACCTAGCATCGGCTCAACCCCCAGGATCCCCTTTTCCCCAGACACGGCTAAGCCGCGCACGGCTACACGCGGGAGGGTCCAGCCCTCGTGTGCTCGGGTACGTGGTGTCGCAACACACCAAACGCCTGCTGACGCGGACGCCCCTGCGGGGAAACACAGCACTTTCGGATTGTGTTTGTGGATGAGTTCTTGCACATCATCAAGGTTTCTAAGGAGACCTCTGACGTTCCATTGAATTATCTGTCTAGCCATGTTGGTAGTAAATAGGTGCTGTGTGTACAGAAACAGTAGTGATTACGGAAATTACAGAGATTAAATTACAGAGCCCTTTCGAGGCCCTGTAACGGGGGTTCGGCCCTTTCTGGAGCGTTCGAGGGAGCCTCGCCGCTAGCGCCTTAGGAGCTTGGTGCGCCTTGAGAATAGGTGTAGTGTCCATTGCCTCTTGTGAGGCGCCGGACACATGCTCTTGCGAGCGAGAAGTTTTTGAGGGTCCTGCCTCGGAAGGCAACACCCCTGTGCCCACCAGCCCGGAGGTCGATGGGGCTCCCTGAGGGATCTGGCTGCGCCGGCTGTTGCCAGCGCTGGATGGGGCCGGGGAGGTTGGGGCAGCCTCGGCTGCGCCCACCTTCGGGGTCGATGGCCCCGTCTGCTGTGTTGGCGTAGCAGCGTTAGCTGCAGCCGCCGAGGGGGCGGATGGCGTCACTGCCGCCTCACTGGGTGTGGGTCGGACAGCCGCCGGAGGCCGTTGTGGCGCTGCCCCCTGACGCGCCACATTGGCAAAGCTGTGCTTTGGCAGGAAGGATACCCGCCTGCGTGCCTCTTTGAAACATGTTTTCTTTTACTTTAATTGTAACTATTTCCTTTTCTTTCTTCCACGATGGGCACGACCGCGAGTATGCAGCGTGCTCCCCTTCACAGTTTACACAATGGAGAGAGTTTTCACAAGTTTCAGAGGTGTGCTCATGAGCACTGCATTTCGCGCAGGTTCGGCGGCCTCGACAGCTCTGAACTGTGACCGAAATGCCGGCATTTGAAGCAACGCAGGGGATTTGGAACATATGGGCAAACACGGAGCTTGATATAGCCGGCCTCGATGGACTCGGGATGAACACTTGTGCCAAAAGCAAGTATCAGGTGTTTGGTCTGAATTTCCTTATCACGCCTCATCTTAATTCGCTTAACGTTGATGACGTTCTGCTCGCTGAAGCCCTCCAATAGCTCAGCCTCAGTCAGCTCCAAGAGATCATCATCGGAGACTACGCCACGGCTGGTATTCATAGTACGATGCGGTGTTACTGTTACTTTGGCGTCGCCAAATGACACTAGATTGGGTAGCTTTTCATATTGCTTCAGGTTGCGGAGCTCCAAGAGGAGATCACCGCTTGCCATTCTGGATGCTTTGTAGCCGGTACCAAAAACTTGGGTCAGAGAATTAGACACGAGGAATGGTGAGATTGTTCGAACGGGTTTGTTTGGCGTTTCAGAGTGGACTACATGAAATCGAGGGAAAGTTTCTTTTTGACGGGCAAAAAATTCTAAGACATCATCGGTGCGCCCCCTCTTCAGGGAGCGATCAGGTAGTGGGGGAAAGGAAGTAGCCATATGAGATTGTAATTTCGGCAGTAACGCCAGCCACCCAACGTGGAGTCCTACAAGGGGACGCTGCAGGGCCTGTGAAACACGGCCTGCAAACGCCAGCTGTACATTACTACTATAACCAAATATGAAATAACCTAGGTTGGTTATTCACACAAGGTTAACCCTTGCTGCCTGGAAAAATTGGAAGTAAAGAGAAGCGAGGAGAAGACAGGAAAGATGGAAAGTAAGAGAAAGACGAAGGTTGGAGGGAGAACGAGAGACAGGAAAAGGCAACTACCGATTTCCCCCGAATGGGTCAGTGCGGGGGTGCCGTCTACGTGAAGCAGAGGCCAAAGAGGTGTGTTGCCTCCGCCGGGGGGCCTTAAAGGTCCGAACACCCGGCATCGGCTCAACCCCCAGGATCCCCCTTTCCCCGGACACGGCTAAGCCGCGCACGGTTAGACGCGGGAGGGTCCAACCCTCGTGTGCTCTGGTACGTGGTGTCGCAACACACCAAACGCCTGCTGACGCAGACGCCCCTGCGGGGTTTCTCATATTGTTTCTGATCGCGGAGTTCCAAGAGATCACCGCTTGCCATCCTCGACGCCTTATAACGTGGACGAAAGACTTCAGTCAATGTCTTAGAAACAAGGAATGGTGAGATAGTTCGCACTGGTTTAGCTGGTTTTTCAGAGTGGATCACGTGAAAACGAGGGAAGGATTCTTTTTGCCGACCAAAAAACTGGAATACATCATCGGCGCGCCCTCTTTTCTGAGGGCGATCAGGAAGCGGAGGGAAAGAGGTTGCCATAAAGGGATTGAATTTTCGGCAATAACGCCAGCCACCCACCGGAGAGTCCTACAAGGGGACGCTACAGGGACTGTAAGAACAGGTCCTGCAAACGCCAGCTGCACGTTATCACTATAACCAAATATGAGATAACCTAGGTTGGTTATTCACACAAGGTTAACCCTTGCTGCCTGGAAAATTGGAAGTGAGAGGAAGATAGGAGAAGACAGGAAAGATGGAAAGTAAGAAAAAGACGAAGGTTGGAGGGAGAGCGAGAGACAGCAAAAGGCCACTACCGATTTCCCCCGGGTGGGTCAGTCCGGGGGTGCCGTCTATGTGAAGCAGAGGCCAAAGAGGTGTGTTGCCTCCGCCGGGGGGCCTTAAAAGTCCGAACACCCGGCATCGGCTCAACCTCCAGGATCCCCCTTTCCCCGGACACGGCTAAGCCGCGCCCGGCTACACGCGGGAGGGTCCAACCCTCGTATGCTCGGGTACGTGGTGTCGCAACAAACCAAACGCCTGCTGACGCAGACGCCCCTGCGGGGCTGCTGTATTTGTCTTTTGCACACTGCAAGGTTACAGGATTTAAAACCTATTTGTATGTCATCTACGTAAACAGAATAGAAAATGGCTGGCGGTAATGCAGCGCGGAGCGTGTTCATCTTAATGACAAAGAGAGTGCAACTGAGTACGCCTCCCTGAGGTACACCAGTTTCCTGTGTGAATGTACGCGACAGTGCATTACCTATTTTCACCCGAAATGTACGGTTTTGTAGGTAGCTTTCGATAATGTTTAACATATTGCCGCGGATGCCCAGCGCCGACAGCTCGCGCAATATTCCGTACCACCAAGTTGTATCGAACGCCTTCTCCATGTCAAGAAATACGGATAGGAAGGATTGTTTATGTACGAAAGCATCGCGAATGTTTGATTCAATGCGCATGAGATGGTCGGTTGTAGATCGCCCTTCCCTGAAGCCACATTGAAGTGGGTCAAGCATATTGGTAGACTCTAGAAAATGTACGAGGCGGCGATTGATCATTTTTTCATGATGATGTGTAGTGTTTTATGGTGCATGGGCCAGGGATGGCCAAAGAGCACCATGACAAAGGTAATGTTAACCGTGCATTGTGAATGATGCAGGCAATGAATTAGACAATGAATTTCTCATGGTGTATGTGACATGGCTGTAAAAAGGCCTAAAATCGGTCGCTGTGGATGGCGTAAAATATATAGTCGCTAAAATAATGACTCTAAGTAAAGCTGTGGGCTATGGTAATGGGGTTTCGTTAAAAGCATGATGCAATAAAACATAGCACTGACACTTAAGATTCAAGAAAGCCTTTAAATACAAGGCTGGTATACGTGAGCTAAAGATGTCCTGGCCAAATGATTTCGAGACTGTCTGTTTCAGCTAAAAACGCTAAAACTAGATTCGGATTAAAAAGCGGTTCATTGCAGAGAAAAAATTTCGGGTGAAGAGGAATATTTTCGCGATATGCAGAAATGAAATACTTTTTCCTCTGTGTTTCTATTGCAGGGCATTGAATAAGAACGTGCAGGACTGTGAGGTTTTAGCCGCACTTACTGCAAGTGGGAGGATCCCCCCCCAGTCAAGAGGTAAGAGTGAGTGCCGTAAGTGTGTCCTATTCTTAATCGGCAAAGGAGGACTTCGTTATATCGTGACATTCTCTCCGATACCCAATATCCTAATTTAGGCTTTATCAAGTGCAGTTTATTTGATATCTCGGCATTCCACTGTTGCTCCCAACAGATTTTGAGCTTGTAACGCAAGTATGCTTTAAGATCTGGGGCTGGGATGGGTATGTTTATGTCCGTGTCACTAAAAGCTACTAAAATATCTTTCTCGTCAGCAGCTTCGTTGCCTTTTATGCCACAGTGGCCAGTTACCCAGCATAGGATGATCATTTGTTTAGCACTATAAGCTGAGCATAGCAATGTATACAGTTCATTAAAGACAGTGTTTTATGTTTACGTATATTTATAAGGGATCGCACTACACTCAATGAGTCTGTGAATACTATAGCCCTAGTAAGATTCGTTTGCCTGATGTGCTTCACTGCAGAGAGGATTGCATATGCTTCCGCTGTGAAGATACATGTATGTGGGTTCAATGTACCGGATATTAAAAATGCTGGTCCTAGTGCTGCGTAAGCAACACCAGACGAAGACTTAGAGGCATCTGTGTAAAATTCAGCACAAGAATATTTCTCCTGAAGCTCAACAAAATGTGACCGTATGTGTGCTTCAGGTGCTCGTTTTGATATTTCTGCAAACGAGATGTCACATTCGATAGTCTGCAACTCCCACGGCGGTGGAAGCCGCGTAGTTGCCATTATGACATTCTCTAATATCGGCACACCCGTTTCTTCGGACAATGATTCCAACCGAAGGGACAGAGGAGGTCTAGTGCCTGGGCGGTTACGGAAAAGCCTAGCCGTAGACAGGTCGTAAATAACTGAATGGCATGGATGATGGAAATCTGATTTAACTTTGAGGGCGTATGAGAGACTTAAATATATGCTTTGAAGATGTAGGGACCATTCGTTAGATTCAGCATACAGGCTTTGTACGGGGCTAGTCCTAAAGGCACCTGTAGCAAGGCGGATGCCTAAGTGATGAATAGGATCTAGCATTTTCAAAGCGCTAGGTGCAGCAGAATTATAAACTATTGCTCCATAGTCAAGCCGTGTTAATATTAGACTTTTGTAAAGCTTTAAAAGGCACCGCCTGTCGCTTCCCCAAGATGTGCGCGACAAGAGCTTCAGCAGATTCATAGTCTAGAGACACTTTGATTTCAGATACTTCAGATGTGGTACAAAAGTCAGCTTGCTGTCTAAACGGATTCCTAGAAATTTGTGTTCACGGCTCACAGATAGCCGTTCTCCATTCAGTTCTACTGCGGGGTCCGGGAGTATGCCTCTCTTGTTAGAAAACAGGACGCATGTACTTTTTTGTGGGTTTAGCTTGAAACCGTTTTGGTCCGCCCACTTAGATAATTTATTTATGCAAAGCTGTACATGTCGCTCGCAGATACTTAGGTTACATGATTTGAAACCTATCTGGATGTCGTCCACATATACAGAATAAAACATAGTATGTGGGATGGCAGACTGGATCGAGTTCATTTTTACAATAAGAAGAGTGCAGCTTAGCACACCACCTTGTGGAACACCAGTCTCTTGCGTAAGTGGACGAGACAGAACGTTACCAACTCTAACCCGGAACGTGCGATTGGAGAGGTAACTCTGAATCACGTTCAGCAAGCTGCCTCGAACTCCCATTTCAAACAGATCACGGAGAATTCCAAAGCGCCAGGTTGTGTCGTATGCCTTTTCCATATCAAAAAATACTGATAGGAAGAACTGTTTGTGGACAAAGGTATCACGGATATTTGTCTCGATGCGGACAAGGTGATCTGTTGTGGATCTACCCTCCCTAAAACCGCACTGAAATGGATCGAGTATCTTGTTGCTTTCAAGAAAATGGATGAGGCGACGGTTAATCATTTTCTCAAATAATTTGCATAGCCAACTAGTCAGAGCTATGGGCCTGTAACTGTTGGGTGACGAAGGGTCCTTGCCCTCTTTGAGAATAGGGATCACGATTGCTTCTTTCCAGACAGAAGGAATGTAGCCGGCAGAGAACATGGAATTGAAGAGTGACAGTAATGTTTTTTGGGTTTCAGGGTGTAAGTGTCTTATCATCTCATACATTATTCTGTCACTTCCTGGAGCGGACTTGTTGCAACAGTTCAGTGAGGCTTGGAACTCAGCCATACCAAATGGACGATTGTATCCTTCATTGGATGAGCTCTTCCGACCCAAATTCATCTGTTCTGATGATGTGTGGTGTTTTATGGCGCAAGGGCCAGGTTTGGCCAAAGAGCGCCATGACAAATGGTAATGATGACGATGTGTTACGGATGGCGCGCACAATGAATTCCTCATGGTATATGTGACATGGCTGTAGAAGGGCCTAAAATCTGTAGCTGTAAATGGCGTAGAATATATAGTTGCTAAAATAATGACGGTGACTAGGCAGTGATGTGGGCTATGGCAATGGGCTTTCGTTAAAACATTATGAAATAAAACATAACACTGACACCAGAGTTTCAAGCAAGCCCTTGAATGCAGGGCTGTTAGTCACGTGCTAAAAATTGCCTGGCCAAATGATTTTCAGGATGTCAGTTTCATCTAAAAACCTAAGACTACAGTTTGAAAAACAGTTCGTCACTAAGAAAAAATGCAGGGTGGAGAGGTATATTTTCGCGATATGCAGAAGGGAAATACTTTTTCCTCTCTGTTTCTATTGCAGGGCACTGGATAAGAACATGGAGGACAGTCAGGCTATCGCCGCACCTGATGATGATGATATATGGCGTTTTATGGCGCAAGGGCCAGTTATGGCCAAAGAGCGCCATGACAAATGTAATGTTTACAGTGCATTGTGAATGGTGTAGACAATGAATTCCTCATGATATATCTGAGATGGCTGTAAAGAGGCCTAAAATCTGTTGCTGTGGATGGCGTAAAATGTGTTGTTGCTAAAATAATGACACGTAGTAGTGCTGTGGGCTATGGCAATGATTAAAGGCATGATGCGATAAAACATAACGTTGACACTTTAGCTTCAAGAATTTCTTTGAGTACAGGGGCTGTTATAGTGCGCAAAAAATTCCCTGGCCAAATTATTTCAAGAGTGTCTGTTTCAGCTAAAAACTCTAAAACTAGTTTCGGATTAAAAAGCGGTTCATTGTTGAGAAAAAATTTCGGGTGAAGAGGAATATTTTCGCGATACGCGGAAATGAAATACTTTTTCCTCTGTGCTTCTATTGCAGGGCATTGAATAAGAACGTGCAGGACTGTGAGATTTTGGCCGCACTTACTACAAGTGGGAGGATACCCCCCAGTCAAGAGGTAAGAGTGAGTGCCGTAAGTGTGTCCTATTCTTAATCGGCAAAGGAGCACTTCGTTATATCGTGATGTTCTCTCTGATACCCAATATCCTAA
The DNA here is from genome assembly GCF_050947875.1 of Dermacentor variabilis. Taxonomy (NCBI): domain Eukaryota; kingdom Metazoa; phylum Arthropoda; class Arachnida; order Ixodida; family Ixodidae; genus Dermacentor; species Dermacentor variabilis. The sequence goes on from NC_134574.1 coordinate 24,377,950, forward strand.
TTTGGGTTTTATCAAGTGCAGTTTATTTGATATCTCAGCATTCCACTGTTGCTGCCAATGGATTTTGAGCTTATGACGCAGGTATGCTTTAAGATCTGTGGCTGGGATGGGTATGTTTATATCCGTGTCAGTAAAAGCTACTGAAGTAGCTTTCTCGTCAGCAGCTTCGTTGCCCTTTATGCCACAGTGGCCAGGTACCCAGAATAGGATGATCGTTTGTTTAGCACTATAAGCTGAGCATAGCAATGTATACAGTTCGTTAAAGACAGTGTTTTTAAGTTTACCTACGTTCATAAGGGCTCGCACTACACTCAATGAGTCTGTGAATACTATAGCCCTAGTAAGATTCGTTTGCCTGATGTGCTTCACTGCAGAGAGTATTCCATATGCTTCCGCTGTAAAGATAAATGTATGTGGGATCAATGTACCGGATATTAAGAATGCTGGTCCTAGTGCTGCGTAAGCAACCCCAGAAGAAGACTTAGAGGCATCTGTGTAGAATTCAGCACAAGAATATTTCTCCTGAAGCTCGAGAAAATGTGACCGTATGTGTGCCTCAGGTGCTCGTTTTGATATTTCTGCAAACGACACGTCACACTCGATAGTCTTCCACTCCCAAGGCGGTGGAAGCCGCGTAGTTGCCATTATGACATTCTCTAAAATCGGTGCACCTGTTTCTTCGGACAATGCTTCCAACCGAAGGGACAGAGGAGGTCTAGTGCCTGGGCGGTTACGGAAAAGCCTAGCCGTAGACAGGTCGTAAATAACTGAATGGCATGGATGATGGAAATCTGATTTCACTTTGAGGGCGTATGAGAGACTTAAATATGTTCTTTGAAGATGTAGGGACCATTCGTTAGATTCAGCATACAGGCTTTCTACGGGGCTAGTCCTGAACGCACCAGTAGCGAGACGGATACCCAAGTGGTGAACGGAATCGAGCATCTTCAAAGCACTAGGCGTCGCAGAGTTATACACAATGGCTCCGTAGTCAAGGCGTGACCGTATAAGGCTTTTGTACAAGCTCAAGAGGCATCTTCTGTCACTTCCCCAAGATGTGCGGGACAAGAGCTTCAGTAGATTCATTGTCCTCAAGCATTTCATTTTCAGATATCTTAAGTGTGGGATAAAAGTTAGTTTGGAGTCTAAAATGAGGTCTAGAAATTTATGTTCATGACTAACAGATAGCCGTTCTCCATTAAGATCAATAACGGGCTCCGGTATTACCCCTCTCTTATTGGAGAAAAGAATGCATGTACTTTTTTCAGGGTTTAGTTTAAAGCCATTCTCGTCTGCCCACTTAGACAACTTATTCACGCCAAGCTGCACTTGTCGCTCGCAGATACTAAGATTACATGACTTGTAACCTATTTGGATATCATCCACGTATACGGAATAAAACATTGTACGTGGTATGATAGTATGGAGCGAATTCATTTTTACAAGGAATAAAGTACAGCTCAGCACTCCACCATGTGGCACACCTGTTTCTTGAATAAATAGACGAGACAGGACATTACCAACACGAACATGAAATGTGCGGTTGCACAGATAACTTTGAATCACCTTTAGCAAGTTGCCACGGACGCCCATTCCAGCGAGATCCCGAAGAATTCCGAAACGCCAAGTTGTATCGTATGCTTTCTCCATGTCTAGAAATACCGATAGGAAAAACTGTTTGTGCACAAAGGCACCCCGGATATTTGTCTCGATACGGACAAGTTGATCTGTTGTGGATCTATGTTCCCTGAAGCCGCAGTGCAAGGGATCTAGTATCTTGTTACTTTCAAGAAAATTCACCAAGCGACGGTTAGTAATTTTCTCAAAAAACTTACATAGGCAGCTTGTTAGGGCTATAGGCCTATAGCTGCTGGTCAAAGACGGGTTCTTGCCCTCTTTCAGAATCGGGATTATGAGTGCTTGCTTCCAGGCTGACGGGATGTAGCTGGCAGAGAATATGGCGTTAAAAAGGGAGAGCAGCGTTTTGTGTGCTTCGGGATGCAGATGTTGGATCATCTCGTAAATTATTCGATCGGTGCCAGGAGCTGATTTATTAAAACTATGTAGTGCAGCCTGAAATTCAGCCATATTGAAAGGACGGTTGTACGATTCATTGTTCTTTCCTTTTAGGTCCAGAGGCCGTCTCTCAGCTTGTTTCTGGTATCTAAGGAATGCATCGGAGTAATGGGGCACATTTTGAAAACATTTCTAGCCCAATCCAAGAGTCAGCTTGGTCCTGAAGGGTATTTCCTTGCGTGTTTACTAATGGTAGAGGATGAGTTTGCCGACCTTTGATTTTATTCACCCTGTTCCAGGCTTTTCGTTCGTCAGTATAAGAGTTGATGCTAGAAATATATCTTTGCCAGCTCTCCCTTTTGGCACGGCGCCGCGTTCTTCTACCTTCAGACTTTATTTTCTTGAATATGATCAAATTCTCCGTAGTTGGAGTGTCTCGAAGGTTGTTCCAAGCTTTATTTTGGTTTCTACGCGCTTTCTTGCAGTCATCGTTCCACCATGGAACACGTCGCTTACAGGACGATCCATTAGTTACGGGGATACATACTGACGCTGCATCAACTATGAACGCCGTGAAATATGTCACTGCATCTTCAATAGATAGATTACAGATGTCGTTCCAAGTCAAATGTGTCAGCTCCCTGTATCGTGTCCAATCGGCACAATCGACTTTCCACCGGGAGACATGTGGGGAGCACTCGTCACCTTTTGTTAGTTTTATGACAATGGGGAAATGATCGCTCCCGTAAGGATTCTTAATTACGTTCCACTCCAGATGCGGTAAGAGTAAACTCGATGCGATGCTTAAATCGATAGATGAGAATGTTTTGTTTGCGACACTGTAAAATGTAGGTTCTTTCCCATTAAGCAAGCAAGCGTCTGTAGTGAGGAGGAAGTTTTCAACTAAGCGTCCTCTGGCATCACAACGACGGCTTCCCCAAAGGGTGTTGTGTGCATTAAAATCTCCAACGACAATGTAGGGTTCGGGCAGTTCATAGATAAAGGTGTGAAATTCTGTTTTTGAAAGTTGGTAGTTCGGGGGGATGTATACAGAGCTAATTGTGATAAGTTTATTAAACAGTACCGCACGGACTGCAACTGCCTCTAAAGTTGTCTTAAGCTGTAGTTGCCGGCAAGCAACACCCTTATCTACTATTATTGCCACGCCGCCAGACGAGGTGAGGGCGTCATTGCGGTCTTTTCGATAAATGGTATACTGCCGGAGAAAGTTCGTGCGTGAAGGATTAAGATGTGTTTCTTGGACACACAGCACCTTTGGACTGTACTTATGTAAAAGTTCCTTAATGTCGTCTAGGTTGTGGAGTAAACCCCTGACGTTCCATTGTATTATCTGTGTATCCATAATGTATGCGTTTTGTGCTGTGTGTCTAAGAAATATGGACTAGATTATCTCACGAGATCTTTCCAGGCCCCGTGAAACGAGATCTGTCTATCTTCCGGGCGCGCTCAAGGGAGCTGCGCCGTTCCTTCGGCGGCTGAGACGCCGGATTTGTATTTGTATCCATCACCTCCTCGGAGGCGGTGGATAGTGCCTGCGCAGCGGGCACGTTCACGGGGGTGGTGGGCCTATCTGCACGCGCAGTGGCCTTGGGTCCAACAGGCCCGGGGGTCTGCTGGTCTTCCTTTGTGGGGGCCGGTACAGCGCTGGCTGTTCCAGCCGGGGGGGCTGATGGCGTGATCGCCGTCACACTCCGTGTGACTTGGGCGGCCGCCGAAGGATGTAGCGCTGCCCCCCGGCGCGCCACATCGGTGTAGGATGGACTAGATTGATTGATGGAGAAGCGTTCGCGCGCCTCTTGGAAAGAAAGGTTCATTTTTACTTTGATTTCGATGATTTGTTTTTCTTTTTTCCAGGATGGACAAGAACGAGAGTATGCGGGGTGATCCCCTTCACAGTTAGCGCAATGGATGGTGGAATTGCAAGTGTCAGACGAGTGCTCATTTGATGCACATTTTGCACAAGTAGTGCGCCTTCGGCAGCTTTGCGAACCGTGCCCGAACCGCTGACACTTGAAGCATCGGCGTGGGTTAGGAATGTATGGCCTTACACGGAGTTTGCAGTATCCTGTTTCTATTGAGTCTGGTAAGTTGCTAGTTCCAAAAGTGATGATTATATGCCTGGTTGGTATTTCTTTGTTATCGCGCCTTATTTTTATCCTTTGTACCTTGACGACGTTCTGTTCTTGCCATCCTTCCAGCAATTCTTCTTCGGTAAGTTCGATAAGGTCATCTTCCGAGATGACACCACGCACTGTGTTCATTGACCTGTGTGGGCCCACAGAAACGGGAATGTCTCCAAATGCAACAAGTTTCGAGAGTTTGTCGTATTGTGGCTTGTCGCGAACTTCGAGTAGAAGATCACCACTTCCCATCTTCGTTACTTTATAACCTGGGCCTATTGCGTCAGTGATAGATTTGGCTACAAGAAATGGTGATATCATTCTGACTGTCTTTGTTTCGTGCTGACTGTGGACAACGTGGTATTTGGGAAAGGACACTTTCGGTTGCATGAAAAAATTGAACTGTTCATCGGTGCGCCCCCTCTTCAGGGAGCAATCAGGTAATGGGGGAAAAGCTTCTGCCATAAAAAATTGGAAAATTCGGCGGCGATGGTGGCCACCCACCACGGAGCCCAACAAGGGGACGCTACAGGATTGGAAGCCTGAAGACGCCAGCCATGCATCGCCACTATAACCTACTATAAAGTACCCAAGGTTGGATAATTACACCAGGTTAACCCTTGCCGCCAGGAAATACGGAAGTAAAAGAAGTGAAGAGAAGACAGGAAAGATGTAAATGTGGGAGAGAAAGTCGAAGATTAGAGAGGAGGACAGGAAGAGGCGACTACCGATTTCCCCCGGGTGGGTCAGTCCGGGGGTGCCGTCTACGTGAAGCAGAGGCCAAAGAGGTGTGTTGCCTCCGCCGAGGGGCCTTAAAGGTCCGAACACCCGGCATCGGCTCAACCTCCAGGATCCCCCTTTCCCCGAACACGGCTAAGCCGCGCACGGCTACACGCGGGAGGGTCCAACCCTCGTGTGCTCGGGTACGTGGTGTCGCAACACACCAAACGCCTGCTTACGCAGACGCCCCTGCGGGGCTATCGCCGCACCTACTACAGGTAGGAGGATCCCCGCCAGTCAAGAGGTAGGAGTGAGTACTGTAAGTGTGTCCTATTCTTAATCGGCATAGAAAAACTTCCTTGTACCGTGCTGTTCTGTCACTTATCCAATTCCGCAATTTTGGTTTTATAATGTGTAACTTATTCAATGTTTGTGTATCCCACTCTTCTTGCCAATGATTCCTCAATTTACGGCGCAGAAAGGGCTTTAGTTCTGTGGCAGGAATGGGGATATTTCCATCTGTGGTGCTAAAACTCACTGACGTAGCTTTTTCGTCAGCATCTACGTTGCCTTTTATGCCTTTATGGCCAGGTACCCAGCATAGTATAATCGCTTGGCTGCACATATATGCGGAGCATAACAAGCTATACAGCTCATTAAAAACAGAGTTCTTATGCTTTCGTAAGCTAATTAGGGCTCTCACTACACTTAATGAGTCTGTGAAGACAATAGCCTTGGCGATATTTGTGAGCCGTATGTGTTGAATAGCCTTAAGAATGGCGTATGCTTCCGCTGTAAAGATACTGGTGTGTGGGTTTAGTGGTCCTGATGTTGAAAGTGAGGGTCCCAGAGCTGCATAAGCAACACCAGCTGGAGACTTCGAAGCATCTGTATAAAATTCATCACATGAGTACTTCTCCTTGAGTTCCAGAAAATGCGAATATATGTGCGCCTCCGGGGCTCGTTTCGATATTTCTAAGAAAGAGATGTCGTATTGGATAGTCTGCCACTCCCAAGGCGGCGGAAGCCGTGTAGGAGCCATTAGGACATTGTGTAAAAGAGGGACCCGTTTTTTCTGAGAGTGCTTCCAACCGGAGGGACAGAGGAGGCCTAGTGGCTGGGCGGTTACGAAACAGCCTAGCAGTGGACAAGTCGCATATAGTGGAATGACAAGGATGTTCAACATCTGAGTTAACTTTTAGGGCGTAGGAGAAAGTTAAATATGTCCTTTGGTAGTGCAATGACCATTCGTTTGATTCGACGTAGAGGCTTTGCACAGGGCTAGTCCTAAAGGCGCCTGTAGCAAGGCGGATGCCTAAGTGGTGGACAGGATCTAGCATTTTTAGAGTACTAGGTCCTGCAGAATTATAGACTATGGCGCCATAGTCAAGGCGTGTTAATATTAGACTTTTGTACAGCTTTATTAGGCACCTCCTGTCGCTTCCCCAAGCTGTACGTGACAACAGCTTCAGAAGATTCATAGTCTTGAGGCACTTTGCCTTAAGATACTTAAGGTGTGGCACAAAAGTTAGCTTACTGTCTAGAAGGATCCCTAAGAATTTGTGTTCATGGCTCACAGATAACCGTTCTCCATTGAGACTGATTACGGGTTCCGCCAGTATCCCTCTTTTATTAGAGAACAGGACACAAGTACTTTTTCTCGGATTTAGCCTAAAACCATTTTTGTCCGCCCACTTAGACAATTTATTTATGCAAAGCTGTACATGTCGCTCACAGATACTTAGATTACATGATTTAAAACCTATCTGGATATCATCTACATATACAGAATAAAACATACTACGTGGTATGGTAGTCTGGATGGAGTTCATTTTGACAATAAAGAGAGTGCAGCTCAGCACACCTCCTTGTGGAACACCAGCCTCCTGTGTAAATGGACGAGAAAGAACGTTACCGACTCTAACACGGAACGTGCGATTGGAGAGGTAACTCTGAATGATGTGTAGCAAGTTGCCTCGAACTCCCATTTCAGACAGATCGCGGAGGATTCCAAAGCGCCAGGTTGTGTCGTATGCCTTCTCCATATCTAAAAATACGGACAGGAAAAACTGTTTGTGGACGAAGGCATCGTGGATATTTGTTTCGATGCGGACAAGGTGATCTGTCGTGGATCTACCTTCTCTAAAACCGCACTGTAAGGGATCGAGTATCTTGCTGCTTTCAAGAAAATGGATGAGGCGACGGTTAATCATTTTCTCAAATAATTTGCATATACCACTTGTCAGAGCTATGGGCCTATAATTGTTGGGTGAGGAAGGGTCCTTGCCCTCTTTGAGAATAGGGATTACGATTGCTTCTTTCCAAACAGAAGGAATGTAGCCTGCGGAGAACAAGGAATTAAAGAGTGACAGTAGTGTTTTTTGGGTTTCGGGGTGTAAGTGTCTGATCATCTCATACATTATCCTGTCACTTCCTGGAGCGGACTTGTTGCAACAGTTCAGTGAGGCCTGGAACTCAGCCATTCCAAATGGACCATTGTATACTTCGTTGGATGTGCTTTTCCGATCCAAATTCATCTGTTCTGCTAGTCGCTGGTATTTTACGAATGTATCTGTGTAGTGAGATGTACTGGAAATGTGCTCGAAATGTGCTCCTAGACAATCTGCCTGATCCTCCACGGTGTCTCCTTGTGTATTTAATAAAGGTAAGGGATGAGTTTCGCGGCCTTTTATTTTGTTAACCCTGTTCCAGGCTTTTTGTTCGTCTGTATATGAATTGATGCTGCTTATGTAGTTTTTCCAACTTTCCCGTTTAGCGCGGCGGCGTGTAATTCTCCCTTGCGACTTGATCGCCTTGAAATTGATTAGATTCTCTGTGGTTGGTGAGTTACGGAGGAGATTCCAAGCCTTGTTTTGTTTTTTCCTGGCTTCCCTACACTCCTCATTCCACCATGGAATACGGCGTTTCGAGGGCGACCCTTTTGTTTGGGGGATACATACTGATGCAGCATCAATAATGAACGCTGTTATGTATGCTACTGCGTCGTCTAGGCTAAGTTCACAGATATTATTCCAGGGAAGCTGCGTTAGTTCGCGAAACTTCGTCCAGTCGGCTGAATCAACTTTCCATCGAGGAACATGTGCAGGTCACTCACTTTGTTTTTTAAGGTTTAGGACGATGGGGAAGTGATCACTGCCATAAGGGTTATTAATGACATCCCACTGGAGATATGGCACAATTGTACTTGACGCTATGCTTAGATCTATCGAAGAAAACGTTTTATGTGTAGAGCTGTAAAATGTTGGCTTTTTCTTGTTAAGCAAGCAGGAACTTGAAGTGAATAGGATGTTTTCTATAAGCCGTCCTCTCGCATCACAGCGAGAGTCGCCCCAAAGTGGGCTATGCGCGTTTAGATCACCGACGACTATGTAAGGGTGAGGCAGCTCATCAATAAAGCTTTGAAATGTGCTAGAGAGTTGATAACTTGGGGGGATGTATACGGACGTGATAGTAACTAGTTTATTGAATAGTACTGCTTGGATAGCAACTGCCTCAAGGGGAGTTCGGAGTTGCAGTTGCCGACAAGCAACGCCTCTGTCTACTAATATTGCTACGCCGCCGGACGATGCAACAGCATCATCTCGGTCCTTCCGGAAAATAGCGTATTGCCTAAGAAAGTTTGTTTGCGTAGATTTAAGATGTGTCTCCTGAACACACCACACCTTTGGATTGTATTTGTGTAAGAGTTCTTTGATATCATCGAGGTTGTGGATCAGACCTCTCACGTTCCAGTGTAATATTTGTGTATCCATATTGTTTGTGTTTACGTGCTGTGTGTGAAGAGATTTGAATTAGGTTGGCTCAAGGGACCTTTCCAGGCCCCTTGATGCGGGGTATTTCTTTTTTCTTGGCGCGCTCCAGGGAGCAACGCCGTTCCTTCGGCGTCTGAGACGCCGGCGAAGTTTTTGTCACATCCATCGCCTCGTCAGAGACGCTGGATGACGCCCGCTCAGCGGGCACTCTCGGGAGTTTTTCGGGCCTGTCTGCACGGGCAGTGGCCCTGGGACCGGCAGGCTCGGAGGTCTGCTGGTCCTTCGTGGTAGGGGGCGGAAGCGCAGTGGCTGCTCCCGCCAGGGGGGCTGATGGCGTAACCGTCATCACACTCCGTGTGACTTGGACGGCCGCCGAAGGATGTAGCGCTGCCCCCCGGCGCGCCACATTGGTGTAGGAAGGACTAGAGTGGTTGTGGAGAGCGAAACGTTTACGTGCCTCTGGAAAAGATAGGTTTAGTTTGACTTTCAGTTCTATTATTTGTTTCTCCTTTTTCCACGAGGGGCACGATCGCGAGTAGGCGGGGTGATCTCCTTCACAGTTGGCACAGTGGTTTGGTGAAGTGCAGATGTCAGAAGCGTGTTCAGAAGAACTACACTTAGCACAAGTAGCATGTCCTCTGCAGGTTTGAGATCCATGCCCAAAACGCTGACACTTGAAGCATCGACGCGGATTTGGGATGTATGGTCGAACATGTAGCTTGCAGTAGCCGGTTTCTATTGTTTCAGGTAGGTTGCAGGTTCCGAAAGTAATGATTATGTGTTTGGTCGGTATTTGTTTGTCATCTCGCCTTATTGTGATTCTTTGCACTTTTACTACGTTCTGGTCTTGCCATCCTTCTAGTAGTTCGCTTTCACTCAGTTCGAGAAGGTCATCTTCTGAGACGACCCCGCGCACTGTGTTCATGGATCTGTGTGGGCCCATTGAGACTGGAATTTCCCCAAATGCTACAAGTTTCGAGAGCTTGTCATATTGTGCTTTGTCGCGAAGTTCGAGAAGAAGATCACCACTTCCCATCTTCGTTACTTTATAGCCTGGGCCAATTGCTTCCGTGAGGCATTTTGCTACAACAAATGGTGAGATCATTCTGACTGTTTTGCTATTGTGCTGACTGTATACAACGTGGTACTTGGGAAAAGATTGCTTTGTTTGCATGAAAAAGGTGAAAGTTTCATCGGTGCGCCCCCTCTTGAGGGAGCGATCAGGTAATGGTGGAAAGTTGCTTGCCATATAGCATCGGAAATTTCGGCGGCGATGGTGGCCACCCACCACCGAGCCCAACAAGGGGACGCTACAAGGTTGGAAGAATACCTGCAGACGCCAGCCATGCATCGCCGCTATAACCTAATATATATATACCCAAGGCAGGATATATTACACACGGTTAACCCTTGCCGCCAGGAAATACGGAAGTAATAAGAAGTGAAGAGAAGACAGGAAAGATGGAAAAGTGGGAGAGAAAGACGAAGATTGGAGAGGAGGACAGGAAAAGGCGACTGCCGATTTCCTCCAGGTGGGTCAACCTGGAGGTGCCGTCTATGTGAAGCAGAGGCCAAAGAGGTGTGTTGCCTCCGCCGGGGGCCTTAAAGGTCCAAACACCCAGCATCGACTCAACCGCCAGGATCCCCTTTTCCCCAGACACGGCTAAGCCGCGCACGGCTACACGCGGGAGGGTCCAACCCTCGTGTGCTCGGGTACGTGGTGTCGCAACACACCAAACGCCTGCTTGCGCAGACGCCCCTGCGGGGAATTCATCTGTTCTGCAAGCCGCTGGTATTTTAGAAATGTATCCGTGTAATGAGATGTACTGGAAATGTGCTCAAAATGTGATCCTAGACAATTTGCCTGATCCTCAAGAGTGTCTCCTTGTGTATTTAATAAAGGTAAGGAATGAGTTTCGCGGCCTTTTATTCTGTTCACCCTGTTCCAGGCTTTTCGTTCGTCTGTATATGAATTGATGCTGCTTATGTAGTTTTTCCAACTTTCCCGTTTAGCGCAGCGTCGCGTTCTTCTCCCTTGCGACTTGATTGCCTTGAAATTAATTAGATTCTCTGTGGTTGGTGAGTTACGGAGGAGATTCCAAGCCTTGTTTTGCTTTTTCCTGGCCTCCCTACACTCCTCGTTCCACCATGGAATATGTCGTTTCGAGGGCGACCCATTTGTTTGGGGAATGCATACTGATGCAGCCTCAATAATGAACGCGGTTATGTATGCTACTGCGTCGTCTAAGCTGAGTTCAGAGATATCATTCCAGGGCAGCTGCGTTAGTTCGCGGAACTTCGTCCAGTCGGCTGAGTCAACGTTCCATCGAGGAAGATGTGCATGACACGCACTTTGTTTTTTAAGGTTTAGAACGATGGGGAAATGATCACTGCCATAAGGGTTATTAATGACATCCCACTGGAGATATGGCACAATTGTACTAGACGCTATGCTTAGGTCTATGGAAGAAAATGTTTTATGCATAGGGCTGTAAAATGTTGGCTTTTTCTTGTTAAGCAAGCAGGAACTTGAAGTGAATAGGATGTTTTCTATAAGCCGTCCTCTCGCATCACAGCGTGAGTCGCCCCACAGTGTGCTATGCGCGTTTAGATCACCGACGACTATGTAAGGGTGACGCAGCTCATCAATAAAGCTTTGAAATGTTGTGCTAGAGAGTTGATAACTTGGGGGGATGTATACAGACGTGATGGTAACTAGTTTATTGAATATAACTGCTTCGATAGCCACTGCCTCAAGAGGAGTTTGGAGTTGCAGTTGCCGACAAGCAACGCCTCTGTCGACTATTATTGCTACACCGCCGGACGATGCAACAGCATCATCTCGGTCTTTCCGGAAAATAGCGTATTGCCTAAGAAAGTTTGTTTGTGTAGATTTAAGATGTGTCTCCTGAACACACAGCACCTTTGGATTGTATTTGTGTAAGAGTTCTTTGACATCGTCGAGGTTGTGGATCAAGCCTCTCACGTTCCAGTGTAATATTTGTGTATCCATATTGTTTGTGTTTATGTGATGTGTGTCAAGAGATATCACTTAGGTTGGCTCAAGGGACCTTTCCAGGCCCCTGGATGCGGGGTATTTCTTTTTTCTTGACGCGCTCCAGGGAGCAACGCCGTTCCTTCGGCGTTTGAGACGCCGGAGAAGTTTTTGTTACATCCATCGCCTCGTCAGAGGCGCTGGATGACGCCCGTTCAGCGGGCACTCTCGGGGGTTTTTGGGGCCTGTCTGCTCGAGCAGTGGCCCTGGGACCGGCAGGCTCGGGGGTCTGCTGGCCCTTCGTGCTAGGGGGCGGAAGAGCAGTGGCTGCTCCCGCCAGGGGGGCTGATGGCGTAACCGCCGTCACACTCCGTGAGACTTGCGCGGCCGCCAGAGGATGTGGCACTGCCCCCCTGCGCGTCACATCACTGTAGGACGGATTTGATTGGTGGTGGACAGAAAAACGCTTCCGCGCTTCTGGAAAAGAAATGTTTAGTTTAACCTTCAGTTCGATTATTTGTTTTTCTTTCTTCCATGATGGGCACGATCTCGAATAGGCGGGGTGGTCTCCATCACAGTTAGTGCAGTGGGTTGCGGAAGAACAGTTATCTGATGTGTGGTCTTTAGATGCACATTTTGCACAAGTAGCACGCCCTCGGCAGCTCTGACATGCATGCCCAAAACGCTGACACTTGACGCATCGGCGCGGATTGGGGATATATGGTCGTACGCGAAGTTTGCAATATCCGGTCTCTATCGAATCAGGCAGTTCACTTGTTCCGAACGTTATTATTACATGCTTTGTTGGGATTTCCTTGTCATCGCGTCTTAACTTAATTCGCTGCACCTTTACAACGTTTTGGTCTTGCCAACCATCCAACAGCTCGCTTTCACTTAGTTCAAGGAGGTCGTCATCAGAAATGACACCACGCACAGTGTTCATTGACCGGTGGGGGCCCACAGAGACAGGAATGTCACCAAAGGCAACAAGTTTAGTCAGTTTACTGTATTGAAGCTTGTCATGCACTTCCAGAAGAAGGTCGCCGCTTCCCATCTTAGTAACTTTGTAACCAGAGCCGATTGCTTCTGTCAGACATTTTGCAACCACAAATGGGGATATTGTACGGACTGTCTTGGTTTCATGTTGATTATGTATTACGTGGTATTTGGGAAATATTTCTTTTGGTTTCATCAGAAAGTTGAACGTTTCATCGGTGCGCCCCCTCTTCAGGGAGCGATCAGGGAGTGGGGGGAAACTAGAAGCCATCTATAGGATTACTTTATTCGGCAGGAATGCCCGCCGCCCACGTCGGAGCCCAACCTGGGGACGTCACAGGATTAGAAAAACTTCTATTCTGCGTACGCCAGCGGTACGTTCCCACTATAACCTTATATACATATACCCGAGACTGGAGATATTACACAAGGTTAACCCTTGCCGCCCAGAAAATAGGAAGTTAAAAGAAATGAATAGAAGACAGGAAAGATGGAAAAGTGGGAGAGAAAGGCGAAGATGAGGGTAGAGAGAGACAGGAAAAAGCGACTGCCGATTTCCTCCAGGTGGGTCAGTCTGGAGGTGCCGTCTACGCAAAGCAGAGGCCGAAGAGGTGTGTTGCCTCCGCCGGGGGCCTTAAAAGTCCAAAACACCCATCGGCTCAACCCCCAGGATCCCCTTTTCCCCAGACACGGCTAAGCCGCGCACGGCTACACGCGGGAGGGTCCAACCCTCGTGTGCTCGGGTCCGTGGTGTCGCAACGTACCAAACGCCTGCTTGCGCAGACGCCCCTGCGGGGGATCATTTTTTTTGATCATTTTTTCAAAAAGCTTGCAAAGACAGCTCGTAAGCGCTATAGGACGGTAGCTGGTCAGTAGTGATGTATCTTTACCGTGCTTCAAAACAGGGATAACAATAGCTTCTTTCCATTTAGATGGGAGGTACCCGGCAGCCCATATAGCATTGAAAAGTGCGAGTAGCGTTATTTGAGTATCATTGTGGAAATGTTTAACCATATCGTACATAACCCTGTCAGGGCCAGGTGCGGAGCTCTCACATGCAGTCAAAGCAGCTGTCAATTCGGCAATGTTAAAGGGCTGGTTATATAATTCGTTCTGTCTGCATTTGCGGTTGATGGCCTCACGTTCTGCTATTTGTTTGTGCTTTAGGAATGCCTTGGAATAATTATTTGAGCTGGAAATCCGCTCAAAATGTTCCCCGAGTGCGTCAGCTTGATCTTTAGCCTTTAGCTAAAGATCCCTTTAGCCTTCTAAGCCCGTCCCACACTTTAGCCTCTTGAGTGTATGAATTTATATCTGACAGGAACCTCTGCCAGCTTGCCCTCTTTGCCTGTCTTCGCGTTCGTCTTCCCTGGGATTTAATCTGTTTAAATTCTACTAAATTTTCGGCGGTAGGACATTCGCGTAGTTTGCCCCAGGCTTTATTCTGTCTCCTTCGTGCCTTTGTGCAATCGTTATTCCACCAGGGGACCCGTCTTTTAAATGAAGTGCCGTTTGTCTGAGGGATGAATTTCTCTGCTGCATCAATGACAAAAGCGGTAAAATATGATACGGCATGATCTATGCTAAAATCACTTATAAAACCTGGTAATATGTAGGTGGATTCTTTAAAGCATTCCCAATTAGCCTCCGCTCGTTTCCAGCGAGGAACAGGCGGAGGGGAGTCATGTTGTGTTACTAGGTTTAGAGTTAATGGGAAGTGATCACTTCCAAATGGATTTTTAATTACAGACCACTCTAAATCAGGGAAGATAGAGCCAGAACCGATAGACAGGTCTATTGAGGAGTATGAATTATGCTGTGGATTGTAGTAGGTCGGTTCTTTCTTATTAAAGAGGCACGAGCTGGAGTTTAAAAGGAAATTTTCAATGAGTCGACCTCTCGCGTCGCATCGTGAGTCTCCCCACATCGGATTATGGGCGTTAAAATCTCCCACGAGTATGTAAGGCTCGGGGAGCTGGTCAATGAGGTTATAAAAGTCTGTTTTTTCGAGACGTTGGTTTGGCGGTATATAAATGGAACACACTGTTATTAATTTGTGAAAAAGAATACACTGCCTCGAGGGGCGTGTTAAGGGCGACGGGTCGGCAAGCGACAGATCTGTGGGCTACTATTGCTACACCGCCAGAGGCGGTAGCCTCGTCGCGGTCATTCCGAAAGATAGAGTAATTACGAAGGAAATTAGTGTTTGTAGGTTTCAGATGTGTCTCTTGAACACACAGCAACCTTGGATTATGTTTGTGTAACAGTTCGTTAATGTCGTCGAGGTTACGTAAAAGTCCTCGTACATTCCACTGTACTATTTCTGTTTCCATTATGATAAGTGTGTTGGGTGCTGTGTGTTTAAGAGAGAAGGGTTAGCTCACGGGCGTTTTTCAGGCGCCGTGACGGTAGTTTTGTCTCTTTTGGAGCGGTCGAGAGTGCCTCGCCGCTCCTTAGGCGCTGGTGGCGCCGTCTTGCTGGTTGTTGTGTCCATCGCCTCTTGCGAGGCGCTGGACAGGCGCTCTTTCGAGCGCTTTGTTTGACGTGAAGGCCTCGGCACGTTGGACGAGGCCTTTGAGGTCACCTGCCCGGAGGTAGATGGCCCCTTCTCCTGGGTTGGCGTAGCAGCGTTAGCCGCAGCCGCCGGGGCGGCGGATGGTGTCACTGCCGCCTCACTGGATGTGAGTCGGACAGCCGCCGGAGACCGTTGTGGCGCTGCCCCCTGACGCGCCACTTCGGCAAATGTGTTTTTGGGCAGGTAGGATACCCGCCTGCGTGCCTCCTTGAAAGTGATATTTTCCTTTACTTTTATGGTCACAATTTCTTTTTCTTTTTTCCAAGACGGGCAGGACCGCGAGTACGCGGCATGCTCGCCATCACAGTTGACACAGTGTGGGCTATTCTGGCAGGTTTCAGAGGAGTGTTCATTTTCACTACACTTGGCACAAGTCATCCGGCCTCGACAGTTCTGTGAGCTGTGGCCGAACCTTTGACACTTGAAGCATCTCAGGGGATTTGGCACATATGGCCTAACACGAATCTTGAGGTACCCGGCCTCGATAGTGTCGGGCAGAACACTAGAGCCGAAAGTAAGTATTAGGTGTTTCGTCTGAATTTCTTTTCCTTCCCGTCTCATCTTAATTCGTTTGACACTGATCACGTTCTGATCACTCCAGCCCTCCAGGAGTTCAGTTTCAGATAGCTCTAGCAAATCAGCATCAGAGACGACGCCGCGGGTGGTATTCATGGTACGGTGTGGGGTAACTGTAACGGGAACATCACCAAAGGACACTAGTTTAAGAAGTTTTTCATGTTGTTTCTCGTCACGAAGCTCCAGTAGGAGATCGCCGCTTGCCATTTTCGACGCTTTGTAACCAGGTCCAAAGACTTCAGTCAGAGATTTCGATACCAGAAAAGGTGAGATCATTCTCACCGTCTTTCCAGATTGATCAGAGTGGACGACGTGAAAGCGGGGGAAGTTGCATGTTCGGTTGCCCGAAAATTGAAAGACTTCGGTGCGCCCTCGTTTAGGAGGGCGATCACGAAGTGGGGGAAAAGAATTTTCCATGAATAGGCATAATAAATTCAGCAACAGCGCCGACCACCCACCACGGAGCCCAACGAGGGGACGCGGCAGAAATTGTATACAAGTCTGCACGACGCCAGCCGTACGCCGTCACTATAACCAAATATGGTGTACCCAAGGTAGGATAGCCACACCAGGTTAACCCTTGCCGCCGTGGAGAAACGAAGTAAATGGAAGAGAGAAGAAGACAGGAAAGGTGAAAAAGTGAGAGATAAAGACGAAGATTCGAGGAGGGAGAGACAGGAAAAGGCGACTGCCGATGTCCTCCAGGTGGGTCAGTCTGGAGGTGCCGTCTATGCGAAGCAGAGGCCAAAGGGGTGTGTTGCCTCCGCCAGGGGGCCTTAAAGGTCCAAACACCCAGCATCGGCTAAACCCCCAGGATCCCCCTTTCCCCAGACACGGCTAAGCCGCGCACGGCTACACGCGGGAGGTTCCAAACCTCGTGTGCTCGGGTACGTGGTGTCGCAACACACCAAACGCCTGCTTACGCAGACGCCCCTGCGGGGTACCCCATCTAGTCTGGGATAGGAGTTTCATTATGTTCATCGTTTTTAGACATCTTTCTTTAAGATGTCTTATGTGGGAAACGAAAGTGAGTCTGTAGTCAAGTGTAACACCTAGAAATGTGTGCTCTTTGTTTACGGGTATTTGTTGTCCAGCCAGTTCTAAGCTAGGATCTGGGATCATTCCTCTCTTTCTTGTAAAAAAGAACGCAAGAGATTTTGTTAGGATTGATCTTAAATCCATTCTTGTCTGCCCACATCGACACTTTGTTCAAGCCATGCTGTACCTGTCTCTCGCACACTGCGAGGTTACAGGATTTGAAAGCTATTTGTATGTCGTCCACGTAGACAGAATAAAAGATTGCCGGTGGTAATGAAGCGCGAAGCGTGTTCATCTTCACGATGGAGAGTGTGTAGCTGAGCACGCCTCCTTGCGGTACACCCGTTTCTTGCGTAAAAGGACGCGAAAGTACGTTACCGACTTTTACGCGGAAGGTACGACTGGACAGATAGCTTTCTATTAGGTTTAGCATATTACCATGGATGCCCATTTCTAACAAGTCTCTTAGGATTCCGTAACGCCACGTTGTATCATACCCCTTTTCCATATCGAGAAATATCGATAAGAAGAACTGTTTATGTATAAATGCGTCCCGGATATTTCCTTCAACACGTACGAGATGATCGGTTGCGGACCGCCCTTCTCGGAAGCCGCACTGATACGGATCAAGCATTTTGCTCATTTCAAGGAAATGGATGAGTCGCCGATTAATCATTTTTTCAAATACCTTACAAAGGCAACTCGTGACGGCGATCGGGCGGTAACTTGCCACTAAGGAAGGATCTTTGCCATGTTTCAAAACAGGAACCACAATGGCTTCTTTCCATGCAGTTGGGAGATATCCTGCAGCCCAAATGGTGTTGAAAAGTGTGAGTATTCAAAACTTGGGTGTTATTGTGTAGGTTTTTGATCATTTCATACATGATTCTGTCAGCTCCCGGTGCAGAGCTCTTGCATGAGCTCAAGGCAGCTCTTAACTCGGCAATACTGAAAGGGAAGTTGTACGATTCATTCCGTAGACATTTTCTTTTGAGTGGCTTACATTCTTCCATTTGCTTATATTTCAGAAAGGATTCCGAATAATGTTTTGAACTTGACACACTCTCAAAGTGCTCACCAAGTGAGTCTGCCTGATGTTGCAGCGTATCACCCTGTGTGTTTACCAGAGGGAGTGAATATGTTTGTCTCCCCCTAATTCTATTTACGCGGTTCCAGACTTTCGCCTCATCTGTAAACGAGTTGATGTTCGATAAAAACTTTTGCCAACTATCTCTTCTGGCCTGTCGGCGGGTTCTCCTGCCTTCAGACTTAACTTTCTTAAAGTTAACAAGGTTCTCTGCAGTGGGCGAAGCGCGTAGCAAACCCCACGCTTTGTTTTGATTCCTACGTGCGACTCTACATTCATCGTTCCACCACAGGACATGCTGTTTGCATGCCGAGCCACTTACTTCACGTATGCATTTAAATGCGGCACCTATAATGAAAGCAGTAAAGTAATCCACAGAAGCATCTATTTCTAACGAGGACATGTCATCCCATGATATGGTAGTTAAGGTTCGGAATTTCTCCCGGTCGGCTGTATCGATTTTCCACCTAGGAGCCTGTGGTACACATTCGTTTTCTTTATATGTTCTTAGTAGTATAGGGAAGTGGTCGCTCCCGTAAGGATTGTCGTTAACTTCCCATTCAAGTTCAGACAGTAGTGACGGAGAGACTAGGCTAAGATCTATTGAAGAAAATGTTCTGTTTGCAAGAGAATAGTATGTCGCTTCCTTCTTATTCAGTAGACAAGCACCAGAAGAGAAAAGGAACTGTTCAACAAGACGTCCTCGCGCGTCTATACGAGGGTCGCCCCACAGGTAGTTGTGTGCATTGAAGTCGCCAAGAACCAGATAAGGTTCTGGCAATTCATCTATAAAGGATTGAAATTCATGTTTAGTTAATTTGTGATGTGGGGGTATATAAAGCGAGCAAATAGTGATGAGTTTGTTTAGCAGAACAGCTCGCACCGCCACTGCCTCAAGGGGCGTTCGTAGCTGTAAAGGTTGACATGCTATACTTTTATGAGTGAGAATCGCCACACCACCCGATGATGCGACGGCATCATCGCGATCTTTGCGAAACGTAACATACGTACGGAGAAAGTTTGTGTGTTTGGATTTTAAGTGTGTTTCCTGTAAACACAGCACTTTTGGATTATGTTTGTGGATGAGTTCTTGCAAATCATTAAGGTTTCTAAGAAGACCTCGGACATTCCACTGAATTATTTGTGTATCTATTTTTAAAGTAAATTGGTGCTGTGCTTACGGAAACGGAAGTGATGCCTTAGATTACAGAGCCCTTTCGAGGCCCTGTAACCGGGGTTTTGCTCTTTTTGAAGCGTTCGAGGGAGCCTCGCCGCTCCTTAGGCGCCTGGTGCGCATTGAGGATAGGTGTAGTGTCCATTGCCTCTTGTGAGGCGCCAGACACCTGCTCTTGCGAGCGAGAAGTTTCCCGAGAGGGTCTCGCCTTGGAGGGCAAGACCCCTGCGCCCACCAGCTCGGAGGTCGATGGGGCACCCTGCGGGATTTGGCTGCGCCGGCTGTTGCCAGCGCTGGGAGGGGCCGGGGAGATTGGGGCACCCTCAGCTGCACCCACCTTCGGGGTCGATGGTCCCCCCTGCTGAGTTGACGGAGCAGCGCTAGCTGCGACCGCCGCGGGGGCAGACGGCGTAACTGCCGACTCACTGCTTGTGGGTCGGGCAGCAGCCGGAGGCCGTTGTGACGCTCCCCCTTGATGATGATATGTTGTGTTTTGATGATGTGTGGTGTTTTGTGGCGCAAGGGCCAGATTTGGCCAAAGATGATGATGTATAGGGTTTTGTGGCGCAAGGGCCAGTCATGGCCAAAGAGCGCCAAGCAATGGTGTTATGTACTCGGTGATAAAAGTAACAACAAAGGGTATGGTGGCTGTCTATGACGAGATAGTGTGGCTGTATAGAGGCATAAGACAAGAAGCAGGGTATGAACATGTTAACATAATGACAATGGTTCGTGAGGTGTGCTGTTAGCCTAAAAGTTATACCGTGAAGGTGTGAGGTACTAAAATGCATATATGTCAGTAGCACTACTGCCTCAACAAGGTCCTTAACTGAAAGGGCCCAGAGGCAAGTGCTATACAAAGCGCTGCTTTCGCAGCAGGAGCCTCTGATTAGAGGCCGTGCTACGAAACTTGTGGGCCTAGTATTTGTAATGTGTCAACATCCTGTAAAAAGTTAAAAACTGTTTTTGGGTTAAAAAGCGGGTCAGCACCAAGGAACATACATGGGTGTAAAGGGATCTGCTGTCGGTACGCTAGAGGGAAGTGCTTTTTTCTTTGAGATTCCGCTTCCCGACACTCCAGCAGGACATGGAGGACGGTCAGTGTTTCGCCACATTTACAACAGGTTGGAACTTCGCTACCGGTCAATAGATAAGAGTGTGTGCCATAGGTATGGCCTATCCTAAGGCGACAGAAAATGACTTCAGTTCGCCTTGTTTTCGTTAGTGGTGCGTAATTTCCTAAGTGTGGCTTAATTAAATGGAGTTTATTGGAAGTTTCGCTATCCCACATCTGTTGCCAATGCCTTCTAAGTTTTTTGCGCAAAAATAGCTTTAGGTCTGAAGGTGCGATACCTATAGAAGGGTTGCCAGCTTTTTTTGTAATGGATTTGGCAATTTCATCAGCGAGCGTGTTGCCCTCGATGCCCCTGTGCCCAGGCACCCAGCATACTATGACCTGTTTATTACACGAATATAATTTGCACAGGAGTGAATATAGATTAATGAGTATGGGATTCTTGAGGTTCTTGAGTGATATCAGAGATTTTACGACAGATAGGGAGTCTGTAAATACAATGGCTTTCTGTAGCTTTGTTTTCTTGATTTGTTGGACAGCAGACAGTATTGCGTAAGCCTCTGCGGTGAAGATGCTCGTTTCCGGGTGCATAACGTTGGATTCGGAAAACGATGGGCCGACAGCTGCATAGGAAACGCCAGCGTGCGACTTCGAAGCGTCAGTGTAAAATTCTGTGTACGGGTACTTGTGCTGGAGTTCTAAGAAATGCATTCTTATGTGTGCCTCTGGAGCGTGTTTTGTAACCTCTATGAAGGATGTATCGCATTCTATGTGCTGCCACTGCCACGGCGGCAGTGGCTTTGCTGGGGCCATAAGGTTTTGCTCAAGAGCCGGAACTTCCATTTCCTCAGAAAGTTTTCTAACGCGCAGAGAAAATGGTTCTCTAGCTGCAGGTCGATTATCAAACAGCGTTGCAGATGTAAGGTTGTTTATGGTTTCGTAACACGGATGGTCGCGGTTCGCGTTAACTTTCAGAAAGTAAAGGAAACTGCAGTACGACCTCTGAAGATGAAGCGACCACTCGTTGGCTTCAACGTAGAGACTCTCCACAGGACTCGTCCTGAAGGCACCGGTAGCCAGGCGGATGCCTAAGTGATGAATAGGGTCAAGAATCTTTAAGGCGCTTGGGGTGGCAGACTGGTAAACCACGGCCCCATAGTCTAGGCGCGTACGTATAAGGCTTTTGTAGACATTCATGAGGCATTTCCTGTCACTGCCCCATGTTGCATGCGACAAGATTTTTAGAATGTTCATTGTTTTTAGACATTTGTGCTTAAGATATCTTAGATGCGGAATGAAAGTTAATTTTTTATCCAGAATAATGCCCAGAAATTTGTGATGATGATGATATGTGGTGTTTAATGGCGCAAGGGCCAGGTGTGGCCAAAGAGCGCCATGACAAGTGGTGATGTTGACGATGTATTATGGAGATGTGACTTGGCTGTAAAGTGGCCTAAAAATAGTTGCTGTAAAGTGCATAAAATCTACGTGATATAAAATTATGGCGATGTCTAATGACGAATACTATGAACATTAAAATCCATCGTAGAAGAATGATGCATTGTTTAAAATATGCGAGATGTTGAATTGCTTACAGCACTACTGCCTCGCCAGAGCCCTTGAACCACAAGAACCTAGAGGCATGTGCTATTTAAAATAATTCTCGCAGCAGCATCCTCTGAAGAGAGGAAGCGCTACGAACGTGTGGGGCTAATAACGTGCAATACAACATCTTTCAAAAAACCTAGGACGGCGTTGGTGTCAAAGAGCGGTTCTGGACCAAGTAACATAACAGGATGAAGGGGGATGTGTTGCCGGTACGCTAAGAGAAAATGTTTCTTTCTTTCAGATTCGGCTTCCCGACACTCCAGGAGAACGTGGAGGACGGTCAGCCTCTCCCCGCATCTACCACAGGTTGGAGGATCATTTCCAGTGAGTAGAAAGTTATGCGTGCCAAACGTATGTCCTATTCTGAGGCGACAGAATAGGACATCTGTTCGCCGTGATTTTGTTACGGAGGGCCAAGAACCTAACTGTGGCTTTATTACATGTAGTTTATTATTTACTTCTGCGTCCCACATACGTTGCCAGTGGTTTCGCAGTTTTCTTCTTAAGAAAGGCTTCAGGTCTGTGACAGGGACCGAAGCAGTAGGACAAACTGCATGCAATGAAATGGATGTGGCCATCTGGTCCGCTAGTACGTTTCCCTCAATGCCCCTATGTCCAGGCACCCAGCATATAATCACATGTTGGTTAGATATATATGCTTTACAAAGTGCGGAGTAGAGTTTAATAAATACTGGATTTTTGTGGTTACAGAAAGACATCAAGGCCTTCACAACACTGAGGGAGTCCGTATATATAACTGATTTCTGGAGTTGTGTTTTATTTATATGCTTTACGGCCGACAGCAGTGCATAAGCCTCAGCCGTAAAGATACTAGTTTCCGGGTGCAGTATGTCGGATTCCGAGAAGGATGGACCGACGGCTGCATAGGACACCCCCTCGCGCGATTTCGATGCGTCTGTGTAGAACTCGGTGCAGGCATACTTGCACTGGAGTTCCCGGAAATGCATTTGGATTTCGATATCTGGAGCATGCTTTGTGACTTGCACAAAAGATATATCGCATTGTATGAGCTGCCACTCCCAAGGAGGTAGCAGCTTGGCTGGATGCATTAGGCGGAGCTCGAGGAGTGGGACGTGCATTTGATCACTAAGCTCCCTCACACGCAGCGAGAAAGGCTGTCTTACGGAGGGACGATTATGAAAGAGTGTAGCACATGTCATATCGTTAATGGTATTAAAACACGGATGTTGAGGATTAGAGTGGACTTTCAGAAAATATGTTTGGCTGATGTATGTTCTCTGGATATGAAGTGACCACTCATTCGATTCTGCATATAAACTTTGTATGGGACTCGTTCTGAAAGCTCCTGTGGCTAAACGGATACCTAGATGGTGAACAGGGTCTAGCATCTTTAGCGCACTTGGAGCGGCAGAATGATAGATCACGGCACCATAATCTAATCGTGAACGAATCAGGCTCTTATAGAGATTAATTAAGCACTGCCTGTCACTACCCCACGAAGTATGGGATAGAAGTTTGATTAGGTTCATTGTTTTCAGACATTTTTCTTTAAGATGTTTAATGTGGGGGACGAAAGTGAGTCTATAGTCAAGTATGACACCTAGAAATTTGTGTTCTTTGTTAACAGGTATCTGTTGTCCATGCAGTTCTATGCAAGGATCTGGGATAAGTCCTCTCTTTCTTGTAAAAAGAACACAAGAGCTTTTGTTAGGATTGATCTTAAATCCATTCCTGTCTGCCCACATTGACACTTTGTTCAGGCCATGCTGTACCTGTCTCTCGCAGACTGCGAGGTTACAAGATTTGAAAGCTATTTGAATGTCGTCTACGTAAACAGAGTAAAAGATGGCGGGTGGTAGTGAAGCACGAAGCGTGTTCATCTTCACGATAAAGAGCGTGCAGCTAAGCACGCCTCCCTGGGGTACACCAGTTTCTTGTATGAAAGGACGTGACAGTACATTGCCGACTTTAACCCGGAATGTACGATTAGACAAGTAGTTTGTTATTATGTTTAGCATATTGCCATGAATGCCCATTTCTGACAAGTCTCTTAAGATGCCGTAGCGCCACGTTGTGTCATAGGCCTTCTCCATGTCGAGGAATATGGATAAGAAAAACTGCTTGTGTACAAATGCGTCCCGGATATTTGCTTCTACACGTACAAGATGGTCAGTTGTTGAGCGCCCTTCTCGGAAGCCGCACTGATAAGGATCAAGCATTTTGCTCTGTTCAAGGAAAAAGATGAGTCGCCGATTTATCATTTTTTCAAACACCTTACAAATGCAACTTGTGAGGGCTATTGGGCGGTAACTTGCCACTGAGGAAGGGTCTTTTCCTTGTTTCAAAACAGGGACCACAATGGCTTCCTTCCACGCGATTGGAAGGTACCCTGCATCCCAGATGGTGTTGAAAAGTGTGAGTAGTGTAAGTTGCGTGTCATTGTGTAAGTTCTTGAGCATTTCATACATGATTCTATCAGATCCTGGTGCGGAACTCTTGCATGCGCTCAAGGCAGCTTTCAACTCGGCAGCACTAAAAGGGCAATTGTACGGTTCATTCTGTCGGCATTTATTGATGAGTGGCTTGCATTCTTCTATTTGTTTATATTTTAGGAAGGATTGCGAATAATGATTTGAGCTTGATACACTCTCAAAGTGCTCCCCAAGTGAGTCCGCCTGATCTTGTAGGGTATCGCCTTGTGTGTTTACCAAAGGGAGTGCATGTGCTTGTCGCCCTCTTATCCTATTGACCCTGTTCCAGGCTTTCGCCTCATCTCTGAACGAGTTAATACTCGATAGAAACTTCTGCCAACTTTCTCGTCTGGCCTGTCGGCGGGTTCGCCTGCCTTCGGATTTTACTTTTTTAAACTTAACTAGATTCTCTGCAGTGGGAGAAGCGCGTAGCAACCCCCACGCCCTGTTCTGTTTTTTACGAGCGATCCTACAATCGTCGTTCCACCATGGGACACGCCGTTTGCAGGCCAAGCCTTTTACTTCTGATATGCATTTAAATGCGACATCTATTATGAATGCTGTAAAAAACTCGACTGCAGCGTCAATTCCTAACGAAGACAGGTCAGCCCATGAGATACTAGTTAGAGATCGAAATTTCTCCCAATCAGCTGTCTCGATCTTCCACCTAGGAGCGTATGGTGGATATTCGTTTTCTTTATATGATCTTAGCAGTATAGGGAAGTGGTCGCTACCGTAAGGGTTGTCGGTAACTTCCCATTCAAGTTCAGGCAGTACAGACGGAGACACTATACTAAGATCTATTGACGAAAAGGATCGGTTTGCAAGAGAGTAATATGTGGGTTCTTTCTTATTGAGAAGGCACGCTCCAGAAGAAAAAAGGAACTGTTCAACAAGGCGACCTCGCGCATCTGTACGAGAGTCGCCCCACAGGGAGCTGTGCGCATTGAAATCGCCAAGAACAGCATAAGGTTCTGGCAATTGATCGATCAAGGAGTGAAATTCATGTTTGTTCAGTTGGTAATGTGGGGGTATATAAAGGGAGCAAATGGTGATGAGTTTGTTTAGTAGGACAACTCGAACCGCCACTGCTTCAAGGGGCGTTTGTAGCTGTAAAGGTTGACACGCAATACTTCTATGAGTAAGAATCGCAACACCACCCGATGATGCGACGGCATCATCGCGATCTTTTCGAAACGTAACATACGTACGGAGAAAGTTTGTGTGTTTAGATTTTAAGTGTGTCTCCTGTAAACACAGCACTTTTGGATTATGTTGGTGGATGAGTTCTTGCAAATCATCAAGGTTTCTAAGGAGACCTCTGATGTTCCATTGAATTATTTGTGTATCCATGTTTAAGGTAAATTTGTGCTGTGTTTACGGAAAAGGAGTGGATGCCTTATATTACAGAGCCCTTTCGAGGCCCTGTAATAGGTGTTTTGTTCTTTCTGAAGCGCTCGAGCGATTCTCGACGCTCCTTGGGCGTTTGGTGCGCCTTGGGGACAGGTGTAGTGTCCATTGCCTCCTGTGAGACGCCGGACAAGCGCTCTTGCGAGCGAGAGGTTTTCTTAGAGAGTCCTGCCCCGGAAGGCAAGACCCCTGCGCCCACCTGCCCGGAGGTCGATGGGGCTCCATGAGGGATTTGGCTGCGCTGGCCGTTGCCAGCGCTGGAAGGGGCCTCGGAGGTTGGGGCAGCCTCGGCTGCACCCACCTTCGGGGTGGATGGTCCCTTCTCCTCGGTTGACGGAGCAGCGCTAGCTGCAACCGCCGCGGGGGCAGATGGCGTAACTGCCGACTCACTGCCTGTGGGTCGGACAGCCGCCGGAGGCCGTTGTGACGCTGCCCCCTTACGCGCCACATCGGCAAAGCTGCTCTTAGACAGGTATGACACCCGCCTACGTGCCTCCTTGAAAGATATATTTTCTTTTACTTTGATTGTCACAATCTCTTTTTCTCTTTTCCAGGACGGGCAGGCGCGCGAGTATGCGGCGTGCTCGCCATCACAGTTGACACAATGTGGAGTCTTCTGGCATGTTTCGGAGGAATGTTCAGTGTCACTACACTTGGCACATGTCAGCCGGCCTCGACAGTTCTGTGAACTGTGGCCGAACCTTTGGCACTTAAAGCATCTGAGAGGATTGGGCACGTATGGCCTAACACGAAGTTTGATATAACCGGCCTCGATGGACTCGGGGAGGACACTTGAACCGAAAGTGAGTATCAGGTGTTTCGTATTGATCTCTTTACCGTCTCGCCTGATCTTAATTCGTTTAACATTTATGACATTCTGTTCACTGAAGCCCTCCAAGAGTTCAGCTTCAGTGAGCTCTAGCATGTCATCATCCGAGACAACGCCGCGGGTGGTGTTCATGGTACGGTGCGGGGTTACTGTTACTTGGGTCTCCCCAAATGACACAAGTTTCGGCAGCTTCTCATACTGCTTCTGATTTTGGAGCTCCAAAAGGAGATCACCACTTGACATTCTCGACACCTTATATCCTGTACCGAAAACTTCGGTCAAGGACTTGGAAACAAGGAATGGTGAAATGGATCGCACTAGTTTGTCTGTCTTTTCTGAGTGAATCACGTGGAATCGAGGAAAGTTGTGGACTTGTCGTCCGAAAAATTGAAACAGATCTTCGGTGCGCCCTCGTTTCTGAGGGCGATCAGGAAGTTTGGGGAAGGAGTTTTCCATGAAGATGTATAAAAATTCGGCAACAGCGCCGACCGCCCACCACGGAGCCCAACGAGGGGACGCGGCAGAGCTTGCGTTGAAGTCTGCACGACGCCAGTCGTACGCCGCCACTATAACCAAATATGGTGTACCCAAGGTTGGGTAGCCACACAGGGTTAACCCTTGCCGCCAAGGAGAAAGGAAGTAAACAGAAGAGAGAAGGAGACAGGAAAGGTGGAAAGTAAGGGAAAGACGAAGGTTGTAGGGAGAGAGAGACAGGAAAAGGCGACTGCCGATTTCCTCCAGGTGGGTCAGTCTGGAGGTGCCGTCTATGTGAAGCTGAGGCCGAAGAGGTGTGTTGCCTCCGCCGGGGGGCCTTAATGGTCCAAAACACCCAGCATCGGCTCAACCCCCAGGATCCCCTTTTCCCCAGACACGGCTAAGCCGCGCACGGCTACACGCGGGAGGGTCCAACCCTCGTGTGCTCGGGTCCGTGGTGTCGCAACACACCAAACGCCTGCTGACGCAGACGCCCCTGCGGGGCAGAAATTTGTGTTCTGTGTTTACAGGTATGCGCTGTCCATTTAAGTCTATATTGGGATCTGCGGTCAGTCCTCTCTTTCGTGTAAATAACACACATGAGCTTTTATTGGCATTTATTTTAAAGCCATTTTCTCTGGCCCATTTAGACACTTTGTTCAGTCCAATCTGGATGTGTCGTTCACAGATTGCGAGGTTACACGACTTGAAACCGATCTGTATATCATCTACATATAGGGAGTAGAACACGCCGGGTGGTATTGCTGAACGTAAGGAGTTCATTTTTATGATGAAAAGCGTACAGCTGAGTACGCCTCCCTGCGGCACCCCAGTTTCCTGTGTATATGGTCTGGACAGAGCATTCCCAACTCTAACGCGGAACGTGCGATTTGTTAAGTAGCTTTCTATTATGTTGAGCATATTCCCGCGGATACCAATTTCTGAAAGATCTCGTAATATTCCAAACCGCCACGTTGTATCATAAGCTTTTTCCATGTCGAGGAAGACAGACAGAAAAAACTGTTTATGTATAAAAGCTTCGCGGATGTTTGCTTCTATGCGAACAAGGCTATCTGTTGTAGAACGGCCTTCTCTAAAGCCGCACTGATAAGGATCGAGCAGTTTGTTTTCTTCAAGGAAATGTAAGAGCCTGCGGTTTATCATTTTTTCATAAAATTTGCAAAGACAACTTGTTAAAGCAATGGGACGGTAACTTTCCATGAGGATGCATCTTTACCTTGTTTTAGAATGGGTACTACGATGGCTTCTCTCCATGCCAGTGGAAGGAACCCAGTTGCCCAAATAGTGTTAAAGAGGGACAGCAGAGCCATTTGAGCGCTAGAGTCCAGATGCTTTATCATCTCGTACATAATACGGTCGGCTCCGGGAGCAGAGCTTTGACAAGTGTTTAATGATGCTCTGAATTCCATAACACTGAAGGGACTGTTGTAAGGTTCGTTTTCTCGACACTTTCTATTGAGCGGCTTGCTTTCTGCAGATTTTTTTAGTTTGTGGAAAAGCTCCGAATAATGTTCGGCGCTGGACACATGTTCGAAATGCTGGCCAAGGGCGTTAGCCTGGTCTTCAAGGTTATTGCCTTGGACATCGACCAAAGGCAGGAGGTAAGGTTGGTGGCCTACTAATTTTTTCAGCCGACTCCATACTTTTCCTTCTTGTTTGTAGGAGTTAATACCGGAGATGTATTTTTCCCAGCTTTCCCTTTTAGCCGTGCGCCGTGTTCGTCTTCCTTGGGACTTTATGTGTTTGAAGTTAACAAGGTTCTCAGTTGTTGGAGAGCGGCGCAGCATGTCCCAGGCCTTATTCTGTCTTTTCCGTGCATTCCTGCAGTCCTCGTTCCACCAGGGCACTCTCCTTTTCTTCGGGGTCCCGTTTGTTTGTGGGATGCACTCCAATGCGGCGTCAATCATAAAAGCGGTAAAATAAGCAACAGCGTCGTTTATATTAAAATCGTTAAGAGTGTTTTGAGGCATATACGTAAGAGTTCTAAATTTTTCCCAGTCTGCAGATGCAATCTTCCATCGAGGGTCGTATGGGAGAGGATCATGTTCTTTTGTAGATTGGAGGATCACAGGAAAATGGTCACTGCCATAAGGGTTCTGAATAACTTTCCAATCTAAACGGGGCACTAAGGTGGGGGATACTATGCTTAAGTCTATGTAACTGTATGTGTTATGTGCAAGACTGTAAAATGTTGGTTGTTTCTTATTTAGCACGCAGGCGCCTGAAGAAAACAGGATTTGTTCTATTATTCGACCTCTGGCATCGCATCGGGAATCCCCCCAAAGAGTGTTGTGTGCATTGAAATCCCCAACCAGTATGTATGGGTCTGGCAGGGCATCTATAATACCCTCGAGTTCTGTTCGATGGAGCCGAAAGTTAGGTGGTATGTAGATAGAACAAATGCTAATTAATTTTCCAAACAGTAAGGCCCGAACCGCAACTGCCTCAAGAGGTGTTTGAAGTTCCAGAGCACGGCATGCAACGGACTTATCAGCTATTATTGCTACACCACCGGAAGAGGTGTTGGCATCGTCACGGTCCTTGCGAAAAATGGCGAATTGCGTCAGAAAGCCTGACTGTGTTGGTTTTAGATGTGTTTCTTGTACACACAGCACCTTGGGATTATATTTATGTACGAGTTCTTTGACGTCGTCGAGGTTGTGGAGGAGACCTCTAACGTTCCAATGTAATATTGGTGTATCCATGTTGTTATTGATATGTGCTGTGTGTTTAGGAGAGAGAAGCTACTTTAGCCCACAGGGCTCTTTCCAGGCCCTGTGATGCGGGTTTTGTCCTTTTTGGCGCGCTCCTGAGAACTGCGCCGAGCCTTCGGCGTCTGGGACGCCGACGCACTTTGTGATGTATCCATCGCCTCCGCCGAGGCGTTGGATGTCCGCTCGCGGTGTCCGCTCGCGGGTGTTTCGGGCTTCTCTACGCGTGCAGAGGCCCTTAAAGAACTAGAGACAGCAGACCCTGAGGGCTGCTGGATCTTGCTGGGCGGCAGGCCAGCACTAGCTGGTCCCGCAGTGGGGGCAGGTGGCGATGCCGCCGGTCCACTCTGGGTGGTCCTAAGCGCCGCCGAATACCGTTGTGGCCGTGCCCCCAGCCGTGCCACTTCGGAAAATGTTGGTCCCTGTGCAATAGAAAGACGCTTGCGCGCTTCTTTGAATGAGATATTTTCTTTTACTTTAAGTGTTATGATTTCTTTTTCCTTCTTCAATGAAGGACAGGAGCGAGAATAGGCGGCGTGTTCACCGTCACAGTTTGCACAGTGAAGTGGGTCGTTGCAGTTGTCCGCAGGGTGGTCATGGGACGCGCACTTTGCACAGGTGGTACGGCCTCGGCAGCTCTGAGAGCCGTGGCCGAATCTTTGGCACTTGAAACATCGTCGTGGATTTGGTATGTACGGTCTGACAGTAATTTTCATATAGCCTGTTTCGATGCTTTCAGGGAGAGTGCTGGTACAAAAGGTAAGGATCAGGTGTTTTGTGGGTATTTCCTTGTCATCTCGGCGGATTTTGATTCGTTGCACATTAGTGACATGCTGCTCCTTCCAGCCCTCTAGGAGCTCTGCCTCAGTCAGTTCTAGAAGGTCCTGCTCTGAAACTACACCTTTTGTGCTGTTGAGGGAACGGTGAGGGGTTATTGAAATTGGGGTTTCACCAAATGAAACAAGATTTGTCAATTTGTCGTGTTGTATTTTGTCACGAACTTCAAGGAGAAGGTCGCCACTGGCCATTTTAGTAATTTTGTATCCAGGGCCCAGTGTGTCTGTGAGGCACTTCGCAACAACAAATGGAGAAAGCGTTCTTACGGTCCTTTGATTCGTTTCGGTATGGATCACGTGAAAATGTGGGAAAATATCTTTGCTCTTGGCGAAAAAGTTGAAGGGTTCATCGGTGCGGCCTCTTTTCAAAAGAGGTCGATCAGGTAGCTTGGGGAATGAGCTAAAAGCCATAGAAATTACTGAAATTTCGGCAGCTGTGCCAGCCACCCACCATGGAGCCCAACACGGGGACGTGACAAGATTCTGTATATATGCAGCCTGCCAGCGCCAGCAGTACACAGCCACTATAACCTAATGCATATACCCAAGATTGGATACATTACACACGGTTAACCCTTGCCGCCAGGAAATACGGAAGCAAAAGAAGTGAAGAGAAGACAGGAAAGATGCAAAAGTGGCAGAGAAAGACGAAGATTGGAGAGGAGGACAGGAAAAGGCGACTGCCGATTTCCCCCGGGTGGGTCAGTCCGGGGGTGCCGTCTACGTGAAGCCGAGGCCAAAGGGGTGTGTTGCCGCCGCCGAGGGGCCGTAAAGGTCCAAACACCCGGCATTGGCTCAACCCCCAGGATCCCCTTTTCCCCGGACACGGCTAAGCCGCGCACGGCTACACGCGGGAAGGTCCAACCCTCGTGTGCTCGGGTACGTGGTGTCGCAACGCACCAAACGCCTGCTTGCGCAGACGCCCCTGCGGGGATTTGGCCAAAGAGCGCCATGACAAATGGTGGCGTTAACGATGTAGTATGGAAGATCTGACTTGGCTGTAAAGTGGCCTAAAAATAGTCGCTGTAAAGTGCGTAAAATCTATGTGCTATAAAATTATGGCAATGACTAATGACGAAGACTGTGAAGTTTAAAATCCATCGTAAAAGAATGATGCATTGTTTAAAATATTCGAGACGTTAAATTGCATACAGCACTACTGCCTCGCCAGAGCCCTTGAACCACAAGGGCCTAGAGGCATGTGCTATTCAAAAGAATTATCGCAGCGGCATCCTCTGAAGAGAGGAAGCGCTACGAACGTATGGGGCTAATAACATCCAACACAACATCTTTCAAAAAAGCTAAGATGGCGTTGGTGTCAAAGAGTGGTTCTGGACCAAGTAACATAACAGGATGAAAGGGGATGCGGTGCCTGTATGCTAAGAGAAAATGTTTTTTTCTTTCGGGTTCGGCTTCCCGACACTCCAGTAGGACGTGGAGGACGGTCAGCCTCTCCCCGCATCTACCACAGGTTCGAGTCTCGTTTCCCGTGAGTAAGAAGTTATGTGTGCCAAAAGTGTGTCCTATTCTTAGACGGCAGAATAGGACATCTGTCCGGCGGGATTTTGTTACAGGAGGCCAGAAAGCTAATTGTGGCTTTATTACATGCAGTTTATTATTTGTTTCCATGTCCCACGAGCGTTGCCAGTAGTTCCGCAGTTTTCTGCACAAGTAGGGCCTCAGATCTGTGACAGGGACTGCTGCGGTTGGATTTACAGAATACGATGCAATTGATGTGGCCATCTGGTCCGCCAGAACATTGCCTTCGATGCCTCTATGACCGGGCACCCAGCATATGATGACATGCTGGTTACATATATACGTTTTACATAGGACGGAATAGAGTTCGTTGATGACTGGGTTTTTGTGCTTAGAAAATGACATTAAGGCCTTCACAGCACTTAGGGAGTCCGTATATATAACTGATTTCTCGAGTTTTGATTTCTTTATATACTTTACAGCCGACAGCAGTGCGTAGGCCTCAGCCGTAAAGATGCTTGTTTCCGGATGCAGTACATCGGATTCCGAGAAGGATGGACCGACGGCTGCATAGGACACTCCCTCGCGTGATGATGATGATTTGTGGTGTTTAATGGCGCAAGGGCCAGGTGTGGCCAAAGAGCGCCATGACAAGTGGTGATGTTGACGATGTATTATGGAGATGTGGCTTGGCTGTAAAGTGGCCTAAAAATAGTCGCTGTAAAGTGCGTAAAATCTATGTGCTATAAAATTATGGCGATGATTAATGACGAGTACTATGAACATTAAAATCCATCGTAGAAGGATGATGCAAATTATAAAATATATAAGATGGTAAAATTACTTGGAGCACTGCTGCCTCGCCAGAGCCCTTGAACCACAAGGGCCTAGAGGCATGTGCTATTCAAAAATAATTATCATAGCGCCATCCTCTGAAGAGAGGAGACGCTACGAACATGTGGGGCTAAAAACATGAAACACAACATCTTTCAGATAACTTAGAACTGCGACGGTGTCAAATAGCGGTTCTGGGCCGAGTAACATTACTGGATGAAGGGGGATCTGCTGCTGGTATGCTATGGGAAAATGTTTCTTTCTTTCATATTCGGCTTTCCGACACTCCAGAAGGACGTGGAGGACGGTGAGCCTCTCCCCGCATCTACCGCAGGTTGGAGGCTCGTTTCCGGTGAGTAAATAGTTATGTGTGCCGAATGTGTGTCCTATTCTTATACGACAGAATAGGACATCTGTCCGGCGTGATTTTGTTACGGAAGGCCAGAATCCTAACTGTGGCTTTATCACGTGGAGCTTATTATTTATTTCTTCGTCCCACATGCGTTGCCAGTGGTTTCGTAGTTTCCTTCTTAAGAAAGGCTTCAGGTCTTTGACAGGGACCGAAGCAGTAGGACTAACTGCATGTAATGAAATTGATGTGGCCATCTGGTCCACTAGAACGTTACCCTGGATGCCCCTATGGTCAGGCACCCAGCATATAATCACATGCTGGTTAGATACATATGCTTTACATAACACGGAATAGAGTTCAATAAAACAGGATTTTTGCGCTTACAGAACGATATCAAAGCCTTCACAACACTTAGGGAGTCCGTAAAAATAACTGATTTTCTGAGTTTTGTTTTCCTTATATGCTTCACGGTCGACAATATTGCGTACGCTTCAGCCGTAAAGATACTAGTTTCCGGATGCAGTACGTCGGATTCCGAGAAGGATGAACCGACGGCTGCATAGGACACCCCGTCGTGTGACTTCGATGCGTCTGTGTAGAACTCCGTACAGGATGATGATGATATGTAGTGTTTAATGGCGCAAGGGCCAGGCCTGGCCAAAGAGCGCCATGACAAGTGGTGATGTTGACGATGTATTATGGAGATGTGACTTGGCTGTAAAGTGGCCTAAAAATTGTCGCTGTAAAGTGCGTAAAATCTACGTGCTATAAAATTATGGCGATGACTAATGACGATTACTATGAACATTAAAATCCATCGTAGAAGAATGATGCAAAATCAAAAATATGTAGGATGTTAAAATTACTTGGACCACTGCTGCCTCGCCAGAGCCCTTGAAAGACAAGCGCCTAGAGGCATGTGCTATACTAAAGAGATATCGCAGCGGCATCCTCTGAAGAGAGGACCCGCTACGAACATGTGGGGCTAAAAACGTGCAGGACGACATCTTTCAGGAAATTTAGTACTGTGTTGGTGTCAAATAAAGGTTCTGGGCCGAGTAGCATTACGGGATGTAGGGGGATGTGCTGCCGGTATGCTAGGGAAAAATGTTTCCTTCTTTCAGATTCGGCTGCCCGACACTCCAGGAGGACGTGGAGGACGGTCAGCCTCTCCCCGCATCTACCGCAGGTTGGAGGATCATTTTCAGTGAGTAAAAAGTTATGTGTGCCAAATGTGTGTCCTATTCTGAGGCGACAGAATAGGACATCTGTCCGGCGTGATTTTGTTACAGGAGGCCAGAAACCTAATTCTGGCTTTATTAAATGCAACTTATTGCGTGTTTCCAGGTCCCACAATCGTTGCCAGTAGTTTCGCAGTTTCCTTCTTACGAAGGGTTTCAGGTCTGTGACAGGGACTGCAGCAGTAGAATTAACAGTGTGTGATGCAATTGGTGTGGCCATCTGGTCCGCTAGAACGTTACCCTGGATGCCCCTATGGCCAGGCACCCAGCATATAACCACATCCTGGTTAGATACATATGCTTTGCATAAGACGGAATAGAGTTCAATTATTATAGGATTTTTGTGCTTACAGAACGACATCAAAGACTTCACAACACTAAGGGAGTCCGTATATATAACTGACATTTTGAGTTTTGATTTCCTTATATGCTTCACGGTCGACAATATTGCGTAGGCCTCAGCCGTGAAGATACTAGTTTCCGGATGCAGTAAATCGGATTCCGAGAAGGATGGACCGACGGCTGCATATGACACCCCCTCGCGTGACTTCGATGCGTCTGTGTAAAACTCCGTGCAGGAGTGTTTGTATTGCAGTTCCTGGAAATGCATCTGGATTTCAATCTCTGGAGCGTGTTTTGTAACCTGCATGAAAGATATGTCGCAGTGTATCATCTGCCACTCCCAAGGAGGTAAGAGCTTGGTTAGGTGCATTAAGCGATGCTCGATGAGTGGGACATGCATTTCATCGCTAAGCTCCTTCACACGCAGCGAGAAAGGCTGTCTTATGGAGGGATGATTGCTGAAAAGTGTAGCGCACGTCATATCAGTAACGGTATCAAAACATGGATGTTCAGGATTAGAGCGTACTTTAAGGAAATATGTATAGCTAATGTATGATCTCTGTAGGTGGAGAGACCATTCATTTGATTCTACATATAGACTTTGTATGGGACTCGTTCTGAAAGCGCCAGTGGCCAATCGGATTCCTAGATGGAGGACAGGATCTAGGATCTTTAGTGCGCTCGGGGCGGCAGAGTTATATACTACAGCACCATAATCCAATCGAGACCGAATTAGGCTCTTGTATAGGTTCATTAAGCACTTCCTATCACTACCCCATGTAGTCTGGGATAGGAGTTTCATTAGGTTCATTGTTTTTAGACATTTTTCTTTCAGATATTTAATGTGTGGAATGAAAGTGAGTCTGTAGTCAAGTATGATACCTAAGAATTTGTGCTGTTTGCTGATAGGTATTCGTTGTCCACACAGTTCTAAGGAAGGATCCGGAACCAGGCCTCTCTTTCTTGTAAACAGAACACAAGAGCTTTTGTTAGGATTGATCTTAAATCCATTCTTGTCTGCCCACATTGAGACTTTGTTCAGGCCGTGCTGTACCTGTCTCTCGCACACTGCGAGGTTACAGGATTGGAAAGCTATTTGTATGTCGTCCACGTAGACAGAATAAAAGATTGCCGGTGGTAATGAAGCGCGAATTGTGTTCATCTTCACGATGAAGAGTGTGCAGCTGAGCACGCCTCCTTGCGGTACACCAGTTTCTTGCGTAAAAGGACGCGAAAGTACATTTCCTACTTTTACCCGGAAGGTACGACTGGACAGATAGCTTTCTATTAGGTTAAGCATATTTCCATGGATACCCATTTCTAACAAGTCTCTTAGGATTCCGTAACGCCACGTCGTATCGTACGCCTTCTCCATATCGAGGAATATGGATAAGAAGAATTGTTTGTGTACAAATGCGTCCCGGATATTTGCTTCTACACGTACAAGATGGTCAGTTGTGGAGCGCCCTTCTCGGAAGCCGCACTGATAGGGATCAAGGATTTTGCTCAGTTCAAGGAAATGGATGAGTCGCCGATTAATCATTTTTTCAAACACCTTACAGATGCAACTTGTGAGGGCTATCGGACGGTAACTTGCCACTGAGGAAGGGTCCTTGCCTTGTTTCAAAACAGGGACCACAATGGCTTCCTTCCATGCGGTTGGAAGGTACCCTGCATCCCAAATGGTGTTGAAAAGTGTGAGTAGTGTAACCTGCGTGTCATTATGTAAGTTTTTGAGCATTTCATACATAATTCTATCAGATCCTGGTGCGGAGCTGTTGCATACGCTCAAGGCAGCTCTTAATTCTGCAATACAAAAAGGACGGTTGTAAGGCTCATTCTCTCGACCTTTTCTTCTTAATGGCTTACGTTCTTCTGTTTCTTTGTATTTGAGAAAGGACTGTGTATAATTTGTTGGACTTGACACGCTCTCAAAATATTCCCCAAGTGAGTCTGCCTGGTCTTGCAGTGTATCGCCCTGTGTGTTCACCAGGGGGAGTGAATGTGTTTTCCGCCCTCTAATCCTATTAACTCTGTTCCAGGCTTTGGCCTCATCCCTAAACGAGTTTATACTCGATAAAAACCTCTGCCAGCTCTCTCTTCTGGCCTGTCGGCGGGTTCTCCTACCTTGGGATTTTATTTTTTTAAAGTTGACAAGATTCTCAGCGGTGGGAGAAGCTCGCAGCAACCCCCACGCCTTGTTCTGATTCTTACGGGCGATCCTACATTCACTATTCCACCACGGTACACGTCGTTTGCATGCCAGACCACTCGCTTCGGATATGCATTTTGATGCGGCATCCATCATGAATGATGTAAGAACTCTACAGCAGCATCAATTTCTAGAGAAGACATGCCGGCCCATGAGATGTTAGTGAGAGTTCGAAATTTCTCCCAGTCGGCTGTGTCTATCTTCCACCTAGGAGCTTGTGGAGGACATTCGTTTTCTTTAGATGTTCTTATCAGTATCGGGAAGTGGTCGCTCCCGTAAGGATTGTTCATAACTTCCCATTCGAGTTCAGGCAGTATACACGTGGAAACTAGGCTGAGGTCAATTGATGAAAATGTTCTGTTGGCGAGAGAATAATATGTGGGTGCCTTCTTATTCAGCAGGCATGCACCAGAAGAGAAGAGGAACTGTTCAACAAGACGACCTCGCGCATCTATACGAGAGTCGCCCCACAGGGAGCTGTGCGCATTGAAGTCGCCAAGAACAACATAGGGTTCTGGCAGTTCATCTATAAAGGACTGAAATTCATGTTTAGTTAATTTGTAATGTGGGGGTATATAAAGCGAGCAAATAGTGATGAGTTTGTTTAGCAGAACAACTCGCACCGCCACTGCTTCAAGGGGCGTTCGAAGCTGTAAAGGTTGACATGCTATACTTTTATGTGTGAGAATCGCAACACCACCCGATAATGCGATGGCATCATCGCGATCTTTACGAAACGTAACATACGTACGGAGAAAGTTTGCGTGTCTGGATTTTAAATGTGTTTCCTGTAAACACAGCACTTTTGGATTATGTTTGTGGATGAGTTCTTGCAAATCATCAAGGTTTGTAAGGAGACCTCTAATGTTCCATTGAATGATTTGTGTATCCATATTTAAAATAAATTGGTGCTGTGTTTACGGAAACGGACGGGATGCCTTAGATTACAGAACCCTTTCGAGGCCCTGTAATAGGGGTTTTGTTCTTTCTGGAGCGTTCGAGGGAGCCTCGCCGCTCCTTAGGCGCTTGGTGCGCCTTGAGGATGGGTGTAGTGTCCATTGCCTCATGTGAGGCGCCGGACACGTGGTCTTGCGAGCGGGAAGATTTCAGAGGGAGTCCCGCCTTGGAGGGCAAGACCCCTGCGCCCACCAGCCCGGAGGTCGATGGGGCTCCCAGAGGGACTTGGCTACGCCGGCCGTTGCCAGCGCATGAAGGAACCTCGGAAGTTGAGGCAGCCTCGGCTGCGCCCTCCTTCGGGGTCGATGGTTCCTTCTCCTCGGTTGACGGAGCAGCGCTAGCTGCAACCGTCGCGGGGGCAGATGGCGTGACTGCCGACTCACTGCTTGTAGGTCGGACAGCCGCCGGAGGCCGTTGTGACGCTGCCCCCTGACGCACCACTTCGGCAAAGCTTTTCTTTGGCAGGTATGCAACCCGCCTGCGTGCCTCCTTAAATGAGATATTTTCTTTCACTTTGATCGTTACGATTTCTTTTTCTTTCTTCCAGGATGGGCACGACCGTGAGTACGCAGCGTGATCCCCATCACAGTTTACACAGTGTAGAGGGTTCTTACATTCTTCAGTTGCGTGTTCAAGGGCACTGCATTTGGCGCATGTTTGGCGGCCTCGGCAGCTCTGCGAGCTGTGGCCAAAACGTTGGCATTTGAAACATCTCAATGGATTTGGCACATACGGGCGTACACGAAGCTTGATGTACCCGGCCTCGATTTACTCGGGCAGGACACTTGAATTGAAGGTGAGTATTAGGTGTTTGGTCGGAATTTCTTTACCGTCTCGCCTTATCTTGATCCTTTTGACATTTATGACATTCTGTTCGCTGAAGCCCTCCAAGAGCTCAGCCTCAGAGAGCTCCAGCAAATCATCGTCCGAGACAACGCCGCGGGAAGTATTCATCGTGCGGTGCGGGGTTACTACTACTTGGGTCTCCCCAAATGATACTAGCTGAGGCAGTTTTTCAAATTGCTTCTGATCGCGGAGCTCCAGGAGGAGGTCTCCGCTAGCCATCCTCGACACCTTATATCCTGGACCAAAAACTTCGGTAAGAGACTTAGATACAAGGAACGGGGAGATTGTTCGCACTTGTTTAGCTGGTTTTTCAGAGTGGATCACGTGAAAACGAGGGAAGGATTCTTTTTGTCGACCAAAAAACTGGAATAAATCATCGGTGCGCCCTCTTTTCTGAGGGCGATCAGGAAGTGGAGGGAAGGATGTTGCCATAAAGGAATTGAATTTTCGGCAATAACGCCAGCCACCCACCATGGAGTCCTACAAGGGGACGCTACAGAGACTGTAAGAACAGGTCCTGTAAACGCCAGCTGTACGTCATCACTATAACCAAATATGAAATAACCTAGGTTGGTTAATCACACAAGGTTAACCCTTGCTGCCTGGAAACTATGGAAGTAAGCGGAAGGAAGGAGAAGACAGGAAAGATGAAAAGTGAGAGAGAGACGAAGGCTGGAGGGAGAGAGAGACAGGAAAAGGCAACTACCGATTTCCCCCGGGTGGGTCAGTCCGGGGGGGCCGTCTATGTGGAGCAGAGGCCAAAGGGGTGTGTTGCGTCCGCCGGGGGGCCTTAAAGGTCCAGACACCCAGCATCGGCTCAACCCCCAGGATCCCCCTTTCCCCA
Organism: Dermacentor variabilis; assembly: GCF_050947875.1. Classification (NCBI taxonomy): domain Eukaryota; kingdom Metazoa; phylum Arthropoda; class Arachnida; order Ixodida; family Ixodidae; genus Dermacentor; species Dermacentor variabilis. The sequence goes on from NC_134574.1 coordinate 24,417,565, forward strand.
GACACGGCTAAGCCACGCACGGCTACACGCGGGAGGGTCCAACCCTCGTGTGCTCGGGTACGTGGTGTCGCAACACACCAAACGCCTGCTGACGCAGACGCCCCTGCGGGGCCCGTACAGGAGTATTTGTGCTGGAGTTCCCGGAAATGCATTTGGATTGCAATCTCTGGGGCGTTTTTTGTAACTTCCATGAAAGATGTATCGCATTGTATCAACTGCCACTCCCAAGGAGGTAGCAGCTTGGCTGGATGCATTAGGCGAAGTTCGAGAAGTGGAACATGCATTTCATGACTAAGCTCCCTCACACGCAGCGAGAAAGGCTGTCTTACGGAAGGACGATTACGAAACAGTGTAGCATATGTCATGTCGTTAATGGTGTTAAAACAGGGATGTTCAGGATTAGAGTGGACTTTCAAAAAATATGTTTGGCTGATGTATGTTCTCTGGATATGAAGTGACCACTCATTCGATTCTGCATATAAGCTTTGTACGGGACTCGTTCTGAAAGCTCCTGTGGCTAAACGGATACCCAGATGGTGAACAGGGTCTAGCATCTTTAGCGCGCTCGGGGCGGCAGAGTGATAAATCACGGCACCATAGTCTAGGCGTGAACGAATGAGGCTTTTATAGAGTTTCAATAAAGACATCCTGTCACTACCCCATGTACTCTGGGATAGGAGTTTCATTATGTTCATCGTGTTTAGACATTTTTCTTTAAGATGTTTAATGTGGGGGACGAAAGTGAGTCTGTAGTCAAGTATGACACCTAGAAATTTGTGTTCTTTGTTTACAGGTATTTGTTGTCCACCCAGTTCTAAGCAAGGGTCTGGGATAATTCCTCTCTTTCTTGTAAAAAGAACGCAAGTGCTTTTGTTAGGATTGATCTTAAAGCCATTCCTGTCTGCCCACATTGAGACTTTGTTCAGGCCATGCTGTACCTGTCTCTCGCACACTGCGAGGTTACAGGATTTGAAAGCTATCTGAATGTCGTCCACGTAGACAGAGTAAAAGATGGCCTGAGGTAATGAAGCGCGAAGCGTGTTCATCTTCACGATGAAGAGCGTGCAGCTGAGCACGCCTCCTTGGGGTACACCCGTTTCTTGCGTAAAAGGACGTGAGAGTGCATTGCCTACTTTTACCCGGAACGTACGATTTGACAGATAGCTTTCCATTATGTTAAGCATATTACCGTGGATGCCCATTTCTGACAGGTCTCTTAAGATTCCGTAACGCCACGTTGTGTCATAGGCCTTTTCCATATCGAGAAATATCGATAGGAAGAACTGTTTATGTATGAATGCCTCCCGAATATTTGCTTCAACACGTACGAGATGATCGGTTGTGGACCGCCCTTCTCGAAAGCCGCAATGATAAGGATCAAGCATTTTGCTCATTTCAAGGAAATGGATCAGTCGCCGATTAATCATTTTTTCAAATACCTTACAAAGGCAACTTGTGAGGGCTATCGGGCGGTAACTTGCCACTAAGGAAGGGTCTTTACCTCGTTTCAAAACAGGGACCACAATAGCTTCCTTCCATGCGGTTGGAAGGCACCCTGCATCCCAGATGGTGTTGAAAAGTGTGAGTAGTGTAACTTGCGTGTCGTCGCTGAGGAAGGGTCTTTACCTCGTTTCAAAACAGGGACCACAATAGCTTCCTTCCATGCAGTTGGAAGGTACCCTGCATCCCAGATGGTGTTGAAAAGTGTGAGTAGTGTAACTTGCGTGTCATCGTGTAAGTTTTTGAGCATTTCATACATGATTCTGTCAGATCCAGGTGCAGAGCTCTTGCATGAGCTCAAGGCAGCTTTCAACTCAGCAATACTGAATGGGCAGTTGTAGGATTCACTCTGTGGACATTTTCTTTTGAGTGGCTTACATTCTTCTATTTGCTTATATTTCAGGAAGGATTTCGAATAATGTTTTGAACTTGACACACTCTCAAAGTGCTCCCCAAGTGAGTCTGCCTGATGTTGCAGCGTATCACCCTGTGTGTTTACCAGAGGGAGTGAATATGTTTGTCTCCCTCTAATTCTATTTACGCGGTTCCAGACTTTCGCCACATCTGTAAACGAGTTGATGTTCGATAAAAACTTTTGCCAGCTCTCTCTTCTGGCCTGTCGGCGGGTTCTCCTGCCTTGAGACTTAACTTTCTTAAAGTTAACGAGATTCTCTGCAGTGGGCGAACCGCGTAGCAACCCCCACGCTTTGTTTTGATTCCTACGTGCGACTCTACATTCATCGTTCCACCACGGGACATGCCGTTTGCATGCCGAGCCACTTACTTCACGTATGCATTTAGATGCGGCATCTATAATAAAAGCTGTAAGGTAATCCACAGCAGCATCAATTTGTAACGAGGACATGTCATCCCATGATATGCTAGTTATGGTTCGGAATTTCTCCCAGTCGGCTGTGTCGACCTGCCACCTAGGAGCCTGTGGTAGATATTCGTTTTCTTTAAGTGTTCTTAATAGCATGGGGAAGTGGTCGCTTCCGTAAGGATTGTTCGCAACTTCCCACTCCAGTTCAGGCAGTATAGACGGGGAAACTATGCTGAGATCAATTGAAGAAAAGGTATTATTTGCGAGACAGTAATAAGTGGGTTTCTTCTTATTCAAAAGGCACGCACCAGAAGAAAAAAGGAACTGTTCAACAAGACGACCTCGCGCATCTATACGACAGTCACCCCACAGGGAGCTGTGCGCATTGAGATCGCCAAGAACAACATAAGGTTCTGGCAATTCGTCTATAAATGACTGAAATTCATGTTTGTTTAATTTGTAGTGTGGGGGTATGTAAAGCGAGCAAATGGTGACGAGTTTATTGAGAAAAACAGCTCGAACAGCCACTGCTTCAAGGGGCGTTTGTAGCTGTAAACGCTGACAGGAAATACTTTTATGAATAAGAATGGCAACACCGCCTGATGATACGACAGCATCATCGCGATCTTTGCGAAAAGTTATATACTGTCGGAGAAAGTTTGTGTGTTTTGATTTTAGGTGTGTTTCCTGTAAACACAGCACTTTTGGATTGTGTTTGTGTATGAGTTCTTGTACGTCATCCAGGTTTCTAAGAAGACCTCTGACGTTCCATTGGATAATTTGTGTATCCATATTTATTTTAAATAAGTACTGTGTCTACGGAAAGGGAGGTGATGCCTTAGGTTACAGAGCTCTTTCGAGGCCCTGTAACCGGGGTTTTGTTTTTTCTGGAGCGCTCGAGGGAACCTCGCCGCTCCTTAGGCGCTTGCTGCGCCGTAGGTATAGGTGTTGTGTGCATTGCCTCTTGTGAGGCGCCGGACACGCGCTCTTGCGAGCGAGAAGTTTTTCGTGAGAGTCTCACCTCGGAAGGCAAGACCCCTGCGCCCACCAGCCCTGAGGTAGATGGGGCTCCCTGTGGGATTTGGCTGCGCCGGCTGTTGCCAGCGCTGGGAGGGGCCGGGGAGGTCGAGGCAGCCTCAGCTGCGCCTACCTTCGTGGCCGCTATCGGTCCTGCGGGATCGCTGCGTGCAGCGCAGGTTTCTGCAGATAACTCTTGTGGGACCGGCAACCCAAGGGTAGCCGGGCCTGGTTGCTGGTTGGATGGAGTAGGCTTACCTACTTCCACCCTGGGGGCAGGAGCCAAAGGTGCCTGCTCGCTGCACGCGGGCAGGGCACTCGGCGATTGCCGCTGCGACGCTGCCCCCCGACGCGCCGCATCATCATAAGGTGTGCTGTGGAAAGGTGAGCACCGTTTACGGGCTTCCTCAAACGAAATATTTTCTTTGACTTTAAGGGTGATTATATCTTTTTCTTTCTTCCAGTTCGGACAGGAGCGTGAGTAAGCTGGATGGTCGCCACTGCAGTTCACACAGTCAGGTGTGCCACTGCAGTTCTCGGAGGGGTGGCCCTGCACTCCACACTTTGCACAAGTTGTCTCACCACGGCAGCTCTGCGAGCCATGGCCGAACCTCTGACATTTGAAACACCTTCTAGGGTTGGGGATATATGGTCGAACGTTTAATCTGATGTATCCTGTTTCAATCGTTTCTGGCAGTACGCTGGATGCAAATGTTAGGATAAGATACTTTGTGGGGATTTCCTTATTGTCCCGTCTGATTATAATACGCTTTACATCGGTCACATTTTTATCTTTCCATCCTTCCAGCAGTTCAGCTTCTGTCAAATCCTGAAGGTCTGCCTCTGAGACGACTCCGCGTGAGCTGTTCATTGATCGGTGTGGCGTAACAGAAACTGGAATGTTGCCAAAGGTCACGAGTCTGTCTAGCTTTTCGTATTGATTTTTCTGTGGGATTTCAAGAAGAAGATCTCCACTTGCCATTTTCGTCACCTTGTAACCTGACCCTAAAGCTTCGGTCTAAGATTTTGAAACTATGAATGGTGAAATGAGTCTGGCCTGTTTTGCAGCATTCTCACTATGTACAACATGGTATTTCGGGTAGTTCTCTTTAGTGCGGGTCAAACATGTGCTGAATTCTTCGGTGCGTCCCCTCTTCTGAGGGTGACGATCAAGTAGGCGGGGAAATGCGGGCGTTCCCATGGTATTTTGGTTTGTGTTCGGCAGCAATGGCGGCCACCCACCACGGAGCCCAACATGGGGACGCTGCAGGCCTTAACGCGTAAGGCTGCAGGCGCCAGCCGTACAATGCTACTATAACCCAATATATTATACCCAAGGGAGGGCAGATACACAAGGTTAACCCTTGCCGCCGTGGAGAAAGGAAGTAATAAGAAGTGAAGAGAAGACAGGAAAGATGTAAAAGTGGGAGAGAAAGACGAAGATTTGAGGGAGAGAGAGAAAGGAAAAGGCAACTACCGATTTACCCCGGGTGGGTCAGTCCGGGGGTGCCGTCTATGTGAAGCAGAGGCCGAAGAGGTGTGTTGCCTCCGCCGGGGGCCTTAAAGGTCCAAACACCCGGCATCGGCTCAACCCCCAGGATCCCCCTTTCCCCAGACACGGCTAAGCCGCGCACGGTTACACGCGGGAGGGTCCAACCCTCGTGTGCTCGGGTACGTGGTGTCGCAACACACCAAACGCCTGCTGACGCAGACGCCCCTGCGGGGCCCCTCGCGTGACTTCGATGCGTCTGTGTAGAACTCCGCGCAGGAGTGTTTGTATTGGAGTTCCCGGAAATGCATTTGTATTTCAATCTCTGGAGCGTGTTTTGTGACTTGCATGAAAGATGTATCGCATTGTATCAACTGCCACTCCCAAGGAGGTAGCAGCTTGGCTGGATTCATTAGGCGAAGTTCGAGGATGATGATGATGATGATGGCGCAAGGGCCAGGTTTGGCCAAAGAGCGCCATGACACGTGGTAATGTTGAAGATGTATTATGGAAGATGTGACTTGGCTGTAAAGTGGCCTAAAAATATTCGCGCTATAAAATTATGGCGATGACTTATGACGAATACTATGAAGATTAAAATCCATCGTAGAAGAATGATGCAAATTATAAAATATATAAGATCGTAAAATTACTTGCAGCACTGCTGCCTCGACAGAGCCCTTGAAAGACAAGGGCCTAGAGGCATGTGCTATACTAAAGAGATATCGCAGCGGCATCCTCTGAAGAGAGGACCCGCTACGAACATGTGGGGCTAAAAACATGCAAGACAACATCTTTCAGAAAACTTAGGACGGCGTTGGTGTCAAATAAAGGTTCTGGGCCGAGTAGCATTGCGGGATGAAGGGGGATATGATGCCGGTATGCTAAAGGAAAATGTTTCTTTCATATTCAGCTTCCCGACACTCCAGGAGGACGTGGAGGACGGTCAGCCTCTCCCCGCATCTACCGCAGGTTGGAGGATCATTTTCAGTGAGTAAATAGTTATGCGTGCCAACTGTGTGTCCTATTCTGAGACGACAGAATAGGACATCTGTTCGGCGTGATTTTGTTACAGAGGGCCAGAATCCTAACTGTGGCTTTATCACGTGGAGTTTATTATTTGTTTCCGCGTCCCATAGGCGTTGCCAGTGATTTCGTAGTTTCCTCCGCAAGAAGGGCTTCAGATCTGTGACATGAACTGCAGCGGTGGGATTAGCAGAATGCCATGCAACTGACGTGGCCATCTGGTCCGCCAGAACATTACCTTCGATGGCCCTATGTCCTGGCACCCAGCATATAATCACATGCTGGTTAGATATATATGCGTTACATAAGATGGAATAGAGTTCATTAATTACCGGATTTTTGTGGTTAGAGAATGACAGCAAAGCCTTCACAACACTTAGGGAGTCCGTATATATAACTGATCTTTTGAGTTTTGATTTCCTTATATGCTTTACGGTCGATTATATTGCGTAGGCTTCAGCTGTAAAGATACTAGTTTCCGGATGCAGTACGCCGGATTCCGAGAAGGATGGACCAACGGCTGCATAGGACACCCCGTCGTGCGACTTCGATGCGTCTGTGTAGAACTCCGTGCAGGAGTGTTTGTGATGGAGTTCCCAGAAATGCATTTGGATTTCAATGTCTGAAGCGTGCTTTGTAACTTGAACGAAAGATGTGTCGCATTGTATCAGCTGCCACTCCCAAGGAGGTAGCAGCTTGGCTGGATGCATTATCGGTATTATAACACGGATGTTGAGGATTAGAGTGGACTTTCAAAAAATATGTTTGGCTGATGTACGTTCTCTGGATATGAAGTGACCACTCATTCGATTCTGCATATAAACTTTGTATGGGACTCGTTCTGAAAGCGCCCGTGGCTAGGCGGATTCCTAGATGGTGGACGGGATCTAGCATCTTTAGCGCGCTCGGGGCGGCAGACTGATAGATCACGGCACCATAATCTAATCGTGACCGAATCAGGCTCTTATAGAGATTCATTAGGCACGTCCTGTCACTACCCCACGTAGTCTGCGATAGAAGTTTCAATAGGTTCATTGTTTTCAGACATTTTTCTTTAAGATGTTTTATGTGTGGGATGAAAGTGAGTCTACTGTCAAGTATAACGCCTAGAAATTTGTGTTCTTTGTTTACAGGTATCTGTTGTCCACACAGTTCTAAGCAAGGATCCGGAACCAGGCCTCTCTTTCTTGAATACAGAACACAAGAACTCTTGTGAGGATTGATTTTAAATCCATTTTTCTCTGCCCACTGTGACACCTTGTTCAAACCGTGCTGTACTTGTCTCTCGCAGACTGTGAGGTTGCAGGATTTAAAACCTATTTGTATATCGTCTACGTAGATGGAATAGAAAATAGCTGGTGGTAAAGATGCAGGAAGCGTGTTCATCTTTACGACAAAGAGCATGCAGCTGAGTACGCCACCCTGGGGTACCCCAGTTTCCTGTATAAATGTACGCGACAGTGCAGGACCTATTTTCACTCGAAATGTACGGTTCTCTAGGTAGCTCTCTATAGTATTTAGCATATTGCCGCGGATACCTAGCGCGGAAAGATCGCGCAGGATTCCGTACCGCCAGGTTGTGTCGTACGCTTTTTCTATATCCAGAAATACAGATAAGAAAGATTGCTTGTGCACGAAGGCATCGCGAATGCTCGCTCCGATGCGCACAAGATGGTCGGTTGTAGATCGCCCTTCCCGAAAACCACATTGAAATGGGTAAAGCATTTTACTGGACTCTAGGAGATGCACGAGACGGCGATTGATCATTTTTTCAAATACCTTACAAAGGCAACTTGTCAGGGCTATCGGGCGGTAACTTGCCACTGAGGAAGGATCTCCGTCACTGCGTGGGCATTGTTGGGTTGCCCTGCGGACGGGGTGAGTTTGGGAGCATGCACTGCTTGCAGACCCTGGAGGCAGTTTTACTTTACTGCTCCCTCCTTCTCTTCCAGTCTATTTGTTTATTCCTCATTTTGGCCTCCTTGTTGGCTTGCCTCCGTCTCTTTTCTTTTATCAATTGGCTTTTTCTCCAAACCTGATTTGGGCTGCCTCGGCGGCCCCTTTTCATTTATTTTCTATTCGGTTTTATACCCGTTATACCTTAACGGTGGTGCGGGTTTGCCCCTCCTTTTCTTTTCCTTTCCTTTTTGACCAAGGGGCCAATTAAGCCATGTAGTCGGGAAGTATCCCGCAGCCCAAATCGTGTTGAAAATTGTGACTAGTGTAACTTGGGTGTCTTTATGTAAGTTTTTGATCATTTCATACATGATTCTGTCAGATCCCGGTGCAGAGCTCTTGCATGCGCTCAAGGCAGCTCTCAACTCGGCAATGCTAAAAGGACAGTTGTATGGTTCATTCTGTTGACATTTTCTCATGAGTGGCTTACATTCTTCTATTTGTTTATGTTTCAGAAAGGATTGCGAGTAATGGTTGGCACTTGACACGCTCTCAAAGTGCTCCCCAAGTGAGTCCGCGTGATCTTGTAGGGTATCGCCTTCTGTGTTTACCAAAGGGAGTGCATGTGCGTGTCGCCCTCTTATCCTATTGACCCTGTTCCAGGCTTTCGCCTCATCTCTGAACGAGTTAATACTCGATAGAAACTTATGCCAACTTTCTCGTCTGGCCTGTCGGCGGGTTCGCCTGCCTTCGGATTTTACTTTTTTTAAAGTTAACTAGATTCTCTGCAGTGGGAGAAGCGCGTAGCAACCCCCACGCCCTGTTCTGTTTTTTACGAGCGATCCTACAATCGTCGTTCCACCATGGGACACGCCGTTTGCAGGCCAAGCCTTTTACTTCTGATATGCATTTAAATGCGACATCTATTATGAATGCTGTAAAAAACTCGACTGCAGCGTCAATTCCTAACGAAGACAGGTCAGCCCATGAGATGCTAGTTAGAGATCGAAATTTCTCCCAATCAGCTGTCTCAATCTTCCAACTAGGAGCGTATGGTGGATATTCATTTTCTTTATATGATCTTAGCAGTATAGGGAAGTGGTCGCTACCGTAAGGGTTGTCGGTAACTTCCCATTCAAGTTCAGGCAGTACAGACGGGGAGACTATACTAAGATCTATTGACGAAAAGGATCGGTTTGCAAGAGAGTAATATGTGGGTTCTTTCTTGTTGAGAAGGCACGCTCCAGAAGAAAAAAGGAACTGCTCAACAAGGCGACCTCGCGCATCTATACGAGAGTCGCCGCACGAATTGTTCAAAAACTGTCGGACGTCAACTACGTGGTGAGTCTGCCAGGAAAGCGGAAAGCACAGCAAGTTTACCACTGTAATCTGCTCAAACCCTATAAACAACGGGAAGCAGTGGTGTGCATGATGGTAAACGTTCCCGAAGAGCTTCCGGTCGAGCTTCCGGGACTAGGCTCAGTGACGAACAGGAAAGACACCGATCAGGTCATTAGTGACTTAATCAGTAAAGCATCGCTGTCGCCTGAGCAGAAAACCGAACTACACCAGCTCTTACAAGAGTTTCAAGGTCAGTTCACTGAGAGGCCTGGTAGGACTTCTGTCCTTACTCATGATATAGAACTTACCTCCCCAGAGCCAGTACGATCCAAGGCGTACCGGGTGTCACCCCGCCAGCACGATATTATGGAGGCTGAGGTAAAGAAAATGCTGCAGCTCGGAGTTATTGAGGCGGGTGAGAGTGATTATACCTCCCCTTTGATATTAGTTGAGGTACCGGGCAAGGAACCTCGTCCTTGCATCGATTACCGCAGGCTTAATTCCATCACTAAGGATCAAATTTATCCGATCCCTAACATCGAGGAGCGCCTTGAGAAAGTTAGTAGCGCTCAGTTTATTTCCACCCTAGATCTTGTCAGGGGTTATTGGCAGGTTCCACTTACAGAAGAGGCTAGTAGGTATGCGGCGTTCATTTCACCAATGGGAACATTCCGTCCTAAAGTGTTGAGTTTTGGTTTGAAGAACGCGCCATACTGCTTTTCAAGCCTCATGGATAAAGTGTTGCGGGGACAGCAAGAATTCGCTTTACCGTATCTAGACGACGTAGCGATATTCTCCGCATCCTGGCCTGAGCATATGGCCCACTTGCGGGCAGTGCTAACCCGCCTGCGCGATGCGGGGTTGAAAGTCAAGGCTCCCAAGTGCCAGTTAGCACAGGCCGAGGTTGTCTACCTCGGTCACGTGATTGGACGGGGTCGTCGCCACCCCTCTGAAATAAAGGTGGCCGCTGTGCGAGACTTCCCGCAACCGCGCACGAAGACCGATATTCGGTCGTTCTTAGGTGTCGCCGGCTACTATCAGAGGTACATCCCCAGGTACTCTGATATCGCGGCTCCCCTGACGGATGCTCTAAGAAAAACAGAGCCCCAAACAGTCGTATGGGACGAGGCAAAGGAAAGAGCTTTTAGCGCCCTAAAGAGCGCCCTAACAAGCCAGCCTGTGCTACGATCGCCAGACTACACAAAAGGGTTCGTTGTTCAGTGCGATGCTAGTGAGCGAGGCATGGGCGTTGTACTGTGCCAACGGGAAAATGGAGAAGTGGAACACCCCGTCCTGTATGCTAGTCGTAAGCTGACCAGTCGTGAGCAGGCGTACAGCGCCACCGAGAAAGAGTGTGCGTGTATCGTGTGGGCCGTTCAGAAATTGTCATGCTACCTAGCCGGCTCGAGGTTTATCATTGAAACGGATCACTGCCCTCTCCAATGGCTGCAGACCATCTCTCCCAAATATGGCCGCCTCCTGCGCTGGAGCCTCGCTTTGCAACAATATTCCTTTGAGGTGCGTTACAAAAAGGGGAGTCTCAACGGTAACGCCGATGGCTTAAGTCGAAGCCCCTAACGTGGGAAACAGCCTCAAAATTGTTTGTTACTGATGTTTTTCTTTCTGAGGCAGGATTTTTAACATATTGCTTTTGTTTAGTGTTTCAAAGTGATGACGTGCTTTCTAGTGCAATTTTCCAATTTGTGGACGCGTTCTGAGCGCTGCTAGACTACTGTAAGGAACTAGGCAGTGGTATAAAAGGGGAAAGAGCCTGGCAGGGCTTAGTGAGGCTTGTGCCGTGCTTGCTGACTGAGCGGTTGAGTTTCGGCGTAGTTCTAACGCTTGCCGGGAACGAGAACAAAAATGTCAACTCTCCCGAAGTCACTTTGCAGTGTCCTGTGTGAACCTGAACGAGAGAACGAGGCCTTCTCTGTGCGCTGCGCTCAAGAAACTCCGAAGGACGCCCGACTTCGGTTATGAGCATCATCGAGCGACATCCCTCCGGACAGCGGATGCAGTCCCCTGACCATCGGGATCTCCTTCCCCCGGCGGGGCGGTCTGTTACGTTTCGCCTACAACGCGCGGTATAGCCGGCGCGGATGCAACAGACGCCGGGGCTTCGTTCAAAGCGGCGGACATTTTGGCCCGTTCGGCGCCGCCGCTACGCCTCCCCGCCAAGCGCGTCCAGGCATGTTCCAATGCCACGTGTCTTCGTGTGTGCGTGTGTGTGTGTGCATGTTGGTGCCCACGCTTGTCAAAGCGCGGCAGCCGGGGAGAGGAGCTCCCCAAATGTGAAGCGAGGAGGTCTGGCCGGCGCCGGCCCGGCGGATGCGTCACCTTCTAGTCTCAACGTGCCCGAGCACCGCCATCACGTGGCCTCATCCCGAAGCGTTCCTTCTTCCCCTCGACTCCGAGAGTATAAGAGCAGCTGCTCCTAGACCCCGAGGGGCTCCGATTTCTTCTGATGATGATGATGTATGGGGTTTTTTGGCACAAGGGCCAGGTATGGCCAAAGAGCGCCATGTCTGTGCTAATGGGTTTGCAATGTACTTATGATTACTATGAGGTTGGTGTGACGTGGCTGTAAAGGGGCCTTAAAATATACGCAATAAAGTGCGTAAAATCTGTATAATAAAATTATGGCGATGACGTATGACTTGTACTATGAACATTTAGATGCATTTAAAAAGAATGGTACGATAGGTAAAATATAGCAGATTATAAGAAATGCTAGAGCACTACTGCCTCCATATGGCCCTTGAAAACACAAGGGCCTGGAGGCGTGTGCTATTCAGAACAATTATCGCAGCAGCATCCTCCTGTAGCGAGGATGCTCTACGAATTTATTGGGCTTATAACGTGTAGAACTACATCCTTTAAGAAGTCGAGGACTGCCTTGGTGTTAAAAAGCGGTTCCTTACCAAGAAACATAGCTGGGTGAAGAGGTATGCAATGACGATATGCAAGAGGAAAATGCTTCTTTCTTTCACGTTCGGCTTCGCGACACTCCAAGAGGACGTGGAGGACGGTCAGCCTCTCACCACATCGACCACAGGTTGGCGGTTCGTTTCCAGTAAGAAGAAAATTGTGTGTACCAAATGTGTGCCCTATTCTGAGGCGGCAAAATAGGACATCTGTTCGCCGTGATTTTGATGGGAAGGGCCAAAAACCTAGCTGTGGCTTTATAACGTGCAGTTTATTGCTTATTTCTGCGTTCCACATGCGTTGCCAGTGTTGTCGCAGTTTCTTACGCAAGAAAGGCTTCAGATCTGTGACCGGGACAGCAACTGCAGAAGAAGTGTTTAGTGATGTGAGTGATGTGGCCATTTGATCAGCCAGTACATTGCCCTCGATACCTCTGTGGCCAGGTACCCAGCATATTATAATGTTCTGGTTAGATGTATAAGCTTTACACAATACCGAATACAGTTCATTGAATACGGGATTTTTATGTTTGTAGAGTGACATTAGGGCCTTCACGACGCTTAGAGAGTCTGTATAGATCGCTGCTTTTGGAAGTTTTGATCTTCTAATATGCTTCACAGCAGCGAGTAATGCGTAGGCCTCGGCCGTAAAAATGCTGGTTTCCGGATGCAGTACATCGGATTCCGAGAAGGATGGGCCGACGGCTGCATAGGATACCCCGGCATTTGACTTCGAAGCGTCTGTGTAGTACTCTGCGCAGGAGTGTTTGTACTGCAGCTCTAGGAAATGCATTCTGATTTCAGCCTCAGGAGCGTGCTTTGTAATTTTTATAAAGGATATGTCACATTGTATAACCTGCCACTCCCAAGGAGGTAAGAGATTGGTTAGGTGCATTAAGCGATGCTCGAGGAGTGGGACATGGATTTCATCGCTAAGCTCCTTCACACGCAGCGAGAAAGGCTGTCTTATGGAGGGGCGATTGCTGAAAAGTGTAGCGCACCTCATATCGGTAACGGTATCAAAACATGGATGTTCAGGATTAGAGCGTACTTTAAGGAGATATGTAAAGCTGATGTATGACCTCTGTAGGTAGAGAGACCATTCATTGGATTCGGCATATAGGCTTTCAATCGGGCTTGTTCTGAAAGCGCCTGTGGCTAAACGGATACCTAGATGGTGAACAGGGTCTAGCATCTTTAGCGTGCTTGGGGCGGCAGAGTTATATATCACGGCACCATAATCTAATCGTGACCGGATTAGGCTCTTACAGAGATTCATTAGGCACTTCCTGTCACTACCCCACGTAGTCTTGGATAGAAGTTTTATTATGTTCATTGTTTTTAGACATTTTTCTTTCAGATGTTTAATGTGTGGGACGAAAGTGAGTCTATTGTCAAGTATAACACCTAGAAATTTGTGCTCTTTGTTTACAGGTATCTGTTGTCCACACAGTTCTAAGGAAGGGTCCGGAACCAGGCCTCTCTTTCTTGTAAACAACACACAAGAACTCTTGTGAGGATTGATTTTAAATCCATTTTTCTCTGCCCACCCTGACACCTTGTTCAAACCATGCTGTACCTGTCTCTCACAGACTGCGAGGTTACAGGACTTGAAACCTATTTGAATGTCGTCCACATAGACAGAATACAGAATGGCCGGTGGTAAGGAAGCACGAAGTGTTGTCATCTTAACAATAAAGAGTGTGCAACTGAGCACGCCACCCTGGGGTACACCAGTTTCTTGTGTAAAAGGACGTGAGAGGACATTGCCAACTTTTACCCGGAAGGTGCGATTGGACAAGTAGCTTTTTATTTCGTTTAGCATATTACCATGAATGCCCATTTCTGACAAGTCTCTCAAGATTCCGTAGCGCCAGGTCGTATCGTACGCCTTCTCCATATCAAGGAATATCGATAAGAAGAACTGTTTGTGTACAAACGCGTCATGAATATGTCCTTCAATACGTACAAGATGGTCGGTTGTGCAGCGCCCTTCTCGGAAGCCACACTGATAGGGATCAAGCATTTTGTTTTGTTCAAGGAAATGGATGAGACGCCGATTTATCATTTTTTCAAATACCTTGCACATGCAGCTTGTGAGGGCTATCGGGCGGTAACTTGCCACTGAAGAAGGGTCTTTCCCTTGTTTCAAAACAGGGACCACAAGGGCTTCTTTCCATGCCGTTGGAAGGTACCCTGCGTCCCAGATGGTGTTGAAAAGGGTAAGTAGTGTTACTTGCGTGTCATTGTGCGTGTTTTTGAGCATTTCGTACATGATTCTATCAGAGCCCGGTGCAGAGCTTTTGCATGCGCTCAAGGCAGCTCTCAACTCGGCAATGCTAAAAGGACAGTTGTATGGTTGATTCTGTTGACATTTTCTCATGAGTGGCTTACATTCTTCTATTAGTTTATATTTCAGAAAGGATTGAGAGTAATGGGTGGCACTTGACACGCTCTCAAAGTGCTCCCCAAGCGAGTCCGCCTGATCTTGTAGGGTATCGCCTTCTGTGTTTACCAAAGGGAGTCCATGTGGTTGTCGGCCTCTTATCCTGTTGACCCTGTTCCAGGCTTTCGCCTCATCCCTGAACGAGGTAATACTCGATAGAAACTTCTGCCAACTTTCTCGTCTGGCCTGTCGGCGGGTTCGCCTACCTTCGGATTTTACTTTTTTTAAGTTGACCAGATTCTCTGCAGTAGGAGAAGCGCGTAGCAACCCCCACGCCCTGTTCTGTTTTTTACGAGCGATCCTACAATCGTCGTTCCACCATGGGACACGCCGTTTGCAGGCCAAGCCTTTTACTTCTGATATGCATTTAAATGCGACATCTATTATGAATGCTGTAAAAACCTCGACTGCAGCGTCAATTCCTAATGAAGACAGGTCAGCCCATGGGATACTAGTTAGAGATCGAAATTTCTCCCAATCAGCTGTCTCAATCTTCCACCTAGGAGCGTGTGGTGGATATTCGTTTTCTTTATGTGATCTTAGCAGTATAGGGAAGTGGTCGCTACCGTAAGGGTTGTCGGTAACTTCCCATTCAAGTTCGGGCAGTACAGACGGGGAGACTATAGTAAGATCTATTGACGAAAAGGATCGGTTTGCAAGAGAGTAATATGTGGGTTCTTTCTTATTGAGAAGGCACGCTCCAGAAGAAAAAAGGAACTGTTCAACAAGGCGACCTCGCGCATCTATACGAGAGTCGCCCCACAGGGAGCTGTGCGCATTGAAATCGCCAAGAACAGCATAAGGTTCTGGCAATTGATCGATCAAGGAGTGAAATTCATGTTTGTTCAGTTGGTAATGCGGGGGTATATAAAGGGAGCAAATGGTGATGAGTTTGTTTAATAGGACAACTCGAACCGCCACTGCTTCAAGGGGCGTTTGTAGCTGTAAAGGTTGACACGCAATACTTCTATGAGTAAGAATCGCAACACCACCCGATGATGCGACGGCATCATCGCGATCTTTGCGAAACGTAACATACGTACGGAGAAAGTTTGTGTGTTTAGATTTTAAGTGTGTCTCCTGTAAACACAGCACTTTTGGATTATGTTTGTGGATGAGTTCTTGCAAATCATCAAGGTTTCTAAGGAGACCTCTGATGTTCCATTGAATTATTTGTGTATCCATGTTTAAGGTAAATTGGTGCTGTGTTTACGGAAAAGGAGTGGATGCCTTATATTACAGAGCCCTTTCGAGGCCCTGTAATAGGTGTTTTGTTCTTTCTGAAGCGCTCCTTAGGCGCTCCTCGACGCTCCTTAGGCGTTTGGTGCGCCTTGGGGACAGGTGTAGTGTCCATTGCCTCCTGTGAGACACCGGACAAGCGCTCTTGCGAGCGAGAGGTTTTCCGAGAGAGTCCTGCCCTGGAAGGCAAGACCCCTGCGCCCACCAGCCCGGAGGTCGATGGGGCTCCCTGAGGGATTTGGCTGCGCTGGGCGTTGCCAGCGCTGGAAGGGGCCTCGGAGGTTGGGGCAGCCTCGGCTGCACCCACCTTCGGGGTGGATGGTCCCTTCTCCTCGGTTGACGGAGCAGCGCTAGCTGCAACCGCCGCGGGGGCAGATGGCGTAACTGCCGACTCACTGCCTGTGGGTCGGACAGCCGCCGGAGGCCGTTGTGACGCTGCCCCCTTACGCGCCACATCGGCAAAGCTGCTCTTAGACAGGTATGACACCCGCCTACGTGCCTCCTTGAAAGATATATTTTCTTTTACTTTGATTGTCACAATCTCTTTTTCTCTTTTCCAGGACGGGCAGGCGCGCGAGTATGCGGCGTGCTCGCCATCACAGTTGACACAATGTGGAGTCTTCTGGCATGTTTCGGAGGAATGTTCAGTGTCACTACACTTGGCACATGTCAGCCGGCCTCGACAGTTCTGTGAACTGTGGCCGAACCTTTGGCACTTAAAGCATCTGAGAGGATTGGGCACGTATGGCCTAACACGAAGTTTGATATAACCGGCCTCGATGGACTCGGGGAGGACACTTGAACCGAAAGTGAGTATCAGGTGTTTCGTATTGATCTCTTTACCGTCTCGCCTGATCTTAATTCGCTTAACATTTATGACATTCTGTTCACTAAAGCCGTCCAAGAGTTCAGCCTCAGTGAGCTCTAGCATGTCATCGTCCGAGACAACGCCGCGGGTGGTGTTCATGGTACGGTGCGGTGTTACTGTTATTTGGGTCTCGCCAAATGAGACAAGTTTCGGCAGTTTCTCGTACTGCTTCTTATCGTGGAGCTCCAAGAGAAGATCACCACTTGTCATTCTCGACGCCTTATATCCTGTTCCAAAAACTTCAGTTAAAGACTTCGAAACAAGGAACGGTGCAATGTTACGCACTAGTTTGTCTGGGTTTTCTGAGTGGATCACATGATATCTAGGAAAGTTCTGGACTTGTCCGAAAAACTGAAAGAGATCTTCGGTGCGCCCTCGTTTGTGAGGGCGATCAGGGAGTTTAGGAAAGGCGTTTTCCATGAGTACAGTAGGGTTTTCGGCCGCGATGCCGACCACCCACCATGGAGCCCAACTGGGGGACGTGACAGGAGTTCCTGCTGGAGAAACCCTGCCAACGCCAGCCGTACATCGCTGCTATAACCAAATACAGCATAACCAAGGCTGGCTAGCTACACAAGGTTAACCCTTGCCGCCGGGAAACTAGGAAGTGAGGAGAAGTGATGAGAAGACAGGAAAGATGAAAAAGGCGAGAGAGAAAGACGAAGATTGGAGAGGAGGACAGGAAAAGGCGACTGCCGATTTCCCCCGGGTGGGTCAGTCCGGGGGTGCCGTCTATGTGAAGCCGAGGCCGAAGAGGTGTGTTGCCTCCGCCGGGGGGCCTTAAAGGTCCAAACACCCAGCTTCGGCTCAACCCCCAGGATCCCATTTTCCCCAGACACGGCTAAGCCGCGCACGGCTACACGCGGGAGGGTCCAACCCTCGTGTGCTCGGCTACGTGGTGTCGCAACACACCAAACGCCTGCTGACGCAGACGCCCCTGCGGGGTCCGATTTCTTCTGTTGAGTAACGTGCTCTCCCGTCTCTCCACTTCAGTCGACCTGACCGCCCGCTCTTATGCGATGATAGAATAAACAAGTTGTTCTGTTAGCAGTCGACTCATGCTTTGCCAGGACCTTCGGATGCTTCCAGTTGTGCCACAGGCCGCCAGGCCAACGCTACCCTTGGGGCTTGCGACCCATATGCATGAATGAATGAATGAATGTTTGATGTTTTGTGGCGCAAGGGCCAAGTATGGCCAAAGAGCGCCATGTCCGTGTTAATGGGCTTGCAGTGAAATTATGAGTTCGATGAAGTTGGTGTGACGTGGCTGTAGAGGGGCCTTAAAAACGGTCGCGCTAAAGCGCGCAAAATCTGTATAATAAGATTATGGCGATGACTTATGACGTGTACTATGAACATTAAGATACATTTAAATAGAATGATACGATGCGTAAAATATCTAAGGTTATAAGATATGCTCGAGCACTACTGCCTCCTTAGAGCCCTTGAAAAAACAAGGGCCTGGAGGCATGTGCTAGGCAAAACTTATCGCAGCGGCATCCTCTGGAGCGAGGATGCTCTACGAATTTCTTGGGCATATAACGTGTAGTACGACATCATTTAAGAAGCTTAGGACTGTCTTGTTGTCAAAAAGCGGTTCCTTACCAAGAAACATAACCGGGTGTAGAGGGATGTGATGTTTGTAAGCAAGCGGAAAATGTTTCTTTCTCTCCGTTTCGGCTTCCCGACACTCCAGGAGCACGTGGAGGACAGTAAGCACCTCACCGCATCTACCACAGATTGGAGGTTCACTTCCAGTAAGCAGATAATTATGGGTGCCAAATGTGTGTCCTATTCTGAGGCGACAGAATAGGACATCTGTTCGCCGAGATTTTGTTGGGGAGGGCCAAAAACCTAACTGCGGCTTTATAACGTGCAGTTTATTATTTATCTCTGCGTCCCACATGCGTTGCCAGTGGTTTCGCAGTTTCTTTCGTATGTAAGGTTTCAGATCTGTGAGAGGCACCAAATCAGCATTATTAACAGCAGGGAGTGCAATTGACGTAGCCATCTGGTCTGCCAAGACGTTACCTTCGATTCCCCTGTGGCCGGGTACCCAGCATATGATGATTTGCTGGTTAGATAGATAAGTTTTGCATATGTCGGAATAGACCTCAGTAAGTACAGGATTTTTATGTTTGTAGGGTGACATTAAGGCCTTCACCACACTTAGGGAGTCTGTATATATTACGGCTTTTTGGAGTTTTGTTTTCTTTATATGCTTTACAGCCGACCATATAGCGTAGGCCTCTGCCGTAAAGATACTTGTTTCTGGATGTAGTACATCGCATTCCGAAAAAGAAGGACCGACGGCTGCATAAGATACTCCGGCATGTGACTTGGAAGCGTCTGTGTAGAACTCTGTGCACGAGTGTTTGTACTGAAGTTCTAGGAAATGCATTCGAATTTCTACATCTGGAGCATGCTTTGAAACTTTTAGAAAGGATACGTCACATTCTGTGACCTGCCAGTCCCAAGGAGGTAATAGCTTGGTTGGGCGCATTAAGCGGTGCTCCAGGAGTGAGACATGCATTTCATCGCAAAGCTCCTTCACACGCAGCGAGAAAGGCTGTCTTATAGACGGACGGTTGCGGAAAAGTGTAGCATACGTCATATCGGTAATGGTATTAAGACATGGGTGTTCAGGAATGGAATGCACTTTAAGGAAATAAGTAAAGCTGACGTATGATCTCTGTAAGCGGAGCGGCCACTCATTCGATTCGGCATATAGGCTTTCGATCGGGCTTGTTCTGAAAGCACCAGTGGCTAGGCGGATACCTAGATGATGGACAGGATCCAGCATCCTTAGCGCGCTCGGGGCGGCAGAGTTATACACTACGGCCCCATAATCCAATCGTGACCGTATTAGGCTCTTGTAGAGATTCATTAGACACTTTCTGTCACTTCCCCACGTAGTCTTGGATAGAAGTTTTATTAAGTTCATTGTTTTTAGACATCTTTCTTTGAGATATTTGATGTGTGGAATGAAAGTGAGTCTATCGTCAAGTATGATACCTAGGAATTTGTGCTCTTTGTTGATAGGAATTTGTTGTCCACACAGTTCTAAGCAAGGATCCGGGACCAGGCCTCTCTTTCGTTTAAAAAGTACACAAGAACTTTTGTGAGGATTGATTTTAAATCCGTTTTTCTCTGCCCATTTTGATACTTTGTTTAAACCATGCTGTACCTGTCTCTCGCACACTGCGAGGTTACAGGATTTAAAAGCTATTTGAATGTCGTCCACATAGATAGAGTAAAAAATGGCCGGAGGTAATGAAGCACGGAGCGTGTTCATCTTCACTATAAAGAGCGTGCAGCTAAGGACGCCTCCCTGGGGTACACCAGTTTCTTGTGTAAAAGGACGTGACAGTACATTGCCGACTTTTACACGGAATGTGCGATTGGACAAATAGCTTTCTATGAGGTTTAGGATATTACCATGAATGCCCATTTCTGACAGGTCTCTTAAGATTCCGTATCGCCATGTTGTGTCGTATGCCTTCTCCATATCGAGGAATACGGATAGGAAAAACTGTTTGTGTACAAATGCGTCACGGATGTTTGCTTCTATACGTACAAGGTGATCAGTTGTGGAGCGCCCTTCCCTGAAGCCACACTGATAAGGATCAAGTATTTTGTCCTGTTCAAGGAAATGGATGAGGCGCCGATTTATCATTTTTTCAAATACCTTACACATGCAACTTGTGAGGGCTATCGGGCGGTAGCTTGCCACTGAGGAAGGATCTTTGCCTTGTTTTAAAACAGGGACCACAATGGCTTCTTTCCATGCAGTCGGAAGGTACCCTGCGTCCCAGATAGTGTTGAAAAGTGTAAGTAGTGTAACTTGCGTGTCATTGTGTAAGTTTTTCAGCATTTCATACATTATTCTGTCCGATCCTGGCGCAGAGCTCTTGCATGCGCTCAAGGCAGCTCTGAACTCTGCAATACTAAAAGGACGGTTGTATGGTTGATTTTGACGACATTTTCTGTTGAAAGGCTTACGTTCTTCTATTTGCTTGTATTTGAGGAAGGATTGTGAATAATTTGATGAACTTGACACGTTCTCAAAATACTCCCCAAGTGAGTCTGCCTGGTCTTGTAGTGTATCGCCCTGTGTGTTTACCAGGGGGAGTGAATATGTTTGCCGCCCTTTAATCCTATTAACTCTGTTCCAGGCTTTGGCCTCATCCCCAAACGAGTTAATACTTGATAAAAACTTGTGCCAGCTTTCTCTTCTGGCCTGTCGGCGGGTTCGCCTGCCTTGGGACTTTATTTTTTTAAAGTTTATAAGATTCTCTGCAGTGGGAGAAGCGCGTAGCAACGCCCACGCCTTGTTCTGATTCTTACGGGCGATCCTACATTCGCTGTTCCACCACGGTACACGTCGTTTGCATGCCAGACCACTCACTTCGGATATGCATTTTGATGCGGCATCTATTATGAATGATGTTAGATACTCTAAAGCAGCATCAATTTCTAGAGAAGACATGTCGGCCCATGAGATGTTAGTGAGAGTTCGAAATTTCTCCCAATCTGCTGTGTCTACCTTCCACCTAGGAGCTTGCGGAGGATATTCGTTTTCTTTAGATGTTCTTATCAGTATGGGAAAGTGGTCGCTCCCGTAAGGATTCTTCGTAACTTCCCATTCGAGTTCGAGCAGTATAGACGGGGAAACTATACTAAGATCTATTGAAGAAAATGTTCTGTTTGCTAGAGAGTAATATGTGGGTTCCTTTTTATTCAGCAAGCACGCACCGGAAGAAAAGAGGAACTGTTCAACAAGACGACCTCGCGCGTCTGTACGAGAGTCGCCCCACAGGGAGCTGTGCGCATTGAAATCGCCAAGAACAACATAAGGTTCTGGCAATTCGTCTATAAATGACTGAAATTCATGCTTGTTTAATTTGAAGTGTGGGGGTACATAAAGCGAGCAAATGGTGACGAGTTTATTTAAAAGAACAGCTCGAACCGCCACTGCTTCAAGGGGCGTTCGTAGCTGTAAACGTTGACAGGCTACACTTTTTTGAATTATAATTGCAACACCGCCCGATGATGCGACAGCATCATCGCGATCTTTCCGAAACGTAACATATGTTAGTTAGTTAAATGGGGTTTAATGGCGCAAAAGCAGCTAAGGCTATGCTGCGCCAAACACGAGGTATTTTAAAATCCTGTTTGTGAAGGAAAAGGCTTTGTTAATATCCTATATTTTATGTAAAAATCCAGTGTCATGTAGAAATTTACGGACGTCACATAATGGGACTAGCGGATCATCACCTAAAATCAGAGCAGGGTGTAAAGGTATGTGTAGTTGATATAATTTGTGCAAAAGTGTTCGTCTGTGTGTTTCAATCTGCGTACATGTGAGTAATATGTGCATAACTGTTAGTGGCTGTTGACATTTCTCGCATGTTGGTGTGTCTTCTTTCGTAAGTAAGTAATTGTGTGTGAGGTGTGTGTGCCCAATGCGTAGCCGGCATAAAACTACTTCGATGAACCGCTCTTGATGATAACACGACTTCCACTCGCCAACTATGGGTTTCGTGAGATGTAGTTTGTTGTCAGCACAACGGTCCCATTCGCGTTGCCATTTCGCCGTTAAGGCTTTTCTAATCGCACGGATGCTATCTTTGTATGGAAGTGTTGTGTTTGTTATATCTTTGTTCGCTGCCATCGATGCACATCTATCGGCTGCTTCGTTCCCCGGTATCCCAACATGACTTGGTACCCAGCAGAAGCGGATTGATCTCCCATATTTATTCAGCGCGACCATGTTTAGTATATCCCCTAACAAGGGTTCACACTCAGATTTCAGATTTAGAGCTTTCAGTGTACTTAAGGAATCAGTGTATATGACTGTGTTTTTGTGCTTGCCAGTGATAATCTTTTTAACTACTACCCATACAGCATAAACTTCAGCAGTGAAAACCGAAGCATGTTTTGGTAGACGAATACTTGTTTCCCAATTGTCTGTTACGGCCCCTACGCCCACGTGTTCTTTTGTTTTGGAGCCATCTGTGTAGAATTCCATGTGATTTTGATACTTCTCCTGAAGAGCACGGAATTCTTGTATGATGTGTTCGTGTGGAGTGTCTCTTTTCTTTAAATGTGTTAGTGTCCAGTCACACAACTGTGTGAAATGGTACCATGGGGCCAACCGTTGTGGTTTCTTGGCAACCTGGAGGACTTCGTGGGGAATGTCATAATCCCGACAGTACTGCTCATACCGCAGGACAAGTGGCCTAATCATATTCGGTTTATTTGTGTAGTGTAAGCGTGAGTTGCACTGTGTAAGGATGTTGTAGCATATGTGTTGTGGTGATGACTGAATTCTTAGTACGTAGGAAAAAGTGAGTAATGCTCTGCGCTGCTGTAAGGAGGGTTCATTACACTCAACATATAAACTTTGAATGGGTGACGTTCTGTAGGCACCACTTGCCAGTCGCAATCCAAGGTTATGTACTGGATCAAGTAATTGGATGTAGGACTGCCTGGCTGAACCATAAACCACGGAGCCGTAGTCTAAGAGGCTACGCACAAGAGACCGGTAAATACGTAAAAGACAGGTTCGGTCGGAACCCCAGTGCTTATGAGACAAAACTTTTAGGATATTCAATGCTTTATTTGCCTTAATTTTTAGTGTTTTAATGTGGGCTAGGAAGTTTAGTTTTTTATCAAAGATTACTCCCAAGAATTTACATTCCTGTTTTACCGGCAGTGCGACATCATTCAATTTTAGAAGCGGGTCTGAGTACAATCCTCGTTTTTGCGAGAATAGCACTGTAACGGTTTTTTGAGTAGAGAAGCGGAAGCCATTTTTCTCAGCCCACTCGGTTAGTTTATTAATTGTTATCTGGAGCTGTCTTTCACATGTTTGTAAGTTTGAGGCGCGGCACGCTATTTGCAGATCATCCACATATATGGAGTGCATAACAGAGGGGGGGATGACTTTGTTAACAGAGTTCATTTTTACTATAAAGAGTGTTGTGCTTAGTACGCATCCTTGTGGCACACCATTTTCCTGAATGAATACACGTGACAACACCGTTCCTAAACGCACCTGGAATGTTCGGTCCGACATGAAATCGGCTAGACATTTGAGCATTCTACCTCGGATTCCTAAATCTGCTAAGTCCCTTAATATACCAAACCTCCATGTTGTGTCGTACGCCTTTTCTAAGTCAAAGAAAACAGTGAGACAATATTGTTTGTGTAGGAAGGCCGCACGTATCTCGTCTTCTAGCCGGACTAGGTGATCTGTTGTGGAGCAACCTTTCTTGTATCCACACTGATGGTTATCTAGCATGTTTTCTGTGTCAAGGACGTATGTCAATCTTATGTTGATGATGGCCTCATAGGACTTTGCAAGACAACTTGTGAGTGCTATGGGTCTATAACTGGTTGCTGTTGTGGGAGACTTTCCGGCTTTCAAGAACGGGATTATGATAGCTTTCTTCCACTCTTTGGGCATTTTCCCCGTTTCCCAGATTATGTTGAAGAAATGAAGCAGGGTCTCAACTGCTTTAGGGGATAGGTGAGCTAGCATTGCATAGTGTACCCTGTCCGGACCGGGTGCTGTTTTTTTGCCACTAGTAAGGACTCTGTTGATTTCTGGAAGTGTTAGAGGGCCATTATACAGTCTTTCTGAACTTCCTGTGGTCGGAAGCTTTAGTTTTTCTGCTAATTGTTTATGTTTCAGGAATGCAGCAGAGTAGTTTTTCGAGCTTGATATATCATGGAAATGTTGCCCTAATATGTCTGCTTGTTCTTCTATATTTGTTTGTGTGCCTGGAGGTGACAGTATGGGGATAGTGTAAGAAGCGTAGTCGCCTCTAAACTTACGAACCTGATCCCACATTCGTTTGGATGTTATTGAACTATTTATAGACGAGACATAATTTTTCCAGGACTGTCTTTCGGCTTGTCTGCGTGTGTACCTGGCTTTCGCTTTTGCTTTTTTGAAGGAGAGTAGATTGTCTTGTGTTGGGTATCGCCGGAAGATACCCCACGCTTTGTTTTGTAGTTTTTTCGTTTGTGTACATTCCTTCGTCCACCAGGGTTTCAGATTTTTTCTTAATAGGCCAGAGGATTGTGGGATTGTTTCTGCTGCTGCAGCAAGTATACAGGCGGTGATCTTATCATTCATTTCATCTATGGTCAGCTCATCTGATATGTTATCTAGACTGGCCTTTTTAGTAAAGAGAGGCCAGTCTGCTAGGTGGAGTTTCCAACGGGGTGGTCTTAATGGTATGGTAGGAGAAGGAGATTTTCTTTTAATAATAGCAGGCATATGGTCACTACCATAGGGGTTGTCAATAACACTCCATTGAAAATCGTCAAAGAGAGATGGAGAGCATAGTGCCAGATCTAAGCAACTCATAGCGCCTGTGCTTGGGGAGTAGTAAGTTGCCGCACCGGTGTTTAAAAGGCATATGTTATTTGTTAGGATAAAATCTTCAAGCGTTTGACCCCTGGTGTCAGTTGTTTGACTACCCCACAACGTGTTATGCGAATTAAAATCACCGGCTAATAAAAATGGTTCGGGTAGCTGGTTTAAAATTAACTCTAGGTCTCTTACGGTAAAATGTAAATGCGGCGGAATGTATACTGAACAAATGGTGATGGTTTTGTGAGCTAAAACGGTGACAGCAACGGCTTCTATGTGAGTGTTAATGGGAACTTCTCTGGCTGCTATACCACCTGGCAGGACAATGGCTACACCACCTGAGAGCCGGTTCGCCTGAGGACGGTCGCGCCGTACAACAGTGAAACCTTTCAAAATGTTTTTGTGTTTTTCGCCTAGGTTGGTTTCCTGTAAGCACAGGGCCACAGGAGAGAAGTTTATTAACAGGTCTTTTATGTCACCTAAGTTATGTAAGAGGCCTCTACAATTCCAATGGATCATAAAAGCCATTATAAAATTGAAAGGTAAAAAGTGATATTAACGAGTGAATGGGAGATAAGAAAGATGTTAGGTGACATGGATCTGAAGAAGGCAGATACAAACAGAGCGATAACCCTTAGGTCATCGCCTTCTTATTTTGCGTTGTTATTGGGATTTTGTCCCTCTTACCGCGCTCGAGGGAGCGTTTGTCCTTCGGTGTCGAGGACACCGGGGTTTTTGTTTCGACCTCCATTGCTCTCTCTGAGGCGCTGGAGGACCGAGAGTTTGGCGCCGAGACACGTGTCTCGGGCCTTGGAGTTCGCTTGATCTTAGGACCCTGCGGGACTGGTGTCTGCAGGGCCGTTGAAGAGGGCGGAGCAGTACTGACTGCTTCCACCACGGGGGCGGGAGGAGTCACTGCGGCACCACTGCGCGTGGGCTCGGAGGACTCCGGAGGCCTCTGTGACGCTGCCCCCGCCTGCGTCACTTCGGCATAACTTCTTCGGGGAAGGTACGACAGTCTTTTTCTGGCTTCGAAGAACGAGATTTTTTCTTTAACAGTTAGTGCAATGACTTCTTTTTCTTTTTTCCAGCAAGGGCAGGACCGCGAATAAGCTGGGTGATCTCCCTTGCAGTTAACACAATGTGGCGAAGAAGTGCAATTCTCTGATTGGTGATCGTTGGAGCTGCATTTAGCACAAGTTGTTTGTCCTCGGCATGCATGTGAAGCATGTCCAAATCTTTGACACTTAAAACACCGTCTGGGATTCGGGATATACGGTCTCACATTGACTTTGACATAACCTGCATCGAGTGAAGTGGGCATTACGCTTGTTCCGAAGGTGAGTATAACATGTTTGGTGGGGATTTCTTGATCGTTTCGTCGGATTACTATTCTTTGTACTTTGGTGACATTTTGTTCCTGGAAACCTTCCAGCAGTTCCTCGTCGCTTAAACCAATGAAGTCTTCTTCAGATATTACTCCCCTGCTTGTATTAAGTGTTCTGTGGGCTGAAACAGTCACTGTCGCTTCGCCAATACTGGTAAGTTCAGAGAGCTTATCTGCTTGATCTTTGTTATTCAGTTCTAGGAGGAGGTCCCCGCTAGACATTTTGGATGCTTTGTATGTTGGTCCGATTTTGTCTTTCAGACACTTCGCTACCAGGAAAGGAGAGAGTTTCCTTACCGGAATGTTGCTTTCACTATGCACTACATAGTACTTTGGAAATGTTGGGGCGTTGCTTTGGAAGGAAAATTGAAATGGTACTTCGGTGCGGCATCTCTTCAGACGCCGATCATAAACAACAGAGGCTTGCGCTGCCATAGGAAAATGTGTATGTTCGGCAACAGCGCCGACCGCCCACCACGGAGCCCAACGAGGGGACGCGGCACAGCTTGTGTACAAGCCTGCACGACGCCAGCCGTACGCCATCACTATAACCCAATATGGTGTACCCAAGGTAGGATATCCACACAAGGTTAACCCTTGCCGCCGTGGAGAAAGGAAGTAAATGGAAGAGAGAAGAAGACAGGAAAGATGTAAAGTGAGAGATAAAGACGAAGGTTTGAGAAGAGAGGGACAGGAAAAGGCGACTACCGATTTCCCCCGGGTGGGTCAGTCCGGGGGTGCCGTCTACGTGAAGCCGAGGCCAAAGGGGTGTGTTGCCGCCGCCGAGGGGCCGTAAAGGTCCAAACACCCGGCATTGGCTCAACCCCCAGGATCCCCTTTTCCCCGGACACGGCTAAGCCGCGCACGGCTACACGCGGGAAGGTCCAACCCTCGTGTGCTCGGGTACGTGGTGTCGCAACGCACCAAACGCCTGCTTGCGCAGACGCCCCTGCGGGGAAACGTAACATATTGTCGAAGAAAGTTTGTGTATTTTGATTTTAAGTGTGTTTCCTGTAAACACAGCACTTTTGGATTGTGTGTATGGATGAGTTCTTGCACATCATCAAGATTCCTAAGAAGACCTCTGACATTCCATTGAATGATTTGTGTATCCATATTTAAAGAAATATAGGTGCTGTGTTTACGGAAACGGAAGAGATGTCTTACATTACAGAGCCCTTTCGAGGCCCTGTAATAGGTGTTTTGTTCTTTTTGAAGCGTTCGAGCGAGTCTCGACGCTCCTTAGGCGTTTGGTGCGCCTTGGGGACAGGTGTAGTGTCCATTGCCTCCTGTGAGACGCCGGACAGGCGCTCTTGCGAGCGAGAGGTTTTCAGAGGGAGTCCCGCCTTCGAGGGCAAGACCCCTGCGCCCACCAGCCCGGAGGTCGATGGGGCTCCCTGAGGGATTTGGCTGCGCTGGCCGTTGCCAGCGCTGGAGGGGGCCTCGGAAGTTGGGGCAGCCTCGGCTGCGCCCACCTTCGGGGTCGATGGCTCCGTCTGCTCGGTTGGCGGAGCAGCCCTAGCTGCAACCACCGTGGGGGCAGATGGCGTAACTGTCGACTCACTGACTGTGGGTCGGACAGCCGCCTGAGGCCGTTGTGACGCTGCCCCCTGACGCGCCACATCGGCAAAGGTTTTCCTGGGCAGGTACGATACCCGCCTACGTGCCTCCTTGAAACTTATATTTTCCTTTATTTTTATTGTTACAATTTCCTTTTCTTTTTTCCACGATGGGCACGACCGCGAGTACGCGGCGTGCTCCCCATCACAGTTTACACAGTGGAGAGTGTTCGCACAAGCTTCAGTGGCGTGTTCAAGAGCACTGCATTTGGCGCATGTTTGGCGGCCTCGGCAGCTCTGCGAGCTGTGGCCAAAACGCTGGCATTTGAAGCATCTTAGGGGATTTGGCACATATGGTCTGACACGGAGCTTTATGTACCCGGCCTCTACAGACTCGGGCAGAATACTTGAACCGAATGTGAGTATCAGGTGCTTTGTTTGAATTTCTTTTCCATCCCTTCTTATCTTAATTCTTCTCACATTGACAACATTCTGATCACTGAAGCCCTCCAGGAGCTCAGCCTCTGTCAGCTGGAGCAAATCGTCATCCGAGACAACGCCGCGGGTGGTGTTGAGCGTGCGGTGTGGAGTCACTGTTAATGGAACATCTCCGAATGATACTAGACTGGGCAACTTATCGTACTGTTTCTGATCATGGAGCTCTAGCAGGAGATCACCACTTGCCAGCCTTGATACCTTGTAGCCTGGACCAAGGACATCAGTTAAGGACTTGGAAACTAGAAAAGGGGAAATTTCTGAGTGGATTTTTCTGAGTGGATCACATGGTATTGTGGGAAGTTTGGTATTTGTCGTCCAAGGAACTGAAAAACTTCATCGGTGCGCCCTCTTTTGTGAGGGCGATCAGGAAGCGGAAGGAAGGAGCTAGCCATAAAGGAAATGAATTTTCGGCAACAACGCCAGCCACCCACCATGGAGCCCTACAGGGGGACGTTACAGGGACTGTAAAAACAGGTCCTGCAAGCGCCAGCTTTACGTTATCGCTATAACCAAATATGAGATAACCTAGGTTGGTTATTCACACAAGGTTAACCCTTGCTGCCTGGAAAAATTGGAAGTAAGCGGAAGCTAGGAGAAGACAGGAAAGATTAAAAGTAAGAGAAAGACGAAGATTAGAGGAAGAGAGAGACAGGAAAAGGCAACTACCGATTTCCCCCGGGTGGGTCAGTCCGGGGGTGCCGTCTACGTGAAGCCGAGGCCAAAGGGGTGTGTTGCCGCCGCCGAGGGGCCGTAAAGGTCCAAACACCCGGCATTGGCTCAACCCCCAGGATCCACTTTTCCCCGGACACGGCTAAGCCGCGCACGGCTACACGCGGGAGGGTCCAACCCTCGTGTGCTCGGGTACGTGGTGTCCCAAGGCACCAAGCGCCTGCTTGCGCAGACGCCCCTGCGGGGTTGCGACCCATATGCAACAACGGGCGTCAGCACTGAGATTCCAACAGGGTATGTATAGAGAGCTAATCGTGATGAGTTTGTTTAGGAGTACAGCTCGAACCGCCACTGCTTCGAGAGGCGTTTGTAGCTGTAAAAGTTGACATGCAATGCTCTTATGGATAGCAATGGCAACACCGCCCGATGATGCGACAGCATCATCGCGATCTTTGCGAAAAGTAATATGCTGTCGGAGAAAGTTCGCGTGTTTGGATTTTAAGTTGGTTTCTGGTAAACACAGCACCTTGGGATTGTGTTTGTGGATTAGTTCTTGAACATCATCAAGGTTTCTGAGGAGACCTCTGATGTTCCATTGAATTATCTGTGTATCCATGTTGGTAGTAAATAGGTGCTGTGTGTACAGAAACAGAAGTAGTGATTATGGAAATTACAGATTAGATTACAGATCCCTTTCGAGGCCCTGTAACGGGGGTTCTGCCCTCTCTGGAGCGTTCGAGGGAGCCTCGCTGCTCCTTAGGCGCTTGGTGCGCCTTGAGGCTGGGTGTAGTGTCCATTGCCTCTTGTGAGGCGCAGGATACTTGCTCTTGCGAGCGGGAAGTTACCAGCGAGGGTCCCGCCTTCGAGGGCAAGACCCCTGCGCCCACCAGCCCGGAGGTCGATGGGGCTCCCTGGGGGATTTGGCTGCACTGGCCGTTGCCAGCGTTGGAAGGGAGCTGGGAGGTTGAGGGAGCCTCGGCTGCGCCCACCTTCGGGGTCGGTGGTCCCCTCTCCTCGGTTGACGGAGCAGCGCTAGCTGCAACCGCCGCGGGGGCAGATGGCTTAGCTGCCGACTCACTGATTGAGGGTCGGACAGCCGCCGGAGGCCGTTGTGACGCTGCCCCCTGACGCGCCACTTCGGCAAAGGTTTTCTTTGGCAGGTATGCTACCCGCCTTCGTGCCTCTTTGAACGATATATTCTCTTTCACTTTGATCGTTACTATTTCTTTTTCCTTCTTCCAGGAGGGGCACGACCGCGAGTACGCGGCGTGCTCCCCATCACAGTTTACACAGTGGGGAGCGTTCTCACACGTTTCAGTGGTGTGTTCTTGGGCACTACATTTAGCACAAGTTTGGCGGCCTCGGCAACTCTGCGAACTGTGGCCGAAGCGCTGGCACTTGAAACAGCGGAGTGGGTTTGGCACGTACGGCCTGACACGGAGCTTGATGTACCCGGCCTCCACAGACTCGGGCAGAATACTTGAACCGAATGTGAGTATTAGGTGCTTCGTTTGAATTTCTTTGCCATCCCTTCTCATCTTAATTCTTCTGACATTGACTACGTTCTGCTCACTTAAGCCCTCCAAGAGCTCAGCCTCTGTCAGCTGGAGCAAATCGTCGTCAGAGACAACGCCGCGGGTGGTGTTCAGAGTGCGGTGTGGAGTTATTGTCAGTGGAACATCCCCAAATGACACTAGACTGGGAAACTTTTCGTATTGTTTCTTATCATGCAGTTCTAACAGGAGATCATCACTTGCCAGCCTTGATACCTTGTAGCCTGGACCAAGGGCATCAGTTAAGGACTTGGAAACTAGAAAAGGGGAGATATTTCGGACTTGTTTATCAGATTTTTCAGAGTGGATGACATGGTACCGTGGGAAGTTCGGTCTTTGACGACCAAAGAACTGAAATACATCTTCGGTGCGCCCTCTTTTTTGAGGGCGATCAGGAATTGAAGGGAAGGAACTTGCCATAGAAAAATGTAGTTTTCGGCAATAACGCCAGCCACCCACCATGGAGCCCTAAGAGGGGATGCTACAGGGACTGTATGAACAGGTCCTGTAAACGCCAGCTGTACGTCATCACTATATGAATGAATGAATATTTGATGTTTAATGGCGCAAGGGCCAGATGTGGCCAAAGAGCACCATGCTAATGATTAATGAGTTCGTAGTGCCTGATGGGTTTATGGTCTTAATGCGCTGTGGCTGTAAAGGGGCCTAAAAGTGTTGATGTAAATTCCATAAAATGTACGAGTAATAAAGTTATGGGAATGACTATTGGCGAGTACTGTGAATATTAAAATGGATTGAGAAAGGATGATGCAATATATAAAATAAGTGATTGTCTAGATGTATAATATTGTCTAGAGCACTAGTGCCTCACCGGGACCCTTGAAACGCAAGGGCCTAGAGGCATGTGCTATACAGAGAATCTATCCTAGCGATATCCTCTGGAAAGAGAATGTGCTAAGAAATGAATGGGCCTGTAACATGTAGTACAACATCTTTCAAGAAAGCCAGGACTGCTTTGGTACCAAAAAGCGGTTCTACCCCAAGGAACATGGCCGGATGCAGAGGGACGTGATGGCTGTATGCAAAAGGAAAATGTTTTCTCCTGTCTTTTTCGGCTTCCCGGCACTCCAGGAAGACATGGAGGACGGTCCGCCGGTCGCCACATCTACCACAGGTTGCAGGCTCGTTACCAGTCAAAAGAAAATTATGAGTGCCAAATGTGTGTCCTATTCTCTGTCTAGTGAAAAGGACGTCTGTTCTTCGTGTTTTCGTTGTTGGCTGCCATAAACCTAACTTAGGCTTAATTACGTGAAGCTTATTGCTCGTTTCTGTGTCCCACAAGCGTTGCCAGTGGCTTCGCAGTTTGTTTCTGACGAAAGGCTTCATGTCTGTGACAGGGACTGCAGCAGAACGGCTACCCTGCGATGCCACTGATTTGGCCATCTCGTCAGCAAGCACATTTCCCTCGATTCCTCTATGGCCAGGAACCCAGCATATTACAACATGTCTGTGCAATGAGTAGATGTTACATAAGTGTGTGTAGAGTTCATTGAAGACAGGATTTGTATGCTTTTGTAAAGAAATTCGTGCTTTTACAAGACTTAACGAGTCTGTGAATATTATTGCTCTGTCAAGTTTCAGTGTCTTTATGTGTTTTACTGCAGACAGTACTGCATAGGCTTCTGCAGTGAAGATACTTGTTAGGGGGTTCAACATGTCAGATTCAGAAAGAGAGTGGCCAACAGCAGCGTAGGATACACCAGCATGGGATTTGGACGCGTCTGTGTAAAACTCGTAGCAGGAGTACTTCGATTGAAGCTCTCGGAAATGCATAGCAATTTCAAGGTCAGGAGCGTGCTTCGAGACCTCTACAAAGGATGTGTCACATTCTATCATCTGCCACTCCCAGGGCGGTAATAGATTAGCAGGAGCCATTAGGCGATGTTCGAGTATTGGGACATCCATTTCTTCACTAAGTTCTCTTACACGCAGCGACAAAGGAAGTCTCATGGAGGGTCTGTTACGGAAGAGTGTTTCACACGTTAAGTCGTTTACTGTCGTGAAACACGGATGTTCCTTATTAGAGCGCACTTTAAGAAAGTAGGTGAAGCTAATGTATGTTCTCTGAATATGTAGTGACCACTCGTCTGACTCTGCATATAGACTTTCGACGGGGCTTGTTCTAAATGCGCCAGTGGCGAGGCGGATGCCCAGATGATGAACGGGGTCTAACATTTTTAGCGCACTCGGTGCAGCAGAGTGATATACTACAGCACCATAATCTAGCCGTGATCTAACTAGGCTCCTGTAAAGATTCAACAGGCACCTCCTGTCGCTACCCCATGTAGTGTGGGATAGGACTTTAAGTAAGTTCATTGTTTTTAGACATTTTGCTTTCAGACTTCTTATGTGTGAAATGAAGGTAAGCCTGGAGTCAAGGATAACACCTAGAAATTTGTGTTCTTTGTTAACAGGAATTTGTTGTCCACCCAGTTCTACACAGGGATCAGGTACCAGGCCTCTCTTTCTTGTGAAGAGAACACAAGAACTTTTGTGCGGGTTAATTTTAAATCCATTTTGGTCTGCCCACTTGGACACCTTGTTTAAGCCCTGCTGTACCTGTCTTTCACATACTGTAAGGTTGCAGGATTTGAAGCCTATCTGTATATCGTCTACGTATACGGAATAAAAAATGGCTGGGGGCAGTGAAGAACGAAGTGTATTCATCTTAACGATAAAGAGATGATGATGTATGGCGTTTTATGGCGCAAGGGCCAGTTATGGCCAAAGAGCGCCATGACAAATGTAATGTTTACACTGCATTGTGAATGGTGTAGACAATGAATTCCTCATGATATATCTGAGATGGCTGTAAAGAGGCCTAAAATCTGTTGCTGTGGATGGCGTAAAATGTGTTGTTGCTAAAATAATGACACGTAGTAGTGCTGTGGGCTATGGCAATGATTAAAGGCATGATGCGATAAAACATAACGTTGACACTTTAGCTTCAAGAATTTCTTTCAGTACAGGGGCTGTTATAGTGCGCTAAAAATTCCCTGGCCAAATTATTTCAAGAGTGTCTGTTTCAGCTAAAAACTCTAAAACTAGTTTCGGATTAAAAAGCGGTTCATTGCTGAGAAAAAATTTCGGGTGAAGAGGAATATTTTCGCGATATGCCGAAATGAAATACTTTTTCCTCTGTGCTTCTATTGCAGGGCATTGAATAAGAACGTGCAGGACTGTGAGATTTTGGCCGCACTTACTACAAGTGGGAGGATACCCCCCAGTCAAGAGGTAAGAGTGAGTGGCGTAAGTGTGTCCTATTCTTAATCGGCAAAGGAGCACTTCGTTATATCGTGATGTTCTCTCTGATACCCAATATCCTAATTTGGGTTTTATCAAGTGCAGTTTATTTGATATCTCAGCATTCCACTGTTGCTGCCAATGGATTTTGAGTTTATGACGCAGGTATGCTTTAAGATCTGTGGCTGGGATGGGTATGTTTATATCCGTGTCAGTAAAAGCTACTGAAGTAGCTTTCTCGTCAGCAGCTTCGTTGCCCTTTATGCCACAGTGGCCAGGTACCCAGCATAGGATGATCGTTTGTTTAGCACTATAAGCTGAGCATAGCAATGTATACAGTTCGTTAAAGACAGTGTCTTTAAGTTTACGTACGTTCATAAGGGCTCGCACTACACTCAATGAGTCTGTGAATACTATAGCCCGAGTAAGATTCGTTTGCCTGATGTGCTTCACTGCAGAGAGTATTCCATATGCTTCCGCTGTAAAGATACATGTATGTGGCTTCAATGTACCGGATATTAAGAATGCTGGTCCTAGTGCTGCGTAAGCAACCCCAGAAGAAGACTTAGAGGCATCTGTGTAGAATTCAGCACAAGAATATTTCTCCTGAAGCTCGAGAAAATGTGACCGTATGTGTGCCTCAGGTGCTCTTTTTGATATTTCTGCAAACGACACGTCACACTCGATAGTCTTCCACTCCCAAGGCGGTGAAAGCCGCGTAGTTGCCATTATGACATTCTCTAAAATCGGCGCACCTGTTTCTTCGGACAATGCTTCCAACCGAAGGGACAGAGGAGGTCTAGTGCCTGGGCGGTTACGGAAAAGCCTAGCCGAAGACAGGTCGTAAATAACTGAATGGCATGGATGATGGAAATCTGATTTCACTTTGAGGGCGTATGAGAGACTTAAATATGTTCTTTGAAGATGTAGGGACCATTCGTTAGATTCAGCATACAGGCTTTCTACGGGGCTAGTCCTGAACGCACCAGTAGCAAGACGGATACCCAAGTGGTGGACGGAATCGAGCATCTTCAAAGTACTAGGCGTCGCAGAGTTATACACAATGGTTCCGTAGTCAAGGCGTGACCGTATGAGGCTTTTGTACAAGCTCAAGAGGCATCTTCTGTCACTTCCCCAAGATGTGCGAGACAAGAGCTTCAGTAGATTCATTGTCCTCAAGCATTTCATTTTTAAATATTTTAAGCGTGGGATAAAAGTTAATTTGGAGTCAAAAATGAGGCCTAGAAATTTATGTTCATGACTAACAGATAGCCGTTCCCCATTAAGATCAATAACGGGCTCCGGTATTACCCCTCTCTTATTGGAGAAAAGAATGCATGTACTTTTTTCAGGGTTTAGTTTAAAGCCGTTCTCGTCTGCCCACTTAGACAACTTATTCACGCCAAGCTGCACTTGTCGCTCGCAGATACTAAGATTACATGACTTGTAACCTATTTGGATATCATCCACGTATACGGAATAAAACATTGTACGTGGTATGATAGTATGGAGCGAATTCATTTTTACAAGGAATAAAGTACAGCTCAGCACTCCACCTTGTGGCACACCTGTTTCTTGAGTAAATAGACGAGACAGGACATTACCAACACGAACATGAAATGTGCGGTTGCACAGATAACTTTGAATCACCTTTAGCAAGTTGCCACGGACGCCCATTCCAGCGAGATCCCGAAGAATTCCGAAACGCCAAGTTGTATCGTATGCTTTCTCCATGTCTAGAAATACCGATAGGAAAAACTGTTTGTGCACAAAGGCACCCCGGATATTTGTCTCGATACGGACAAGTTGATCTGTTGTGGATCTATGTTCCCTGAAGCCGCACTGCAAGGGATCTAGTATCTTGTTACTTTCAAGAAAATTCACCAAGCGACGGTTAGTAATTTTCTCAAAAACTTACATAGGCAGCTTGTTAGGGCTATAGGCCTATAGCTGCTGGTCAAAGACGGGTTCTTGCCCTCTTTCAGAATCGGGATTATGAGTGCTTGCTTCCAGGCTGACGGGATGTAGCTGGCAGAGAATATGGCGTTAAAAAGGGAGAGCAGCGTTTTGTGTGCTTCGGGATGCAGATGTTGGATCATCTCGTAAATTATTCGATCGGTGCCAGGAGCTGATTTATTAAAACTATGTAGTGCAGCCTGAAATTCAGCCATATTGAAAGGACGGTTGTACGATTCATTGTTCTTTCCTTTTAGGTCCAGAGGCCGTCTCTCAGCTTGTTTCTGGTATCTAAGGAATGCATCGGAGTAATGGGGCACATTTTGAAAACATTTCTAGCCCAATCCAAGAGTCAGCTTGGTCCTGAAGGGTATTTCCTTGCGTGTTTACTAATGGTAGAGGATGAGTTTGCCGACCTTTGATTTTATTCACCCTGTTCCAGGCTTTTCGTTCGTCAGTATAAGAGTTGATGCTAGAAATATATCTTTGCCAGCTCTCCCTTTTGGCACGGCGCCGCGTTCTTCTACCTTCAGACTTTATTTTCTTGAATATGATCAAATTCTCCGTAGTTGGAGTGTCTCGAAGGTTGTTCCAAGCTTTATTTTGGTTTCTACGCGCTTTCTTGCAGTCATCGTTCCACCATGGAACACGTCGCTTACAGGACGATCCATTAGTTACGGGGATACATACTGACGCTGCATCAACTATGAACGCCGTGAAATATGTCACTGCATCTTCAATAGATAGATTACAGATGTCGTTCCAAGTCAAATGTGTCAGCTCCCTGTATCGTGTCCAATCGGCACAATCGACTTTCCACCGGGAGACATGTGGGGAGCACTCGTCACCTTTTGTTAGTTTTATGACAATGGGGAAATGATCGCTCCCGTAAGGATTCTTAATTACGTTCCACTCCAGATGCGGTAAGAGTAAACTCGATGCGATGCTTAAATCGATAGATGAGAATGTTTTGTTTGCGACACTGTAAAATGTAGGTTCTTTCCCATTAAGCAAGCAAGCGTCTGTAGTGAGGAGGAAGTTTTCAACTAAGCGTCCTCTGGCATCACAACGACGGCTTCCCCAAAGGGTGTTGTGTGCATTAAAATCTCCAACGACAATGTAGGGTTCGGGCAGTTCATAGATAAAGGTGTGAAATTCTGTTTTTGAAAGTTGGTAGTTCGGGGGGATGTATACAGAGCTAATTGTGATAAGTTTATTAAACAGTACCGCACGGACTGCAACTGCCTCTAAAGTTGTCTTAAGCTGTAGTTGCCGGCAAGCAACACCCTTATCTACTATTATTGCCACGCCGCCAGACGAGGTGAGGGCGTCATTGCGGTCTTTTCGATAAATGGTATACTGCCGGAGAAAGTTCGTGCGTGAAGGATTAAGATGTGTTTCTTGGACACACAGCACCTCTGGACTGTACTTATGTAAAAGTTCCTTAATGTCGTCTAGGTTGTGGAGTAAACCCCTGACGTTCCATTGTATTATCAGTGTATCCATAATGTATGTGTTTTGTGCTGTGTGTCTAAGAAATATGGACTAGATTATCTCACGAGATCTTTCCAGGCCCCGTGAAACGAGATCTCTCTATCTTCCGGGCGCGCTCAAGGGAGCTGCGCCGTTCCTTCGGCGGCTGAGACGCCGGATTTGTATTTGTATCCATCACCTCGTCTGAGGCGGTGGATGGTGCCTGCGCAGCGGGCACGTTCGCGGGGGTGGTGGGCCTATCTGCACGCGCAGTGGCCTTGGGTCCAACAGGCCCGGGGGTCTGCTGGTCCTCCTTTGTGGGGGCCGGTACAGCGCTGGCTGTTCCAGCCGGGGGGGCTGACGGCGTGATCGCCGTCACACTCCGTGTGACTTGGGCTGCCGCCGAAGGATGTAGCGCTGCCCCCCGGCGCGCCACATCGGTGTAGGATGGACTAGATTGATTGATGGAGGAGCGTTTGCGCGCCTCTTGGAAAGAAAGGTTCATTTTTACTTTGATTTCGATGATTTGTTTTTCTTTTTTCCAGGATGGACAAGAACGAGAGTATGAGGGGTGATCCCCTTCACAGTTAGCGCAACGGATGGTGGAATTGCAAGTGTCAGACGAGTGCTCATTTGATGCACATTTTGCACAAGTAGTGCGCCCTCGGCAGCTTTGCGAACCGTGCCCGAACCGCTGACACTTGAAGCATCGGCGTGGGTTAGGAATGTATGGCCTTACACGGAGTTTGCAGTATCCTGTTTCTATTGAGTCTGGTAAGTTGCTAGTTCCAAAAGTGATGATTATATGCCTGGTTGGTATTTCTTTGTTATCGCACCTTATTTTTATCCTTTGTACCTTTACGACGTTCTGTTCTTGCCATCCTTCTAGCAATTCTTCTTCGCTAAGTTCGATAAGGTCATCTTCCGAGATGACACCGCGCACTGTGTTCATTGACCTGTGTGGGCCCACAGAAACGGGAATGTCTCCAAATGCAACAAGTTTCGAGAGTTTGTCGTATTGTGGCTTGTCGCGAACTTCGAGTAGAAGATCGCCACTTCCCATCTTCGTTACTTTATAACCTGGGCCTATTGCAACAGTGATAGATTTGGCTACAAGAAATGGTGATATCATTCTGACTGTCTTTGTTTCGTGCTGACTGTGGACAACGTGGTATTTGGGAAAGGACACTTTCGGTTGCATGAAAAAATTGAACTGTTCATCGGTGCGCCCCCTCTTCAGGGAGCGATCAGGTAATGGGGGAAAAGCTTCTGCCATAAAAAATTGGAAAATTCGGCGGCGATGGTGGCCACCCACCACGGAGCCCAACAAGGGGACGCTACAGGATTGGAAGCCTGAAGACGCCAGCCATGCATCGCCACTATAACCTACTATAAAATACCCAAGGTTGGATAATTACACCAGGTTAACCCTTGCCGCCAGGAAATACGGAAGTAAAAGAAGTGAAGAGAAGACAGGAAAGATGTAAATGTGGGAGAGAAAGTCGAAGATTGGAGAGGAGGACAGGAAAGGCGACTACCGATTTCCCCCGGGTGGGTCAGTCCGGGGGTGCCGTCTACGTGAAGCAGAGGCCAAAGAGGTGTGTTGCCTCCGCCGAGGGGCCTTAAAGGTCCGAACACCCGGCATCGGCTCAACCTCCACGATCCCCCTTTCCCCGGACACGGCTAAGCCGCGCACGGCTACACGCGGGAGGGTCCAACCCTCGTGTGCTCGGGTACGTGGTGTCGCAACAAACCAAACGCCTGCTTACGCAGACGCCCCTGCGGGGTAACGATAAAGAGAGTGCAGCTAAGTACGCCTCCCTGGGGTACACCAGTTTCCTGCGTAAAAGGACGTGACAGTGCATTACCGACTTTTACACGGAAGGTACGATTTGACAGATAGCTTTCGATTATGTTCAGCATATTTCCACGGATGCCCATTTCCGACAGGTCTCGCAAAATCCCGTAACGCCATGCCGTGTCATAAGCTTTTTCCATGTCAAGGAATATCGATAGGAAATACTGTTTATGTATAAATGCATCGCGGATATTTCCTTCAATGCGCACAAGGTGATCGGTTGTTGACCGCCCTTGTCTGAAGCCACACTGATAGAGATCGAGTATATTGTTGAGTTCAAGGAAATGTACGAGTCTGCGATTAATCATTTTTTCAAAGAGCTTACACAGACAATTGGTAAGAGCTATCGGACGATAACTTGCTGCC
The DNA here is from genome assembly GCF_050947875.1 of Dermacentor variabilis. Taxonomy (NCBI): domain Eukaryota; kingdom Metazoa; phylum Arthropoda; class Arachnida; order Ixodida; family Ixodidae; genus Dermacentor; species Dermacentor variabilis. Next base: position 24,457,103 of record NC_134574.1, read on the forward strand.
AAGGAGGGGTCTTTTCCCGGCTTCAGGACAGGAACCACAATCGCCTCTTTCCATGTAGATGGGAGGTATCCCGCAGCCCACAGAGTGTTGAAAAGTGTAAGTAGTGTAAATTGCGTGTCAGTATGTAAGTTTCTGATCATGTCATACATGACTCTGTCAGGTCCCGGTGCAGTGCTTTGGCATGTATTCAATGATGATATGTAGTGTTTAATGGCGCAAGGGCCAGGTTTGGCCAAAGAGCGCCATGACAAATGGTAGTGTTATCGATGTATTATGGAGATGTGACTTGGCTGTAATGTGGCCTAAAAATTGTCGCTGTAAAGTGCGTAAAATCTACGTGCTATAAAATTATGGCGATGACTAATGACGATTACTAAGAACATTAAAATCCATCGTACAAGAATGATGCAAAATCAAAAATATGTAGGATGTTAAAATTACTTGGAGCACTGCTGCCTCGCCAGAGCCCTTGAAAGACAAGGGCCTAGAGGCATGTGCTATACTAAAGAGATATCGCAGCGGCATCCTCTGAAGAGAGGACCCGCTACGAACATGTAGGGCTAAAAACATGCAGGACATCTTTCAGGAAATTTAGTACTGTGTTGGTGTCAAATAAAGGTTCTGGGCCGAGTAGCATTACGGGATGTAGGGGGATGTGCTGCCGGTATGCTAGGGAAAAATGTTTTCTTCTTTCAGATTCGGCTGCCCGACACTCCAGGAGGACGTGGAGGATGGTCAGCCTCTCCCCGCATCTACCGCAGGTTGGAGGATCATTTTCAGTGAGTAAGAAGTTGTGTGTGCCAAATGTGTGTCCTATTCTGAGGCGACAGAATAGGACATCTGTTCGCCGTGATTTTGTTACGGAGGGCCAAGAACCTAACTGTGGCTTTATCACGTGCAGTTTGTTATTTACTTCTGCGTCCCACTTACGTTGCCAGTGGTTTCGCAGTTTCCTTCTTAAAAAAGGCTTCAGATCCGTGACAGGGACCGAAGCAGTAGGGCTGACTGTATGCAATGAAATTGATGTGGCCATCTGGTCTGCTAGAACGTTACCCTCGATGCCCCTATGTCCAGGCACCCAGCATATAATGACATGCTGGTTAGACATATACGCTCTACAGAGGACGGAATAGAGCTCAGTAATTACGGGGTTTCTGTGTTTACAGTGTGACTTCAAGGCTTTTACGATGCTTAAGGAGTCTGTAAATAAAATTGTTTTTTGAATATTTGATTTTCTGATATGTTTCACAGCCGACAATAGTGCATGGGCCTCAGCCGTAAATATGCTTGTTTCAGGGTGCAGTACACCGGATTCCGAGAAGGATGGCCCAATGGCTGCGTAGGACACCCCGGCATGCGACTTAGAAGCGTCTGTATAAAACTCTGTGCACGAGTACTTGTACTGGAGCTCCAAGAAGTGCATTTTGATATGTGTCTCTGACGCATGTTTAGTGACCTGTACAAAGGATGTGTCACACTCTATCAGCTGCCACTCCCAGGGTGGTACTATCTTAGCTGGAGGCATTAGGCGTTGGTCGAGAACTGGGACATCCATTTCCGTGCTAAGTTCTCTTCCACACAGTGAGAAAGGAAGTCTCATACAGGGTCTGTTATGAAAAAGTGTTTCACATGTCAAGTCGTGAACGGTTGTGAAACACGGATGTTCCTTATTAGAGCGCACTTTGAGAAAATAGTTGAAGCTGATGTAAGTTCTCCGAAAATAGAGTGACCACTCATCGGACTCAACATACAAACTTTCAACAGGGCTTGTTCTAAATGCGCCAGTGGCCAGACGGATTCCCAGATAGTGAACGGGGTCTAACATCTTAAGTGCGCTCGGTGCGGCAGAGTGATAAACTGCGGCTCCATAGTCTATTCGCGACCGAACTAGGCTCCTGTAAAGATTTAACAGGCACTTCCTGTCGCTACCCCATGTTGTGTGGGATAGGATTTTAAGTAGGTTCATTGTTTTTAGACATTTTTCTTTAAGATGTTTTATGTGAGGAATGAATGTGAGCCTAGAGTCAAGAATAACACCAAGGAATTTGTGTTCTTTGCTGACAGGAATTTGGTGTCCGCCCAGTTCTACACAAGGATCTGGGACCAGGCCTCTCTTTCTTGTGAAGAGAACACAAGAACTTTTGTGGGGGTTGACCTTAAATCCGTTTTCGTCTGCCCACTTGGAAACATTGTTCAAGCCCTGCTGTACCTGTCTTTCGCATACTGTGAGGTTGCAGGATTTGAAGCCTATTTGTATATCATCTACGTATACAGAATAAAAAATGGCAGGTGGTAGTGAAGGACTTAGCGTGTTCATCTTGACGATAAAGAGAGTGCAGCTGAGCACGCCTCCCTGGGGTAAACCAGTTTCCTGCGTAAAGGGACGTGAGAGTTCATTGCCGACTTTTACTCGGAAGGTACGATTTGACAAATAGCTTTCAATTGTGTTCAGCATATTTCCACGGATGCCAATTTCCGACAGGTCTCGCAAGATCCCGTAACGCCATGCCGTGTCATATGCCTTCTCCATATCGAGGAATATCGATAGAAAAAACTGTTTATGTATAAAGGCATCGCGGATATTTCCTTCCATGCGCACAAGGTGATCGGTTGTGGACCGCCCTTCTCGGAATCCACACTGATAAGGATCGAGTATATTGTTGAGCTCAAGGAAATGTATAAGTCTGCGATTTATCATTTTTCAAAAAGCTTACACAGACAATTAGTTAGAGCTATCGGACGGTAACTAGCCGCCAAGGAAGGGTCTTTTCCCTGCTTAAGGACAGGAACCACAATCGCTTCTTTCCATGTGGATGGGAGGTATCCCGAAGCCCAAATAGTATTGTATAGTGTAAGAAGTGTAACTTGTGCGTCAGTATGTAGGTGTCTGATCATGTCATACATGACTCTGTCTGGTCCCGGTGCAGTGCTTTTACATGTGTTCAAGGCAGCTCACAACTCGGCAATACCGAAAGGCCGGTTATACGGTTCATTCTGCCTGGATTTTCGTATGATTGGCTTACGTTCTATTATTTCTTTATGTTTAAGAAAGGACTGGGAATAATTGATTGAGCTTGACACACGCTCAAAGTGCTCCCCAAGTGAATCTGCCTGGTCTTGCAGGGTTTCGCCTTGTGTGTTTACTAAAGGGAGGGAGTATGTTTGTCGCCCTCTTATTCTACTAACCCTGTTCCAGACCTTGGCCTCATCTGTATACGAGTTGATACCTGTTAAAAAGTTCTGCCAGCTCTCTCTTCTGGCCTGTCGGCGGGTTCGCCTGCCTTGGGATTTTGCTTTTTTAAAATTGATAAGATTCTCAGCAGTGGGGGAGGCGCGTAGCAACCCCCACGCTTTATTTTGTTTCTTACGAGCGATCCTACAATCGTCGTTCCACCAGGGGACACGCCGTTTGCCTGCCAATCCATTTACTTGTGATATACATTTAGTTGCGGCATCTATGATGAAGGCTGTAAAGTACGCCACAGCTGCATCGATTTCTAAAAAAGACATATCAGCCAGCGAGATGTTAGTAAGAGTTCGAAATTTCTCCCAGTCGGCTGTATGTATCTTCCACCTAGGAGCTTGTGGAGGAAATTCATTTTCTTTAGATGTTCTTAGCAGTACGGGGAAGTGATCGCTCCCGTAAGGATAGCTCATAACTTCCCATTCGAGTTCGGGCAGTATAGACGCGGAGACTATACTAAGATTTATTGACGAAAAGGTTCTGTTTGCAAGAGAGTAATATGTGGGTTCTTTCTTATTGAGAAGGCACGCTCCAGAAGAAAAAAGGAACTGCTCGACAAGACGACCTCGCGCATCAATACGAGAGTCTCCCCACAAGCTGCTGTGTGCATTGAAATCGCCAAGAACAAGATAAGGTTCTGGCAATTGATCTATCAAGGACTGAAATTCATGTTTGTTTAGTTGGTAATGCGGGGGTACGTAAATCGAACAAATAGTGATGTGTTTGTTCGGTAGGACAACTCGAACCGCTACTGCTTCGAGGGCCGTTCGTAGCTGTAAACATTGACACGCTATGCTTTTTTGAATTACAATGGCAACACCGCCAGATGATGCCGTAGCATCATCGCGATCTTTGCGGAAAGTTATGTGCTGTCGAAGAAAATTTGTGTGTTTTGGTTTTAAGTGTGTTTCCTGTAGACACAGCAGTTTTGGATTGTGTTTTTGAATGAGCTCTTGCACGTCATCAAGGTTCCTAAGCAGACCTCTGACGTTCCATTGAATAATTTGTGTATCCATATTGAAAGTAAATATGTGCTGTGTGTATGGAAATGGAGGTGATGCTTTAGGTTACAGGGCTCTTTCGAGGCCCTGTAACGGGAGTTCTGCCCTTTCTGGAGCGTTCGAGGGAGCCTCGCCGCTCCTTAGGCGCTTGGCGCGCCGTGGGGATAGGTGTAGTGTCCATTGCCTCTTGTGAGGCGCCGGACACGTGCTCTTGTGAGCGAGAAGTTGCCAGGGAAGGTCCCGCCTTGGGGGGCAAGACCCCTGTGCCCACCAGCCCGGAGGTCGATGGGGCTCCCTGAGGGATTTGGCTGCGCCGGCTGTTGCTAGCGCTGGAAGAAGCCGGGGAGGTTGGGGCAGCCTCGGCTGCGCCCACCTTCGGGGTTGATGGTCCCCTCTGCTCGGGTGGTGGGGCAGCGCTAGCTGCGACCACCATGGGGGCAGATGGCGTAACTGCCGACTCACTGCTTGTGGGTCGGACAGCCGCCAGAGGCCGTTGTGGCGCTGCCCCCTGGCGCGCCACATCGGCAAAGCTTTTCCTTGGCGGGTTTGCTACCCGCCTTCGTGCCTCTTTGAACGATATATTCTCTTTTACTTTTATGGTTACAATTTCTTTTTCCTTCTTCCAGGAGGGGCACGACCGCGAGTACGCGGCGTGATCCCCGTCACAGTTCACACAGTGGAGAGAGTTCTTACAAGCTTCAGTGGCGTGTTCAAGGGCACTGCATTTCGCACATGTTTGGCGGCCCCGGCAGCTCTGCGAACTGTGGCCGAAACGCTGGCATTTGAGACATCTTAGGGGATTCGGTACATATGGTCTGACACGGAGCTTGATGTACCCGGCCTCTACAGACTCGGGCAAAATACTTGAACCGAATGTGAGTATTAGGTGCTTGGTCGCAATTTCTTTGCCATCCCGCCTCAGCTTAATTCTCTTGACATTGACAACATTCTGTTCACTGAAGCCGTCCAGGAGCTCAGCCTCTGTCAGCTGGAGCAGATCATCATCCGAGACAACGCCGCGGGTGGTGTTCAGAGTACGGTGTGGAATTACTGTCACGGGAACATCCCCAAATGACACTAAGCAGGGCAATTTTTCATATTGTTTCTGATTATGAAGTTCTAAAAGGAGATCACCACTTGCCATCCTTGTCGCCTTGTAACCTGGTCCAAGGGCCTCAGTTAAAGACTTTGATACTAGAAATGGGGAGATTGCACGCACTTGTGTTTCTGACTTTTCCGAGTGAATCACATGGAATCGTGGGAAGTTGGGTCTTTCACGACCAAAGAACTTGAATACATCTTCGGTGCGCCCTCTTTTCTGAGGGCGATCAAGAAGGGAAGGGAAGGAACTAGCCATAGAATAATGTAATTTTCGGCGATAACGCCAACCACCCACCGTGGAGCCCTACAAGGGGACGTTACAAGGACTGTAAAAGACAGGTCCTGCAAACGCCAGCTGTACGTTATCACTATAACCAAATATGAGATAACCTAGGTTGGTTATTCACACAAGGTTAACCCTTGCTGCCTGGAAAAATTGGAAGTAAACGGAAGCTAGGAGAAGACAGGAAAGGTGGAAAGCGAGAGAAAGACGAAAGTTGGAGGGAGAGAGAGACAGGAAAAGGCAACTACCGATTTCCCCCGGGTGGGTCAGTCCGGGGGTGCCGTCTACGTGAAGCAGAGGCCAAACAGGTGTGTTGCCTCCGCCGGGGGGCCTTAAAGGTCCGAACACCCGGCATCGGCTCAACCGCCAGGATCCCCCTTTCCCCGGACACGGATAAGCCGCGCACGGCTACACGCGGGAGGGTCCAACCCTCGTGTGCTCGGGTACGTGGTGTCGCAACACACCAAACGTCTGCTGACGCAGACGCCCCTGCGGAGTGGCATGTATTCAAGGCAGCTCTCAACTCGGCAATACTGAAAGGCCGGTTATAGGGTTCATTCTGTCTTGATTTTCTAATTATTGGCTTACATTCTTCGGTTTGTTTATATTTGAGAAAGGACTGAGAATAATGGGTTGAGCTCGAGATGCTCTCAAAGTGCTCCCCAAGTGAGTCTGCCTGATCTTGGAGGGTATCACCTTGTGTGTTTACCAGAGGGAGTGATTGTGCTTGTCGCCCTATTATCCTAATAACCCTGCTCCAGACTTTGGCCTCATCTGTGTACGAGTTGATGCCCGATAAAAACTTCTGCCAGCTTTCTCTTCTGGCCTGTCGGCGGGTTCGCCTGCCTTCGGATTTTACTTTTTTTAATGTTGATAAGATTTTCTGCAGTGGGAGAAGCGCGTAGCAAACCCCACGCTTTGTTCTGTTTTTTACGTGCGATCCTACAATCGTCGGTCCACCACGGGACACGCCGTTTGCACGACAGGCCATTTACTTGTAATATGCATTTAGATGCGGCATCTATTATAAAGGCTGTAAAATACTCCACAGCAGCATCAATTTCTAACAAGGAGATGTCATGCCATGAGATACCAGTAAGAGTTCGAAATTTGTCCCAGTCAGCTGTCTCCATCTTCCACCGAGGTGCCTGTGGTGGATATTCGTTTTCTTGAGGTGTTCGTAGTAGTATGGGGAAGTGATCGCTTCCGTAAGGGTTCTTTGTAACTTCCCATTCAAGTTCAGGCAGAATAGAAGGAGACACTATGCTCAGATCAATTGAAGAAAAGGTATGGTTTGCAAGACAGTAATAAGTGGGTTCCTTCTTATTCAGCAGACACGCATCGGACGAAAAAAGAAATTGTTCAACGAGACGACCTCGCGCATCGATACGAGAGTCTCCCCACAAGCTGCTGTGTGCATTGAAATCACCCAGAACAACATAAGGTTCTGGCAATTGATCTATAAAGATTGGAATTCATGTTTCGTTAATTTGTGATGTGGGGGGATGTAAAGAGAGCTAATAGTGATAAATTTGTTTAGAAGAACAGCTCGAACCGCCACTGCTTCAAGAGGCGTTTGTAGCTGTAAAGGTTGACACGCAATGCTTTTATGGATGACAATGGCAACGCCGCCTGATGATGCGACACCATCATCGCGATCTTTGCGAAAGGTTAAATACTGTCGGAGAAAGTTTGTGTGTTTTGATTTTAGGTGTGTTTCCTTAAACACAGCACTTTTGGATTGTGTTTATGGATGAGTTCTTGAACATCATCAAGATTTTGTAGAGATTCATCAAGCACTTCCTGTCACTACCCCACGTAGTCTGGGATAGAAGTTTGATTATGTTCATTGTTTTTAGACACTTTTCTTTGAGATGTTTAATGTGGGGGACGAAGGTGAGTCTGTAGTCAAGTATGACACCTAGAAATTTGTGTTCTTTGTTTACAGGTATCTGTTGTCCACGCAGTTCTATGCAAGGATCTGGGATAAGTCCTCTCTTTCTTGTAAAAAGAACACAAGAGCTTTTGTTAGGATTGATCTTAAACCCATTCTTGTCTGCCCACATTGACACTTTGTTCAGGCCATGCTGTACCTGTCTCTCGCAGACTGTGAGGTTACAAGATTTGAAAGCTATTTGAATGTCGTCCACGTAGACAGAGTAAAAGATGGCGGGTGGTAGTGAAGCACGAAGCGTGTTCATCTTCACGATAAATAGCGTGCAGCTGAGCACGCCTCCTTGTGGTATACCCGTTTCTTGCGTAAAAGGACGTGAGAGTGCATTGCCGACTTTTACCCGGAAGGTACGATTTGACAGATAGCTTTTTATTATATTAAACATATTACCGTGGATGCCCATTTCTGACAGGTCTCTTAAGATTCCGTAACGCCAAGTTGTGTCATACGCCTTTTGATGATGATGATGATATGTAGTGTTTAATGGCGCAAGGGCCAGGTTTGGCCAAAGAGCGCCATGACAAGTTTTGATGTTGACGATGTATTGTGGAGATGTGACGTGGCTGTAAAGTGGCCTAAAAATTGTCGCTGTAAAGTGCGTAAAATCTACGTGCTATAAAATTATGGCGATGACTAATGACGATTACTATGAACATTAAAACCCATCGTAGAAGAATGATGCAAAATCAAAAATATGTAGGATGTTAAAATTACATGGAGCACTGCTGCCTCGCCAGAGCCCTTGAAAGACAAGGGCCTAGAGGCATGTGCTATACTAAAGAGATATCGCAGCGGCATCCTCTGAGGAGAGGACCCGCTACGAACATGTGGGGCTAAAAACATGCAGGACGACATCTTTCAGGAAATTTAGTACTGTGTTGGTGTCAAATAAAGGTTCTGGGCCGAGTAGCATTACGGGATGTAGGGGGATGTGCTGCCGGTATGCTAGTGAAAAATGTTTTCTTCTTTCAGATTCGGCTGCCCGACACTCCAGGAGGACGTGGAGGATGGTCAGCCTCTCCCCGCATCTACCGCAGGTTGGAGGATCATTTCCAGTGAGTAAAAAGTTATGTGTACCAAATGTGTGTCCTATTCTGAGGCGACAGAATAGGACATCTGTCCGGCGTGATTTTGTTACAGGAGGCCAGAAACCTAATTGTGGCTTTATTAAATGCAACTTATTATTTGTTTCCAGGTCCCACAATCGTTGCCAGTAGTTTCGCAGTTTCATTCTTAAGAAGGGTTTCAGGTCTGTGACAGGGACTGCAGCGGTAGAATTAACAGTGTGTGATGCAATTGATGTGGCCATCTGGTCCGCTAGAACGTTACCCTGGATGCCCCTATGGCCAGTCACCCAGCATATAATCACATGCTGGTTAGATACATATGCTTTACATAACACGGAATAGAGTTCAATTAAAACAGGATTTTTGCGCTTACAGAACGATATCAAAGCCTTCACAACACTTAGGGAGTCCGTAAAAATAACTGACTTTTTGAGTTTTGAGTTCCTTATATGCTTCACGGTCGACAATATTGCGTAGGCCTCAGCCGTGAAGATAATAGTTTCCGGATGCAGTAAATCGGATTCCGAGAAGGATGGACCGACGGCTGCATATGACACCCCCTCGCGTGACTTCGATGCGTCTGTGTAAAACTCCGTGCAGGAGTGTTTGTATTGCAGTTCCTGGAAATGCATCTGGATTTCAATCTCTGGAGCGTGTTTTGTAACCTGCATGAAAGATATGTCGCATTGTATCATCTGCCACTCCCAAGGAGGTAGCAGCTTAGCTGGAGGCATTAGGCGGAACTCGAGGAGTGGGACATGCATTTCATCACTAAGCTCCCTCACACGCAGCGAGAAAGGCTGTCTTACGGAGGGACGATTGCGAAAGAGTGTAGCATATGTCATGTCATTAACGGTTTTAAAACAGGGATGTTCAGGATTTGAGTGGACTTTCAGAAAATATGTTTGGCTGATGTACGTTCTCTGGATATGAAGTGACCATTCATTCGATTCTGCATATAAACTTTGTACGGGACTCGTTCTGAAAGCTCCTGTGGCTAAACGGATACCTAGATGGTGAACAGGGTCTAGCATCTTTAGCGCACTTGGAGCGGCAGAATGATAGATCACGGCACCATAATCTAATCGTGACCGAATCAGGCTCTTATAGAGATTCATTAGGCACGTCCTGTCACTACCCCACGTAGTCTGCGATAGAAGTTTCAATAGGTTCATTGTTTTAAGACATTTTTCTTTAAGATGTTTTATGTGTGGGATGAAAGTGAGTCTACTGTCAAGTATAACACCTAGAAATTTGTGTTCTTTGTTTACAGGTATCTGTTGTCCACACAGTTGTAAGCAAGGATCCGGAACCAGGCCTCTCTTTCTTGAATACAGAACACAAGAACTCTTGTGAGGATTGATTTTAAATCCATTTTTCTCTGCCCACTGTGACACCTTGTTCAAACCGTGCTGTACTTGTCTCTCGCAGACTGTGAGGTTGCAGGATTTAAAACCTATTTGTATATCGTCTACGTAGACGGAATAGAAAATAGCTGGTGGTAAAGATGCACGAAGCGTGTTCATCTTTACGACAAAGAGCATGCAGCTGAGTACGCCACCCTGGGGTACCCCAGTTTCCTGTATAAATGTACGCGACAGTGCAGGACCTATTTTCACTCGAAATGTACGGTTCTCTAAGTAGCTCTCTATAGTATTTAGCATATTGCCGCGGATACCTAGCGCGGAAAGATCGCGCAGGATTCCGTACCGCCAGGTTGTGTCGTACGCTTTTTCCATATCCAGAAATACAGATAAGAAAGATTGCTTGTGCACGAAGGCATCGCGAATGCTCGCTTCGATGCGCACAAGATGGTCGGTTGTACATCGCCCTTCCCGAAAACCACATTGAAATGGGTCAAGCATTTTACTGGACTCTAGGAGATGCACGAGACGGCGATTGATCATTTTTTCAAATACCTTACAGAGGCAACTTGTCAGGGCTATCGGGCGGTAACTTGCCACTGAGGAAGGATCTTTGCCTTGTTTCAAAACCGGGATCACAATGGCTTCTTTCCATGTAGTCGGGAAGTATCCCGCAGCCCAAATCGTGTTGAAAATTGTGACTAGTGTAACTTGGGTGTCTTTATGTAAGTTTTTGATCATTTCATACACGATTCTGTCAGATCCCGGTGCAGAGCTCTTGCATGCGCTCAAGGCAGCTCTCAACTCGGCAATGCTAAAAGGACAGTTGTATGGTTCATTCTGTTGACATTTTCTCATGAGTGGCTTACATTCTTCTATTTGTTTATGTTTTAGAAATGATTGCGAGTAATGGTTGGCACTTGACACGCTCTCAAAGTGCTCCCCAAGTGAGTCCGCCTGATCTTGTAGGGTATCGCCTTCTGTGTTTACCAAAGGGAGTGCATGTGCTTGTCGCCCTCTTATCCTATTGACCCTGTTCCAGGCTTTCGCCTCATCTCTGAACGAGTTAATACTCGATAGAAACTTATGCCAACTTTCTCGTCTGGCCTGTCGGCGGGTTCGCCTGCCTTCGGATTTTACTTTTTTAAAGTTAACTAGATTCTCTGCAGTGGGAGAAGCGCGTAGCAACCCCCACGCCCTGTTCTGTTTTTTACGAGCGATCCTACAATCGTCGTTCCACCATGGGACACGCCGTTTGCAGGCCAAGCCTTTTACTTCTGATATGCATTTAAATGCGACATCTATTATGAATGCTGTAAAAAACTCAACTGCAGCGTCAATTCCTAACGAAGACAGGTCAGCCCATGAGATACTAGTTAGAGATCGAAATTTCTCCCAATCAGCTGTCTCAATCTTCCACCTAGGAGCGTATGGTGGATATTCGTTTTCTTTATATGATCTTAGCAGTATAGGGAAGTGGTCGCTACCGTAAGGGTTGTCGGTAACTTCCCATTCAAGTTCACGCAGTACAGACGGGGAGACTAAACTAAGATCTATTGACGAAAAGGATCGGTTTGCAAGAGAGTAATACGTGGGTTCTTTCTTGTTGAGAAGGCACGCTCCGGAAGAAAAAAGGAACTGTTCAATAAGGCGACCTCGCGCATCTATACGAGAGTCGCCCCACAGGGAGCTGTGCGCATTGAAATCGCCAAGAACAGCATAAGGTTCTGGCAATTGATCGATCAAGGAGTGAAATTCATGTTTGTTCAGTTGGTAATGCGGGGGTATGTAAAGGGAGCAAATGGTGATGAGTTTGTTTAGTAGGACAACTCGAACCGCCACTGCTTCAAGGGGCGTTTGTAGCTGTAAAAGTTGACACGCAATACTTCTATGAGTAAGAATCGCAACACCACCCGATGATGCGACGGCATCATCGCGATCTTTGCGAAACGTAACATAAGTACGGAGAAAGTTTGTGTGTTTAGATTTTAAGTGTGTTTCCTGTAAACACAGCACTTTTGGATTATGTTTGTGGATGAGTTCTTGCAAATCATCAAGGTTTCTAAGGAGACCCCTGATGTTCCATTGAATTATTTGTGTATCCATGTTTAAGGTAAATTGGTGCTGTGTTTACGGAAACGGAGTGGATGCCTTATATTACAGAGCCCTTTCGAGGCCCTGTAATAGGTGTTTTGTTCTTTCTGAAGCGTTCGAGCGATTCTCGACGCTCCTTAGGCGTTTGGTGCGCCTTGGGGACAGGTGTAGTGTCCATTGCCTCGTGTGAGGCGCCGGACAAGCGCTCTTGCGAGCGAGAGGTTTTCAGAGGGAGTCCCGCATTGGAGGGCAAGACCCCTGCGCCCACCAGCCCGGAGGTCGATGGGGCTCCCTGAGGGATTTGGCTGCGCTGGCCGTTGCCAGCGCTGGAAGGGGCCTCGGAGGTTGGGGCAGCCTCGGCTGCACCCACCTTCGGGGTGGATGGTCCCTTTTCTTCGGTTGACGGAGCAGCGCTAGCTGCAACCGCCGCGGGGGCAGATGGCGTAACTGCCGACTCACTGCCTGTGGGTCGGACAGCCGCCGGAGGCCGTTGTGACGCTGCCCCCTTACGCGCCACATCGGCAAAGCTGCTCTTAGGCAGGTATGACACCCGCCTACGTGCCTCCTTGAAAGATATATTTTCTTTGACTTTGATTGTCACAATCTCTTTTTCTCTTTTCCAGGACGGCCAGGACCGCGAGTATGCGGCATGCTCGCCCTCACAGTTGACACAATGTGGAGTGTTCTGGCACGTTTCGGAGGAATGTTCTTTGTTACTGCACTTGGCACATGTCAGCCGGCCTCGACAGTTCTGTGAACTGTGGCCGAACCTTTGGCACTTAAAGCATCTGAGAGGATTGGGCACGTATGGCCTAACACGAAGTTTGATGTAACCGGCCTCGATGGACTCGGGGAGGACACTTGAACCGAAAGTGAGTATCAGGTGTTTCGTATTGATCTCTTTACCGTCTCGCCTGATCTTAATTCGCTTAACATTTACGACATTCTGTTCACTGAAGCCCTCCAAGAGTTCAGCTTCAGTGAGCTCTAGCATGTCATCATCCGAGACAACGCCGCGGGTGGTGTTCATGGTACGGTGCGGGGTTACTGTTGCTTGGGTGTCCCCAAATGATACTAGCTGAGGCAGTTTCTCAAATTGCTTTTGATCGCGGAGCTCCAGGAGGAGGTCACCGCTAGCCATCCTCGACACCTTATATCCTGGACCAAAAAGTTCGGTAAGAGACTTAGATACAAGGAACGGGGAGATTGTTCGCACTTGTTTAGCTGGTTTTTCTGCGTGTATTACATGAAAACGAGGAAAATTGTGGACTTGGCGTCCGAAAAACTGGAAGATCTCTTCGGTCCGCCCTCGTTTCTGAGGGCGATCAGGGAGTTTAGGAAAAGCGTTTTCCATGAGTATAGTTGAGTTTTCGGCCGCGATGCCGACCACCCACCATGGAGCCCAACAGGGGGACGTGACAGGACTTTCTGCTAGAGAAACCCTGCCAACGCCAGCCGTACATCGCTGCTATAACCAAATACAGCATAACCAAGGCTGGCTAGCTACACAAGGTTAACCCTTGCCGCCGGGAAACTAGGAAGTGAGGAGAAGTGATGAGAAGACAGGAAAGATGAAAAAGGCGAGAGAGAAAGACGAAGATTGGAGAGGAGGACAGGAAAAGGCGACTGCCGATTTCCCCCGGGTGGGTCAGTCCGGGGGTGCCGTCTATGTGAAGCCGAGGCCGAAGGGGTGTGTTGCCTCCGCCGGGGGCCTTAAAGGTCCAAACACCCAGCTTCGGCTCAACCCCCCGGATCCCCTTTTCCCCAGACACGGCTAAGCCGCGCACGGCTACACGCGGGAGGGTCCAACCCTCGTGTGCTCGGGTACGTGGTGTCGCAACACACCAAACGCCTACTGACGCAGACGCCCCTGCGGGGTGCGAATAATGATTTGAGCTTGATACACTCTCAAAGTGCTCCCCAAGTGAGTTGGCCTGGTCTTGCAGTGTATCGCCCTGTGTGTTTACCAGGGGGACTGAGTATGTTTGCCTACCTCTAATCCTATTAACTCTGTTCCACGCTTTTGCCTCATCCCTAAACGAGTTAATACTCGATAGATACTTTTGCCAGCTTTCTCTTCTGGCCTGTCGGCGGGTTCTCCTGCCTTCAGACTTAACTTTCTTAAAGTTAACAAGGTTCTCTACAGTGGGCGAAGCGCGTAGCATCTCCCACGCTTTGTTCTGATTCCTACGTGCGATTCTGCATTCATTGTTCCACTACGGGACATGCCGTTTGCATGCCGAGCCGCTTAATTCACGTATGCATTTAGATGCGGCATCTATTATAAAGGCTGTGAAGTACTCCACAGCAGCATCGATTTCTAAGGAAGACATGTCGTCCCATGATATACTAGTTAAGTTTCAGAACCTCTCCCAGTCTGCTGTGTCAATATTCCACCTAGGAGCGTGTGGTGGATATTCATTTTCTTTAGGTGATCTTATCAGTATAGGCAAGTGGTCGCTGCCGTAAGGGTTGTCGGCAACTTCCCATTCAAGTTCAGGCAGTACAGACGGGGAGGCTATGCTAAGATCTATGGAAGAATAGGTTCTGTTTGGTAGAGAGTAATATGTGTGTTGCTTCTTATTCAACAGACACGCACCAGAAGAAAAAAGGAATTGTTCGACAAGACGTCCTCGCGCATCTATATGAGGGTCGCCCCACAGGTAGTTATGCGCATTGAAATCGCCAAGAACAACATAGGGTTCTGGCAATTCATCTATAAAGGACTGAAATTCATGTTTGCTTAGTTTATAATGTGGGGGAATATAAAGCGAGGAAATAGTGATAAGTTTCTTCAGCAGAATAGCCCGAACCGCCACTGCCTCAAGGGTCGTTCGTAGCTGTACACGTTGACAGACTATGCTTTTTTTAATTATAATTGCAACACCACCCGATGATGCGACAGCATCATCGCGATCTTTGCGAAATGTGACATACTGTTGAAGAAAGTTTGTGTATTTTGATTTCAAGTGTGTTTCCTGTAAACACAGCACTTTTGGATTGTGTTTATGGATGAGTTCTTGAACATCATCAAGATTCCTAAGTAGACCTCTGACATTCCATTGAATGATTTTTGTATCCATGTTTTAAATTAAATTAGTGCTGTGTTTACGGAAAGGGAAGGGATGTCTTAGATTACAGAACCCTTTCGAGGCCCTGTAATAGGGGTTTTGCTCTTTCTGAAGCGTTCGAGCGAACCTCGGCGCTCCTTAGGCGTTTGGTGCGCCTTGAGGACAGGTGTAGTGTCCATTGCCTCCTGTGAGACGCCGGACAAGCGCTCTTGCGAGCGAGATGTTTTCTGCGAGAGTCCTGCCCCGGAAGGCAAAACCCCTGCGCCCCCCAGCCCGGAGGTCGATGGGGCTCCCTGAGGGATTTGGCTGCGCCGGCCGTTGCCAGTGCTGGAGGGGGCCTCGGAGGTCGGGGCAGCCTCGGCTGCGCCCACCTTCGGGTTCGATGGCCCCGTCTGCTGGGTTGGCGGAGCAGCGCTAGCTGCAACCGCCGCGGGCGCAGATGGCGTAACTGCCGACTCACTGTTTGTGGGTCGGACAACCGCCGGAGGCCGTTGTGACGCTGCCCCCTGACGCGCCACTTCGGCAAAGGTTTTCTTTGGCAGGTATGCCACCCGCCTTCGTGCCTCTTTGAACGATATATTCTCTTTCACTTTGATCTTTACTATTTCTTTTTCCTTCTTCCAGGAGGGGCACGACCGCGAGTACGCGGCGTGCTCCCCATCACAGTTTACACAGTGGGGAGCGTTCTCACACGTTTCAGTGGTGTGTTCTTGGGCACTACATTTAGCACAAGTTTGGCGGCCTCGGCAACTCTGCGAACTGTGGCCGAAGCGCTGGCACTTGAAACAGCGGAGTGGGTTGGGCACGTACGGCCTAACGCGGAGCTTGATGTACCCAGCCTCGATTGACTCGGGCAGGACACTTGAACCAAAGGTGATTATTAAATGCTTCGTTTGAATCTCTTTACCATCTCGCCTTATCTTTATTCTTCTAACATTGATAACATTTTGCTCACTGAAGCCCTCCAGGAGCTCCGCCTCAGTCAGCTCAAGCAGATCATCATCGGAAACAACACCGCGGGTGGTGTTCATTGTACGGTGTGGCGTTACTGTTATGTGGGTCTCCCCGAATGACACTAGTTTCTGTAGTTGCTCATATTGCTTCTGGTCGCGGAGCTCCAAGAGGAGGTCACCGCTTGCCATCCTGGACACCTTGTAACCTGGTCCAAAAACATCAGTCAACGACTTTGAGACAAGGAATGGTGATATGTTTCGCACTGCTTTGTTTGGCTTTTCAGAGTGAATGACGTGGAACCGGGGAAAATTCTGGATTTGGTGTCCGAAAAACTGAAAAACATCTTCGGTGCGCCCTCGTTTCGGAGGGCGATCAGGAAGTTTGGGGAAGGGAGTTTCCATGAGAATATATAAGATTCGGCAACAGCGCCGACCGCCCACCACGGAGCCCAACGAGGGGACGCGGCAGAGCTTGTGTACAAGCCTGCACGACGCCAGCCGCACGCCATCACTATAACCCAATATGGTGTACCCAAGGTAGGATATCCACACAAGGTTAACCCTTGCCGCCGTGGAGAAAGGAAGTAAATGGAAGAGAGAAGAAGACAGGAAAGATGTAAAGTGAGAGATAAAGACGAAGGTTTGAGAAGAGAGAGACAGGAAAAGGCGACTACCGATTTCCCCCGGGTGGGTCAGTCCGGGGGTGCCGTCTACGTGAAGCAGAGGCCAAAGAGGCGTGTTGCCTCCGCCGGGGGGCCTTAAAGGTCCGAACACCCGGCATCGGCTCAACCCCCAGGATCCCCCTTTCCCCGGACACGGCTAAGCCACGCACGGCTACACGCGGGAGGGTCCAACCCTCGTGTGCTCGGGTCCGTGGTGTCGCAACACACCAAACGCCTGCTTGCGCAGACGCCCCTGCGGGGCAGGAAGTTTGATGATGATGATGTATGGGGTTTTATGGCGCAAGGGCCAGGAATGGCCAAAGAGCGCCATGTCTGTGGTAGTGGGTGTGCAGTGTAACTATGATTACTATGAGATTGGTGTGACGTGGCTGTAAAGGGGCCTTAAAATATACGCTCTACAGTGCGTAAATGATGATGTATGGGGTTTTATGGCGCAAGGGCCAGGAATGGCCAAAGAGCGCCATGTCTGTGGTAGTGGGTGTGCAGTGTAACTATGATTACTATGAAATTGGTGTGACGTGGCTGTAAAGGGGCCTTAAAATATACGCTCTACAGTGCGTAAAATCTGTGTAATAAAATTATGGCGATGACATATGACCTGTACTATGAACATTTCGATGCATTTAAAAAGAATGATACAATAGGTAAAATATATCAGATTATAATAAATGTAAGAGCACTACTGCCTCCTTAGAGCCCTTGAAACACAAGGGTCTGGAGGCATGTGCTATACCGTACAACTATCCCAGCGGCATCCTCTAAAGAGAGGAAACGCTAGGAATGCATGGGCCTAATAACATGTAGGACCACATCTCTCAGAAAACCTAGGACTGTGTCTGTGTTAAAAAGCGGTTCTGGGCCTAGGAACATTACTGGATGAAGAGGGATGTGCAGTCTGTAAGCTAAGGAAAAATGTTTCATTCTTTCAGATTCGGCTTCCCGACACTCCAGAAGGACGTGGAGCACGGTCAGCCTCTCCCCGCATCTACCACAGGTTGGAGGCTCACTTCCGGTTAGTAGAAAATTATGGGTGCCAAACGTGTGTCCTATTCTGAGCCGACAGAATAGGACATCTGTTCGGCGTGATTTTGTAGGTAGAGGGCCAGAATCCTAACTGTGGTTTTATCAGGTGGAGCTTATTATTCGTTTCCGCGTCCCACATGCGTTGCCAGTGGTCCCGCAATCTCCTTCGCAAGAAAGGCCTCAGATCTGTGACAGGCACCGCAGCGGTAGGGTTAACAGTTTGCGATGCGATTGACGTGGCCATCTCGTCCGCCAGAACGTTACCCTCAATGCTCCTGTGGCCAGGCACCCAGCATATAATGATACGCTGGTTAGATATGTACGCTTTACACAAGACGGTGTAGAGTTCACTAAGTACAGGATTTTTGTGTGTATAGACTGACATCAAGGCCTTCACGACGCTTAGGGAGTCTGTATAGATCGCTGCTTTTGGAAGTTTTGATTTTCTTATATGCTTCACAGCAGAGAGTAATGCGTAGGCCTCAGCCGTAAATATGCTTGTTTCCGGATGCAGTACGTCGGATTCCGAGAAGGATGGGCCGACGGCTGCATAGGATACCCCGGCATTTGACTTCGAAGCGTCTGTGTAGAACTCTGCACAGGAATGCTTGTGCTGGAGTTCTAGGAAATGCATTCTGATTTCGGCCTCAGGAGCGTGCTTTGTAACTTTTATAAAGGATATGTCACATTGTATCACCTTCCACTCCCAAGGAGGTAAGAGCTTGATTGTGTGCATTAAGCGATGCTCGAGGAGTGGGACATGCATTTCATTGCTAAGCTCCTTCACACGCAGCGAAAAAGGCTGTCTTATGGAGGGACGGTTGCTGTAAAGTGTAGCGCACGTCATATCGGTAACGGTATCAAAAGATGGATGTTCAGGATTAGAGCGCACTTTAAGGAAATATGTAAAGCTAATGTATGATCTCTGTAGGTGGAGAGACCATTCATTTGATTCTTCATATAGACTTTGTATGGGACTCGTTCTGAAAGCGCCAGTGGCCAGTCGGATTCCTAGATGGTGGACAGGATCTAGGATCTTTAGTGCACTCGGGGCGGCAGAGTTATATACTACAGCACCATAATCCAATCGAGACCGAATTAGGCTCTTGTATAGGTTCATTAAACACTTCCTATCACTACCCCATGTAGTCTGGGACAGAAGTTTCATTAAGTTTATTGTTTTTAGACATTTTTCTTTCAGATATTTAATGTGTGGAATGAAAGTGAGTCTGTAGTCAAGTATGATTCCTAGGAATTTGTGCTGTTTGCTGATAGGTATACGTTGTCCACACAGTTCTAAGGAAGGATCCGGAACCAGGCCTCTCTTTCTTGTAAAAAGAACACAAGAGCTTTTGTTAGGATTGATCTTAAATCCATTCCTGGCTGCCCATGTTGACACTTTGTTCAGGCCATGCTGTACCTGTCTGTCGCAGACTGCGAGGTTACAAGATTTGAAAGCTATTTGAATGTCGTCTACATAGACAGAGTAAAAGATGGCGGGTGGTAGCGAAGAACGAAGTGTGTTCATCTTCACGATAAAGAGCGTGCAGCTGAGCACGCCTCCTTGGGGTACACCCGTTTCTTGCGTAAAAGGACGTGAGAGTGCATTGCCGACTTTTACCCGGAAGGTACGATTTGACAGATAGCTTTCTATTATATTTAACATATTACCGTGGATGCCCATTTCTGACAGGTCTCTTAAGATTCCGTAACGCCACGTTGTGTCATACGCCTTTTCCATATCGAGGAATATGGATAGGAAGAACTGCTTATGTATAGATGCGTCCCGGATATTCCCTTCAACACGTACGAGATGATCGGTTGTGGAGCGCCCTTCTCGGAAGCCGCACTGATAAGGATCAAGCATTTTGCTCTGTTCAAGGAAATGAGTGAGTCGCCGATTTATCATTTTTTCAAACACCTTACAAATGCAACTTGTGAGGGCTATCGGGTGGTAACTTGCCACTGAGGAAGGGTCTTTGCCTTGTTTTAAAACAGGGACCACAATGGCTTCCTTCCACGCGGTTGGAAGGTACCCTGCATCCCACATGGTGTTGAAAAGTGTGAGTAGTGTAAGTTGCGTGTCATTGTGTAAGTTTTTGAGCATTTCATACATGATTCTATCAGATCCTGGTGCGGAACTCTTGCATGCGCTCAAGGCAGCTTTCAACACGGCAGTACTAAAAGGGCAATTGTACGGTTCATTCTGTCGGCATTTATTGATGAGTTAGTTAAGTGGGGTTTAATGGCGCAAAAGCAGCTGAGGCTATGCTGCGCCAAACACGAGGTGTTTTAAAATCCAGTTTATTAAGGAAAAGGCTTTGTTAACTACATTTTATGTAAAAATCCAGTGTCATGTAGAAATTTACGGACGTCACATAATGGGACTAGCGGATCATCACCTAAAATCAGAGCAGGGTGTAAAGGTATGTGTAGTTGATATAATTTGTGCAAAAGTGTTCGTCTGTGTGTTTCAGTCTGCGTACATGTGAGTAATATGTGCATAATTGTTAGTGGCTGTTGACATTTCTCGCATGTTGGTGTGTCTTCTTTCGTAAGTAAGTAATTGTGTGTGAGGTGTGTGTGCCCAATGCGTAGCCGGCATAAAACTACTTCGATGAATCGCTCTTGATGATAACACGACTTCCACTCGCCAACTATGGGTTTCGTGAGATGTAGTTTGTTGTCAGCACAACGGTCCCATTCGCGTTGCCATTTCGCCGTTAAGGCTTTTCTAATCGCACGGATGCTATCTTTGTACGGAAGTGTTGTGTTTGTTATATCTTTGTTCGCTGCCATCGATGCACATCTATCGGCTGCTTCGTTCCCCGGTATCCCAACATGACTTGGTACCCAGCAGAAGCGGATTGATCTCCCATATTTATTCAGCGCGACCATGTTTAGTATATCCCCTAACAAGGGTTCACACTCAGATTTCAGATTTAGAGCTTTCAGTGTACTTAAGGAATCAGTGTATATGACTGTGTTTTTGTGCTTGCCAGTGATAATCTTTTTAACTACTACCCATACAGCATAAACTTCAGCAGTGAAAACCGAAGCATGTTTTGGTAGACGAATACTTGTTTCCCAATTGTCTGTTACGGCCCCTACGCCCACGTGTTCTTTTGTTTTGGAGCCATCTGTGTAGAATTCCATGTGATTTTGATACTTCTCCTGAAGAGCACGGAATTCTTGTATGATGTGTTCGTGTGGAGTGTCTCTTTTCTTTAAGTGTGTTAGTGTCCAGTCACACAACTGTGTGAAATGGTACCATGGGGCCAACCGTTGTGGTTTCTTGGCAACCTGGAGGACTTCGTGGGGAATGTCATAATCCCGACAGTACTGCTCATACCGCAGGACAAATGGCCTAATCATATTCGGTTTATTTGTGTAGTGTAAGCGTGAGTTGCACTGTGTAAGGATGTTGTAGCATATGTGTTGTGGTGATGACTGAATTCTTAGTACGTAGGAAAAAGTGAGTAATGTTCTGCGCTGCTGTAAGGAGGGTTCATTACACTCAACATATAAACTTTGAATGGGTGACGTTCTGTAGGCACCACTTGCCAGTCGCAATCCAAGGTTATGTACTGGATCAAGTAATTGGATGTAGGACTGCCTGGCTGAACCATAAACCACGGAGCCGTAGTCTAAAAGGCTACGCACAAGACACCGGTAAATACGTAAAAGACAGGTTCGGTCGGAACCCCAGTGCTTATGAGACAAAACTTTTAGGATATTCAATGCTTTATTTGCCTTAATTTTTAGTGTTTTAATGTGGGCTAGGAAGTTTAGTTTTTTATCAAACATTACTCCCAAGAACTTACATTCTTGTTTTGCCGGCAGTGCGACATCATTCAATTTTAGAAGCGGGTCTAAGTACAATCCTCGTTTTTGCGAGAATAGCACTGTAACGGTTTTTTGAGTAGAGAAACGGAAGCCATTTTTTTCAGCCCACTCCATTAGTTTATTAATTGTTATCTGGAGCTGCCTTTCACATGTATGTAAGTTTGAGGCGCGGCACGCTATTTGCAGATCATCGACGTATATGGAGTGCATGATAGAGGGGGGAATGACTTTGTTAACAGAGTTCATTTTTACTATAAAGAGTGTTGTGCTTAGTACGCATCCTTGTGGCACACCATTTTCCTGAATGAATACACGTGACAACACCGTTCCTAAACGCACCTGGAATGTTCGGTCCGACATGAAATCGGCTAGACATTTCAGCATTCTACCTCGGATTCCCAAATCTGCTAAGTCCCTTAATATACCAAACCTCCATGTTGTGTCGTACGCCTTTTCTAAGTCAAAGAAAACAGTGAGACAATATTGTTTGTGTAGGAAGACCGCACGTATCTCGTCTTCTAGCCGGACTAGGTGGTCTGTTGTGGAGCAACCTTTCCTGTATCCACACTGATGGTTATCTAGCATGTTTTCTGTGTCAAGGACGTATGTCAATCTTATGTTGATGATGGCCTCATAGGACTTTGCAAGACAACTTGTGAGTGCTATGGGTCTATAACTGGTTGCTGTTGTGGGAGACTTTCCGGCTTTCAAGAATGGGATTATGATAGCTTTCTTCCACTCTTTGGGCATTTTCCCCGTTTCCCAGATTATGTTGAAGAGATGAAGCAGGGTCTCAACTGCTTTAGGGGATAGGTGAGCTAGCATTGCATAGTGTACCCTGTCCGGACCGGGTGCTGTTTTTTTGCCACTAGTAAGGACTCTGTTGATTTCTGGAAGTGTTAGAGGGCCATTATACAGTCTTTCTGAACTTCCTGTGGTCGGAAGCTTTAGTTTTTCTGCTAATTGTTTATGTTTCAGGAATGCAGCAGAGTAGTTTTTCGAGCTTGATATATCATGGAAATGTTGCCCTAATATGTCTGCTTGTTCTTCTATATTTGTTTGTGTGCCTGGAGGTGACAGTATGGGGATAGTGTAAGAAGCGTAGTCGCCTCTAAACTTACGAACCTGATCCCACATTCGTTTGGATGTTATTGAACTATTTATAGACGAGACATAATTTTTCCAGGACTGTCTTTCGGCTTGTCTGCGTGTGTACCTGGCTTTCGCTTTTGCTTTTTTGAAGGAGAGTAGATTGTCTTGTGTTGGGTATCGCCGGAAGATACCCCACGCTTTGTTTTGTAGTTTTTTGTTTGTGTACATTCCTTCGTCTACCAGGGTTTCAGATTTTTTCTTAATAGGCCAGAGGATTGTGGGATTGTTTCTGCTGCTGCAGCAAGTATACAGGCGGTGATCTTATCATTCATTTCATCTATGGTTAGCTCATCTGATATGTTATCTAGACTGGCCTTTTCAGTAAAGAGAGGCCAGTCTGCTAGGTGGAGTTTCCAACGGGGTGGTCTTAATGGTATGGTAGGAGAAGGAGATTTTCTTTTAATAATAGCAGGCATATGGTCACTACCATAGGGGTTGTCAATAACACTCCATTGAAAATCGTCAAAGAGAGATGGAGAGCATAGTGCCAGATCTAAGCAACTCATAGCGCCTGTGCTTGGGGAGTAGTAAGTTGCCGCACCGGTGTTTAAAAGGCATATGTTATTTGTTGGGATAAAATCTTCAAGCGTTTGACCCCTGGTGTCAGTTGTTTGACTACCCCACAACGTGTTATATGAATTAAAATCACCGGCTAATAAAAATGGTTCGGGTAGCTGGTTTAAAATTAACTCTAGGTCTCTTACGGTAAAATGTAAATGCGGCGGAATGTATACTGAACAAATGGTGATGGTTTTGTGAGCTAAAACGGTGACAGCAACGGCTTCTATGTGAGTGTTAATGGGAACTTCTCTGGCTGCTATACCACCTGGCAGGACAATGGCTACACCACCTGAGAGCCGGTTCGCCTGAGTACGGTCGCGCCGTACAAGAGTGAAACCTTTCAAAATGTTTTTGTGTTTTTCGCCTAGGTTGGTTTCCTGTAAGCACAGGGCCACAGGAGAGAAGTTTATTAACAGGTCTTTTATGTCACCTAAGTTATGTAAGAGACCTCTACAATTCCAATGGATCATAAAAGCCATTATAAAATTGAAAGGTAAAAAGTGATATTAACGAGTGAATGGGAGATAAGAAAGATGTTAGGTGACATGGATCTGAAGAAGGCAGATACAAACAGAGCGATAACCCTTAGGTTATCGCCTTCTTATTTTGAGTTGTTATTGGGATTTTGTCCCTCTTACCGCGCTCGAGGGAGCGTTTGTCCTTCGGTGTCGAGGACACCGGGGTTTTTGTTTCGACCTCCATTGCTCTCTCTGAGGCGCTGGAGGACCGAGAGTTTGGCGCCGAGACACGTGTCTCGGGCCTTGGAGTTCGCTTGATCTTAGGACCCTGCGGGACTGGTGTCTGCAGGGCCGTTGAAGAGAGCGGAGCAGTACTGACTGCTTCCACCACGGGGGCGGGAGGAGTCACTGCGGCACCACTGCGCGTGGGCTCGGAGGACTCCGGAGGCCTCTGTGACGCTGCCCCCGCCTGCGTCACTTCGGCATAACTTCTTCGGGGAAGGTATGACAGTCTTTTTCTGGCTTCGAAGAACGAGATTTTTTCTTTAACAGTTAGTGCAATGACTTCTTTTTCTTTTTCCAGCAAGGGCAGGACCGCGAATAAGCTGGGTGATCTCCCTTGCAGTTAACACAATGTGGCGAAGAAGTGCAATTCTCTGATTGGTGATCGTTGGAGCTGCATTTAGCACAAGTTGTTTGTCCTCGGCATGCATGTGAAGCATGTCCAAATCTTTGACACTTAAAACACCGCCTGGGATTCGGGATATACGGTCTCACATTGACTTTGACATAACCTGCATCGAGTGAAGTGGGCATTACGCTTGTTCCGAAGGTGAGTATAACATGTTTGGTGGGGAATTCTTGATTGTTTCGTCGGATTACTATTCTTTGTACTTTGGTGACATTTTGTTCCTGGAAACCTTCCAGCAGTTCCTCGTCGCTTAAACCAATGAAGTCTTCTTCAGATATTACTCCCCTGCTTGTATTAAGTGTTCTGTGGGCTGAAACAGTCACTGTCGCTTCGCCAATACTGGTAAGTTCAGAGAGCTTATCTGCTTGATCTTTGTTATTCAGTTCTAGGAGGAGGTCCCCGCTAGACATTTTGGATGCTTTGTATGTTGGTCCGATTTTGTCTTTCAGACACTTCGCTACCAGGAAGGGAGAGAGTTTCCTTACCGGAATGTTGCTTTCACTATGCACTACATAGTACTTTGGAAATGTTGGGGCGTTGCTTTGGAAGGAAAATTGAAATGGTACTTCGGTGCGGCATCTCTTCAGACGCCGATCATAAACAACAGAGGCTTGCGCTGCCATAGGAAAATGTGTATGTTCGGCAACAGCGCCGACCGCCCACCACGGAGCCCAACGAGGGGACGCGGCACAGCTTGTGTACAAGCCTGCACGACGCCAGCCGTACGCCATCACTATAACCCAATATGGTGTACCCAAGGTAGGATATCCACACAAGGTTAACCCTTGCCGCCGTGGAGAAAGGAAGTAAATGGAAGAGAGAAGAAGACAGGAAAGATGTAAAGTGAGAGATAAAGACGAAGGTTTGAGAAGAGAGAGACAGGAAAAGGCGACTACCGATTTCCTCCGGGTGGGTCAGTCCGGGGGTGCCGTCTACGTGAAGCAGAGGCCAAAGAGGCGTGTTGCCTCCGCCGGGGGGCCTTAAAGGTCCGAACACCCGGCATCGGCTCAACCCCCAGGATCCCCCTTTCCCCGGACACGGCTAAGCCGCGCACGGCTACGCGCGGGAGGGTCCAACCCTCGTGTGCTCGGGTACGTGGTGTCGCAACACACCAAACGCCTGCTGACGCAGACGCCCCTGCGGGGGCATTTATTGATGAGTGGCTTGCATTCTTCTATTTGTTTATATTTCAGGAAGGATTGCGAATAATGATTTGAGCTTGATACACTCTCAAAGTGCTCCCCAAGTGAGTCGGCCTGATCTTTCAGTGTATCGCCCTGTGTATTTACTAGAGGGAGTGAGTATGTTTGCC
Source organism: Dermacentor variabilis (assembly GCF_050947875.1). Lineage (NCBI taxonomy): Eukaryota > Metazoa > Arthropoda > Arachnida > Ixodida > Ixodidae > Dermacentor > Dermacentor variabilis. The sequence goes on from NC_134574.1 coordinate 24,482,961, forward strand.
GCCCTCTAATCCTATTAACCCTGTTCCAGGCTTTGGCCTCATCTCTAAACGAGTTAATACTCGATAAAAACTTGCGCCAACTTTCTCTTCTGGCCTGCCGGCGGGTTCTCCTACCTTGGGATTTTATTTTTTTAAAGTTAACAAGATTCTCAGCGGTGGGAGAAGCTCGCAGCAACCCCCACGCCTTGTTCTGATTCTTACGGGCGGTCCGACATTCGCTGTTCCACCATGGTACACGTGGTTTGCATGCCAAACCACTTACTTCGGATATGCATTTTGACGCAGCATCTATTATGAATGCTGTAAGATAATCCACAGCAGCATCAATTTCTAAAGAAGACAGGTCAGCCCATGAGATGCTAGAGAGAGTTCGAAATTTCTGCCAGTCGGCTGTGTCTATCTTCCACCTAGGAGCTTGTGGAGGATATTCGTTTTCTTTAGATGTTCTTATCAGTATGGGGAAGTGGTCGCTCCCGTAAGGATTGTTCATAACTTCCCATTCGAGTTCAGGCAGTATACACGTGGAAACTAGGCTGAGGTCAATTGATGAAAATGTTCTGTTGGCGAGAGAATAATATGTGGGTGCCTTCTTATTCAGCAGGCATGCACCAGAAGAGAAGAGCAACTGTTCAACAAGACGACCTCGCGCATCTATACGAGAGTCGCCCCACAGGCTGTTGTGCGCATTGAAATCCCCAAGTACAACGTAAGGTTCTGGCAATTCATCTATGAAGGACTGAAATTCGTGTTTGCTTAGTTTGTAGTGTGGGGGTATATAAATCGAGCAAATAGTGATAAGTTTGTTTAGCAAAACAATTCGAACCGCCACTGCTTCAAGGGCCGTTCGTAGCTGTAAATGTTGACATGCTGATGATGTGTGGTGTTTTATGGCGCAAGGGCCAGGTTTGGCCAATGAGCGCCATGACAGGTGGTAATGTGGACGATGTATTGTGGACGACATGCACAATGAACTCATCACGGTAGATGTGATATGGCTGTAAAAGCGCCTAAAATCTGTGGCTGTAAGTGGCGTAGAATATATAGTTGCTAAAATGATGACGGTGAAAAGGCAGTGATGTGGCTATGGCAATGGGCTGTCGTTAAAACATTGTGCAATAAAACAACACTGACACAAGAGTTTTAAGAGAGCCCTTGAATGCAGGGCTGTTAGTCACGTGCTAAAAATTGCCAGGCCAAATGATTTTCAGGATGTCAGTTTCGTCTAAAAAATCTAAGACTGTTTGCAGTTTGAAAAACGGTTCGTCGCTAAGAAAAAATGCAGGATGGAGAGGTATATTTTCGCGATATGCAGAAGGGAAATACTTTTTCCTCTCCGTTTCTATTGCAGGGCACTGGATAAGAACATGGATGACTGTCAGGCTATCGCCGCACCTATTACAAGTAGGAGGATCCCCGCCAGTCAAGAGGTAGGAGTGAGTACTGTAAGTGTGTCCTATCCTTAATCGGCAAAGAAGTACTTCCTTGTACCGTGCTGTTTTGTCACTTATCCAAATCCGCAATCTTGGTTTTATAATATGTAGCTTATTCAATGTTTGTGTATCCCACTCTGCTTGCCAATGTTTCCTCAATTCACGGCGCAGAAAGGGCTTTAGGTCTGTGGCAGGAATGGGGATATTTCCATCTGTGTCACTAAAACTCACTGACGTAGCGTTTTCGTCAGCAGCTACGTTGCCTGTTATACCTTTATGGCCAGGTACCCAGCATAGGATAATCGCTTGGTTGCAGATATATGCGCAGCACAACAAACTATATAGCTCATTCAAAACGGGATTTTTATGCTTTCGTAAGCTAATCAGCGCTCTCACGACACTTAGTGAGTCTGTAAAGACAACAGCCTTAGCGACATTTCTGCGCCTTATGTGTTTAATAGCCGAAAGTACACCGTATGCTTCTGCCGTAAAGATACTGGTGTGTGGGTTTAGTGGCCCTGATGTTGAAAATGAGGGTCCGAGAGCTGCGTAAGCAACACCAGCAGGAGACTTCGAAGCATCTGTGTAATATTCGTCAGAGGAATACTTCTCTTTAAGTTCAATAAAATGTGACTGTATGTGAGCCTCAGGTGCTTGTTTCGGTAATTCTAAGAAAGAGATGTCACACTGGATAGTTTGCCACTCCCAAGGCGGTGGAAGCCGAGAGGGCGCCATTAAGACATTCTCTAAAAGAGAGACCCCTGTTTTTTCTGAGAGTGCTTCCAACCGGAGGGACAGAGGAGGCCGGACACCTGGGCGGTTACGGAACAGCCTGGCCGTGGAGGAGTCGTGAATAATTGAATGACATGGATGATCCACAGCTGATTTTACCTTCAAGGCATATGAAAGACTTAAATATGTCCTTTGGTAGTATAGAGACCATTCATTAGATTCGGCGTAAAGGCTTTGCACAGGGCTAGTCCTAAAGGCACCTGCAGCAAGGCGGATGCCTAAGTGGTGGACAGGGTCTAGCATTTTTAGAGTACTAGGTCCTGCAGAATTATAGACTATGGCGCCATAGTCAAGGCGTGTTAATACTAGACTTTTGTACAGCTTTATTAGGCATCTCCTGTCGCTTCCCCAAGCTGTGCGTGACAACAGCTTCAGAAGATTCATAGTCTTGAGGCACTTTGCCTTAAGATACTTCAGGTGTGGAACAAAGGTTAGCTTACTGTCTAGAAGGATCCCTAAGAATTTGTGTTCACAGCTCACAGATAACCGTTCTCCATTGAGATTGATTACGGGTTCCGCCAGTATACCTCTCTTATTAGAGAACAGGACGCAGGTACTTTTTCTCGGATTTAGCTTAAATTGTCTAAGTGGGCGGACGAAAATGGTTTTATTTATGCAAAGCTGTACATGTCGCTCACAGATACTTAGATTACATGATTTAAAACCTATCTGAATATCATCTACATATACAGAATAAAACATACTACGTGGTATGGTAGTCTGTATGGAATTCATTTTTACAATAAAAAGAGTGCAGCTCAGCACACCTCCTTGTGGTACACCAGCCTCTTGTGTAAATGGACGAGACAGAACGTTACCAACACTAACACGGAAAGTGCGATCCGAGAGGTAACTCTGAATGACGCATAGCAAGTTGCCTCTAACTCCCATTTCAGACAGATCACGGAGGATTCCAAAACGCCAGGTTGTGTCGTATGCCTTCTCCATATCTAAAAATACGGACAGGAAAAACTGTTTGTGGACAAAGGCATCAAGGATATTTGTCTCGATGCGGACAAGGTGATCTGTTGTGGATCTACCCTCTCTAAAACCGCACTGTAAGGGATCGAGTATCTTGTTGCTTTCAAGAAAATGGATGAGGCGACGGTTAATCATTTTTTCAAATAATTTGCATATACAACTTGTCAGAGCTATAGGCCTATAACTGTCGGGTGAGGAAGGGTCCTTGCCCTCTTTGAGAATGGGGATTACGATTGCTTCTTTCCAGGTAAACGGAATGTAGCCTGCGGAGAACATAGAATTGAAGAGTGACAGTAGTGTTTCTTGGGTTTCAGGGTGTAGGTGTCTGATCATCTGATACATTATTCTATCACTTCCTGGGGCGGACTTGTTGCAACAGTTCAGTGAGGCCTGGAACTCAGCCATTCCAAATGGACGATTGTATGCTTCATTGGATGAGCTGTTCCAACCCAATTTCATCTGTTCTGCTAGTCGCTGGTATTTTAGGAATGTATCTGTGTAATGAGATGCACTAGAAATGTGCTCGAAATGTGCTCCTAGACAATCTGCCTGATCCTCCAGAGTGTCTCCTTGTGTATTTAATAAAGGTAAGGGATGAGTTTCGCGGCCTTTTATTTTGTTAACCCTGTTCCAGGCTTTTCGTTCGTCTGTATACGAGTTAATGCTGCTTACGTAGTTTTTCCAACTTTCTCGTTTAACGCGGCGGCGCGTTCTTCTACCTTGCGACTTGATCGCCTTGAAATTAATCAGATTCTCTGTGGTTGGGGAGTTACGGAGGAGGCTCCAAGCCTTGTTCTCCTTTTTCCTGGCTTCCCTACACTCCTCATTCCTCCATGGAATACGTCGTTTCGAGGGCAACCCATTTGTTTGGGGAATGCATACTGATGCAGCCTCAATAATGAACGCTGTTATGTATGCTACTGCGTCGTCTAAGCTTAGTTCAGAGATATCATTCCAGGGCAGCTGTGTTAGTTTGCGAAACTTTATCCAGTCGGCTGAGTCAACTTTCCATCGAGGAAGATGTGCATGACACTCACTTTGTTTTTTAAGGTTTAGAACGATGGGGAAGTGATCACTTCCATAAGGGTTATTAATGACATCCCACTCCAGATATGGCACAATTGTACTAGACGCTATGCTTAGATCTATCGAAGAAAATGTTCTGTGTGTAGAGCTGTAAAATGTTGGCTTTTTCTTGTTCAGCAGGCAGGAACTTGAAGAGAACAGGATTTTTTCTACAAGCCGTCCTCTCGCATCACAGCGAGAGTCACCCCACAGTGGGTTATGCGCGTTTAGATCACCGACGACTATAAGGGTGATGCAGCTCATCAATGAAGCTTTGAAATGTTGTGCTAGAGAGTTGATAACTTGGGGGGATGTATACGGACGTGATAGTAACTAGTTTATTGAATAGTACTGCTTGGATAGCAACTGCCTCAAGAGGAGTTCGGAGTTGAAGTCGCCGACAAGCAACGCCTCTGTCTACTATTATTGCTACACCGCCGGACGATGCAACAGCATCATCTCGGTCCTTCCGGAAAATAGCGTATTGCCTAAGAAAGTTTCTTTGTGTCGATTTAAGATGTGTCTCCTGAACACACAGCACCTTTGGATTGTATTTGTGTAAGAGTTCTTTGATATCATCGAGGTTGTGGATCAGGCCTCTCACGTTCCAGTGTAATATTTGTGTATCCATCTTGTTTGTGTTTATGTGCTGTGTGTCAAGAGATATCACTTAAGTTGGTTCAAGGGACCTTTCCAGGCCCCTTGATGCGGGGTATTTCTTTTTTGTTGGCGCGCTCCAGGGAGCAACGCCGTGCCTTCGGCGTCTGAGACGCCGGAGAAGTTTTTGTTACATCCATCGCCTCATCAGAGGCGCTGGATGACACCCGCTCAGCGGGCACGCGCGGGGGTTTTTCGGGCCTGTCTGCACGAGCCGTGGCCCTGGGACCGGCAGGCTCGGAGGTCTGCTGGCCCTTCGTCGTAGTGGGCGGAAGAGCCGTGGCTGCTCCCACCAGGGGGGCTGATGGCGTAACCGCCGTCACACTCCGTGTGACTTGCGCGGCCGCCTGAAGATGTAGCGCTGCCCCCCGGCGCGCCACATCGGTGTAGGAAGGACTGGACTGATTTTGGAATGCGAAACGCTTACGTGCCTCTGGAAATGATAGGTTCAGTTTTACTTTCAGTTCTATGATTTGTTTCTCCTTTTTCCAAGTAGGGCATGATCGCGAGTAGGCGGGGTGGTCTCCTTCACAGTTGGCACAGTGGTTTGTTGATGTACAGATGTCGGAAGCGTGTTCAGAAGAACTACACTTGGCACAAGTAGCACGTCCTCTGCAGTTCTGCGACCCATGCCCAAAGCGCTGACACTTGAAGCATCGACGCGGATTTGGGATATACGGTCTGACGCGAAGCTTACAGTAACCGGTTTCTATTGTTTCAGGTAGGTTGCAGGTTCCGAAAGTTATGATTATGTGTTTGGTAGGTATTTGCTTGTCATCTCGCCTCAATGTTATTCTTTGAACTTTCACTACGTTCTGGTCTTGCCATCCTTCAAGCAGTTCGCTTTCGCTCAGTTCGAGGAGGTCATCTTCTGAGACGACCCCGCGCACTGTGTTCATTGATCTGTGTGGGCCCACTGAGACGGGAATTTCCCCAAATGCTACAACTTTCGACAGTTTGTCATACTGCACTTTGTCGCGGAGTTCGAGAAGAAGATCGCCACTTCCCATCTTCGTTACTTTATAGCCTGGGCCAATTGCTTCAGTGAGAGATTTCGCTACAACAAATGGTGAGATCATTCTGACGGTTTTCTTATCGTGCTGACTATGTACAACGTGGTACTTTGGAAAAGATTGTTTAGGCTGCATGAAGAAAGTGAATGTTTCATCGGTGCGCCCCCTCTTCAGGGAGCGATCAGGTAGCGGAGGAAAGTTGTTTGCCGTATAGAGCTGGGAAATTCGGCGGCGATGGTGGCCACCCACCACCGAGCCCAACAAGGGGACGCTACAAGGTTGGAAGATTACCTGCAGACGCCAGCCATGCATCGCCGCTATAACCTAATATATATATACCCAAGGCAGGATATATTACACACGGTTAACCCTTGCCGCCAGGAAATACGGAAGTGATAAGAAGTGAGGAGACGACAGGAAAGATGTAAAAGTGGGAGAGAAAGACGAAGATTGGAGAGGAGGACAGGAAAAGGTGACTGCCGATTTCCTCCAGGTGGGTCAGTCTGGAGGTGCCGTCTATGTGAAGCCGAGGCCGAAGAGGTGTGTTGCCTCCGCCGGGGGGCCTTAAAGGTCCAGACACCCAGCTTCGGCTCAACCCCCAGGATCCCCTTTTCCCCAGACACGGCTAAGCCGCGCACGGCTACACGCGGGAGGGTCCAACCCTCGTGTGCTCGGGTACGTGGTGTCGCAACACACCAAACGCCTGCTGACGCAGACGCCCCTGCGGGGAAATGTTGACATGCTATGCTCTTTTGGATTACAATTGCAACACCTCCCGATGATGCGATTGCATCATCGCGATCTTTGCGAAAAGTAACATGCTGTCGGAGAAAGTTTGTGTGTTGTGATTTTAGGTGTGTTTCCTGTAGACACAGCACTTTTGGATTGTGTTTGTGTATAATCTCTTGCACATCATCAAGGTTCCTAAGAAGACCTCTGACATTCCATTGAATGATTTGTGTATCCATATTTAATGTAAATAAGTGCTGTGTGTACGGAAAGGGAGGTGATGCCTTAGGTTACAGAGCGCTTTCGAGGCCCTGTAACGAGGGTTCTGCCCTTTCTGGAGCGGTCGAGAGAGCCTCGCCGCTCCTTAGGCGTTTGGTGCGCCTTGAGGACAGGTGTTGTGTCCATTGCCTCTTGTGAGGCGCCGGACACGTGCTCTTGCGAGCGAGAAGTTACCAGGGAAGGTCCCGCCTTGGAGGGCAAGACCCCTGCGCCCACCAGCCCGGAGGTCGATGGGGCACCCTGGGGGATTTGGCTGCGCCGGCTGTTGCCAGCGCTGGAAGGGGCCGGGGATGTTGGCGCAGCCTCGGCTGTGCCCACCTTCGGGGTCGATGGTCCCTTCTGCTGTGTTGACGGAGCAGCGCTAGCTGCAACCACCGCGGGGGCAGATGGCGTAGCTGCCGACTCACTGCCTGTGGGTCGGACAGCCGCCGGAGGCCGTTGTGACGCTGCCCCCTTACGCGCCACATCGGCAAAGCTGCTCTTAGACAGGTATGACACCCGCCTACGTGCCTCTTTGAAAGATATGTTTTCTTTGACTTTGATTGTCACAATCTCTTTTTCTCTTTTCCAGGACGGGCAGGACCGCGAGCATGCGGCATGCTCGCCTTCACAGTTGACACAATGTGGAGTGTTCTGGCACGTTTCTGAAGAATGTTCTTTGTCACTGCACTTGGCACATGTCAGCCGGCCTCGACAGTTCTGTGAACTGTGGCCGAACCTTTAGCACTTAAAGCATCTAAGAGGATTGGGCACGTATGGCCTAACATGTAGTTTAATATAACCGGCCTCGATGGACTCGGGGAGGACACTAGAACCGAAAGTGAGAATGAGGTGTTTCGTCTTGATCTCTTTACCATCTCGCCTCATCTTAATTCGCTTAACATTTATGACATTCTGTTCGCTGAAGCCCTCCAAGAGTTCAGCCTCAGTGAGCTCCATCAAGTCATCGTCAGAGACAACACCACAGGTGGTGTTCATCGTCCGGTGCGGGGTTATAATTATTTGGGTTTCCCCAAATGAAACTAGTGTTGACAATTTTTCATATTGTTTTTGATCGCGGAGCTCCAAGAGGAGATCACCGCTTGCCATCCTCGACGCTTTATATCCAGGACCAAAGACTTCAGTCAATGACTTCGAAACAAGAAAGGGTGAGATAGTTCTTACTGGTTTATCTGGTTTTTCAGAGTGGATCACATGAAAACGAGGGAAAGATTCTTTTTGCCGTACAAAAAACTGGAATACTTCATCGGTGCGCCCTCTTATTTGAGGGCGATCAGGAAGCGGAGGAAAGGATGTTGCCATAAAGGAATTGAATTTTCGGCAATAACGCCAGCCACCCACCATGGAGTCCTACAAGGGGACGCTACAGGGACTGTAAGAACAGGTCCTGCAAACGCCAGCTGTACGTCATCACTATAACCGAATATGAAATAACCTAGGTTGGCTAATCACACAAGGTTAACCCTTGCTGTCTGGAAAATTTGGAAGTAACCGGAAGGAAGGAGAAGACAGGAAAGATGAAAAGTGAGAGAAAGACGAAGGCTGGAGGGAGAGAGAGACAGGAAAAGGCAACTACCGATTTCCCCCGGGTGGGTCAGTCCGGGGGTGCCGTCTACGTGAAGCAGAGGCCAAAGAGGTGTGTTGCCTCCGCCGGGGGGCCTTAAAGGTCCTAACACCCGGCATCGGCTCAACCTCCAGGATCCCCCTTTCCCCGGACACGGCTAAGCCGCGCACGGCTACACGCGGGAGGGTCCAAGCCTCGTGTGCTCGGGTACGGGCAGGAAGTTTGGGGAAGGGAGTTTCCATGAGAATATATAAGATTCGGCAACAGCGCCGACCGCCCACCACGGAGCCGAACGAGGGGACGCGGCAGAGCTTGTGTACAAGCCTGCACGACGCCAGCCGTCCGCATCACTATAACCCAATATGGTGTACCCAAGGTAGGATATTCACACAAGGTTAACCCTTGCCGCCGTGGAGAAAGGAAGTAAATGGAACAGAGAAGAAGACAGGAAAGATGTAAAGTGAGAGATAAAGACGAAGGTTTGAGAAGAGAGAGACAGGAAAAGGCGACTACCGATTTCCCCCGGGTGGGTCAGTCCGGGGGTGCCGTCTACGTGAAGCAGAGGCCAAAGAGGCGTGTTGCCTCCGCCGGGGGGCCTTAAAGGTCCGGACACCCGGCATCGGCTCAACCCCCAGGATCTCCCTTTCCCCGGACACGGTTAAGCCGCGCACGGCTACACGCGGGAGGGTCCAACCCTCGTGTGCTCGGGTACGTGGTGTCGCAACACACCAAACGCCTACTGACGCAGACGCCCCTGCGGGGGCTGCCCCCTTACGCGCCACATCGGCAAAGCTGCTCTTAGACAGGTATGACACCCGCCTCCGTGCATCTTTGAAAGGGATATTTTCTTTTACTTTTATGGTCACAATTTCTTTTTCTTTTTTCCGGGACGGCAGGCGCGCGAGTATGCGGCATGCTCGCCATCACAGTTGACACAATGTGGGGTGTTCTGGCACGATTCGGAGGAATGTTCATTGTCACTGCACTTGGCACAAGTCAGCCGGCTTCGACAGTTCTGTGAACTGTGGCCGAAACGTTGGCACTTAAAGCATCTGAGAGGATTGGGAACGTATGGTCGAACACGAAGTTTGATATAACCAGCCTCGATGGACTCGGGAAGGACACTTGAGCCGAAAGTGAGTATCAGGTGTTTCGTCTTGATCTCTTTTCCATCTCGCCTCATCTTAATTCGTTTAACATTTATAACATTCTGGTCACTGAAGCCCTCCAAGAGTTCAGCCTCAGTGAGCTCCATCAAGTCATCGTCAGAGACAATACCACGGGTGGTGTTCATCATGCGGTGCGGGGTTATAATTATCTGGTTAGTTAGTTAGTTAAATGGGGTTTAATGGCGCAAAAGCGGCTAAGGCTATGCTGCGCCAAACACGAGGTGTTTTAAAATCCAGTTAATGAAGGAAAATGCTTTGTTAATAATCGATATTTTATGTAGAAGTCCAGTGTCGTCTAGAAATTTACGGATGTCACATAATGTCACTAGTGGATCATCACCTAAAATTAGAGAAGGGTGTGGAGGTATGTGTAGTTGATATAGTTTGTGCAAAAGTGTTCGTCTGTGTGTTTCAGTCTGGGTACATGTTAGTAATATGTGTATAACTGTTAGTGGCTGTTGACATTTCTCGCATGTTGGTGTGTCTTCTTTCGTAAGTAAATAATTGTGTGTGAGGTGTGTGTGCCCAACGCGTAGTCGGCTTAAAACTACTTCGATGAACCGCTCCTGATGATAGCATGACTTCCACTCGCCAACTATGGGTTTCGTGAGATGTAGTTTGTTGTCAGCACAACGGTCCCATTCGCGTTGCCATTTCGCCGTTAAGGCTTTTCTAATCGCACAGATGCTATCTTTGTATGGAAGTGTTGTGTTTGTTATATCTTTGTTCGCTGCCATCGATGCACATCTATCGGCTGCTTCGTTCCCCGGTATCCCAACATGACTTGGTACCCAGCAGAAGCGGATTGATCTCCCATATTTATTAAGCGCGACCATGTTTAGTATATCCCCTAACAGGGGTTCACACTCAGATTTCAGATTTAGAGCTTTCAGTGTACTTAAGGAATCAGTGTATATGACTGTGTTTTTGTGCTTGCCAGTGATAAACTTTTTAACTACTACCCATACAGCATAAACTTCAGCAGTGAAAACCGAAGCATGTTTTGGTAGACGAATACTTGTTTCCCACTTGTCTGTTACGGCCCCTACGCCCACGTGTTCTTTTGTTTTGGAGCCATCCGTGTAGAATTCCATGTGAGTTTGATACTTCTCCTGAAGAGCACGGAATTCTTGTATGATGTGTTCGTGTGGAGTGTCTCTTTTCTTTAAATGTGTTAGTGTCCAGTCACACAACTGTGTGAAATGGTACCATGGGGCCAACCGTTGTGGTTTCTTGGCAACCTGGAGGACTTCGTGGGGAATGTCATAATCCCGACAGTACTGCTCATACCGCAGGACAAGTGGCCTAATCATATTCGGTTTATTTGTGTAGTGTAACCGTGAGTTGCACTGCGTAAGGATGTTGTAGCATATGTGTTGAGGTGATGACAGAATTCTGAGTACGTAGGAAAAAGTGAGTAATGCTCTGCGCTGCTGTAGCGATGATGATGATGATGTGTAGTGTTTTATGGCGCAAGGGCCAGGTATGGCCAAAGAGCGCCATGACAAATGGTAGTGTTAACGATGTATTATGGAAGATGTGACTTGGCTGTAAAGTGGCCTAAAAATAGTCGCTGTAAAGGGCGTAAAATCTACATGCTATAAAATTATGGCGGTGATTAATGACGAAGACTGTGAAGATTAAAATCCATCGTAAAAGAATGATGCATTGTTTAAATATGCGAGACGTTAAATTGCTTACAGCACTACAGCCTCGCCAAAGCCCTTGAACCACAAGGGCCTAGAGGCATGTGCTTATTCAAAATAATTTTCGCAGCGACATCCTCAGAAGAGAGGAAGCGCTACGAACGTGTGGGGCTAATAACATGCAACACAACATCTTTCAAAAAACCTAAGACGGCGTTGGTGTCAAAGAGTGGTTCTGGACCAAGTAACATAACAGGATGAAGGGGGATGTGGTGCCTGTATGCTAAGAGAAAATGTTTTTTTCTTTCGGGTTCGGCTTCCCGACACTCAAGTAGGACGTGGAGGACGGTCAGCCTCTCCCCGCATCTACCACAGGTTGGAGGCTCGTTTCCCGTGAGTAAAAAGTTATGTGTGCCAAAAGTGTGTCCTATTCTTAGGCGGCAGAATAGCACATCTGTCCGGCGGCATATTGTTACAAGAGGCCAGAAACCTAATTGTGGCTTTATTACATGCAGTTTATTACTTATTTCTTCATCCCACATGCGTTGCCAGTGGCTTCGTAGTTTCCTTCTTAAGAAAGGCTTCAGGTCTGTGACAGGGACCGAAGCAGTAGGATTAACTGCATGCAATGAGATTGATGTGGCCATCTGGTCGGCTAGAACGTTTCCCTCGATGCCCCTATGTCCAGGCACCCAGCATATGATCACATGTTGGTTAGACATATATGCTTTGCACAGTGCGGAGTAGAGCTTATTAAATACTGGATTTTTGTGATTACAGAAAGACATCAAGGCCTTCACAACACTGAGGGAGTCCGTAAATATAATTGATTTCTGGAGTTGTGATTTGTTTATATGCTTTACGGCCGACAGCAGTGCGTAGGCCTCAGCCGTAAAGATACTAGTTTCCGGGTGCAGTACGTCGGATTCCGAGAAGGATGGACCGACCGCTGCATAGGATACCCCGTCGTGTGACTTTGATGCGTCTGTGTAGAACTCCGTGCAGGAGTATTTGTGCTGGAGTTCCCGGAAATGCATCTTGATTTCAATCTCTGGGGCATGCTTTGTGACTTCCACGAACGATATATCACATTGTATGAGCTGCCACTCCCAAGGAGGTAGCAGCTTGGCTGGATGCATTAGGGGAAGCTCCAGGAGTGGAACGTGCATTTCTTCGCTAAGCTCCCTCACACGCAGCGAGAAAGGCTGTCTTACGGACGGACGATTGCGAAAGAGTGTAGCACATGTCATGTCATTAATGGTACTAAAACAGGGATGTTGGGGGTTTGAGTGGACTTTCAGAAAATATGTATGGCTGATGTATGTTCTCTGTAGATGAAGTGACCACTCATTTGATTGTACATATAAACTTTGTATCGGACTCGTTCTGAAAGCGCCAGTGGCCAGTCGGATTCCTAGATGGTGGACTGGGTCTAGCATCCTTAGTGCGCTCGGGGCGGCAGAGTGGTAAATCACGGCGCCATAGTCTAGTCGTGATCGAATGAGGCTTTTGTAGAGATTCATCAAGCACTTCCTGTCACTACCCCACGTAGTCTGGGATAGAAGTTTGATTATGTTCATTGTTTTTAGACACTTTTCTTTGAGATGTTTAATGTGGGGGACGAAGGTGAGTCTGTAGTCAAGTATGACACCTAGAAATTTGTGTTCTTTGTTTACACTTATCTGTTGTCCACGCAGTTCTATGCAAGGATCTGGGATAAGTCCTCTCTTTCTTGTAAAAAGAACACAAGAGCTTTTGTTAGGATTGATCTTAAACCCATTCTTGTCTGCCCACATTGACACTTTGTTCAGGCCATGCTGTACCTGTCTCTCGCAGACTGCGAGGTTACAAGATTTGAAAGCTATTTGAATGTCGTCCACGTAGACAGAGTAAAAGATGGCGGGTGGTAGTGAAGCACGAAGCGTGTTCATCTTCACGATAAATAGCGTGCAGCTGAGCACGCCTCCTTGGGGTACACCCGTTTCTTGCGTAAAAGGACGTGAGAGTGCATTGCCGACTTTTACCCGGAAGGTACGATTTGACAGGTAGCTTTTTATTATATTAAACATATTACCGTGGATGCCCATTTCTGACAGGTCTCTTAAGATTCCGTAACGCCACGTTGTGTCATACGCCTTTTCCATATCGAGAAATACCGATAGGAAGAACTGTTTATGTATAAATGCATCCCGGATATTCCCTTCAACACGCACGAGATGATCGGTTGTGGAGCGCCCTTCTCGGAAGCCGCACTGATAAGGATCAAGCATTTTGCTCTGTTCAAGGAAATGAATGAGTCGCCGATTTATCATTTTTTCGAACACCTTACAAATGCAACTTGTGAGGGCTATTGGGCGGTAACTTGCCACTGAGGAAGGGTCTTTGCCTTGTTTCAAAACAGGGACCACAATGGCTTCCTTCCAGGCGGTTGGAAGGTACCCTGCATCCCAGATGGTGTTGAAAAGTGTGAGTAGTGTAAGTTGCGTGTCATTGTGTAAGTTTTTGAGCATTTCATACATGATTCTATCAGATCCTGGTGCGGAACTCTTGCATGCGCTCAAGGCAGCTTTCAACTCGGCAGCACTAAAAGGGCAATTGTACGGTTCATTCTGTCGGCATTTATTGATGAGTGGCTTGCATTCTTCTATTTGTTTATATTTTAGGAAGGATTGCGAATAATGATTTGAGCTTGATACACTCTCAAAGTGCTCCCCAAGTGAGTTGGCCTGGTCTTGCAGTGTATCGCCCTGTGTGTTTACCAGGAGGACTGAGTATGTTTGCCTACCTCTAATCCTATTTACTCTGTCCCAGGCTTTGGCCTCATCCCTAAACGAGTTAATACTCTATAGATACTTTTGCCAGCTTTCTCTTCTGGCCTGTCGGCGGGTTCTCCTACCTTGGGATTTTACTTTTTTAAAGTTGACAAGATTTTCTGCAGTGGGCGAAGCGCGTACCATCTCCCACGCTTTGTTCTGATTCCTACGTGCGATTCTGCATTCATTGTTCCACCACGGGACATGCCGTTTGCATGCCGAGCCGCTTAATTCACGTATGCATTTAGATGCGGCATCTATTATAAAGGCTGTGAAGTACTCCACAGCAGCATCGATTTCTAAAGAAGACATGTCGTCCCATGATATACTAGTTAAGTTTCGGAACCTCTCCCAGTCTGCTGTGTCAATATTCCACCTAGGAGCGTGTGGTGGATATTCATTTTCTTTAGGTGATCTTAGCAGTATAGGAAAGTGGTCGCTGCCGTAAGGGTTGTCGGCAACTTCCCATTCAAGTTCAGGCAGTACAGACGGGGAGACTATGCTAAGATCTATGGAAGAATAGGTTCTGTTTGCTAGAGAGTAATATGTGTGTTGCTTCTTATTCAACAGACACGCACCAGAAGAAAAAAGGAATTGTTCGACAAGACGTCCTCGCGCATCTATATGAGGGTCGCCCCACAGGTAGTTATGCGCATTGAAATCGCCAAGAACAACATAGGGTTCTGGCAATTCATCTATAAAGGACTGAAATTCATGTTTGCTTAGTTTATAATGTGGGGGAATATAAAGCGAGGAAATAGTGGTAAGTTTCTTCAGCAGAATAGCCCGAACCGCCACTGCCTCAAGGGCCGTTCGTAGCTGTACACGTTGACAGGCTATGCTTTTTTTAATTATAATTGCAACACCACCCGATGATGCGACAGCATCATCGCGATCTTTGCGAAATGTGACATACTGTTGAAGAAAGTTTGTGTATTTTGATTTCAAGTGTGTTTCCTGTAAACACAGCACTTTTGGATTGTGTTTATGGATGAGTTCTTGAACATCATCAAGATTCCGAAGTAGACCTCTGACATTCCATTGAATGATTTGTGTATCCATATTTTAAATTAAATTAGTGCTGTGTTTACGGAAAGGGAAGGGATGTCTTAGATTACAGAACCCTTTCGAGGCCCTGTAATAGGGGTTTTGCTCTTTCTGAAGCGTTCGACCGAACCTCGGCGCTCCTTAGGCGTTTGGTGCGCCTTGAGGACAGGTGTAGTGTCCATTGCCTCCTGTGAGACGCCGGACAAGCGCTCTTGCGAGCGAGATGTTTTCTGCGAGAGTCCTGCCCCGGAAGGCAAAACCCCTGCGCCCCCCAGCCCGGAGGTCGATGGGGCTCCCTGAGGGATTTGGCTGCGTTGGCCGTTGCCAGCACTGGAAGGGAGCTGGGAGATTGAGGCAGCCTCGGCTGCGCCCACCTTCGGGGTCGGTGGTCCCCTCTCCTCGGTTGACGGAGCAGCGCTAGCTGCAACCGCCGCGGGGGCAGATGGCTTAGCTGCCGACTCACTGATTGAGGGTCGGACAGCCGCCGGAGGCCGTTGTGGCGCTGCCCCCTGACGCGCCACTTCGGCAAAGGTTTTCTTTGGCAGGTGTGCTACCCGCCTTCGTGCCTCTTTGAACGATATATTCTCTTTCACTTTGATCGTTACTATTTCTTTTTCCTTCTTCCAGGAGGGGCACGACCGCGAGTACGCGGCGTGCTCCCCATCACAGTTTACACAGCGGGGAGCGTTCTCACACGTTTCAGTGGTGTGTTCTTGGGCACTACATTTAGCACAAGTTTGGCGGCCTCGGCAACTCTGCGAACTGTGGCCGAAGCGCTGGCACTTGAAACAGCGGAGTGGGTTGGGCACGTACGGCCTAACGCGGAGCTTGATGTACCCGGCCTCGATTGACTCGGGCAGGACACTTGAACCAAAGGTGATTATTAAGTGCTTCGTTTGAATCTCTTTGCCATCTCGCCTTATCTTTATTCTTCTAACATTGATAACATTTTGCTCACTGAAGCCCTCCAGGAGCTCCGCCTCAGTCAGCTCAAGCAGATCATCATCGGAAACAACACCGCGGGAGGTGTTCATTGTACGGTGTGGCGTTACTGTTATGTGGGTCTCCCCGAATGATACTAGTTTCTGTAGTTGCTCATATTGCTTTTGGTCCCGGAGCTCCAAGAGGAGGTCACCGCTTGCCATCCTGGACACCTTGTAACCTGGTCCAAAAACATCAGTCAAGGACTTTGAGACAAGGAATGGTGATATGTTTCGCACTGCTTTGTTTGGCTTTTCAGAGCGAATTACGTGGAACCGGGGAAAATTCTGGATTTGGTGTCCGAAAAACTGAAAAACATCTTCGGTGCGCCCTCGTTTCGGAGGGCGATCAGGAAGTTTGGGGAAGGGAGTTTCCATGAGAATATATAAGATTCGGCAACAGCGCCGACCGCCCACCACGGAGCCCAACGAGGGGACGCGGAAGCTTGTGTACAAGCCTGCACGACGCCAGCCGTACGCCATCACTATAACCCAATATGGTGTACCCAAGGTAGGATATCCACACAAGGTTAACCCTTGCCGCCGTGGAGAAAGGAAGCAAATGGAAGAGAGAAGAAGACAGGAAAGATGTAAAGTGAGAGATAAAGACGAAGGTTTGAGAAGAGAGAGACAGGAAAAGGCGACTACCGATTTCCCCCGGGTGGGTCAGTCCGGGGGTGCCGTCTACGTGAAGCAGAGGCCAAAGAGGCGTGTTGCCTCCGCCGGGGGGCCTTAAAGGTCCGAACACCCGGCATCGGCTCAGCCCCCAGGATCCCCCTTTCCCCGGACATGGCTAAGCCGCGCACGGCTACACGCGGGAGGGTCCAACCCTCGTGTGCTCGGGTCCGTGGTGTCGCAACACACCAAACGCCTGCTGACGCAGACGCCCCTGCGGGGTGCTGTAGCGAGGGTTCATTACACTCAACATATAAACTTTGAATGGGTGACGTTCTGTAGGCACCACTTGCCAGTCGCAATCCAAGGTTATGTACTGGATCAAGTAGTTGGATGTAGGACTGCCTGGCTGAACCATAAACCACGGAGCCGTAGTCTAAAAGGCTACGCACAAGACACCGGTAAATACGTAAAAGACAGGTTCGGTCGGAACACCAGTGCTTATCAGACAAAACTTTTAGGATATTCAATGCTTTATTTGCCTTAATTTTTAGTGTTTTAATGTGTGCTAGGAAGTTTAGTTTTTTATCAAACATTACTCCCAAGAATTTACATTCTTGTTTTGCCGGCAGTGCGACATCATTCAATTTTAGAAGCGGGTCTAAGTACAATCCTCGTTTTTGCGAGAATAGCACTGTAACGGTTTTTTGAGTAGAGAAAAGAAAGCCATTTTTTTCAGCCCACTCCATTAGTTTATTAATTGTTATCTGGAGCTGCCTTTCACATGTATGTAAGTTTGAGGCGCGGCACGCTATTTGCAGATCATCGACGTATATGGAGTGCATGACAGAGGGGGGAATGACTTTGTTAACAGAGTTCATTTTTACTATAAAGAGTGTTGTGCTTAGTACGCATCCTTGTGGCGCACCATTTTCCTGAATGAATACACGTGACAGCACCGTTCCTAAACGCACCTGGAATGTTCGGTCCGACATGAAATCGGCTAGACATTTCAGCATTCTACCTCGGATTCCTAAATCTGCTAAGTCCCTTAATATACCAAACCTCCATGTTGTGTCGTACGCCTTTCCTAAGTCAAAGAAAACAGTGAGACAATATTGTTTGTGTAGGAAGGCCGCACGTATCTCGTCTTCTAGCCGGACTAGGTGATCTGTTGTGGAGCAACCTTTCTTGTATCCACACTGATGGTTATCTAGCATGTTTTCTGTGTCAAGGACGTATGTCAATCTTATGTTGATGATGGCCTCATAGGACTTTGCAAGACAACTTGTGAGTGTTATGGGTCTATAACTGGTTGCTGTTGTGGGAGACTTTCCGGCTTTCAAGAACGGGATTATGATAGCTTTCTTCCACTCTTTGGGCATTTTCCCCGTTTCGCAGATTATGTTGAAGAAATGAAGCAGGGTCTCAACTGCTTTAGGGGATAGGTGAGCTAGCATTGCATAGTGTACCCTGTCCGGACCGGGTGCTGTTTTTTTGCCACTAGTAAGGACTCTGTTGATTTCTGGAAGTGTTAGAGGGCCATTATACAGTCTTTCTGAACTTCCTGTGGTCGGAAGCTTTAGTTTTTCTGCTAATTGTTTATGTTTCAGGAATGCAGCAGAGTAGTTTTTCGAGCTTGATATATCATGGAAATGTTGCCCTAACATGTCTGCTTGTTCTTCTATATTTGTTTGTGTGCCTGGAGGTGACAGTATGGGGATAGTGTAAGAAGCGTAATCGTTTCTAAACTTGATGATGATGATGATGATGATATGTGGTGATTAATGGCGCAAGGGCCAGGTTTGGCCAAAGAGCGCCATGACAAGTGGTGATGTTTACGATGTATTATGGAGATGTGACTTGGCTGTAAACTGGCCTAAAAATTGTCGCTGTAAAGTGCGTAAAATCTACGTCCTATAAAATTATGGCAGTGACTCATGACGAATACTTTGAACATTAAAATCCATCGTAAATGAATGATGCAGAATAAAAGATATAAGAGATAGTAAAATTAGCTGGAGCACTGCTGCCTCATCGGAGCCCTTGGAACACAAGGGCCTAGAGGCGCGTGCTATACGAAAGAGCTATCACAGCGGCATCCTCTGAAGAGAGGACCCGCTAAGAACATGTGGGGCTAATAACATGTAATACAACATCTTTCAGGAAGCCCAGGACTGCGCTGGAGTCAAACAGCGGTTCTGGGCCTAGTAACATTACTGGATGAAGGGGGATGTGCTGGCGGTATGCTAAGGGAAAATGTTTCTTTCTCTCAGATTCGGCTTTCCGACACTCCAGAAGGACGTGGAGGACGGTCAGCCTCTCCCCGCATCTACCACAGGTTGGAGGCTCGTTTCCGGTGAGTAAAAAGTTATGTGTGCCAAATGTGTGTCCTATTCTTAGACGACAGAATAGGACATCTGTCTGGCGTGATTTTGTTACGGAGGGCCAAGAACCTAATTGTGGCTTTATCACGTGCAGTTTGTTGTTTACTTCTGCGTCCCACTTACGTTGCCAGTGGTTTCGCAGTTTCCTTCTTAAAAAAGGCTTCAGGTCTGTGACAGGGACCGAAGCGGTAGGATTAACTGTATGCAATGAAATTGATGTGGCCAATCTGGTCTGCTAGAACGTTACCCTCAATGCCCCTATGTCCAGGCACCCAGCATACAATGACATGCTGGTTAGACATATACGCTCTACAGAGAATGGAATAGAGCTCAGTAATTACGGGGTTTCTTTGTTTACAGTGTGACTTCAAGGCTTTCACGACGCTTAGGGAGTCTGTAAATAAAATTGTTTTTTGAATATTTGATTTTCTGATATGTTTCACAGCCGACAATAGTGCATGGGCCTCAGCCGTAAATATACTTGTTTCAGGGTGCAGTACACCGGATTCCGAGAAGGATGGACCAATGGCTGCGTAGGCCACCCCGGCATGCGACTTAGAAGCGTCTGTGTAAAACTCTGTGCACGAGTACTTGTACTGGAGCTCCAAGAAATGCATTTTGATATGTGTCTCTGGCGCATGTTTAGTGACCTCTACAAAGGATGTGTCACACTCTATCAGCTGCCACTCCCAGGGCGGTACTAGCTTAGCTGGAGGCATTAGGCGTTGTTCGAGAATTGGGACACCCATTTCCTTGCTAAGTTCTCTTGCACGCAGTGAGAAAGGAAGTCTCATAGAGGGTCTGTTATTAAAAAGTGTTTCACACGTGAAGTCGTTAATGGTTGTAAAACACGGATGTTCCTTATTAGAGCGAACCTTGAGAAAATATGTTAAGCTGATGTTGGTTCGCTGAAGATGGAGTGGCCACTCATTTGACTCTACATATAAACTTTCGACAGGGCTTGTCCTAAATGCGCCAGTGGCCAGACGGATACCCAGATGGTGTACGGGATCTAACATCTTAAGCGCGCTCGGTGCGGCAGAGTGGTATACTACGGCACCATAATCTAACCGTGATTGAACTAGGCTCCTGTAAATATTCAATAAACACTGTCTGTCACTACCCCACGTTGTGTGGGATAGTACTTTAAGTATGTTCATTGTTCTAAGGCATTTTTCTTTAAGATGTTTTAAGTGAGGAATGAAAGTGAGCCTGGAGTCAAGAATAACACCTAGGAATTTGTGTTCTTTGTTGACAGGAATTTGTTGTCCGCCCAGTTCTACACAAGCATCTGCGACCAGGCCTCTCTTTCTTGTGAAGAGAACACAAGAACTTTTGTGGGGGTTGACCTTAAATCCGTTTTGGTCTGCCCATTTGGACACTTTGTTTAAGCCCTGCTGTACCTGTCTTTCGCATACTGTGAGGTTGCAGGATTTGAAGCCTATTTGTATATCGTCTACGTATACGGAATAAAAGATGGCAGGTGGTAGTGAAGCACGTAGTTTGTTCATCTTAACAATAAAGAGAGTGCAGCTGAGCACGCCTCCCTGAGGTACACCAGTTTCCTGGGTAAAGGGACGTGACAGTGCATTGCCGACTTTTACACGGAAGGTACGATTGGACAAATATCTTTCAATTATTTTCAACATATTTCCACAGATGCCCATTCGCGACAAATCTCGCAAGATCCCGTAGCGCCATGTTGTATCATATGCCTTCTCCATATCGAGGAATATGGAGATGATGATGATGATGATGTGTGTTATTTTGTGGCGCAAGGGCCAGGTTTGGCCAAAGAGCGCCATGACAAGTGGTAGCGTTAACGATGTATTATGAAAGATGTGATTTGGCTGTAAAGTGGCCTAAAAACAGTCGCTGTAAAGTGCGTAAAATCTATGTTCTATAAAATTATGGCGATGGCTATGAACATTAAAATCCATCGTAAAAGAATGATGCATTCTTTAAAATATGCGAGATGTTAAATTGGTTACAGCACTACTGCCTCACCCGAGCCCTTGAACCACAAGGGCCTAGAGGCATGTGCTATTCAAAATAATTGTCGCAGCGGCATCCTCTGGAGAGAGGAAGCGCTACGAACGTGTGGGGTTAATAACATGCAACACAACATCTTTCAAAAAACCTAGGACGGCGCTGGTGTCAAAGAGTGGTTCTGGACCTAGTAACATAACAGGATGAAGGGGGATGTGGTGGCGGTATGCTAAGAGAAAATGTTTTTTTCTTTCGGGTTCGGCTTCCCGACACTCCAGTAGGACGTGGAGGACGGTCAGCCTTTCCCCGCATCTACCACAGGTTGGAGGCTCGTTTCCCGTGAGTAAAAAGTTATGTGTGCCAAAAGTGTGTCCTATTCTTAGACGGCAGAATAGGACATCTGTCCGGCGGGATTTTGTTACAGGAGGCCAGAAACCTAATTGTGGCTTTATTACATGCAGTTTATTATTTATTTCTTCGTCCCACATGCGTTGCCAGTGGTTTCGTAGTTTCCTTCTTAAGAAAGGCTTCAGGTCTGTGACAGGGACCGAAGCAGTAGAGTTAACTGCATGCAATGAGATTGATGTGGCCATCTGGTCGGCTAGAACGTTTCCCTCGATGCCCCTATGTCCAGGCACCCAGCATATGATCACATGTTGGTTAGATAAATATGATTTGCACAGTGCGGAGTAGAGTTCATTAAATACTGGATTTTTGTGATTACGGAAAGACATCAAGGCCTTCACAACACTGAGGGAGTCCGTATATATAACTGATTTCGGGAGTTGTGATTTATTTATATGTTTTACGGCCGACAGGAGTGCGTAGGCCTCAGCCGTAAAGATGCTAGTTTCCGGATGCAGTACGTCGGATTCCGAGAAGGATGGACGGACGGCTGCATAGGACACCCCGTCGTGTGACTTTGATGCGTCTGTGTAGAACTCCGTGCAGGAGTATTTGTGCTGGAGTTCCCGGAAATGCATCAGGATTTCAATCTCTGGAGCATGCTTTGTGACTTCCACGAAAGATATATCACATTGTATGAGCTGCCACTCCCAAGGAGGTAGCAGCTTGGCTGGATGCATTAGGCGAAGCTCGAGGAGTGGAACGTGCATTTCTTCACTAAGCTGCCTCACACGCAGCGAGAAAGGCTGTCTTACGGAGGGACTATTGCGAAAGAGTGTAGCATATGTCATGTCATTAATGGTATTAAAACAGGGATGCTGAGGATTTGAGTGGACTTTCAGAAAATATGTATGGCTGATGTATGTTCTCTGCAGATGAAGTGACCACTCATTTGATTCTACATATAAACTTTGTATGGGACTCGTTCTGAAAGCGCCAGTGGCCAGTCTGATTCCTAGATGGTGCACTGGGTCTAGCATCTTTAGTGCGCTCGGGGCGGCAGAGTGATAAATCACGGCACCATAGTCTAGTCGCGATCGAATGAGGCTTTTATATAGATTCATTAAACATTTCCTGTCACTACCCCACGTAGTCTGGGACAGAAGTTTCATTATGTTCATTGTTTTCAGACATTTTTCTTTAAGATGTTTAATGTGGGGGACGAAAGTGAGTCTGTAGTCAAGTATGACACCTAGAAATTTGTGTTCTTTGTTTACAGGTATCTGTTGTCCACGCAGTTCTATGCAAGGATCTGGGATAAGTCCTCTCTTTCTTGTAAAAAGAACACAAGAGCTTTTGTTAGGATTGATCTTAAACCCATTCTTGTCTGCCCACATTGACACTTTGTTCAGGCCATGCTGTACCTGTCCCTCGCAGACTGCGAGGTTACAAGATTTGAAAGCTATTTGAATGTCGTCCACGTAGACAGAGTAAAAGATGGCGGGTGGTAGTGAAGCAGGAAGCGTGTTCATCTTCACGATAAATAGCGTGCAGCTGAGCACGCCTCCTTGGGGTACACCCGTTTCTTGCGTAAAAGGACGTGAGAGTGCATTGCCGACTTTTACCCGGAAGGTACGATTTGACAGATAGCTTTTTATTATATTAAACATATTACCGTGGATGCCCATTTCTGACATGTCTCTTAAGATTCCGTAACGCCACGTTGTGTCATACGCCTTTTCCATATCGAGAAATATCGATAGGAAGAACTGTTTATGTATAAATGCATCCCGGATATTCCCTTCAACACGCACGAGATGATCGGTTGTGGAGCGCCCTTCTCGGAAGCCGCACTGATAAGGATCAAGCATTTTGCTCTGTTCAAGGAAATGAATAAGTCGCCGATTTATCATTTTTTCGAACACCTTACAAATGCAACTTGTGAGGGCTATCGGGCGGTAACTTGCCACTGAGGAAGGGTCTTTGCCTTGTTTCAAAACAGGGACTACAATGGCTTCCTTCCAGGCGGTTGCAAGGTACCCTGCATCCCAGATGGTGTTGAAAAGTGTGAGTAGTGTAAGTTGCGTGTCATTGTGTAAGTTTTTGAGCATTTCATACATGATTCTATCAGATCCTGGTGCGGAACTCTTGCATGCGCTCAAGGCAGCTTTCAACTCGGCAGCACTAAAAGGGCAATTGTACGGTTCATTCTGTCGGCATTTATTGATGAGTGGCTTGCATTCTTCTATTTGTTTATATTTTAGGAAGGATTGCGTATAATTTGTTGGACTTGACACGCTCTCAAAATATTCCCCAAGGGAGTCGGCCTGTTCTTGCAGTGTATCTCCCTGTGTGTTTACCAGGGGGAGTGAATGTGTTTGCCTACCTCTAATCCTATTTACTCTGTCCCAGGTTTTGGCCTCATCCCTAAACGAGTTAATACTTGATAAAAACTTGTGCCAGCTTTCTCTTCTGGCCTGTCGGCGGGTTCGCCTGCCTTGGGACTTTATTTTTTTAAAGGTCATAAGATTCTCTGCAGTGGGAGAAGCGCGTAGAAACCCCCACGCCTTGTTCTGATTCTTACGGGCGATCCTACATTCGCTGTTCCACCACGGCACACGTCGTTTGCATGCCAGACCACTCACTTCGGATATGCATTTTGATGCGGCATCTATTATGAATGATGTAAGATATTCCACAGCCGCATCAATTTCTAAAGAAGACATATCGGCCCATGAGATGTTAGTGAGAGTTCGAAATTTCTCCCAGTCGGCTGTATCTATCTTCCACCTAGGAGCTCGTGGAGGAAGTTCATTTTCTTTAGATGTTCTTAGCAATACGGGGAAGTGATCGCTCCCGTAAGGGTTTCTCGTAATTTCCCATTCGAGTTCGAGCAGTAAAGAGGCGGAAACTATACTAAGATCTATTGACGAAAAGGTTCTGTTCGCAAGACAGTAATATGTGGGTTCTTTCTTATTTAGAAGGCACGCTCCAGAAGAGAAAAGGAACTGTTCAACGAGACGACCTCGCGCATCGATACGAGAGTCTCCCCACAAGGTGCTGTGTGCATTGAAATCGCCAAGAACAACATAAGGTTCTGGCAATTCATCTATGAAGGACTGAAATTCATGTTTGCTTAGTTTGTAGTGTGGGGGTATATAAATCGAGCAAATAGTGATAAGTTTGTTTAGCAAAACTATTCGAACCGCCACCGCTTCAAGGGCCGTTCCTAGCTGTAAATGTTGACATGCTATGCTCTTTTGGATTACAATTGCAACACCTCCCGATGATGCGATTGCATGAATGAATGAATGTTTGGTTTTTATTGGCGCAAGGGCCAGTAATGGCCAAAGAGCGCCAAGCCAGTGTTGATGAATTCGCAATGTAGTTATGAGTTCAATGAGCTTGATGTGACGTGGCTGTAAAGGGGCCCTAAAATAGTCGCTCTAGAGTGCGTAAAATCTATGTGTTATAAGATTATGTCGATGATAGTGACATGTTCAATGAGAAATAAAGTCCATCGTGAGAGAATGATGCATTATAAAAGATCTGTGAGATGGTAAAATTACCTGGAGCACTACTGCCTCGCCAGAGCCCTTGAAACACAAGGGCCTGGAGGCATGTGCTATACAGTATGACTGTCACAGCGGCATCCTCTCAAGAGAGGAAACGCTACGAATGTATGGGACTAATAACGTGTAGGACAACATCTCTGAGGAAACCTAGGACAGTGTTTGTATTAAAAAGCGGTTCTGGACCGAGAAACATTACAGGATGAAGAGGAATGTGTTGACGGTATGCTAAGGAAAAATGCCTCCTTCTCTAAGATTCGGCTTTCCGACACTCCAGGAGAACGTGGAGCACGGTCAGCCTCTCCCCGCATCTGCCACATGTTGGAGGGTCATTTCCGGTGAGTAAGAAGTTATGGGTGCCAAATGTGTGTCCTATTCTAAGACGACAGAATAGGACATCTGTCCGCCGTGATTTTATTGCAGAAGGCCAGAACCCTAATTGTGGCTTTATTACGTGCAGCTTATTATTTGTTTCCCTGTCCCACAAGCGTTGCCAGTAGTTTCGCAGTTTCCTGCGCAAGAAGGGCCTCAGATCTGTGACAGGGACTGCAGCAGTAGGATGAGCAGAATACGACGCAATTGATGTGGCTATCTGGTCCGCCAGAACGTTACCTTCGATGCCCCTATGACCCGGCACCCAGCATATGATGACATGCTGGTTACATATATACGCTTTACATAAGACGGAATATAGTTCATTGATTACTGGATTTTTGTGCTTACAAAATGACATCAAAGCCTTCACAGCGCTTAGGGAGTCCGTATATATAACAGATTTTTTAAGTTTTGCTCTCCTTATATGCTTTACAGCCGACAGTAGTGCGTAGGCCTCAGCCGTAAAGATGCTTGCTTCCGGGTGCAGTACATCGGATTCCGAAAAGGATGGGCCGACGGCTGCATAGGTCACCCCCTCGCGTGACTTCGATGCGTCTGTGTAGAACTCCGTGCAGGAGTGTTTGTATTGGAGTTCCCGGAAATGCATTTGTATTTCAATCTCTGGAGCGTGTTTTGTAACTTGCATGAAAGATATATCGCATTGTATCATCTGCCACTCCCAAGGAGGTAGCAGCTTAGCTGGAGGCATTAGGCGATGTTTGAGGATTGGGACATCCATTTCAACACTAAGCTCCCTCACACGAAGTGAGAAGGGCTGTCTTACAGAGGGACGATTACGGAAGAGTGTATCATATGTCATATCGTTAAGGGTATTAAAACACGGATGTTCAGGATTAGAGTGGACTTTCAGGAAATATGTTTGGCTGATGTATGTTCTCTGGAGATGGAGTGACCACTCATTTGATTCGACATACAAACTTTCAATGGGACTTGTTCTGAAAGCGCCAGTGGCCAGTCTAATTCCTAAATGGTGAACCGGATCTAGCATCTTTAGCGCGCTCGGGGCTGCAGAATGATAAATCACGGCACCGTAGTCCAATCGTGATCGAATGAGGCTTTTGTGAACATTCATCAAACATTTTCTGTCGCTGCCCCATGCTGTATGGGATAAAATTTTCAGTAAGTTCATTGTTTTTAAGCATTTCACCTTGAGATATTTTATGTGTGGAATAAATGTTAGTTTAGAGTCAAGTATGACACCTAGGAACTTGTGCTCTTTGTTCACAGGGATTTGCTGGCCATACATTTCGATATCGGGATCTGCAACGAGGCCTCTCTTTCTTTTGAAAAGCACACAAGAACTTTTGTTCGGGTTCACTTTAAATCCGTTTTCGTCTGCCCATTTAGATACTTTGTTCAAGCCCTGTTGTACTTGCCTCTCACACACTGCAAGGTTGCAGGATTTGAAACCTATTTGTATATCATCTACGTAAACAGAATAAAAAATGGCTGGCGGTAATGAAGCACGGAGGGTGTTCATTTTCACGATAAAGAGTGTGCAGCTAAGCACACCTCCTTGAGGTACACCATTTTCTTGTATAAAAGGTCGGGACAATACATTGCCGATTTTCACGCGGAAGGTACGTTTCGACAGATAGCTTTCTATTATGTTTAGCATATTTCCACGGATGCCCATCCCCGACAAGTCTCGTAAGATCCCGTATCGCCATGTCGTGTCGTACGCCTTCTCCATATCGAGGAATATCGATAAGAAGAACTGATTATGTACAAATGCGTCGCGGATATTTGCTTCAATGCGTACAAGATGATCAGTCGTGGACCGCCCTTCTCTGAAACCACACTGATAGGGATCAAGCATGTTGTGCAGTTCAAGGAAATGTATTAGTCTACGATTAATCATTTTTTCGAATAGCTTACAAAGACAATTTGTAAGAGCTATCGGGCGATAACTTGCCGCCAAGGAAGGGTCTTTGTCCAGCTTCAAGACGGGAACAACAATAGCCTCCTTCCATGAGGATGGGAGGTATCCGGCAGCCCAGATAGAGTTGAAAAGTGCTAGAAGTGTCATTTGTGTGTCTTCGTGTAAGTTCTTAATCATGTCATAGATGATTCTATCAGCTCCCGTAGCAGAGCTTCTACATGTGCTCAATGCATCTTTAAGCTCGGCAATGTTAAAAGGACGGTTATAAGGTTCATCCGGACGGCATTTACGATCAAGTGTCTTAAGTTCAGCTAAGTGTTTATTTTTGAGGAATGATTTTGTGTAATGTGTGGAGCTTGATACATGTTCGAAGTGTTCGCCTAGAGCGTTCGCCTGGTCCTCCAAGGTAGTCCCTTGGTCGTCCACTAAGGGCAGAGGGTGGATTTGTTGCCCCTTTATCTTTCTTACACCATTCCAAACTATAGATTCTTGAGTGTAGGATGTAATGCCCGAGAGAAACCTCTCCCAGCTAGCTCTCCTTGCCTGTCTCCGCGTGCGCCTCCCTTGTGACTTTGCCAGTTTAAATTCAATAAGGTTTTCTGCAGTCGGGGAGCGACGCAGCAAACCCCACGCTTTGTTTTGTTTCTTTCGTGCCAGTCTGCACTCTTCATTCCACCAGGGTACCCGTCTTTTACAAGAGAGACCTTGCGTTTGGGGAATGAACTTTTCAGCTGCGTCGAATATAAAAGAAGTAAAATATGCTACAGCATTGTCTATGTTAAAATCAGTGATAAAATCTTGTGATAAGTAAGTTGCTTCCTTAAAATCATTCCATTCGGCGGAGCCTAGTTTCCACCGGGGTGTATGTAGGGGGCATTCATGTTGAGGCATTGAATTTAACATTATGGGAAAGTGGTCACTTCCATATGGATTTTTTATTACATGCCATTGCAAGTCCGGGAAAATTGAAGCCGAGCCAATAGACAGGTCTATTGATGAATATGAATTGTTATGGATATTATAATAAGTTGGCTCCTTCTTGTTGAAGAGGCATGCACCGGAGTTCACAAGAAAATTTTCAATGAAACGGCCTCTCGCGTCACATCGCGAGTCTCCCCACATGGTGTGGTGTGCATTAAAATCGCCTGCCAGTATGTAAGGGTCCGGAAGCTGATCGATTAGGTTATAAAAATCACTTTTTTCCAGATGAAAATTGGGGGGTATGTATAAGCAACATACAGTGATCAATTTACTAAAAAGAATTGTCCGAATTGACACTGCCTCAAGGGGCGTCCGAAGGGCGACCTGGTGACAGGCTACGGACTTATCTACAACTATTGCAACACCGCCAGACGAGGTATTCGCCTCGTTGCGGTCTTTACGGTAGATGGCATACTGACAAAGAAAGTTTGTTTGTGTGCATTTAAGATGTGTCTCCTGAACACACAGCACCTTTGGGTTATGTTTGTGTAAGAGTTCTTTAATGTCATCAAGGTTGTGGATAAGACCTCTAACGTTCCAGTGTATTATTTGTGTAGCCATATTGTTCGTGTTTTTATGCTGTGTGTCAAGAGGAGTTTAGAGAGAAGACTTACGGAGCCGTTTCAGGCCCCGTGATTATGGTACGGGTTCTGTCTTTCTTGGAGCGGTCGCGAGACTCGCGCTGCTCCCGAGGCGCTGGATGCGCCTTCTGGCTCGGGGTTCTGTCCATCGACTCCAGGGAGCCGCTGGACTTCCGCTCACTAGAGCGGGGTGTTTTCAGGGTAGGCCTTGCCTCGAAAAGCAGAGCCTTGGAGGCCACCAACCCAGAGGTCGATGGGCCCTCCTTTAGAGACGGCGCAGCAGCGCTCGCTACTGTCGCCTGGGGGGCTGAGGACACTGCCGTGGCCACACTCTTTGTGGGCCGGGCTGATGCCCCAGTCTGCTGCGGTGCTGCCCCCCTACGCGCCGCACCAGCATACCCTGCGGTATGGAGGAAAGAAATACGCTTTCGCGCTTCTTGAAAAGAAATGTTCTCCTTGATCTTTAATGTGATTATTTCCTTTTCCTTCTTCCAAGAAGGACATGACCGAGAGTATGCAGGGTGGTCACCCTCGCAGTTTGCACAGCGGTGTGCCTTAGTACAATTATCGGCAGGGTGTTCGTTTGAAGCGCACTTTGCACATGTGGTACGGCCCCTGCAGTTCTGAGAGCCGTGACCAAATCGCTGGCACTTAAAGCAGCGGCGTGGGTTCGGAATGTAGGGTCTTAGTTTTATTCTCATATAGCCTGTTTCAATATACTCTGGCAAAGTGCTTGTGCAGAATGTCAAAATTAGGTGTTTAGTGGGGATCTCTTTGTCATCCCGCCTGATCTTTATTCTTTGGACATTTGTCACGTGCTGTTCCTTCCAGCCTTCAAGCAGCTCGGTTTCACTCAAGTCAAGGAGATCTTGTTCAGATACGACACCGCGTGTGCTGTTCAAAGAACGATGCGGATTTATCGAGACGGGGGTACTATTAATTTCAACAAGTCCAGATAGATTCTCGTACTGTTTCTTGTCATTAACTTCGAGCAACAGATCACCGCTGGCCATTTTCGTGACCTTGTAGCCGGGACCTAGTTTCTCAGTAAGAGACTTTGCGACAACAAATGGTGATAGGGTTCTTGCTGTTTTATCAGGGTTTCCACAACTTAAGACATGGTACTTTGGAAATATTTCTTTGGTCTGGCCAAAAAGTTTCAGGGAGTCATCGGTGCGCCCTCTCTTGGAAAGAGGGCGATCAGGGAGTCGGGGGAATGATGAAAAAGCCATCAAAATAAATATCACTTCGGTAGCTATGCCAGCCGCCCACCACCGAGCCCAACAAGGGGACGTTACGAAGCCCAAAAGCTACGAAGACGCCAGCTGTACATAGTCACTATAACCTAATATACGATACCCAAGGCTGGATAACTACACCAGGTTAACCCTCGCCACCTGGGAGTCTGGAAGTAAGAAGAAGCGAAGAGAAGACAGGAAAGATTGAAAGTGAGAGAGAAAGACGAAGATTGAAGAGAAGGACAGGAAAAGGTGACTGCCGATTTCCGCCAGGTGGGTCAGCCTGGAGGTGCCGTCTATGTGAAGCCGAGGCCAAAGAGGTGTGTTGCCTCCGCCGGGGGGCCTTAAAGGTCCAAACACCCGGCATCGGCTCAACCGCCAGGATCCCCTTTTCCCCAGACACGGCTAAGCCGCGCACGGCTACACGCGGGAGGGTCCAACCCTCGTGTGCTCGGGTACGTGGTGTCGCAACACACCAAACGCCTGCTTACGCAGACGCCCCTGCGGGGTGCGATTGCATCATCGCGATCTTTGCGAAAAGTAACATACTGTCGGAGAAAGTTTGTGTGTTGTGTTTTTAGGTGTGTTTCCTGTAGACACAGCACTTTTGGATTGTGTTTGTGTATAATCTCTTGCACATCATCGAGATTCCTGAGAAGACCTCTGACATTCCATTGGATGATTTGTGTATCCATATTTAAAGAAAGATTTGTGCTGTGTTTACGGAAACGGAGGTGATGCCTTAGGTTACAGAGCTCTTTCGAGGCCCTGTAACGGGAGTTCTGCCCTTTCTGGAGCGTTCGAGGGAGCCTCGCCGCTCCTTAGGCGTTTGTTGCGCCTTGAGGACATGTGTGGTGTCCATTGCCTCTTGCGAGGCGCCGGACACGTGCTCTTGCGAGCGGGAAGTTACCAGCGAGGGTCCCCCCTTGGAGGGCAAGACCCCTGCGCCCACCAGCCCGGAGGTCGATGGGGCTCCCTGGGGAATTTGGCTGCGCCGGCCGTTGCCAGCGCTGGAAGGGACCTGGGAGGTTGAGGCAGCCTCGGCTGCGCCCACCTTCGGGGTCGATGGTCCCTTCTCCTCGGTTGACGGAGCAGCGCTAGCTGCAACCGCCGCGGGGGCAGATGGCGTAACTGCCGACTCACTGCCTGTGGGTCGGACAGCCGCCGGAGGCCGTTGTGACGCTGCCCCCCTACGCGCCACATCGGCAAATGTTTTCTTGGGCAGGTAAGATACCCGCCTGCGTGCCTCTTTGAAAGATATATTTTCTTTTACTTTGATTGTCACAATCTCTTTTTCTCTTTTCCAGGACGGGCAGGCGCGCGAGTACGCGGCGTGCTCCCCATCACAGTTTACACAGTGGAGAGCGTTCTCACAAGTTTCAGTGGTGTGTTCTTGGGCACTGCATTTAGCACAAGTTTGGCGACCTCGGCAGCTCTGCGAGCTGTGGCCGAAGCGCTGGCATTTGAAACAACGGAGTGGGTTTGGCACGAACGGCCGGACACGGAGCTTGATATACCCTGCCTCGATTGACTCGGGCAAGAAACTTGAACCAAAGGTGATTATTAAGTGCTTCGTCTGCATCTCTTTACCATCTCGCCTGATCTTTATTCTTCTAACATTGATAACATTTTGCTCACTGAAGCCCTCCAGGAGTTCTGCTTCAGTCAGCTCAAGCAAGTCATCGTCTGACACAACGCCGTGGGTGGTATTCATTGTACGGTGTGGGGTTACTGTTATGGGGGTCTCTCCAAATGACACTAGTTGCGGTAGTTTCTCATACTGTTTTACATCACGGAGCTCCAAGAGAAGGTCGCCGCTTGCCATCCTCGACACCTTGTAACCTGGACCAAAAATATCAGTTAGGGACTTTGAAACAAGGAATGGTGAGATGTTTCGCACTGCTTTGTTTGGCTTTTCGGAATGAATAACATGGAAGTGGGGAAAGTTCTGGGTTTCGCGTCCAAAAAACTTGAAGACATCTTCGGTGCGCCCTCGTTTCTGAGGGCGATCAGTAAGGGAGGGGAAAGAAGTTTCCATGAAAAAATGTATGCATTCGGCAACAGCGCCGACCGCCCACCACGGAGCCCAACGAGGGGACGCGGCAGAGCTTGCGTACAAGTCTGCACGACGCCAGTCGTACGCCGTCACTATAACCGAATATGGTGTACCCAAGGTTGGATAGCCACACAGGGTTAACCCTTGCCGCCAGGAGAAAGGAAGTAAAAAGAAGAGAGAAGGAGACAGGAAAGGTCAAAAAGTGAGAGATAAAGACGAAGATACGAGGAGGGAGAGACAGGAAAAGGCGACTGCCGATGTCCTCCAGGTGGGTCAGCCTGGAGGTGCCGACTATGTGAAGCCGAGGCCGAAGAGGTGTGTTGCCTCCGCCGGGGGGCCTTAAAGGTCCAGACACCCAGCATCGGCTCAACCCCCAGGATCCCCTTTTCCCCAGACACGGCTAAGCCGCGCACGGCTACACGCGGGAGGGTCCAACCCTCGTGTGCTCGGGTACGTGGTGTCGCAACACACCAAACGCCTGCTCACGCAGACGCCCCTGCGGGGGAATATGGAGAGGAAATACTGTTTGTGTACAAAGGCATCGCGAATATGTCCTTCAATGCGCACAAGATGATCTGTTGTTGACCGCCCTTGTCTGAAGCCACACTGATAGGGATCGAGTATATTGTTGAATTCAAGGAAGTGTATGAGTCTGTGATTAATCATTTTTTCAAAGAGCTTACACAAACAATTCGTAAGAGCTATTGGACGATAACTTGTTGTCAAGGAGGGGTCTTTTCCGTGCTTCAGGACAGGAACGACAATCGCCTCTTTCCATGTAGATGGGAGGTATCCCGCAGCTAAAATAGTGTTGTAAAGTGTGAGTAGTGTAACTTGTGTGTCAGCATGTAAGTTTCTGATCATATCATACATGACTCTGTCAGGTCCCGGTGCAGTGCTTTTGCATGTGTTCAAGGCAGCTCTCCACTCGGCAATACTGAAAGGCCGGTTATAGGGTTCATTCTGTCTGGAGTTCCTAATTATAGGCTTACATTCTTCTATCTGTTTATATTTGAGAAAGGACTGAGAATAATGGGTTGAGCTCGACACGCTCTCGAAATGCTCCCCAAGTGAGTCGGCCTGATCTTTCAGTGTTTCGCCTTGTGTGTTTACCAGAGGAAGTGAATATGTTTGTCGCCCTTTTATCCTATTAACTTTGTTCCATACTTTGGCCTCATCTGTATAGGAATTTATACTTGATAAGAACTTTTCCCAACTTTCTCTTTTAGCCTGTCGGCGGGTTCTCCTGCCCTGGGACTTAACTTTCTTAAAGTTAATAAGATTCTCCGCAGTGGGAGACGCGCGTAGCAACCCCCACGCTTTGTTCTGTTTTTTACGAGCGATTCTACAATCGTCGTTCCACCACGGGACACGCCGTTTGCATGCCAGGCCATTTATTTCTGATATGCATTTTGATGCGGCATCTATTATAAAGGCTGTAAAATATTCAACAGCAGCATCAATTTCTAACGAGGACATGTCATCCCATGATATACTAGTTAGGGTGCGGAATTTCTCCCAGTCAGCTGTGTCAACGTTCCACCTAGGAGCCTGTGGTGGATATTCGATATCTTTACGTGATCTTAGTAGTATCGGGAAGTGGTCACTTCCGTAAGGATTGTTGTTAACTTCCCATTCAAATTCAGACAGTAGTGACGGGGAAACTAGGCTAAGATCTATTGAAGAATATGTTCTGTTTGCAAGAGAGTAATATGTGTGTTCCTTCTTATTCAACAGGCACGCACCAGAAGAGAGAAGGAACTGTCCAACAAGTCGTCCTCGCGCATCTATACGAGGGTCGCCCCACAGGTAGTTGTGTGCATTGAAATCGCCAAGAACAATATAAGGTTCTGGCAATTCATCTATGAAGGACTGAAATTCATACTTAGTTAATTTGTAATGTGGGGGTATATAGAGCGAGCACACAGTGATAAGTTTGTTTTGGAGAACAGCACGAACCGCCACTGCTTCAAGGGGCGTTTGTAGCAGCAAACGTTGACACGCTATGCCTTTCTGAATAACAATGGCAACACCGCCCGATGATGCGACAGCATCATCGCGACCTTTGCGATAAGTTATGTACTGTCGGAGAAAGTTTGTATGTTTTGATTTTAGGTGTGTTTCCTGTAAACACAGCACTTTTGGATTGTGTTTGTGTATGAGTTCTTGTAGGTCATCAAGGTTCCTAAGAAGACCTCTAACGTTCCATTGAATAATTTGTGTATCCATATTGAAGGTTAATAAGTGCTGTGTATATGGAAACAGGTGATGCCTTAGGTTACAGAGCTCTTTCGAGGCCCTGTAACAGGGGTTCTGCCCTTTCTGGAGCGTTCGAGTAAGCCTCGCCGCTCCTTAGGCGCTTGGTGCGCCTTGGGAATAGGTGTAGTGTCCATTACCTCTTGTGAGGCGCCGGACACGTGCTCTTGCGAGCGAGAAGTTACTAGAGAGGGTCCCGCCTTGGAGGGCAAGACCCCTGCGCCCACCAGCCCGGAGGTCGATGGGGCTCCCCGAGAGATTTGGCTGCGCCGGCTGTTGCCAGCGCAGGAAGGGGCCGGGGAGGCCGGGGCAGCCTCGGCTGCGTCAACCTTCGGGGTCGATGATCCCTTATTCAGGGTTGACGGAGCAGCGCTTGCTGCAGCCGCCGCGGGGGCAGATGGCGTACCTGCCGACTCACTGCCTGTGGGTCGGACAGCCGCCGGAGGCCGTTGTGACGCTGCCCCCTGACGCGCCACTTCGGCAAAGCTTTTCTTTGGCAGGTATGCTACCCGCCTTCGTGCCTCTTTGAACGATATATTCTCTTTTACTTTTATGGGTACAATTTCTTTTTCCTTCTTCCAGGAGGGGCACGACCGTGAGTACGCGGCGTGATCCCCATCACAGTTTACACAGTGTAGAGAGTTATTACATTCTTCTGTTGCATGTTCAAGGGCACTGCATTTCGCACATGTTTGGCGGCCTCGGCATCTCTGCGAGCTGTGGCCAAAGCGTTGGCATTTGAAACATCTCAAGGGATTTGGCACATACGGTCTTACACGGAGCTTGATGTGCGGGGCCTCGATTGATTCGGGCAGGACACTTGAATTGAAGGTAAGGATTAGGTGCTTGGTCGCAATTTCTTTACCCTCGCGCCTTATGTTGATTCTTTCGACATTTATGACATTGTGATCGCTGAAGCCCTCCAAGAGTTCAGCCTCAGTGAGCTCAAGCAAATGATCATCTGACACGACACCACGGGTGGTGTTCATTGTACGGTGCGGGGTTACTGTTACGGGGGTCTCTCCAAATGATCCTAGTTGCGGTAGTTTCTCATACTGTTTTACATCGCGAAGCTCCAAGAAGAGGTCGCCGCTTGCCATCCTCGACACTTTGTAACCTGGACCAAAAATATCAGTTAGGGACTTTGAAACAAGGAATGGTGAGATGTTTCGCACCGCTTTGTTTGGCTTTTCGGATGATGATGATGATGATATGTGGTGTTTAATGGCGCAAGGGCCAGGTGTGGCCAAAGAGCGCCATGACAAGTGGTGATGTTGACGATGTATAATGGAGATGTGACTTGGCTGTAAAGTGGCCTAAAAATAGTTGCTGTAAAGTGCATAAAATCTACGTGATATAAAATTATGGCGATGACTAATGACGAATACTATGAACATTAAGATCTATCGTAAAAGAATGACATAGAATTGAAAATATATGAGATGGTAAAAATAGCTGGAGCACTGTTGCCTCGCCGGAGCCCTTGAAACACAAGGGCCTAGAGGCACGTGCTATACGAGAAGAATTATCACAGCGCCATCCTCTGAAGAGAGGAGACGCTACGAACATGTGGGACTAACAACATGCAATACAAAATCTTTCAGATAACTTAAGACTGCGTTGGTGTCAAATAGCGGTTCTGGGCCGAGTAACATTAATGGGTGAAGGGGGATGTGCTGCTGGTATGCTAAGGGAAAATGTTTCTTTCTATCAGATTCGGCTTTCCGGCACTCCAGGAGGACGTGGAGGACGGTAAGCCTCTCCTCGCATCTACCGCAGGTGGGAGGGTCATTTCCGGTGAGTAGAAAATTATGGGTGCCGAATGTGTGTCCTATTCTGAGACGACAGAATAGGACATCTGTTCGGCGTGATCTTGTTACAGAGGGCCAGAATCCTAACTGTGGCTTTAAGACGTGGAGCTTATTATTTATTTGCGCGTCCCATAGGCGCTGCCAGTGGTTCCGTAGTTTCCTCTGTAAGAAGGGCTTCAGGTCTGTGACAGGAACTGCAGCGGTGGAATTAGCAGAATGCGATGCAACTAACGTGGCCATCTGGTCCGCCAGATCATTACCTTCGATGCCCCTGTGACCTGGCACCCAGCATATGATGACATGCTGGTTACCTATATACGCTTTACACAGAACGGAATAGAGTTCAATAATTACCGGATTTTTGTGGTTAGAGAATGACATCAAGGCCTTCACAACACTAAGGGAGTCCGTATATATGACTGATTTCTGGAGTTTTGATTTCCTGATATGCTTCACAGCTGACAATAGTGCGTAGGCCTCAGCCGTAAAGATACTAATTTCAGGATGAAGCACATCGGTTTCCGAGAAGGATGGACCGATGGCTGCGTAGGACACCCCGTCGTGTGACTTCGATGCATCAGTGTAGAACTCCGTGCAGGAGTACTTGTACTGGAGTTCCCGGAAATGCATTTGTATTTCAATCTCTGGAGCATGCTTTGTGACTTGCACGAAAGATATATCGCATTCTATGAGCTGCCAATCCCAAGGAGGTAGCAGCTTGGCTGGATGCATTAGGCGGAGCTCGAGTAGTGGGACATGCATTTCATCACTAAGCTCCCTCACACGCATCGAGAAAGGCTGTCTTACGGAAGGACGATTATGGAAAAGCGTAGCATATGTCATATCGTTGATGGTATTAAAACATGGATGTTGGGGATTAGACTGGGCTTTCAGGAAATATGTTTGGCTGATGTATGCTCTCTGCAGCTGAAGTGACCGCTCATTTGATTCTACGTATAAACTTTCAATGGGACTTGTTCTGAAAGCTCCAGTGGCCAGTCGGATTCCTAGATGGTGGA
Organism: Dermacentor variabilis; assembly: GCF_050947875.1. Taxonomy (NCBI): domain Eukaryota; kingdom Metazoa; phylum Arthropoda; class Arachnida; order Ixodida; family Ixodidae; genus Dermacentor; species Dermacentor variabilis. The sequence goes on from NC_134574.1 coordinate 24,520,254, forward strand.
CCGGATCTAGCATCTTTAGCGCGCTCGGGGCTGCAGAATGGTAGATCACGGCACCGTAGTCCAACCGAGATCGAATGAGGCTCTTGTATAAATTCATTAAACATTTCCTGTCGCTGCCCCATGTTGTGCGGGATAACACTTTCAGTAAGTTCATTGTTTTTAAGCATTTGACCTTGAGATTCTTTATGTGTGGAATAAAAGTTAATTTTGAATCAAGTATGATGCCCAAGAACTTGTGTTCTTTGTTCACAGGGATTCGCTGACCATACATTTCGGTACTGGGTTCTGCAATGAGCCCTCTCTTTCTAGTGAAAAGCACACAAGAACTTTTGTTGGGGTTCACTTTAAATCCGTTTTCATCTGCCCATTTGGATACTATGTTCAAGCCCTGTTGTACATGCCTCTCGCATACTGTAAGGTTGCGGGATTTGAAACCTATCTGTATCTCGTCTACGTAAACAGAATAAAAAATGGCTGGCGGTAATGAAGCACGAAGCGTGTTCATTTTTAAGATGAAGAGCGTGCAGCTAAGTACACCTCCTTGGGGTACACCAGTTTCCTGTATAAAACGTCGGGACAATACATTGCCGACTTTCACACGGAATGCACGGTTGGACAAATAGCTTTCTATTAGGAAGAGCATATTGCCACGGATGCCAATTCCCAAGTCTCTCAAGATTCCATAACGCCACGCAGTGTCGTACGCCTTCTCCATATCGAGGAATACGGATAGGAAATATTGTTTATGTAGAAAGGCGTCGCGAATGTTTCCCTCAATGCGCACAAGGTGATCGGTTGTGGACCGCCCTTGTCTAAAGCCGCACTGAAAGGGATCGAGCATATTGCTGAGTTCAAGGAAATGTACAAGTCTGCGGTTAACCATTTTTTCAAAAAGCTTACAGATACAGTTTGTAAAGGCTATCGGACGGTAACTTGCCGCCAAGGAAGGGTCCTTGCCCTGTTTAAGAACAGGAACCACAATCGCTTCTTTCCATGTGGATGGGAGGTATCCCGTAGCCCAAATAGCGTTGAAAAGTGTGAGTAGTGTAAGTTTGGTGTCAGTATGTAAATTTATGAACATGTCATACATGACTCTATCAGGTCCCGGTGCAGTGCTTTTGCATGTGTTCAAGGCAGCTGTCAACTCAGCAATATTGAAAGGCCGGTTATAGGGTTCATTCTGTCTGGATTTTCGTATTGTTGGCTTACATTCTTCTATTTGTTTGTATTTCAAAAAGGATTGCGAATAATGGTTTGAACTCGACACGCTCTCAAAGTGTTCCCCAAGCGAGTCTGCCTGATCTTTCAGTGTTTGACCTTGTGTGTTTACCAAAGGAAGGGAATATGTTTGTCGCCCTTTTATCCTATTAACCCTGTTCCAAACTTTGGCCTCATCTGTATACGAATTGATACCGGATAAAAACTTCTGCCAACTCTCTCTTCTAGCCTGTCGGCGTGTTCGCCTGCCTTGCGATTTCACTTTCTTATAGTTAAACACATTTTCCGCAGTGGGAGAGGCACGTAGCAACCCCCACGCTTTGTTCTGTTTCTTACGAGCGATCCTACAGTCCTCGTTCCACCACGGGACACGCCGTTTGCATGCCAAGCCATTTACTTGTGATATACAATTAGTTGCGGCATCTATTATGAAGGCTGTAAAATATTCCACGGCAGCATCAATTCCTAACGAGGACATGTCATCCCATGATATGCTAGTCAAGTTTCGGAATTTATCCCAGTCTGCTGTGTCAATCTTCCACCTAGGAGCCTGTGGTGGATATTCGTTTTCTTTAAGTGTTCTTAGTAGTACGGGAAAGTGGTCGCTTCCGTAAGGATCATTCGTAACTTCCCATTCTAGTTCAGGCAGTATGGACGGAGAAACTATGCTCAGATCAATTGAAGAAAAGGTATTGTTTGCAAGACAGTAATATGTGGGTTTCTTATTCAGAAGGCGCGCACCAGAGGAAAAAAGGAACTGTTCAACAAGTCGACCTCGCGCATCTATACGAGAGTCGCCCCACAGGGAGCTGTGCGCATTGAAATCGCCAAGTAGAACGTAAGGTTCTGGCAATTGATCAATAAAGGATTGGAATTCATGCTTCGTTAATTTGTAATGTGGGGGTATGTAAAGAGAGCTAATGGTGATGAGTTTGTTTAGGAATACAGCTCGAACCGCCACTGCTTCGAGAGGCGTTTGTAGCTGTAAACGCTGACATGCAATGCTCTTATGGATAGAAATGGCAACACCGCCCGATGATGCGATAGCATCATCGCGATCTTTCCGAAACGTGACATACGGTCGTAGAAAGTTTGTGTGTTGTGGTTTTAAGTGTGTTTCCTGTAAACACAGCACTTTTGGATTGTGTTGGTAGATGAGTTCTTGTAGATCATCGAGATTCCTAAGAAGACCTCTGACATTCCATTGAATGATTTGTGTATCCATATTAAAGAAAAATTGGTGCTGTGTTTACGGAAACGGTGGTGATGTCTTAGGTTACACAGCTCTTTCGAGGCCCTGTAACTGGAGTTCTGCCCTTTTTGAAGCGTTCGAGGGAGCCTCGCCGCTCCTTAGGCGCTTGGTGCGCCTTGAGGATAGGTGTTGTGTCCATTGCCTCTTGTGAGGCGCCGGACACGTGCTCTTGCGAGCGAGAAGTTACAAGAGAGGGTCCTGCCTTGGAGGGCAAGACCCCTGCGCCCACCATCCCAGAGGTCGATGGGGCACCCTGCGGGATTTGGCTGCGCCGGCTGTTGCCAGCGCTGGAAGGGGCCGGGGAGGTTGGGACAGCCTCGGCGGCGGCCACCTTCGGGGTCGATGGTCCCTCATTCTGGGTCGACGGAGCAGCGCTAGCTGCAACCGCCGCGGGGGCAGATGGCGTAACTGCCGACTCACTGCCTGTGGGTCGGACAGCCGCCGGAGGCCGTTGTGACGCTGCCCCCTGACGCGCCACATCGGCAAAGGTTTTCTTGGGCAGGTACGATACCCGCCTGCGTGCCTCCTTGAAACTTATATTTTCCTTTACTTTAACTGTTACAATTTCCTTTTCTTTTTTCCAGGATGGGCACGCCCGCGAGTACGCGGCGTGCTCCCCATCACAGTTTACACAGTGGAGAGCATTCTCACAAGCTTCAGATGTGTGTTCGTGGGCACTGCACTTTGCACATGTCTGGCGGCCTCGGCAGCTTTGCGAGCTGTGGCCGAAGCGGTGGCATTTGAAACATCGGAGTGGGTTCGGCACGTACGGCCTGACACGGAGCTTGATGTACCCGGCCTCGATTGATTCGGGCAAGATACTTGATCCAAAAGTAATTATTAGGTGCTTCGTCTGAATCTCTTTTCCATCCCGCCTCATCTTAATTCTTCTGACATTGATCACATTTTGTTCGCTGAAGCCCTCCAGTAGTTCCTGTTCAGTCAGCTCAAGCAAATCATCATCTGACACAACACCACGGGTGGTGTTCATTGTACGGTGCGGGGTTACTGTTATGGGGGTCTCTCCAAATGACACTAGTTGCGGTAGTTTCTCGTACTGTTTTACATCACGGAGCTCCAAGAGGAGGTCGCCGCTTGCCATCCTCGACACCTTGTAACCTGGACCAAAAATATCAGTTAGGGACTTTGAAACAAGGAATGGTGAGATGTTTCGCACTGCTTTGTTTGGCTTTTCGGAATGAATAACATGGAAGTGGGGAAAGTTCTGGGTTTCGCGTCCAAAGAACTTGAAGACATCTTCGGTGCGCCCTCGTTTCTGAGGGCGATCAGGAAGTTTGGGGAAAGAAGTTTCCATGGAAATATTTAAAAATTCGGCAACAGCGCCGACCGCCCACCACGGAGCCCAACGAGGGGACGCGGCAGAGCTTGCGTACAAGTCTGCACGACGCCAGTCGTACGCCGTCACTATAACCGAATATGGTGTACCCAAGGTTGGATAGCCACACAGGGTTAACCCTTGCCGCCAGGAGAAAGGAAGTAAAAAGAAGAGAGAAGGAGACAGGAAAGGTCAAAAAGTGAGAGATAAAGACGAAGATTCGAGGAGGGAGAGACAGGAAAAGGCGACTGCCGATGTCCTCCAGGTGGGTCAGCCTGGAGGTGCCGTCTATGTGAAGCCGAGGCCGAAGAGGTGTGTTGCCTCCGCCGGGGGGCCTTAAAGGTCCAGACACCCAGCATCGGCTCAACCCCCAGGATCCTCCTTTCCCCGGACACGGCTAAGCCGCGCACGGCTAAACGCGAGAGGGTCCAACCCTCGTGTGCTCGGGTCCGTGGTGTCGCAACACACCAAACGGGGTCTGTAAACGAGTTAATGCTCGATAAATACTTCTGCCAGCTTTCTCTTCTGGCCAGTCGGCGGGTTCTCCTGCCTTGGGATTTTACTTGCTTAAAGTTGACTAGATTCTCTGCAGTGGGAGAAGCGCGCAGCAACCCCCACGCTTTGCTTTGTTTCTTACGAGCGATCCTGCAGTCTTCGTTCCACCACGGGACCCGCCGTTTACATGCCAAGCCATGTGCTTCTGATATGCATTTAGATGCCATGTCTATAATGAAGCCTGTGAGATACTGCACAGCAGCATCAATTCCTAAACAAGACATGTCATTCCATGAGACATTAGTTAAGTTTCGGAACTTCTCCCAGTCGGCTGTATCGATCCTCCACCTAGGAGCCTGTGGTAGACATTCTTTTTCTTTATGTGTTTTAGCAGTATGGGGAAGTGGTCGCTTCCGTAAGGATCCTTGGTGACCTCCCATTCGAGTTCAGACAGCATACAAGGGGAAACTAGGCTGAGGTCAATTGAAGAAAATGTTCTGTTTGCGAGAGAATATGTGGGTGTCTTCTTATTCAGCAGACACGCACCGGACGAAAAAAGGAACTGTTCAACGAGGCGACCTCGCGCATCGATACGAGAGTCTCCCCACAGGCTGCTGTGCGCATTGAAATCCCCAAGCACAACGTAAGGTTCTGGCAATTCGTCTATGAAGGACTGAAATTCATGTTTAGTTAATTTGTAATGGGGGGGTATATAGAGCGAGCACACAGTGATAAGTTTGTTAAGGAGAACAGCACGAACCGCTACTGCCTCAAGGGGCGTTTGTAGCTGCAAACGTTGACACGCTATGCCTTTCTGAATAACAATGGCAACACCGCCCGATGATGCGAGAGCATCATCGCGATCTCTGCGAAACGTAACATACTGTAGCAGGAAATTTGTGTGTTTAGATTTTAAGTGTGTTTCCTGTAGACACAGCACTTTTGGATTGTGTTTGTGGATGAGTTCCTGCACGTAATCAAGGTTTCTAAGAAGGCCTCTGACGTTCCATTGAATTATTTGTGTATCCATATTGGGCGTCAATAAGTGCTGTGTGTACAGACACAGAAGTAGTGATTATGGAAATTACAGAGATAAATTACAGAGCCCTTTCGAGGCCCTGTAACGGGAGTTCTGCCCTTTCTGGAGCGTTCGAGGGAGCCTCGCCGCTCCTTAGGCGCTTGATGCGCCTTGAGGATAGGTGTAGTGTCCATTGCCTCTTGTGAGGCGCCGGACACGTGCTCTTGCGAGCGAGAAGTCACCAGGGAGAGTCCCGCCTTGGAGGGCAAGACCCGTGCGCCCACCAGCCCGGAGGTCGATGGGGCTCCCTGGGGGATTTGGCTGCGCCGGCTGTTGCCAGCGCTGGATGGGACCTGGGAGGTTGAGGCAGCCTCGGCTGCACCCACCTTCGGGGTCGATGGTCCCTTCTCCTCGGTTGGCGGAGCAGCGCTAGCTGCAACCGCCACGGGGGCAGACGGCGTAACTGGCGACTCACTGACTGTGGGTCGGACAGCCACCGGAAGCCTTTGTGTCGCTGCCCCCTGACGCGTCACATCGGCAAAGCTTTTCTTGGGCAGGTATGAAACCCGCCTGCGTGCCTCTTTGAAAGATATGTTTTCTTCAACCTTGATTGTAACTATTTCTTTTTCTTTTTTCCATGATGGACAGGACCGCGAGTACGCGGCATGTTCCCCATCACAGTTCACGCAGTGGAGAGAGTTCTCACAAGCTTCAGAGGTGTGTTCGTGGGCACTGCATTTCGCACAGGTTTGGCGGCCTCGGCACCTCTGCGAGCTGTGGCCGAAACATTGGCATTTGAAGCATCTCAGGGGGTTTGGCACATATGGCCTAACACGAAGCTTGATGTACCCGGCCTCTACAGACTCGGGAAGATTACTTGAGCCGACAGTCAATATAAGGTGTTTTGTCTTGATTTCTTTGCTGTCACGCCTGATCTTAATTCTTTTAACATTGATAACATTCTGGTCACTGAAGCCCTCCAAGAGTTCATCCTCAGTGAGATCCAGCAAGTCATCGTCCGAGACAACACCGCGGCTGGTGTTCATCGTACGGTGCGGGGTTGCAATTACTTGGGTTTCCCCAAACGACACTAGTTTTGTCAATTTCTCATATTGCTTCTGATCGCGGAGCTCCAAGAGGAGATCACCGCTTGCCATCCTCGACGCCTTATAACCTGGACCAAAGACTTCAGTCAAAGTCTTAGAAACAAGGAATGGTGAGATAGTTCGCACTGGTTTAGCTGGTTTTTCAGAGTGGATCACGTGAAAACGAGGGAAGGATTCCTTTTCCCAGCAGGGGCGTCTGCGTCAGCAGGCGTTTGGTGTGTTGCGACACCACGGACCCGAGCACACGAGGGTTGGACCCTCCCGCGTGTAGCCGTGCGCGGCTTAGCCGTGTCTGGGGAAAAGGGGATCCTGGGGGTTGAGCCGATGCCGGGTGTTCGGACCTTTAAGGCCCCCCGGCGGAGGCAACACACCTCGTTGGCCTCTGCTTCACGTAGACGGCACCCCTGGACTGACCCACCCGGGGGACATCGGTAGTTGCCTTTTCCTGTCTCTCTCTCCCTCCAGCCTTCGTCTTTCTCTCACTTTTCATCTTTTCTGTCTTCTCCTTCCTTCCGCTTACTTCCATAGTTTCCAGGCAGCAAGGGTTAACCTTGTGTGATTAACCAACCTAGGTTATTTCATATTTGGTTATAGTGATGACGTACAGCTGGCGTTTACAGGAACTGTTCTTACAGTCTCTGTAGCGTCCCCTTGTAGGACTCTATGGTGGGTGGCTGGCGTTATTGCCGAAAATTCAATTCCTTTATGGCAACATCCTTCCCTCCACTTCCTGATCGCCCTCAGAAAAGAGGGCGCACCGATGATTTATTCCAGTTTTTTGGTCGACAAAAAGAATCCTTCCCTCGTTTTCACGTGATCCACTCTGAAAAACCAGCTAAACAAGTGCGAACAATCTCCCCGTTCCTTGTATCTAAGTCTCTTACCGAAGTTTTTGGTCCAGGATATAAGGTGTCGAGCATGGCTAGCGGAGACCTCCTCCTGGAGCTCCGCGATCAGAAGCAATTTGAAAAACTGCCTCAGCTAGTATCATTTGGGGAGACCCAAGTAGTAGTAACCCCGCACCGCACGATGAATACTTCCCGCGGCGTTGTCTCGGACGATGATTTGCTGGAGCTCTCTGAGGCTGAGCTCTTGGAGGGCTTCAGCGAACAGAATGTCATAAATATCAAAAGGATTAAGATAAGGCGAGACGGTAAAGAAATTACGACAAAACACCTAATACTCACCTTCAATTCAAGTGTCCTGCCCGAGTCAATCGAGGCCGGGTACATCAAGCTTCGTGTACGCCCGTATGTGCCAAATCCCTTGAGATGTTTCAAATGCCAACGTTTTGGCCACAGCTCGCAGAGCTGCCGAGGCCGCCAAACATGCGCCAAATGCAGTGCCCTTGAACACGCAACTGAAGAATGTAAGAACTCTCTACACTGTGTAAACTGTGATGGGGATCACGCCGCGTACTCACGGTCGTGCCCATCCTGGAAGAAAGAAAAAGAAATCGTAACGATCAAAGTGAAAGAAAATATCTCATTTAAGGAGGCACGCAGGCGGGTTGCATACCTGCCAAAGAAAAGCTTTGCCGAAGTGGCGCGTCAGGGGGCAGCGTCACAACGGCCTCCGGCGGCTGTCCGACCCACAAGCAGTGAGTCGGCAGTCACGCCATCTGCCCCCGCGACGGTTGCAGCTAGCGCTGCTCCGTCAACCGAGGAGAAGGAACCATCGACCCCGAAGGAGGGCGCAGCCGAGGCTGCCTCAACTTCCGAGGTTCCTTCATGCGCTGGCAACGGCCGGCGTAGCCACGTCCCTCTGGGAGCCCCATCGACCTCCGGGCTGGTGGGCGCAGGGGTCTTGCCCTCCAAGGCGGGACTCCCTCTGAAATCTTCCCGCTCGCAAGAGCACGTGTCCGGCGCCTCACAAGAGGCAATGGACACTACACCCATCCTCAAGGCGCACCAAGCGCCTAAGGAGCGGCGAGGCTCCCTCGAACGCTCCAGAAAGAACAAAACCCCTATTACAGGGCCTCGAAAGTGTTCTGTAATCTAAGGCATCCTGTCCGTTTCCGTAAACACAGCACCAATTTATTTTAAATATGGATACACAAATCATTCAATGGAACATTAGAGGTCTCCTTACAAACCTTGATGATTTGCAAGAACTCATCCACAAACATAATCCAAAAGTGCTGTGTTTACAGGAAACACATTTAAAATCTAGACACGCAAACTTTCTCCGTACGTATGTTACGTTTCGTAAAGATCGCGATGATGCCATCGCATCATCGGGTGGTGTTGCGATTCTCACACATAAAAGTATAGCATGTCAACCTTTACAGCTTCGAACGCCCCTTGAAGCAGTGGCGGTGCGAGTTGTTCTGCTAAACAAACTCATCACTATTTGCTCGCTTTATATACCCCCACATTACAAATTAACTAAACATGAATTTCAGTCCTTTATAGATGAACTGCCAGAACCCTATGTTGTTCTTGGCGACTTCAATGCGCACAGCTCCCTGTGGGGCGACTCTCGTATAGATGCGCGAGGTCGTCTTGTTGAACAGTTCCTCTTCTCTTCTGGTGCATGCCTGCTGAATAAGAAGGCACCCACATATTATTCTCTCGCCAACAGAACATTTTCATCAATTGACCTCAGCCTAGTTTCCACGTGTATACTGCCTGAACTCGAATGGGAAGTTATGAACAATCCTTACGGGAGCGACCACTTCCCGATACTGATAAGAACATCTAAAGAAAACGAATGTCCTCCACAAGCTCCTAGGTGGAAGATAGACACAGCCGACTGGGAGAAATTTCGAACTCTAACATCTCATGGGCCGACATGTCTTCTCTAGAAATTGATGCTGCTGTAGAGTATCTTACATCATTCATGATGGATGCCGCATCAAAATGCATATCCGAAGCGAGTGGTCTGGCATGCAAACGACGTGTACCGTGGTGGAACAGCGAATGTCGGGCCGCCCGTAAGAATCAGAACAAGGCGTGGGAGTTGCTGCGAGCTTCTCCCACCGCTGAGAATCTTGTCAACTTTAAAAAAATAAAATCCCAAGGTAGGAGAACCCGCCGACAGGCCAGAAGAGAGAGCTGGCAGAGGTTTTTATCGAGTATAAACTCGTTTAGGGATGAGGCCAAAGCCTGGAACAGAGTTAATAGGATTAGAGGGCGGCAAACACATTCACTCCCCCTGGTGAACACACAGGGCGATACACTGCAAGACCAGGCAGACTCACTTGGGGAATATTTTGAGAGCGTGTCAAGTCCAACAAATTATACACAGTCCTTTCTCGAATACAAAGAAACAGAAGAACGTAAGCCATTAAGAAGAAAAGGTCGAGAGAATGAGCCTTACAACCGTCCTTTTTGTATTGCAGAATTAAGAGCTGCCTTGAGCGTATGCAACAGCTCCGCACCAGGATCTGATAGAATTATGTATGAAATGCTCAAAAACTTACATAATGACACGCAGGTTACACTACTCACACTTTTCAACACCATTTGGGATGCAGGGTACCTTCCAACCGCATGGAAGGAAGCCATTGTGGTCCCTGTTTTGAAACAAGGCAAGGACCCTTCCTCAGTGGCAAGTTACCGCCCGATAGCCCTCACAAGTTGCATCTGTAAGGTGTTTGAAAAAATGATTAATCGGCGACTCATCCATTTCCTTGAACTGAGCAAAATCCTTGATCCCTATCAGTGCGGCTTCCGAGAAGGGCGCTCCACAACTGACCATCTTGTACGTGTAGAAGCAAATATCCGGGACGCATTTGTACACAAACAATTCTTCTTATCCATATTCCTCGATATGGAGAAGGCGTACGATACGACGTGGCGTTACGGAATCCTAAGAGACTTGTTAGAAATGGGTATCCATGGAAATATGCTTAACCTAATAGAAAGCTATCTGTCCAGTCGTACCTTCCGGGTAAAAGTAGGAAATGTACTTTCGCGTCCTTTTACGCAAGAAACTGGTGTACCGCAACGAGGCGTGCTCACCTGCACACTCTTCATCGTGAAGATGAACACGCTTCGCGCTTCATTACCACCGGCAATCTTTTATTCTGTCTACGTGGACGACATACAAATAGCTTTCAAATCCTGTAACCTCGCAGTGTGCGAGAGACAGGTACAGCACGGCCTGAACAAAGTCTCAATGTGGGCAGACAAGAATGGATTTAAGATCAATCCTAACAAAAGCTCTTGTGTTCTTTTTACAAGAAAGAGAGGCCTGGTTCCGGATCCTTCCTTAGAACTGTGTGGACAACGAATACCTATTAGCAAACAGCACAAATTCTTAGGTATCATACTTGACTACAGACTCACTTTCATTCCACACATTAAATATCTGAAAGAAAAATGTCTAAAAACAATGAACCTAATGAAACTCCTATCCCAGACTACATGGGGTAGTGATAGGAAGTGCTTAATGAACCTATACAAGAGCCTAATTCGGTCTCGATTGGATTATGGTGCTGTAGTATATAACTCTGCCGCCCCGAGCGCACTAAAGATCCTAGATCCTGTCCACCATCTAGGAATCCGATTGGCCACTGGCGCTTTCAGAACGAGTCCGATACAAAGTCTATGTAGAATCAAATGAATGGTCTCTCCACCTACAGAGATCATACATTAGCTATACATATTTCCTTAAAGTACGCTCTAATCCTGAACATCCATGTTTTGATACCGTTACTGATATGACGTGCGCTACATTTTTCAGCAATCGTCCCTCCATAAGACAGCCTTTCTCGCTGCGTGTGAAGGAGCTTAGCGATGAAATGCATGTCCCACTCATCGAGCATCGCTTAATGCACCTAACCAAGCTCTTACCTCCTTGGGAGTGGCAGATGATACACTGCTGATGATGATGATGTGTGTTATTTTGTGGCGCAAGGGCCAGGTTTGGCCAAAGAGCGCCATGCCAAGTGGTAGCGTTAACGATGTATTATGAAAGATGTGACTTGGCTGTAAAGTGGCCTAAAAATAGTCGCTGTAAAGTGCGTAAAATCTACGTTCTATAAAATTATGGCGATGACTATGAACATTAAAATCCATCGTAAAAGAATGATGCATTGTTTAAAATATGCGAGATGTTAAATTGGTTACAGCACTACTGCCTCACCCGAGCCCTTGAACCACAAGGGCCTAGAGGCATGTGCTATTCAAAATAACTATCGCAGCGGCATCCTCTGGAGAGAGGAAGCGCTACGAACGTGTGGGGCTAATAACATGCAACACAACATCTTTCAAAAAACCTAGGACGGCGCTGGTGTCAAAGAGTGGTTCTGGACCTAGTAACATAACAGGATGAAGGGGGATGTGGTGGCGGTATGCTAAGAGAAAATGTTTTTTTCTTTCGGATTCGGCTTCCCGACACTCCAGTAGGACGTGGAGGACGGTCAGCCTTTCCCCGCATCTACCACAGGTTGGAGGCTCGTTTCCCGTGAGTAAAAAGTTATGTGTGCCAAAAGTGTGTCCTATTCTTAGACGGCAGAATAGGACATCTGTCCGGCGGGATTTTGTTACAGGAGGCCAGAAACCTAATTGTGGCTTTATTACATGCAGTTTATTATTTATTTCTTCGTCCCACATGCGTTGCCAGTGGTTTCGTAGTTTCCTTCTTAAAAAAGGCTTCAGGTCTGTGACAGGGACCGAAGCAGTAGAGTTAACTGCATGCAATGAGATTGATGTGGCCATCTGGTCGGCTAGAACGTTTCCCTCGATGCCCCTATGTCCAGGCACCCAGCATATGATCACATGTTGGTTAGATAAATATGATTTGCACAGTGCGGAGTAGAGTTCATTAAATACTGGATTTTTGTGATTACGGAAAGACATCAAGGCCTTCACAACACTGAGGGCGTCCGTATATATAACTGATTTCGGGAGTTGTGATTTATTTATATGTTTTACGGCCGACAGGAGTGCGTAGGCCTCAGCCGTAAAGATGCTAGTTTCCGGATGCAGTACGTCGGATTCCGAGAAGGATGGACCGACGGCTGCATAGGACACCCCGTCGTGTGACTTTGATGCGTCTGTGTAGAACTCCGTGCAGGAGTATTTGTGCTGGAGTTCCCGGAAATGCATTAGGATTTCAATCTCTGGAGCATGCTTTGTGACTTCCACGAAAGATATATCAAATTGTATGAGCTGCCACTCCCAAGGAGGTAGCAGCTTGGCTGGATGCATTAGGCGAAGCTCGAGGAGTGGAACGTGCATTTCTTCACTAAGCTCCCTCACACGCAGCGAGAAAGGCTGTCTTACGGAGGGACGATTGCGAAAGAGTGTAGCATATGTCATGTCATTAATGGTATTAAAACAGGGATGCTGAGGATTTGAGTGGACTTTCAGAAAATATGTATGGCTGATGTATGTTCTCTGCAGATGAAGTGACCACTCATTTGATTCTACATATAAACTTTGTATGGGACTCGTTCTGAAAGCGCCAGTGGCCAGTCGGATTCCTAGATGGTGCACTGGGTCTAGCATCTTTAGTGCGCTCGGGGCGGCAGAGTGATAAATCACGGCACCATAGTCTAGTCGCGATCGAATGAGGCTTTTATATAGATTCATTAAACACTTCCTGTCACTACCCCACGTAGTCTGGGACAGAAGTTTCATTATGTTCATTGTTTTCAGACATTTTTCTTTAAGATGTTTAATGTGGGGGACGAAAGTGAGTCTGTAGTCAAGTATGACACCTAGAAATTTGTGTTCTTGGTTTACAGGTATCTGTTGTCCACGCAGTTCTATGCAAGGATCTGGGATAAGTCCTCTCTTTCTTGTAAAAAGAACACAAGAGCTTTTGTTAGGATTGATCTTAAACCCATTCTTGTCTGCCCACATTGACACTTTGTTCAGGCCATGCTGTACCTGTCTCTCGCAGACTGCGAGGTTACAGGATTTGAAAGCTATTTGAATGTCGTCCACGTAGACAGAGTAAAAGATGGCGGGTGGTAGTGAAGCACGAAGCGTGTTCATCTTCACGATAAATAGCGTGCAGCTGAGCACGCCTCCTTGGGGTACACCCGTTTCTTGCGTAAAAGGACGTGAGAGTGCATTGCCGACTTTTACCCGGAAGGTACGATTTGACAGATAGCTTTTTATTATATTAAACATATTACCGTGGATGCCCATTTCTGACAGGTCTCTTAAGATTCCGTAACGCCACGTGGTGTCATACGCCTTTTCCATATCGAGAAATATCGATAGGAAGAACTGTTTATGTATAAATGCATCCCGGATATTCCCTTCAACACGCACGAGATGATCGGTTGTGGAGCGCCCTTCTCGGAAGCCGCACTGATAAGGATCAAGCATTTTGCTCTGTTCAAGGAAATGAATGAGTCGCCGATTTATCATTTTTTCGAACACCTTACAAATGCAACTTGTGAGGGCTATCGGGCGGTAACTTGCCACTGAGGAAGGGTCTTTGCCTTGTTTCAAAACAGGGACTACAATGGCTTCCTTCCAGGCGGTTGGAAGGTACCCTGCATCCCAGATGGTGTTGAAAAGTGTGAGTAGTGTAAGTTGCGTGTCATTGTGTAAGTTTTTGAGCATTTCATACATGATTCTATCAGATCCTGGTGCGGAACTCTTGCATGCCCTCAAGGCAGCTTTCAACTCGGCAGCACTAAAAGGGCAATTGTACGGTTCATTCTGTCGGCATTTATTGATGAGTGGCTTGCATTCTTCTATTTGTTTATATTTTCGGAAGGATTGCGAATAATGATTTGAGCTTGATACACTCTCAAAGTGCTCCCCAAGTGAGTCTGCCTGGTCTTCCAGTGTATCTCCCTGCGTGTTTACCAGGGGGAGTGAATGTGTTTGCCGCCCTCTAATCCTATTTACTCTGTTCCAGGCTTTGGCCTCATCCCTAAACGAGTTAATACTTGATAAAAACTTGTGCCAGCTTTCTCTTCTGGCCTGTCGGCGGGTTCGCCTGCCTTGAGACTTTATTTTTTTAAAGTTCATAAGATTCTCTGCAGTGGGAGAAGCGCGTAGCAACCCCCACGCCTTGTTCTGATTCTTACGGGCGATCCTACATTCGCTGTTCCACCACGGCACACGTCGTTTGCATGCCAGATCGCTCACTTCCGATATGCATTTTGATGCGGCATCTATTATGAATGATGTAAGATATTCCACAGCAGCATCAATTTCTAAAGAAGACATGTCGGCCCATGAGATGTTAGTGAGAGTTCGAAATTTCTCCCAGTCGGCTGTGTCTATCTTCCACCTAGGAGCTTGCGGAGGATATTCGTTTTCTTTAGATGTTCTTATCAGTATAGGGAAGTGGTCGCTCCCGTAAGGATTGTTCGTTACTTCCCATTCGAGTTCGGGCAGTATGGACGGGGAAACTATGCTAAGATCTATTGAAGAAAAGGTTCTGCTTGCTAGGGAGTAATACGTGGGTTCCTTCTTATTCAGTAAGCACGCACCTGAAGAAAAGAGGAACTGTTCAACGAGACGACCTCGCGCGTCTGTACGAGAGTCGCCCCACAGGGAGCTGTGCGCATTGAAATCGCCGAGAACAACATAAGGTTCTGGCAATTGATCTATATAGGATTGAAATTCTTGTTTCGTTAATTTGTAATGTGGGGGTATGTAAAGAGAGCTAATGGTGATGAGTTTGTTTAGGAGAACAGCTCGAACCGCCACTGCTTCGAGAGGCGTTTGTAGCTGTAAAAGTTGACACGCAATGCTCTTATGGATAACAATGGCGACACCGCCCGATGATGCAACAGCATCATCGCGATCTTTGCGAAAAGTTATGTACTGTAGGAGAAAGTTTGTGCGTTTGGATTTTAAGTGTGTTTCCTGTAAACACAGCACATTTGGATTGTGTTGGTGGATTAGTTCTTGTACATCATCAAGGTTTCTAAGGAGACCTCTGACGTTCCATTGTATGATTTGTGTATCCATATTTAATGTAAATTAGTGCTGTGTGTACGGAAATGGAAAGATGCCTTAGGTTACAGAGCCCTTTCGAGGCCCTGCAATAGGTGTTTTGTTCTTTCTGAAGCGTTCGAGCGATTCTCGACGCTCCTTAGGCGTTTGGTGCGCCTTGGGGACAGGTGTAGTGTCCATTGCCTCTTGTGAGGCTCCGGACACGTGCTCTTGCGAGCGAGAGGTTTTCAGGGGCAGTCCCGCCTTGGAGGGCAAGACCCCTGCGCCCACCAGCCCGGAGGTCGATGGGGCTCCCTGAGGGATTTGGCTGTGCTGGCCGTTGCCAGCGCTGGAGGGGGCCTCGCAGGTTGGGGCAGCCTCGGCTGCGCCCACCTTCGGGGTCGATGGCTCCGTCTGCTCGGTTGGCGGAGCAGCGCTAGCTGCAACCACCGTGGGGGCAGATGGCGTGACTGCCGACTCATTGACTGTGGGTCGGACAGTCGCCGGAGGCCGTTGTGACGCTGCCCCCTGACGCGCCACATCGGCAAAGGTTTTCTTTGGCAGGTATGCTACCCGCCTTCGTGCCTCTTTGAACGATATATTCTCTTTTACTTTTATAGTCACAATTTCTTTTTCCTTCTTCCAGGAGGGGCACGATCGCGAGTACGCGGCGTGGTCCCCGTCACAGTTTACACAGTGTAGAGAGTTCTTACATGCTTCAGTGGCGTGTTCAAGGGCACTGCATTTGGCGCAAGTTTGGCGGCCTCGGCAGCTCTGCGAGCTGTGGCCAAAACGTTGGCATTTGAAACATCTCAAGGGATTCGGCACATACGGTCTTATACGAAGCTTGATGTACCCGGCCTCGATTGACTCGGGCAGGACACTGGAGTTGAAGGTGAGTATTAGGTGTTTGGTCGCAATTTCTTTTCCGTCTCGCCTTATCTTGATTCTTCTGACATTTATGACATTCTGTTCGCTGAAGCCCTCCAAGAGCTCAGCCTCAGTCAGCTCCAATAAATCATCATCGGAGACTACGCCACGGGTGGTATTCATGGTACGATGAGGAGTTACTGTTACTTTGGCGTCACCAAATGAAACTAGATTGGGTAGATTTTCATACTGTTTCTGGTTGCGGAGCTCCAAAAGGAGATCGCCGCTTGCCATCCTGGATGCTTTATAACCTGTACCAAAAACTTGGGTAAGAGACTTGGACACGAGGAATGGAGAGATTGTTCGCACGGGTTTGCCTGGTGTTTCAGAGTGCACTACATGGAAACGAGGAAAAGTTTCTTTTTGGCGGGCAAAAAATTCAAAGACATCATCGGTGCGCCCCCTCTTGAGGGAGCGATCGGGTAATGGGGGGAAAGAAGAAGCCATAAGAGATTGTAATTTCGGCAGTAACGCCAGCCACCCACCGTGGAGTCCTACAAGGGGACGCTGCAGAATCCGTAAAACAGGGCCTACAAGCGCCAGCTGTACGCTACCGCTATAACCAAATATGATATAACCAAGGTTGGCTACTCACACAAGGTTAACCCTTGCTGCCAGGAAGGTCGGAAGTAATAAAGAAATGAGAAGGAGACAGGAAAGGTGGAAAGCAAGAGAAAGACGAAGGCTGGAGGGAGAGAGAGACAGGAAAAGGCAACTACCGATTTCCCCCGGGTGGGTCAGTCCGGGGGTGCCGTCTATGTGAAGCAGAGGCCAAAGGGGTGTGTTGCCTCCGCCGGGGGGCCTTAAAGGTCCAAACACCCAGCATCAGCTCAACCCCCAGGATCCCCCTTTCCCCAGACACGGCTAAGCCGCGCACGGCTACACGCGGGAGGGTCCAACCCTCGTGTGCTCGGGTACGTGGTGTCGCAACGCACCAAACGCCTGCTGACGCAGACGCCCCTGCGGGGATGATACACTGCGACATATCTTTCATGCAGGTTACAAAACACGCTCCAGAGATTGAAATCCAGATGCATTTCCAGGAACTGCAATACAAACACTCCTGCACGGAGTTTTACACAGACGCATCGAAGTCACGCGAGGGGGTGTCATATGCAGCCGTCGGTCCATCCTTCTCGGAATCCGATTTACTGCATCCGGAAACTAGTATCTTCACGGCTGAGGCCTACGCAATATTGTCGACCGTGAAGCATATAAGGAAATCAAAACTCAAAAAGTCAGTTATATATACGGACTCCCTTAGTGTTGTGAAGTCTTTGATGTCGTTCTGTAAGCACAAAAATCCTATAATAATTGAACTCTATTCCGTCTTATGCAAAGCATATGTATCTAACCAGGATGTGGTTATATGCTGGGTGCCTGGCCATAGGGGCATCCAGGGTAACGTTCTAGCGGACCAGATGGCCACATCAATTGCATCACACACTGTTAATTCTACTGCTGCAGTCCCTGTCACAGACCTGAAACCCTTCTTAAGAAGGAAACTGCGAAACTACTGGCAACGATTGTGGGACCTGGAAACAAGTAATAAGTTGCATTTAATAAAGCCACAATTATGTTTCTGGCCTCCTGTAACAAAATCACGCCGGACAGATGTCCTATTCTGTCGCCTCAGTATAGGACACACATTTGGCACACATAACTTTTTTACTCACTGAAAATGATCCTCCAACCTGCGGTAGATGCGGGGAGAGGCTGACCGTCCTCCACGTCCTCTTGGAGTGTCGGGCAGCCGAATCTGAAAGAAGGAAACATTTTTCCCTAGCATACCGGCAGCACATCCCCCTACATCCCGTAATGCTACTCGGCCCAGAACCTTTATTTGACACCAACACAGTACTAAATTTCCTGAAAGATGTCGTCCTGCATGTTTTTAGCCCCACATGTTCGTAGCGGGTCCTCTCTTCAGAGGATGCCGCTGCGATATCTCTTTAGTATAGCACATGCCTCTAGGCGCTTGTCTTTCAAGGGCTCTGGCGAGGCAGCAGTGCTCCAAGTAATTTTAACATCCTACATATTTTTGATTTTGCATCATTCTTCTACGATGGATTTTAATGTTCATAGTAATCGTCATTAGTCATCGCCATAATTTTATAGCACGTAGATTTTGCGCACTTTACAGCGACAATTTTTTGGCCACTTTACAGCCAAGTCACATCTCCATAATACATCGTCAACATCACCACTTGTCATGGCGCTCTTTGGCCAAACCTGGCCCTTGCGCCATTAAACACTACATATCATCATCATCAAGGATTCCTTTTGCCGACCAAAAAACTGGAATACATCATCGGTGCGCCCTCTTTTCTGAGGGCGATCAGGAAGCGGAGGGAAAGAGGTTGCCATAAAGGGATTGAATTTTCGGCAATAACGCCAGCCACCCACCGGGGAGTCCTACAAGGGGACGCTACAGGGACTGTAAGAACAGGTCCTGCAAACGCCAGCTGTACGTTATCACTACAACCAAATATGAGATAACCTAGGTTGGTTATTCACACAAGGTTAACCCTTGCTGCCTGGAAAATTGGAAGTGAGAGGAAGATAGGAGAAGACAGGAAAGATGGAAAGTAAGAAAAAGACGAAGGTTGGAGGGAGAGCGAGAGACAGGAAAAGGCAACTACCGATTTCCCCCGGGTGGGTCAGTCCGGGGGTGCCGTCTACGTGAAGCAGAGGCCAAACAGGTGTGTTGCCTCCGCCGGGGGGCCTTAAAGGTCCTAACACCCGGCATCGGCTCAACCTCCAGGATCCCCCTTTCCCCGGACACGGCTAAGCCGCGCACGGCTACACGCGGGAGGGTCCAACCCTCGTGTGCTCGGGTACGTGGTGTCGCAACACACCAAACGCCTGCTGACTCAGACGCCCCTGCGGGGCATCTACTACATATTGGACGTTCACCGCCACTCAACAGAAAGTTATGTGTACCGTAAGTGTGCCCTATTCTGAGACGACAGAATAGGACATCACTTCGTCTGGGCTTGGTCAGTGATGGCCAGTATCCTAAATGTGGCTTAACTGTGTGGAGTTTATTATGGGTTTCAGAGTCCCATTTATGCTGCCAGTAGGTTCTGAGTTTTTCCGTAAGTATGGCTTTAGGTCTGAGACCGGAACGGCTGCGGACATGTTGGAAGCTTTTGTGTCTAAGGAGGTAGCAATTCGGTCTGCCAGGACGTTACCTTCAATACCTCTGTGTCCAGGCACCCAGCATATCGTTACATGTTGGCCAGAGGCATAAATGGTACAGAGGAGAGAGAAAAGATCTGCAATTACTGGATTTGTGTGATTGAAGCATGACATCAATGTTTTCACAACGCTTAATGAGTCTGTGTATATGACCGCCTTATGTAATTTTAACTGTTTAATGTGTTTCGCAGCCGACCACAGTGCATACGCCTCTGCTGTAAAGATGCTTGTTAGAGGGTGCAGAACATCGGACTCGGAAAATGATGGGCCGACGGCTGCGTATGACACGCCAGCATGTGATTTAGACGCATCTGTGTAATACTCTGGACAAGGGTATTTAAATTGTATTTCCAGAAAATGCATATGAATGTGCGCCTCTGGAGCGTGCTTCCTTGCCTCCACAAATGACGTGTGACAGTCAATGATTCGCCACAACCACGGTGGAAACGGCTTGGCAGAAGCCATTAGACTATTTTCACGGATAGGAACATCCATCTCCTCGCTCAGCTTTGTCACACGGATCGAGAATGGCTCTCTGGCTGTAGGTTTGTTATGAAAGAGTGTTGCAGAGGTCATATCGTTTATGGTGGGATAACAAGGATGGTTTTTGTTGGCATGTACTTTCAGAAAATAATTAAATGTAGAATATGACCGCTGCAGATCGAGCGACCATTGATTTGATTCGACATAGAGGCTTTGAATCGGACTCGTCCTAAAGGCGCCGGTGGCGAGGCGGATACCAAGATTATGCACAGGGTCCAGCATCTTGAGAGCACTGGGTGTAGCTGAGTGATACACAACCGCACCGTAGTCTAACCGCGATCGTACAAGGCTCCTGTAGAGGTTCATGAGGCATTTCCTGTCGCTTCCCCATGTTGTATGTGCCAGTATTTTCAGGATGATCATTGTTTTAAGGCATTTAGCTTTCAAATACTTGATATGGGGAATGAAGGTTAGTTTTGATGATGGATATCGTTCCTTGGCGCAAGGGCCAGAAATGGCCAAAGAGCGCCATGACATTTGGTGATGAATGGCAATGAATATCGATGAATATGGCGGTAATCGAGTAGCTGTATATTGGCCTAAAATATTCGCTTTAAATGGTGTAAAATATGTATCTATTAAAATAATGTCAATGAAAAGTGAGTCCTATGGTTGTAAAAGAACGTTGAGAACAATGAGATACTAAAACATGTTAATTTATAGCAGCACCAGTGCCTCTGCAGAGCCCTTCAGTGCAAGGGCTGCGAGGCATGTGCTCTGTAAGTGATTTCATTGCAGCTACAGCCTCTAAGCAGAGGCTGTGCTACAAATAGCCTGGCCAAATGATTGCTATGGTATTAGTTTCTTCTAAGAACTTGAGTACTGATTTAAAATTAAATAGAGGGTCATTGCCTAAAAAGAAGACTGGGTGCAGAGGTATATTATGACTGTATAAGGAAGGGAAGAACTTTTTTCTCTCCATTTCTAATAATGGGCACTGAATGAGAACATGAAGGACTGTAAGTCTACTTCCACACCTAGTACATGTCGGAGGGTTAGTTCCAGTTAGAATATACGAGTGAGTGCTATAGGTGTGTCCAATTCTTAACCTACAGAGCAGCACTTCCTTATGTCTCGTTGTTTTCTCAGAGATCCAGTTTCCTATTTTCGGTTTGATTAGATGCAGTGTGTTGGATACCTGAGTGTCCCATTGCCGTTGCCAATATTTCCGTAGTTTATGCTGTAAAAATGGCTTAAGGTCTGTGTCGGGTACAGGTATATTAATGTTTGCATCACAAAAAGGTACGGATGTAGCCCTTTCGTCAGCAGCTACGTTGCCCTCTAGGCCTCTATGGCCAGGCACCCAACAAAGAACAATCATTTGGTTAGACATGTATGCTGAACATAGAAGGTTATACAGTTCATTAAGGATGGGGTTTTTGTGTTTTCGTAGACTTGATATGCAACTAACAACGCTTAATGAGTCTGTGAATATGACAGCCTTTATTATACCTGTTTGTTTTATATGTTTCACAGCAGAGAGGATCGCGTATGCCTCCGCTGTGAAAATGCTGGTGTTTGGATTTAATGCACCGGACGTTGAAAATGAAGGTCCGAGCGCTGCATAAGCTACACCATGAGTAGACTTTGAAGCGTCTGTATAAAACTCTGCGCAGGAGTACTTCGCCTGGAGTTCGAGGAAGTGTGAATGTATTGGCCTCGAGCTCCACCACTGGAAAATCTGGCGCCACCGTCGGCGTGACGTGCTAGGAGGGATCACGTGGACATAGAGGCCGCGTCGGCTGCTTCGGGAGCGCCGAAGCGAGCTGAAAACGAGTTTGAATTCCCTCGTACGCTGCGGTCCTCATTTAGTGGCGAAGTTTTCCCGCTTCGAGTGTCTCCTTCAACCCGCTTGAAAGCACTACAATGGGTAGCGGCTGCCTTTGAAGGCGCGCAACATGGTAGGCTACTGCTCGGTGCCGCAGGGCCGGACGCACGTAACGGAGGCCGGTGTCAGCCTTATTCACACGTAGCCGCAAGACAAGAAGCTGCGTGAAGCTTGGCTCGCGAAACATAAAACCGGCAAACAGTCATCGGCTACAACTCGAGTATGCAGCAAGCACAGACGCGAGGTAGATTTCTGCTACGGCGCCCGTTTTGCGATGTTCTGAAGACGCGCACTGAGACGCTCGCCCGAGTCTGCTGCACGACTAATGTCATGACGGTTTGGTCTATCAACTTGTCGATGCTACATATACTGGCAAGTTCAGTGGAGTGGAAAGGCAGCGGTAAGAAGCACATTTTAAAAAAGGAATGCACATGGTCACATGGTCATGTTTGTGTTATGAATTAATGCACTGGATTACAAAAAAAGGAGCAGCGGGATATTGAACGCTGAGAACACCGATAAACATACAGTGCGACGCAACTCGAGAAATAATATTGAAAGGTCAAAGAATTTAGAAGAAAAAAAAAAGATTGAATCGTCGCGACGGCACATCATAGTCCCTGTAGGCGTCGAAGTCTCTACAATGAAGTTATTTTTGTACAGCTCTGATAGCTCCCACGCAACAATGGTTGCTTGTATACTGTCGAATGCTCATATTCTGCGGCCTACAGCTCATGGCACGGTGCGAGAACACGCGTGCGGAGTGAGTGAGTGTCAACTTTATTATTAGAAGAAAGAGAAACAGTGCGCGGACAAGCATGCAGACGCGCAGTCGGTCGCTGCGAATCTGCGCGACCGCTGCATTGAGGCTTCTTTCTCTTACGCTCCATTTAGTTATACAAACACTATAAGAACATATTTCACATAGTTTGCTCTCAGCGTTTACCTACCTTTCACGCAAGAAGCTGGTTCGGGGGACTCCATCGCGGCGACCGCGCGCAGTGGCGTTCACTGTACGTATTCGGTAAAGAGATAGCGTCTGTAAACGATTGTGTTGTGCTTTCAGTTTGCCCAAGGTTATTATTTAGACAGTAAACAACTTCTCTCGTTTCGAAAGTACTTACAGAAATGTCCGGGAGAGCTCGCGCGTGGTGTTTTCAGTGAGCGCTGACAGCAAAACCTATGAGGAGGGCGCCGCGTGATCCCTCATACTACGCCAGCGAGGCGCTTCCGATAGATGGCGACTCCGTAACTCCTCGCCGCCAATATGCCCCTCAGGCGCATGTTGTGTTATTGCGACGAAAGACATATCACATTGGATAGACTGCCATTCCCAAGGTGGTGCAAGGTTAGTGGGAGTCATTAGCACTGTTTCTCGATGTTTAATACCAATTTCGTGAGCCAGTTGTTCTAAGCACACAGACAGAGGAGCTCGAACAGATGGGCGGTTGTGGTAAAGTCTTGCAGAAGACAAGTCAAGTACGGTTGAGTAACACGGATGTTCGTTATTCGATTTACATTTTAAAAAGTAGGAGAAGCTTAAATACGTTCTGCGCAGATGTAACGACCATTCGTTCGCCTCCACATACAGACTTTCCACAGAACTTGTCCTAAATGCGCCTGTTGCCAGCCGTATGCCTAGATTGTGGACTGGGTCGAGGATTCTGAGAGCACTATCCGATGCGGATTGGTACACCACAGCTCCATAGTCGAGGCGTGATCGTACAAGGCTCCTATATAGGCTGAGCAAACACCTCCTGTCACTGCCCCAGTTTGTTCGAGAAAGTAGCTTCAGCAGGTTGATTGTCTTCAGGCACTTCGCTTTGAGATATTTCAAATGTAGAATGAAATGAAGTTTTGTGTCCAAGATAATACCTAAAAATTTGTGTTCAAGGCTGACCGACAGTCCTTCTCCATTAAGGTCAATAGTCGGTCCTGGTGATATGCCTCTCTTGTTTGAGAAGAGAACACATGTGCTTTTTTGAGGGTTAAATTTGATGATATGTGGGGTTTTATGGCGCAAGGGCCACTCATGGCCAAAGAGCGCCAGGCAATGTTTTAATGGAGTCAGTGATGCAAGTAATGATCAATGGCGCCGTGGTTGGCTATAACGATGGAACCTGGCTGTATAGGGGCCTTAAAACAATAGTAAATTAATATATATCTATTAAAATTGTCACAGTGACTTTTTAGATGTACTACGAATTTAAAAGATATGTTCTCATGGAGGGATGGAATAAAATATGTAAATGCCAATAGCACTATTGCCTCAAGAGGCCCTTAAGTGCAAGGGCCTGTAGGCACGTGCTCTACAAAATGTTACTATCGTAGCAGCAGCGTCTGGTAAGATGCTGTGCTACGAATCTGTTGGGCCTATAATTTGCAATGAATTAACTTCTTCCAGATAGTTAAAAACTGACTTTCTGTGAAAAAACGGGTCAGCACCAAGCAACATTGCAGGATGAAAAGGAATGTTTTGTCGGTAGGCTAGAGGGAAGTGTTTTTTCCTTTCAGTTTCCATTTCTCTACACTCCAGCAAGACATGGAGGACGGTTAGTGTCTCGCCACATCTACAGCATATGGGAGGTTCGCTACCGGTCAAGAGATAAGAGTGCGTGCCATACGTATGACCTATCCGAAGGCGGCAGAAAGTGACCTCGATTCGCCGTATTTTTGTTATCGGTGGGAAATTTCGTAATTGTGGCTCGATCAAATGGAGTTTATTAGAGGTTTCGGTGTCCCACTTCTGTTGCCAATACCGCCTAAGTTTTTTGCGCAAAAATGGCTTTAAGTCTGAGGCAGGGGTACCTACGGAACAGTTGCCAGCTTTCGTTGCAATGGATATGGCAATTTCATCTGCAAGCATGTTGCCCTTAATGCCTCTGTGCCCAGGTACCCAACATATTATGACGTGCTGATTAGATGTATATGTTGTGCACAGGAGCGAATATAGCTCATTGAGTACAGGACTGTTGCATTTCTGGAGTGACACTAGAGATTTTACGACACTAAGGGAGTCTGTGAATATAATGGCCTTTTGCTATTTCATTTTCTTGATATGTTGATGATGATGATATGTGGTGTTTAAGGCGCAAGGGCCAGGTTTGGCCAAAGAGCGCCATGACAAGTGGTGATGTTGACGATGTATTATGGAGATGTGACTTGGCTGTAAACTGGCCTAAAAATTGTCGCTGTAAAGTGCGTAAAATCTACGTGCTATAAAATTATGGCAGTGACTCATGACGAATACTTTGAACATTAAAATCCATCGTAAATTAATGATGCAGAATAAAAGATATAAGAGATAGTAAAATTACCTGGAGCACTGCTGCCTCACCGGAGCCCTTGGAACACAAGGGCCTAGAGGCGCGTGCTATACGAAAGAGCTATCACAGCGGCATCCTCTGAAGAGAGGACCCGCTATGAACATGTGGGGCTAATAACATGTAATACAACATCTTTCAGGAAGCCCAGGACTGCGCTGGAGTCAAACAGCGGTTCTGGGCCTAGTAACATTACTGGATGAAGGGGGATGTGCAGGCGGTATGCTAATGATGATGATGATGTATGGGGTTTTTTGGCGCAAGGGCCAGGTATGGCCAAAGAGCGCCATGTCTGTGCTAATGGGTTTGCAATGTACTTATGATTACTATGAGGTTGGTGTGACGTGGCTGTAAAGGGGCCTTAAAATATACGCAATAAAGTGCGTAAAATCTGTATAATAAAATTATGGCGATGACGTATGACTTGTACTATGAACATTTAGATGCATTTAAAAAGCATGGTACGATAGGTAAAATATAGCAGATTATAAGAAATGCTAGAGCACTACTGCCTCCATATGGCCCTTGAAAACACAAGGGCCTGGAGGCATGTGCTATTCAGAACAATTATCGCAGCAGCATCCTCTGGAGCGAGGATGCTCTACGAATTTATTGGGCTTATAACGTGTAGAACTACATCCTTTAAGAAGTCGAGGACTGCCTTGGTGTTAAAAAGCGGTTCCTTACCAAGAAACATAGCTGGGTGAAGAGGTATGCAATGACGATATGCAAGAGGAAAATGCTTCTTTCTTTCACGTTCGGCTTCGCGACACTCCAAGAGGACGTGGAGGACGGTCAGCCTCTCACCACATCGACCACAGGTTGGCGGTTCGTTTGCAGTAAGAAGAAAATTGTGTGTACCAAATGTGTGCCCTATTCTGAGGCGGCAAAATAGGACATCTGTTCGCCGCGATTTTGATGGGAAGGGCCAAAAACCTAGCTGTGGCTTTATAACGTGCAGTTTATTGTTTATTTCTGCGTTCCACATGCGTTGCCAGTGTTGTCGCAGTTTCTTACGCAAGAAAGGCTTCAGATCTGTGACCGGGACAGCAACTGCAGAAGAAGTGTTTAGTGATGTGAGTGATGTGGCCATTTGATCAGCCAGTACATTGCCCTCGATACCTCTGTGGCCAGGTACCCAGCATATTATAATGTTCTGGTTAGATGTATAAGCTTTACACAATACCGAATACAGTTCATTGAATACGGGATTTTTATGTTTGTAGAGTGACATTAGGGCCTTCACGACGATTAGAGAGTCTGTATAGATCGCTGCTTTTGGAAGTTTCGATCTTCTAATATGCTTCACAGCAGCGAGTAATGCGTAGGCCTCGGCCGTAAAAATGCTGGTTTCCGGATGCAGTACATCGGATTCCGAGAAGGATGGGCCGACGGCTGCATAGGATACCCCGGCATTTGACTTCGAAGCGTCTGTGTAGTACTCTGCGCAGGAGTGTTTGTACTGCAGCTCTAGGAAATGCATTCTGATTTCAGCCTCAGGAGCGTGCTTTGTAACTTTTATAAAGGATATGTCACATTGTATAACCTGCCACTCCCAAGGAGGTAAGAGATTGGTTAGGTGCATTAAGCGATGCTCGAGGAGTGGGACATGGATTTCATCGCTAAGCTCCTTCACACGCAGCGAGAAAGGCTGTCTTATGGAGGGGCGATTGCTGAAAAGTGTAGCGCACCTCATATCGGTAACGGTATCAAAACATGGATGTTCAGGATTAGAGCGTACTTTAAGGAGATATGTAAAGCTGATGTATGACCTCTGTAGGTAGAGAGACCATTCATTGGATTCGGCATATAGGCTTTCAATCGGGCTTGTTCTGAAAGCGCCTGTGGCTAAACGAATACCTAGATGGTGAACAGGGTCTAGCATCTTTAGCGTGCTTGGGGCGGCAGAGTTATATATCACGGGACCATAATCTAATCGTGACCGGATTAGGCTCTTATAGAGATTCATTAGGCACTTCCTGTCACTACCCCACGTAGTCTTGGATAGAAGTTTTATTATCTTCATTGTTTTTAGACATTTTTCTTTCAGATGTTTCATGTGTGGGACGAAAGTGAGTCTATTGTCAAGTATAACACCTAGAAATTTGTGCTCTTTGTTTACAGGTATCTGTTGTCCACACAGTTCTAAGGAAGGGTCCGGAACCAGGCCTCTCTTTCTTGTAAACAACACACAAGAACTCTTGTGAGGATTGATTTTAAATCCATTTTTCTCTGCCCACCCTGACACCTTGTTCAAACCATGCTGTACCTGTCTCTCACAGACTGCGAGGATACAGGACTTGAAACCTATTTGAATGTCGTCCACATAGACAGAATACAGAATGGCCGGTGGTAAGGAAGCACGAAGTGTTGTCACCTTAACAATAAAGAGTGTGCAACTGAGCACGCCACCCTGGGGTACACCAGTTTCTTGTGTAAAAGGACGTGAGAGGACATTGCCAACTTTTACCCGGAAGGTGCGATTGGACAAGTAGCTTTTTATTACATTTAGCATATTACCATGAATGCCCATTTCTGACAAGTCTCTCAAGATTCCGTAGCGCCAGGTCGTATCGTACGCCTTCTCCATATCAAGGAATATCGATAAGAAAAACTGTTTGTGTACAAACGCGTCACGAATATGTCCTTCAATACGTACAAGATGGTCGGTTGTGCAGCGCCCTTCTCGGAAGCCACACTGATAGGGATCAAGCATTTTCTTTTGTTCAAGGAAATGGATGAGACGCCGATTTATCATTTTTTCAAATACCTTGCACATGCAGCTTGTGAGGGCTATCGGGCGGTAACTTGCCACTGAAGAAGGGTCTTTCCCTTGTTTCAAAACAGGGACCACAAGGGCTTCTTTCCATGCCGTTGGAAGGTACCCTGCGTCCCAGATGGTGTTGAAAAGGGTAAGTAGTGTTACTTGCGTGTCATTGTGCGTGTTTTTGAGCATTTCGTACATGATTCTATCAGAGCCCGGTGCAGAGCTTTTGCATGCGCTCAAGGCAGCTCTCAACTCGGCAATGCTAAAAGGACAGTTGTATGGTTGATTCTGTTGACATTTTCTCATGAGTGGCTTACATTCTTCTATTTGTTTATATTTCAGAAAGGATTGAGAGTAATGGGTGGCACTTGACACGCTCTCAAAGTGCTCCCCAAGCGAGTCCGCCTGATCTTGTAGGGTATCGCCTTCTGTGTTTACCAAAGGGAGTCCATGTGCTTGTCGGCCTCTTATCCTGTTGACCCTGTTCCAGGCTTTCGCCTCATCTCTGAACGAGTTAATACTCGATAGAAACTTCTGCCAACTTTCTCGTCTGGCCTGTCGGCGGGTTCGCCTACCTTCGGATTTTACTTTTTTAAAGTTGACTAGATTCTCTGCAGTGGGAGAAGCGCGTAGCAACCCCCACGCCCTGTTCTGTTTTTTACGAGCGATCCTACAATCGTCGTTCCACCATGGGACACGCCGTTTGCAGGCCAAGCCTTTTACTTCTGATATGCATTTAAATGCGACATCTATTATGAATGCTGTAAAAACCTCGACTGCAGCGTCAATTCCTAATGAAGACAGGTCAGCCCATGGGATACTAGTTAGAGATCGAAATTTCTCCCAATCAGCTGTCTCAATCTTCCACCTAGGAGCGTGTGGTGGATATTCGTTTTCTTTATGTGATCTTAGCAGTATAGGGAAGTGGTCGCTACCGTAAGGGTTGTGGTAACTTCCCATTCAAGTTCAGGCAGTACAGACGGGGAGACTATAGCAAGATCTATTGACGAAAAGGATCGGTTTGCAAGAGAGTAATATGTGGGTTCTTTCTTATTGAGAAGGCACGCTCCAGAAGAAAAAAGGAACTGTTCAACAAGGCGACCTCGCGCATCTATACGAGAGTCGCCCCACAGGGAGCTGTGCGCATTGAAATCGCCAAGAACAGCATAAGGTTCTGGCAATTGATCGATCAAGGAGTGAAATTCATGTTTGTTCAGTTGGTAATGCGGGGGTATATAAAGGGAGCAAATGTTGATGAGTTTGTTTAGTAGGACAACTCGAACCGCCACTGCTTCAAGGGGCGTTTGTAGCTGTAAAGGTTGACACGCAATACTTCTATGAGTAAGAATCGCAACACCACCCGATGATGCGACGGCATCATCGCGATCTTTGCGAAACGTAACATACGTACGGAGAAAGTTTGTGTGTTTAGATTTTAAGTGTGTCTCCTGTAAACACAGCACTTTTGGATTATGTTTGTGGATGAGTTCTTGCAAATCATCAAGGTTTCTAAGGAGACCTCTGATGTTCCATTGAATTATTTGTGTATCCATGTTTAAGGTAAATTGGTGCTGTGTTTACGGAAAAGGAGTGGATGCCTTATATTACAGAGCCCTTTCGAGGCCCTGTAATAGGGGTTTTGTTCTTTCTGGAGCGTTCGAGGGAGCCTCGCCGCTCCTTAGGCGCTTGGTGCGCCTTGAGGATGGGTGTAGTGTCCATTGCCTCTTGTGAGGCGCCGGACACGTGCTCTTGCGAGCGGGAAGATTTCAGAGGGAGTCCCGCCTTGGAGGGCAAGACCCCTGCGCCCACCAGCCCGGAGGTCGATGGGGCTCCCAGAGGGACTTGGCTACGCCGGCCGTTGCCAGCGCATGAAGGAACCTCGGAAGTTGAGGCAGCCTCGGCTGCGCCCTCCTTCGGGGTCGATGGTTCCTTCTCCTCGGTTGACGGAGCAGCGCTAGCTGCAACCGTCGCGGGGGCAGATGGCGTGACTGCCGACTCACTGCTTGTGGGTCGGACAGCCGCCGGAGGCCGTTGTGACGCTGCCCCCTGACTTCGGCAAAGCTTTTCTTTGGCAGGTATGCAACCCGCCTGCGTGCCTCCTTAAATGAGATATTTTCTTTCACTTTGATCGTTACGATTTCTTTTTCTTTCTTCCAGGATGGGCACGACCGTGAGTAAGCGGCGTGATCCCCATCACAGTTTACACAGTGCAGAGAGTTCTTACATTCTTCAGTTGCGTGTTCAAGGGCACTGCATTTGGCGCATGTTTGGCGGCCTCGGCAGCTCTGCGAGCTGTGGCCAAAACGTTGGCATTTGAAACATCTCAAGGGGTTTGGCACATACGGGCGTACACGAAGCTTGATGTACCCGGCCTCGATTGACTCGGGCAGGACACTTGAATTGAAGGTGAGTATTAGGTGTTTGGTCGGAATTTCTTTACCGTCTCGCCTTATCTTGATCCTTTTGACATTTATGACATTCTGTTCGCTGAAGCCCTCCAAGAGCTCAGCCTCAGAGAGCTCCAGCAAATCATCGTCCGAGACAACGCCGCGGGAAGTATTCATCGTGCGGTGCGGGGTTACTACTACTTGGGTCTCCCCAAATGATACTAGCTGAGGCAGTTTTTCAAATTGCTTCTGATCGCGGAGCTCCAGGAGGAGGTCTCCGCTAGCCATCCTCGACACCTTATATCCTGGACCAAAAACTTCGGTAAGAGACTTAGATACAAGGAACGGGGAGATTGTTCGCACTTGTTTAGCTGGTTTTTCAGAGTGGATCACGTGAAAACGAGGGAAGGATTCTTTTTGTCGACCAAAAAACTGGAATAAATCATCGGTGCGCCCTCTTTTCTGAGGGCGATCAGGAAGTGGAGGGAAGGATGTTGCCATAAAGGAATTGAATTTTCGGCAATAACGCCAGCCACCCACCATGGAGTCCTACAAGGGGACGCTACAGAGACTGTAAGAACAGGTCCTGTAAACGCCAGCTGTACGTCATCACTATAACCAAATATGAAATAACCTAGTTTGGTTAATCACACAAGGTTAACCCTTGCTGCCTGGAAACTATGGAAGTAAGCGGAAGGAAGGAGAAGACAGGAAAGATTAAAAGTGAGAGAAAGACGAAGGCTGGAGGGAGAGAGAGACAGGAAAAGGCAACTACCGATTTCCCCCGGGTGGGTCAGTCCGGGGGGGCCGTCTATGTGAAGCAGAGGCCAAAGGGGTGTGTTGCGTCCGCCGGGGGGCCTTAAAGGTCCAGACACCCAGCATTGGCTCAACCCCCAGGATCCCCCTTTCCCCAGACACGGCTAAGCCGCGCACGGCTACACGCGGGAGGGTCCAACCCTCGTGTGCTCGGGTACGTGGTGTCGCAACACACCAAACGCCTGCTGACGCAGACGCCCCTGCGGGGAAGAAGAAAGAAGTGAATAGAAGAGAGAAGGAGACAGGAAAGGTGGAAAGTGAGGGAAAGACGAAGGTTGTAGGAAGAGAGAGACAGGAAAAGGCGACTGCCGATTTCCCCCGGGTGGGTCAGTCCGGGGGTGCCGTCTACGTGAAGCAGAGGCCAAAGAGGTGTGTTGCCGCCGCCGAGGGGCCGTAAAGGTCCAAACACCCGGCATTGGCTCAACCCCCAGGATCCCCTTTTCCCCGGACACGGCTAAGCCACGCACGGCTACACGCGGGAGGGTCCAACCCCCATGTGCTCGGGTACGTGGTGTCGCAACACACCAAACGCCTGCTGACGCAGACGCCCCTGCGGGGAGAGGAAATACTGTTTGTGTACAAAGGCATCGCGAATATGTCCTTCAATGCGCACAAGATGATCTGTTGTTGACCGCCCTTGTCTGAAGCCACACTGATAGGGATCGAGTATATTGTTGAATTCAAGGAAGTGTATGAGTCTGTGATTAATCATTTTTTCAAAGAGCTTACACAAACAATTCGTA
Organism: Dermacentor variabilis; assembly: GCF_050947875.1. Lineage (NCBI taxonomy): Eukaryota > Metazoa > Arthropoda > Arachnida > Ixodida > Ixodidae > Dermacentor > Dermacentor variabilis. Next base: position 24,552,075 of record NC_134574.1, read on the forward strand.
AGAGCTATTGGACGATAACTTGCTGTCAAGGAGGGGTCTTTTCCGTGCTTCAGGACAGGAACGACAATCGCCTCTTTCCATGTAGATGGGAGGTATCCCGCAGCTAAAATTGTGTTGTAAAGTGTGAGTAGTGTAACTTGTGTGTCAGCATGTAAGTTTCTGATCATATCATACATGACTCTGTCAGGTCCCGGTGCAGTGCTTTTGCATGTGTTCAAGGCAGCTCTCAACTCGGCAATACTGAAAGGCCGGTTATAGGGTTCATTCTGTCTGGAGTTCCTAATTATTGGCTTACATTCTTCTATCTGTTTATATTTGAGAAAGGATGATGATGTGTGGAGTTTTATGGCACAAGGGCCAGGTGTGGCCAAAGAGCGCCATGTCTGTGGTAATGAGTTTGCGGTGTAATTATGATTGCTATGAAGTTGGTGTGAGGTGGCTGTAAAGAGGCCTTAAAATATACGCGCTAAAGTGCGTAAAATCTGTATGATAAAATTATGGCGATGACGTATGACTTGTTCTATGAAAATTTAGATGCATATAAAAAGAATGATACGATAAGTAAAATATATCACGATTATAAGAAATGCCAGAGCACTACTGCCTCCTTGGAGCCCTTGAAACACAAGGGTCTGGAGGCATGTGCTATACCGTACAACTATCCCAGCGGCGTCCTCTAAAGAGAGGAAGCGCTAGGAATGCATGGGGCTAATAACATGTAGGACCACATCTCTCAGAAAACCTAGGACTGTGTCTGTGTTAAAAAGCGGTTCTGGACCGAGGAACATTACTGGATGGAGAGGGATGTGCTGTCTGTAAGCTAAGGAAAAATGTCTCGTTCTTTCAGATTCGGCTTCGCGACATTCCAGAAGGACGTGGAGCACGGTCAGCCTCTCCCCGCATCTACCACAGGTTGGAGGCACACTTCCGGTTAGTAGAAAATTATGGGTGCCAAACGTGTGTCCTATTCTGAGCCGACAGAATAGGACATCTGTTCGGCGCGATTTTGTAGTAGAGGGCCAGAATCCTAACTGTGGTTTTATCAGGTGGAGCTTATTATTCGTTTCCGCGTCCCACATGCGTTGCCAGTGGTCCCGCAATCTCCTTCGCAAGAAAGGCCTCAGATCTGTGACAGGCACCGCAGCGGTAGGGTTAACAGTTTGCGATGCGATTGACGTGGCCATCTCGTCCGCCAGAACGTTACCCTCAATGCTCCTGTGGCCAGGCACCCAGCATATAATGATACGCTGGTTAGATATGTACGCTTTACACAAGACGGTGTAGAGTTCACTAAGTACAGGATTTTTGTGTGTATAGACTGACATCAAGGCCTTCACGACGCTTAGGGAGTCTGTATAGATCGCTGCTTTTGAAAGTTTTGATCTTCTTATATGTTTCACGGCAGAGAGTAATGCGTAGGCCTCGGCCGTAAAGATGCTTGTTTCGGGATGCAGTACGTCGGATTGCGAGAAGGATGGGCCGACTGCTGCATAGGATACCCCGGCATTTGACTTCGAAGCGTCTGTGTAGAAATCTGCACAGGAGTGCTTGTGCTGTAGTTCTAGGAAATGCATTCTGATTTCAGCCTCAGGAGCGTGCTTCGTAACTTTTATAAAGGATATGTCACATTGTATCACCTGCCACTCCCAGGGAGGTAAGAGCTTGATTGTGTGCATTAGGCGATGCTCGAGGAGTGGGACATGCATTTCATTGCTAAGCTCCTTCACACGCAGCGAAAAAGGGTGTCTTATGGAGGGACGGTTGCTGAAAAGTGTAGCGCACGTCATATCGGTAACGGTATCAAAACATGGATGTTCAGGATTAGAGCGTACTTTGAGGAAATATATAAAGCTGTTGTATGATCTCTGTAGGTGGAGAGACCATTCATTCGATTCGGCATATAAGCTTTCAATTGGGCTTGTTCTGAAAGCGCCCGTGGCTAAACGGATGCCTAGATGGTGAACCGGGTCTAGCATCTTTAGCGCGCTTGGGGCGGCAGAATTATATACCACGGCACCATAATCTAATCGTGACCGGATGAGGCTCTTATACAGATTCATTAGGCACTTCCTGTCACTACCCCACGTAGTCTGGGATAGAAGTTTCATTATGTTCATTGTTTTCAGACACTTTTCTTTGAGTTGTTTAATGTGTGGGACGAAAGTGAGTCTATTGTCGAGTATAATACCTAGAAATTTGTGCTCTTTGTTTACAGGAATCTGTTGTCCACACATTTGTAAGCAAGGATCCGGAACTAGGCCTCTCTTCCTTGTAAACAGCACACAAGAACTTTTTTGAGGATTGATTTTAAAACCATTTTTCTCTGCCCACCCTGACACCTTGTTCAAGCCATGCTGTACCTGTCTCTCGCATACTGCGAGGTTACAGGATTTGAAGCCTATTTGAATGTCGTCCACATAGACGGAATACAAGATGGCTGGTGGTAAGGACGCACGAAGCGTTGTCATTTTAACAATAAAAAGTGTGCAACTGAGCACGCCTCCCTGGGGTACACCAGTTTCTTGTATAAAAGGACGTGACAGCACATTGCCGACTTTCACCCGGAAGGTACGACTGGACAAGTAGCTTTTTATTACGTTTAGCATTTTACCATGAATGCCCATTTCTGACAAATCTCTCAAGATTCCGTAGCGCCAGGTCGTATCGTACGCCTTCTCCATATCGAGGAATATCGATACGAAGAACTGTTTGTGTACAAGCGCGTCACGAATATGTCCTTCAATACGTACAAGATGGTCGGTTGTGCAGCGCCCTTCTCGGAAGCCACACTGAAAGGGATCAAGCATTTTGTTTTGTTCAAGAAAATGGATGAGTCGCCGATTTATCATTTTTTCAAATACCTTACACATGCAGCTTGTGAGGGCTATCGGGCGGTAACTTGCCACTGAAGAAGGGTCTTTCCCTTCTTTCAAAACAGGGACCACAATGGCTTCTTTCCATGCCGTTGGAAGGTACCCTGCGTCCCAGATAGTGTTGAAAAGTGTAAGTAGTGTTACTTGCGTGTCATTGTGTAAGTTTTTGAGCATTTCATACATGATTCTATCGGATCCCGGTGCAGAGCTCTTGCATGCGCTCAAGGCAGCTTTCAACTCAGCAGCACTAAAAGGGCAATTGTACGGTTCATTCTGTCGGCATTTATTGACGAGTGGCTTGCATTCTTCTATTTGTTTATATTTTAGGAAGGATTGCGAATAATGTTTTGAGCTTGATACACTCTCAAAGTGCTCCCCAAGTGAGTCGGCCTGATCTTTCAGTGTACCGCCCTGTGTATTTACTAGAGGGAGTGAATAAGTTTGTCGTCCTTTTATCCTGTTAACCCTGTTCCAGACTTTCCCCTCCTCAGTATAAGAGTTGATACCCGATAAAAACTTCTGCCAGCTCTCTCTTCTGGCCTGTCGGCGCGTTCTCCTTCCTTCAGATTTTGCTTTTTTAAAGTTAATAAGATTCTCCGCAGTGGGAGAGGTGCGTAGCAACCCCCACGCTTTGTTTTGTTTCTTACGGGCGGTCCTACACTCGTCGTTCCACCACGGGACGCGCCGTTTGCATGCGAAACCACTTACTCCAGATATGCATTTAGACGCGGCACCTATAATGAAGGCTGTAAAATACTGAACGGCAGCATCAATTTCTAAAGAGGACATGTCATCCCATGAGATCCTGGTGAGAGTTCGGAATTTCTCCCAGTCGGCTGTATCGATTTTCCACCTGGGAGCGTGTGGTAGACATTCGCGTTCTTTATATTTTCTTAGAAGTATAGGGAAGTGGTCGCTTCCGTAAGGATTGTCGTTTACTTCCCATTCAAGTTCAGACAGTAGTGACGGGGAGACTAGGCTAAGATCTATTGAAGAAAATGTTTTGTTTGCGAGAGAATAGTATGTCGCTTCCTTCTTATTCAGAAGACAAGCACCAGAAGAGAAAAGGAACTGTTCAACGAGACGACCTCGCGCGTCTGTACGAGAGTCGCCCCACAGGCAGCTGTGCGCATTGAAATCGCCAAGAACAACATAAGGTTCTGGCAATTCGTCTATAAATGACTGGAATTCATGTTTGTTTAATTTGTAGTGTGGGGGTACGTAAAGCGAGCTAATGGTGATGAGTTTGTTTAGGAGGACAGCTCGGACTGCCACTGCTTCAAGAGGCGTTTGGAGCTGTAAATGTTGACACGCAATGCTTTTGTGGATAACTATAGCTACACCTCCCGATGATGCGATAGCATCATCGTGATCTTTGCGAAAAGTTATATACTGTCGGAGAAAGTTTGTGTGTTTTGATTTTAGGTGTGTTTCCTGTAAACACAGCACTTTTGGATTGTGTTTGTGTATGAGCTCTTGTACGTCATCAAGGTTTCTAAGGAGACCTCTGACGTTCCATTGTATGATTTGTGTATCCATATTTGATGTAAATTAGTGCTGTGTCTACGGAAACGGAAAGATGCCTTAGATTACAGAGCCCTTTCGAGGCCCTGTAATAGGTGTTTTGTTCTTTTTGAAGCGTTCGAGCGATTCTCGACGCTCCTTAGGCGCCTGGTGCGCCTTGAGGATAGGTGTGGTGTCCATTGCCTCTTGTGAGGCGCCGGACACGTGCTCTTGCGAGCGGGAAGTTTTCAGAGGGAGTCCCGCCTTGGAGGGCAAGACCCCTGCGCCCACCAGCCCGGAGGTCGATGGGGCTCCCAGAGGGATTTGGCTGCGCTGGCCGTTGCCAGCGCTGGAAGGGGCCTCGGAGGCTGGGGCAGCCTCGGCTGCGTCCACCTTCGGGGTCGATGGCCCCGTCTGCTGGGTAGACGGAGCAGCGCTAGCTGCAACCGCCGCGGGGGCAGATGGCGTAACTGCCGACTCACTGCCTGTGGGTCGGGCAGCCGCTGGAGGCCGTTGTGGCGCTGCCCCCTTACGCGCCACATCGGCAAAGCTACTCTTTGACAGGTATGACACCCGCCTACGTGCCTCCTTGAAAGATATGTTTTCTTTGACTTTGATTGTCACAATCTCTTTTTCTCTTTTCCAGGACGGGCAGGCGCGCGAGTATGCGGCGTGCTCGCCATCACAGTTGACACAGTGTGGAGTCTTCTGGCATGTTTCAGAGGAATGTTCAGTGTCACTACACTTGGCACATGTCAGCCGGCCTCGACAGTTCTGTGAACTGTGGCCGAACCTTTGGCACTTAAAACATCTGAGGGGATTGGGCACGTACGGCCTAACACGAAGTTTGATGTAACCGGCCTCGATGGACTCGGGGAGGACACTTGAGCTAAAAGTGAGTATCAGGTGTTTTGTTTGGATTTCTTTTCCATCTCGCCTAATCTTGATTCTTTTGACATTTATGACATTTTGTTCGCTGAAGCCCTCCAAGAGTTCAGCCTCAGTGAGCTCCAGCAAATCATCGTCCGAGACAACGCCTCGGCTGGTATTCATCGTGCGGTGCGGGGTTACTACTACATGGGTCTCTCCAAATGATACTAGTTTAGGCAGTTTCTCAAATTGTTTCTGATCGCGGAGCTCCAAGAGGAGGTCACCGCTGGCCATCCTCGACGCCTTATAACCTGGGCCAAAAACTTCGGTAAGGGTCTTAGATACCAGGAACGGGGAGATCGTTCGGACTTGTTTCGCTGGTTTTTCTGTGTGGATCACATGAAAACGAGGGAAGGATTCTTTTTGTCGACCAAAAAACTGGAATAAATCATCGGTGCGCCCTCTTTTCTGAGGGCGATCAGGAAGTGGAGGGAAGGATGTTGCCATAAAGGAATTGAATTTTCGGCAATAACGCCAGCCACCCACCATGGAGTCCTACAAGGGGACGCTACAGAGACTGTAAGAACAGGTCCTGTAAACGCCAGCTGTACGTCATCACTATAACCAAATATGAAATAACCTAGGTTGGTTAATCACACAAGGTTAACCCTTGCTGCCTGGAAACTATGGAAGTAAGCGGAAGGAAGGAGAAGACAGGAAAGATGAAAAGTGAGAGAAAGACGAAGGCTGGAGGGAGAGAGAGACAGGAAAAGGCAACTACCGATTTCCCCCGGGTGGGTCAGTCCGGGGGGGCCGTCTATGTGAAGCAGAGGCCAAAGGGGTGTGTTGCGTCCGCCGGGGGGCCTTAAAGGTCCAGACACCCAGCATCGGCTCAACCCCCAGGATCCCCCTTTCCCCAGACACGGCTAAGCCGCGCACGGCTACACGCGGGAGGGTCCTACCCTCGTGTGCTCGGGTACGTGGTGTCGCAACACACCAAACGCCTGCTGACGCAGACGCCCCTGCGGGGATTTGAGAAAGGACTGAGAATAATGAAATGCTCTCGAAATGCTCCCCAAGTGAGTCGGCCTGATCTTTCAGTGTTTCGCCTTGTGTGTTTACCAGAGGAAGTGAATATGTTTGTCGCCCTTTTATCCTATTAACTTTGTTCCATACTTTGGCCTCATCTGTATAGGAATTTATACTTGATAAGAACTTTTCCCAACTTTCTCTTTTAGCCTGTCGGCGGGTTCTCCTGCCCTGGGACTTAACTTTCTTAAAGTTAATAAGATTCTCCGCAGTGGGAGACGCGCGTAGCAACCCCCACGCTTTGTTCTGTTTTTTACGAGCGATTCTACAATCGTCGTTCCACCACGGGACACGCCGTTTGCATGCCAGGCCATTTATTTCTGATATGCATTTTGATGCGGCATCTATTATAAAGGCTGTAAAATATTCAACAGCAGCATCAATTTCTAACGAGGACATGTCATCCCATGATATACTAGTTAGGGTGCGGAATTTCTCCCAGTCAGCTGTGTCAACGTTCCACCTAGGAGCCTGTGGTGGATATTCGATATCTTTACGTGATCTTAGTAGTATGGGGAAGTGGTCACTTCCGTAAGGATTGTTGTTAACTTCCCATTCAAATTCAGACAGTAGTGACGGGGAAACTAGGCTAAGATCTATTGAAGAATATGTTCTGTTTGCAAGAGAGTAATATGTGTGTTCCTTCTTATTCAACAGGCACGCACCAGAAGAGAGAAGGAACTGTTCAACAAGTCGTCCTCGCGCATCTATACGAGGGTCGCCCCACAGGTAGTTGTGTGCATTGAAATCGCCAAGAACAATATAAGGTTCTGGCAATTCATCTACGAAGGACTGAAATTCATACTTAGTTAATTTGTAATGTGGGGGTATATAGAGCGAGCACACAGTGATAAGTTTGTTTTGGAGAACAGCACGAACCGCCACTGCTTCAAGGGGCGTTTGTAGCTGCAAACGTTGACACGCTATGCCTTTCTGAATAACAATGGCAACACCGCCCGATGATGCGACAGCATCATCGCGATCTTTGCGATAAGTTATGTACTGTCGGAGAAAGTTTGTATGTTTTGATTTTAGGTGTGTTTCCTGTAAACACAGCACTTTTGGATTGTGTTTGTGTATGAGTTCTTGTACGTCATCAAGGTTCCTAAGAAGACCTCTAACGTTCCATTGAATAATTTGCGTATCCATATTGAAGGTTAATAAGTGCTGTGTGTATGGAAACAGGTGATGCCTTAGGTTACAGAGCTCTTTCGAGGCCCTGTAACAGGGGTTCTGCCCTTTCTGGAGCGTTCGAGTGAGCCTCGCCGCTCCTTAGGCGCTTGGTGCGCCTTGGGAATAGGTGTAGTGTCCATTGCCTCTTGTGAGGCGCCGGACACGTGCTCTTGCGAGCGAGAAGTTACTAGAGAGGGTCCCGCCTTGGAGGGCAAGACCCCTGCGCCCACCAGCCCGGAGGTCGATGGGGCTCCCCGAGAGATTTGGCTGCGCCGGCTGTTGCCAGCGCAGGAAGGGGCCGGGGAGGCCGGGGCAGCCTCGGCTGCGTCAACCTTCGGGATCGATGATCCCTCATTCAGGGTTGACGGAGCAGCGCTTGCTGCAACCGCCGCGGGGGCAGATGGCGTACCTGCCGACTCACTGCCTGTGGGTCGGACAGCCGCCGGAGGCCGTTGTGACGCTGCCCCCTGACGCGCCACTTCGGCAAAGCTTTTCTTTGGCAGGTATGCTACCCGCCTTCGTGCCTCTTTGAACGATATATTCTCTTTTACTTTTATGGTTACAATTTCTTTTTCCTTCTTCCAGGAGGGGCACGACCGTGAGTACGCGGCGTGATCCCCATCACAGTTTACACAGTGTAGAGTTATTACATTCTTCTGTTGCATGTTCAAGGGCACTGCATTTCGCACATGTTTGGCGGCCTCGGCAGCTCTGCGAGCTGTGGCCAAAACGTTGGCATTTGAAACATCTCAAGGGATTTGGCACATACGGTCTTACACGGAGCTTGATGTACCCGGCCTCGATTGATTCGGGCAGGACACTTGAATTGAAGGTGAGGATTAGGTGCTTGGTCGCAATTTCTTTACCCTCGCGCCTTATGTTGATTCTTTTGACATTTATGACATTTTGATCGCTGAAGCCCTCCAAGAGCTCAGCCTCAGTGAGCTCAAGCAAATCATCATCTGACACAACACCACGGGTGGTGTTCATTGTACGGTGCGGGGTTACTGTTATGGGGGTCTCTCCAAATGATACTAGTTGCGGTAGTTTCTCATACTGTTTTACATCGCGAAGCTCCAAGAGGAGGTCGCCGCTTGCCATCCTCGACACTTTGTAACCTGGACCAAAAATATCAGTTAGGGACTTTGAAACAAGGAATGGTGAGATGTTTCGCACCACTTTGTTTGGCTTTTCAGAATGAATAACATGGAAGCGGGGAAAGTTCTGGGCTTGGCGTCCAAAAAACTTGAAGACATCTTCGGTGCGCCCTCGTTTCTGAGGGCGATCAGTAAGGGAGGGGAAAGAAGTTTCCATGAAAAAATGTATGCTTTCGGAAACAGCGCCGACCGCCCACCACGGAGCCCAACGAGGGGACGCGGCAGAGCTTGCGTACAAGTCTGCACGACGCCAGTCGTACGCCGTCACTATAACCGAATATGGTGTACCCAAGGTTGGATAGCCACACAGGGTTAACCCTTACCGCCAGGAGAAAGGAAGTAAAAAGAAGAGAGAAGGAGACAGGAAAGGTCAAAAGTGAGAGATAATGACGAAGGTTCGAGGAGGGAGAGACAGGAAAAGGCGACTGCGGATTTCCCCCGGGTGGGTCAGTCCGGGGGTGCCGTCTACGCGAAGCCGAGGCCAAAGAGGTGTGTTGCCTCCGCCGGAGGGCCTTAAAGGTCCGAACACCCGGCATCGGCTCAACCCCCAGGATCCCCCTTTCCCCGGACACGGCTAAGCCGCGCACGGCTACACGCGGGAGGGTCCAACCCTCGTGTGCTCGGGTCCGTGGTGTCGCAACACACCAAACGCCTGCTGATGCAGACGCCCCTGCGGGGTTAATACTTGATAAAAAGTTCTGCCAACTTTCTCTTCTGGCCTGCCTGCGGGTTCTCCTGCCTTCAGATTTTACTTTCTTAAAGTTGGTAAGGTTCTCTGCAGTGGGGGAGGCGCGTAGCAACCCCCACGCTTTGTTCTGTTTCTTACGAGCAATCCTACATTCGTTGTTCCACCACGGGACACGCCGTCTGCATGCCAAACCACTTCCTTCAGATATGCATTTAGATGCGGCATCTATTATGAACGCTGTAACATACTCCACAGCAGCATCAATTCTTAACGAGGACATGTCATCCCATGATATACTAGTTAAGTTTCGGAATTTCTCCCAGTCTGCCGTCTCAATCTACCACCTAGGAGCCTGTGGTGGATATTCGTCTTCTTTAAGTGTTCTTAATAGTATGGGGAAATGGTCGCTTCCGTAAGGATTATTCGTAACTTCCCATTCGAGTTCAGGCAGTATGGACGGGGAAACTATGCTCAGATCAATTGAAGAAAAGGTGTTGTTTGCAAGACAGTAATATGTGGGATTCTTCTTATTCAGAAGACACGCACCAGAAGACAAAAGGAACTGTTCAATAAGACGACCTCGCGCATCTACACGAGAGTCGCCCCATAGAGAGCTGTGCGCATTGAAATCGCCAAGAACAACATAAGGTTCTGGCAATTGATCTATAAAGGATTGGATGATGATATGTGGTGTTTAATGGCGCAAGGGCCAGGTTTGGCCAAAGAGCGCCATGACAAGTGGTGATGTAGACGATGTATTATGGAGATGTGACTTGGCTGTAAACTGGCCTAAAAATTGTCGCTGTAAAGTGCGTAAAATCTACGTGCTATAAAATTATGGCAGTGACTCATGACGAATACTTTGAACATTAAAATCCATCGTAAATGAATGATGCAGAATAAAAGATATAAGAGATAGTAAAATTACCTGGAGCACTGCTGCCTCACCGGAGCCCTTGGAACACAAGGGCCTAGAGGTGCGTGCTATACGAAAGAGCTATCACAGCGGCATCCTCTGAAGAGAGGACCCGCTATGAACATGTGGGGCTAATAGCATGTAATACAACATCTTTCAGGAAGCCCAGGACTGCGCTGGAGTCAAACAGCGGTTCTGGGCCTAGTAACATTACTGGATGAAGGGGGATGTGCTGGCGGTATGCTAAGGGAAAATGTTTCTTTCTCTCAGATTCGGCTTTCCGACACTCCAGAAGGACGTGGAGGACGGTCAGCCTCTCCCCGCATCTACCACAGGTTGGAGGCTCGTTTCCGGTGAGTAAAGAGTTATGTGTGCCAAATGTGTGTCCTATTCTTAGTCGACAGAATAGGACATCTGTCCGGCGTGATTTTGTTACGGAGGGCCAAGAACCTAATTGTGGCTTTATCACGTGCAATTTGTTGTTTACTTCTGCGTCCCACTTACGTTGCCAGTGGTTTCGCAGTTTCCTTCTTAAAAAAGGCTTCAGGTCTGTGACAGGGACCGAAGCGGTAGGATTAACTGTATGCAATGAAATTGTTGTGGCCATCTGGTCTGCTAGAACGTTACCCTCAATGCCCCTATGTCCAGGCACCCAGCATACAATGACATGCTGGTTAGACATATACGCTCTACAGAGAATGGAATAGAGCTCAGTAATTACGGGGTTTCTTTGTTTACAGTGTGACTTCAAGGCTTTCACGACGCTTAGGGAGTCTGTAAATAAAATTGTTTTTTGAATATTTGATTTTCTAATATGTTTCACAGCCGACAATAGTGCATGGGCCTCAGCCGTAAATATACTTGTTTCAGGGTGCAGTACACCGGATTCCGAGAAGGATGGACCAATGGCTGCGTAGGACACCCCGGCATGCGACTTAGAAGCGTCTGTGTAAAACTCTGTGCACGAGTACTTGTACTGGAGCTCCAAGAAATGCATCTTGATATGTGTCTCTGGCGCATGTTTAGTGACCTCTACAAAGGATGTGTCACACTCTATCAGCTGCCACTCCCAGGGCGGTACTAGCTTAGCTGGAGGCATTAGGCGTTGTTCGAGAATTGGGACATCCATTTCCTTGCTAAGTTCTCTTGCACGCAGTGAGAAAGGAAGTCTCATAGAGGGTCTGTTATTAAAAAGTGTTTCACACGTGAAGTCGTTAATGGTTGTAAAACACGGATGTTACTTATTAGAGCGAACCTTGAGAAAATACGTTAAGCTGATGTTGGTTCGCTGAAGATGGAGTGGCCACTCATTTGACTCTACATATAAACTTTAACAGGGCTTGTCCTAAATGCGCCAGTGGCCAGACGGATACCCAGATGGTGTACGGGATCTAACATCTTAAGCGCGCTCGGTGCGGCAGAGTGGTATACTGCGGCACCATAATCTAACCGTGGAACTAGGCTCCTGTAAATATTCAATAAACACTGTCTGTCGCTACCCCACGTTGTGTGGGATAGTATGATGATGTGTGGTGTTTTATGGCGCAAGGGCCAGGTTTGACCAAAGAGCGCCATGACATGTGGTAATGTTGACGATGTATTGTGGATGACATGCACAATCAACTCATCATGATAGATGTGATATGGCTGTAAAAGGGCCTAAAAAACTTACGCTGTAAGTGGAGTGGAATATATAGATGGTAAAATAATGACGGTGGCTAGGATGTGATGTGGGCTATTGCAATGGGCTTTCGTTTAAAGATGATGTAATAAAACCATAACACTGACTCCAGAGCTTAAAGAGAGCCCTTGAATGCTGGGCTGTTAATCGTGTGCTTAAAAGTTGCCTGGCCAAATGATTTTCAGGATGTCCGTTGCGGCTAAAAACTCTAAGACTGTTTGGAGATTAAAAAGAGGTTCATCGCTAAAAAAAAAATGCAGGGTGAAGGGGTAAATTCTCGCGATATGCAGCAGGGAAATACTTTTTCCTCTCTGTTTCTATTTCAGGGCACTGAATAAGAGCATGGAGGACAGTGAGATTATTGCCGCACTTAACACAGGTTGGAGGATCGCCCCCAGTCAAGAGATGAGAGTGGGTGCCGTATGTGTGGCCTATCCTTAATCGGCAAAGGAGTACCTCCTTGTACCTTGCTATTTTCCCATTTATCCAGTTCCCCAGTTTTGGTTTTATTATGTGAAGCTTATTGACTGCCTGTTTATCCCATTCGCCTTGCCAATGGTTCCGCAATTTACTGCGTAGGAAAGGCTTTAAGTCTGTGGCAGGGATGGGGATATTTGAATCTGCATCGCTAAAAGTTACTGACCCAGCGCTTTCGTCAGCAGCTTCGTTGCCTTTTATACCTTTGTGACCAGGTACCCAGCATATCACTGTCACTCGATTGCACATATATAGGGAGCACAACAGACTGTACAGCTCACTAAAAACTGAGTTTTTATATTTTCTTGGTCTAAGTAGGGCTCTGACTACACTTAATGAGTCTGTAAATACAATAGCCCTAGCAAGTTTTGTGAGCTTTATGTTTTGAACAGCCGAGAGTATAGCGTAGGCTTCAGCTGTAAATATACTTGTGTGTGGATTTAGTGCTCCAGATACTGAAAATGAAGGTCCCAGAGCTGCATAGGAAACTCCTTTAGAGGACTTGGAAGCGTCTGTGTAATATTCTGTACAGGAGTACTTCTCCTGAAGTTCACGAAAATGGAATTGTATATGTGCTTCTGGTGCCCTCTTAGATATTTCTACAAAAGAGACGTCGCATTCAATGCTCTGCCATTCCCATGGTGGGAGCAGGCGAGTGGGTGCCATTAGGACATTCTCTGGGACTAAGACGCCTGTTTCTTCTGCCAGTGTTGTCAAACGAAGGCTCAACGGAGGTGTAATAGCTGGGCGGTTACGAAATAATCTGGCTGTAGACACTTCATGAATAGATGAGTGGGATGGATGCTGAACATCTGATTTGACCTTGAGAGCATAGGAAAAAGTTAAATATGTCCTTTGGAGATGTAATGACCATTCATTACACTCCACATACAGGCTTTCTACGGGACTTGTCCTAAAAGCGCCTGTAGCCAGGCGTATACCCATGTGGTGAATGGGATCTAGCATCTTTAAAGCACTAGGCGCAGCAGAGTTATATACTATTGCTCCATAGTCGAGGCGGGACCGTATAAGGCTTTTGTAGAGGCTCAAAAGGCACCTCCGGTCACTTCCCCAAGATGTGCGGGATAAGAGCTTTAGTAAATTCATTGTCTTCAGACATCTCGCTCTCAGATACCTAAGGTGAGGGACAAATGTTAGTTTCGTGTCTAAGATGATTCCTAAAAATTTATGTTCGTGGCTGACAGGTAGCCGTTGTCCATTAAGATAGATAGCAGGATCAGGTAATATACCTCTCTTTTTAGAAAATAGAAGGCATGTGCTTTTTTGGGGGTTTAACTTGAAACCATTCTCGTCAGCCCACTTAGATATCTTGTTTAGACCAAGCTGTATATGTCGCTCACAGATAGAAATATTGCATGATTTAAATCCTATCTGTACGTCATCCACATACACTGAATAAAACATTGTTCGTGGTATGACGCTATAGAGGGAATTCATTTTTACGATGAAGAGCGTGCAGCTCAGTACACCTCCTTGTGGCACACCTGTTTCCTGCTTAAATTGACGAGATAGCACTTTACCAACCCTCACACGGAACGTACGATTAGAGAGGTAGCTTTGGATCAGATTCAAGAGATTGCCTCTGACACCCATACAAGCCAGATCACGAAGAATTCCATAACGCCAGGTTGTATCGTATGCCTTTTCCATATCTAAAAATACGGCTAATAGAAACTGCTTGTGCACGAAGGCATCTCGGATATTCGCCTCCATACGGACAAGGTGATCTGTCGTACATCTACCCTCCCTAAAACCACACTGCAAGGGGTCTAGTATTTTGTTGCTCTCAAGATAATGAATTAGGCGTCTGTTTACCATTTTCTCAAAGAGTTTGCATAGGCAGCTTGTCAGGGCTATAGGCCTGTAGCTGCAGACCAAAGTTGGATCCTTGCCCTCTTTGAGAATAGGAATGACGACTGCTTGCTTCCAGGCAGATGGAATGTAACTGGCAGAGAATATGGAATTAAAGAGTGCTAGTAGTGTTTTGTGTGTTTCGGCGTGTAGGTGTTCTATCATCTCATAAACTATTCGATCGCCTCCAGGAGCTGATTTATTGCAACAGTCCAATGCTGCCTGCAATTCGACCATGTTAAATGGCCGGTTGTAAGGTTCATTTTTATTTCCTTTCCGGTTCAGAGGCTGGCGTTCCGCTTGTCGCTGATATCTTAGAAATGTATCTGAGTAATGGGATGAGCTCGAGATGTACTGGAAATGTGCCCCTAGCGAATCAGCTTGGTCCTCAATAGTGTCTCCTTGTGTGTTTACTAAAGGTAGAGGGTGAGTTTCACGGCCTTTTATTTTGTTGACCCTATTCCAGGCTTTCCGTTCGTCTGTATATGAACTGATGCTACTGATGTATTTTTGCCAACTTTCCCGTTTGGCCCGGCGGCGCGTTCTTCTACCTAGTGACTTTATTTTCTTGAAATTGATAAGATTCTCGGCAGTTGGAGATTCGCGAAGGTGACTCCAAGCCTTATTTTGATTTTTACGAGCTTCTTTGCACTCTGCATTCCACCAGGGAACACGTCGCCTAGTGGATGATCCATTTGATTCGGGGATACACAGTGACGCCGCATCAACTATAAATGCTGTCAGATATGCCACGGCGTCATCAATAGAAAGTGCAGAGATGTCTTCCCAGGTCATGCGGGTAAGTTCTTTATAATGTTTCCAGTCGGCTGACTCGACTATCCAGTGGGGGATGCATGGGGAGCATTGATCATGTTTTGTTGATTTTATGATAATTGGAAAATGGTCGCTCCCATATGGGTTTTTAAGCACGTTCCACTCTAGATACGGAACCAGTGTACCAGATGCAAGGCTCAAATCGATCGATGAAAATGTTTTGTTTCCCACGCTATAGAATGTAGGCTCTTTATTATTTAGCAAACATGCACCTGTAGTGAAGAGGAGGCTTTCTACTAGGCGTCCCCTGGCATCACAACGACAACCTCCCCAAAGGGTGTGGTGTGCATTGAAATCTCCGACGACAATATAAGGTTCGACCAGTTCATTAATAAAGCTTTGGAATTCTGTTTTTGAAAGATGGCAATTCGGAGGGATGTATACTGAGGAAATCGTTAATAATTTATTAAACAGTATCGCACGAACTGCAACTGCCTCTAGGGGTGTTTTAAGTTGTAATTGTCGGCAAGCAACACCCTTATCTACAATTATTGCCACACCGCCAGACGAGGCAAAAGCGTCGTTGCGGTCTTTTCGGTATATGGCATACTGCCGGAGAAAGTTCGTGTGTGAAGGATTAAGATGTGTTTCTTGGACACACAGCATCTTTGGATTATACTTATTTAAGAGTTCCTTAATGTCGTCCAGGTTGTGGAGTAAACCCCTGACGTTCCATTGTATTATCTGCGTATCCATAATGTATGTGTTTTGTGCTGTGTGTCTAAGAAATATAGATTATATAAGCTCACGAGACCTTTTCAGGCCCCTTGATACGAGCTCGCTCTTTCTTCCCGGCGCGCTCGAGGGAGCTGCGCCGTTCCTTGGGCGTCTGAGACGCCGGATTTGTGCTTGTATCCATCACCTCGTCTGAGGTGGTGGATACTGCCCGCGGAGCAGGCACTTTCGAGAGAATGGTGGGCCGATCTGTACGAGCAGTGGCCCTGGGTACAACAGGCCCGGAGACCTGCTGGCCCTCATTTGCGGGAGATGGAACAGCGTTGGCTGTTCCAGTCAGGGGGGCGGATGGCGCGACCACCGTCACTCTCCGAGTGACTTGGGCGGCCGCCGAACGATGTGGCGTTGCCCCCCGGCGTGCCACATCGGTGTAAGAAGGACTGGTCTGATTGTTGGAATGGAAACGCTTGCGTGCCTCTGGGAAAGTCAGATTTAGTTTTACCTTGAGTTCTATTATTTGTTTTTCTTTTTTCCACGAAGGGCAGGATCGCGAGTAAGCTGGGTGGTCTCCTTCACAGTTGGCACAGTGGGTTGCTGAACTGCAAATGTCAGAAGAGTGTTCGATGGAGCTACACTTTGCACAAGTAGCACGCCCTCTGCAGGTTTGGGACCCGTGGCCAAAACGTTGACACTTAAAACATCGACGTGGGTTTCGAATGTATGGCCTGACACGTAGCTTGCAGTAACCGGTCTCGATTGATTCAGGAAGAATGCTGGTTCCAAAAGTTATGATAATATGCCTAGTTGGTATTTCTTTGTCATCTCGCCTTATTTTAATCCTTTGCACCTTGACAACGTTCTGTTCTTGCCATCCTTCTAGTAATTCACTTTCACTAAGTTCCAGAAGGTCATCTTCCGAGATGACCCCGCGCACTGTATTCATTGTCCTGTGTGGGCCTACTGAGACGGGAATGTCCCCAAACGCTACAAGTTTTGAGAGTCTGTCGTACTGTGGCTTGTCGCGAACTTCGAGAAGAAGGTCACCGCTTCCCATCTTTGTTACTTTATACCCTGGGCCTATTGCTTCAGTGAGGGATTTTGCTACCAGAAAAGGCGATATCATTCGGACTGTCTTAGTTTCGTGTTGGCTGTGAACGACGTGGTATTTCGGGAAGGACTCTTTTGGTTGCATAAAAAAGCTGAAAGGTTCATCGGTGCGCCCCCTCTTCAGGGAGCGATCAGGTAATAGGGGAAAAGCTTCAGCCATAAAAATTGGAAAATTCGGCGGCGATGGTGGCCACCCACCACCGAGCCCAACAAGGGGACGCTACAAGGTCGGGAAAATACCTGCAGACGCCAGCCATGCATCGCCGCTATAACCTAATATACGATACCCAAGGTTGGATAACTACACCAGGTTAACCCTCGCCACCTGGAAGTCTGGAAGTAATAAGAAGCGAAGAGAAGACAGGAAAGATTTAAAGTAAGAGAGAAAGACGAAGATTGAAGAGAAGGACAGGAAAAGGTGACTGCCGATTTCCTCCAGGTGGGTCAGCCTGGAGGTGCCGTCTATGTGAAGCCGAGGCCGAAGAGGTGTGTTGCCTCCACCGGGGGGCCTTAAAGGTCCAAACACCCAGCATCGGCTCAACCTCCAGGATCCCCTTTTCCCCAGACACGGCTAAGCCGCGCACGGCTACGCGCGGGAGGGTCCAACCCTCGTGTGCTCGGGTACGTGGTGTCGCAACACACCAAACGCCTGCTTGCGCAGACGCCCCTGCGGGGGGTGTGGGATAGTACTTTAAGTATGTTCATTGTTCTAAGGCATTTTTCTTTAAGATGTTTTAAGTGAGGAATGAAAGTGAGCCTGGAGTCAAGAATAACACCTAGGAATTTGTGTTCTTTGTTGACAGGAATTTGTTGTCCGCCCAGTTCTACACAAGGATCTGCGACCAGGCCTCTCTTTCTTGTGAAGAGAACACAAGAACTTTTGTGGGGGTTGACCTTAAATCCGTTTTGGTCTGCCCATTTGGACACTTTGTTTAAGCCCTGCTGTACCTGTCTTTCGCATACTGTGAGGTTGCAGGATTTGATGATGATGATGATGATGTGTGTTATTTTGTGGCGCAAGGGCCAGGTTTGGCCAAAGAGCGCCATGACAAGTGGTAGCGTTAACGATGTATTATGAAAGATGTGACTTGGCTGTAAAGTGGCCTAAAAATAGTCGCTGTAAAGTGCGTGAAATCTACGTTCTATAAAATTATGGCGATGACTATGAACATTAAAATCCATCGTAAAAGAATGATGCATTGTTTAAAATATGCGAGATGTTAAATTGGTTACAGCACTACTGCCTCACCCGAGCCCTTGAACCACAAGGGCCTAGAGGCATGTGCTATTCAAAATAACTATCGCAGCGGCATCCTCTGGAGAGAGGAAGCGCTACGAACGTGTGGGGCTAATAACATGCAACACAACGTCTTTCAAAAAACCTAGGACGGCGCTGGTGTCAAAGAGTGGTTCTGGACCTAGTAACATAACAGGATGAAGGGGGATGTGGTGGCGGTATGCTAAGAGAAAATGTTTTTTTCTTTCGGATTCGGCTTCCCGACACTCCAGTAGGACGTGGAGGACGGTCAGCCTTTCCCCGCATCTACCACAGGTTGGAGGCTCGTTTCCCGTGAGTAAAAAGTTATGTGTGCCAAAAGTGTGTCCTATTCTTAGACGGCAGAATAGGACATCTGTCCGGCGGGATTTTGTTACAGGAGGCCAGAAACCTAATTGTGGCTTGATGATGTTTGAGGTTTAATGGCGCAAGGGCCAGGTATGGCCAAAGAGCGCCATGCTAGTGGTAATGAATATGTCGTGGTGTGATGGGCTCTGTGAATTTAATGTGACCTGGCTGTAAAGGGGCCTAAAAGAGTGTAAATTGCAGAAAAATTACAGGTAATAAAATTATGGCAATGATTAATGACATGTACTATGATCACTGAAATGCATTAAAAAGAATGCTGCATTATATAAAATATGCGAGATGCTAAAATTTGTCTAACAGCACTACAGCCTCGCCAGAGCCCTTGAAACGCAAGGGCCGAGAGGCATGTGCTATGCGAAATAGCTTTCACAGCGGCATCCTCTAGAGAGAGGGGACGCTATGAACGTATAGGGCTAATTACATGTAACACAACATCTTTCAGGAAGTCTAGAACTGAGTTAGTGTCAAAGAGCGGTTCTGGGCCGAGTAACATTACAGGATGAAGGGGAATGTGCTGCCGGTATGCTAACGGAAAATGTTTCTTTCTGTCAGATTCGGCTTTCCGACACTCCAGGAGGACATGGAGGACGGTCAGCCTCTCCCCGCATCTCCCACAGGTTGGGGGCTGATTTCCAGTGAGTAAATAATTGTGGGTGCCAAATGTGTGTCCTATTCTTAGACGGCACAATAGGACATCTGTTCGGCGTGATTTTGTTGCAGAAGGCCAGAACCCTAATTGTGGCTTTATTATGTGCAATTTATTATTTGTTTCCATGTCCCACGAGCGTTGCCAGTAGTTTCGCAGTTTTCTGCGCAAGTAGGGCCTCAGATCTGTGACAGCGACTGCTGCGGTAGGATTTACAGAATACGATGCAATTGATGCGGCCATCTGGTCCGCCAGAACATTGCCTTCGATGCCCCTATGACCCGGCACCCAGCATATGATGACATGCTGGTTACATATATACGTTTTACATAGGACGGAATAAAGTTTATTAATTACCGGATTTTTGTGGTTACAGAATGACAGCAAGGCCTTCACAACACTTAGGGAGTCCGTATATATAATTGATTTCTCGAGTTTTGATTTCTTTATATACTTTACAGCCGACAACAGTGCGTAGGCCTCAGCCGTAAAGATGCTTGTTTCCGGATGCAGTACATCGGATTCCGAGAAGGATGGGCCGACGGCTGCATAGGACACCCCCACGCGTGACTTTGATGCGTCGGTGTAGAACTCCGTGCAGGAGTGTTTGTATTGGAGTTCCCGGAAATGCATTTGTATTTCAATCTCTGGAGCGTGTTTTGTAACTTGCATGAAGGATGTATCGCATTCTATCATCTGCCACTCCCAAGGAGGTAGCAGCTTAGCTGGAGGCATTAGGCGATGTTTGAGGATTGGGACATCCATTTCAACACTAAGCTCCCTCACACGCATCGAGAAAGGTTGTCTTACGGAGGGACGATTCCGGAAGAGTGTAGAATTTGTCATATCATTAGCGGTATTAAAACACGGATGTTGGGGATTAGAATGCACTTTCAGAAAATATGTTTGGCTGATGTATGTTCTCTGCAGATGAAGTGACCACTCATTTGATTCTACGTATAAACTTTCAATGGGACTTGTTCTGAAAGCGCCCGTGGCTAAGCGGATTCCTAGATGGTGGACCGGATCTAGCATCTTTAGCGCACTCGGGGTGGCAGAATGATAGATCACGGCACCATAATCTAGTCGTGACCGAATCAGGCTCTTATAGAGATTCATTAAGCACGTCCTGTCACTACCCCACGTAGTCTGCGATAGAAGTTTAATTAGGTTCATTGTTTTCAGACATTTTTCTTTAAGATGTTTAATGTGTGGGATGAAAGTGAGTCTATTGTCAAGTATAACACCTAGAAATTTGTGTTCTTTGTTTACACGTATCTGTTGTCCACACAGTTCTAGGCAAGGATCCGGAACCAGGCCTCTCTTTCTTGTAAACAGAACACAAGAACTCTTGTGAGGATTGATTTTAAAGCCATTTTTCTCTGCCCACTGTGACACCTTGTTCAAACCATGCTGTACCTGTCTCTCACAGACTGTGAGGTTGCAGGATTTAAAACCTATTTGCATATCGTCTACGTAGACGGAATAGAAAATAGCTGGTGGTAAAGATGCACGAAGCATGTTCATCTTTACGACAAAGAGCATGCAGCTGAGTACGCCACCCTGGGGTACCCCAGTTTCCTGTATAAATGTACGCGACAGTGCAGGACCTATTTTCACTCGAAATGTACGGTTCTCTAGGTAGCTCTCTATAGTATTTAACATGTTGCCGCGGATACCTAGCGCGGAAAGATCGCGCAGGATTCCGTACCGCCAGGTTGTGTCGTACGCTTTTTCCATATCCAGAAATACAGATAAGAAAGATTGCTTGTGCACGAAGGCATCGCGAATGCTCGCTTCGATGCGCACAAGATGGTCAGTTGTAGATCGCCCTTCCCGAAAACCACATTGAAATGGGTCAAGCATTTTACTTGACTCTAGGAGATGCACGAGACGGCGATTGATCATTTTTTCAAATACCTTACAAAGGCAACTTGTCAGGGCTATCGGGCGGTAACTAGCCACTGAGGAAGGATCTTTGCCTTGTTTCAAAACCGGGATCACAATGGCTTCTTTCCATGCAATCGGGAGGTATCCCGCAGCCCAAATGGTGTTGAAAATTGTGACTAGTGTAACTTGGGTGTCTTTATGTAAGTTTTTGATCATTTCATACATGATTCTGTCAGATCCCGGTGCAGAGCTCTTGCATGCGCTCAAGGCAGCTCTCAACTCGGCAATGCTAAAAGGACAGTTGTATGGTTCATTCTGTTGACATTTTCTCATGAGTGGCTTACATTCTTCTATTTGTTTATGTTTCATAAAGGATTGCGAGTAATGGTTGGCACTTGACACGCTCTCAAACTGCTCCCCAAGTGAGTCCGCCTGAGCTTGTAGGGTATCGCCTTCTGTGTTTACCAAAGGGAGTGCATATGCTTGTCGCCCTCTTATCCTATTCACCCTGTTCCAGGCTTTGGCCTCATCTCTGAACGAGTTAATACTAGATAGAAACTTCTGCCAACTTTCTCGTCTGGCCTGTCGGCGGGTTCGCCTGCCTTCGGATTTTGCTTTTTTAAAGTTGCTAAGATTCTCCGCAGTGGGAGAAGCGCGTAGCAACCCCCACGCCCTGTTCTGTTTTTTACGAGCGATCCTACAATCGTCGTTCCACCACGGGACACGCCGTTTGCAGGCCAAGCCTTTTACTTCTGATATGCATTTATATGCGACATCTATTATGAAGGTTGTAAAGAACTCGACTGCAGCATCAATTCCTAACGAAGACAGGTCAGCCCATGAGATACTTGTAAGACATCGAAATTTATCCCAATCAGCTGTCTCAATCTTCCACCGAGGAGCGTGTGGTGGATATTCGTTGTCTTTAGGTGACCTTAGCAGTATAGGAAAGTGGTCGCTGCCGTAAGGGTTGTCGGTAACTTCCCATTCAAGTTCAGGCAGTACAGACGGGGAGACTATGGTAAGATCTATGGAAGAATAGGTTCTGTTTGCAAGAGAGTAATATGTGTGTTGCTTCTTATTCAACAGACACGCACCCGAAGAAAAAAGGAACTGTTCGAGAAGACGTCCTCGCGAATCTATACGAGGGTCGCCCCACAGGGAGTTATGTGCATTGAAGTCGCCAAGAACAACATAGGGTTCTGGCAATTCATCTATAAAGGTCTGAAATTCATGTTTGCTTAGTTTATAATGTGGAGGAATATAAAGCGAGCAAATAGTGATAAGTTTGTTTAGCAGAATAACTCGAACCGCCACTGCCTCAAGGGCCGTTCGTAGCTGTACACGTTGACAGGCTATGCTTTTTTGAATTATAATTGCAACACCGCCCGATGCGACAGCATCATCGCGATCTTTGCGAAAAGTAACATACTGTCGAAGAAAGTTTGTGTATTTTGATTTCAAGTGTGTTTCCTGTAAACACAGCACTTTTGGATTGTGTTGGAGGATGAGTTCTTGCAAATCATCAAGGTTTCTAAGGAGACCTCTGATGTTCCATTGAATTATTTGTGTATCCATGTTTAAGGTAAATTGGTGCTGTGTTTACGGAAACGGAGTGGATGCCTTATATTACAGAGCCCTTTCGAGGCCCTGTAATAGGTGTTTTGTTCTTTCTGAAGCGTTCGAGCGATTCTCGACGCTCCTTAGGCGTTTGGTGCGCCTTGGGGACAGGTGTAGTGTCCATTGCCTCGTGTGAGGCGCCGGACAAGCGCTCTTGCGAGTTAGAGGTTTTCAGAGGGAGTCCCGCCTTGGAGGGCAAGACCCCTGCGCCCATCAGCCCGGAGGTCGATAGGGCTCCCTGAGGGATTTGGCTGCGCTGGCCGTTGCCAGCGCTGGAAGGGGCCTCGGAGGTTGGGGCAGCCTCGGCTGCACCCACCTTCGGGGTGGATGGTCCCTTCTCCTCGGTTGACGGAGCAGCGCTAGCTGCAACCGCCGCGGGGGCAGATGGCGTAACTGCCGACTCACTGTGTGTGGGTCGGACAGCCGCCGGAGGCCGTTGTGACGCTGCCCCCTTACGCGCCACATCGGCAAAGCTGCTCTTAGACAGGTATGACACCCGCCTACGTGCCTCCTTGAAAGATATATTTTCTTTGACTTTGATTGTGACAATCTCTTTTTCTCTTTTCCAGGACGGGCAGGACCGCGAGTATGCGGCATGCTCGCCCTCACAGTTGACACAATGTGGAGTGTTCTGGCACGTTTCGGAGGAATGTTCTTTGTCACTGCACTTGGCACATGTCAGCCGGCCTCGACAGTTCTGTGAACTGTGGCCGAACCTTTGGCACTTAAAGCATCTGAGAGGATTGGGCACGTATGGCCTAACACGAAGTTTGATATAACCGGCCTCGACGGACTCGGGGAGGACACTTGAACCGAAAGTGAGTATCAGGTGTTTCGTATTGATCTCTTTACCGTCTCGCCTGATCTTAATTCGCTTTACATTTATGACATTCTGTTCACTGAAACCCTCCAAGAGTTCAGCTTCAGTGAGCTCTAGCATGTCATCGTCCGAGACAACGCCGCGTGTGGTGTTCATGGTTCGGTGCGGAGTAACTGTTATTTGGGTCTCCCCAAATGAGACAAGTTTCGGCAGTTTCTCGTACTGATTCTTATCGTGGAGCTCCAAGAGAAGATCACCACTTGTCATTCTCGACGCCTTATATCCTGTTCCAAAAACTTCAGTTAAAGACTTCGAAACAAGGAACGGTGAAATGTTACGCACTAGTTTGTCTGGGTTTTCTGAGTGGATTACATGATATCTAGGAAAGTTCTGGACTTGTCGTCCGAAAAACTGAAAGAGATCTTCGGTGCGCCCTCGTTTGTGAGGGCGATCAGGGAGTTTAGGAAAAGCGTTTTCCATGAATACAGTAGGGTTTTCGGCCGCGATGCCGACCACCCACCATGGAGCCCAACAGGGGGACGTGACAGGAGTTTCTGCTAGAGAAACCCTGCCAACGCCAGCCGTACATCGCTGCTATAACCAAATACAGCATAACCAAGGCTGGTTAGCTACACAAGCTTAACCCTTGCCGCCGGGAGACTAGGAAGTTAGCAGAAGTGAAGAGAAGACAGGAAAGATGAAAAAGGCGAGAGAGAAAGACAAAGATTGGAGAGGAGGACAGGAAAAGGCGACTGCCGATTTCCCCCGGGTGGGTCAGTCCGGGGGTGCCGTCTATGTGAAGCCGAGGCCGAAGAGGTGTGTTGCCTCCGCCGGGGGGCCTTAAAGGTCCAAACACCCAGCTTCGGCTCAACCCCCAGGATCCCCTTTTCCCCAGACACGGCTAAGCCGCGCACGGCTACACGCGGGAGGGTCCAACCCTCGTGTGCTCGGGTACGTGGTGTCGCAACACACCAAACGCCTGCTGACGCAGACGCCCCTGCGGGCTAATTGTGGCTTTATTACATGCAGTTTATTATTTATTTCTTCGTCCCACATGCGTTGCCAGTGGTTTCGTAGTTTCCTTCTTAAGAAAGGCTTCAGGTCTGTGACAGGGACCGAAGCAGTAGAGTTTACTGCATGCAATGAGATTGATGTGGCCATCTGGTCGGCTAGAACGTTTCCCTCGATGCCCCTATGTCCAGGCACCCAGCATATGATCACATGTTGGTTAGATATATATGATTTGCACAGTGCGGAGTAGAGTTCATTAAATACTGGATTTTTGTGATTACGGAAAGACATCAAGGCCTTATAATATTTTGGGTTTTACGTGCCAAAACCACTTTCTGATTATGAGGCACGCCGTAGTGGAGGACTCCGGAAATTTTGACCACCTGGGGTTCTTTAACGTGCACTTAAATCTAAGCACACGGGTGTTTTCGCATTTCGCCCCCATCGAAATGCGGCCGCCGTGGCCGGGATTCGATCCCGCGACCTCGTGCTCAGCAGCCCAACACCATAGCCACTGAGCTACCACGGCGGGTATCAAGGCCTTCACAACACTGAGGGAGTCCGTATATATAACTGATTTCGGGAGTTGTGATTTATTTATATGTTTTACGGCGGACAGGAGTGCGTAGGCCTCAGCCGTAAAGATGCTAGTTTCCGGATGCAGTACGTCGGATTCCGAGAAGGATGGACCGACGGCTGCATAGGACACCCCGTCGCGTGACTTCGATGCATCTGTGTAGAACTCCGTGCAGGAATATTTGTACTGGAGTTCCCGGAAATGCATCTTGATTTCAATCTCTGGGGCATGCTTTGTGACTTCCACGAACGATATATCACATTGTATGAGCTGCCACTCCCAAGGAGGTAGCAGCTTGGCTGGATGCATTAGGCGAAGCTCGAGTGGAACGTGCATTTCTTCGCTAAGCTCCCTCACACGCAGCGAGAAAGGCTGTCTTACGGACGGACGATTGTGAAAGAGTGTAGCACATGTCATGTCATTAATGGTACTAAAACAGGGATGTTGGGGGTTTGAGTGGACTTTCAGAAAATATGAATGGCTGATGTATGTTCTCTGCAGATGAAGTGACCACTCATTTGATTCTACATATAAACTTTGTATGGGACTCGTTCTGAAAGCGCCAGTGGCCAGTCGGATTCCTAGATGGTGCACAGGGTCTAGCATCTTTAGTGCGCTCGGGGCGGCAGAGTGATAAATCACGGCACCATAGTCTAGTCGCGATCGAATGAGGCTTTTATATAGATTCATTAAACACTTCCTGTCACTACCCCACGTAGTCTGGGACAGAAGTTTCATTATGTTCATTGTTTTCAGACATTTTTCTTTAAGATGTTTAATGTGGGGGACGAAAGTGAATCTGTAGTCAAGTATGACACCTAGAAATTTGTGTTCTTTGTTTACAGGTATCTGTTGTCCACGCAGTTCTATGCAAGGATCTGGGATAAGTCCTCTCTTTCTTGTAAAAAGAACACAAGAGCTTTTGTTAGGATTGATCTTAAACCCATTCTTGTCTGCCCACATTGACACTTTGTTCAGGCCATGCTGTACCTGTCTCTCGCAGACTGCGAGGTTACAAGATTTGAAAGCTATTTGAATGTCGTCCACGTAGACAGAGTAAAAGATGGCGGGTGGTAGTGAAGCACGAAGCGTGTTCATCTTCACGATAAATAGGGTGCAGCTGAGCACGCCTCCTTGGGGTACACCCGTTTCTTGCGTAAAAGGACGTGAGAGTGCATTGCCGACTTTTACCCGGAAGGTACGATTTGACAGATAGCTTTTTATTATATTAAACATATTACCGTGGATGCCCATTTCTGACAGGTCTCTTAGGATTCCGTAACGCCACGCTGTGTCATACGCCTTTTCCATATCGAGAAATACCGATAGGAAGAACTGTTTATGTATAAATGCGTCCCGGATATTCCCTTCAACACGCACGAGATGATCGGTTGTGGAGAGCCCTTCTCGGAAGCCGCAC
The DNA here is from genome assembly GCF_050947875.1 of Dermacentor variabilis. NCBI lineage: Eukaryota > Metazoa > Arthropoda > Arachnida > Ixodida > Ixodidae > Dermacentor > Dermacentor variabilis. Next base: position 24,578,619 of record NC_134574.1, read on the forward strand.
TGATAAGGATCAAGCATTTTGCTCTGTTCAAGGAAATGAATGAGTCGCCGATTTATCATTTTTTCGAACACCTTACAAATGCAACTTGTGAGGGCTATCGGGCGGTAACTTGCCACTGAGGAAGGGTCTTTGCCTTGTTTCAAAACAGGGACTACAATGGCTTCCTTCCACGCGGTTGGAAGGTACCCTGCATCCCAGATGGTGTTGAAAAGTGTGAGTAGTGTAAGTTGCGTGTCATTGTGTAAGTTTTTGAGCATTTCATACATGATTCTATCAGATCCTGGTGCGGAACTCTTGCATGCGCTCAAGGCAGCTTTCAACTCGGCAGCACTAAAAGGACAATTGTACGGTTCATTCTTTCGGCATTTATTGATGAGTGGCTTGCATTCTTCTATTTGTTTATATTTTAGGAAGGATTGCGAATAATGATTTGAGCTTGATACACTCTCAAAGTGCTCCCCAAGTGAGTTGGCCTGGTCTTGCAGTGAATCGCCCTGTGTGTTTACCAGGGGGACTGAGTATGTTTGCCTACCTCTAATCCTATTAACTCTGTTCCAGGCTTTGGCCTCATCCCTAAACGAGTTAATACTCGATAGATACTTTTGCCAGCTTTCTCTTCTGGCCTGTCGGCGGGTTCTCCTACCTTGGGATTTTACTTTTTTAAAGTTTACAAGATTTTCTGCAGTGGGCGAAGCGCGTAGCATCTCCCACGCTTTGTTCTGATTCCTAAGTGCGATTCTGCATTTATGGTTCCACCACGGGACATGCCGTTTGCATGCCGAGCCGCTTATTTCACGTATGCATTTAGATGCACCATCTATTATAAAGGCTGTGAAGTACTCCACAGCCGCATCGATTTCTAAAGAAGACATGTCGTCCCATGATATACTAGTTAAGTTTCGGAACCTCTCCCAGTCTGCTGTGTCAATATTCCACCTAGGAGCGTGTGGTGGATATTCATTTTCTTTAGGTGATCTTAGCAGTATAGGGAAGTGGTCGCTGCCGTAAGGGTTGTCGGCAACTTCCCATTCAAGTTCAGGCAGTACAGACGGGGAGACTATGCTTAGGTCTATGGAAGAATAGGTTCTATTTGCAAGAGAGTAATATGTGTGTTCCTTTTTATTCAACAGACAAGCAGCAGAAGAAAAGAGGAACTGTTCGAGAAGACGTCCTCGCGCATCTATACGAGGGTCGCCCCACAGGTAGTTATGTGCATTGAAATCGCCAAGAACAACGTAGGGTTCTGGCAATTCATCAATAAACGACTGAAATTCATGTTTGCTTAGTTTATAATGTGGGGGTATATAAAGTGAGCAAATAGTGATAAGCTTGTTTAGCAGAATGACTCGAACCGCCACTGCCTCAAGGGCCGTTCGTAGCTGCAAACGTTGACAGGCTATGCTTTTTTTAATTATAATTGCAACACCGCCCGATGATGCGAGAGCATCATCGCGATCTTTGCGAATAGTAACGTGTTGTCGAAGAAAATTTGTGTGTTTTGGTTTTAAGTGTGTTTCCTGTAAACACAGCACTTTCGGATTGTGTTTATGGATAAGTTCTTGCACATCATCGAGATTCCTAAGAAGACCTCTGACATTCCATTGAATGATTTGTGTATCCATATTTAAAGAAAAATTTGTGCTGTGTTTACGGAAATTGAGGTGATGCCGCTTAGGTTACAGAGCTCTTTCGAGGCCCTGTAACGGGGGTTCTGCCCTTTCTGGAGCGTTCGAGGGAGCCTCGCCGCTCCTTAGGCGCTTGGTGCGCCTTGAGAATAGGTGTAGTGTCCATTGCCTCTTGTGAGGCGCCGGACACCTGCTCTTGCGAGCGAGAAGTTTCCCGAGAGGGTCCCGCCTTGGAGGGCAAGACCCCTGCGCCCACCAGCCCGGAGGTCGATGGGGCACCCTGCGGGATTTGGCTGCGCCGGCTGTTGCCAGCGCTGGGAGGGGCCGGGGAGATTGGGGCACCCTCTGCTGCGCCCACCTTCGGGGTCGATGGTCCCCCCTGCTCTGTTGATGGAGCAGCGCTAGCTGCGACCGCCGCGGGGGCAGATGGCGTAACTGCCGACTCACTGCTTGTGGGTCGGACAGCCGCCGGAGGCCTTTGTGACGCTGCCCCCTTACGCGCCACATCGGCAAAGCTGCTCTTAGACAGGTATGACACCCGCCTCCGTGCCTCTTTGAAAGTGATATTTTCTTTTACTTTTATGGTCACAATTTCTTTTTCTTTTTTCCAGGACGGGCAGGCGCGCGAGTATGCGGCATGCTCGCCATCACAGTTGACACAGTGTGGGGTGTTCTGGCACGTTTCGGAGGAATGTTCATTGTCACTGCACTTGGCACAAGTCAGCCGGCCTCGACAGTTCTGTGAACTGTGGCCGAAACGTTGGCACTTAAAGCATCTGAGAGGATTGGGAACGTATGGTCGAACACGAAGTTTGATATAACCAGCCTCGATGGACTCGGGAAGGACACTTGAGCCGAAAGTGAGTATCAGGTGTTTCGTCTTTATCTCTTTTCCATCTCGCCTAATCTTAATTCGTTTAACATTTATAACATTCTGGTCACTGAAGCCCTCCAAGAGTTCAGCCTCAGTGAGCTCCATCAAGTCATCGTCAGAGACAACACCACGGGTGGTGTTCATCGTGCGGTGCGGGGTTATAATTATCTGGGTTTCCCCAAATGACACTAGCGTTGACAATTTTTCATATTGTTTTTGATCGCGGAGCTCCAAGAGGAGATCCCCGCTTGCCATCCTCGACGCCTTATAGCCAGGACCAAAGGCTTCAGTCAATGACTTCGAAACAAGGAAGGGTGAGATAGTTCTTACTGGTTTATCTGGTTTTGCAGAATGGATAACATGGAAACGCGGGAACGATTCTTTTTGGCGGCCAAAAAATTGAAAGACTTCATCGGTGCGCCCTCTTTTCTGAGGGCGATCAGGTAGTGAAGGGAAGGAAGTAGCCATGTGTGGACGTGTAGTTTTCGGCAGCAACGCCAGCCACCCACCATGGAGTCCAAGAAGGGGACGCTGCAGGGCCTGAAAAACAGGGCCTGCAAACGCCAGCTGTACGTTGCCACTATAACCCAATATGACATAACCAAGGTTGGCTACTCACACAAGGTTAACCCTTGCTGCCAAGAAGGTCTGAAGTATTAAAGAAATGAGAAGGAGACAGGAAAGGCGGAAAGTAAGGGAAAGACGAAGGTAATAGGGAGAGAGAGACAGGAAAAGGCAACTACCGATTTCCCCCGGGTGGGTCAGTCCGGGGGTGCCGTCTACGTGAAGCAGAGGCCAAAGGGGTGTGTTGCCTCCGCCGGGGGGCCTTAAAGGTCCGAACACCCAGCATCGGCTCAACCCCCAGGATCCCCTTTTCCCCGGACACGGCTGAGCCGCGCACGGCTACACGCGGGAGGGTCCAACCCTCGTGTGCTCGGGTACGTGGTGTCGCAACACACCAAACGCCTGCTGACGCAGACGCCCCTGCGAGGTTTCCGGATGAAGTACATCGGTTTCCGAGAAGGATGGACCGATGGCTGCGTAGGACACCCCGTCGTGTGACTTCGATGCATCTGTGTAGAACTCCGTGCAGGAGTACTTCTACTGGAGTTCCCGGAAATGCATTTGTATTTCAATCTCTGGAGCATGCTTTGTGACTTGCACGAAAGATATATCGCATTCTATGAGCTGCCAATCCCAAGGAGGTAGCAGCTTGGCCGGATGCATTAGGCGGAGCTCGAGTAGTGGGACATGCATTTCATCACTAAGTTCCCTCACACGCATCGAGAAAGGCTGTCTTACGGAAGGACGATTATGGAAGAGCGTAGCATATGTCATATCGTTGATGGTATTAAAACATGGATGTTGGGGATTAGACTGGGCTTTCAGGAAATATGTTTGGCTGATGTATGATGATGATATGTGGTGTTTAATGGCGCAAGGGCCAGGTGTGGCCAAAGAGCGCCATGACAAGTGGTGATGTTGACGATGTATTATGGAGATGTGACTTGGCTGTAAAGTGGCCTAAAAATAGTTGCTGTAAAGTGCATAAAGTCTACGTGATATAAAATTATGGCGACGACTAATGACGAATACTATGAACATTAAAATCCATCGTAAAAGAATGACATAGAATTGAAAATATATGAGATGGTAAAAATAGCTGGAGCACTGTTGCCTCGCCGGAGCCCTTGAAACACAAGGGCCTAGAGGCAAGTGCTATATGAGAAGAATTATCACAGCGCCATCCTCTGAAGAAAGGAGACGCTACGAACATGTGGGACTAACAACATGCAATACAACATCTTTCAGATAACTTAAGACTGCGTTGGTGTCAAATAGCGGTTCTGGGCCGAGTAACATTAATGGGTGAAGGGGGATGTGCTGCTGGTATGCTAAGGGAAAATGTTTCTTTCTTTCAGATTCGGCTTTCCGGCACTCCAGGAGGACGTGGAGGACGGTAAGCCTCTCCTCGCATCTACCGCAGGTGGGAGGGTCATTTCCGGTGAGTAGAAAATTATGGGTGCCGAATGTGTGTCCTATTCTGAGACGACAGAATAGGACATCTGTTCGGCGTGATCTTGTTACAGAGGGCCAGAATCCTAACTGTGGCTTTATCACGTGGAGCTTATTATTTGTTTCCGCGTCCCATAGGCGCTGCCAGTGGTTCCGTAGTTTCCTCCGTAAGAAGGGCTTCAGGTCTGTGACAGGAACTGCAGCGGTGGAATTAGCAGAATGCGATGCAACTGACGTGGCCATCTGGTCCGCCAGATCATTACCTTCGATGCCCCTGTGACCTGGCACCCAGCATATGATGACATGCTGGTTACCTATATACGCTTTACACAGAACGGAATAGAGTTCATTAATTACCGGATTTTTGTGGTTAGAGAATGACATTAAGGCCTTCACAACACTAAGGGAGTCCGTATATATGACTGATTTCTGGAGCTTTGATTTCCTGATATGCTTCACAGCTGACAATAGTGCGTAGGCCTCAGCCGTAAAGATACCAATTTCCGGATGAAGTACATCGGTTTCCGAGAAGGATGGACCGATGGCTGCGTAGGACACCCCGTCGTGTGACTTCGATGCATCTGTGTAGAACTCCGTGCAGGAGTACTTGTACTGGAGTTCCCGGAAATGCATTTGTATTTCAATCTCTGGAGCATGCTTTGTGACTTGCACGAAAGATATATCGCATTCTATGAGCTGCCAATCCCAAGGAGGTAGCAGCTTGGCTGGATGCATTGGGCGGAGTTCGAGTAGTGGGACATGCATTTCATCACTAAGCTCCCTCACACGCATCGAGAAAGGCCGTCTTACGGAAGGACGATTATGGAAGAGCGTAGCATATGTCATATCGTTGATGGTATTAAAACATGGATGTTGGGGATTAGACTGGGCTTTCAGGAAATATGTTTGGCTGATGTATGCTCTCTGCAGCTGAAGTGACCACTCATTTGAGTCTACGTATAAACTTTCAATGGGACTTGTTCTGAAAGCTCCAGTGGCCAGTCGGATTCCTAGATGGTGGACCGGATCTAGCATCTTTAGCGCGCTCGGGGCTGCAGAATGGTAGATCACGGCACCGTAGTCCAACCGAGATCGAATGAGGCTCTTATATAAATTCATTAAACATTTCCTGTCGCTGCCCCATGTTGTGTGGGATACTACTTTGAGTAAGTTCATTGTTTTTAAGCATTTGACCTTGAGATTCTTTATGTGTGGAATAAAAGTTAATTTTGAATCAAGTATGATGCCCAAGAACTTGTGTTCTTTGTTCACAGGGATTCGCTGACCATACATTTCGATACTGGGTTCTGCAATGAGCCCTCTCTTTCTAGTGAAAAGCACACAAGAACTTTTGTTGGGGTTCACTTTAAATCCGTTTTCATCTGCCCATTTGGATACTTTGTTCAAGCCCTGTTGTACTTGCCTCTCGCATACTGTAAGGTTGCAGGATTTGAAACCTATCTGTATGTCGTCTACGTAAACAGAATAAAAAATGGCTGGCGGTAATGAAGCACGAAGCGTGTTCATTTTTAAGATGAAGAGCGTGCAGCTAAGTACACCTCCTTGGGGTACACCAGTTTCCTGTATAAAACGTCGGGACAATACATTGCCGACTTTCACACGGAATGTACGGTTGGACAAATAGCTTTCTATTAGGAAGAGCATATTGCCACGGATGCCAATTCTCGACAAGTCTCTCAAGATTCCATAACGCCACGCAGTGTCGTACGCCTTCTCCATATCGAGGAATACGGATAGGAAATATTGTTTATGTAGAAAGGCGTCGCGAATGTTTCCCTCAATGCGCACAAGGTGATCGGTTGTGGACCGCCCTTGTCTAAAGCCGCACTGAAAGGGATCGAGCATATTGCTGAGTTCAAGGAAATGTACAAGTCTGCGGTTAACCATTTTTTCAAAAAGCTTACAGATACAGTTTGTAAAGGCTATCGGACGGTAACTTGCCGCCAAGGAAGGGTCCTTGCCCTGTTTAAGAACAGGAACCACAATCGCTTCTTTCCATGTGGATGGGAGGTATCCCGTAGCCCAAATAGCGTTGAAAAGTGTGAGTAGTGTAAGTTTGGTGTCAGTATGTAAATTTATGAACATGTCATACATGACTCTATCAGGTCCCGGTGCAGTGCTTTTGCATGTGTTCAAGGCAGCTGTCAACTCAGCAATATTGAAAGGCCGGTTATAGGGTTCATTCTGTCTGGATTTTCGTATTATTGGCTTACATTCTTCTATTTGTTTGTATTTCAAAAAGGATTGCGAATAATGGTTTGAACTCGACACGCTCTCAAAGTGTTCCCCAAGCGAGTCTGCCTGATCTTTCAGTGTTTGACCTTGTGTGTTTACCAAAGGAAGGGAATATGTTTGTCGCCCTTTTAACCTATTAACCTTGTTCCAAACTTTGGCCTCATCTGTATACGAATTGATACCGGATAAAAACTTCTGCCAACTCTCTCTTCTAGCCTGTCGGCGTGTTCGCCTGCCTTGCGATTTCACTTTCTTATAGTTAAACAGATTTTCCGCAGTGGGAGAGGCGCGTAGCAACCCCCACGCTTTGTTCTGTTTCTTACGAGCGATCCTACAGTCCTCGTTCCACCACGGGACACGCCGTTTGCATGCCAAGCCATTTACTTGTGATATACATTTAGTTGCGGCATCTATTATGAAGGCTGTAAAATATTCCACGGCAGCATCAATTCCTAACGAGGACATGTCATCCCATGATATGCTAGTTAAGTTTCGGAATTTATCCCACTCTGCTGTGTCAATCGTACACCTAGGAGCCTGTGGTGGATATTCGTTTTCTTTAAGTGTTCTTAGTAGTACGGGAAAGTGGTCGCTTCCGTAAGGATCATCCGTAACTTCCCATTCTAGTTCAGGCAGTATGGACGGAGAAACTATGCTCAGATCAATTGAAGAAAAGGTATTGTTTGCAAGACAGTAATATGTGGGTTTCTTCTTATTCAGAAGGCACGCACCAGAGGAAAAAAGGAACTGTTCAACAAGTCGACCTCGCGCATCTATACGAGAGTCGCCCCACAGGGAGCTGTGCGCATTGAAATCGCCAAGTAGAACGTAAGGTTCTGGCAATTGATCAATAAAGGATTGGAATTCCTGCTTCGTTAACTTGTAATGTGGGGGTATGTAAAGAGAGCTAATGGTGATGAGTTTGTTTAGGAATACAGCTCGAACCGCCACTGCTTCGAGAGGCGTTTGTAGCTGTAAAAGTTGACATGCAATGCTCTTATGGATAGAAATGGCAACACCGCCCGATGATGCGACAGCATCATCGCGATCTTTCCGAAACGTGACATACGGTCGTAGAAAGTTTGTGTGTTGTGGTTTTAAGTGTGTTTCCTGTAAACACAGCACTTTTGGATTGTGTTGGTGGATCAGTTCTTGTACATCATCAAGGTTTCTAAGGAGACCTCTGACGTTCCATTGTATGATTTGTGTATCCATATTTAATGTAAATTGGTGCTGTGCGTACGGAAACGGAAGTGATGCCTTAGATTACAGAGCCCTTTCGATGATGATGATGATGTGTGTTATTTTGTGGCGCAAGGGCCAGGTTTGGCCAAAGAGCGCCATGACAAGTGGTAGCGTTAACGATGTATTATGAAAGATGTGACTTGGCTGTAAAGTGACCTAAAAATAGTCGCTGTAAAATGCGTAAAATCTACGTTCTATAAAATTATGGCGATGACTATGAACATTAAAATCCATCGTAAAAGAATGATGCATTGTTTAAAATATGCGAGATGTTAAATCGGTTACAGCACTACTGCCTCACCCGAGCCCTTGAACCACAAGGGCCTAGAGGCATGTGCTATTCTAAATAACTATCGCAGCGGCATCCTCTGGAGAGAGGAAGCGCTACGAACGTGTGGGGCTAATAACATGCAACACAACATCTTTCAAAAAACCTAGGACGGCGCTGGTGTCAAAGAGTGGTTCTGGACCTAGTAACATAACAGGATGAAGGGGGATGTGGTGGCGGTATGCTAGGAGAAAATGTTTTTTTCTTTCGGATTCGGCTTCCCGACACTCCAGTAGGACGTGGAGGACGGTCAGCCTTTCCCCGCATCTACCACAGGTTGGAGGCTCGTTTCCCGTGAGTAAAAAGTTATGTGTGCCAAAAGTGTGTCCTATTCTTAGACGGCAGAATAGGACATCTGTCCGGCGGGATTTTGTTACAGGAGGCCAGAAACCTAATTGTGGCTTTATTACATGCAGTTTATTATTTATTTCTTCGTCCCACATGCGTTGCCAGTGGTTTCGTAGTTTACTTCTTAAGAAAGGCTTCAGGTCTGTGGCAGGGACCGAAGCAGTAGCACTAACTGCATGCAATGAGATTGATGTGGCCATCTGGTCGGCTAGAACGTTTCCCTCGATGCCCCTATGTCCAGGCACCCAGCATACGATCACATGTTGGTTAGATATATATGATTTGCACAGTGCGGAGTAGAGTTCATTAAATACTGGATTTTTGTGATTTCGGAAAGACATCAAGGCCTTCACAACACTGAGGGAGTCCGTGTATATAACTGATTTCGGGAGTTGTGATTTATTTATATGTTTTACGGCCGACAGGAGTGCGTAGGCCTCAGCCGTAAAGATGCTAGTTTCCGGATGCAGTACGTCGGATTCCGAGAAGGATGGACCGACGGCTGCATAGGACACCCCGTCGTGTGACTTTGATGCGTCTGTGTAGAACTCCGTGCAGGAGTATTTGTGCTGGAGTTCCCGGAAATGCATTAGGATTTCAATCTCTGGAGCATGCTTTGTGACTTGCACGAAAGATATATCGCATTCTATGAGCTGCCAATCCCAAGGAGGTAGCAGCTTGGCTGGATGCATTAGGCGGAGCTCGAGTAGTGCGACATGCATTTCATCACTAAGCTCCCTCACACGCATCGAGAAAGGCTGTCTTACGGAAGGACGATTATGGAAGAGCGTAGCATATGTCATATCGTTGATGGTATTAAAACAGGGATGCTGAGGATTTGAGTGGACTTTCAGAAAATATGTATGGCTGATGTATGTTCTCTGCAGATGAAGTGACCACTCATTTGATTCTACATATAAACTTTGTATGGGACTCGTTCTGAAAGCGCCAGTGGCCAGTCGGATTCCTAGATGGTGCACAGGGTCTAGCATCTTTAGTGCGCTCGGGGCGGCAGAGTGATAAATCACGGCACCATAGTCTAGTCGCGATCGAATGAGGCTTTTATATAGATTCATTAAACACTTCCTGTCACTACCCCACGTAGTCTGGGACAGAAGTTTCATTATGTTCATTGTTTTCAGACATTTTTCTTTAAGATGTTTAATGTGGGGGACGAAAGTGAATCTGTAGTCAAGTATGACACCTAGAAATTTGTGTTCTTTGTTTACAGGTATCTGTTGTCCACGCAGTTCTATGCGAGGATCTGGGATAAGTCCTCTCTTTCTTGTAAAAAGAACACAAGAGCTTTTGTTAGGATTGATCTTAAACCCATTCTTGTCTGCCCACATTGACACTTTGTTCAGGCCATGCTGTACCTGTCTCTCGCAGACTGCGAGGTTACAAGATTTGAAAGCTATTTGAATGTCGTCCACGTAGACAGAGTAAAAGATGGCGGGTGGTAGTGAAGCACGAAGCGTGTTCATCTTCACGATAAATAGGGTGCAGCTGAGCACGCCTCCTTGGGGTACACCCGTTTCTTGCGTAAAAGGACGTGAGAGTGCATTGCCGACTTTTACCCGGAAGGTACGATTTGACAGATAGCTTTTTATTGTATTAAACATATTACCGTGGATGCCCATTTCTGACAGGTCTCTTAAGATTCCGTAACGCCACGTTGTGTCATACGCCTTTTCCATATCGAGAAATACCGATAGGAAGAACTGTTTATGTATAAATGCGTCCCGGATATTCCCTTCAACACGCACGAGATGATCGGTTGTGGAGAGCCCTTCTCGGAAGCCGCACTGATAAGGATCAAGCATTTTGCTCTGTTCAAGGAAATGAATGAGTCGCCGATTTATCATTTTTTCGAACACCTTACAAATGCAACTTGTGAGGGCTATCGGGCGGTAACTTGCCACTGAGGAAGGGTCTTTGCCTTGTTTCAAAACAGGGACTACAATGGCTTCCTTCCACGCGGTTGGAAGGTACCCTGCATCCCAGATGGTGTTGAAAAGTGTGAGTAGTGTAAGTTGCGTGTCATTGTGTAAGTTTTTGAGCATTTCATACATGATTCTATCAGATCCTGGTGCGGAACTCTTGCATGCGCTCAAGGCAGCTTTCAACTCGGCAGCACTAAAAGGACAATTGTACGGTTCATTCTTTCGGCATTTATTGATGAGTGGCTTGCATTCTTCTATTTGTTTATATTTTAGGAAGGATTGCGAATAATGATTTGAGCTTGATACACTCTCAAAGTGCTCCCCAAGTGAGTTGGCCTGGTCTTGCAGTGAATCGCCCTGTGTGTTTACCAGGGGGACTGAGTATGTTTGCCTACCTCTAATCCTATTAACTCTGTTCCAGGCTTTGGCCTCATCCCTAAACGAGTTAATACTCGATAGATACTTTTGCCAGCTTTCTCTTCTGGCCTGTCGGCGGGTTCTCCTACCTTGGGATTTTACTTTTTTAAAGTTTACAAGATTTTCTGCAGTGGGCGAAGCGCGTAGCATCTCCCACGCTTTGTTCTGATTCCTACGTGCGATTCTGCATTCATGGTTCCACCACGGGACATGCCGTTTGCATGCCGAGCCGCTTATTTCACGTATGCATTTAGATGCACCATCTATTATAAAGGCTGTGAAGTACTCCACAGCCGCATCGATTTCTAAAGAAGACATGTCGTCCCACGATATACTAGTTAAGTTTCGGAACCTCTCCCAGTCTGCTGTGTCTATATTCCACCTAGGAGCGTGTGGTGGATATTCATTTTCTTTCGGTGATCTTAGCAGTATAGGGAAGTGGTCGCTGCCGTAAGGGTTGTCGGCAACTTCCCATTCAAGTTCAGGCAGTACAGACGGGGAGACTATGCTTAGGTCTATGGAAGAATAGGTTCTATTTGCAAGAGAGTAATATGTGTGTTCCTTTTTATTCAACAGACAAGCACCAGAAGAAAAGAGGAACTGTTCGAGAAGACGTCCTCGCGCATCTATACGAGGGTCGCCCCACAGGTAGTTATGTGCATTGAAATCGCCAAGAACAACGTAGGGTTCTGGCAATTCATCAATAAAGGACTGAAATTCATGTTTGCTTAGTTTATAATGTGGGGGTATATAAAGTGAGCAAATAGTGATAAGCTTGTTTAGCAGAATGACTCGAACCGCCACTGCCTCAAGGGCCGTTCGTAGCTGCAAACGTTGACAGGCTATGCTTTTTTGAATTATAATTGCAACACCGCCCGATGATGCGAGAGCATCATCGCGATCTTTGCGAATAGTAACGTGTTGTCGAAGAAAATTTGTGTGTTTTGGTTTTAAGTGTGTTTCCTGTAAACACAGCACTTTCGGATTGTGTTTATGGATAAGTTCTTGCACATCATCGAGATTCCTAAGAAGACCTCTGACATTCCATTGAATGATTTGTGTATCCATATTTAAAGAAAAATTTGTGCTGTGTTTACGGAAATTGAGGTGATGCCGCTTAGGTTACAGAGCTCTTTCGAGGCCCTGTAACGGGGGTTCTGCCCTTTCTGGAGCGTTCGAGGGAGCCTCGCCGCTCCTTAGGCGCTTGGTGCGCCTTGAGAATAGGTGTAGTGTCCATTGCCTCTTGTGAGGCGCCGGACACCTGCTCTTGCGAGCGAGAAGTTTCCCGAGAGGGTCCCGCCTTGGAGGGCAAGACCCCTGCGCCCACCAGCCCGGAGGTCGATGGGGCACCCTGCGGGATTTGGCTGCGCCGGCTGTTGCCAGCGCTGGGAGGAGCCGGGGAGATTGGGGCACCCTCTGCTGCGCCCACCTTCGGGGTCGATGGTCCCCCCTGCTCTGTTGACGGAGCAGCGCTAGCTGCGACCGCCGCGGGGGCAGATGGCGTAACTGCCGACTCACTTCTTGTGGGTCGGACAGCCGCCGGAGACCTTTGTGACGCTGCCCCCTTACGCGCCACATCGGCAAAGCTGCTCTTAGACAGGTATGACACCCGCCTCCGTGCCTCTTTGAAAGTGATATTTTCTTTTACTTTTATGGTCACAATTTCTTTTTCTTTTTTCCAGGACGGGCAGGCGCGCGAGTATGCGGCATGCTCGCCATCACAGTTGACACAGTGTGGGGTGTTCTGGCACGTTTCGGAGGAATGTTCATTGTCACTGCACTTGGCACAAGTCAGCCGGCCTCGACAGTTCTGTGAACTGTGGCCGAAACGTTGGCACTTAAAGCATCTGAGAGGATTGGGAACGTATGGTCGAACACGAAGTTTGATATAACCAGCCTCGATGGACTCGGGGAGGACACTTGAGCCGAAAGTGAGTATCAGGTGTTTCGTCTTGATCTCTTTTCCATCTCGCCTAATCTTAATTCGTTTAACATTTATAACATTCTGGTCACTGAAGCCCTCCAAGAGTTCAGCCTCAGTGAGCTCCATCAAGTCATCGTCAGAGACAACACCACGGGTGGTGTTCATCGTGCGGTGCGGGGTTATAATTATCTGGGTTTCCCCAAATGACACTAGTGTTGACAATTTTTCATATTGTTTTTGATCGCGGAGCTCCAAGAGGAGATCCCCGCTTGCCATCCTCGACGCCTTATAGCCAGGACCAAAGGTTAGTTAGTTAGTTAGTTTGGGTTTAGTGGCACAAAGGCAACTAAGGCCATGCTGCGCCAGTCACAAGACAAAATAAAGAGAACCGTTATGGCAGGTAAACCTGCATTACATTATAGTTGGTGTAAATAACCAGTTTTTTCTAAAAACTCGAAGAGGTTAGGAAATGGCACCAGGGGGTCATCTGCCAGCAATAGGGCAGGGTGTAATGGGATGTGCAATTTATACAGGCTGTGTAAAAACCTCCGTCTCAGTGTATCGATGTGTGGACATGTTATTAAGATGTGCATGACTGTAAGAGCTTCATTACATTTTTCGCAAGTTGGCGGGTTTTCTTTTCGGAGAAGGAAATTGTGCGTCAGATGTGTGTGTCCAATTCGAAGTCGACACAAGATCACCTCGTAGAATCGTTGCCGGTGACTGCATGATTTCCACTCTCCAATGACAGGTTTAATTAGATGAAGCTTGTTGCTTAAACAAGTGTCCCAATCGCGTTGCCATTTTGACATCAAGGCCTTCCGAATTGCATTGACACTGTCTTTATATGGAAGTGCTGTATTTTGAATGTTTTTGTACGCTGCCATTGATGCGCATTTATCCGCCGCTTCGTTACCCAATATTCCAACATGGCTTGGTACCCAGCATAACTTAATTGATCTGCCATATTTATTTGACGTTAATGCATTTAAAATATCGCCTAACAAGGGTTCACTTTGGAATTTCATGTGTAGAGCCTTCAGTACGCTTAATGAATCTGTGTATATGACAGTGTTTTCAAGTTTGTCAGCAATGATCTTTTGAACTACCGTCCATATCGCATACACTTCGGCTGTGTAGACAGAGGCATGCTGAGGTAATCGAATACATGTTTCCCAATTTTCTGTTACAGCCCCTACACCCACGTGTTTTTCCGTTTTAGAGCCATCAGTATAAAATTCTATGTAGTTTATATACTTGTCTTGAAGAGAGCGGAAATCTTGTATAATGTGTTGATGTGGTGTGTCTCTTTTCTTTAGATGTGTTAGTGTCCAATCACATAACGCTGTGAAATCACACCACGGGGGTAAACGTTCTGGCTTTCTGGCAACCTGGAGGACTTCCCGAGGGATGTCATAATCCCGACAGTATTCCTCGTATCGCAAGATAAGCGGCCTAATCATGTTTGGTTTATTTGTGTAATGTAAGCGTGAGCTGCACTTTGTGACGATGTTGTAGCATATGTGTTGTGGTGAGGATCGGATTCTGAGTATGTAGGAAAAAGTAGCGCTCTGCGATGCTGTAAAGGAGGTTCATTACATTCAACATGTAAGCTCTGTATAGGTGATGTTCTGTAAGCACCGCATGCTAGTCGTAGTCCTAAGTTGTGGACTGGATCAAGTCGTCGGACGTAAGATAGTCTGGCTGAACCATATGTAATGCTACCATAGTCTAATATGCTACGCACCAAAGTACGGTAGATGTGTAGCAGGCATTTACGGTCAGAGCCCCACCGTTTCCGGGAGAGGATTTTTAGAATGTTAAGTGCATTGTTCGCTTTGATTTTAATACTATTGATGTGTGCGAGAAAGTTCAACTTTTTATCAAACAGAACACCCAGAAACTTGTGTTCTTGTTTCACGGGTAGTGTGGCATCCTGTAGTTTAAGGATGGGATCTGGTTGTAGGCCTCTTTTTTGTGTGAAGACAACACTAATCGTTTTTTCACTTGAGAAGCGAAAGCCGTTTTCAGATGCCCACTGCGTTAGTTTGTTTAGTGTAATTTGAATTTGTCGTTCGCAGGTTGCCATGTTCGATGCACGACATGCAATTTGAAGATCATCCACATATAGTGAATGCATTATAGAAGATGGAATTACATTATTGAGTGAGTTCATTTTTACCACAAACAGTGTTGTGCTCAATACGCATCCCTGAGGTACTCCGTTTTCTTGAATAAATACGCTGGACAGCACCGTTCCTAAACGCGCCTGGAATGTTCGATCGGACATGAAATCAGCTAGACATTTAAGCATTCTGCCGCGGATCCCTAAATCCGCTAAATCCCTTAAAATACCGAACCTCCATGTTGTGTCGTACGCTTTTTCAAGATCAAAGAAAACTGTGAGACAATATTGCTTTTGTAGAAAGGCCGCACGTATCTCGTGTTCTAACCGAACTAGATGATCTGTTGTGGAGCAGCCTTTCTTGTACCCACACTGATGATTATCGAGCAGGTTCTCAGTTTCGAGGACGTATGCCAATCTGATGTTTATAATGGATTCATATGACTTGGCGAGACAGCTTGTGAGTGCTATAGGTCGGTAGCTGGTAGCTGTTGTAGGATGCTTTCCAGCTTTCAAGAAAGGGATTATAATGGCTTTTTTCCACGCATTCGGCATTTTTCCTGTTTCCCAGATTATGTTAAAGAAGCGGAGCAATGTCTTAACTGCTTTTGAGGAAAGGTGTGCGAGCATTGTGTAATGTATTCTGTCCGGACCTGGCGCTGTTTTTTTGCCAGTAGTGAGTACTCTGTTAATTTCGGAAAGTGTTAGGGGGGCATTATATGGTTTCTCGGAACTTCCTGCTGTCGGAAGCTTTTGTTTTTCTGCTGATTGTTTATACTTTTGAAATTCAGTGGAGTAGTTTAGTGAGCTTGATATGTTATGGAAATGCTGTCCTAATATATCTGCTTGTTCTTTTAGATTCGTTTGTGTACCTGGAGGTGAGAGTATGGGGATCGTATAGGGAGCGTACTCGCTTCTAAACTTTCGAAGCTGATCCCACATTCTTTTGGATGTTATTGAGCTATTGATGGAGGATACATATGTTTGCCAAGACTGTCTTTCGGCTTGCCTACGCGTGTACCTGGCTTTCGCCTTAGCTTTTTTGAAATACAGGAGGTTGTCATATGTTGGATATCGCCGAAAGATACCCCATGCTTTGTTTTGTGCTTTTTTGGTTTGAGTGCATTCATTCGTCCACCAGGGTTTTAGTTTTTTCCTTAAGAAGCCGGAGGATTGCGGGATCGTCTGTTCTGCTGCAGCAAGTATGGAGGCAACAATCTTTTCATTCATTTCGTCTATTGTTTGATGATCTGATATGTGATCAAGACTGGCCTTCTCGCTGAAGAGAGGCCAGTCTGCTAGATGGAGTTTCCAACGGGGTGGTCTTAATGGTACTGTAGGGAAAGGAGATGTGTTGTTAATAATGCCGGGCATATGATCACTACCATAAGGATTGTTGATAACACTCCATTTAAAATCGATCAACAGAGATGGAGTGCACAGCGCCAGATCAAGACAGCTCATGGCTCCTGTGCTTGGGGAGCAGTAGGTTGGCGCACCAGTGTTTAAAAGGCATACTTCGTTAGTCAGGATAAAATCTTCAAGTGTTTGTCCCCTGGTGTCAGTTGTTTTGCTACCCCATAATATGTTATGAGCGTTAAAATCACCTGCTATTAAAAAAGGTTTGGGTAGCTGGTTTAAAACTAACTCCAGGTCTCCTACAGTAAAATGGGAATGTGGTGGAATGTACATTGAACAAATGGTAATGGTTTGATGTGCTAAAACCGTGACAGCAATGGCTTCCAAGTGAGTATTAATGGTAACTTCTCTAGCTGCAATGCCGTTCCGTAGAACTATAGCTACGCCACCCGAAAGCCGGTTCGCCTGAGTGCGATCGCGCCGTGCAACAGTGAATCCTTTTAAAATGTTCTTGTGCTTTTCGCCTAAGTTTGTTTCTTGTAAGCACAAGGCCACAGGAGAGAAGTTACTTAACAAGTCTTTGATGTCACCTAAGTTGTTTAAAAGGCCTCTACAATTCCAATGAATAATAAAAGCCATCTTGAAATTGAAAGGTAAAAAATGGCACTACGAAAAACTAAGAGGTAGGGTTATAGGTGACATGGATAAAAAGGCTACAAATGAGCGATAACCTTCAGGTTATCGCTTTCTTATTTTGGGTGGTTATTGGGATCTTGTCCCTCTTACCGCGCTCAAGAGAGCGCTTGTCCTTCGGTGTCAATGACACCGGGGTTTTTGCGTCGACCTCCATCGCTCTCTCTGAGGCGCTGGAGGATCGAGAGTTAGGCGCCGAGACACGCGTCTCGGGCCTTGGGGTTCGCTTGATCTTAGGACCCTGCGGGACTGGTGTCTGCAGGGCCGTCGAAGAGGGTGGAGCAGTACTGACTGCTTCCACCACGGGGGCGGAAGGAGTCACTGCGGCACCACTGCGCGTGGGCTCGGAGGACTCCGGAGGCCTCTGTGACGCTGCCCCCGCCTGCGTCACTTCGGCATAACTTCTTCGCGGAAGATACGAAAGCCGCTTTCGGGCTTCAAAGAACGAAATTTTTTCTTTTACAGTTAGAGCAATGACTTCTTTTTCTTTTTTCCAGCAAGGGCAGGACCGTGAATAAGCTGCGTGATCTCCCTTGCAGTTAACACAATGTGGGGAAGAAGTGCAATTCTCAGATTGGTGTTCGTTGGAGCTGCATTTAGCACAAGTTGTTTGTCCTCGACATGCATGTGAAGCGTGTCCAAACCTTTGGCACTTGAAACATCGTCTGGGGTTTGGAATATATGGTCTTACATTGACTTTAACATAACCTGCATCGAGCGAGGTAGGCATTACGCTTGTTCCGAAGGTGAGTATAACATGTTTGGTGGGGATTTCTTGATCGTTTCGTCGAATGACTATTCTTTGTACTTTGGTGACATTTTGTTCCTGGAAACCTTCCAGCAGTTCCTCGTCGCTTAAACCAATGAAGTCTTCTTCAGATATTACTCCCCTGCTTGTATTAAGTGTTCTGTGGGCTGAAACAGTCACTGTCGCTTCGCCAATACTGGTAAGTTCAGAGAGCTTATCTGCTTGATCTTTGTTATTCAGTTCTAGGAGGAGGTCCCCGCTAGACATTTTGGATGCTTTGTATGTTGGTCCGATTTTGTCTTTCAGACACTTCGCTACCAGGAAAGGAGAGAGTTTCCTTACCGGAATGTTGCTTTCACTATGCACTACATAGTACTTTGGAAATGTTGGGGCGTTGCTTTGGAAGGAAAATTGAAATGGTACTTCGGTGCGGCATCTCTTCAGACGCCGATCATAAACAACAGAGGCTTGCGCTGCCATAGGAAAATGTGTATGTTCGGCAACAGCGCCGACCGCCCACCACGGAGCCCAACGAGGGGACGCGGCACAGCTTGTGTACAAGCCTGCACGACGCCAGCCGTACGCCATCGCTATAACCCAATATGGTGTACCCAAGGTAGGATATCCACACAAGGTTAACCCTTGCCGCCGTGGAGAAAGGAAGTAAATGGAAGAGAGAAGACAGGAAAGATGTAAAGTGAGAGATAAAGACGAAGGTTTGAGAAGAGAGAGACAGGAAAAGGCGACTACCGATTTCCTCCGGGTGGGTCAGTCCGGGGGTGCCGTCTACGTGAAGCAGAGGCCAAAGAGGCGTGTTGCCTCCGCCGGGGGGCCTTAAAGGTCCGAACACCCGGCATCGGCTCAACCCCCAGGATCCCCCTTTCCCCGGACACGGCTAAGCCGCGCACGGCTACACGCGGGAGGGTCCAACCCTCGTGTGCTCGGGTACGTGGTGTCGCAACACACCAAACGCCTGCTGACGCAGACGCCCCTGCGGGGCCAGGACCAAAGGCTTCAGTCAATGACTTCGAAACAAGGAAGGGTGAGATAGTTCTTACTGGTTTATCTGGTTTTGCAGAATGGATAACATGGAAACGCGGGAACGATTCTTTTTGGCGGCCAAAAAATTGAAAGACTTCATCGGTGCGCCCTCTTTTCTGAGGGCGATCAGGTAGTGAAGGGAAGGAAGTAGCCATGTGTGGACGTGTAGTTTTCGGCAGCAACGCCAGCCACCCACCATGGAGTCCAACAAGGGGACGCTGCAGGGCCTGAAAAACAGGGCCTGCAAACGCCAGCTGTACGTTGCCACTATAACCCAATATGACATAACCAAGGTTGGCTACTCACACAAGGTTAACCCTTGCTGCCAAGAAGGTCGGAAGTAATAAAGAAATGAGAAGGAGACAGGAAAGGCGGAAAGTAAGGGAAAGACGAAGGTAATAGGGAGAGAGAGACAGGAAAAGGCAACTACCGATTTCCCCCGGGTGGGTCAGTCCGGGGGTGCCGTCTACGTGAAGCAGAGGCCAAAGAGGCGTGTTGCCTCCGCCGAGGGGCCTTAAAGGTCCGAACACCCGGCATCGGCTCAACCCCCAGGATCCCCTTTTCCCCGGACACGGCTAAGCCACGCACGGCTACACGCGGGAGGGTCCAACCCCCATGTGCTCGGGTACGTGGTGTCGCAACACACCAAACGCCTGCTGACGCAGACGCCCCTGCGGGGCGAGCCCTTTCGAGGCCCTGTAATCGGGGTTTTGCTTTTTCTGAAGCGTTCGAGGGAGCCTCGCCGCTCCTTAGGCGCTTGGTGCGCCTTGAGGGTAGGTGTAGTGTCCATTGCCTCGTGTGAGGCGCCGGACACGTGCTCTTGCGAGCGAGAAGTTACTAGAGGGGGTCCCGCCTTGGATGGCAAGACCCCTGCGCCCACCAGCCCGGAGGTCGATGGGGCTCCCTGAGGGATTTGGCTGCGCCGGCTGTTGCCAGCGCTGGATGGGACCTGGGAGGTTGAGGCAGCCTTGGCTGCGCCCACCTTCGGGGTCGATGGTCCCTTCTCCTCGGTTGGCGGAGCAGCGCTAGCTGCAACCGCCGCGGGGGCAGACGGCGTAACTGGCGACTCACTGACTGTGGGTCGGACAGCCGCCGGAAGCCTTTGTGTCGCTGCCCCCTGACGCGTCACATCGGCAAAGCTTTTCTTGGGCAGGTATGAAACCCGCCTGCGTGCCTCTTTGAAAGATATGTTTTCTTTAACCTTTATTGTAACTATTTCTTTTTCTTTTTTCCATGATGGACAGGACCGCGAGTACGCGGCGTGTTCCCCATCACAGTTCACGCAGTGGAGAGAGTTCTCACAAGCTTCAGAGGTGTGTTCGTGGGCACTGCATTTCGGACAGGTTTGGCGGCCTCGGCAGCTCTGCGAGCTGTGGCCGAAACGTTGGCATTTGAAGCATCTAAGGGGATTTGGCACATATGGCCTAACACGGAGCTTGATGTACCCGGCCTCTACAGACTCGGGCAGAATACTTGAGCCGAAAGTCAATATAAGGTGTTTGGTCTTGATTTCTTTACTGTCACGCCTGATCTTAATTCTTTTAACATTGATTACATTCTGGTCACTGAAGCCCTCCAAGAGTTCATCCTCAGTGAGCTCCAGCAAGTCATCGTCCGAGACAACACCGCGGCTTGTGTTCATGGTACGGTGCGGGGTTACTGTTACTTGGGTCTCTCCAAATGACACAAGTTTCGGCAGCTTCTCATACTGCTTCTGATCTTGGAGCTCCAAAATGAATGAATGAATGTATGTGGTTTAGTGGCGCAAGGGCCAGATATGGCCAAAGAGCGCCAAGACAGTGTTAGTGATTTCGCGGTGGAATGATGAGTTCTGTGACGAAGATGTGACTTGGCTGTATAGTGGCCTAAAAACAGTCGCTGTAAAGTGCGTAAAATCTATGTGCTATAAAATTATGGCGATGATTAATGACGAGTACTATGAACATTAAAATCCATCGTAGAAGGATGATGCAAAATATAAAATATATAAGATGATAAAATTACTTGGAGCACTGCTGCCTCGCCAGAGCCCTTGAACCACAAGGGCCTAGAGGCATGTGCTATTCAAAATAGTTATCACAGCGCCATCCTCTGAAGAGAGGAGACGCTACGAACATGTGGGGCTAAAAACATGAAACACAACATCTTTCAGATAACTTAGAACTGCGACGGTGTCAAATAGCGGTTCTGGGCCGAGTAACATTACTGGATGAAGGGGGATCTGCTGCTGGTATGCTATGGGAAAATGTTTCTTTCTTTCATATTCGGCTTTCCGACACTCCAGAAGGACGTGGAGGACGGTGAGCATCTCCCCGCATCTACCGCAGGTTGGAGGCTCGTTTCCGGTGAGTAAATAGTTATGTGTGCCGAATGTGTGTCCTATTCTTATACGACAGAATAGGACATCTGTCCGGCGTGATTTTGTTACGGAAGGCCAGAATCCTAACTGTGGCTTTATCACGTGGAGCTTATTATTTATTTCTTCGTCCCACGTGCGTTGCCAGTGGTTTCGTAGTTTCCTTCTTAAGAAAGGCTTCAGGTCTTTGACAGGGACCGAAGCAGTAGGACTAACTGCATGTAATGAAATTGATGTGGCCATCTGGTCCACTAGAACGTTACCCTGGATGCCCCTATGGCCAGGCACCCAGCATATAATCACATGCTGGTTAGATACATATGCTTTACATAACACGGAATAGAGTTCAATTAAAACAGGATTTTTGCGCTTACAGAACGATATCAAAGCCTTCACAACACTTAGGGAGTCCGTAAAAATAACTGATTTTCTGAGTTTTGTTTTCCTTATATGCTTCACGGTCGACAATATTGCGTAGGCCTCAGCCGTAAAGATACTAGTTTTCGGATGCAGTACGTCGGATTCCGAGAAGGATGAACCGACGGCTGCATAGGACACCCCGTCGTGTGACTTCGATGCGTCTGTGTAGAACTCCGTACAGGAGTATTTGTGCTGGAGTTCCCGGAAATGCATTTGGATTGCAATCTCTGGGGCGTTTTTTGTAACTTCCATGAAAGATGTATCGCATTGTATCAACTGCCACTCCCAAGGAGGTAGCAGCTTGGCTGGATGCATTAGGCGAAGTTCGAGAAGTGGAACATGCATTTCATGACTAAGCTCCCTCACACGCAGCGAGAAAGGCTGTCTTACGGAAGGACGATTACGAAACAGTGTAGCATATGTCATGTCGTTAATGGTGTTAAAACAGGGATGTTCAGGATTAGAGTGGACTTTCAAGAAATATGTTTGGCTGATGTATGTTCTCTGGATATGAAGTGACCACTCATTCGATTCTGCATATAAGCTTTGTACGGGACTCGTTCTGAAAGCTCCTGTGGCTAAACGGATACCCAGATGGTGAACAGGGTCTAGCATTTTTAGCGCGCTCGGGGCGGCAGAGTGATAAATCACGGCACCATAGTCTAGGCGTGAACGAATGAGGCTTTTATAGAGTTTCAATAAAGACATCCTGTCACTACCCCATGTACTCTGGGATAGGAGTTTCATTATGTTCATCGTTTTTAGACATTTTTCTTTAAGATGTTTAATGTGGGGGACGAAAGTGAGTCTGTAGTCAAGTATGACACCTAGAAATTTGTGTTCTTTGTTTACAGGTATTTGTTGTCCACCCAGTTCTAAGCAAGGGTCTGGGATCATTCCTCTCTTTCTTGTAAAAAGAACGCAAGTGCTTTTGTTAGGATTGATCTTAAAGCCATTCCTGTCTGCCCACATTGAGACTTTGTTCAGGCCATGCTGTACCTGTCTCTCGCACACTGCGAGGTTACAGGATTTGAAAGCTATCTGAATGTCGTCCACGTAGACAGAGTAAAAGATGGCCTGAGGTAATGAAGCGCGAAGCGTGTTCATCTTCACGATGAAGAGCGTGCAGCTGAGCACGCCTCCTTGGGGTACACCCGTTTCTTGCGTAAAAGGACGTGAGAGTGCATTGCCTACTTTTACCCGGAACGTACGATTTGACAGATAGCTTTCCATTATGTTAAGCATATTACCGTGGATGCCCATTTCTGACAGGTCTCTTAAGATTCCGTAACGCCACGTTGTGTCATAGGCCTTTTCCATATCGAGAAATATCGATAGGAAGAACTGTTTATGTATGAATGCCTCCCGAATATTTGCTTCAACACGTACGAGATGATCGGTTGTGGACCGCCCTTCTCGAAAGCCGCATTGATAAGGATCAAGCATTTTGCTCATTTCAAGGAAATGGATCAGTCGCCGATTAATCATTTTTTCAAATACCTTACAAAGGCAACTTGTGAGGGCTATCGGGCGGTAACTTGCCACTGAGGAAGGGTCTTTACCTTGTTTCAAAACAGGGACCACAATAGCTTCCTTCCATGCGGTTGGAACGTACCCTGCATCCCAGATGGTGTTGAAAAGTGTGAGTAGTGTAACTTGCGTGTCATCGTGTAAGTTTTTGAGCATTTCATACATGATTCTGTCAGATCCGGGTGCGGAGCTCTTGCATGAGCTCAAGGCAGCTTTCAACTCAGCAATACTGAATGGGCAGTTGTAGGATTCACTCTGTGGACATTTTCTTTTGAGTGGCTTACATTCTTCTATTTGCTTATATTTCAGGAAGGATTTCGAATAATGTTTTGAACTTGACACACTCTCAAAGTGCTCCCCAAGTGAGTCTGCCTGATGTTGCAGCGTATCACCCTGTGTGTTTACCAGAGGGAGTGAATATGTTTGTCTCCCTCTAATTCTATTTACGCGGTTCCAGACTTTCGCCTCATCTGTAAACGAGTTGATGTTCGATAAAAACTTTTGCCAGCTCTCTCTCCTGGCCTGTCGGCAGGTTCTCCTGCCTTGAGACTTAACTTTCTTAAAGTTAACGAGATTCTCTGCAGTGGGCGAAGCGCGTAGCAACCCCCACGCTTTGTTTTGATTCCTACGTGCGACTCTACATTCATCGTTCCACCACGGGACATGCCGTTTGCATGCCGAGCCACTTACTTCACGTATGCATTTAGATGCGGCATCTATAATAAAAGCTGTAAGGTAATCCACAGCAGCATCAATTTGTAACGAGGACATGTCATCCCATGATATGCTAGTTATGGTTCGGAATTTCTCCCAGTCGGCTGTGTCGACCTGCCACCTAGGAGCCTGTGGTAGATATTCGTTTTCTTTAGGTGTTCTTAATAGTATGGGGAAGTGGTCGCTTCCGTAAGGATTGTTCGCAACTACCCACTCCAGTTCAGGCAGTATAGACGGGGAAACTATGCTGAGATCAATTGAAGAAAAGGTATTATTTGCAAGACAGTAATAAGTGGGTTTCTTCTTATTCAAAAGGCACGCACCAGAAGAAAAAAGGAACTGTTCAACAAGACGACCTCGCGCATCTATACGACAGTCACCCCACAGGGAGCTGTGCGCATTGAGATCGCCAAGAACAACATAAGGTTCTGGCAATTCGTCTATAAATGACTGGAATTCATGTTTGTTTAATTTGTAGTGTGGGGGTACGTAAAGCGAGCTAATGGTGATGAGTTTGTTTAGGAGGACAGCTCGAACTGCCACTGCTTCAAGAGGCGTTTGGAGCTGTAAATGTTGACACGCAATGCTTTTGTGGATAACTATAGCTACACCTCCCGATGATGCGATAGCATCATCGCGATCTTTGCGAAAAGTTATATACTGTCGGAGAAAGTTTGTGTGTTTTGATTTTAGGTGTGTTTCCTGTAAACACAGCACTTTTGGATTGTGTTTGTGTACGAGTTCTTGTACGTCATCCAGGTTTCTAAGAAGACCTCTGACGTTCCATTGGATAATTTGTGTATCCATATTTATTTTAAATAAGTACTGTCTCTACGGAAAGGGAGGTGATGCCTTAGGTTACAGAGCTCTTTCGAGGCCCTGTAACCGGGGTTTTGTTTTTTCTGGAGCGCTCGAGGGAACCTCGCCGCTCCTTAGGCGCTTGCTGCGCCGTAGGTATAGGTGTTGTGTCCATTGCCTCTTGTGAGGCGCCGGACACGCGCTCTCGCGAGCGAGAAGTTTTTCGTGAGAGTCTCACCTCGGAAGGCAAGATACCTGCGCCCACCAGCCCTGAGGTCGATGGGGCTCCCTGTGGGATTTGGCTGCGCCGGCTGTTGCCAGCGCTGGCAGGGGCCGGGGAGGTCGAGGCAGCCTCAGCTGCGCCTACCTTCGTGGCCGCTATCGGTCCTGCGGGATCGCTGCGTGCAGCGCAGGTTTCCGCAGATAACTCTTGTGGGACCGGCAACCCAAGGGTAGCCGGGCCTGGTTGCTGGTTGGATGGAGTAGGCTTACCTATTTCCACCCTGGGGGCAGGAGCCAAAGGTGCCTGCTCGCTGCACGCGGGCATGGCACTTTGGATTGGCCACTGCGACGCCGCCCCCCGACGCGCCGCATCAGCATAAGGTGTGTTGTGGAAAGGAGAGCACCTTTTACGGGCTTCCTTAAACGAAATATTTTCCTTGACTTTAAGGGTGATTATATCTTTTTCTTTCTTCCAGTTTGGACAGGAGCGTGAGTAAGCGGGATGGTCACCAGTGCAGTTCACACAGTGAGGTGTGCCACTGCAGTTGTCGGAGGGGTGGCCCTGAACTCCACACTTTGCACAAGTTATTTGACCACGGCAGCTCTGCGAGCCATGGCCGAACCTCTGACATTGGAAACACCGTCTAGGGTTGGGGATGAATGGTCGAACATTTAACCTGATGTATCCTGTTTCGATTGTTTCTGGCAGTACGCTGGATGAAAATGTTAGGATAAGATGTTTAGTGGGGATTTCCTTGTTGTCTCGTCTAATTTTAATGCGTTTTACGTCAGTAACATTTTGTTCTTTCCACCCTTCCAGGAGTTCAGTTTCTGTCAAGTCTAGGAGGTCTGCCTCTGACACGACTCCCCGTGAGCTGTTCATTGTACGATGTTGTGAAATAGAGATTGGTATGTTACCAAATGTCACTAGACTGCCAAGCTTCTCGTACTGATGTTTCTGAGGGATCTCAAGAAGAAGGTCTCCGCTAGCCATTTTCGTTACCTTATAACCTGACCCTAAGGCTTCGGTCAAAGATTTTGCTACTGTGAATGGAGAAATAAATCTAGCTTGTTTTTCAGGATTCTCACTGTGTACTACGTGGTATCTTGGGTAGGTCTCTTTCGTGCGGTTGAAACAAGTGCTTAAGTCTTCGGTGCGTCCCCTCTTCTGAGGGTGACGATCAAGTAGGCGGGGAAATGCGGGTGTTCCCATAGTAGTTTTGTATGTTTTCAGCAGCAATGGCGGCCACCCACCATGGAGCCCAACTTGGGGACGCTGCAGGACTTAAACGGGTAAGGCTGCAGGCGCCAACCGTACACTGCCACTATAACCTAATATATAATACCCAAGGGAGGGCACATACACAAGGTTAACCCTTGCCGCCGTAGAGAAAGGAAGTAAATGGAAGAGAGAAGAAGACAGGAAAGATCAAAAAGGGAGAGATAAAGACGAAGGTTTGAGGAGAGAGAGACAGGAAAAGGCGACTACCGATTTCCCCCGGGTGGGTCAGCCCGAGAGTGCCGTCTATGTGAAGCCGAGGCCAAAGAGGTGTGTTGCCTCCGCCGGGGGGCCTTAAAGGTCCAAACACCCGGCATCAGCTCAACCCCCAGGATCCCCTTTTCCCCAGACACGGCTAAGCCGCGCACGGCTACACGCGGGAGGGTCCAACCCTCGTGTGCTCGGGTACGTGGTGTCGCAACACACCAAACGCCTGCTGACGCAGACGCCCCTGCGGGGGGGATCGAGCATATTGCTGAGTTCAAGGAAATGTACAAGTCTGCGGTTAACCATTTTTTCAAAAAGCTTACAAATACAGTTTGTAAGGGCTATCGGACGGTAACTTGCCGCCAAGGAAGGGTCCTTGCCCTGTTTAAGAACAGGAACCACAATCGCTTCTTTCCATGTGGATGGGAGGTATCCCGTAGCCCAAATAGCGTTGAAAAGTGTGAGTAGTGTAAGTTTGGTGTCAGTATGTAAATTTATGATCATGTCATACATGACTCTATCAGGTCCCGGTGCAGTGCTTTTGCATGTGTTCAAGGCAGCTGTCAACTCAGCAATATTGAAAGGCCGGTTATAGGGTTCATTCTGTCTGGATTTTCGTATTATTGGCTTACATTCTTCTATTTGTTTGTATTTCAAAAAGGATTGCGAATAATGGTTTGAACTCGACACGCTCTCAAAGTGTTCCCCAAGCGAGTCTGCCTGATCTTTCAGTGTTTGACCTTGTGTGTTTACCAAAGGAAGGGAATATGTTTGTCGCCCTTTTATCCTATTAACCCTGTTCCAAACTTTGGCCTCATCTGTATACGAATTGATACCGGATAAAAACTTCTGCCAACTCTCTCTTCTAGCCTGTCGGCGTGTTCGCCTGCCTTGCGATTTCACTTTCTTATAGTTAAACAGATTTTCCGCAGTGGGAGAGGCGCGTAGCAACCCCCAGGCTTTGTTCTGTTTCTTACGAGCGATCCTACAGTCCTCGTTCCACCACGGGACACGCCGTTTGCATGCCAAGCCATTTACTTGTGATATACATTTAGTTGCGGCATCTATTATGAAGGCTGTAAAATATTCCACGGCAGCATCAATTCCTAACGAGGACATGTCATCCCATGATATGCTAGTTAAGTTTCGGAATTTATCGCACTCTGCTGTGTCAATCTTCCACCTAGGAGCCTGTGGTGGATATTCATTTTCTTTAAGTGTTCTTAGTAGTACGGGAAAGTGGTCGCTTCCGTAAGGATCATTCGTAACTTCCCATTCTAGTTCAGGCAGTATGGACGGAGAAACTATGCTCAGATCAATTGAAGATAAGGTATTGTTTGCAAGACAGTAATATGTGGGTTTCTTCTTATTCAGAAGGCACGCACCAGAGGAAAAAAGGAACTGTTCAACAAGTCGACCTCGCGCATCTATACGAGAGTCGCCCCACACGGAGCTGTGCGCATTGAAATCGCCAAGTAGAACGTAAGGTTCTAGCAATTGATCAATAAAGGATTGGAATTCATGCTTCGTTAATTTGTACTGTGGGGTATGTAAATAGAGCTAATGGTGATGAGCTTGTTTAGGAATACAGCTCGAACCGCCACTGCTTCGAGAGGCGTTTGTAGCTGTAAAAGTTGACATGCAATGCTCTTATGGATAGAAATGGCAACACCGCCCGATGATGCGATAGCATCATCGCGATCTTTCCGAAACGTGACATACGGTCGTAGAAAGTTTGTGTGTTGTGGTTTTAAGTGTGTTTCCTGTAAACACAGCACTTTTGGATTGTGTTGGTAGATGAGTTCTTGTAGATCATCGAGATTCCTAAGAAGACCTCTGACATTCCATTGAATGATTTGTGTATCCATATTAAAGAAAAATTGGTGCTGTGTTTACGGAAACGGTGGTGATGTCTTAGGTTACAGAGCTCTTTCGAGGCCCTGTAACTGGAGTTCTGCCCTTTTTGAAGCGTTCGAGGGAGCCTCGCCGCTCCTTAGGCGCTTGGTGCGCCTTGAGGATAGGTGTTGTGCCCATTGCCTCTTGTGAGGCGCCGGACACGTGCTCTTGCGAGCGAGAAGTTACAAGAGAGGGTCCTGCCTTGGAGGGCAAGACCCCTGCGCCCACCAGCCCAGAGGTCGATGGGGCACCCTGCGGGATTTGGCTGCGCCGGCTGTTGCCAGCGCTGGAAGGGGCAGGGGAGGTTGGGACAGCCTCGGCGGCGGCCACCTTCGAGGTCGATGGTCCCCCATTCTGGGTCGACGGAGCAGCGCTAGCTGCAACCGCCGCGGGGGCAGACGGCGTAACTGCCGACTCACTGCTTGTGGGTCGGACAGCCGCCGGAGGCCGTTGTGACGCTGCCCCCTGACGCGCCACTTCGGCAAAGCTTTTCTTGGGCAGGTATGAAACCCGCCTGCGTGCCTCTTTGAAAGTGATATTTTCCTTGACTTTAATTGTAACAATTTCCTTTTCTTTCTTCCAGGATGGGCACGACCGCGAGTACGCGGCGTGCTCCCCATCGCAGTTTACACAGCGGAGAGGGTTCTCACAGGTTTCAGTGGTGTGTTCTTTGGCACTGCATTTAGCACAAGTTTGGCGGCCTCGGCAGCTCTGCGAGCTGTGGCCGAAGCGCTGGCATTTGAAACATCGGAGTGGATTAGGCACGTAAGGCCTGACACGGAGCTTTATGTACCCGGCCTCGATTGATTCGGGCAGGACACTTGAATTAAAAGTGAGAATTAGGTGTTTGGTTGCAATTTCTTTACCATAGCGCCTTATCTTTATTCTTTTCACATTAACAACATTTTGCTCATTGAAGCCCTCTAGAAGCTCTGCCTCTGTCAGCTGAAGCAGGTCATCATCTGAGACAACGCCGCGTGTAGTGTTCATAGTGCGGTGTGGAGTCACTGTCACTTGAAAGTCACCAAAAGACACTAGATTAGGTAGCTTTTCGTATTGTTTCAGGTCACGGAGCTCCAAAAGGAGATCTCCACTTGCCATCCTTGATGCCTTGTAACCTGGACCAAGAGCCTCAGTTGAAGACTTAGAAACTAGAAATGGGGAGATTGTGCGTACTTGTTTATCTGGCATTTCTGAATGAACGACGTGAAATCGTGGGAAGTTGGGTCTTTGTCATCCAAAAAACTGAAATACATCTTCGGTGCGCCCTCTTTTCTGAGGGCGATCAGGAAGCGGAGGGAAAGAGGTTGCCATAAAGGGATTGAATTTTCGGCGATAACGCCAACCACCCACCGTGGAGCCCTACAAGGGGACGCTACAGGGACTGTAAAAAGCCGGTCCTGTATGCGCCAGCTGTACGTTATCACTATAACCAAATATGAGATAACCTAGGTTGGCTATTCACACAAGGTTAACCCTTGCTGCCTGGAAAATTGGAAGTGAGCGGAAGCTAGAAGACAGGAAAGATGGAAAGTGAGGGAAAGACGAAGGTTGGAGGGAGAGTGAGAGACAGGAAAAGGCAACTACCGATTTCCCCCGGGTGGGTCAGTCCGGGGGTGCCGTCTACATGAAGCGGAGGCCAAAGAGGCGTGTTGCCTCCGCCGGGGGGCCTTAAAGGTCCGAACACCCGGCATCGGCTCAACCTCCAGGATCCCCCTTTCCCCGGACACGGCTAAGCCGCGCACGGCTACACGCGGGAGGGTCCAACCCTCGTGTGCTCGGGTACGTGGTGTCGCAACACACCAAACGCCTTCTGACGCAGACGCCCCTGCGGGGAAGAGGTATGCAATGACGATATGCAAGAGGAAAATGCTTCTTTCTTTCAGGTTCGGCTTCGCGACACTCCAAGAGGACGTGGAGGACGGTCAGCCTCTCACCACATCGACCACAGGTTGGCGGTTCGTTTCCAGTAAGAAGAAAATTGTGTGTACCAAATGTGTGCCCTATTCTGAGGCGGCAGAATAGGACATCTGTTCGCCGTGATTTTGATGGGAAGGGCCAAAAACCTAGCTGTGGTTTTATAACGTGCAGTTTATTGTTTATTTCTGCGTCCCACATGCGTTGCCAGTATTGTCGCAGTTTCTTACGCAAGAAAGGCTTGAGATCTGTGAACGGGACAGCAACTGCAGAAGAAGTGTTTAGTGATGTGAGTGATGTGGCCATTTTATCAGCCAGTACATTGCCCTCGATACCTCTATGGCCAGGTACCCAGCATATTATGATGTTCTGGTTAGATGAGTACGCTTCACACAATACCACAATACCGAATACAGTTCATTGAATACGGGATTTTTATGTTTGCCGAGTGACATTAAGGCCTTCACGACGCTGAGAGAGTCTGTATAGATCGCTGCTTTTGGAAGTTTCGATTTTCTTATGTGCTTTACAGCAGAGAGTAGTGCGTAGGCCTCGGCCGTAAAGATACTTGTTTCCGGATGCAGTACATCGGATTCCGAAAACGATGGGCCGACGGCTGCATAGGATACCCCGGCATTTGACTTCGAAGCGTCTGTGTAGAACTCTGCGCAGGAGTGCTTGTGCTGGAGTTCTAGGAAATGCATTCGGATTTCAGCCTCAGGAGCGTGCTTTGTAACTTCTATAAAGGATATGTCACATTGTATCACCTGCCACTCCCAAGGAGGTAAGAGCTTGGTAAAGTGCATTAAGCGATGCTCGAGGAGCGGGACATGCATTTCATCGCTAAGCTGCTTCACACGCAGCGAGAAAGGCTGTCTTATGGAGGGACGATTGCTGAAAAGTGTAGCGCACGTCATATCGGTAACGTTATGAAAACTTGGATGTTCAGGATTGTAGCGTACTTTAAGGAAATATGTAAAGCTAATGTATGATCTCTGTAGGTGGAGAGACCATTCATTTGATTCCACATATAGACTTTGTATGGGACTCGTTCTGAAAGCGCCAGTGGCCAGTCGGATTCCCAGATGGTGGACTGGGTCTAACATCTTTAGTGCGCTCGGGGCGGCAGAGTTATACACAACGGCACCATAATCCAGTCGAGACCGAATTAGGCTCTTGTATAGGTTCATTAAACACTTCCTATCACTACCCCATGTAGTCTGGGATAGAAGTTTCATTAAGTTCATTGTTTTCAGACACTTTTCTTTAAGATGTTTAATGTGTGGAACGAAAGTAAGTTTATTGTCGAGTATAACACCTACAAATTTGTGTTCTTTCTTTACAGGTATCTGATGTCCACACATTTCCAAGCAAGGATCCGGGACCAGGCCTCTCTTCCTTGTGAATAGCACACAAGAACTCTTTTGAGGATTGATTTTAAAACCATTTTTCTCTGCCCACCCTGACACCTTGTTCAAACCATGCTGTACCTGTCTCTCGCATACTGCGAGATTACAGGATTTGAAGCCTATTTGAATGTCGTCCACATAGACGGAATACAAGATGGCCGGTGGTAAGGAAGCACGAAGCGTTGTCATCTTAACAATAAAAAGTGTGCAACTGAGCACGCCTCCCTGGGGTACACCAGTTTCCTGTGTAAAAGCACGTGACAGCACATTGCCGACTTTCACCCGGAAGGTACGATTGGACAAGTAGCTTTTTATTACGTTGAGCATTTTACCACGAATGCCCATTTCCGATAAGTCTCGCAAGATCCCGTATCGCCACGTTGTGTCATACGCCTTTTCCATATCGAGAAATATCGAGAGGAAGAACTGTTTATGTATAAATGCGTCCAGGATATTTCCTTCAATACGTACAAGATGGTCGGTTGTGGAGCGCGCTTCTCGGAAGCCACACTGATAGGGATCAAGCATTTTGTTCTCTTCAAGGAAATGGATCAGTCGCCGATTTATCATTTTTTCAAATACCTTACACAGGCAACTTGTGAGGGCTATCGGGCGGTAGCTTGCCACTGAGGAAGGATCTTTGCCTTGTTTTAAAACAGGGACCACAATGGCTTCTTTCCATGCGGTCGGAAGGTACCCTGCATCCCAGATAGTGTTGAAAAGTGTAAGTAGTGTAACTTGCGTGTCATTGTGTAAGTTTTTCAGCATTTCATACATGATTCTATCAGATCCTGGTGCTGAGCTCTTGCATACGCTCAAGGCAGCTCTCAATTCGGCAATACTGAAAGGACGGTTGTAAGGCTCATTCTCTCGACTTTTCTTGTTAATGCCTTACGTTCTTCTATTTGTTTATATCTGAGAAAAGATTGCGAATAATTGTTTGAACTTGATATGCTCTGATATGCTCTGAAAGTGTGTATTTACCAGAGGGAGTGAATATGTTTGTCGCCCTCTAACTCTATTTACCCTGTTCCAGACTTTGGCCTCGTCTGTAAACGAGTTAATGCTGGATAAATACTTCTGCCAGCTTTCTCTTCTGGCCTGTCGGCGTGTTCTCCTGCCTTGGGATTTTACTTGCTTAAAGTTGACTAGATTCTCTGCAGTGGGAGAAGCGCGTAGCAACCCCCAGGCTTTGTTTTGTTTCTTACGAGCGATCCTACAATCTTCGTTCCACCACGGAACCCGCCGTTTACATGCCAAGCCATTTACTTCTGATATGCATTTAGATGCAATATCTATGATGAAGGCTGTGAGATACTGCACAGTGGCATCAATTCCTAAGGAAGACATGTCATTCCATGAGATACTAGTTGAGTTTCGGAACTTCTCCCAGTCGGCTGTATCGATCTTCCACCTAGGAGCCTGCGGTAGACATTCTTTTTCTTTATGTGTTTTTAGCAGTATGGGGAAGTGGTCCCTCCCGTAAGGATTGTTGGTAACTTCCCATTCGAGTTCAGGCAGTATACAAGGAGAAACTAGGCTGAGGTCAATTGAAGAAAATGTTCTGTTTGTGAGAGAATAATATGTGGGTGTGTTCTTATTCAGCAGACACGCACCGGACGAAAAAAGAAACTGTTCAACGAGACGACCTCGTGCATCGATACGAGAGTCTCCCTACAGGCTGCTGTGCGCATTGAGATCGCCAAGAACAACATAGGGTTCTGGTAATTGATCTATCAAGGACTGAAATTCATGTTTGTTTAGTTGGTAATGCGGGGGTATGTAAAGCGAGCAAATGGTGATGAGTTTGTTTAGTAGGACAGCCGAACCGCCACTGCTTCAAGGGGCGTTTGTAGCTGTAAAGGTTGACACGCTATACTTCTGTGAGTGACTATGGCAACACCGCCCGATGATGCTACGGCATCATCGCGATCTTTGCGAAAAGTTAGATACTGTCGAAGAAAGTTTGTGTGTTTGTTTTTTAAGTGTGTTTCCTGTAAACACAGCACTTTTGGATTGTGTTTTTGTATAAGTTCCTGCACATCATCAAGGTTTCTGAGAAGACCTCTGACATTCCATTGTATGATTTGTGTATCCATATTTAAAGAAAAATTGGTGCTGTGTTTACGGAAACGGAGGTGATGCCTTAGGTTACAGAGCTCTTTCGAGGCCCTGTAACGGGAGTTCTACCCTTTCTGGAGCGTTCGAGGGAGCCTCGCCGCTCCTTAGGCGCTTGGCGCGCCGTGAGGACAGGTGTAGTGTCCATTGCCTCTTGTGAGGCGCCGGACACATGCTCTTGCGAGCGAGAAGTTACCAGGGAATTTCCCGCCTTGGGGGCAAGACCCCTGCGCCCACCAGCCCGGAGGTCGATGGGGCACCCTGCGGGATTTGGCTGCGCCGGCTGTTGCCAGCGCTGGAAGGGGCCGGGGAAGTTGGGGCAGCCTTGGCTGCGCCCACCTTCGGGGTTGATGGTCCCCTCTGCTGTGTTGACGGAGCAGCGCTAGCTGCAACCGTCGCGGGGGCAGATGGCGTAACTGCCGACTCACTGTGTGTGGGTCGGACAGCCGCCGGAGGCCGTTGTGACGCTGCCCCCTTACGCGCCACATCGGCAAAGCTGCTCTTAGACAGGTATGACACCCGCCTACGTGCCTCCTTGAAAGATATGTTTTCTTTGACTTTGATTGTCACAATTTCCTTTTCTCTTTTCCAGGACGGGCAGGACCGCGAGTATGCGGCATGCTCGCCATCACAGTTTACACAATGTGGAGTGTTCTGGCATGTTTCGGAGGAATGTTTATTGTCACTGCACTTAGCACATGTCAGCCGGCCTCGACAGTTCTGTGAACTGTGGCAGAACCTTTGGCACTTAAAGCATCTAAGAGGATTGGGCACGTATGGCCTAACACGAAGTTTGACATAACCGGCCTCGATGGACTCGGGGAGGACACTTGAACCGAAAGTGAGTATCAGGTGTTTAGTCTTGATCTCTTTTCCATCTCGCCTCATCTTAATTCGCTTAACATTTATGACATTCTGTTCGCTAAAGCCCTCCAAGAGTTCAGCTTCAGTGAGCTCTAGCATGTCATCGTCCGAGACAACGCCGCGTGTGGTGTTCATCGTACGGTGCGGAGTTACTGTTATTTGGGTCTCCCCAAATGAGACAAGTTTCGGCAGTTTCTCATACTGTTTCTTATCGTGGAGCTCCAAGAGAAGATCACCACTTGTCATTCTCGACGCCTTATATCCTGTTCCAAAAACTTCAGTTAAAGACTTCGAAACAAGGAACGGTGAAATGTTACGCACTAGTTTGTCTGGGTTTTCTGAGTGTATCACATGATATTTAGGAAAGTTCTGGACTTGTCGTCCGAAAAACTGAAAGAGATCTTCGGTGCGCCCTCGTTTGTGAGGGCGATCAGGGAGTTTAGGAAAAGCGTTTTCCATGAGTACAGTAGGGTTTTCGGCCGCGATGCCGACCACCCACCATGGAGCCCAACAGGGGGACGTGACAGGAGTTCCTGCTAGAGAAACCCTGCCAACGCCAGCCGTACATCGCTGCTATAACCAAATACAGCATAACCAAGGCTGGCTAGCTACACAAGGTTAACCCTTGCCGCCGGGAAACTAGGAAGTGAGTAGAAGAGATGAGAAGACAGAAAAGATGAAAAAGGTGAGACAGAAAGACGAAGATTGGAGAGGAGGACAGGAAAAGGCGACTGCCGATTTCCCCCGGGTGGGTCAGTCCGGGGGTGCCGTCTACGTGAAGCAGAGGCCAAAGAGGCGTGTTGGCTCCGCCGGGGGGCCTTGAAGGTCCGAACACCCGGCATCGGCTCAACCCCCAGGATCCCCCTTTCCCCGGACACGGCTAGGCCGCGCACGGTTACACGCGGGAGGGTCCAACCCCGTGTGCTCGGGTACGTGGTGTCGCAACACACCAAACGCCTGCTGACGCAGACGCCCCTGCGGGGGTTTGACACGTTAAGTCATTAACAGTCTTGAAACACGGATGTTCTTTATTGGAGCGCACATTGAGAAAATAAATAAAGCTGATGTACGTTCTCTGAAAATGTAGTGACCATTCGTCTGACTCTGCATATAGACTTTCCACCGGGCTTGTTCTAAATGCGCCAGTGGCCAGGCGGATACCCAGATGATGAACGGGGTCTAACATTTTTAGCGCACTTGGTGCAGCAGAGTGATATACTACGGCACCATAATCTAATCGTGATCTAACTAGGCTCCTGTAAAGATTTATGAGACACCTCCTGTCGCTACCCCATGTAGTGTGGGATAGTACTTTAAGTAAGTTCATGGTTTTTAGACATTATTCTTTAAGATATTTTATTTGTGAAATGAAAGTGAGCCTGGAGTCGAGAATAACACCGAGAAATTTGTGCTCTTTCTTGAAGGGAATTTGTTGTCCACCCAGTTCTACACAGGGATCAGGTACCAGGTTTCTCTTTCTTGTGAAGAGAACACAAGAGCTTTTGTGCGGGTTGATTTTAAATCCATTTTTGTCTGCCCACTTGGACACCTTGTTTAGGCCCTGCTGTACCTGTCTTTCACACACAGTAAGGTTGCAAGATTTGAAACCTATCTGTATATCATCTACGTAGACGGAGTAAAAAATGGCCGCTGGAAGTGAAGGACCAAGTGTGTTCATTTTAACGATAAAGAGAGTGCAACTGAGTACTCCTCCCTGGGGTACACCTGTTTCCTGTATAAAAGGTCGCGACAATACGTTGCCGACTTTCACGCGGAAGCTACGATCCGACAAATAGTTTTCAATTATGTTCAGCATGTTTCCACGAATGCCCATCTCCGACAGGTCTCGCAACATCCCATAACGCCATGCCGTGTCATACGCTTTTTCCATGTCAAGGAATACCGATAGGAAATACTGCCCATGTACAAATGCGTTGTGTTGTGTTGGGTTTAATGGCGCATAAGCAACTCAGGCTATCATGCGCCAAACGCAAGGTCAAATTTCTTTTTTAAAAAGTTGGGTCACCTCAGCGACGATCCTTGTCTGGGCAAGGATTTCGAGGATCCCAACAAACTAAAGACCTCAGTCTTCTTCTCATATATGAGAAGGTGGGTGAGGTGTATATCAAGATGAAGTTGGGAATAGGCTCATTTATAGTTTTTCAATGATACCTGCTTCTCTTAAGAAGCTAATAACATGTGTGGTATCCACAAGTGCGTCTTCGCCTAAAATCAATGCTGGGTGAAAGGGAATGTGCTGATTATAAAACGAAGTAAAGTGTTTTTTCCTTAGTGTTTCGAGTTTTACGCATGTTAATAAGATGTGGTTTACAGTAAGTTCATTTCCGCATTTTTCACAGCAAGGCTTGTCTTGTTTTGTCAGGAGGAAATTGTGTGTAAGGTGCGTGTGTCCTATGCGAAGACGACATAAAATTACTTCGATGAAGCGTTCTTGGTGTGAGCATGTCTTCCATTCTTTTATTACAGGTTTTACTAGGTGTAGTTTATTGGTTTCTTCATTATTCCATGTAGTCTGCCATTTATTCCTCAGTTTATGGTTCACTAATTCTATACAGTCCTTGTAAGGGATTCTTGTTTGGGTGATTTTTTTATGTCGAGCTTTCGCTGCGCATTCATCTGCTTTTTCGTTGCCACTGATTCCGACGTGACTGGGCACCCAGCAAAATTTTATGTTGTGTCCTTTTCTAATGGTTTCTCTTATGTTATGTAGAATGTCGCCGATTAATGGTGTAATTGCATTTCTAGGGTGAAGTGCTGTTAGTACGCTTAGTGAATCTGTGTAAATTATGCTGTTTTCAATGTTCTCATTTAATATTTTTTCTACAGCTAGAGAAATTGCGTAGCACTCTGCAGTAAAAATGGATGCACACTGAGGTAGGCGTACCGTCTTTTCCCAAATGTTTTGTATCGCGGCACTGCCAACGTATCCTGCCGATTTGGAGCCATCAGTATAAAACGCTGTGTATTCGACGTATTTTTCGTTTAGTGCTAAAAATTCTTGTATTATGTGTTCATGTGGTGTTTGTTTTTTTTGAAGATGTGTTAATGTGAAGTCACACACTGACGGCTGGCAATACCAAGGTGGGAGTGGATCGGGTTTTCGGGCTATCTGAGGCAGTGTGTCCCTTATATCTAGTTCTTGGCATCTTTCCTCGAAGCGGAGAAGAAGTGGTCTTATTGCTTGGGGTTTGTTTGCAAATAGTATTCGTGATGGGCACCTTGTAACTATTGGGTAGCAGATGTGTTTCGGCAGTGAACGAATTTTTAGGATGTATGAGCATGTAAGCATGGTTCTTCTGTCGGAAAGGGGTGGTTCATTTGTTTCTACATATAGACTGTGTATAGGAGACGTCCTGTATGCACCAGTTGAAAGACGTAAACCTAAATTATGTACTGGGTCAAGGCGGTTCAAATATGACTTCCTTGCTGAGCCATACACTATGGACCCAGTCTAAGCAGGAGCGTATAACAGAACGGTAGATGTGTAGCAAGCATACCCTATCAGAACCCCAGTGTTTGCGTGAAAGGACCTTAAGTATGTTCAGGGATCGAGATGCTTTCTTTTTCAGCGCGTTAATGTGCGGAAGGAAGGTGAGTTTTTTGTCAAAAATTATGCCTAGAAATTTGTGCTCGTTTTGGACAGGTAATGTGGCTTCGTTCAGGTGTAGGGTTGGGTCTGTTTGTACTCCTCGTTTGAGTGAAAAGAGTATGACCACGGTTTTCTGTGGAGAAAAGCGGAAACCATTTTTGTCTGCCCATGTTGCTAGTTTATTTATTGTAAGCTGTACCTGTCTTTCGCATGAATGAATGAATGAATGTTTGGTTGTTATTGGCGCAAGGGCCAGGTATGGCCAAAGAGCGCCAAGCCAGTGTTGATGAATTCGCAATGTAGTTATAAGTTCAGTGAGGTTCATGAAACGTGGCTGTAAAGGGGCCTTAAAAAAAAGTCGCTCTAGAGGGCGTAAAATCTATCTGTTATAAAATTATGTCGATGATAATGACATGTTCTATGTGCAATAAAATCCATCGTGAGAGAATGATGCATTATAAAAGATATGTGAGATAGCAAAATTACCTGGAGCACTACTGCCTCGCCAGAGCCCTTGAAACACAAGGGCCTGGAGGCATGTGCCATACAGTATGACTATCACAGCGGCATCCTCTCAAGAGAGGAAGCGCTACGAATGTATAGGATTAATAACGTGTAGGATAACATCTCTGAGGAAACCTAGGACACTGTTTGTATTAAAAAGCGGTTCTGGACCGAGAAACATTACAGGATGAAGAGGAATGTGTTGGCGGTATGCTAAGGAAAAATGTCTCCTTCTCTCAGATTCGGCTTTCCGACACTCCAGGAGGACGTGGAGCACGCTCAGCCTGTCCCCGCATCTGCCACAGGTTGGAGGCTCACTTCCGGTGAGTAGAAAATTATGGGTGCCAAACGTGTGTCCTATTCTGAGCCGACAGAATGAATGAATGTGTGGGTTTTATTGGCGCAAGGGCCAGGTATGGCCAAAGAGCGCCATGCAAGTGTTAGTGATTTGATGATGTATGGGGTTTTATGGCGCAAGGGCCAGGAATGGCCAAAGAGCGCCATGTCTGTGGTAGTGGGTGTGCAGTGTAACTATGATTACTATGAAATTGGTGTGACGTGGCTGTAAAGGGGCCTTAAAATATACGCTCTACAGTGCGTAAAATCTGTGTAATAAAATTATGGCGATGACATATGACCTGTACTATGAACATTTCGATGAACTTAAAAAGAATGATACAATAGGTAAAATATATCAGATTATAATAAATGCTAGAGCACTACTGCCTCCTTAGAGCCCTTGAAACAAAAGGGTCTGGAGGCATGTGCTATACCGTACACCTATCCCAGCGGCATCCTCTAAAGAGAGGAAGCGCTAGGAACGCATGGGGCTAATAACATGTAGGACCACATCTCTCAGAAAACCTAGGACTGTGTCTGTGTTAAAAAGCGGTTCTGGGTCGAGGAACATTACTGGATGAAGAGGGATGTGCTGTCTGTAAGCTAAGGAAAAATGTTTCATTCTTTCAGATTCGGCTTCCCGACACTCCAGAAGGACGTGGAGCACGGTCAGCCTCTCCCCGCATCTACCACAGGTTGGAGGTTCACTTCCAGTAAGCAGATAATTATGGGTGCCAAACGTGTGTCCTATTCTGAGACGACAGAATAGGACATCTGTTCGGCGCGATTTTGTAGTAGAGGGCCAGAATCCTAACTGTGGTTTTATCAGGTGGAGCTTATTATTCGTTTCCGCGTCCCACATGCGTTACCAGTGGTCCCGCAATCTCCTTCGCAAGAAAGGCCTCAGATCTGTGACAGGCACCGCAGCGGTAGGCTTAACAGTTTGCGATGCGATTGACGTGGCCATCTCGTCCGCCAGAACGTTACCCTCAATGCTCCTGTGGCCAGGCACCCAGCATATAATGATACGCTGATTAGATATGTACGCTTTACACAAGACGGTGTAGAGTTCACTAAGTACAGGATTTTTGTGTGTGTAGACTGACATCAAGGCCTTCACGACGCTTAGGGAGTCGGTATAGATCGCTGCTTTTGGAAGTTTTGATTTTCTTATATGCTTCACAGCAGAGAGTAATGCGTAGGCCTCAGCCGTAAATATGCTTGTTTCCGGATGCAGTACGTCGGATTCCGAGAAGGATGGGCCGACGGCTGCATAGGATACCCCGGCATTTGACTTCGAGGCGTCTGTGTAGAACTCTGCACAGGAATGCTTGTGCTGGAGTTCTAGGAAATGCATTCTGATTTCGGCCTCAGGAGCGTGCTTTGTAACTTTTATAAAGGATATGTCACATTGTATCACCTTCCACTCCCAAGGAGGTAAGAGCTTGATTGTGTGCATTAAGCGATGCTCGAGGAGTGGGACATGCATTTCATTGCTAAGCTCCTTCACACGCAGCGAAAAAGGCTGCCTTATGGAGGGACGGTTGCTGAAGAGTGTAGCGCACGTCATATCGGTAACGGTATCAAAACATGGGTGTTCAGGATTAGAGCGTCATTTAAGGAAATATGTAAAGCTGTTGTATGATCTCTGTAGGTGGAGAGACCATTCATTCGATTCGGCATATAAGCTTTCAATTGGGCTTGTTCTGAAAGCGCCCGTGGCTAAACGGATGCCTAGATGGTGAACCGGGTCTAGCATCTTGAGCGCGCTTGGGGCGGCAGAGTTATATACCACGGCACCATAATCTAATCGTGACCGGATGAGGCTCTTATACAGATTCATTAGGCACTTCCTGTCACTACCCCACGTAGTCTGGGATAGAAGTTTCATTAAGTTCATTGTTTTCAGACACTTTTCTTTGAGTTGTTTAATGTGTGGGACGAAAGTGAGCCTATTGTCGAGTATAATACCTAGAAATTTGTGCTCTTTGTTTACAGGAATCTGTTGTCCACACATTTGTAAGCAAGGATCCGGAACTAGGCCTCTCTTCCTTGTAAACAGGACACAAGAACTTTTTTGAGGATTGATTTTAAAACCATTTTTCTCTGCCCACCGTGACACCTTGTTCAAACCATGCTGTACCTGTCTCTCGCATACTGCGAGGTTACAGGATTTGAAGCCTATTTGAATGTCGTCCACATAGACGGAATACAAAATGGCTGGTGGTAAGGACGCACGAAGCGTTGTCATTTTAACAATAAAAAGTGTGCAACTGAGCACGCCTCCCTGGGGTACACCAGTTTCTTGTGTAAAAGGACGTGACAGCACATTGCCGACTCTCACCCGGAAGGTACGACTGGACAAGTAGCTTTTTATTACGTTTAGCATATTACCATGAATGCCCATTTCCGACAAATCTCTCAAGATTCCGTAGCGCCAGGTCGTATCGTACGCCTTCTCCATATCGAGGAATATCGATAAGAGGAACTGTTTGTGTACAAGCGCGTCACGAATATGTCCTTCAATACGTACAAGATGGTCGGTTGTGCAGCGCCCTTCTCGGAAGCCACACTGAAAGGGGTCAAGCATTTTGTTTTGTTCAAGGAAATGGATGAGTCGCCGATTTATCATTTTTTCAAATACCTTACACATGCAGCTTGTGAGGGCTATCGGGCGGTAACTTGCCACTGAAGAATGATGATGATGTGTGGAGTTTTATGGCGCAAGGGCCAGGTGTGGCCAAAGAGCGCCATGTCTGTGGTAATGAGTTTGCGGTGTAATTATGATTGCTATGAAGTTGGTGTGAGGTGGCTGTAAAGAGGCCTTAAAATATACGCTCTAAAGTGCGTAAAATCTGTATGATAAAATTATGGCGATGACGGATGACTTGTACTATGAAAATTTAGATGCATATAAAAAGAATGATACGATAGGTAAAATATATCACGATTATAAGAAATGCCAGAGCACTACTGCCTCCTTAGAGCCCTTGAAGCACAAGGGCCTGGAGGCATGTGCTACGCAAAACAATTATCGTAGCGGCATCCTCTCTCGAGAGAAGGCGCTACGAATTCATGGGTCTAATAACATGTAAGACGACATCTCTGAGGAAACCTAGGACACTGTTTGTATTAAAAAGCGGTTCTGGACCGAGAAACATTAGAGGATGAAGAGGAATGTGTTGGCGGTATGCTAAGGAAAAATGTCTCCTTCTCTCAGATTCGGCTTCGCGACACTCCAGGAGGACGTGGAGTACGGTCAGCCTCTCCCCGCATCTACCACAGTTTGGAGGCTCACTTCCGGTCAGTAGAAAGTTATGGGTGCCATATGTGTGTCCTATTCTTAAACGACAGAATAGGACATCTGTTCGGCGCGATTTTGTTGTAGAGGGCCAGAGTCCTACCTGTGGCTTTATTAGGTGGAGCTTATTATCTTTTTCCGCGTCCCACATGCGTTGCCAGTGGGCCCGCAGCCGCCTTCGCAAGAAAGGCCTCAGATCTGAATGAATGAATGTGTGTGGTTTAGTGGCGCAAGGGCCAGATATGGCCAAAGAGCGCCAAGACAGTGTTAGTGACTTCGCGGTGGAATGATGAGTTCTGTGACGAAGATGTGACTTGGCTGTAAAGTGGCCTAAAATAGTCGCTGTAAAGTGCGTAAAGTCTACGTGGTATAAAATTATGGCGATGAC
Organism: Dermacentor variabilis; assembly: GCF_050947875.1. Lineage (NCBI taxonomy): Eukaryota > Metazoa > Arthropoda > Arachnida > Ixodida > Ixodidae > Dermacentor > Dermacentor variabilis. The sequence continues at coordinate 24,621,433 of NC_134574.1, forward strand.
TTGTGACGAATACTATGAAGATTAAAATCCATAGTAGAAGAATGATGCAAAATATAAAATATATAAGATCGTAAAATTACATGGAGCACTGCTGCCTCGCCAGAGCCCTTGAAACACAAGGGCCTAGAGGCATGTGCTATACTAAACAGCTATCGCAGCGGCATCCTCTGAAGAGAGGACCCGCTACGAACATGTGGGGCTAAAAACATGCAAGACAACATCTTTCAGAAAACTTAGGACTGCGTTGGTGTCGAATAAAGGTTCTGGGCCGAGTAGCATTACGGGATGTAGGGGGTTAGTTAGTTTAATGGGGTTTAATGGCGCAAAAGCAGCTAAGGCTATGCTGCGCCAAACACGAGGTGTTCTAAAATACAGTTTATAAAGTGAAAGCCTGTGTTAATAATCTATATTTTATGTAAAAATCCAGTGTCGTCTAAAAATTTAAGGACGTCACATAATGGGACTAGCGGATCATCACCTAAAATCAGAGCAGGGTGTAAAGGTATGTGTAGTTGATATAATTTGTGCAAAAGTGTTCGTCTGTGTGTTTCAGTCTGCGTACATGTGAGTAATATGTGCATAACTGTTAGTGGCTGTTGACATTTCTCGCATGTTGGTGTGTCTTCTTTCGTAAGTAAGTAATTGTGTGTGAGGTGTGTGTGCCCAATGCGTAGCCGGCATAAAACTACTTCGATGAACCGCTCTTGATGATAACACGACTTCCACTCGCCAACTATGGGTTTCGTGAGATGTAGTTTGTTGTCAGCACAACGGTCCCATTCGCGTTGCCATTTCGCCGTTAAGGCTTTTCTAATCGCACGGATGCTATCTTTGTATGGAAGTGTTGTGTTTGTTATATCTTTGTTCGCTGCCATCGATGCACATCTATCGGCTGCTTCGTTCCCCGGTATCCCAACATGACTTGGTACCCAGCAGAAGCGGATTGATCTCCCATATTTATTCAGCGCGACCATGTTTAGTATATCCCCTAACAAGGGTTCACACTCAGATTTCAGATTTAGAGCTTTCAGTGTACTTAAGGAATCAGTGTATATGACTGTGTTTTTGTGCTTGCCAGTGATAATCTTTTTAACTACTACCCATACAGCATAAACTTCAGCAGTGAAAACCGAAGCATGTTTTGGTAGACGAATACTTGTTTCCCAATTGTCTGTTACGGCCCCTACGCCCACGTGTTCTTTTGTTTTGGAGCCATCTGTGTAGAATTCCATGTTAGTTAGTTAGTTAATTCGGGTTTTATGGCGCAAAAGCAACTAAGGCCATGCTGCGCCAGCCACAAGATATTAAGGATTCAAATGTTAAACAGTAAAAGCAGCGTTATTTTAGAGTCTGTGTAAAAAACCGGTTTCTTCTAGAAAGCTGAACAAGTCAGCGAAAGGTACTAGCGGTTCATCTCCGACTATTGAGGCGGGGTGTAAAGGTATGTGTAAGTTATAGAGATTCTGTAAAAGCTTGTGTCTCTGTGTTTCAATATTTGGACATGTCATAATAATGTGCATAACGGTGAGTGGTTCATGGCACTTCTCGCAAGTTGGCGGGTTTTCGTTTTGAAGTAGAAAATTGTGGGTCAGGTGCGTATGCCCGATTCGGAGTCTACATAGGATCACCTCATAGAAGCGTTGCTGGTGACAGCACGACTTCCATTCTCTAAGCACGGGTTTTATTGTGTGTAACTTGTTATTTGTGCATGTGTCCCATTCTAGTTGCCACTTTAATGTCAGGGCCTTATGAATAGCTCGGATACTGTCTTGGTATGGAAGTGTTGTTTGCGTTATGCCTTTGTGTGCTGCCATGAACGCGCACCTATCTGCTGCTTCATTCCCTGGTATCCCGACATGGCTTGGGACCCAGCATAATCGTATTGTTCTTCCATATTCGTTATAAGCCAACATGTTTAGGATGTCACCAAGTAGGGGTTCGGACGAGGAGTTAAGGTTTAGAGCTCTGAGTGCGCTTAACGAATCGGTATATATGATAGCATTCGTTTGCTTATCACTGGTAATTTTTTTTACTGCCGTCCATATTGCGAAAACTTCGGCGGTAAACACTGAAGAAAAGTTATTTATCCGAATGCTATTTTGCCAATTTTTCGTAATTATTCCGACACCTACGTATTCTTGTGTTTTGGAGCCGTCGGTGTAAAATTCCGTGTAACGTTTATATTTTTCTTGTATAGCTCGAAACTCTTGTATTATGTGTTCTTGTGGGATGTCTTTTTTCTTTAGATGTGTTAGTGTCCAGTCACATAGCTGTGAAAAGTTGTACCACGGTGGCAATCTTGGTGGCCTTTCAGCAACCTGTACGGCCTCGTGAGGAACATCATAAGCCTGACAGTATTCTTCGTATCGTAAGATTAGTGGACGAATCATGTTCGGTTTGCTTGTGTAGTGTATCCTTGATATGCACTGTGTAACGATCTTGTAGCATATATGTTGTGGTGATGATCGAACTCGTAGTACATAGGAAAGTGTAAGCAGTGCTCTGCGTTGCTGTAAGGACGGCTCATTGCAGTCAACATATAAACTTTGGACAGGCGATGTTCTGTAGGCACCGCTTGCCAGTCGTAGGCCGAGATTATGAACTGGATCGAGTCGCTTGATGTATGACTGCCTAGCTGCACCATAAACTACACTACCGTAGTCGAGGATGCTACGTACGAGGGACCGGTATATACGTAGTAGACAAGTTCGGTCAGATCCCCAGTGCTTGTGTGATAGCACCTTGAGGATATTTAATGCTTTATTTGCTTTAATTTTAGTTGTGTTAATGTGGGCCAGGAAGTTTAGCTTTGTGTCAAACGTTACGCCTAGAAATTTATAGTGTTCTTTGACCGGCAAGGTTGTACCATGCAATGTGAGAACTGGGTTCAAGTGTAATCCTCGTTTCTGGGAGAAGAGAACTGTAACAGTTTTGTCTGTTGAAAAACGGAATCCATTTTTGTCAGCCCATTGTGTAAGGTTATTTATGGTTATTTGTAGTTGTCTTTCGCAAGTGGATAGATTTGAGCCACGGCATGCAACTTGCAGATCGTCGACATATATGGAGTGCATAACAGAGGATGGTATGATCTTATTAACAGAGTTCATTTTGATTATGAAGAGAGTCGTGCTCAGAATACAACCCTGTGGAACGCCATTTTCCTGTGTAAATGTGCGTGAAAGTATTGCGCCGAGACGCACCTGAAATGTTCTATTTGCCATAAAATCAGATAGACAGTTTAGCATTCTGCCACGCACTCCCAATTCAGCCACGTCTCTTAAAATTCCATACCGCCAAGTGGTATCATACGCTTTCTCTAGATCAAAAAATACTGTGAGACAGTGTTGTTTGTGTAGAAACGCGTTACGTATTTCATGTTCTAGTCGTACGAGGTGGTCAGTTGTTGAGCAGCCCTTTCTGTATCCGCACTGGTGCACGTCTATTAGATTCCGTGATTCAAGGATGAATGTGAGCCTTATGTTTATGATACTCTCGTAGGTTTTGGCTAGACAGCTTGTTAAGGCGATGGGTCTGTAGCTGCTTGGGGACGTTGTGGATTTACCTGATTTCAAAAAAGGCACTATTACTGCATTTTTCCAGTCTGTGGGCATTATTCCAGATTCCCAGATCTTGTTGAAAAATTTAAGAAGTGTTTCTGTTGATGCTTGTGAGAGGTGTGCCAACATTGTGTAGTGGACACGGTCAAGGCCTGTTGCTGTTTTTTTACCGGCAGAGAGAACCCTGTTCAATTCTTGCATTGTGAGGGCGTTACTATAAGGTTCAATTGAAGCCCCAGTAGTGGGCAGTCTCTGTTTCTCCGCCGAGATTTTATATTTTAAGAAGTCACTTGAGTAGTTTGCTGAGCTTGAGACCTTGTAAAAATGTTCGCCTAATAAGTTCGCCTGGTCCTGCAGTGTTGTTTGTGTGCCTGGACATGTGAGTAGTGGAATTGTGTATGATGTGTACTCTCCTCTAAACTTTCTTACCTGGTCCCACATTCGTTTTGACGTGACCGTATTATTAATTGAGGATACATATTTTTGCCATGACGATTTCTCTGCCTTCCTTCGAATAAATCGTGCTTTGGCTTTGGCCTGTTTGAAATTTAAATGGTTGCTATAAGTGGGGTACCTACGTAGGATTCCCCAGGCCTTATTTTGTTTCTTTTTGGCTTGGGTACACTCGTTCGTCCACCAGGGATTTAACCTTTTGTGTACTATACCGGATGACTGGGGTATTGCCTTTTCTGCTGCAGAGATTATTACTTCAGTGATTTTTTTATTAAGTTCATCAATGCTTAGTTCTTGTGAAAAGACAACTTCCAGTCTCGCGTTTTCCGTAAAAAGCGGCCAGTCAGCGAGCTGTAATTTCCACTGGCGTGGCCTTGTGATTAAGGTCGGTGGTAATGATAAAAATTTGATGATTGCGGGCAAGTGATCACTGCCATAAGACTTGTCGACGGTTTCCCATTTAAAATCATTAAAAAGAGATGGTGAGCAAAAAGCTAAATCTAAACAACTAAAAGTGCGGGAAGTTGGTGAAAAGTATGTCGGTGCACCTGAATTTAAAAGGCAGATATCATTGGATAGAATAAAACCCTCGACCATTTGCCCTCTTTGGTCAGTTTTGATACTGCCCCAAAGGGTACCGTGAGCATTAAAATCCCCCACTAAAACAAATGGCTCCGGTAATTGACCTGTTATATTTTCTAAATGTTTAGTAGTAAAATGGGTGTGGGGTGGGATATACAGCGAGCAAATGGTGATGGTTTTGTGAGTTATAACAGTGACAGCAACGGCTTCTATGTGACTGGTAATCGGAACTTCTCTAACTGCAATACCGCCCTGCACAATAATGGCTACACCACCCGAAAGCCGGTTCATCTGAGTACGGTCGCGCCGTACAACAGTGAAACCTTTTAAAATATGTTTGTGTTTTTCACCTAGGTTTGTTTCCTGTAAGCATAAGGCCACAGGAGAGAAGTTAAATAACAGGTCTTTAATGTCACCTAGGTTATGTAAAAGACCTCTACAGTTCCAGTGAATAATAAAAGCCATTATGGAATTGAAGGGTAAAAAATAGCTTTAACAGTTGAATAGGAGGTAGGTAAGATATTAGGTGACGTTGATCTCAGGAAGGGTGATACAAAGGAGCGATAACCTTCAGGTTATCGCTTTCTTATTTTGGGTGGTTATTGGGATCTTGTCCCTCTTACCGCGCTCAAGAGAGCGCTTGTCCTTCGGTGTCAATGACACCGGGTTTTTTGTGTCGACCTCCATCGCTCTCTCTGAGGCGCTGGAGGACCGAGAGTTAGGCGCCGAGACACGTGCCTCGGGCCTTGGGGTTCGTTTGATTTTAGGGCCCTGCGGGGCTGGTGTCTGCAGGGCCGTCGAAGAGGGTGGAGCAGTACTGACTGCTTCCACCACGGGGGCGGGAGGAGTCACTGCGGCACCACTGCGCGTGGGCTCTGAGGACTCCGGAGGCCTCTGTGACGCTGCCCCCGCCTGCGTCACTTCGGCATAACTTCTTCGGGGAAGGTACGAAAGTCTTTTCCTGGCTTCGAAGAACGAGATTTTTTCTTTAACAGTTAGTGCAATGACTTCTTTTTCTTTTTTCCAGCAAGGGCAGGACCGCGAATAAGCTGGGTGATCTCCCTTGCAGTTAACACAATGTGGCGAAGAAGTGCAATTCTCTGATTGGTGATCGTTGGAGCTGCATTTAGCACAAGTTGTTTGTCCTCGGCATGCATGTGAAGCATGTCCAAATCTTTGACACTTAAAACACCGTCTGGGATTCGGGATATACGGTCTCACATTGACTTTGACATAACCTGCATCGAGTGAAGTAGGCATTACGCTTGTTCCGAAGGTGAGTATAACATGTTTGGTGGGGATTTCTTGATCGTTTCTGCGGATTACTATTCTCTGTACTTTGGTAACATTTTGTTCCTGGAAACCTTCCAGCAGTTCCTCGTCGCTTAATCCAATAAAATCTTCTTCAGATATTACTCCCCTGCTTGTGTTGAGTGTTCTGTGGGCTGAAACAGTCACTGTCGCCTCGCCAATACTGGTAAGTTCTGACAGTTTATCTGCTTGATCTTTACTATTCAATTCTAGGAGGAGGTCCCCGCTAGACATTTTGGAGGCTTTGTATGTCTGTCCGATTTTATCTTTCAGGCATTTGGCGACCAGGAATGGAGAAAGCTTTCTAATAGGCGTGTTACTTTCACTGTGCACTACATAGTATTTGGGGAAAGATGGAGCGTTGCTTCGAAAGGAGAATTGAAATGGTACTTCGGTGCGGCATCTTTTGAGATGCCGATCATGGACAACAGAGATTTGAGCTGCCATAGGAAAGTGTGTGTGTTCGGCAACAGCGCCGACCGCCCACCACGGAGCCCAACGAGGGGACGCGGCAGGGCTTGTGTCCAAGCCTGCACGACGCCAGCCGTACGCCGTCACTATAACCAAATATGGTGTACCCAAGGTAGGATATCCACACAAGGTTAACCCTTGCCGCCGTGGAGAAAGGAAGTAAATGGAAGAGAGAAGACAGGAAAGATAAAAAAGTGAGAGATAAAGACGAAGGTTTGAGGGGAATGAATGAATGAATGTGTGGGTTTTATTGGCGCAAGGGCCAGGTATGGCCAAAGAGCGCCATGCAAGTGTTAGTGATTTCGCAGTGGAGTTGTGAATTCTGTGAAGTTGATGTGACGTGGCTGTAAAGGGGCCTAAAATATAGTCGCTGTGAAGTGCTTAAAATGTACGTTTAATAAAATTATGGCGGTGACAAATGACGTGTACTATGAGCATTAAGGTGCATTGTAAAATAATGATACGATATAAAATAATGCATAGGTTTCTAAAATTAACTAGAGCACCATGGCCTCGTTAGAGCCCTTGAGACACAAGGGCCTGGAGGCAGGTGCTATATAAAACAACTATCACAGCGGCATCCTCTGGAGAGAGGATGCGCTACGAATTTATTGGGCTCATAACATGTAGGACAACCTCATTTAAAAAATTGAGGACTGCTTTGGTGTTGAAAAATGGTTCTTTACCAAAAAACATAGCTGGGTGAAGAGGTATGCAATAACGATATGCAAGAGGAAAATGCTTCTTTCTTTCAGGTTCGGCTTTGCGACACTCCAAGAGGACGTGGAGGACGGTCAGCCTCTCACCACATCGACCACAGGTTGGCGGTTCATTTCCAGTAAGCAGAAAATTGTGTGTACCAAATGTGTGCCCTATTCTGAGGCGGCAGAATAAGACATCTGTTCGCCGTGATTTTGTTGGGGAGGGCCAAAGACCTAGCTGTGGCTTTATAACGTGAAGTTTATTGTTTATTTCTGCGTTCCACATGCGTTGCCAGTATTGTCGCAGTTTCTTACGCAAGAAAGGCTTCAAATCTGTCACCGGGACAGCAGCTGCAGAAAAAGTGTTTAGTGATGTGAGTGATGCGGCCATTTTATCAGCCAGTACATTACCCTCGATACCTCTATGGCCAGGTACCCAGCATATTACTACATGTATATGTGATATATAAATACTGCATAAGAGGGAGTAAAGTTCAATGAATACAGGATTTTTAAGCTTTTGTAATGAAATTAACGCTTTTACGAGACTTAGCGAGTCTGTGTATACAATTGCTCTGTCGAGATTTAATTTCTGTATATGTCTTACTGCAGACAGTACTGCATAAGCTTCTGCAGTGAAGATACTTGTTTGCGGGTTCAGTAAGTCAGATATAGAAAGAGAGGGACCAACAGCAGCATAAGATACACCAGCATGTGATTTAGACGCGTCTGTGTAGAATTCGGAGCACCTGTACTTCGATTGAAGTTCGCGGAAATGCATAGCGATTTCGATGTCGGGTGCGTGTTTTGTGACCTCTACAAAGGATACGTCACAGTCTATCACCTGCCACCCCCAGGGCGGTAATAGCTTAGTTGGAGGCATTAGTCGATGTTCAAGAACAGGGACATCCATTTCCATGCTAAGTTCTCTTGCACGCAGTGAGAAAGGAAGTCTCATGGAGGGTTTATTATTAAAAAGTGTTTGACACGTCAAGTCATTAACAGTCTTGAAACACGGATGTTCTTTATTGGAGCGCACATTGAGAAAATAAATAAAGCTGATGTACGTTCTCTGAAAATGTAGTGACCATTCGTCTGACTCTGCATATAGACTTTCCACCGGGCTTGTTCTAAATGCGCCAGTGGCCAGGCGGATACCCAGATGATGAACGGGGTCTAACATTTTTAGCGCACTCGGTGCAGCAGAGTGATATACCACGGCACCATAATCTAATCGTGATCTAACTAGGCTCCTGTAAAGATTTAGGAGGCACCTCATGTCGCTACCCCATGTAGTGTGGGATAGAACTTTAAGTAAGTTCATGGTTTTTAGACATTTTTCTTTAAGATATTTTATGTGTGAAATGAAAGTGAGCCTGGAGTCGAGAATAACACCTAGAAATTTGTGCTCTTTCTTGAAGGGAATTTGTTGTCCACCCAGTTCTACACAGGGATCAGGTACCAGGCCTCTCTTTCTTGTGAAGAGAACACAAGAGCTTTTGTGCGGGTTGATTTTAAATCCATTTTGGTCTGCCCACTTGGACACCTTGTTTAGGCCCTGCTGTACCTGTCTTTCACACACAGTAAGGTTGCAAGATTTGAAACCTATCTGTATATCATCTACGTAGACGGAATAAAAAATGGCCGCTGGCAGTGAACGACGAAGTGTGTTCATTTTAACGATAAACAGAGTGCAACTGAGTACTCCTCCCTGGGGTACACCTGTTTCCTGTATAAAAGGTCGCGACAATACGTTGCCGACTTTCACGCGGAAGCTACGATCCAACAAATAGCTTTCAATTATGTTCAGCATGTTTCCACGGATGCCCATCTCCGACAGGTCTCGCAACATCCCGTAACGCCATGCCGTGTCATACGCTTTTTCCATGTCAAGGAATACCGATAGAAAATACTGCCCATGTACAAATGCATCGCGGATATTTCCTTCAATGCGCACCAGATGATCGGTTGTCGACCGCCCTTCTCTGAATCCACACTGATAAAGATCGAGCATAATGTTGAGCTCAAGGAAATGTATAAGTCTACGATTTATCATTTTTTCAAAAAGCTTACACAGACAATTAGTTAAAGCTATTGGACGATAACTTGATGCTAGAGAAGGGTCTTTTGATTGATTAGTAGTGTTTATTGGCGCAAGGGCCAGATGTGGCCAAAGAGCGCCAAGTCGATGATCAGTGGTTCTCAATGATATGTGAGTGTTAATTGCGAGGAGTAATAAAACACGGCTGTATAGTGGCCTAAAATATTCATTAAAAGTGCAAATATGCATGTGGTGCAATGAAGATGTAAAAGGACCTAAAATTTATTCGCTCTCAAGTGCGTAAAATAAGAATATGTACATAATAAAAAATGACAGTGATTGATCGTTTCTCCGATGACAATAGATGTTTCACGAGATAGGGATGATCAGTAAAATATGTAGGATCTGTAGCACTAGTGCCTCAGCAAGGCCTTGAAAGCAAGGGCTGGGAGACACGTGCTCTAGAAAATGGTTTCGTTGCAGCTACGACCTCCAGGTGGAGGCCGTGCTACAAGTAGCCTGGCCAAATCACTTGTAAGGTGTCCGTTTTAGTTAGAAAGTTTAATACTGATTGAAAAGTAAAAAGGGGTTCATTGCTGAGAAAGAATGCTGGGTGTAATGGTGTGTGTTGGAGATAAGCAGAGGGAAAGTACTTTTTTCTTTCCGCCTCTATTTCTGTGCATTGGATAAGAACATGGATAACTGTAAGCCTCTTGCCACATTTGGTACATGTCGGAGGTTCGCTTCCCGTCAAAAGGTAGGAGTGAGTGGCGTAAGTATGTCCTATTCTTAACCTACAAAGAAGCACTTCCTTATGTCTTGCTGTTCTTTCAGATATCCAGTTCCCTAATTTTGGTTTGATAACGTGTAGCTTATTCTCTACTGCATTATCCCATTGGTCCTGCCAGTGCTTCCTCAGTTTGTGGCGTAAGAATGGCTTAAGTTCTGTTGCTGCTATGGGTTTATTCATATCTGTTTCATTAAAGACGACTGACGTTGCACTTTCGTCAGCAGCTACATTACCTTTTATGCCCCTATGGCCAGGTACCCAACATAGGACTATGTTTCGGTTGTATGTTAAGGCTAAGCATAGTTCTGTGTATAGTTTATTAAAAATGGGGTTCTCATGTTTTCGAAAACTCATTAAGGCCCTTACTACGCTTAATGAATCTGTGAAAATGATGGCCCTATTGAGATTTCTTTGTCTGATATGTTTTACAGCTGAGAGTATCGCGTACGCCTCAGCCGTGAAAATACTTGTGTTAGGATTTAGAGAACCCGAGGTGGAAAAAAATGGCCCAAGAGCTGCATACGCGACACCAGCAGATGATCTGGAAGCATCTGTATAATATTCGGCACAGCAGTACTTCGCTTGGAGTTCGAGGAAGTGTGATAGTATGTGTGCCTCAGGTGCATGTTTTGTTATTTCGACAAACGAGATATCGCACTCCATGGTCTGCCATTCCCAAGGCGGTGGAAGGCGAGTGGGAGGCATTAGGATATTTTCTAGGAGATGGATGTCTGCTTCTTCTGCCATTGCTTCCAAGCGTAGGCTCAAAGGGGTTCTAATGCGTGGGCGGTTACTGTAAAGTGTGGCAGCGCGCAGGTCGCTAACGATGGAATGGCATGGATGTTCGGTGTCTGATTTTGCCTTTGTGTAGTATGAAAAACTTAGGAATATCCTGCGTAGATGTAAGGACCATTCATTCGACTCGACGTACAGACTTTCAATGGGGCTCGTTCTAAAGGCGCCTGTTGCCAGTCGTATACCGAGGTTGTGAACTGGGTCTAGAATCTTTAGCGCACTCTCAGTTGCGGAGTGGTACACCACGGCTCCATAGTCGAGGCGTGATTGTACGAGACTCTTGTATAAGATAAGCAGACACTTCCTGTCACTGCCCCAGGTTGTTCGAGAGAGCAACTTGAGGAGGTTCATGGTCTTCAGGCACTTTTCTTTAAGATATTTTAGGTGGGGAATGAAGTTAAGTTTTGTGTCCAGGATAACACCTAAGAATTTGTGTTCAGGGCTGAAACTTAGTCTTTCTCCCTTAAGGTTGATATCTGGTTCTGGTAGTACACCTCTCTTGTTTGAGAACAGGACACATGTGCTTTTTTGGGGGTTCAATCTAAAACCATTCTCATCCGCCCACTTTGAGAATCTATTCAAGCCAAGCTGTAGCTGTCTCTCGCAAATGCTAAGGTTACACGACCTGAACCCTATCTGTACATCGTCCACATAGACGGAGTAGAAGAGCGTGCGAGGTAATATGGTGTGTAGGGAGTTCATTTTAACAATAAATAGCGTACAACTCAGTACTCCACCCTGCGGTACACCTGTCTCCTGTACGAATGGTCGAGATTGCACGTTGCCAACTCTAACACGAAATGTCCTGTCAGAGAGATAGCTTTCAGTTATTCTCAGCAAGTTGCCACGAATACCCATTGCAGAAAGATCACGAAGGATCCCAAAGCGCCACGTAGTATCATACGCCTTCTCCATGTCAAGAAATACTGATAATACATGCTGTTTGTGGACAAAGGCATCCCTGATGTACATTTCAATGCGCACAAGCTGATCTGTTGTCGATCTGCCTTCTCTGAAACCACATTGATATGGGTCTAATTTCTTGTTTATTTCTAGATAGTGGACCAGGCGACTGTTTACGATCTTTTCAAAAACTTTGCATAAGCAGCTCGTCAATGCTATAGGCCTATAACTATTTGCCAAAGAAGGGTCCTTACCCTGTTTCAAAATAGGAATTATGATGGCCTCTTTCCAAGCAGAGGGAATGTGGCCGGAAGACCATATAGAATTGTAGAGACAAAGAAGGGCTTTTTGTGATTCAGACGGCAGGTGTTTTAGCATTTCATATAGGATGCGGTCAGAACCTGGGGCAGATTTGTTGCAGCTATTTAGTGCTGCCTGAAGTTCCGCCATGGAAAAAGGTCTATTGTATGCCTCGCATATTGTGCTTTTCCGTTCTAATGGTTGTCTTTCTATTTGCCTTTTGTATCTTTGGAATGTTTCAGAGTAGTGCGACGAACTGGAGATCTGTTCGAAATGTGCGCCAAGAAAGTTCGCCTGATCTTCCATGCTGTCGCCTTGAGTATTTACCAGAGGCAGCGAGTAAGGCTGTCGACCATTTATTCTCTTCACTCTATTCCAAACCTTTGTTTCATCAGTATAAGTGTTAATGCCCGATATATACTTTCTCCAACTCTCTCTTCTAGCTTGTCGCCGCGTTCTCCGACCCTGGGATTTGACCTGTTTGAAATTGACTAGATTTTCGGCCGTCGGAGAATCCCGAAGTAAAGCCCATGCCTTGTTCTGCTTCTTACGCGCTATTCGACAGTCATCGTTCCACCACGGAAGGCGGCGTTTTGTGGACAATCCACTTGTTACAGGGATACATTTGGAGGAGGTGTCAAGTAGAAAAACCGTAAAATAATTAACCGCAGCGTCTATGCTTAAAGCACACATGTCGTCCCAGGATAAAGAAGCAAGCTTTTTGAATTTTTCCCAGTCAGCTGAGTCAGTTCTCCAGCGAGGTAATTGTGGAAGGCATTCATTAGCGATAGGTGTGCTTAGAACTACAGGGAAATGATCACTCCCGTATGGGTTTTTAATAACTTTCTATTTAAAGTAAGGTAGAAGGGTAGGAGATGCAATGCTAAGATCTATTGAGGAGTATGTTTTCTTTGCTATGTTATAATACGTGGGCTCCTTCTCATTCAAAAGACATGCACCTGAAGAAAAAAGGAACTGTTCAATCAAGCGACCTCTTGCGTCACAGCGCGAGTCGCCCCATAGGTTGCTGTGCGCATTTAAATCTCCAAGCACAAGATATGGCTCAGGCAACTGATCTGTTAATGTCTGGAGTTCTTGTTTGTGAAGCTGAAAATGCGGCGGTATATATAGGGAGCAGATGGTTATCAGCTTATTTAACAGTACAGCTCGAATGGCCACTGCCTCAAGGGTTGTTTGTAGCTGTAAGTGCTGACAGGCTATAGATTTGTCAGCTATGATGGCTACGCCACCGGATGATGCGAGGGCATCATCGCGATCCTTCCGAAAAATAACATAGTGACGAAGGAAGTGATGATGATGATGATATGTGGTGTTTATTGGCGCAAGGGCCACGTGTGGCCAAAGAGCGCCAAGACAGTGGTGATGAGTTTGCAATGTAGTTATGGCATCGATGGGGATAATGTAAAGTGGCTGTATAGGGGCCTTAAGAATAGTCGCTCTAGAGTGCGTAAAATCTATCTGCAATAAGAATATGTCGATGACAATGACGTGTTCTATGTGCAATAAAATCCATCGTGAAAAGAGTCATGCAAAATAGAAAATATATAAGCTGGTAAAATCACTTGGAGCACTGCTGCCTCGCCAGAGCCCTTGACACGCAAGGGACGAGAGGCATGTGCTATACGGAAAAACTATCACAGCGCTATCCTCTATAGAGAGGAGGCGCTGCGAACGTATGGGCTAATTACATGTAATACAACATCTTTCAGGAAACCTAGGACTGCGTTAGTGTCAAAGAGCGGTTCTGCTCCGAGTAACATAACAGGATGGAGGGGGATATGCTGCCGGTATGCTAAGGGAAAATGTTTCTTTCTGTCATGTTCGGCTTCCCGACACTCTAGGAGGACGTGGAGGACGGTGAGCCTTTCCCCGCATCTACCACAGGTTGGAGGCTCGTTTCCCGTGAGCAAAAAGTTATGTGTGCCAAAAGTGTGTCCTATTCTTAGCCGGCAGAGTAGGACATCTGTCCGACGTGATTTTGTTGCAGAAGGCCAGAACCCTAATTGTGGCTTTATTACGTGCAGTTTATTATTTGTTTCCATGTCCCACGAGCGTTGCCAGTAGTTCCGCAGTTTTCTGCGCAAGTAGGGCCTCAGATCTGTGACAGGGACTGCTGCGGTAGGATTTACAGAATACGATGCTATTGATGTGGCCATCTGGTCCGCCAGAACATTGCCTTCGATGCCCCTATGACCCGGCACCCAGCATATGGTGACATGCTGGTTACATATATACGTTTTACATAGGACGGAATAGAGTTCATTGATTACTGGGTTTTTGTGCTTAGAAAATGACATTAGGGCCTTCAGAACACTTAGTGAGTCCGTATATATAACTGATTTCTCGAGTTTTGATTTCTTTATATACTTTACAGCTGACAACAGTGCGTAGGCCTCAGCCGTAAAGATGCTTGTTTCCGGATGCAGTACATCGGATTCCGAGAAGGATGGGCCGACGGCTGCATAGGACACCCCCTCGGGTGACTTCGATGCGTCTGTGTAGAACTCCGTGCAGGAGTGTTTGTATTGGAGTTCCCGGAAATGCATTTGTATTTCAATCTCTGGAGCGTGTTTTGTAACTTGCATGAAAGATATATCGCATTCTATGTGCTGCCACTCCCAAGGAGGTAGCAGCTTGGCTGGCTGCATTAGGCGGGGCTCGAGGAGTGGGACATGCATTTCATCACTAAGCTCCCTCACACGCATCGAAAAAGGCCGTCTTACGGAAGGACGATTATGAAAGAGCGTGGCATATGTCATATCGTTAATGGTATTAAAACATGGGTGTTGAGGATTAGAGTGGACTTTCAGGAAGTATGTTTGGCTGATGTATGTTCTCTGCAGATGTAGTGACCACTCATTTGATTCTGCATATAAACTTTCTATGGGACTTGTTCTGAAAGCTCCAGTGGCCAGTCGAATTCCTAGATGGTGGACCGGATCTAGCATCTTTAGCGCGCTCGGGGCTGCAGAATGATAGATCACGGCACCGTAATCCAACCGCGATCGGATGAGGCTCTTGTAAAGATTCATTAAACATTTCCTGTCGCTGCCCCATGCTGTGTGGGATAACACTTTCAGTAAGTTCATTGTTTTTAAGCATTTGACCTTGAGGTACTTTATGTGTGGAATGAAAGTTAATTTCGAATCAAGTATGATGCCTAAGAACTTGTGTTCTTTGTTCACAGGAATTCGCTGACCATACATTTCGATACTGGGTTCTGCAATGAGTCCTCTCTTTCTTGTGAAAAGCACACAAGAACTTTTGTTGGGGTTGACTTTAAATCCGTTTTCTTCTGCCCATTTGGACACTTTGTTCAAGCCCTGTTGAACTTGCCTCTCACATACTGTAAGGTTGCAGGATTTGAATCCTATCTGTATGTCGTCTACGTAAACAGAATAAAAAATGGCTGGCGGTAACGAGGCACGAAGGGTGTTCATTTTCATGATGAAGAGCGTGCAGCTAAGTACACCTCCTTGAGGTACACCAGTTTCCTGTATAAAAGGTCGCGACAATACATTGCCGACTTTCACGCGAAATGTACGGTTGGACAAATAGCTTTCTATTAAGACGAGCATATTGCCACGGATGCCAATTCCCCACAAGTCTCTCAATATTCCATAGCGCCACGTAGTGTCGTACGCCTTCTCCATATCGAGGAATACGGATAGGAAATATTGTTTATGTAGAAAGGCGTCGCGAATGTTTCCCTCAATGCGCACAAGGTGATCGGTTGTGGACCGCCCCTCTCTGAAGCCACACTGAAAGGGATCGAGGATATTGTTGAGTTCAAGGTAATGTACAAGTCTGCGGTTAACCATTTTTTCAAAAAGCTTACAAAGACAATTTGTAAGAGCTATCGGACGGTAACTTGCCGCCAAGGAAGGGTCCTTGCCCTGTTTAAGAACAGGGACCACAATCGCTTCTTTCCATGTGGATGGGAGGTTTCCCGCAGCCCAAATAGCGTTGAAAAGCGTGAGTAGTGCAAGTTTGGTGTCAGCGTGTAAGTTTCTGATCATTTCGTACATGACCCTATCAGGTCCCGGCGCAGAGCCCCTGCATGTGGTCAAGGCAGCTCTCAACTCAGCAATATTGAAAGGCCGGTTATAAGGTTCATTCTGCCTGGATTTTCGTATTATGGGCTTACATTCTTCTATTTGTTTGTATTTCAAAAATGATTGCGAATAATGGTTTGAACTCGACACGCTCTCGAAGTGTTCCCCAAGTGAATCTGCCTGATCTTTTATTGTTTCACCTTGTGTGTTTACCAAAGGAAGTGAATATGTTTGGCGCCCTTTTATCCTATTAAACCGGTTCCAGACTTTGGCCTCATCTGTATACGAGTTGATACCGGATAAAAACGTCTGCCAACTCTCCCTTCTAGCCTGTCGGCGTATTCGCCTGCCTTGCGATTTCACTTTCTTAAAGTTAAACAGATTCTCCGCAGTGGGAGAGGCGCGTAGCAATCCCCACGCTTTGTTCTGTTTCTTACGAGCGATCCTACAGTCCTCGTTCCACCACGGGACACGCCGTTTGCATGCCCAGCCATTTCCTTGTAATATACATTTAGTTGCGGCATCTATTAAAAAGGCTGTAAAGTATTCCACGGCAGCATCAATTCCTAACGAGGACATCTCATCCCATGAAATATTACTGAGAGTTCGGAATTTCTCCCAGTCAGCTGTATCAATCTTCCACTTGGGAGCCTGTGGTGGATATTCGTTTTCTTTAGGTGTTCTTAATAGTATGGGGAAGTGGTCGCTTCCGTAAGGATTGTTTATAACTTCCCATGCGAGTTCAGGAAAAATAGAAGGAGAAACTATGCTGAGATCAATTGAAAAAAAAGTTTTGTTGGCAAGACAGTAATATGTGGGTGCCTTCTTATTAAGCAGACACGCACCGGAAGACAAAAGGAGCTGTTCAACGAGACGACCTCGCGCATCGATACGAGAGTCGCCCCATAGGGAGTTGTGCGCATTGAAATCGCCAAGAACAACATAAGGTTCTGGCAATTGATCTATAAAGGATTGGAATTCATGTTTCGTTAATTTGTAATGTGGGGGTATATAAAGAGAGCTAATGGTGATGAGTTTGTTTAGGAGAACAGCTCGAACCGCCACTGCTTCGAGAGGCGTTCGTAGCTGTAAAAGTTGACACGCAATGCTCTTATGGATAACAATGGCGACACCGCCCGATGATGCGACAGCATCATCGCGATCTTTGCGAAAAGTTATGTACTGTCGGAGAAAATTTGTGTGTTTAGATTTTAAATGTGTTTCCTGTAAACACAGCACTTTTGGATTGTGTTGGTGGATCAGTTCTTGTACATCATCAAGGTTTCTAAGGAGACCTCTGACGTTCCATTGTATGATTTGTGTATCCATATTTAATGTAAATTAGTGCTGTGTGTACGGAAACGGAAAGATGCCTTAGATTACAGAGCCCTTTCGAGGCCCTGTAATTGGTGTTTTGTTCTTTTTGAAGCGTTCGAGTGATTCTCGACGCTCCTTAGGCGCCTGGTGCGCCTTGAGGATAGGTGTGGTGTCCATTGCCTCTTGTGAGGCGCCGGACACGTGCTCTTGAGAGCGGGAAGTTTTCAGAGGGAGTCCCGCCTTGGAGGGCAAGACCCCTGCGCCCACCAGCCCGGAGGTCGATGGGGCTCCCAGAGGGATTTGGCTGCGCTGGCCGTTGCCAGCGCTGGAAGGGGCCTCGGAGGCTGGGGCAGCCTCGGCTGCACCCACCTTCGGGGTGGATGGTCCCTTCTCCTCGGTTGACGGAGCAGCGCTAGCTGCAACCGCCGCGGGGGCAGATGGCGTGACGGCCGACTCACTGCTTGTGGGTCGGACAGCCGCCGGAGGCCGTTGTGACGCTGCCCCCTGACGCGCCACTTCGGCAAAGCTGGCCTTAGGAAGGTATGCAACCCGCCTGCGTGCCTCTTTGAATGATATGTTTTCTTTTACTTTGATAGTGACTATTTCTTTTTCTTTTTTCCAAGACGGGCATGACCGCGAGTATGCGGCATGCTCGCCATCACAGTTCACGCAGTGTGGAGCGTTTTCGCACGTTTCAGAGGCATGGTCACGGGAACTACATTTTGCACATGTCTGGCGGCCTCGGCAGTTCTGTGAGCTGTGGCCGAATCGCTGGCACTTAAAGCATCGTAGGGGATTCGGAATGTACGGTCTCACTCGGATTTTCACATAGCCTGTCTCGATAGTGTCTGGTAGGTTGCTTGAGCCAAATGTAAGTATTAGGTGCATGGTATTGATTTCTTTTCCGTCACGTCTTATTTTAATTCTCTTAACATTGATCACGTTCTGATCATTCCAACCATCTAGAAGTTCAGCTTCAGACAATTCAAGCAGATCAGCATCCGATACAACGCCACGGGTAGTATTCATGGTAGGGTGTGGGGTCACTGTGACTGGAACACCCCCAAAAGATACAAGTTTGGACAGTTTTTCAAATTGTTTCTGATCGCGGAGCTCTAGGAGAAGATCACCGCTAGCCATTTTCGATGCTTTGTATCCGGGACCAAAAACTTCTGTCAGAGATTTCGAGACAATGAAAGGTGAGATCATTCTTACAGTCTTCTCAGGCTTATCGGAGTGGATGACATGAAAGCGGGGAAAGTTCTGTGTACGATTGCCAAAAAACTTAAAGACATCTTCGGTGCGCCCTCGCTTCTGAGGGCGATCAGGAAGTTTGGGGAAACCAGTTTCCATGAAGATATATAAAAATTCGGCAACAGCGCCGACCGCCCACCACGGAGCCCAACGCGGGGACGCGGCAGAGCTTGCATACAAGTCTGCACGACGCCAGTCGTACGCCGCCACTATAACCAAATATGGAGTACCCAAGGTTGGATAGCCACACAGGGTTAACCCTTGCCACCAAGAAGAAGGAAGTAAATAGAAGAGAGAAGGAGACAGGAAAGGTGGAAAGTAAGGGAAAGACGAAGGTTGTAGGAAGAGAGAGACAGGAAAAGGCGACTGCCGATTTCCCCCGGGTGGGTCAGTCCGGGGGTGCCGTCTACGTGAAGCAGAGGCCAAAGAGGTGTGTTGCCTCCGCCGGGGGGCCTTAAAGGTCCGAACACCCGGCATCGGCTCAACCTCCAGGATCCCCCTTTCCCCGGACACGGCTAAGCCGCGCACGGCTACACGCGGGAGGGTCCAACCCTCGTGTGCTCGGGTACGTGGTGGCGCAACACACCAAACGCCTGCTTACGCAGACGCCCCTGCGGGGAGTGACGAAGGAAGTGTTTGTGTTTAGATTTCAAGTGAGTCTCTTGGACACACAGCACTTTTGGAGTTAGTTCATTAAGGATTTCTTGGACATCATCGAGGTTGCAAAGCAGGCCTCTGATATTCCACTGAATAATTAGTGTATCCATATTGAAATAAATGTTGTGCTATGTGTCGAAGAGAATGTACATCGTTTAGGTTACAGTGCCCTTTTGGGGTCCTGTAATTGGAATTTTGTCTTTCCTGGAGCGGTCGAGAAAATCGCGCCGCTCCTTAGGCGTCAACTGCGCCTTCTGACTGGGTGTTGTGTCCATGGCCTCTTGAGAGGCACTGGACACGTGCTCTTGCGAGCGGTGCGTTTTCCGTGGAGGCCTTGTCTCGGAAGACAAGGCCTTGGAGGCCACCGTGCTGGTGGTTGATGGGCTTGTGTTTACCTCTGAGCTGTGCTGGCTGGTGCCAGCACTAGCAGCGGCCTCCGCTGGGGTCAAATTCGGGAGAGGTTGGGCAGCCTTCGCTGCTCCCAACGTGGGGGCGGGTGGCGTTGCCACACGCTCGCTATGCGTGGCGCTGGCGTCCGCCAAGTGCCGTTGTGGTACTGCCCCCCGACGTACCACTTCGGCGAAAGATGTGCTCTGTGCAAATGTTGGTGAGATGCGTTGTCTTGCTTCTCTGAAAGTTATGTTTTCTTTTACCTTTATCGTAATTATTTCTTTTTCTTTTTTCCAGACCGCGCATGATCGAGAATATGCAGGGTGGCCACCGTTACAATTGCTACAACGGGGCTCACCCTTACAGTCATCTGCAGAGTGATCATTGATGCCGCATTTTGCACATGTTAGCCGCCCTCGGCAGCTCTGGGAAGCGTGGCCAAACCTCTGGCATTTAAAACAGCGTCGCGGGTTGGGGATATACGGTCGTACTCTGATTTTGATATATCCAGTTTCTATTGTCTCTGGTAACGTGCTAGAGCCAAAGGTAACTATCAAGTGTTTAGTTGGCAGCTCCTTATTGTCCCGTCTGATCTTTATTCTTTGTACGTTTATTACATTTTCATCCTTCCATCCTTCCAGGAGTTCTTCATCGGTCAAGTCCATCAAGTCGATGTCAGAGATTACGCCTTTGGCCGTATTCATGGTTCGGTGAGCTGTTACACTGACAGGGATGTCTCCAAGTTGTACAAGGTTCGTTAGCTTGTCATGTTGTGTTTTGTCTTTCAGTTCAAGTAGTAAGTCCCCACTGGCCAGCTTGGTGATTTTATAGCCGCCTCCAATGGTCTCTGTGAGATACTTCGCCACAATGAATGGTGAGATCGTTCTTGCCTTCTTGTCAGGTTTATCACTGTGTACAACGTGAAATTTCGGGAATGTCTGAGTGGGTTTGAGAGAGAACTGAAATGTAGCATCGGTGCGCCCCCTTTTAGAGGGACGATCGGTTGAGAAAGGGTTGGAAGTTCCCATGAAATATGTTGAGTATTCAGCGACGATGCCAGTCACCCACCACCGAGCCCAACAAGGGGACAAGGCAAGGTATGTGGTGAAACAAGCCCTGCCATGCCAACTGTACGTCGTCGCTATAACCACATATGTTATAACCAAGGTAGGTCATACCACACCAGGTTAACCCTCGCCGCCAGGAATGTTGGAAGTTATCAGAAAAAAAAAAGAAGACAGGAAAGACTAAAAGTGAGAGGGAAAGACGAAGGTGTGCGAAGAGAGAGACAGGAAAAGGCGACTGCCGATTTCCCCCGGGTGGGTCAGTCCGGGGGTAGAGAAGGGTCTTTTCCCTGTTTTAGAACAGGAACTACAATCGCTTCTTTCCATGTGGATGGGAGGTATCCTGAAGCCCAAATAGTATTGAAAAGTGTAAGAAGTGTAACTTGTGCGTCAGTATGTATGTTTCTGATCATGTCATACATGACTCTGTCAGGTCCCGGTGCAGTGCTTTTACATGTGTTCAAGGCAGCTCTCAACTCGGCAATACCGAAAGGCCGGTTATACGGTTCATTCTGCTTGGACTTTCGTATGATTGGCTTACGTTCTACTATTTCTTTATGTTTAAGAAAGGATTGGGAATAGTGCGTTGAGCTCGACACTTGCTCAAAGTGCTCCCCAAGTGAGTCTGCCTGATCTTGCAGTGTATCGCCCTGTGTATTTACCAGAGGGAGTGAATATGTTTGTCGCCCTCTAATTCTATTTACCTTGTTCCATACTTTCGCCTCATCTGTATAAGAGTTTATACTCGATAAAAACTTCTCCCAACATTCTCTTCTAGCCTGTCGGCGGGTTCTTCTGCCTTGGGACTTTATTTTCTTAAAGTTGACAAGATTTTCTGCAGTGGGGGAAGCGCGTAGCAACCCCCACGCTTTGTTCTGATTCTTACGTGCGATTCTGCATTCATCATTCCACCACGGGACATGCCGTTTGCATGCCGAACCACTTACTTCACGTATGCATTTAGATGATGATGATGATGTGTGGTGTTTAATGGCGCAAGGGCCAGGTTTGGCCAAAGAGCGCCATGACAGGTGGTAATGTTGGCGATGTGTTGTGGATGACGTGCACAATGAACTCATCATGGTACATGAGATATGGCTGTAAAAGGGCCTAAAAGCTTCCGCTCTAAGTGGAGTAGAATACATAGGTGCTAAAATAATGACAATGACTAGGATGTGATGTGGGCTATGGCAATGGACTTTCGTTACAACATGACGCAATAAAACTTAACACTGACAAGAGAGTTTCAAGAGAGCCCTTAAATGCAGGGCTGTTAGTCGTGTGCTAAAGGTTGCCTGGCCAGATGATTTTCAGGGTGTCCGTTTCGGCTAAAAACTCTAAGACTGTTTGCAGATTAAAAAGCGGTTCATCGCTAAGAAAAAATGCAGGGTGAAGGGGTAAATTCTCGCGATATGCAGCAGGGAAAAACTTTTTCCTGTCTGTTTCTATTGCAGGGCACTGAATAAGAATATGGAGGACTGTGAGACTATTGCCACACTTAACACAAGTTGGAGGATCGCCCCCAGTCAAGAGATGAGAGTGGGTACCGTATGTGTGGCCTATCCTTAAACGGCAAAGAAGTACTTCCTTGTAACGTGCTGTTTTCCCACTTATCCAGTTCCCCAGTTTTGGTTTTATTATGTGAAGCTTATTCATTACTTGTGTATCCCACTTGCCTTGCCAATAATTCCTTAATTTACGGCGTAGAAAAGGCTTTAGGTCTGTGGTAGGGATGGGAATATTTCTATCTCTGCCACTAAAAGTTACTGATGTAGCGCTTTCGTCAGCTACTTCGTTCCCTTTTATACCTTTGTGACCGGGTACCCAGCATATGACAATCACTTGATTGCACATATATAGGGCGCACAATAAATCATACAGCTCATTCAAAACGGAATTCTTATGTTTTTGTAAACTAATTAGTGCTTTCACGACACTTAATGAGTCTGTGAAGAGAACAGCCTTAGCGATGTTTGTGAGCCTGATGTGTTTAATAGCCGAGAGTATAGCGTACGCTTCCGCTGTAAAGATGCTTGTGTATGGGTTTAGTGTCCCAGATATTGAAAATGATGGTCCAAGAGCTGCGTATCCAACACCATCAGCAGATTTCGAAGCATCCGTGTAAAATTCAGCACAGGAATACTTCTCTTTTAGTTCAAGAAAATGTGATTGTATGTGAGCCTCAGGCGCTCGTTTCGATATTTCTAAGAAAGATATGTCACATTGGATAGTTTGCCACTCCCAAGGCGGTGGGAACCGAATAGGAGCCATTGGGATATTTTCTAGAAAAGGGACGCCTGTTTCTTCTGACAGTGCTTCCACTCGGAGGGATAGAGGAGGCCTGATGGTTGGGCGGTTACGGAATAGCCTGGCAGTGGACAAGTCGCTAATTGCAAAATGACATGGATGCTGAATATCTGATTTAACTTTCAAGGCGTAAGAGAAAGATAAATACGTCCTTTGTAGATGAAGAGACCATTCGTTGGATTCAACGTACAGGCTCTCTACAGGACTAGTCCTGAAGGCACCTGTAGCAAGACGAATACCCAAGTGGTGAATCGAATCTAACATCTTCAAGGCACTAGGCGTAGCAGAGTTATACACTATAGCACCATAGTCAAGGCGTGACCTTATCAAACTTTTATATATGCTCAAAAGGCATCTTCTGTCACTTCCCCAGGATGTTCGGGACAAGAGCTTCAGAAGATTCATTGTTTTCATGCACTTCGCCTTCAGATATTTCAAGTGGGGGATAAATGTTAATTTAGTGTCTAATATGAGGCCCAAAAATTTATGTTCATGGCTCACTGGAAGCTGTTGTCGATTAAGGTAAATAACGGGTTCAGGAAATATACCTCGCTTGTTCGAGAAGAGAACACACGTGCTTTTTTGCGGGTTTAATTTAAACCCATTCTCGTCAGCCCACATTGACAATTTGTTTAGCCCAAGCTGTACATGTCGCTCACAGATGGAAAGACTGCATGATTTAAAACCTATTTGTACGTCATCTACATACACAGAATAAAACATTGTACGTGGTATGATAGTGTAGAGTGAGTTCATTTTTATAACGAATAGAGTGCAGCTAAGCACGCCACCTTGTGGTACACCTGTTTCCTGTGTAAATAGACGAGATAGCACATTACCAACTCTGACGCGGAACGTGCGGTTAGACAGGTAACTCTGGATGACATTCAGCAAATTACCTCGGACTCCCATTTCGGCCAGGTCACGGAGAATTCCGAACCGCCACGTGGTGTCGTAAGCCTTCTCCATGTCAATAAATACTGACAAAAAGAACTGCTTGTGAACAAAAGCATCGCGAATATTCGTCTCGATGCGGACAAGGTGATCAGTTGTGGATCTACCTTCCCTGAAACCACACTGTAGGGGATCTAATAGTTTGTTACTTTCTAGAAAATGAAGGAGACGCCGATTAATCATTTTTTCAAAGAGTTTACATAGGCAACTTGTCAATGCTATAGGTCTATAGCTGTTGACTGATGTTGGGTCCTTGCCGTCTTTTAGTATTGGAATAATTATTGCTTCCTTCCAGGCGGATGGAATGTAGCCAGCAGAGAACACAGAGTTGTAGAGTGATAGTAGTGTTTTGTGGGTTTCAGGGTGTAAGTGTTTGATCATTATATACAATATTCTGTCACTTCCAGGAGCGGATTTGTTACAGCCATTGAGCGCAGCCTGAAATTCCGCCATGCTAAATGGGCGGTTGTAAAGTTGGTTGCTATTTCCTTTCTGACCCAGAGGCAGTCGTTCCGCTTGTTGCCGGTATCTCAGAAATGTGTCTGAATAGTGGGATGAGCTAGAAATCCTTTCAAAATGTACCCCTAGAGAGTCGGCTTGGTCAATGAGTGTGTCTCCTTGTGTATTTACCAATGGTAGAGGATGAGTTTCGCGGCCTTTTATTTTGTTAACTCTGTTCCAGGCTTTTCTTTCGTCTGTATATGAGTTAATACTAGATATGTATTTTTGCCAGCTTTCCCTTTTGGCAAGGCGGCGCGTTCTTCTACCTTCTGATTTTATTTTCTTGAAGCTGATCAAGTTCTCGGTAGTTGGGCAGTCGCGAAGGCGACTCCAAGCCTTATTTTGATTTTTGCGAGCTTCCTTACACTGCTCATTCCACCAAGGAATACGCCGTTTAGAGGGTGATCCATTCGTTTGAGGGATACATATTGATGCAGCATCAGTTATAAATGCCGTCAAATACGATACTCTATCATCGATTGAAAGACTGCAGATGTCATCCCAGGTCAAATGTGTCAGCTCTCTGTATCGTTTCCAGTCAGCACAGTCGACCTTCCAACGTGGCAGATGTGGGGAACACTTATCGTCTTTTGTTAATTTTAAGAGAATTGGGAAATGGTCACTCCCATATGGATTTTTGATCACGTCCCACTCCAGGTATGGAACTAGTGTACTTGATGTTATACTTAGGTCAATGGATGAGAACGTTTTGTTCGCCACGCTGTAGAATGTGGGTTCTTTCTTGTTTAGTAAGCATGCATTGGAGGATAAAAGGAACTTTTCTAATAAACGCCCTCTTGCATCACAACGAGAATCTCCCCAGAGGGTGTTATGTGCGTTTAAATCACCTACTACAATGTAAGGTTCGGGGAGTTCTGCGATAAAACTCTGGAATTCTGTTGTGGAAAGTTGATGGCATGGAGGGATATACAGAGAGCTAACTGTTACTAACTTATCAAATAGCACGACTCTGATTGCCACTGCCTCAAGGGGTGTTTGCAGATGTAAATGTTGGCAGGCGATGCCCTTGTCAACTATAATAGCAACACCGCCTGACGAGGCGAGAGTGTCACTGCGATCTTTGCGGTAAATGGCATATTGTTTCAGAAAGTTAGTATGTGAAGGTTTGAGGTGTGTCTCTTGCACACACAGCACCCTTGGGTTAAACTTGCGAAGGAGTTCCTTAATATCATCAAGATTGTGTATTAAACCTCTCACATTCCAATGCATTATCTGTGTGTCCATATTGGAAGTGTTTTATGGTGTGTGTCAAGAGATATTAGGTTGGCTCAAGGGACCTTTCCAGGCCCCTTGATGCGGGGTATTTCTTTTTTCTTGGCGCGCTCCAGGGAGCAACGCCGTTCCTTCGGCGTCTGAGACGCCGGAGAAGTTTTTGCTGCATCCATCGCCTCGTCAGAGGCGCTGGATGATGCCCGCTCAGCGGACACGCGCGGGGTTTTTTCGGGCCTGTCTGCGCGAGCAGTGGCCCGGGGACCGGCAGGCTCGGAAGTCTGCTGGCCCTTCGTGGTAGGGGGCGGAAGAGCAGTGGCTGCTCCCGCCAGGGGGGCGGATGGCGTAACCGCCGTCACACTCCGTGTGACTTGCGCGGCCGCCAGAAGATGTGGCGCTGCCCCCCGGCGCGTCACATCACTGTAGGACGGATTCGATTGATTGTGGACACTAAAACGCTTGCGCGCTTCTGGAAAAGTGATGTTTAGTTTTATCTTGAGTTCGATTATTTGTTTTTCTTTCTTCCATGACGGGCACGATCGCGAATAGGCGGGGTGGTCTCCGTCACAGTTAGCGCAGTGGGTTGGAGAAGAACAGTTGTCTGAAGCGTGGTCTTTAGATGCACATTTTGCACAAGTGGCATGCCCTCGGCAGCTCTGAGACCCATGCCCAAAACGCTGACACTTGAAGCATCGGCGCGGATTGGGAATGTACGGTCGTACGCGTAGTTTACAATATCCCGTCTCTAATGAATCAGGTAGTTCACTTGTTGCAAATGTTATTATTAGATGCTTTGTTGGAATTTCCTTGTCGTCACGCCTTAACTTAATTCGTTGCACCTTCACCACGTTTTGGTCTTGCCATCCGTCTAACAGCTCGCTCTCACTAAGATCAAGGAGGTCGTCATCAGAAATGACACCACGTACAGTGTTCATAGACCGGTGGGGGCCCACAGATACAGGAATGTCAAAAAACGCAACAAGTTTCGTCAGTTTGCTGTATTGGAGCTTGTCACGTACTTCCAGAAGAAGGTCGCCGCTTCCCATCTTAGTTACTTTGTAACCAGAGCCGATTGCTTCTGTCAGACATTTTGCAACCACAAATGGGGATATTGTACGGACTGTCTTTGTTTCGTGTTGGCTATGTATTACGTGGTACTTGGGAAATATTTCTTTTGGTTTGAAGAGAAAGTTGAAAGTTTCATCGGTGCGCCCCCTCTTCAGGGAGCGATCAAGGAGTGGGGGGAAATTTGAAGCCATATATAGAATTACTGTATTCGGCAGGAATGCCCGCCGCCCACCTCGGAGCCCAACCTGGGGACGTCACAGGATTAGAAAAATTCTATTCTGCGTACGCCAGCGGTACAATCCCACTATAACCTAATATATATACCCAAGACTGGATATATTACACAAGGTTAACCCTTGCCGCCAGGAAATAAGGAAGTAATAAGAAGTGAAGAGAAGACAGGAGAGATAGAAAAGTGGGAGAGAAAGACGAAGAATGGAGAGGAAGACAGGAAAAGGCGACTGCCGATTTCCTCCAGGTGGGTCAGTCTGGAGGTGCCGTCTATGTGAAGCCGAGGCCGAAGAGGTGTGTTGCCTCCGCCGGGGGGCCTTAAAGGTCCGAACACCCAGCATCGGCTCAACCCCCAGGATCCCCTTTTCCCCAGACACGGCTAAGCCGCGCACGGCTACACGCGGGAGGGTCCAACCCTCGTGTGCTCGGGTACGTGGTGTCGCAACACACCAAACGCCTGCTGACGCAGACGCCCCTGCGGGGGATGCGGCATCTATTATGAAGGCTGTGAAGTACTCTACAGCAGCATCGATTTCTAAAGAAGACATGTCATCCGATGATATACTAGTTAAGTTTCGGAATTTCTTCCAGTCTGCTGTGTCAACCTTCCACCTAGGAGCCTGTGGTGGATATTCATTTTCTTTAAGTGTTGTTAATAGTATGGGGAAGTGATCGCTTCCGTAGGGATTGTTCGTAACTTCCCATTCGAGTTCAGGCAGTATGGACGGGGAAACTATGCTCAGATCGATTGAAGAAAAGGTATTGTTTGCAAGACAGTAATAAGTGGGTTCTTTCTTATTTAAAATGCACGCACCAGAAGAGAAAAGGAATTGTTCGACAAGACGTCCTCGCGCATCTATACGAGAGTCGCCCCACAGGGAGCTGTGCGCATTGAAATCGCCAAGAACAGCATAAGGTTCTGGCAATTGGTCTATAAACGATTGGAATTCATGTTTCGTTAACTTGTAGTGTGGGGGTATGTAAAGCGAGCAAATGGTGACGAGTTTATTGAGAAAAACAGCTCGAACCGCCACTGCTTCAAGGGGCGTTTGTAGCTGTAAACGCTGACAGGAAATACTTTTATGAATAAGAATGGCAACACCGCCTGATGATACGACAGCATCATCGCGATCTTTGCGGAACTTGACATACGGTCGGAGAAAGTTTGTGTGTTGTGGTGTTAAGTGTGTTTCCTGTAGACACAGCACTTTTGGATTGTGTTTTTGGATAAGCTCTTGTAAGTCATCAAGGTTCCTAAGAAGACCTCTGACATTCCATTGAATTATTTGTGTAGCCATATTGGAAGTAAATAAGTGCTGTGTCTATGGAAAGGGAGGTGATGCCTTAGGTTACAGAGCTCTTTCGAGGCCCTGTAACAGGGGTTCTGCTTTTTCTGGAGTGTTCGAGGGAGCCTCGACGCTCCTTAGGCGTTTGGTGCGCCTTGAGGACAGGTGTAGTGTCCATTGCCTCTTGTGAGGTGCCGGACACGCGCTCTTGCGAGCGAGAAGTTACAGGGGAGAGTCCTGCCTTGGAGGGCAAGACCCCTGCGCCCACCAGCCCGGAGGTCGATGGGGCATTCTGCGGGATTTGGCTGCACCGGCTGTTGCCAGCGCTGGAAGGGGCCGGGGTGGTTGGGGTAACCTCGGCTGCGCCCACCTTCGGGGTTGATGGTCCCCCTTGCAGTGTTGACGGAGCAGCGCTAGCTGCAACCGCCGCAGGGGCAGATGGCGTAGCTGCCGACTCACTGCCTGTGGGTCGGACAGCCGCCGGAGGCCGTTGTGACGCTGCCCCATTACGCGCCACATCGGCAAAGCTGCTCTTAGACAGGTATGACACCCGCCTACGTGCCTCTTTGAAAGATATGTTTTCTTTGACTTTGATTGTCACAATCTCTTTTTCTCTTTTCCAGGACGGGCAGGCACGCGAGTATGCGGCATGCTCGCCATCACAGTTCACACAATGTGGAGTGTTTTGGCACGTTTCGGAGGAATGATGATGATATGTAGTGTTTAATGGCGCAAGGGCCAGGTTTGGCCAAAGAGCGCCATGACAAATGGTAGTGTTATCGATGTATTATGGAGATGTAACTTGGCTGTAAAGTGGCCTAAAAATTGTCGCTGTAAAGTGCGTAAAATCTACGTGCTATAAAATTATGGCGATGACTAATGACGATTACTAAGAACATTAAAATCCATCGTAGAAGAATGATACAAAATCAAAAATATGTAGGATGTTAAAATTACTTGGAGCACTGCTGCCTCGCCAGAGCCCTTGAAAGACAAGGGCCTAGAGGCATGTGCTATACTAAAGAGATATCGCAGCGGCATCCTCTGAAGAGAGGACCCGCTACGAACATGTGGGGCTAAAAACATGCAGGACGACATCTTTCAGGAAATTTAGTACTGTGTTGGTGTCAAATAAAGGTTCTGGGCCGAGTAGCATTACGGGATGTAGGGGGATGTGCTGCCGGTATGCTAGGGAAAAATGTTTCCTTCTTTCAGATTCGGCTGCCCGACACTCCAGGAGGACGTGGAGGACGGTCAGCCTCTCCCCGCATCTACCGCAGGTTGGAGGATCATTTTCAGTGAGTAAGAAGTTGTGTGTGCCAAATGTGTGTCCTATTCTGAGGCGACAGAATAGGACATCTGTTCGCCGTGATTTTGTTACGGAGGGCCAAGAACCTAACTGTGGCTTTATCACGTGCAGTTTGTTATTTACTTCTGCGTCCCACTTACGTTGCCAGTGGTTTCGCAGTTTCCTTCTTAAAAAAGGCTTCAGATCCGTGACAGGGACCGAAGCAGTAGGGCTGACTGTATGCAATGAAATTGATGTGGCCATCTGGTCTGCTAGAACGTTACCCTCGATGCCCCTATGTCCAGGCACCCAGCATATAATGACATGCTGGTTAGACATATACGCTCTACAGAGGACGGAATAGAGCTCAGTAATTACGGGGTTTCTGTGTTTACAGTGTGACTTCAAGGCTTTTACGACGCTTAAGGAGTCTGTAAATAAAATTGTTTTTTGAATATTTGATTTTCTGATATGTTTCACAGCCGACAATAGTGCATGGGCCTCAGCCGTAAATATGCTTGTTTCAGGGTGCAGTACACCGGATTCCGAGAAGGATGGCCCAATGGCTGCGTAGGACACCCCGGCATGCGACTTAGAAGCGTCTGTATAAAACTCTGTGCACGAGTACTTGTACTGGAGCTCCAAGAAGTGCATTTTGATATGTGTCTCTGACGCATGTTTAGTGACCTGTACAAAGGATGTGTCACACTCTATCAGCTGCCACTCCCAGGGTGGTACTATCTTAGCTGGAGGCATTAGGCGTTGGTCGAGAACTGGGACATCCATTTCCGTGCTAAGTTCTCTTGTACGCAGTGAGAAAGGAAGTCTCATAGAGGGCCTGTTATGAAAAAGTGTTTCACATGTCAAGTCGTTAACGGTTGTGAAACACGGATGTTCCTTATTAGAGCGCACTTTGAGAAAATAGTTGAAGCTGATGTAAGTTCTCCGAAAATGGAGTGACCACTCATCGGACTCAACATACAAACTTTCAACAGGGCTTGTTCTAAATGCGCCAGTGGCCAGACGGATTCCCAGATGGTGAACGGGGTCTAACATCTTAAGTGCGCTCGGTGCGGCAGAGTGATAAACTGCGGCTCCATAGTCTATTCGCGACCGAACTAGGCTCCTGTAAAGATTTAACAGGCACTTCCTGTCGCTACCCCATGTTGTGTGGGATAGGATTTTAAGTAGGTTCATAGTTTTTAGACATTTTTCTTTAAGATGTTTTATGTGAGGAATGAATGTGAGCCTAGAGTCAAGAATAACACCAAGGAATTTGTGTTCTTTGCTGACAGGAATTTGGTGTCCGCCCAGTTCTACACAAGGATCTGGGACCAGGCCTCTCTTTCTTGTGAAGAGAACACAAGAACTTTTGTGGGGGTTGACCTTAAATCCGTTTTCGTCTGCCCACTTGGAAACCTTGTTCATGCCCTGCTGTACCTGTCTTTCGCATACTGTGAGGTTGCAGGATTTGAAGCCTATTTGTATATCATCTACGTATACGGAATAAAAAATGGCAGGTGGTAGTGAAGCACTTAGCGTGTTCATCTTGACGATAAAGAGAGTGCAGCTGAGCACGCCTCCCTGGGGTACACCAGTTTCCTGCGTAAAGGGACGTGAGAGTTCATTGCCGACTTTTACTCGGAAGGTACGATTTGACAAATAGCTTTCAATTGTGTTCAGCATATTTCCACGGATGCCAATTTCCGACAGGTCTCGCAAGATCCCGTAACGCCATGCCGTGTCATATGCCTTCTCCATATCGAGGAATATCGATAGAAAAAACTGTTTATGTATAAAGGCATCGCGGATATTTCCTTCCAAGCGCACAAGGTGATCGGTTGTGGACCGCCCTTCTCGGAATCCACACTGATAAGGATCGAGTATATTGTTGAGCTCAAGGAAATGTATAAGTCTGCGATTTATCATTTTTTCAAGAAGCTTACACAGACAATTAGTTAGAGCTATCGGACGGTAACTAGCCGCCAAGGAAGGGTCTTTTCCCTGCTTTAGGACAGGAACCACAATCGCTTCTTTCCATGTGGATGGGAGGTATCCCGAAGCCCAAATAGTATTGTATAGTGTAAGAAGTGTAACTTGTGCGTCAGTATGTAGGTGTCTGATCATGTCATACATGACTCTGTCTGGTCCCGGTTCAGTGCTTTTACATGTGTTCAAGGCAGCTCTCAACTCGGCAATACCGAAAGGCCGGTTATACGGTTCATTCTGCCTGGATTTTCGTATGATTGGCTTACGTTCTATTATTTCTTTATGTTTAAGAAAGGACTGGGAATAATTGATTGAGCTTGACACACGCTCAAAGTGCTCTCCAAGTGAATCTGCCTGGTCTTGCAGGGTTTCGCCTTGTGTGTTTACTAAAGGGAGGGAGTATGTTTGTCGCCCTCTTATTCTACTAACCCTGTTCCAGACCTTGGCCTCATCTGTATACGAGTTGATACCTGTTAAAAATTTCTGCCAGCTCTCTCTTCTGGCCTGTCGGCGGGTTCGCCTGCCTTGGGATTTTGCTTTTTTAAAATTGATAAGATTCTCAGCAGTGGGGGAGGCACGTAGCAACCCCCACGCTTTATTTTGTTTCTTACGAGCGATCCTACAATCATCGTTCCACCAGGGGACACGCCGTTTGCCTGCCAATCCATTTACTTGTGATATACATTTAGTTGCGGCATCTATGATGAAGGCTGTAAAGTACGCCACAGCTGCATCGATTTCTAAAGAAGACATATCAGCCAGCGAGATGTTAGTAAGAGTTCGAAATTTCTCCCAGTCGGCTGTATGTATCTTCCACCTAGGAGCTTGTATAGGAAATTCATTTTCTTTAGATGTTCTTAGCAGTACGGGGAAGTGATCGCTCCCGTAAGGATTGCTCGTAACTTCCCATTCGAGTTCGGGCAGTATAGACGCGGAGACTATACTAAGATCTATTGACGAAAAGGTTCTGTTTGCAAGAGAGTAATATGTGGGTTCTTTCTTATTGAGAAGGCACGCTCCAGAAGAAAAAAGGAACTGCTCAACGAGACGACCTCGCGCATCAATACGAGAGTCTCCCCACAAGCTGCTGTGTGCATTGAAATCGCCAAGAACAAGATAAGGTTCTGGCAATTGATCTATCAAGGACTGAAATTCATGTTTGTTTAGTTGGTAATGCGGGGGTACGTAAATCGAACAAATAGTGATGAGTTTGTTCAGTAGGACAACTCGAACCGCTACTGCTTCGAGGGCCGTTCGTAGCTGTAAACATTGACACGCTATGCTTTTTTGAATTACAATGGCAACACCGCCAGATGATGCCATAGCATCATCGCGATCTTTGCGGAAAGTTATGTGCTGTCGAAGAAAATTTGTGTGTTTTGGTTTTAATTGTGTTTCCTGTAGACACAGCACTTTTGGATTGTGTTTTTGAATGAGCTCTTGCACGTCATCAAGGTTCCTAAGCAGACCTCTGACGTTCCATTGAATAATTTGTGTATCCATATTGAAAGTAAATATGTGCTGTGTGTACGGAAACGGTGGATATTATGTCTTAGGTTACAGAGCTCTTTCGAGGCCCTGTAACGGGAGTTCTGCCCTTTTTGGAGCGTTCGAGGGAGCCTCGCCGCTCCTTAGGCGCTTGGTGCGCCTTGAGGATAGGTGTTGTGTCCATTGCCTCTAGTGAGGCTCCGGACACGTGCTCTTGCGAGCGAGAAGTTACAAGAGAGAGTCCCGCCTTGGAGGGCAAGACCCCTGCGCCCACCAGCCCAGAGGTCGATGGGGCACCCTGCGGGATTTGGCTGCGCCGGCTGTTGCCAGCGCTGGAAGGGGCCGGGGAGGTTGAGACAGCCTTGGCGGCGGCCACCTTCGGGGTCGATGGTTCCTCATTCTGGGTAGACGGAGCAGCGCTAGCTGCAACCGCCGCGGGGGCAGATGGCGTAACTGCCGACTCACTGCCTGTGGGTCGGGCAGCCGCTGGAGGCCGTTGTGGCGCTGCCCCCTTACGCGCCACATCGGCAAAGCTACTCTTTGACAGGTATGACACCCGCCTACGTGCCTCCTTGAAAGATATGTTTTCTTTGACTTTGATTGTCACAATCTCTTTTTCTCTTTTCCAGGACGGGCAGGCGCGCGAGTATGCGGCGTGCTCGCCATCACAGTTGACACAGTGTGGAGTCTTCTGGCATGTTTCAGAGGAATGTTCAGTGTCACTACACTTGGCACATGTCAGCCGGCCTCGACAGTTCTGTGAACTGTGGCCGAACCTTTGGCACTTAAAACATCTGAGGGGATTGGGCACGTACGGCCTAACACGAAGTTTGATGTAACCGGCCTCGATGGACTCGGGGAGGACACTTGAGCTAAAAGTGAGTATCAGGTGTTTTGTTTGGATTTCTTTTCCATCTCGCCTAATCTTGATTCTTTTGACATTTATGACATTTTGTTCGCTGAAGCCCTCCAAGAGTTCAGCCTCAGTGAGCTCCAGCAAATCATCGTCCGAGACAACGCCTCGGCTGGTATTCATCGTGCGGTGCGGGGTTACTACTACATGGGTCTCTCCAAATGATACTAGTTTAGGCAGTTTCTCAAATTGTTTCTGATCGCGGAGCTCCAAGAGGAGGTCACCGCTGGCCATCCTCGACGCCTTATAACCTGGGCCAAAAACTTCGGTAAGGGTCTTAGATACCAGGAACGGGGAGATCGTTCGGACTTGTTTCGCTGGTTTTTCTGTGTGGATCACATGAAAACGAGGAAAATTGTGGACTTGGCGTCCAAAAAACTGAAATACTTCTTCGGTGCGCCCTCGTTTCTGAGGGCGATCAAGTAGTTTAGGGAAAGCATGTTCCATAAGTAATGTTGGCTTTTCGGCCGCGATGCCGGCCACCCACCATGGAGCCCTACAAGGGGACGTGACAGAAGTTCCTGCAAGGGAAACCCTGCCAACGCCAGCCGTACATCGCTGCTATAACCAAATACAGCATAACCAAGGCTGGCTAGCTACACAAGGTTAACCCTTGCCGCCGGGAAACTAGGAAGTGAGGAGAAGTGATGAGAAGACAGGAAAGATGCAGAAGGAGGAGAGAGAAAGACGAAGATTGGAGAGGAGGACAGGAAAAAGCGACTGCCGATTTCCCCCGGGTGGGTCAGTCCGGGGGTGCCGTCTACGTGAAGCAGAGGCCAAAGAGGTGTGTTGCCTCCGCCGGGGGGCCTTAAAGGTCCAAACACCCGGCATTGGCTCAACCCCCAGGATCCCCTTTTCCCCGGACACGGCTAAGCCGCGCACGGCTACACGCGGGAGGGTCCAACCCTCGTGTGCTCGGGTACGTGGTGTCGCAACACACCAAACGCCTGCTTGCGCAGACGCCCCTGCGGGGGTTTCGGAGGAATGTTCGTTGTCACTGCACTTGGCACAAGTCAGCCGGCCTCGATAGTTCTGTGAACTGTGGCCAAAACGTTGGCACTTAAAGCATCTGAGAGGATTGGGAACGTATGGTCGAACACGAAGTTTGATATAACCAGCCTCGATGGACTCGGGAAGGACACTTGAGCCGAAAGTCAGTATCAGGTGTTTCGTCTTGATCTCTTTTCCATCTCTCCTCATCTTAATTCGTTTAACATTGATAACATTCTGGTCACTGAAGCCCTCCAAGAGTTCAGCCTCAGTGAGCTCCATTAAGTCATCGTCAGAGACAACACCACGGGTGGTGTTCATCGTGCGGTGCGGGGTTATAATTATTTCGGTTTCCCCAAATGACACTAGTGTTGACAATTTATCATATTGTTTTTGATCGCGGAGCTCCAAGAGGAGATCGCCGCTTGACATCCTCGACGCCTTATATCCAGGACCAAAGGCTTCAGTCAGTGATTTGGAAACAAGGAAGGGTGAGATAGTTCTTACTGGTTTATCTGGTTTTGCAGAGTGGATGACATGGAAACGCGGGAAGGATTCTTTTTGGCGGCCAAAAAATTGGAAGACTTCATCGGTGCGCCCTCTTTTCTGAGGGCGATCAGGTAATGGAGGGAAAGAGGTAGCCATGAGTGGACATGTAGTTTTCGGCAGCAACGCCAGCCACCCACCATGGAGTCCAACAAGGGGATGCTGCAGGGCCTGAAAAACAGGGCCTGCAAACGCCAGCTGTACGTTGCCACTATAACCCAATATGACATAACCAAGGTTGGCTACTCACACAAGGTTAACCCTTGCCGCCAAGAAGAAGGAAGTAAATAGAAGAGAGAAGGAGACAGGAAAGATGGAAAGTAAGGGAAAGACGAAGGTTGTAGGAAGAGAAAGACAGGAAAAGGCGACTGCCGATTTCCTCCAGGTGGGTCAGTCTGGAGGTGCCGTCTATGTGAAGCCGAGGCCGAAGAGGTGTGTTGCCTCCGCCGGGGGGCCTTAAAGGTCCGAGCACCCAGCATCGGCTCAACCCCCAGGATCCCCTTTTCCCCAGACACGGCTAAGCCGCGCACGGCTACACGCGGGAGGGTCCAACCCTCGTGTGCTCGGGTACGTGGTGTCGCAACACGCCAAACGCCTGCTCGCGCAGACGCCCCTGCGGGGATAGAATTCCATGTGATTTTGATACTTCTCCTGAAGAGCACGGAATTCTTGTATGATGTGTTCGTGTGGAGTGTCTCTTTTCTTTAAATGTGTTAGTGTCCAGTCACACAACTGTGTGAAATGGTACCATGGGGCCAACCGTTGTGGTTTCTTGGCAACCTGGAGGACTTCGTGGGGAATGTCATAATCCCGACAGTACTGCTCATACCGCAGGACAAGTGGCCTAATCATATTCGGTTTATTTGTGTAGTGTAAGCGTGAGTTGCACTGTGTAAGGGTGTTGTAGCATATGTGTTGTGGTGATGACTGAATTCTTAGTACGTAGGAAAAAGTGAGTAATGCTCTGCGCTGCTGTAAGGAGGGTTCATTACACTCAACATATAAACTTTGAATGGGTGACGTTCTCTAGGCACCACTTGCCAGTCGCAATCCAAGGTTATGTACTGGATCAAGTAATTGGATGTAGGACTGCCTGGCTGAACCATAAACCACGGAGCCGTAGTCTAAAAGGCTACGCACAAGAGACCGGTAAATACGTAAAAGACAGGTTCGGTCGGAACCCCAGTGCTTATGAGACAAAACTTTTAGGATATTCAATGCTTTATTTGCCTTAATTTTTAGTGTTTTAATGTGGGCTAGGAAGTTTAGTTTTTTATCAAACATCACTCCCAAGAATTTACATTCTTGTTTTGCCGGGAGTGCGACATCATTCAATTTTAGAAGCGGGTCTAAGTACAATCCTCGTTTTTGCGAGAATAGCACTGTAACGGTTTTTTGAGTAGAGAAACGGAAGCCATTTTTTTCAGCCCACTCCATTAGTTTATTAATTGTTATCTGGAGCTGCCTTTCACATGTATGTAAGTTTGAGGCGCGGCACGCTATTTGCAGATCATCGACGTATATGGAGTGCATGATAGAGGGGGGAATGACTTTGTTAACAGAGTTCATTTTTACTATAAAGAGTGTTGTGCTTAGTACGCATCCTTGTGGCACACCATTTTCCTGAATGAATACACGTGACAGCACCGTTCCTAAACGCACCTGGAATGTTCGGTCCGACATGAAATCGGCTAGACATTTCAGCATTCTACCTCGGATTCCTAAATCTGCTAAGTCCCTTAATATACCAAACCTCCATGTTGTGTCGTACGCCTTTTCTAAGTCAAAGAAAACAGTGAGACAATATTGTTTGTGTAGGAAGGCCGTACGTATCTCGTCTTCTAGCCGGACTAGGTGATCTGTTGTGGAGCAACCTTTCTTGTATCCACACTGATGGTTATCTAGCATGTTTTCTGTGTCAAGGACGTATGTCAATCTTATGTTGATGATGGCCTCATAGGACTTTGCAAGACAACTTGTGAGTGCTATGGGTCTATAACTGGTTGCTGTTGTGGGAGACTTTCCGGCTTTCAAGAACGGGATTATGATAGCTTTCTTCCACTCTTTGGGCATTTTCCCCGTTTCCCAGATTATGTTGAAGAAATGAAGCAGGGTCTCAACTGCTTTAGGGGATAGGTGAGCTAGCATTGCATAGTGTACCCTGTCCGGACCGGGTGCTGTTTTTTTGCCACTAGCAAGGACTCTGTTGATTTCTGGAAGTGTTAGAGGGCCATTATACAGTCTTTCTGAACTTCCTGTGGTCGGAAGCTTTAGTTTTTCTGCTAATTGTTTATGTTTCAGGAATGCAGCAGAGTAGTTTTTCGAGCTTGATATATCATGGAAATGTTGCCCTAATATGTCTGCTTGTTCTTCTATATTTGTTTGTGTGCCTGGAGGTGACAGTATGGGGATAGTGTAAGAAGCGTAATCGCCTCTAAACTTGCGAAGCTGATCCCACATTTGTTTGGATGTTATTGAACTATTTACAGACGATACATAATTTTTCCATGACTGTCTTTCTGCTTGTCTGCGTGTATACCTGGCTTTCGCTTTTGCTATTTTGAAAGAGAGTAGATTATCTTGTGATGGGTATCGCCGAAAGATACCCCACGCTTTGTTTTGTAGTTTTTTTGTTTGCGTACATTCTTTCGTCCACCAGGGTTTTAGGATTTTTCTTAGGAAGCCTGACGATTGTGGGATTGTTTCTGCTGCTGCAGCAAGTATACAGGCGATGATCTGATCGTTCATTTCATCTATGGTTAGCTCATCTGATATGTTATCCAGAGTGGCCTTTTCGGTAAAGACGGGCCAGTCTGCTAGATGGAGTTTCCAACGGGGTGGCCTCAGTGGGATGGTAGGAAAAGTAGATGTTCTTTTAATGATAGCGGGCATATGGTCGCTACCATAGGGGTTCTGAATAACATTCCACTGAAAATCGCAAAAAAGAGATGGAGAGCACAGTGCTAGATCTAAGCAACTCATAGCTCCTGTGTTTGGGGAGTAGTAAGTAGGCGCACCTGTGTTTAAAAGGCATATGTCATTTGTTAGGATAAAATCTTCAAGCGTTTGACCCCTGTTGTCAGTAGTTTTACTACCCCATAACGTGTTATGCGAATTAAAATCACCGCCTATTAAAAATGGTTCGGGTAGCTGGTTTAAAATTAACTCTAGGTCTCTTACGGTAAAATGTAAATGCGGCGGAATGTATACTGAACAAATGGTGATGGTTTTGTGAGCTAAAACGGTGACAGCAACGGCTTCTATGTGAGTGGTAATGGGAACTTCTCTGGCTGCTATACCACCTGGCAGGACAATGGCTACACCACCTGAGAGCCGGTTCGCCTGAGTACGGTCGCGCCGTACAACAGTGAAACCTTTCAAAATGTTTTTGTTTTTCGCCTAGGTTGGTTTCCTGTAAGCACAGGGCCACAGGAGAGAAGTTTATTAACAGGTCTTTTATGTCACCTAAGTTATGTAAGAGACCTCTACAATTCCAATGGATCATAAAAGCCATTATAAAATTGAAAGGTAAAAAGTGATATTAACGAGTGAATGGGAGATAAGAAAGATGTTAGGTGACATGGATCTGAAGAAGGCAGATACAAACAGAGCGATAACCCTTAGGTTATCGCCTTCTTATTTTGAGTTGTTATTGGGATTTTGTCCCTCTTACCCCGCTCGAGGGAGCGCTTGTCCTTCGGTGTCGAGGACACCGGGGTTTTTGTTTCGACCTCCATTGCTCTCTCTGAGGCGCTGGAGCACCGAGAGTTTGGCGCCGAGACACGTGTCTCGGGCCTTGGAGTTCGCTTGATCTTAGGACCCTGCGGGACTGGTGTCTGCAGGGCCGTTGAAGAGGGCGGAGCAGTACTGACTGCTTCCACCACGTGGGCGGGAGGAGTCACTGCGGCACCACTGCGCGTGGGCTCGGAGGACTCCGGAGGCCTCTGTGACACTGCCCCCGCCTGCGTCACTTCGGCATAACTTCTTCGGGGAAGGTACGACAGTCTTTTTCTGGCTTCGAAGAACGAGATTTTTTCTTTAACAGTTAGTGCAATGACTTCTTTTTCTTTTTTCCAGCAAGGGCAGGACCGCGAATAAGCTGGGTGATCTCCCTTGCAGTTAACACAATGTGGCGAAGAAGTGCAATTCTCTGATTGGTGATCGTTGGAGCTGCATTTAGCACAAGTTGTTTGTCCTCGGCATGCATGTGAAGCATGTCCAAATCTTTGACACTTAAAACACCGTCTGGGATTCGGGATATACGGTCTCACATTGACTTTGACATAACCTGCATCGAGTGAAGTGGGCATTACGCTTGTTCCGAAGGTGAGTATAACATGTTTGGTGGGGATTTCTTGATCGTTTCGTCGGATTACTATTCTTTGTACTTTGGTGACATTTTGTTCCTGGAAACCTTCCAGCAGTTCCTCGTCGCTTAAACCAATGAAGTCTTCTTCAGATATTACTCCCCTGCTTGTATTAAGTGTTCTGTGGGCTGAAACAGTCACTGTCGCTTCGCCAATACTGGTAAGTTCAGAGAGCTTATCTGCTTGATCTTTGTTATTCAGTTCTAGGAGGAGGTCCCCGCTAGACATTTTGGATGCTTTGTATGTTGGTCCGATTTTGTCTTTCAGACACTTCGCTACCAGGAAAGGAGAGAGTTTCCTTACCGGAATGTTGCTTTCACTATGCACTACATACTACTTTGGAAATGTTGGGGCGTTGCTTTGGAAGGAAAATTGAAATGGTACTTCGGTGCGGCATCTCTTCAGACGCCGATCATAAACAACAGAGGCTTGCGCTGCCATAGGAAAATGTGTATGTTCGGCAACAGCGCCGACCGCCCACCACGGAGCCCAACGAGGGGACGCGGCACAGCTTGTGTACAAGCCTGCACGACGCCAGCCGTACGCCATTACTATAACCCAATATGGTGTACCCAAGGTAGGATATCCACACAAGGTTAACCCTTGCCGCCGTGGAGAAAGGAAGTAAATGGAAGAGAGAAGAAGACAGGAAAGATGTAAAGTGAGAGATAAAGACGAAGGTTTGAGAAGAGAGAGACAGGAAAAGGCGACTACCGATTTCCCCCGGGTGGGTCAGTCCGGGGGTGCCGTCTACGTGAAGCAGAGGCCAAAGAGGCGTGTTGCCTCCGCCGGGGGGCCTTAAAGGTCCGAACACCCGGCATCGGCTCAACCCCCAGGATCCCCCTTTCCCCGGACACGGCTAAGCCGCGCACGGCTACACGCGGGAGGGTCCAACCCTCGTGTGCTCGGGTACGTGGTGTCGCAACACACCAAACGCCTACTGACGCAGACGCCCCTGCGGGACACACAAGGTTAACCCTTGCCGCCGTGGAGAAAGGAAGTAAATGGAAGAGAGAAGAAGACAGGAAAGATGTAAAGTGAGAGATAAAGACGAAGGTTTGTGAAGAGAGAGACAGAAAAAGGCGACTACCGATTTCCCCCGGGTGGGTCAGTCCGGGGGTGCCGTCTACGTGAAGCAGAGGCCAAAGAGGCGTGTTGCCTCCGCCGGGGGGCCTTAAAGGTCCGAACACCCGGCATCGGCTCAACCCCCAGGATCCCCCTTTCCCCGGACACGGCTAAGCCGCGCACGGCTACGCGCGGGAGGGTCCAACCCTCGTGTGCTCGGGTACGTGGTGTCGCAACACACCAAACGCCTGCTGACGCAGACGCCCCTGCGGGGTGAGCCGACAGAATAGGACATCTGTCCGGCGTGATTTTATTGCAGAAGGCCAGAACCCTAATTGTGGTTTTATTACGTGCAGCTTATTATTTGTTTCCCTGTACCATAGGCGTTGCCAGTAGCTTCGCAGTTTCCTGCGCAAGAAGGGCCTTAGATCTGTGACAGGGACTGCAGCAGTAGGATGAACAGAATACGATGCAGTTGATGTGGCCATCTGGTCCGCCAGAACGTTACCTTCGATGCCCCTATGACCCGGCACCCAGCATATGATGACATGCTGGTTACATATATACGCTTTACATAGGACGGAATATAGTTCGTTGATTACTCGATTTTTGTGCTTACAAAATGACATCAATGCCTTCACAGCGCTTAGGGAGTCCGTATATATAACAGATTTCTTGAGTTTTGTTTTCCTTATATGCTTTACAGCCGACATTAGTGCGTAGGCCTCAGCCGTAAAGATGCTGGTTTCCAGATGCAGTACATCGGATACCGAGAAGGATGGGCCGACGGCTGCATAGGACACCCCCTCGCGTGACTTCGATGCGTCTGTGTAGAACTCCGTGCAGGAGTGTTTGTATTGGAGTTCCCGGAAATGCATATGGATTTCAATCTCTGCAGCGTGTTTTGTAACTTGCATGAAAGATATGTCGCATTGTATCATCTGCCACTCCCAAGGAGGCAGCAGCTTAGCTGGAGGCATTAGGTGATGTTTGAGGATTGGGACATCCATTTCAACACTAAGCTCCCTCACACGAAATGAGAAGGGCTGTCTTACAGAGGAACGATTACGAAAGAGTGTCTCATATGTCATATCGTTAAGGGTATTAAAACACGGATGTTCAGGGTTAGCGTGGACTTTCAGGAAATATGTTTGGCTGATGTATGTTCTCTGGAGATGGAGTGACCACTCATTTGATTCGACATACAAACTTTCAATGGGACTTGTTCTGAAAGCGCCAG
The DNA here is from genome assembly GCF_050947875.1 of Dermacentor variabilis. Taxonomy (NCBI): domain Eukaryota; kingdom Metazoa; phylum Arthropoda; class Arachnida; order Ixodida; family Ixodidae; genus Dermacentor; species Dermacentor variabilis. The sequence goes on from NC_134574.1 coordinate 24,663,558, forward strand.
TGGCCAGTCGAATTCCTAAATGGTGAACCGGATCTAGCATCTTTAGCGCGCTCGGGGCTGCAGAATGATAGATCACGGCACCGTAGTCCAATCGTGATCGAATGAGGCTTTTGTAAAGATTCATCAAAAAAAATTTTCTGTCGCTGCCCCATGTTGTATGGGATAAAATTTTCAGTAAGTTCATTGTTTTTAGGCATTTCACCTTGAGATACTTTATGTGTGGAATAAATGTTAGTTTAGAGTCAAGTATGATACCTAAGAACTTGTGCTCTTTGTTCACAGGGATTTGCTGGCCATACATTTCAATATTGGGATCTGCAACGGGGCCTCTCTTTCTTGTGAAAAGCCCCCGCAGGGGCGTCTGCGTAAGCAGGCGTTTGGTGTGTTGCGACACCACGTACCCGAGCACACGGGGGTTGGACCCTCCCGCGTGTAGCCGTGCGCGGCCTAGCCGTGTCCGGGGAAAGGGGGATCCTGGGGGGTGAGCCGATGCCGGGTGTTCGGACCTTCAAGGCCCCCCGGCGCAGGCAACACGCCTCTTTGGCCTCTGCTTCACGTAGACGGCACCCCCGGACTGACCCACCCGGGGGAAATCGGCAGTCGCCTTTTCCTGTCCTCCTCTCCAATCTTCGTCTTTCTGTCTCGCCTTTTTCATCTCTCCTGTCTTCTCATCTCTTCTACTCACTTCCTTGTTTCCCGGCGGCAAGGGTTAACCTTGTGTAGCTAGCCAGCCTTGGTTATGCTGTATTTGGTTATAGCAGCGATGTACGGCTGGCGTTGGCAGGGTTTCTCTAGCAGGAACTCCTGTCACGTCCCCCTGTTGGGCTCCATGGTGGGTGGTCGGCATCGCGGCCGAAAACCCTACTGTACTCATGGAAAACGCTTTTCCTAAACTCCCTGATCGCCCTCACAAACGAGGGCGCACCGAAGATCTCTTTCAGTTTTTCGGACGACAAGTCCAGAACTTTCCTGAATGAATGAATGAATGTTTGATGTTTTGTGGCGCAAGGGCCAAGTATGGCCAAAGAGCGCCATGTCCGTGTTAATGGGCTTGCAGTGAAATCATGAGTTCGATGAAGTTGGTGTGACGTGGCTGTAGAGGGGCCTTAAAAACGGTCGCGCTAAAGTACGCAACATCTGTATAATAAGATTATGGCGATGACTTATGACGTGTACTATGAACATTAAGATACATTTAAATAGAATGATACGATGCGTAAAAATATCTAAGGTTATAAGATATGCTCGAGCACTACTGCCTCCTTAGAGCCCTTGAAAAAACAAGGGCCTGGAGGCATGTGCTAGGCAAAACTGTTATCGCAGCGGCATCCTCTGGAGCGAGGATGCTCTACGAATTTCTTGGGCATATAACGTGTAGTACGACATCATTTAAGAAGCTCAGGACTGTCTTGTTGTCAAAAAGCGGTTCCTTACCAAGAAACATAACCGGGTGTAGAGGGATGTGATGTTTGTAAGCAAGCGGAAAATGTTTCTTTCTCTCCGTTTCGGCTTTCCGACACTCCAGCAGCACGTGGAGGACAGTAAGCACCTCACCGCATCTACCACAGATTGGAGGTTCACTTCCAGTAAGCAGATAATTATGGGTGCCAAATGTGTGTCCTATTCTGAGGCGACAGAATAGGACATCTGTTCGCCGAGATTTTGTTGGGGAGGGCCAAAAACCTAACTGCGGCTTTATAACGTGCAGTTTATTATTTATCTCTGCGTCCCACATGCGTTGCCAGTGGTTTCGCAGTTTCTTTCGTATGTAAGGTTTCAGATCTGTGAGAGGCACCAAATCAGTATTATTAACAGCAGGGAGTGCAATTGACGTAGCCATCTGGTCTGCCAAGACGTTACCTTCGATTCCCCTGTGGCCGGGTACCCAGCATATGATGATTTGCTGGTTAGATAGATAAGCTTTGCACATGTCGGAATAGACCTCAGTAAGTACAGGATTTTTATGTTTGTAGGGTGACATTAAGGCCTTCACCACACTTAGGGAGTCTGTATATATTACGGCTTTTTGGAGTTTTGCTTTCTTTATATGCTTTACAGCCGACCATATAGCGTAGGCCTCTGCCGTAAAGATACTTGTTTCTGGATGTAGTACATCGCATTCCGAAAAAGAAGGACCGACGGCTGCATAAGATACTCCGGCATGTGACTTAGAAGCGTCTGTGTAGAACTCTGCGCACGAGTGTTTGTACTGAAGTTCTAGGAAATGCATTCGAATTTCTACATCTGCAGCATGCTTTGAAACTTTTAGAAAGGATACGTCACATTCTGTGACCTGCCAGTCCCAAGGAGGTAATAGCTTGGTTGGGCGCATTAAGCGGTGCTCCAGGAGTGGGACATGCATTTCATTGCTAAGCTCCTTCACACGCAGCGAGAAAGGCTGTCTCATAGACGGACGGTTGCGGAAAAGTGTAGCATACGTCATATCGGTAATGGTATTAAGACATGGGTGTTCAGGAATGGAATGCACTTTAAGGAAATAAGTAAAGCTGACGTATGATCTCTGTAAGCGGAGCGGCCACTCATTCGATTCGGCATATAGGCTTTCGATCGGGCTTGTTCTGAAAGCACCAGTGGCTAGGCGGATACCTAGATGATGGACAGGATCCAGCATCCTTAGCGCGCTCGGGGCGGCAGAGTTATACACTACGGCCCCATAATCCAAACGTGACCGTATTAGGCTCTTGTAGAGATTCATTAGACACTTTCTGTCACTTCCCCACGTAGTCTTGGATAGAAGTTTTATTAAGTTCATTGTCTTTAGACATTTTTCTTTGAGATATTTGATGTGTGGAATGAAAGTGAGTCTATCGTCAAGTATAATACCTAGGAATTTGTGCTCTTTGTTGATAGGAATTTGTTGTCCACACAGTTCTAAGCAAGGATCGGGGACCAGGCCTCTCTTTCGTTTAAAAAGTACACAAGAACTTTTGTGAGGATTGATTTTAAATCCGTTTTTCTCTGCCCATTTTGATACTTTGTTTAAACCATGCTGTACCTGTCTCTCGCACACTGCGAGGTTACAGGATTTAAAAGCTATTTGAATGTCGTCCACATAGATAGAGTAAAAAATGGCCGGAGGTAATGAAGCACGGAGCGTGTTCATCTTCACTATAAAGAGCGTGCAGCTAAGGACGCCTCCCTGGGGTACACCAGTTTCTTGTGTAAAAGGACGTGACAGTACATTGCCGACTTTTACACGGAATGTGCGATTGGACAGATAACTTTCTATGAGGCTTAGCATATTACCGTGAATGCCCATTTCTGCCAAGTCTCTTAAGATCCCGTATCGCCACGTTGTGTCGTATGCCTTCTCCATATCAAGGAATATGGATAGGAAAAACTGTTTGTGTACAAATGCGTCACGGATGTTTGCTTCAATACGTACAAGGTGATCAGTTGTGGAGCGCCCTTCCCTGAAGCCACACTGATAGGGATCAAGTATTTTGTTCTGTTCAAGGAAATGGATGAGGCGTCGATTTATCATTTTTTCAAATACCTTACACATGCAACTTGTGAGGGCTATCGGGCGGTAGCTTGCCACTGAGGAAGGGTCTTTGCCTTGTTTTAAAACAGGGACCACAATGGCTTCTTTCCATGCGGTCGGAAGGTACCCTGCGTCCCAGATAGTGTTGAAAAGTGTAAGTAGTGTAACTTGCGTGTCATTGTGTAAGTTTTTCAGCATTTCATACATGATTCTGTCAGATCCCGGTGCGGAGCTCTTGCATGCGCTCAAGGCAGCTCTAAACTCTGCAATACTAAAAGGACGGTTGTATGGTTGATTTTGACGACATTTTCTGTTGAAAGGCTTACGTTCTTCTATTTGTTTGTATTTGAGGAAAGATTGTGAATAATTTGCTGAACTTGACACGTTCTCAAAATACTCCCCAAGTGAGTCTGCCTGGTCTTGCAGTGTATCGCCCTGTGTGTTTACCAGAGGGAGTGAATATGTTTGGCGCCCTCTAATCCTATTCACCCTGTTCCAGGCTTTGGCCTCATCTCTGAACGAGTTAATACTGGATAAAAACTTGTGCCAACTTTCTCTTTTGGCCTGTCGGCGGGTTCGCCTGCCTTGGGACTTTACTTTTTTAAAGTTCATAAGATTCTCTGCTGTGGGAGAAGCGCGTAGCAACCCCCACGCCTTGTTCTGATTCTTACGGGCGATCCTACATTCGCTGTTCCACCACGGTACATGTCGTTTGCATGCCAGACCACTTACTTCGGATATGCATTTTGCTGCGGCATCTATTATGAGTGATGTAAGATAATCCACGGCAGCATCAACTTCTAAAGATGGAATGTCGGCCCATGAGATGCTGGTGAGAGTTCGAAATTTCTCCCAGTCGGCTGTGTCTATCTTCCACCTAGGAGTTTGTGGAGGATATTCGTTTTCTTTACATGCTCTTATCAGTATGGGGAAGTGGTCACTTCCGTAAGGATTGTTTGTAACTTCCCATTCGAGTTCGGGCAGTATGGATGGAGAAACTATGCTGAGATCAATTGAAGAGAAGGTTTTGTTTGCAAGACAGTAATATGTGGCTTCCTTCTTATTTAGAAGGCACGCACCAGAAGAGAAAAGGAACTGTTCAACAAGGCGACCTCGCGCATCTATACGAGAGTCGCCCCACAGGCAACTGTGCGCATTGAAGTCGCCAAGAACAACGTAAGGTTCAGGCAATTCGTCTATAAAGGACTGAAATTCATGTTTGTTTAAGTTATAATGTGGGGGTATGTAAAGTGAACAAATGGTAATGAGTCTGTTTAGGAGAACCGCCCGAACCGCCACTGCTTCAAGAGGCGTTTGTAGCTGTAAATGTTGACACGCAACACTTTTATGGATGACAATGGCAACACCGCCCGATGATGCGACACCATCATCGCGATCTTTACGAAAGGTTATATACTGTCGGAGAAAGTTTGTGTGTTTTGATTGTAGGTGTGTTTCCTGTAAACACAGCACTTTTGGATTGTGTTGGTGGATGATTTCTTGTACATCATCAAGGTTTCTCAGAAGACCTCTGACATTCCATTGTATGATTTGTGTATCCATATTTAATGTGAATTGGTGCTGTGTATACGGAAAAAGAAATGATGAATTAGATTACAGAGCTCTTGCGAGGCCCTGTAACCGGGGTTTTGCCTTTTTTGGAGCGTTCGAGGGAACCTCGCCGCTCCTTAGGCGCTTGGTGCGCCTTGAGGATAGGTGTAGTGTCCATTGCCTCTTGTGAGGCGCCGGACACGCGCTCTTGCGAGCGAGAAGTTTTTCGGGAGAGTATCACCTCGGAAGGCAAGACCCCTGCGCCCACCAGCCCGGAGGTCGATGGGGCTCCCTGTGGAATTTGGCTGCGCCGGCTGTTGTCAGCGCTGGGAGGGGCCGGGGAGGTCGAGGCAGCCTCGGCTGCGCCTACCTTCGGGGCCACTATCGGTACTGCGGGATCGCTGCGTGTAGCGCAGGTTGCCACAGATAACTCTTGTGGGGCCGGCAACCCAAGGGTAGCCTGGCCTGTTTGCTGGTTGGATGGAGTAGGCTCACCTACTTCCACCCTGGGGGCAGGAGCCAAAGGTGCCTGCTCGCTGCGCGCGGGCAGGGCACTCGGCGATTGCCGCTGCGACGCTGCCCCCCGACGCGCCGCATCAGCATAAGGTGTGCTGTGGAATGGAGAGCACCTTTTACGGGCTTCCTTAAATGAAATGTTTTCTTTGACTTTGAGGGTAACTATTTCTTTTTCTTTCTTCCAGTTCGGACAGGAGCGTGAGTAGGCTGGATGGTCACCACTGCAGTTCACACAGCGAGGCGTGCCACTGCAGTTGTCTGAGGGGTGGCCCTGGACTCCACATTTTGCACAGGTTATTTGACCACGGCAGCTCTGCGAGCCATGGCCGAATCTCTGACATTTGAAACATCGTCTAGGGTTGGGGATGAATGGTCGAACATTTAACCTGATGTATCCTGTTTCGATGGTTTCTGGTAGTACGCTGGATGAGAATGTGAGGATAAGATGCTTAGTGGGGATTTCCTTGTTGTCTCGTCTAATTATAATACGTTTTACGTCAGTAACATTTTGTTCTTTCCAGCCTTCCAGGAGTTCAGTTTCTGTCAAGTCTAGGAGGTCTGCCTCTGACACGACTCCCCGTGAGCTGTTCATTGTTCGGTGTTGTGAGATAGAAATTGGTATGTTACCAAATGTCACAAGACTGCCAAGCTTCTCATACTGATGTTTCTGAGGGGTCTCAAGGAGAAGGTCACCGCTAGCCATTTTCGTTACCTTATAACCTGACCCTAAGGCTTCGGTCAAAGATTTTGCTACTGTGAATGGAGAAATATATCTAGCTTGTTTTTCAGGATTCTCACTGTGTACTACGTGGTATTTTGGGTAGGTCTCTTTCGTGCGGTTGAAACAAGTGCTTAAGTCTTCGGTGCGTCCCCTCTTCTGAGGATGACGATCAAGTAGGCGGGGAAATGCGGGTGTTCCCATAGTAGTTTGGTATGTTTTCAGCAGCAATGGCGGCCACCCACCATGGAGCCCAACTTGGGGACGCTGCAGGACTTAAACGGGTAAGGCTGCAGGCGCCAACCGTACACTGCCACTATAACCTAATATATTATACCCAAGGGAGGGCACATACACAAGGTTAACCCTTGCCGCCGTGGAGAAAGGAAGTAAATGGAAGAGAGAAGAAGACAGGAAAGATCAAAAAGGGAGAGATAAAGACGAAGGTTTGAGGAGAGAGAGACAGGAAAAGGCGACTACCGATTTCCCCCGGGTGGGTCAGTCCGGGGGTGCCGTCTACGTGAAGCAGAGGCCAAAGAGGTGTGTTGCCTCCGCCGGGGGGCCTTAAAGGTCCAAACACCCGGCATTGGCTCAACCCCCAGGATCCCCCTTTCCCCGGACACGGCCAAGCCGCGCACGGCCACACGCGGGAGGGTCCAACCCTCGTGTGCTCGGGTACGTGGTGTCGCAACGCACCAAACGCCTGCTGACGCAGACGCCCCTGCGGGGTCCAGAACTTTCCTAGATATCATGTAATCCACTCAGAAAACCCAGACAAACTAGTGCGTAACATTTCACCGTTCCTTGTTTCGAAGTCTTTAAGTGAAGTTTTTGGAACAGGATATAAGGCGTCGAGAATGACAAGTGGTGATCTTCTCTTGGAGCTCCACGATAAGAATCTGTACGAGAAACTTCCGAAACTTGTCTCATTTGGGGAGACCCAAATAACTGTTTCTCCGCACCGAACCATGAACACCACACGCGGCGTTGTCTCGGACGATGACATGCTAGAGCTCACTGAAGCTGAACTCTTGGAGGGTTTCAGTGAACAGAATGTCATAAATGTAAAGCGAATTAAGATCAGGCGAGACGGTAAAGAGATCAATACGAAACACCTGATACTCACTTTCGGTTCAAGTGTCCTCCCCGAGTCCGTCGAGGCCGGTTATATCAAACTTCGTGTTAGGCCATACGTGCCCAATCCTCTCAGATGCTTTAAGTGCCAACGGTTCGGCCACAGTTCACAGAACTGTCGAGGCCGGCTGACATGTGCCAAGTGCAGTGACAAAGAACATTCCTCCGAAACGTGCCAGAACACTCCACATTGTGTCAACTGTGAGGGCGAGCATGCCGCATACTCGCGGTCCTGCCCGTCCTGGAAAAGAGAAAAAGAGATTGTCACAATCAAAGTCAAAGAAAATATATCTTTCAAGGAGGCACGTAGGCGGGTGTCATACCTGTCTAAGAGCAGCTTTGCCGATGTGGCGCGTAAGGGGGCAGCGTCACAACGGCCTCCGGCGGCTGTCCGACCCACAGGCAGTGAGTCGGCAGTCACGCCATCTGCCCCCGCGGCGGTTGCAGCTAGCGCTGCTCCGTCAACCGAGGAGAAGGGACCATCCACCCCGAAGGTGGGTGCAGCCGAGGCTGCCCCAACCTCCGAGGCCCCTTCCAGCGCTGGCAACAGCTGGCGCAGCCAAATCCCGCAGCGTGCCCCATCGACCTCCGGGCTGGTGGGCGCAGGGGTCTTGCCCTCCAAGGCGGGACTCCCTCTGAAAACCTCTCGCTCGCAAGAGCGCTTGTCCGGCGCCTCACACGAGGCAATGGACACTACACCTGTCCCCAAGGCGCACCAAACGCCTAAGGAGCGTCGAGAATCGCTCGAACGCTTCAGAAAGAACAAAACACCTATTACAGGGCCTCGAAAGGGCTCTGTAATATAAGGCATCCACTCCGTTTCCGTAAACACAGCACTTATTTACTTCCAATATGGACACACAAATAATCCAATGGAACGTCAGAGGTCTTCTTAGGAATCTCGATGATCTACAAGAACTCATCTACCAACACAATCCAAAAGTGCTGTGTTTACAGGAAACACACTTAAAATCCAAACACACAAACTTTCTCCGACAGTACATAACTTTTCGTAAAGATCGCGATGATGCTCTCGCATCATCGGGTGGCGTTGCCATTGTAATTCAAAAAAGCATAGCGTGTCAACGTTTGCAGCTACGAACGGCCTTCGAAGCAGTGGCGGTTCGAGTTGTCCTGCTAAACAAACTCATCACTATTTGTTCACTTTACATACCCCCACATTACAAACTAAACAAACCTGAATTTCAGTCCTTCATAGATGAATTGCCAGAACCTTATATTGTTCTTGGCGATTTCAATGCGCACAGCTCCCTGTGGGGCGACTCTCGTACAGACGCGCGAGGTCGTCTCGTTGAACAGTTCCTTTTCTCTTCTGGTGCTTGTCTACTGAATAAGAAGGAAGCGACATACTATTCTCTTGCAAACAGAACATTTTCTTCAATAGATCTTAGCCTAGTCTCTCCGTCACTACTGTCTGAACTTGAATGGGAAGTAAACGACAATCCTTACGGAAGCGACCACTTCCCTATACTACTAAGAACATATAAAGAAAAGGAATGTCTACCACAGGCTCCCAGGTGGAAAATAGATACAGCCGACTGGGAGAAATTCAGAACTCTCACCAGGATCTCATGGAATGACATGGCCTCTTTAGAAATTGATGCTGCCGTTCAATATTTTACAGCCTTCATTATAGATGCCGCATCAAAATGCATATCTGAAGTAAGTGGTTTCGCATGCAAACGGCGCGTCCCGTGGTGGAACGACGAGTGTAGGACCGCCCGTAAGAAACAAAACAAAGCATGGGGGTTGCTACGCGCCTCTCCCACTGCGGAGAATCTTATTAACTTTAAAAAAGCAAAATCTGAAGGAAGGAGAACGCGCCGACAGGCCAGAAGAGAGAGCTGGCAGAAGTTTTTATCGGGTATCAACTCTTATATAGAGGAGGGGAAAGTCTGGAACAGGGTTAACAGGATAAAAGGACGACAAACTTATTCACTCCCCCTGGTAAACACTCAAGGCGATACCCTGCTTGAACAAGCAGACTCACTTGGGGAGCACTTTCAGAGCGTGTCAAGTTCCAACAATTACTCAAAACCCTTTCTCAAATATAAACAAATAGAAGAACGCAAGCCACTCATAAGAAAGTGTCGGCAGAATGAACCGTACAACCGCCCCTTTAGTATTGCAGAGTTGAGAGCTGCCTTGAGCGCATGCAAGAGCTCTGCACCGGGATCTGACAGAATCATGTATGAAATGCTGAAAAACTTACACAATGACACGCAACTGACACTACTTACACTTTTCAACACTATCTGGGACGCAGGGTACCTTCCGACCGCATGGAAAGAAGCCATTGTGGTCCCTGTTTTAAAACAAGGGAAAGATCCTTCCTCAGTGGCAAGCTACCGCCCGATAGCCCTCACAAGCTGCATGTGTAAGGTATTTGAAAAAATGATAAATAAGCGACTGATCCATTTCATTGAACAGAACAAAATGCTTGATCCCTATCAGTGTGGCTTCCGAGAAGGGCGCTCCACAACCGACCATCTTGTACGTATTGAAGGAAATATCCGGGACGCATTTATACATAAACAGTTCTTTCTCTCGATATTTCTCGATATGGAAAAGGCGTATGACACCACGTGGCGATACGGGATCTTGCGAGACTTATCGGAAATGGGCATTCATGGTAATATCCTAAACCTCATAGAAAGCTATTTGTCCAATCGCACATTCCGTGTAAAAGTCGGCAATGTGCTGTCACGTCCTTTTACACAAGAAACTGGTGTACCCCAGGGAGGCGTGCTCAGTTGCACACTTTTTATTGTTAAAATGACAACGCTTCGTGCTTCCTTACCACCAGCCATTTTGTATTCCGTCTATGTGGACGACATTCAATTAGGCTTCAAATCCTGTAACCTCGCAGTATGCGAGAGACAGGTACAGCATGGTTTGAACAAGGTGTCAGGGTGGGCAGAGAAAAACGGTTTTAAAATCAATCCTCAAAAAAGTTCCTGTGTCCTGTTTACAAGGAAGAGAGGCCTAGTTCCGGATCCTTGCTTACAAATGTGTGGACAACAGATTCCTGTAAACAAAGAGCACAAATTTCTAGGTGTTATACTCGACAATAGACTCACTTTCGTCCCACACATAAAACAACTCAAAGAAAAGTGTCTGAAAACAATGAACCTAATGAAACTTCTATCCCAGACTACGTGGGGTAGTGACAGGAAGTGCCTAATGAATCTGTATAAGAGCCTCATCCGGTCACGATTAGATTATGGTGCCGTGGTATATAACTCTGCCGCCCCAAGCGCGCTAAAGATGCTAGAACCGGTTCACCATCTAGGCATCCGTTTAGCCACGGGCGCTTTCAGAACAAGCCCAATTGAAAGCTTATATGCCGAATCGAATGAATGGTCGCTCCACCTACAGAGATCATACAACAGCTTTACATATTTCCTTAAAGTACGCTCTAATCCTGAACACCCATGTTTTGATACCGTTACCGATATGACGTGCGCTACACTTTTCAACAACCGTCCCTCCATAAGACAGCCTTTTTCGCTGCGTGTGAAGGAGCTTAGCAATGAAATGCATGTCCCACTCCTCGAGCATCACTTAATGCACACAATCAAGCTGTTACCTCCTTGGGAGTGGAAGGTGATACAATGTGACATATCCTTTATAAAAGTTACAAAGCACGCTCCTGAGCCCGAAATCAGAATGCATTTCCTAGAACTCCAGCACAAGCATTCCTGTGCAGAGTTCTACACAGACGCTTCGAAGTCAAATGCCGGGGTATCCTATGCAGCCGTCGGCCCATCCTTTTCGGAATCCGACGTACTGCATCCGGAAACAAGCATATTTACGGCTGAGGCCTACGCATTACTCTCTGCTGTGAAGCATATAAGAAAATCAAAACTTCCAAAAGCAGCGATCTATACAGACTCCCTAAGCGTCGTGAAGGCCTTGATGTCAGTCTACACACACAAAAATCCTGTACTTACTGAACTCTACACCGTTTTGTGTAAAGCGTACATATCTAATCAGCGTATCATTATATGCTGGGTGCCTGGCCACAGGAGCATTGAGGGTAACGTTCTGGCGGACGAGATGGCCACGTCAATCGCATCGCAAACTGTTAAGCCTACCGCTGCGGTGCCTGTCACAGATCTCAGGCCTTTCTTGCGAAGGAGATTGCGGGACCACTGGCAACGCATGTAGGACGCGGAAACGAATAATAAGCTCCACCTGATAAAACCACAGTTAGGATTCTGGCCCTCTACAACAAAATCGCGCCAAACAGATGTCCTATTCTGTCGTTTAAGAATAGGACACACATATGGCACCCATAACTTTCTACTGACCGGAAGTGAGCCTCCAAACTGTGGTAGATGCGGGGAGAGGCTGACCGTACTCCACGTCCTCCTGGAGTGTCGCGAAGCCGAATCTGATAGAAGGAGACATTTTTCCTTAGCATACCGCCAACACATTCCTCTTCATCCTCTAATGTTTCTCGGTCCAGAACCGCTTTTTAATACACACAGTGTCCTAGGTTTCCTCAGAGATGTCGTCTTACATGTTATTAGTCCCATGAATTCGTAGCGCCTCCTCTCTCGAGAGGATGCCACTACGATAATTGTTTTGCGTAGCACATGCCTCCAAGCCCTTGTGCTTCAAGGGCTCTACGGAGGCATTAGTGCTCTGGCATTTCTTATAATCGTGATATATTTTACCTATCGTATCATTCTTTTTATATGCATCTAAATTTTCATAGTACAAGTCATACGTCATCGCCATAATTTTATCACACAGATTTTACGCACTTTAGAGCGTATATTTTAAGGCCTCTTTACAGCCACCACACACCAACTTCATTGCAATCATAATTACACCGCAAACTCATTACCACAGACATGGCGCTCTTTGGCCACACCTGGCCCTTGCGCCATAAAACTCCACACATCATCATCATCATCTTGTGAAAAGCACACAAGAACTTTTGTTCGGGTTGACTTTAAATCCGTTTTCGTCTGCCCATTCAGATACTTTGTTCAAGCCCTGTTGTACTTGCCTCTCACACACTGCAAGGTTGCAGGATTTGAAGCCTATTTGTATATCATCTACGTAAATAGAATAAAAAATGGCTGGCGGTAATGAAGCACGAAGGCTGTTCATTTTCACGATAAAGAGTGTGCAACTAAGCACACCTCCTTGAGGTACACCATTTTCTTGTATGAAAGGTCGCGACAGTACATTGCCGATTTTCACGTGGAAGGTACGTTGGGACAGATAGCTTTCTATTATGTTTAGCATATTTCCACGGATGCCCATCCCCGACAAGTCTCGCAAGATCCCGTATCGCCACGTCGTGTCGTACGCCTTCTCCATGTCGAGGAATATCGATAAGAAGAACTGTTTATGTACAAATGCATCGCGGATATTTGCTTCAATGCGTACAAGATGATCAGTTGTGGACCGCCCTTCTCTAAAGCCACACTGATAGGGATCAAGGATATTATTCAGTTCAAGGAAATGTATTAGTCTACGATTAATCATTTTTTCGAATAGCTTACAAAGACAACTTGTTAGAGCTATCGGGCGATAACTTGCCGCCAAGGAGGGGTCTTTACCCAGCTTCAAGACGGGAATAACAATAGCTTCCTTCCATGAGGATGGGAGGTATCCGGCAGCCCAGATAGAGTTGAAAAGTGCCAGAAGTGTCATTTGTGTGTCCTCATGCAAGTTCTTAATCATGTCATAGATGATTCTGTCAGCTCCCGGTGCAGAGCTTCTACATGTGCTCAATGCAGCTTTAAGCTCGGCAATATTAAAAGGACGGTTATATGGTTCATCTGGACGGCATTTACGATCAAGTGTCTTAAGTTCAGCTAATTGTTTATATTTGAGGAATGATTTTGTGTAATGTGTGGAGCTTGATACTTGTTCGAAGTGTTCGCCCAGAGCGTTCCCCTGGTCCTCCAAGGTAGTCCCTTGGTCGTCCACTAAGGGCAGAGGGTGGATTTGTTGCCCCTTTATCTTTCGTACGCCATTCCATACTTTGGACTCTTGGGTGTAGGAAGTGATGCCCGAGAGAAACCTCTCCCAGCTAGCCCTCCTTGCCTGTCTCCGTGTGCGCCTTCCGTGTGACTTTGCGAGCTTAAATTCTATGAGATTTTCTGCTGTCGGGGAGCGACGCAGCAAACCCCACGCTTTGTTTTGTTTCTTTCGTGCCAGTCTACACTGTTCATTCCACCAGGGTACCCGTCTTTTACAAGAGAGACCTTGTGTTTGGGGAATGAACTTTTCAGCTCCGTCGATTATAAAACAAGTAAAATATGCTACTGCATTGTCTAAGTTAAAATCAGTGATAAAATCTCGTGATAAGTAAGTTGCTTCCTTAAAATCATTCCATTCGGCGGAGACTAGTTTCCATCGGGGTGTATGCAGGGGGCATTCATATTGAATGAATGAATGTATGTGGTTTAGTGGCGCAAGGGCCAGATATGGCCAAAGAGCGCCAAGACAGTGTTAGTGATTTCGCGGTGGAATGATGAGTTCTGTGACGAAGATGTGACTTGGCTGTATAGTGGCCTAAAAACAGTCGCTGTAAAGTGCGTAAAATCTATGTGCTATAAAATTATGGCGATGATTAATGACGAGTACTATGAACATTAAAATCCATCGTAGAAGGATGATGCAAAATATAAAATATATAAGATGGTAAATTTTCTTGGAGCACTGCTGCCTCGCCAGAGCCCTTGAACCACAAGGGCCTAGAGGCATGTGCTATTTAAAATAGTTATCACAGCGCCATCCTCTGAAGAGAGGAGACGCTACGAACATGTGGGGCTAAAAACATGAAACACAACATCTTTCAGATAACTTAGGACCGCGTTGGTGTCAAATAGCGGTTCTGGGCCGAGTAACATTACTGGATGAAGGGCGATCTGCTGCCGGTATGCTATGGGAAAATGTTTCTTTCGTATTCGGCTTTCGGACACTCCAGAAGGACGTGGAGGACGGTGAGCCTCTCCCCGCATCTACCGCAGGTTGGAGGCTCGTTTCCGGTGAGTAAAAAGTTATGTGTGCCAAATGTGTGTCCTATTCTTAGACGACAGAATAGGACATCTGTCCGGCGTGATTTTGTTACGGAAGGCCAGAATCCTAACTGTGGCTTTATCCCGTGGAGCTTATTATTTGTTTCCGCGTCCCATAGGCGTTGCCAGTGGTTCCGTAGTTTCCTCCGTAAGAAGGGCTTCAGGTCTGTGACAGGGACCGAAGCAGTAGGGTTAACTGCATGCAATGAAATTGATGTGGCCATCTGGTCGACTAGAACGTTTCCCTCGATGCCCCTATGACCTGGCACCCAGCATATGATGACATGTTGATTACCTATATGGGCTTTACACAGAGCAGAATAGAGTTCGTTAATTACCGGATTTTTGTGGTTAGAGAATGATATCAAGGCCTTTACAACACTAAGGGAGTCCGTATATATGACTGATTTCTGGAGTTTTGATTTCCTGATATGCTTCACAGCCGACAAAAGTGCGTAGGCCTCAGCCGTAAAGATACTAGTTTCCGGGTGCAGTACGTCGGATTCCGAGAAGGATGGACCGACGGCTGCATAGGATACCCCGTCGTGTGACTTTGATGCGTCTGTGTAGAACTCCGTGCAGGAGTATTTGTGCTGGAGTTCCCGGAAATGCATCTTGATTTCAATCTCTGGGGCATGCTTTGTGACTTCCACGAACGATATATCACATTGTATGAGCTGCCACTCCCAAGGAGGTAGCACCTTGGCTGGATGCATTAGGCGAAGCTCGAGGAGTGGAACGTGCATTTCTTCGCTAAGCTCCCTCACACGCAGCGAGAAAGGCTGTCTTACGGACGGACGATTGCGAAAGAGTGTAGCACATGTCATGTCATTAATGGTACTAAAACAGGGATGTTGGGGGTTTGAGTGGACTTTCAGAAAATATGTATGGCTGATGTATGTTCTCTGCAGATGAAGTGACCACTCATTTGATTCTACATATAAACTTTGTATGGGACTCGTTCTGAAAGCGCCAGTGGCCAGTCGGATTCCTAGATGGTGCACTGGGTCTAGCATCTTTAGTGCGCTCGGGGCGGCAGAGTGATAAATCACGGCACCATAGTCTAGTCGCGATCGAATGAGGCTTTTATATAGATTCATTAAACACTTCCTGTCACTACCCCACGTAGTCTGGGACAGAAGTTTCATTATGTTCATTGTTTTCAGACATTTTTGTTTAAGATGTTTAATGTGGGGGACGAAAGTGAGTCTGTAGTCAAGTATGACACCTAGAAATTTGTGTTCTTTGTTTACAGGTATCTGTTGTCCACGCAGTTCTATGCAAGGATCTGGGATAAGTCCTCTCTTTCTTGTAAAAAGAACACAAGAGCTTTTGTTAGGATTGATCTTAAACCCATTCTTGTCTGCCCACATTGACACTTTGTTCAGGCCATGCTGTACCTGTCTCTCGCAGACTGCGAGGCTACAAGATTTGAAAGCTATTTGAATGTCGTCCACGTAGACAGAGTAAAAGATGGCGGGTGGTAGTGAAGCACGAAGTGTGTTCATCTTCACGATAAATAGCGTGCAGCTGAGCACGCCTCCTTGGGGTACACCCGTTTCTTGCGTAAAAGGACGTGAGAGTGCATTGCCGACTTTTACCAGGAAGGTACGATTTGACAGATAGCTTTTTATTATATTAAACATATTACCGTGGATGCCCATTTCTGACAGGTCTCTTAAGATTCCGTAACGCCACGTTGTGTCATACGCCTTTTCCATATCGAGAAATATCGATAGGAAGAACTGTTTATGTATAAATGCGTCCCGGATATTCCCTTCAACACGCACGAGATGATCGGTTGTGGAGCGCCCTTCTCGGAAGCCGCACTGATAAGGATCAAGCATTTTGCTCTGTTCAAGGAAATGAATGAGTCGCCGATTTATCATTTTTTCGAACACCTTACAAATGCAACTTGTGAGGGCTATCGGGCGGTAACTTGCCACTGAGGAAGGGTCTTTGCCTTGTTTCAAAACAGGGACTACAATGGCTTCCTTCCAGGCGGTTGGAAGGTACCCTGCATCCCAGATGGTGTTGAAAAGTGTGAGTAGTGTAAGTTGCGTGTCATTGTGTAAGTTTTTGAGCATTTCATACATGATTCTATCAGATCCTGGTGCGGAACTCTTGCATGCGCTCAAGGCAGCTTTCAACTCGGCAGCACTAAAAGGGCAATTGTACGGTTCATTCTGTCGGCATTTATTGATGAGTGGCTTGCATTCTTCTATTTGTTTATATTTTAGGAAGGATTGCGAATAATGATTTGAGCTTGATACACTCTCAAAGTGCTCCCCAAGTGAGTCCGCCTGATCTTGTAGGGTATCGCCTTGTGTGTTTACCAAAGGGAGTGCATGTGCTTGTCGCCCTCTTATCCTATTGACCCTGTTCCAGGCTTTCGCCTCATCTCTGAACGAGTTAATACTCGATAGAAACTTCTGCCAACTTTCTCGTCTGGCCTGTCGGCGGGTTCGCCTGCCTTCGGATTTTACTTTTTTAAAGTTAACTAGATTCTCTGCAGTGGGAGAAGCGCGTAGCAACCCCCACGCCCTGTTCTGTTTTTTACGAGCGATCCTACAATCGTCGTTCCACCATGGGACCCGCCGTTTGCAGACCAAGCCTTTTACTTCTGATATGCATTTAAATGCGACATCTATTATGAATGCTGTAAAAAACTCGACTGCAGCGTCAATTCCTAACGAAGACAGGTCAGCCCATGAGATACTAGTTAGAGATCGAAATTTCTCCCAATCAGCTGTCTCAATCTTCCACCTAGGAGCGTATGGTGGATATTCGTTTTCTTTATATGAGCTTAGCAGTATAGGGAAGTGGTCGCTACCGTAAGGGTTGTCGGTAACTTCCCATTCAAGTTCAGGCAGTACAGACGGAGACACTATACTAAGATCTAGTGACGAAAAGGATCGGTTTGCAAGAGAGTAATATGTGGGTTCTTTCTTATTGAGAAGGCACGCTCCAGAAGAAAAAAGGAACTGTTCAACAAGGCGACCTCGCGCATCTGTACGAGAGTCGCCCCACAGGGAGCTGTGCGCATTGAAATCGCCAAGAACAGCATAAGGTTCTGGCAATTGATCGATCAAGGAGTGAAATTCATGTTTGTTCAGTTGGTAATGTGGGGGTATATAAAGGGAGCAAATGGTTGATGATGATGATGTGTGTTATTTTGTGGCGCAAGGGCCAGGTTTGGCCAAAGAGCGCCATGACAAGTGGTAGCGTTAACGATGTATTATAAAAGATGTGACTTGGCTGTAAAGTGGCCTAAAAATAGTCGCTGTAAAGTGCGTAAAATCTACGTTCTATAAAATTATGGCGATGACTATGAACATTAAAATCCATCGTAAAAGAATGATGCATTGTTTAAAATATGCGAGATGTTAAATTGGTTACAGCACTACTGCCTCACCCGAGCCCTTGAACCACAAGGGCCTAGAGGCATGTGCTATTCTAAATAACTATCGCAGCGGCATCCTCTGGAGAGAGGAAGCGCTACGAACGTGTGGGGCTAATAACATGCAACACAACATCTTTCAAAAAACTTAGGACGGCGCTGGTGTCAAAGAGTGGTTCTGGACCTAGTAACATAACAGGATGAAGGGGGATGTGGTGGCGGTATGCTAAGAGAAAATGTTTTTTTCTTTCGGATTCGGCTTCCCGACACTCCAGTAGGACGTGGAGGACGGTCAGCCTTTCGCCGCATCTACCACACGTTGGAGGCTCGTTTCCCGTGAGTAAAAAGTTATGTGTGCCAAAAGTGTGTCCTATTCTTAGACGGCAGAATAGGACATCTGTCCGGCGGGATTTTGTTACAGGAGGCCAGAAACCTAATTGTGGCTTTATTACATGCAGTTTATTATTTATTTCTTCGTCCCACATGCGTTGCCAGTGGTTTCGTAGTTTCCTTCTTAAGAAAGGCTTCAGGTCTGTGACAGGGACCGAAGCAGTAGAGTTAACTGCATGCAATGAGATTGATGTGGCCATCTGGTCGGCTAGAACGTTTCCCTCGATGCCCCTATGTCCAGGCACCCAGCATATGATCACATGTTGGTTAGATATATATGATTTGCACAGTGCGGAGTAGAGTTCATTAAATACTGGATTTTTGTGATTACGGAAAGACATCAAGGCCTTCACAACACTGAGGGAGTCCGTATATATAACTGATTTCGAGAGTTGTGATTTATTTATATGTTTTACGGCCGACAGGAGTGCGTAGGCCTCAGCCGTAAAGATGCTAGTTTCCGGATGCAGTACGTCGGATTCCGAGAAGGATGGACCGACGGCTGCATAGGACACCCCGTCGTGTGACTTTGATGCGTCTGTGTAGAACTCCGTGCAGGAGTATTTGTGCTGGAGTTCCCGGAAATGCATCAGGATTTCAATCTCTGGGGCATGCTTTGTGACTTCCACGAACGATATATCACATTGTAAGAGCTGCCACTCCCAAGGAGGTAGCAGCTTGGCTGGATGCATTAGGCGAAGCTCGAGGAGTGGAACGTGCATTTCTTCGCTAAGCTCCCTCACACGCAGCGAGAAAGGCTGTCTTACGGACGGACGATTGCGAAAGAGTGTAGCACATGTCATGTCATTAATGGTACTAAAACAGGGATGTTGGGGGTTTGAGTGGACTTTCAGAAAATATGTATGGCTGATGTATGTTCTCTGCAGATGAAGTGACCACTCATTTGATTCTACATATAAACTTTGTATGGGACTCGTTCTGAAAGCGCCAGTGGCCAGTCGGATTCCTAGATGGTGGACTGGGTCTAGCATCTTTAGTGCGCTCGGGGCGGCAGAGTGATAAATCACAGCACCATAGTCTAGTCGCGATCGAATGAGGCTTTTATATAGATTCATTAAACACTTCCTGTCACTACCCCACGTAGTCTGGGACAGAAGTTTCATTATGTTCATTGTTTTCAGACATTTTTCTTTAAGATGTTTAATGTGGGGGACGAAAGTGAGTCTGTAGTCAAGTATGACACCTAGAAATTTGTGTTCTTTGTTTACAGGTATCTGTTGTCCACGCAGTTCTATGCAAGGATCTGGGATAAGTCCTCTCTTTCTTGTAAAAAGAACACAAGAGCTTTTGTTAGGATTGATCTTAAACCCATTCTTGTCTGCCCACATTGACACTTTGTTCAGGCCATGCTGTACCTGTCTCTCGCAGACTGCGAGGTTACAAGATTTGAAAGCTATTTGAATGTCGTCCACGTAGACAGAGTAAAAGATGGCGGGTGGTAGTGAAGCACGAAGCGTGTCCATCTTCACGATAAATAGGGTGCAGCTGAGCACGCCTCCTTGGGGTACACCCGTTTCTTGCGTAAAAGGACGTGAGAGTGCATTGCCGACTTTTACCCGGAAGGTACGATTTTGCAGATAGCTTTTTATTATATTAAACATATTACCGTGGATGCCCATTTCTGACAGGTCTCTTAAGATTCCGTAACGCCACGTTGTGTCATACGCCTTTTCCATATCGAGAAATATCGATAGGAAGAACTGTTTATGTATAAATGCGTCCCGGATATTCCCTTCAACACGCACGAGATGATCGGTTGTGGAGCGCCCTTCTCGGAAGCCGCACTGATAAGGATCAAGCATTTTGCTCTGTTCAAGGAAATGAATGAGTCGCCGATTTATCATTTCTTCGAACACCTTACAAATGCAACTTGTGAGGGCTATCGGGCGGTAACTTGCCACTGAGGAAGGGTCTTTGCCTTGTTTCAAAATAGGGACTACAATGGCTTCCTTCCAGGCGTTTGGAAGGTACCCTGCATCCCAGATGGTGTTGAAAAGTGTGAGTATTGTAAGTTGCGTGTCATTGTGTAAGTTTTTGAGCATTTCATACATGATTCTATCAGATCCTGGTGCGGAACTCTTGCATGCGCTCAAGGCAGCTTTCAACTCGGCAGCACTAAAAGGGCAATTGTACGGTTCATTCTGTCGGCATTTATTGATGAGTGGCTTGCATTCTTCTATTTGTTTATATTTTAGGAAGGATTGCGAATAATGATTTGAGCTTGATACACTCTCAAAGTGCTCCCCAAGTGAGTCCGCCTGATCTTGTAGGGTATCGCCTTGTGTGTTTACCAAAGGGAGTGCATGTGCTTGTCGCCCTCTTATCCTATTGACCCTGTTCCAGGCTTTAGCCTCATCTCTGAACGAGTTAATACTCGATAGAAACTTCTGCCAACTTTCTCGTCTGGCCTGTCGGCGGGTTCGCCTGCCTTCGGATTTTACTTTTTTAAAGTTAACTAGATTCTCTGCAGTGGGAGAAGCGCGTAGCAACCCCCACGCCCTGTTCTGTTTTTTACGAGCGATCCTACAATCGTCGTTCCACCATGGAACACGCCGTTTGCAGGCCAAGCCTTTTACTTCTGATATGCATTTAAATGCGACATCTATTATGAATGCTGTAAAAAACTCTACTGCAGCGTCAATTCCTAACGAAGACAGGTCAGCCCATGAGATACTAGTTAGAGATCGAAATTTCTCCCAATCAGCTGTCTCAATCTTCCACCTAGGAGCGTATGGTGGATATTCGTTTTCTTTATATGATCTTAGCAGTATAGGGAAGTGGTCGCTACCGTAAGGGTTGTCGGTAACTTCCCATTCAAGTTCAGGCAGTACAGACGGGGAGACTATACTAAGATCTATTGAAGAAAAGGATCGGTTTGCAAGAGAGTAATACGTGGGTTCTTTCTTGTTGAGAAGGCACGCTCCGGAAGAAAAAAGGAACTGTTCAATAAGGCGACCTCGCGCATCTATACGAGAGTCGCCCCACAGGGAGCTGTGCGCATTGAAATCGCCAAGAACACCATAAGGTTCTGGCAATTGATCGATCAAGGAGTGAAATTCATGTTTGTTCAGTTGGCAATGCGGGGGTATGTAAAGGGAGCAAATGGTGATGAGTTTGTTTAGTAGGACAACTCGAACCGCCACTGCTTCAAGGGGCGTTTGTAGCTGTAAAGGTTGACACGCGATACTTCTATGAGTAAGAATCGCAACACCACCCGATGATGCGACGGCATCATCGCGATCTTTGCGAAACGTAACATAAGTACGGAGAAAGTTTGTGTGTTTAGATTTTAAGTGTGTTTCCTGTAAACACAGCACTTTTGGATTATGTTTGTGGATGAGTTCTTGCAAATCATCAAGGTTTCTAAGGAGACCTCTGATGTTCCATTGAATTATTTGTGTATCCATGTTTAAGGTAAATTGGTGCTGTGTTTACGGAAACGGAGTGGATGCCTTATATTACAGAGCCCTTTCGAGGCCCTGTAATAGGTGTTTTGTTCTTTCTGAAGCGTTCGAGCGATTCTCGACGCTCCTTAGGCGTTTGGTGCGCCTTGGGGACAGGTGTAGTGTCCATTGCCTCGTGTGAGGCGCCGGACAAGCGCTCTTGCGAGCGAGAGGTTTTCAGAGGGAGTCCCGCCTTGGAGGGCAAGACCCCTGCGCCCACCAGCCCGGAGGTCGATGGGGCTCCCTGAGGGATTTGGCTGCGCTGGCCGTTGCCAGCGCTGGAAGGGGCCTCGGAGGTTGGGGCAGCCTCGGCTGCACCCACCTTCGGGGTGGATGGTCCCTTCTCCTCGGTTGACGGAGCAGCGCTAGCTGCAACCGCCGCGGGGGCAGATGGCGTAACTGCCGACTCACCGCCTGCGGGTCGGACAGCCGCCGGAGGCCGTTGTGACGCTGCCCCCTTACGCGCCACATCGGCAAAGCTGCTCTTAGACAGGTATGACACCCGCCTACGTGCCTCCTTGAAAGATATATTTTCTTTGACTTTGATTGTCACAATCTCTTTTTCTCTTTTCCAGGACGGGCAGGCGCGCGAGTATGCGGCGTGCTCGCCATCACAGTTGACACAATGTGGAGTCTTCTGGCATGTTTCGGAGGAATGTTCAGTGTCACTACACTTGGCACATGTCAGCCGACCTCGACAGTTCTGTGAACTGTGGCCGAACCTTTGGCACTTAAAGCATCTGAGAGGATTGGGCACGTATGGCCTAACACGAAGTTTGATATAACCGGCCTCGATGGACTCGGGGAGGACACTTGAACCGAAAGTGAGTATCAGGTGTTTCGTATTGATCTCTTTACCGTCTCGCCTGATCTTAATTCGCTTAACATTTATGACATTCTGTTCACTGAAGCCCTCCAAGAGTTCAGCTTCAGTGAGCTCTAGCATGTCATCATCAGAGACAACGCCGCGGGTGGTGTTCATGGTACGGTGCGGGGTTACTGTTACTTGGGTCTCCCCAAATGACACAAGTTTCGGCAGCTTCTCATACTGCTTCTGATTTTGGAGCTCCAAAAGGAGATCACCACTTGACATTCTCGACACCTTATATCCTGTACCGAAAACGTCGGTCAAGGACTTGGAAACAAGGAATGGTGAAATGGATCTCACTAGTTTGTCTGGCTTTTCTGAGTGAATCACGTGGAATCGAGGAAAGTTCTGGACTTGTCGTCCGAAAAATTGAAACAGATCTTCGGTGCGCCCTCGTTTCTGAGGGCGATCAGGAAGTTTGGGGAAGGAATTTTCCATGAAAATGTATAAAAATTCGGCAACAGCGCCGACCGCCCACCACGGAGCCCAACGAGGGGACGCGGCAGAGCTTGCATGCAAGTCTGCACGACGCCAGTCGTACGCCGCCACTATAACCAAATATGGTGTACCCAAGGTTGGGTAGCCACACAGGGTTAACCCTTGCCGCCAAGGAGAAAGGAAGTAAACAGAAGAGAGAAGGAGACAGGAAAGGTGGAAAGTAAGGGAAAGACGAAGGTTGTAGGGAGAGAGAGACAGGAAAAGGCGACTGCCGATTTCCTCCAGGTGGGTCAGTCTGGAGGTGCCGTCTATGTGAAGCTGAGGCCGAAGAGGTGTGTTGCCTCCGCCGGGGGGCCTTAATGGTCCAAAACACCCAGCATCGGCTCAACCCCCAGGATCCCCTTTTCCCCAGACACGGCTAAGCCGCGCACGGCTACACGCGGGAGGGTCCAACCCTCGTGTGCTCGGGTCCGTGGTGTCGCAACACACCAAACGCCTGCTTACGCAGACGCCCCTGCGGGGAGGGAGCAAATGGTGATGAGTTTGTTTAGTAGGACAACTCGAACCGCCACTGCTTCAAGGGGCGTTTGTAGCTGTAAAGGTTGACACGCAATACTTCTATGAGTAAGAATCGCAACACCACCCGATGATGCGACGGCATCATCGCGATCTTTTCGAAACGTAACATACGTACGGAGAAAGTTTGTGTGTTTACATTTTAAGTGTGTCTCCTGTAAACACAGCACTTTTGGATTATGTTGGTGGATGAGTTCTTGCAAATCATCAAGGTTTCTAAGGAGACCTCTGATGTTCCATTGAATTATTTGTGTATCCATGTTTAAGGTAAATTTGTGCTGTGTTTACGGAAAAGGAGTGGATGCCTTATATTACAGAGCCCTTTCGAGGCCCTGTAATAGGTGTTTTGTTCTTTCTGAAGCGCTCGAGCGATTCTCGACGCTCCTTAGGCGTTTGGTGCGCCTTGGGGACAGGTGTAGTGTCCATTGCCTCCTGTGAGACGCCGGACAAGCGCTCTTGCGAGCGAGAGGTTTTCCTAGAGAGTCCTGCCCCGGAAGGCAAGACCCCTGCGCCCACCTGCCCGGAGGTCGATGGGGCTCCCTGAGGGATTTGGCTGCGCTGGCCGTTGCCAGCGCTGGAAGGGGCCTCGGAGGTTGGGGCAGCCTCGGCTGCACCCACCTTCGGGGTGGATGGTCCCTTCTCCTCGGTTGACGGAGCAGCGCTAGCTGCAACCGCCGCGGGGGCAGATGGCGTAACTGCCGACTCACTGCCTGTGGGTCGGACAGCCGCCGGAGGCCGTTGTGACGCTGCCCCCTTACGCGCCACATCGGCAAAGCTGCTCTTAGACAGGTATGACACCCGCCTACGTGCCTCCTTGAAAGATATATTTTCTTTTACTTTGATTGTCACAATCTCTTTTTCTCTTTTCCAGGACGGGCAGGCGCGCGAGTATGCGGCGTGCTCGCCATCACAGTTGACACAATGTGGAGTCTTCTGGCATGTTTCGGAGGAATGTTCAGTGTCACTACACTTGGCACATGTCAGCCGGCCTCGACAGTTCTGTGAACTGTGGCCGAACCTTTGGCACTTAAAGCATCTGAGAGGATTGGGCACGTATGGCCTAACACGAAGTTTGATATAACCGGCCTCGATGGACTCGGGGAGGACACTTGAACCGAAAGTGAGTATCAGGTGTTTCGTATTGATCTCTTTACCGTCTCGCCTGATCTTAATTCGCTTAACATTTATGACATTCTGTTCACTGAAGCCCTCCAAGAGTTCAGCTTCAGTGAGCTCTAGCATGTCATCATCCGAGATAACGCCGCGGGTAGTGTTCATGGTACGGTGCGGGGTTACTGTTACTTGGGTCTCCCCAAATGACACAAGTTTCGGCAGCTTCTCATACTGCTTCTGATTTTGGAGCTCCGAAAGGAGATCACCACTTGACATTCTCGACACCTTATATCCTGTACCGAAAACTTCGGTCAAGGACTTGGAAACAAGGAATGGTGAAATGGATCGCACTAGTTTGTCTGGCTTTTCTGAGTGAATCACCTGGAATCGAGCAAAGTTGTGGACTTGTCGTCCGAAAAATTGAAACAGATCTTCGGTGCGCCCTCGTTTCTGAGGGCGATCAGGAAGTTTGGGGAAGGCGTTTTCCATGAAGATGTATAAAAATTCGGCAACAGCGCCGACCGCCCACCACGGAGCCCAACGAGGGGACGCGGCAGAGCTTGCATGCAAGTCTGCACGACGCCAGTCGTACGCCGCCACTATAACCAAATATGGTGTACCCAAGGTTGGGTAGCCACACAGGGTTAACCCTTGCCGCCAAGGAGAAAGGAAGTAAACAGAAGAGAGAAGGATGATGATGATGTGTTGTGTTTTGTGGCGCAAGGGCCAGGTTTGGCCAAAGAGCGCCATGACACGTGGTAATGTTGAAGATGTTTTATGGAAGATGTGACTTGGCTGTAAAGTGGCCTAAAAATATTCGCTGTAAAGTGCGTAAAATCTACGTGCTATAAAATTATGGCGATGACTTATGACGAATACTATGAAGATTAAAATCCATCGTAGAATAATGATGCAAATTATAAAATATATAAGATCGTAAAATTACTTGCAGCACTGCTGCCTCGACAGAGCCCTTGAAAGACAAGGGCCTAGAGGCATGTGCTTTACTAAAGAGATATCGCAGCGGCATCCTCTGGAGAGGACCCGCTACGAACATGTGGGGCTAAAAACATGCAAGACAACATCTTTGAGAAAACTTAGGACGGCGTTGGTGTCAAATAAAGGTTCTGGGCCGAGTAGCATTGCGGGATGAAGGGGGATATGATGCCGGTATGCAAAAGGAAAATGTTTCTTTCTTTCATATTCAGCTTTCCGACACTCCAGGAGGACGTGGAGGACGGTCAGCCTCTCCCCGCATCTACCACAGGTTGGAGGATCATTTCCAGTGAGCAGAAAGTTATGCGTGCCAAACGTGTGTCCTATTCTGAGGCGACAGAATAGGACATCTGTTCGCCGTGATTTTGTTACGGGGGGCCAAGAAACTAACTGTGGCTTTATTACGTGCAGTTTATTATTTACTTCTGCGTCCCACATACGTTGCCAGTGCTTTCGCAGTTTACTTCTTAAGTAAGGCTTCAGGTCTGTGACAGGGACCGAAGCAGTAGGACTAACTGCATGCAATGAAATGGATGTGGCCATCTGGTCCGCTAGTACGTTTCCCTCAATGCTCCTATGCCCAGGCACCCAGCATACAATCACATGTTGGTTGGATATATATGCTTTACACAGTACGGTGTAGAGTTCGTTAATTACCGGATTTTTGTGGTTACAGAATGACATCAAGGCCTTCACAACACTAAGGGAGTCCGTATATATAATTGATTTCTGGAGGTTTGATTTCTTTATATGCTTTACAACCGACAAGAGTGCGTAGGCCTCAGCCGTAAAGATACTGGTTTCCGGATGTAGTACGTCGGATTCCGAGAAGGATGGACCGACGGCTGCATAGGACACCCCGTCGCGTGACTTCGATGCATCTGTGTAGAACTCCGTGCAGGAATATTTGTACTGGAGTTCCCGGAAATGCATTTGGATTTCTATCTCAGGAGCATGCTTTGTCACTTGCACAAAAGATATATCGCATTGTATGAGCTGCCACTCCCAAGGAGGTAGCAGCTTCGCTGGATGCATTGAGCGGAGCTCGAGGAGTGGGACATGCATTTGATCACTAAGCTCCCTCACACGCAGCGAGAAAGGCTGTCTTACGGAGGGACGATTATGAAAGAGTGTAGCATATGTCATATCGTTAACGGTATTGAAACATGGATGTTGAGGGTTAGAGTGGACTTTCAGGAAATATGTTTGGCTGATGTATGTTCTCTGCAGATGTAGTGACCACTCATTTGATTCTGCATATAAACTTTCGATGGGACTTGTTCTGAAAGCTCCAGTGGCCAGTCGGATTCCTAGATGGTGGACCGGATCTAGCATCTTTAGCGCGCTCGGGGCTGCAGAATGATAGATCACGGCACCATAGTCCAACCGTGATCGAATGAGGCTCTTGTAAAGGTTCATTAAACATTTCCTGTCGCTGCCCCATGTTGTGTGGGATAGCACTTTAAGTAAGTTCATTGTTTTTAAGCATTTGACCTTGAGGTACTTTATGTGTGGAATAAAGGTTAATTTCGAATCAAGTATGATGCCTAAGAACTTGTGTTCTTTGTTCACAGGAATTTGCTGGCCATACATTACGATACTGGGTTCTGCAGTAAGCCCTCTCTTTCTTGTGAAAAGCACACAAGAACTTTTGTTGGGGTTAACTTTAAATCCGTTTTCTTCTGCCCATTTGGACACTTTGTTCAAGCCCTGTTGAACTTGCCTCTCACATACAGTAAGGTTGCAGGATTTGAAACCTATCTGTATGTCGTCTACGTAAACAGAATAAAAAATGGCTGGCGGTAATGAAGCACGAAGGGTGTTCATTTTCACGATGAAGAGAGTGCAGCTGAGTACACCTCCTTGTGGTACACCAGTTTCCTGTATAAAAGGTCGCGACAATACATTGCCTACTTTCACACGGAATGTACGGTTGGACAAATAGCTTTCTATTAGCACGAGCATATTGCCACGGATGCCAATTCCCGACAAGTCTCTCAAGATTCCATAGCGCCACGTAGTGTCGTACGCCTTCTCCATATCGAGGAATACGGATAGGAAATATTGTTTATGTAGAAAGGCGTCGCGAATGTTTCCCTCAATGCGCACAAGGTGATCGGTTGTGGACCGCCCTTCTCTGAAGCCACACTGAAAGGGATCGAGGATATTGTTGAGTTCAAGGAAATGTACTAGTCTGCGGTTAACCATTTTTTCAAAAAGCTTACAAAGACAATTTGTAAGAGCTATCGGACGGTAGCTTGCCGCCAAGGAAGGGTCTTTACCGTGCTTAAGAACAGGGACGACAATCGCTTCTTTCCATGTGGATGGGAGGTATCCCGTAGCCCAAATAACGTTGAAGAGCGTGAGTAGTGTAAGTTTGGTGTCAGTGTGTAAGTTTCTGATCATTTCGTACATGACTCTATCAGGTCCCGGTGCAGAGCTTTTGCATGTAGTCAAAGCAGCTCTCAACTCTGCAATACTGAACGGCCGGTTATAAGGTTCATTTTGTCTGGATTTTTGTATTATTGGCTTACATTCTTCTATTTGTTTGTATTTCAAAAATGATTGCGAATAGTGGTTTGAACTCGACACGCTCTCAAAGTGTTCTCCAAGTGTGTCCGCCTGATCTTTCAGTGTTTCACCTTGTGTGTTCACCAAAGGGAGTGAATATGTTTGTCGCCCTTTTATCCTATTGACCCTGTTCCAGACTTTGGTCTCATCTGTATAGGAGTTGATACCAGATAAAAACTTCTGCCAACTCTCTCTTCTGGCTTGTCGGCGGGTTCGCCTGCCTTGGGATTTTACTTTTTTAAAATTGATAAGATTCTCCGCAGTGGGGGAGGCGCGTAACATCCCCCACGCTTTGTTCTGTTTCCTACGAGCAATCCTACAATCGTCGTTCCACCACGGGACACGCCGTTTGCATGCCAATCCATTTACTTGTGATATACATTTAGTTGCGGCATCTATTATGAAGGCTGTAAAATATTCCACGGCAGCATCAATTCCTAACGAGGACATGTCATCCCATGATATACTGGTTAAGTTTTGGAATTTCTCCCAGTCTGCTGTCTCAGTCTTCCACCTAGGAGCCTGTGGTGGATATTCGTCTTCTTTAAGTGTTCTTAGTAGTACGGGGAAGTGGTCGCTTCCGTAGGGATCGCTGGTAACTTCCCATTCTAGTTCAGGCAGTATGGACGGAGAAACTATGCTCAGATCAATTGAAGAAAAAGTATTGTTCGCAAGACAGTAATATGTGGGTTTCTTCTTATTGAGAAGGCACGCACCAGTAGAGAAAAGGAACTGTTCAATAAGACGACCTCGCGAATCTATACGAGAGTCGCCCCACAGAGAGCTGTGCGCATTGAAATCGCCAAGAACAACGTAAGGTTCTGGCAATTGATCAATAAAGGATTGGAATTCGTGCTTCGTTAATTTGTAATGTGGGGGTATGTAAAGAGAGCTAATGGTGATGAGTTTGTTTAGAAGTACAGCTCGAACCGCCACTGCTTCGAGAGGCGTTTGTAGCTGTAAAAGTTGACATGCAATGCTCTTATGGATAGCAATGGCAACACCGCCCGATGATGCGACAGCACCATCGCGATCTTTGCGAAATGTTATATACTGTCGGAGAAAGTTTGTGTGTTTGGGTTTTAAGTTTGTTTCTTGTAAACACAGCACTTTGGGATTGTGTTTGTGGATTAGTTCTTGAACATCATCAAGGTTTCTAAGGAGACCTCTGACGTTCCACTGAATTATCTGTGTATCCATGTTTAAGGTAAATTGGTGCTGTGTTTACGGAAACGGAGTGGATGCCTTATATTACAGAGCCCTTTCGAGGCCCTGTAATGGGTGTTTTGTTCTTTCTGAAGCGTTCGAGCGATTCTCGACGCTCCTTAGGCGTTTGGTGCGCCTTGGGGACAGGTGTAGTGTCCATTGCCTCGTGTGAGGCGCCGGACAAGCGCTCTTGCGAGCGAGAGGTTTTCAAAGGGAGTCCCGCCTTGGAGGGCAAGACCCCTGCGCCCACCAGCCCAGAGGTCGATGGGGCTCCCTGAGGGATTTGGCTGCGCTGGCCGTTGCCAGTGCTGGGAGGGGCCGGGGAGATTGGGGCACCCTCTGCTGCGCCCACCTTCGGGGTCGATGGTCCCCCCTGCTCTGTTGACGGAGCAGCGCTAGCTGCAACCGCCGTGGGGGCAGATGGCGTAACTGCCGACTCACTGCCTGTGGGTCGGACAGCCGCCGGAGGCCGTTGTGACGCTGCCCCCTTACGCGCCACATCGGCAAAGCTGCTCTTAGACAGGTATGACACCCGCCTACGTGCCTCCTTGAAAGATATATTTTCTTTGACTTTGATTGTCACAATCTCTTTTTCTCTTTTCCACGACGGGCAGGCGCGAGAGTATGCGGCGTGCTCGCCATCACAGTTGACACAATGTGGAGTCTTCTGGCATGTTTCGGAGGAATGTTCAGTGTCACTACACTTGGCACATGTCAGCCGGCCTCGACAGTTCTGTGAACTGTGGCCGAACCTTTGGCACTTAAAGCATCTGAGAGGATTGGGCACGTATGGCCTAACACGAAGTTTGATATAACCGGCCTCGACGGACTCGGGGAGGACACTTGAACCGAAAGTGAGTATCAGGTGTTTCGTATTGATCTCTTTACCGTCTCGCCTGATCTTAATTCGCTTTACATTTATGACATTCTGTTCACTGAATCCCTCCAAGAGTTCAGCTTCAGTGAGCTCTAGCATGTCATCGTCCGAGACAACGCCGCGTGTGGTGTTCATGGTTCGGTGCGGAGTAACTGTTATTTGGGTCTCCCCAAATGAGACAAGTTTCGGCAGTTTCTCGTACTGATTCTTATCGTGGAGCTCCAAGAGAAGATCACCACTTGTCATTCTCGACGCCTTATATCCTGTTCCAAAAACTTCAGTTAAAGACTTCGAAACAAGGAACGGTGAAATGTTACGCACTAGTTTGTCTGGGTTTTCTGAGTGGATTACATGATATCTAGGAAAGTTCTGGACTTGTCGTCCGAAAAACTGAAAGAGATCTTCGGTGCGCCCTCGTTTGTGAGGGCGATCAGGGAGTTTAGGAAAAGCGTTTTCCATGAGTACAGTAGGGTTTTCGGCCGCGATGCCGACCACCCACCATGGAGCCCAACAGGGGGACGTGACAGAAGTTCCTGCTGGAGAAACCCTGCCAACGCCAGCCGTACATCGCTGCTATAACCAAATACAGCATAACCAAGGCTGGCTAGCTACACAAGGTTAACCCTTGCCGCCGGGAAACTAGGAAGTGAGGAGAAGTGATGAGAAGACAGGAAAGATAAAAAAGGCGAGAGAGAAAGACGAAGATTGGAGAGGAGGACAGGAAAAGGCGACTGCCGATTTCCCCCGGGTGGGTCAGTCCGGGGGTGCCGTCTACGTGAAGCCGAGGCCAAAGGGGTGTGTTGCCGCCGCCGAGGGGCCGTAAAGGTCCAAACACCCGGCATTGGCTCAACCCCCAGGATCCCCTTTTCCCCGGACACGGCTAAGCCGCGCACGGCTACACGCGGGAGGGTCCAACCCTCGTGTGCTCGGGTCCGTGGTGTCGCAACACACCAAACGCCTGCTGACGCAGACGCCCCTGCGGGGAAGAGAGAAGGAGACAGGAAAGGTGGAAAGTAAGGGAAAGACGAAGGTTGTAGGGAGAGAGAGACAGGAAAAGGCGACTGCCGATTTCCTCCAGGTGGATCAGTCTGGAGGTGCCGTCTATGTGAAGCTGAGGCCGAAGAGGTGTGTTGCCTCCGCCGGGGGGCCTTAATGGTCCAAAACACCCAGCATCGGCTCAACCCCCAGGATCCCCTTTTCCCCAGACACGGCTAAGCCGCGCACGGCTACACGCGGGAGGGTCCAACCCTCGTGTGCTCGGGTCCGTGGTGTCGCAACACACCAAATGCTTGCTGACGCAGACGCCCCTGCGGGGCATTCATATTGAGGCGTTGACTTTAACATTACAGGGAAGTGGTCACTTCCATAGGGATTTTTTATTACGTGCCATTGCAAGTCCGGGTAAATTGAAGCCGAGCCAATAGACAGGTCTATTGATGAATATGAATTGTTATGAATATTATAATAAGTTGGCTCCTTCCTGTTGAAGAGGCATGCACCGGAGTTCACAAGAAAATTTTCGATGAAACGACCTCTCACGTCACATCGCGAGGACCCCCACATGGTGTGGTGTGCATTAAAATCGCCTGCGAGTATGTAAGGGTGCGGAAGCTGGTCAATTAGTTTATAAAAGTCACTTTTTTCCAGTTGAAAGTTAGGCGGTATGTATATGCAACATACAGTGATCAATTTATTAAAAAGAATTGCCCGAATTGACACTGCCTCAAGCGGCGTCTCAAGGGCGACCTGGTGACAAGCTACGGACTTGTCTACGACTATTGCTACACCGCCAGACGAGGTATTCACCTCGTTGCGGTCTTTACGGTAGATGGCGTACTGACAAAGAAAGTTTGTGTGCATTTAAGATGTGTCTCCTGAACACACAGCACCTTTGGGTTATGTTTGTGTAAGAGTTCGTTAATGTCATCGAGGTTGTGCATAAGACCTCTAACGTTCCAGTGTATTATTTGTGTAGCCATATTGTTCGTGTTTTTATGCTGTGTGTCAAGAGGAGTTAAGTTGGAGAGATGACTTACGGAGCCGTTTCAGGCCCCGTGATTATGGCACGAGTTTTGTCTTTTTTGGAGCGGTCGCGAGACTCGCGCTGCTCCCGAGGCGCTGGATGCGCCTTCTGGCTCGGGGTTGTGTCCATCGACTCCTGGGAGCCGCTGGACTTCCGCTCACTAGAGCGGGGTGTTTTCAGGGTAGGCCTTGCCTCGAAAAGCAGAGCCTTGGAGGCCACCAACCCAGAGGTCGATGGGCCCTCCTTTAGAGACGGCGCAGCAGTGCTCGCTACTGTCGCCTGGGGGCTGAGGACACTGCCGTGGCCACACTCTTTGTGGGCCGGGCTGATGCCCCAGTCTGCTGCGGTGCTGCCCCCCTACGCGCCGCACCAGCATACCCTGCGGTATGGAGGAAAGAAATACGCTTTCGCGCTTCTTGAAAAGAAATGTTCTCCTTGATCTTTAATGTGATTATTTCCTTTTCCTTCTTCCAAGAAGGACATGACCGAGAGTATGCAGGGTGGTCACCCTCGCAGTTTGCGCAGCGGTGTGCCTTGGTACAATTATCGGCAGGATGTTCGTTTGAAGCGCACTTTGCACATGTGGTACGGCCCCGGCAGCTCTGAGAGCCGTGACCAAATCGCTGGCACTTAAAGCAGCGCCGCGGGTTCGGAATGTAGGGTCTTAGCTTTATTTTCATATAGCCTGTTTCAATATACTCTGGTAAAGTGCTTGTGCAGAATGTCAAAATTAGGTGTTTAGTGGGGATCTCTTTGTCATCCCGCCGGATCTTTATTCTTTGGACATTTGTCACGTGCTGTTCCTTCCAGCCTTCAAGCAGCTCGGTTTCACTCAGATCAAGGAGATCTTGTTCAGATACGACTCCGCGTGTGCTGTTCAAAGAACGATGCGGATTTATCGAGACGGGGGTACTATTAATTTCAACAAGTCCAGATAGATTCTCGTACTGTTTCTTGTCATTAACTTCGAGCAACAGATCACCGCTGGCCATTTTCGTGACCTTGTAGCCGGGACCTAGTTTCTCAGTAAGAGACTTTGCGACAACAAATGGTGATAGGGTTCTTGCTGTTTTATCAGGGTTTCCACAACTTAAGACATGGTACTTTGGATAAATTTCTTTGGTCTGCCCAAAAAGTTTCAAGGAGTCATCGGTGCGCCCTCTCTTGGAAAGAGGGCGATCAGGGAGTCGGGGGAATGATGAAAAAGCCATCAAAATAAATATCACTTCGGTAGCTATGCCAGCCGCCCACCACCGAGCCCAACAAGGGGACGCTACGAAGCCCAAAAGCTACGAAGACGCCAGCTGTACATAGTCACTATAACCTAATATACGATACCCAAGGTTGGATAACTACACCAGGTTAACCCTCGCCACCTGGATGTCTGGAAGTAAGAAGAAGCGAAGAGAAGACAGGAAAGATTGAAAGTGAGAGAGAAAGACGAAGATTGAAGAGAAGGACAGGAAAAGGTGACTGCCGATTTCCTCCAGGTGGGTCAGCCTGGAGGTGCCGTCTATGTGAAGCCGAGGCCAAAGAGGTGTGTTGCCTCCACCGGGGGGCCTTAAAGGTCCAAACACCCAGCATCGGCTCAACCGCCAGGATCCCCTTTTCCCCAGACACGGCTAAGCCGCGCACGGCTACACGCGGGAGGGTCCAACCCTCGTGTGCTCGGGTACGTGGTGTCGCAACACACCAAACGCCTGCTTACGCAGACGCCCCTGCGGGATGTCTTTCGCATGTTGATATGTTTGATGATGTGCAGGCTATCTGAAGATCATCGACGTATACTGAATACATAATGGACTTGGGGATTATTTTACTAATGGAATTCATTTTGATAATAAAAAGTGTTGTGCTTAAAATACACCCCTGAGGTATTCCATTTTCCTGAACGAAATTTTTCGACAGGGTTGAGCCTAGGCGCACATGGAACGAACGGTTAGACAAAAAATCTTTTATGCAGTTCAACATCCTGCCGTGGATGCCAAGATCGGCCAGATCTTTAAGAATCCCGAACCTCCAGGTTGTTGAGTTGAGTTGGGTTTAGTGGCACATAAGCAGCTTAGGCTATCATGCGCCAAACACTAGGTATAGATTCTTTTTTAAAAATTGGGACACCTCAATGAGTCCTTGTCTGGGCAAGAGCCCGGAGAGTCCCAACAATTTAACTAAAGACCTCGGCCTTCTTCTCAGGGATGAGAAGGTGGATGAGGTGTTCTGTAATATGTAGTTAAGCACTCTGCGAAGCTTTAAAGTTTTACGAGAACTCCTGCTTCTTTTAAAAATCTAAAAACACATGATATATCAATAAGCGCTTCTTCTCCTAAAATCAAAGCTGGGTGAAAAGGGATGTGTTCTTTGTAAAATATGGTAAAAAACGCCTTCCTCAGTGGTTCAAGTTTTCTGCATGAAAATAGGATATGGTTTACTGTTAGTTCATCTCCACATAGTTCACATTGGGGTTTGTCTTGCTTTGTTAGAATGAAGTTGTGTGTTAGGTGTGTGTGTCCTATGCGAAGACGGCACAGAATCACTTCTTTGAAACGTTCCTGGTGTGTGCAAGATTTCCATTCCCCTAACACGGGTTTTAACAGGTGTAATTTGTTGTTTACTTCATTGTTCCAAGCAGACTGCCATTTCTTTCTTAGTTTATGATGTATTAACTTCATGCAGTCGTTAGGAGGTATCTTTACTTTTGTGATTTCTTTGTGCCGGGCTTGTGCCGCGCATGCATCTGCTCTCTCATTGCCACTAATTCCGACGTGGCTCGGAACCCAGCATAATTTAATGTTCACTCCTTGTGTGGTGGCTTTTATTAAATTGTGTATAATGTCTCCTAATAATGGTGTGACTGCATTTCTTGCATGAAGAGCTGTGAGTGCACTTAGGGAGTCTGTATATATGATACTGTTTGCGAGGTTCTCCTTTATTATTTTGTCTATGGCTACAGAAATGGCGTAACATTCAGCAGTGAAAATGGATGTGCACTGCGGAAGTCTTACCGTTTCTTCCCAGTTCCCTTGTATAACTGCGCTTCCAACATGTTCATTCGTTTTCGAACCATCAGTATAAAAGTCTGTGAAGCTGCTGTATTTTTCTTCTAGTGCAAGGAATTCCTGAATTATGTGTTGTGGCGGAGTTTGTGCTTTCCGGAACTGTGTTAAAGTGAGATCGGAAACCGTGGGAAAGATGAACCATGGGGGTAGTGGATTTTGTCTGTGGGTAATGCCAGGTAATGTGTCTACTATGCCAAGATTCCGACATATCTCTTCATATCGCAGGAGCAGTGGTCTTGTAGTTTGTGGTTTGTTGTTGAAAATTACTCGTGAAAGGCATTTTGTTACAAGGGGATAGCAAATGTGTTTTGGTAGAGATTGTACCTTAAGGATATATGCACAGGTTAGAGCGGCTCTTCTAGTTTCTAGTGGAGGTTCGTTTGTTTCTACGTAAAGGCTAGTTATAGGGGACGTTCGGTATGCACCGCATGAAATACGCAAGCCTGAGTTATGTACTGGGTCTAATTTTTTAAGGTATGTCGGTCTTGCTGAACCATACACTATGCAGCCATAATCTAAGGAGGAACGTACTAAGTAACGGTAAATGCGTAGAAGGCATGTTCTATCAGATCCCCAATGTTTATATGACAGTACTTTGAGTATATTTAGTGACTGGGAAGCTTTCTTTTTGAGAGTGGTTATGTGTGGCAAGAATGTGAGCTTTTTATCGAAAGTTACACCTAGAAATTTTTGTTCATTCTTTACTGGGAGTACGGTTTCATTTAGATGTAGGGTGGGGTCAACCTGTACGCCTCTTTTGAGCGAGAAGAGGACAGCAACTGTTTTTTGGGGTGAAAATTTAAACCCATTTTTGTCTGCCCAAATAGCGAGTTTATTCAATGTAAGTTGTATTTGTCTTTCGCATGTTGGTAAGCTGGAGGATGTGCATGCTATTTGAAGGTCATCGACATATACAGAATACATAACGGATCTAGGAATGATTTTTGCTATGGAGTTCATTTTCACTATGAAAAGTGTCGTACTTAAAATACAGCCCTGCGGCACTCCATTCTCCTGGACGAATTTCTTCGACAGAGTTGCACCAAGGCGTACCTGAAATGAACGGTCGGAGATGAAATCTTTCAAGCAGTTCAGCATCCTACCACGAATACCAAGTTCTGCTAGGTCGCGAAGAATGCCAAACCTCCAGGCGGTATCGTAAGCCTTATCAATATCGAAAAAGACTGCTAAACAGTGTTGCTTGTGTACGAATGCTTCTCGCACTGTATTTTCTAGGCGAACGAGATGATCAGTCGTTGAACACGTTTTTTTAAATCCGCACTGGTGGATGTCAAGGAGTTCACGTGACTGAAGAGTGAACGTCAGCCTAACGTTCAGGATACTTTCGAATGATTTTGCCAGGCAACTTGTGAGGGCTATAGGCCTATAACTACTAGGGGTGGTTGGTGGTTTTGCAGGTTTCAGGAATGGTACAATCACGGCTTTTTTCCAAGCCTCCGGTATTTTCCCCGATACCCATATTTTGTTGAAGAATTGTAAAAGTGCATTCACAGCAGCGTCTGAGAGGTGAGCCAGCATTTCATAATGTATTTCATCAGGGCCGGGTGCCGTCTGTTTACCTGCGGACAGTACTTTTTGGATTTCGTGAAATGTTATTAATGCATTATAGGGCTCATTTGTACAGCCACTTGTAGGAAGTTTTTGTTTTTCGGTTGTATGTTTGTGCTTCAGGAACGATTGAGTGTAGTGTGAGGTACTTGAAACATTAGAAAAATGTTCCCCTAGTACGTCTGCCTGTTCCTCTATACTTGTTTGTGTGCCAGGAGCTGTTAGAAACGGGATTGTGAAAGGGGAGAAACTGCCATTTAATTTATGTACTTGTTCCCACATTTTTTTGGATGTGGTTGAGCTGTTAATAGATGATATGTAGTTCTTCCAGGAAGTTTTCTCAGCATCTCGACGGATGCGGCGTGCGTTGGCTTTCGCTTTTTTAAAATTTACAAGATTATCATGGGTTGGGTATCTACGGAAGATGCCCCAGGCTTTGTTTTGTTTCTTTTTTGCTTCCCTACATTCTTGCGTATACCAGATTTTATGATTATGTCGAACCATTCCTGAGGACTGAGGAATAGCTAGCCGCGCGGCGTTAATAATACAGGTTGTGAACAATTTGTTTTGATCGTCGACATTTAGATTAGTTGAGAAAACTTTTTCCAGGCTCGCCTGTTCTTGGAACAGTGCCCAGTTTGCTAAGTGCAGCTTCCAACGACGTGGTTTGCTTGGGATGATTTCTGGTGGGGATGATAGGTTAATTTTTACAGGAAGGTGATCACTTCCGTAGGGGTTGTCAACAACATCCCATTTAAAATCTGTAAAAAGTGATGGAGAACTAAAAGATAAATCTAAGCAGCTCATTTTTCCTGAGCTCGGAGAGCAATATGTGTGTTTTCCTGTATTGAGCAGGCAGACGTTATTTGATAAAATAAAATCTTCTAGCATACGGCCTCTAGTGTCTGTTTGGTCACTCCCCCAAAAAGACGAGTGTGCATTAAAATCCCCTACTACTAAATATGGCTCTGGTAGTTGTTTAAAAAGTGCTTCTAAATCATGAAGTGTAACATTTAGATGTGGTTCCAGATACACAGTACATATGGTAATTGTTTTAAAATCAAGGACGGTCACTGCTGCAGCTTCATATTTCGTCTGAAGTCTGATTTCGTGAGTAGCAGCACCATTTTTGACTATAATCGCGACACCTCCAGAGAGCCTACTCGCTTGCTCTCTGTCACAACGAAATACTTTGTAGTTTTTGAAAATGTTCTTATGTTGTGGTCCTAAGTTCGTTTCTTGTAAACATAAAGCCACGGGAGAAAAAGTGTTTAGGATATCTTTTATGTCGCTATAGTTTTTTATAAGTCCACGACAATTCCAATGTACCAGGAACGCCATGTTTAATTATTTTGTAGGGGTGTGGCTATAAATGATTAGGTTCCTCGTGTTTGAGGACCTGTTATTGGGGTTCTTTCTTTTTTCTTTCTGTCGAATGAGTTCTGCCTCCGCGGTTGCGGGGGCGGATTGGAAGTTGTCTCCATGGCCTCTCCTGAGGCGCTGGAGCTCCGCGACACCGCGGGTGTGTGTGTTTTAGGCCTCTCCCGTTGGGAAGAAACCTCTTGGGCGGCCGACTTGAGGGCCGGCGGGCCCTGATTAGTAGGTGGCAGGGCAGCTTGCACTGTCTCTGCCTGGGGCGTGGGTGGCTCCGCTGAAGGCCCGGTAACCGTTGCCTCAGCAGCCGCCGAAGGTTGGTGTGGCGCTACGCCCCGTCGCGCCACATCGGCAAAGTTATTTCTTCCATTGAAGGAGAATGTGTTTGTTAGTGCGATGCGCCTTCTGGCTTCTTTGAATGAAATGTTTTCTTTTGTTTTCAGCGTGATGATTTCTTTTTCTTTTTTCCAGGACGGACACGCCCTGGAGTACGCGGCATGTTCTCCTTCGCAGTTTACGCAGCACGCTGCAGCGTTACAGTTTTCTGTAGCATGTTCTTTCGAAGCACATTTTGCGCAAGTTTTGCGGCCCCGGCAACTCTGTGAGCCGTGGCCGAACCTCTGACAATTGAAACATCGGCGGGGGTTGGGAATGTAGGGCCTTACACTTATCTTTAAGTAGCCGACTTCTATTTGTTCAGGGAGTGTGTTGCTGTTGAAGGTGAGGATTAGGTGTTTCGTGTCGATTTCCTTGTTGTCCTTCCGGATTTTTATCCGGTGAACGTCTATAACATCTTGGTCGGTGAGCCCTTCAAGCATTTCTTTTTCTGTTAAGTGTACGAAGTCGATTTCTGATATTACACCGCGGACAGTGTTGAGGGATCGGTGGGATGTAACGGAGACAGGGATGTCCCCAATGCACGCAAGGTTTGAAAGTTTGGTGTATTGCACATTGTCTCGAAGTTCGAGCAGCAAATCGCCACTAGACATTTTTGACAGCTTGTAGCCAGAGCCGAGGGCTTCTGTCAAGGACTTTGATACTGTGAATGGGGACAGAATTCTTGCTGGCTTTTCTTTTACTTCACTGTGTATAACATGGTATTTTGGGAAGGTAACTTTTCTTTTCTGGAAAAATTCACTTGCTTCGGTCCGCCCTCTTTTAGAAGAGGGGCGATCATTTTGGGGGAAAGGAGGAGCCATAGGAAAAAATTGTATTGTTCAGCCACGGTGCCAGCCGCCCACCATGGAGCCCAACGAGGGGACGCGACAGGAACATGCGAACAAGTCCTGCACACGCCAGCTGTACATCGAGACTATAACCTAATACGACGTAACCAAGGTAGGTTAGCCCCACAAGGTTAACCCTTGCCACCTACGAAAAATTGAAGTGAATAGAAGATACAAGAAGACAGGACAGGTGTGAAAGAAGAGGGTAAAGAAAAAGTGTGTGGAGGAAGAGGACAGGAAAAGGTGACTGCCGATTTCCCCCGGGAGGGTCAGTCCGGAGGTGCCGTCTACGTGAAGCGGAGGCCAAAGAGGTGTGTTGCCGCCACCGGAGGGCCGTAAAGGTCCAAACACCCGGCATTGGCTCAGCCCCCAGGATCCCCTTTTCCCCGGACACGGCTAAGCCGCGCACGGCTACACGCGGGAGGGTCCGACCCTCGTGTGCTCGGGTACGTGGTGTCGCAACACACCAAACGCCTGCTGACGCAGACGCCCCTGCGGGGTCTCCAGGTTGTGTCATACGCCTTCTCTAAATCGAAAAAAACAGCAAGGCAGTGTTGTTTGTGTATAAATGCTTCTCGTACTGTGTTTTCAAGACGAACTAGATGATCATTAGTGGATGATCCCTTTTTAAAACCACATTGATGGATATCGAGCAGCTCACGGATTTCTAGCATGAAGGTTAATCTAATATTCAGGACATTTTCGAAGGACTTCGCAAGGCAGCTGGTAAGGGCTATAGGCCTATAGCTACTGGGGGAGGTTGGTGGTTTTCCGGGTTTCAAAAATGGAACAA
The DNA here is from genome assembly GCF_050947875.1 of Dermacentor variabilis. Taxonomy (NCBI): domain Eukaryota; kingdom Metazoa; phylum Arthropoda; class Arachnida; order Ixodida; family Ixodidae; genus Dermacentor; species Dermacentor variabilis. The sequence continues at coordinate 24,703,989 of NC_134574.1, forward strand.
TTATAGCTTTCTTCCATGCTTCAGGTATCTTCCCCGATATCCAAATTTTGTTAAAAAAATTTAAAAGGGCTTTTACGGCATGTTCAGAGAGGTGGCCTAGCATTTGGTAATGTATTCTATCGGGGCCAGGTGCAGTTTTTTTACCAGCGGACAGTACCCTATGGAATTTTTGAATTTTAATTAAAGTATTGCATGGTTCATTTCTGCTGCTATTTATCGGTAGTCTTTGTTTCTCAGCTGTCTTTTTCATTTTTAGAAATGATTCTGTATAGTGTGATGAACTGGAAGCTGCTGAGAAATATTCACCCAGTATATCTGCCTGTTCTTCTATGCTTGTCTGTATACCGGGGGCTGTGAGAAGTGGAACTGTAAATGGGGAATAGCTGTTATTTAGCTTTCGTACCTTCTCCCACATTTGTTTTGATGTGGTTGAGCTGTTTATAGAGGACACGTAACTTTTCCATGAATTTTTTTCAGCACTGCGGCAGATATACCGAGCTTTTGCTCTCGCTTTTTTAAAGGTTATAAAGTTTTCTGCCGTTGGGTATCTGCGAAATATTCCCCAAGCTTTGTTTTGTTCTTTTTTCGCTTCTCTACATTCTTGTGTATACCAAATTTTCTGATATTGTTTTACTATTCCGGACGACTGAGGTATAGCTATGGTTGCAGCATCAATAATACAGTTTGTAAAAGCTTCATTTAGTTCGTCTATGGTGAGATTATCTGACACAATTTTTTCTAGGCTGGCTTTCTCTTCAAAAAGGGCCCAGTCGGCTAAATGGAGCTTCCACCGGTGTGGTTTTGTCGGGATTACTTCCGGTGAGGATTTTAAGCTGATTAGTACAGATAGGTGATCACTTCCATATGGGTTGTCTAGTACGTCCCATTCTAATTCAGTGAAAATAGAGGGTGAACAAAAGGAGAGATCGATGCAGCTCATTTTTCCTGAGCTAGGTGAACAATAGGTTGGTTTTCCAGTGTTTAGTAAACATAGGTTATTACTCAGTATAAGATCCTCAATAATTTGGCCTCTTTTATCGGTTTTGTCACTACCCCAAAAGCTAGAGTGCGAGTTAAAATCTCCGACTATCACATATGGCTCGGGTAACTGTTCTATAAGGTGCTCCAGTTCTTCTATAGTTAATCCTAGATGTGAAATGAATGAATGAATGTGTGGGTTTTATTGGCGCAAGGGCCAGGTATGGCCAAAGAGCGCCATGCAAGTGTTAGTGATTTCGCAGTGGAGTTGTGAATTCTGTGAAGTTGATGTGACGTGGCTGTAAAGGGGCCTAAAATATAGTCGCTGTGAAGTGCGTAAAATGTACGTTTAATAAAATTATGGCGGTGACAAATGACGTGTACTATGAGCATTAAGGTTCATTGTAAAATAATGATACGATATAAAATAATGCATAGGTTTCTAAAATTAACTAGAGCACCATGGCCTCGTTAGAGCCCTTGAGACACAAGGGCCTGGAGGCAGGTGCTATATAAAACAACTATCACAGCGGCATCCTCTGGAGAGAGGATGCGCTACGAATTTATTGGGCTCATAACATGTAGGACAACCTCATTTAAAAAATTGAGGACTGCTTTGGTGTTGAAAAATGGTTCTTTACCAAAAAACATAGCTGGGTGAAGAGGTATGCAATAACGATATGCAAGAGGAAAATGCTTCTTTCTTTCAGGTTCGGCTTTGCGACACTCCAAGAGGACGTGGAGTACGGTCAGCCTCACCACATCGACCACAGGTTGGCGGTTCATTTCCAGTAAGCAGAAAATTGTGTGTACCAAATGTGTGCCCTATTCTGAGGCGGCAGAATAAGACATCTGTTCGCCGTGATTTTGTTGGGGAGGGCCAAAAACCTAGCTGTGGCTTAATAACGTGAAGTTTATTGTTTGTTTCTGCGTTCCACATGCGTTGCCAGTATTGTCGCAGTTTCTTACGCAAGAAAGGCTTCAAATCTGTCACCGGGACAGCAGCTGCAGAAGAAGTGTTTAGTGATGTGAGTGATGTGGCCATTTTATCAGCCAGTACATTACCCTCGATACCTCTATGGCCAGGTACCCAGCATATTATGTTATGTTAAATGTGGGTTTAATGGCGCAAAAGCGGCTAAGGCTATACTGCGCCAAACACGAGGTGTTCTAAAAAACGGTTTATAAAGTGAAAGACTATGTTAATAATCTATATTTTATGTAAAAATCCAGTGTCGTCTAAAAATTTACGCACGTCACCTAATGGGACTAGTGGATCGTCGCCTAAAATTAGAGCAGGGTGTAACGGTATGTGTAGTTGATATAATTTGTGCAAAAGTGCTCGTCTGTGTGTTTCAATCTGCGTACATGTGAGTAATATGTGTATAACTGTTAGTGGCTGTTGACATTTCTCGCATGTTGGTGTGTCTTCTTGAATGAATGAATGTTTGGTTTTTATTGGCGCAAGGGCCAGTAATGGCCAAAGAGCGCCAAGCCAGTGTTGATGAATTCGCAATGTAGTTATGAGTTCAATGAGCTTGATGTGACGTGGCTGTAAAGGGGCCCTAAAATAGTCGCTCTAGAGTGCGTAAAATCTATGTGTTATAAGATTATGTCGATGATAGTGACGTGTTCAATGAGAAATAAAGTCCATCGTGAGAGAATGATGCATTATAAAAGATCTGTGAGATGGTAAAATTACCTGGAGCACTACTGCCTCGCCAGAGCCCTTGAAACACAAGGGCCTGGAGGCATGTGCTATACAGTATGACTGTCACAGCGGCATCCTCTCAAGAGAGGAAACGCTACGAATGTATGGGACTAATAACGTGTAGGACAACATCTCTGAGGAAACCTAGGACAGTGTTTGTATTAAAAAGCGGTTCTGGACCGAGAAACATTACAGGATGAAGAGGAATGTGTTGACGGTATGCTAAGGAAAAATGCCTCCTTCTCTCAGATTCGGCTTTCCGACACTCCAGGAGAACGTGGAGCACGGTCAGCCTCTCCCCGCATCTGCCACATGTTGGAGGGTCATTTCCGGTGAGTAAGAAGTTATGGGTGCCAAATGTGTGTCCTATTCTAAGACGACAGAATAGGACATCTGTCCGCCGTGATTTTATTGCAGAAGGCCAGAACCCTAATTGTGGCTTTATTACGTGCAGCTTATTATTTGTTTCCCTGTCCCACAAGCGTTGCCAGTAGTTTCGCAGTTTCCTGCGCAAGAAGGCGGCAGCAGTTGCGGCGGCATGTCCTCCTTCTAAGAAAATTCTTCTTGCCAACAGGTTGATCAGTGGCCTGTGTTCCTGCTCGTCCTTGGTTCCTGCGTCGTCTGTGGCCACCGTGGTTTCATTTCCACGTGCGCTTGCACTCGCTGCGAGTGCTTCAAGCGTCTGAGCCCTGTACTGCCTGCTGCGTCTGCGCGGACTGCACGTGACTTCAACGAGGACCATATAAGGACGCACACAACGGCACTGATTCAATTTGGCGGCAGCAGTTGCGGCGGCATGTCCTCCTTCTAAGAAAATTCTTCTTGCCAACAGGTTGGTTTATTACTTCTGTACACTATCTAAAGATTAATTCTGCCGCAACTGCTGCCCAAACTTCTTGTTTCACTGTTCGTAGTGTATATACTTCACTATGCCTACCACAGCGGAACTGGCGAAAAAAATTGCATCTCTTGAAGCAGTGCTGAACGAGAAGTTGGACACACTGATCGATGACTTAGTGTCACGAATTAACATCAAGCTACAGAATGTAGGACTAGGTGAGCACGCTTCCCTCTGTGAAAGTGTTCAGTTCATGAACAAGGAACTAGACACGATAAAACTAAAACAGGAAGAACTCGTAACCTCAAACAAGGCGCTCTTGTCGCGTAACGAAGCACTCGAAAGAAAAGTGGCTGATTTAGAGCAATATTCGAGAATGAATAATGTGGAAATTAAGGGAATCCCTACATCGCAGGGTGAAGACTGCGGAGTCATCCTGAAGCGAATTGGCGATGCTATCGAGTACCCTCTCTTACCCGCTGATATCGACACGGCTCACCGTGTGGCCTCTAAATCAAATGAGAAGAGCATCATTGCTCGCTTCTGCTCACGCGATAAGAAAAACGAGTTCATCAGGAAAGCAAGAAGAGCTAGGCTTCGCACTGACCACATTGGTTTCACAGGTGGCACTAGCACGCCTGTCTATGTAAATGACCACTTGACCATTGATAACAAGAAGATGTTCTCGAAGGCGCTGGCACTCAAAAAAGAAAATAAGTGGAAATACTTATGGACAGAAAACTGCCAGATAAAAGCCCGCAAAACTGATGATAGCAGGGTCTATCGCATTTTCACTGAGTCCGACCTTCGAATCTTCACGTAATTCACTGCAAATATTTTTTCCCCTTTTTTTCCATGGCCTTGCTCTACCCTGTTGACGTAAAATCTTGTCTTACCGCAAAAAAACGATCACTCATTCACTTCAATGCTCGTAGCCTTCGAAAGAACATAGATGGAATTAATAACTTCATTGCCTCACTTCACCATGTCTTCACTTTTATCTGCATATCGGAGACTTGGCTTTCTGATTCCGACAACAACATGAGCGGTTTTCAATCTTATCAACCGGAGTATTGTCATCGTCAATCTAACAGTCATGGTGGCGCCGCCATTTTCGTTTCACAAGCTGTCACCTACGCTCGCAGATTTGATCTGGCTGTTAACGTGAATCATTGTGAGTCTGTGTGGATAGAAGTCGATCGGTCATTCTTTAATAACAATAAGAACTTGATCCTTGGTTGCATTTATCGCTCACCGTCATCTTCGCTTAACGATTTCTTGCTTTCTCTTGATGCAGTATTGTCGAAGTTAGCTTTTGAAAATAAGGATGTGGTGATTGTAGGTGATATTAATATTAACTTGCTTGACACTGAAGCTACCTCGTACACAACTTACACAGATTGTTTTGCTGGATTCGGTTTTGAATCACTCATTGACTGCCCAACTAGGGTAGCCTCTCGTGGGAGCAGTACGCTTATTGATCACGTGTTATCTAACATATCACCACCGCCTTTCTCCGGGGTTATTAATACTGACATAACCGATCATTTTCCTGTTTTTCTTACATTTAACAATGACATATATGAGAACGATAATAGCTACGTTTCTTCCGTATTTAGTGCAGATACCTTTATTGAAGCCATCAGTAAAACTGATTGGTCGCCAATTAATTCTATGTCTGATCCCGAAGAAGCACTAAACAAATTCTGCAGTTCATTTTTATTGGCCGTTTCAACTAACACACGCACTGTTAAATGTGGGAAAAAGTATAAATATCCGTGCAACCCATGGATGACGGACGGTCTTCTGGAAAGTTTAAGAAAGAAGGAAAACATGTACAAGAAAACTAAACGTCAGCCCTTTAATACTAGACTAGCTAGACGCTATGGTAGGTACTGTAAATTACTGAATGTTTTACTTAAACAGGCAAAAAAAAAGTACTATGAAAATAAATTTGATCAGAATAAGGACAACCCCAAAAAGCAATGGCAGTTATTGAACTCTTTTCTAAACAAATCGTCTGTTGATGCCTCTATAACCAAAATAAATTACAATGGTCTCACTCTTTCTGAGCCCAACGAAATTGCTAACGCGTTTTCGGACTACTTTTCTTCTGTTTACACTAATAACAACATACATGCGCAGTTTCATAATACTTTGAGCCGTACGACACAATCATTCTTTTTGTTACCAGCTACACCAAATGAAGTGTGCTCCACGATTGCTAACCTTAAAAATACAGGGCCTGGCTTAGACAATATTTGTGTCAGGCATTTAAAACTGGTTGCGCATTTAGTTTGTGACACGCTCTGTAATATTATCAACCTTATGTTCAAAGAAGGTGCATTCCCTTCATTTTTAAAAAATGCCAAGATTATTCCTGTTTTTAAAAAAGGCGACAAACATACAGTTAATAATTACCGACCAATTGCAATTCTTTCCTGCCTTAGTAAACTCATTGAGAAATTATTTGTTAAACGTCTTAATAACTACTTAACAAAGTTTAAATTGCTAAAGAACAATCAATTTGGTTTCCGCCCAGGAAGTTCCACGAATCTAGCTGTTCTATCTCTAACTGACTACATAAAAAAATGTATTGACTCGGGAAACTTAGTCGGATCTGTATTTTTAGACTTCAGTAAAGCTTATGACACGGTTAACCATCAAGCCCTGTTTAATAAACTTGACTCTTATGGTATAACCGGTCCTGCGCTAACATTCTTAAAAAATTATTTACGTGACCGGCCATACACAGTACATGCAGCAAATACTTTCTCGGTAACAAAATGTATTAACCAAGGTGTACCACAGGGATCAGTTTTGGGCCCTTTGCTTTTCCTTTTATATATTAATGACCTTCCGGATTCTCTTAACTCCTCCAACTGCGTTCATTGCATTTTATACGCAGATGACACAACCATAGCTTCATCTGACAAATCTGTTACTACTCTTACTTCTAAGTTAAATATTGCATTAAGTAACATTATAAAATGGTGTAGCAACAATTACTTAGTTCTTAATCCTTTAAAAACTAAATTTATGTTATTCAAAAGTGCTCAAAGGGCCTTAACTTCTATTCCTGAAGTAAAGCTTGGAAGTCATTCAATTCCTGTTAGCACCGATGTCACTTTTCTTGGCATACATCTTGACCCTAACCTTACATTTCGCTCTCACTTCCAACATCTCAAGCACAAGACTGCGTTTGGTATACGTGCATTAATTAAAGCTCGCCCTTTTTTTTCTCGTGAGGCTCTGCTAGCGTTGTATTATGCGTTCATTCATAGTCACATTAATTACGGCATTGTTTCATGGGGCAACACGTACGCTTGTCACTTATCATCAATTCAACATATCCAAAATCAGTCAATACGCATTATCACTTCTAGCTCCATGCAATCCAATGCCTCTTTGTTACTTCGCGCGTATAATATTTTGCCTATTAATAATTTGTTCCAGTTTAACATACTCGTCTTACTCCACAAGTTGCTTCATAATAACCTTATGTATCCGTTCATTGCAACTGACCTTTTGCAGAATAAAAATATGACCAGATTTGCAGCTAACAACAATTTCTTGTTACCCATGGTTCATACCAATTACGGCAAAAAAACATCTTCCTTCGCTGCAATTTCTCTTTGGAATGAATTACCATCAACCATAAAATCCTGTACTTCTCTTGCAATTTTTAAAAATCACCTTAAGCATCATTTACTGCGATAACTTAACTACGATCTAGCGGTGTACCTCTGACATTTATCTCACATGTCATTTGTTGTATTTCATCCATGCTTTTTTCCGATTTTCTGTTATAACGTGCTTTTTCGTGTTTGATTGTAAATGACATGTCTAATGATGTATTTGATCTGTATATGTTGTTTATAATACGCTAATTTGCTGACTATTTATATCACCATCAATGTTGTTATTATTAACCGAGGGTCCCACTACAGTTCTTTCACTTTGGGACCCTCGTCTGTATATTTCTCATGTAATTACTTCTTTTTTTGGAACGAATAAATCTGAATCTGAATCTGAATCTGAAGGGCCTCAGATCTGTGACAGGGACTGCAGCAGTAGGATGAGCAGAATACGACGCAATTGATGTGGCTATCTGGTCCGCCAGAACGTTACCTTCGATGCCCCTATGACCCGGCACCCAGCATATGATGACATGCTGGTTACATATATACGCTTTACATAAGACGGAATATAGTTCATTGATTACTGGATTTTTGTGCTTACAAAATGACATCAAAGCCTTCACAGCGCTTAGGGAGTCCGTATATATAACAGATTTTTTAAGTTTTGCTCTCCTTATATGCTTTACAGCCGACAGTAGTGCGTAGGCCTCAGCCGTAAAGATGCTTGCTTCCGGGTGCAGTACATCGGATTCCGAAAAGGATGGGCCGACGGCTGCATAGGTCACCCCCTCGCGTGACTTCGATGCGTCTGTGTAGAACTCCGTGCAGGAGTGTTTGTATTGGAGTTCCCGGAAATGCATTTGTATTTCAATCTCTGGAGCGTGTTTTGTAACTTGCATGAAAGATATATCGCATTGTATCATCTGCCACTCCCAAGGAGGTAGCAGCTTAGCTGGAGGCATTAGGCGATGTTTGAGGATTGGGACATCCATTTCAACACTAAGCTCCCTCACACGAAGTGAGAAGGGCTGTCTTACAGAGGGACGATTACGGAAGAGTGTATCATATGTCATATCGTGAAGGGTATTAAAACACGGATGTTCAGGATTAGAGTGGACTTTCAGGAAATATGTTTGGCTGATGTATGTTCTCTGGAGATGGAGTGACCACTCATTTGATTCGACATACAAACTTTCAATGGGACTTGTTCTGAAAGCGCCAGTGGCCAGTCTAATTCCTAAATGGTGAACCGGATCTAGCATCTTTAGCGCGCTCGGGGCTGCAGAATGATAAATCACGGCACCGTAGTCCAATCGTGATCGAATGAGGCTTTTGTGAACATTCATCAAACATTTTCTGTCGCTGCCCCATGCTGTATGGGATAAAATTTTCAGTAAGTTCATTGTTTTTAAGCATTTCACCTTGAGATATTTTATGTGTGGAATAAATGTTAGTTTAGAGTCAAGTATGACACCTAGGAACTTGTGCTCTTTGTTCACAGGGATTTGCTGGCCATACATTTCGATATCGGGATCTGCAACGAGGCCTCTCTTTCTTGTGAAAAGCACACAAGAACTTTTGTTCGGGTTCACTTTAAATCCGTTTTCGTCTGCCCATTTAGATACTTTGTTCAAGCCCTGTTGTACTTGCCTCTCACACACTGCAAGGTTGCAGGATTTGAAACCTATTTGTATATCATCTACGTAAACAGAATAAAAAATGGCTGGCGGTAATGAAGCACGGAGGGTGTTCATTTTCACGATAAAGAGTGTGCAGCTAAGCACACCTCCTTGAGGTACACCATTTTCTTGTATAAAAGGTCGGGACAATACATTGCCGATTTTCACGCGGAAGGTACGTTTCGACAGATAGCTTTCTATTATGTTTAGCATATTTCCACGGATGCCCATCCCCGACAAGTCTCGTAAGATCCCGTATCGCCATGTCGTGTCGTACGCCTTCTCCATATCGAGGAATATCGATAAGAAGAACTGATTATGTACAAATGCGTCGCGGATATTTGCTTCAATGCGTACAAGATGATCAGTCGTGGACCGCCCTTCTCTGAAACCACACTGATAGGGATCAAGCATGTTGTGCAGTTCAAGGAAATGTATTAGTCTACGATTAATCATTTTTTCGAATAGCTTACAAAGACAACTTGTAAGAGCTATCGGGCGATAACTTGCCGCCAAGGAAGGGTCTTTGTCCAGCTTCAAGACGGGAACAACAATAGCCTCCTTCCATGAGGATGGGAGGTATCCGGCAGCCCAGATAGAGTTGAAAAGTGCTAGAAGTGTCATTTGTGTGTCTTCGTGTAAGTTCTTAATCATGTCATAGATGATTCTATCAGCTCCCGGAGCAGAGCTTCTACATGTGCTCAATGCATCTTTAAGCTCGGCAATGTTAAAAGGACGGTTATAAGGTTCATCCGGACGGCATTTACGATCAAGTGTCTTAAGTTCAGCTAAGTGTTTATTTTTGAGGAATGATTTTGTGTAATGTGTGGAGCTTGATACATGTTCGAAGTGTTCGCCTAGAGCGTTCGCCTGGTCCTCCAAGGTAGTCCCTTGGTCGTCCACTAAGGGCAGAGGGTGGATTTGTTGCCCCTTTATCTTTCTTACACCATTCCAAACTTTAGATTCTTGAGTGTAGGATGTAATGCCCGAGAGAAACCTCTCCCAGCTAGCTCTCCTTGCCTGTCTCCGCGTGCGCCTCCCTTGTGACTTTGCCAGTTTAAATTCAATAAGGTTTTCTGCAGTCGGGGAGCGACGCAGCAAACCCCACGCTTTGTTTTGTTTCTTTCGTGCCAGTCTGCACTCTTCATTCCACCAGGGTACCCGTCTTTTACAAGAGAGACCTTGCGTTTGGGGAATGAACTTTTCAGCTGCGTCGAATATAAAAGAAGTAAAATATGCTACAGCATTGTCTATGTTAAAATCAGTGATAAAATCTTGTGATAAGTAAGTTGCTTCCTTAAAATCATTCCATTCGGCGGAGCCTAGTTTCCACCGGGGTGTATGTAGGGGGCATTCATGTTGAGGCATTGAATTTAACATTACGGGAAAGTGGTCACTTCCATATGGATTTTTTATTACATGCCATTGCAAGTCCGGGAAAATTGAAGCCGAGCCAATAGACAGGTCTATTGATGAATATGAATTGTTATGGATATTATAATAAGTTGGCTCCTTCTTGTTGAAGAGGCATGCACCGGAGTTCACAAGAAAATTTTCAATGAAACGGCCTCTCGCGTCACATCGCGAGTCTCCCCACATGGTGTGGTGTGCATTAAAATCGCCTGCCAGTATGTAAGGGTCCGGAAGCTGATCGATTAGGTTATAAAAATCACTTTTTTCCAGATGAAAATTGGGGGGTATGTATAAGCAACATACAGTGATCAATTTACTAAAAAGAATTGTCCGAATTGACACTGCCTCAAGGGGCGTCCGAAGGGCGACCTGGTGACAGGCTACGGACTTATCTACAACTATTGCAACACCGCCAGACGAGGTATTCGCCTCGTTGCGGTCTTTACGGTAGATGGCATACTGACAAAGAAAGTTTGTTTGTGTGCATTTAAGATGTGTCTCCTGAACACACAGCACCTTTGGGTTATGTTTGTGTAAGAGTTCTTTAATGTCATCAAGGTTGTGGATAAGACCTCTAACGTTCCAGTGTATTATTTGTGTAGCCATATTGTTCGTGTTTTTATGCTGTGTGTCAAGAGGAGTTTAGAGAGAAGACTTACGGAGCCGTTTCAGGCCCCGTGATTATGGTACGGGTTCTGTCTTTCTTGGAGCGGTCGCGAGACTCGCGCTGCTCCCGAGGCGCTGGATGCGCCTTCTGGCTCGGGGTTGTGTCCATCGACTCCAGGGAGCCGCTGGACTTCCGCTCACTAGAGCGGGGTGTTTTCAGGGTAGGCCTTGCCTCGAAAAGCAGAGCCTTGGAGGCCACCAACCCAGAGGTCGATGGGCCCTCCTTTAGAGACGGCGCAGCAGCGCTCGCTACTGTCGCCTGGGGGGCTGAGGACACTGCCGTGGCCACACTCTTTGTGGGCCGGGCTGATGCCCCAGTCTGCTGCGGTGCTGCCCCCCTACGCGCCGCACCAGCATACCCTGCGGTATGGAGGAAAGAAATACGCTTTCGCGCTTCTTGAAAAGAAATGTTCTCCTTGATCTTTAATGTGATTATTTCCTTTTCCTTCTTCCAAGAAGGACATGACCGAGAGTATGCAGGGTGGTCACCCTCGCAGTTTGCACAGCGGTGTGCCTTAGTACAATTATCGGCAGGGTGTTCGTTTGAAGCGCACTTTGCACATGTGGTACGGCCCCTGCAGTTCTGAGAGCCGTGACCAAATCGCTGGCACTTAAAGCAGCGGCGTGGGTTCGGAATGTAGGGTCTTAGTTTTATTCTCATATAGCCTGTTTCAATATACTCTGGCAAAGTGCTTGTGCAGAATGTCAAAATTAGGTGTTTAGTGGGGATCTCTTTGTCATCCCGCCTGATCTTTATTCTTTGGACATTTGTCACGTGCTGTTCCTTCCAGCCTTCAAGCAGCTCGGTTTCACTCAAGTCAAGGAGATCTTGTTCAGATACGACACCGCGTGTGCTGTTCAAAGAACGATGCGGATTTATCGAGACGGGGGTACTATTAATTTCAACAAGTCCAGATAGATTCTCGTACTGTTTCTTGTCATTAACTTCGAGCAACAGATCACCGCTGGCCATTTTCGTGACCTTGTAGCCGGGACCTAGTTTCTCAGTAAGAGACTTTGCGACAACAAATGGTGATAGGGTTCTTGCTGTTTTATCAGGGTTTCCACAACTTAAGACATGGTACTTTGGAAATATTTCTTTGGTCTGGCCAAAAAGTTTCAGGGAGTCATCGGTGCGCCCTCTCTTGGAAAGAGGGCGATCAGGGAGTCGGGGGAATGATGAAAAAGCCATCAAAATAAATATCACTTCGGTAGCTATGCCAGCCGCCCACCACCGAGCCCAACAAGGGGACGTTACGAAGCCCAAAAGCTACGAAGACGCCAGCTGTACATAGTCACTATAACCTAATATACGATACCCAAGGCTGGATAACTACACCAGGTTAACCCTCGCCACCTGGGAGTCTGGAAGTAAGAAGAAGCGAAGAGAAGACAGGAAAGATTGAAAGTGAGAGAGAAAGACGAAGATTGAAGAGAAGGACAGGAAAAGGTGACTGCCGATTTCCGCCAGGTGGGTCAGCCTGGAGGTGCCGTCTATGTGAAGCCGAGGCCAAAGAGGTGTGTTGCCTCCGCCGGGGGGCCTTAAAGGTCCAAACACCCGGCATCGGCTTAACCGCCAGGATCCCCTTTTCCCCAGACACGGCTAAGCCGCGCACGGCTACACGCGGGAGGGTCCAAGATGATGTGTGGAGTTTTATGGCGCAAGGGCCAGGTGTGGCCAAAGAGCGCCATGTCTGTGGTAATGAGTTTGCGGTGTAATTATGATTGCTATGAAGTTGGTGTGAGGTGGCTGTAAAGAGGCCTTAAAATATACGCTCAAAAGTGCGTAAAATCTGTATGATAAAATTATGGCGATGACGTAGGACTTGTACTATGAAAATTTAGATGCATATAAAAATAATGATACGATAGGTAAAATATGTCACGATTATAAGAAATACCAGAGCACTACTGCCTCCTTAGAGCCCTTCAAGCACAAGGGCCTGGAGGCATGTGCTACGCAAAAACAATTATCGCAGTGGCATCCTCTCGAGAGAGGAGGCGCTACGAATTCATGGGACTAATAACATGTAAGACGACATCTCTGAGGAAACCTAGGACTGTGTCTGTGTTAAAAAGCGGTTCTGGGCCGAGGAACATTACTGGATGAAGAGGGATGTGCTGTCTGTAAGCTAAGGAAAAATGTTTCATTCTTTCAGATTCGGCTTCCCGACACTCCAGAAGGACGTGGAGCACGGTCAGCCTCTCCCCGCATCTACCACAGGTTGGAGGTTCACTTCCAGTAAGCAGATAATTATGGGTGCCGAACGTGTGTCCTATTCTGAGACGACAGAATAGGACATCTGTTCGGCGCGATTTTGTAGCAGAGGGCCAGAATCCTAACTGTGGTTTTATCAGGTGGAGCTTATTATTCGTTTCCGCGTCCCACATGCGTTGCCAGTGGTCCCGCAATCTCCTTCGCAAGAAAGGCCTCAGGTCTGTGACAGGCACCGCAGCGGTAGGGTTTACATTTTGCGATGCGATTGACGTGGCCATCTCGTCCGCCAGAACGTTACCCTCAATGCTCCTGTGGCCAGGCACCCAGCATATAATGATACGCTGGTTAGATATGTACGCTTTACACAAGACGGTGTAGAGTTCACAAAGTACAGGATTTTTGTGTGCATAGACTGACATCAAGGCCTTCACGACGCTTAGGGAGTCTGTATAGATCGCTGCTTTTGGAAGTTTTGATTTTCTTATATGCTTCACAGCAGAAAGTAATGCGGAGGCCTCAGCCGTAAATATGCTTGTTTCCGGATGCAGTACGTCGGATTCCGAGAAGGATGGGCCGACGGCTGCATAGGATACCCCGGCGTTTGACTTCGAAGCGTCTGTGTAGAACTCTGCACAGGAATGCTTGTGCTGGAGTTCTAGGAAATGCATTCTGATTTCGGCCTCAGGAGCGTGCTTTGTAACTTGAATGAAAGATGTGTCGCATTGTATCAGCTGCCACTCCCAAGGAGGTAGCAGCTTGGCTGGATGCATTAGGCGAAGCTCGGGGAGTGGGACATGTATCTCATCACTAAGCTCCCTCACTCGAAGCGAGAAAGGCTTTCTTACAGAAGGACGATTATGGAATAGTGTAGTGCAGGTCATATCGTTAACAGTGTTAAAACATGGATGTTGATGATTGCAGTGTATTTTTAGGAAATATGTAAGGCTGATGTAAGTTCTCTGTAGATGGAGCGACCATTCATTTGATTCCGCGTATAAGCTTTCAATCGGGCTTGTTCTGAAAGCACCAGTGGCTAAGCGGATACCTAGATGGTGGATAGGATCTAGGATCTTTAGTGCGCTCGGAGCGGCAGAGTTATATACGACGGCACCATAGTCCAATCGTGATCGAATTAGGCTCTTATAAACATTCATCAGACACTTCCTGTCGCTACCCCATGTTGAGTGGGATAGAACTTTAAGCAAGTTCATTGTCCTTAGGCATTTTTCTTTAAGATATTTAATGTGCTGTATAAAAGTGAGCTTCGAGTCAAGTATAATACCTAAAAATTTGTGTTCTTTGTTGACAGGTATTTGATGTCCACTCAGTTGAACACAAGGATCTGGAACCAGGCCTCTCTTTCTAGTAAAAAGAACACAAGAGCTTTTGTGGGGGTTGATCTTAAATCCGTTTTCGTCAGCCCACTTGCAAACCTTGTTCAGGCCCTGCTGTACCTGTCTCTCGCATACTGCGAGGTTGCAGGATTTAAAGCCTATTTGTATATCGTCGACGTATACGGAATAAGAAATGGCCGGTGGCAGTGAAGCACGTAGTGTGTTCATCTTAACAATGAAAAGAGTGCAGCTGAGCACACCTCCCTGGGGTACACCAGTTTCCTGCGTAAAAGGACGTGACAGTGCATTACCGACTTTTACTCGGAAGGTACGGTTGGACAAATAGCTATCTATTAGGGCGAGCATATTGCCACGGATGCCCATTCCCGACAAGTCTCTCAAGATTCCGTAGCGCCACGCTGTGTCGTACGCCTTCTCCATATCGAGGAACACGGATAAGAAATATTGCTTATGTAGAAAGGCGTCGCGAATGTTTCCCTCCATGCGCACAAGGTGATCAATTGTAGCCCGCCCTTCCCTGAAGCCACACTGAAAGGGATCAAGCATTTGGTTTAATTCCAGGAAATGTATGAGTCGCCGATTAACCATTTTCTCAAACAGCTTACAAATGCAACTTGTGAGGGCTATCGGGCGGTAACTGGACGCCAACGAAGGATCTTTACCTTGCTTCAGAATGGGAATCACAATCGCTTCTCTCCATGCAAGTGGAAGATATCCAGCAGCCCAAATAGTGTTAAAAAGTGCAAGTAAAGTCAATTGTGTATCAGTGTGTACGTTCTTAATTATGTCGTACATGATTCTGTCAGGTCCTGGTGCAGAGCTCTTGCATGTGATCAAGGCAGCTCTTAGCTCGGCAATGCTAAAGGGACGGTTGTAAGGCTCATTCTCTCGACCTTTTCTTGGTAATGGCTTACGTTCTTCTGTTTCTTTGTGTTTGAGAAAGGATTGTGTGTAATTTGTTGGACTTGACACGCTCTCAAAATATTCCCCAAGTGAGTCGGCCTGGTCTTGCAGTGTATCTCCCTGTGTGTTTACCAGGGGGAGTGAATGTGTTTGCCGCCCTCTAATCCTATTTACTCTGTTCCAGGCTTTGGCCTCATCCCTAAACGAGTTAATACTTGATAAAAACTTGTGCCAGCTTTCTCTTCTGGCCTGTCGGCGGGTTCGCCTGCCTTGGGACTTTATTTTTTTAAAGTTCATAAGATTCTCTGCAGTGGGAGAAGCGCGTAGCAACTCCCACGCCTTGTTCTGATTCTTACGGGCGATCCTACATTCGCTGTTCCACCACGGCACACGTCTTTTGCATGCCAGACCACTCACTTCGGATATGCATTTAGATGTGACATCCATGATGAATGCTGTAAAGAACTCGACTGCAGCATCAATTCCTAACGGAGACAAGTCAGCCCATGAGATACTAGACAGAGATCGAAATTTCTCCCAATCAGCTGTCTCAACCTTCCATCTAGGAGCGTGTGGTGGATATTCATTTTCTTTCGGTGATCTTAGCAGTATAGGGAAGTGGTCGCTGCCGTAAGGGTTGTCGGTAACTTCCCATTCAAGTTCAGGCAGTACAGACGGGGAGACTATGCTTAGGTCTATGGAAGAATAGGTTCTATTTGCAAGAGAGTAATATGTGTGTTCCTTTTTATTCAACAGACAAGCACCAGAAGAAAAGAGGAACTGTTCGAGAAGACGTCCTCGCGCATCTATACGAGGGTCGCCCCACAGGTAGTTATGTGCATTGAAATCGCCAAGAACAACGTAGGGTTCTGGCAATTCATCAATAAAGGACTGAAATTCATGTTTGCTTAGTTTATAATGTGGGGGTATATAAAGTGAGCAAATAGTGATAAGCTTGTTTAGCAGAATGACTCGAACCGCCACTGCCTCAAGGGCCGTTCGTAGCTGCAAACGTTGACAGGCTATGCTTTTTTGAATTATAATTGCAACACCGCCCGATGATGCGAGAGCATCATCGCGATCTTTGCGAATAGTAACGTGTTGTCGAAGAAAATTTGTGTGTTTTGGTTTTAAGTGTGTTTCCTGTAAACACAGCACTTTCGGATTGTGTTTATGGATAAGTTCTTGCACGTCATCGAGATTCCTAAGAAGACCTCTGACATTCCATTGAATGATTTGTGTATCCATATTTAAAGAAACATTTGTGCTGTGTTTACGGAAATTGAGGTGATGCCGCTTAGGTTACAGAGCTCTTTCGAGGCCCTGTAACGGGGGTTCTGCCCTTTCTGGAGCGTTCGAGGGAGCCTCGCCGCTCCTTAGGCGCTTGGTGCGCCTTGAGAATAGGTGTAGTGTCCATTGCCTCTTGTGAGGCGCCGGACACCTGCTCTTGCGAGCGAGAAGTTTCCTGAGAGGGTCCCGCCTTGGAGGGCAAGACCCCTGCGCCCACCAGCCCGGAGGTCGATGGGGCACCCTGCGGGATTTGGCTGCGCCGGCTGTTGCCAGCGCTGGGAGGGGCCGGGGATGTTGGCGCAGCCTCGGCTGTGCCCACCTTCGGGGTCGATGGTCCCCTCTGCTGTGTTGACGGAGCAGCGCTAGCTGCAACCGCCGCGGGGGCAGATGGCGTAGCTGCCGACTCACTGCCTGTGGGTCGGACAGCCGCCGGAGGCCTTTGTGACGCTGCCCCCTTACGCGCCACATCGGCAAAGCTGCTCTTAGACAGGTATGACACCCGCCTCCGTGCCTCTTTGAAAGTGATATTTTCTTTTACTTTTATGGTCACAATTTCTTTTTCTTTTTTCCAGGACGGGCAGGCGCGCGAGTATGCGGCATGCTCGCCATCACAGTTGACACAGTGTGGGGTGTTCTGGCACGTTTCGGAGGAGTGTTCATTGTCACTGCACTTGGCACAAGTCAGCCGGCCTCGACAGTTCTGTGAACTGTGGCCGAAACGTTGGCACTTAAAGCATCTGAGAGGATTGGGAACGTATGGTCGAACACGAAGTTTGATATAACCAGCCTCGATGGACTCGGGAAGGACACTAGAGCCGAAAGTGAGTATCAGGTGTTTCGTCTTGATCTCTTTTCCATCTCGCCTCATCTTAATTCGTTTAACATTTATAACATTCTGGTCACTGAAGCCCTCCAAGAGTTCAGCCTCAGTGAGCTCCATCAAGTCATCGTCAGAGACAACACCACGGGTGGTGTTCATCGTGCGGTGCGGGGTTATAATTATCTGGGTTTCCCCAAATGACACTAGTGTTGACAATTTTTCATATTGTTTTTGATCGCGGAGCTCCAAGAGGAGATCCCCGCTTGCCATCCTCGACGCCTTATATCCAGGACCAAAGGCTTCAGTCAATGACTTCGAAACAAGGAAGGGTGAGATAGTTCTTACTGGTTTATCTGGTTTTGCAGAATGGATAACATGGAAACGCGGGAACGATTCTTTTTGGCGGCCAAAAAATTGAAAGACTTCATCGGTGCGCCCTCTTTTCTGAGGGCGATCAGGTAGTGAAGGGAAGGAAGTAGCCATGTGCGGACGTGTAGTTTTCGGCAGCAACGCCAGCCACCCACCATGGAGTCCAACAAGGGGACGCTGCAGGGCCTGAAAAACAGGGCCTGCAAACGCCAGCTGTACGTTGCCACTATAACCCAATATGACATAACCAAGGTTGGCTACTCACACAAGGTTAACCCTTGCTGCCAGGAAGGTCGGAAGTAATAAAGAAATGAGAAGGAGACAGGAAAGGCGGAAAGTAAGGGAAAGACGAAGGTAATAGGGAGAGAGAGACAGGAAAAGGCAACTACCGATTTCCCCCGGGTGGGTCAGTCCGGGGGTGCCGTCTACGTGAAGCAGAGGCCAAAGAGGTGTGTTGCCTCCGCCGGGGGGCCTTAAAGGTCCAAACACCCGGCATCGGCTCAACCCCCAGGATCCCCCTTTCCCCGGACACGGCTAAGCCGCGCACGGCTACACGCGGGAGGGTCCAACCCTCGTGTGCTCGGGTACGTGGTGTCGCAACACACCAAACGCCTGCTTACGCAGACGCCCCTGCGGGGGGTGTGTCTTCTTTCCTAAGTAAGTAATTGTGTGTGATGTGTGTGTGTCCAATGCGTAGTCGGCATAAAACTACTTCGATGAACCGCTCCTGATGATAGCATGACTTCCACTCCCCAACTATTGGTTTCGTGAGATGTAGCTTGTTGTCGGAACAGCGGTCCCATTCGCGTTGCCATTTTACCGTTAAGGCTTTTCTAATTGCGCGGATGCTATCTTTATATGGGAGTGTTGTGTTTGTAATGTCTTTGTGTGCTGCCATCAATGCATATGTATCAGCTGCTTCGTTACCCGGTATCCCAACATGGCTTGGGACCCAGCAGAAACGAATTGTCCTCCCGTATTCGTTAAAAACCACCATGTTTAAAATGTCTCCAATCAGGGGTTCACACTCGGATTTCAGATGTAGTGCCTTCAGTGTGCTTAAAGAATCTGTGTATATGACTGCATTTTTGTGTTTATCAGCGATAATTTTTTTCACAACAACCCATATAGCGAAAACTTCGGCCGTGAAAACAGAGGCGTGTTGTGGCAATCGGATACTTTTTTCCCAATTTTCCGTTATGACCCCCACACCCACGTGTTCTTTCGTTTTGGAGCCATCAGTGTAATATTGCACGCTATTTTGATATTTGTCCTGAAGTTCACGGAATTCTTGTGTAATGTGTTCGCGTGGGGTGTCTTTCTTCTTTAAATGTGTCAATGTCCAGTCACATAACGGTTCAAAATCGTACCATGGGGGCAAACGCTGTGGCTTTCTGGCAACCTCGAGGACTTCGCAAGGAATGTCATAATCCCGGACATATTCCTCATATCGCAGGACAAGCGGTTTGATCATGTTCGGTTTATTTGTATAGTGTAGGCGTGAGTTGCATTGTGTGAGGATGATGATGTGTGGAGTTTTATGGCGCAAGGGCCAGGTGTGGCCAAAGAGCGCCATGTCTGTGGTAATGAGTTTGCGGTGTAATTATGATTGCTATGAAGTTGGTGTGAGGTGGCAGTAAAGAGGCCTTAAAATATACGCGCTAAAGTGCGTAAAATCTGTATGATAAAATTATGGCGATGACGTATGACTTGTTCTATGAAAATTTAGGTGCATATAAAAAGAATGATACGATAAGTAAAATATATCACGATTATAAGAAATGCCAGAGCACTACTGCCTCCTTGGAGCCCTTGAAACACAAGGGTCTGGAGGCATGTGCTATACCGTACAACTATCCCAGCGGCGTCCTCTAAAGAGAGGAAGCGCTAGGAATGCATGGGGCTAATAACATGTAGGACCACATCTCTCAGAAAACCTAGGACTGTGTCTGTGTTAAAAAGCGGTTCTGGACCGAGGAACATTACTGGATGGAGAGGGATGTGCTGTCTGTAAGCTAAGGAAAAATGTTTCGTTCTTTCAGATTCGGCTTCGCGACATTCCAGAAGGACGTGGAGCACGGTCAGCCTCTCCCCGCATCTACCACAGGTTGGAGGCACACTTCCGGTTAGTAGAAAATTATGGGTGCCAAACGTGTGTCCTATTCTGAGCCGACAGAATAGGACATCTGTTCGGCGCGATTTTGTAGTAGAGGGCCAGAATCCTAACTGTGGTTTTATCAGGTGGAGCTTATTATTCGTTTCCGCGTCCCACATGCGTTGCCAGTGGTCCCGCAATCTCCTTCGCAAGAAAGGCCTCAGATCTGTGACAGGCACCGCAGCGGTAGGGTTAACAGTTTGCGATGCGATTGACGTGGCCATCTCGTCCGCCAGAACGTTACCCTCAATGCTCCTGTGGCCAGGCACCCAGCATATAATGATACGCTGGTTAGATATGTACGCTTTACACAAGACGGTGTAGAGTTCACTAAGTACAGGATTTTTGTGTGTATAGACTGACATCAAGGCCTTCACGACGCTTAGGGAGTCTGTATAGATCGCTGCTTTTGAAAGTTTTGATCTTCTTATATGTTTCACGGCAGAGAGTAATGCGTAGGCCTCGGCCGTAAAGATGCTTGTTTCGGGATGCAGTACGTCGGATTGCGAGAAGGATGGGCCGACTGCTGCATAGGATACCCCGGCATTTGACTTCGAAGCGTCTGTGTAGAAATCTGCACAGGAGTGCTTGTGCTGTAGTTCTAGGAAATGCATTCTGATTTCAGCCTCAGGAGCGTGCTTTGTAACTTTTATAAAGGATATGTCACATTGTATCACCTGCCACTCCCAGGGAGGTAAGAGCTTGATTGTGTGCATTAGGCGATGCTCGAGGAGTGGGACATGCATTTCATTGCTAAGCTCCTTCACACGCAGCGAAAAAGGGTGTCTTATGGAGGGACGGTTGCTGAAAAGTGTAGCGCACGTCATATCGGTAACGGTATCAAAACATGGATGTTCAGGATTAGAGCGTACTTTGAGGAAATATATAAAGCTGTTGTATGATCTCTGTAGGTGGAGAGACCATTCATTCGATTCGGCATATAAGCTTTCAATTGGGCTTGTTCTGAAAGCGCCCGTGGCTAAACGGATGCCTAGATGGTGAACCGGGTCTAGCATCTTTAGCGCGCTTGGGGCGGCAGAGTTATATACCACGGCACCATAATCTAATCGTGACCGGATGAGGCTCTTATACAGATTCATTAGGCACTTCCTGTCACTACCCCACGTAGTCTGGGATAGAAGTTTCATTAGGTTCATTGTTTTCAGACACTTTTCTTTGAGTTGTTTAATGTGTGGGACGAAAGTGAGTCTATTGTCGAGTATAATACCTAGAAATTTGTGCTCTTTGTTTACAGGAATCTGTTGTCCACACATTTGTAAGCAAGGATCCGGAACTAGGCCTCTCTTCCTTGTAAACAGCACACAAGAACTTTTTTGAGGATTGATTTTAAAACCATTTTTCTCTGCCCACCCTGACACCTTGTTCAAGCCATGCTGTACCTGTCTCTCGCATACTGCGAGGTTACAGGATTTGAAGCCTATTTGAATGTCGTCCACATAGACGGAATACAAGATGGCTGGTGGTAAGGACGCACGAAGCGTTGTCATTTTAACAATAAAAAGTGTGCAACTGAGCACGCCTCCCTGGGGTACACCAGTTTCTTGTATAAAAGGACGTGACAGCACATTGCCGACTTTCACCCGGAAGGTACGACTGGACAAGTAGCTTTTTATTACGTTTAGCATTTTACCATGAATGCCCATTTCTGACAAATCTCTCAAGATTCCGTAGCGCCAGGTCGTATCGTACGCCTTCTCCATATCGAGGAATATCGATACGAAGAACTGTTTGTGTACAAGCGCGTCACGAATATGTCCTTCAATACGTACAAGATGGTCGGTTGTGCAGCGCCCTTCTCGGAAGCCACACTGAAAGGGATCAAGCATTTTGTTTTGTTCAAGAAAATGGATGAGTCGCCGATTTATCATTTTTTCAAATACCTTACACATGCAGCTTGTGAGGGCTATCGGGCGGTAACTTGCCACTGAAGAAGGGTCTTTCCCTTCTTTCAAAACAGGGACCACAATGGCTTCTTTCCATGCCGTTGGAAGGTACCCTGCGTCCCAGATAGTGTTGAAAAGTGTAAGTAGTGTTACTTGCGTGTCATTGTGTAAGTTTTTGAGCATTTCATACATGATTCTATCGGATCCCGGTGCAGAGCTCTTGCATGCGCTCAAGGCAGCTTTCAACTCAGCAGCACTAAAAGGGCAATTGTACGGTTCATTCTGTCGGCATTTATTGACGAGTGGCTTGCATTCTTCTATTTGTTTATATTTTAGGAAGGATTGCGAATAATGTTTTGAGCTTGATACACTCTCAAAGTGCTCCCCAAGTGAGTCGGCCTGATCTTTCAGTGTACCGCCCTGTGTATTTACTAGAGGGAGTGAATAAGTTTGTCGTCCTTTTATCCTGTTAACCCTGTTCCAGACTTTCCCCTCCTCAGTATAAGAGTTGATACCCGATAAAAACTTCTGCCAGCTCTCTCTTCTGGCCTGTCGGCGCGTTCTCCTTCCTTCAGATTTTGCTTTTTTAAAGTTAATAAGATTCTCCGCAGTGGGAGAGGTGCGTAGCAACCCCCACGCTTTGTTTTGTTTCTTACGGGCGGTCCTACACTCGTCGTTCCACCACGGGACGCGCCGTTTGCATGCGAAACCACTTACTCCAGATATGCATTTAGACGCGGCACCTATAATGAAGGCTGTAAAATACTGAACGGCAGCATCAATTTCTAAAGAGGACATGTCATCCAATGAGATCCTGGTGAGAGTTCGGAATTTCTCCCAGTCGGCTGTATCGATTTTCCACCTGGGAGCGTGTGGTAGACATTCGCGTTCTTTATATTTTCTTAGAAGTATAGGGAAGTGGTCGCTTCCGTAAGGATTGTCGTTTACTTCCCATTCAAGTTCAGACAGTAGTGACGGGGAGACTAGGCTAAGATCTATTGAAGAAAATGTTTTGTTTGCGAGAGAATAGTATGTCGCTTCCTTCTTATTCAGAAGACAAGCACCAGAAGAGAAAAGGAACTGTTCAACGAGACGACCTCGCGCGTCTGTACGAGAGTCGCCCCACAGGCAGCTGTGCGCATTGAAATCGCCAAGAACAACATAAGGTTCTGGCAATTCGTCTATAAATGACTGGAATTCATGTTTGTTTAATTTGTAGTGTGGGGGTACGTAAAGCGAGCTAATGGTGATGAGTTTGTTTAGGAGGACAGCTCGGACTGCCACTGCTTCAAGAGGCGTTTGGAGCTGTAAATGTTGACACGCAATGCTTTTGTGGATAACTATAGCTACACCTCCCGATGATGCGATAGCATCATCGCGATCTTTGCGAAAAGTTATATACTGTCGGAGAAAGTTTGTGTGTTTTGATTTTAGGTGTGTTTCCTGTAAACACAGCACTTTTGGATTGTGTTTGTGTATGAGCTCTTGTACGTCATCAAGGTTTCTAAGGAGACCTCTGACGTTCCATTGTATGATTTGTGTATCCATATTTAATGTAAATTAGTGCTGTGTCTACGGAAACGGAAAGATGCCTTAGATTACAGAGCCCTTTCGAGGCCCTGTAATAGGTGTTTTGTTCTTTTTGAAGCGTTCGAGCGATTCTCGACGCTCCTTAGGCGCCTGGTGCGCCTTGAGGATAGGTGTGGTGTCCATTGCCTCTTGTGAGGCGCCGGACACGTGCTCTTGCGAGCGGGAAGTTTTCAGAGGGAGTCCCGCCTTGGAGGGCAAGACCCCTGCGGCCACCAGCCCGGAGGTCGATGGGGCTCCCAGAGGGATTTGGCTGCGCTGGCCGTTGCCAGCGCTGGAAGGGGCCTCGGAGGCTGGGGCAGCCTCGGCTGCGTCCACCTTCGGGGTCGATGGCCCCGTCTGCTGGGTAGACGGAGCAGCGCTAGCTGCAACCGCCGCGGGGGCAGATGGCGTAACTGCCGACTCACTGCCTGTGGGTCGGGCAGCCGCTGGAGGCCGTTGTGGCGCTGCCCCCTTACGCGCCACATCGGCAAAGCTACTCTTTGACAGGTATGACACCCGCCTACGTGCCTCCTTGAAAGATATGTTTTCTTTGACTTTGATTGTCACAATCTCTTTTTCTCTTTTCCAGGACGGGCAGGCGCGCGAGTATGCGGCGTGCTCGCCATCACAGTTGACACAGTGTGGAGTCTTCTGGCATGTTTCAGAGGAATGTTCAGTGTCACTACACTTGGCACATGTCAGCCGGCCTCGACAGTTCTGTGAACTGTGGCCGAACCTTTGGCACTTAAAACATCTGAGGGGATTGGGCACGTACGGCCTAACACGAAGTTTGATGTAACCGGCCTCGATGGACTCGGGGAGGACACTTGAGCTAAAAGTGAGTATCAGGTGTTTTGTTTGGATTTCTTTCCCATCTCGCCTAATCTTGATTCTTTTGACATTTATGACATTTTGTTCGCTGAAGCCCTCCAAGAGTTCAGCCTCAGTGAGCTCCAGCAAATCATCGTCCGAGACAACGCCTCGGCTGGTATTCATCGTGCGGTGCGGGGTTACTACTACATGGGTCTCTCCAAATGATACTAGTTTAGGCAGTTTCTCAAATTGTTTCTGATCGCGGAGCTCCAAGAGGAGGTCACCGCTGGCCATCCTCGACGCCTTATAACCTGGGCCAAAAACTTCGGTAAGGGTCTTAGATACCAGGAACGGGGAGATCGTTCGGACTTGTTTCGCTGGTTTTTCTGTGTGGATCACATGAAAACGAGGGAAGGATTCTTTTTGTCGACCAAAAAACTGGAATAAATCATCGGTGCGCCCTCTTTTCTGAGGGCGATCAGGAAGTGGAGGGAAGGATGTTGCCATAAAGGAATTGAATTTTCGGCAATAACGCCAGCCACCCACCATGGAGTCCTACAAGGGGACGCTACAGAGACTGTAAGAACAGGTCCTGTAAACGCCAGCTGTACGTCATCACTATAACCAAATATGAAATAACCTAGGTTGGTTAATCACACAAGGTTAACCCTTGCTGCCTGGAAACTATGGAAGTAAGCGGAAGGAAGGAGAAGACAGGAAAGATGAAAAGTGAGAGAAAGACGAAGGCTGGAGGGAGAGCGAGACAGGAAAAGGCAACTACCGATTTCCCCCGGGTGGGTCAGTCCGGGGGGGCCGTCTATGTGAAGCAGAGGCCAAAGGGGTGTGTTGCGTCCGCCGGGGGGCCTTAAAGGTCCAGACACCCAGCATCGGCTCAACCCCCAGGATCCCCCTTTCCCCAGACACGGCTAAGCCGCGCACGGCTACACGCGGGAGGGTCCAACCCTCGTGTGCTCGGGTACGTGGTGTCGCAACACACCAAACGCCTGCTGACGCAGACGCCCCTGCGGGGGCATTGTGTGAGGATGTTGTAGCATATGTGTTGTGGTGACGACTGAATTCTTAGTACGTAGGAAAAAGTGAGTAATGCTCTGCGCTGGTGTAAGGAGGGTTCATTACACTCAACATATAAACTTTGAATAGGTGAAGTTTTGTAGGCACCACTTGCCAGTCGCAATCCAAGGTTATGTACTGGATCAAGTCGTTGGATGTAGGACTGTCTGGCTGAGCCGTAAACAATACAGCCGTAGTCTAAAAGGCTGCGAACAAGAGAGCGGTAAATACGTAAAAGACACGTTCGGTCGGAACCCCAGTGCTTATGAGATAAAACTTTCAGGATATTCAATGCTTTATTAGCCTTAATCTTTAGTGTTTTAATGTGGGATAGGAAGTTTAGTTTTTTGTCAAAAATTACTCCCAAGAATTTATGTTCTTGTTTTACCGGCAGCGCGACATCATTCAATTTTACATCCGGGTCTAAGTACAAGCCTCGTTTTTGCGAAAAAAGCACTGTAACAGTTTTCTGAGTAGAGAAGCGGAAGCCATTTTGCTCAGCCCATTCCATTAGTTTATTTATTGTTATCTGGAGCTGTCTTTCACATGTTCGTAAGGTTGAGGCGCGGCATTCTATTTGCAGATCATCGACATATATGGAGTGCATAACGGAGGTGGGAATAACTTTGTTGACAGAGTTCATTTTTACTATAAAGAGTGTTGTGCTCAGTACGCAACCTTGTGGCACGCCGTTTTCTTGGATAAATGTGCGCGAGAGCACAGTGCCTAGACGGATTTGGAAAGTTCTGTTGGACATAAAATCAGCGAGACAGTTTAGCATTTTGCCACGGATTCCTAACGCGGCGAGATCACGTAAGATACCAAATCTCCACGTGGTGTCGTACGCTTTTTCAAGGTCGAAGAACACTGCCAGGCAGTGCTGTTTTTGTAGAAATGCTTCACGTATTTCGTGTTCAAGTCGGACGAGGTGGTCTGTCGTTGAACACCCTTTTTTATAGCCGCACTGGTGAAAATCGATGGAGTTGCGTGTATCAAGCGTGAAAGTTAATCTCGCATTTACGACACTTTCGTATGATTTCGCCAAACAGCTTGTGAGGGCAATGGGTCGAAAGCTGCTTGGGGATGTGGGGGATTTACCTGTTTTTAAAAAAGGCACAACTATTGCGTTTTTCCAACTTGTTGGCATGCTTCCCGATTCAAATACTCTGTTAAAAAATTTAAGGAGAGCATTTACGGATGCTGGGGACAGGTGTGCAAGCATGGAATAATGAATCCGGTCAGGACCTACTGCAGTTTTCTTGCCAGCAGAGAGAACCCTGTTAAGCTCTTGTAGCGTAAATGGAGCATTGTTTTCGTCCCTTGACATACACGCAGTTGGTAGCTTCTCTTTTTCTGCCGACAGTTTGTATTTTAAGAACCTGTTTGAATAATTAGCCGAGCTAGAGATGTTATAGAAATGTTCCCCAAGTATATTCGCTTGTTCTTGTAGTGTTGTCTGAGTGCCTGAAGGTGTAAGTATGGGTATCGTGTATGGTGAGTAGTCCCCCTTAAACTTTCTGACCTGGTCCCACATCCTTTTGGATGTAACGGTGCTATTAATCGTAGATACATATTTTTGCCAAGAACATTTTTCTGCCTGTCTCCGGATATACCGAGCTTTCGCTTTGGCTTGTTTAAAATTTAGAAGGTTGTTGTGTGTTGGGTACCTGCGTAAGATTCCCCAGGCCTTATTTTGCTGCTTTTTTGCTATGGTGCATTCATGTGTCTACCAAGGATTAAGCTTTTTCGGAACAACGCCAGAAGATTGCGGAATGGCCTTTTCGGCTGCAGAAATAATACAGTTAGTAAATTGTTCATTAATTTCGTCAATGCTTAAATCTGTTAAAGTAAGCTCCTCCAGCCTGGCACTTTCTGTGAAAACAGACCAGTCTGCCATTTGTAGTTTCCAACGGCGCGGTTTGTGAGATATAATGGGTAGTGTTGACGTGAGGTTGATTATAGCAGGTAGATGATCACTGCCATATGATTTCTTCAGTACATCCCATTTAAAATCGGTAAAAATGTCGGGAGAGCAGAATGCTAAATCAATGCAGCTAAAAGTACGTGAACTGGGTGAAAAATGAGTTGGCGCACCTGAATTTAAAAGACAGATGTTATTAGTCAAAATAAAATCTTCGATAAGTTGTCCTCTTTGGTCATTCTTATCGCTACCCCAAAGAGTGCAGTGAGCATTAAAATCACCAACTAAAACAAAAGGCTCCGGCAGCTGGTCAATTAAATC
The DNA here is from genome assembly GCF_050947875.1 of Dermacentor variabilis. NCBI lineage: Eukaryota > Metazoa > Arthropoda > Arachnida > Ixodida > Ixodidae > Dermacentor > Dermacentor variabilis. The sequence continues at coordinate 24,731,624 of NC_134574.1, forward strand.
TTCCAAATCTCGAGTTGTGAAATAATGAACAGATGGTTACAGTCTTAAATGACAAAACGGTGACAGCTACTGCCTCGTGCGGAGTATTTAATGAAACGTTCCGTGTAGGGATGCCGCCTTGAACGACAATAGCGACACCTCCTGATAGCCGACTGGAGTGTTCGCGGTCCTTTCTTATAACTGTAAAGCCTTTAAGGAAATTTGTATGCTTTGGTCCTAGATACGTTTCTTGAAGGCAGAATGCCACTGGTGATAACTTATTTATGATATCTTTGATGTCACCTAGATTGTGAATTAGGCCTCTGCAGTTCCAATGAATGATAAAAGCCATCTTATTGGAATCGGGGAAAAAATGCTTATGTGTGTGAGCTTACAAATTCTAGGTGGCATCTATTTAAAACCTGGTTACTCTTATGAAGGGCGGTAACCGCTCAGGTTACCTTTCCCTTTCTCACAGAAGTTAAAATATGTTTCTCCTTCTGTGTGCGCTCCAAGGAGCGCGGGTCTTTTGGCGGGTCTTTTGGCGTCAATGACGCCGGGATTTTTGGATCGACGTCCATCGCCTTTTCCGAGGCACTGGACGCTCGAGAGCCAGGCGCCGAGACGCGCGTCTCGGGCCGTGGGGTACGCTTCAACTTCGGGCCCTGCGGCACTGTTGTCTGCGGGCCCGTATTCGTTGCTGGTGGAGCAGTACTGGCTGCAGCCACCAAGGGGGCGGTTGGGGTTTCTACAGGGGTACCGGAAGTGGACCCTGTAGATTCCTGAGACCGGTGTGGCGCTGCCCCCTGCCGCGTCACACTGGCATAGCTTACTTGAGGTAAGTGCGCTAACCTTTTCCTCGCTTCATAAAATGAAATCTTTTCCTTTACAGTTATTGCAATTATTTCTTTTTCTTTTTTCCAGCAAGGGCAGCTCCGCGAGTAAGCTGGATGGTCGCCCTTGCAATTGACACATTGTGCGGGAGCATTGCAGTTGTCAGATGGATGGTCGTTGGCGCTACACTTTGCACATGTCTCCTTTCCTCTGTATGATTGTGATGCATGTCCGAACCTTTGGCACTTGAAGCACCGCCTCGGGTTCGGTATGTATGGTCGGACGTTGATTTTCAGGTACCCTGCGTCGAGTGAACTTGGTACAGTACTGGAGCCAAATGTTAGTATTACGTGTTTTGTGGGGATCTGTTGGTCGTTTCGTCGAAGTGTTATCCTTTGTACCTTGATTACATGTTGCTCCTGGAATCCCTCAAGGAGCTCTTCGTCACTGAGGTTCATGAAATCTTCTTCTGATATTACTCCTCTGCTGGTGTTGAGCGAGCGATGTGGGGAAATTGTGACATTAGTTTTACCGATGCTTTTGAGTTCACTGATTTTTTCGACTTGTTCTTTCTTTGTCAGTTCGAGGAGGAGGTCTCCACTTGCCATCTTTGATGCTTTGTAGCCTGATCCGATCGCGTTTGATAGGCATTTGGATACTATGAAAGGTGATAGTTTTCTAATAGTTGTGTCGCCTTCACTGTGAAGGACATGGAACTTTGGGAAGGTGTCATGGTTTGGTTTTAATAGGAACTGAAATGCTGCTTTGGTGCGCCCTCGTTTTTGAGGGCGATCTTGGAGGGGGGGAAAAGCGTTTGCCATGTAAACACTGGAAAATTCGGCGGCGATGGTGGCCACCCACCACCGAGCCCAACAAGGGGACGCTACAAGGTTAGAAGAGAACCTGCAGACGCCAGCCGTGCATCGCCGCTATAACCTAATATATATACCCAAGGCAGGATATATTACACACGGTTAACCCTTGCCGCCAGGAAATACGGAAGTAATTAGAAGTGAAGAGAAGACAGGAAAGATGTAAAAGTAGGAGATAAAGACGAAGATTTGAGAGGAAGAGATAGGAAGAGGCGACTGCCGATTTCCTCCAGGTGGGTCAGCCTGGAGGTGCCGTCTATGTGAAGTAGAGGCCAAAGAGGCGTGTTGCCTCCGCCGGGGGGCCTTAAAGGTCCAAACACCCGGCATCGGCTCAACCTCCAGGATCCCCCTTTCCCCAGACACGGCTAAGCCGCGCACGGCGACACGCGGGAGGGTCCAACCCTCGTGTGCTCGGGTACGTGGTGTCGCAACACACCAAACGCCTGCTGACGCAGACGCCCCTGCGGGGAAAGCATATTACTACATGTATATGTGATATATAAATACTGCATAAGAGGGAGTAAAGTTCAATGAATACAGGATTTTTAAGCTTTTGTAATGAAATTAACGCTTTTACGAGACTTAGCGAGTCTGTGTATACAATTGCTCTGTCGAGTTTTAGTTTCTGTATATGTCTTACTGCAGACAGTACTGCATAAGCTTCTGCAGTGAAGATACTTGTTTGCGGGTTCAGTAAGTCAGATATAGAAAGAGAGGGACCAACAGCAGCATAAGATACACCAGCATGTGATTTAGACGCGTCTGTGTAGAATTCGGAGCACCTGTACTTCGATTGAAGTTCGCGGAAATGCATAGCGATTTCGATGTCGGGTGCGTGTTTTGTGACCTCTACAAAGGATACGTCACAGTCTATCACTTGCCACCCCCAGGGCGGTAATAGCTTAGTTGGAGGCATTAGTCGATGTTCAAGAACAGGGACATCCATTTCCGTGCTAAGTTCTCTTGCACGCAGTGAGAAAGGAAGTCTCATGGAGGGTTTATTATTAAAAAGGGTTTGACACGTTAAGTCATTAACAGTCTTGAAACACGGATGTTCTTTATTGGAGCGCACATTGAGAAAATAAATTAAGCTGATGTACGTTCTCTGAAAATGTAGTGACCATTCGTCTGACTCTGCATATAGACTTTCCACCGGGCTTGTTCTAAATGCGCCAGTGGCCAGGCGGATACCCAGATGATGAACGGGGTCTAACATTTTTAGCGCACTCGGTGCAGCAGAGTGATATACTACGGCACCATAATCTAATCGTGATCTAACTAGGCTCCTGTAAAGATTTAGGAGGCACCTCCTGTCGCTACCCCATGTAGTGTGGGATAGAACTTTAAGTAAGTTCATGGTTTTTAGACATATTTCTTTAAGATATTTTATGTGTGAAATGAAAGTGAGCCTGGAGTCGAGAATAACACCTAGAAATTTGTGCTCTTTCTTGAAGGGAATTTGTTGTCCACCCAGTTCTACACAGGGATCAGGTACCAGGCCTCTCTTTCTTGTGAAGAGAACACAAGAGCTTTTGTGCGGGTTGATTTTAAATCCATTTTGGTCTGCCCACTTGGACACCTTGTTTAGGCCCTGCTGTACCTGTCTTTCACACACAGTAAGGTTGCAAGATTTGAAACCTCTCTGTATATCATCTACGTAGACGGAATAGAAAATGGCCGCTGGCAGTGAACGACGAAGTGTGTTCATTTTAACGATAAAGAGAGTGCAACTGAGCACTCCTCCCTGGGGTACACCTGTTTCCTGTATAAAAGGTCGCGACAATACGTTGCCGACTTTCACGCGGAAGCTACGATCCAACAAATAGCTTTCAATTATGTTCAGCATGTTTCCACGGATGCCCATCTCCGACAGGTCTCGCAACATCCCGTAACGCCATGCCGTGTCATACGCTTTTTCCATGTCAAGGAATACCGATAGAAAATACTGCCCATGTACAAATGCATCGCGGATATTTCCTTCAATGCGCACCAGATGATCGGTTGTCGACCGCCCTTCTCTGAATCCACACTGATAAGGATCGAGCATAATGTTGAGCTCAAGGAAATGTATAAGTCTACGATTTATTATTTTTTCAAAAAGCTTACACAGACAATTAGTTAGAGATATTGGACGATAACTTGATGCTAGAGAAGGGTCTTTTCCCTGTTTTAGAACAGGAACTACAATCGCTTCTTTCCATGTGGATGGGAGGTATCCTGAAGCCCAAATAGTATTGAAAAGTGTAAGAAGTGTAACTTGTGCGTCAGTATGTATGTTTCTGATCATGTCATACATGACTCTGTCAGGTCCCGGTGCAGTGCTTTTACATGTGTTCAAGGCAGCTCTCAACTCGGCAATACCGAAAGGCCGGTTATACGGTTCATTCTGCTTGGACTTTCGTATGATTGGCGTACGTTCTACTATTTCTTTATGTTTAAGAAAGGATTGGGAATAGTGCGTTGAGCTCGACACTTGCTCAAAGTGCTCCCCAAGTGAGTCTGCCTGATCTTGCAGTGTATCGCCCTGTGTATTTACCAGAGGGAGTGAATATGTTTGTCGCCCTCTAATTCTATTTACCTTGTTCCATACTTTCGCCTCATCTGTATAAGAGTTTATACTCGATAAAAATGAATGAATGTTTGATGTTTTGTGGCGCAAGGGCCAAGTATGGCCAAAGAGCGCCATATCCGTGTTAATGGGCTTGCAGTGAAATCATGAGTTCGATGAAGTTGGTGTGACGTGGCTGTAGAGGGGCCTTAAAAGAATGGTCGCGCTAAAGTGCGCAAAATCTATATAATAAGATTATGGCGATGACTTATGACGTGTACTATGAACATTAAGATACATTTAAATAGAATGATACGATGCGTAAAAATATCTAAGGTTATAAGATATGCTCGAGCACTACTGCCTCCTTAGAGCCCTTGAAAAAACAAGGGCCTGGAGGCATGTGCTAGGCACAACTGTTATCGCAGCGGCATCCTCTGGAGCGAGGATGCTCTACCAATTTCTTGGGCATATAACGTGTAGTACGACATCATTTAAGAAGCTCAGGACTGTCTTGTTGTCAAAAAGCGGTTCCTTACCAAGAAACATAACCGGGTGTAGAGGGATGTGATGTTTGTAAGCAATGAATGAATGAATGAATGTATGTGGTTTAGTGGCGCAAGGGCCAGATATGGCCAAAGAGCGCCAAGACAGTGTTAGTGATTTCGCGGTGGAATGATGAGTTCTGTGACGAAGATGTGACTTGGCTGTATAGTGGCCTAAAAACAGTCGCTGTAAAGTGCGTAAAATCTATGTGCTATAAAATTTATGGCGATGATTAATGACGAGTACTATGAACATTAAAATCCATCGTAGAAGGATGATGCAAAATATAAAATATATAAGATGGTAAAATTTCTTGGAGCACTGCTGCCTCGCCAGAGCCCTTGAACCACAAGGGCCTAGAGGCATGTGCTATTCAAAATAGTTATCACAGCGCCATCCTCTGAAGAGAGGAGACGCTACGAACATGTGGGGCTAAAAACATGAAACACAACATCTTTGAGATAACTTAGGACCGCGTTGGTGTCAAATAGCGGTTCTGGGCCGAGTAACATTACTGGGTGAAGGGGGATCTGCTGCCGGTATGCTATGGGAAAATGTTTCTTTCTTTCGTATTCGGCTTTCGGACACTCCAGAAGGACGTGGAGGACGGTGAGCCTCTCCCCGCATCTACCGCAGGTTGGAGGCTCGTTTCCGGTGAGTAAAAAGTTATGTGTGCCAAATGTGTGTCCTATTCTTAGACGACAGAATAGGACATCTGTCCGGCGTGATTTTGTTACGGAAGGCCAGAATCCTAACTGTGGCTTTATCCCGTGGAGCTTATTATTTGTTTCCGCGTCCCATAGGCGTTGCCAGTGGTTCCGTAGTTTCCTCCGTAAGAAGGGCTTCAGGTCTGTGACAGGGACCGAAGCAGTAGGGTTAACTGCATGCAATGAAATTGATGTGGCCATCTGGTCGACTAGAACGTTTCCCTCGATGCCCCTATGACCTGGCACCCAGCATATGATGACATGTTGATTACCTATATGGGCTTTACACAGAGCAGAATAGAGTTCGTTAATTACCGGATTTTTGTGGTTAGAGAATGATATCAAGGCCTTTACAACACTAAGGGAGTCCGTATATATGACTGATTTCTGGAGTTTTGATTTCCTGATATGCTTCACAGCCGACAAAAGTGCGTAGGCCTCAGCCGTAAAGATACTAGTTTCCGGGTGCAGTACGTCGGATTCCGAGAAGGATGGACCGACGGCTGCATAGGATACCCCGTCGTGTGACTTTGATGCGTCTGTGTAGAACTCCGTGCAGGAGTATTTGTGCTGGAGTTCCCGGAAATGCATCTTGATTTCAATCTCTGGGGCATGCTTTTTGACTTCCACGAACGATATATCACATTGTATGAGCTGCCACTCCCAAGGAGGTAGCAGCTTGGCTGGATGCATTAGGCGAAGCTCGAGGAGTGGAACGTGCATTTCTTCGCTAAGCTCCCTCACACGCAGCGAGAAAGGCTGTCTTACGGACGGACGATTGCGAAAGAGTGTAGCACATGTCATGTCATTAATGGTACTAAAACAGGGATGTTGGGGGTTTGAGTGGACTTTCAGAAAATATGTATGGCTGATGTATGTTCTCTGCAGATGAAGTGACCACTCATTTGATTCTACATATAAACTTTGTATGGGACTCGTTCTGAAAGCGCCAGTGGCCAGTCGGATTCCTAGATGGTGGACTGGGTCTAGCATCTTTAGTGCGCTCGGGGCGGCAGAGTGATAAATCACGGCACCATAGTCTAGTCGCGATCGAATGAGGCTTTTATATAGATTCATTAAACACTTCCTGTCACTACCCCACGTAGTCTGGGACAGAAGTTTCATTATGTTCATTGTTTTCAGACATTTTTCTTTAAGATGTTTAATGTGGGGGACGAAAGTGAGTCTGTAGTCAAGTATGACACCTAGAAATTTATGTTCTTTGTTTACAGGTATCTGTTGTCCACGCAGTTCTATGCAAGGATCTGGGATAAGTCCTCTCTTTCTTGTAAAAAGAACACAAGAGCTTTTGTTAAGATTGATCTTAAACCCATTCTTGTCTGCCCACATTGACACTTTGTTCAGGCCATGCTGTACCTGTCTCTCGCAGACTGCGAGGTTACAAGATTTGAAAGCTATTTGAATGTCGTCCACGTAGACAGAGTAAAAGATGGCGGGTGGTAGTGAAGCACGAAGCGTGTTCATCTTCACGATAAATAGCGTGCAGCTGAGCACGCCTCCTTGGGGTACACCCGTTTCTTGCGTAAAAGGACGTGAGAGTGCATTGCCGACTTTTACCCGGAAGGTACGATTTGACAGATAGCTTTTTATTATATTAAACATATTACCGTGGATGCCCATTTCTGACAGGTCTCTTAAGATTCCGTAACGCCACGTTGTGTCATACGCCTTTTCCATATCGAGAAATATCGATAGGAAGAACTGTTTATGTATAAATGCGTCCCGGATATTCCCTTCAACACGCACGAGATGATCGGTTGTGGAGCGCCCTTCTCGGAAGCCGCACTGATAAGGATCAAGCATTTTGCTCTGTTCAAGGAAATGAATGAGTCGCCGATTTATCATTTTTTCGAACACCTTACAAATGCAACTTGTGAGGGCTATCGGGCGGTAACTTGCCACTGAGGAAGGGTCTTTGCCTTGTTTCAAAACAGGGACTACAATGGCTTCCTTCCAGGCGGTTGGAAGGTACCCTGCATCCCAGATGGTGTTGAAAAGTGTGAGTAGTGTAAGTTGCGTGTCATTGTGTAAGTTTTTGAGCATTTCATACATGATTCTATCAGATCCTGGTGCGGAACTCTTGCATGCGCTCAAGGCAGCTTTCAACTCGGCAGCACTTAAAGGGCAATTGTACGGTTCATTCTGTCGGCATTTATTGATGAGTGGCTTGCATTCTTCTATTTGTTTATATTTTAGGAAGGATTGCGAATAATGATTTGAGCTTGATACACTCTCAAAGTGCTCCCCAAGTGAGTCCGCCTGATCTTGTAGGGTATCGCCTTGTGTGTTTACCAAAGGGAGTGCATGTGCTTGTCGCCCTCTTATCCTATTGACCCTGTTCCAGGCTTTCGCCTCATCTCTGAACGAGTTAATACTCGATAGAAACTTCTGCCAACTTTCTCGTCTGGCCTGTCGGCGGGTTCGCCTGCCTTCGGATTTTACTTTTTTAAAGTTAACTAGATTCTCTGCAGTGGGAGAAGCGCGTAGCAACCCCCACGCCCTGTTCTGTTTTTTACGAGCGATCCTACAAACGTCGTTCCACCATGGGACACGCCGTTTGCAGGCCAAGCCTTTTACTTCTGATATGCATTTAAATGCGACATCTATTATGAATGCTGTAAAAAACTCGACTGCAGCGTCAATTCCTAACGAAGACAGGTCAGCCCATGAGATACTAGTTAGAGATCGAAATTTCTCCCAATCAGCTGTCTCAATCTTCCACCTAGGAGCGTATGGTGGATATTCGTTTTCTTTATATGATCTTAGCAGTATAGGGAAGTGGTCGCTACCGTAAGGGTTGTCGGTAACTTCCCATTCAAGTTCAGGCAGTACAGACGGAGACACTATACTAAGATCTATTGACGAAAAGGATCGGTTTGCAGGAGAGTAATATGTGGGTTCTTTCTTATTGAGAAGACACGCTCCAGAAGAAAAAAGGAACTGTTCAACAAGGCGACCTCGCGCATCTGTACGAGAGTCGCCCCACAGGGAGCTGTGCGCATTGAAATCGCCAAGAACAGCATAAGGTTCTGGCAATTGATCGATCAAGGAGTGAAATTCTTGTTTGTTCAGTTGGTAATGTGGGGGTATATAAAGGGAGCAAATGGTGATGAGTTTGTTTAGTAGGACAACTCGAACCGCCACTGCTTCAAGGGGCGTTTGTAGCTGTAAAGGTTGACACGCAATACTTCTATGAGTAAGAATCGCAACACCACCCGATGATGCGACGGCATCATCGCGATCTTTTCGAAACGTAACATACGTACGGAGAAAGTTTGTGTGTTTAGATTTTAAGTGTGTCTCCTGTAAACACAGCACTTTTGGATTATGTTGGTGGATGAGTTCTTGCAAATCATCAAGGTTTCTAAGGAGACCTCTGATGTTCCATTGAATTATTTGTGTATCCATGTTTAAGGTAAATTTGTGCTGTGTTTACGGAAAAGGAGTGGATGCCTTATATTACAGAACCCTTTCGAGGCCCTGTAATAGGTGTTTTGTTCTTTCTGAAGCGCTCGAGCGATTCTCGACGCTCCTTAGGCGTTTGGTGCGCCTTGGGGACAGGTGTAGTGTCCATTGCCTCCTGTGAGACGCCGGACAAGCGCTCTTGCGAGCGAGAGGTTTTCCTAGAGAGTCCTGCCCCGGAAGGCAAGACCCCTGCGCCCACCTGCCCGGAGGTCGATGGGGCTCCCTGAGGGATTTGGCTGCGCTGGCCGTTGCCAGCGCTGGAAGGGGCCTCGGAGGTTGGGGCAGCCTCGGCTGCACCCACCTTCGGGGTGGATGGTCCCTTCTCCTCGGTTGACGGAGCAGCGCTAGCTGCAACCGCCGCGGGGGCAGATGGCGTAACTGCCGACTCACTGCCTGTGGGTCGGACAGCCGCCGGAGGCCGTTGTGACGCTGCCCCCTTACGCGCCACATCGGCAAAGCTGCTCTTAGACAGGTATGACACCCGCCTACGTGCCTCCTTGAAAGATATATTTTCTTTTACTTTGATTGTCACAATCTCTTTTTCTCTTTTCCAGGACGGGCAGGCGCGCGAGTATGCGGCGTGCTCGCCATCACAGTTGACACAATGTGGAGTCTTCTGGCATGTTTCGGAGGAATGTTCAGTGTCGCTACACTTGGCACATGTCAGCCGGCCTCGACAGTTCTGTGAACTGTGGCCGAACCTTTGGCACTTAAAGCATCTGAGAGGATTGGGCACGTATGGCCTAACACGAAGTTTGATATAACCGGCCTCGATGGACTCGGGGAGGACACTTGAACCGAAAGTGAGTATCAGGTGTTTCGTATTGATCTCTTTACCGTCTCGCCTGATCTTAATTCGCTTAACATTTATGACATTCTGTTCACTGAAGCCCTCCAAGAGTTCAGCTTCAGTGAGCTCTAGCATGTCATCATCCGAGACAACGCCGCGGGTGGTGTTCATGGTACGGTGCGGGGTTACTGTTACTTGGGTCTCCCCAAATGACACAAGTTTCGGCAGCTTCTCATACTGCTTCTGATTTTGGAGCTCCAAAAGGAGATCACCACTTGACATTCTCGACACCTTATATCCTGTACCGAAAACTTCGGTCAAAGACTTGGAAACAAGGAATGGTGAAATGGATCGCACTAGTTTGTCTGTCTTTTCTGAGTGAATCACGTGGAATCGAGGAAAGTTGTGGACTTGTCGTCCGAAAAATTGAAACAGATCTTCGGTGCGCCCTCGTTTCTGAGGGCGATCAGGAAGTTTGGGGAAGGAGTTTTCCATGAAGATGTATAAAAATTCGGCAACAGCGCCGACCGCCCACCACGGAGCCCAACGAGGGGACGCGGCAGAGCTTGCATGCAAGTCTGCACGACGTCAGTCGTACGCCGCCACTATAACCAAATATGGTGTACCCAAGGTTGGGTAGCCACAGAGGGTTAACCCTTGCCGCCAAGGAGAAAGGAAGTAAACAGAAGAGAGAAGGAGACAGGAAAGGTGGAAAGTAAGGGAAAGACGAAGGTTGTAGGGAGAGAGAGACAGGAAAAGGCGACTGCCGATTTCCTCCAGGTGGGTCAGTCTGGAGGTGCCGTCTATGTGAAGCTGAGGCCGAAGAGGTGTGTTGCCTCCGCCGGGGGGCCTTAATGGTCCAAAACACCCAGCATCGGCTCAACCCCCAGGATCCCCTTTTCCCCAGACACGGCTAAGCCGCGCACGGCTACACGCGGGAGGGTCCAACCCTCGTGTGCTCGGGTCCGTGGTGTCGCAACACACCAAACGCCTGCTTACGCAGACGCCCCTGCGGGGGGTTTGTAAGCAAGCGGAAAATGTTTCTTTCTCTCCGTTTCGGCTTCCCGACACTCCAGGAGCACGTGGAGGACAGTAAGCACCTCACCGCATCTACCACAGATTGGAGGTTCACTTCCAGTAAGCAGATAATTATGGGTGCCAAATGTGTGTCCTATTCTGAGGCGACAGAATAGGACATCTGTTCGCCGAGATTTTGTTGGGGAGGGCCAAAAACCTAACTGCGGCTTTATAACGTGCAGTTTATTATTTATCTCTGCGTCCCACATGCGTTGCCAGTGGTTTCGCAGTTTCTTTCGTATGTAAGGTTTCAGATCTGTGAGAGGCACCAAATCAGTATTATTAACAGCAGGGAGTGCAATTGACGTAGCCATCTGGTCTGCCAAGACGTTACCTTCGATTCGCCTGTGGCCGGGTACCCCGCATATGATGATTTGCTGGTTAGATAGATAAGTTTTGCATATGTCGGAATAGACCTCAGTAAGTACAGAATTTTTATGTTTGTAGGGTGACATTAAGGCCTTCACCACACTTAGGGAGTCTGTATATATTACGGCTTTTTGGAGTTTTGCTTTCTTTATATGCTTTACAGCCGACCATATAGCGTAGGCCTCTGCCGTAAAGTAACTTGTTTCTGGATGTAGTACATCGCATTCCGAAAAAGAAGGACCGACGGCTGCATAAGATACTCCGGCATGTGACTTGGAAGCGTCTGTGTAGAACTCTGTGCACGAGTGTTTGTACTGAAGTTCTAGGAAATGCATTCGAATTTCTACATCTGGAGCATGCTTTGAAACTTTTAGAAAGGATACGTCACATTCTGTGACCTGCCAGTCCCAAGGAGGTAATAGCTTGGTTGGGCGCATTAAGCGGTGCTCCAGGAGTGGGACATGCATTTCATCGCTAAGCTCCTTCACACGCAGCGAGAAAGGCTGTCTTATAGACGGACGGTTGCGGAAAAGTGTAGCATACGTCATATCGGTAATGGTATTAAGACATGGGTGTTCAGGAATGGAATGCACTTTAAGGAAATAAGTAAAGCTGACGTATCTCTGTAAGCGGAGCGGCCACTCATTCGATTCGGCATATAGGCTTTCGATCGGGCTTGTTCTGAAAGCACCAGTGGCTAGGCGGATACCTAGATGATGGACAGGATCCAGCATCCTTAGCGCGCTCGGGGCGGCAGAGTTATACACTACGGCCCCATAATCCAATCGTGACCGTATTAGGCTCTTGTAGAGATTCATTAGACACTTTCTGTCACTTCCCCACGTAGTCTTGGATAGAAGTTTTATTAAGTTCATTGTTTTTAGACATTTTTCTTTGAGATATTTGATGTGTGGAATGAAAGTGAGTCTATCGTCAAGTATAATACCTAGGAATTTGTGCTCTTTGTTGATAGGAATTTGTTGTCCACACAGTTCTAAGCAAGGATCCGGGACCAGGCCTCTCTTTCGTTTAAAAAGTACACAAGAACTTTTGTGAGGATCGATTTTAAATCCGTTTTTCTCTGCCCATTTTGATACTTTGTTTAAACCATGCTGTACCTGTCTCTCGCACACTGCGAGGTTACAGGATGTAAAAGCTATTTGAATGTCGTCCACATAGATAGAGTAAAAAATGGCCGGAGGTAATGAAGCACGGAGCGTGTTCATCTTCACTATAAAGAGCGTGCAGCTAAGGACGCCTCCCTGGGGTACACCGGTTTCTTGTGTAAAAGGACGTGACAGTACATTGCCGACTTTTACACGGAATGTGCGATTGGACAAATAGCTTTCTATGAGGTTTAGGATATTACCATGAATGCCCATTTCTGACAGGTCTCTTAAGATTCCATATCGCCACGTTGTGTCGTATGCCTTCTCCATATCGAGGAATACGGATAGGAAAAACTGTTTGTGTACAAATGCGTCACGGATGTTTGCTTCTATACGTACAAGGTGATCAGTTGTGGAGCGCCCTTCCCCTGAAGCCACACTGATAAGGATCAAGTATTTTGTTCTGTTCAAGGAAATGGATGAGGCGCCGATTTATCATTTTTTCAAATACCTTACACATGCAACTTGTGAGGGCTATCGGGCGGTAGCTTGCCACTGAGGAAGGATCTTTGCCTTGTTTTAAAACAGGGACCACAATGGCTTCTTTCCATGCAGTCGGAAGGTACCCTGCGACCCAGATAGTGTTGAAAAGTGTAAGTAGTGTAACTTGCGTGTCATTGTGTAAGTTTTTCAGCATTTCATACATGATTCTGTCAGATCCCGGTGCAGAGCTCTTGCATGCGCTCAAGGCAGCTCTGAACTCTGCAATACTAAAAGGACGGTTGTATGGTTGATTTTGACGACATTTTCTGTTGAAAGGCTTACGTTCTTCTATTTGCTTGTATTTGAGGAAGGATTGTGAATAATTTGATGAACTTGACACGTTCTCAAAATACTCCCCAAGTGAGTCTGCCTGGTCTTGTAGTGTATCGCCCTGTGTGTTTACCAGGGGGAGTGAATGTGTTTGCCGCCCTTTAATCCTATTAACTCTGTTCCAGGCTTTGGCCTCATCCCTAAACGAGTTAATACTCGATAAAAACTTGTGCCAGCTTTCTCTTCTGGCATGTCGGCGGGTTCGCCTGCCTTGGGACTTTATTTTTTTAAAGTTTATAAGATTCTCTGCAGTGGGAGAAGCGCGTAGCAACGCCCACGCCTTGTTCTGATTCTTACGGGCGATCCTACATTCGCTGTTCCACCACGGTACACGTCGTTTGCATGCCAGACCACTCACTTCGGATATGCATTTTGATGCGGCATCTATTATGAATGATGTTAGATACTCTACAGCAGCATCAATTTCTAGAGAAGACATGTCGGCCCATGAGATGTTAGTGAGAGTTCGAAATTTCTCCCAGTCTGCGGTGTCTACCTTCCACCTAGGAGCTTGCGGAGGATATTCGTTTTCTTTAGATGTTCTTATCAGTATGGGAAAGTGGTCGCTCCCGTAAGGATTCTTCGTAACTTCACATTCAAGTTCGAGCAGTATAGACGGGGAAACTATACTAAGATCTATTGAAGAAAATGTTCTGTTTGCTAGAGAGTAATATGTGGGTTCCTTTTTATTCAGCAAGCACGCACCGGAAGAAAAGAGGAACTGTTCAACAATGATGATGATGAGTTGGGATTTTTATGGCGCAGCAGCCGTGCAGACTATAATGCGCCAAGAACATGATTTTCGTATTAGCTTATTTGTTTAAATGCTGTAAAATGGTGTAAAAGGCCAGGTAAAATTATAAAACATGAAATGTGCTACAGTTCTTGTAGGATTCCTGTGGTTTTTAAAAAGTTAAAAGTATCTTCATGTGGGACCAGTGGCTCATCGCTCAATAAGAACATAGGATGGATCGGGATTCTTTTTTCGTAAAAAATCTTAAAATATCTTTCCCTCAATTTTTCTAAGCCAGGACATGTTATTAAAATATGTAGCACGGTTAAAATTTCACCGCAGTGTTGGCATGTTGGTTGTGGTTTGTTATTAATTAAGTAACTATGTGTCAGCCTTGTGTGACCGATTCTTAAGCGACATAAAACAATCTCGTAAAATCTTTGTCTGTGGCGACAACTCTGCCATTCTTGTAGAATAGGTTTTATGCAATGAAGCTTGTTAAATTTTTCTTGATCCCACACTCTCTGCCAGTGTTTCTTAACTGCTATTTTTAAAGTGGCTTTATAATCTTGCCAAGGTAGGCCAACATCATGTAGCTCCAAATCTTTGGTACGGACTGCCATAAAATCTGCTCTTTCATTACCGGGAATTCCTACGTGACTAGGAATCCAGCAGAAAGTGACGTTTAACGCTCTCTTGTGACATGTTGTGTATTGTTTTTTTATTTTCCTCAGTAGATTATTTCTAGATGGTAACCTAGATGCGAGAGCTTGAAGAGAGCTCAAGGAGTCGCTAAATATAACAGATTGGTTATTTCCTCTTTTCAGGATGTCTTCAAGAGCTAACGAAATGGCATAAAGTTCTGCAGTAAAGACAGTAGCCTGAGTTGGAAGTCTCATTTGTTTTTCAAATTGATTTGATGTCACTGCAGCGCCTACATTGTCATTGCTTTTTGATCCATCTGTAAAGTATTTCACGCAGAAATTATATTCTGATTCTATTTCTAAATATTCGCTTAGTAACGCCTCTCTTGGTGAAAATTGTTTTCTGTTTTTTGTTAACCTAAAGTCGCATTGCGCATGTTTCATCTCCCAAGGAGCAAAAGAAGGTTCATCTTGCAAGAACTTATTTCTTACGTCGAAACACAGGTCCGCATTCAGCTTTTGGTACCTGATGAAAAAGGAAGGAATGATTGCCGGTTTGTTGCTAAAATGTATTTCAAAGCGCAGCCTTGTAAATAGTCGTCTACAAGGATGCGTTGAACAGGACAGTACTCTCATTATGTACATGTTTCCAAGAAATAGTCTTCTGTGTTCCAAAGACAGCTGGTTGGTTTCTGCATACAAGCTTTGTACGGGAGACGTACGAAACGCGCCGGAACACAGACGTAGTCCGAGGTGATGCACCGGATCAAGAACCTCTAATGCTGACTTTCGAGCTGAGCCGTACACAAAACATCCGTAGTCTAATTGTGACCGGACCACTGCATTGTATATGCGAAGCAGACATATTCTATCTGAACCCCATGATCGGTGGGATAGGAGCTTTATTAAATTTATGGATTTCAGAGATTTATGTTTTGCATAAGCGATGTGTGCTTTGAAGTTGAGTTTTTTGTCAAAGATCACACCAAGAAATTTGTGTTCGTTCTTTACTGTGATTTGTTGCCCTTTAATATGTAATGTTGGGTCCGGTGTGAGCCTTCGGTATTGACTGAAAGGAACGCATATTGTTTTTTCTGTGCAAAATTTAAAACCATTTTCGTTTGCCCATCGCACTATGGAGTTTACACCTAACTGCAGTTGGCGTTCGCAAGTAGCCATATTACAAGAGGAAAAACAAAGTTGAATGTCATCGACATACAAGGAATACATTAGGGAAGAAGGAATAACTGTACTTATCGAGTTGAGCTTCACTAAAAATAGTGTAACGCTCAATACTCCGCCTTGCGGCACTCCATTCTTCTGTACAAAACAGTTGGAGAAAGTTGGGCCAAACATCACCTGAAAAGTTCTGTCCTCCAGATAGCTTTTGATTATACCAAGCATGTGCCCTTTTATTCCGTATCTGTTCAAGTCAATTAAAATCCCATGTCTCCACGTCGTATCATATGCTTTTGATAAGTCAAAGAAAACAGAGACGCAATGTTGCCTTTGGACGAAAGATTCACGGATTTTTGTTTCTAACCGGACTAATTGGTCGATTGTACTGCGATTGACTCTAAAGCCACACTGGTACTGATCAAGTAACCCGTTACTTTCCAAAAGGTGTACAAGCCGTTTGTTAACCATTCTTTCGAATGTTTTTCCTAAACAACTGGTTAAGGCAATGGGACGATAACTGTTCGGGTCAGAGCGTGCCTTTCCAGGTTTTAGAAATGGTAGAACAATCGCTTTCTTCCATGCTTTTGGAAAATAGCCTTCCGCCCACAACCTGTTGAAGAGGTGAAGGATTGTGTCGTACGTGTTCATGTGTAGGTGTCGCAGCATTTCGTAGTGTATGTTGTCCGGACCTGCAGAATGGCTCTTCCCTATATATATCGCATCGAAGAGTTCAGTTTTTGTGAAAGGACAGTTATATGGCTCAGTGCTGTTCAGTGATATCCGAAGATCTTTCTTTTCTGCAGTGGCCTTTATCTTAAGGAACTCGGGCGTGTAGTGAGCGTCACTCGAAATTTCAGCAAAGTGCTCGCCAAGTACATTTGCTTGGCCTTTAAGATCCCTTTCCTCGTCAAATATAGGGAGCGTGTATTCTGTATGAATACCGTCAATTTTTCTCACTTTCTCCCAGACTAATTTACTTGTTGTGTGACTGTTTATAGAGCTCACATATTTCACCCATGATGTCCTTTTTGCTATCCGTCTTTCCCTTCTAGCCTCACTGCGCTTTTGTTTAAAAAACAATAAATTTTCGAAAGTTGGGTACCTGTTTAGTCGAGACCATGCACAGTTTTGTTTCCTACGAGCTTTATCACACGCATCATTCCACCACGGTTTTGGTCTACGTGGCAGCTTCCCTTGTGAAAGTGGTATGGAGTTTTCAGCTGCATGTAATATTTGTTTCGTTATCGCATCACATAAATCGTCAATATTGAGTGCGATGACATCATCAATCCTTATTTCGGAGCTTTCCAAAAAAAGAGACCGGTCTGCTTTACCCAGCTTCCATCTCTGTCTTCGTGCTGGCATTGTTGGAGGCGCGTCGATCGGCTTGAGTATAATAGGGTAGTGGTCGCTGCCACGTGGGTTTTCCCTCACGTCCCAAGTAAAAAACCCGGCAAGTGACGGCGTCCCACAGGAGAGGTCAATGCTTGAAGTAGATTGTGATTGAGCAATAAAATATGTTGGCTTTCCATCATTAAAAAGATACAAATTGCAGTTGTCTAAAAATTCTTCTACCATTTTGCCCCTTGCGTCAGTGTGGCTACTGCCCCAGATGTTATTATGAGCATTAAAATCACCCAATAAAAGGAAAGGTTCTGGAAGTTCTTCCACGAGATTTTCTAATTCTTTTCTTGTGATATTCTTACCTGGTGGTAAGTACAGGGAGCATACTGTTATTGTTTTTTCTATCTGAACCTTTACTGCAACAGCTTCTAGGTTGGTGTTAAGCTTCACTTCACGTACTGGGACTCCTTGAGCAACCACTATAGCGACTCCTCCGGATGCGACTGAAGACTGTTCCCTATCTTTTCGAAAGATGCCGTATCGACGCAGAGGTTGTTTATGGCAACCTTTCAAATGAGTTTCTTGCAAACACATAAGAGAAGCCTCAGCGTCCTCGAAAAGGTCGTAAATGTCATCTATATTAGTTCTTAAACCACGGCAGTTCCACTGCACAATAGTAACCATATTTGATGATGTGGATTATCAGATACTTCACGAAGAGATTCTATGTAAGAGGTCACAAAGATGACATATGTGAATGAGCAAGAAACTTGCTAAAATGCTTTTTAGGTCACGTCTCCTTGGACGGGGGAATGACCGGTAGTCTACCCCCTTTGTGTTTTGCAGGGGCGATGCCCGACTTTTTGGTTTGCCTACCAGGTGTAGGCTCTTTTGTTTGATTCGTGTCCGGCGGACACACTTCCATCATATCATCGCCCTTTGGGCGTTCATCGTTGATGGTGCTTGATGAAGGTGCCGACTTCTTGGAAAGAAAGCGGTCCTTCGGCACCGATGTTGAGACCTTCGTGGCCTCTACCGCGTGCTGACCGACGTCAGCCCCAGCAGAAGCTTCTGGGCCTCTTGGGGGAGGTTTGCTATGAGCGTCTGTTTTTTCACTGGGTGAGGAGGGCTGGAGTGCTGACACTTTGTCCAGCAGCTCCACCTGTGTTCCAACTGACACCATCGGCGGCGCACGCCCTCTTTGCACAGCCTGTGCGTAAGTACCTCTATCGGCAAACGCGACTCTCTTTTTGGCTTCAATGTACGATATGTTCTCCCGTACCTTCAATGCGATCACTTCTTTTTCTTTTTTCCACTCAGGGCAAGATCTGGAAAACGCCGCGTGATGACCCGCGCAGTTTGCACAGCACTGCTCGCTTGTGCACGTTTCATCACCATGGTCTGATTGACCGCATTTAGCACAGGTTGCTCTTCCGCGACATGACTGGGATCCATGCCCATATTTCTGACACCGAAAGCACCGGCGGGGATTGGGCAAATAAGGTCTTACTCTAAGGTACAGGTAAGCGGCCTTAACGGCACTTGGAAGCGTTAAGGAGTTGAAGGTCAGCACAATGTGTTTGGTCGGATTTTCAATGTTATTTTTTCTAAATTTAATTCGTCTTGCACATAGAACACCCTGATCTCTCAAGGCTTCTTCGATTTCCTCGTCTGTGCACTTTAGAAGTTCTGTGTCTGAAATCACACCCTTAGCGTAGTTCAGTGTACGATGTGGCGAGACAGACACACTGTTCTCACCGATCTTGTCAAGTTTCTTAATCTGCCTGCTATGCTCAGCCGTCATAACTTCGAGCAAGAGGTCTCCAGAATTCATTTTCTTTGCTTTGTATGTCTCACCAATACACTCGTTAAGTGCCTTGGCGATGAGGAAAGGGGACATGTCTTGAATTTTTCGTTCACTTTCAGAAGTGATGACAAAAAATTTTGTAAAGCTATCGCTAGCTATACTTAAGTTCATTACCTCGGTCCGGTGCCTTTTCGGCCTCCGATCAGGTTTTGCTGAAGAGGGGGTTCTATCCATGAAGTTACTTATACGTTCGGCAGATAAGCTGGCCGCCCACCATGGAGCCCAACATGGGAGTGTTTTAAAAACCACTAGCCATACATAACTGCTATAACCATATAACCATGACCAAGGAAGGCCACGACCACATGGTTAACCCTTGCCGCCTTGAAATTCGGAAGTGAGAAGAAGTGATAAGAAGACAGGAAAGAAGAGACAGCGAGAGAGAAAGACGAAGATTGAAGAGGAGGACAGGAAAAGGTGACTGCCGATTTCCCCCGGGTGGGTCAGTCCGGGGGTGCCGTCTACGTGAAGCAGAGGCCAAAGAGGTGTGTTGCCGCCGCCGAGGGGCCGTAAAGGTCCAAACACCCGGCATTGGCTCAACCCCCAGGATCCCCCTTTCCCCGGACACGGCTAAGCCGCGCACGGCTACACGCGGGAGGGTCCAACCCTCGTGTGCTCGGGTACGTGGTGTCGCAACACACCAAACGCCTGCTTGCGCAGACGCCCCTGCGGGGAACTGTTCAACAAGACGACCTCGCGCGTCTGTACGAGAGTCGCCCCACAGGGAGCTGTGCGCATTGAAATCGCCAAGAACAACATAAGGTTCTGGCAATTCGTCTATAAATGACTGAAATTCATGCTTGTTTAATTTGAAGTGTGGGGGTACATAAAGCGAGCAAATGGTGACGAGTTTATTTAAAAGAACAGCTCGAACCGCCACTGCTTCAAGGGGCGTTCGTAGCTGTAAACGTTGACAGGCTACACTTTTTTGAATTATAATTGCAACACCGCCCGATGATGCGACAGCATCATCGTGATCTTTCCGAAACGTAACATATTGTCGAAGAAAGTTTGTGTATTTTGATTTTAAGTGTGTTTCCTGTAAACACAGCACTTTTGGATTGTGTGTATGGATGAGTTCTTGCACATCATCAAGATTCCTAAGAAGACCTCTGACATTCCATTGAATGATTTGTGTATCCATATTTAAAGAAATATAGGTGCTGTGTTTACGGAAACGGAAGAGATGCCTTAGATTACAGAGCTCTTTCGAGGCCCTGTAACCGGGGTTTTGTTCTTTTTAAAGCGTTCGAGGGAACCTCGCCGCTCCTTAGGCGCTTGGTGCGCCTTGAGGATAGGTGTAGTGTCCATTGCCTCTGGTGAGGCTCCGGACACGTGCTCTTGCGAGCGAGAAGTTTTCAGAGAGAGTCCCGCCTTGGAGGGCAAGAACCCTGCGCCCACCAGCCCGGAGGTCGATGGGGCTCCCTGAGGGATTTGGCTGCGCTGGCCGTTGCCAGCGCTGGAGGGGGCCTCGGAGGTTGGGGCAGCCTCGGCTGCGCCCACCTTCGGGGTCGATGGCTCGGTCTGCTCGGTTGGCGGAGCAGCACTAGCTGCAACCACCGTGGGGGCAGATGGCGTGACTGCCGACTCACTGACTGTGGGTCGGACAGCCGCCGGAGGCCGTTGTGACGCTGCCCCCTGACGCGCCACATCGGCAAAGGTTTTCCTGGGCAGGTACGATACCCGCCTACGTGCCTCCTTGAAACTTATATTTTCCTTTACTTTTATTGTTACAATTTCCTTTTTCTTTTTTCCACGATGGACACGACCGCGAGTACGCGGCGCGCTCCCCGTCACAGTTTACACAGTGGAGAGTGTTCGCACAAGCTTCAGTGGCGTGTTCAAGGGCACAGCATTTGGCGCATGTTTGGCGGCCTCGGCAGCTCTGCGAGCTGTGGCCAAAACGCTGGCATTTGAAGCATCTTAGGGGATTTGGCACATATGGTCTGACACGGAGCTTTATGTACCCGGCCTCTACAGACTCGGGCAGAATACTTGAACCGAATGTGAGTATCAGGTGCTTTGTTTGAATTTCTTTTCCATCCCTTCTTATCTTAATTCTTCTCACATTGACAACATTCTGATCACTGAAGCCCTCCAGGAGCTCAGCCTCTGTCAGCTGGAGCAAATCGTCATCCGAGACAACGCCGCGGGTGGTGTTGAGCGTGCGGTGTGGAGTCACTGTTAATGGAACATCTCCGAATGATACTAGACTGGGCAACTTATCATACTGTTTCTGATCATGGAGCTCTAGCAGGAGATCACCACTTGCCAGCCTTGATACCTTGTAGCCTGGACCAAGGACATCAGTTAAGGACTTTGAAACTAGAAAAGGGGAAATGTTTCGTACTTGTTTTTCTGATTTTTCTGAGTGGATCACATGGTAACGTGGGAAGTTCTGTCTTTGTCGTCCAAGGAACTGGAAAACTTCATCGGTGCGCCCTCTTTTGTGAGGGCGATCAGGAAGCGGAGGGAAGGAGCTAGCCATAAAGGAATTGAATTTTCGGCAACAACGCCAGCCACCCACCATGGAGCCCTACAAGGGGACGTTACAGGGACTGTAAAAACAGGTCCTGCAAACGCCAGCTTTACTTTGTCACTATAACCAAATATGAGATAACCTAGGTTGGCTATTCACACAAGGTTAACCCTTGCTGCCTGGAAAAATTGGAAGTAAGCGGAAGCTAGGAGAAGACAGGAAAGATGAAAAGTAGGAGAAAGACGAAGATTAGAGGAAGAGAGAGACAGGAAAAGGCAACTACCGATTTCCCCCGGGTGAGTCAGTCCGGGGGTGCCGTCTACGTGAAGCTGAGGCCAAAGGGGCGTGTTGCCGCCGCCGAGGGGCCGTAAAGGTCCAAACACCCGGCATTGGCTCAACCCCCAGGATCCCCTTTTCCCCGGACACGGCTAAGCCGCGCACGGCTACACGCGGGAGGGTCCAACCCTCGTGTGCTCGGGTACGTGGTGTCGCAACGCACCAAACGCCTGCTTGCGCAGACGCCCCTGCGGGGGGCAACACGCGGGAGGGTCCAACCCTCGTGTGCTCGGGTACGTGGTGTCGCAACACACCAAACGCCTGCTTGCGCAGACGCCCCTGCGGGGGTACCGCCACGTTGTGTCGTACGCCTTCTCCATATCCAGAAATATCGATAGGAAAAACTGTTTGTGGACGAAAGCGTCGCGAATATATCCTTCGATACGTACAAGATGATCGGTTGTGGACCGCCCTTCTCTAAAGCCACACTGACAGGGATCTAGCACTTTCTTCAGTTCAAGGAAGTGAATTAGTCGTCGATTAATCATCTTTTCAAATACCTTACAAAGGCAGCTTGTGAGGGCTATCGGGCGGTAACTTGCCACTGAGGAAGGGTCTTTGCCTTGTTTCAAAACAGGGACAACAATGGCTTCTTTCCATGCGGTTGGAAGGTACCCCACAGCCCAAATAGTGTTAAAAAGTGCAAGTATTGTAACTTGCGTGTCACTGTGTACGTTTTTAATCATTTCATACATTATTCTGTCCGATCCTGGCGCAGAGCTCTTGCATGCGTTCAAGGCAGCTCTCAACTCTGCAATACTAAAAGGACGGTTGTATGGTTCGTTCTGACGACATTTTCTGATTAGAGGCTTACATTCTTCTATTTGTTTGTGTTTGAGAAAGGATTGTGAATAATTTGTTGAACTTGACACGTTCTCAAAATGCTCCCCAAGTGAGTCTGCCTGGTCCTGTAGTGCATCGCCCTGTGCGTTTACAAGGGGGAGTGAATGTGTTTGCCGCCCTCTCATCCTATTAACTCTGTTCCAGGCTTTGGCCTCATCCCTAAACGAGTTAATACTCGATAAAAACTTCTGCCAGCTTTCTCTTCTGGCCTGTCGGCGGGTTCGCCTGCCTTGGGACTTTATTTTTTTAAAGTTCATAAGATTCTCTGCAGTGGGAGAAGCGCGTAGCAACCCCCCCGCCTTGTTCTGATTCTTACGGGCGATCCTACATTCGCTGTTCCACCACGGTACACGTCGTTTGCATGCCAGACCACTCGCTTCGGATATGCATTTTGATGCGGCATCTATTATGAATGATGTAAGATACTCTACAGCAGTATCAATTTCTAGAGAAGACATGTCGGCCCATGAGATGTTAGTGAGAGTTCGAAATTTCTCCCAGTCGGCTGTGTCTATCTTCCACCTAGGAGCTTGCGGAGGATATTCGTTTTCTTTAGATGTTCTTATCAGTATGGGAAAGTGGTCGCTCCCGTAAGGATTCTTCGTAACTTCCCATTCAAGTTCGAGCAGTATAGACGGGGAGACTATACTAAGATCTATTGAAGAATATGTTCTGTTTGCTAGAGAGTAATATGTGGGTTCCTTTTTATTCAGCAAACACGCACCGGAAGAAAAGAGGAACTGTTCAACAAGACGACCTCGCGCGTCTGTACGAGAGTCGCCCCACAGGGAGCTGTGCGCATTGATATCGCCCAGAACAACATAAGGTTCTGGCAATTCGTCTATAAATGACTGAAATTCATGCTTGTTTAATTTGAAGTGTGGGGGTACATAAAGCGAGCAAATGGTGACGAGTTTATTTAAAAGAACAGCTCGAACAGCCACTGCTTCAAGGGGCGTTTGTAGCTGTAAACCCTGACAGGAGATACTTTTATGGACCAAAATGGCAACACCGCCTGATGATACGACTGCATCATCGCGATCTTTGCGAAACTTGACATACGATCGGAGAAAGTTTGTATGTTGTGGTTTTAGGTGTGTTTCCTGTAGACACAGCACTGTTGGATTGTGTTTTTGGATAAGCTCTTGCACATCATCAAGGTTCCTAAGAAGACCTCTGATGTTCCATTGAATTATTTGTGTATCCATATTGGGAGCAAATGGGTGCTGTGTATACGGAAACAGAAGTATTAATTACGCAGATTTCAGTGATTAAATTACAGAGCCCTTTCGAGGCCCTGTAATAGGGGTTTTGTTCTTTCTGGAGCGCTCGAGGGAGCCTCGCCGCTCCTTAGGCGCTTGGTGCGCCTTGAGGATGGGTGTAGTGTCCATCGCCTCTTGTGAGGTGCCGGACACGTGCTCTTGCGAGCGGGAAGTTACCAGCGAGGGTCCCGCCTTGGAGGGCAAGACCCCTGCGCCCACCAGCCCGGAGGTCGATGGGGCTCCATGGGGGATTTGGCTGCGCCGGCAGTTGCCAGCGCTGGAAGGGGCCTCTGAGGTTGGGGCAGCCTTGGCTGCTCCCACCTTCGGGTTCGATGGCCCCGTCTGCTGGGTTGGCAGAGCAGCGCTAGCTGCAACCGCCGCGGGGGCAGATGGCGTAGCTGCCGACTCCCTGAGTGTGGGCCGGATAGCCGCCGGAGGCCGTTGTGACGTTGCCCCCTGACGCGTCACATCGGCAAAGCTTTTCTTGGGCAGGTATGAAACCCGCTTGCGTGCCTCTTTGAAGGTGATGATGATGGATATCGTTTTTTGGCGCAAGGGCCAGAAATGGCCAAAGAGCGCCATGACATTTGGTGATGAATGGCAATGAATATCGATGAATATGGCGGTAATCGAGTGGCTGTATATTGGCCTAAAATATTCGCTTTAAATGGTGTAAAATATGTATCTATTAAAATAATGTCAATGAAAAGTGAATCCTATGGTTGTAAAAGAACGTTGAGAACAATAAGATACTAAAACATGTTAATTTATAGCAGCACCAGTGCCTCTGCAGAGCCCTTCAGTGCAAGGGCTGCGAGGCATGTGCTTGTAAGTGATTTCATTGCAGCTACAGCCTCTAAGCAGAGGCTGTGCTACAAATAGCCTGGCCAAATGATTGCTATGGTATTAGTTTCTTCTAAGAACTTGAGTACTGATTTAAAATTAAATAGAGGGTCATTGCCTAAAAAGAAGACTGGGTGCAGAGGTATATTATGACTGTATAAGGAAGGGAAGAACTTTTTTCTCTCCATTTCTAATAATGGGCACTGGATGAGAACATGAAGGACTGTAAGTCTACTTCCACACCTAGTGCATGTCGGAGGGTTAGTTCCAGTTAGAATATACGAGTGAGTGCTATAGGTGTGTCCAATTCTTAACCTACAGAGCAGTACTTCCTTATGTCTCGTTGTTTTCTCAGAGATCCAGTTTCCTATTTTCGGTTTGATTAGGTGCAGTTTGTTGGATACCTGAGTGTCCCATTGCCGTTGCCAATATTTCCGTAGTTTATGCTGTAAAAATGGCTTAAGGTCTGTGTCCGGTACAGGTATATTAATGTTTGCATCACAAAAAGGTACGGATGTAGCCCTTTCGTCAGCAGCTACGTTGCCCTCTAGGCCTCTATGGCCAGGCACCCAACAAAGAACAATCATTTGGTTAGACATGTATGCTGAACATAGAAGGTTATACAGTTCATTAAGGATGGGGTTTTTGTGTTTTCGTAGACTTGATATGCAACTAACAACGCTTAATGAGTCTGTGAATATGACAGCCTTTATTATACCTGTTTGTTTTATATGTTTCACAGCAGAGAGGATCGCGTATGCCTCCGCTGTGAAAATGCTGGTTTGGATTTAATGCACCGGACGTTAAAAATGAAGGTCCGAGCGCTGCATAAGCTACACCATGAGTAGTCTTTGAAGCGTCTGTATAAAACTCTGCGCAGGAGTACTTCGCCTGGAGTTCGAGGAAGTGTGAATGTATATGCACCTCAGGCGCATGTTTTGTTATTGCGACGAAAGACATATCACATTGGATAGACTGCCATTCCCAAGGTGGTGCAAGGTTAGTGGGAGTCATTAGGACTGTTTCTCGATGTTTAATACCAGTTTCGTGAGCCAGTTGTTCTAAGCGCACAGACAGAGGAGCTCGAACAGATGGGCGGTTGTGGTAAAGTCTTGCAGAAGACAAGTCAAGTACGGTTGAATAACACGGATGTTCGTTATTCGATCTACACTTTAAAAAGTAGGAGAAGCTTAAATACGTTCTGCGCAGATGTAACGACCATTCGTTCGCCTCCACATACAGACTTTCCA
This sequence comes from Dermacentor variabilis, assembly GCF_050947875.1. Classification (NCBI taxonomy): domain Eukaryota; kingdom Metazoa; phylum Arthropoda; class Arachnida; order Ixodida; family Ixodidae; genus Dermacentor; species Dermacentor variabilis. Next base: position 24,757,594 of record NC_134574.1, read on the forward strand.
CAGGACTTGTCCTAAATGCGCCTGTTGCCAGCCGTATGCCTAGATTGTGGACTGGGTCGAGGATTCTGAGAGCACTATCCGATGCGGATTGGTACGCCACAGCTCCATAGTCGAGGCGTGATCGTACAAGGCTCCTATATAGGCTGAGCAAACACCTCCTGTCACTGCCCCAGCTTGTTCGAGAAAGTAGCTTCAGCAGGTTGATTGTCTTCAGGCACTTCGCTTTGAGATATTTCAAATGTGGAATGAAATTAAGTTTTGTGTCCAAGATAATACCTAAAAATTTGTGTTCAAGGCTGACCGACAGTCGTTCTCCATTAAGGTCAATAGTCGGTCCTGGTGATATGCCTCTCTTGTTTGAGAAGAGAACACATGTGCTTTTTTGAGGGTTAAATTTAAAACCATTTTCTTCTGACCACTTTGAGAGTTTGTTTAGGCCGAGCTGTAGCTGTCTCTCGCAGATGCTAAGATTGCACGATCTAAAAGCTATCTGCACGTCGTCCACATAAACCGAGTAAAAGAGTGTGCGAGGTATGATGGTATGTAAGGAGTTCATTTTCACAATAAATAGTGTACAGCTCAGCACTCCACCCTGCGGTACACCTGTCTCCTGCACGAATGATCGTGACTGTACATTGCCAACTCTAACGCGAAACGTTCTGTCAGACAGGTAGCTTTCAATAATGGTCAGCAGGTTGCCACGCATACCCATTCCAGAAAGATCCCGAAGGATCCCAAAGCACCACGTAGTGTCATACGCCTTTTCCATATCAAGGAATACAGATACGACAAGCTGTTTGTGGATAAAGGCTTCACGGATGTACATTTCCATACGGACAAGCTGGTCTGTCGTCGACCTACCTTCCCTGAAACCGCATTGGTATGGGTCTAATATTTTGTTGGTTTCAAGATAGTGGAGCAAGCGTTTATTCACCATCTTTTCAAAGAGTTTGCATAGGCAGCTTGTCAACGCTATCGGTCTATAACTGTTTGCCAAGGAAGGGTCCTTACCGTTTCAAAATGGGAATTACAATGGCCTCTTTCCAGACAGACGGAATCTGGCCAGAAGACCATATACCATTGTAAAGAAAAAGAATAGTTTTTAGTGTTTCAGATGGCAAGTGTTTTAACATTTCATATATTATGCGGTCAGAGCCTGGGGCAGATTTGTTGCAGCCGTTTAGTGCTGCTTGTAGTTCTGCTATGCCAAATGGTCTATTATATACCTCATATTTTGCAGTTTTTCGTACTAATGGCTGCCGTTCTATTCGTGCTTTATGTCTTTGAAATGTGTCCGAGTAGTGCGACGAACTGGATATTTGTTCAAAGTGTGCGCCTAGAAAGTTCGCCTGGTCTTCCATACTATCTCCCTGTGTATTTACTAAGGGTAGCGAGTAAGGTTGTCGACCTTTTATTCTGTGCACTCTATTCCAGACCTTTGTCTCATCCGTGTAAGAGTTAATTCCTGATATATAATTTTGCCAACTCTCTCTTCTAGCTTGTCGGCGCGTTCTCCTTCCCTGAGATTTGACATGCTTGAAATTAACAAGGTTTTCTGCAGTCGGAGAATCGCGGAGCAGCCCCCATGCTTTGTTCTGCTTTTTACGCGCGTTACGACATTCCTCGTTCCACCATGGAACACGGCGCTTGTTAGATGATCCCTTTGTTTCTGGGATACATTTGGTCGCGGCATCAATCAGAAAAAAAGTGAAGTATTCAACCGCGGCTTCCAGGCTTAGAGCGGAAACGTCAGCCCACGATATGACAGTAATTTTTCGGAACTGTTCCCAGTCGGCTGAATCAGTTTTCCACCGAGGAAACTGTGGGGGACATTCATTCGTCTTCGTTGTAGACAGAACTATCGGGAAATGGTCGCTCCCGTATGGATTTCTAATAACGTTCCATCTAAGATCAGGTAAAAGGGTGGGAGATGCAATACTGAGGTCTATAGAGGAATAGGTCTTATGTGCAGTATTATAATATGTAGGTGCCTTACTATTCAAAAGGCATGCACCAGATGAAAAGAGAAACTGTTCAATCAGTCGACCTCGCACATCGCAATGAGAGTCACCCCATAGGTTGCTGTGTGCATTAAAATCTCCTAGAACCAAATAGGGTTGGGGTAATTGATCTATTAATGCATGGAATTCATGTTTATGGAGATGATAGTGCGGGGGTATATACAGAGCAGACGGTATTAAGTTTGTTTAGAAGTATGGCTCGAACGGCCACCGCCTCTAGGGGTGTTTGTAGTTGTAGATGTTGACACGCTATACCTTTATCGAGTATGATGGCTACGCCGCCAGATGATGCGATGGCATCATCACGATCTTTACGAAAAATAACATAATGACGAAGAAAGTTAGTGTGTTTAGATTTAAGATGAGTTTCCTGTACACACAGCACTTTTGGGGTGAGTTCGTAAAGTTCTTGAACATCATCAAGGTTTCTGAGGAGACCTCTGACGTTCCACTGCATAATTAGCGTGTCCATAATGAAGTTAATTTGGTGCTGTGTGTACGGAAATAGAAGTTATGCCTTAGATTACAGTGCTCTTTCGAGGCCCTGTAACCGGGGTTTTGTTCTTTTTGAAGCGTTCGAGGGAACCTCGCCGCTCCTTAGGCGCTTGGTGCGCCTTGAGGATAGGTGTAGTGTCCATTGCCTCTGGTGAGGCGCCGGACACGTGCTCTTGCGAGCGAGAAGGTTCCCGGGAAAGTCTCGCCTTGGAGGGCAAGAACCCTGCGCCCACCAGCCCGGAGGTCGATGGGGCTCCCTGAGGGATTTGGCTGCGCCGGCTGTTGCCAGCGCTGGAAGGGGCCGGGGAGGTTGGGACAGCCTCGGCTGCGCCCACCTTCGGGGTCGGTGGCCCCGTCTGCTGGGTTGACGGAGCAGCGCTAGCTGCAACCGCCGCGGGGGCAGATGGCGTAACTGCCGACTCACGGCTCGTGGGTCGGACAGCCGCCGGAAGCCGTTGTGACGCTGCCCCCTGACGCGCCACTTCGGCAAAGCTGGCCTTAGGAAGGTATGCAACCCGCCTGCGTGCCTCTTTGAATGATATGTTTTCTTTTACTTTGATTGTGACTATTTCTTTTTCTTTCTTCCACGACGGGCATGACCGCGAGTATGCGGCATGCTCGCCATCACAGTTCACGCAGTGTGGAGCGTTTTCGCACGTTTCAGAGGCATGGTCACGGGAACTACATTTTGCACATGTCTGCCGGCCTCGGCAGTTCTGGGAACTGTGGCCGAAACGCTGGCATTTGAAGCAGCGGAGAGGATTTGGAACATACGGCCTGACCCGTAGCATTACATAGCCGGCCTCGAGTGTCTCAGGCAGAATGCTTGAGGAGAAAGTCAATACAAGATGCTTGGTTTTTATCTCCTTGCCGTCGCGCCTTAGCATGATTCTTTTAACATTGATCACGTTTTGCTCACTCCAGCCTTCCAACAGTTCGGCTTCTGTGAGCTCCATCAAATCGTCGTCAGAAACAACACCACGGCTGGTGTTCATAGTTCGGTGTGGGGTTACTGTTACTGGGATTTCCCCAAATGACTGAACTTTAGGAAGATTTTCATGCTGTTTCGGATTGCGGAGTTCCAGAAGGAGATCGCCGCTAGCCATTTTCGTTGCTTTATAGCCTGTACCAAGAGTTTCAGTTAGGTGCTTAGATACGAGGAAAGGAGAAATCATTCTCATGGTCTTTTCAGGATTGTTTGAATGAATTACATGGAATCGGGGGAAGTTTGGCTGTTTGTTCCCAAGAAATTGGAAAATATCTTCGGTGCACCCTCGTTTCGGAGGGCGATCAGGTAGTCGGGGAAAGGAAGTGGCCATTAGAAGTATGGTTTTTTCGGCAGGGATGGCCGCCGCCCACCATGGAGCCCAACCAGGGGACGACACAGGACAGAAATATTCAGTTCTGCGCACGCCAGCGGTACAACCCCGCTATAACCAAATACATATACCCAAGACTGGATATAGTGCACAAGGTTAACCCTCGCCGCCTACGAAGCTGGAATACGAAAATAAAGAGAGGACAGGAAAGATTAAAAGTGAGAGAAAGACGAAGATTTGAGGGAGAAAGAGAAAGGAAAAGGCAACTACCGATTTCCCCCGGGTGGGTCAGTCCGGGGGTGCCGTCTACGTGAAGCAGAGGCCAAAGAGGTGTGTTGCCTCCGCCGGGGGGCCTTAAAGGTCCGAACACCCGGCATCGGCTCAACCCCCAGGATCCCCCTTTCCCCGGACACGGCTAAGCCGCGCACGGTTAGACGCGGGAGGGTCCAACCCTCGTGTGCTCGGGTACGTGGTGTCGCAACACACCAAACGCCTGCTGACGCAGACGCCCCTGCGGGGCCTCTTTGAAGGTGATATTTTCCGTGACTTTAATTGTAACAATTTCCTTTTCTTTCTTCCAGGATGGGCACGACCGCGAGTACGCGGCGTGCTCCCCATCACAGTTTACACAGCGGAGAGCGTTCTCACAAGTTTCAGTGGTGTGTTCTTTGGCACTGCATTTAGCACAAGTTTGGCGGCCGCGGCAGCTCTGCGAGCTGTGGCCGAAGCGCTGGCATTTGAAACAACGGAGTGGGTTTGGCACGTACGGCCTAACACGGAGCTTGATGTACCCGGCCTCGATTGACTCGGGCAGGACACTTGAATTGAAGGTGAGTATTATGTGTTTGGTCGCAATCTCTTTACCGTCGCGCCTCATCCTTATTCTTTTCACATTGACAACATTTTGCTCACTAAAGCCCTCCAAGAGCTCTGCGTCTGTCAGCTGTAGCAAATCATCGTCTGAGACAACGCCGCGGGTAGTGTTCATAGTGCGGTGCGGAGTCACTGTCACTTGAACGTCCCCAAATGACACGAGACTGGGTAGCTTTTCAAATTGTTTCAGATTCTGGAGCTCCAAGAGGAGATCTCCACTTGCCATCCTTGTTGCCTTGTAACCTTGACCAAGAGCCTCAGTTAGACTTTGAAACTAGAAATGGGGAGATTGTGCGTACTTGTGTGTCTGACTTTTCCGAGTGAATCACATGAAATCGTGGGAAGTTGGGTCTTTCACGACCAAAGAACTTGAATACATCTTCGGTGCGCCCTCTTTTCTGAGGGCGATCAAGGAGGGGTGGGAAGGAATTTGCCATAGGAGAGCTTAATTTTCGGCAATAACGCCAGCCACCCACCATGGAGCCCAACAAGGGGAAGTTACAGGGACTGTAAAAACAGGACCTCCAAACGCCAGCTGTACGTTATCACTATAACCAAATATGAGATAACCTAGGTTGGTTATTCACACAAGGTTAACCCTTGCTGCCTGGAAATATTGGAAGTAAACGGAAGCTAGGAGAAGACAGGAAAGATGAAAAAGTAAGAGAAAGACGAAGGCTGGATGGACAGAGAGACAGGAAAAGGCAACTACCGATTTCCCCCGGGTGGGTCAGTCCGGGGGTGCCGTCTACGTGAAGCAGAGGCCAAAGAGGTGTGTTGCCTCCGCCGGGGGGCCTTAAAGGTCCAAACACCCGGCATCGGCTCAACCCCCAGGATCCCCCTTTCCCCGGACACGGCTAAGCCGCGCACGGCTACACGCGGGAAGGTCCAACCCTCGTGTGCTCGGGTACGTGGTGTCGCAACGCACCAAACGCCTGCTTGCGCAGACGCCCCTGCGGGGCATCGATACGAGAGTCTCCCCACAGGCTGCTGTGCGCATTGAAATCCCCAAGCACAACGTAAGGTTCTGGCAATTCGTCTATGAAGGACTCAAATTCATGTTTAGTTAATTTGTAATGGGAGGGTATGTAGAGCGAGCAGACAGTGATAAGTTTGTTGAGGAGAAACGCACGAACCGCCACTGCCTCAAGGTGCGTTTGTAGCTGCAAACGTTGACACGCTATGCCTTTCTGAATAACAATGGCAACACCGCCCGATGATGCGAGAGCATCATCGCGATCTCTGCGAAACGTAACATACTGTAGCAGGAAATTTGTGTGTTTAGATTTTAAGTGTGTTTCCTGTAGACACAGCACTTTTGGATTGTGTTTGTGGATGAGTTCCTGCACGTCATCAAGGTTTCTAAGAAGGCCTCTGACGTTCCATTGAATTATTTGTGTATCCATATTGGAGGTCAATAAGTGCTGTGTCTACAGAAACAGAGGTAGTGATTATGGAAATTACAGAGATTAAATTACAGAGCCCTTTCGAGGCCCTGTAACGGGAGTTCTGCCCTTTCTGGAGCGTTCGAGGGAGCCTCGCCGCTCCTTAGGCGCTTGATGCGCCTTGAGGATAGGTGTCGTGTCCATTTTGTTTACCTTGTTCCATACTTTCGCCTCATCTGTATAAGAGTTTATACTCGATAAAAACTTCTCCCAACTTTCTCTTCTAGCCTGTCGGCGGGTTCTCCTGCCTTGGGACTTTATTTTCTTAAAGTTGACAAGATTTTCTGCAGTGGGGGAAGCGCGTAGCAACCCCCACGCTTTGTTCTGATTCTTACGTGTGATTCTGCATTCATCGTTCCACCACGGGACATGCCATTTGCATGCCGAACCACTTACTTCACGTATGCATTTAGATGCAGCATCTATTATGAAGGCTGTGAAGTACTCTACAGCAGCATCGATTTCTAAAGAAGACATGTCATCCCATGATATACTAGTTAAGTTTCGGAATTTCTTCCAGTCTGCTGTGTTAACCTTCCACCTAGGAGCCTCTGGTGGATATTCATTTTCTTTAAGGGTTCTTAATAGTATGGGGAAGTGATCGCTTCCGTAGGGATTGTTCGTAACTTCCCATTCGAGTTCCGGCAGTATGAATGAATGAATGTGTGTGGTTTAGTGGCGCAAGGGCCAGATATGGCCAAAGAGCGCCAAGACAGTGTTAGTGACTTCGCGGTGGAATGATGAGTTCTGTGACGAAGATGTGACTTGGCTGTAAAGTGGCCTAAAATAGTCGCTGTAAAGTACGTAAAGTCTACGTGGTATAAAATTATGGCGATGACTTGTGACGAATACTATGAAGATTAAAATCCATAGTAGAAGAATGATGCAAAATATAAAATATATAAGATCGTAAAATTACATGGAGCACTGCTGCCTCGCCAGAGCCCTTGAAACACAAGGGCCTAGAGGCATGTGCTATACTAAACAGCTATCGCAGCGGCATGAAGAGAGGACCCGCTACGAACATGTGGGGCTAAAAACATGCAAGACAACATCTTTCAGAAAACTTAGGACTGCGTTGGTGTCAAATAAAGGTTCTGGGCCGAGTAGCATTACGGGATGTAGGGGGATGTGCTGCCGGTATGCTAGGGAAAAATGTTTCCTTCTTTCAGATTCGGCTGCCCGACACTCCAGGAGGACGTGGAGGACGGTCAGCCTCTCCCCGCATCTACCACAGGTTGGAGGATCATTTCCAGTGAGCAGAAAGTTATGCGTGCCAAACGTGTGTCCTATTCTGAGGCGACAGAATAGGATATCTGTTCGCCGTGATTTTGTTACAGAGGGCCATGAAACTAACTGTGGCTTTATTACGTGCAGTTTATTATTTACTTCTGCGTCCCACATACGTTGCCAGTGGTTTCGCAGTTTTCTTCTTAAGAAAGGCTTCAGGTCTGTGACAGGGACCGAAGCAGTAGGACTAACTGCATGCAATGAAATGGATGTGGCCATCTGGTCCGCTAGTACGTTTCCCTCAATGCCCCTATGCCCAGGCACCCAGCATGCAATCACATGTTGGTTGGATATATATGCTTTACACAGTACGGAGTAGAGTTCGTTAATTACCGGATTTTTGTGCTTACAGAATGACATCAAGGCCTTCACAACACTAAGGGAGTCCGTATATATAATTGATTTCTGGAGGTTTGATTTCTTTATATGCTTTACAACCGACAAGAGTGCGTAGGCCTCAGCCGTAAAGATACTGGTTTCCGGATGTAGTACGTCGGATTCCGAGAAGGATGGACCGACGGCTGCATAGGACACCCCGTCGCGTGACTTCGATGCATCTGTGTAGAACTCCGTGCAGGAATATTTGTACTGGAGTTCCCGGAAATGCATTTGGATTTCTATCTCAGGAGCATGCTTTGTCACTTGCAGAAAAGATACATCGCATTGTATGAGCTGCCACTCCCAAGGAGGTAGCACCTTCGCTGGATGCATTAGGCGGAGCTCGAGGAGTGGGACATGCATTTGATCACTAAGCTCCCTCACACGCAGCGAGAAAGGCTGTCTTACGGAGGGACGATTATGAAAGAGTGTAGCATATGTCATATCGTTAACAGTATTGAAACATGGATGTTGAGGGTTAGAGTGGACTTTCAGGAAATATGTTTGGCTGATGTATGTTCTCTGCAGATGTAGTGACCACTCATTTGATTCTGCATATAAACTTTCGATGGGACTTGTTCTGAAAGCTCCAGTGGCCAGTCGGATTCCTAGATGGTGGACCGGATCTAGCATCTTTAGCGCGCTCGGGGCTGCAGAATGATAGATCACGGCACCATAGTCCAACCGTGATCGAATGAGGCTCTTGTAACGGTTCATTAAACATTTCCAGTCGCTGCCCCATGTTGTGTGGGATAGCACTTTAAGTAAGTTCATTGTTTTTAAGCATTTGACCTTGAGGTACTTTATGTGTGGAATAAAGGTTAATTTCGAATCAAGTATGATGCCCAAGAACTTGTGTTCTTTGTTCACAGGAATTTGCTGGCCATACATTACGATACTGGGTTCTGCAGTAAGCCCTCTCTTTCTTGTGAAAAGCACACAAGAACTTTTGTTGGGATTAACTTTAAATCCATTTTCTTCTGCCCATTTGGACACTTTGTTCAAGCCCTGTTGAACTTGCCTCTCACATACAGTAAGGTTGCAGGATTTGAAACCTATCTGTATGTCGTCTACGTAAACAGAATAAAAAATGGCTGGCGGTAATGAAGCACGAAGGGTGTTCATTTTCACGATGAAGAGAGTGCAGCTGAGTACACCTCCTTGAGGTACACCAGTTTCCTGTATAAAAGGTCGCGACAATACATTGCCGACTTTCACGCGGAATGTACGGTCGGACAAATAGCTTTCTATTAGCACGAGTATATTGCCACGGATGCCAATTCCCGACAAGTCTCAAAATTCCATAGCGCCACGTAGTGTCGTACGCCTTCTCCATATCGAGGAATACGGATAGGAAATATTGTTTATGTAGAAAGGCGTCGCGAATGTTTCCCTCAATGCGCACAAGGTGATCGGTTGTGGACCGCCCTTCTCTGAAGCCACACTGAAAGGGATCGAGGATATTGTTGAGTTCAAGGAAATGTACTAGTCTGCGGTTAACCATTTTTTCAAAAAGCTTACAAAGACAATTTGTAAGAGCTATCGGACGGTAGCTTGCCGCCAAGGAAGGGTCTTTACCGTGCTTAAGAACAGGGACCACAATCGCTTCTTTCCATGTGGATGGGAGGTATCCCGTAGCCCAAATAACGTTGAAGAGCGTGAGTAGTGTAAGTTTGGTGTCAGTGTGTAAGTTTCTGATCATTTCGTACATGACTCTATCAGGTCCCGGTGCAGAGCTTTTGCATGTGGTCAAAGCAGCTCTCAACTCTGCAATACTGAACGGCCGGTTATAAGGTTCATTTTGTCTGGATTTTTGTATTATTGGCTTACATTCTTCTATTTGTTTGTATTTCAAAAATGATTGCGAATAGTGGTTTGAACTCGACACGCTCTCAAAGTGTTCTCCAAGTGTGTCCGCCTGATCTTTCAGTGTTTCACCTTGTGTGTTCACCAAAGGGAGTGAATATGTTTGTCGCCCTTTTATCCTATTGACCCTGTTCCAGACTTTGGTCTCATCTGTATAGGAGTTGATACTAGATAAAAACTTCTGCCAACTCTCTCTTCTGGCTTGTCGGCGTGTTCGCCTGCCTTGGGATTTTACTTTTTTAAAATTGATAAGATTCTCCGCAGTGGGGGAGGCGCGTAGCATCCCCCACGCTTTGTTTTGGTTCTTACGAGCGATCCTACAATCGTCGTTCCACCACGGGACACGCCGTTTGCATGCCAATCCATTTACTTGTGATATACATTTAGTTGCGGCGTCTATTATAAAGGCTGTAAAATATTCCACGGCAGCATCAATTCCTAACGAGGACATGTCATCCCATGATATACTGGTTAAGTTTTGGAATTTCTCCCAGTCTGCTGTCTCAGTCTTCCACCTAAGAGCCTGTGGTGGATATTCGTCTTCTTTAAGTGTTCTTAATAGTACGGGGAAGTGGTCGCTTCCGTAGGGATCGCTGGTAACTTCCCATTCTAGTTCAGGCAGTATGGACGGAGAAACTATGCTCAGATCAATTGAAGAAAAAGTATTGTTTGCAAGACAGTAATATGTGGGTTTCTTCTTATTGAGAAGGCACGCACCAGAAGAGAAAAGAAACTGTTCAATAAGACGACCTCGCGAATCTATACGAGAGTCGCCCCACAGAGAGCTGTGCGCATTGAAATCGCCAAGAACAACGTAAGGTTCTGGCAATTGATCAATAAAGGATTGGAATTCGTGCTTTGTTAATTTGTAATGTGGGGGTATGTAAAGAGAGCTAATGGTGATGAGTTTGTTTAGGAGTACAGCTCGAAGCGCCACTGCTTCGAGAGGCGTTTGTAGCTGTAAAAGTTGACATGCAATGCTCTTATGGATAGCAATGGCAACACCGCCCGATGATGCGACAGCACCATCGCGATCTTTCTGAAATGTTATATACTGTCGGAGAAAGTTTGTGTGTTTGGGTTTTAAGTTTGTTTCTTGTAAACACAGCACTTTGGGTTTGTGTTTGTGGATTAGTTCTTGAACATCATCAAGGTTTCTAAGGAGACCTCTGACGTTCCACTGAATTATCTGTGTATCCATATTGGAGGTCAATAGGTGCTGTGTTTACGGAAACGGAAGAGATGCCTTAGATTACAGAGCCCTTTCGAGGCCCTGTAACAGGGGTTTTGCTCTTTCTGAAGCGTTCGAGCGAGTGTCGACGCTCCTTCGGCGCTAGGTGCGCCTTGAGGATAGGTGTTGTGTCCATTGCCTCTAGTGAGGCGCCGGACACGTGCTCTTGCGAGCGAGAAGTTACCAGGGAAGATCCCGCCTTGGAGGGCAAGACCCCTGTGCCCACCAGCCCGGAGGTCGATGGGGCTCCCTGGGGGATTTGGCTGCGCTGGCCGTTGCCAGCGCTGGAAGGGAGCTGGGAGGTTGAGGCAGCCTCGGCTGCGCCCACCTTCGGGGTCGGTGGTCCCCTCTCCTCGGTTGACGGAGCAGCGCTAGCTGCAACCGCCTCGGGGGCAGATGGCTTAGCTGCCGACTCACTGATTGAGGGTCGGACAGCCGCCGGAGGCCGTTGTGACGCTGCCCCCTGACGCGCCACTTCGGCAAAGCTTTTCTTTGGCAGGTACACTACCCGCCTGCGTGCCTCTTTGAAGGATATATTCTCTTTTACTTTGATCGTTACTATTTCTTTTTCCTTCTTCCATGAGGGGCACGACCGCGAGTACGCGGCGTGATCCCCGTCACAGTTTACACAGTGGAAAGCGTTCTCACAAGCTTCAGAGGTGTGTTCTTGGGCACTACATTTAGCACAAGTCTGGCGGCCTCGGCAGCTCTGCAAGCTGTGACCGAAGCGCTGGCATTTGAAACAACAGAGTGGGTTTGGCACGTACGGCCTAACACGGAGCTTGATGTACCCGATGATGATGTGTTGTGTTTTGTGGCGCAAGGGCCAGGTGTGGCCAAAGAGCGCCATGACAAGTGGTGATGTTGACGATGTATTATGAAGATGTGACTTGGCTGTAAAGTGGCCTAAAAATAGTTGCTGTAAAGTGCATAAAATCTACGTGATATAAAATTATGGCGATGACTAATGACGAATACTGTGAACATTAAAATCCATCGTAAAAGAATGAAATAGCATTGAAAATATATGAGATGGTAAAAATGGCTGGAGCACTGTTGCCTCGCCGGAGCCCTTGAAACACAAGGGCCTAGAGGCACGTGCTATACGAAAGGGCTATCACAGCGGTATCCTCTGAAGAGAGGACCCGCTATGAACATGTGGGGCTAATAACATGCAGGACAACATCTTTCAGGAAACTTAGGACTGCGTTGGTATCAAATAGCGGTTCTGGGCCGAGGAACATTGCGGGATGAAGGGGGATCTGCTGCCGGTATGCTAGGGGAAAATGCTTCTTTCTCTCAGATTCGGCTGCCCGACACTCCAGGAGGACGTGGAGGACGGTCAGCCTCTCCCCGCATCTACCGCAGGTCGGAGGATCATTTTCATTGAGTAAAAAATTATGTGTGCCAAATGTGTGTCCTATTCTGAGGCGACAGAATAGGACATCTGTTCGCCGTGATTTTGTTACGGAGGGCCAAGAACCTAATTGTGGCTTTATCACGTGCAGTTTGTTATGTACTTCTGCGTCCCACTTACGTTGCCAGTGGTTTCGCAGTTTCCTTCTTAAAAAAGGCTTCAGGTCTGTGACAGGGACCGAAGCAGTAGGATTAGCTGCATGCAATGAAATTGATGTGGCCATCTGGTCTGCTAGAACGTTACCCTCAATGCCCCTATGCCCGGGCACCCAGCATATAATGACATGCTGGTTAGACATGTATGCTCTACAGAGAATGGAATAGAGCTCGATTATTACGGGGTTTCTGTGTTTACAGTGTGACTTCAAGGCTTTAACGACACTTAAGGAGTCTGTAAATAAAATTGTTTTTTGAATATTTGATTTTCTGATATGTTTCACAGCCGACAATAGTGCATGGGCCTCAGCCGTAAATATACTTGTTTCAGGGTGCAGTACACCGGATTCCGAGAAGGACGGACCAATGGCTGCGTAGGACACCCCGGCATGCGACTTAGAAGCGTCTGTATAAAACTCTGTGCACGAGTACTTGTACTGGAGCTCCAAGAAATGCATTTTGATATGTGTCTCTGGCGCATGTTTAGTGATCTCTATAAAGGATGTGTCACACTCTATCAGCTGCCACTCCCAGGGCGGTACTAGCTTAGCTGGAGGCATTAGGCGTTGTTCGAGAATTGGGACATCCATTTCCTTGCTAAGTTCTCTTGCACGCAGTGAGAAAGGAAGTCTCATAGAGGGTCTGTTATTAAAAAGTGTTTCACAGGTGAAGTCGTTGATGGTTGTAAAACACGGATGTTCCTTATTAGAGCGAACCTTGAGAAAATACGTTAAGCTGATGTTGGTTCGCTGAAGATGGAGTGGCCACTCATTTGACTCTACATATAAACTTTCAACAGGGCTTGTCCTAAATGCGCCAGTGGCCAGACGGATACCCAGATGGTGTACGGGATCTAACATCTTAAGCGCGCTCGGTGCGGCAGAGTGGTATACTACGGCACCATAATCTAACCGTGATCGAACTAGGCTCCTGTAAATATTCAATAAACACTGTCTGTCGCTACCCCACGTTGTGTGGGATAGTGCTTTAAGTATGTTCATTGTTCTAAGGCATTTTTCTTTAAGATGTTTTAAGTGAGGAATGAAAGTGAGCCTGAAGTCAAGAATAACACCTAGGAATTTGTGTTCTTTGTTGACAGGAATTTGTTGTCCGCCCAGTTCTACACAAGGATCTGCGACCAGGCCTCTTTTTCTTGTGAAGAGAACACAAGAACTTTTGTGCGGGTTGACCTTAAATCCGTTTTGGTCTGCCCATTTGGACACTTTATTTAAGCCCTGCTGTACCTGTCTTACGCATACTGTGAGGTTGCAGGATTTGAAGCCTATTTGTATATCATCTACGTATACGGAATAAAAAATGGCAGGTGGTAGTGAAGCACGTAGCGTGTTCATCTTGACGATAAAGAGAGTGCAGCTGAGCACGCCTCCCTGGGGTACACCAGTTTCCTGCGTAAAGGGACGTGAGAGTTCATTGCCGACTTTTACTCGGAAGGTACGATTTGACAAATAGCTTTCAATTGTGTTCAGCATATTTCCACGGATGCCAATTTCCGACAGGTCTTGCAAGATCCCGTAACGCCATGCCGTGTCATATGCCTTCTCCATATCGAGGAATATCGATAGAAAAAACTGTTTATGTATAAAGGCATCCCGGATATTTCCTTCCATGCGCACAAGGTGATCGGTTGTGGACCGCCCTTCTCGGAATCCACACTGATAAGGATCGAGTATATTGTTGAGCTCAAGGAAATGTAGAAGTCTGCGATTTATCATTTTTTCAAAAAGCTTACACAGACAATTAGTTAGAGCTATCGGACGGTAACTAGCCGCCAAGGAAGGGTCTTTTCCCTGCTTTAGGACAGGAACCACAATCGCTTCTTTCCATGTGGATGGGAGGTATCCCGAAGCCCAAATAGTATTGTATAGTGTAAGAAGTGTAACTTGTGCGTCAGTATGTAGGTGTCTGATCATGTCATACATGACTCTGTCTGGTCCCGGTGCAGTGCTTTTACATGTGTTCAAGGCAGCTCTCAACTCGGCAATACCGAAAGGCCGGTTATACGGTTCATTCTGCCTGGATTTTCGTATGATTGGCTTACGTTCTATTATTTCTTTATGTTTAAGAAAGGACTGGGAATAATTAATTGAGCTTGACACACGCTCAAAGTGCTCCCCGAGTGAATCTGCCTGGTCTTGCAGGGTTTCGCCTTGTGTGTTTACTAAAGGGAGGGAGTATGTTTGTCGCCCTCTTATTCTACTAACCCTGTTCCAGACCTTGGCCTCATCTGTATACGAGTTGATACCTGTTAAAAAGTTCTGCCAGCTCTCTCTTCTGGCCTGTCGGCGGGTTCGCCTGCCTTGGGATTTTGCTTTTTTAAAATTGATAAGATTCTCCGCAGTGGGGGAGGCGCGTAGCAACCCCCACGCTTTATTTTGTTTCTTACGAGCGATCCTACAATCGTCGTTCCACCAGGGGACACGCCGTTTGCCTGCCAATCCATTTACTTGTGATATACATTTAGTTGCGGCATCTATGATGAAGGCTGTAAAGTACGCCACAGCTGCATCGATTTCTAAAGAAGACATATCAGCCAGCGAGATGTTAGTAAGAGTTCGAAATTTCTCCCAGTCAGCTGTATGTATCTTCCACCTAGGAGCTTGTGGAGGAAATTCATTTTCTTTAGGTGTTCTTAGCAGTACGGGGAAGTGATCGCTCCCATAAGGATTGCTCGTAACTTCCCATACGAGTTCGGGCAGTATAGACGCGGAGACTACACTAAGATCTATTGACGAAAAGGTTCTGTTTGCAAGAGAGTAATATGTGGGTTCTTTCTTATTGAGAAGGCACGCTCCAGAAGAAAAAAGGAACTGCTCAACGAGACGACCTCGCGCATCAATACGAGAGTCTCCCCACAAGCTGCTGTGTGCATTGAAATCGCCAAGAACAAGATATGGTTCTGGCAATTGATCTATCAAGGACTGAAATTCATGTTTGTTTAGTTGGTAATGTGGGGGTACGTAAATCGAACAAATAGTGATGAGTTTGTTCAGTAGGACAACTCGAACCGCTACTGCTTCGAGGGCCGTTCGTAGCTGTAAACATTGACACGCTATGCTTTTTTGAATTACAATGGCAACACCGCCAGATGATGCCATAGCATCATCGCGATCTTTGCGGAAAGTTATGTGCTGTCGAAGAAAATTTGTGTGTTTTGGTTTTAAGTGTGTTTCCTGCAGACACAGCACTTTTGGATTGTGTTTTTGAATGAGCTCTTGCACGTCATCAAGGTTCCTAAGCAGACCTCTGACGTTCCATTGAATAATTTGTGTATCCATATTGAAGGTTAAAAGTGCTGTGTGTATGGAAACAGGTGATGCCTTAGGTTACAGAGCTCTTTCGAGGCCCTGTAACAGGGGTTCTGCCCTTTCTGGAGCGTTCGAGGGAGCCTCGCCGCTCCTTAGGCGCTTGGCGCGCCGTGGGGATAGGTGTAGTGTCCATTGCCTCTTGTGAGGCGCCGGACACGTGCTCTTGTGAGCGAGAAGTTACCAGGGAAGGTCCCGCCTTGGGGGGCAAGACCCCTGTGCCCACCAGCCCGGAGGTCGATGGGGTTCCCTGAGGGATTTGGCTGCGCCGGCTGTTGCTAGCGCTGGAAGAGGCCGGGGAGGTTGGGGCAGCCTCGGCTGCGCCCACCTTCGGGGTTGATGGTCCCTTCTGCTCGGGTGGTGGGGCAGCGCTAGCTGCGACCACCATGGGGGCAGATGGCGTAACTGCCGACTCACTGCTTGTGGGTCGGACAGCCGCCGGAGGCCGTTGTGGCGCTGCCCCCTGACGCGCCACATCGGCAAAGCTTTTCCTTGGCGGGTTTGCTACCCGCCTTCGTGCCTCTTTGAACGATATATTCTCTTTTACTTTTATGGTTATAATTTCTTTTTCCTTCTTCCAGGAGGGGCACGACCGCGAGTACGCGGCGTGATCCCCGTCACAGTTCACACAGTGGAGAGAGTTCTTACAAGCTTCAGTGGCGTGTTCAAGGACACTGCATTTCGCACATGTTTGGCGGCCCCGGCAGTTCTGCGAGCTGTGGCCGAAACGCTGGCATTTGAAACATCTTAGGGGATTCGGTACATACGGTCTGACACGGAGCTTGATGTACCCGGCCTCGATTGATTCGGGCAGGACACTTGAATTGAAGGTGAGGATTAGGTGCTTGGTCGCAATTTCTTTACCCTCGCGCCTTATCTTGATTCTTTTGACATTTATTACATTTTGTTCGCTGAAGCCCTCCAAGAGTTCAGCCTCAGTGAGCTCCAGCAAATCATCGTCCGAGACAACGCCGCGGGTGGTATTCATCGTGCGGTGCGGGGTTACTACTACTTGGGTCTCTCCAAATGATACTAGTTTAGGCAGTTTCTCAAATTGTTTCTGATCACGGAGCTCCAAGAGGAGGTCACCGCTGGCCATCCTCGACGCCTTATAACCTGGGCCAAAAACTTCGGTAAGGGTCTTAGATACAAGGAACGGGGAGATTGTTCGGACTTGTTTAGCTGGTTTTTCTGTGTGGATCACATGAAAACGAGGAAAATTGTGGACTTGGCGTCCGAAAAACTGAAATACTTCTTCGGTGCGCCCTCGTTTCTGAGGGCGATCAGGTAGTTTAGGAAACGCGTTTTCCATAGGTACAGTTGGGTTTTCGGCAGCGATGCCGACCACCCACCATGGAGCCCAACAGGGGGACGTGACAGAAGTTCCTGCTGGAGAAACCCTGCCAACGCCAGCCGTACATCGCTGCTATAACCAAATACAGCATAACCAAGGCTGGCTAGCTACACAAGGTTAACCCTTGCCGCCAGGAAATACGGAAGTGAGGAGAAGTGATGAGAAGACAGGAAAGATAAAAAAGGCGAGAGAGAAAGACGAAGATTGGAGAGGAGGACAGGAAAAGGCGACTGCCGATTTCCCCCGGGTGGGTCAGTCCGTGGGTGCCGTCTATGTGAAGCCGAGGCCGAAGAGGTGTGTTGCCTCCGCCGGGGGGCCTTAAAGGTCCAAACACCCAGCTTCGGCTCAACCCCCAGGATCCCCTTTTCCCCAGACACGGCTAAGCCGCGCACGGCTACACGCGGGAGGGTCCAACCCTCGTGTGCTCGGGTACGTGGTGTCGCAACACACCAAACGCCTGCTTGCGCAGACGCCCCTGCGGGGGTTGATGTACCCGGCCTCGATTGACTCGGGCAAGATACTTGATCCAAAAGTAATTATTAGGTGCTTCGTCTGGATCTCTTTACCATCCCGCCTCATCTTATTTCTTCTGACGTTGATCACATTTTGTTCGCTGAAGCCCTCCAGGAGCTCCGCCTCAGTCAGGTCAATCAAATCATCATCTGACACAACACCACGGGTGGTGTTCATTGTACGGTGTGAGGTTACTGTTATGGGGGTCTCCCCAAATGACACTAGTTTCTGTATATTCTCATATTGTTTCAGATCGCGGAGCTCCAAGAGGAGGTCACCGCTTCCCATTCTCGACACCTTGTAACCTGGACCAAAAACATCAGTCAAGGACTTTGAGACAAGGAATGGGGAAATGTTTCGAACTGCTTTGTTTGGCTTTTCAGAGTGGATAACGTGGAAGCGCGGGAAATTCTGGATTTGGTGTCCAAAAAACTTGAAGACATCTTCGGTGCGCCCTCGTTTCTGAGGGCGATCAACAAGGGAGGGGAAAGAAGTTTCCATGAAAATATGTGTACATTCGGCAACAGCGCCGACCGCCCACCATGGAGCCCAACGAGGGGACGCGGCAGAGCTTGCATACAAGTCTGCACGACGCCAGTCGTACGCCGTCACTATAACCGAATATGGTTTACCCAAGGTTGGATAGCCACACAGGGTTAACCCTTGCCGCCAAGGAGAAAGGAAGTAAATAGAAGAGAGAAGAAGACAGGAAAGATGTAAAGTGAGAGATAAAGACGAAGGTTTGAGAAGAGAGAGACAGGAAAAGGCGACTACCGGTTTCCCCGGGTGGGTCAGTCCAGGGGTGCCGTCTACGTGAAGCCGAGGCCAAAGGGGTGTGTTGCCGCTGCCGAGGGGCCGTAAAGGTCCAAACGCCCGGCATTGGCTCAACCCCCAGGATCCCCTTTTCCCCGGACACGGCTAAGCCGCGCACGGCTACACGCGGGAGGGTCCAACCCTCGTGTGCTCGGGTACGTGGCGTCGCAACACACCAAACGCCTGCTGACGCAGACGCCCCTGCGGGGGAGTTCCGGCAGTATGGACGGGGAAACTATGCTCAGATCGATTGAAGAAAAGGTATTGTTTGCAAGACAGTAATAAGTGGGTTCTTTCTTATTTAAAATGCACGCACCAGAACAGAAAAGGAATTGTTCAACAAGTCGTCCTCGCGCATCTATACGAGAGTCGCCCCACAGGGAGCTGTGCGCATTGAAATCGCCAAGAACAGCATAAGGTTCTGGCAAATGGTCTATAAACGATTGGAATTCATGTTTCGTTAATTTGTAGTGTGGGGGTATGTAAAGCGAGCAAATGGTGACGAGTTTATTGAGAAAAACAGCTCGAACCGCCACTGCTTCAAGGGGCGTTTGTAGCTGTAAACGCTGACAGGAAATACTTTTATGAATAAGAATGGCAACACCGCCTGATGATACGAAAGCATCATCGCGATCTTTGCGGAACTTGACATACGGTCGGAGAAAGTTGTTGTTGTTGTGTTGTGTTTTATGGCACATAGGCAACTAAGGCCATCATGCGCCAAGCTCAAGGTATAGGGGAATTTTCCGTGTAATTTTATAAAAATTTAAATAATAGTCGGTGGTGTTGAGTGCTTAAATAGTTAGGGTTACCTCATGATGGAGTAAGAAAAAGGTAGTAACAATGGGTACTGATAAAAACTTTTAAAAGGGGTCGGGTAACCTCAGCAGCCATCCTTGCCACAGCAAGGATCTCGAGGCTCCTAACCAATGAAATAAAGTCCTCAGCCTTTTTCTCAGGAATGAGAAATGGCTGTGGTGTATGAGGTGAAGTACTGCGTGATGATTTACATATTTTTAAGAAAACCAGCTTCTGTTAAAAATCTAAAAACGCTAGACATATCCACAATTGCATTATCACTCAAGAGCAGTGCTGGGTGAAAAGGGATGCATTGGTTATAAAATGGGGAAAAGCACTTTTTCCGTAGCTTTTCCAGTTTACAACATGAAATTAAAATGTGATTGACGGTAAGTTCATCTCCGCAAGTGCAAATTGGTTTGTCTTCTTTCTTGAGCAGAAAGTTGTGTGTAATGTGTGTGTGACCTATACGGAGACGGCAGATAATAACTTCCTTGAAACGCTTCTGGTGCACGCATGACTTCCATTCACCTAGAACTGGTTTTATTAATTGTAGCTTGTTATTTATTTCGCTGTTCCAAGTGGACTGCCATTTTTTCCTTGCGTTACTATGCAGTAAGTTCATGCAATCTCTATAGGGCATATTTACATTCTTAATTTGTTTACCGTAAGCTTGAGCAGCGCATAAATCTGCTCTTTCATTGCCTTTTATGCCGACATGGCTTGGTACCCAGCAGAGCCTGATGTTTTGGCCTTGAGCTGTGGCTGCTGTAATGCTGTGTATGAGGTCTCCAAGCAGAGGAGCCATTGCATTTCCAGAATGAAAGGCCCTGAGCACACTCAGTGAGTCTGTGTAAATAACACTGTTGGTGAGTCTCTCATTTACTATTTTTTCTATGGCTACACAGATGGCATAACATTCCGCAGTGAAGATGGAAGCACACTGTGGAAGTCTTACTATTTTATTCCAATTCCCCTGTACAGCTGCGCTTCCTACATAAGCATCTGTTTTTGAACCGTCTGTGTAAAAAGCTGCAAAATTGCTGTACTTTTCTTCAAGTGTGAGGAATTCTTGTATTATATGTTGTTGCGGAATTTCTTTTTTACGGAAGTGTGTTAGAGTGAAATCACAGATTTCAGGAAAATTGTGCCATGGCGGCAGTGGACCTCGCCTTTGGGCAATGTTTGGCAATATGTTTAGCATGCCGAGATTTTGGCACATCTCTTCGAAACGCAGGAGGAGTGGCCTAATAGTTTGTGGTTTGTTGTTAAACAGTGTTCTTGATGGGCACTGTAACTATGGGGTAACATAGGTGTTTGGGAAGCGAACGGATTTTTAGAATTTACGAGTTTGTGAGCATGGCTCTTCTATCTGTAAGTGATGGTTCATTGGTTTCCACATGGAGACTGTTTATGGGTGATGTCCTGTATGCACCAGTGGAGAGACGCAAACCTAAATTGTGTACTGGATCTAGCCGTTTCAGGTACGATGGTCTTGCTGACCCATACACTATACATCCATAATCTAGGATAGAGCGTACTACAGAGCGGTAAATTTGTAAGAGACAAGTCCTATCGGCGCCCCAGTGTTTTCTCGATAGCACTTTGAGTATGTTCAGGGACTGAGAAGCTTTCTTTTTCAAAGCATTTATGTGAGGCAGGAAGGTGAGCTTCCTGTCAAATGTTACACCTAGAAATTTATGTTCATTTTTTGATGATGATGATATGTGGTTTTTAATGGCGCAAGGGCCAGTTATGGCCAAAGAGCGCCATGACAAATGGTAATTTAAAGAATTCATTCTGAATGGCGTGGACAGTGAATTTATTATGGTAGGTGTGACATAGCTGTATAAGGGCCTAAAACTTTCGCTCTAAATGACGTAAATATATAGCTAGTAAAATAATGACACTGATTAATTATGGACGTGGACGATGGCAGTTGTGTTTTGATAAAACATAAGACCAGACAACAGTTACACTCAATCATCAAGACGGCCCTCGAATGCAAGGGCTGGTAATCACGTGTTAAAATTTCCTGGCCAAATTATTTTCAGAATGTCGGTTTCAGCTAAGAAATCTAAAACTATTTGCAGTTTAAAAAGCGGTTCATCACTAAGAAAAAATGCAGGGTGAAGTGGTATATTTTCCCGATATGCAGAAGGGAAATACTTTTTCCTCTCTGTTTCTATTGCAGGGCACTGGATAAGAACATGGAGGACAGTCAGGCTATCGCCGCACCTACTACAAGTAGGAGGATCGCCGCCAGTCAATAGGTAGGAGTGAGTACTGTAAGTGTGTCCTATTCTTAAACGGCAAAGAAGTACTTCCCTGTACCGTGCTGTTTTGTCACTTATCCAATTCCGCAATGTTGGTTTTATAATGTGTAACTTATTCAGTGTTTGTGTATCCCACTCTGCTTGCCAATGTTTCCTCAATTCACGGCGCAGAAAGGGCTTTAGGTCTGTGGCAGGAATGGGGATATTTCCATCTGTGTCACTAAAACTCACTGACGTAGCGTTTTCGTCAGCAGCTACGTTACCTTTTATACCTTTATGGCCAGGTACCCAGCATAGGATAATTGGTTGGTTGCAGATATATGCGGAGCACAACAAGCTATACAGCTCATTCAAAACGGGATTCTTATGCTTTCGTAAGCTAATGAGGGCTCTCACGACACTTAATGAGTCTGTAAAGACAACAGCCTTAGCGACATTTCTGCGCCTTATGTGTTTAACAGCCGAAAGTATACCGTATGCTTCTGCCGTAAAGATACTGGTGTGTGGGTTTAGTGGCCCTGATGTTGAAAATGAGGGTCCGAGAGCTGCGTAAGCAACACCAGCTGGAGACTTCGAAGCATCTGTGTAATATTCGTCACAGGAATACTTCTCTTTAAGTTCAAGAAAATGAGATTGTATGTGAGCCTCAGGTGCTTGTTTGGATATTTCTAAGAAAGAGATGTCACATCTTATAGTCTGCCACTCCCAAGGCGGTGGAAGCCGCGTAGGAGCCATTAGGACATTGTGTAAAAGAGGGATCCCTGTATTTTCTGAGAGTGCTTCCAACCGGAGGGACAGAGGAGGCCTAGTGGCTGGGCGGTTACGAAACAGCCTTGCAGTCGACAAGTCGCATATAGTGCAATGACAAGGATGTTTAACATCTGATCTAGCTTTCAAGGCGTAGGAAAAAGTTAAATATGTCCTTTGGTAGTGTAATGACCATTCGTTTGACTCGACGTAGAGGCTTTGCACAGGGCTAGTCCTAAAGGCGCCTGTAGCAAGGCGGATACCCAGGTGGTGGATGGGATCTAGCATTTCCAAGGCGCTTGGTGCAGCAGAATTATAGACTATTGATCCGTAGTCAAGCCGTGTTAATATTAGCCTTTTGTAAAGTTTTAGAAGGCACCGTCTGTCGCTTCCCCAAGATGTACGTGATAAGAGTTTCAGAAGATTCATAGTCTTGAGGCACTTTGATTTCAGATACTTCAGGTGGGGTACAAAATTAAGCTTACTGTCTAAAATGATTCCTAGAAATTTGTGTTCATGGCTTACAGATAGCCGCTCTCCATTTAGATCTATTGCGGGGTCCGCAAGTATACCTCTCTTGTTAGAAAACAGGACGCATGTGCTTTTTTGTGGGTTTAGCTTGAAACCGTTTTTGTCCGCCCACATACATAATTTATTTATGCAAAGCTGTACTTGCCGCTCGCACGTACTTAGGTTACATGATTTGAAACCTATCTGAATGTCATCCACATATACAGAATAAAACATGCTACGTGGTATGGCAGTCTGGATCGAGTTCATTTTGACAATGAAAAGAGTGCAGCGCAGCACACCACCCTGTGGAACACCAGCCTCTTGCGTAAATGGACGAGACAGAGCGTTACCAACTCTAACACGGAACGTGCGATTGGAGAGGTAACTCTGAATCACGTTCAGCAAGTTGCCTCGAACTCCCATTTCAAACAGGTCACGGAGGATTCCATAGCGCCAGGTTGTGTCGTATGCCTTTTCCATATCTAAAAATACCGATAGAAAAATTGTTTGTGGACAAAGGCATCTCGGATATTTGTCTCTATGCGGACAAGGTGATCTGTTGTGGATCTACCCTCCCTAAAACCGCATTGAAAGGGATCGAGTATCTTGTTGCTTTCAAGAAAATGGATGAGGCGGCGGTTAATCATTTTCTCAAATAATTTACATAGACAACTTGTCAGAGCTATAGGCCTATAGCTGTTGGGTGAGGAAGGGTCCTTGCCCTCTTTTAAAATAGGGATTACAATTCCTTCTTTCCAGGCAGAAGGAATGTAGCCGGCAGAGAACATGGAATTGAAGAGTGACAGTAGTGTTTTTTGGGTTTCAGGGTGTAAGTGTCTGATCATCTCATACAATATTCTGTCACTTCCTGGAGCGGACTTGTTGCAACAGTTCAGTGAAGCCTGGAACTCAGCCATTCCAAATGGACGATTGTATGCTTCATTGGATGTGCCCTTCCGACTCAAATGCAGCTGTTCTGCTAGTCGCTGGTATTTTAGGAATGTATCTGTATAATGAGATGTACTGGAAATGTGCTCGAAATGTGCTCCTAGACAATCAGCTTGTTCCTCAAGAGTGTCTGCTTGTGTGTTCACTAATGGTAGTGGATGAGTATCACGGCCTTTTAGTTTGTTTACCCTGTTCCAGGCTTTTCTTTCGTCTGTATACGAATTAATGCCGGAAATATATTTTTGCCAGCTATCCCTTTTGGCACGGCGGCGCGTTCTTCTTCCTTCTGACTTTATTTTCTTAAAGCTGATAAGGTTCTCGATTGTCGGAGAGTCACGGAGCTGATTCCAGGCCTTATTCTGTTTCTTTCGTGCTTGCTTACATTCATCGTTCCACCAGGGAACACGTCGTTTATTAGGCGATGCATTTGTTTGTGGGATACATATTGACGCTACGTCGAGAATAAATGCGGTTAAATATGAGACTGCATCGTCAATACTGAGTGCACGAATATCATCCCAGGTCATATATGTTAGTTCTCTGTATCGCTGCCAGTTGGCTGAGTCAACTTTCCACTGGGGTACACGTGGAGAGCATTCGTCCCGTTTCCTTAATTTTAAAACAATCGGGAAATGATCACTCCCGTATGGGTCCTTATGTACATGCCACTCGAAGTACGGCACGACTGTACTTGAAACAATGGATAGATCTATAGATGAAAATGTCTTGTGTGCAACGCTGTAAAAAGTTGGCTCCTTCTTATTTAGCAAGCATGCACCCGTACTGAATAGGAAATTTTCAATCAGACGCCCTCTGGCATCACACCTAGAGTCGCCCCACAAGGTATGATGGGCATTTAAGTCTCCAACGACAATGTAGGGTTCCGGGAGTTGCGCAATAAAGCTATCAAATTCAGTTTTGGAGAGTTGACAGTTGGGAGGAATGTATAAAGATGCAATTGTCAGCAGCTTACTAAAAAGCACTGCTCTGACTGCCACTGCCTCTAGGGGCGTTTTAAGGGGTAACTGCAGGCAAGCAACATACTTATCTACTATTATTGCCACACCGCCCGACGAGGCAAGGGCCTCGTTGCGGTCTTTTCGGAAAATGGCATACATTCGAAGGAAATTTGTTTGCGAAGGTTTAAGATGTGTTTCTTGGACACACAGCATCTTTGGACTGTACTTATGCAAAAGTTCTTTAATGTCGTCTAGGTTGTGGAGTAAACCCCGGACATTCCATTGTATAATCTGTGTATCCATAATGTATGTGTTTTGTGCTGTGTGTCTAAGAAATATGGATTAGATTATCTCACGAGACCTTTCCAGGCCCCGTGAAACGCGATCTCTCTAACTTTCGGGCGCGCTCGAGGGAGCTGCGCGGTTCCTTCGGCGTCTGAGACGCCGGATTGGTATTTGTATCCATCACCTCGTCTGAGGCGGTGGATAGCGCCTGCGCAGCGGGCACGTTCGCGGGGGTGGTAGGCCTATCTGCACGCGCAGTGGCCTTGGGTCCAACAGGCCCGAGGGTCTGCTGGTCCTCCTTTGTGGGGGCCGGTACAGCGCTGGCTGTTCCAGCCGGGGGGGCTGATGGCGTGACCGCCGTCACACTCCGTGTGACTTGGGCGGCCGCCGAAGGATGTAGCGCTGCCCCCCGGCGCGCCACATCGGTGTAAGACGGACTAGACTGGTTCATCGAGAAGCGCTTGCGCGCCTCTTGGAAGGAAAGGTTCAGTTTGATTTTGATTTCGATGATTTGTTTTTCTTTTTTCCAGGATGGGCAAGAACGAGAGTACGCTGGGTGATCCCCGTCACAGTTAGCACAATGGGTGGTGGAAGTGCAAGTGTCGGATGAGTGCTCGTTTGATGCACACTTTGCACAAGTAGTGCGCCCTCGGCAGCTTTGTGAACCGTGCCCGAATCGCTGACACTTGAAGCATCGGCGTGGGTTAGGTATGTATGGTCTTACACGGAGTTTGCAGTATCCTGTTTCTATTGAGTCTGGTAAAGTGCTAGTTCCAAAAGTTAAGATTATGTGTTTTGTGGGGATTTCCTTGCCGTCGCGCCTAATCGTTATTCTCTGGACCTTTACTACATTTTGATCTTGCCATCCCTCAAGTAGCTCACTTTCACTAAGATCAAGCAGGTCATCTTCAGAGACGACACCGCGGACAGTGTTCAAAGATCTGTGTGGGCCTACTGAAACTGGAATGTCCCCAAAAGCAATTAGTTTTGACAATTTACTGTACTGCGTCTTGTCACGAAGTTCAAGAAGAAGATCGCCGCTTCCCATTTTAGTTACTTTGTAACCTGGGCCGATGGAGTTTGCCAATGATTTTGCCACAACAAAAGGAGATATTGTTCGGACTGTCTTGCTTTCATGTTGACTGTGAATGACATGGTATTTTGGGAATGTTTCTTTGTGACTCATGAAGAAGTTGAAGGAACCTTCGGTGCGCCCCCTCTTGAAGGAGCGATCAGGGAGTGGAGGGAAATTTGATTCCATAAGTAATATTATTATTCGGCAGGGATGGCCGCCACCCACCATGGAGCCCAACCAGGGGACGACACAGGACGGGAAGTATACAGTTCTGCGCACGCCAGCGGTACATCCCCACTATAACCAAATACCTATACCCGAGGTTGGGCATAATGCACAAGGTTAACCCTTGCCGCCAAGGAAATACGGAAGTAATAAGAAGTGAAGAGAAGACAGGAAAGATGAAAAGGCGAGAGAGAAAGACGAAGATTGGAGAGGAGGACAGGAAAAGGCGACTACCGATTTCCCCCAGGTGGGTCAGTCCGGGGGTGCCGACTACGTGAAGCAGAGGCCAAAGAGGTGTGTTGCCTACGCCGGGGGGCCTTAACGGTCCGAACACCCGGCATCGGCTCAACCTCCAGGATCCCCCTTTCCCCGGACACGGCTAAGCCGCGCACGGCTACACGCGGGAGGGTCCAACCCTCGTGTGCTCGGGTACGTGGTGTCGCAACGCACCAAACGCCTGCTGACGCAGACGCCCCTGCGGGGTTATGTTCATTTTTTACAGGCAGATCTATTTCGTTCAGGTGTAGGGTGGGATCTATTTGTATGCCTCGTCTGAGTGAGAAAAGAATGGCCACCGATTTCTGTGGGGAAAAACGGAAACCATTTCTGTCTGCCCATGTTGCTAGTTTGTTTATTGTTAGCTGTATTTGTCGTTCGAAATGTTGATATGTTCGAGGATGTGCAAGCTATCTGGAGGTCATCTACATAGAGAGAATACATAACGGATCTTGGGATTATTTTCCTGATAGAATTCATTTTTACAATGAAGAGCGTTGTGCTCAAAATACATCCCTGAGGTACTCCATTTGCCTGGATAAAATTCCTTGAAAGGGTTGAGCCAAGGCGGACATGAAATGTACGGTTAGACAAGAAGTCCTTCAGACAGTTCAACATCCTGCCGCGGATGCCTAGTTCAGCCAGGTCCTGAATGATCCCAAACCTCCACGTTGTATCATATGCCCTCTCTAAATCGAAGAAGACAGATAGACAGTGTTGCCTGTGTATAAAAACTTCACGAACAGTGTTTTCAAGACGGACAAGGTGGTCGGTGGTGGAGCAAGCCTTTTTAAAACCGCATTGATGGACATCTAGGAGCTCCCGGTCTTCTAACACAAATGTTAATCTGATATTCAATAGACTTTCAAAGGACTTTGCTAGACAGCTAGTCAGAGCTATGGGCCTATAGCTGCTAGGGAGTGTGAATGGTTTTCCTGGTTTTAATAAAGGAACAATAATGGCCATCTTCCAAGCTTCGGGAAGCTTCCCCGATACCCAAACTTTGTTAAAAAAATTTAAAAGTGCTTCCACAGCCGGTTCAGAGATGAGCTAACATATCATAATGTATTTCGTCTGGGCCAGGTGCAGTTTGCTTACCAGCGGACAGTACTCTATTAATTTCCTGAACTGTAAGTAAGTTATTATAGGGTTCATTTGTACCGCCACTTGTCGGCAGTCTTTGTCCTTCAGCTGTGTTTTTGTATTTCAGGAATGATTCTGAATAGTGAGATGAACTGGAGACCGCAGAAAAATATTCACCCAGAATATCTGCCTGTTCTTCTATATTTGTCTGTGTACCAGGGTCAGAGAGAAATGGAACCGTGAATGGGGAGTAGCTGCCATTTATCTTTTTTACCATCTCCCACATTTGTTTTGATGTAATTGTGCTATTTATTGAGGACACGTAACCTTGCCATGAAGTTTTTTCTGCATTACGGCGAATATACCGGGCTTTTGCTCTGAACTTTTTGAACTTGATGAAATTTTCCTGCGTTGGGTACCTACGAAAAATTCCCCAGGCTTTGTTTTGTCTCCTTTTTGCGTCTCGGCATTCTTGTGTGTACCAAATTTTGTGATTCTCTTTTACTACTCCTGAAGACTGAGGAATTGCCAGGCGTGCAGCGATTAAAATACAGTTGGCAATAGCTTCATTCAGTTCATCTATGCTTAAATTATCGGAAACTATTTTATCTAAACTGGCCCTTTCTTTAAAAAGTGCCCAGTCGGCTAAATGTAACTTCCACCGTCGTGGTTTTGTTGGGATGACTTGTGGTGGAGAGGTTAGGCTGATTAATACAGGCAGGCGATCGCTGCCGTATGGGTTGTCGATGACATCCCATTTAAAATCGTTAAAAACAGAGGGTGAACTAAAAGACAAATCTATGGAACTCATTTTTCCCGTGCTCGGAGAGCAGTATGTACTTTTGCCGGTGTTTAGGAGGCAAACATTATTACTTAAAATAAAATCTTCTAAAATACGGCCTCTCGCATCAGTGCGTGCACTTCCCCAAAAACCGGAGTGGGCGTTGAAATCACCAACAAGCAGGTACGGTTCTGGTAGTTGTTCTAAAAGGGTTTCTAAATCATTAAGTGTTACTGTTAGGTGTGGCTCCAGATATATATTGCATATTGTGATCGTCTTAAAATGGATGACAGTGACAGCAACAGCTTCGTATTTGGTTTTAAGTTTGATTTCTTGGGTTGCAATACCAGTCTTAATTACAGTAGCAACACCTCCAGACAGTCTGCTTGCGTGTTCTCGTTCAGACCGAAAGACATTGTACTTGTTTAAAATGTTTTTTTGTTTGGGACCTAAGTTGGTCTCCTGTAAGCATAAAGCCACTGGGGACAGTGTGTTTAACAGTTCTTTTATGTCACTGTAGTTATTTATTAGTCCTCGGCAGTTCCACTGTATAAGGAACGCCATGTTTGATGAGTGTAGTTAAATTTAGGATGCTGCTTTACGGGGTGCCAATACTGGGGTTTTTTCTTTTTTTTTCGCTCCAGGGAGCTGTGCTTCTGCTGAAGCAGAGGCAAGTTTTGTGTTATGTCCAGTGCCTCACTAGAGGCTCTGGACTTCCGCGGTGAACCCGCGGGTGTACGGTTAGTGGGCTTCTCTCGACTGGGGGAAGCCTTGCGGGCGGCCGACTGAGAGGCCGGCGCGCCTTTGTTCAGAGGTGGCAGAGCAGCCTTCGCTACGTCTGCCGGGGGCGGGAGTGGCCCTGCCTCAGGCTTTGCCTGGGCAGTGGCCGAGGCCTGGTGTGGTGTGCCGCCCCTGCGCACCACATCGGCGAAATTTGTTTTTGCTTTAAATTGAAATGTTGAGGAGTGTCGTTTTCGCGCCTCTTGATAAGTTATGTTTTCCTTGGTCTTTATCGTTATGATTTCTTTCTCTTTCTTCCAGGTCGGACATGATCTCGAGTACGCGGGGTGATCCCCTTCACAGTTCGCGCACAGTGGTGCAGTGGTACAGTCCACGGATTCATGAGCATTTGATGAACATTTGCCACATATTTGGCGGCCACGACAGCTCTGAGAGCCATGGCCGAATCTTTGGCATTTCAAACATCGTCTCGGATTTGGAATGTATGGTCTTACAGTTATTCTAAGATAGCCTACTTCTATGGATTCGGGGAGTTGGCTGGAGGCAAAGGTCAGGATTATGTGTTTTGTAGGTATTTCCTTGTTGTCTTTTCGGATTTTGATACGATGGACTTTGGTGACATTCTGGTCTTTCAGACCATCCAACATCTCTTCTTCAGAAAGGTTCAGGAAATCGTGCTCAGATATTACTCCTTTGACTGTGTTTAGTGAACGGTGAGTAGTTACGGTTACCCGGACGTCTCCAAAGGACACTAAGGTGGGGAGCTTCGAGTATTGTGCTTTGTCTCGGATTTGGAGGAGTAGGTCGCCACTGGCTAGCTTCGTCACCTTGTAGCCAAGGCCCAGGGCGTAAGTCAGAGATTTTGATACTATGAATGGGGACATTTTTCGAGCTGGTTGATCTGGATCTTCACTATGTATGACATGATACCTGGGGAAGTGTTCGTTTGTTTTTTGGAAGCATTGGGAAGTTATGTCCTCGGTCCGCACTCTTTTTGGAGTGCGATCACTTTCTGAGAGATGATTGATGATTTGTGGTATTTAATGGCGCAAGGGCCAGGTGTGGCCAAAGAGCGCCATGACAAGTGGTGATGTTGACGATGTATTATGGAGATGTGGCTTGGCTGTAAAGTAGCCTAAAAATAGTCGCTGTAAAGTGCGTAAAATCTATGTGCTATAAAATTATGGCGATGATTAATGACGAGTACTATGAACATTAAAATTCATCGTAGAAGGATGATGCAAATTATAAAATATATAAGATGGTAAAATTACTTGGAGCACTGCTGCCTCGCCAGAGCCCTTGAACCACAAGGGCCTAGAGGCATGTGCTATTCAAAAATAATTATCATAGCGCCATCCTCTGAAGAGAGAAGACGCTACGAACATGTGGGGCTAAAAACATGAAACACAACATCTTTCAGATAACTTAGAACTGCGACGGTGTCAAATAGCGGTTCTGGGCCGAGTAACATTACTGGATGAAGGGGGATCTGCTGCTGGAATGCTATGGGAAAATGTTTCTTTCTTTCATATTCGGCTTTCCGACACTCCAGAAGGACGTGGAGGACGGTGAGCCTCTCCCCGCATCTACCGCAGGTTGGAGGCTCGTTTCCGGTGAGTAAATAGTTATGTGTGCCAAATGTGTGTCCTATTCTTAGACGACAGAATAGGACATCTGTCCGGCGTGATTTTGTTACGGAAGGCCAGAATCCTAACTGTGGCTTTATCACGTGGAGCTTATTATTTATTTCTTCGTCCCACATGCGTTGCCAGTGGTTTCGTAGTTTCCTTCTTAAGAAAGGCTTCAGGTCTTTGACAGGAACCGGAGCAGTAGGACTAACTGCATGTAATGAAATTGATGTGGCCATCTGGTCCACTAGAACGTTACCCTGGATGCCCCTATGGCCAGGCACCCAGCATATAATCACATGCTGGTTAGATACATATGCTTTACATAACACGGAATAGAGTTCAATTAAAACAGGATTTTTGCGCTTACAGAACGATATCAAAGCCTTCACAACACTTAGGGAGTCCGTAAAAATAACTGATTTTCTGAGTTTTGTTTTCCTTATATGCTTCACGGTCGACAATATTGCGTAGGCCTCAGCCGTAAAGATACTAGTTTCCGGATGCAGTACGTCGGATTCCGAGAAGGATGAACCGACGGCTGCATAGGACACCCCGTCGTGTGACTTCGATGCGTCTGTGTAGAACTCCGTACAGGAGTATTTGTGCTGGAGTTCCCGGAAATGCATTTGGATTGCAATCTCTGGGGCGTTTTTTGTAACTTCCATGAAAGATGTTTCGCATTGTATCAACTGCCACTCCCAAGGAGGTAGCAGCTTGGCTGGATGCATTAGGCAAAGTTCGAGAAGTGGAACATGCATTTCATGACTAAGCTCCCTCACACGCAGCGAGAAAGGCTGTCTTACGGAAGGACGATTACGAAACAGTGTAGCATATGTCATGTCGTTAATGGTGTTAAAACAGGGATGTTCAGGATTAGAGTGGACTTTCAAAAAATATGTTTGGCTGATGTATGTTCTCTGGATATGAAGTGACCACTCATTCGATTCTGCATATAAGCTTTGTACGGGACTCGTTCTGAAAGCTCCTGTGGCTAAACGGATACCCAGATGGTGAACAGGGTCTAGCATCTTTAGCGCGCTCGGGGCGGCAGAGTGATAAATCACGGCACCATAGTCTATGATGATGTATGGGGTTTTTTGGCGCAAGGGCCAGGTATGGCCAAAGAGCGCCATGTCTGTGCTAATGGGTTTGCAATGTACTTATGATTACTATGAGGTTGGCGTGACGTGGCTGTAAAGGGGCCTTAAAATATACGCAATAAAGTGCATAAAATCTGTATAATAAAATTATGGCGATGACGTATGACTTGTACTATGAACATTTAGATGCATTTAAAAAGAATGATACGATAGGTAAAATATAGCAGATTATAAGAAATGCTAGAGCACTACTGCCTCCATATGGCCCTTGAAAACACAAGGGCCTGGAGGCATGTGCTATTCAGAACAATTATCGCAGCAGCATCCTCTGGAGCGAGGATGCTCTACGAATTTATTGGGCTTATAACGTGTAGAACTACATCCTTTAAGAAGTCGAGGACTGCCTTGGTGTTAAAAAGCGGTTCCTTACCAAGAAACATAGCTGGGTGAAGAGGTATGCAATGACGATATGCAAGAGGAAAATGCTTCTTTCTTTCACGTTCGGCTTCGCGACACTCCAAGAGGACGTGGAGGACGGTCAGCCTCTCACCACATCGACCACAGGTTGGCGGTTCGTTTCCAGTAAGAAGAAAATTGTGTGTACCAAATGTGTGCCCTATTCTGAGGCGGCAAAATAGGACATCTGTTCGCCGTGATTTTGATGGGAAGGGCCAAAAACCTAGCTGTGGCTTTATAACGTGCAGTTTATTGTTTATTTCTGCGTTCCACATGCGTTGCCAGTGTTGTCGCAGTTTCTTACGCAAGAAAGGCTTCAGATCTGTGACCGGGACAGCAACTGCAGAAGAAGTGTTTAGTGATGTGAGTGATGTGGCCATTTCATCAGCCAGTACATTGCCCTCGATAC
This sequence comes from Dermacentor variabilis, assembly GCF_050947875.1. Classification (NCBI taxonomy): domain Eukaryota; kingdom Metazoa; phylum Arthropoda; class Arachnida; order Ixodida; family Ixodidae; genus Dermacentor; species Dermacentor variabilis. Next base: position 24,790,393 of record NC_134574.1, read on the forward strand.
CTCTGTGGCCAGGTACCCAGCATATTATAATGTTCTGGTTAGATGTGTACGCTTTACACAATACCGAATACAGTTCATTGAATACGGGATTTTTATGTTTGTAGTGTGACATTAGGGCCTTCACGACGCTTAGAGAGTCTGTATAGATCGCTGCTTTTGGAAGTTTTGATCTTCTAATATGCTTCACAGCAGCGAGTAATGCGTAGGCCTCGGCCGTAAAAATGCTGGTTTCCGGATGCAGTACATCGGATTCCGAGAAGGATGGGCCGACGGCTGCATAGGATACCCCGGCATTTGACTTCGAAGCGTCTGTGTAGTACTCTGCGCAGGAGTGTTTGTACTGCAGCTCAAGGAAATGCATTCTGATTTCAGCCTCAGGAGCGTGCTTTGTAATTTTTATAAAGGATATGTCACATTGTATAACCTGCCATTCCCAAGGAGGTAAGAGATTGGTTAGGTGCATTAAGCGATGCTCGAGGAGTGGGACATGGATTTCATCGCTAAGCTCCTTCACACGCAGCGAGAAAGGCTGTCTTATGGAGGGGCGATTGCTGAAAAGTGTAGCGCACCTCATATCGGTAACGGTATCAAAACATGGATGTTCAGGATTAGAGCGTACTTTAAGGAGATATGTAAAGCTGATGTATGACCTCTGTAGGTAGAGAGACCATTCATTGGATTCGGCATATAGGCTTTCAATTGGGCTTGTTCTGAAAGCGCCTGTGGCTAAACGGATACCTAGATGGTGAACAGGGTCTAGCATCTTTAGCGTGCTTGGGGCGGCAGAGTTATATATCACAGCACCATAATCTAATCGTGACCGGATTAGGCTCTTATAGAGATTCATTAGGCACTTCCTGTCACTACCCCACGTAGTCTTGGATAGAAGTTTTATTATGTTCATTGTTTTTAGACATTTTTCTTTCAGATGTTTAATGTGTGGGACGAAAGTGAGTCTATTGTCAAGTATAACACCTAGAAATTTGTGCTCTTTGTTTACAGGTATCTGTTGTCCACACAGTTCTAAGGAAGGGTCCGGAACCAGGCCTCTCTTTCTTGTAAACAACACACAAGAACTCTTGTGAGGATTGATTTTAAATCCATTTTTCTCTGCCCACCCTAACACCTTGTTCAAACCATGCTGTACCTGTCTCTCACAGACTGCGAGGTTACAGGACTTGAAACCTATTTGAATGTCGTCCACATAGACAGAATACAGAATGGCCGGTGGTAAGGAAGCACGAAGTGTTGTCATCTTAACAATAAAGAGTGTGCAACTGAGCACGCCACCCTGGGGTACACCAGTTTCTTGTGTAAAAGGACGTGAGAGGACATTGCCAACTTTTACCCGGAAGGTGCGATTGGACAAGTAGCTTTTTATTACGTTTAGCATATTACCATGAATGCCCATTTCTGACAAGTCTCTCAAGATTCCGAAGCGCCAGGTCGTATCGTACGCCTTCTCCATATCGAGGAATATCGATAAGAAGAACTGTTTGTGTACAAACGCGTCACGAATATGTCCTTCAATACGTACAAGATGGTCGGTTGTACAGCGCCCTTCTCGGAAGCCACACTGATAGGGATCAAGCATTTTGTTTTGTTCAAGGAAATGGATGAGACGCCGATTTATCATTTTTTCAAATACCTTGCACATGCAGCTTGTGAGGGCTATCGGGCGGTAACTTGCCACTGAAGAAGGGTCTTTCCCTTGTTTCAAAACAGGGACCACAATGGCTTCCTTCCATGCGGTTGGAAGGTACCCTGCGTCCCAGATGGTGTTGAAAAGTGTAAGTAGTGTTACTTGCGTGTCATTGTGTAAGTTTTTGAGCATTTCATACATGATTCTATCGGATCCCGGTGCAGAGCTCTTGCATGCACTCAAGGCAGCTTTCAACTCGGCAGCACTAAAAGGGCAATTGTACGGTTCATTCTGTCGGCATTTATTGATGAGTGGCTTGCATTCTTCTATTTGTTTATATGTTATGAAGGATTGCGAATAATGATTTGAGCTTGATACACTCTCAAAGTGCTCCCCAAGTGAGTCGGCCTGGCCTTTCAGTGTATCGCCCTGTGTATTTACAAGAGGGAGTGAATATGTTTGTCGCCCTCTAATCCTATTAATCCTGTTCCAGGCTTTGGCCTCATCTCTAAACGAGTTAATACTGGATAAAAACATGTGCCAGCTTTCTCTTCTGGCCTGCCGCCGGGTTCTCCTACCTTGGGATTTTATTTTTTTAAAGTTGACAAGATTCTCAGCGGTGGGAGAAGCTCGCAGCAACCCCCACGCCTTGTTCTGATTCTTACGGGCGGTCCGACATTCGCTGTTCCACCACGGTACGCGTGGTTTGCATGCCAAACCACTTACTTCGGATATGCATTTTGATGCGGCATCTATTATGAATGCTGTAAGATAATCCACACCAGCATCAATTTCTAAAGAAGACAGGTCAGCCCATGAGATGCTAGAGAGAGTTCGAAATTTCTGCCAGTCGGCTGTGTCTATCTTCCACCTAGGAGCTTGTGGAGGATATTCGTTTTCTTTAGATGTTTTTAACAGTATGGGGAAGTGGTCGCTCCCGTAAGGATTGTTCATAACTTCCCATTCGAGTTCAGGCAGTATACACGGGGAAACTAGACTGAGGTCAATTGATGAAAATGTTCTGTTGGCGAGAGAATAATATGTGGGTGCCTTCTTATTCAGCAGGCATGCACCAGAAGAGAAGAGGAACTGTTCAACAAGACGACCTCGCGCATCTATACGAGAGTCGCCCCACAGGCTGTTGTGCGCATTGAAATCCCCAAGTACAACGTAAGGTTCTGGCAATTCATCTATGAAGGACTGAAATTCATGTTTGCTTAGTTTGTAGTGTGGGGGTATATAAATCGAGCAAATAGTGATAAGTTTGTTTAGCAAAACAATTCGAACCGCCACTGCTTCAAGGGCCGTTCGTAGCTGTAAATGTTGACAGGCTATACTTTTATGAGTGAGAATCGCAACACCACCGGATGATGCGACGGCATCATCGCGATCTTTGCGAAGCGTATCATACGTACGGAGAAAGTTTGTTTGTTTGGATTTTAAATGTGTTTCCTGTAAACACAGCACTTTTGGATTATGTTTGTGGATGAGTTCCTGCAAATCATCAAGGTTTCTCAGAAGACCTCTGACATTCCATTGTATGATTTGTGTATCCATATTTAAAGTGAATTTGTGCTGTGTTTACGGAAACGGAAGTGATGTCTTAGATTACAGAGCCCTTGCGAGGCCCTGTAACCGGGGTTCTGCCTTTTTTGGAGCGTTCGAGGGAGCCTCGCCGCTCCTTAGGCGCCTGGAGCGCCGTGGAGATAGGTGTTGTGTCCATTGCCTCATGTGAGGCGCCGGACACGCGCTCTTGAGAGCGAGAAGTTTTTCGAGAGAGTCTCACCTCGGAAGGCGAGACCCCTGCGCCCACCAGCCCGGAGGTCGATGGGGCTCCCTGAGGAATTTGGCTGCGCCGGCTGTTGCCAGCGCTGGAAGGGGCCTGGGAGGTTGGGGCAGCCTCGGCTGCGCCCACCTTCGGGGTCGATGGCCCCGTCTGCTGTGTTGGCGTAGCAGCGTCAGCTGCAGCCGTCGGGGGGGCGGATGGCGTCACTGCCGCCTCCCTGGGTGTGGGTCGGACAGCCGCCGGAGACCGTTGTGGCGCTGCCCCCTGACGCGCCACATCGGCAAAGGTGTGCTTTGGCAGGAAGGATACCCGCCTGCGTGCTTCTTTGAAACTTATATTTTCTTTTACTTTGATCGTTACAATCTCTTTCTCTTTTTTCCAAGATGGGCACGACCGCGAGTACGCGGCGTGCTCCCCATCACAGTTCAAACAGTGGAGAGTGTTTTCACACGATTCAGCGGAGTGCTCATGAGCACTGCATTTTGCACAGGTTTGGCGGCCGCGGCAGTTCGATGAGCTGTGGCCAAATCGCTGGCATTTAAAACATCTCAGAGGGTTTGGGACATATGGTCTGACCCGAAGCTTTACATATCCTGTCTCAATACTCTCAGGGAGCACACTTGTACCAAAGGTGAGAATTAGATGTTTTGTTTTGATTTCTTTTCCATCGCGCCTTAGCAGAATTCTCTTAACATTGATTACGTTTTGATCACTCCAGCCTTCTAATAGTTCAGCGTCCGTAAGTTCCATCAGGTCATCATCCGAAACTACACCACGGGTGGTGTTCATCGTGCGGTGCGGGGTAACTGTGACTGGGACATCTCCAAATGATAGAAGGTTAGGCAGTTTCTCGTGTTGTTTTTTGTCGCGGAGCTCCAAAAGGAGATCACCGCTAGCCATCTTTGATGCTTTATATCCTGGTCCAAATGCCTGAGTTAGAGTTTTTGAAACAACAAAAGGTGAGATTGTTCGTGCTTGTTTTCCTTGTTTTTCAGAATGGATTACATGGAATCGCGGGAAAGTTTCTTTTTGGCGTCCAAAAAATTCAAAGATATCTTCGGTGCGCCCCCTTTTCAGGGAGCGATCAGATAGTGGAGGGAAAGAACTAGCCATAAGTGGGAGTGTATTTTTCGGCAGTAGCGCCAGCCACCCACCATGGAGCCCAACAAGGGGACGCTGCAGGGCCTGTAAAACAGGGCCTACAAGCGCCAGCTGTACGCTACCGCTATAACCAAATATGATATAACCAAGGTTGGCTACTCACACAAGGTTAACCCTTGCTGCCAGGAAGGTCGGAAGTAATAAAGAAATGAGAAGGAGACAGGAAAGGTGGAAAGCAAGAGAAAGACGAAGGCTGGAGGGAGAGCGAGACAGGAAAAGGCAACTACCGATTTCCCCCGGGTGGGTCAGTCCGGGGGTGCCGTCTATGTGAAGCAGAGGCCAAAGGGGTGTGTTGCCTCCGCCGGGGGGCCTTAAAGGTCCAAACACCCAGCATCAGCTCAACCCCCAGGATCCCCCTTTCCCCAGACACGGCTAAGCCGCGCACGGCTACACGCGGGAGGGTCCAACCCTCGTGTGCTCGGGTACGTGGTGTCGCAACACACCAAACGCCTGCTGACGCAGACGCCCCTGCGGGGCACCATAGTCTAGGCGTGAACGAATGAGGCTTTTATAGAGTTTCAATAAAGACATCCTGTCACTACCCCATGTACTCTGGGATAGGAGTTTCATTATGTTCATCGTTTTTAGACATTTTTCTTTAAGATGTTTAATGTGGGGGACGAAAGTGAGTCTGTAGTCAAGTATGACACCTAGAAATTTGTGTTCTTTGTTTACAGGTATTTGTTGTCCACCCAGTTCTAAGCAAGGGTCTGGGATCATTCCTCTCTTTCTTGTAAAAAGAACGCAAGTGCTTTTCTTAGGATTGATCTTAAAGCCATTCCTGTCTGCCCACATTGAGACTTTGTTCAGGCCATGCTGTACCTGTCTCTCGCACACTGCGAGGTTACAGGATTTGAAAGCTATCTGAATGTCGTCCACGTAGACAGAGTAAAAGATGGCCTGAGGTAATGAAGCGCGAAGCGTGTTCATCATCACGATGAAGAGCGTGCAGCTGAGCACGCCTCCTTGGGGTACACCCGTTTCTTGCGTAAAAGGACGTGAGAGTGCATTGCATACTTTTACCCGGAACGTACGATTTGACAGATAGCTTTCCATTATGTTAAGCATATTACCGTGGATGCCCATTTCTGACAGGTCTCTTAAGATTCCGTAACGCCACGTTGTGTCATAGGCCTTTTCCATATCGAGAAATATCGATAGGAAGAACTGTTTATGTATGAATGCCTCCCGAATATTTGCTTCAACACGTACGAGATGATCGGTTGTGGACCGCCCTTCTCGAAAGCCGCATTGATAAGAATCAAGCATTTTGCTCATTTCAAGGAAATGGATCAGTCGCCGATTAATCATCTTTTCAAATACCTTACAAAGGCAACTTGTGAGGGCTATCGGGCGGTAACTTGCCACTGAGGAAGGGTCTTTACCTTGTTTCAAAACAGGGACCACAATAGCTTCCTTCCATGCGGTTGGAAGGTACCCTGCATCCCAGATGGTGTTGAAAAGTGTGAGTGGTGTAACTTGCGTGTCATCGTGTAAGTTTTTGAGCATTTCATACATGATTCTGTCAGATCCGGGTGCAGAGCTCTTGCATGAGCTCAAGGCAGCTTTCAACTCAGCAATACTGAATGGGCAGTTGTAGGATTTACTCTGTGGACATTTTCTTTTGAGTGGCTTACATTCTTCTATTTGCTTATATTTCAGGAAGGATTTCGAATAATGTTTTGAACTTGACACACTCTCAAAGTGCTCCCCAAGTGAGTCTGCCTGATGTTGGAGCGTATCACCCTGTGTGTTTACCAGAGGGAGTGAATATGTTTGTCTCCCTCTAATTCTATTTACGTGGTTCCAGACTTTCGCCTCATCTGTAAACGAGTTGATGTTCGATAAAAACTTTTGCCAGCTCTCTCTTCTGGCCTGTCGGCGGGTTCTCCTGCCTTGAGACTTAACTTTCTTAAAGTTAACGAGATTCTCTGCAGTGGGCGAAGCGCGTAGCAACCCCCACGCTTTGTTTTGATTCCTACGTGCGACTCTACATTCATCGTTCCACCACGGGACATGCCGTTTGCATGCCGAGCCACTTACTTCACGTATACATTTAGATGCGGCATGTATAATAAAAGCTGTAAGGTAATCCACAGCAGCATCAATTTGTAACGAGGACATGTCATCCCATGATATGCTAGTTATGGTTCGGAATTTCTCCCAGTCGGCTGTGTCGAGCTGCCACCTAGGAGCCTGTGGTAGATATTCGTTTTCTTTAAGTGTTCTTAATAGTATGGGGAAGTGGTCGCTTCCGTAAGGATTGTTCGCAACTTCCCACTCCAGTTCAGGCAGTATAGACGGGGAAACTATGCTGAGATCAATTGAAGAAAAGGTATTATTTGCAAGACAGTAATAAGTGGGTTTCTTCTTATTCAAAAGGCACGCACCAGAAGAAAAAAGGAACTGTTCAACAAGACGACCACGCGCATCTATACGACAGTCACCCCACAGGGAGCTGTGCGCATTGAGATCGCCAAGAACAACATAAGGTTCTGGCAATTCGTCTATAAATGACTGGAATTCATGTTTGTTTAATTTGTAGTCTGGGGGTACGTAAAGCGAGCTAATGGTGATGAGTTTGTTTAGGAGGACAGCTCGAACTGCCACTGTTTCAAGAGGCGTTTGGAGCTGTAAATGTTGACACGCAATGCTTTTGTGGATAACTATAGCTACACCTCCTGATGATGCGATAGCATCATCGCGATCTTTGCGAAAAGTTATATACTGTCGGAGAAAGTTCGTGTGTTTTGATTTTAGGTGTGTTTCCTGTAAACACAGCACTTTTGGATTGTGTTTGTGTATGAGTTCTTGTACGTCATCCAGGTTTCTAAGAAGACCTCTGACGTTCCATTGGATAATTTGTGTATCCACATTTATTTTAAATAAGTACTGTGTCTACGGAAAGGGAGGTGATGCCTTAGGTTACAGAGCTCTTTCGAGGCCCTGTAACCGGGGCTTTGTTTTTTCTGGAGCGCTCGAGGGAACCTCGCCGCTCCTTAGGCGCTTGCTGCGCCGTAGGTATAGGTGTTGTGTCCATTGCCTCTTGTGAGGCGCCGGACACGCGCTCTTGCGAGCGAGAAGTTTTTCGTGAGAGTCTCACCTCGGAAGGCAAGACCCCTGCGCCCACCAGCCCTGAGGTCGATGGGGCTCCCTGTGGGATTTGGCTGCGCCGGCTGTTGCCAGCGCTGGGAGGGGCCGGGGAGGTCGAGGCAGCCTCGGCTGCGCCCACCTTCGGAGTCGGTGGCCCCGTCTGCTGGGTTGACGGAGCAGCGCTAGCTGCAACCGCCGCGGGGGCAGATGGCGTAACTGCCGACTCACGGGTCGTGGGTCGGACAGCCGCCGGAGGCCGTTGTGACGCTGCCCCCTGACGCGCCACTTCGGCAAAGCTGGCCTTAGGAAGGTATGCAACCCGCCTGCGTGCCTCTTTGAATGATATGTTTTCTTTTACTTTGATTGTGACTACTTCTTTTTCTTTCTTCCACGACGGGCATGACCGCGAGTATGCGGCATGCTCGCCATCACAGTTCACGCAGTGTGGAGCGTTTTCGCACGTTTCAGAGGCATGGTCACGGGAACTACATTTTGCACATGTCTGCCGGCCTCGGCAGTTCTGGGAACTGTGGCCGAAACGCTGGCATTTGAAACAGCGGAGAGGATTTGGAACATACGGCCTGACCCGTAGCATTACGTAGCCGGCCTCGAGTGTCTCAGGCAGAATGCTTGAGGAGAAAGTCAATACAAGATGCTTGGTTTTTATCTCCTTGCCGTCGCGCCTTAGCATGATTCTTTTAACATTGATCACGTTTTGCTCACTCCAGCCTTCCAACAGTTCGGCTTCTGTGAGCTCCATCAAATCGTCGTCAGAAACAACACCACGGCTGGTGTTCATAGTTCGGTGTGGGGTTACTGTTACTGGGATTTCCCCAAATGACTGAACTTTAGGAAGATTGTCATGCTGTTTCGGATTGCGGAGTTCCAGAAGGAGATCGCCGCTAGCCATTTTCGTTGCTTTATAGCCGGTACCAAGAGTTTCAGTTAGGTGCTTAGATACGAGGAAAGGAGAAATCATTCTCATGGTCTTTTCAGGATTGTTTGAATGAATTACATGGAATCGGGGGAAGTTTGGCTGTTTGTTCCCAAGAAATTGGAAAATATCTTCGGTGCGCCCTCGTTTCGGAGGGCGATCAGGTAGTCGGGGAAAGGAAGTGGCCATTAGAAGTATGGTTTTTTCGGCAGGGATGGCCGCCGCCCACCATGGAGCCCAACCAGGGGACGACACAGGACGGAAATATTCAGTTCTGCGCACGCCAGCGGTACAACCCCGCTATAACCAAATACATATACCCAAGACTGGATATAGTGCACAAGGTTAACCCTCGCCGCCTACGAAGCTGGAAGTAATACGAAAATAAAGAGAGGACAGGAAAGATTAAAAGTGAGAGAAAGACGAAGATTTGAGGGAGAAAGAGAAAGGAAAAGGCAACTACCGATTTCCCCCGGGTGGGTCAGTCCGGGGGTGCCGTCTACGTGAAGCAGAGGCCAAAGAGGTGTGTTGCCTCCGCCGGGGGGCCTTAAAGGTCCGAACACCCGGCATCGGCTCAACCCCCAGGATCCCCCTTTCCCCGGACACGGCTAAGCCGCGCACGGCTACACGCGGGAGGGTCCAACCCTCGTGTGCTCGGGTACATGGTGTCGCAACACACCAAACGCCTGCTTACGCAGACGCCCCTGCGGGGACTTTCTGAGAGAGGTGGAGCCATAAAGTGCATTTAATGTTCGGTTATGATGCCAGCCGCCCACCATGGAGCCCAACGTAGGGACGGGACAGGAACTCGCAAGCAAGTTCTGCCCACGCCAGCTGTACACCTCAACTATAACCTAATACGACATAACCAAGGTAGGTTGTCACACAAGGTTAACCCTTGCCACCTACGAAAAATTGAAGTGAACAGAAGATACAAGAAGACAGGACAGGTGTGAAAGACGAGGGTAAAGTAAAAGCGTTTAGAGGGAGAAGACAGGAAAAGGTGACTGCCGATTTCCCCCGGGTGGGTCAGTCCGGGGGTGCCGTCTACGTGAGGCAGAGGCCAAAGAGGTGTGTTGCCTCCGCCGGGGGGCCTGAAAGGTCCAAATACCCGGCCTCAGCTCAACCCCCAGGATCCCCTTTTCCCCGAACACGGCTAAGCCGCGCACGGCTACACGCGGGAAGGTCCAACCCTCGTGTGCTCGGGTACGTGGTCTCGCAACACACCAAACGCCTGCTAACGCAGACGCCCCTGCGGAGGAATACAAGATGGCCGGTGGTAAGGAAGCACGAAGTGTTGTCATCTTAACAATAAAGAGTGTGCAACTGAGCACGCCACCCTGGGGTACACCAGTTTCTTGTGTAAAAGGACGTGACAGCACATTGCCAACTTTTACCCGAAAGGTGCGATTTGACAAGTAGCTTTTTATTACGTTTAGCATATTACCATGAATCCCCATTTCCGATAAGTCTCGCAAGATCCCGTATCGCCACGCTGTGTCATACGCCTTTTCCTTATCGAGAAATATCGATAAGAACTGTTTATGTATAAATGCGTCCCGGATATTTCCTTCAATACATACAAGATGATCGGTTGTGGAGAGCCCTTCTCGGAAACCACACTGATAGGGATCAAGCATTTTGTTCTGTCCAAGACAACGGATGAGTCGCCGATTTATCATTTTTTCAAATACCTTACGCATGCAACTTGTGAGGGCTATCGGGCGGTAGCTTGCCACTGAGGAATTATCTTTGCCTTGTTTTAAAACAAGGACCACAATGGCTTCTTTCCATTTGGTCGGAAGGTACCCTGCGTCCCAGATAGTGTTGAAAAGTGTAAGTAGTGTAACTTGCGTGTCATTGTGCAAGTTTTTCAGCATTTCATACATGATTCTGTCAGATCCCGGTGCAGAGCTCTTGCATGCGCTCACGGCAGCTCTCAACTCTGCAATACTAAAGGGGCGGTTGAACGGTTCATTCTGCCGACACTTTCTTATGAGTGGCTTGCATTCTTCTATTTTTTTTATATTTGAGAAAGGTTTTTTGAATAATTGTTGGAACTTGACACGCTCTGAAAATGTTCCCCAAGTGAGTCTGCATGTTCAAGCAGGGTATCGCCTTGAGTGTTTACCAATGGGAGTGAATAAGTTTGTCGTCCTTTTATCCTGTTAACCCTGTTCCAGACTTTCCCTTCCTCTGTATAAGAGTTGATACCCGATATAAGCTTCTGCCAACTCTCTCTTCTGGCCTGTCGGCGCGTTCTCCTGCCTTCGGATTTTGCTTTTTTAAAGTTAATAACATTCTCCGCAATGGGAGAGGCGCGTAGCAACCCCTACGCTTTCTTTTGTTTCTTACGGGCGGTCCTGCATTCGTCGTTCCACCACGGGACGCGCTGTTTGCATGCGAAACCACTTACTTCAGATATGCATTTAGTTGCAGCATCTATAATGAAGGCTGTAAAATACTGCACAGCAGCATCGATTCCTAAAGAGGACATGTCATTCCGTGAGATCATGGTGAGAGTTCGGAATTTCTCCCAGTCGGCTGTATCGATTTTCCACCTAGGAGCCTGTAGTAGACATTCGTTTTCTTTATATGTTCTTAGTTGTATAGGGAAGTGGTCGCTCCCGTGAGGATTGTCGTTAACTTCCCTTTAAAGTTCAGACAGTAGTCACGGGGAGACTAGGCTAAGATCAAATGAAGAAAATGTTCTGTTTGCAATAGAATAGTATGTCGCTTCCTTCTTATTTAGAAGACAAGCACCAGAAGAGAAAAGGAACTGTTGAACAAGACGTCCTCGCGCATCTATACGAGGGTCGCCCCACAGGAGGTTGTGTGCATTGAAGTCGCCAAGAACAACATAAGGTTCTGGCAATTGATCTATAAGGACTGAAATTCATGTTTAGTTAATTTGTAATGTGCGGGTATAAAAAGCGAGCAAATAGTGATGAGTTTGTTTAGCAGAACAGCTCGCACCGCCACTGCTTCAAGGGGCGTTCGTAGCTGTAAATGTTGACATGCTATACTTTCACGAGCGAGAATCGCAGCACCACCCGATGATGCGACGGCATCATCGCGATCTTTGTGAAACGTAACATACGTAGGGACAAAGTTTGTGTGTTTTGATTTTAAGTGTGTTTCCTGTAAACACAGCACTTTTGGATTATGTTTGTGGATGAGTTCTTGCAAATCATCAAGGTTTGTCAGGAGACCTCTGATGTTCCAGTGAATAATTTGTGTATCTATATTTAATGTAAATAAGTGCTGTGTGTACAGAAAGGGAGGTGATGCTTTAGGTTACAGAGCTCTTTCGAGGCCCTGTAACGGGGGTTCTGCCCTTTCTGGAGCGTTCGAGGGAGCCTCGCCGCTCCTTAGGCGCTTGGTGCGCCTTGAGAATAGGGGTTGTGTCCATTGCCTCTTGTGAGGCGCCGGACACGTGCTCTTGCGAACGAGATGTTTCCCGAGAGAGTCCCGCCTTGGAGGGCATGACCGCTGCGCCCACCAGCGGGGAGGTCGATGGGGCTCCCTGAGGGATTTGGCTGCGCCGGCTGTTGCCAGCACTGGAAGGGGCCGTGGAGGTTGGGGCAGCCTCGGCTGCGCCCACCTTCGGGGTTGGTAGTCCCTTCTGCTCGGTTGGTGGAGCAGCGCTAGCTGCGACCACCGTGGGGGCAGATGCCGTGACTGCCGCCTCACTGGGTGTGGGACGGACAGCCGCCGGAGACCGTTGTGGCGCTGCCCCCTGACGAGTCACATCGGCAAAGCTTTTCTTGGGCAGGTATGAGACCCGCCTGCGTGCCTCCTTGAGTGAGATATTCTCTTTGATAGTTACGATTTCTTTTTCTTTCTTCCAGGATGGACACGACCGCGAGTACGCAGTGTGCTCCCCATCACAATTTACGCAGTGGAGAGGATTCTCACAAGCTTCAGAGGAGTGTTCATGCGCGCTGCATTTCGCACAAGTTTGGCGGCCTCGGCATCTCTGCGAACTGTGGCCAAAACGCTGGCACTTGAAACATCAGAGGGGATTTGGCACGTACGGTCTTACACGGATCTTGATGTACACGGCCTCGATAGACTCGGGCAGAATACTTGAGCCGAATGTGAGTATAAGGTGTTTGGTCTTGATTTCTTTGCTGCCACACCTGATCTTAATTCTTTTAACATTGATAACATTCTGGTCACTGAAGTTCTCCCAAGAGTTCATCCTCAGTGAGCTCCAGCAAGTCATCGTCCGAGACAAGACCGCGGGTTGTGTTCATCGTACGGTGCGGGGTTACAATTACTTGGGTTTCCCCAAATGACACTAGTTTTGTCAATTTCTCGTAATGTTTCTGATCGCGGAGTTCCAAGACGAGATCACCGCTTGCCATCCTCGACGCCTTATAACCTGGACCAAGGACTTCAGTCAATGTCTTAGAAACAAGGACTGGTGATATTGTTCGAACAGGTTTAGGTGGTTTTTTAGAGTGGATTACGTGAAAACGAGGGAAGGATTCTTTTTGCCGACCAAAAAACTGGAATACTTCATCGGTGCGCCCTCTTTTCTGAGGGCGATCAAGAAGGGGAGGGAAGGAGGTTGCCATAAAGGGATTGAATTTTCGGCAATAACGCGAGCCACCCACCGTGGAGTCCTACAAGGGGACGCTACAGGGACTGTAAGAACAGGTCCTGTAAACGCCAGCTGTAGGTTATCAATATAACTAAATATGAAATAACCTAGGTTGGCTATTCACACCGGATTAACCCTTGCTGCCTGGAAAAAATGGAAGTAAAAGGAAGCCAGGAGAAGACAGGAAAGGTGGAAAGTCAGAGTAAGACAAAGGCTAGAGGGAGGGAGAGACAGGAAAAGGGAACTAGCGATTCCCCCGGGTGGGTCAGTCAGGGGGTGCCGCCTACGTGAAGCAGAGGCCAAAGAGGTGTGTTGCCTCCGCCGGGGGGCCTTGAAGGTCCTAACACCCGGCATCGGCTCAACCCCCATGATCCCTCTTTCCCCGGACACGGCTAAGCCGCGCACGCCTACACGCGCGAGGGTCCAACCCTCATGTGCTCGGGTACGTGGTGTCGCAACACACCAAACGCCTGCTGACACAGACGCCCCTGCGGGCGGAATCGGCGGAAGTTTGGCTGTTTGTTCCCAAGAAATTGGAAAATATCTTCGGTGCGCCCTCGTTTCTGAGAGCGATCAGGTAGTCGGCGAAAAGAAGTGGCCATTAGAAGTATGGTTTTTTCGGCAGGGATGGCCGCCGCCCACCATGGAGCACAACCAGGGGACGATACAGGACGGAAATATTCAGTTCTGCGCACGCCAGCGGTACGACCCCGCTAAAACCAAATACATATACCCAAGACTGGATATAGTGTACAAGTTTAACCTTCGCCGCCTACGAAGTCGGAAGTAATACGAAAATAAAGAGAGGACAGGAAAGATTTAAAGTGAGAGCAAGACGAAGATTTGAGGGAGAGGGAGAAAGGAAAAGGCAACTACTGATTTCCGCCGGGTGGGTCAGTCCAGGGGTGCCGTCTATGTGAAGCAGAGGCCGAAGAGGTGTGTTGCCTCCTCCGGGGGGCCTTAAAGGTCCAAACACCCGGCATCGGCTCAACCCCCAGGATCCCCCTTTCCCCAGACACGGCTAAGCCGCGCACGGTTACACGCGGGAGGGTCCAACCCTCGTGTGTTCGGGTACGTGGTGTCGCAACACACCAAACGCCTGCTGACGCAGACGCCCCTATGGGGGAGACGCTGGTTCGGCGGTATATATATGGAACACACAGTTACTATTTTATTAAAGAATAGCCTGGACTGACACTGCCTCAAGGGGCGTGTTAAGGGCGACGGGTCGGCAAGCTACCGCCTTGTCGGCTATTATTGCTACACCGCCGGAGGCATTAGCCTCCTCACGGTCTTTGCGGAAAATGGCGTAGTTTCTAAGAAAATTTGTATTGGTAGGTTTGAGATGTGTCTCTTGAACACACAGCAGCTTCGGATTATGTTTGTGTATTATTTCTCTAATGTCGAGGTTATGGAGAAGTCCTCTCACATTCCATTGTAGTATTTGTGTATCCATTATGCTATGTGTGTTGGGTGCTGTGTGTTTAAGAGACTGAGGTTAGCTCACGGGCCTTTTTCAGGCGCTTAGACGGGAGTTTTATCTCTTTTGGAGCGGTCGAGAGCGCCTCGCCGCTCGTTAGGCGCTGGTGGCGCCGTCTTGCTGGTGGTTGTGTTCATCGCCTCTTGCGACGCCCTGCACACGCGCTCTTCCGAGCGCTTTGTTTGCCGTGAAGGCCTCGGCACGTTGGACGAGGCCTTTGGGGGCACCTGCCCAGAGGTAGATGGCCCCATCTGCTCGGTTCGAGCAGCAGCGCTAGCTGCAGCCGCCGGGGGGCGGATGGCGTTACTGCCGCCTCACTGGGTGTGAGTCGGACAGCCGCCGGAGACCGTTGTGGCGCTGCCCCCTGACGCGCCACTACAGCAAATGTGTTTTTGGGCAGGTAGGATACTCGCCTTTGTGCCTCCTTGAAATTAATATTTTCCTTGACTTTTATCGTCACAATTTCTTTTTCTTTTTTCCAGGATGGGCACGACCGCGAGTATGCGGCGTGCTCCCCTTCACAGTTTACACAATGGAGTGTTCTCACAAGCTTCAGAGGTGTGTTCGTGGGCACTGCACTTCGCACAGGTTTGACGGCCTCAGCAGCTCTGCGAACTGTGGCCGAAACGCTGGCATTTGAAACATCTGAGCGGATTGGGCACATATGGCCGAAAACGGAGCTTGATGTACCCTGCCTCGATTGACTCGGGCAGGACACTTGATCCGAAGGTGATTATGAAGTGCTTGGTTTTGATTTCTTTGCCATCCCGCCTCATCTTAATTATTTTCACATTAATTACAATCTGTTCACTGAAGCCCTCCAAGAGTTCAGCCTCAGTGAGGTCAAGCAAGTCATCGTCCGACACAACGCCGCGGGTGGTGTTCATAGTACGGTGCGGGGTTACTGTTAGTTGGTTATCCCCAAATGACACAAGCTTAGGCAGTTTCTCGTATTGTTTCTTATCGCGGAGCTCCAGGATGAGATCGCTTGCCATCCTGGTCGCCTTATAACCGGCTCCAAAAACATCAGTCAAAGTCTGATACAAGGAACGGTGAAATAGTGCGCACTGGTTTGCCGGGTTTTTCCGTGTGAACTACATGGAAACGTGGGAAGTTGTGGACTTGGCGTCCGAAAAACTGAAAAACTTCGTCGGTGCGCCCTCTTTTCTGAGGGCTATCAGGGAGTGGAGGAAAGGAGCTATCCATAAATACATGTGAAATTTCGGCAGTAACGCCAGCCACCCACCGTGGAGTCCTACAAGGGACGCTGCAGGGCCTGAAAAACAGGACCTGCAAACGCCAGCTGTACGTTACCACTATAACCAAATATGAGATCACCTAGGTTGGCTATTCACACAAGGTTAACCCTTGCTGCCTGGAAAAATTGGAAATGAAGAGAAGCTAGGAGAAGACAGGAAAGATGAAAAGTGAGAGAAATATGAAGGCTAGAGGGAGAGAGAGACAGGAAAAGGCAACTACCGATTTCCCCCGGGTGGGTCAGTCCAGGGGTGCCGTCTACGTGAAGCAGAGGCCAAACAGGTGGGTTGCCTCCGCCGAGGGGCCTTAAGGGAAGCTGAAACACTTTTCGAAAAAAATGAGTTCCCTGCGGCATTCTACAGTTTTGTGTCCCCTGAACACGAATATCTGGTTCAAAAAGGGCGGAAAGAAACGCAAGCGGCTCTTTTTTCAAGAAAACGCGCACCAGCTCCTCAGGGCATCGCGCGAACGCCGCTGTTGCCCGTGATTGGTCGGGGCCGCTGTGACGTCGTTGGCGGTAGTCGCCGGTCGGCGCCGCCGCATGTCTCCGTTTCAGAGCGTAGCACCATTCCTTTCTCTCTGGTAGCACGTGGTTCTGCTGTTCTGGCTTCATAGCTGAGTTGTAAGATGGAACGTTCTCGCCGTCTCCGACAGCTTGTATTTTCCCCGTACATGTTTGAACCCACAGCCGATACGGAAAACGATGGCGGCAACGACGATGTTGAGTGTGCCAACAGCGAGAGCGATGTGTGCACCTTCTCGCGCGCTGGAAATCTTAGCTGGTACGTATGTTTTTTTTTTCATGTAGCTGCACGTTGCAATGACGGGAGAAAAAATGCGCTAAAGTGTCACTGGAAACATGCTGCTGGAAGGATGCCGAAGCACTAACTTCTCATTAGATTCTAAACACGGGTGCAATTCCGCGATGTCAAGCACCTTGCCGCTGCTTCTCTAAAGTCCCGTGTTTTTTTCAGCGTTGATACACGATCGCGAACATAAGTGCCGCGTTTCAAAGCGCGCACATGCAGTGCTGTGAGGTACTGTCATGGAAGTTGCTTATCATACACATCCAGAGATGACCAGAGGTATTATATGTGCAATATTCATACTATGGTTCGACGACTTTGCGAGTGTGGCTCGATCAAGAATCGGTATGCGTGCTCCATGCTAGTGTTCACATAAAGATATTAGGCAGTTTTAGCACCGCCGTGTGGTAAACACGATAACTGAACCGTACAGCTGCAACGGAAAAAGAATGGCACAAGTGAATCATGATCGGAGCGGAAAAATTGCGACACGCGGCGCTATTGTTGCCGAACGCGCTGATAGCGAGATTGCCAGGCATATTCCATTCCAAAGCGGGGGTGGCCGGCAGAAAGCAGCCCATCCCGACGCTGCCCCATCGGATATTCGACATCTTAAAAACACGCTTATGCATTTCTTATCGGCCGAACCATGCGCCGATGTAGCTGCGCACATAATTTCGTTTTTTTTTTTTTGCGCTGGCGTTGCGAGCAACGGTATCTTCATCGCAGCTTTCCTTTAAAAGATTTGCTGGGCGATGCACTGTCAAAAGTAGCGTGTGGAAGTGCCTTCGTCACACGACAGCAAGACGTTAAAAGCAGGTGTAGTTCGCATGAAATTTGCCAGAACGACTTTAGGATGCCGCGAATCGACAAGGAAACAAGGGTCCAAATCTTAACCCTTGTTCAAGCTGGGCGGACAAGGAGGCGCGTTGCTGCGGAGGTTGGGTGCTCGCTTGGAAGCGTTACGCGGATTGTTCGAGCTTTCCTCCAAGAGGCAAGGATTGAAGACGCGGCTCGAGATGGGCGCCCAAGACGGACCAGCGAAGAAGAAGACAGATTGATTGTCGCCGCTGCCTGTTGCGACCCTTTTATAACAGCCAAGGAGATACGGCAGGAACTCGGCCTTCAGATATAGCTTACTACTATAAGGGAACGCCTTCGTTCAGTGGGGCTCCGCAGTAGAATGTCTTTCCAGAGGCCACTTTTGACGCGACAAAACAAGACGCTGAGATTGGAGTTTGCCACAAGACATCTTTTCTGGACGACTGAAGAATGGATGAATGTAGTGTTCACCGACGAATCTACCTTCAGCAGCAAGTGGGACCAACAGCGCCGTGTCTGGCGGCCAGACTGTGCCCGGTAGGTCATGTGCTTCTGTGTATAGAAGGACAGGGAAACAGCGCTTGCCTACATGTTCTTTCGTCTCACATATGTTAAGAACAAAATGGCCGAATGTTTATGGCAGCTGCTGCGGTGGTCTTTTCATTTTATTGCATTTCTCTACGCCTGGCATATTTTAAAACCTGTTGCTAAGGGGTTTCCTTTTCATTTAAATCCTACTACGCGAATTTCTGAAAAAAAAAACTGTTGAGCTGCTGCGTAACAAGCAACACGTGAGCTTTGTTTTTTGTTACAGGTTTGAACCCGAGTATACGCAACACGTCACTGCTAGCGGCCGACGATCCGTCAATGTGTGGGGTGTTATAACATACCAAGGGCTTGGGCCGCTCATCCGGATAGATGGAGCTCTGACAGCATCAGCCTATGCAGACATACTCGAAAGGAACTTAATTCCTTTCTTCCTGGATGGCCCGTTTCCGGATGGATGCTTCATTTTTCAGCATGACAGGAGCCCCATCCACACAAGCAGGTATAATTACTTGCAACCTATATGCACTTCGCACAAAAGAACTGGCAAACTTTTTGCTCACAATTTGTAAATGGATGCTATGAATTGATATTAGTGCATTGAAATGGAGGACTAAGAGTTTTTTTTTAAATAATATTCTCAGTTGAGGCCTTATGATGTGGGCATTCTACCGGTGCCTTTTGGGGCTAATGAACATGTGACTGTTGTCATTAACTTTTTTATCTTTATCCACTTACAACATTATTTTCGGGCTGATCCTTCGGAAAAGTTGTCAATATAATTTTTTCTGTTCATAAAATGTGGAGCCCTAAGGCTGTTATTTTTTCCGAACGAGTGGTTTCGTTCGGTATTTAAGAGAGTAATACACCACGGTGCTTATGCACAACGGCGTTAGCTTTCAATTATTGCACCCTCATAACTCCCATGTGCTGTTCCTATGTTTCTGCTAAGCAAAAAGCTTCCCAGGCTTCATGATCTCAAAATGTCTTTTTTTGGAGGAGCTTCCATGGCCTCCAAACGGAGCGGACTTCAATATTATTGAAAATGTGTGGGGCCTCATGAAGCAGCAACTGGCAAGACGGCAACTGCACGGAGCGTCAAAAGATCTGCTTTGGGAGGCTGTGCAAGAGGAATGGACGCGACTCCAGGGCCTGCTTGGTATTGCGAGCACACTCTATGCCTCACTGCCCGCACGGGCCCGCAATGTCGTAATGGCTGGTGGAGCTTTCGCCCGTCACTAAGCCACTAGCCTGGAAGAGATTTCTTAATTTATTGACAGCTGTCAATTCATTCTATACTTTTCTTTATTTCACGTTCTGTGCTATAATGTTAAGGACATTGAAAATTAAAGACAAAATTTGGAGCTCAAGCTGTGCTGCGATCATTAGTTGCCAAAAAGTAAACTCATCTCTAGAATGTGCATGTTCATGCATGGTCCCCTGTATCTTCACTAGCGCTGACAGCCTTTGACAGTCTATCGTCCAGCAAATTGTGGGCTTTGAGGGAAACGTTCGCTAAAGAAAATGCTGCCGGCCAAAACGCCAGCTCAAAAAAAAGCAAAACAAATGAAGTCATGTGCGCGACAACGTTGGCGCATGATTCTAGCGATAAGCAGCGCATAAGCTATCATTTAAAATGCAAGCTTTCGGATGGGCAGCTTTCTGACGACCACCCCCGCTTTGGAAATGGAATATGCCTGGCAATCTCGCTATCAGCGCGTTCGGCAACAATAGCGCCGCGTGTCGCAATTTTTTCGCTCCGGTCATGATTCACTTGTGCCATCCTTTTTCCGTTGCAGCTGTACGTCGAATGTCACTAGGCAAGCCTACACTCCATTTGATACCTCAGGTGCAACGCTGTGGAAGCTACTCTCGAAGTCCGGTGACAAAAATTTATTACTGCGCGCGTTTCCGTCTATGCTTCGCAGCGTGCCAGCGGCGTTTGCTCGCGCGAGCATGCACGTGAAGCTGCCGCGACGGGCTGGAATTAAAAAATACCGAAAAAAAATTTTTTTTAAAAGAAAGTGTTAGCAGCCGTATAAGTATAAATCTACGGAACGAAGTTTTTACACGCCGAGTTCAACTACTCTAACGCGAACATGAAAATATTACCGTAACGCCTCATGTCGTGCGATTTGAACACGAATGCTGAACAGCTAAATCTGCGGGCACCGCGAGGTAGGACGAATAACAACTATCACTGAATGCGCAAGCGTACCCCGGCCAGTTATTTCGCCGTATCAGAACAGCGCCGAACAAACAGCTGTAGTACAGTGTTCCGTGACAAAGCGGAGAGGCAAAACAGGATGAAAACGGCAAGCACTTTGCACGTAGGTGCATATTCCCGGCTGTGCCTCCACTTCGCTTCGTCGTAGACCGTTTGTTCGACACTAAGGTGATCATCTGGTAAAAAATTGCCCGTGTGCACATTAAAACCCTTACCTCACGCTTTCTCCTCTTGGCGAAGGCCACTTTTTGAGGTGGCGAGGTGTTTCTCTTGTAGGAGAATATAGACGGAACAACGCCGGGCTTCAGTCGCACCGATTTAACTGGAATACCGATTGCCCGCATCGTTGTCAAGCTCCGATGATAGTCACTGTCGCGGAAATGGTCCGAGCACAGCACAGTTGATTTCGTCGGCACGAACTTATCTCTCCTCACCGCACGTACCCACTGCGCTGCAAGCTTCTTTTCCTTCGGAAATTTGTGAAACACCACATCGTCTCGCCCGCCTGTGTTCGCGCAGCCGAATGCTGCACAGAACGAGGGCATGTTGGGCGCCCATGGCTGTAGGCACTCACGCAGCACAGAAGGAAAGAACAGTTTACGAAAATCGCAAAACAAACGTGAGCGGCGGCGGCGACAGATCTCTCGTAGCGTCGTTCAGTAAAGCGCAGGACGGAAAGAGGCATGCCAGCACATGTCAGCACGCCGGTCCACAGCTCGGTTGGCTCGGTCTCCGCCCATGACGTCGCTTTGGCCGGTTGTCTCCTCTGGCAACAACCTCACCCGGCGCTCCGGGAAGCGATGGGGGCGTGTCCGCGCGGGTGATTTAGAAAGCGATTTCCGCCCCTTATATTAACAAAACGAAAAAAAAATTCGGAACCGTAAATTATTAGGTCTGTTCTTCCCAATCCTAGCAATTCATGGAAATTGAAAACCGTTTCAGCTTCCCTTTAACGGTCCAAACACCCGGCATCGGCTCAACCACCAGGATCCCCCTTTCTCCGGACACGGCTAAGCTGCGCACGGCCACACGCGGGAGGATCCAACCCTCGTGTGCTCGGGTACGTGGTGTCGCAACACACCAAACGCCTGCTTACGCAGACGCCCCTGCGGGGCCAGACAATGGTGCATTCTGTCTTTCACAAAAGAAATGCAAAGATGTTAACAAGTTTATTTTGTTCTGAGAACAGCATTTTAGTGTAGCTGCCTTCCTATTCAAATCGCCTATTGTGTTCAGGATAAAGTGTTGCACCATCTTCCAGCCTGACGCAAGCCTCGTTTGCATTCTATAGTTGCCCAGTAATTTTCTGCTGCTGTGATGGTACTTATCAATTTCAATGTATGGGAACTTGGGAGTGTGTTATGTCTGCTTTGAGGAGTCGCTCGGGGTAAGGGGTCTGCAGTACAGAGGATTTCTCTAGGGACTCATGGGTTGATATATGAAGATGCCAGTTCACTATTTTTCCAGCGAGGAATTACGAAGCATCTCTTTTACAAATATTGCTCCCATGACTGATATCTAGATGGTCTGTTTCCTCGCAGAACATAATGAAGCCAACAGACAAATGGCTCTTGTTTTTAATGTACATGAATAAGTGTAATGAGAAATTAATGTTGATGGAAAGGTAACTCGCTGCTGATGGCAGCCGAAACCAGATCTGCATTACCAGTTGCCTGCTCCTAATTTTCTTTTACTAAATGGTTCCTGTGGTTAAAACAGCGTATGCTTCATCTGCTGCCATGACCTGAAACTGTGCTGGCTAAAACTCCATTGCCAGATTTTGTACACAAGAACAAATACCAAAATAAGTGGATGGGAGGATAATTGCCACAGCACAAATGCTACAGCAGTGTATGTGGGAGCGGGAGGGTTTGTTTCCAACATTGTCTAGTTGCCTTCTTGTCCACACTCATTTCCCTTTTCCTTATAATTTCTTCATTTAAATTAAAATTCACAATTACTTTTATGCTTTCCTCCTTTGTTTTTCCATTTCTTTGCTTTATTGTCTGTTGGCTTCATATAGTTGTAACAAAAGATTGGCCCCTCAGTTCCACATCTCATTAGATATCGAATTCTTACTGAAAAGTTCTAGCCCGAGTGTTATTGCAGCAGCATTCTTGGCCTGTATTTTGACTCGCACAGTGCTTTACGAGTGAATGAAATCGGTACAAACTGCTGGCCACCTCCTCAACTGCTTTGGCTATGCAGGATGCCAAAACCATATAGGGTTGTGAAGTTCCCTCAGGAAAATGACAGTTTGGCAGTTGTGCCAACATCGTGGCTGGGGGAAAATGAGGAGCTTTGCTTCTGGCCCCTATGCGTCAGAGGGTCAGAAGTAATGAGCATGATTCAGAACAAAGTTGCCCCACAAAAAGATTGGGAAACATATCCCGTTGTTGTGATGGCGAGGTACAGTAAGTGACTACATTGATAACCTAATCTGCCTTTTGCTTGCTTTAGTATTTTTTGGTATTGCTTTGGACACGTGACACTAAATAATCTTGTTATAGGTGACACAGTTCTAAATTTGTTACATACTGGAATTAAACATTACTAAGTGTAAATTTGTGTGTGTCTAGATCAACACAATGCCTGTTTACCTTCTAAATAACACATTACAGGAATATACATCTTCGTATAAACATCTCGGCGCACTTATCACGGCTAACCTAACGTGGGATGTGCACATAGCATACATTGTAAATGACTCAAACCATTTGCTTGGATATGTTCGTCGCAGTTTTTCCATACCGTTCTTCATTGAAGCATCTCTAATATAACTAATTTGATCAAAGCTTGAATGTGCTACATCAATATAGGATTCATTTCAGGAAAGTTCATCGCATGCAATTAAAATGATACAGAACAATACTGTTTGTACTCTACCGTCTCTTGCTGGTCGTTGCAAAACACATCACGCAATCCTTTTTTATCATTTACATTACCATCCACACCTGTGTCACAAGTTAACTCTTCCTCCCCAGTTCATACCACATGTCTGCCCACCTATGTTCAAAAAGTTGCAGTGCCATCCAACAGTCTTAGCAGAAAAGTAAACTGTTCGTCGCAGGCTCACCACTCAGAGTTGCGGATTTCTTTTGTATTGATATTTAATAATATCGGGGAGCTGTTGGTGCATCGTGGAAAGAATATTTGCGTTATAAATAAATACCGGAGCATGGAAGCAACAGAAGGGAGAAAATTGACAGCTTGACAGCTTGCTTACTGATATGAAGTGCTGTGCCACACGTGTCAAACATGATTCGTTCTTTTTATGTTACGTCATAGGCAAGCAGCCTATATATATAGTTCGCTGTCACTGAAATAAACCAGTGCGGTACATGCTCTTGGATCGTCTCCGTCACTTTGCCACCCGCTACAACAATGGCGACGAGGGTGACCACCCCGCGGAACCCCCGCCACGAACAGTGGCGTCTCGGAAGCGCTGCGAGTCCTGCTGGGTACTGAAAGCAATCGAATCTACGGAGCATCGGCGGTCATGGCCCTGGCTATACGAACCTCGGTACCCCAAGTTTCGACGAAAATCAAGATAAGTGGGATATTTACTTGACTCGACTGGAGGCATTCTTGAAGCAAATGAGATTAAGACCGATGATAAGAAAAGGGCGCTCTTAGTTTCGACACTGTCAACGAAGACGGTAGGCGTTCTTGCTGGACACTACGCCCCCCAGAAAGTAAATGGCTTGAGTTACAAGGACGCACTTACCATCCTAAATAACCACTATGTGCCGAAGACTAATGAGGTTGCGGCAAGTTACAAGTTCTTTACAAGGGATCAGGCTGCAAGCGAATCTGTCCGGGACTATGTTGTTGAGCTACGCAAGCTTGCGGATAATTGTCACTTCGGCACTAGTTTGGACCGTATGTTACGGGACCGCCTTGTTTGTGGCATCTGGAATCGGGCGGTGCAGCAGACGCTGCTTGAAAAAACTGAGCTCACACTTGCCCAAGCTGAAACGATTGCCATAGCCGCAGAGACAGCCGCACTCGAAGTAAGCGCAATGACTATACCTGATAATGAGGCAGTGGTGTGCACTGTAGCGAGTAAATCGCACCGATATCAGACCTTCACCAAAGATAAGCAAAGCCATACTGAGTGCGCACGCTGCGGAAACTACGATCACGAAGCAAGCGACTGTCCGCACAAAAAGGAGCAGTGTTTTCGCTGTCGAAAGACTGGTCATTTCGCAAGAAAATGCCGCTCCCAGCCGGGGCTCCGGGCTGGTCGTAGGCGCGATGGCATCGCTAACGCAGTTCATTATGAGAGCGTTGTATCCGAAACGGAGGAAGGCGATATATCATCCGTCTTCACATTGCAGGAATCACGGGAAAAGAAATCTTTGCTCCAGGCTTTCCGCAGAGTTATCCACTGGGGTGGCGTGCCCTTGAACATGATTATTGACACGGGATCACCGTTTTCTATCATTCCGCAGGAGGTGTATCTAAAGCACCGTCTGAGTTGGCCACGCTTATCGAAATGCAAACACACGCTCAGCTGTTACTTGGGCAAGCTACCCATTGTCGGTGAACTGCACCTTGAAGCCCATTTTGCGGGGAATACTGTACCTGCCACACTGATAGTTACAGGCTCCTCGGGTCCCAGCCTTTGCGGAAGGGACTTAATCCAAGCGTTCTCGCTTTTGCCGTCCGGGTTTCTCGCTACGGTTCAATCGACGTCAGCAGATCCCGACAGCCTCAGGACCGAGTTTCCTGCCCTTTTTGAGCCAGGACTGGGAAACATTCAGGGGCCACCTGTGAAATTCCACATTCGAGAAGGCGCCCAACCGAAGTTCCACAAGGCGCGGTCAATTCCTTATGCTCTTCGTGAAAAAGTGGAAACTGAGCTGGACAGTTTAGTAGAGCAAGGCATATTATCGCCCATAGCACATTCTGAGTGGGCGGCGCCAATCGTACCAGTACTGAAGAAAGACTGTTCCCTTCGCATCTGCGGCGATTTCTAAACCACAATCAATGCTGCGTGCATAACTGAGCAGTACCCTTTACCAAACATTGAAGACAATTTCGCGTCGCTACGTGGGGGATCATTTTTCACAACACTGGACCTTAAGGATGCATATAACCAACTCCCATTGGATGAGGAGGCGAGGAAGTTGGCCGTGATAAACACTCGCAAGGGGTTGTTCTGCTATAACAGTCTTCCGTTTGGAGTTGCCTCGGCTCCCGCGATTTTTCAGCGGCGCATGGAAACGGTCCTGGCCGGTCTTCCAGCCGTGCAGGTGTATTTGGATGATGTACTGATAGCGGAATGTCAAGACGATAATGGCTCAGTGCTTCGGGACGTTTTGCGCAGGCTTCAAGAAAATGGTATCAAGCTGAAGGCCGAAAAATGCCATTTTCGCAAAGACTCAATCATCTACCTGGGCCATCGCATTGACAAAGACGGCTTGCATCCGCTTGAGCAGAATCTAGCAGCAATACGCGACTCGCCACGGCCTACGAATGTGAGCGAACTGCGCTCGTTTTTGGGTCTGTTGACTTATTATCACCGGTTCTTGCCACAGATGTCAACGATGCTGGCCCCGTTGTATCTTCTGCTTGAAAGAGAGCATAAATGGCACTGGGGAACGGCGCAGGAAAATTCGTATCTCACGGCTAAACAAACACTTCTGAGTTCGCCTGTTCTGACGTATTTCGATCCCAACCAACCAGTACGCTTGGAATGCGATACGTCGCCTTCGGGTTTAGGTGCCGTAATCTCGCACCGAATTGGAAAAGTTGATAAGCCCATTGCCTTCCGTTCACGCACGTTAACACACGCCGAAAAGAATTATTCTCAGCTCGAGAAGGAAGCGCTCGCACTGGTATTCGGAGTAACAAAGTTTCGAGACTACCTGCTAGGCCGCGAGTTTGTATTGGTCATGACCACCAACCACTGGTGGGACTTCTACGAGAAGATCGACTTGTGCCCCCAATGGCGTCGGCACGTATTCAGAGATTGGCTCTGTTTCTAAGCCAATATAGCTACCGCATAGAGTACAAGGCCGGCAAGGAAAACGCCAACGCGGACGCACTCAGCCGCTTGCCCGTGCCGATAGCAGACGTTTGTCGATCGCGCACCTTACCAGAATACGTGGTCTTCAGAGACCCTTGACAGCTCGTTCGTGCCAGCGGATGCCATACGGGCGCTGACGAAAGGAGATGAAAACCTTAGGGTTGTGCAGCACTTTGTACTGAATGGATGGCCTAAACGCTTGTCACCGTGTCACAATCACCTACAACCTTATTTTTGCAGAAGACTGGAGCTGTCAAGCGTAGAAGGCCTGCTCTACTGGGGTCATCGCATCGTCGTACCCCGCAAAGCGCGAGTCTCCATGCTCGCTGAGCTACATCGGTCACACCAGGGTGCATCTGCGATGAAAAGACTGGCTCGGACGCTGCTCTGGTGGCCTGGGTTGGATGGCGAGATCGAAAGCCTTGCACGTTGGTGCATTTCATGTGTACAAACTCAGCCAATGCCCCATCGACAGGTTCCCATCTGTTGGCCAGAAACGGGCACCAAATGGTCAAGGCTTCACATTGATTACGCCGGACCGATAGAGGGACGCATGCTGTTGATAGTCGTCGACTCGCATACTAAATGGATTGAGGCACTTCCCGTCAAGTCGGCGACCACAGAAGCCAATATCGCGCGGCTTCGAGAATTGTTTGCACGTTTTGGCTTGCTGCAAACAGTTGTATCAGATAACGGGCCTCAGTTTGTAAGTCAGCAGTTTTCCCAATTCATGACTGTCAACAACATAACTCATCTACATAGTGCGCCGTACCTCCCACAATCTAATGGGCTGGCAGAGCGTGCGGTCCGCACAATGAAGGATGGACTTCTTAAGCACTCGATGGTGAACGATCTCGAAACAAAACTAGCGCGAGTGCTCCTAGGCTATCGACGTACCCCACTACCGTGCGGCAAGTCTCCTTCAGAGATGCTGCTGAACTACCAAATTCGTTCGCGCTTGGATACTTGCGTTCCGTCTCTACCTCGAAGTTACTCGCAGCCTCCCAGATTCTAGTCCGGCGACCAGGTGTGGGAGCGCAACTTTGGCCAAGGGAAACGTTGGCGTCCAGGCATCATCAAGAGCACAGAGGGTTCACGCCTTGTAACGGTCGACACTCCAGATGGCCTAGCCAGACGTCACTTCGACCAAATTTTCCGTCGCGTGCCTGTGTCACCCGTGACCCCAAAAGCGGAGGCTCCCGACTCGCTTCAACTCAGCCCGGACAACAAAGATCGGTCCACGCCAGAAGGCCGGTGCAGCCTGGCCACTCCAGAAGCAACTGACGCTGCGCCTGTTCCTTCGACAACCCCTCCAACGTCCCTCACAGCTGAACAGGCTCTGTCCCCCAAGTCCGCCGGTCTTACGGAGGTCTACCCGACAACGAAGACCCGTGCAAAGACTGCATGCGAAACGAGTTCAAGGAGGTACCGCTTCAAAGGTAGGACGTTTGCATTACTGAAATGCTATTGTTATGGCTAATTTTTGGGCTTTCACTTAACGCCCTTTCAGAAGAACGAACATTTTCCTGCGGTCCCCTGAAGTTCGTTATACCGAGATTTCACTGTACATGTTTTAGGTGTTTCCCCCTTGCCCCTCCTCTCCAGACAGCACTGGACAGACGGACTGACAGGAAGCCACCAAAACTCTTCCAAGCAAACGCACCTCGCTTCTTAAGAAAGAGGGCCCTGCTGGGTTGGCGGGGGATTCCTGTTTTTGCAGCTCGACCAGCTGTCTTCAAATTATCAGGCTAAATGCATGATTTAACATTTGGCGGGGGGCCCCATCTGCTCGTTCTGGTTTTCTCGCTTCATACACGTCGCTCGAAGTTTCGTTACCCATGGTTCTATATACTAAGCGGGTTAGAATAAATGGGCCACCTTCTCTTACTGCCCGAGGTGAGGCCCTGGGCTGCAGCCACGGAGTAAGACATTTAGGAGGTGAAACTCCCGTCAGCGCGAGCGAGCGCGGGCGACCAGATAAGGTCACAATTGTTGTATGCGCCGACGGGACCGTATACAGTGGCGGCGCCATGCGGCGTGTCGTAGAAGCAGCAGCGAAAAAAAAATGCAGCGCCCGGGCAGGCGGCTTCGGCGCGCTCTCAACGGCGGTAATTTCTTTCCAGGCCGCCAGCACGATAACGGCTCCGCGGGCATGCGACTTTTTCTGGTCGCCGCAAACAGCGGAGTTTCCACTCCTAAATGTTTCTTGCTCCGTGGCTGCAGCCCCCTTAGTCCCTCCCCCCCCTTAATCCAGCGCTGGGTACGGGTCATGCCTGAGAGGCTACATGAAATCGAGTCTCTCGACAGGGCCCGTACCGCGCCTCAACCCATCCAGCTGACGGTGCCTGCCAGTCTCCTATTTGCGTGTATCTGCAGGACTTCCTTCCTGCACTTATTTCCATCACGTTTTAGCTAATAGTATAGGCAGTAAGCTAGCATACAAGCAACAAATTGGCTAAGCACTGGCTATGCTTGGCACACATTGGATACAACATGGCTGAGCACTGGCTATGCTGGAAACACATTGGATATGAAATGGCCGAGCACCGGCTATGTTGGAAACACATTGGATACAAAATGGCTGAGCACTGGCTATGCTGGGAAGACATTGGATACGAAATGAATGAGCACTGCCTATGTTGGAAACACATTGGATACGAAATGGCCGAGCACTGGCTATATTGGAAACACATTGGATACGAAATGGCCGAGCACTGGCTATATTGGAAACACATTGGATACGAAATGGCTGAGCACTGGCTATGTTGGAAACACATTGGATACAAAATGGCTGAGCACTGGCTATACTGGAAACGCATTGGATAAAAGTGGCTGGGCACTGGCTCTATGTTTGAAACACGTCAGATACTAAAATAGCAAAATGTAGGGCCAATGTTGGATTGAACACTGGCTGGACCTTGGATCGGGTTGCACTTTGCCAAAAGGCCAGGATTGGGCCATCATCGGCACCAATTTTTGCAGGCATTGGGCCATTCTTGGTCCAATGCTGTTGTGCTGCCTGGGTAGTTTCCAGCAGGAAGTATGTGAGGGGCATTTGTGTTAACGTATTGAATTTACCATTACAGGGAAGTAGTCACTTCCATAAGGAGTTTTGGTTACATGCCATTGCAAGTCCGGAAAAATCCAACTGCTTGAATTGTTCGTCGGCCACACACAATGGTTTCAGTGTGTTTGCAAAAGAAGCAGTTCGCCATGAACAAAAGCAGTGCACAATCACCTGAGTACGTTGTCACACTTATTGCTCTTAAATGTGCTGCACACCGCAGGCCAGTTTATTGTTTTTTTCTGTGCTCTTTTCCATATCAGAGAATTTGTCCCCCCGGGAGGCGCATTTGTTATTGCAAGACCTTGGATGTCATGGAGGAAAGGAACAAAACAGGAGTGGCCCTGACATCACGTTTTTGAAGCCGGAAGTGCAGCCATGTTGGTGTGCTATCTTCCTTTGCGCCTCCAATCAGCGGTTCTACAGCTCGCCAGAGCAGATGAGCGCAAAGTTTGAACTTGCATTGTTACGAACCAATGAAAGTGTGTGCTGCCGATGCACATCAAAACGAAGCCTACGAAACTTCTGTAGCAATTTTAGTGAAGCAGACGTGCTCCTGTTTTTTCCGTGGCACGTTGAAGAAGACGAAGACCCGTGCCATGATTGCTTGAGTGTATATGTTGCTGGCTGATACCCTCACAGACCAAAAAGTGCTCTCGTCACACCGGGGCCCGGTGTCGACGAGAGCACTACCATGCGCTTACGTGCCGTCTTTGTGCAGATCGCGGCAGCTGGGCTACTAATGTCGGCGCTATCACCGCCACCTTGTCACGCCTACCGATACCCGGTGGAAATGGCGGGATCATCGCTGGATCTTTCGACCATGTCAACCGTCACAGAAAACGTCAGCGGACAGAGGGCGTCGCCAACAGACCATCAAGTACTAAAGCGGCAGCCTCACGCCATCACAACGGGGCCCGGTGTCGACGAGAGCACTACCATGCGCTTACGTGCCGTCTTTGTGCAGATCGCGGCAGCTGGGCTACTAATGTCGGCGCTATCACCGCCACCTTGTCACGCCTACCGATACCCGGTGGAAATGGCGGGATCATCGCTGGATCTTTCGACCATGTCAACCGTCACAGAAAACGTCAGCGGACAGAGGGCGTCGCCAACAGACCATCAAGTACTAAAGCGGCAGCCTCACGCCATCACAACGGGGCCCGGTGTCGACGAGAGCACTACCATGCGCTTACGTGCCGTCTTTGTGCAGGTTGGTGTCGCATATTATGCTACTCCTAAACCTAAGAAGCGCCGTTTTCTGTCGACACCGTGGCCCTTGTTCCTTGCTATTCGCTTTATTGGAAGTGTGCCTTTCACGTGGTTTTGCATTACGAGCTTTGTGACGCATCTGCTTGTACTTTTGTCCGGAGACGTTGAGCTGAATCCTGGACCTCTGACAGAGGCTCAGGTTGCGAAGCTCATGAAAGCTGTTGATGTCATTCCTGTAATTCAAGAAAACCAGCAAAAACTTTTGAAGGAGGTCTCAGTTATTCAGTCAAATCAATGCGAATTCACGGAGAAACTAGATTGTTTGGCAACAAAGCTATCCAAAGTAGAAGAAGAGATTGAGTCCTTCAGAGGCACACAGAAAGCTGTCACGAACCTTCAGTCGACTGTAGAATCTCTGACAAAACAAGTTCAAACTTTGTCAGGAAAAAACGACGACTTAGAAAACCGATCTAGGCGCTGCAACCTTGTTTTCTATGGCATTACGGATACCGAAAGAGAAACCTGGGATGAGGCAGAAAAACATGTTATCTGTTTGTGTAAGGATCTGCTTGGTGTGAGCATCAGTCACAGTGATATTGAACGCGCTCACAGGATAGGGCGATACAGCACGCAAAAGTCACGACCAACTTTAGTTGCTTTTTCGTCCTACAAAACTAAACAGAAGGTCTTGCTTCAAGGTCGGAAGCTTAAAGAAACAACTTACGCTATGAGTGAGGACTACTCCGCGCAGGTTCGCTTAGAAAGAAAGCATCTAATTTCATTCGCCAAAAAGCAAAGTCACCCCTTTAAGCTTCGGTATAACCGTTTGAATATTGGAAACAGCACCTACATATTTGATAACGAGGCAAAAGAGGTAGTACAGTGCAAATCATAGCAAACCCACGAAGTTCACCATTCTGCGCATGACAAACAAAGTTTGCAGCTTATAATTATTAACTGTCGCAGCATAAAAAATAAAGCTGACGAGTTCGCGCTCGTAATTTCGCTGCATTGTCCGGACATTATCATTGGCACTGAATCTTGGCTGGATGACACAGTTTCAAATGCTGAAGTGTTCCCAACAGGCTACACGGTTTATCGCTCGGACAGGAACAGACACGGAGGGGGCGTATTTATACTTGTTTCAGATAACTTGCAAAGCTGGCCGATCGATCTTTGCAACATAGACTGTGAGCTTGTCCTGTGTAAAGTTGCTTCACAAACTGGTAGGACAATTACAATAGCTTCGTTCTACAGGCCACCTGGAAATGATAGTAGAGCTATATCTAGCCTGTCCGAAGCACTGGCGTCAGTTTCTTGTGACGTTGTTCTACTGGGGGGTGACTTCAACCTACCAGACGTGTCCTGGGGTGGCGGTCTGCCGACCAATTTATCAAACTCATCGTTGCATTCTGCATTGCTTGACCTCACAAGTAGCTTCAACCTGACTCAGTGCGTCGAGTCCCCAACCAGAGTTACTGCTCTGTCATCCAACACCCTCGATCTCCTTTTCACAAATGAAACTGATCTGGTGTCTCCACCTGTCTGTGTTCCCGGTATCAGCGACCACGCTGTCGTTTTAACCAGCGTTTCTTATCCACACCAAAATAGAGCTCGACTTACTCCAAAACTTATATACTTTTATGATCAGGGAAACTACCAGGCAATGAACAGTGAATTAACTGATTTTCTTCCAGCTTTTTCACAGGTTTGCTCAGAAAAAGATGTTAACATTGCTTGGAGCGTACTGAAAGATAAAATAGTTGCACTAATTTCGGAGCACATACCATCAAAATTACTAACTGCCAAACGTCGGAAAGATAAACCATGGGTCACCCCCGAAATCCGTCAACTCCTTAGAAAAACACGCCGTCTTTTTCAGAACCTCAGAAAAAGCAAGATGCCAGTTACTTCTGAAAAGTTATTTTCTGTCCAGCAAGTTTGTAAATCTAAAATTAGTGAAGCGAAGCGTCATTTCTTCAGTACATTAGACGCAAAGATTCGAAACAATCACAATATTATATGGAAGCTTGCCAAAAAAACCAGGAAAGAGAAAATTGGTATACAATGTATCACGTCTGACAATGGCACGATAACAAATGATGAATTGAAAGCCACTGCTTTCAACGATTATTTCAGGTCCGCCTTTTCCGTTAATTCACCGATGAGCAATATCCCTTTACCGTCCTGCGCCTCAGTTCTTCAGGAAATGCCCGATATCCCTTTATCAATTCATGGTATTTTTCAAATCCTTACCAGCCTAGACACAAATAAAGCGACAGGTCCTGATGGCATACCCAATCGCGTGCTGAAAGAATGCGCTAGTTCTCTTAGCAATCTTCTTCATACAATATATATGACGTCATTATCCGAAGGAATCGTGCCGGACGAATGGAAGTTTGCTCATGTGGTTCCTGTTCATAAGAAAGGACCAAAAAATAATTTAGAACAATATCGCCCAATTTCCCTCCTATGCGGCGCTTCGAAAATTATGGAACACATCGTATACAGCAACCTAATAAGGCATTTGAATTCGCAAAATTTTTTTTACACAGAACAACATGGCTTTCGCGCCGGATTTTCTTGTGACACACAGTTAACGGAATTTTCTTTTGACATAACGACTGCATTAGATCAAGGTACTAGCGTTGACTGTTTGTTTTTAGATTTCAAAAAAGCATTCGATCGGGTACGGCATGATTGTATAATTCACAAGCTTCAGCACTTAAAAATTCCCGCTGACCTAATGAACTGGTTAATTAACTACTTCGTAAACCGCAGACAGATAACAGTGGTAAATGGATGTTGCTCATCAGCTGTTCCGGTCACGTCAGGAGTACCGCAGGGGTCTGTTCTGGGGCCGTTATTATTTCTTATTTTTATTAACGATAGAGCGAAGAACATCCAGTCGAACCTACGATTGTACGCAGATGACTGCGTTGTTTATCGAGCGGTAAACAATCCAAATGACAGCAAAATCCTTCAAGATGACCTTAATAAAATTTCTAACTGGTGTACCACTTGGTGCATGGCCCTAAATGAATCAAAATGCAACTACGTGTGCTTTTCTAGAAAAAAAACTGACGTTTCCCATTCTTACAGGCTAAATAATTCGACCATTTCGAACGTAACAGGGGCCAAGTACCTCGGCGTTCACTTCTCAAGCGATCTTACTTGGCATGATCACATTGCAGAGATTGCCGCGAAAGGGAATAACACACTAATGTTCTTGGCTCGAAATTTTCATCCCTGTCCTCTGGCAACCAAAAAGTTATTATACACGACATACGTAAGGCCTATTCTTGAATACGCGTGCACGATATGGGACCCTTATCAGGACAACCTTAAGTACATCTTAGAGCGCGTGCAAAACCGAGCGGCACGCTTTATCACTGGGAGCTATCGCAGATGTAGTAGCGTCACACAAATGAAAACACGCCTAGCGCTTACGACGTTAGCCGAACGCCGGCGCTGCTTGCGTCTCAAATTTTTTCATAAGATATTTTGCAACAATACTGGCATTAATAAATCAAAATACATGCTTAACCCGCATTACACATCCCATCGCCGTGAACACCCATTAAAAGTAAGGCCAATGAAGTCAAGAACGAACTTGTTAAAGTATTCTTTTTTTCCAAAAACCATCAATGAATGGAATGCTCTGCCTCAGGATACCGTTTCTAAAACATCAAATTCAGCCTTTTTCGAAGAACTGCTTGACATGTGATCATTTCGCGTGTTTCGATGTTTTTTCTTTTTTTTTCCGCGTTTCCTTGCCTACTATATGTATTTCTGAGTGTAGATGTGTTCATATGTTCATGTATGCCCATGTATGTGTGTATGTATGTACATATAGTCCATTTCTTTTTTTTTTTCTCCTTTATGTTTTGGCATAGTTATGCTGCCTGCACTGCATTATTCGTCACCGTGTTATGTAACCATATTTACAACTGTTTAACATGTGTATTACTTCCCCCCCACTGTAATGCTCTCCGAGCGAATGTGGGACTGTATAATAAATAAATAAATAAACACAACTTTCAAGTTCCCACCACACTCCAAAGTCAGCTTTTTTCACGAACAAAATGTGCTGCAAGAAAGACACCGGCGGAAAAATCTTACCTCACTTTTCCGAAACCGAGAACAGCAGCGAAAGCTTTGGGAGCGCGGTGGCTATGGCAATGCTGACATTTGGGGTACCTGTCCCAGTGCTCCTCTGTCAAAAACAGCACGTGATTCCCGCCACACTCCAATACATTCATGCTGGTCGGGGCCTCTCCTGGGTTTCCATCCTTCATGTCGGATGCAATAAACGTGCGCGAAATCAATAGCATGTGTTTTTAATTCCTGCGTTCCAACATATGAAAGAAGGAGTGCGACCACTCTAAACACGCATATAGAAAAAAGACTTAAGCACAACCACGAAGTACCTGATGCCCTTCTTATTCTATAACACAAAAGTGGCACAGTAAAAACTATAATACTCTAGACGGATCTGGATGAGTCTTTTCACGCTTCAGCACATATAGTCTGACTTCTCGGGCAGATATCACCAATAAAAGTTCTGATGTCTTGCTAGAGCCACTACAGAAATACATTGCAGCTGTAGGTACTGGAAATATTTGCACTTGAAATCTCCCTCCTTTTATTTAAAGCAATTATTGTGGTCTGTTAATGCCTAAGAGACGTCATTCTTACCTTATTCTGAACATTGCTGCAAGACCACCAGGAGAAGTGCAAGCATTTAAACATACTAAGTTTGGTGTGAAAAAATATAATGCGAAAAAACATAACTTTCTGATGTAGTGTGATGACGCTATGCAGGCCGTTGGTGTATGGCGACATCCGGTTAAATGCGCTCTATTGGGGTTTGCGTTTGTTATTGGCTAGGCTAATAATTTCTAATAAAGCACTCAAATAAACACTTGAGGAGCAGATTATCTTGTCTAGATGTTCCTCCGTCTACTCAGGAAGTTTTGCATCCGCGCAATTTCTTCTTACCACTAGGACGCTTTCCTACGAAGGGGAAACACGTGCAAGCACAGAGACTGGCATAATTCAAATTCAAACATTTTTTCTTCCTTAAAACAAAAAGTATGATAAAAGTTACTCAGTTTGTAGACAATTGATGTTTCTAATAAATACACTATTTAGCCTATTTTTGCCCCGACCACCTCAATGCTAAATTTACAACTAAACATAGGCTAAAACCAACTTTTTTGCAACTTTGTCGCCAACTGTACAGCCCCCCCCCATTTCACGTTATATTAGTACCAAATTATTTTTAACGCACAGTACAACTTGCTGGCAATTAGTTAGTATGAAATATAACCTTTCGGTAAAAGTTATCTTTCTGCAAAAAAATTCCCAATATGCACCAAATTTTGCACCATTTAGTGCTGTATAAAATCTCACGGAAACGTAAAGATTCATAAAACCATTTTTAAGTGAAAAGCCTAGCTTCATTCTAAAGGGAAAATTGTGTGCTCGCCTAATTTAAGAAGAGAAAACTTTTTGCCAATGCATTTTACGACTCATACTTTCGAGCTTTCTAGAAAACTTTACATGTTCTTAGCGGTGCTGAACTTTTTTTTTTGCAAACATTTTTTACAGAAAGACTTCTTGCTTTATAGATAGTCCTCAATTTTTTTCGAAGAAATCGCTGACGGTCGAGCGCCAAGGTTGGGACAGTTGGCGTGGAATTACCCATATGCAGGTGATACAAGTTGTTGAAATCGTTCCACCTCTGTGCTTCGGTATGTGGACATGACATAATGATGTGGTTCACTGTAAGCGATTCATGGCCTTTCTCGCAAGTTGGGAGGTCTTTTTTTTTTCGAAATAGGAAATTGTGTGTTAGATGCATGTGTTCAATAAGAAGTCGATATAACATCACCTCATAGAACCGTTCTTGGTGACCCCATGATTTCCCCTCATCAAGCAGGGGTTTATTCATATATAACTTGTTATTTATGCACGAGTTCCATTCTTGTTGCCATTTTGATGCTAGGGCCTTACGAATCACTTGGATATTGTTTTTTCATGGAATAGTTATATGAGTTATGCTTCTCTACTCTGCCATGGATGCACTTCTATCTGCTGCTTCATTCCCTGGTATCCCAACATAGCTTGGGACCCAGCAGCATCGCATGGTTCCTCTGTGTTTCGTATTAAAGACCGTGTTTAAGATATTGCCAAGCAGGGGTTCAGATGCGGAGTTTAAGTTTAGAGCTCTCAGGGCACTTAATGAGTTGGTATAAATAATAGCATTCTTCTGCTTGTCGGTAGTAATTTTCTTAACTGCCATCCATACTGCATAAACTTCAACACTAAAGATTGAAGAAAAATTATTTATCCGAATGCTATTTTACCAATTTTTCGTAACAATTCTGACATCTACGTATTCTTGTGTTTTAGAGCCATCAGGGCAAAATTCCTTGTAGTTCTTATATTTTTCTTGAATAGCTTGGAACTCTTGTTTTATCTGTTCTTGTGGACTGCCTTTTTTCTTTAGATTTGTTAGTGTGCAGTCACAGTGTAAAATTGCACCACGGGGGCAATCTTGGTGGCCTTTCAGCTACCTGCAGGACTTCATGAGGAACATCATAAATCTTGACAGTATTGTTCGTGTCGCAAGATAAGTGGCCGAATCATGTTCGGTTTATTTGTTTAGTGTACCCATGATTGGCACTGTGTTACGATGATGTGGCATATATGTTGTGGTGATGACCGGATTCCCAGTACATAGCAAAGTGTAAGTAGTGCTCTGCGGTGCTGTAAGGAAGGCTCATTGCAGTCAACGTATAAACTTTGGACAGGCAATGTTCTGTAGGCACCGCTCGCCCGTCGAAGGCCGAGATTATGAACTGGATCAAGTCGCTTAATGTAGGACTGCGTAGCTGCACCATAAACTACACTACCGTAGTCGAGGATTCTACGTAAAAGGGACCGGTATATACGTAGTAGACAAGTTCAGTCAGATCCCTAGTGCTGCTGCAAGAAAACCTAGATGATATTTAGCGCTTTATTTGCTTTAATTTTAGTTGCGTTAATGCGGGCCAGGAAGTTCAGTTTTGTGTTGAAAGTTACGCCTACTGTCACACTGATCTCGGGGCCGTGCGGAAGTTGCGGGGAGAGATCGAGTCGGGAGACGCAGGCGAGCACAGCAAACAGACTTTACTAACAATAACCCCAAAATAAAACACTCAAAATGGAACTCAAAACTCAACCGACAAATATAAAACCCAGACTCAATTGCTTATCCAAAATAATGTCCTTATCTTTGCCTACGTGCGTCCTTAGCGCATTTCGCGCGAAAGTCCGGCAACCCTGGCCTATGGCTGCACGCTAACACAACAGAACGCTATTACGAGGCTCAGTCGTGGTACGCATCGCCAACTCCGATGTGCGTCGGTTCTTGGTCACCGTCGGTGCTCCCGCCGACTCTGCAAGTTTCACTTCCTTGGCATCGGCCGGCCAGCTCCTCCGTCTCGGATGCCGGCGCCCCGAACTATGTTGGCGACGTGTCCCACAGGCCTGCCTGGCTAGGCCTAACACCGGGCTCTGCCGCTACCTCTCCGTGTGCCGACGAGAAGCCTCAGGGATTATCGTCCATGCTGCCCTGCCGAAGAAGGGGGATCCAATTCTTGGAGTGCCCGGCAGTGCCGTTGGAGGCTGCAGCAGGTCCAGGGAGCCTCGCTCAACCGTCGCCGAGGTCGATGGCTACACCCCAGCGCCATGGGCCTGTCCGAAGCTCCATGGGTCCCGTCGCCAGAACGAAGCTGGTGCTCCAACCTTCTTGGCCCAGAGCCACGTCGATAATGCCACCTCGGCGCCGCTTCTCCACCGATCACACCTCGGGTCATGCACCTCGAGGGCTCGTGCCGTTCGGACCGGTCGGCGCAGATCGTCCTCTTCTTTTCTTTCTTGTGCCCCATGTTTCTTACATATGACACCTACAAATGTGTGGTCTTCTTTGACCAGCAGCATTGTACCATCCAATGTGATCACTGGACTGCAGTGTAACCCTCTCTTCTGGGAAAAAAGAACTAACAGTTTTGTGTGTTGAAAACTGGAAACCATTTTTGTCAACCCATTGTGTAAGATTACTTATCGTTATTTGTAGTTGTCTTTAGCAGGTGGGTAAATTTGAGGTGCAGTAAGCCACTTGCGATTCGTCAACATATATTGAGTGCATAACAGATGGTGGGATGATCTTATTAACAGAGTTCATTTTGACTCTAAAGAGTGTCGTGCTCAGAATGCAACCTTGTAGAACATCATTTTCTTGTGTAAATGTGCTTGAAAGTATTGTGCCGAGATGTACTTGAAATCTCTTTGACATGAAATCACATAGACAATTTAGTATTCAGCCACGAATTCCCAGGTCAGCCAGGTCTCTCGAAATTCCATATCACCACCATGGTATCATACACCTTTTTTTAATCAAAAACTGTGAGACAGTGTTGTTCGTGTAGAAACGCGTCCCATATTTCATCTTCCAGTCGCACGATATTGTCAGTGGTAGAAGAGCCCTTTTTCTATCCGCACTGATACATGTCTATTAGGCTTCTTTCAAGAATAATGTGAGTCTTATGTTTATAATCCTCTCATAAGATTTGGCTAGACAACTTATTAGTGGAGTAGGTCTGTAGCTGCTACAGGATATTGCGAGTTTACCAGATATTAGGAAAGGCACTACTACCACGTTTTTCCAATCTGTAAGAATTACCCCGGACTCCCATATCTTCTTGAAAAATTTAACCCTTTGAGGGTCAATGACGTAAATATACGGCGCCGCGAACAAGTCTAAAAATGGTCGATGCCGTATATTGATGGCGCCGTCTGTACGTTTAAAAAGTGCGCCAATTTCCTAACGTTTTCTTTTCTGTCATGTGCTGCCACTGTGTGGGAATACAGGGAATTTTTTTCGGGCGCCTCCCTCTCTCGGTTTTCGTTGCATGGTTTGTTCGGGTTTTGTTTTCGCGGGTGCTTTCGGCTTCTTCCACTTGCAGAACTGATGGCTATCTCATTACTAATCGCTCAAAGGGCCTCTTTCTCGCTCGTTCAGTGCTCACAGGAGTGAGCATAGGAAGGATGCCGCCGTGCATGCGTTTCCGCTGCTCTTTCTTTTTTGACACTCGTGAAAACTAATTGCCTCTGTTTGGTGATAAGATGAAGATTAGCGGAAGTTTGTTAACACGTCTTGCTTTTTTGGCAGGCACACAACCACAGTTTTTTTTAGTGCGCGCACCTACGCAGTTCAATTACCCTATGGATGTACATATTAGATATTAGTGTAAGAGCAGGAACATTTGAGTCTTGCGAAATATTCTCGTGTGCGCATTTTTAAGGCCTCTAACTATGTGCAAAAAAATGCATCAAATTTTTAATTCTTATAAGTTTATTTCCTTTTTTACTGTTATTCATGAATGAAGAGTACGTATATACCAATGCAAAATATTTTTTCTCCCTTTACGGTCACCCTAGAAAAATTGCGGTGGATTTTTTCGAAATAAGTCCCTAAGAAGAATTGAAATCTGCAATAAAAAAATCAAGCCTGTGCGGTCGCGTATGTCGAAAAAAATCGACCCTCGAAGGGTTAAGAAGTGTCTCTGCCGATGCTTGAGATAGGGGTGCCAGCATTGTGTAGTGGACACAGTCAAGACCTGTTTCCATTTTTTTAGCGGCAGAAAAAACCCTGCTCAATCTCTAAATGCTGAGCTGGTTATTATAAAGTTCATTTGAAGCCCCAGTGGTGGGCAGTCTCTGTTTCTCTCCTCACTATATTTTAATGTAGCGAAATTGCCCAAGCAGAAGCAAAATGTAGGACTATTTCATGCGAAACTAATGGCGTTTTTCACTGGTCGATCTGGAGCGGCCGCCGAAATCCTCGAGCGAGCGCTCGGGTTTCACAAATCCGAATCGGCCAGTGGAGCGCAAGAACGCTCCGCGGCGGATCACACAGGAAGTCTGCGTACACGTCGCACGAACCGGTTCCGAAAACCATGCCCTACTTCCGTTCTGTACGTTTCCACGGCAACCAAACTCGCCGTTCCCCGTGTGTAATTTGACCGTGGCAGTCGCATAGTCCGTCATTTGAATGTCGCGCCCGCAAGGATTGTGCATGGACAACGTGCACAGAAGTCTTCGTACAGCACCTGCGTCACTTCGTAATCGCTGTCGTCCGGGCTCTCATCGCTCGCGAGCGCTACAGCAGCACCGAACGCAGCCATTTTGCGAAGCAACACAATGTTGTGCGTACCAAGCGGGTACCGATTTCGCTTGAAGACGGAAGCGACGCGAGCTACTTCCGCCCGAATCCGCGCCTCGGCGGCGGAGCAAGTGAGAGCGATCCGGCGCGGAGCGAGTTGATCCGAAACGACCAGTGGAACGCGCGAACCCGCTCCAGATCGACCAGTGAAATTCGGATTCGTTGCCGCGGAGCAAGAAATACTGCTCCGAATCGACCAGTGAAAAACGCCATAAGCAAGTTTCATCAATAAAGTGATTTTATATATGGCATGAGCTTTTATGACATCAAATTATTTAGCAGGCTTATATCGAATTATGCTCTATATCAAACTGATAGACATTTTTTTGCGAGTTCCATATAGCCGGGTTCAACTGTACTATTGATTGAATATATGTATTTCTGCCATGACGATTTTTCTGCCTTTCTTCGTATAAATCCTGCTTTGGCTTTGGCCCGACTGAAATTTAAAAGGCTGCTATAGGTGGAGTGTCTCCACAGAATTCCCCATGCCTTATTTTGTTCTTTTTTCGCTTCAGTACACTAATTTGTCCACCAGGCATTTAGCTTCTTGTGCGCAATACTGGATGACTGGGGTATTGCCTTTCCTGCTGCTGAGATTATAACCTCAGTGATTGTTTTAAGTTCATCAACACTTAGTTCTGCCGAAAAGACAACTTCCAGTTTCGCATTTTCCATAAAAACCGGCCAGTCAGGGAGCTGTAATTTCCATTAGTGTGGCCTAGTGCTTAAGGTTGATGGTAATGATAACAGTTTAATGACTGCGGGTAAGTGATCACTACCATATGACACGTAGAAGGCTTCGAATTGATCATTAAAAAGAGATGGTGAGTAAAAAGCTAAATCTAAAGAATTAAATGTGCGGCAAGTTGGTGAAATGTAGGTCAGTGTCCCTGATGATGATGTGTGGTGTTTTATGGCGCAAGGGCCAGGTATGGCCAAAGAGCGCCATGACAAGTGGTAACGTTAATGATGTATTGTGAATGGCGTGGACAATGAGTTCCTCATGTGACATGGCTGTAAAAGGGCCAAAACCTGTTGCTGTAAATGGCGTAAAATATTTAAGTGCTAAAATAATGACACTGTCTAGGTAGTGATATGGGCTATGGCAATAGGGTTTCGTTAAAAACATGATAAAACAACATAACAACGACACTACAGCTTCAAGAAAGCCCTTGAGTACAAGGGCTGTTACAGATGTGCTAAAAATTACCTGGCCAATTGATTTAATCCATTTTTGTCTGCCGACTTCGACACTTTGTACAAGCCCTGCTGTACCTGTCTCTCACATACTGCGAGGTTACGGGATTTGAAGCCTATTTGAATGTCGTCTACGTAGACGGAATAAAAAATGGCTGGTGGTAAGAAGCACGAAGCGTGTTCATCTTCACAATAAAGAGCGTGCCGCTAAGTGCGCCTCGCTGTGGTACACCGGTTTCTTGCATAAAAGGCCGCGACAATATGTTGCCGACTTTCATACGGAAGATACGATTTGACAAACAGCTTTCTTTTATGTTAAGCACATTTCCATGAATGCCCATTCCCAACAAGTCTCGCAAGATCCCGTAGCGCCATGTTGTGTGAAACGCCTTCTCCATGTTGAGAAAAACTGTTTATGTACAAATGCATCCCGAATACATCCTTCAATGTGCACAAGGTGATCAGTTGTGGACTGCCCTTCTCTGAAGCCACACTGATAAGGATCAAGCATATTGTTGAGTTCAAGGAAATGTATGAGTCTACGATAATTCATTTTTTTCAAAAAGCTTACACAGGCAACTTGCAAGAGCTATCGGGCGATAACTTGTTGCCAAGGAATGGTCTTTACCCTGCTTCAATACAGGGACCACAATCGCTTCTTTCCATGTGGATGAAAGGTATCCAGCAGCACAAATAGTGTTGAAAATTGCGAGTAGTGTAACTTCTGTGTCAGTAAGTTTTTGATCATGCCATACATGACTGTCAGGTCCCAGTGCAGAGCTCTTGCATGCGATCAAGGCAGCTCTCAACTCAGCAATACTGAAAGGCCGGTTGTACAGTTCGTTCTGTCTGCATTTAGGTAAGAGTAGCTTAAGTTCTTCTATTTGTTTGTATTTAAGGAAGGGTTCAGAATAATGGAATAAGCTCAACACACACTTAAGGTGCTCCCCAGGAGGGTCTCTGGTCTTGCAAGGTATTCCTTTGGTCATTCACCTGAGGGCAATGGATGAATTTGTTGCCCTTTTAGCTTTCTTAAGCCATTCCACACTTTCGCCTCCTGCGTGAGGAACCCAACCCAGCTTTCTCTATTTGCCTGATGTCGTGTCTGCCTTTCCTGTGATTTAGTTTGTTTAAATTGAACTAGATTTTTGACATTTGGTGACCTGCGCAATATCCCCATGGCTTCTTCTGCCTCTTTCATGCCTTTCTACAGTCTTCGTTCCACCAGGGAACACGTCTTCTAAGTGAACCACTATTCATTTGAGGGATAAACTTTTCAGCTGCATCAATAATGAAAGCGGTAAAATATGCAACAGTAAATATGCAACAGCAACAGCAGAAGTACAATGTGGACTTAATGTCCACCGTGAGCATTCTTGCTGATGTGTGGAAGTCAGTGTCAGCAGATACACTCATCAAATGTTTCCATCACGCTGGATTTACTTTTGGTAATGCGCCCAACTCCACCAATAAAGAGTCTGTACTGCCACCTACCACACCAAGCTCAAATGCGAATATGATTGATGACCTGCGAAGCTGCGGCGCGCTGATTCCTGCCGCCGTCACATTTGAAAACTTTACAGACGTTGACAGCACGGTGTCATGTGCTGAACTGAACGATGAAGAAATAATCAAGCAAATTCTCAAACTGTCAAACAATAACTGATTCGGCTCATGGCCATGTGCTCCAGAGCCTTCATATGCCGATCTGACCCAAGCCTTCGCCGTCCTTTTATCAGTGCACAGCGACAACACAACAATGGCAGAAATACA
Organism: Dermacentor variabilis; assembly: GCF_050947875.1. NCBI lineage: Eukaryota > Metazoa > Arthropoda > Arachnida > Ixodida > Ixodidae > Dermacentor > Dermacentor variabilis. The sequence goes on from NC_134574.1 coordinate 24,834,312, forward strand.
GGCAGACTTAGTTGCACGTAAGCGGAAGTGCGTGCAGCCACGCATCGACCACTTCCTTCCCCAGGGGCTTCAAACGTAAATAAAATCTTTTTAGGGTACATTCATTTTTTTCAGACATTCAATAGTTCGCATTTATATACGCTCCCCGTGGAGTCTGAGTTGTCTATCGAGGTCTACTCCCAGCCACCTTCTTGCACTTTCACTCTTAACACCACCACTGGCACGTGGTTCTGCTCAAATGATGACACTCTGCAGATAAGAAATGTGACCTTTAGAACATACCGGATATCTTTAGATCTGAGCATTATATGGAGCTGCAAGTGAAATGGCATCGCCTAGGTAAAAACTGGCGTCATGCCGCTGTTCCTTTTTAAAGCCGTTTTTGCTCTTTTTGTCACTTTCATCACTCGTCAAGCTTTCATTGTTGTTCAAGCAGAGGATTATTGCCAGCAGACAACAATGTGCCCTCAGTGTGTGGGCAGCCATGAGCAGAGGACTTAGTCCACTGGTCCTCATCGATGGGAAGTTCCCAGCATCCGCTTACTGTTTTATTATAGAGAGGGAATTGCTTCCATGTCTTCTGATTGGCCCATTCAAAGATGGATGTTGCCTGTTTTAACATCACAAAAGTCCTATTCATACAGCTCACAGTGTGAAATCCCTGCTGATGACCCTGCAGTTTGCATGCTGGAGTGGCCACCCCTCAGTGTGAACATTAATCCGATCGAAAATGTCTGGGGTCTCGCGAAACGCCGACTTGCATAGCAGAACCTAGGAAGTGTGACAAAAGACACTCTGTGGACTGCAGTGCATGAGTAGGAAGCGCTTTGTGCACACCCAGAGATCGTGACCGCACTGTATGAATTGATGCCACTCCCTGTGGCACAAGTGATTGCTGCAGACAGGAATCTGATCAAGTACTGAAAGCGCTCACTTATCTTGCATCTGTCATTTATTTCTTTTTTCTTTTGTTTGTTTTCAAGGAAAATAAACTGCGTTTCTTCTCCATTCTCATCCTTGGCTCTTCTCTTCAACTACTCATGTGCCCGATATGTGGCGGTTTCATGCATTTGTTTGGGCGCAAGATATTTGGACTGAGTACCACAAATAATTGCATCATGCATAAGTTCCCCAAAGTATCACATAATTCGATTTCAGAAAAAGTGACACAAAGCATGTTTTCAGCACCGCGCAGCGTCTAGAAGCAAGGCGTAGAGAGCAGCGCCCTTCCATCTTTGCGAGTACAAATGAAGCATTTTTGTCAAGATGTCATCACTCGGGCACTTCAATGGCGACAGCAGAAGTGGCCTTTTGCACTCTTTCACTCCTTCCGGTGTGCGCATGGTTGAACCAAGAGAACGAGCAGGCTGGCAGGTAAAAAAATGGACATGCATGCGCAGTACACGCTTTCGAAATTAGGTGCACAACCATCAGAAGGCAGAGCGATGCAGTTTCGTCTACGCTCCCAGGTCTAGAATTTTGCGCTCGAGTGTACTTGAAATACTGCGATGGTCGACAGTGCCATAGCGGTTCGCTTTCGCTCGTCGCACAGCTCAATGTGCGTTGCAAAGGGCAGATATACACACATGACCTTTGGCAGTGCACATATAATGCTATCAGAGTGTGATTAGTGAATTCAGTTTGGAGCTTCCTGCCTACACGTGAGCTTTTGCCATTCCGTGCAGTAAGTGCAAAAACAAACTTCGCAAAAGAGCTCACAGTAATTGTCAGCATGTCACCCACAGAACGACTCTCGGCTTCCGGCCGCCGGTCTAGCCCATGATCTTATGCCAAATCACAGAAGTGGTTGACAGGTTCGAACATATTGGAGGCCATTTCAACAAGATGACCTGCACGCCACCGCATCAGCTGGCAGCAAATTTTTGTCACCGCCATACGATACAGCAAGGCTTAGCCAGCAGCGCTTTCCGAGTATCTAGTGGCAAAAGTTGCCATTTGTTGCCAAGTTGACCAAAATCTTGCCACGCCATTCTTATGCCTTAAAACTGGCACACCAAGTGGGGTAACAAATTGAATAGCAAAAATTGTTCTCAGCCGCCATGTCCACACCAATGTGCAGGTCATGTTAGAAAAATTGCGCGAGACACCATACAGAATCTGAAATTATGGTCACTGTTTCACATAGGTATTACATGAGTGCGGGGTCTGGCTCGACACCAGCGCATTCGAGGATGTCCTGTTGTCCGTCACTTAACACAATGAATGGTGGATCTGAGCCATATACAGCTTCACTGTAAAACATGGCCCTGGAATCTGCGAGTCAGTGCAGTTTTTCTTGCGGACACCTTTTTTAAGCCGTGATGTGTTGCATACAAGTCTACTTAGCCCTTCCTTACAAGAAATAAACTTGTACAAATACTAGCTACTGATACATTGTTGATAATGATTTTCTAAGGTCACTCCCCACAACACATATCAAAACCTTGGGCTAGCATACAATTATTGCAATATGCTAATTCTAGGCGTCCATGGGAGTTTTCGCCTAGGGGTTTATATCCAACTTCATTCCCTCACCATGTCGATTGTGATGCAATCGAAATGCTGGACCATTTATTATGAAAAGGTCCTTTGCGTAAATGCTCCACCCGTCAATGTTACAGGCAAAACACAAACTTGTGATGTGCACTCTCCTCTCCTTCATAGGGGTAACCATCCTCAATGAGCCCCTCTCGCTCTTGTCTCCTGCGCACGTCCAATGACGCCTGTTGCATTCAATCCTGTCTACACATGACGAAACTCTCCCCCACATTGTTCCCATTTCCCAAGTGCGGAGGTTTCTCCCATGACGGTTATTGTGCTGAACCTAACCCAACTTTTTTTACCATAAGAATTTACTAGTCCAGGGCCTAGGCAGAGCAGAGGAATTGAACACACAACAGGTGGTATGGGGTGTCAAAAAACTGTAGTGATGGCGGCCCTAGAGGAACTGAAGAAAAAGTTTCGAAGAGAATGTTGGGAAGAAAAAGAGAGAATGTCAGAGTGTCTCATTGTCAGACCAACGGAGAGAGCCTCCACCATTGTTGGTTTATGCAGGAGGCCTGACAAGCAAAACACCAACAAAAAGATAGGGCAGCAGGGCAACAAAGGAAAGGGCGCTAAAGGGCAATAGAAAGTTGTTACTATGCACATAAAGATTGACCCAAACGTACACTTAAGCAAGCATCAAAAAGTACCATAAGATAATCCAGAGTTTATTAGCCAATAGATTCCTCAAAATATGGCTTTGTTCTTACATGTATAACACAGTTGCCAACCGCTCTGGTTTTGAGTAAATCTCTTGACTGTTTCCATTTTTTCTTTACTGGATAACAATAAACAGACCAGATTTCCTTTTTATAAAGCCCGACAGTTCATTTGCACATTTTCTTTTCTTTTTATGTTCTTTTGCATTGTTATAAACATGAAGTCGATTTCATTGTTGTTGTGGTTCTAGTTCTGTAGTAGGCCGTGAATGTTCACAGTACCTTATTCGCATTGATCTATCTGGTTGTAAATTATGACACGAAGTTACAGACTATCATCAGGATGTAGCCCAGGAATGGCAGCAACTATGCCAGAGCCGCAACAGCTGCATGCAGTCGGTGGCAACAAACAACTAGTATGTACGGCCGCATACAATGAACTACCTTTTATTCATTCACCAACCACAACTGCTCGATGGAAACACATGAGCTGCGGCCTGCCAAGTCGTGAAGCAGGATATAGCTGGGGCGATGAAGCGAAAATGAAAAGTTGCCGTTCCTCTTTTAGAGGAGGCACAACTACTGTGAGACTGCTCTAACTCCATGAAATAAAGCAAAATCGGACAAGGGAACTCACTGCTCTGAGACAATATACTCTCCTAGTACATTATAAAATTCCATACTTCACTAGTTTGAGACATTTAACTAGCTATCCCCGTTCTCTCAAAATGGTATTAACCAAATAAAACAGTTAAATTCGATTACAAAATTGATGAACACCAAATATGGATGCTAACTGACTGGTCGTTTTGAATATCACTGCCCTGTATGTGAAGACAGGCTGACACGATATCGCCTGATGCTGTCACTCTAGTAAGCATGTTAAAAATAAAAACTGACTTAATCCTGTTTGAATCATAAGCATTAGTATTTAATTTATTCGAAAAAGAACAAAAGGGAGGGGTTAGTAAAATGTCCAGCAAATACCTTCAAAGAAAATGGTAAACCCCATTGCAAATCGAGTCGAACACTTACAAATACGAATAAAAAGTGATGCATAAGAAGCAAATATTTTCGAATATGAGCTACTTCTATGAACTGGTATGAGGCCCATTGGCATGAAGTACGCTCATTGGTATGAGGCCCAAGCTTGGTCAGAAGTGTGATTCTCTCTCAGCAGCTAGAAAGTCAACCTCAGCTGTCCTGACATACTTTACTATTAGCCCTCGCACAACGCCACAGTGTTGCATTTCCCTGCAATTCGCCTCTGAGCCTCCGACCTGTTCGGACGTTCACAGACCGAGCTCCCCTGGTTACCAGCGAACTGCCACGCTGCACATGGTCTGCTCCTATGACAGCGCTCTCGAGCGTAGCCCTTTTTAGGGCTCCCAAGGGAACAGTCACAGCCGGAGGCCCCATCATCTAGGGCTTTCTTCCATGGCACTGAGTATGTCAGATTCCGAAGACTCCAAGCGGCCCCACTTTGGCGCAGTCAGCCGCGCTGAAGCTTTTGCTCGCGCAAGCAGCACGCCAGTTATGTGCCACGGCCACCGGCGAGAGTCAGACTTCAGAGGCTTGCCTTTCTCCGAGGTAACCGAGAACGGGTACCTGCAGGAACACCGCTCCACCGGTGAACAAACGTCCATGATACGGCCACGTTGCCCAGGACACCGCGGAGGCCAATGGAGATGTCACCAGCACCGAGAGTGGCTCCTCGTCACGGGGCAGCCATACCAGTAGCACCAGTGGCGACGAGACCGCCAGCTCACACCGCTCTAGCAGCTGCCCGCCTTCGTGCTCATACTCGCCGGCCGGCGACACCAGCAGCGAGGACAGCCAGCCGACCTTAGCTATGGACTCAGCACCAAGCCGTTCCCCATCGCCTGATCCAGGAGCAGAGAGCGCCAGCAACCCCGTGGATGCCAAGCCCAGCATTTCGATCGAGGTGGTCGAGATACCACGTGCACCCGGCACCCCAACTCCGGAGGCCGTGATGATGATGATGTGTGGTGTTTTATGGCGCAAGGGCCAGGTCTGGCCAAAGAGCGCCATGACAAGTGGTAGTGTTAACGATGCATTATGGAAGATGTGACTTGGCTGTAAAGTGGCCCAAAAATAGTCGCTGTAAAGTGCGTAAAATCTACGTGCTATAAAATTATGGCGATGACTAATGACGAATACTACGAACATTAAAATCCATCGTAGAGAATGATGCGTTGTTTAAAATATGCGAGATGTTAAATTGCTTACAGCCCTACTGCCTTGCCAGAGTCCTTGAACCACAAGGGCCTAGCGGCATGCGCTATTCAAAATAATTATCACAGCGGCATCCTCTGAAGAGAGGAAGCGCTAAGAACGTGTGGGGCTAATAACATGCAATACAACATCTTTCAAAAAACCTAGGACGGCGTTGGTGTCAAAGAGTGGTTCTGGAACAAGTAACATAACAGGATGAAGGGGGATGTGCTGCCGGTATGCTAAGAGAAAATGTTTCTTTCAGATTCGGCTTCCTGACACTCCAGTAGGACGTGGAGGACGGTCAGCCTCTCCCCGCATCTAACACAGGTTGGAGGCTCGTTTCCCGTGAGTAAAAAGTTATGTGTGCCAAAAATGTGTCCTAGTCTTAGACGGCAGAATAGGACATCTATCTGGCGGGATTTTGTTACAGGAGGCCAGAAACGTAATTGTGGCTTTATTACATGCAGTTTATTATTTATTTCTTCGTACCACATGCGTTGCCAGTGGTTTCGTAGTTTCCTTCTTAAGAAAGGCTTCAGGTCTGTGACAGGGACCAAACCAATAGGATTAACTGCATGAAATGAAGTTGATGTGGCCATCTCGTCGGCTAGAACATTTCCCTCGATGCCCCTATGTCCAGGCACCGAGCATAAAATCACATGTTGCTTACATATATATGCTTTAGACAGTGCGGAGTCGAGTTCATTAAATACTGGATTTTTGTGATTACAGAAAGACATCAAGGCCTTCACAACACTGAGGGAATCCGTATATATAACTGATTTCTGGAGTTGTGATTTATTTATATGCTTTACGGACCACAGCAGCGCGTAGGCCTCAGCCATAAAGATACTAGTTTCCGGATGCAGTACGTCGGATTCCGAGAAGGATGGACCGAGGGCTGCATAGGACACCCCATCGTGTGACTTCGATGCGTCTGTGTAGAACTCCGTGCAGGAGTATTTGTCCTGGAGTTCCCGGAAATGCACTTGGATTTCAATCTCTGGAGCGTGTTTTGTAACTTGCACGAAAGATATATCGCACTGTATCAGCTGCCACTCCCAAGGAGGTAGCAGCTTGGCAGGATGCATTAGGCGAAGCTCGAGGAGTGGGACATGCATTTTATGACTAAGTTCCCTCACAGGTAGCGAGAAAGGCTGTCTTACGGAGGGACGATTATGAAAGAGTGTAGCATATGTCATCTCGTTAACGGTAGTATAACACGGATGTTGAGGATTAGAGTGGACTTTCAGAAAATATGTTTGGCTGATGTATGTTCTCTGGAGATGAAGTGACCACTCATTCGATTCTGCATATAAGCTTTGTATGGGACTCGTCCTGAAAGCGCCAGTGGCCAGTCGGATTCCTAGATGGTGGACTGGGTCTAGCATATTTAGCGCGCTCGGGGCGGCAGAGTGATAAATCCTGGCATCATAGTCTAGTCGTGAACGAATGAGGCTTTTATAGAGTTGCAATAAACACTTCCTGTCACTACCCCATGTAGTCTGGGATAGAAGTTTCATTATGTTCATCGTTTTTAGACATTTTTCTTTAAGATGTTTAATGTGGGGGACGAAAGTGAGTCTGTAGTCAAGTATAACAACTAGAAATTTGTGCTCTTTGTGTACAGGTATTTGTCCACCCAGTTCTAAGCAAGGATCTGGAATTATTCCTGTCTTTCTTGTAAAAAGAACGCAAGAGCTTTTGTTAGGGTTGATCTTAAATCCATTCTTGTATGCCCACATTGAGACTTTGTTCAGGCCATGCTGTACCTGTCTCTCGCACACTGCGAGGTTACAGGATTTGAAAGCTATCTGAATGTCGTCCACGTAAACAGAGTAAAAGATGGCCGGTGGTAATGAAGCGCGAAGCGTGTTCATCTTCACGATGAAGAGCGTGCAGCTGAGCACGCCTCCTTGGGGAACACCCGTTTCTTGCGTAAATGGACGTGAAAGTTCATTGCCGACTTTTACCCGGAAGGTACGATCGGACAGATAGCTTTCCATTATGTTAAGCATATTACCGTGGATGCCCATTTCTGACAGGTCTCTTAAGATTCCGTAACGCCACGTTGTGTCATAGGCCTTTTCCATATCGAGAAATATCGATAGGAAGAACTGTTTATGTATGAATGCCTCCCGAATATTTGCTTCAACACGTACGAGATGATCGGTTGTGGACCGCCCTTCTCGAAAGCCGCATTGATAAGAATCAAGCATTTCATACATGACTCGATCAGATCCCGGTGCGGAGCTTCTGCATGCGCTCAAGGCAGCTCTCACTTCGGCAATACTAAAAGGACGGTTGTAAGGCCTATTCTGTCGACATTTTCTGATGACTGCCTTGCATGCTTCTATTTTTTTATATTTCAGGAAGGATTGCGAATAATTTGTTGAACTTGACACGTTATCAAAATACTCCCCAAGTGAGTCTGCCTGGTCTTGCAGCGTATCGCCCTGTGTGTTTACCAGAGGGAGTGAATATGTTTGCCGCCCTTTTATCCTATTAACCCTGTTCCACACTTTGGCCTCATCTGTATAGGAGTTGATACCGGATAAAAACTTCTGCCGAATCTCTCTTCTGGCCTGTCGGCGGGTTCGCTTGCCTTGGAATTTTACTTTTTTAAAATTGATGAGATTCTCCGCAGTGGGGGAGGCGCGTAGCAACCCCCACGCTTTGTTTTGTTTCTTACGAGCGATCCTACAATTGTTCCACCACGGGACACGCCGTTTGCATGCCAATCCATTTACTTGTGATATACATATAGTTGCGGCATCTATTATGAAGGCTGCAAAATATTCCACAGCCGCATCAATTCCTAACGAGGACATGTCATCCCATGAAATACTACTGACAGTGCGGAATTTCTCCCAGTCAGCTGTATCAATCTTCCATATAGGAGCCGGTGGTAGATATTCGTTTTCTTTAGGTGTTCTTATCAGTATGGGGAAGTGGTTGCTCCCGTAAGGATTGCTCGCAACTTCCCATTCGAGTAAGGCCAGTATAGACGGGGAAATTATACTGAGATCTATTGAAGAAAAGGTTTTGTTGGCAACACAGTAATATGTGGGTTCTTTCTTATTCAGAATGCACGCACCAGAAGAGAAAAGGAATCGTTCGACAAGTCGTCCTCGCGCATCTATACGAGGGTCGCCCCACAGATAGTTGTGTGCATTGAAATCGCCAAGAACAATATAAGGTTCTGGCAATCCATCCATGAAGGACTGAAATTGATGTTTAACTAATTTGTAATGTGCGGGTATGTAGAGCAAGCACACAGTGATAAGTTTGTTTAGGAGAACAGCACGAACCACCACTGCTTCGAGGGGTGTTTGTAGCTGTAAACGCTGACAGGAAATACCTTTATGAATAAAAATGGCAACACCGCTTGATGATATGACAGCATCATCGCGATCTTTGCGGAACTTGACATACGGTCGGAGAAAGTTTGTGTGTTGCGGTTTTAAGTGTGTTTCCTGTAGACACAGCACTTTTGGATTGTGTTTTTGGATAAGCTCTTGCACGTCATCAAGGTTACTAAGAAGACCTCTAACGTTCCATTGAATAGTTTGTGTATTCATATTGAAAGTAAGTAAGTCCTGTGTGTATGGAAACGGAGGTGATGCCTTAGGTTACAGAGCTCTTTCGAGGCCCTGTAACGGGGGTTCTGACCTTTCTGGAGCATTCGAGGGAGCCTCGCCGCTCCTTGGGCGTTTGGTGTGCCTTGAGGATAGGTGCAGTGTCCATTGCCTCTTGTGAGGCGCCGGACACGTGCTCTTGCGAGCGAGAAGTTACAAGGGAGAGTCCTGCCTTGGAGGGCAAGACCCCTGCGCCCACCAGCCCGGAGGTCGATGGGGCACGCTGCGGGATTTGGCTGCGCCAGCTGTTGCCAGCGCTGGAAGGGGCCGGGGAGGTTGGGGCAGCCTCGGCTGCGCCCACCTTCGGGGTCGATGGTCCCCCTTGCTGTGTTGACGGAGCAGCGCTAGCTGCAACCGCCGCGGGGGCAGATGGCGTAACTGCCGACTCACTGCCTGTGGCTGTTGTGACGCTGCCCCCTTACGCACCACATCGGCAAAGCTGCTCTTAGACAGGTATGACACCCGCCTACGTGCCTCCTTGAAAGATATGTTTTCTTTGACTTTGATTGTCACAATCTCTTTTTCTCTTTTCCAGGACGGGCAGGCGCGCGAGTAAGCGGCATGCTCGCCATCACAGTTGACCCAATGTGGAGTCTTCTGGCACGTTTCGGAGGAATGTTCATTGTCACTGCACTTGGCACAAGTCAGCTGGCCTCGACAGTTCTGTGAACTGGGGCCAAAACGTGGGCACTTAAAGCATCTGAGAGGATTGGGAACGTATGGCCGAACCCGAAGTTTGATATAACCAGCATCGATGGACTGGGGAAGGACACTTGAGCCGAAATGAGTATCAGGTGTTTCGTCTTGATTTCTTTTCCATCTCTCCTCATCTTAGTTAGTTTAACATTGATAATATTCTGGTCACTGAAGCCGTCCAAGAGTTCAGCCTCAGTGAGCTCCATCAAGTCATCGTCAGAGACAACACCACGGGTGGTGTTCATCGTGCGGTGCGGGGTTATAATTATTTGGGTTGCCCCGAATTACACTAGTGTTGACAATTTTTCATATTGTTTTTGATCGCGGAGCTCCAAGAGGAGATCACCGCTTGACATCCTCGACGCCTTATATCCAGGACCAAAGCCTTCAGTCAGTGACTTCGAAACAAGGAAGGGTGAGATAGTTCTTACTGGTTTATCTGGTTTTGCAGAATGGATGACATGTAAACGCGGGAAGGATTCTTTTTGGCGGCCAAAAAATTGGAAGACTTCATCGGTGCGTCCTCTTTTCTGAGGGCGATCAGGTAGTGGAGGGAACGAAGTAACCATGTGTGGACGTGTAGTTTTCGGCAGCTACGCCAGCCACCCACCATGGAGTCCAACAAGGGGACGCAGCAGAGCCTGAAATACAGGGCCTGCAAATGCCAGCTGTATGTTGCCACTATAACCCAATATGACATAACCAAGGTTGGCTACTCACACAAGGTTAACCCTTGCTGCCAGGAAGGTCAAAAGTAATAAATGAGAAGGAGACAGGAAAGGTGGAAAGGAAAGGACGAAGGTTGTAGGGAGAGAGACAGGAAAAGGCAACTACCGATTTCCCCCGGGTGGGTCAGAACGGGGGTGCTGTCTATGTGAAGCAGAGGCCAAAGAGGTGTGTTGCCTCCGCCGAGGGGCCTTAACGGTCTGAACACCCGTCATCGGCTCAACCCCCAGGATCCCCCTTTCCCCGGACACAGCTAAGCCGCGCACGGCTACACGCGGGAGGGTCCAACCCTCGTGTGCTCGGGTCCGCAGTGTCGCAACACACCAAACGCCTGCTGACGCAGGCGCTCCTGCGGGATCCGGAGGCCGTATACACAGGAGACTGATCCTAGTTTTCATTGGGTGGTAGAAAGTATCCAGGCAATTCTCCGCTTCAAGAAACAGGAAAATTAAAGCCGCCCTTGGCAATGCCTCGCTAGGGTACGCTGTACCTTGAGCTTCGCATGCTGTCGCCTACATGTGCCCCCGTCACTCTTGCCTGGCCACTGAGATGGACAGCTGTGAAAGTGCTACGCCTAGGACCGCTTTGTCTACTTTGCGCATCGCGATGCATTGTTGCAAATTTTGCGACAAGACTTTTTCAAATCGCAGTAATTTAAAAAAAGCGCGTAAGAAATCTTTACAGAGTAGCAGTTTTGCAGAATTTCGTACAGGACGAGGCAATTCTGCCCAGTAAAAAACGGACCCTCGCATGTGATTTGTGTCCCAAGATTTTTGCAACACTTCGCAACTTGCGGCAGCACCACGAAAGTGAGCATAACTTCGAAGTGGAAGTGGAGACTGACGTTTGACCTGTATGAAGGTAAGAAACCTCGCTCAATTATACTTCCCATAAGGCATAATGTTTGACATGTGGTCCTTTCGCCCCTACACTAACCTGTTTGACATAATGTGCTATTTCTGTAATGACGAGCGTGAGCGAGAATTTAGTGTGCACGTAGTTCCGTGTAACTTGTCACAAGTACAAAAAAAAATTGCGTACGGAATTTTACGTAGACGTCGCCAGACTTATACAGTTAACCATCCTGAAAATGTGGGCGACTGAACTAAATTTGCATTGCCACGATGTGCACACAGCTTTTAGGAGAGCTCACGTGTGCGACAGCAATGCTTACTACTGTGTATTCTACGGCCACGTGTTCTAAAGTCTGGTACCAGCGTACGTAATAAGTTTATGTGTACAGGATCGAATCCCGAATACGGCGGCTGCATTTCGATGGAGGCGAATGTGATAACACCCGTGTACTCATATTTAGATGCACGTTAAAGAACCCCAGGTGGTCCAAATTATTCCTGAGCCCCTCTCTAAGCCATGCCTCATAATCGGATGGTGGTTTTGGCACATAAAACCGCATAAGCTGTTTTTATTTAGTAATGTGTTCGAGAAAAAAATTGCTGCAACAAATGTCGGAACATTTATTTGTCTATATTTGCTGCCAAACACTAAATGTACTAGAAAGGTACTAGCAAGAGGTCTGTAACCACAACCATGCTACACTATATACTTTATAAATAAGTTTTACAGAAAACAAAAAAAGAAGCATGAGAGCTGTTGTGCAAACAACTTTTAGCAATGAAATGGACTAATACATGCTATACCATCAAAGTTGCTAAAATTACTGGAACCTGCTTGTTTGGTGCTCGGATCAGAGTCCTTGGAATGCAGGTTTCAACTTTTACCCTCTGTGACGAATCAGTGGAATGTAATTACAAGATACACGTGTTGATGTTTCTACTGCCTTTATTTCAGATTTCCTGTCCTGGAAAGATAATATGGAGAGCGAGACTTGCAGCCATTTTCCTGCTTCTACTGGAAGAAAATTCGCCAGGAGTGTTCAGGCGGTATCTAAATTGTCACCGTTTAGGGACATATATAGAACTCCCTACAAAGCAGCGTAAACATCAGATGAAAGTGCAAGGCAGTAGCAAAATAGGCATACATTGCTTTGCAATGCTTGAGGTAACAGAAAGGGATAACAAAGTCTTTGTAGTCCGTCAGAAGAACCACTACAGACACCTGGATGAGATAGCTCATCAGAGGCTCTCTGTGGCTGAGACAAAAGTAATTGAAGGTAAGACTTTATGCATGCCATTCATTTCCAGTGTCGCAAGGTCTGAATATAACTGCTGCATTCTCAGTGATAGATCAATATTGTTTTTTAACCTCTTCGCTACCAGTGTAAACGTTTGTGCACATCCACATTTATGCACTCTACTACAAGAAAATATGTTAGGCAGAATTCAAATTTGGCGTGTTTAGAAGAGGTGCTTGTAGTTGCCACTATGCCAAAGAGGCGGCACCACCAGGCCAGTCAAAGCGACGTCAGGAAAAGTTGAAATGGCAGCATCCAGCTCCAGTCAGACAGTGACCGAGAGGTACGTTTTGACCTACTATTTCCCTTTTTTCTTACTCCTTGCGAAAAGAGTCATTTGGTAATGAAGTTTATAACTCCCGAAGGCGCCATGCATTATTTCAAGACCAAAAAACAACGGTTAATTTCAAGTGCACCTTTTTACAATGTGTCACATTTGTGGACAAAAGTTGTGAACATGGCCACTGCTCTCTCTGGCTTGTTCTCAACGGCCAGATTCCTGACCGATGAAGAGATCGCTGTCATGCTGGAAGAGAGCGACGCGGACCTTTCAGAGTCTGATAATGAGGATGATCGTGTTTGCCACCTCCGACAAATGGTCATGACACATCGGAAGATGAGGATGAAACTGAACCGGACATCGTCAACCTGCCCAAAAAGCAGAAAAAAAAGCTGCTGGAAGCCAGGAACGTAAGTTCTTGCACTTTGTTGCGCTAGATTTCCTCGTACGTCTATTCACAGCACCTTTCTGTTAAAATATTTCTAGTTTGATGTATGCTCACCCTAGATAATATTTGGTTTTCCAGGTTCACAAACCCTGACATGACAGACAGTCACGGTCAAGCAGACTGTTTTCGGGAGGAGCTTCTGTCCCCACATCAGTATTTCGCCAAATATTTTCCAATGGACTTTTGGAGAGAACTCGCTGAACAAACGAATTTGTATTCCGTTCAGGACCGGAATCACCGATCAATGAGAACAGGCGTACTTAAGGTGAGGAAGCTCTCTGGCATACACCTAGTGATGGGAATTATGAGCCTTCCTAAAGTCCAGCTGTACTGGTCACGAGCAACACGTACCCATTTTGTTGCTGACCATATGACCCGGAATGGATTCTACGAGCTGCGTAATAACCTGCACTTTGTGGACCTCTCCGCAGTTACATCACTGAAGAAAGAAGACAGGTTACATCTTGTGCGGCCAATAGTTAGCAGCTTTCAAAGTGCTTGCCGCTCATTGCCGCGCACAGAAGAATGCTCAATAGATGAGCAGATGATACCATTTTCGGGAAGGTGTGCGGTTAGGCGATATCTTCCTTATAAGCCAAATCCACTTGGTTTAAAGAATTTTGTGTTGGCTTCCTCCGATGGCCTTGTGCAGGGGTAGGTAGAAACAATGTAGAAAGTGCAACAATAGAGGCTGACACCAATAAAATGGCCCCTAGGAGGTCCAGGAAGAAAACTACAAAAAAGAAATTTAACACTAGGATCAGGTATATAAACATGCAAGGCAGTAGAAAGAGCGAAGTGGTTAGAAATAGAAAAGCAGTTAAAGGACAAAGAAGTAGGTGTATACGCACTATGCGAAACATCTCTGAGATCTAGAAGACCCACCGTTTATTGAGGGCTACGTCTGGGAATGGAGCAACAGAACAACGGAGAGGGAGGAAGAGAGTATGTATGCCGATATATTAAGGAACAAATTGGCAAAGAATAAAGTTAACTTGCAAAGAACATGTCTGGGTATCACATAAGATTGCCGGTAAAAAGACATGGCTAGGAGCAGTTTATTTAGGGAGAGCAAGGAAACAAGGATCTAGTGAAGTGTCTCAATGACGATATAAAGCAATTTGGAGAAGGTGCCAATGGAGTGCATAACAGATATACATGTGCAACATATATGGAGTGCATAACGGAGGGGGGAATGACTTTCTTAACAGAGTTCATTTTTACTATAAAGAGTGTTGTGCTTAGTACACGACTTTGTGGCACGCCGTTTTCCTGGATAAATGTGCGCGAGAACACAGTGCCTAGACGGATTTGGAATGTTCTGTTGGACATAAAATCAGCGAGACAGTTTAGCATTTTGCCGCAGATTTCTAACGCAGCGAGGTCACGTAAGATTCCGAATGTCCACGTGGTGTCATACGCTTTTTCTAGATAGAAGAATGTTGCCAGGCAGTGCTGTTTGTGTAAGAAAGCTTCACATATCTCGTGTTCAAGTCGGACGAGGTGGTCCGTCGAACACCTTTTTTATACCCGCACTGATGAAAATCAATGAAGTTCCGTATATCAAGCGTGAAGGTTAATCTTGCATTTACGACACTTTCGTACGATTTCACCAAACAGCTTGTCAGGGCAATGGGTCGAAAGCTGCTTGGGGATGTGGGGGATTTTCCCATTTTTAAAGAAAGGCAAAACTATTGCGTTTTTTGAACTTTTTGGCATGCTTCCAGATTCACAATACCTTGTTAAAAAGTTTAAGGAGAGCATCTACGGATGCTTGGGACAGGTGTGCGAGCATGGAATAATGGATCCGGTCAGGACCTACTGCAGTTTTTTTGCCAGCACAGAGAACCCTGTTAATGCTCGTACCACGAATGGAGAGTTGCACTCATCCCTTGACATACAGGCAGTTCGTAGCTTCTCCTTTTTTGCCGACAGTTTGTATTTTAAGGACGTGTTTGAATAATTAGCCGAGCTACAGACATTAAAGAAATGTTCCCCAAGTATATTCACTTGTTCTTGTAGTGTTGTCTGAGTGCCTGAAGGTGTTAGTATGGGTACTGTGTATGATGAGTAGTCCCCCTTAAACTTCCCAACCTGTTCCCACATCCTTTTGGATGTGACGGTGCTATTGATGCAGATATATATTTCTGCCAAGACAATTTTTCCGCCTGTCGCCGAATATATCGAGCTTTCGGTTTGGCTTGTTTGAAATACACAAAGTTGTTATGTGTTGGGTATCTGCGTAAGATTCCCCAGGCCTTATTTTGCTGATTTTTTTGCTACGGTGCACTCATGTGTCCACCAAGGATTTAGCTTTTTCCAAACAACGCCAGAAGATTGTGGAATGGCCTTTTCAGCTGCAGAAATAATACAGTTAGTAAATTTTCATGAATTTCGTTGATGCTTATGTCTGTTAAAATAAGCTCCTCCAGCCTGGCACTTTCTGTGAAAACAGACCAGTCTGCCATTTGTAATTTCCAATGGCACGGTTTGTGAAATATAATGGGTAGTGTTGGGGTGAGGTTGATTATAGCAGGTAGATGATCACTGCCATATGAAGTATCCAGTGCATCCCATTTAAAATCGGTAAAAATGTCCAGAGAGCAAAATGCTAAATCGAGGCAGCTAAAATTACGTGAATTAAGTGAAAAATGAGTTGGCGCACTTGAATTCAAAAGACAGATGTTATTTGTCAAAATAAAATCTTCGATAAGTTGTCCTCTTTGGTCATTCTTATCGCTGCCTCAAAGAGTGCAATGAGCTTTTAAATTAAACACTGGCAGCTGGCCAATTAAATTTTCCAGGTCTCGAGTTGTGAAATGGCTAGGGGGAGGGATTTACAACGAACAGATGGTGACAGTCTGAAAAGATAAAACGGTGACAGCTACTGCCTCGTACGGAGTATTTAATGAAACGTTCTGTGTGGGGATGGTGCCTTGAACGACAATAGCGACACCTCCTGATAGATGGCTGGAGCGCACGTGGTCCTTTCTTATGACAGCAAAACCTTTAAGACAATGTGTATGTTTGGGTCCGAGGTTCGTTTCTTGAAGGCAGAATGCTACTGGTGATAACTTATTTAGGATGCCTTTGATGTCACTTAAAGGGACACTAAAGGTTACCCGAAACTCAAGTTAAAGTGGTAGAGCAATGTTCTAGAACGTCTAAGGCGTCAATATAATCGCGAACAGAGCTTTAGTAACCGAGAAATTGAGGTAAATGCATGACACGATTTGAGACCCCCTAGCGACATTCCGGTACTAGCCCGATGACGAAAGGACTCCTCATAATTTGTGTTACTAATACTCAACTACTCGTATTAAAAATACCATTTCATTCGATTATAAGACGGAAAAAAATGCTACTTGTCTATGTCTATTCGATTCTAAGAAAAAATAACATTTTGACGTTACCCTCCAGTAATATGGGTGTTCGAAAGGTTTCGTTTTCGCTCGACTCTGCGTGCTCGACTGTGCGCCGCGCACGCTTTGGAGTTTCAGTAGTTTCGTTATCGCGTCGTGCTGTGAGGGTTCTGCTGGCTCGCGAAACTTTCATTTGGAACAAGCAGCGAGAATGCCACGTCCATGTGATGTCGTGGGAAGCCCTCGTTGCTTTCCCGCTCCGGAGAGCCGGTGTCGAGGCCGCCGTCGTAGTACGCAACGACGCCGGCAGTGCGAGCCCTCAGCAGCAGGTCGCGCTCGTCGGTGCTCAAATCGCTGAAGTTGAGCCCACCATCGCGAGCCAATCTGTCGGTGTCAGGGTCCATTGCGACGAGCGTCGAAGTTAGCGTCATGGAATGAAGTACCAGCTTATGGGCGTCTTGCGCTGGAGTTTGAGGTATAGTAGCGGCGCCTGGTGGCGGTGCGGGAAACGACATCTGGGTCGTGCCAGCTTGGGTCGTATTGAGCCCTGGCTGTGGCGAAGCACGTTTCTAGGCAGAGTTTTGCGTCGATTGGCACATTTTTATGCCCTGTTGCGAGTGCGAAAAGGCTCGTCGCTTCTCATAGACCACGCCGACCACGCTGCGAGCTCGCTGCAGCCTATAGTTTAACGAAAACGGACTCTCCGTGTGCCGTGGGACGTAATGTGGGACGTAATTCGTTTCTCCTTCCGCTAGCCACCATACTCCCGCTTTCGCTCTGCTGTCGGCTCTGTCTTGGCTCCGTTTCTGGCCGCGCGTTCGGGTTGTGCGCAGAAAAGCCGTAGCGCCGTCTGCGGACGCCGTTCTACTCACCGATGGCGCAACGTCACTATGAGACCATGATATCAGTACTCCTCGATCGAAGGGCGGGCGATTTGAACTGCGCTAGAGGTACGCGGACGCTTCAGAACGCATTTTCTCTTAAAATAAGTCTCTCCTTGGCACGAAACAAGCGTTTCGAGGTTTCTGTGATGGTATTTCAACAGTCCACGTTGACTTAATAGTAACCTTTAGTGTCCCTTTAAATTGTGAATTAGGCCTCTGCAATTCCAATGAATGACGAAAGCCATCTTATTTGGTGTCAATGACGCCGGGGTTTTCGGATCGACCTCTATCGCCTTTTTCGAGGCACTGGACGATCGAGAGCCAGGCGCCGAGACGCACGTCTCGGGCCACGGGGTACTGTTCAACTTTGGGCGCTGTGGCACTGTGGCCTGTCTTTGATGCTGATGGAGCAGCACTGGCTGCAGCCACCGAAGGGGCTGTTGGGGTTTCTACAGGAGTACCGGACGTGGACCCTGTAGGTTCCTGAGACCGGTGTGGCGCTGCCCCCTGCCGCGTCACACTGGCATAGCTTACTTGAGGTAAGTGCGCTAGCCTTTTCCTTGTTTCATGGAATGAAATATTTTCCTTTATAGTTATTGCGATTATTTCTTTTTCTCTTTTCCAGCAAGGGCAGGTCCATGAGTAAGCTGGATGATCGCCCTAGCAATTGACACATTGTGCGGGAGCATTGCAGTTGTCAGATGGATGGTCGTTGGCACTATACTTCGCGCATGTTTCCTTTCCTCTGCATGATTCTGATGCATGTCCGAACCTCTGGCACTTGAAGCACCGCCTCGGGTTCGGTATGTATGGTCGGACGTTGATTTTCAGGTAGCCTGCGTCGAGTGAACTTGGCACAGTACTGGAGCCAAATGTGAGTATAACATGTTTTGTGGGGATTTGTTGGTCATTTCGCCGAAGTGTTATCCTTTGTACCTTGATTACATGTTGCTCCTGGAATCCCTCAAGGAGCTCTTTATCACTGAGGTTCAAGAAATCTGAAATTACTCCTCTGCTGGCACGGAGCGAGCAATGTGGAGAAATTGTGACATTTATGTTACCGATGCTTTTGAGTTCACGGATTTTTGCGACTTGTTCTTTCATTGTCAGTTCGAGGAAGAGGTCTCCGCTTGCCATCTTTGATGCTTTGTAGCCTGATCCGATCGTGTTTGATAGGCATTTGGACACTAAGAAAGGCGATAGTTTTCTGATAGTTGTGTGGCCTTCACTGTGAAGGACATGGAACTTTGGGAAGGTGTCATGGTTTGGTTTTAATAGGAACTGAAATGCTGCTTTGGTGCGCCCTCGTTTTTGAGGGCGATCTTGGAGGAGAGGAAAAGCGTTTGCCATGTAAACACGGGAAAATTCCAGTGTTTCCACCACCGAGCCCAACTAGGGGACGCTACTAGGTTGGGAATAATACCTGCAGACGCCAGCCATGCATTGCCGCGATAACCTATATATATATATATATATATATATATATATATATATATATATATATATATATATATATATATATATATATATATATATATATATATATATATATACCCAAGACAGGATATATTACACACGGTTAACCCTTGCCGCCAGGAAATACGGAAGTAATAAGAAGTAAAGACAGGAAAGATGAATAAGTGGGAGAGAAAGACGACTGGTGAGGGACAGGAAAAGGCGACTGCCGATTCCCTCCAGGTGGGTTAGTCTGGAGGTGCTGTCTATATGAAGCCGAGGCAGAAGAGGTGTGTTGCCTCCGCCGGGGGGCCTTAAAGGTCCGAACACCCAGCATCGGCTCAACCCTCAGGCTCCCCTTTTCCCCAGACACGGCTGAGCCACGCATGGCTACACGCAGGCGGGCCCAAACCCTCATGTGCCCGGCTACGTGGTGTTGCAACACACCAAATGTCTGCTGACGCAGACGCCCCTGCAGGGACCCTTTCTGAGAAGACAGAGTTGACTCATAAGCATGCTGTGATCACCTTTGTGCCTGTGTGGGTGGAAAAGTGAAAATATGTGTGCATGTGAGCGTGTGTTGATCAGTCTACCGAGGAAAGAGAGAGGACTCATCGGCATGCTGTGATCACTCTTGTGTGTGTATGTGTGTAAAAGCACATGGTCATTAGCATCAAATTGTATCAGGCAGTAACTGGTGAGATGGATGTGAAGGACGTGGTGGTGGCGGCGGAGGAGGTGGTGGTGGTGGCAGTGATGTGTGGTCGTGTTAATAGTGTCTGTATAGAAATAGAATTTGCAAGCGAGTGCAAATAGTACTTTTTCCAATTAGAATATTAATAGTGGTACGCGTCAATGTGTGCAGTTTTTGAAGGATTCATTGCAGAAAAATACAGTGGAGCTTAATCATGCGTTATGTCAATTATTCCAAAAGTATCTGAAAATTTGAGTGCAAGTTCTATAGTTTAAAATAATCTTGAACACGTGCTGTTTTATCGTTCGACTAATTGAACGGGAATTTATTCTTATTCCATTTGCTGTCCAAAAATTTCGAACATTGGTATGTATGGGTGTCTGATCTTCATGTCCTGAAAAGGGAGTCCTGGTTTGGTGTTGTCTTGCATTACTGTCAATCTCTGGTCGTTTTGACATGTTATGCAATGCTGCAGTGTCAATGTTGAGATAGCCAGTACTGTATGTTTCGTCCTTAATTTTTGGGGGGTGTGAATGATTTCAAGCTGGCTCTTGCTCAGTTCAGTATGAATTTGTTTGTTTGGAGTTATGTCTTTGTTAGTACATGTCCCAGCAATTTGTTGACTGAAAATGCACTGCTTTTTGAACCCTGTTCAGACATTGGTCAAGTTCTCGCATGAAATAATGTTGTTCGATGGCCTGAACATATATTTTTCCAATTTTGGAGCACTTGACTGTGTGTGTGTTGGTGTACCTCCACTACATGTGCCCTTTAATTTGTATGAACTGTGATCCATGCCATAGCCGTCTGCCTGGCATCTAGTTAGAGGAGGCGTTGAGCCAACATAGTGGGATCACTTCAGGATGCTTACGTTAGTTCCAATATTTCCCACTAGAGGTGCCATAATATGCGCAATTTTATCTTACAAGCTTTCTCCTATAATTACCGAAGCATTCTTATTGCATAAAAAAGACCGCAAAATGATCAGTGCTAATTAGATATTGTACTCTTTATTAGTAAGTTTATTGTTTCTTTGTCACTATAAACACAAATAGCGTTCAGCATCATCAATCTTTCACATGACCTTTTGCCTGAATTTAAAATTTTTACCGGTATTTTCGAGTGCACAACGGCACAGAGTCATTCGTTTGTACACTTGCACTGGTTGCTTCTTTGTTGCTAAAACTAGTTTACTGCGCTTCGATATCTTGCGCTATTTAACTTGGGGTGATGTGTTTGCAAGGGGACATGTAGGCCCGAAAGCTAGGTTTCAGCTGTGAGCCATTCGGAACACATCTGCATCGAAACGGGAGCTGGATTCTGCTTCGGCTGACAACGCCAATAACAGTGAGTCGTTTAACACCGCTGCTTGAATTGTTATATAATATTCATCTCATTAATTACAAGCGAAGACAAGTTAACGAACTAGATCCTGCATTACGTATGAGCAGTCAGGATCCTCCGTTGCTGTTTCCTAAATAAACCTTTAGTTGCGAGGCCGTCGTTATACACACACAATCAGGAAAGAAAGAGCGATATCGGAACGCGCGTCAAATTTTTTTTATCTTATTGTAGCTATGGCCACAGGTGACTAAGCAGCCTTATCGATATACATATAAAAATTTTTATCGAGTCCGCCGGCCACTTCTTTCATCCAATGAAATGAATGAATGAATGTTTGACGTTTAATGGCGCAAGGGCCAAGTATGGCCAAAGAGCACCATGTCTGTGGTAATGAGTTCGCAGTGTCATTACGAGTTCTATGAAGTAGGTGTGACGTGGCTTAAAGGCGCCTTAAAAATAGTCGCTCTAATGTGCGTAAAATCTGTATAATAACATTATGGTGATCACGTATGACATGTATTACGAACATTAAGATGCATTTCAAAAGAATGATACAATGTGTAAAATATATCAGGTTATAAGATTGGCTAGAGCACTACTGCTTCCTCAAAGCCCTTGAAACAAGGGCCTGGAGGCATGTGCTATGCAAAACAATTATCGCAGCGGCATCCTCTGGAATGAGGATGCTCTACGAATTTAATGGGCTTATAACATGTAGGACATCATTTGAGAAGTTGAGGACTGCCTCGATGTTAAAAAGCGGTTCCTTGCCAAGAAACATAGCCAGGTGTAGAGGGATGTAATAACGGTATGCAAGCGGAAAATGTTTCTTTCCATTTCGGCTTCCCGACACTCCAGGAGCACGTGGAGGATGGTCAGCTTCTCACATTTGCCACAGGCTGGAGGTTCACTTCCAGTAAGTAGAAGATGATGGGTACCAAATGTGTGTCCTATTCTGAGACGACAATAGGACATCTATTCGCTGTGACTTTGTTGCGGAGGGCCAAGAACCTAACTGTGGCTTTATCACGTACAGTTTGTTATTTATTTCAGGGTCCCACATGCGTTGCCCGTGGTTTCAGATCTGTGAGAGGCACCGAAGCAGTAGTATTAACAGCAGGGGATGGATTTGACGTGGCCATCTGGTCTGCCTGAACATTATCTTCGATTCCCCTGTGGCCAGGTACCCAGCATAGAACTATATGCTGGTTGGACAGATAAGCTTTTCACAGGTTGGAATAGACCTCAGTAAGTATGGGATTTTTATGTTTGCAGTGACATTAAGGCCTTCACCACACTTAGGGAGTCTGTATATATAACGGCTTTTTAGAGTTTTGATTTCTTTATATGCTTCAGTCAACAATATAGCGTAGGCCTCTGCCATAAAGATACTTGATTCTGGATGTAGTACATCGGATTCCGAGAAAGATGGACCGACTGCTGCATAGCACACTCCGGCATGCGACTTGGAAGCCTCTGTGTAGAACTCTGTGCACGAGTTCTTGTACTGAAGTTCTAGGAAATGCATTCGGATTTCAACCTCTGGAGCACGCTTTGCACTCTGGAGCATGCTTCTGCTTTAAGAATTCAATGTGAAACTTTACATTTGGTCCTTGCTCACGGGACAACAAATTTCATTCATTTAATTGTAAAATGTTGGGGCATCGTGTCACGCAACCTAGAGCGCCAAAATTTTAAGCTCGCTCTCAAGATTTTTAACACCTTTGTGTCTTCTGCTTTAAGAATTCAAGGTGAAACTTTACATTTGGTCCTTGCTGATGGGACAACAAATTTCAGTGATTTAACTGTAAAATGGTGGAGCATCGTGAATGTGAAAACTCCTCAGAAAGGCTGCAGGCTGAAGGATGTCTGGCAACAGCCAGTGCGCAACATCACCAGCGAGCAGCAGCAGTACCTGGACAAGTTTGTTAGCTGGCTTGATGCCTGGAAGGACAGGTGCATGCAAATAGGCACTCTGACAAGAGACCCACACTGCTTTACGGCTAACTACATATGCCCTGATCGAGGTGTCTAGGTATTGTTTGGAGGAACTTGGCTTTAGATACATACTCCTCGGCAAATTCCAAACAGACTCACTTGAGGCTCGCTTCAGGAGGTATCGGCGGCTATGTGGTTCGCATTATAACATATTGCTAACACAAGTTTTCGAGGCTGAGGGAAAGATCCGCCTGCAAAACACATTCATTCTGTCAGACATGCCTGAATCATCCAATCAGGATGAAACTGAGCCTAATGCTGAGGAGACAGTCAATAAGTATGACATCTGCTTGACCAGTACTGAATTAAACAAGCCCCAACAGGACATGGCAGCACTGGTCTACATTGCCGGCTACTGTGCAAACGTAGCTCTTAAGCGCAAACCATGCGATGATTGCCGCAATTTATCGACTGTCACGGAAAGAGGGCTAGAAGAAAGTGACCATGTGCTGATTGAGAGAATCAATCGAGGTGGACTGAAGTTCCCACAACCAGCTGTTATTCACACAGTCCTCAGCGCGAAGGTTTTCGACTGTGTCACTAGCAAAGAGCATGAGCCCCTGTTTCATGCTGAAACTAACCAGCGAGCGATGCTACTTAGTGTGCTTACGTATTTGCTGAGCGATAGCGAAGAATTTGATGCCTGTGGAGTTGGCCACACTCCAGATTCCATAATGAAAAATGTTTTGCTTCCAGCAATAAACATCCTGCTTAAGAACTATGTTGCTCTAAGAAATGAGCTGAACAAAAAGAAATCAGATGGAACAAAGAGAAAGTTACTCTGAGATGGTCTTTGTACTTGTGTATTTGCATATATGCATTTGTATTTGTGTGTGCTTGTTTTGTTTGTATATATAAGCTGAAATGTATTCAATCATTCAGTCCGGCAATGAAATGTCTTTCTTGTTCTGAATATACGAGGGCCGTTTTTTTTTCAACCTCCGATCGCTCCGTGAAGGCGCTAAGCGGGCAGCAGAAAGCGGACATGCGTTGTAGGCAACTGCGCAGCTCTCGCACTACACGCTCCGCCATTGTTGACATTCAGGCGTCAGTCGGCATTGTGCTCCACGCAAACATGGCTGCCATTATTGTTGCTCCCGCCAAGTGTGAATTGCGAAGTGTTATTCGTTTTCTACAGGCTGAAGGCCATGGTGCTGCAGAAATCCATCGGAGAATGAGTCGAGTGTATGGGGAAAACTTCATGAGTGATGGTGTTGCGTATGAATGGTGTGGAAATTTTAAAGATGGAGGTAATGATGTGCATGATGAAGGGGGCCAAGGACGCAAATCTGTCGTTTCAGATGACCTGGTTCAACGAGTTGACAGAATGGTTAAAGAAAACCGCAGATTCACCATTACTGCTTTATCTACGGAATTTCCAGAAGTTTCAAGGTCTGTTTTGTACTCTATTGTTACTGAACAGTTACGCTACAAAAAACTTTGTGCACGTTGGGTCACAAAAATGTTGATGGACGGCCACAAAACTCGACGAATGGCGTCAGCTTTGGAGTTCCTTGAGCATTATCAGGATGAAGGAGACAACCTTTTGAAATCAATCGTGACTGGGAATGAAACCTGGATTCAATACAACACACCGGAAACAAAACGACAATCACAACAATGGATGCATTCAAATTCCCCAAACAAACCAAAGAAATTAATAAAAAACCTTTAACAACAGAAAGACCATGGCTACTGTATTTTGGGATCAACAAAGTGTGTTGCTTGTGGAGTTTATGGAGCCGGAACCACAATCACTGCAGCTGTTTATTGTGAAACTTTACGACGTTTGTGTAGAGCCATTCAGAACAAACGAAGAGGAAAGCTGACTGCTGGAGTTGTTCTGATCCATGACAATACCCGTCCACACACTGCTGGAGCAACTCAACGGCTTCTCCAACAATTTGGATGGGACATTTTCGATCATCCGCCATACAGTCCAGACTTAGCACCCTGTGACTTTCATCTTTTTCCTGGACTGAAGACGTGGCTTCGTGGGAAGCGCTTTCAAACCAATGGCGACCTTCAAACCAACGTCAAGGACTACTTGAATTCATTGGCGGCAACTTTTTTGAAGAAGGTATTGCAAAGCTTGTCCACAGATATGACAAATGCCTCAATCTCTTCAGTGATTATGTCGAAAAGTAACCGTAACTGTACTAATCTTTTGGTAATAAAATTATTGTTTTAGATGAACTTGTCCTTTATTTATAGCCTATCGGAGGTTGAAAAAAAAACGGCCCTCGTATTTGCCCATTGGTATCACTGCTTGAAAATGTGGATAGCATATACGTTTGAAAAGTAGTGATAACAAAATCCTCCTAGCTGCAATATTTATGTTTCGTAAATTGGTACGCCCCTGGGCAACGAGAAACAGCAAATCACAACGCATGTTCCGCACTGTAAACTCAACTGTTCAGTGGCCTCACGCAGGACAAAAGATTACAAAACTGTGGAGGCAGTTCAGAGTAGTTGTTGGCAAGCACTCGACTCCTACAATATCTTGAAAAACCTGAGGAACCCTTGGACCAGAGGGCAGTCCATTTTTCTACCCCCAGACATAGTGTTGAAATACAAACTGCCTTCTAGTGCGGTCAGCCTTGATCACGTCAAGCAGCTGGTTGAGATTGATTCCAAGCTTCAATTGAACATTGCGCCTTATTTGAAGGCAGCTTGCTTAAACCCAGGGGACTTTGAAAAAATGAAACTGTGTCTGGCATTCTCACTTTTGAACCATGACAGTGCAGCTGCTTTACGGTTTCTTGCGCAAAAAGGAGAATTGCCTCAAGCTGCACTGACAACAGCATGGTTTCTTGAAGTAATATTTAAATGGTTCAAGATAATGTCTTCTCGAACTACCAAGCTTGCAATCAGTAAGCTAGATGTCATCTTTTGTTCTCGCTCTAATTAGAGCATGACGTCTTTGTGTTCTCCGTGCCCGCTTGTCTCCCATGACCGCACTTTCGAGCGTAGCCCTTTTTAAGGCTCCCAAGGGAGCGGGCCTTACCATTGTATTCTCCGCTACATTTGATATGTAGCATATCCACTTAATGATTCTCCATCATGGAAGCAAACGATTCACCGTCCGTCAACATCGGAGCAAGCGACCTCATCTGTTCCCGGAACTTCGAAGCACTCCTCAAAGAAAACAGCAGGATTTTACGATCACGCCAACCAAGCTCGCCCTCCACGGTTAAACGAGTGCGAAAACCCCAAGTTACGAACTCCAGCCGTGGACGCGCACCTCCCAGAAGGATCCCGGCGAAAACTTCATTCGAAGAAGCCCCAGGAATACCCCCAGTCCAATCTCAGCCTCCTGTCGCTGAAGAGATGACGCCAATGCAAGCATCTCAGAGTTCCCCCTCTTGTGAACCTCTCAGCGTCCTGAAGCCGAGGACATAATGACAGCAGTGAGCTTTTATTTTGTCTCACCAGCAACTGCAGAACACCTCGCTTCAATGACACAACCCTGCACCCCTGTCACACGCCAACCTCTCACTTCCGAGGACGTCCTTCTGGCCTCCACCGACAGTGATGAGAGTCGCGAAAAAAGCAGGGAAAGCAACGAATCGAGTCCCGGTACATCTACAAGCAGTGCCGGCACCTCGCCAGTTTCACCACTTCATGAAATCGCCTCCCCACAACCATCACCCTCTACTGACAGTTGCGAGCTTACGGCCACAACTACCAGTGACAAAAGTTCAACCTGAACGTTCGCCAGTGACGCCAAATCATCCCCACTGGCTTCCGAACGCTGCGCCAAGAACTCAATACCTCCCGCAGTGAGTCCCGCTGCCGAATGTCACGATGGGCACGCACGCTGCAACCAACACGTCGCTTCGCCCTCCTGCAACGCAGCAGACACAGCAGAAGAAGAAAAAATTGGAGGACGCTTAAGCTTCGCCTTCAAGAGTGGAACGCGACAGCGTTCCCATCGACCCGCCAAGGGGTGTAAGACAATGCGCTACGGCGCAGGGATCACTTACGAGGCGCCCCGCATCGGACTTTGCGGCCACCTATCACACGGAGAGCGTTGAGCAACGCAGCGTTCGGCGCGGCAACGAAACGTGCGCCTGAGCAAACGGAACGAACCAAAGAACTCGGTGTCTCGGAGGGGGAAACGATCTACGCCAGCCAAACGTCGTGATCGGCACGGGCAGAGAGATAGATAGATAGTGATCTGAAGAAAGGAACGGCGCTTGATTCTGCAACCCGCGTGGGAGCACGGCGAAGTGTCGTCAGGGGAGAGGGAGTCGGAGCCGCGACGCGCCTGGCACCGGTCCGCGCACAGCCCCTATGCGCGCATGGCGCGCCACCTGCCGGGGCAGCGCCGTACATTGAGAGGAGGGGGTCTTCTGTGTTTGCCGCAAGATGGCTCTGCGTGTGCGGTAAGCGCAGAAGAAATGTAGCAGAAACTTACTTCGCTACTCGTGTAAATGCGACTTCTGTAAGTTACATGCTCATAATTACCGATATACACCGCAGTATAACTTTGTACGGCACGTTTTTAAGGCAACACCGCGTTCACTAGAAGCGCGTTTGTACCGCTTTC
Source organism: Dermacentor variabilis (assembly GCF_050947875.1). Lineage (NCBI taxonomy): Eukaryota > Metazoa > Arthropoda > Arachnida > Ixodida > Ixodidae > Dermacentor > Dermacentor variabilis. Next base: position 24,861,982 of record NC_134574.1, read on the forward strand.
AAGCGCCGAACTCGTGGCTGAGTGGTAGCGTCTCCGTCTCACACTCCGGAGACCCTGGTTCGATTCCCACCCAGCCCATCTTGGAAGTTGCTTTTTATTTATGAAGTGCCTGCCGTGATTTATCGCTCACGGCCAACGCCGCGGACGCCGACACCGACGACACCGGCTTTTCTGCGACACGAGCTCCTTAACGCTATCGCGTTAAAACGTGCTGTACACATACTCAGCTAGCGATTGTGATTCACCACGTCTTGTAGATTACGAGGCAACTGACTCCTCTGCAAACGCGGGCGACTCGCCTCAAATGCGCCCCGCGAAACACACCGAAGCGTCGTCTGCTAGCGAGGCCACTGCACATGCGTGTCTCTTTATCGCCGTGCGCGGCGGCCTCCCCCGCTCCTCGTCCCTGCCCCGTCGCTGTCTCGTCTGCCGCGGTCATTGCCGCGCCGCCTGTAAACACAGAGGTATCCGCCCTCCCGTGTTCGTCACTGCTTGCGCGTACGACGGTCTCCTTTCCACGCGGCCGTACTCTCAACGGTGCACCTCCTGCTACCACTGGAGTCACGTCTGAGCTGCGATCGGAGAAGGTCACGCTCCTCCTCGCTCTGACGATTTCGCCTCGACAGCTACCACGTGTTTCGGCGTCGTGCATGCTTGCGCCCGCTTAGGAACACGTTGTCGCACCTTTCGCTGCTTACGGCTTTCTTCCCGCGCGCGAGAAGACGCCTCGGCAGCACAATATGAAGTTTCGGCCACCCGGCGAGCCGCCGCCACGTGTCCGCCATCGCCGCCACGGCAGCTTGAGCCGGGTGACACTCGGCCCCGCGACCCTCGATGAGCTCCGGGCAAGGGAGGACCTCGAGCTTCGCGCCACTCGCATGCTGGGCGAGTGGCTACGTATACGGGCCGCCACCTTGGAGGTCCCTGTGGCTTCCCCCCTGCCTACGACTGCAACAGGAACCATTTCTACACCGGCAGCCGCAGCGGCCACTACGGAGCCTTGCGAGAACGGCCCATGCGTGCAGGACATCCACGCCGAGGTGCCGCTCCCCCCTCGGACGACGAGGAAATGGACCTGTCCATTTCTCGTAAACGCGCCCGCGAGTACGAGAGCGAGGATGATGAAGCCACCGGGCCACGCAAGCAGCCGCCGAGCTAGGGTGGCTAGAATGGGGAGGTGTGAAGACCGGCGTCCGGTAGCTGGCCCCAAAACGCGTTCCTGCCGCGTGACGGCGCTGCCGGCCGGGGCGCCGTAGAGTTACTGTATGTGCTACCGCAGGTAGCATATACAGTAACTCTAGGGCGCCGTTTAGGGCGCCCTAGTTTGTCGCGGCGTCGTGGTAGCGCGTAGTTTTAGCGTTTGAATGCGTTAGAATCTGACCAGACTTCTTTCTCTACATTGTAGATGCAGAGAGAATTTAACGTTTCGCTGCTCTCATTCCACATGGAAACAGCGAGCACCGACTACGCAGCCGACACAGCAACGGTTTTTGCGACCACCTCTTGCCGAGATTAGCGCGCTTATTCCTTGCCGAAAGTATAGTTCATAGGAATCGCCGCGCAAGGCCAGCGCATTGGAATAACCTTGAATGTGTCGCCCGCACATAAGTCACATACCTGGGATTGTAACATTACTTTAAATGGAGGAAGTTCATGCAATATATCAGCATTGTGGTGAAGAAATTCTAGAAAGTACAAAGCGCTTGTGATTTAATACATGTTTATTGGAAATAACAGTTATTGCATAACATCAAATTTTTACAAAACACAGGGCTTAACCTTCTTGGCTTTGTTGTGGATGACACACTGATTTAAGCCTTTGAGGAGAAAGTGAATACGTGTTATACAATAAAACCTAGACACCGATCCTGTTAGATCAGCGGAATGCTTCCTGCAGCCAATCTGTGGCACATTGGCTGCTAGAAGCAAGAAATTCTTGACAACTTTTGCGTGCACTCGCGTATTGCTAAATGCACGAGTGAACCTGTCGATCCTCGAGTGTCTGAATGAGGTTGTATAGACAGACTGATTGATACAGAAGCCCCCCCCCCACGTCCCCATGTACCCCCAGACTGAAATGTATAAGCTTGCATACTTCATTATAATGATGAACTGCGCAGGATTGGGGTGATCATTGGCTCCATTGGACTGTCTCACAGTACCAAATGAACGCTCCAAGCATTCCTGACTGAGGCGGGAAGTCATCAAGAACCTGAACCCAACCTTCTCAGTTAGATACGTCAAGAAGTCTTTAGTGGAACGTATGGTCACACGCAGACCTTCTGATGTGCCCTTGCTTAAGAAGTCGAGCCCTTTTGCATGGGCCTCCCACTGATCCAGAAATGCTAGCATGCTGTTAAGTGCAGTTTCTTGAGCACTGCTACGTCTGAAAGACGAAAAGCATTTACCACCGGCACACGAAAATGAGCACAGTGGCTGTGGGCATACCTCAAAGCTTCAGCTGGAAACCGTGATGTCATGGCTTCAATTGCTTGAGCCATCACGTCAATGAACACCGTTGTTGGCTCCAGATTTGAGTACTGTTGCTCAATTTTTTTTTTGTGTAAGTCCATGGAGTGCACAACTGCACTGTTGAAAATATTGAAGGCCAGATTTACCAGCATCTTTTCAAATCCACTAGAATATATGTGTGAATATGTCAACTTGGGTGCAAGTTTCAATGTCAAGGCACTGCTGTCGACCTTCCATGTCGTTGTAACAGGTTCACAGGGTGTCAAAGGATAGCGACAGCAGCTCACACCACCTACCTTGAAGAAAAACTTAGGAAACGCGAGAAAAACACAGCTGCACTACACCGACCACGAGAGTTACTTTGCACTGCACCGTGGCCTACGAGACTGACAAGCTCACGGCGACCCCGCGCTAGCCACCCTACCCGCGCCCCCGACGGAAGCGCCAAATTTTCCCCCAGTGGGAGGAACGCGCAGCGGGGCCTCCCTAGGCAATGGCGGCGGCGCCGCGGTCTTCACACCTCCCAATTCTAGCCACCCTAGCCGAGCGTTCCCTCCTGCCCGGGAGAGCCGTCGGCGGACGAAGACCACGGCAGCGCCATCTCCCGACACGCGGGGGAAACAGCTACCAACCCCTCCCCTCCCCTCCGGACGCGCAAGTTGGAGCGCCACCCGAGCCAGCATCAAGCGAGCAGACCGCCCCACCTGCGGAAAGCTCGAGCGCCACCTCTCGGCATCCCGCCCAGTTGGCCGCCGCATCCTTCGAGCCCCCTCCGAGGGAGGGCGCGCCTGACTCCGCCCCCGAGGCGCCGACTACTCCGGGAGGCGGCGCGCGCCCGGCCGCGTCGTCTGCTAGCGAGCCGGCTGCAGACGAAAACATCGCCGCCGCTATGGAGATAACGGACGAAACACCCGCCAGTATACGCCGCAGCAGAACCGTGAACACCCGGCGGCGCGTTTCCTGAAGGGCCTGCAAAGCCAGCCTGCTTCGCGGCCGAAGCGCAAAGGGAAAAAACAGCACAAGCGAAGGAAAGAGCCGGCTGCTGTATCGCCTCCATCCCGCGATACCTCGCACGAATCGCGGCACTCACCCGCTTCACCGGCCAGCCACAGCGTGCCTGCTGCGACTGTACAGAGGGAGACGCCACCCATCCGCGAGTCAAATGCAGACGGCTCCATCCTTGTACAGTCGAGAGGCGACAGGCGGTGCACGAAAGCCCTGGAGGCTGCTGCAGTGCCGGTGGACCCTGCGGTGATCGGCACCGTGCTGTTTCCGTCCTTCGGCACCCGGCGGAGCCTTCCAGGGAACACCGCGCCTCACACTTGCAGCGGCCCTCTCTTCACGACCAGGTGTAGCAGCGGTTCGCGTCAATCACAGGCGCAACATCGTGGCCGCTGACACCACTGCCCAGGAGTGTTTAGAGGGGCTGCTCAAGCTTACCGAACTGCACGCAATCCCCGTGACTGCCCGACTACCGGCCGAACGCGGCAAGAGTACCGGTTTCCTGCACGGGGTGAGCGGGCTGCCTGCAGACACGGACCTGCTGGGGGCGATCGAGTCGGCCGTTCCTGTGCTGTCGGCCACGTTGGACGGGAGCACCGTCACAATCCGGTTTGCGGGACCGGTCCCCCCCGAGCACGTACGCCTCTACAAGCTCGGCTTCAGAGTGAGGCCAGCCAGGCCCCGCCCTGTACAGTGCAGACAGTGCGGCCGCTTCGGTCACGTCCCGGAATCATGCCGGTGGCCGAGCGACTGCATATCCTGCGGCAAAAGCCATGCAGCGAGCGACTCCTGCGAGACCATCCGCTGCAGAAACTGGGGGGCCCCCACAGGGCAGACACTCTTCCCTGCCCCTAATGGCAGGAAGAAAGGAGGGTGGCCACGATCATGGCTACTTCCACCGCAGCACTGTCGAGGCGCGCCGTGAGGGCAGCCGTCCGGGAGGAGAAGCAGCAGGAGTCCTCAACGCTGGTACGATCATATGCCAGTGCGCTGAAGGGCCCCAGCACTGCAGCAACACCTCCAGTACCAGCCCCTCGTGCGTCCCGCCGCCGGGAGACGCGGGACCCCGCTGCACCACCTGGCCAGCCTACCGTGGATCAGCTGGTAGCGAACCTGCTACTCACCATGCAAGCAGTGAGCACCATGCTGCCAGCTGACCACCCGCTCCGATCCATCTGCCTGCAGGCAGTGGCTTCCCAGCAGCCACCGAACCAACATGGCCAGTCGCACTGCTAAGGGTCGGCCGCGCATCCTGCAGTGGAATTGCAACCACCTGCTGCGCAGACACGCTGAACTGGTCGCCCAGCTGCCTCTGCACGACTACGATGTCCTCGCCTTTCAGGAAACGTATGTGCGTGCAGAGGAGGTTCCACTGCCGGGCTACATCGGCTACAGCAGTGCGACTGAGTGCGCCTTGGCAGAGTGTACATCGGCGCCCTGTTGCGACAGCAGTCACCCCCACGAGCGTCCCCGTGTCGCCATGTACATTCGCGCCGCTCTCCCGCAGATACTGATCGACACGACCCATCTATGTAGCTCTGTGGTGGAGTGCGTGGCCGCTACTGTGCGCATTCAGGGCACCGACACCTCCGTGGCATCCGTGTATATTCGCCCCGATCGCGTCGACCGCCGCCAACAGCGCGACTCCGCTTTTCTCGCGCGCCTGACCGTATCGCTCACGGCGGACTGTGTTGTGTGCGGCGACTTCAACGCTCACCATCGCGGCTGGGGGAGTGCTACGTCTGATCAGCGGGGAAGGGCTCTCTTCGGTGCCGCGTCATCACTGGGCCTCTCCATTATAAACAACGGGAAGCCCACATTCGTGCGCCGCAGTGGGATAACATCAACGATCGATCTGGCACTCGTCTCGGAGCGCTGCTCATACGTGTGGCAGCGCGCTCCCGACACTGCCGGATCGGTTCATTACCCTATCACTCTGGCTCCCACCTCTCCCAGCCGCGGTGTCACTCGTGTGCGTGTTTGTTCGGTGGTCGGTATACCGTGGTTTGTGCCGCGAGTGGTCGCGCGACACCGATTTCTTCGGGCACGTCGCGGAGTGTGCGAGACGAGCATCGAGGCGTGTGGTGGTCCCTGCCGGTTCTCCCTGCCCGGACATCAAATTGCTGAACCTTCGCGCCGCCCGCCGCCGCGCTCAGCGCCGTGCCATACGCTCGGGAGACGCGTCCGACTGGACTGTATACAACAGACTGGACGCAGTGTGTCGACGACACGCGAAGCGGCTGCGCCGCCGCAGCTGGGCACGGCTCTGCTCATCACTTGCTGACCCGCGCAACCAGCACCGAGGCTGGCGCGTCATGCGCGCGCTCGTCAACCCGAAATCCCCGCGCTGGCCAGTCCTCGCCGTCGCTGTTGCGCGCGGCATCACCGAGATGGCGCTCGCGGAGCTTCTCGCCGACTGTTTCGCTACTGTCGCCGTCTCCAGTTCGCCTGGCGTCCCAGCGGTTGCATTGCGGGCGCTCTACACGGCTGTGTTCGTGAGAGGGGAAGATCGCGCGCATACCGCGAGGGCGATTGACAGCCTGTGCCGTGACGACTTCACCTTTCACGAGCAGCAGCGCGTCCTGCGCCGCAGGCGGCGCCGCAGCGCACCCGGAGCAGATGGAGTCACACACCAAATGCTGAGAGACCTGGACGACGACCACCGCCGGCATCTCCTGGACGCCTACAACGCCGTCTTCCGCGAGGGCTGCCTGCCGGACCCTTGGCGCTGTGCTCTCGTCGTTCCGGTACTGAAGCGCGGCAAGCCTGCACGCGACCTCGCCTCCTACCGGCCTGTCTCGCTGACGTCGGTGCCGGGAAAAACCATGGAGACGATGGCGCTGTCGAGGCTGCAGTGGATCGCGCTCCCCCTGGGGCCTCTCGCTTGTGAGGTCACGCTCTTAATTTGTCTAGTTTCCCGCGCTTTTTCTTAACCGCCTTATCGGCCTCCGCCCATAGCTGCCGCTGCGTCGAGCCCTTGTCAGGGCGCTCGGGGGAGCAGACATGGGTCTTTGAGCCGCCACACCCGTCCAACGCCGCCCTCATGGGTGATAGCGAGGACACCGTGGCGTTGTACCGCACTGGTACACCACAGGGCCACTCCCGTGCCCTAGACCTGCTTCTCAGAGAAGCAGGCCGAATCTTGCACAACACTCCAAGGCGTCTCTCGCCAACAACAAGACTCACCAGCCGCAGGACCCGTAGAGCTGGCCGACTCTCACCAACTGACGACGACACCCGCGCGCCCTTCTCCACATCCCCGGCCGGCCCCAGTTCGCCCGCCCCAGTGCTGCCTGCAGTCATGGACACGCCAGTGCTGAACTTTTACTTTGTATCACCCGTCAGGCTGGGCACACCACCGGCCGGCTGCCAGGCGCCGCCGACCGTTGACAATGATACCGCGCACGCGGAATCAAGTAGCGACACCATCTCCGAGGCCGCTTCTCCGTCCCTCTCTGCAACGGACAACAGCTGTACGAGCTCGCCTGCCGACAGCCCAGCCAGTTTGGATTGCGCCTCAGTGCCATCCTCAATTACTTGCAATGACGCTTCGTCCCCCACCACAACAAACACTTCCTACAGCGAGACATTTGCGGGCGCTGATTGCGCCTCTCCCCCCGCGGCCTCCCCCCGATCTCCTGCTGACAGGGAATCGACTGACCCCGCCACTAAAGTCACCCTGCTCCCGCATACCGATGGCGCCCCGGTACAAGCGATCGTGCCCGAGCCGGATTCCGCATACTTCCCCCATTGCCATGACAACGCTCCCAGTCCACCCGCCCCAGCGTCAGACACGCGAGAAGCAGCAGCCGACGCGCCGGCTAGCGCGCCCTCGCCACGAGCGCCTGTTGCAGCCGTCTCTGTTAACAGCCATCCCGAGCGAGCCGCTGCCGCGGAACCGGATTCAGCCGGTTCCACCGGGCGCCAAGGCAACGCGCATACATCACCTCTCTCCACTCCGAGTGAGGAGGACAGCATGTTGTTGTTGTTAAAAACTTTATTTAAACAGAGGTGTTCGGGCCACGTAGGCCCCTGGGCCCCCGCACGACCGTAGTCCACTCAAGTGTTTATGTTCCGTAGGTCCATAACACTGGCAGCCCGGCTGGTCGCGATGGTCTGCGTTGCCGAGTCCTCAGAGCGGAGCACGGTCTCCCAGTCCTCCCACGATGTCAGGTGCTCCAGGCCCCGCGGGGGAGGGTCCGCCGGGCAAAGCGAGAGGATGTGGATGGCGGATGCGAACGGTTCGGGACAGAGGGCGCAGGCGGGCGTGGGGAAAGAGGGATGGTAATGGGATAGGGTGACAGGGGAGGGGAGTGTATGGGTCTGGAGCACGGTGTAGGAATAATTTAGGTGCTGACACTCGCCGCTCCCCGTAGAGAGAACGCGCGGGCAGATTGTGTTCGCAGATGACCTTGAATCGGCGGTAGTTTTCGCCGCAAGGGTACAGATGGCGCTGTAGTATGGGAGCCCAGGGGCCCGCGCTGCCCGCTCGGGTGCGTTCAGAAATTTTCACGCCACGCGCGGGGTGAATACACGTGGTATAGGTGCAGAAGTGTACTTGCTGAAACTCGTGTGTGTGTGTGTGTGTGTGTGTGAAGGCTTCTCCGGATTCTCGAAAAGTGTTTGGTTGTGCCTGTCAGTCCTGTGAGTGCATTGTTCGGCTGATTGGTATTCTGCTGGGATTCACTCAACGTATACCACGCCGCGTCATGTGACGCCGAGTGCAATTAGTTGCGCTCAGGCTTGCTGCGCTTCAAAATGGGCAAGAAGTGCTTTGTACCGAATTGCAAGTCGGGGTATCGGACATGCACGGAGCGTGTGTCGCTTTTCAAGGCTCCGCGTGAACCCGAACGTTTAGAAAAGTGGCGACGGGCGATTCCGAGAGCAGACAGAGTTTTGCAGCCTACCGACCACGTGTGCGCGAAGCACTTCCCGAATGAAGTGATCTCTGCAACATATCACGCGGAATACAAGGGGAACGTCCTTCTGCACGCACAAAAAAAGCCGGTGCTCTCACCCGACGCTGTGCCTAGCATTTTCCCGAATTGCCCAGGATACTTGACTGTGCAGCAAAAAACGAGAAAACCTCCGCGGAAACGGCAGGCTCTGCCGCCGACTTCTCAGAAGCCTAAGAAGCAAGGACAGCCAGAAGCGTCGAATGCTTCTGAAGAGCTACACCTGGCCGTTGAAAATACACCAAGTTTATTGCTGGTTGACACAACGAGTTCAAAATATTCTGATGCCGAATCAACAGACGCGCCTTGTAAGAGGCCACGCTTGGATTTCAGCAGCGTCGCGCCCCCTCCACGTGAAGAAAAGGATCCTTTTCAACACGATACTGACACATTGAGTGGCACATGCACTGCCGACGCACCTAGTCACACAGCTGAAAAGGTAATTTCCTGTTTTAAATTCAGGTGGCATTCCTCCAGCCGCTTCACCTAAGCTCACTAGGCGCAACAAATCATGATATTGTTCTACAATACCTACTGAGCGGAAATTATCGTAAATACGATACGGTTGCTGCAGCCGTGTTTTCTTCCCTTCAGTATATTTATTTGATTATAATTAATTAGCCAGGATCTCATTGGACATCTAAGAGCACAGTGTGCTAGTAATCGCATAAGCTTTGCTCACTATTAGGTGCCATCCGGAAAGTGCACATTCATTTATTTAATTTCAGCGCCGTTCAGGCGTTAAAGAGGTTGGTAACAGGAAAATTTTAGATTAATAAGAAATAATAAAATAGTAAGAAACATATAACACCGACTTGTTAAGAGAAGTAATGACATAATATAGATGACGTAAACGAAACTTTGGCTTAGTTCGGACGGCAGAAACATTCCTAATTCTATCATTTCTTTTCATTCAGCAACAAGTTTCTTCCTCATCTCAAAAAACTACGGAGCAAGAGAGAAGTCATGGACCAACGCAAGAGCAGCGACCCACCGAGTCCCTGTTCCTCCAGGACGGAGGACAGCAAATGACAATTTCCGCTCTGTCAGGCTGTGCTTCCAGCCTTAAACTCCCAAGTGAAGCCTGGGCAGTCCAAGTTTCTGACAGATTTGGGGTTAAATCTGTTGTTTTCAGTGAGCTAGAATTGCCGAAAGAGAGTAACCAGGCGCCTTTTCATAGAAAAGTACTAGAAGTAACCACATCACATAATGACTCCTTGTCAGTGAAATGTTTTGTTTATGGCCGTTTTGTTAACGTACAGACCATAAGTTCTGGTTTGCCCATGAATTCCCTAGCTGATATAGAGTGTGCAGTACGGGTCTTTCATGAAATGCATGTGTGTGCAGGTGGTCCCAGTGGTGAAATGTACAATAATATACGCCCCGAGTGCGCATATATTGACAAATGTGGAACCTGGCGGCACAACCGTTGCCTACTAGTGACAGAGAGTACAAGTTGCAATGCATGTGCTAAGTTAAAAAATGTACTTCGTATTCATGCTGCACGAAAGAAAAAGAATTCTCAACTGAAACACATTCGCATTCCGGCCAGTCCATCGAAAAAAACACGCATTGAAATGTTGCGGCGCGCCAGGATTGCCTGCTACAAGTCAAAAGTGCGGCTTCAAAAACAAAAACATAATCTTGAACAAGAATTGGCTAACTGCAAATCAAAACTACTAGAAATCAGTAATGAAACACTCGAACGCCTTTCCAGAGAAGCAAACCTTCCTGAAGCGCAAAAGCTGGTGTTGAAAGAGTGTGTAGCTGCAGGCAAAGCTCGCTCAAAAAACGGTAGAAGATACTCAGATGACTGGATCTTGCTCTGCCTTCTCCTCCATATTAGGTCACCTGGAGGATACAGATTCTTGATGGAGAGTGAAATTCTCGCCTTGCCTTCAGTACGAACAATACACCGCTACATCTCATTGGTGGGCTTTAAAACAGGCTTTGATAGTAAGTTCTTCATAGCCTTAAAAAAGAAACTTGAAAAGAAAGATGACTTCAAGCGGCACGGTATTATCATCTTTGATGAGATGCAAGTCCGTAAAAGTAAGGCTGTCAACTCAAAGACAATGACCTACGTCGGTCTGGCATCAGAGACGGAAAACAGTACCGAGCTTGCAGACCATGCTCTTGTTTTTATGTTCTGCCCTTTTGGTGAAAGTTATGCTCAGCCAATAGGTGTTTTTGCAGCAAAAGGTGCCACGAGGGGTACTATTCTTGCACAGTTGCTCCTTCAGGCAATTTTACTTATGGAGGAAGCTGGAGCAAAAATTCATGGGTTTGTTTGTGATGGAGCTTCGACAAACAGGACTATGTGGCGAACACTGGGTATAAGTGGGTCACTAGAAGCCTGCCGGAACTCCTTCACACATCCAAGCGACCCCACACGAAAAGTTTTTGCATTTTCTGATGCTCCACACCTCTTTAAATGCATCAGGAACCGTCTTTTGCAACAAAGGTACCTGAAAAAGGAGGGACGTTGGATTAGGTGGGAGGACTATGCAGCAGTTTATAAAGAAGACCAAGCGAATGTTGGAGCTTTGAAGGTGTGTCCAAAAATAACACATTCCCACATTTATCCAAGCAACTGTGAAAAGATGCGGGTAAAGCTTGCCACGCAAGTGTTCAGTCGCTCGATGGCAGCAGGTATTGAATTTTACAGAAACCGTGGTGTGCGCAGTCTGGGAGACACTGAAGCCACGCAAGAATTCACATTGTTTCTTAATAATCTTTTCGATGCCTTGAACCGGCGGTTTCCTCATGAAGGTGTCACAAAGCAGGGCTCTGACCTAGGCATTCTGTCACGTGGGGTAGAATGGTTGGATAACTGGGAAAAAGAGCTGCAGAGTGGAAATATCACGAAAGATATGTTCCTGACAAAAAGCACTTCTGAAGGGCTCCGAGTTACCTTGAGATCAACTAAAGAGCTTTGTGAGGTTCTTTTGCATCAGTACGAGTTCAGATACGTTCTTACAAATAAAATGAATCAAGATCCGATCGAAAGATTCTTTGGCAAGATAAGACTTGCTGGAAGCCAGAATGACCATCCTTCAATGCCAACATTTATGCAACTGTACAATACAATGTCCATTTACAGCCTTCTGAGGCCTCCCAAGTTTGGCAATTGCTGCGTGGTCAATGAGAAGCCATTACTAGACGCATCAGACTTCAGAGCCCTGATCGAACTAGGCAGTGCAAGCAACTCTTCGCCTGGCTTCATTGATCAGCTAAAAGAAAAGCTTGATAAACTGATTCTTGTTGAGGACTGGGAATGTGAGGATGTTATCACAGTAAACGGAAAGGATACAGCGCAAGTCGTTGACTGCATACTTTACTATGTGGTTGGATTCTTGAGCCGAAAGTTGATGAAAGCCACCACGTGCGATTGTTGCCGGTCTGCTTTTACCATTCCGCAAAACAGCTCTGCTGAAGCATCCCTGACCAACACAAAGAGCAGGGGTGGACTGTTGCACCCCAACGCGAATCTCTTTGAGCTGTTGAGAGTAGCTGAGGAGCACTTTGCAAAAAATGCCGACAGTCAGTCTGTATACTGGGAAACGGTGGAGCATGTGCTTGACACAAAGACCTTGACTTTTCCATGTGCTCAGCACAAAGAAGAGGTCATTGCACAAATTCTGCACTATTTCTTAACCATGAGAATGAGGCAGCACTGCAAAGCTGCAACCATGAACTTGAAAAAACAAGCTCAAGAGAAAAAAAAGCTTGCGAAACTTTGTTCATCCTGAATCGTGTTGCCAAGTTTACAGAATGTACTAATTTTGTTAGATTTTTTGTGAATGTATGTATTAAACAGTTTGTGCCATGCAATGTATAGTTTTGTAACAGAATAAATTATATGTTCAGCCCCCCTTTCAGCATGCCATTCCTAATATTCTACACAAATGTAAGAGCACTGTACACACCACCAGACCTACTTCAGGTCGGACATTTTTTTTTTCTAATATAAGAGCGCGCATTGTTCTCTTGAAATGACAAAGTAGAATAGAAAAATTATGCCCATTCATGGGCAACTAGCGCAAGATATACTGCTTTGAGAGTTGCGATGGATTTAGCCGTGTGACATGCCCTTCATCAAGCTGTACTGCACACGGCTTGCAGTACTGGCGCAAAGTATAACCGCCATCGCCTTAACACTGAGCAGAAGCCTGCGTAGGGGTCGCGTGTCGAGCGAAGTTTGTAACCAAGTACATGTGTAAGCTAGAGGTGCAATGGTTCAAGGTGCTTTGAGGACGTTTATTTTGTAAAGAGGAAGATGAGCAGCGGCGGCAGCCGCACCGCCAGCGCACAGCGCGAGATTGCTGGGTTGACGACCGAAGCTCGGAACGGCATTTTGGCTAGCTGTCCTTACGCTATTTCCCCGAAAATCCGGCTACAATTTATTTATTTTTGCTTTAATTAGCTAACATTGGCGGGCGCAACTAGAAAATACGATTGATACACTGGCTTCAACGTATGCTAGATACCAGATCTATAATAAAAACGTCGTCGAGAAATCAGTTGCACATTCATTTAGATAATCAGTCTTGTTACTGCAGAATCCCGGTGTATTCATGCCTGTGCATACTTTTCTATATACCCCGATATCGAGCTCGACAAACGAGCAACGCTTAGCATCGATAACCTACGCAGCGCAAATCCGAGAGCCTCCACCTACTAGCGCCACCTGTCGCCGGGAAACGGAAACAGCGCCGGCGGCGAACACAACCAGGACGGTGCGCCGGCCGCAGTGTCAACACCTAAATTATTCTTACACCGTGGTCTGGAGTCGCCTCCACAGTGTCGCATGCCTGTTGTCTAGGGATGGGTGAGGTGGGGGGTAGATCTGACGTGCTGCTCTATAAGCCTGCGTCAGATCGCTGAAAGAGTGCATGCGCTCCTTCGTGAATCCCGGATCGGAGGCCACCTGAGCCCGGTTAATAGAACCTCGGGCTAAAAGGTTGGCAGCCTCGTTTCCGGGATTCCCGGAGTGCGCAGGCACCCATATCAGCTCCACATGGCGGGGTGGAGGTGCAACGGGCGAGTCCAGTATGCAAAAAAGCAGGAACATGGACTCGGCCTCGTGCAAAATTTAGTATAGCTGTTTTTGAATCTGTTATTATGTACCGGGCTTCCGTATGGGTGATGGCAATGGCAATCGCAGCTTCCTCTGCAGCTTCTGGGGAAGTGTGTGGGGGGAGGGGTAGTGTGATGAGTGGGGAGAGGGAGGAGTCCACCACGGCGGCAACCGCTTGCTCTCCCATGCATGCGGCGTCCACCCATACGGCGTCCGGTTCGGGGCCGTAATAGCGATGGAGCGCCTTAGCTCGAGCTCGGCGGCGCGCCTCGTGGTGTGGATGCATGTTCCTCGGGAGCGGCTTAATAAGCAGCTCCCGGTGGATGTGGCGTGGGGTGGCGAGTTGTGTAGGGTCGTTGGCCGGTATCCGGATCCCGAGGGAGTCCAGGATGTGCCGCCCAGTGGATGTTCGTGTCAGGCGAATGTATTGCGCCTGTCGGTGGGTTTCTACAAGTTCCCCGATAGTGTTGTGGAGGCCCAGGCCGAGTAGTCTGTCTGTGGGTGTATTAATGGGTAGTTTTAATGCTACTTTGTACGCCTTGTGTATTAATGCATCTAGGGCATTAGTATCGTGTCGGGATAAGTGTAAATATGGGGTTGTGTAAAGCACACGGCTGAGGACGAAGGCATGGATGAGGCGACATAGGTCGCGCTCCTTCATGCCTCTGTGGTGGGCTGAAACCCGGCAAATGAGGTGCGAAATCGCACCTGCAATCTGCTTGAGTTTCTTCAGGGTGGTGGTGTTTTTACCATCACTCTGGATATGGAGTCCCAGTACTCGGAGGGTTTCAACCTCCGGCACTGGGCGTCCGTCCAGCTCGATCGTGATGGGGGAGCATGGGGAGCAGCGATTACGAGGTCTGATGAGTAATAGTTCGGATTTTTCTGGTGAGCAAGAAAGACTGATACTGGCAGCATAATTTTGGGTCAGGGTGGCTGCAGATTGGAGAGTGTCCTCTATGCCACCGTCACTGCCGTGGGTAGTCCACAGCGTGATGTCGTCGGCATAGAGGGTGTGTTTGAGATGGGGTATGATTGCCAATTGTCGGGCCAGGGGGATTAGGGTGATATTAAATAGAAAGGGGGACAGAACGGACCCTTGCGGGGTGCCAACACTCCGTAAAGTAAAAGAGAGGGAGGTGAGTGGGCCAAAGTGTATCTGAGCTGTGCGGTCGGTCAGGAATGCTTGAATGTAGGTGTACGTACGTGCACCCACATTCAGTGGCGAGAGAGCAGTCATGATCGCATGGTGTTCTACGCGATCAAAGGCTTTGGAGAGGTCCAAAGCCAAGACTGCCTTTGTGTGACCCGGGATAAGGGGGTCGAAAATGTCGTGCGTAAGTTGTAGCATGGCATCCTGCGCGGATAAATGGGGGCGGAAGCCCACCATGCTGTGAGGGTAAAGGTCGTTTTCCGCCATGTATTGTGTGAGTCTCGATAATACTACATGCTCGAAAAGCTTTCCGAGGCATGAGGTTAGCGAGATCGGGCGAAGGTTTTGGAGTGTAAGTGGTTTGTTGGGTTTGGGTATGAAAATAACCTTCGCATGACGCCAGGACTGGGGGAGGGTGCCCTCCCTCCAACACTGGTTGAAGTAGTCCGTAATATGTGTGATAGATTGATCATCCAGATTACGAAGCATAGAGTTGGTTACCTGGTCGGCGCCAGGTGCGGAGCTGGTACGGAGAGTCAGGAGGGCCGCTCTGACTTCCGTCTCCGTTATGTCCGTGTCGAGTGTGGGGTTGGGCTGCCCTGTGTAGGGAGGTAAGCGAGTTGGTGTGCCTGGGGAGGTGTAGGTTTTTTGAAGTGTATCTATAAGGCTGTCAGGGTTGTCCATGCGTGCGTGGACGAGTCTTGTTACATGGTGTTGTGTTGCTGTTTTTGTCTGCGTCGGATCTATAAGGTGGCGGAGGAGCTGCCAGGCCCGCTTGGTGGACAGGTTCCCAGCAATGCCGTCGCATATCTGGCCCCAGTTGGACCGGCACAGCTCCTCAGAATGTTGTTGGATTTGGGTTTGCAGCGCGGCTAGCCGCTTTTTAAGTGTCCTGTTTAGCTTATTCTTCTTCCACCGTTCTAGGAGGCTGCGATAGGCCTCCCAGAGGTGGGCCAGTCGGGTGTCTAATGTAGGGGTCTCTGCAGGGGTTTCAATGAGTTTTGTGTTGCATTGGACGTCATCCTGGAGTGATTTCACCCAGGTGTCGATATCGGAAATAGGGGTGTCAGAGCGGGCCGCCCGAGTAGTGCGGAGAGAGTCCCAGTTTATGAGTTTGTGTGTCATGTAAGTGTGACGGGGTTGTTTGTATGGGACAGTGACCTGTATAATGTAATGATCGCTGCCTAGTGTGTATTGTGTTCTGGTCCAGGTGACGCCTCGGAGGGAGTGGGTCAGCACCAGGTCCGGGCTGGTGTCCATGCTGACGCTATTTCCGATCCGAGTGGGCGTCAGGAAGTTGTTGTGTACGGTGAGGTGGAGGTTCTGGAGGAGCAGCCAGAGCCTGCGGCCTCGGTGTGTTGTTGTTTTGTATCCCCAGTCTGTATGTTGACTGTTGAAGTCTCCGCCGACTAACAGGGGGTGTTTTCCTGCCAGCCGGTGCACCGATCGAAGTAGGGACTCTAGAGACGCCATCGGGTGTGATGGGAGGTGATAAATGTTTACAATAAATATGGATGGTAACGTGTGTTTATGGTGTATGATTTCAGTGATCACGCAGGGCGTCTCTGAAGCGATATGGTGTACCCTGTGAGTGATGCTACGGTGTATGAGTGTGGACGCCCTGGGTTTGTCTGTGGCGTCCGAATGTACCGAGGTGTAGCTGGGAAGTGTTGCGCAATGTGCAGCGTCTTGGAGTAAAAGTATTTGGGGCTGAGGAGTGAGTGTGGGAAGTAAAAGCTGCAGAGGTGCACGCTTGCCCCGGAAGCCACGGCAATTCCAAGTTAGAATTTGTAGGTAATTATTTCCCCGCGCCACCATACTGGAGCGTGGGGGGGCGGAGAGGGGGGGTTAGTTGCGTGTCCATTGGAATGTGTTGGACAGGAGGGGTGAATTGTGTAGGCGGAAGGGTGGGTTGCGAGGGTATGGAAGGACGCATTTGTGTGAAGCGGTGTTCTATGTTTTCGAGCATCTTGTTAAGCATAACATCCATGCGGTGCTCTAATTTCTCCGTGAGGGTTTCTACGAGGTGAGTGAGTTTAGTCTCGAGGCGTGTTTCGAGTTCTTGTAGTTTACGATCGAATTTAGCCTCAAGCGCTGCGAGTTTGGCATCCATGTCTGTCAACTGAGGGGGTGGCATTTCCTGTGTGGTTCGCTGTTTTTTCGCGGGAGGTGTGCTGGGAGATTCCGTCTCGGGGGGTGGAGTGGAGTTAGGGAGGCCTGATTGTGTCGGGGGTTGGGTGTGGACGAGGGAAGCAAGGCGACCTACCTCTTCCCTGAGGGCCTGGAGCTCCCGTTCCTGTTGCAGCGCTTCGGGAGTCTGGGTGAGCGGGGGGGTATGTCTTCCGGCGACCAGGTCGGCCCATGTGAGATGTCGAGCGTCCGAAGGGCGAGAAGCTGGGCTGCCGGAGCGTCGACGCGGGCTGGGACTGGATCGATGGTGTTGTCGATGTTCTGTCTTCTTTTGAGTGGATCGCGGCTGGCGTGTAGTATGACTTCTTCGATTTGCTTTGCATCCACTTTTTCCGGTCATGTGTCCTCCACCGCAGAGAATGCATTGTGGAGCGCAGGTTGGGGGGTCCACTCTTTCATGAGTTTCGCCACATCTGGGGCATCGGTGGGAGCGGGGCAGGGTACATACATCTGCTCGATGTCCTGGTTTTCTGCAGTTCGCACAGGCGTCGATGTGTCCCCGGTAGACCGTGCATAGGTGGACACCGCCGCCGTAGATGATTTTCCTCGGAACTGGTCCGTAGGCGAAGGTGATAAGGATTGAGCGTGTTTTCCCCATACGTCGGGCATCAATGATGGGGACTTCGGAATTTCGGGCCTGAAGGTCTGCGATGACCTCGCTGGGGGTTTCATCCCAAAATGCGTTCGTGATCACTCCGCGCACCGCCCCGGCTGGTAGGGCGATGTAGGCTGTGATAGCATATTTTCGGTCGCGTAGTGTAATTTCCTTGAGATTGACGAGTTTGAGGGCGGTCTCTTGGCACGTGGTGGCGATGGTGCACGTGTTGTTGGCGGGATGTACTCGGATCTGGATGTCTTGTTGGCATTGTAGCTGCGCTGCTTGCGTGATTGTGGCGAGTAGGGAGCACGGTGGGATGTCGAGAAGCGCGAGCCCTCCCTGCGATCGGTAGACAATTTTGTAAGCATCGGCAGGCAACGGCGCGAGTAGGCGACCTTTGAACGCTGCTGCTCTCGCAGCGCGCAGCTGTTCTTGGCGAGGCTGGAACGCGGGCGGCGATGGCGTCGTGGCGTTTGCGTTCTGTGGCGTCCCCATGCTGGATCCTGGGCATGCGGGAGACGATTTGGAGGCTCCGGTCGTGTTCCGACGGGACGCGTGCATGGACAGGACATGCTTCCAGTCCCGGGGGTTGTATTCGGACGGGTTCAAGTCCTCTGCAGACACTGTGACCTGCATGCTGGAGTCTGGGAAGTGGCCGCGCGAGGCCTAGTGCGGCGGCTGCGCCGCTGCCAGAAAGGAAGGCTGACGGCTCAGCCGGAGAGCGTCGGATCTCCAAAAATGTGGGGTCTTCGGGAAGCTCTCACCTTGCTGCGTTGATTGAGGTAGGCAGTGGAGTTCCGCAGCGGGTTCGCTGACCACTGAACAGGTCTGTGTGCCTGGTGTAGTCGTGCGCACTCGAGATAGCAGCGACCGGTAGTTTTCGCCGTCGCGGGGGCCGAGCGTCTCGCAGGAGCTGGGGAGCCGGAGTCACCGGGGTTTCGAGGCGAGCCGTGCCGCTCGCGGTGCCTCGGGGGCCCCCGGCTGGGGGCGGCGGTTCGGGCCGAAGTACGTGCCGTGGAGCAGTGTTTAGGCACGTCTGACCTCGACAAGCGCGTGTCTGGATCTCCTCGACAGCATCGTGCAACCAACGCTTAAAGCCCCTGAAACTTCGTAAAGTAGTGCCACTCTCCTCCTCCGCCTTCACTCCTCCTTGTTTCTCCTCTCTTTGACGCTCCCTCCTCGACCATGGCGCCGCCTACGATGCTCGAGCGCAGCAGACGACCTTTCGCAGAGTGAATGCACGCATAGCAAGGCAGTGCTCTTTAGGCATTCACGTTGGCTTTCCAGCTCCGCGTAACTTCGTGTACAGCATAGAATTGCTAGTCGGATGCTTGTACAAATTCGGTAACGGCAGCATTTGTTTAAATTTTTGATAACTATTTCTTAAAAAAGTATCTGAAGGAGTGTTAACGCTGTGCGTTGACGACTGCAAATGTATCGCGTGCCCTACAATTAGGTACGCAACATTTGTCAAGGGCGTGTCGCAAGATCTTGTTGCGAATGGTTGTAAATAACACGTTTACCATCGAATGACAACCTCCTGGCTTCCAGCAAGCCCTCAGCCTAAAGAATCCGCGCCGCCCTTACCATGTGAATTCGCGGCGCGTATGAGCTATGACCTACAAAGGCTGACGGAGATCACTGCTCTGGAGGTTCGAAAGTGTATTACAAGCTACAGTGCCGCCAACGTGCGTGCTTGCCAATCTAAGCGCGCGCAAAGCCTCAGAGGTGGGTGTTTCTCGTGTCTCAACGCCGACAGAAATACCGCGGCCGATCATCGAGTCGGGACTGTGCGTACACAAGAAAATAAAATGAGTTTTTAGCATTCGTGCGCGAAGCGGGAGCGCGATAACAATGCTTGACTCAATCTCAAACAAGACCACTGTGGCCTTCAGTAATTTTTTCAGGTTAATGACTTATCACGAATAACACTTCATCGTGCGTTGGTTCGTCCGTTCACTAAGTGACGTACTTGTCACGAACCGAGTTGCACTGAGGTGCATGCATTCAGGACGGTTGCACTCCCTTCGAAGTAACATTTGCGAGACATGACTTTATTAGTGAAGTCATGATCGCGCAAAGAATCCCCCGCCATGACGCGGCCGAAATTGCGGCAAGTGAAATAATGTTTTATCCATAGGTTAAAATGGTATGAAACGGCATTCGAGTTGCAAGTTAACAGTTTATTTTCACATAGATGCATTACAGATTTGCCTTTGCAGTCACAAGTCCGTGTGCACCATTTATTGTCTCATTGCGTAAATAAACGCACCAGCCCTAGAGTCCTACAGCAAGCGCGTCTCAATTATGCATGACTGTAGCAACTAATAGTGGCATAGACGAGCAAGCGAACGACGATATGAGCGCGCGAACTAAACGAGCGTGCGAACGAACGAGCAAACGACTAAGCACGAACGACGACTAAACCAGCCAGGGAACGGGCGGGCGACCGCACGTTTTCTTTGTGAGGGCTCCACCGCCGCATCTTAAGCTTCGCACACTTTAAAGCTCACGCGAATTAGCACATACGTCTCAATTACCTATGATGCGGTCGCTCGACGACGAACGCACCGCGTAACACGGTTTCGGGAGAGCACGCACGCTTTTCATCGGTGCCTCTGTATCGCAAATCCACCGGGCGACCGCCAACGAGGAACACGAACAAATCTGGCAAACAAAGCTAGTCTATCTAAAGAAGGCTAGTAAGTAACCACAAAAGGCAGAGAGTTGCTCTCCTGAGGCGCTTTCATGATCGAGACTGAAATTTTATCAAAAGGACTGCGCTGGATCTTAATAATTTCGTAATCACGTTATCGCACGCAACTTCGCGTGCCCGCGAACTCAAGCCGGTTGGCGTTCAAAACGATTAAGCGCGCCAAATACGACTAACACGACCACGTAGTGCGCATATAAGCAAAGCAGACGTTGCGTAAAAATCATGTTAAAGCGTGCGTACAAATGACAACATGCACAGTAAACTGCGCAATATCTACTACGTTATTGCCCGCAGCACAATACGCAAGCCTGGCACATACAATACTCTGAGAGAGCCAGAACTTACATCACATAGTCGCGCGGAGGAAGTTGGTCGGAAGTTCTCCCTCCCGATTCGGTGAAGCCATGTCTTCCTTCTTAACGCGTTGCGCTTACCGGAAGGTATCGCGAACATATTCTTGCCTTTGCTAAAACTATATTGGCATCCAAACGCGCAGCAGGTCATGGTAACAGAAAATGACGTGAAGCGACGTCGCACTTGCCACAAAACATCCTTCGAGGCGTTCACAAGATGAAAACAATACAGAATAGGAACGGAAGGAATGCCGCCAACAAGCGCCGCTTCTCGAACAACCGCTGCGACTCGCCCAGCTGATCGTGTGCCAGAGGGGCCCCCTCCCTCCCCCTCCACTCCCGTAACCGCCTCGTCGACGGGTTCGGACGGCGTTCGCGCCACCGACCCTGCGCCTGGCACGACCAAGAAGGTGAACGTACTCACTGCTACAATGCGCCCCAGCTGCGTGCTCGGCCCAATTCGCCCCCTTGTTCCCGACTCCACAGTCCAGAGGAGCTCCGCGAAGGAGCCTGCACCCATCTGCGAGCTACAACTTGCATCCGGGCCTGCCACCCGTGTAGCAGCCGCCGTCTCCGATGCACCACTGCCCGTCGTTGCATCCGCACTGTCACAGCCGGCAGCTACCGCAGACATAAACACCGCCACTGTGCTCTCGGAACGCTCAGCCCCGTCTAAGCCCGGCCCGAAAAGGAAGCGACGCTTCCGCCACTTTGCCGAGCTCATCGCGGATGCTTCGCAAAACGCACATGCCTCCCCTGACAATGCCGCCGACACTGTGCTCTTCCGTCCCGTCGGCCGCAAAAATAACTTTTTGAAACTGTCCAGTGACCTCATCGCCGCCCAACTTTGCCGCATTGATGGTGTCAAACGCGTCCGAGTTAACTTTCGCCGTAACGTGGTGGCGGCCGACTCTGTGCCCGGTGCGGACTTGTCTCGCCTCCTGGATGTTCGGGCCATTGCGGACGTACCAGTAAAGGCGAAAGCGCTCGGAAAACATACTTGCGTCGGCGTCCTTTTCGGCGTCGATAGTTCCTTCGACAATGACACTCTGAGGGAAAACAGAGGCACCCGTTCCCGTTCTTTCCTGTTCCCGCAACGGCGCGAATGTCATCGTCACATTTGCCGGCAACGTCGCCCCCACAGATATACTTCTGTTCAAGCAACGCCGGCTCGTGCGACCCCGCCTGCCACGCCCACTGCAGTGCGACCGCTGCGGCGCGTACGGCCATGCCAGCGCCACTTGCTCATACGACGCCCGTTGCCTCCGATGTGGAGGCGGTCACGCGACCAGCGACTGCGCTGCACCCACTGTGCATAAACTGTAAAGGCCGCCACGCAGCAACCGAGCCGCGCTGCCTACACTGGCAGCTCGAGAGAAAAGCAGCCATCCTGCTAGCCTCCTCCGAGCAGCCCATGACCCGGAAGAAGGCGCTCGAGCTGGCGAAAGCTCGCGCCGCGCAACCTGAACATCGTCAGCATCAGCAGACTTTGCCCCGCCCTTCAGCGACGGTACAAGCTGGCGTGTCCTTCAGCGATGCTCTACGTGGCCGCAGCGTCAATCCCGCCGCACCCGAAACCACGCCGCCTCTTGCAGCTGCCCCCGCCGGCGACCCGAGAGACGCCCTGATTGCGGCGCTCGCTGCAGCTCTGCGGGTTCTCATGGAGACCGTCCCGCACATGGACGACACGGTGCGACAAATGTGCACCGCGGCCCTGGCCGCACAGCAGTCTCTGCCTCGCCATGGCTAGCCGTGCAGCGAAACGCCGGCCGCGCATACTACAGTGGAACGTCCGCTCGATGCGCCGCCGACACCCGGAGCTTTGCCAGCTTCTTCTCCTGCACGAGTACGATGTGCTCGCGCTGCAGGAGACATGTACGCGACGGGGAGTGCAACCTCCCGGGATTCGTCGCCTACCACAGTGCGGTTCCGTGCGAACTTCAGAGTTGTGCCCACGCTCCGTGCCGCGATCCACTCCACCCACCCGGCCGCTCTCGAGCGTCTGTTTATGTGCGCGCGCGCCTTGGTCAAGCCGCCGTCACTGTGTCCGACATTGTTCCCACCTGCGTGGAGTGCGTGGCTGTGTCTGTGCGCGTTGGGGGGGTCGACACTTGTGTCGCCAGCGTGTACGTCCAGCCCGTGCAGCGATGGGATACCTCTTTCGTGGAGAGCCTCACCGCGCGCATCAACGGCGACTGTGTTGTGTGCGGCGATTTTAACTCTCACCACACGGCATGGGGCAGCAGCCACTGTGAGCCCAATGGCAGGAACCTGCTGAATTCTATCAACTCCTCTGGCTTGCTTATCATCAACACCGGCAGCCCCACCTTCGTTCGTCGGAAGGTGCGCGGTAGCGTGATAGACTTATCACTGGTGAGTGAGCGGTGCCACTACGAGTGGGTACGCAGCCCTGACGCGCAAGGATCGGATCATTATCCGATCTCGCTTGAACCTCTCGGCCTCGGCCGCGACCGTATCCGCACTTACCGCATCACTGACTGGTCTCTCTTCAGGACGCTGTGTGCCACGCCTCCTCCAGTTAACACTGACTTCCTGTCGCACATTTCAAGCTGCGTTGCCGCCGCGACCAAGTCGTGTACGGTGCCCGCTGGAACACCGGCGCCCGACATCAAACTCTTGAACTTACGCGCGGTACGCCGACGCGCCGAACGCCGCGCCATCAAAAGCGACAAGGTGGAGCACTGGACTCTCTACAACCGCCTTGATGCCGTGTGCCGTCGTCATGCCAGGCAGCGCCGCAATCAGAGCTGGCAAAGTCTCTGCCTCTCCTTGGAAGACACCCGCGATAAAGCCCGCCCCTGGCGCATCCTTTCCGCCCTGTTCAGTCCCAAGATCCCCCGCCGCCCTGCACTCTCCATCGCAGTGGCTCAAGGCTTGAGTGCCGAGCAGTTGGCCGAACTGTTCGCGGACACGTTCGCTCCGCCGTCTGTGTGCCCTGTCACAGCCGCCGCCGAACTTCCGCCGCACAACATGGTTGAACGCCTCGCTCCTATGCGCTATTTCCCAACTAGCGCAATTATGGAGCATGTAGAAGTGCTGTGTTCTGCTGAGTTCACGATCAGCGAGTTGCGCATCGTCTTGAACAAGCACAAACGCCGCTCCGCTCCCGGTTCCGACGGCGTTACCCATCAAGTGCTCAGGAACATTGATGCAGCCCAACTTCCCTCACTTCTCGAGGTTTTCAACTCCGTCTGGCGTAGCGGCATCATCCCCGCCAACTGGAAAGAGGCGATTGTCGTTCCCATTCTGAAGCGAGGCAAACCAGCCTCGAACATCAGCTCCTATCGCCCAGTATCACTCACCTCGGTGCCCGGCAAAACGATGGAATCGATGGCTTTGAACCGCCTTGAATGGATTGCCTCCGCCCTCGATGCTCTTGCCCCGGAACTAAGTGGCTTCCGCCGACTCCGCTCGACAGCTGATTCCCTCGCGGACGTTGTCGCTACTCTCGAGCACGCTGCAAGCCGCCACGAAGCGGCATACCTGGTGCTGCTCGATGTCGAACGCGCGTTTGACGGCCTCCCGCACGGCACCATCATCCAAGCGCTTCGCCAGCTGCGCATCACCGGCCGCCTACTGGACTATGTGTCGGCCTTTCTTAGCGACCGAACACTCGGAGTGCATGTTGGCGACGCGCTCAGCACCCCCCGTAGCGTGACCTCTGGTGTTCCTCAGGGCAGTGTCCTCAGCCCATTTCTCTTCAACTTGGCGCTGGCAAGGCTCCCTGATTTCATCCCGAAGCTAGCAGCCTTCGAAGTCCGTGTGGCGATTTACGCCGTCGACATCGCTCTTTTCGCTTGCGGGCCCACGGTCTACGGCTACCAAGTGCGCCAATCGCTTCAGTCGGCGATCAACGCCGTGGACGAATACCTCACCAGCGTGGGGCTTCAGCTCTCGGCGTCAAAAACCGAGGCGCTAATGATCCACCCCCGTGCTAGCCGTGCACGCTTCGAAGTGCCCAGTCTCTCGCTGCGCGGAAGCCCGCTCCCGTGGCAGAGAAAAGTACGCTACTTGGGCCTCCACATAGACTGCCGACTGAACTTTAATGCGGCCATTACACAGCTCTGCAGGGACTCAAGGAAAGTTGCAGGCGCCGCACGCTCCCTGCTCGCCCGTGGCCGTGGCTGCACACCGCACCTTGCGCTCCGAGTTTATAACTCGATTGCAACGTCGCGAGCGCTATACACGCTCCCGTTCACCAACGCCAGTGCAGCCAACTGGAAGGAAGGCCGTCAACGTCGAGCACCGCACCGCAGTTCGCCAAATGTACGCGCTTCCCCGCTTCTCGCAAGTGGGGGCAACTCTCGCCGAAGCGGGAAACTGGCCGCCCTCACTTTGCGCGTGGAAACAAGTGCTTCACCACATCGAGCGTCAGCAACGGTCGCCACAGGGCCAGCGACTCGTGTGCCGCCTCCACACCCTCGAGGGCTCGGGCATGGGCCAGCGTGCCACCGATTTTAGCACCCGCATCGCGTCTCTGCCACAACTCCTCCCCCTGCCGCCATCGCCGCACGCTTCCCCGCTGCTTGACGTTAACATCACCGTCTCGGGCGTCAAGAGCAAGCGCCGAACAGCACTGTGTGCCATGCAGCAGGAGACGGCCGCATTGATCCACGAGCACCTACGCGACCGGCTGCTCGTTTACACTGACGGCTCCGTGTCCAGTAATGGTTCCGCTGCTGCTGCGTGCACGGCACCGGACATTTGCGCGTCGCGACAGTGCCGTCTTCGTTTCGCTACATCGTCGACAGTGGCCGAACTTGCGGCGATCGACCTTGCGGCTGACCTACTTCTTCAGCAGAGCGGTGTCTCGTCTTCTTCATTATTTGGGAGAGGGAAAGTACGCTCAATTCTGCAGCCCATATGGGAGCACGGCGCAGCGTAATGGGGATGGGGGATGAGAGATGAGGGGATAGAGGGGGAAAGGGAGAGTAGGTTTCAGGCAGCGATCCTATCAGACTCGCGCGTGGCTCTATGCATGCTGAGGAAGGACTATGCTGGTCTTCCGCTTCTGCAGCGGGTGGGACTGAAACTGCGCCATCTCGTCAATCAGAGCTGCAATTTGGCATTGCAGTGGGTCCCCGCGCACATCGGCCTGCCCAGAAATGAAGCGGCCGACGCCCTCGCGAAGCAAGCTCTCTCGGCTCGCTTCCCCTTCGCCACCTCCGTCACCCGTTTCAACGTGGCCAAGATGGCGAGACTGCGCATCCTCCGCGCACAACACCCGGACCCGCCAGTTGCGACATGTATGCCCCCTCGCCTCCTCTCCCGCTGGGATCGCTCATTTCTGCTTTGGCTGCTACAACACGGCCGCCAGGCTTCACAGGCTGCACGGAAGAGGCAGCCCCGTGTGCGGGGAATGCGGCGAAGAGGAGACGCTCGAGCACCTCCTGCTGCGCTGCGCGGCCTTCGATGTTGAGCGCACTGCCCTCTGCGGATCTTATTGTCGTGTGTGACTGCCCTGTGACTCGGAAGGAGCACTTCTCTTTCCTGCAGCCCACCCCTCCATTGTCAAGAGTGCTTGCTGCCCTGCTTGACTTTTGATGTGCTACACATTTGAGAGCGCGGCTGTGAGCCCCGCATCGCTTCTTCAACCTTACTTTTTATTTTTTGCAACCTTCTTTTCCTTCTCTGCCTGATAATTTTCTCCCCACTCCCCTTACTCTGTGCAGTGCTGTTAAGGTGTCCTCCTCTGAGAGACAGTTACAGCACTGCACTTCTCTCTTCCTCTCCTTCAAAATCACTACACACACACACACGAGCGCAATGGACAGTTTAAACCCAATTCTGTCCTCGGGCCACTATGCCCCTTGATTCAGGATGCCTTCACGCAGGCTGACTACGATCAGACCCCGTCTTGGGGAGCCGCAAAAAAGCAAGCGCACTGTTCTACAAAAACGCACCCTTGCTCCTTCGGTACGGAATGATAGCGACCCTACTTTGATAAAAGAGGTTGCTTCATCCGTCAAAGAACAAGCCCCGACAACCAAATTCGCCTCCAAAGGGCCCAAACGACGTCAGCGCTACCGAAATTGGGTCCAGCCCGACTAACCCCCTGCTCAGAGAAACGAGGCCGCCGAGTGCTCTACAGACCGAAAGGCAAAATGGCCAACTTCCTCTCTCTGACAAAGTAGGCCATTGCCGCCCAGCTATCGAAAATACTTTGCAGCCAACGCATACGCGTCAACCTTCGTGGCAACGTGGTTGCCGTGGACTGCCTTCCGGGTGCTGACCTCATGCCACTTTTGGCTGTTTCCGCCGTCGGCGGAGTCAAGGTGAAGTAAAAAACAGTGTCGAAAAACACCTGCACCGGTGTCATTCTCGGCGTTGACCCTGCTCTCGACTGCGTCGCGCAAAACATCGAGTGCAGCCCACGTCGTGGCCTGTTCTCGCAGCGGCCGCAACATAATGGTGAAGTTTGCAGGAAGTGCGGCACTGAGCGAACTAGCTACGTTCAAGCAGCGTCACGCTGATCGCGCCGGTTGCCCCCGACCAGGGCAATGCATTAACTGCGGGAGGTACGGCCACGCCACAGCCGCGTGCACTTGGCAGACACGCTGCCTCCACTGCGGTGGTGCTCATGAGACTGCACAGTGCAACGCTGCTCACCCCAAGTGCTCCAACTTCAGCGGTCAACATCTCGCCACCGAGCCCCGCTGCCCCCTTGGCAACAAGAAAGAAAGATTGCCGAATTCATGGCCTCCTCCCAGCATCCCGCCAGCGGTCGCGAGACCGAAAAGGCGGTCAAGAGCGCCTTGCATATCACTCCAGAACGGCAACTTGAGACTCGTCCGAGTGCCGTGATGCAACTGAGGCACTCCTACAGCCAAGCCCTCACTGGCAAGCGCACCCCAGTGTTCGGAGCCTGTCAACATGGAATCGCAGAAGGATGTTACGATTGCTGCCCTCGCGGCCGCGGTCAGGGCTCTTCTCGGTTCCGTAGCAACCAACTCGCCTGTCCACAACTTGTGCACTGCGGCTTTAGCCGCTCTCAAGCCCGTTCGCCAGCATGGCTAATTACCTTTTGCCTAGGCCGCACATACTCCAATGGAACATCTGTTCCCTGCGCAGCCGTCACGCCGAACTGGCAGAAGAGCTCTTTCTGAACGAGTACAACGTTCACGCCCTGCAAGAGACGCATATTGGCAAGGGGGAGCTCTCTCTGCCCGGCTACCTGTCGTATCACAGTGCCACAAACTGCGAGCTCACCACGTGTACTGCCCACCCGTGCGCCGACCCGTCTTACCCACCTGGCTGCTCCCGTGCTTCGCTGTTTATTCGCGCTCAACTGGCACACGTCACTGTGCCTACTTCTAGTGTTCAGTTCTCCGGAGTGGAATGTGTGGCTGCCATTGTTCGCGTTGGTTCCGTCGACAGCACCGTGGCCAGTGTGTATGTGCTTATTCACGGTGACCACGTCGTTTGCGGTGACTTTAATTCCCATCACACCTCGTGGGGAAGTAGTCACACTGATGCAAACGGACGAGATCTCGACGCCATTCACAATGCCAGTTTTCTGCTAATAAACACAGGGGAGCCGACATTTGCAAGATGAGGAGTGAAACGCAGCGTGATAGATCTTTCTCTCGTCTCCGACCGCTGCCAATACGAGTGGCATCGCAGGCTCGACACTCAGGGATCCGATCACTTTCCCATCCTCGAGGCGCTTCTCAATGTGCGCTCGCAGGTGAAATCCGACAGTGTAGTGAACTCGCCCTGCTTTCGCGAACTGGGTGCTGCTGTGCCAGTTACGTCGGACCTTTTCATGCACATCGCCGATTGTGCCAGTCGTGCGTCCGTGACATGTGAGGTGCCAACACCCCTGCACCGAACATCAAACAACTCAACCTGTGCACTTTCGCCGTAGAGCTCAGCGAAAGGCTATCCGCACGGATAACCCCGAACACTGGACCGTCTAAAATCGCATCGACGCCGTTTGCTGCAGACACTCCAAACATCGCTGCAACGAAAGTTGGGCCAGTCGGTGCATCAGCCTCGACGACCAATCGCGATGCTGATGCATCCTCGGCGCGATGCTACGTCCCAAAGTGCCACGCTTCCCTGTGCTTTCGCTCGCTACTGCTCGCCACATCACTGCTGCTGAACTGCTGGCGGATAGCTTCCTTGCCCCCCCCCCCCCAGTACGAACTGTTCCTCACTCTAATCTCGCAGGATTAGCTCTGCCTGAACACAAAGGTGCGAGCTTTTTGCACCGTCGCGTTTCTTCTCAACGCAACGTATTAGAGAAGAAATCCGTGCTTTGTGCAATGCTGATTTCACCATCGGAGAACTCACGTACATTTTTCAAAACCGCAAACGGCGCTCTGCACCGGGAAGATATGGCATAACATATCAAATGTTACGCAACCTCGATCGCTCCCAGCTTCCACAACTCCTCGAAGAGTACAACGAAGTTTGGCGTTCCGGAGCCTTGCCACTCTCGTGGAAGGAAGCCGTCATGGCTCCACTTCTGAAGAGGCAAACACTCACGCGAACTGTCGTCCTACCGGCCCGTTTCACTTACATCCGCCACAAGAAAAGTTTGAGGCCATGGCCCTCCGTCACCTCGAATGGATTTCTGCCGCACTGGACTTCCTGCCTCCTGAACCGAGTGACTTTCGATGACAACGATCGACAGCTGACTGCCTCGCCGATGTCGTCGCCACCCTCGAGGACACCAAGCACCGCGGCGAAGCGGGGTATTTTGTTCTATTGGATGTGCAGAACACTTTGGACTCTTTGCCACACGTTTCAATTGCAAATACCCTCCACGCAATGAGTGTCTGCAACCGCCTCCTCTCCTATGTTGCCGCTTTTCTGAATGGCCGCAGTTTTCATGTTCGAATAGGCGGCTCATTAAGTGCGACCCGTCCCGTCACCACCGGTGTTCCCCGAGGGAGCATACTCAGCCCTTTTTTAACTTGGCTATCGCTCGCATCAGGGACTTCGTTCCTCACGCTCTTTCTCATGAAGTCCGCATCGCAGTTTATGCTGACGACGTATCCCTTTTTGCCACCGGACCCACTTCTCGCGGCCGGCAAGCTCGTCAAAGCATTCAATGCGCCCTCAATGCGGTTGAAAGCTTCCTTTCTGGCATAGGCCTCAACCTTTCACCTACCAAAACCGAGGCCCTACTCGTACACCCTCATCTTAAAGTGCGTTTCGAGGTTCCTCGTCTCAGTCTACGCGGTGTTTCTCTCCCGTGGGCTCGCAAAGTTCAATACCTTTCCGTCCTTATAGACCACCGTCTTAGCTTCAGGTCAGCTGTGATCGCTGTCCGCAAGACTGCCATCATAGTTGCCAGTGTTGCGCGTACCCTCCTAGCTCGAGGCCGCGGCTGCTCTCCGCAACTTGCTCTCAGAGTATACAATGCGGTCACCTGCTCGAGAATCCTGTACGGTCTCCCCTCGGCTTCTCTCAAACCTGCTCTGTGGCGGTCACTCGACCTGCAACACAGAACAGCCATCCGCCAGATTTATGGCCTCCCACGCACTTCGCAAATAGGGCCCACTCTGGCTGAAGCCAAAGACTCCCCCCTCTCACGGTCAAGCCATAAGCGTAAGAAACAGCGCAGTCATCGCGCTGGCTCCGCTTCCAAGGCGGCGGCCGCGGAGCGTGCGTCGAGCTCGGATGACGGTGGCTCCCAGGGCTCGGAGGCTGGCGCTCCAGAATCTAAGCGTACTGCTGTGGAAACTTCGGATTCTGACACTGAGGTCCCATCGGACGCGGAGGATTCCCCTCCTTGTCCAAACTGCAAATGGGCTCGATGCGATTGCTCCGAGCCATTAGACAGGTCCTATGAGTCTACTGATGAGGGGTTTCCAATTTTGGAGACTCTCTCATAAGAAGTTTTAACTTATTTGTCTTTAGCGGCTGGTATTAACTAATGCTAGCCGGCTCTTTCTTTCTCTAGCTTTTCTTGTCTTCCTTTGCTTTAACTAGCTCTCTGCTAAATTTTTCTCTCCCTTAATAGGGCTCCTTCCCTATTAATTGTCGAGGTTTGTCGCGAGCTTCTAAACAGAGGTTGTCAACTTGGCCAAATCCAAAAAGGTAGATATTCTTGTACTTCAGGAAACTTATATTCATAGGCTAGGCCAGATCAGCCACTTCGACCGGATTTTTCGCACTCGGTCTTTCTGGAGTTATGGCGCGACGGGCAGTCGAGGTACGGCCATCGTTTTGATGCCGAATTTCGACGGCCTTGTTATTCGCCATGCCAGGGATTCCGAGGGCCGCGTCTTGTCGGTGGACCTTGATTGTGGCATTCGAATTGTTAATGTTTATGCTCCAACCCGGTCTAAAGATCAGAGAGAGTTTTTCGCTACATTAGAACCCTACTTGGTAGGTCCCTCTCGGCTAATCCTTGTAGGCGACTTCAACTGTGTGTTAGAACAGGTTGATCGCATCCCGCATAGAGGGACTCCAATATCTAAGGATAGGCGTGGAAATCCTGCACTGTGACAGCTCGTCGATGGGCTGGGACTGGTCAATGCTTGGCGCGTGCTTCGCCCTGGACAGTCAGGAATGACATGGACAGGGAGGGGCATGCAGACCCGCATCGACCATTTTTACATGTCGTAGTCACTGGCTCCCACTATGCATTCTTCGTGGTTAATTCCTTCGGCTCTTAGCGACCACAGCTTCCTAATTCTGCGGTTCGCCGATTCTAGCATAGTATCGAGAGCAAAGAGACCGTGGCTCTTAAATCCACGTCTCCTAAAAGACAGGCAGGCAACCGCAGAGGTATCATGCATTCTATTTCGATTGCTTCATAACACAGCGAATCTATGTGGCACGGAATGGCATGACGTGAAGGTCAGGGTGCGTGAGTGCTTCAGGTCTTTGGGCAAGTGTCGAGCATGCGAGGAGCGTGAGGAGATTAAAATCGTCTCCGACACGATCCTCCTGCTCTCGAGGCCCCTGTCCGGCGGGCCTGGTGTTGCTTCGGCGCTGGCCTCACTCCGAAAGGAACTTCGGATTCTCCTGCAGCGACGCTGGGATTGCTTGAGGGCCACAACCCGAGCAGAGCTGTGGGAAATGGAAGCGTGGTGCAGCAGAAACGTCTTATGTAAGCATCTTTCAAGAAAGAGTACAACTCTCTCTTCCCTAATAGATTCAAGTAATGGTAGCATAGCCGACTCACTAGATGGAGTTCTTGCACTGGCGAGGCAGTTTTACATGTCCTTGTATGCCGAACCAGTTGCCTCTCCAGCTGTCTTTCCGTTTGCTTTACCAGCTGAGCCGCCGCAAGTATGCGACTCAGCCATAGATGAGGACGAGCTATTTTTGGCTTTGACGTCTATGAAGTGTAATCGCAGTCCAGGATCCGATGGTCTGAAAGTCGAATTTTATGTTAAATTTTGGACACTCTTAGGGAAGCCGTTCACATCACCGGGAAACAGGTTACTCGGTGAAGGGACTTTGTCATCGTCTCAACGAAAGGGGCTAATCACTCTCCATTGCAAGGACGAGTCGAAAAGCTCTGATCTGAGAGCATGGCGTCCAATCACACTTTTGAACTGTGATTATGAGCTCATAGCAAAGTGCCTGTGTACGCGACTCAAAACCAGCGCTCAGCACTGTTTTGGGTCCATGCCAGGCATGTACCGTCCAGGGGCGCTCTACTCAGCTTCACGGTTTAGCACCAGGAAAAACCAGGAAACTTCCAGGTATTCTTTGCTCCTTCGAACAGGAGAAGGCTTTCGACATCATTAGCCATAGGTACCTTTTCTGTGTTCTGGAAGAGGCTGGTTTTAGTGTGGGTTTTCGGCAGATGGTCCAAGCTTTGTATTATCGACCGACTTCTGCTGTTGTCATACGGGACCGCCTCTCAGAGGTGTTCATTGTGGGACATGGTGTACGGCAGGGGGACCCTCTCACCTGCCCTCTACGTTCTCGCTTTTGGACCGCTTCTGCAGAGGTTGTCTTGTGACAGCAGAATTGGCAGGTTCCTCCTTCCACCAGGTTCCCCCCCGGTTGCACTTTCTGCCTATGCGGATGCCCTGTCCATTGTCGTCCCAGACGAAGCATCAGTTTGCGGCGTCTTGGAGGTAATGGACGGTTACTGTAGGGCGAGCGGTGCAAGGTTGAATAGGTCGAAAAGTGCAGCCATGTACTTGAACTCCACTCGGTCGAGTCCGCAGCCCGTTCATGGTCTCCCCGTAAAAACGCGGCTGCGCATTCTAGGTTTTCAATTCGAACCAGATGGTCTCTCTCCTGAAAACTGGCAACAGGCTAAGGAGAAGCTTGAAACCAGGATTCAAGAATTCAGCGCGTTATCATGCCAATGGACTGCTCGAGCGACAATCCTGCGCTCACTTCTGTTTTCATTCCTGACGTATGTGGCATGTGTGTCTCCTGTTCCAACCCGAACCAAGCTTATCTTGGAGAGGGTCCTCTTTCGCTTCCTCTGGAAGGGCACAAGTGGCTGTGTAGCTAGGTGGGTGCTCAAGTTGCCCAGGAATAAGGGAGGACTCAGAATTCCCGACCTGGGCATCATGGCTACTGCACTACACGTAAGATAAACCCAGGTCGCTCTGAACTCTGATGTGTTCCCGACTCGAAGCTTTACCTCGTTTTTCCTTAGCATCCGACTCTGCTTGTTTTCGCAGAGCACATTTTCCCACAGTGTTCCTCGCTCAGGTTCCCCGTCCACCATTTATGCGCCGCCTGCCAACTCTTTGGAAAGCTTCCGCATGGTTCGCCCCGACATCGGCGTAGTTTCAACTCCACTCCAAGAATTAGTAGACATACTCACCCCAGGACTCCCCCCGCATCGCCAAATGTACGACCTGTCCATTCACAGGCAAAACTGGAAGCTCATCACGGCCAGTTTCCTCGAATCAGTATCTGTGTACCGCCTGGCGCAAGGGTGCCTACCGTTGGGCTATAGGCATCAGGCATTAAATTCCACAGAGAACAAGGTATACCGCGGGTTGGTGGCAGTGAGGCGACTGAGGAATTGACTTTCGTTCTGAACAATCTCTTTGATGTATTAAACCGTCGTTTTCCTGCGGAAGGCATTAAAAAGCATAGTTCAGACCTTGGAGTTATCAGCCGCGGTATTGAATGGCTTGACAGCTGGGAGAAGGAACTGCAGTGTGGCTTGATAACAAAAGACATGTTCCTAACCAAGAGCACATCTGAGGGCCTTCGGATCACATTAAAATCCACAAAAGAACTTTGCCATGCTCTCCTGCACGATTACAATTTTAAATATGTCTTGACAAGCAAGATGAATCAAGATCCAATTGAACGTTTCTTTGGAAAGATAAGATTGGCTGGAAGCCAGAGTGACCACCCATCAATGCCTACTTTCTTGCAGCTGTACCAGACATTATCCATTTACACCCTCCTCAAGCCTCCCAAATTTGGCAACTGCAAAGTAGTTGTGGGACAGAAGCCGCTACTAGACATATTCGATTTCAGGGCCCTTATAAACTCGAACAATGTCACATCAGCAAATGACTTTGTAGATGAGGTGAAGCAGCAACTCGACAGCCTTATCTGTGTAGAGGACTGGGAACGTGATGATGTCATTTGCCAAGCGAAGGTCAAAGCAGAAATTGAAGTTGAAGACTGCATAGTTTATTATTTAGCAGGATTCATTTGCAGAAAAATTAAAAACTTCGCCAGCTGCCTACATGCAAGTCAGCGTTCAGTACGGAAAAGAGCACTTCCGCTGAAGCAGCACTGACGAATGCAAAAACAAGAGGAGGTCTTGCACACCCAAACATGAACCTTTATAATTTACTTCAACAGAATGTTTGTTTGTAGCATATGCAGATGCCCAGACTGTATACTGGGACACAATTGATGGTGTCCTAGACACATACACGATTACTTTTCTCTGTGAAGAGCGTAAGGAACAAACCGTAGCTCAGTTGCTGCATTACTATGTTAGCATGCGAATGAGGCAGCACTGAAGACATGTGAACATGGGCATGAAAAAGAAGGCTCAAGAAAAAAAGTAAATCGCTAGGCTTTGCTCATCGTAGCCACTATTTTCATGCAGTGTATGTGTATGTGCTGGATCTGTCTCCAAATAAATTGAAATAAAATTTTCCATCTCATTGTGTGTTGTTGTGATCCTTCAGCTGGCGACGCACTGTGTGGCCCACGAAGGCCACAAACTTTAAAAAAAAGCGCGGTGCCGCGCAGAGAAACAGCCTGCGGGGGCTTGCCACGCTTTATCGGACGGAGCAATTCTTCCCGCAGAAGGACGCCCAGCGACACCAACGGACTGTCGGAACTTAAAGAAAGGGTGGCCGTTCGGGGGGACAATGGGACGGGGCCATAAAGCAATTACCCGCATCCGTTAGGAGCCAATTCAACAGTAGCGAGCGGTGCCGCTGTGTGCAGCCCTAGGCGCCGGACATGCCCAAAGTGTTTTCGAGGAGACCAAACCAACCAAACCCCGTGCACTTCAGCTGCTTCCACGCTGCTGCGCTACAGAACTTAGATGCGAAATCGCTATTCTTCCTCGCCCGTTCCCACGGCTTGGCAAAGGCAACAAGCGACACCGCGTCTTGGGAAATGGGCTTTGAGTGCTCCGGGATCCGTATGACATCATTAACAGCAGATACTTTCGTATCAGTAAAGCATTAAGCCTGACACACGCATGATTTTATTACATGTAAAGCATTTTCTTAGCGCTTTCAGTTGTACTCACGCTACTAAACACGAAAATCGAGCGTAGGCAGTGGGATCTCAAGACGCCAGCCCACTGATTTGGGCCCGCTGGTTGCGCCGCCATCTGTCGTCTCGCAGTAGAACTACAGGGTGCGCCCCGCCGGGGCTGAACATACTATGGATGCGCCAGCGGGCGCAATGTCAACATCTCAGTATATTCGTACACCGTGGCACGTGTCACGACCTCCCCCGAGCAACACGAGTGGCGGAGACACTTGCCGAAACTGGCGCCTGGCCTCCCACACTGACGGCCGACCTCCGCGCGCTCAGCCACATTGAGCGACTCCCCGTGCCCCCGACGCGGGTCCTATCCTGTCGCTCCTCGGGGATCTCCCAGCATCACGCATGGGCAAGATGCTTCAGTTGTTTGAGGAAATTGTGGATGACCCGCCGGCTCCACCACTAGTCTGGCCGCCTCCGAGTCTCTCCGTGCCCTTGAACGTGTGTCTCGATCTGCCGGGCGTCTGCTCCAAGCACCGCACGCCTCTCTGCGCCACAATGCAGGAGGCTGCAGCGAGGTTACAGTACGACCCGGTGGGGAGAGCACACCTCTACACGGACGGCTCCGCGGCTGCTGCTTGTATCACCCCAAGCCTCTTGATCGAGAGCCAGTGCCACCTGACCTGCCGAGCCACCTCCACCACCGCAGAGCTCGTGGGTATTCACCTGGCTGCCAACGTACTCCAGCAAGCACAGCACATCTCATGCCGCGATCCTAACCGACTCGAGGCCTGCACTGCAGCAGCTGCTCTTGGAGGAACCGCCCCCCTGCTTGCCCAGCGTGTCGCGTGCAGGCTCCACGCCTCGCAGCAACGGGGACCTACGACTGCAGTGGGTGCCTTCACACGTCGGCGTCGCCGGGAACGAGGCCGTGGACCAGCTTGCGCGATGCGCACATGACCCGTCCACCCCTATCACGCAGTGGGTCAACTCCTTCGATACCGCGCGGCTATGGTACAGTGGCTACAAGGGGGAAGTGTGAGCAGCGCGCCGCTCGCCGTATGCGGTCCACTGAGGCCTTTGAGGAGGATCCGACAGGCGGCGCTCGACGACGTTTGCACGTCAGTCGATGGGCAAGGCGCGGTGGCATACGCTGGCGTGAGCTGTGCTGCACGTGTTTCTCTCGGCTTTGCCGGCAGTTGTGTGAGTTATTTCTTGTGCGCTGTATGTGTGGTGATGCCCAGAAAACAGAGCCACTGTTTTGTGCCTGGGTGCACTACTGGCTACAAATCGTGCAAGATGAAACTGTCGCTGTTTGGTGTACCCAAGAATGAACTGGCGTTGGCGCAGTGGCAGCGGGCTATACCGCGTGCTGACAAACAACTCGAGAAGAACTCTGCGGTGTGCGAGCTTCATTTCGACACAAGGTACATTTCAAGGTACTTTGAGCACACAGTGAATGGAGAGCTCGTCCGAATCGAAAGAAGCAGGCCTCTGTTGCTTCCTGGAGCTGTGCCCACGCTTTTCCCAAACCTACCAAAGTATTTATCGAAGCAACTGCCGCCTGACAGGAAGCGGCCCGCAAAGCCTGAACCCACAGCTCCAGCCAAGAAGAAATGTGCAGAAGACAGTGCCGTTTCTGTGAGTGTGGGCTTCGAGGAGGTTCCGTACTGCACAGCTTCGTTTCAGGACCTCACTTTACCGTCGTGTTCGTGGGGCATGCACACGTTGAACCCTTCGCCGTTGACTGTGGCTTACAGTGTGTGCAAACCAGGGAAGGATAAACGGGTCCTATATGCAAGCAAGCTGGTTGTGTTTTCACAAGAAGCGAACTGTGTGAAACAAGATGTTTTTTTAAAGGGAGTGCGCCAGTCGGGGCTGTCATCCACCGATCCTACATCTCTTTTGAAAGAGGTCGACAGCATGGAAGTCTGTGTTGGAGCCGGCACAGTCGATGAATTTCCGTTTGCGTTGGGAAGCAAGAAATTTCACTTTTTTGACGCAATCATTTCAAGCATAAAGTGTCGTGGTGTAGCGCATGACAGTAGGCCATGTGTGATGTGCAAGCATCTAAGAAAAGCTCTTTTGAACCAGCGATCAAAAAAGCGTCGTAGCCAGAATTCAGCTCCCAGACTCTCAAGGAAGAAAAAACTTCAAACGCAAACTGTTCGGCGACTCAAGGCCAAGTTGTCAGTCTACACACAAACCATCAAGGATCTTGAGAGGCAGAGTGTAGAACTGGAAGAGAGCGTCCTGGAAGACAGATTAAAAGCTCTTCCACCTAAGCAAAGGCTCGCGGTACTGCAGTGTTTTCAGGCAGCTCGTCGCAAATCACTGAGAGGGATGAAATACAACCCAGATTGGCTACTCGAGTGCATTATAATGCGCATGAAGAGTCCAAGACTCTACGAGCACGTCAGAAGAGAGGGAATACTAACACTCCCGAACAGAACCTGCTTGAAGACATATATGCGGAAGTATAAGAGCGGGTTTGGCTTCAACTCCCTTGTGCTTGCAGGGATTGGCAAGAAAACGAAGACCATGGATGAATTCAGGTGCCACGGTGGCCTGATAATAGATGAGATGAAACTGTCGGAGTGTTTCAGTGTAGTTGGAGGGGGAAAGATTGAGGGACTTGTGGACTTAGGAAAATTCACCCCCGAAAGTGAGAAACATGTGCCTTGTGATCACGGTCTAGTGGTCATGTTTCAACCTCTAAGCGGTTCTTGGCATCAAATACTTGGTGTTTTTGCCTCAAGGGGCAATGTGAAGGCAGCTCTGTTGTCGAAAATCGTCCTAGAAGCTGTGATTCTTGCCGAAAAAGCTGGCCTGAAGGTTGATTTTGTGACAGCTGATGGCGCTTCATGGAACCGCTCTATGTGGCGCATATTTGGAATATCTGGTTCCTCGAGCTGTGTGAAGTCGTCGGTTGCTCATCCTGTTGATAAAGAAAGACGTCTTTTTTTTATGTCAGATTTTCCCCACTTGATAAAATGCGTAAGGAACGGTTTCCTGAAGTGCTTCTACAAAACTCCGGATGGTGCTGCCTACATTGAGCACATCAGGGTGGCACACGAGGAAGATAAATGTGCAGTCACCCTCAAGGTCATGCCAAAAATTAGTGCATGCCACGTGAAGCCCAATAATTTTGAGAAAATGAGGGTGAACTTAGCATTCCAACTTTTCAGCTCAGAAGTCGTTCGTGGCCTTTTCTTTTACAAGAATGAAATTCAAAGGAATTGGGGTGACCCAGCAGCAACTGAGGCATTTGTCAGCACAATGGCCAAGCTAATAGAGGCGATGACAGCACGTATTCCATCCGAAGCTCTAAGACTTGGGTCCATTCAAGAGAAAAACATCAAAGATTTCATCGAGTACCTTAACAAATGGGAAAGATCCTTGGCACCTTCCAGAGTAGGTTTTTTGTCAGCAAGCACAGCTGAAGGACTGAGGGTTACCCTCCATGCAACATTAGATCTGTTAAAGTATGTCCATGACAAGCTTGGGTACAAGTACTTGCTGACAAGCCGCCTTTGTCAGGATAGCCTGGAAAAACTGTTTGGCGTCATACGTCAGTTTTCCGGCTGTAATGACCACCCCAACGCAACCCAGTTCCTCATCACTGTTAATTGCCTAAGTTTTTATAACTTAGTGAAAGCGCCGAGCAGCGGAAACTGTGAAGGAGGCACCCTGCAGTTTTTGCTGGGTGAGAAGGAAGCAGGCGGTGAAGTGGATGAACTTCTTGACAGAGGACAGATAGAAGATGCTTCACAAAGGCTCCAGAAATCTGAGCTTCTCTCTGACCATGTGTACAATGAAAAAACGAGCGACAGCCGCCTGGTGTTTTACATTGCAGGGTATGTTGCACGAAAGACCATCCTGAAAACTCACTGCAAAGACTGTTTTGATCAGCTTCTCGTGAATCCGGAGAATGCTAACAAAGAACTCTCGACATTTACCAAATTTTGTGACAAAGGTGGTCTGCTCTACCCATCCCACGAACTTTTCTCGTTTGTAGAGGCGTTAGAACTCACCTTTTCTATGTGGTTTAGCAACAACCAACTGCACTATGACAGCCTTGATCAGCTGACATGCTGTCTCAGGAAGAACAATGTCTTGATTGGCTGTGAACTTCATGGGCTGAGTATTACCAACCACATCACCAAGTTTTTCCTGCTAACACGCCTTCATTTCTACATGAAATCCCTTAACAAAGAGAGGGAATCATCGCGGGAAAAAAAGAAGCACTTGAAACTGAGGCGGGTTACCTAAGGACTGTTTGGAAGAGGTTTCACTCCCAAGTACCAGGAAATCATTTTATTTTGCCGCTACCAGAGCAGCTTAGCAAAATAAAGCTTTATTCAGAAATTTTGCGCATTTGAACATGTGGTGCTTTGTCCGAGTACAGCAGAAATCAACCCGTCGCGAAATAATCTACGCTGTTGGGCGATCCAACATGGAAACGGTAAGTCTGCTTTCTCTTGACATTCTGCTCAATTTGGAATTAACTCAGTAATATTTCCGGCTCTCTTGTACAACCAAGTGTCCAGCAGAACCGATTTCTGTAATATAGTGAGAGCCATGGAAACATGACGAAAGAAAAACTGCGTCCGCCGCGTATAAAACACGCGTTTACCAACGCTGCAGCCGAAGAATCTGACGTGTATGCGCGCTGCAGCG